>NC_056679.1:223454502-226229502 GCF_018350215.1 Panthera leo
ATACAGCACACTCAATTTTTAAAAATATTTTACTAATTGATTCCAGCCAACTCAAATGTTTATATATACATTCCTCTCTCTATCTGATTGGAGATACCTTGAGTTTCTCAGGCTCCCATGGGATAGTATCCTTGTTGTCATTCCTGGAGCCATTCCATTTAATTCAATAGAATTTCTAAGTACATTATTCTAATTATATACTTTAACAGAGGATATGATGACCACATCATATCCTTTTTAATTTATTTTTAAAGTTTTTTTTTCTTTTTTCTTTTCTTTTTTTTTTTTTTTTTTTTTTTTTTTTCTGAGAAAGAGGCCAAGTGGGGACAGGGCAGAGAGAGAGGAAGAGAGAGAATCCCAAGCAGGCTCTGTGCTGACAGTGAAGAGCCTGACGTGGGGCTTGATCCTGTGAACCTTGATATTATGACATGAGATGAAATCAAGAGTTGGGTGCTTAACTGACATAGCCACCCAGGTGCTCCTTTAATTTACTTTTTAAAATGCTTCTATAGATTCTTTTGCTGAGATTGAGAAGGAATCATTTCTTCAAATCCTTAGGGTCCTGATATTCTACACTGTCTCATTTTCTTTTTTTTTTTTAATTCTGATTGCAAGTAGTCTTTTTTTTCCCTAAGCCAATCTGTTTTTTTGCAGTAGTTATCCAATGCAGCTAATAGTAAACAATTCATGCAACCAATATTCTCTCTTGGGTAAAAATTCATTTCCCAAAGTAACAAATCTACTTGACAATTTTTCTGTCTTGCAAGTTATTATAAGTGATAGTCGCACCCAGTTTTCCTCTTATGCATAATGTAGTTGCAAACTTCAATAGCATTTTCCTCATGAGTTGGTATCTAGAACAAAAGCTTATGTCATGTATTTTAGTGTTTGCTGTGGCAGCTTGCTGCTGTTGTACACATTTTCTTTTAGTCAGCTCTTGCTTTAGAAACAAACAACACTAATATTTTAGGACTTAAACAGACAAACATGTTTTTATTTTTTACATTAACTGATTGCTGCAGATGAGATATTCCTTGGCTGGCTTCTGCTGGCAGTGCGTGGTTTAACCAGACTTCTCATTCCAGAATACTTTTTGAAAGGAGAAATCCTCATTTAAGACGTTATATACATGGCAGAGAGCAGATTTTCAAGAGGCAATAGCAGAGAACGTGTAAATGCATGAATATCTTATATTTCATCTGACTACATTCTGCTGGCCAGTGAAGTCTTGTGCTTAAAGTCAATTGGCAATAATACTTTACTTATAGGGAAACATGGCATAACGTAGAGAAAAAATGATTGTGAAGCACAATAGAATATCCCTCACCATTTCTTATGGGTTAAATTGTCTTCCCCGCAAACTTGTATGTTGAAATCCTAATCCCCAGTACCTCAAAATGTGATGATATATGGAGATCGGGCCCTTAAAGAAATAATAACATTAAAATGAGATCATCAGGGTGGACCCTAATCTAATATAACTGGTATCCTGATAAGCAGAGTGAATTTCGACACAGACATGAAAAAAGGGAGAGAGCCATGTTTCAGTCTGCTCAAATTGCCATGACAAAATGCCACAGACCAATGGCTTGAAAAACAGAAATTTGTTCTGTTACTGCCCCGGAATCTGGGAGACCCAGATCAAGGCGCCAGCAGACTCAGTCTCTTTCTGGCTTGCAGTCAGCTGGCCTGGTGCTGCGTCCTCACATGTCCCTTCCTCTTCTCACCAACCCTACCCTGTGACCTCATTTAACCTTACAAATATATCCATTAAGGTCCTACTTCTAATTCCTGTCACATACTGTCAACATGAATGGGGTTAAGAGACACAATTCAATCTAAAACATGCTGCATGAAGATGCAGATAGAAGACAGACATCCGCAAGCCAAAGAGAGAGGCAAATACCGAATTTCTATACACAGCCTCTAACAATACATTTATGTTCCTCCAGCTCAGTTTCTCCATCACTTCCATCACACGGCACCTGCTTTATAATCTTTCAAGACCTCCAGAATGTCGATTATTTCATACTATATGCAAAACACTGGATGTTCATCTATTAATTTTCTTTCCTAATTAATCAAATTTCTTTAGTGCAACATGAAACTCAACCCGAGGAAACATATGGTTCCTTTCTGTATCACCCTTCTGATGCACTTTAGTATTCTTAATAGGACCAATATGGTTTCATTCCAGTGATTAAATATCTGTGAGACTGGAATTCTATTTAAATCGCTTTAAATGAAAGTGGATGATTAAAAGAAATCTTATAGCTTGTAAGAAGTAGAGTACCACCTTCCTCAGACTGAAATGGAGATAGAACCACCTAAACTGGAGTTGTCATATGTTTCCCATTAACACATATTTTCCTCCTCTCATTATTTGTTTTCTCTTAGCCTTATTCTATCAGTCAATCAAGGAGGCTCTAACACTGAGGTAGGTCTAAGAACATCAAGGTTATAAAACTTTGGAACTGATCACAAACAACCAACTAGACTTTGAGCTATGGCCACTGAAGTGTTTTCTCACTTTGTTTTCATCTTTTCTCTGTTGTCTTCCTCACGTCCCGTCAACGGAGCCTCTCCAATCCCTTGCAGTTTGGTACTACCCTAGTCACACGGATTTTTGCTCAAAGTTAATATGTCTCAGTTTATCTTTTAAAACCCCATATTAGCCTATAAAATTCAAATATTAAATTGATCAAGACAGGGTTTTGTCAGTTCCCTTATTGTTGTTTTCCTGTTTCTAGAACTCTAGGAGGAATTTGTAGGTGCTAAAGGTAAGTGGATACAATGCCGGAAGAAGAATACAGACATAGCCCCAGGCATGGCCCATGACAACTGTAACTAAAAACTTCCAGTTGAAAGGAAAAAAATCAGAGATATTGGCCGAAATCAGAGAGCCTAAGGCCATCTTTCTGGCTGACCTATCAGGCAATAGCTTTTTCTTTCTTTTCACTCTTTCTATTGTTCCTTGCTCTGGCCTTGAAGTTAAAAGCTAAATGGGGAGTAGAAACATGAAGGCTCGGAGAGAAAGATATTTACTCACTTCTCTCCAGTGCAAGGGGCAAATGTATAGAGTTGGGGAAATACAAATTAAAATGAAATCTCTCAAACCCAGAAAGCTTCCTCAGAAAATAGGAGAAAGAAATGGTTTTATTACAATAATGTTTATACTGGAATATGATGTGTATCAGAGGCAATTTACCAAAAGATTGCAAAGATCAAATAAAATTGTACCCATTATTTATGCAAGCAGACACAACACATTACATACGTGTTATAAGGACTTGATGCACGTAAATCGTTAAATACATCTTTAAATCCTTAAATAAATTTTGTCACACATAAATAATCATAAATTCACATGTTAATTGGAGTGATCTACTGTTAGCTATTTGGTTTTACACAAAGGAAAAACAAACTTCTCATATTTTTATGACAGGAAATATGTTTGCAATCTGGAGTAAGGGCCGACGGAAGTTAGGCTCCCACTCTCCCACAGAAGCTGGGAAATAGGGAAACTATCTTCCTTGATAATGACTTTCAAAGAAATGGCTCCCAGGTCATTTCAAAGACATTCCTGGGTCCTAAAGCTGACAAGAGTCTTATTTAGCTTTTAAAAAGACTTACATATCTCCCAATACTTTATTTTTGCTTCTGTTACCCTTGCCTTAGGAGATGTATCTAGTAAGAGGCTGCTACATCTAGGGTCAAAGAGGTTACTGCCTGTGTTCTCTTCTAGGATTTTGATGGTTTCCTGTCTCACATTTAGGTCTTTCATCCATTTAGAATTTATTTTTGTGTATGGTGTAAGAAAGTGGTCCAGTTTCATTCTTCTGCATGTTGCTGTCCAGATTTCCCAACACCAACACTAGCAACTTTTTACTAGATACGTCTCTTAAAGCAAGGGAAACAAAAGCAAAAATCAACTGTTGGGACTTCACCAAAATAAAAAGCTTCTGCACAGCAAAGGAAACACTCAAACTGAAGGGCAACTTACAGAACGGGAGAAGATACTAGCAAATTACATATCTGATAAAGAGTTAGAATCCAAAATATATAAAGAACTTTATACCTCAACACCCAAAACACAAATAATACAGTTAAAAAATGGTCAGAAGACATGAATAGAAGTTTCTCTAAAGAAGACATAAAGTTGGCTAATAGATACATGAAAAGATGCTCAACATCACTCATCACCAAGAAAAATGCAAATCGAAACTACACTAAGATACCACCTCATACCTCTCAGCATGGCCAAAATTAACAACACAAGAAACAACAGGTGTTGGTGAGTACCTAGAGAAAGGGGAGCCCTTTTGCACTGTTGGTGGGAATGCAAATTGGACATTCTGGAAAACAATATGAAGGTTCCCCACAAGTTAAAAATAGAACTACCTTACAATCCAGCAATTGCACTATCAGGTATTTACCCAAAGGATACAAAAATACTCATTTAAAGGGATACATGTACCGCAATGTTTATAGAAGTATTATCAACAATAGACAAATTATGGCAACATCCCAAGTGCCATTGACTGATGAATGGATAAGGAAGAAGCCATATATATATATATATATATATATATATATATATATATAACACCTAGCTCGGTTTTATTTTAAAATATTCATTTACCATCTTAGAAAAGAGACACAGACTCACTTCACCAGAACATGGGTCACAGTTGCCATTTTTATCACAAGTCAACTCCCACATCCAATCTCAAAAATACAATTCTTTCTTTTAAGTTTATTTATTTATTTTGAGAGAGAGAGAAAGTGAGTGCGAGGAAGGGGCAGAGAGAGAGGGAGAGAGAGAGAATCCCAAGCAGGCTCCTCACCTGATGCAGGGCTCGAACTCACAGTGAGATCATGACCTGAGCTGAAATCAAGAGTCAGATCCTTAACTGACTGAGCCACCCAGGCACCCCTCAAAAATGCAATTCTTATCTGCTATTTCTACATGCAGTTTCCTGATTGTGCTAGTCCCCCAAATCCTTGGTGTTGTGCACTCCAACTGTTTCTGTAACAATGATAATTCCATATGAAACAGGTACCTCAAGAAGAAAACAACACCTCTGAACACAATCTGCTTTAATTACTAGAATATTGTCTCTTCTACCAAGAACAATTTTATTTGCATGAGCAGGTCTTGGAATTGCAGGGATGATAGCAGTCACCTAATTCCACCTCTTCTACAATTCAGTTCCTCTCTGGCTTCTGGCTGTTCCCGAAGCAGGAAAAATCTCTAAGCCTCCAAGTCTCCTTTACATAGAGACTGCTTTGGGTTTCAATACAGAGATGATTGCTTTGGGAAGTTTTCCCTGACTCCTCAAGGCTAATCTATGAGCCCCTCATGAGTGCTGTCTGCTGTATTTCTTCAGTAAGAAATATGGTCTTTAGAACTGACTCTTTCTTACAGTGTTGCCTGCTAAACCGATTTCAGGTTCTATGCATAAGGACTTATCTTGTTCTTGATCTTGATCTTGTTCTTTGTTATAATCTGCCTCCAGTACAGTGTCTCTCATATACTAGATGACTAATAAATATTTTGACTCAGTGAATGAATAGTCCTATAACCTTAACTATGTCAAATCTTTTAAAGAATATATTGAAGTCCAAGGATCATATTTCTTTTTGAATTTTTTACCAAGAGTAGTGTCTTTACACAGATGGCATGATTAATTATATAATTAATAGTGTTTTCTATATCAGGTTGGATTATTAGAAGATTATAATTAAACATTTGATCTGCACATGAAATATGATTGTCTCCACCTTATTGATGGGCCCATTTTAAACCTCAAACTTGTATATTTTTCTTAAAATTTTTTTCTTTATAATTTTTACATGACTCTAGTTATCTTGACATTAATAAGCATTGCACATCAGTATGAAGTGCCTGAAAATCATTTTGAAATAAACACAGTGTGGTTTAAAAACTTAGAAAAATGATAATGCTAGAAAAAAATGCATCATTTTTTATGCAGAAAAACTAGTCACTTTCCTCTTAAAATTCAGTCTTTTATGAGGGTTTTTAAATTGTTTTAAGGCATCCTATCTTAGAATTTCAAAGTATCTTACAATTTATAGATTTCACTATGCATATATGAAAGATTATCTGATATTAAGCTATATGACTCTTTGGTTATGTATAGGAAAATATTGAAATTAAAATTGAATTAAAGTTAAAATTGACCTTTTCAAAAGACATGAGCTAATTACAAATGGCTTTTGCTAACAAGAGGAAAAATATCTTGTTTTTTTTAAATGTTTATGTAAATTCTAGTTAGTCAACACACAGTATGATTTTAGTTTAAGGTGTTCTATATAGTGATTCCATACTTCCATACAAACCCAGTGTCAATTCTCATTTACATATTTAATCCATTCTGAATTTATTCTTGTTATGGTTTAAGAAAGTGGTTCTCCATATTGCTGTCCAGTTTTCCCAACACGACTATCTTTTTCCTATTGAATATTCTCTCCTTCTTTGTTGAAGATTAATTGAACATATAGTTGTGGGTTCATTTCTGTGTTTTCTATTCTATTCTATTGATCTATGTGTCTATTTTTGTGCCAGTACCATATTGTTTTGATTGCTAAATCTTTGTAATATAACTTGAAGTCTGGAATTGTAATGTTTCCAGCTTTGTTTTTCTTTTTCAAGATTGGTCTGGCTATTCAAGAGCTTTTGTGTGTTTCCATACAAATTTTAGGATTGTTTGTTCTAGCCCTGTGAAAATTTCTATTGGAATTTTGATACAGATCGCATTAAATATGTAGATTGCTTTGGGTAGTATAGACATTTTAACAGTATTTGTTACTCCAATCCATGAGCATGGAATGTCTTTCCATTTCATTGTGCCATCTTCAATTCCTTCCATAAGCATTGTATAGTTTTCAGAGAACAGGCCTTTCACCTCTTTGGTTAGGTTTATTCCTAGGTATCTCATGGTTTTTGGTGCAATTGTAAGTGGGATTGGTTCCTTAATTTCTCTTTCTGCTACTTTATTATTGGTGTACAGAAATGCAACAGATTTCTGTAATTGATTTTGTATTCAGGACTTTACTGAAATTATCAGTTCTAGCAGTTTTTTAATGGAGTCCTTTGTGTTTTTTGTATAGAATATCATGTCATCTGCAACTGGTGAAAGAGTGATTTCTTCCTTGCTGATTTGGATGTTTTTTATTTCTTTGTGTTGTCTGATTATTGTGGATTGGGCTGTACTATGTTAAATAATAATGGTGAGAGTAGACATCCCTGTGTTGTTTTTGACCATAGAGGAAAATATTTCAGTTCTTCCCAATTGAGGATGATATTAGCTGTGGATTTTTAATATATGGCCTTTATTATGTTGAGGTATGTTCCCTCTAAACCTACTTTGTTGAGGGCTTTTAGCATGAATGGATGTTATACTCTGTCAAATGCTTTCTTTTCATCAATTGAAATGAACATATGGTTCTTATCCTTTTTATTGATGTATCACATTGATTGGTTTCTGAATGTTGAAGATGATCTTCCTGTCCTAGAATATCCTGAACGATCAGCTAAAAAAAATATGTAATACTTGTAAGAAGAAAATAATGTTTTGATAACAAGGGATAGCATTTTTTTAGGCCATTGTGACTTGTGGGGAAATTTAAAATGAAAAATGATAGAGAGTATGTGCATGTATGTATGTATGTGAGTGTTTTCAATAACTTCACAAGCCGCTTCAGTGTTTTTGTCTTGCCAATCACGATGAGAAGAAAGGTTCCTGTTCACGTATCTCTAGTTTGCTTGCTTGCCTCTGGATATTTTGTCTCTTTAGCCACCAGATTTCACAAGATAGGTAATCCCCTAGCAAATATTCCCTACGACACACATGAGTTTAGTAGTCCCCAAAATAGCCCAAATTTCAATGTGGAAAACATACTCCATCACTTTATTATTTTGTGGGAATTTTCAATACCTCTGGTTTTATGTATATTTTAACATAATATCTATGACCATAGAGTGAATTGGGGGATGATAAGGAGAGACATTGACAGTCTTTCATCCTGGAAATGTCTTGTTCTTTAAAATAACAAATGGAGGGTCAAAGAAAGAAGTCTCTTTGCTTAGATACTATGGAAAACAAAATATTAAAAATTAGTTACATTACACAACATCACCTAATATGCAATCAGAAGAATAGCTTTTTCCTTCATATAAGATATCTATCTGATGATATTAATCTAAAACTATCACATGATTTATTTTATTTTATTTTACTTATTTTTCGTTTGTTTTCAAAAACATGAAAATAACTTACAAAAATAAATGATGTAGCAGTGAGAACACTGCAGGCCCAAATTTTGGTTTGTGATACCATACTTCAATAAAAGGAACTAGTGTTTCTTGGAGAAAGAGCTGATTATAGGACTGGTGGTAGGATGCCCAAGGTAAGTCAAGAATATTTTATAATGACAATAAGTAAAGAAGTGCTTAAACACACACACGCGCACACACACACACACACACACACACTAATGGAGACATGTCAGAGAGACACAGGTACCAAATGAAAGAGTTGGCAAAAGATGGAATAATTTGAACATGAAAATTTATAAAAAATCATATTGGATTAACCCAAAGTATAAAATAAATATCCATAAGTCTATGTTGTTATAAGTGATGTGTAAACAAATAGGGGAGAATGCACTAATCTCCTATGCTGAAACTCCCAATTTGAATAGACACATTGTCCTCAGGGAGGTGACACAGAACCACCTACTCTTGAAGTGTGGCCCAGTGCAACACGGTTTTCTTCCCCAAATTGCAGTATGGAAAGGGAGAACAAGATCTAACTTTACAGTGAAGAAACCAGACAAACACCACCTCAGCAAGGCAATAATGGTTAACATCAGTGATGAGAATTCCTGTTGATCGTATTCACCTTTGCTATGAGGTGAAAAAATGGCATTTTGGGGGCCTGGGGTGGCTCAGTTGGTTAAGTGTCTGACTCTTGATTTTGGCTCAGGTCATCCTGAAAATTATATCCCTCTCTCCTTCTGCCCTTCTACGCACTCTCTCACTTACACACTTTCCTCTCTTTCAAAAAAAAAAAAAAAAACAAAACGGCATTTTCTTCTGTGTGGTCTTCCTCTCCAAAAAATTCCATAACCACATTTTAATGATAAAAAAAAAAAAATCAGACAAATCCCAATTGGGGGATAGTCTACACCCAAACTGACTAGTATGTCTCAGAATACATAAAGTCATCAAAAACAAGCAAAAAGTGAAGAACTGCCATAGCCAAAATGGGTCTAAGGAGACATGTCATGGATAGGATCTGTAGGAAAAAATGAACATTAGGTTAACAGTAAGAAAATATGAACAAAGTATTGAGTTGATAAGAGCATGCTAATATTGATTCATATAATATTTCATAATGTAAAATGTTAACAATAGAAGAAACTGGGTGCACGGTACATGGGAACCTTCCCTACTGTCTTTACACTATTTGTGTAAATCTAAAACTCAAAAAAAAATTATAAAAATATAGATGATGCAATGGCATGTATAATTAGACACTGTGCATTCAGGTCACGAGAATGCTTGCTGTGAGCCCAGAAAAAGCTGAGACATTTTCAATATGACATGATATTTTGGGTGTTTTAGGTTTGCTGTTATTAACAGAACAAAATGAAATACTGAAAATGATGTTTTGTCTACACTAAAGAGAAAACATGTGGTAATACAAATTCATCAAATTATAAGCTGAAAGAGGCTTTTGACAGGAATTTTCAAAATGAAAATTGGAGACAAATAGACACGACACAACTGGCAATGAGATACATAACAGATTAAATGGCCAGCCCCAAACTGGATTGGATAATATCGGTCCATGAAAAATGGCAATATTTTATCTGCCCTGGCATGAAGTTCATACAAAGTACATATAAACCCAGGAACACCTTGACATCATAAATAAAGTTTCATAAAGTTAGAGAATAAAATAGAATCCACATTTATGTATGTAAGTCATGGGGAAAAAAAAACAGGTTTTTTATTTATTTTATTTTCTTCCAATTTTTTATATTTATTAATTTACATGTTTTAACGTTTATTTATTTATTTTTGAGAGAGAGAGACAGAGACAGAGACAGAGCATAAGTGGAGGAGGGGCCTGAGATGAAGTCGCATGCTTCACTGACTGAGCCACCCAGGCGCCCCACCCCCCAAAATCAGGTTTTTTAAATTGGGAGTGTCTTAAGTGCTAAGTTGTATCACCCTGACACAACAAATTAACTTGATATCAAATTGCTCTCTTTTTGGTAATGAATTTTACTCTCATAGCAAAGCTTTGTCCTCAATAAAAATACGAAAAAATGGCCTTCCATAGCATTTGAAGTTGATTCCAAAGCAGAGTACTACAATCCTCCTGAACCATGCAAAATTATTGAGTTTACATATGCTTTTTTATGGAGACTTTAATGAAGGCAATTGAATGTATTAGGTAGCAAACATTATATCATAAAAATTTAGAAATGAAAGTTTACAGCATAGTTATACCTTGTGCTTTGGTTGTGGAAATAGATAGCACATAGTAAAATTTTAAATTAAGGCTATGTCCTTTCCTTGCATGCCCCTTGTGTAAAGTGAGAAGAAAATAAACCCTAAAACTACTCAGTTAGTCATAATGCCTGGCTTTTATAAATATACTTTTATCTACTTTATTTAGAACAAGTGTGGGCAACAAGTTTACAGAGGTCGAGAAAAATCTCAGAACTGTTTGATTTTTTTCTTCTGAGAACTATTTTTCTCTTATATTGGGATTCTCTCATAGCACAAAAGAAGGTGGGGTTGACTATTTTGTGACACAGGGAACTAACATCATGGTGACCCAAACAAACCATCAAGGGCTCTTTCTAAGATTATTTCCCACTGTTTCCAAGAATATATATATACATACACATATATATATATATATATATATGTGTGTATGTATATACATATATATATATATGTATATACATACACATATATATATATAATATCACAGAGAGATACACTTAAATGTATGGGCATTAATGTAAATGAGTACTTAACACAAAGTAGGGATGAATTGGTCTTTGTCGTTTCCACTTTATAACTCCTTCTGAGTCTCATAGTTTATGGAACAGTTTGTAACATCAGCATGACTCTCAGGATAAGAAAATTAGCTGTAGGTTTAAGGAAAGTATAATTGATTTTTCTGTTTGCTAGGAATCAGAGGACAGCAGCCACCCACCATGTTGAAAGAGATGACAGTGAGGGTAGTAGAGGGGTTCGTGTAAGAAATGGGGAAGAGTGGTCTTCCTACAAGGTAATATTAAATCAGGACAATTACAAAGCAAAATCCACTAAACATCCTATAGTGAGTATTTGCTAAGTGGGTTATCAGTTGGCATCAGAAGCCCTGAGATTATTTTTTGTGTGTACATCTCCCTGCAGGTCTTAGAGACTCCCATTGTGGTTTGCATTCAGTCTTATGTGGATGCATAGAATAATCCTTTCCTTCTTTAGTCAAGGAAGCGAAAACTGAAAATATTGCTTCCATTTTAGGCTTTTGAATTAAATCCAAAAATGTTTTCTTTAAAAAAATTCTACTTGGATGCTTGGGTGACTCAGGAGGTTAAGCATCCCACTTTGGCTCCGGTCATGACCTCATAGTTCATGAGTTTGAACCCCTCATAGGGCTCTGTGCTGACAGCTCAGAATCTGCTTTGGATCCTCTGGCCCCACCTCTCTCTGTCCCTCGCCTGCTTGTGCTCTCTCTCTCAAAAAAATAAACATTAAAAATAATTCTACTTAGAGTTATGTAAACAAAATATTTTAGGTGACCTGTGAATAATGTTTTGTTCTTTTATGATCTAATTCATTTCTTACTAAATTGGGATTCCAAACACAATTCCTCAACCCTCAAGTTTCACCACCTAGACTTACTCTAAGGAATAATTTTATTTTTGATCTATTAATTTAAATTATGTGAAATTATTGTTATTTGGCCTATAATAATCAACAATTTCATATGGTCCTGCTACTATTTGCAATTACTGAAGTGTCCCATTTCTTTTTTTTTTTTTTTTTTTAATATTATCTTATTTTTTTTTTTAATTTTTTTTAACGTTTATTTATTTTTGAGACAGAGAGAGACAGAGCATGAACGGGGGAGGGTCAGAGAGAAGGAGACACAGAATCTGAAACAGGCTCCAGGCTCTGAGCTGTCAGCACAGAGCCCGACGCGGGGCTCGAACTCACGGACCGCGAGATCATGACCTGAGCCGAAGTCGGCCGCTCAACCGACTGAGCCACCCAGGCGCCCCTGAAGTGTCCCATTTCTAATAGATAATTAAATACTATCCTGTGCATTCTGAGTTAATTATTCTTGGTCTTTATTGAGAAGGCCTCAAGAACCTAAACTTTGTGTAATCAGTTTCAGAGAGGTATTTCTGTCGCCGAGAGGTCATGGATAGCGGATGACCTTAAGTGATTGAGGGGAGGGAAAGAGGAGGCCTAGAAACCTCTTACCTGCCCTTAGTTCCTGACTAGGTGTTTTCACTAGAGATAAATACATGTGTTCAAGAACCCATATAAGTTCAGGCTCTCCTTGTATACCATTTTCATTTTTTGTAAAAACCTTCCTTACAGAATAAGGACCATCATACAGAGTTAAGACCATCATAACAGGACACAAACTGAGACTCCATCACAGAAAGCAAGGTACCTATGTTAACTTGATCTAACCAAGTAAAAACAAACAAAACAGAACATTAGTTCTTTTAACAGAAATTTAGATAAAATATTAATGGCAAAAGAAGGGTAACAGAGAAGCATAGGCAGAGTGGGTCAATGTATGACCCTGATAGAATACAGTAGTGTCTTCTGGACTTACTACAGTTCAGGTTCAGAGACAGGCCGTAGTGGTCCACATAAAACGGAAGTAACATGGAGAGAAAGAATGCCAGACAAGAAGCCTGGAGCCTTCCTCATGTTCTCCTGAAATTCTTCTTGCTCCAAATGATATCAAGAATCTGATAAATTCTTAAGAAATAAATACTACAATCTCAACATTTAAAGCAAACTTTATCTTTTCTAGAATTCTCTATGCAGAAAGGAGCTCAGAGTGTGGAGATTTCTGCCTGAGGACTTTCTGATTGTTTTTTCTGTTTTTTTCTTACTGATATGAGGTAATTGAAAAAATAAAAATAAAAAAAAAAAGAAAGGAAGGAAGGAAGGAGGGAGGAAAGGAAGGAAGGAAAGAAAGAAAGAAAGAAAGAAAGAAAGAAAGAAAGAAAGAAACAAAAGAGTGAAGGAGCGAAGGAAGGAAGGAAGGAGCAAAGGAAGGAAGGAAGGAAAGAAGGAAGGAAGGAAGGGAAAATGGGAAGAAAAAAAAGAAAAAGAAAAAGAACATGGCTGTACATTTAGTCTGAGTTTTATATTGCCACAACATAATGGGGCACCAGACTCTGTTCCTGTTGAAGGGAGAGAGTGCATCATACAACCAAATATTTGGAGAAGTGAAGCAAGAGTCCAAATGGGTATCAGTTCAATTCTAGACCAGTTGTTTAAAAAAAAAAGAAGAAAGAAAAAAAGGAAAAAATGATAAATTTTGAAGAGAAACAAAAAGTGAGGCACATCTCCATCAATTTCAAGGTGACCACTAGAAAGTGTAGACAGGGTAAATAAAGTTATTCTTTTTAAAAGTGTTTAAAGCCAACCAGATTTATAAACTTACACGGATAGAAAAAATAAATATTTCTTAAAATCTTTTTGTTTTTTATTAAAATGACAAAGAGAAGGAAGAATTAGAAACATGACTGAACATGAAGAGAATTTCACTCACTGCAGTGAGGAAAAAGCTACATTTAATATATTAGAGTAGTTTCTTCCTTGGATGGAAACTTCCAGAATGAATTCCTGTTAAAATATCTCCTCTGGGTAACCTTACCATGTTAGCTGAGATTTCTGATACCAGAACTGGAGAGAGGAGAACAAGCACTAAAAGTACTTAACTCTCCCAAGAAGTTATAAAAGACTTAACATTTCTGTATGCTCCTCTGTTTTCTATACATTCTCATTGGCTTCATGTACATTTTAGTTATGTTGAACAAATCTTATGTTACCAACTACATGTATACTTTTTAAGAGCAATGACTGAGCTTTATATCCCTTCCACAGTTTTTTGAGCTTAATAGGACCTTGTTAAACTTTTCTGAAAAGCGATTTATTTTTATCTATGTAATGCCTTCTAAAAATAACAAGTAGGTTACTGCTAAATAATACAATGTTGGCATCTATTATAGCAAGAAGTTTACTTTATCTTATGAGTAAATAGTTACAATGTTCTTAAAAATGAAATAACAGTTTGGAGTGCTCTTCAAGGGACTTGAACATTGCTATAAACATTTAGCAAGATTTGGAATTCTAATGCTTTTCCAGATCATTTATCTTCAGCCAAATCCATGAAAATTATGCATCAAGATGATTATAGGTACTAGAAGCAATTACATGTGTCTAACCTATTAAGAGTACTCTAAATTCCACATAAATTAAGTCTGTTTCAAAGTGTTAATTAACTAAATGTATGAAAACTTGATTATAATTTGGCCTCTGGCATTTTGAAAATTATTAATCCCCTTAAATTACCTCCCCTTATTACTTCCCTTTTACTGAAATTCTCTAAATACAGTAAAATTATAACTCATATCACCAAAAAATAAAAAAAAAAAAAAAAGACAGTTTGCTTCTCCTGGACTTGGAAATTACACAGTTGCTTCTAACTAATCGGACTTACGATCCAAGAAAATCAGGTCCTGCCCAAAAGTTAAATTTTAGGAAAACAGTATTTGAGACTTTAAAAATGGGCTTTATTTTCACACACACACACACACACACACACACACACACACACACTGTACACACAAAGACAGCACTATTGGTTTCCAAATTCACCATTACGAATTTTGGTCATTCTTTATGGTTTGAAAAGATTTCCCTTGGCAAGAATGTGAGAAGCCTTAGCAAATGGCAACTTGCAGGAATGTCTTCTCTTTTTTTTACAAAAGGAAATTCTGTGGGAAGTAAACCCTAAATTCTCTCCATTGCTTATCAGTTTATGAGCAACACCATATAATTATCCCCCACTTAGATAAGGACATGTTAAATGAGGAGGGTTTGTAGTTTCTTTTCTTTTTTGCGGAGTACTCGGATGTTCTGCACCTAATTGACAATTCATATTAATTGCATATTTTTGTGTATTTCTATCTATATTCATAATTGAAAGTATCAGTGTAACTTTTACAAGTCAGTTATATATGATTAAAGAATCATATTTAAATCATGTCATGTGATCCCTTCAAATTTATTTTTAAAGAGTCATTTTTTAATTCTTACATTAATTTATATTCATTGTAGACATTTTTCAAATTGTGAGTACGTCCAGATAAGAATATAGAACATCCGCAAACACCATGACCCAGAATTAACACTTATAATAACTGTTGTTAGTTGAATATATTCCCAGCAAAGATACATTGAAGTCCTCACCCTCAGGTGACCTTATTTGGAAATAGGGTCTTTGCAGATGTCATCAACATGAGGTCATGTGGGATTATGGTGGCCTCCAGACACAGAGGTGAGCATCCTCTGAGCACGGAGGAAGAAACTGAGCCGACTGGTCTACAAAGCCAATCAATTCCAAGGATTGCTAGCAACCACCACGAGCTAGGAAGAGGCCAGGAAGGATTTTTCCTTAGGACACAGTGGAGTGTGGGCCTGCAGACACTTTAATTTCAGACTTCTACCCTCTGGAACTATGAGAGAATCAACTTCTGTTGTTTGAGGTGACCTAGCTTATGCAGCAGCTCTAAGAAACTAATACTTAGTGGATGTCCTTCTGACCATTTATGGACACTGTCAGCAATGCTGCTTCATACCTTGACTTGTTTATACATTGCTATCTATAAACATGGAATGTTTGTGTTCCTAATGTTGAAATCTAACCCCAATGTGACGGCATTTGGAGATTGGCCTTTAAGAGCTTGTTAGGTCATCAGAATGGAGCCCTCATAAAAGGGATCAGTGCCTTATAAAAGGGACCTCAGCGAGCTCCCTTGCCTCTTCCTCCATGTGAGGACATCCTACCGGGCACCAAATCTGGTAATGCCTTGTCTTGGACTTTTCAGCATTCAGATGTGAAAAATAAATTTCTGTTGTTTATACATCACCCACACTCCAGTATTCTGTTATAGCAGTGGAATGACCTAAGACCATAAATACCTTATTTATGTACTTGTATACGGTATTAGTATATGGCTTATCATAAATACTAGTGGAGGTCATCACGTGTTTTTTATAGAAATAATTATTCATGGGGCACCTGGGTGGCTCAGTAGGTTAAGTGTCCGACTTCGGCTCAGGTCATGATCTCGCAGTTTGTGAGTTCGAGCCCCGCATCCTGCTCTGTGCTGACGGCTTAGAGCCTGGAGCCTGCTTCAGATTCTGTGTCTCCCTCTCTCTGCTCCTCCCCCTGCTCATGCTCTGTGTCTCTCGCCTTCAAAAATAAATAAAAACATTAAAAAAATTAAAAAAAAATAATTATTCATGAGGACTAGTTTTACATAAAGAGGTCATTCTGTAGTGCCATGGGCATGATCCATTTACAGAATTTTAATATCTTTTCTTTTGTATGGTGTTTTATTAAGTATATGTTTGATGTTAAAGAGTGAGTCTTAATATTTGGGGAACTACTTGCTTTGGGGAAGTTGAGTTAAATGGAGAAATACTGATTATTTCATTATTGAGAAGTACATTTGGCTTTGGAATTCAATTTAGGCATAGCAACATGTTCAATTTTATTGTAGCTGATTAATTATGCCTTTTGTGATTATTTTGTTTTCTTTAGAAAGTATTGATTATTCCATGGTTCCAATTCTGAAAGAAGTTTTTTGAAATATCTGACTATAATTATAATCTCTTAACATTTTGCATATCTCCTATCCCCCTTTATGCATTTGGTTTCTATGTAGTTTTATGCATATCTTCTTTTGAATTGTGCCTATTAAAGTTATCTAATATCTACCTTGGTCATATTTTTTTATTTTTATTCTTTCTTTACCATTTCGTTTCTTAAATTTCCTTAAACAATATAAAGATGAGGCTTTTAAACAACTAACTGGCATACTTTTTTTAGGGAAATTTAACAATGAGCACTTATATCTTAAGTAATGTTCTGTTTCGGATTCTATGCCTCCCTGTCTCTCTGCCTTCCCCCCTTGTACTTTGTCTATGTCTTTCAAAAATAGAACATCAAAAATAGACATTAAAAAAATTAAAAAAAGTTGTTCTGTTTTCAAATTTCCATTGATATTAATAAAGTCAATCTGTATGTGCAGGCCTATGTTTGAGGGAAAACCTGTCTTCTAATATTAGAGTTATCTTTGTTCTACTTTCTGGAACACTTTTTTTAAGGTTTCCTGATTCTAGTTTCTAAGACTCTAATGTTTTGTTTTTCTTCAGGAATTTCCTGGCTTTGATATATTCACTCCTTGTTCATCTAGTTCAGCGGTTGATAATCTACAGCACAAAGGTCAAATCTAGCTCCCTGCCTGTTTGTGTAAATAAAGTTTTATTAGAACATAATCATGCTCATTCATTTTTGTATTACCTAAGACTTTTCTTTAGGATTGTAGAGTCATGAGACAGACCTTATGGCCAGCTCAGGTGAAAATATTTATTATTTGGATTTTTACTGAGACATTTCCAACCCCTGATTAAAATCACTAATTAAATTGTGTTCAGGGCAAACAGAATAATCCTTAGGAAATGAATTTCCAAAGCCCTCAGGAAGCTCTAATAATTTAAATTTAATGTTGTTGTTGTTGTTTTTTATCTGGCTCTATTTTACCAGGAGCTAATATTACCTCCTGAAGATCCACTTATAATTTTTCTCTGTCTGCTAGCCCTCTTTAATCTTATTTTATTCTTTTCTTACCCATGAGTCTAGTCAACCTCGTGGCTCAGGTGAAGCTTGTAAGATAGCTTCACTAGTAACAGACATTAAAGCAGAGGCGACACGGCACGCAGCAGCTGCTGGTGTTATGTTAAAAGGTCAGATAAAAGGAGAGTTTCTAAATGGATTTGGGATAGGTAAAAATTAGTAGTAGGATGCAGGGTCTCAGGAACTCATAATTTGTGGTGGGAGAGCATCCACTTCTGGAAGTCATAAAGGCCTTTATTGTCTCTTGCATGAACATGGTGTTGACCATGGTCCCCTTCCTTCTTTTATTTCTGAAGTTCTTTGAAAATCTGGAATGTAATGTTGATGTTCTTAGAGTCTTGCATATAAGGCGTTGGACTTCCCTCTTTGGTTACCATTGGTCAAATCACTCATAAATGTATCACCACAATATGTAAGATGGGAAATGTCCATGGCAAACAGTAGCATACATTCTAGATCAAGATATATTTGGTCAGATTTACAAATTGCTAAAAAAAATGGATGGAAGCAGAAGTGGGATATCTTTTAAAAATATTAAAACAGACACATTGAAGAGGGAGCGGCAGTTCTAGAAGGATAATTTCCCCAGTCTCATGCCTGTCTCCCTAACTTCTGTCTATAAGTCAAGCACAGAATTCTTGAATTAGTGAAGCAGCTGCTGGGAGCAGGTGGAAATGAAGGATTGGTCCACATTGGACTATTTGGACAGAGAGGGTGAGTGTATTTTCTTTGGTGTGAATGTAGAACTGGGCTAGAGATCCCTCGTGAAATAATCAGAATCCCACAATTCCCAAAGAGCACTTGACCTAAAGAGATCCATGGATCCCAGACAAGAAAGGTACACCAATCTTTGTGTGTGATTGTACATCAACATGCTCGTGATCACCAGGCTCACAAAGCACCTCCAGGATCCTGTTAAACCTGTGGTTCATATTCCACCTTAACCCCTAGCATGGGTTAGTATACGGCTTTGAAAAAGTATATATATCATGAACACAATGTAAGGCTAGCTTTATGTTAAATATCAGGGATCCAAAGAAAAAATAAAGTAAAATTTAAAAAGATACAAATGTGATCTACAGAAACCACATGGGATAGACACACATCTAGAGTCACATTTTAATGTTATGTGATGTGCTGCAGTAAATGTTTGCTCAGGTGTTATCAGAACATTGACTTAGAGCTTGACCAAGTCACTAACTTTACTGAAAAAAAAAAATCTGGTGTTTTCATCTATTTTATTTAATTTTCTTTGCCCAGTTTTAAAAACCATGATAAATTCTCAACTACAAGAGAATTTTATTGTCTTTCTAATAAAATGGAAGTTAAAGTCTGTGACCGTTTGTTATCCAAGATTTTATGTATTTCTCTTTTCATTTGACCTTGGTGGCAAATTTCTGAAGGAAAGGCCATAACCTACAATCTTTATGATCACCTCAAGAAATAAAACAGATCAATATATCAATTATAATTCACTAAATTATTTGTATAGGAGCTCTGAACAAAGCATCCAATAAAATTATGTTTGATAGTGTTTGAGAAATTATGGGCAGAAATATAAGGAAAATTTCTATGCCTGTTCTGGAAAGGCAGAATTTTATTTAACTTTGTGTTCGTGGGTGAGACAGATCACATTTACCCTTTTAAGTAAATTAAATTCTCGTGTCTTGATTTGTACAAAGAAACAGAAAAAAAAAAAAAAAGATGGGATTATTTTGATGGCTTTTTCTTTCTGCCTGGAAGGAATGAATCATTTAAAGTATGAGATCAAAAAGAAATATTACAAATAGAATTTGTAAAGAATAGAAATAATAGGGTCATTGTTTCCATAAACTAGCGGAAAACACTCTTTTTAAATGTTGTGAAGTTCTCAGTAGTTTTAAAAATAAAGTGAAAACTAAATCATATTGACTTCATAGCCTGCAGTAGAAACACACTGAGCCTTAAATATTAACATTTGGTGCCATTTGTTGTCCTATTAATGTTACAATGAAGACCGACTTCAACTAATCTGTCTTCACATAGTTCAATTTTACAGTATAATTCCAGATAAATGGAGGAAAATGAGCTAAATACCCGTACACCAACTTTTTCTCAGCAATGATTTATTTCTCTAATAAAAAGTAACCAGTATTCTCTATTTTGAACAAATATGATATAAAATAACCTAAAGTACAAAAAATGAAAAAAAAAGGAAAAAAGGCCAACAGATTGTATACAGGAAATGGTTTTGGTATCATAAGTCTAAGAATCTGAGGGACTGAAGTTCAGTTCAATCTACACTTGGGTGAAGTGGCCCAAGAACCCTGGGGGTAAAACAAAAACTTATTACTGCTAGAAAATGGAGTTGGCTGTACTATTTCATTTTAGTGAGAATTTGTTAGACATGATAAAGTATACACCATAAACGATTGTGCTATCCTGATTATCGAGACTGTAGTTCTGGTTGTTCTTCAAAATTGTAAAACAAATAGAATTATGTGCTCCTTCTAGTCAGTAGCAATTCTTTTATAAAATCGTGTTAAATTTGGATTGTCTTGTTTCTTATTGTCACGGATATTCATCGTCCCACATATATAAGCAAAAAAGAAGGATGTTTGCCAATTTGTTTCAGTCAGCATGCATATTTTAATTAATATTCTTCTCTCTCTACCATTTAGTATAATGTATGCATAACATGGTCATACAAATAAGCTAAATATAAGTATACTAGTTTTCTGTTGCTGCCATAACAAATTGCCACGAACTTGCTTAAAACAAGGTATATTTATTACCTCACGGTTCTGACAGGATTAGCAACGCAAATCTTGGTGATGGAAGGGCTGCATTCCTTCTGGAAGGCTGTATTTAGATTCTTATTTCCTTGTTGGCTGTCAGATGAGGGCCCTCCTTAGCTCCTAAAAGCCACCGTCTTGTTCAGCTTGTGGCATCCATCTTCATCTTCAAGTACATGATAGTGAGTTGAACCCTTCTCTTGCTTCAAATCTCTCCTGCCTCTACTTCCATCTCTGTATTTCTTTGACCTACTCGTTCCTCTCTGCCACTTCTGTGAGCTCATGAGATTACTTACATTGAACCTAGGCAAATAACCCAGAACAACCTTCTACCTGAAGCTCGCCTTAATTCTTTTTATTATTATTATTTATTTTGTTTAATTTACATCCAAGTTAGTCAGTATATGGTGCAACAATGATTTCAGGAGTAGATTCTTTAATGCCTCTTACCCATTTAGTCCATCCCCCCTCCCACACCCCCTCCAGTAACCCTGTTTGTTCTCCATATTTAAGAGTCTCTTATGTTTTGTCCCCCTCCCTATTTTTGTATTATTTTTGCCACCCTTCCTTTATGTTCATCTGTTTTGTATCTTAAAGTCCTCATATGAGTGAAGTCGTGTGGTATTTTCCTTTCTCTGACTAATTTTGCTTAGCATAATACCCTCTAGTTCCATCCACGTAGTTGCAAATGGCAAGATTTCATTCTTTTTGATTTCCGAGTAATACTCCATTGTATATATATACTACATCTTTATCCATTCATCCATCCATAGACATTTGGGCTCTTCTCATACTTTGGCTAAGGGTGATATTGCTGCTATAAACATTGGGGTGCATGTGTCCCTTTGAAACAGCATACCTGTACCCCTTGGATAAATACCTAGTAGTGCAATTGCTGGGTTATAGGGTAGTTCTATTTTTAATTTTTTGAAGAACCTCCATATTGTTATCCAGAGTGGCTGCACCAGTTTGCATTCCCACCCACAGTGCAAACGAGATCCTCTCTCCCCACATCCTTGCCAACATCTGTTGTTGAGGGTCACCTTAATTCTACTTGCAAAGCTAATTTTGTCATTTTAAGTGACCTATTCACAGGTTCCAGGGACTAGGGTATGGACATCTGAGAGAGGGACATTATTTTGCCTACCACAACAAATTTCT
Organism: Panthera leo; assembly: GCF_018350215.1. NCBI lineage: Eukaryota > Metazoa > Chordata > Mammalia > Carnivora > Felidae > Panthera > Panthera leo. The sequence continues at coordinate 223,476,452 of NC_056679.1, forward strand.
TGAAATTGTTAAGACTTCTTGAGAATCTAGCTTTAGATTTAAGAAAGAGAAATTTGTCGTTTAATCTCTTTTCACAAGTAATTTGGACAAGCAACTTACTTTTCCAGAGGCTCAATTTATACACTGATAGAGACTTACATCTACCTCATAAAGTGGGTTTGAATAAAATAAGTTCTTGAAAAATCCTAGCGTAAGATGGCAGCACAGAGGAAAAAAAATCATTTTCTCATTTCTACCTTCCTCAATCTTTTCCTTTCCCATTCCTTAATGTGTGTGGTCCCCAGAAAATACTTTTTTCTTCTTCTCTTTTTTTTTATTCTAACAAAGCTCTGTCAAAACCCATTAATTCACAAAGCTGGTTGGTCTCTTCTCAATGGCCCAAAGTTAGGTACAGTTTGATATCAAACTGAACACATAATTTAACTTCCGTCTTCCACTTCTATCTGTCTCCTTCATTTGCTTCTTAAGGAATGACATTATCCCATGACCCAAGGCTATTCTTCACATTTTCCCCTCCATTACCAGTCTTTGTCAGTTGAATTTCCATACATACTACCAAATAAGCTTTTTCATACTTATCCATTTCTATGACTGTTGTCTTATATTGGACTTCTATCTTGGTTCTCTAAACTTTTACTATTATTGCTCAATAACACGAATAAATTTAAAGAATGGTTTTAGTACTTGAATTGTTTGACTTCTCAAGATTATTCAACACTTTTGGCCACTCCGTCCTCCAAAAAGTCACATTGGCCTCTATATACCAAGATATCCTGCCTCCTTCTTCTATCATGCCTTGCTCTTGTGATGGTTAATTCTATGAGTCAACTTGGCTAGATTATGAAGGCAAGATTTTGGTAAAACATCAGTCAAGATGTTGCTGTAAAGATTTTTTTTGTCTATTTGTTTTTTAGACATAATTAAGTTCACAACCAGTTGACTTTGAGTAAAGCAGATTACTCTCTGCAGTATGGGTGATCATCATCCAAAACAAAGGAGGTTTCCCAAAGAAAAAGAAATTCTATGTTCAGAATGCAACATAGAAATTCTGTTTTCAGCCTTCCAACTAAGACTGCAACATCAGCTCTGACACAAATCTCCAGCCTATTAGCCATAATGAAGATTTTAACTTGCCAGCCTGCAAAATTTGCTTGTACCATTGTTTTAATTAGTCATTTTATTTTTATTTTTTATATATTTTTTTAGTGTTTATTTATTTTTGAGAGGGAGAGAAAGAGACAGAGCGTGAGTAGGGGAGGGCAGAGAGAAAAGGAGACACAGAATCCAAAGCAGGCTCCAGGCTCTGAGCTGTCAGCTGTCGATGCAGGGCCCGAACCCACGAACTGTGAGATCATGACCTGAGCCGAAGTCAGACGCTCAACTGACTGAGCCACCCAGGTGCCCCGAAATTAGTCACTTTATTTTTATTTTATTTTTATATCATGTTTTTGAATATATTTCCTTGAATCAGTTTGTTAAAACATCTATCTATCTGTCTATATATCTATCATCTATCATCTTTTTATATAGTATCTTTATATATATATATATATATATATATATATAAAATACTTAATATATACTTTTTATATAGTATCTCTTTGACCTCAGAGAAATTCTAAATGCTTCCTAGCCTTCTCCAGTCTCATTCCTCCCTGTTTCCCCTATCATATTCTACTAATTCAGTCATTACTACTTATTCTCTTCTTAAGGTCTTCTCTTGTGCTATCCCCTTTGCTTGGGACACTCTTTTTTCCCACTACCTACTTAACTTCTACTGAAATTTATAACTCACTATTTATTTTATATATTTAGATCAGTCTTTAGGTTGTTCTTTCCCATTGTATTCTTTATTTCTGTTTGTTTTTATCATTCATCAGATTTCATCTATTTAAGTATTTCTCTTCCCTTCTAGGGTATAAACCTTACAAGGACAGAGGTTGAGTTTATCTTATTCTCACCTGTATTCCTGTGGCTAGCACCAATTACTAAATATGTTTGGTGCTGAATGCACCTTTGTTCAAAAATGAGCTAATACACGGATGAATATGCTTCTCTTGATTTCTTCTAGGGTGATTCTCTTCAGTTTCGCCTCTACTCTGTTGTTAGATTCACTGTCCTTGAAAATAACATTTAAGATACCAACCCTCTGATTAAAATCATTCTATGGCTCTCCATCTATTTAAGGAAAAAGTTTACATAGCTTACTATGACACATTTGACCCTTGGTTTAAATTAGAAGAAATACAAATTTAAATTATTTTACTCTAATAAAAAATTAGAAGAAATACAAATTTAAATAATATTGTAATTCCAATAAAGATAAATCAGACAAAATAAATAACAGAATTAAAATTATGAATATAGCATGGGTTCTTAATAGATTCTTTTGAACTCAAACAACTTCCCTAGGCACTGAGGACCCAGAAACGTTCCCAGATCTGAGGAATCATGGAGTAGAGAAAGTTTTTGTCTTATTTCCTTTGTCTTTAACTTTTCATCTTTATCCTTCACAGTTTATCTTTATTCTTCTAAGATTATCTGTCAGTTGAGAGATGAGTAACCAGTAATAGGTAACCTTGACACTTCCCTGGCCTTGCCTATGCACCATCACCTCCTGCTTTCTTTGATGACCTTGCTGCCTGAACACAGAGAGCCAGCCTTGCCCTAGCTACCTCTTCGGCATTAGTACCAAACTGAAGGCAGTTTCATCATATCCTGTCATTCATTCAACAAATATTAATCAGATGTCTACTTCATATCAAATAATATCCTATGCTTGAGATACTTTATTAAATAAGAGATTCCCTCCTAGGTTGTAAACTTTGCATTTTAGTATCATGCATAAATATCTTACATAAACTAGTATCTTTTCATAAGATAGAGTTCCCCCAATGCTGCCTGGGTAACCCAATACCACCTTCAAAATTCAGCTTAAACATGATTCATGGGAAATCTAGCACATCTGTTCCTTCAATCCAATGCAAAGCATTATAATAACACATAGTATGCATAATTGTAATTACTGAACGACCTTTCCATCCAAGACTGTGATCCTTCTGTATGAAGACTGTCATCATCACCATCATATCTACAAGCTCCATCCCTGCCTCAGATAAGGCTTTTTATTGAAATTATAGACAACACTATATCACCTTTAAGTTCTATATTTATTCCTGATCAAGTTCATGGGAAAAAGCGAGTGGTACAGATAGCTTCGGTTTATGGACTGCTAAGGGAAATGTTAAAAGTGTGTGTCTTATTTGTGGGATAATAGTAATACAAGTATCTTTAATAAGACTGAAACGTGTTTTTAATAGACCTAGTTTGAACAGAACTTAATTTGAGACTATAAAGAAGAAGAATTTTCCTTTTACCCCTCATCTCTCCGGTAGAATGTCGTTAAGATCAAAGCTTTTTGTGTTTTGTTTCCCCATGGATGCCTATGTTGGTATTTTTATCATAGACTATTAGTTCTTATTATAGACTTGTAGACATAATAGTTGTGATTTCTTCTCAAGTGTTTGAAGGCTGAATGAAAGACTAACTCTCTAGACATTTCCTAATGAGCAGGGAGATATATACATAAGATTCTCCTTTAGCTGACTCAGTTTTGTAAGTTCACATCTTCATTTTATAGTCTCATCTAGCAGATTAAGGTATAAATCAGCATAATAGAGGGGGCAGGAAGTAGATGGGTAATTTCAAGAGGGTTTCACTTTTATCTTCCCCAAGGGTAGAATTGATCCATTCATCATGAGCTAAATTTTCTATGTCTACTATCAAAATATGGTTCAACTGGTAAACCTAAGTAATGAGATCCATATTTCAGGATCTGGGGAAACTGTACAGTTTAAGCAAAGGAATCAGCTCACTTTAGCTCATCAGTATCCATGGTTGAGGTCATTTTGTTTCTGCCCGTTTTCTGTAAAATAAACAAATATAAATGTCCAACTAGTTTCCCACTACCTAGTGACAGTACGCTAAAATCATTAGTGTTTTGCCCTGGTGATTATCCATCTCAAATTAAAACCATAGTTGAGTAACAAAGTTGACCTGTTGATACTAAGAACATATATACATAACAAGCAGTATAGCTGTTAAAAACACGGAGTCTGGGGCGCCTGGGTGGCTCAGTCGGTTGAGCGTCCGACTTCAGCTCAGGTCAGGATCTCGCGGTCAGTGAGTTCGAGCCCAGCGTCGGGCTCTGGGCTGATGGCTCAGAGCCTGGAGCCTGCTTCCGATTCTGTGTCTCCCTCTCTCTCTGCCCCTCCCCCGTTCATGCTCTGTCTCTCTCTGTCTCAAAAATAAATAAACGTTAAAAAAAAAATTAAAAAAAAAAAAAAAACCCACAGAGTCAAACTGAATATCCACCCCCTATAGACCTTGTGATTTTGCATACATCACTTAGTCTCCTTAGGCTTAGTTTCTTCACCTATAAAATTTTATGAGATTAAAGAAACTTCTATGATAGAATAAAGTGAGGAGTAAATGAAGTACTTAGTGGGAAGTTTACAGGAGAGTGCTCATAACAGAAAAATACACAATAAATATAGAACTTTATGATGTAAGCTATGAATATTAAAACAGAACTGGCGGTGCCTGGGTGGCTCTGTCGGTTAAAGGTCAAAATCTGGATTTCAGCTCAGGTCATGATCTCATGGTTTGTGAATTCGAGCCCCATGTTGGGCTCTGTGCTGACAGCGAGAAGCCTGTTTAAGATTCTCTCTCTCCCTCTCTTGCTCTCTCCCTCCCTCTCTCTCTCTCTCTCAAAATAAATAAATAAACAACAGACAAACCAGAATTGAAGTAAACTCGTTGAATCTTCCTAATCTGCTAATATATACTGGTGAAGTGACAGCTCCTTTGAAATGTTTGTCATTTCTAGAGGAGCCTGGGTGGCTCAGAGTCAGTTAATCATCCAACTTCAGGTCAGGTCATGATCTCACGGTTCATGAGTGTGAGCCCTGTGTCAGATTCTGTGCCGACAGCTCAGAGACCTGAGCTTGCTTGGGATTTTGTGTCTTCCTCTGTCTCTGCCCCTCCCCTACTTGCTCTCTCTCTCTATCTCTACCTCAAAATTAAATAAACATTAATTTTTTTTAAAGTTAATGTTTTTCACTTCCAGACTTTGCCAATAAGAATCCAATACTTACTAATAGTAAATGTCTGAATGAGACACTTTAGAGGAAAAAACAAATATTACTGGTGGTGATATAACCTACTTATAGATGGCTGTCAATCCTGGTCTATCTAAGACAATCTAGATTAATGTCTGTTTCAGGGTATAATAATTAATAGAGTGTTTTAATATTCTAAATAAGATCCTGTTTGGATAACAAATTATATGGTCACACTAATTATAAAAAACATAGAATCATGTTAACATTCTCTAAGCTCTCAATTAATTTTACTCTTGCTCTAGCACATATTCCATAGATAGATTGAAACAAACTGTAAGAAAATTATCGATTTGTTTATTATTCAGCAAATCAATTGGTCATGTGACTAGTTAGGTTGATGATGATTGATTGCATTATTATTGGCAGTCTAATTTCCATAAAGGGATTCCAAATCAAATATTCGGAGTCACTATACCTCCAATTCATGAACCCACAAGCTACAACAAAAATTTCATTAAATTTTAACTTTATTCTACTAATAGGGGAATGATTTTTGTTTGTTTGTTTTAATAATGGTGACCTAGGATGAAAGGAGATATTTCAAAATCACATTTCTATGGTAATGAGGCTAATGCATTAATTCAATGTGAAAAGCCCGATATCTAGAGTTGGTTTTAGATTCATGAGTTACACTATATTGCTATTAATCAAGTCCTCCTGTTTTTTGTTTTTTGTTTTTTGTTTTTTTTAGAAAATTAAATGATTGTATTCTGTATTTATGTGCATGAACACACCTGTTTCATGTTTTAAGAGAGTAAGAGGACCATAATGTATGTTGGGAGGCAATTCTTCATGGTTCTCTTGCATTTCTGCATATCATGTGACCAGAGACACTAATTGACTTTTTCTAGACTATCTTTTCATGAATGTTTGTATAATGAAGCAGTGAGGAGCCTTCCCTGTTGGGTCCTGTCTAAACTATAAAATCATGACAAATGCTTGTGGATAATTTAGGTCAGTGGTTAGCAAATATTTATGGAAAGGTGTGTATGTGAGGCACATATGATCTTTGTTTTTGTTTGTTTGTTTGTTTTACAATCCATCCTCTAAAAAATGTAAAATTTTACTTATAGGTAATATATCAAGAACCTTCAGGCAGAGGTTAACCCATGGGTCACAGTTTGCCACCCTCTGCTTTAAGCCACTAAATTTTAAGGTTGTTTGTTATGCAGTAATCCCTAGCCAAAACAGACTATACCATCTAATCGTCAGATTATTTATGTTCTAACTGATGCACTTGTTAAAATGTTTCTTGTGGATTATTGTGTCTATGCACCTATCTAAACTGAGTTTTCACACCCGGCTCAAGTTTCTCATCCGCTTCCATGAAATCACTGCCACTTTTTCCTCATCTAACCCAATAGGAATTTTAAAACCTTCTAGGTTAAAGATGCTTTTACCCTTGCAATAAAAAATTTGGTAAGTTAAATAAATAAGAAAAATAGCTTGTTATTCTAACAGATTTGTTTTAAACCGTAACACCGCATCTCATTTTTCACAAATCTTCAATGCAGCATTTTCTCTTTTGATTTCAATCATTTAGATATGTATATTTTCAAACTATTATCCGCAGGTGCCCACCACATTCACTTGTCCTCTTTTGTATGTTATCTCTGTTAATGACATCACCTTCCTTGATTTTCTCAAGCTAGAAACGTAAGGGTTCTTTAACGTTCAATACTTCCCTCTTACTCCACAGAGTTAAGTGATTATCTTTTTGCTACCTATGATTTATACTTCTTCTTCTTCATCATCCCAACTGCCACATGGACTTTCATTTAATCCTTCATTGTCCGTGAACTGAACTTTGTCATATATTATCTCAGGCCACCAAATGTGGATGCAACACAAAAATTCATATGAACTTGCCTGAAAATTCTGAATGTTAATTAAAGGAGATTCCAATCCTAATTTGTTAAACATGGCTAAGATCAACTATACATTGATTAGATTTGGTATCTCTCACAAGAAACCTTTTTTCCCCTTTCTTTTCCATCTTCCTGGTTATAACTTAAGTCTGCTTTTCATCTATTCACTATTATGCACCACCTCTCTCATACAATCCAGGAAGTTCTTAGACATTAGGCAATGGAAATTTTTTGTTGTTGTTTACATAATTTTTCTCTAGACAAAAGTATAAATACTTTTTATTATTTTTATTTTTATTTTATCCCAGTCTTCAAATCCATTCATTTAAAGTCACTCCCGTGCTAATTATTTTTCTTTTTATTATATAGATATTTACCCAGCCACCACAAATCCCTGTTGCCTAAGGTATAAAGTCCTACTCTAGAGCTCAAAATGCATGCTATTTCTTGAACTTTGAACTGCCCCCAATGTAGTTTAACAATTAAGCCTATTACTCTTCTCTGATTGATTCCTAAACACCAAACATGATTACTTCTTTAATACGCCTCAAATAAACCATTTTCTCCCAATCCTTTCACAAATGGATTCATTCTTCTGTTTCACTTTCACCCCACCCCCTTTTCTTCACTTATCCAACCCTGACAATTCAGTCTAAATGTAACCTCCAGCCTCCGACTGGTTGGCTCAGTCGGTTGAACATACAACTTTGGCTCAGGTCATGATCTCCTAGTTTGTGAGTTAGAGACCCACATCAGCTTCTGTACTGACAATTCAGAGCCTGGACCCTGCTTCAGAATCTGTGTCTCCCTTCCTCTACCCTTCCCCTGCTCACTCTCTCTCTTTCAAAAATAAATGAATATTTAAAAAAAATTAAAAAAAATTAAAAAAAATAATTTTAAGCTCCTTTTATATAAGCCTTCTTGAGCACTTATGCTTTTTTAATATTTTTTTTTAATTTTTTTAATGTGTATTTTTTGAGAGAGAGAGAAAGAGAGAGAGAGAGACAGAGCATGAGCAGGGAAGGGACAGAGAAAGAGGAAACACCGAATCCAAAGCAGGCTCCAAATCTGTGCAGGCACAGAGCCTGATGTGGAGCTTGAACTCACAAGCCATGAGATCATGACCAGAGCCGAAGTCGGACGCCCAACCAACTGAGCCACCGAGGTGCCCCAATTTTAACCTCCTTTTAAAAACTGCCAGGCCACATATGAGTTGAATTACTTGCTCCATTGGCTTTGTTTCCACTATATTCTTTGCATTTCTTATGTCAATTCTATATTCTGATTAGATTTTGATTTCCTCAAGGAAAATAGCAGTGTAGTATTTACAGATCTTTGCACTGATATTACTCACAGGTTCTCTCTTAATGGAAGAACTGATGAATTTTTCGCCCCTCAAATATCAACTTGTCTCGGTCAAGTTGTTAAAAAAAAGGACACTGCATTCTTACTGATGTCCTATAAAAGTGGAATTAATAAACTATTGTTTTACACTAAAGTCAAAAGTAAAATAAAATACAAAGTGAATTACTCAGGTACTCTTTCCTCATAAAAATTCTCCGTTTACACTAATGAATGTCAAATGTTCCACAAACTTGATTTTTTTCCCCTCAAACTTAGATTCTACCTAGCTTCAGTGGCTACCTGTACAGTGCCTGTTATTATAAAGTAATTTTAAAAAAATTCTAAAATCACTGTGAATCAGTAATCTCCTTACTATAGTAGGGAGAATGCTAAAATACTCCCTGCATCTCTCTCCCCTGATGATACACATTATATAATCCTCCTCTCCTGAGCGTGGGCAGGAGCTGCGACCTGCTTCTAACAATCGAATATGGCAAGGTGATTGGGTATTACTCCCATGGTTAAGTCTTACACGACGTAAAACTCAGTGTTAGCAGAACAGAGACAGAATGTCTCCTGCTGACCCGGAAGAAGTAATCCAGCAGGCTGTGAACTGCCTGTGAAGATGGCCCCGTGGTGAGGAGTTGTGGTTGATCTTTAGACGTTGAGGGCCACAGTCATATCTAGCCACAAGGAGATGAATTTTGCCAACAAATCTGAGCGAACCTGGAAACAGATTATTTCCCAGTTGAGTCTCCAAATGAGAATGCAGCTCATTTGGCCACTTAAGTACAACCATATGTGACCGTATGCCAAGGACCAGCTAAGCTATGCCTGGATTCCTCACCCACACATACTGGGAGATACTAAATGTATTTTGTTTTTGGCACTAAAATTTTAGAAATTTGTTTTGGAGCTTTAGAAAATTAATACAGATCAGCAATAGGATTCAAATACATATACTCTTAGGTGCTAAAGTTAGGTGCAATCCCCTTCTTTAGATTTGAGCCAATGCAGAATTTTTTTAATGCTGCAGTGAAAGAATTTCAGAACACGTAGCCTCCCAGACGCTATTCAAGGATTAGTTCAATGGCTTTTAATCTCCACTCAAAATATTATTTAAATATATTCATATTTTACCATTCTTTTCAGTTTCCTGCTTATAAGATTTTTCCCCTTTTCCTTTGTTTTATTGTTTTTGACCCTTTATTGTTGAAGCTTACTTACTCTAAAGCTAAGTGATCTTAGCAATGGATTCACACAAGCATGTTTTTTTATAAAATATGCAAGAGTAAAGATTTTAACCACAATTGCTTAAGAATGGTGTCTCCTTTAACTTTGGCCTCTAGTCTGCACAGTCCTCTCTTGTAGGTGATTTTGAAGTAGCTGTAGTTATTTTGGGAATTCAGCTATCACAAGGTGATTTGGGGCACAGTTAGTATTTATCCCAATGTATTTATGTTCAGAGTAGCTTCCATATAATTTAAAGCTATTGCCAACCTTCCTTAGGTTGGAATGTCTTCCAGAAACACTTTTATGGCCTGGACTTCTGACTCATATAAAGTTGTGAAACCAAAGATTTGCACAATATATGCTTATACCACTCATTCTCTTCATCTTATCAGAGAAAAAGCTGCTTTCACAATACCTAAACTTGTTGGCTCTTGCTACCTTGCAATTTTTAATATATTTTTATTTAAAATTCATCTAGCTGCCAATTTGGATTTTTTTTTTTTAGTGTGATGAGATTATCTGCCCACTACAAAGCTGTTCAGGCTTTACAATATGGGAATAAAACCACTTTAAACATTCTAATATTTTCAAAATTTAAGAAGTGAGACCCAAACACAAATAAGATGCTAAAGTTTATTCCAAAAGTTGATATAACTCAAATATGTCATTCAACTTCCATTCTAAAAGACATTTTGGAATCTTTTCGTAAAACACAAGAGAAATAACAGATGCTTGATTTGGACACTTACGAAAGGTATCTCTTTTGTTGGATTAATATTTGTTTATTGAAGAACTGAGAAAAATTTAGGTTAAAAAACAAGTGGGATGTGAAGCGATAAGGATAAATATAAATGACAAAATAGAAAATATTTCAATATTAAGAAGTAAATTACCAACAAAACTAGGTAATATTAAGTACAGCAATTCATTAAAAAGAGATAAATTCCAAAAATTATTAATAAATAAGGTATGAGTTTTATTAATCCATTTACATAAAAAGAACATATAACAAAATTTTAAATGTATTGTTCACTTGGCACATAATACCAGCACCAATGGCAGTAACATAAAACTAAGAAAATGTTATCTCCATTTAGATACTAAAGACAAAGTAGTTAACGAGTGAATACTTAAAATTAGTCACCAAAGAAGTTTTAAAATACCTTGAATCTTACAGTTCATAAATCAAAAATGTTTACAGAGATTCCCCCAAATTTAACACTTTAAAAAAATTATGATGTTATAAAAAATTATGAGGTCCAAAGCTACTTTTCTAAATAACCAATAATATTAATAATAAAAATATATATCAAATATACTAAAAAACAGGCTGAAATATTTTTCTCGTTCCTTTAAAAAATATAAAAAGCTTTTATATTAAGGGATGATCATAGTATGTAGCCAATAATATGATAGACAAAACTAATATAAAGGCATGTCAGGCAGTTGGTTAATAAAAATATGCTATTTTGGGGGCACCTGGGTGGCTCAGTCACTTGAGTGACTTGACTCTTAATTTCTGCTCAGGTCATGATCTCACAGTTCCTCGAACTCCACATTGGGCTCCGTGCTGTTAGCATAGAGCCTGCTTGGGATTCTCTCTCTTTTTTTCTCTCTTTTAATGTAAATAAACAAACTTTAAAAAAAATTGCTATTTTTTTCTAGCTTTTGAATTTTGATCCTTTTAAAACTTAATGTGTTGTGATTTCTTTCCTCATATAAAATATATAGTCCCTTTCATAATACTTTGGTAGTTTTTCTTAAAAGGTTCCTCTTATATACCATTGAACCTATATCAACGTTGGTGTACAAAGTGAAACAGAATGTTTTCCTCATAACTACATGTCTTTTCTAAAGTAGGAGGCAGTGGATGTTTTTATGTTTAGTCTTTGAGCAAATACAGTTAGCGGTAAGGACATCCAGTAGGGGATTCATTCCCTCCTTCCAAGGCAGGTCATTTGTTTTCTGGCAATCACATTACATAAAGGACAGGGCAGTTTTTGAACAGAGGGTTCTGAAGAGAACTTTACAAGTTTTTAATGTCCCATCTGTTGCAATAACGTAAAAGAAAATGGATGACAGTATTCGACAATGATTTACTTGAGCTTAATATTTAACAGTCACTGTTGGGGCTTCTTTTTATTTTATTTTTCTTTCTTTCTCTTCTCTTTCTTCTCTTCCTTTTCTCTCTCTTTCTAAAGGAGGAGAATAAGTAAATTTCTTGAACTCTCTTGAGTCATTTATACTCTTAAACTAGTGTTAACGGATATACTAGAGAATTCTGTGAAACAGCATCAGAAAAGTCAGACCCAATTTCTGCAAAAGCTATGGCCACATGAATTCTTGAGGAAATAGAGAAGGCAACAAACAGCTTGTTAGTATTTATTGATCATATTGTATTCATTTGTGTTAGCCAGATTTAGATCCAAAAGGAAATATTTACGATTACTGTTTTTTGGGGCATCTTCACTGGTATATAGTTTACATGTGATAAAGTTCATCTGGAGAGGTGATTTCTCTGATCACAGAGGTGATCAGTTCACTGATTTTAAGTAAATTTATGGAATGATGCAACCATGATCATAATTTAGCAACACCTCCCCATCACACCCCCCACACCTCCATGCCTTTGCCTTCATCAGTCATAGGGAACAACTAGTCTGCTATCTTCCCTAATAGATTTTGGATATTTCATGTATAGAAAGAATCAGACTATGTCATCTTTTGTGACTAACCTCTTTCACTTATCATAATGTTTATCCTTATTGTAGCCTGCAACATCCTTTCTATTGCCAAATAATCATATTCTTATATGTAGATATATTACATTTTATCAGTTAATCAGTTAATGGACATTTGGGCTCTTTCCAATTTTTAACTATTAAGAATAATGCTGCTGTGAGCATTTATATACATGTTTTCGTGTTGGATGTATGTTTTCTTGTCTATTGAGCATATGCTTAGGATAAGAACTGCTGTATTATATAGCAACTCTATTTTTAAACTACCTGTTTCCCAAAGTAGCTGTATGGATTTACTTTTCCACCTGCAATCAATGTGGGTTTCAATCTCTCTACATCCATGTCAACACTTGCTACTGTCTGTGTTAGTGCTTTCTACATTAACAGAACCAAGAGGATATAAAAGGTGTTTTATTATGAGGAATTTGCTTACACAATTATAGAAGCTGAAACCCCCTACGATCTGCTATCTGGAAGCTGGAGACACAGGGTAACCTGTGGTATAATTCAGTCTTGAGTTTCAAAATCTGGAAACAAAGGCAGCACATGATGTCAAGCCCAGTCCAAGGGCAGGGGCAGATGAGATGTCTTAGCTCAACAGTGAGTCAGGAAAAAAAGAGGTGAATTCCAACTTCCTCTGCTGTTTAATCTATTCAAGCCTTCAATGGATTGGTTTATGCCCACTTATACTGGGGGGGGGGGGGCAGTCTACTGAGACCATTGAGTCAAATACTAATCTCACCCAGAAACACCTTTACAAACAAGAAAAAAAAAAAGTTTAACCAGAAAATCTGGGTATCCCTGATTCAATGAGGTAGGTATATAAAAGTAACTATCACATTGTCTCATTTTTATAGCCATTCTGGTGAGTGTGAAGAGGAATATCACTGTGGTTTTGTTTCCCCTGCGCCCCCCGACTCACGTTGGGTACCTTTTCGTGTGCTTACTGGTCTTTTGTACATTTTTGGATAAATATCTATTAAAATACTTGAAATTTTAAATTAGATTATTTATCTTTTGTTACTGACCACAACACTTTAATATTTTTATTAATAGGCTCTATTTTTTAGAACAGTCGTAGGTCTACAGAAAAACTGAGCAGATAGTACAGAGAATTCCCATATATTCCCATTTCCCCTGCAGTTTCCTCTACTATTAATACCTTACGTTAGTATGGTTAATTCTGTTACCATTAATAAAGAAATATTGATACATTATTATTAACTAAGACCCATCATTTATTTGGACTTCTTTTTTTTTTTAATTTTTACCTAATGTCTGCAATTTTTGACATCAAAATTAAAGTAACTTTTTAAAACATTTTCTTCTGTGATTCCCCACAACTTCATTACAAAGAAGGCAGCAGAAAGTATTTCTTAAGATTATAATGTAAACAGGACTTTTAATGTACTTGGGAATAGATCTGTAGCTAATGAAGTTTGAACTTAGTAGTCATTTTCATGAACTCCTCCCTTCCAGTGTCCTGAGTGATCATGATACTTTTAACTTACAAAAAGTATATATATAGTTAGTCAGTCAGTTAGTTAGAGTTATGAGACACCGAAACCCCCCAAATTTGGATGAACCTCTCAAAATTCTTTATTATCCCATAATGTTAGACAACACCGAATGTTTTAGCATCAAATTTGCCATTGTGTTTTGAATATTCCACTTACTTATGTTTTAACTGGCAGCAAAGGTAAAATATCCCAATTAGAGAAAACCCATTATTTGGGGCTCAAAAGAGTTATAGGAAAATGTGTCATCTTTTACCCATTAATCATCCCTAAGGAGAAATGCCATATACTGAGGAGAAAATGGAGGGCAGGACCCCATCAGATGCACTCTGCTTCTTGGGTCATACCAATTCTGTCTGAATATTATCACTCCGTATGATTAATATTAGTCCTCTATAGAATAAAGGCACTTCATATGTAATATTCATCAATACACTTTTTATCAGGTTTTTTGAGCACATTGTTTCTTACATTATTCATGTCTACTTGAAGACTCATGTGAGAAATTGCTTCTGAATCTTAGTTGAAGAAACTATAATGCTATAGGGCATATAAATTTATTTTTATCTTATGAATATGGTGAACTGTATGAATTATAAATTTTATGCGATGGTTGCTAGAAAGCCTAGAGCTAAGATATAAGATATTCATCTACTGAGTGTACCTAGATCTATATATCACCTCTTTTTTTTAAAAAAAACTTTTTTTTAAGTCTATCTATTTTGAGAAAGAGAAAGAGAGGAAAAATGTGAGTGGGAGAGGGGAAGAGAGAGAGGAAGAGAGAGAATCCCAAGCAGGCTTTGAACTGTCAGCACAGAGCTCAATGCAGGGCACAGACTGAGGAGCCATGAGATCATGACCTGAAATCAAGAGTTGTATGCTTACCCAACAGAGCTACTGAGGCACCCTTATATATCACCTCTTAAGCCCCAACTGTGTTAATCCTTGTTTGTTCATTCATCTTCCTCTGCATCTAGATTTATGGTAGGTAATTTTATTTTATCTTGATATGCTTTTCAAAGTCACCTTAAATATACTTTTGAATATATTGGCATGACTTAACTAGAAGTGTGATATAAAAATGTAGATAATAATTAAATAATGAATACAAATGAAATTGAGTCATGAAACAAGCCTAGCTTTGTGGGTAACTCTCATTAATTTTCTGGCATAGCTTAGAAGTTGAGAAAATTTACCTGAATTCCATTTTGCTATTGAAAAACAGACAAATAAACAAGCTTCTGATTTACTGTTTTAGTTAGAAATTTCATGCTATTTCACATTCTAGAACTTGTTTTACTTAAATACTACTTCCAATTCACCCATCAATTTCTATGACCTAGATTTTAAAAATCGTGATTTATTGATTGATTGTTTTACATATGAGGATCTTTTCACTACAACTCAAGACTCACTTGTCCAGCACTAGGATTAATCTTGAATAAATCCTGAGGAATACTGAAAGGATTATGCTTATAATTTTAGCATGCTTTGATTTAAATTTATGATTTCAAAAATGTATCAGTATATCCAATGTTATATTAGCACTCTGTATGTGTTTTCTTACCAAAGTTTTGCTTGATTTTCTAATTCATTCGGCTTATGTGGAAATTGAAGTCATCTCTTTAGTCCAATCTTTCCTGGTGTCCTGTCCACCCTTACCAAGCCATTTACTTTAGTTTTTTTAATGTTTTGTTTATTTTTGAGAGAGAGAGAAAGAGAGACAAACAGAATACAAGCAGGGAAGGAGCAGAGAGAGAGAAGACACAGAATCCAAAGCAGGCTCTAGGCTCTGAGCTGTCAGCAGAGCCCGACACAAGGCTTGAACTCGTGTACTGTGAGATCATGACCTGAGCCAAAGTTGGATGCTTAACCAACTGAGCCACCCAAACACCCCATCAGGCTATTCACTCTAAATTAGATTGTTTCCCATACTCCCCACCAGACATTAGATGGTTTGTTCAAAGCATAATCCCAAGAGTTTCCCTATTTAGAATACTTTGTTTGTCCTATCCAGAAATGAGTTGTTGTCTTATATTCATTGAGCCCTTAAAGATTTGCCCCCAAAGCAGATTAGTGCTGTTAGCCCCAGCCCTGGCCTATTTTCATTGCCTTCCCATTGAGCCATGCCACTGAGGTTACCACAAGCCCAAAGAATTATGACACTGTCACCAGCTTGTTTTTTTCCCTATGGGGAGAATGAGCAAATATGGAATGTATTCTAATCATATATATTACTACTTTCAAACAAGAGACAGTGTTTTCATGTAAGATAGGCAAATAATATTCACAAGTTTAGGGAAGCCTGATATTTCATCTCAAAACTCTAGTTAAGGGGCCATGGAATTTATCAAGTTACAGGACCCATCCTGATCATCATTTGTCATTGTTTTTTGTTTTTGTTTCTTTTCCACTTTTGAGGACAAAGAGAGAATGAGAGAATCAGTCTCTTTCTTCAAAAAATAAAACTGCAATGGCAATGATCTAGCCCAAGTTCTTCTTAGCTTTTCTATAAAATATGCACATTAGTTCATGGCACTCCTGCTTCTGTAGAATCTCTGTATCTATTACACAGGAAATTTGGAAATGCTCTCACCACCAAATGGTTGCACAATTTAGTCACTTTTAAAATTCTGAGCCAAACTTAATGATTTTTCAGAGAGAAAATAGCATCGCCAGAGGCTTACTTATTGCTGTCAGGCCAGAGTTGTGTGTTTTTACACTAATGACTAAAAATCAGGGACCCTGTATTTTTGAGACTGAGCGATGAGTACTAGGAATAAAAACACTCTTACCCATGAAGGCAGGTGTGCGACAAGTAATGGATGACAATATTTCAAGACAGAGCAAATACCATGGAGAGGAGATTGATAGATAGAAAACCTGTAACAGGCAGATCCTTTATATAGTTTATGTATTGAACATTCCATGGTATTTTTGTAGTATGGATTGTTACAATCATCATGTTAGTCTGCTGCTATTATGGAAAACTTTTATAATTAATGATCAGAAACTATCCTAATAAATATAAGAGTACAGAAGGATATTTAATTCAAGGTTGTTAAATACATTATAGCGCAGTAAACACTGGAATGGCCACAGACCTGAAAACGATGTTGTGTCATGACAATAATTTGTTCTGTGTGTTCCATCATAAACATGGTCCTTTATAAGGAGTGGAGTTTGTGATAGCTATGCTTTGCACAGTATACTCTTAGTAACAAAATTAATATTTACTTTGATATATTAATTATTAAAATATTTGAGGACCCAGGAGTGCGCAAAACAAATTGGAAGGCTGAAATAAATAATATGTTAGTCCAGCTAGACCAGGTAATATTGCAAAAGCAAGTATCAGTGGCTTAATTCAGCAGAGGTGTAGTTTTTACTTTTGGCAAGCATAGTCTGAGTTTGGTAACTTACGGTAACTTTTCTCCCGCAATTCAGATGCTTCTGTCATATTGCCCCTCCTCGAAATACGGACTCTTGGACACCACAGGAGCCTAAGAGAGAACTTAGAGAGCTCACACTTTTTCTTAAGTGAATCATCCTAAAAATGACACAGGTTACTTTTGCTTACAGCCCATTGGTAAGTACTGGGCAGGTGCCTCACTACTAGGGGCCAAGAAATGTGGGTCACACAGGTGCACAGAAAACTGAGGGCTAGAAATATAGGTGATACTATTAAACAGAAATCTGAGATGGTTTTCTAAGTGAGGTCCTGTTGGTAATGTGATATCAATTCTATATTGTTATTCTGGCTATCATGATTTTACATTTTATTTTGTATTATCATACATTCTCCAGGAAATTCTTCCAAGGACTCAAGTATTCCCTGATTGAGATATATATTAAATTCTAAGTCACAAAGTTTAGAGAAATTAAGTTATTTATGTAAGAAATCATAAGATTACATACAGTAATACTAAATACTATCTAGATGTCAAGGCATCTTCTCTTTAACTTCTAAAAAACCCTTATTTTTACACTGTACTTCCCACCCATATATTACACAGAGATGGGACAGAATTAGGTATATAATAAAGAGGCAGTGATGAACCAAATTTAAAACCAGTCTGAGGCAACTGTTATTTCTCTCTGTAGTACAGTTTCCTCTCTTCACCTCTACCACAAAAACAAAGCCTGCTAAAAATCAGCAATTCTGAAATTCTCAGTTTCAAGAATTAACTATGGACTGCATTGAGAAATCTACATTCCATTCCTAGCTAAATTTCTGCTTTCCTGATCAGCATCACGGGTCAGTCATTCTTTCTGATCAGAAACGATCCTAATAGTTCTCTCTGAACCTAAAATAGAAAGAGATTTAACATTTTTAATATCACCAAAAAACATATACTTTCATTCTTCTTAAACTGAATACTTTCATAGTTTTCCATATAAAGAATCTTCAAGGTTACATTGCATAAGGTTCTTCAGGGGGGGAAATAATCTATTATATACATTTTTATAGTTTATATTGCTCTTATCTTTTTCATGACTATAATATTAGAGTTAAATTTATGTAATTAATCCAAGCACATAGAGTTTTTTTTCTATTTAATTACGCCATGAAACATTTTAGGTTTAAGAGTATTGTTATGATTTAAAAACTGATTAAGAACTTTACTTTTCAAAAATCATTAAATATTGATTTAGAAATATCTCTACATCTAAGGAAATTTTGCTTTTCAAATTGATACATAATCAAATTTTGCTATAAAAAGCATACTATGACACATTGAATCATGTCCTAGCTTCCATTTGGAAGTAACCTTGGAGGGAAAATTTGGAGGTTGATGTTGGCAGAAGCATCTTAGACTTTAATTGGGAAAAGACATTTGAATTGGCTTTTTTAAATTTTTTTTAATGTTTATTTATTTTTGAGACAGAGAAAGACAGAGCATGAATGGGGGAGGGTCAGAGAGAGAGGGAGACACAGAATCTGAAACAGGCTCTGGACTCTGAGCTGTCAGCACAGAGCCCGACGTGGGGCTCGAACTCACGGACTGCGAGATCGTGACCTGAGCCGAAGTTGGACGTCCAACCAACGGAGCCACCCAGGCGCCCCTTTTTTTTTAATTTCTTTTTAAATTTTTTTTTTAAATGTTTATTTATTTTTGAGAATGAATTGGCTTTTAGTTGGGGGCATTGGCAAGAGGGGGTACCCAGGGCAATAGACTCCCCACAAGTGGAGGCTGAGGGCTGAGACTGAGCCCCAGGTGGATCTCCTTTTCCCAGCACACCTCTGCATACCTCCTTCCCCCAAAGCTCTATGGCACGTCCAGGAACAGGGAGGATGGGAGGGACCACAGTGACTATTCACCTGGACAAAATATCAGATGACTCGGATACCGGCTTCCCATCGTGGGTCTCTATCTTCTTCACAGCCACAGCCTGGAAGGAGCTGACACAGCTGAAGGAACTGGAGACCCTGCCAGGGCCGGACTGGAAGGAGCTCAGTCTATAGGTGAGTCCAGGGCTCATGAGGCCCCGGTAGGCTGAGCTCAGCCCGCCTCAGTAGCCGCTAGTCTGGTCGTAGTATGAACCCTCATGTTCTTCCTAGACTCCAGCAGGGTCTCCTCGCCGGCCAGCAGCTTGCAAACAGGTGACGATCTTGATGTCCAGGGCCAGCTTGATGTTCATGAACTCCTGGCAGTGGCACGGCTGCCCGGCCAGGTCCTGCTTGGCTCAATGCAGGGCTCCAATTTGGCCAGCTTGGCATTGGCATCCTTGAACCATCACGGTGCTCCGCATCGGTGATGACTGCTTCAGGGAAGCTCTCAGATCCTTGAGGCCTTCCACGTCAGCCTGGAGTTGACGGATATTTTCGTTCATCTCGGAAATCTCTGTCCTCGTGCAGTGAAGGTCGTGTCCGTTTGTCCCAGCCACCGTCTGCAGCTCCCCACTCTTGACCTGGGGCATGGTCTCAGCCTCAGCTGCAATTGTTTTTATGATATTTCAGTATGCTGGGTTATTTCAATACAAATATTTTAAGAATCAGAATATTTATCACAAATATCAATGAGCAAATATTAAAGAGAAAGAAAAAAAAAAAAAAAAAAACTTCTCCAAAGCTGAAAAAATAAGTTCATCCCCACCTTGCACCATTTCTAACAGTAGATTGATGTTATTAAACCAGTTATGATGGATATTTAATAGGCCTGCGCCAAAATGTACTGCATTTAGAATATATTGTTGGATTTGGTTGCCAGGAGTTTTAGAGTTTATTTTCATATTTGTTCATGAGTGTTATTATACTGTAATTATCTTATTTCAAACTGTCTTTTTAGTTTGCGGCATAAACGCTTTTGCTAGCTTTATAAAATGACAGGAGCATGATTTCTCTTTTTCAGCTATCCAGAAGGACTTGTAAAATATTGGAATTACTTTTACCTTAAATGATTGATAAAACTCAGTGATGAGGTCATCTAAGCTGTATGTGTGTGTTTGATTACTACTACAATTTCTTTAATTGTCATAGGCTTATCATATTCAGGTTTTTAATTTCTTTTTTATGTGTTTCTGAAGGTGTTTTTTAAGTAGATATGTGTCTGTTATATCTCCATGTTCAAATGCTGGCATAATTTGTTTCTATTCTTTTTTTTTTTTTATTTCTGACTTACTTGTTCTTCTCTGTCTCTGTCTCTCTCTTTGTCTCTCTGTATCTTATCTCATAAAAAGTACTATTATCTTATAAATTCACCTGAATTTCCTATGTTGAAAAGATATATAAGGATAATATTAGTCAACATGTTTTCATTTTGTAGAAAGTTGTGAGAAAATGGGATAAAGAATAAAATTTGAGAATAAAAGGTAGATGAAAAACTCATATACATTGTTAATCCTGTAAATAGATAAATAGATGATAGATTAGATAGATAAATAGATAAATAAAATTTTAAGTGTAACAAACTTGAAGTTAAAGTAATGTAGTTATAAGCTACTTTAAATCAGAATTTTTTGACAACTAGCTTTACTTACTAAAATGATTACGTACATTTATGTGGAATTCACTCCTGTATCATAAAAACTTTAGCAAAGATAAATACATTTTTAAATAAATCCTATCATTAATCTTTGAAGTTTATCTTTCCATATATTAAGTTGGAGATACTATCATTTAGGTAAAAGTAGATATTTCCACCATCTTCTCAGTAGGAATAGACCTAGGGCTAGAATAAGGACTCCGTGTTACCTGATGATCAGGAATGTGCTTGAATTCCACTGGGTCATGAAGATCATTTTAACTCTTCTGGGGATTGGCTTTGTTTTCTTTTAACTTCTTTATTTTTATGACTAGCAGAAATCAGGAGGAGTAAAGAGGGTGAAAAACATGACTTTCTGTTTAGCATCAGTTAATCATTCAAAATCATTTTGTTCCATTTTCTTAAGGCAATGAGAAGCCTGAAACAAATGTAATGTTTTCCACCAAGCTACATTTATTGAGTAGTTGAAATGATTGACAGCTCAAAAAAAACTCCTTTCAAAAATAGTAATTAACAGCAGCAACCCTTCCAAACAGACTATCTTCTGTCAATAAGCATCACAAAAAGGCATCCCAAACTTGAAATGATGGTGGCAGGTAAGCAAGATATGTAAGCCAGAGCAAGCAAGGCACTTTAGCTCTCAAATTTTAGTGAGGGAGAAAACACATTTTGA
The DNA here is from genome assembly GCF_018350215.1 of Panthera leo. NCBI lineage: Eukaryota > Metazoa > Chordata > Mammalia > Carnivora > Felidae > Panthera > Panthera leo. The sequence goes on from NC_056679.1 coordinate 223,497,997, forward strand.
GATTTCCTTGAGAAATAGCAAAGCCTTAAAAGAAAATGTTATTAAAAGAAAATTTAGAGATGATTCTCAATATATATGAGATGGCTTTGCTCAAAATACTGTATTCTATCTTATCGAATTATTTCAAAGAAATAATGAGAAAAGTTTCCTTTTGTCTGAAGACTTTGTCCCCATGTTATTGGCTTTCCTTATTCTTACCCTTCTTTTTCTTTGGGATTGGCCAAATATCTGTTGCCTGGAAGGGTCTATTTTACTAAGGTTTTCATCATTTTGTTTTTCAATATACTGTCGTATGGATAAAACTGTCTTATTTCCATGTGGCCCTTACAATCATTAGAATTTAGGAAACATTTTTTTTGTGTGTGTGTTAAAAAAAGTGCTTTCTCTTTCTATTAGGACAACTTGTTACTGAGCTGAATGCTTACCCTTTGAAAATACAAGTTAAACTGGTCTTCATTTACAAGGCTGTTTAAATGATGCATGGCATTACATATTGGAGTTTGTGGTGAGAATTAATTGCATGCCTCTAAATATGTGATTGCTTTATCGTTTTCACTCCTGTAAAAATGAGATGTTGATTTTTACCAAATTTCCCTTGATATTAAATCTTTAGCATAAATGAATATAATTGCTTCTCATCTAATAGAGCCAACTCTATAATACCCAAGATACCCTTTGGTGTTAAAATAATGCGATCTAGTGAACTTGGCCTAACACCTCTTTTCTTCAGTAAACTATGACAAATTTAAGTTTTGGTGTAAGTAGGCTGTTTCAATTTCTTTCTCTTCTTTCAGTATTTTGCTGTAGTTGCTGAATAGTTTCTTAGCAAGGGAAGAAAAAGGATTAACTTGACTAAAACCCAGTTAAAATGCAAATGAAATGAATTTCTGGGCAATAAAGCATGCATTAAGCTGGAACTCTAATGAACATAATAGTAAAAAATCCCCGGAATATTTTATGCACCTCTATCTATTTCATCTTTATGCTCATCTAGATGTAAGTCTTCTGATAATTTTAGAGGTTTTGCATTTCTGCTTGCCACAAACATGATTAACAGCTTTATTACTCCGTTTTCTCCAGAGAGGGCTTCAAACCTACTTAATTTCACTCTCTTGAAACCAAATCACGAAGCCCAAAAAGATTTTTATCTGATTTCTAAGATTTATGGTTATTTCATAGGGATTACTGAAGTTCAATATTCATGGCCGCATGTAATATAAAATGGCTAAGTACAGTTAGGAGGCTTTGGTATTTGTTTTGCAATGAAATATTTAAAACAAAACAGATTCAATGTTTGTGTTATAGCGGTGTGTTAATTATTAGGTTAGAGATAAGAGGGAATGGTTTCTTCACTGAAATAGAGATACGAGTTTCTCTTATCAGCCTGAAGATAGAGGATAGCCTATCCAGGAGGACTGGAGAGGAGAGCCATTTTGGTGATGGATTTTGCTGAGTCAGGTATCCCTTTTGTTGAGCTAAGCCAGTGTTTAAGCCAATGTAACTGGGTCATTTCTTTTACCTTGTTAGACCTATTCACATTTTGCTCAACAGCATTTTAAAAATTCAGAGGGTTTTAATATATTATCCTGTAAAATAATTGTATAATCTATTATTATAATAGATCATAAAAGAGTATGGTCATTATAGAGTAAGTACTATTCCAGAATCATAAAATGTTAATAAGTGTTCAAGGTCAAGAAAATATAGGGTAGGTTGAGAGTTAAGTCTATAGAAGCTGGTACATTATGAGTTGAAATAGCTGCAAAAGATTCATGAAGTCTATTCTATGCCAAGAACAGTATCCCTGAAACTAATTTAAATGATTAGTTTTACTTTTTTCATGTTCATCCGTTAGAAAGCATATGGTATAGCCTCAATGATTATAGCAATAAAAAAGGACCATTTGCTAGTCATGGCAATGTTGTGACTATGAGATGTAAAGTCAAATATAACAAAAGAAAAGCAGTCTTAAAAACTAAAAGCCATGGAAATGCATTATTTAGTGCACAATATGCTTTTGATATTGGAAGAAGATATTTCGGCCTCAACTATATGTTTGTACATATACATACACTCACGTACACACACACACACACACACACACACACTCACACACACATACATGCGTATAATTAGGAGGGGCAAATGAGTTATTGAGTAGGTGGCCCTATCTACTTATCCTAGTTGATAGACTATCTTTGGACTCTTTTTTTCCCTAAAAGCCAGAATATTAACTTTGCCAACTACTCTGTGAATGAAAGATCCTTCATCAAGTATATGCTCTGTCCTCCAGGAAATACAAAGTGCAGTGCTGCCTGGTGACTCAGAAAGCACTTTAAATAGCTGAGGAAATGTAACGCTTTTACTGTCTTATTTAAATTATTCTTTCTACAGTTAAAATTGAGCTGTTATTCTATCATAAAATATGTACCTATATACTTATTTACATTCATAGAGTCGTGGAGTTCTTAATCTTAGCTTCCCTGAAACAATTAATTCCATTCCAGTCATGCTCTGGGTATCGCTCCTTCCTGCCGTCCCTATCTGGTTCCACCTCTGCATTCTTTTCGAGTTCTTTCCTATTATTAAAGAGAATAGACATAACATGAATATGCACTTACTGTGCTTATCTGAGGCAACAGTGCTTTGTCTCCATGAAGTGTTTCTTTTCCTAATTTGTAATGCAGTGTTTCTCCATTATGGTAATCCACTATTTCAGTCATTAGTGGCGGTGGTTGACAGTCTACATTCTTGGAGAACTGTGTAGATGGATTATTGGCTCTGACCCAAGAAGGTTAAGTCACTTGTCTAAACACCACCGTTATCATTTGGCTGTCCAACACGTTGCCCTCTCACATCCATGCATGTATACCATTGCCCCCGATTTGTTAGAAAACTTCTACCCTTCATTCAGGAAGATACTCTTCTAGTAAACTTTCAATCAAGGTGTCCGCAACATGGCTGCTATCACGTTCCTCTGTGATCAATCAGGGATGAGCACATGATCGGGCAGCCTGAACAAACCCATCCTGGCAACTATTCTACTACAAAGAGAAGGGATAATTTTATTTTCATTTTGATGTAATTTATTGGTATAATTCTACATCAGAGTAAGAGGTCTTTGTTTTCATACTTTTGTTTGTTCTTTTTTTTTTTTTTTTTTTTTTGAAAAATACCATAAAACACACTGCTGGTTTGAAAGCTCCTAGGAAATTTCCCAGGTATAATGTGAAACAGGCACTGTATTCAGAGGGCACGGAGAGACTGAAGAAAGAGGTAGGCTCCTACATGTGGGTAGGTAGCAGGTTTACCCAGCAAGGCAACTTACATATGTGACTTGTCTTGGGTGGCAGTAAGATGAGTGGATTTCTGCACCTGACTTCCAAATCTTAAAAGTTTATATAGAAGTCTTAACTGGATTCAGTCACATATGCTGTCCATATGGCCTTCCTATCACATTACTATCTCAAGGCCATGTCTGTGGAGCACTTTTCTGGGGGCAAGGAAGGCAAGCATAACTCACATTCCAAGGATAAGGACAGGGGTGGGTGGTCCCCAGTTGCTCTGGGCCAGCTCCAGGGTCAAATGGCTGCCATTTCCCCTTAATCTTCTTCAACAATCCACCATCCCACTCCCTTGTGACTGGCTCCTAAAATTCCACCAGCTCCCTTTTCTAAAATGCACCCTGAGTGGTCAGCAAGGGGTTTCGTTAGCGTGGAGGTAGCTATCTGGCTGCATTGGAGGCAGATGCTACAGCAGTTATACAGGCACACGCAAAAGAAAACACAGATCAAGACAATGATTTCCAAAAGTAGTGACAGCGCCTTCAACCAAGACCCGGCATCTGAACCACTGATTTATTCTAGTTCCCTGGGCTGGGGGTGGCATCAGTCATGGCATTTACCTGTGTCTTTATGTGATTTAAAAAAAATTATACATTAACAGGCTCATCATGTATAAACACACAACATTCTGTTAGGATGATGGCATGGGTGTCTTTTTGTGAGCCCATCCCGTTTTGGAGGACAGCTTTTCTCGTTAGAAACATTTCAGTGTTCAACAAGGACAGACTTTGTTGGCTATTACTCAAGGCTTGATGAGTAAATTTGGTAAGGATTCCTGTCTGTGCTCTATCATCCTCTAAACAAATGGAGGAAACAAAGATGATGGCCAGATGTCATACCAGTGAAACACAGAATGTGCCTACCTGGCTCTAAGGAGAAAGTTTGGCAGCTGTTCTTACTATGGGGCAAATTCACCTTTGTGCCTAGGAAAAAACCAGAGTGTGATGGACCAGCCACCCAGGTGGAAGCCACATTTTGTGCCGCATAATAATTGGATTCCATTTAGTGCTACCTAATAAATACCTAGGCAGTGTAACCAGTCAGTGCCAAATCAGTCGCTCTCCCTTAATGTGACAGAATGATGCACAGTTTCAGTGGTACCTGGTATCCCATCCCATGTTTCTGGTACAATTGGGCTGAATCTGTTGGGAGGGATTTTTCTGTTCCCAACATAGGAATACCCAGGTGCCCAAATATCCATGACATGGAATCAGCCATTCCCAAACATGAGTATAGCCACTCACGGCTCCAAGGGTGTATTTCCAGCACCTTTTTGACCAGCAGTTTGGTGGACAGTCTTTATAGTTTGTCTGGCAGAAAAACAACACTCATGCCCAGTATTATTAATACTATGTCCTACAGGCTATGTTTCTAGATCATTATTGGTAATATCAGATGAACTAAGAGTACTAGTCCTGGTTTATTCTTTAATGTACAGCTTAAGGGCCTTCCGGTCCCTTAACTAGAGAGGCGATGCCCACCATGGCAATCCTGAGGAGCTGTAGAGAAGCAACAGTTGCCCACATACCCAGCAGGTCGATAGATCTCTTTATTGGGCATATGAGTGGACCCACTGTGAAAAGGTATTTCCATCAGGTGGTGGGACATCACAGGAGCAGCCAAAGTCTGAGGCCAGAAAGACACATTTGATTGAATCTTATATGGGAAACTCTTCCCCTTCTATAAGAATTACACTCATGGCCTGATTTTTAGAGATAATGTGGCTGGCTGCAGCTTTAGGAATTTGACCCAGTTGTTCATACCAACAATGTTGGCCGGCGGGAGGCAGCACTGTCAGGCATGAAGAGATGGACTGGGGGCAGGATATGCCAGACCAGTACCCCACCTTCTCCTCTCTTTCCATGGTGCATATTTTATTTCAAGTATAGTGTGTTTCAACAGGTCTGGCTTGCGGCAGGATAAAAACATGCCAGTGGGGACTGAGTAGCTCTCTCCAGGGGTTGAGAGTAACTCACCCAACCAGGAGGGACATCCCATTGCAAATGCCAGTCGACAATTCCTCTTCCAGGTGTGATGAGATTTGATGTTCTCGGCAGCATAGCAGTGTGGATTCATGGTGAGGATTGAGACGGTGGCTGTTCCCTGTGTCTCCCATAACTTTATGATGCTATGTGCTTCAAAGGGTCCCCAGTTTGGCACAGGGGGCAAACAGGCCCTACTAGTTCATCATTCAAATGTAGTAAAGCCTAGGACAGTACTTTTGTCCACCTGGCCAAGGTGGCTTTACCAGTTAACGATTTGATTTTCTTCTTTAATATTCCATTCTTCCTTTCTACCGGCCCTGCTGCTTGTGGGTTATACGAGAGATAGAACCGCCTCCATGTCATGCTGTTTTACCTAGTCTTGACCTTTGAAATGTGATTCCTAATCACTATTTATTTTACGAAGGCTATCCATATACAGTACTCAGTTTCTTTAATCCCCTAATGGTAGCAGGTAGTTTGCATAGTGGCAGGGGAAACCTCAGGGTAGGTCAGATGTAGTGTCCACACCGGCCGAGGATTATTCAGAAACCTCACTCAGAGGGAAGGGACCAATATAATCACTTTGCCAATACCTCACCAGCTGGGAACTCTGATGAACAGCCCCAGGTTTTTTTGGCAGTTGCCTCGGGCATTGTTTAGAATACACAGTACGTGCTCTTACTGCGCTAACCAAGTCACTGTACTTCAAGGGCGATCCAACATCTTTGGCAATATGCCATCTCATGTGGGCACTGTGATGGCTACTCTTTCTATCCGTCCAATCTGCTATATCTAAAGGTCAGTAGACAGAGCTTATACTTGAGCTAAGGATCAGCTTCCTAATAAACAGGGGATGTCCAGTGCCTTATGAGCTGGGACATGAAAAACAATGAGGACTACCTTAGTCTCTTGCAGATGGACCCATACGTCTTTCCACATATCTTGCCCCAACGAATGATCATCCACTCCTCAGCTTTCTATTTTCTAAGCCTGATGGCTAATCCTTTTAGAACAGCCTAACTCTCGGTGTATAAGGTGAACAGCCAGGCATTATGAGTGATCACCGGCCAGACTGCTCGGAGCTCAGCCCGCTGGCTGCTGCACTGGCTGCTATATGAGAGGCTCTACATAAAGAAGTACTGTGCACACTGCTAGAAACTGTTGCTCTATCAGGGCCTAGGGTTTCTGCTCCCTTCCGGAGCTGAGACCAAAGTCCCAGGGGCACTCTCCCCTTTCGTTGTTTCTGTCACTGTGCCCAATCCATACTTTCTGGAATCACAGAAACATCTAACTCAAATGGCATCCTTGCCTAGGATGTGTCCAGAGCTTTAATCTATTCGATTAGTATTTTTCCCTTCTCTGAGCTGGTTTCCTGTGCTGATCCTCCGTCCTATATGTGCCCTTTCTTTGCAAGGTGGCATAGGGATGTGGGCACTATACCAGGTGGGCATTACAATTCTCCCAAGTTTGAAAATCCCTACAAAGGCTTGCACTTATTTCACATTCTTAGGGGTTGGACTGGCTTGCACTTTATCAGTCACAGCTTCTGGGACAAACAGAAGTTCTTGGTAGTGTCTGGGCCTTGAATTTTCTGTGGGCTCACTGACCATCCTCTCCCTTTCAGATGTTCCGGGAAAGCCTGAAAGGTATCCTGTGGCATAAGCCATTCTTTACATGTTAAACATTATATTGTCAGTGTAATGGGTCCACATTTTACTGATGTGGGGACAGAGAACAGAGATAGGTGTCAGGCTGCCACCTCGTGACATATGGTGGAGCTATGCAGGTAACCTTGGGGGAACACCTGAAAGGCTCACTGTTGCTCTCCCATGTGAAGACAAATTGATCTTGTGACTCAGTGCATAATGGAAAAGACATTTGTTGAGTCCAGCACAACATGGTTCACTCCTGGGACCATGACCAACATAGCCAAGATGGTGGCAATGTCAGACGAGGCCACATAGATGCTGGGGAGTGGAATTACCTTGCTTAGCTCCTGGTAGTCCGCTGTCATCCACCATGAGCTTCCTGGGTCTTTTTAACCATCCAGACCAGGTTGTTGCAGTTCTTGGACAGTTCCCCTTGTCTCCTTATATGTCCCCCAGGCCCTTTATATTATTTGACAGGGTTACTGGGTTCCAGTTGGTTCTCCCCCTCAGCCCTGGCTTTATTACTCTAACCCGCAGGTGCAGTTCACCAACAGAAGTTTTTAGAGTTTGATCTTGTAGGATATCAATGTCCAATGTGTTCTCTGTTACTGCAGAGATTTAAAAACACACACACACACACATTACCAGGGAGGTATGCCCAATTTTCAGTGTCAAAAGGACCTTGCTAGCCATAACTTTGTCTTCTTTCCACTGATGGCTCTGAGGGGGCCAGAAAACTTCTGAAGGTTACTCTGTATTAGAGTACATTCAGCCCCGGTCTCCACCACTGCTATTCCTTTTTATTTCTTGAGGACCGTAAATAGTGACTTCACCATGAGGCCTCTGATCACCTCCAGTGGCCCTCACTTGGAGACAATCTTGGCCTGCATTCTATACTCTGGATGTGGGAGGCACCCATCCGAGTAGGACTATGACCCTGGGGCTTCTGCTGGAGTAGGTGGGACTTCAGGGATGACAGGGGCAGGTGAGGATGATCAGACTATATTTCAGGTATTAAGACTTTCCACAGGCCAACCAACATAGTGTTAGGTTTTCAGACTATCTGTTCAAAAATATTCCTCAGGAATGAGATCATGCCACATTTGCTTCTGGGTTATTCTTGCTGGACCCTTCACAGCCAGTTGGGGTAGTCCTTTGGATTTCTGAGCTTCCTCCTTTTCTCTAGCCTTTACCACAGCCCACATCTATTCCCCCAGATCAGCAATGGATTGCCCAACATCCCACAGTTGTTTTGTCCCATAACTGAGTTTAGCGTGGATATCAGTGTCTTATAGCAGGTTATGAGGGTGGACTGGAGAATCTTGGCTCTCATTCTTGCAGGGAATGTGACTCAATCAGGGCCTTCAAAGGCAGGAGCTTAGACTGTCTTTCTCACTCCCAGCTCCCCAAGAATTTGCTACACTGACTCTATGAATTTATAGGGTCCAACTTACCCAAGGTGATCCCCTTAATTGGGCCAAGGCTTCCTCCTGGAAAGAATGATCGGATCTATATAGGAATAAGGACCTTGAAGTCACCAGGCACCATGCAGGTGCTGCCAGAGGGCAGAGTGTGTGGTGATGTTGCTCATTTTCTCTGCTTCCTACTCAGTCAGAGAAATATTATCACCTCCCATATCCCATAGCAGCACCAATCACACTGTTAAAATTTCCCTGGCCTTTTACTGGGACGTGGCAGCTGTGTGAATAAGCTCAAGGGAGTATATTCCCTCATCCTGGATGTTTCCTGAACTGGGGGATGTATTGCTAGCAGGGGTTGCTTTTGCTGTGCTTTTGCTTTCCTTTGTATCAGGGGTCTGTTAACATGGGGTGCTCTGTCAACTTCACTGTCAATCACCATAAGCCCCTCTGCTTCTTTCTCATCACTCTCCCCAGGATTCCACTTCTTAGCATCCCAATCAGGCTTAGTCACAAGGGCCCAAGTCTCAGTACGTGGCAGTTTGAACCTTCTAGCTTGGCAAAATGGCATGCTAAGTTCTCTAACTTATTATCCTGCTCTCCCACCTTGTCTTTCAGCCCCAGAGTCATCAGGCCTGTGGACATTTTATGTTTTTGTTTTTGTTTTTTTTTTCTTTGCTAAATGTAACTCATTTTTAAACTTCTTATATGAGCTTCAGCCTCCATTTGGGCATTGGTGGCCAGTCGAACCGCCCACTGTAGAAGACAGCCCAACCCATGGCCATGTGCTTTCATTCCCTGGCTCAGTGCACTTCTTCCAGCAAGTGAATTAGACCAGCTGATGTTTCAGGCATCTTTGTACTTACACCGAGATCCACACATATCTGATATACGGACCACCCCTCCCCACATAGAAGTTAATGGCCAACTTGGTATTTGCCCCATGGATGGAGGAAACATCCTTCTCTAACTACAGTTTTTCTTCCAGATTTCTAACTCAAGCTTCAGCCTCTAGTTGGGCATAGGTGGGTGTTGACCTGCCCATTGTAGAGGTGAGCCCACTGTGGCAGCCATGCATTTCTCTTCTTTGCTGCAGTGTGCTGTGTGTAGTTCTTCCAACAATTGCATCAGACCAGCTGGTGTTTTCAGGGTGTTCCCATACTCACGTCGTGGTCCACAAACATCTGACTTAGGGGCCACACCCTTTCCATGAGGAGGCCAATGGCCAACTCAGACTCTCCCCCACAGATGCCACATTCCCAAAGCCCATTTCTTTGGTCTCCTGGCCAGCTTGCCAAATGTTGCTTTGCAAGTTCCTAGGGAACTTCCCAGGCATACTCTGAAACTGACCCTGTATCCAGAGGGCAGGGAGAGGCTGAAGAAAGAGAAAGGCTACTCCAGATCGGTAGGTGGCAGGTTGAATAAGTAAGGAAACTTACATAGGAGGCTTGTCTGGAGTAGCTGCAAGATGAGTACATTACTACCCTCACACCAGAATCTTAAAAACGTTTGTAGAGGGGCCTTAACTGGTTCAGGCACATATGCCATCCATATGTCTCAACACTACTTCCCTCTTTCAAGGCTATGTCCTTGGAGGAAATTCTGGGAGCAGAGAAGGCCAGCCGAACCCACATTCTAAGGACAGGGAGGGGGTGAAGAGCCTCTGTTTCCCAGGTCCAGATAGCCAGTCAACTTGCGGTCATGTCCTCTCAATGACCTCCTCTAACAATATATTTTTATTTAACAGTGTACCTGTTATGCTTTGGAAGGCTACTTTGGCATAAGAAGGAGTATAGGTTATGATACAATTATGAACATAAAAATTAATGCACATAGTTTGAAACAAAATGTATCTCAAGGAGAGCATAGGAATGTATTCAATTAGAGACTTTTCTCATAAAAGGGTGAAACATTACTTAAAATTAAGATATGGATCATTCTTTCAATTAAAAAAAATAGAGAGGTAGTTGTAACAGTTTGATAAATTCACTGTTTTCCTAATAACGTTTTCCTTGCAGCACATTACTTTCCAGGTATTTGAGGTTTTGAATGAACACTAGATGTATTTAAGCCAATTGTTTCGGACTTGATTACACTGGCTAAAATAAACGTTAACTGGAATAGATTACAAATATTATAGCGACAACAACTTATCATCCTGGCAACTCATAAAAAAATTTTAACCCATATAATTCTTCTATAGCTAATAGGAGTAAGCTAAATTTAATTTAGACATCCTTTTTTCAAATATCTGATACAATTTATCATGTTAATATATGCTTATTATGCTAATATATGGGCTATAAGGCCTAAGAAATATATTTAACTCAAGATCCCTTATGCAGCAATAACGTGCAATGAGGGAGGAACGACATAGCCATTAAAAATAGGAAGCGTGCATATCCCCAACAGCCTCGTGTGAAAAGAGTTTGTCTGCGAGTCCCTAAGCTGCTTACTGTGTTCTCATGGCCTGCACTCTGGCTGCCATACACTTTCTTCCTAAAGCCACCTGTGAATGACCCGTCACACACAGCCCCCTGCATATACCCATCGAGCCACCTGCTGCCTGTGGCAGGGACCCTTCCCATAATACACAGGCTCGGGGCCCCACCATCTTCTCTGCTGTACTTTACTTTCTCTTTTTCACAACTGCCCTCTCTTCCCTGAAGACCCAGCCCTCTCCACAGAAGAGACCCTGGCCTAATTTCCGTCACCCCCGGCTCTCACGCTTCTAGCCAGAGTCTTCTCAGATCTGCATCGAAGGGAAATGGAATCTTGTCTCCTTGAAAACCACGGGATGGCAGTCCCTGACAGCTGCTCATCGTTTTCCCAAGGTGCCTGGACTGTGTGTAGGGTCAATAAAACGAGGGGGTGACCCGGGGGTGTGGATTGTCAGGTTTGGCCCAGATGACAAGCGCGTTCTCCGTCCTCTGTGGTTAAGGGCCTCAGAGGCCAACTGACAGACACAGCCGTGCCCAGATGGGCACAAACGTGGGCTGTTTTCTCTGCCGATGCTACCACTCCTGAGAGGGAAAATGAGACTGAACAAGAGTGGTCAAGAGGCTTCAAATGCACAGTGTGACAAAGCATGGGTTGTATGTGAGCAGATCGTTCGGAAATCCAACAGTCAACACTTTGAAGGAAGGAGAGAAGAAACAGAAAGAAACAGAAGAAATCACATCATAATTATGAAATGGACTGCAGTTGTTGGAAAAATTTTATTTTATCTTATCTTTATTTTTTTAAGTTTATTTATTTTGAGAGAGACAGAGACAGCATGAGTGGGGGAGGGGCAAAAAGGGAAGAAAAGAACCTCTCAAGCAGTGTCCTTGCTGCCAGCACAGACCCGATGCGGGGCTCGAACCCACGGACCGCAAGATCATGACATGAGCTGAAGCAGGACACTTTACTGACCTGAACCATCCAGGAGCACCACATGGCCATGGGGCTCCTTGGGTGGCTCAATCGATTAAGCATCTGACTTTTAAAAAAAAAAAATGTTTTAATGTTTATTTATTTTTTGAGAGAGAGAGACACACACACAAGAGTGCAAGTGGGGGAGGTCAGAGAGAGAGGGAGACATAGAATCTGAAGCAGGTTCCAGGCTCTGAGCTGTCAGCACAGTGCCCAATGCGGGGCTCAAAATCGCTAACCGTGAGATCAAACCTGAGCCAAAGTTAGATGCTCAACAGGCTGAGCCACCCAGGCGCCCCCCACACCCCCAAATTTTATTTAACTATGTGATAATAACACTCAGGGGAGAGGATCCAGGTTTTTCTGTCCAATCTGCCATGGTTGCTCTTTCAACTCCTGTTACCTCTGTTCTTACCTGCACTATGTTCCCACCTTTTTCCCTTCCCTCACCATTTCCATGAGACTCCGTGAATACTTTCACCGGTCCTTTCTCTACATGAAGTGTTTATTCTTCTAATGTGAATGTGCTTTTGTTCTTTGTATTAACATGTCACACAGACATATGTGTGGCAAGCAGTCTGTTTTTTAGATTATAGCTGAGAAGTATGTGGGTTATTAGCTAGAAGGTTGACAGGGCAAGTTACTTGACTAAACAACATCATGGCAATGTGCCATAAAAGCCTATACTTAGATTGCTTTTATAGCAACGAGTATTTAATGGGAATAAAAGACTGAAAATACTATTCTGATACCACCACACGAATTTACATTTAATTAGAAAAACCTTACACTGAAAAATATTCCGATTCCAACCGATGTAGTGTTTGAAGCAGGGTGAATGATAAATGTCCCCACTCTACCCTCATTATAAACCAGTTCGAGGCAGATTTTTCTCATAGTGGTGATAGAGGGAGAGACATTCTCTCCTTTGTTTGACTTACGTAGAATAGTTATGTGCTAAAAGACCAAATTAGGTCTGGTGAGAGCTTCTTAATAATAAACAATTTTTGAAATTTTAATGGTAAGATATAAATCATGGTTAACAGGATTTTGAAGAGAATAGATTACTTCTAACAGTTAATCATATAATGTTTTGCCTCAAAAGCAGGGTGGATTATTTTACTTTATGAGCAAATGCATCAAGGAAGGTGCAGGTGCTAAGGCTTCTCCTTCCCCAGGCATTTCTCTTCTGCCTGTAGCTTTATGCTGATTAAATTTAAGTATGTCCTCTCCCACCAGTGGTAAGATCTGCTCCTGTCTTTAGTCTTCAGAATTTGTAGAGGATTTTACTCTTGTCTAAGATTATTCACATACAAAATAAGGTTTGTAATTAGTAGTTTGGATGGACTATTCTTTTTTTTTAATGTTTATTTATTTTTCAGAGAGAGATTGTGAGCCGAGGAGGGCTGGGGGATGGGGGTGGGACAGAGGATGTGCACTGACAGCAGAGAGCCCTATGCGGTGCTAGAACTCACGAACCGTGAGATCATGACCTGAACTGAAGTCAGACACTTAACCAACTCATCCACCCAGGCGCCCCTGGACAATTCTATTTATTTATTTATTTATTTATTTTTTTTAACATAACACTGCTTGAGAATACACCCTAGTCTTAAAAACTTACTAACATTATCCAAGGTTTGCTTCTACGGCCCTTCTTTTGTTTTCTCACCTCCCATCTTCCTTCAGGAGATCTCATTCTCATGTTTGTGGAAACTATACTTTTTTTTTTAAAATGACTTCTTCAATGCAGCCATCATTCTTCACTTCGAGTACTTGTAATATACTTCTTGGACAGCTCTTTAATGACACATTGATATAACTGGGCCACCTCATCCCATCCCCGATAGAGACTGCCTCAGGATGAGATTGGTGAATTTTATTTATTTATTTATTTTTTAAACGTTTATTTATTTTTGAGACAGAGAGAGACACAGCATGAAAGGGGGAGGGGCAGAGAGAGAGGGAGACACAATCAGAAGCAGGCTCCAGGCTCTGAGCCATCAGCCCAGAGCCCGACGCGGGGCTCGAACTCGCGGACCACGAGATCGTGACCTGAGCTGAAGTCGGAAGCCTAACCGACTGAGCCACCCAGGCGCCCCGAGATTGGTGAATTTTATAAAGTGCTGCACATTGATAATATTCAGCATTGTATATCCCAAGTTCAGTTCTTGGGTGTGCCATACAGAACTCTTCGACTTACAAACCACCTGTAGGAGACCCCACTTGCACCATTTCCGGTCCTCTCTTCCTACACAGCTCTGCATGCCGTCGCTGCAGTAAGTGCCCTACTCTGTGCTGTGCTTCAGCGTCACGTGCGTCCTGTTCCAGGGTTTCTTTTGGCATCGCGGTGAGAACTTGCTTCGCGTCCACACCTGCACAATCTGAGCCTGTGAGGTCTTACTGCCAGGCAGGATGAAACTTGGATGAATAGGAAAGGAGACCCAGAGAACAAATCCCTCCCCTTTCTCTTCTCCAAGTGAGAGTCCCGGGATGCACTTCATGCAGTTTCATTGGGACTGTGGGACACTGTGAACACTGAAAAGTGCATCTTTGACCCTTACACCTTGGAATTAGACATCCGAGGAAAGTGATAGCACACAGGTCATTTATTTTATGTCAGTGGGTAACCTATGCAAAGACAGTATCAGAAATGGCCCTGGAAAGCAAAGCCTCAGAAAGAGAGCTCGTACCTGAATTACTAACCAACAGAAGGTCCATGAGGGTGTCCGTGAAGGAGGTGTGTGGCAATAACTCTGGCATTCCCTGCCATTCCGTGGCATCACGGCCAGTGTGGCCTTTACCTGTGCTTAATTAGGATGGTACAAAGAGGAAAGTGAGCCGTTGTGATGTCCATTCACGGTGCAGTTGACCAGCATGGGAGAAACAAATATAAGGGTGGCAGGCTGGCTTTGACTAGCTTATTGAAAGTCCTGGAGAAAAAGATGATAGGCTAGAAGCAGCAAAATTCACCTAAATGAGAGAGCCATAAGATCTTTTTTTTAAACACTAAACTAAACTCCAGTTAGTTAACAGACAGTGTAATACTATTGCCAATATAGTGTTTCAACCCTTCTATATAACACCCAGTGTTCAGTGCACTCCTTACTCCCCATCACCTATTTCACCCATTCCGACCCCCCCACAACCTCCCCTCTGGTAACCAACAGTTTGTTCTCTATAGCTTAGAGTCGGCTTCTTGGTTTGCCTCTCTTTTTCTGCCTATGATCATTTGTTTTATTTCTTAAATATCACATATGAGTAAAATCATACAGTATTTGTATCTGTCTGACTGATTTTTTTTTCACTCAGCATAATACTCTCTAGCTCCATCCGTGTCATTGCAAATGGCAAGATTTTATTCTTTTAAAGATACTCCTCTTCTCTAGCCATGAGATGTCTGTGCTGAAAATCAGGCCCAGCTTCAGAATATAAGCGTAGTTGACATGCAAAGAAGTTTTAACATATCTCTTTTGTCAAAGTCAGGCTACACTGGAAAAGAGACAAGGCTCAAACCTGAAATAGGCCTACGGACGACAAGCCTGAGACTCTTAAATTCCAAGTGTCCCTTGAACAATCAAGACCATTTGAAATAAGCATATTTAAGTTCAAGGTAATGAAGAATTGTGATCTTTTTTTTTTTTTTAATTTTTTTTTAACGTTTATTTATTTTTGAGACAGAGAGAGACAGAGCATGAACGGGGGAGGGGCAGAGAGAGAGGGAGACACAGAATCGGAAACAGGCTCCAGGCTCTGAGCCATCTGCCCAGAGCCTGACGCGGGGCTCGAACTCACGGACCGCGAGATCGTGACCTGAGCCGAAGTCGGACGCTTAACCGACTGAGCCACCCAGGCGCCCCAGAATTGTGATCTTTGAGGGATTAAGGTCTAAATATCCCAAACAGGAAGTAATCCAGACCAGGCAAATTACTGACCAAGATTTCGGGGAATCTAGAACCTGTGGTGGAGGAGAAAGGAGAAGAGGGATATTAATGAATCACAGCCTGTCACTAGCCGTAATGATGAAGAATGTAGCTTGCTTAAAGTCTTTCAGTTATTTCATATGGCTACCACCCTTGGAAAGGATACTATGGTGAATTCACCTTTTACTTTCACTCTTATAAAATAATCGTGTACCTTCTATTCTCATTAAAATGGTATCCGGATATTGTACCGTGGGAGCCTACTATAATAAAGGAAATGAGTGGATTCTCGTGGCACAGGGACTAAATTGTATCAGACCCCTCAAATACAATATTTTTAAAACGTCTATTCATTTATTTTGAGAGAGAGCATGAGTCACGGAGAGGCACAGAGAGAGAAATCCCAAGCAGGCTTCGGACTATCAGCAAGGAGCCCCGTGTGGAACTCGAACCCACAAACCATGAGATCATGAGCCAAAACCAAGAGCCAGATGTCTAACCAACTGAGCTACCCAGGCGCTCCTCAAATTCAACATTTCCTTTCCCTCACCCATCTTGTTCCAACTGCCCCAATTAGCTTGTTACGACCTAACTAGCTCTTTCTGGTACAGCCTGACTACGCCTGACCTTATGCCAGTTCAGCATGATTCTCACCTAATTTCCTAGATCTCACTGATGCCTGCTACAGGAACCCCTAGGTACCCACTCATATGTTACCTGGGAGGTTGGAGTTGTTAATGGCAAGATGATATGGCTTTTACCAATGGAAGGACAGCCCAATGGATGAATCCTTCTCTCTTTCTTCTGATCAGCATTCCTGAGATGTACTTTACCGGGCTACTGTGGTACACGCCTGTGGTTGGGACGACTGTTCACTGACAGTGGCATCCATTTGGATAAAGTGCTGTTATATTGGGCCACCCTCCTCCTGTGTTTTTTCCTTCTCATAGTCTCTGAGATCATGATTCATGAGGTGACAGCACCAAAGATGTTTGCCTCAGACTCTACCTTCTGAGAAACTCCAAATAAGATATAATTCAATAAATACAATCAAATACATTGAATTACCAAATAATACCTATTTAGTATTAGTGTGTAGAGAATATACTAAGTCTAAATATGTCTGTTTTTTTTTTAATATAGTTAAGATTTTGGAAGCATCTCTGCTATTTCTGATTTCCTAATATGCCGCTCTCTTCTCTGAAGAGGATTTTGAAAATAATTGTCATATAACCCTTCATTGCAATAACTCCGCTTGCAGAAATGTATCCAATGGATATACTCTAAGGAGCATAAAAACCATTTTATAATTGTGATTCTCACATCCTGATGTATGATAGGAGGAAAACATCAGAAACAGATGTATAGACTCAAGTTAAATAATTTAAGTAAATTATGATACAGATAAGGGATGAAATATTATACAATAATTGAAATTCACAATCTGGGAGCATATGTAAATGTCTGTAATATGTTTCCAGGGGAAACTATGTTAAAATCTGGATGTACTGTGTGTCTTTCATTTTGGAAATATATAAAAACATTAATAATAGGTATTTATGATTTTTATACAACATTTTATTGTTTTAGAAATGTTTTTTTATGTTTTTAAGTTTTGTAGAATAAAATCATTACTTCTAAATCAGGTAACAAATACTTTATCGGGGCGCCTGGGTTGCTCAGTTTGTTAAGCAACCAACTATTGATTTCTGCTCAAGTCACGATGTCACGGTTTGTGGGATCGAGCCCATGCTGACAGTATAGAGCCTGCTTGGGATTCTCTCTCTCTCCCTTTGCCCCTCCCCAACACACGCACATGCATGTGCTCTCTTTCTCTCTCTCTCTCAAAGTAAATAAATAAACTTAAAAAAAGATAAGTAAATACCTTATTACCATAAATTGTCTGAATCTTGTATTTATGATATTTTATCTTTGAATACTTCAGTATTTTTCTCATAAGTGATTACCTCTTTAAATATTTCACATTGAAGAAATGTCTATGTCCTTATTTTTTATTTTTTTATTTTTCTTTAGAGAGAGACTGTGCAAGTAGTGGAGAGGAGCAGAGAGAGGCTCAGCACAGAGCCAGATGTGGAGCTTGATCCCATGACTCTGGGATCATGCCCTCAGCAGAAATCAAGAGTCAGAGGCTCACCCAACTGAGCCACCCAGGTGCCCCTGTCCACACCCTTCATTAATCAAATGGAATCCAAATATTTTTTTTTTTTATCTTATCCAGGAATGTTTAGAACAGACTGAATCATAGAGTTCCAAAAACGTTAGTATGTAGTTTAACCAACATTTCCAGAATCCGTTACGGAAGACAAGTGGCATATTATAAGACTACAACAAGTTGGCATATTCTAGAAATATATTCAATGCAAACATTTTTAAAATATAAGGAATAATATCAAGACACTGGTATTACATTTGCACATATATATAATCTTCCACATGGCTGCTATGAGACAATGTTGCAACCTTTGCAGTAAATTAAATATAGTATTATCCAGGGACAAAAGAGAAAAGAGGAGGTACTCTTTCGATTTGCCGAAATCACATGTATAAAACAATGCAAACTAGATTTAAAAAGATTACTCACTTAATTGCCGTATCTTCCACATGGCCAAGATTATGGCAGGAAGGTTGCCTTGGCACATAGCTGAGTTTCTACTTTGTGAGGAAATATCTACTTGCCATCAACTACTGAGGATAAAGTCCAGTGATAGAGATAAGGTCAGTTTGCAGAAATTATGATGATTGCATTAAATTGTACATAATAGTGTCTCTCTAGCTCTTCCTCAGCCAGTTAGAAAACCACAATCAACAGCTGCATAGATCTTTGACACCTTATTTTTGGAAACGCCATGGTCAGCAGCAACTAAACACAGACTATTTCTTGATGCTTCCCGAAGCTCAAGCAATAAGAGAGTTAAGTGACAACTGATCTGAAAACCAGTATTACATGCACAAATGCCGGATGCAGTTAATATGAAAATATGTATCTTCTGTGTAAAATATCTTCAAGAGACAAACCAGCTGAAGACGTTACCAAATATGGCATTGATGGACATTTCAATACTGCCTACTTGATCAGCCGAATTCTAACCACTGCTCTCTTTTCTCACAGACTTGAAAAAAGTTCAGCAGCTGACCAAGGATGCCCATTAAGACTAGTATCATGAAAAAAAAAAAAAAAAAAAAAAAAGAAAAAAGAAAAAGAAAAGAAAAAAAATGTATCCCTGGAGAATATATAACCAGAAGACCAGAAGAGTGAATGTTCTAACCTTATTTTTCTAGGTGAGATCACAGGTTACGATATAACATTCTAACCAGTCTGATTAAGTTTAGTTTAGTTAAGAGAGTCATAGTTTGGTTGCAGAGAATTGAGGGTTGTTTTTTTTTTTTTTTTAACCCATTTAAAAAAATCATTCAAATATATTTCTGAAATGGGACTATGGAGGGGTGCAACACTTTATTTGGGATGTCTAATGATTAGAACAGTCATAAATCCCCAGCAATTATAAATAATAATATTAGTATTAGTAATAAGAAGATCCCAGAATTTAGCTAGGTGGTTCTAAGTATTTAAGACTATTAACAATCTTGCTAGATATGTTGACTCTATAAATCTAGAGTAGGCACTAGGAAACTACCTTTTAACCAGGAAAACAGGTGATTTTTTTTTATACAGCCGACTTAAAGATTTCATAAATAAACTTAGTCCTAAGTTATCTTTTTCCATATGGTTTTGTTGGTTCCCAACTGATTATGATTATATTTTTCTCAACCAGATTGAAAATATTGATCTTTATTTTGCATTCCTAGGCTACTTTTAGGATAATATTTGGAGAGGTGTGGAATACATTATGCCAATTTATTATTATAACTCATCACCTATGTATTGTACTTATAATTACTCAAAGTATCCATTTAATGATGTTTTTCTGAAGTAAAGCTGATAGCAATTCTGACAGGTTGGTAAGGCAGAGACCAACTTCATTTTCTATATAAAAATCAAATTATAGAACACTTAAATAATACACTTATAACTTCACTGCACTTTTTAAAAATGTTTATTGATTTTTGGGAAAGCACAAGGTGGGGAGGGGAAGAGAGAGGAGGACAGAGGATCCAAAGCAGGCTCCACACTGATGGCTGACAGCAGCGAGCCCGACGTGGGGCTCGAACTCACAAACCAGGAGATCATGACCTGAGCTGAAGTCAGAGGCTCAACGACTGAGCCACCCAGGCGCCCCCACTTGCACTTTTTATTACAGAAAAATGTATTGTTAAAACAAAACCACCGTATCTTACTGTGGTTTTATGTATTAAGTTATTGGATTCACATAACTCTTGGTTATTGGCTGACAGAATAAACACCTCCTGAGTGTAGGTGCGAGGTCCCTAGCAACCAGAAGTGCATGCTGAAAATAAAAAAAAATGAATAAATAAATAAACAAATAAAAATATGGAAATAATGACAGTAAGAGAACAGAACTTAAAGGAAGGAAGTGCATCTCAATGTATAATGATAAAACTAAAATTGTCTTAGGATTTTCCCCCACAAAGGGGAAAATATATTCAGTGCGCCTCATTTGTTTTAGTTATACCTTTTTTTTTTTTTTTTTTAATTTTTGGGACAGAGAGAGACAGAGCATGAACGGGGGAGGGGCAGAGAGAGAGGGAGACACAGAATCGGAAACAGGCTCCAGGCTCCGAGCCATCAGCCCAGAGCCCGACGCGGGGCTCGAACTCATGGACCGCGAGATCGTGACCTGGCTGAAGTCGGACGCTTAACCGACTGCGCCACCCAGGTGCCCCTAGTTATACCTTCTTATCCAAAAGTATTTTCCTGTACTTAAACACCCTTCAATACCTGTTTATTTTCCATCATAATCCATTGGGAAGCACTTTTCCTACCCTACAGTGAATTTGAATTAAAGTGCCATATGCCGTTCTAAAAAGCTTGCTTCTATGAAGTATTCGCTACAATAATGGGCACGCTTTTCAATTTGTGTTGCTGCCCTACAGTAGAATTGGAGGCAAACCATATAAGTGTGATTGTGAATGTGTGTCCATGTATGTGTGTGTGTGCTTTATTGATCTATATCTGTGTCTTCGTATATGATTAATATTTTACCTGGGTCAAAGATGTATTACTAAAGTCACCAATTTATTTTGTCCAGATGACTCATCACAGTAAAAGGTAATGGAAATGTAGAAATATTTTAATAATCATATTCATAATTTTAGATCATGAATTCCAGCACTTTATATATAAAAGAACAGTAGAAAAATATAGGTGTGAAGACATGTAAAGTTTGCATTCACTGTTCATCTTCTGCAATAATAAATTGGATTTCATAGGAATTTTTCAAACATTCTTCGGTGTGTGTGTGTGCATGTGTGTGTGTGTAAATTAATTTTCCCATTCGATTGTAAACAGGCAGTATTTTGTTATTCATTTGCTGCTACATTGTCTCAAATCACCCTGAGTTTTTTCTTCTTTCCTGAAAAAAATTAGCAGATGATCCACCATAGTAAGAGGAGTTATATTAACCTCATTATGCTTGTAAACTATTTATGAATCTTGGAAAACATTTACTTAGGGTAGAGAGAATGTCTTTTGGGATTTCATCTTATTGAATTTATATATTGTTTTAATCCACATAATCCAAATGTTTCACAACTTCATGATTCAAAGCTTTTTAAACAACTCCTGTGAGTGTTTTTTTCTCAGGAAGAGTATAAATACCTTGGCACTACAGATACTAAATGTGCATCACAGTTGAATAAATCTGTTTTATCTGTAGACTGTGTATACCTGTAAATACATTTCTAGTCAAGGACTAAATTAAAGTAATTTGGAGTGGGTTGGGAAAAACAAGAGAATTACATAGACTTGCACAATACATGGGTGGTCCATTGAATTAATTTCTATGTTCTCTTCAAAACCACAGGCTGTCCTCCCAATACTGATTCAGTGGCTAAGGAATTCGGTACTGCCTTACCTCAATATTGAATTATGTCCTCCTCTCCAAAAACACAGGGTGACTTTTCCTCATTAGGAGTAAGCAAAGCTGTCAATCCTGAAGACCTGTGACTTAAACAGGAAGATAATTGTTATTTTCATTATTTTTTATTTTAATTTTAGAGAGAGTGACAGAGAGAGCAGGGGAGAGGGGCAGAGGGAGACAGAGAGAGAAAGAAAAAGAGAGAGAGAGAGAGAGAGAGAGAGAGAATCTCAAGCAGACTCCATTCTCAGCATGGAGCCCCACATGGGGATCGATTCCATGACCCTGGAACCGTGGCCTGAGCCAAAATCTGGAGTCCAACACTCAACCGACTGAGCCACTCAGGTGCCCTGATAATTGTCATATTTATTTATTTATTTATTTATTTATTTATTTATTTATTTTAAAGTTTTATTTATTTTGAGAGCGAGAGAGAGAGAGAGAGAGCGCAAGTAGAGGAGGGGCAGAAAGAGAGGGAGAGAGAGAGAATCCCAACCAAACTCCATGCTGTCAGCATAGAGCTCAACGTAGGGCATACAAACAGTGAGATCATGACCTGAGCCGAAATCAAGAGTCCGACTGAGCTACTCAGGAACCCGATGTTATTTTTAAGTGAAAAGCTACTTCTCAATGCAACCCTGAAAGACAATTTTTGACTCCAAATGGGACTTACATGAGTTTACTGCTTGGTGACTTACCTATGGTGGCTACATCAGGTGGAGTGATCGCAGAAAGTAATCGTTATTGGCGGCAAATGAGGAGATCATGGGGAAATGTTTTCCAAAGCCATGGCTCCTGAGCAGGGAGGAGCAGGTCCTTTTGATTAGAGTTTAGGATGAGTATTTGGAAAGGGGAACTTTGTCATCACATATAAAGGTGGGCATAAGGCTATGTAGAACTTATTTAGAAAACATGCATATAGGAGCTTCCTATGTTATGTTAATAACATAAAATAAAGCTTCTGTTCCTCCTAGAGGGAGACTTTCACATCATAATGAAGCAGAGGTGACTGTCAGAGACTTCTTCACTTAAATGTGCAGGCTTGGTGCCAGGGCTCAAGCTGGTTTAGGCTGGTTTAGGCTGGCAAGCCCTTGGTCTGCCAGTAGGTAGTCTAGGACTACTCTGTGGTCTAAGGCCCTTTGGATCAAGCAATGTAGGACCTTGCTTGTTCATAGGCTAGAGCCATATCAGTTGACCTTCGGTCCAGGCTGGGGTACACACAGCTTGTATATTTGTTAGTGGAACCTGAAAAGAAACAAAAGCTCATTAGGGAGAAGCAGTTGTCTGAAAAATGACCTTTACGTTTTCTGTAGTTTTACCTTCATTAACTGCATCAAGCATGGTTTCAGTGCCTCAACTCTAACAGTATCTTTGTTTATGTTTTATTGTTACTAATAAAGTAGAAATTTGCTGGTACAAAGGAGCCATAGTGATATAGTCAATAGATTATTTTTCCAATGGCTAACAATTAAAGAGCTGGTAAAGCGAGCTTTGTAAAAATATTAGGTAAAAGGTAAATTCCTGTATTGGCTTCTGTCTTATACTGTGAAGTTAAATGCTGATTTAAAATATGGAGACGTAGAATGGTGTTTTCCCTCCTCTGTGTCTCTGACAGCTAGTAAGGTAAAATTAATATAAAATGCAGGTAGAATAACATAGACATTTCAATTAACTGATGTGCAATATGGAAGGAGGATGATATGATTTAATATTTTTCTATCCCAATCTGCATGGAACATACTATATATATTTAAGACAAGAAAAGGGAAGGGGATAATCACCAAGAAGAAAATGTAACAAAAATCTTCAGTTTTGAGAAACCAAAAATATTAAGGCAGATAGTTCTTTATCATTTTTCCAAATTGTAGAATCCTTCAAAAATGTGCAAAAGTTTATTTAATGTCCTGTCTGTTGCATTCTTCTGAATTATCTCTGCTTTTCACTGTCTTTAAGCTTTTTTAGAAATATGAATAGAAAACTGATAGTAATAAAAATGATTCTAGTCTGAAATGCAAATCATGGCTAATGGTATACAATGGACAATTGCCCTGTGAATACTGACACATTTTGTATTAATTTGTAAATTTATTTTAATGCCGGTAATGACGTGTGTGTGTGTGTGTGTGTGTGTGTGTGTGTGTTGAAATTGCCTTTGAACCAGTTGTAATATCTTCCTGGTTCCTTCATTAATTAGTAAGTTAAATAAAAAATTTGACATTTATCCAACTTGTATAAAAATTATTTTACTTTACCTTTAACAAATATCAGAGACCACATACACATTGCAAAATAATCTTTATTATGAGAAAACCACAGAAGGATATGCTGAATGAGTTAGAAGAGTATAGAGAATAAATTAAATAATATCAAAAAGCAATAGTGATATAAACTGCATTAGAAGTACACAGAATTGAATCAATAACACTGAAGTCATAGTGGCATGGAGAATACCTTAAGAAAATAATGATGCAGAACAGGAGAAAAACCTTAAATACAGTGAGTAAATGAGATATCTGGAGCGGAGAAATTTCTATAAAATAGAGATGTTGTTGAACTTTAGAACAGGATTAAATAAACAGGCCAACAATGTTTAAAGAATATTAATAATAAAAAGAAAGTCTTCTGGCCTTCAGAAACAGAAATCACATCTCTTGTATGGGGAAAAAAAATCAGAGACCTGAGTTTTCACTGAAAAAACAACAAAAACTTCACAAGACAGTAGAAGAAAAGTTGAGAGATATAAAATATGAAGAAATTTACAAATTTCAGAAGAAAAGTATAACAGTTTCCCCAATGAAACTAGCGATTTGAGGATACCACACGGATGATAGAAGTGTGAGCCCAAAAGAAAGGAACGAAGATAACTAACACACTAACTCACCGACAGACGACTGAATATACCAGCCAACACCTGAGTGGTATCAGTATCTGTGAAGAAGACAGCAGACCCACCAACGGGCCACATATACACGTGTGACTGGGAAACAGGCCGCATATGCACCCCAGGAAAGCTAAGGGGTACCCACAGGCAAGTGGGGGCGATCAGTTTAAGAGGAGCAGCTGATAGGGTGAGGGTGTTTGCATACTCCAGTCCCTGGATGTGGGCAAAGGAAACTGGGGACTGTAGCAAATCTGTCAGCTCAGTGCACTTTTCAGTGCTGAAAAGACAGAAAATAAAGTTCAACATGAGCAGGACAGGGACCATAAAGGTAAAAAACAAAAACAAAAACAAAAAAAAACCCTCTCAGATAAAAACAAAGGAGAGAAAGAAAAGAGGGGCTTTCATGGTGCACTGAGCTGTACTTTTGAGCATTGCTGAACCCGACAGAAGCAGCTCTGGGATCGTGGAATTGAAAGTCTATCCACTCCCTCCCATCACACACTTACTTTAAAGTTTGGGAACATGGGGGCGCTGAGTAGTTCAGTGGGTTAAGCCTCCCACTTCAGCTCAAGTCATGATCTCTGGATCTGTGGGGCTCAGGCTCTGTGCTGAGAGCTCAGAACCTGGAGCTCACTTCAGATTCTGCGTCTCCCTCTCTCTCTCTCTGCCCCCCCCCCAACCCCCGCTCGCATTCTGTCTCTCTCTCAAAAATAAATAAACATTACTTTTTTTTTAAATTTAGGAACGTGAATTCCCTGTAAAATAAACAACAGAAAAGGATGGCAGTTAAATCCCTTCAAGATTTTCTTCTGTTAAAAAAATATAATCAAAACAAAATCTCTGCCCAACCCTGAACCCTCATCAAAGGTAGAAGAGAATGAAAATAATACCGTTATTGAATAAGCGTTAAGCAGGGATGTGAAGCACATCTGGGTAATCTGCTAAGAGAAGGACGAGGCAGAAGGAAACCTCACCCTTTCGTATAACCAAACAGCTGCAACCCATTGCATACATGTCCTCAAGTGGGGCAGTAACTAACTCTACAGGAGGAGAACTTGAAAGCTCATGTTGCCACACATAAGTCCCCTTACATTTAGGGTAATCTGTGTTGACCATCAGCATTAGCTAATTGGTTTTATGCAAGAAAAAATATATAAAGCTTAAGATTCTAAGAATTTTTACATCATAGCATGTGTATCTGTGTGGGTAGGTGGGTATGTGTGCAGAAATACAACTTCAACACTTTGACCTAAAAACACAGCAATTTGTACACCTCTCTAGAGGAAGATGCCATCACTACGAAGAAAATAATGAAAGCAAGTGTCCTGAAATTTTCAGAATAGGACAGATAATTGCTCTTGCAATCCACACTAGAAAAATTATTCCTAAATATAACTTGTTTACTTTGGAAACTGAACAGTGGTTGGGGAATGTAATGTAGGGAAAAATAGTTCGGAAACAGACAAGAGGCGGTAAAAATTAAAATGTTGACAAGCGAGGTTCTCAGTATCTTAACGACGTAGTGATTAACACTTCCAAAATTCATCACTGCAAATTGACATTTCTCATTACATGTTGGTTTCGGTGTGTGTGTATGTATTTCACGGAATATACTATAATGGTTATCCTATAGGCTACTCTCAAAATCTATTTAGTTTTATATTGTATTTAGCCAACATTTAACAAAATGTTTTAATTTACACAGCTAATTTGAAAATATCGCTCCCCTCCAAATAAGAAAAAACCTATATAAAAAATATGGAAACTATGTTTAATCTTATTATCTAGATACAATCATTGTCAATACTCTGCTGTTTTCCCTTTCGGTCAAGTTTATATGCGGTGCGGGTTGAGAAATGGACTTATGCCAATTTGCGTTAGTAAATTTGTGATTATAAAATATCAATCACATCTCTAGGCAAAACATTCAAAATAATGTGAATTCCCCAGAGATTAAAATTTTGTTAAAATGTAATTAATCTTGAGGTCGTCAGGCTCAACCAGTTGCAAAAATTTTTAGATGTTTCCACATGACACCCCCACCTAAGTTGAAATAGAGAAACACCTGACTTTATTAGGATAAGCCCTGCATTTTGAAAGGTTCAAACTGAGACAAGTATTCAGTCTTACATCTCTCACAAACATGCCACATTCCTGAGTGTATTTCCTTCTCTTTGTTTACATGTATAGACTAGGAGGTTCCCAGTGGAGCCTCAGTCAAATTTTTTTGAAGATCTGCCTCCTGAGACTTACCACATGTTGATTGATTGATTGATGATTGATTGATTGATTATAATACATAAGAACGGCTTTTTTTAAAGAAAAATTGTGGCTACTATCCAAATTACAGTAGGAATGGTTACACGTATTTTAACAAGGGTAGTAGATATCATGAAGTGTTTAATTCGATATCTGTAGAAAGTCGCTTTTTTCTAGAAATTCTACTTCCTTGTTATTTACTATTTATATTGGAGAATACAGGGTGATGTGTCCATTGAACTTGCTTCATGTGATATAATCGAGTTATGATTTTGTATGGCTCTGTGGTTTACTGTTTACATCTCACCGGAGGTAATAAATGGTCTCAAAACACGTTTACCAAAGCCACCTGTTAGTGAGCAAATAGTGTGGCTATTGGTCCCTAGTAAATCTGTTAGGGGAAAAAAAGAAAAATAAAGCAAAAAATAAAAATAAAAATAAAAAAAAGCAGTGCTTTGTTGCACTGAATTCCTGACATGTGAACAAATCCCATCATTAACTGACGGCTCAAAAAAGTATCATGTCAACATGTCACTTGACATTTTCACAGCAAAGGGGAAAAAAAAGATAATACACACACACACACACCCTTCAGCTGGGCTTGCTTTCTGATATCTGACATCATGATCATGTTATTATGCTTTAAATTAAATTATATACACACATTTATTATACTTTAAAGGAGTATATTCAAAGTGTATTCCAGCTAAAGGAAGTAAGTGTCATTGAAATTTGACAAGGTTCCAATCTGTCCCATCATCTCCTTTCTTCACTTTACGTTATGTGTTGAATGTTTTCTTGTGTCATTAGGTTGTCTGTGACAACCTGATGTTTTATAACGTCGCTACTGCTACTCCCATTACTACCTCTACCACCTGTGACAGTGAGTACTCACTCTTCTGCGTCATTTCAGGACAAAGGGACTGAGGTTTAGGGGGATATACAATGTGTCAAGTTAACATATTTAATAAGTAATGAAGCCCAGATTTCAGTTCTTGGGAGAACTCTCAGTCATAATCACTAACCATGTCTCACCATTAACTCCTAAAATTCTACCAGAAAGGTAGACCATAATTTATTTGAATGAATGTCTAGATAGATTTTCAAATTAAGCTTTTGTAAATAACAATAGAATATATAATTACATAATTATATATTATACTATAATTATATAGTATACATCATATACATAGTGCATAGTCTTTCTTTTCCTTTTTTTTTTTAATGAAAACAAGTTAATGTAGATTTATATTCCAGGATGGTCAGCTCTATCTCTACTATAATTTTTAGATATTTTCCCTCGAATGTGGTTTCCTTTAAATCAATAAATGCTTATCTCATGCTGAATGCTATTTTTGATGAAATATGCACAAATGGCTTATTTTATATAATTGTGAAAATAACATTGATTTCAGACGAAGCACTTTCAATGAGATAAGCATGTTACTGTAAAAACAGGAAACGTGGAGTCAGAATACTTCACAAAGTAAATGCAAGAAAAGAGCTGCAAATTAAACAAGTAGAAAACTCATACCCTTTTCACACATGTTGGATTTTTGAGGCCACACTAGTTGTATTTTTGCATTGTAACAAAACACACCTTTGACGTTGCTTCTTGATGTGCTAAAAATGAATTTATTATTAGGATTACGTTTTTAGCAATGGCTTTATTGTGTCTGAACCCTCATTATTCAAAAGGCAAAATGGTATAAAAATGTGCAAAGGTACAGATGGCTTAATTAGAAATAAATATGTATGACTGTAAGTTTATAGATTTTAGTAATAATTTGTTTATCTGCACACACACACACACACACACACTGCCAGAAATCATTTGTAATCTCTAAACTTACCTCTTGAATATTTTTCATTCACATATTCATTCATTTTGCACATATTTCTATTTCTTGCCTCCATCTTATTGTTTTTCTGCTCCAATTCTTATCTCTCCACTTTATGCACATATTTTTTTTGTTTAATTTGTATATGAATTTTTGAAGTTCCTTTGAATTCTTTCAGGACAGATGGGGTATATAAATCAATGTTTAACCCTGATGGGGGTATCGTCAATCACTGTCTCTGTTCTGAATATCTCCAGAATAATTCTGTTGCATCAATTACAGGTGCAGATGGAGGTATGATTACCCACCACCATTCTATTAGGTTTTCAGGATACAACTCCCTCTTACTTGATAACAAAGGGACCCTGGGGTATTGCGTGAGGAAGCATGTATTCCAATGGTGAGGAAAATGGTAGGACAGGAGGCATCATTAACACTATGTATTCGGATAATGAGCTGCTGACGCTTAGAAAGAAAACAATAATGGTAGGCGCAGCTAGCCAAGTCCTTGAATTTTGCCAATGTCCTTTTCTTCTGGGAGTAAGATTTGGGAGATTTATGGGTGCTGACTCAACCATCACTTTACTCCTGGGCTATCAAATACCAGACCTTATGTGATCATTTACCATCCTTTCTTCTTGTGACAATATCTTGCTTCTTCCAATATTTAAACCCTAGAAGTTAGCAAGAAGAAATATGTATACTTAAATTTCTACAGAAGTAAATAATAGGGGGGTGGGATATATAAGTCACTATAGCAATGCAGTTTTAATGTACTGTATTTTCACAAACCTGTCATTTGTCACCATAAAACAATCATCTTCTAATCCCATCTCACATTAATTTCTCATTGAAACCTCAATATTGGGGGTTGTAAGGGATATATGGATATTTTGTTTGGGAACTTGGAAATTGAGGCATTATTTTATGAATTAAAATGATTTTTTTTTTCTTTTTCATGTACTCTATGAGCTCTGTAAACCTTAGAAAGTTGCCATCTGCCTATGCCTTGCCCAAACACAATCCTATTTACTTTTTGATAAACAAAACAAATCATAATATTCCACAAATCCTTTAATCATTATTTCCTCTGGGACCTATATAAAGGGTGGATGAATACTTGTGTCTTAAGAGATGTAAACACGATACAGATAGCATTTTATAAGCTCAGTGGCATTGACTTGAGGATCACAGCAAACCAGAACTGAAAGAACCTGAAATTTATAATTAAAAGAACACCTTTGCAAAAAAAAAAAAAAATACCTTTGCAAATTGTATTAAGTTATTTGTTCACATGGTATGTCATTGGTCACATTATCACCACTTTACCTATCAAATAGGAAGGCAAAGTCACCGGCTCAAAGCCTACCAACAAAAATTTGCGTATGAAAACTTTCCGGGATTTGCTATGTGCAAACAACAGATTTCAGCGGACTTTCCACTGAACTGCCTGGTGGAGACCTTTGGTCAGATGTCAGCCCCAAACAGAAAGCGTGCTGTAATAACATGATGACACAGACCTTTAGTTAATGTTGGATGCCAGTCTCCTCCTGTCCCCAGGTTCCCATATAGATCTCTGTGGAGGCAAAGCTCTCAGTTATATTCATGTTAATGAGAAATCGGAGATGACACAGACACTGGATTGATTATGCCTTTACTTCTCTCTATCACAACTGCAAAAGCAAACTCTATCATTAAACAGAGAAGTTATGAGCTAGCAATGAAAGTAATGAAAAAATAATCAGCTTATAGTTTTACCTAAGACATTATAAAATATATTAAACAGGTACCACCCCTGTTTTTCAAGATTATTAAATTTAAAATGTAAAAACACAACGGAGTTTTAGTTCTTGATATGAAAAATATTAAAATCTCTCTGCCCCAACCCATTTATGGGACATTACACTTGGCAATTTTTTTTACCGGAATGTTACATCAGGACAATACTCTAGCTGCCTATAATAACAATTACACAGAACCTGGTTTTGGCATTATGGTCTTTGTTTAACGTAAAGAATCTTGTGACGATTTTCTCTATGCACATCGTGACACGGTATTGTGAAGCTACTGTCAATTTTGTTGTTTCAGGTCCCTGTATGAAAATTTCACTCAGGCTTTATTACTCTATGAAAATGCTGCCTTTCCTGAATGGTTTGGTGAGCATCTTTTATAGGATAATGAGACTCAGGAAACTCAGCCTGTTTATCTACGTGCCCGTCACTGTCACGGAACCTAGCACAAAGATCTCTGCTCATTTCCAGTTACTCCTCTTGGGCTGGGTTCTCTGGAAGAATCATTTCCTCCTCCCCCCATAGCTTTTTTAATAATCTTTGGAATTTTGCCTCAATTGCTGTATGAATTTAGTATAATTATACCTTCTATTACATGCATCCTCGAACAATTTGATGGTATGCTCCCTCTTTGCTGGTATTATCTCAAACCACAAAACACAGGTCTGCTACAACTATTGTTATTTATGTATTTATATTATATACATTTTAGAGGAAATTGGTGGTAGCAAAGCTAAATAATCTGTCCAGGAGTGCATGGCAAATGTTGCTTAGGTCTCCGGTTGGATTCAAAAGCTGTGACCCTAGACCTAGTGCTCAAACTTTATGGGAAGTCAGAAAAATAGGATGGGCTCTAATGTAAAGGAGAGACCTGTTCATTTTCTCCCTCCTTCTGCCTCCTTCCTTTTCTTTTTGTCTCTCTTTTTTACCTTTTTTATGATTTCACGTTTTCCTCCTTTCTTTCAAAAAATTTCATTGAGCCAAACTTTGTATTACGTGTCACCATTGTTTTCTGTGCTGGGAAGGGAGAAGACAACAGAGAATGAGCTAAGAGAATGTGTTTTCACGAAAGAGGAAGGCCTAGCTTGTCCTATTTATCCTCATCTTCAAATAGGAAAATTAAAACTTAACACACATCCTCTCTTAAATTCCTTTAATTTTGTATTTCTAAATTATTACAAACAGCATTTCTGTTTTGCTATTGCGTGCATGTTGGTATTTATGAAGTGGTTTTAGAAGATGCAGGTGAAGAAATCAAAGATCTAACCTTGCAGTGAAAACATTTCCCATATGGACATGTCTAACTTACAACACAGCAGCCAGTGAATTACATGGTTGCTAGAATTTTTTTGTTGTTGTCACAAGAACCTTTCCGTTCTTATCTTTTTACCCCAAACCTAAACTGCAAAATGTTCAAGTCCCATGAAGGCTTATTAAGTAACAGAACTGCTATCGGTTTAGCATTCAATGTGTGACCTATTCTGCAAAATTCTGAAAAATGTGGATAAAGAAGAACCTTGCCTCTAGTTGGAAGTTTACAATAATATGATTATTATGCATAAGCTCTTGGTTGCTGCTTTCTCTCCATCTCATTTTCTTTCTTTCTTTCTTTCTTTCTTTCTTTCTTTCTTTCTTTCTTTTTTTCTCTTTCTTTCTTTCTTTCTTTCTTTCCAAAAGCATTATTTTTGAAGTTGTTGCTTCAGAATTTCATTCAGCCACTGAAAACTCATCTGATCACATTCCTTCTTAATAGTGACAATGTGTCTTCCTGGATATTAACAAGAATATTCCATTTAGTTTCACTTCACCATTTAAAAATTAGTGGCCTGCTGCATACCCCTAATCTCTTCATTCAGAACTGACACAAGGTCATTTATTTTTTGGCTCTCTCCAGCCTTTGGTGCACTAGTCTATATTTTTAATACAGGATTTTTACCCTACTGAAACTGTAAATAACTGACTAAAATGAAATCCAAATGCATTTATGTTTTTACCACATATGATAAAAACTCTGATTATCTATTTATCTGTGTATCACTAAAGTTGTATATTGTATTGAACTCTGTGTAAGGATGATGTTATCTACAGTAATAACAGATAGTTATTGAGCTTTTATAATTTATTACAATGTTTGAAGTGCTTCATGTTATTAATGCTCATGTGAAGCCTGAGGTGTAGGCATTACGCCTGCTATCTAGATTTTGCTGATTAGAATTGAGTCAGAAAGAGATTAAATACAGGGCAAGACCCCAGGGTGGGTAAGTTGGAGATCTGGTTCTAACAGACTCTGCCTCACTGCTACACGATGTGGGATTCTAATGTACTCGGTTATCTGACTCCAAGACCTGTGCCTACTTTATACAGTATGTTCCCACACGAAGTGAAATCAGCCACTAGCTTAAACGAACTTTTGAAAACTCCCCGTTGCAAATGATTCAGAGACAGGAAAGAACACCACTATTCTCATTTCACACATAGAAATGTAGAGTGCTCGGTTGCTTCCAGATCTCAGATACATAGAATGGTATGTAAACAAGACTGTAGCTAGAATACTTGCTTAGTTGGATCTTCCTTTGTGGTTCTGTAAGATTTTTCCATTGAATCTTTCTTCCTTTTTTTTAATGTTAATGCTTTTTTTTTTTTTTTTTTTTTTTTTTTTTTTAACTCAGGAAAGTCTTGACGAGATTAAAATAGATTTATGGCTCTACAGAGGAAGTTTCTATAGTAACAGAAAATACGTAAAAGAGAGAAGCACCAAAATGTAACATTCAATGCACACTGGAAGATGTATTTATTCTATTTATAAATCTAATACCATGTTGGATTCACCATTAATTCCCATCTTTAACATTCTCTAGTTCATTTGTCTTAAAAGCCCACGTACTGTTGGTTCTTGAAAGATAATTGAAGACATTTGCATTTTCTATCACGAAAGGGAAATAGGGACAACTGGAAGAAACAATGTTGAGACATGCATTTACAGCCTCATGTGCCTCTCTTAGCGCCCCTGCTGAGCCAGCCTTTCCACCCCCACATCAACCTCCAAGGAGTCTACCTTCCACTCTGTCCTGGAGCTCTCAGCCTATGAGGACATTTATGCTCATTTACCACAGTTCTGACCAGATATGCAAGACTTTCTTCTCTGCAGAACTCTTACGTAGCCCAGTTTGACCCAACCTATCACTCCTTTCTTTTCTCGAACAAATCCCTCTAATTTCTGGAACTTAGAGTCTGTCATGAGTACAATTCCGATAATGATCTCCATCTGTTTTATAAATTCCCCTTTAACTTGTGCTTTAATTGAAACCTAGTTATGTCCTAAGAACAACAGTTCCCTTTTCTTGAAGTCTTAGGTGTGTTTGTGTGTGTGTGTGTGTGTGTGTGTGTGCACCTGAATATATATATGTGTGTTTCCTTCTCCATGTGGTTGGAGATGGTATAGGTAAATTCCTTACAATGAACTGCTACTTCTTAGATATGGTTCATCTTCAAAAACCCCACTTTCTTTAAAGCTATATTTCAGACTATATGCATACTCTCATTGTTGCACAAATTAACGGTCTTTCCAAGGAATTCTTTCATTTCATAAATATTTGCTCTCTTGATTTAATGTTTTTCTCTTTATTTCTCCTAAACACTTGGATTACAATTAGACATTCCTACATCACTGGTCCAACAAAAAATTCTGTATACCTAATACTCTCCTCAAGGTTTATTCTCATGATCTTCTACATCTCATTTAATGACCTTATCATTTACCTAGCTAGGTCAAAAATTGGGCGCCTTCCTTGATGCTTCCTGTCCTTATACTTCATCACTTGCTCATCAGAAAGTCCTCCAACAGGTAGGCATGTAGACGTCTGTAGCTCATTTTAAGCAGTGTATACTTTATTCTGAATATGATCATAGGCCACTGGAAATTTTTAAATGGGAGAAATGATTTGACTTGAACATGCCTCTGTTGTTAATCCATAAAGAACCGACACTAGTGGAAGAAGGAAGAATTCAGGGACGTTATTTCTATATCAAAGTGAAAAAAATATTAGTACAGACTTGGGTGATTTCAGTAGAGTAGATGAGAACATCTTCCAGATGTTTATTCCAATCTGGCCACCTGGATTTTCATGCTGATCCTAAAACACAAGGAGCCCATTCTTGCCTTAGGGCTTTCTTCTTCATTGTTCTCTTGTATTTGAGATATTCCCTAGTTCTTTTGCAGAGCATCAATGCATTTCATTACAGTCTGTTTAAATATCACCTCAGAGAAACCATCTTAATACACCTTTAAATTCTCCGCATCTATCACAGTCTACTTCACAGCCTAACTTTATTTTATGGCACATATGTAATATAAACATACAAAGTAATCAATCATACACAAGTGTATATACACACCATTATACATTATGAACGTTATTATGTAATGTATTTATTTATTTCACACCATTTACAATCAAATGACTGAAAAACTCCGGGCTTTTGATTATCTTTTCAACCACGAATTCTTAGCATCAAAAACAATAAAAAAAACGTGATATTTCAAACACCAATTGATTAAATAAATCGAAGTTTTGTCAAGTTTAGAGCTTAGAGAAAAGGGTAGAATATATTCAAGTGGATGTAATTTATAACAACTTCTCTACTTTTATAGGTAAAAAAGCTTAGACTTGGAGAAAATAAGCAAAATATTTAAGACCATCACCAAATTATTTCATAGGCAGGCCTAAAATAAATCTTCAACTCTAAATCTATACTATTTCATACAATTCATTCAACAGAAAAATATACACATTTAAATAAAAAGACAAGTGACTGTGAAATGAGATGTATCTGTCTCAAAACTCCATAACCATCTTTTTTCAAACTATGAGATCTGAGGAAGATCATTTAAACATTTTGAGTTTTAGTTCTTCAATCTGTTAAATGACAGTCATACCATTACCCTTGCAAATTTGTGGAAGGATTTATAATTTTCTATGGGAAGTAGCTAATCATTGACACCTGCCACTACAAACTTAAATAAGTGGTAGTTTTATGGTGGTGCTGGTGGGGCTGATGGTGTTGCTCTTGCTTATCACTGCTACTTTGAGCCCAATTTGAAATGGTCAAATATTTTATATACAGTAGCCCTCGCCCCCTTATCCACAGTTTCACCTTCCTTGGTTACCCATAGTCATCTGTAGCCCAGAAGCAGATGATCCTGTTTCTGATGTATCCTCAGAAGGCCAGCAGTAGCCTGACATGGCATCACAATGTCCATGTCATTCACCTCCCTTAATCACATTGTGTAAGCATTTTGTCACCTTGAGTCCTCACAAATAGAAGGAAGGTGAATAATACGATATTTTGCAAGAGGAAGAGGATTATCACGTTCACATAGATTTTATTACAGTGTATTATTATTATTCCATTTTACTATTAGTTATTGTTGTTATTCTCTTACTGTGCCTACTTTATGAATTAAAGTTTATCATAGGCATATATGTATAGGAAAAAGCATAGCATATGTAGGGTTCACTACTGTGCATGATTTTCAGGCATCCACTAGGGGTCTTAGAACATATCCCTTGTGAATGAGTGGTGGTGGGGGGACTGTGATTAGTTCTCTGATACTGGACCATGTTTCTCAGCGTGGCTGTCTTGCAAAATTGTGCCAGAAATGAATTATATATTACTCCTAGAAAAAGCATTCATTTTATCAATAAAATGTGTTTCTATATATCAGAAAACTTGTGTATTTGTTTCTAAGTCAAATACTCCTTCTTCGGGAAATTAATCAAAACATATTCATCTATTTTCACTTGAATTTTATACTATGGATTTATTCAATTCTTTATTATATACTGTATTATTATCTCATTTGACTTACTCTTTTCCACTAACAAATAGATTTCTTAAGAGTGTGTGTGTGTGTGTGTGTGTGTGTGTGTGTATATATATATATATATATATATATATATATATATTACAATTTTGGATGTGAAATTTATTTAAATTAATCCCAGATTATTTCTCCTGGAAGTGTTTTCTGCACAATATATTCAGGGCATTTATTTTAGCCTTTGAAGTACAGAGCTCTCCCCACATGACTCCAGCTGTCAAAAAGCAAGCATCTCATTGTGTGTGGAAGTGTTGTCTGACAGTCTAATGGATAAATGACATATTTAAACAATTTTATTATATTAAAGATTTTTGACTAAAGTGTTTTATGGTTACTTTATTCCCCATAGTAAATGACATATTTTAGAAACTTGGAGCTGATGTTCCTTGGTTAACCTGTCAATTTTAGTTCCAGAATCTACAGCGTTTAGAAGTCAATGCCACAAGCATAGCTTTTTAAATATTTTGTACATTTTTTCCTTGCATGAATAACTTCCAGGATTTGATCACGCACTTGTGCCTAACTTAAATATATTGATTATTGATATTGGATTTCTCATTAAAGATAACCTTAAGGGTAAGTCAGGTTAAATATAGCATATAATTGACATTCCTCATTAGAAACTCCTATTTCTTTTGATTCTCTGGAACGACCTAGCTTTCATCTCCTTCAAACCTTGCAACTAACTCTTCTTCTGACTGGCTTTCTCTTCCTGTTCCTTAGGATTCAAAGTTCTTTTTTATGTTCTTTAGTATCTGCATTCCCTCCTGCCCTCAGAAATTATATTTGGGCTTGAATGTTAAACAGTCATCTCTCCGTGGATTAAAAATTGTAAAGTAATTGCAAGACTAGGTTTTTCTTCCATCTCAGAATATTTTCCAATGTTCCATACATGAATAACACTTGTTCAGGAGAGAGGAAGTCCAATGAACACTTCCTGTAGCAAATGCAACTACCATCGCAGCGTAAGAAACCTGACCTTAATCATTTCAGTCCACTGGTGCTCCAGCACTGGTGGTAAATTTGGGGAGCAGATGCTTTTTGTTATCTGTTACCAATGTGTGTATATTCCTTCACTCTCTCTTACAAGGACACACACATATGCATGTATATGTGTATATATACATATATTCTAATGCATGTATTCACTACCAAATACAAATTTATACTCATACTAGATTTCAACAAATTTAGGATGCCACCGATTTTAAGCTGTGCCACTGCACTGTTTTATTTATTATTATAAATATCAATATATAATATTAATAAATAACATTATTGATTATTATTGCATCATATCATTTATTATTATAAATTATAATATAATATTAATTCATAATATGAATGCATAATAATATAAATATACTAGGTTATGCTACATGGTATAAATACATACTATATATACATTATATATAAATACTATACTGTGTATGTTAATGTACATAAATAGTACATATATAAACACTGCGTGTCTGTATCTGTCTATGTATCTATCTATCTGTCTATCTATCTATCCTCTTTCCACAATTGGAAATTGGAGATTTTTCTGGCTAGAGTTTTGTTGTTGTTTTTGTTGTTGTTGTTGTTTTGTTTTGTTTTTTAATGGGAGAGTGGGGACATGGGATAATGGAATTAGCTAATAGATAAAAGACCTGTGTAGCAGGTCAAAGTATATACTATATCATAGAAGTATTAGATTCTATGCAGTACATTGTGGGGAGGAAGGAGTGAGAAGCTGATATATTTCAGCAAGATACCGGAAATATTAAAGAATAGTATAAAGATGTCCTATTGGGTCCTGAAAGCCATAAAAAGTGCCTCATATTAAGGACAAGAGCTGGGTACTCTATCACTATAACCTGGTCTGGATGACGTAGTTAGAGGTGGCAGAGATATAAGTTCTAAGTCACTCCGTATAACTTTTCATTTATACTCTTATTATTTTGTGCAGTAAATAGATCTCCTCCCCTGTTGGACACCTTAGACCCATGGAAATTAGGTAGCGTAATGCTTTCATGGATTTAAGGAATAGAAGAACTACAAGACAGTAAGATATTAAAGTCAGAAAGAGAGAAATATGTAAAGACAGATCTTGAGCCTTGAAACAATTACTTAGGTAAAGATCAAACTTGATTTTGGATGCATATTATATTCATTTTCTACTGCTGCGGTAACCAATTCTCACAAATTCAGTGGCTTAACACAACACAAATTAATGATTTTAGTCTTGATGGTCAGAAACGCCAGGCAAATCCAGGTGGACTCAACTAGTTTCTCTGCTCAGGAGCTCTCAAAATTGAAATTAAGAAATTGTCTCACCTAGAGTTTATCTAGCAGCTCTGAAGAAGAGTCTACTTTCAAGAAAATGCGGGGTGTTGGCAGAATTGAGTTCCAAGCGGAGGTAAGACTGAGGTCCTGTTCCTTCGCTGGCTGGCCACCGGGAATTATTTGCAGCCATCTGCATTCCCTGGTGCGTGGACTCTTTCATCGTCCTAGTCAACTCTTTCCTGCCTCATCACTGCAGGTCGAAGTTCTCTGCTTTTAAGGATCATGAGATTAGACTGAGCCCAGCTGGATAATCCAGGGGAATTACCCTTATCTTTTAAGATCCATAAACCTAATTACATCAGCAAAGTACACCCTACATATTTGGAAGGACCATTCTGGCTACCATGTGCAAATCCATCATGCCAAAATTTTAGAACCAGAATTTAGAACCAGAGAAATACTAGTCTACTCTAAAATTAGCACAGTGAATTTGAATGTTTTATTTCTTCTCATAACTCTGTAATTTGAGTCCTCTCCTCATTCCCTAACTGCTAATGTAACTGAAATTATAATTTTCTGTTTTCTGTACTTCATTATCCGTTCAGGAAGGCTAGAGCTAGCATCTCGTAGAATATGAATCATGTTTTCATATATGCCTGAGGGGAAACCATGCACTCAATCCACACTCTATTTACATAACTATTAGAGTTCTGCACTTTGGGGATGCTTGTCATTAAACAACACTAGTGCATACATAGAATAAATCAGCACCTTTGTTTGCATTTTTGTTTGGTAAGTTCTTACACACATAAGAGCTAAATAAAAAAGAAATATATATGTGTATATATATATATATATACACATATATATTATTCAATATTTGCTGTACGGGGGCACCTGGGTGGCTCAGTTGGTTAAGCGTCCTACTCTTGGTATTGGCTCAGCTCATGATCTCATGGTTCAGGAAGATGGAACCTTGAGTCAGGCTCTTCAATGACAGTGCAGAACCTACTTGGGATTCTCTCTTTCTCTCTCTGCCCCTTCCCCTTCCAGACACAAGTTCTCTCTCACTCTCTCTCTCTCTCAAAATAAATAAATGAACATAAATAAGCAAATTAAGTACTTGATTAATTAATTAATTTGGTAAATGTTTATTTATTTCTGAACAAATATTATATATAGAGCGTAGTGATTATCTCAAGAAAGAATTTGTGCCAGGCTCCATAAGGGTTGTTTGGGGTACTGCAAATGCTCTATTTCTTCATGTGGACAGAGGTTACATAAAGGCGCTTAGCCCACCTTTGGAAATTGTTACTGTGTACTTATTTGTGTGAACAACGGTGCATACGATTTGTTACTATATGTGTGTTTATGTCTGCCTGTCTACATTCATGCTGTAGTTCAAATTCAATGTACAGATTTGGGGTTTGTCGGAACCAAGTAAGTTTTCAATTCCCAACCACTTATACATTATTATAACATTGGACAAGTCACTTGAACCTCTCGAGCTTGTTTCCTCATGTGTGAAATCAGGACTATGTTACTGAACTAGAAGACCTGGGAATAGCAAAATTACTCAAGTCTTTACATCTTTTTACGTGCCAGCCCTTGAGCATTATGTGTGGAATCCCATCTAATTCTCATAATGCCGTGAGGAAAGAGCTGATACAGCCTCTACTTTGGGCATGAACACATGCAGGCTTGCAAGTAATTAATTACCTTGCTTAAAAGTCCTACAGTTAGTGAGTGAAAAAGCCACGATCTTTTTTTTTCTTATACTGTGTATCACACGCCTAAATCTAGTATTAAAGGGCACCATGCTTTTGTATTACTAGAGCGATCAGGAAACTTCAGGTAGCCAGTAATACAATAACAGCTCAAACTGGCACAGGCAAATGGTGTGGATTTTAAATCTCGTAAAGAAACTCGCAAAATAAGCGAGTGCATATCTAGGAACTGGCAAGACCTGGAATAAGACAATACCCGCTCATACGCATCTCACTGCTCGCTGGTAATCCAGAGGATTCTCAGCACATTGGTTTGGGTGCTAGACCCTCCCCTGTGGCCACTATGCTGTAATAGGATGACCAGTGGTCCCTGGTGAAACAACGTGACTGGAGACAAGGGAGAAACAGCTCCTTCAAACTTGCATGTTCCCTGAGTTGCACTTGTATATGAAGGATGCTTTCTGGGAAGACAAATCATACCTGCCCACAGAAAGAACTAGCATGGAAATAGTCAAGAAGTGTCAGCTGCTATAATCATTTGTGTCATGTTCAGAAGAAGATATTCTCATCTTCATTTTCTGAGCCTTTTTCATCTTTTAAACGTAAAAATATCTATTTTCTTCCATTGTATTCTTTTCGTCATTTCTCTGCAAATGCAGTAGATACTATTTTTACTTCTAGAGTTCCCAGAATTTAAGGGACTTTTAGACATTTTCTTTGTGGCCAAATGTCTTCAACTGAAGAATAGAGAGAGGATAGAGAGGGGAAATTATACTTCTTAGGAGGTAAAATTGTGATTCTCCCCCCCGCCCCGCCCAGGCTCCATTTTACCCAAAATGAGAGGGAAAGTAACACTCATCAGGTAGTAAGTACACTAAATGGGGCTCATCCCTGATAACATTTTTACAGAAGATCTATGGCTCCCTCACTCTCTTTGTCATCAGTTTGTTTTAAACGGCTGGCAGTAGGGTTAAATCGGGATTGGAAGTTAGATTGATCCTATAATTGCTTTTATATAGGCTTCCTCAGCGTGTCTCTGCTTGAATATGAATCTCAAATTCAAAATCCAAAGACAAATAACCTTTTGCTTATTCATTATCAGAGATTAGGCATGTGGGTTTAGAAAATCTACAGCTGTCTCTAATGTCTTAGTGGCCTAAGGAAATTAATGACTTCCCAAATAAGTCAGAACAGTAGGGGGATATGTTAAAATAATAGTTCTCATCCTTTGCTGAGCAGTAGAAATACATTGGTCTCTCTTAGTAATATAATGCCAGTCTTCATCAGAGACCAATTAAAACATGATCCCTGAGTACATGCCCTGCAAATAGCATTTTCTAAAATGTTCCTTAAGTGGTTGAAAATTTCCCAAAACATTGCCTAAATCTTAAGAGACATGAGGTATCTAGTTATAAACCACTGCATTAATGCGAGGAAGGATTGAACTTAATAAATACTACCTTTTATTCCTGTTTACTTTAACATACTTTGGAAACATTTTTATTTTATAGCATTTGAATTTTTAAGCAGAAAAGAGAAATGGTTTGGATTTCCCTCCTTTTCAGTTCATAACACTAATGAATCTAAGCACAAATGCTGAGTCAAATCTTTGTCTTTTTTTTCATATTACTCCGCTGAGTAGGGAGAAAATGTATACCAGTTAGGGAAAGGGAAAAAAAAAAAAAAATCTCGAAATGCTGAACTTGCTTTTGCTAAAAGTAGAACCAATTACTTTCCTGGCTTTTCTACTCACATAAAAGGTATCTATCTGATGCACAAGCAAGTTTCAAATTACAAGCACGAGCTGGTCTTAACATGTAATTCTTAACCACCTGTAGCGGTGTCATTTCTAGGTCACAAA
Source organism: Panthera leo (assembly GCF_018350215.1). NCBI lineage: Eukaryota > Metazoa > Chordata > Mammalia > Carnivora > Felidae > Panthera > Panthera leo. The sequence continues at coordinate 223,540,255 of NC_056679.1, forward strand.
CATGCTTTGTCAGTGATTACTTATTTTTCCAAAGAGCTGAGACTATCATTTACAATATGCCTAGATATTTGTTCATCAAACGCATAATGCTTTTGTAACAATACAAACATAAATAAATACCAGTCTATTCATCTCAGATGCATCTCATTTTTTCCCAAGTAGCCACAATAGCTAGATCCTTCCTTCTCCATACTCAGCTGGCAACACACTTTCATTTTCTTAACACTTTTTCCTCTGTTTTTGCTTTGCTCCTCATTTTCTCCATATCTATATTTGTATATCTAAATGTATACACATGTGTATGTGCATATGTGTGTGTATGTATTTATATTCATATATAGTCATATGTAGTCATATATGTATACATACATATATATAGTTGTATGTGTATATACATGTATATATATATATATATATTTATTTATTTATGTAGTCCTCCATGAAATAGAGGTCAAATATTTCACCATTAACCTTATTTTTATTCATTTAAATGGGATTATACCCAGAGTTTTTTTTTTTAATTAAATGATGTATAATATGTATATATTTTAAGAGCAAGAAAGTTAAATAAGATTCCAATATTACAATATGTAGGTGCTATTGTTGTTATGTATTACATATATGCATATGGTGATGTTAAATACGCAGGCCTTTCTCAGTAAATTACTACATAATTAACAAATAATAAAAGAAATAAAGACAGTTGAGTTTATAAATCAGTATTTCTGAATTTTCTGGTGTATATAGAACCAGGTGCCAGAAAACAGTGCATAGTTCTATTTGTGCTCAGGCTTTCTAAAAGCAACTTCTGGCGCAAATAAAATAATTCATTTAAGTTGCCTACTTTAAATACCCATGTGACATCTAAACATTCAAATCTTTCCATGAGTTCAGCATAACAAATATTTGATCAAAATATAATAAAAATGTGGATTCTAGAGCTAAATGTTTCTTGTTATTTTATTTCACTTGGTAATAAGACCAACAGTAAGACTTCTGTCAGATAAAATTATAAAACTTTATTGAAAGATATTATAATAGATATAACATATATATCATAGATATATGTAGATCTATATATGTATAAATAGATAATAATTGTATATTATATCTATAAAATGTGTCTATATAGATTATAATATATCTATATATCTATGTGGATATATATTATAGGTATAGATATACCTATAATATAGGTATATCTGAAAGGAAGAATAATTGAAACTGTGGAATTTCTCTAAATCTAAATATAGTTAATGCAGTGTGCAGGGTTCAAAACATAGTAATTAATGGAGCTTATTAAGAAAATTTTCGGGGCACTGGGGTGGCTCAGTTGGTTAAACTTCTGACTTCGGCTCAGGTCACGATCTCATGGTCTGTGTGTTCAAACTCTGCTTCGGGTTCTGTGCTGACAGCTCAGATCCTGGACCCTGCTTCAGATTCTGTCTCCCTCTCTCTCTCTGTCCCTCCCCAACTCACACTCTGTCTCTTCAAAAATAAGTAAACATTAAAAAAAATAATAAAAAATAAAAATACGAGACACAGTAGAATATTGTTTTCTAATTATAATATATGTGCAATTTATTTTGATTTTTCACTTTAATGCCTCTTTACGGTAATTTAATTTTGAAACACTGGGTATTATCTCTAATTAACAAGGCAAATTTAAATTGATTTAAAAATAAAAATGGATGATATTAATTCTCACCCAGGCTGTGCCTTACACCTTGACTTCAGATACAGGCTAACAACATAGGAGACATCTTTCTGGGTAGCCGTTTGGGCTTTCTGAGCTTTTAACTGGCCTTGGATTATCTTTCACAGATGGCCAGGTTGTTAAGCAGATGGCCGTTTCCTTGACCTTTAAAATCTTTGTTTTTCTTTTCATAATTACCTGTGGTTTATAATGGATCAAATTCTCAATTTTATATAATTAGCTTTTGTATTTCCATCGTGTGCTCTAAAACATTAAGTAGAAAGAGCTCATATGTTCATATGTTCATATGTAGAAGGTCTCAAAAAATGCATTTTCTATTGGGTGGGTAATTTTGGAGTAGAATAACTTTTCTGAATTAAAAAAACATACCCATTCCGTAGCATGGTGTGTGGATGAGACGGACGACTTTCCTCTCCCCATTTCCTTAGACTGAAATTTATATCCCACATCGATGTGGTCCAGAAGGGTGAGTCAGAGAGGCCATAGTGGGAATCAATACTCCCTTTTCCATAATGAAGACAGAGGACTTTTTGTAAAAGATCTAGGATTTGATCTGGTTATAGAGGATTGTTTTGAACCATTATCTAGGCAGGGTGTCCCGCAGAGCTGATACTTCAGGGAGCACCTGCCTTTGCTCAGAGGCTCAGGCACCGTTCCATGTTCAGCGACCATGTCAACTGAAGCCTGAGAAATATACATTGGTATTTCATGTTAATTAAGTATTCCTTGTCTGCATGTTAACGAAAGTGTTTGAAATTTATCTCTGGTAGATTGACTTTTGCAGATTCTTGGGTGATATCGAAGCAAAGCAAAACGTGACGGCAACTATGACATTTGAAGGATTTGGGGAGTTTTCCATCATTACGAATCTAAATTAGTAAAATGTCTCAGTAACAGTCTGCCAGTCCCAGGTTCACCATTTCATATGACGCCGTGTAAGCAGACCATTTCACAGTGGGACACTGTGACAACTATAAGGCCTACATGAGTCATCTGGAAGCTTGAAAAGACATTGTGGACAGGATCTATTTCACTAAAGACCCTGGGGAATGCAGGGGAATGACGCAAAGTAAATCAGTTAGAACACTGGAAATACACCAGGCAGAGTGCACCTAGTCTAATTTTTACACCCTTTGACTCTTCTTTGTACAATTCCAGGGCAGACTTAGTCTTTATGCATCTTTACTCTTTTTACCTTGCCATCTCCTCACGCTAGTGCCCACTGCTCCTGGTCTGTGCTGTGGTGGAGACAGGTCTCCGACCCAAATTTTGATTCCCAAATCAAAACTCCCTTCTGCTTTGAATCCTGGCTCATGACCCAATATTGGTGTTCTTTCCTTTCAGGTAACATCCACAGTATGACAGCCATTGACTATTTGTCAACTAACATGACATAATTTTTTCTCAAAATTCGATAAGCCAAAAGTAGTTGATATTAAGATTTTTACATGTTACAAGATATCAAATTATCCCTTTCAACCTTAGTTGCCTTATATTTTACACAACACATATAAGTATTTATCACAGTTTATTTAACTGAATGCTTCAATATAACATATTTTTTTCAAAAAATTAAATTATCATATCCATAATCATAGTATATCAGTGTGTGATAATTGGCAAAGCATTTCCTCTGGACAATTATAAGCATTATTTGTTAGCCTTGATCTAAATGTGACTTAATCTTTTATATAGATATTAGCATATATATTAATACACATACAGGATAATTTTTTAAAAGCTATATGTTAAATATGCATTCTTGGAATTTGCAGAGAAAAAAGATAAAAAATATTCATTCTCAATATATGCTTTTTAACTCACTGTGTCGTTGTTTACTCACCATTAAATTATAATTACCTCATCCAAAACTGTGTGTTCTACTCTAATGCTTATTAGAGGTTATAATATACACTTCTAACTTTTAATTATGCAATGTGATCTCTCTCATCTCGTTGCATGGTTTTAACTGTATATACATGGTAACGATCCTTAAATCAAGAAAAAAATACTTATGTATATTTTGTCTATCACATACTCTTCTCTGGCTTGTATGTCCTAATGCCTACACAATATGTCTACTTCGATGTATCAGAGCCTCAGCCAAAAATTTTGATTCCACCCCAAAACCTGTTCTCCTCATATTATTCATCATTTGAATACCAGCACCATCTTTTTAGCTCAGGTCAAAGTCACAGATTTTTCTTTCCTTCTCCCTTTTCATATACAAACGATCAGAAATCTCTTTTCTCAAAGTCTGGCAGGATCTGACCCCATCTCAATACCCCTATTGCTGTCATGTTGGCTCAAGCCACTACGTCAGAATGGGGCCATGACAGTAGCCTTCTACCAGGCCTCACTGCTCCCTTGTTACCCATCTCCAGTTTCAAGTCTTCTACAGAGCAGCCACATCTACTTACTGAAATTGGGAGTTCCTTGCACCAAGCTTGCCAAGGTTTAAAATTAGAATGGATTTGTGCTCGCTTCGGCAGCACATATACTATAAAATTAGAATGGATTTGAAATGTCTTCCCATAACCTGCCTATGTAATCACGTAGGGTATAGTCTCTCCTTCCTCAATAGCCTTGTCATCCACCACTCCCCCTCATTCATGACACCCATCCATACTAGTCATCCTTCAGTACTTAACGGGACAAGAAGGTCTGCTCCTCCGCATCAAGGACATTCCTCATTTCTCTGGCACGCAACACATTGCCCCTATGTCTCCTCATGGTTACTTCTCATCACATACTCTCTTACACTGCTCCCTTTCCTAAACCCAGTTTTATTTATGTCCCAGAATTTCTCACAGGGTGAAGTTAACTTATTTATCTCTTTGTTTACTTGGGTGTTCTATATCTTTTGCTCCAGAAGGTGAGCTCACTGAGGTCAACGACTATCTTTGTCTCAACCTTAGCACCTTATCTCCAGCATCCAAATCAGTGTCTCACAGAAAGTAAGCATTCAAGAAATATTTATTTTAATAAATAAGCAACTAGTCATTCATTTCATTATATTTATAAGTTATTACTCTATTTCCTTTTCCAGGGAACCGTTCTAAGAGCACTTTGAATTTCTGGTTGATTTTGGTCATTTTCTAAATTATTGTGTTCACATTGGATCAAAATTCTGTCAGTCTACTATGATGGTTGCACTAATATTATGAGATATATATATACATGTGTACATATATATGTATATATGTACATATGTATATATATGTATATATATATATACGTATATATATATATATATATATATAAGAGATAAGTGTGATTCTTATCTCATCACTCAAACATTTTTAATAATGCCATTATAAAGAATCAATACTTAGGTGATAATTGTTTTCCAAGTATGATCATTGTGTATATGGGGAAGAACACTCCAAACACCTAATACACATCTAGATTTTTTGTGTTGTACGCAATCATTCTTTTTTTTCAGATGAATTTTATTATATGCAGTAAAGTCAGAAAAGTGAAATCTTTCCCAATATTTATACTAAAGATTTCTCATTCACTTAGCTTTTTGATTTTACGTATAATAATGATATAATAAAACTATAAATTTTATTATACTCCCTACAAAGTAAAAGTTGCTTTTCGATATATTTAAAGACAACACACCATTTATTAGTTTTGTTTGCCCTTTCACTGGAGTCTTCCACAAAAGGAAGAATATGGAAAAAAAATACTAGTTGTAACATTATTTTGCATGTTTGTGAAAGTCATCATTAAACACTGGGGATTAAATGGTTTAGACAAATGTCATCAAATAGCTACATACACATCAGGACAATGCTTTATTTGGATCTGAAAGATTAGGATCCATTTCTGTATCTACCAGCTTCTGTGTTGAGCTCAGGCAAATCTACTTAGATTTTCTTTGGTTAATTATAACAACACACCTTGTTAAGTTCTAGGGAGGATGTTTCATAGGCATAATACACATGACACTGTGTCTATACCAGGTATTTAGTAAAGTTTCGATTTGTTTTATTTATTATCATTAGTTTACTTTTGCTGTTGGCATTGTCAGCCATTGGAGGTACCCTGTTAGTTAGATTCTCATATGCAAATGATCAGAAATCTCTCAAAGTCCAACAGCATTAACCCCATCTCACTACCTCTCTACTGCTGTTATGCTGGCTGGAGCCACTATCTCATACTAGGACCACTGAAAATGTTAACCTTACATAAACCTCGGATTAAGGGAAGCCATATGAAACCAATGGTAATCATCACTATGCAGAACATATGGCACATGGACATAAAAAACACTGCTAGGTGTGATAGCAATGAACAACTAAAATAAATAAATAAATAAATAAATAAAAAATAGCAACCCAAAGTGGTTCAATTCTCAACTGAAGTCAGAACTGAAAACCTTGCAACAATCCTGCTTTCGAGAATTGTTGGGTGTTATCTCTTGACTGAAGCAAGCTAATACAGTTTCCTGATACTTGATGTGCAATTTGAGAACACAGGAAGCAATTAAACATAGGTCACAGTACTCCTTTGCCCTGTGACTTCAATTGCTATCACTCTCCATGTTTTACTAAAGAGAGATATTGATGGTCTTATCAGAGCATCACACAATCCACTTTATAAATGAAATTGTGCTTATAGGACCTGATAGACAAAAAATGAGGTATTCCCGCTAACTTCCTTGGGTATATGCATGATAGAAAATGGAAATATACCTCTCTTCCAAAAAAAAAAAAAGTGGGCCTGCTACCAAGTTAGAGGCTGCTTTGTCAAGCCAAATGGAAAAATCGTGTTCTACCCTTTGTGCTGACTCTCCTACCATAAAGAACGAAGAACGACTATTTGAGGGCCTCACTGATTTTTAAGGGATGTTTGCAATGTTTGGTTGTGCAGCTCTGACCTATTTAAGGCTTTGAATAGGACCCAGGGCAAGATAAATTTATTTAAGTGGCCTAGGGTGCAATTCAAAGAAATGTTTCACTTGGCCCTTATGACCAATTTGATCCAGTTCTACTCAAATTGTAGGTGGCAAAATGCCATGCGGTATGCAGTGGAGAGTCTGTGGTGAGCTATGATAGAATATGCACAGCTCAAGTGCCTGTGTTTTTGGAGAAAAGCCATACCTTCTTGGGTAAAAACAACACCCTACTCTTATAAGAAACTGCTTCTGGTTTGCCCTTTGGCTCTGATAGATAATAAGCAACTGACCATCCGAAGACAAAAATTCGTGCAACCTTAGCTGCCTATCGGGAACTGGGTTTTAGCTAACACACAAAGCCACGTATTAAGTACATCTAACCGAATTCCAACACTTTGTAGTTGTTAGTCAGCCTGTGTCTCCAATCATCTCAATGTTAGCTGAGGGGACTTAAGGACAAGTGACCATGGTACCAGGGACAGAGGTGTACCAGTGCTTCTCCGGACATATCCTAAGGTGTTGACTGGTCTTTTAATATACCAGTCAGTGTCCAGTAAGGAAAACACAAACTACTCTAGGTATTTTAAGCAACGTGGATTAAATACAGGTGCTGTGAGTCAAAATACTCAGTTGATTTCTATGGTTTGCAAACGGAAACTTGAGTGGTGAAAATGTATATTTTAGGTATATTAAGTTTACACTAGATACAGGTACTATGGGCATCCATTTTGTTTCATCTTTTATGCATTTTTTTATTTATGATTCAGTACGTATGTTTGAATATGTACAGAGTATATTTCAGGATCTGTGTTGAATTGTATAAATTCACAAATGACCGTGACATAGATCCTGATTTAATGGAATTTTACTGTATGACTTCGTGTCAGTTGTATTAATAGTAGGGGTACTAGCAATTGTTTTTGTTGTCATAAATTCAGAGTAGGTTTGAGAAAGTAGCTAGTATTTCAGAAAATGCAGAATTTTTGGACATCAAAATGTGGAATCCTGAGGCTCTTATTATGGAGCCCAGCTGTTCAAGTTGGACAGAAAACACAGAGTTGAGGTTAGAGACTTCTAACTCCTTTTTTTTTTTTTTAATTTTTTTAACGTTTATTTATTTTTGAGACAGAGAGAGACAAAGCATGAACGGGGGAGGGTCAGGGAGAGGGAGACACAGAATCTGAAACAGGCTCCAGGCTCTGAGCTGTCAGCACAGAGCCTGACGCGGGGCTCGAACTCACGGAGCGCGAGATCATGACCTGAGCTGAAGTCGGCCGCTTAACTGACTGAGCCACCCAGGGGCCCCAAGAGACTTCTAACTCCTATTTGATGGGTTAATTTGGGATCAGAGCAACCAGGGAGCATTTAGAATGACCTCCTGTCACTGAATGAAAGCAGCGGGAAGACTGAGTCTTACAGAAGACTAAATGGTATAGGAAGGAATTGTGGAAAATTCAGGACATAAGCAGGGAAAGGGGTGTCTAACTCCTAGTTCAAAAAGCATATTAGAATTTTAACCTCCTGAGAAGCATTTCTGATCCAACGTATATCAAAAAGTTAATTTGACTCCGTCTGTCCTAGCATATAAATATCTCTGATGTGGAGAGAGTATACCATAATGATTAGAACATGGGTTCTGGAACTAGATTGCTAGCCTCTCCATTAACTCTGTGATCTTAAGCAAGACATTTTGCTCTTCACCCCAGTGTCTTCATCTGTGACATGGGAATGTTAGAATGCCTACATAGCAACTTCATTATAACGGTTATGTAATATGCAAAACATGCCAAAGGCCATTTTGACTCAGAGTAGAATCTCAACATGTTTTAGTCATTAATTTTGCACTTCTACCTAGAGGCATTGGTTATAAATATCTACCTTTATATTCTTCTTCTCTAGTGTGGTGACTTATTTATGGTACTTGTTCACTAAATCCTTATGGAATTAGGTGATTTATAATTTTAAAGTTTATTTCACCATGTCATTTAAGATTCATGGAACCAACATTTGGAAGAAGTCGGCATGTAAAACTACCACTAGCTAAATTACCAGGAAAATTGATTGACAATATATCATTATGAATCCAAAATAAAGCAGAATGCTATATCCCAAGTCATGACCTCTAACTATAGATTTGATTTCCATATCAAACAGCCACAATCTTCTGTTGATTCCTGAGGTGCTGACTGACCACAGATAGAATTTCCTAAGAATGTTTTACCTTTATTCTTGCTAAGCACCATAATGTGCTTTGAGCCTACAGGTTTTCAATCCAACCAACAGAATTTATATCTGTTACATTTCACCTTGTCAGATTGATCTTGTTCCTTATAGCTATGAGGACCATGGGGTATACTAATTCTGTCAGAATATCTTTGGCATAAAATAATATCATAACAGGGACACCTGGGTGGCTGTATTGGTTAAGTGTCAGACTCCTGATTTTGGCTCAGATCATGATCTCATGGTTTGAGAGTTTGAGCCTTGCATTGGATTCTGTGCTGACAGCTCAGAGCCTGCTTGGGGTTCTCTCTCTCCCCCTCTCTCTGCCCTTCTCCCATGCATGTGCATGATCGATCTCTCTCTCTCTCTCTCTCTCTCTCTCTCCTCTCTCTCTCTATCTTTCTCTCTCTCTCCTCTCTCTCTCAAAATAAATAAATAAACTTTTTTTTTAATCTCATAAGAATTAACTCTGTTTATCAGGTTTAATTTCTTGACTGATATGCTCAGAAATGTTTCTGAAATTGTAGTTCATTTTTAAAACCCCAATATATATGGTAATACAATTGTTACTGATAGGAAGACTGAAGTCATAATCTCTTTATTTTTTAATTTTTATTTATTCATTTTTTTTTTTTTGAGAGAGAGTGCCCACAAGTCAGGGAGAGGCAGAGAGAGGGAGACAGAATCCCAAGCAGACTACACACTGCCAGCACAGAGAGAGTCCAGTGCAGGGCTTGAATTCATGAGCCTTAAGATCATGACCTGAGCTGAAGAGTCAGACATTCAACCAACAAAGCCATCCAGGCACCCCATAATCTCTTTAAAAAGAAGCTAGTATCTCCATGTACAATTTTGAGTCAATATTGTGTAATATAATTATTTAATCTTTATTTCCTCTTCCATGTCCTCTGTCTACTCTTGTCCATTCTGATCAATGACCAATGTCCTGTAGACTGACTTCTAAAGACTACATTACCTAGATACCTGTCTCTAGCTTCCAACTGCATTTGGCCAAAGGAAGTCAATGGCAGGTGGTTGGAGGGAGGGAGAGAAAGTGAGGAACAGAGAGAGAGAGAGAGAGAGAGAGAGAATGGGGTATTAGGTATTAAGGGAGAAAACAGGGTATCAATATCCCATGCCTCCTCCCATGAGGCCATTATATTCAGAGTAACTGTGTCTGTCCATCTCCACCCACAGCAGGAGATTCCAGAACTGCAGGTCCTTCCAGATTCTGATAAACTCTTGCATCCTTTGTTTCTTTAGACCTGGCTGTACTAATGGTTTCCTAGTGTCTGTATCCAAGGGTATCTTACTATCCCCCTTGCTGGCCCATAATTCTGTAAGTGGTCCCTTTAGAAACTGTCTTAAGTTACCATTTTAGGTGTGTTTCTTTTTTCCCTGCCATTAATCTGATTGCTACAACCATCAATTTATGTTTGTGTCGATATATATGTATGAAGATATTTCTGTTGAGAAGCTTATTCTTTGGTATCTTGAATTTAAGCAATATATTAAGTCTTCTGTGAAAATGTCTTTATATAGAATTATATTGGTGGAAAGGAAAAAAAAGAGAACTATTATGTAAATTATATTTTACATAATATCCCATTTTTAGACAGTGTACTAGGAACAAGTTTGTTGTATTTTTTTAAATTTTGCTTTATGTTTATTCGTTTTTGAAAGACAGAGAGCGACAGAGCACAAGCAGGGGTGGGGCAGAGAGAGAGGGGAACACGGAATCTGAAGCATGCTCCAGGCTCTGAGCTGTCAGCACATAGCCTGATGTGGGGCTCGAACTCTTGAACCGTGAGATCATGACCTGAGCAGAAGTCAGTCGCTCAACCAACTGAGCCACCCAGGCGCCCCAAGTTTGTTATTGTATTACACATAAGGTCTCATACTGTGTGGTTACATACTCTGATTATCACATCTTTTTTTGTTTTTGTTTTTGAATCTCTAATCTGTATACTTTAGAATCTATGGTAAAGAAATTTCCTAGAAGAGAATATAGTCTATATGGATGCAGTAAGTTAGGAAAGGACAGTTAATATTTTCACAAAACTCATGGGAAACAGGAAAAATAGAAATGGATGAAGATAATAAAAGAAAAAAAAATCCTACACCGAGAAAAAAGATAGTTGAGTTGCTTTAGAATGACATCATATTTCACAGCTGCGACATTGGCAAGGGGATAGATCAGTCATGACTACTCATTACTCGTTCAAATTCATATGACTTAAAACTAGGCTCATGCTTCTAATTGGTGTGGGATCAAGTTCTCTGCACAACTGCTAATTTATTTTTACTCTAAGAATTACTCTTGGGTTTTTCTACTTTTGTGCTTTTAATAGAAATAGGGAAAATTAAATTCATAGAACTTGTTTTATTAACCAAAAGTGGCACATTCCACTTACTGGGAAATGAAATGATCTTTTTCACAGTTGCACACAATTTTTTTCCCCTCAATGCTACCATTAATTAATTGTACCCTTTTCAAGAATATGAAGTAGTGATTAGATATGTCGTAAAAATATACACATTTATTGATGTAAATATATCAATCGCTTTCAGTATTCCCCTTTCATTTTTAAAACATGAGAGAGATGGCGAGGATAGAAGGAGGAAGAGAGGGAGAGAGAAAAACTTGAGACATATTTTACTGAACAAACTTTAGCCTCTTAAATAGATTTCAATAGATTCAATTATTGTTAAAATCAGTAGCATGACATTGTATACATGTAAACTGTGGATCCTCCTTACTATCGCCATGAGGACGTTTCAAATGGGATTTTCTCAAAAATTTAAAAAGCGAGGGATATATAAATTTCATCTTTCATTAATTTTCTTGAAATTTTAGGCATAGATACGTAATTTTCCAGTTGATGCTTCTTTAAATAGGTAGGAATAACCCTTTTAGTACAACATAGAAGGAGGGAGACAGTTGACCAAAACTTAACACAGCATATCTGAAAATATTTACCTTGCAATTATATCTTGACACAAATGCATGAGGGAAAAAGTGCCTAATTTTGCTCTGCCGCAGATATTACAGTAATGCTCTAGCAACAGGGTTTGGGGTTTCAGAAACCCTAAATTAAGTTTGAATGCGTGTAGAATTGGGTTTAAGAACACAGAGATTGGCTGTAGAATAGCATCCTATACTTTGCAGAGACGTTTGAACTTAAAAAATTTGACCCAGTTCATTTAGCTCTATATATCATGCAAACATCGAGTAGATTTTTTTTTGGAGAATTTTAACATTTATTTTATTTTTCTATGAAGAGGGCACAAATGGATCTATATCATACAGTGCCGGACAAACCCTGGGGCGGTGATGACAGATTACTCCAGACTCCTGAATCAGAGAAAGGAGAGGTTGAGGGGGCCACACACTCTGGTGGCAATGCCCCCCAGCAAAGCTCTTCTCCAGTTTTTATTGATAATCTTATTGGTATATTTCAAGGGAGGCATGGAAGGGAATGTGTAGTTTGTAAAGCATGAACAAAGCACACTCATAAATTGCCGGGTTAACAGTACAGAGTAGTGACCTGCGGCATACCAGGGGAAAGTGACCGAGGCAGTGTATAGGGCAGTGTTATGTCATAGGAAGGGGCTTGTTTCTCTAGATTAAGCCTTTACAGAGAGGAAAAACGTGTTGATCCCCAAGCTAGGTCTGGCTCTTGTCAGCCTTGACATTTCAAAGGAGACCCGGTTTGCCTGGTCTGCTTTGCTGTTTCTCAACCAGCCCATTCCCAGGCTGTAAACATTCCTTACTTAAATTGTAGCCAGCCAGGTTCTTTGAGCTCCCACAATACAGGATGGCTAATGTTATTATGCAAGGAAATTGCAATTTATTTATCGTTAGGGCCAGATGAAATGATTGCTTTCAAAGTGATTTAATATTAGAGGATAGAACATAGCAAAACAAAACAAAATGCTGCGATAAAAAATAGACTAAGAAAAATTCCCACAACAAAAATTTCCGGTAACATTTATTTGCATCAAAATATATTCACTTGTTATGAAGACCATATTATTATATTAAAACGTTTTTACTTTTATTAACAATTTTTTTAAATGTTTATTTATTTTGAGGGAGACGGAGACGAGAGAGCATAGCAGGAAGGGGCAGAGAGACAGAGAGACAATCCCAAGCAGGTTCTGCACTGTCCTCACTGAGCTTATCCGACTGAGCCACCCAGGCGCCCCCCATTTTTTAACAATTTTAATTGTAAACAATATGTTTTACAATTTTTGAGCTGCGCAGGATGTAATTATATTTATTGAAGCCATTGTATATTCTACAATTTATGGATGTGCAAGATTTTGGCATGAGAAAGCTTACTTTCTAGAAAAGTATCTGGGTGTTTGTAAGAACCATCCATTGTATTTTTAAGCTTTCATCGTTTGCAAATAACTTCAAAATAGAAAGATTTCTAGCAATTAACTTTTGTGTACTCTAGAAACAAGCAATCTAGGAGTTAATTCATTCTAAATGACATGCTAGGCTTGTTCAGTGGAAATTACTTCTGATATAATTTGCCATGTGTAATTATTTTATTAACATGGAATAACGAGGAAAGGCAGTGGCAAGCATTCTTTAAAAAACAATTTAAACAATACAGGCATCTGTATTTATTCTTGGTATTGAAAGAAGTAACCTTTTCAAATACTTTAAAATCCCACCAGGGAAGAGACAGACACAGTGACAGAGACAGAGACAGAGACAGAGGCAGAGGCACAGAGATTTCCACAAGGAAGAATTCCAATTTTGACCCACTGCAGACGAGCTCAAAATAATACATCAAGCCAAGAACAACATGAACTCAGCATAAAATATTATGGAAGTGTCATGTATTGGCTCCTGCATTTTTTTCTTTTATTTTCTTTCCAAGTTTTATTTAAAAACGAGTTCGTTAACATACAGTGTAAATGTAGTTTCGTGTGTAGAATTAGGTGATTCGACACTTCCATGCAATGCCCAATCTTGGCTCTTTTAAATATCTAGTGATCATAGCAAATTCTCAAGTCCACCTTCTCCCTTACCTGTTACGTTTTGATCTTCTTTCCAGAATTCTGGAGGGTTGATCTTTCATCCTGTGAATCTCTCCCTCCGCATATTTTATTTTGTGACTTCATCTTGAGGATGCACTCTTTCAGTACCTTTCAATCAATAAATATTTGTATTACTATTTAAATCCCATCCGCTGGACCCTCTCATTTCTCTTTTCGTCTTTGTTAAGTATGCGGTTGTTTTCATTTTCATTTTGGTTGGTTATCTGGGACTGAGAATAAATAAGTATTTGTGTTCAGTCTTCCCTTTTTAACTCAAAGGCTGGAAGAAGACAATAAAATATGGAAATTAAAATCTAGTAGATAAAACTTAATTCAAATAATTGACAGGTATTTTAATAATGAGTTATTATTTGCTATTCAAAACCTTACCTCTTCAATTTTCCCCCAGATTTCAACCTGAGTTTAGTGAAGTGAAAGTAACAGAATCATACAATTTTTCTTTACAAGCTCTCTGAATTGCAGCACCTAGCTTCCTGAGGCAGTTAAGACACCGGTCAATAAAAAGACCCTAAAATGAAATCATTGGTCTAAAATGATTGCCATCTGAGTGACTCTAGAATTAAACACCTCAGATCTCTCTTATCATAGACTTAAATCTAATAAAAGAAATTGACACCTTAAATATAACTATCACCTGCACATATTTTTCCAGGCTTTGTACCAAACCCTATATATATCATATATGACTTTAAACAGGAAAAAAAAAAAAAAAAAAAACAGCCTTTTCCAATATTTCACTTCTAGAAATCAATTTCTATTCCTAATAAATGTAAAAAAAATAGTTCAAAGTGGACTTACCTTATATATTAGATAAAACCATTAAACTGCAATAACAATAATTTAAAAGCCAAGTATTGGCTAAAGTATTTTCCTTATGTTAGAATAATGATATATATAAGATTAATTTCTAGATCATGCATACATCAGATAAATCCTAGAGGTTGAATTTTAATATCTCCAGTAGCTTAGAACTATAGCACTTTTTATGTTGCAAATTACAAAATGTAGGGAGAAGAAATCTCTATTAATCAGGAGTAAATCAAATATAAATTGGTTAAAGCAGAAGGACTTTGAAAATTCTCTTTGCTTTGAACAATTTTATCCTTTGAGTGAGACCTTTGGCCCAATCCACCCTAGTTGGTTCTCTTTCTCTGTTCCTCTGATCAAACTATCCTATCATAAAATTCAAATGTGCGTTTATGTCCCTAATTATTAGCCTTAACTGTCTTAAATAGAATTTTTCCATTTGCCTACAGGAGATCTATTCGTAAGTATATGATACTACTTTGGTTAGAATAATAATGTATTAATAAAATTTTCCAACTATCTAGGATTCTAATTTCCAAAGCATTTTGGGTAAACTTGTATTCTTATATTAAAAAGGTCACATCTTATATTAGTCAATCAATAATCAGTTGATTATTTGGATACAATTTACTGAATCCACATTCAGATATGGGAAAAAATGTTTTCTATTCTTTATAATTGATCTAATTTCCTGTATAGTCACCACCACCAGGATAAAAAAAAAAAAAAGCATGAATTAGTACAAATCACTAATAGTAGCTTTGAAAAGTATTTGCTTAGTTAACTTATTTCTTCTTTATTCATATTATGCTATGCACGATGATGTGTACACATATGAGGTTGAATGTAGCTTATGTGATCTTGTGACCAGAAGATAGGGTCTTCAGAAGCAAATGTATCTTCTTGCTCATTCTGGTCTCAGATGATGGATAGGTAATTATTCAAGGCTTAGAGCTGTGCCTGGAAATCATGATTGTCTCCTCATAGATCTTTGGATTTGTTAGACTTCCATCACTGTCGTTCTGTGACTTTAGCACTTTACCTCTTATCTTGAAGTCCTTGCTCAGAAAATCCTCTTCCTTCTGACCCTGAATCCTCTTGCTAGACACTGAAACTTTCAGCAATTGAACATCTCATTGTGGTCATCGATCAGAACATTTGTTTCTCTTCACACTGAACTCAAACCATAGGCCAGTCATAACAATACACAGCCAACTGCTATTTAAAGCTATTAAACTACAATAATAATCATTTATTACTGGTCACAGGGAGTTTTGCTAAAGCCTCCCAGCCTCCTTCCAGAGACCCCATGAAAACACACCCTTAACCATGATGTAATCATTCCATACCATTTATATCTTATGATTCTAAAGTGTCCTCTGATCCTAAGACTACCTTCTGCTGAACAGAAGGAACAAGGAGCTTGGCATCTGATATATTTAATTTTCTCTTTATTTTTCTCTTTATAATCCACCAAGAATGGTGGATTTTATTTCATACCCAGTAGAAAATTCTCAGATACAACAATGCATAAAATATCAGGTTTTGGGGGTTTTTCCTATGGTGGCGGAAATGATCATTAAAAAGAAGAAACAAACATTCTGGGTTTTTTTTGTTTGTTTTTGACAACAATGTCTGATTATTATATCTTCTTTATTGCTAAGGAGGTCAAGAGTCCAAGCTTCTTTCTGGGCTGTGGAGGGAAGGGACAGGGCAGGAAAGCTTCAAGAAAACCTGGCTTAAGTAGAATATTAATATGCAAACACTTAATATTTGCAAAACTTCAGTCTCATTGCATTTCTTTCCTTAGTATAGTTGCCAGTTCTTTTATTTACTCACCAGCTATTTTGCAGACAGTTGTACTATTGTCAAAGCATCCTGCTGGGCTTTGTGGAAGGAACAATGTTGAATAAGACCAGTGTTCACCTTTTCAAAAAGCTTACATTTTAGGATAAATATACAGTCTAAAAAAATGCATACTTTTTTTTTTTCTCAGAAGAAAACTAAATACAAAATTTTGTTGTTCATTAACTATATATGGTCATATGTTCTCTGCCTTTCTTTTTAGATTCTAATGATAATCAGAATTATCACTTCCATAACTCCTCAATGATAAAAGTGATATGCTAATAAACTTCTTTTTGCACATATTTTTCCAAAAGGAGAAATTTAACTTTAGAGCAGTTAATTAACTTTAGAGCAGTGTGGGGGGAGGGTGTGTAAAGAGAGAGAAAGAGAGAGAAAGAGTGGGAGAAACACAGTTGTCTTATTTTGTTTTGTTTTGTTTTCCCAAATGTGTCCGTGAACGTCAAACACCCTCTTAGGTGTCAATCAGTATTTGGCAATATTTACCCATGTTTCTAATGTTACTTGACTCAGTTTTGCTTAGTTCCATTCAAATGAGGGCCAGTAAAGAGCCCCATGGGCAGAAATACTATGAAACGTTGTAAAGACTTTTTTTTTTACACAATGCAGTGAAAACTTAAATTAATGTAGGTTAGTGTTGATAAATTAAACTTGCTTATGTTTTGTCTGCAAACCCATGTTCATTCAATTTTTCAAATACCTGAAGAAATAACATAGTCAATATGACATTTTAAATATCCCAGTACCCTAATTGATAGGGATTAACTAAGTATGTTTATTTTATTTTTTTTACTGTTCATTGCTTTTTATTTTTATTTTATTTTTTAATATGTGAAATTTATTGTCAAATTGGTTTCCATACAACACCCAGTGCTCATCCCAAAAGATGCCCTCTTCAATGCCCATCACCTCCCCTCCCCTCCCTCCTAACTATGTTTAATATGTATGTGTTTCTAATCACTTTTAAAAGCTGATGTGGATTAACCATATATCATATGGTTATGTCATATGACATTTTTTTCAGAATGCTTTAGAAGCTTCAAGAACTTATCTAATTTGATGACAGATGAAGATAGTATACTCAATAGAAACTATAGTATTTCTAAGACAAGTCTTGTATATTTTCTTCTGTAAAAACCTAGTGGAGGGGGCTGTCTAAGATGGTTAAGTAGGAAGGTAGTGAACTCACCTCCTCCCTCTTGAATGTTGGATTCTGTAATGTTCTTAAGCTTCTTAATGACTATCTTCTACCACTTCCTTATGAAACCAACACAGTCTTTACTCAGAAGCAATGATATATGTAGAAGGAGAAAAGGTTTAGAAAATAGAATTGATTTAATGTAAGCCACTATTACAAATACACATGCTGAAGGACTTGCTTTCAGATTCAATGTCAGCTGAATACCTTGAGAAGGAAATAAGGGTTTGCTTTAAGCATGAGAGGACATAGTTAAACTGGGAGCTTGCCACCTTTCTCTACCATGGACATGAATACTAGGTTCCTGCTTCTTACCCGCATTTAGGAGAGGGCCAGCTTATTTTAGACTAAGTTGAGAAATGGTACCCTGTTGTGAAGAGGTGAGTTGGCATGTATTTTCCTTTCAAAGGGTAGTCTTCTTACTACTATCCACAGTGGCATGAGTTGGAGAGAAAAAGAGAAAAATAAAGACTATTTGTATTAGCAGTAGTCAAGCGGAAATGGGAAAAGCCTTCAGAGTAAATTTAAATATGAATGCTATTGACTTTATGATTACTTACCAACTTCTGTTTGCAAAAAGTAATATATATCTGTACAAATTATGCTAAAGGTTGGAAAAAGGAACATTTTTCCTTTTTTCTGTACAACAGAGAGGTAATGATAAAGCTTCCATTTTGAGCCCTTAGAGTATCACATTAATAAATGCTGTTTGAGTTATACATGAATACACATATATGCATGAGCTATATATAGGTCAAAAGATATTTAAGTGTTTTAAATTAAGTTATGTAAGATAACAATTATATCATTTGTGACAAAATAATCACCGATGCCAACATATTTTACCCTTAAAAAGAATTGTATATATGTTTGACATATACTGAAATACAATTTCCCCCTCTCTTCCCCAGGATATTACACAAAAGAAACAAGGAAAATAGAAAGAAAAAAAAGAATTTTAAGAACACGTAGATTTACACATGTATGATGGCTTCTAAGATCAATTGAGATTCATCAGAAACAAAACAGAGATGAATACTCTTTGGGAAACATAGTCATATGTCTACATGTATTGTAAAGGAAATAAATAGAAAATATACACAGATCTACATGGACGCCTAACATTGGTCCAGAAGCTTTTTATATTCCAGGGTATTGACTCCTTGTATACTCTCTATGGGATAGGTGGTGTCTTGAAAATAAGGAAATTGAAGCATAGAAGCAATGAGGAACTGGATCAAACCGCATAGTTCAATGGTAAGAAAAAAAAAAAAGCAGGATTCAAGTTCTAACAGCTGAAGGCCACACCTGCAACCACTGGACAAACTGTCTTACCTAAGGTTGATGTCAAAGGTTATCCAAATACTAAGTTTTATGATTTTAGTAGCAAAAATTACCAAAAACATCAATGTTACTCCTAGGAAATTTGGTTTAATCAGTCATGCCACATCAATTCATGGAAAACTATTAAATAGAATGAGGTAGATCGATAGGTCTGTTGAAGACTATACACACACACACACACACACACACACATATATATAGTTTTAGATAATTAAATAGAAAAGCAAAGTTAAATATATATTTAAATATATATTTAAATATAAATATATATATATATATATATAGTTAAATAGAAATAAATAGAATTCTGCACATGATCAAGTATTATCTACATTTTTTTTGGTTTTAATTAACAGATATTATTTTCAGAGTAGGTTCAGGTACATGGAAACAAGATTCCACATTAGAGAACAAATTGATTTCAATTCTTACAAAAGAAAGCCCAAATGTATATGATGAATTCTACCAAATATCATAATAAGAACTAATACCACTTCATCACAAATTGCTTCCAAAAAATATATGTGAGGGACTTCCCAAATTATTCTATGAGACCAGTATTATTAAGATATCAAAACAATGCACAGTCTTGTAAATATACAAAAATCACTGAATTTAACACTTTAAAAGAGTGAATTTTATGATATGCAAATTCTATATTAATGTTTAAAACTAGGATCTATTACAAGCAACCATAATATGGGAAGTAACAAAAAAATTAAATCTTCATGCTCAAATATGGCTTCTAACAAAAAATGTATTTGGTAAATAGCCCCAATATTGATAGATAATTTTTTTAATTAAAAAGTACCACAGACTATTGATAAATATTTAAATACATTTTTTAAGAAATGTATAAAGAAAGGATGGAAAACCACATCCGTAAAACATAAGTTGTTTAAGCAATAACATTCAGTAGTTATGAATCAATAAGTACTAGAGATGAAAAGAAAATCCAAAAACTTCCCGCAGAGGAAAATCTAGGCCCAGACAGCTTTAATGATAAATTCTGCCATGTATCTAAAGAAGAATCAATACCAATTCTTCACAAACTGTTCCAAAATATAGAAGATGAAGAAACATCTCCCAACTCATTCTGTGTGACCAGTATTATCTTGATACCCAAACCAGACAAATATATTAAGAAACCTAGAGATTAGTGCCCCTTATAGATACAGGCATAAAAAGTTCTTAACCAATAGCTAACTAACTCCAGCCACATTACCATGACTGAGTAGGATTTATTCCTTGAGTGGAAGGCCCTTTCGACATTTGAAAAATCAATGCAATCCCCTATTATATCAGTTGATGCAGAAAAAAAACATTTTTTGGGACAAAATTCAACACCCATTGATCATAAAAAAATTTCAACCTGTTAGAAAAAGAGCGGGATTACTTCAAATTAGTGGAGAGCATCTATGCTAAAATTGTAGCTAACATCATATTTAATGTCAGAAGACCAAATACTGCCCCTCCCAACTAAGATTGGAAACGAGGTGTATGTCCACTCTCACCATTTACTTCCAAAATAGTTCTAGAAACATTTAGCCTGTGGTGGTAAGCACCCCCTCCCCCAAAAAAGAAAGAACATACAGGTTGGAAAGGCAGAAATTAACTTATTGGTAAGTGACATGATCGTCTATGCCTAAAAAAAATAAGAGTTCTCCAATAATAAATAAATTCAGAAGAGATAGTTTTTTCAAGTGGCCAACATATGTCTACCCATCCTTGAGCATCTATACTTGGGTATTTTACTTTCCCTACTGATATTCTGGAAACTGTTTCTCCTCTTCTCCAGGACCAGCCTATTCCTTGCACACCATCTCATGCCCTCTGCACTTATGAAGAGCATCGCCAACGTGTGATGTATTTTGTTATCAGTATATTCCTTTCTACTGACGCATTCACATCAGCCAAAAAGGACATTTTGGTCCTACCTTAAAAATAGCCTCTCTTTTCTGTACTACCTCTACAACCACCACTCCAGTTTTTGGCTTCCTTTAACATGCAGACTCCTCAAAAAATTATTCATATTTACTGTTTCCAACTCCTCTCCTATTTTCTCTAAAAATCTCTTACTTGCAATATTTTGCCTCTACTCTGCTAACAAATACAATGCTCACCAATGCCCATTTGGGAAATCCCCTAACCAGGAGGTCTCAACCTTCTTGTCTACCCAGCAGCCTTCATCTAAGTTGATGATTTCATGTGTCTTAAAGAGTTTTCTACATTTGACTTCTTGGGTATTACAATGTCATGATTTTTTTAATCACTGGCCACTGTTCTCTCTCTTTTGCTGGTTCCTCCTCATCTTTCCAGGCACTCAATTTCAAAGTCCTCAAAATTCAGACATTGAGTTGTTTCTTTTTTTGTTGTTGTTGTCTACATTTGTTGCTTAGTGATTTTATCTAGTCTCCCAGCGTTAAACACTCTGCACACACTGGGCTCTGCCTTTATTAGCATTGGTTCCCCAAAAAAGAGATCCTGAGATGAGGATTCAAGTACAAGTGATTTATTTGATAAGAAATCCTGGTGGTTAGGGAGACATTAGAAAAATAAGGAAGTTAGTCAGGAAACTAATGGAGGCAAAAAAAAACCAAACAAAAAAAACAAAAAAAACCCTTGTTATTAAGCAAGTTATCGGTACAAGTCAGCTTAAAAATCCCTTTGGGAAACCATGAGAATCAGAGAAGCATATATGCCTAAGCGGTCCCACCAGAGGGGTAAGAAAACACAGGAATATTTATCCACTCTGATCATTCAGTCACTGATTGACGGCTCCTCCAAGAGGATGTTAATTCCTCCACAGTTTTGACCAGTTTGGACTACTGACCCCAGGATTAAAGA
Organism: Panthera leo; assembly: GCF_018350215.1. Lineage (NCBI taxonomy): Eukaryota > Metazoa > Chordata > Mammalia > Carnivora > Felidae > Panthera > Panthera leo. Next base: position 223,562,239 of record NC_056679.1, read on the forward strand.
ACCTAAGGCAAAAAAATCATAGCCTGAACTTGTGTGAGTTTGCAAGTATATGAAAAACGTAATCGCTACTAAGATTTCTAAGGCATCTCAACAGTGTGTTCATCATGGATTTCCTGGTCTCACACATGCTCCGTATTTATTTCCCCTGCAATTCCCTCATTTCACGAAATGGTAATTCCAAATTTGCAACTGGTCAGACCAAAAGGATTGGAGTCACTTCTCAGGCTCCTGGTTGTCTCACACTACCCTTCCTACCGCCCCCCCATCCAATCTGTCTACACACCCTGAGGGCTTCTCTGTCTCTCTCTCCACCAACCGCCCCCCCCAACCCATTCCTTGGCTACCACCAATCTGAGGTAGAATATGGTGGCAATCTTCTAACTCATTTATTTCATCCTGCTGTGTCTTCCTTTATATCATCCAGAATGATTCTGACCAAAAACTAAAACCCATCATGTAATTCCTCTGCTCAAACCTTCTAGTAGCATTCCATATCATTCATAGTAAAAACCAGTGTCTGAAAAATACCTATAAGAAACTTGAAAGATGTGCCCCCAGGATTAACTCTCTAAACTCATCTACCACTTTCCTATTTGCTGGCTCCAATCCAGTGAGGCTGATCTCTACGCTTTACCTTGGACATGAGAGAATGTTTCCTTTTGGTGCCTTTGCATGGGGTGGTCTCTCCTCGAAATATTCTCACCCCATACTCACTAGCTCAATCACTTCCTACCTATTGGTTATAATACTTTCCCTGAAAAACCTATTTAAAATTTCCAGGTCTCCCCCCAGTTACCATCTCCCGTTCCTGTATTTTGTTCTTATGACATTTACCACTGAATGGAATAGTAGATAGTATTTAAATTAAATACTTTATGTCCTTCTTCCATCTTGGAATAAATGTTGCAGGCAAATAGTTCTTTCTTCTGTTTTAATCATATATTTATTCCCCAAGCCTAGAACAATTTCTAATGCTAGTGGGTCCTCAAATATATATTCATTGCAGGAATGAATTTACTGAATTGTATATTTACTTGAGGATTAACTGGAAGACACTTGAAAAACAAATAATTTTATTTCATCCACCACAAGGAAATGCTTTATATTCAAAGGTGTTTATAGAACACAAAATAATCTTAACACCAAAAAGCATATGAAAACAAAAACACCTCTGCAATTCATTTCAAATTCAAAACATTTTTACATTTTCTTATAACTCTTTTATATTAGTGTGTCTGGTTTCCTTACACCTTCAATTACTATTATTGTTACAGCTTTGTAAGCAGAGAGTTATACATAGAGTGGATTCAAAAACAAATAAAAAAATAGTATGTGAGGAGCATCTGGGTGCTCAGTTGGTTAAACGTCTGACTTCGGCTCATGTCAGGATCTCACTGTGAGTTCCAGCCCCACATTGAGCTCTGTGCTGACAGCTCAGAGCCTGGACCCTGCTTCGGATTATGTGTCTCCCTCTCCTTCTGTCCTTCCCCCACTCGTACTGTCTCTGTCTCTCAAAAAATTAATAAAAGTTTTAAAAAATTAAAAAAAATAGAATGTAGTAAATGAGACCAAATGAAGGAAATTTCATTCAATGTCATCATGCGATACTGACAAGGAAACAATTATAAGTTATGTTCAAGTGACAGTGGACAAGATATTTAATATAGTTGCTGAATAGAAATATTAATCATTATATTAACATTTCTTTAAAAATTTCTCTAAGAAGTAAATGTGCTTCCCCCCGCCCCCTCCCCCGCTGCCTCCATTTTTGTCTGGATTGTGTTGGAAAGCAAAACAATCAAAATACATATGTTGATAGATCTCTTTGGATGAATATCTTTTGAAAGTAACATGCCTATAGAAGAGCAAAACTATATTCACACCAGCAGCATGTTTATCGTATAATAAAAACTAATTTATTCACTAATAAGTGTTGGTAACCAGGACTACAGTGTCTGACCCATGGTAAACTTGATAAATATGTAAATGGATAACTGAACAAGAATTGCTACATGTTACAGACACTGGCAAGGAGGGAGGAAAATGAATTGCCTATTCTATCAAACAAAGATTCACTTAGTTTAACAAAAAAAAAAAAAAGAAAAAGAGCTTGGGTGAATTAATTTAATCAAACAACCTGATTCATTTAGGTTCTGAGAAACGTCAAAATAGCAAATAAGCAAGTCTATTTATTTAATTACTGATCTATTTCTCGCTCCCTAGACTCTATGATTTTTTTAACTTCTGTTTTTGCCTTGGCGACAGGCAGAATATTTAGCACGTGGGAGTAGATACCCAAAACAGCCCTGTACAATTACAACATAAATAAGACATATAAATTTGTAGAAATGCGAGTTTTGATCAAAGGAGTGGCACGGATACAAATAAATCTGGGATGGTACCAGAGGTGAAATTTTCAGTTTATATAAAGTAGACTGCAGACAACAGCAACAAACCCTGGGGGTGAGAGAAGGTAAAAATGGGGGCAAAACGGGAATCTCCGGTCGTAAGGAATAAAGAACAAAATGGTGGAAGAAAAAAAAAAAAATATCTGGAAAGAACTTTGCAAATTGGCGCATGGCTACATTGTCAGCAATCATTAGGAACACTTCTGACAGCTGTTTACAATGCTACTCAGAGAATTCTTGAGCAGAGTCACAGGGTGACTATCATGGGGTGGTCTGGAAGCTCCACTTGGCCTTGGTCCTCCCAAATTTTAAGACCCTATTTTGTTACTATGCTTGTATTATTTCTGGAAGTATGTAAAGCCATTGAATATTAGTGGAGATGATTTTCCCTATCCCCAAATCATATTGTAGTTCTTGTACTAACTGGGCAGATTAATAAAACAAAGTGAATTGCGTCTTTACTAGTCTTAGTAATAATAAAAGTAAAAATAAAAGTAATAATAATAAAGAAGTAATAACAAAAGTAATAAAAAATTAAAAAAACAAAGTGGATTGTGTCTTTACTAGTCTTACTAATAATAAAAGTAATACAAATAATAAAAGCAATAAAATAATAAAAATAATAAAGTAATAATAAATAAATAAAAATAATAAAATAAATAATAAATAATAATAAAAGGAATTTTTTTCTGCAAATTAATACCATAAAACTGAAAATTCCTTGCAACACAAAGCCTTTTTATTAAATGTTTTCTGGATTAATGTCAGACACAATTTATGAAAGCCATCACGAGGCTCTTGAAAAAAAAAAAAAACAGTAAATAGCTTCTTAAACTACACTTTCCTTTTTTTCTTTCATGTGGTCTCATTATCTTTAAAAAAAATGTGTTTAGGGAGATGTGATAACGCTGAGTTTGTACACAGGATCATCGCACAGAGCACCTCGTTGGTTAATAGAAACGTTTGCTAAAAGTTACAGCAGCGCGGGGTTTTCCCTTAGGGTATAAATAATAGATCACTTTTGTGTTTCATCCAATGCTGACAAGAAGAGGAATGAGTTGGCATCCATATGGTGAATATGAACTACATTTCTAGCTATTGTTGCACTTAAATATTTAAGGCCTTATTTATAGATTGCAATAAAATGCAATAAGGAATTAATATATTGAATATAAAATTGTAAACAAGATCGCGAGCTGTAAAAGCATTATAAAACATTTCTTCTCTATAAAATCTGCCTTGTCTGTCTAATAGATAACCTGCAAAAGTGTAGATTGATGACTGAGGAGCTGAATTTATCTCTTTGCAAACAATTGGGATCCTGATGTCAGCATTGTTTAGGTGAGACTGCATGGCATAGTGTCCTAGTGTCAAAAAATTGTTCTGGTGTTCTCAGTTCTCCTGTTACCTGTGTTATATTTGGAACCTCTTTTGCAAAAGCCTGGGTTTTGTGATATGTGCAATAGGGAATATATATATATATATTCTACATTGATAGTACTCATAACAATTAAAATGAATATTTTTCTAGAAGAATATATACGTTGTAAAACATTTTAATGGTAATTTTTTCGCTCACTTATTTTCTATGAATTGTAATTCCTTAGAGAGCAAGCTCTAATACTTTCCATCTTTATCTAGCTTCCTAGTGCCTTATATATAAGAAATTCTTATTCAATATTTATTAAATGAATAAATTCAAGAATGAATAAATAAATAAATGAATGCATAATTTTGATCAACGGTTATGTTTTCCAATGTCTACAGTGGAAAAATTCACTATGGCTGCCTATTGACCATTTTAGTCTCCATAATTCCAATCATAGAATTAATTCTGATTTCCAATAGAAACAAAGTTATCTCTGTACTTTCTATGGTGTTTTTGAAATTGGTTTAATGATATCCCGCTCTATTTGTACTTCATGCTTTTGGGGGCATTGTGATGTGAGAGAGGCTGAAAAATAGTTACAGCTTCACACAAATTCTCATAGATTCTCATATTTCATCTCAATTTTCTGGATACGTAAATCTATGTAGTGTAGTTCACTAGAAGATGTACTTTATGTGGATCCATATGAACTTGGTATTACACCTGAACATGCCACATACTAGCTGTGAGATGTAGGCAACTCATTTTTTATTCATTAATATCTCCTACCTTCCTCACCTAGAGAGTTGTAAGGACCAGTTGGGCCAATGTATATAAAGGGACATTGCAAACAACAAACCTATGTAGAGATAAAACCAATGACTAGTTTGGGATTTTTTTTTAGCACTCTTTATTGGTTTTAGCTTATTTCAAATAGTATACTCTTTATGCAATGCCCAATATGAAGCTATATACATGAAGCAGTGGTCAATATTAGTAGTTTACTATATGAATGATTAAAAATATTCTTTTTTTAAATTTTTTGAATGTTTATTTATTTTTGAGAGAAAGAGAGTGCATGAGCTGGGGAGGGGGCAGAGAGAGAGAGAGGGAGTCACAGAATCTGAAGCAGGCTCCAGTCTCTGAGCTGTCAGCATAGAGCCCGATGCGGGACTCGAACCCCTGAACCATGAGATCATGACCTGAGCTGAAATCGGACACTTAACTGACAGCCACCCGGGCGCCCCTGAAAATATTCTTGATTCGAACAAAGATTAAACAAAAATGTTACGGAAAGAGCAAGTCATTTTAAGTGTAATTTTTCATTGAAGGATAAAAATGCAACAAATATAAATTTTAAAAATACTATAATGCCATGCATTCTATCGTAAAACTAGTCACTATCTTGTTTGTGACCTAGAATGAAACTTCTAGGGATGGATAGTTTTAATTATTTTTCTTGAATTTTCTGATTATGTCCTAAAAAGTCACTTCAGTAGTTTTTCAATTAATGTTCTATTAAAATTAAGGTAATTTTTAAATTAAAAGGAAGTTCACAGTGACTCTATCATCTTCTAAATGAAACTCAGTATGTTGGAAAAGTTTCAGATTTGCACATTATTATTGTTATTATTATAAACAATAAAGTATAAAAGTATAAAAATGTCACTGCTGTTAGTATTTGATTTTTACTGATGTTTCCACTGCACATAAAAGATTCTATTAATTTCTGTTATTTATTCCACTTAAAGAAAATTATTTAAAATCTAAAAAAAAACCACAATCCAAAAATTTCCCCCATTTTTGGTTTTTATTTTAAGATTATATTCCTAGATGAAGCTGGTTGGCTGGAAGGATGGGCTATAATGAGCAGTATTTAGAGTTCCAGAATCATCATCATTATGAAATATTTGATTTGTGATGGCCTAGGCAGCAATGATCATGAGGAATAAGGCATATAATTACATCATGATGTTTTTAGACACTGTTTCTTTTCAATAAATAATATCAGAAATAGATTTTGTTCATTATCAATGGCATGATAAAGGGGGGACAAAACAGGGCTACTACCCCCAATGGTCTGAAAATACCTCCTGAGCACTTTCCCATTAGACTCAATAACGCACCTCTCTTTCTATGTATTACTCTGCGAGGCAATACTCATTGGGTGGATTTGTCAGAGCATAATGTCAGACAAATATTCCCATCCTGACAAGGTCCATATATTTCAGCGTAGAAACAGAAATTGGTTCATAATCTTAAAGATTTCCCTCATACATGACACTAGCCGACTGGATTGGTCACCCTGCAGAATCAGGGACTCCATCACCACAAAATCTAGTTCAGATACTGAGACTCAGGATGCCACAGCTGCATTAAGAGGGTATGGGAAGATTTATTACTCACATAATGAGGCTTTATGAAGAGAGCAGGGCAGGTCCCCAAGCAGTCCAAAAATTGCTTCACAGAACAGGGAGATAGGACTGGCTTAGGGTTTCATGTTTTTTAGGGGGTGGGACTAGAGTATGAGTTCCCTTACATGGATCACGGCTTCTGTGGTTGGAGCTTCCCACCAGCACCAAAAGAAGCACCCAGGCTTTCTTATCTGCTTGCTCAGATGTGGAGCAGGAGGGCAGGAGTCTTGGGGCTTAGAAACTTTAAATAGTCAGACATCAATAATAGAGTTGGACAATTTATTAAAACAAACCCCCGATATTTAACAGAAAACTGAAATGTGTCATGTTTCATTTAATTGAATTTGAACTTGGCTTAATTAAGCCATTATGGTGCACAACGAGGCCTGTAGCCTGAGGCTGGCAAGAGAGATGAAAGTTCTATTAAATGCCTTATTTAAGAGCCCAGCGCTGTGTCATTTGAGAAATCAAATGAGTGACTTCACAGCTATCGGTAATGCCTAGAACCCTAAAAGCCACAAGTAACATCTTGAAGAGGACATATACTGTTGTGTCAGAATGTATAGAGACTTGTGTGACCTGGGTTGCTATTTTGAGTAGCTAGAAGCGAGAACTTTGCAGAGTTTTGTACCCACGAGTGGCAACCTTGAATAAGGAATGATTGGTGTCATGAGACCACTTAGCCAGACCATTGGCAATGGTTGTGGGATATGTGAAAATCTGCAAATGGATTAATTTGCAAACGGATTTGTTTTGTTTTGGTTGGTTTGGGTTGGGTTTTGCCTGGGCATTGGGGCTAAGGTGACTGCCTGAAATCTGGAGAACTGTGCTCACCATTGGTTCTTATCATTTATCAGGGACATCTGATCTGGTCAAGGCATGAAAACCAGCAGCTCTTCAGTAGATTCAACTAGGCTTGACTGTGGTGCTGGTCATTTCGTGGATCCCAAAGGACTAACGAAGAGGCCAGGAGAGGACTTGCACCCGTCAGCAGCACCATGGCATCTCACAAGGAATGGAAGGCAGGCGATACCACGCTCTTCTGGAAGTGGCATGGGCAGAGGGCTCAAGTTTGGATCCATCTTGTAGTTGCAATTTTCACGTTAGCAAGGAGGACTTGATGGCTACACAGGTTTGCAGCATGCTGATTTCAAGTCCCACAGCATAAAAGGACGTTAAATATGGAAGGTCAGGGTCTTAAGGCCCTAGGAAGGTCTCTGTTCCAGGAAAATAAAGTACGAGTGCACCTGTCATTCTCACAGCATGTAGCAGAGGACCAAGAAAGTCAGTGTTTGACTAGAAGCCCTTGGGAAACTTGTAGGCATCATGGATAGTAAAATGTGTAACAATAAATACATTACCTGTGAAACCAAAAAAAAGGGCTAAAATATTTTGGATTAGTTTTATTGTCAGCAATGCTGGGTGGGTCAATGGCTGTTTCTTGGCAATGTCAGGGATTAAAGCTGCTGAACAGTTAAGAGGTTTTTGTATCTCTTCGTTTATATCTTGAAGACGACCTAGAAAATAAATACTATTATTCTAATTCTCCAGGTAAGAAATCTGGGTTATGTTTGCGTTCTTTTGACTTTTTCAGGTCCAGCACTCTCTCATAGGCAATAAGGCTCTTTTTGGGACTATGATATCAGCCTCTAAATTATACCACATGGAAAATCTTTGAAGGATACGTAAGAAATGATATATTCATAAACTGAGCAATACAATGTTATCTTCAGCAATATTAGTGGACTTAATAAAAATGTATATATTTACTTATCTGAAGTCTACTTACCTTATTAGAGTTATATATAATTTTCATTAATATATATTCCTAAACCCCTATGGTTAGTTGCCCTCTTGACACATATCGTTTTTGGGTTTTGTTTTTGTTTTTTTGAGACAGAGCTGGCGAGAGAGAACCCCAAGCAGACTGTCATCTCAATGCCTGACAAACCGATCATGACCTGAGCCGAAATCAGGAGTCTGACATTTAACCAACTAAGCCACCCAGGTGCCCCAACATATAGATATTTTTTTAATTTTTTGTTACATTTTATTTGTTTTTGATAGAGAGACAGAGCACCAGTGGGGGAGGGGCAGAGAGAGAAGGAGACACAGAATCCTTAGCAGGCTCCAGGCTCCGAGCGGGCAGCACAGAGTCTGACTCGGGCCTCGAACTCACAAACCGTGAGATCATGACCTGAGCCGAAGTCGGACGCTTAACTGACTGAGCCACCCCGGCGCCCCTAGATATTTTTAAAGACCAATATAATATGCTTTTGTTTCAGGTAGCTTGGGGTATTCTATAAATCTTGTTTCCCTCTATCTTTCTCATTCCACATCTAATTTCATCAGGAAATCCTATTGGAATTACTTATTTTTTTCTATTAGCACTACTTGCTAAAAAATTTTTGTTTATTTTTGAAAGACAGAAACAGAGTGCAAGTGGGGGGAGGGCAGAGAGAGAGAGAAAGAGAGAGAGAGAGAGAGAGAGAGAGAGACAGAATCTGAAACAGGCTCCAGGCTCTGAACTGTCAGCACAGAGCCTGATGCGGGGCTTAAACTCGGCAATGGCGAGATCATGACCTAGGCTGAAGTCGGATGCTCAACTGACTGAGTCACCCAGGTGCCCCTCTATTAGCACTATTTTTAAAATATGTTCAGTGAGCTTTAAATAAATAACTGCTAAAGCTAAAGACAAATAAGGTATTATGTAAATTCATTGAGGAATTAAAAGTTGAAACTGACTTTGCTTGTCATGCAAGGAAACACACATTAATAAATTCACTGAGTGATGACGAAGGGAGAAAAGCCAAGGATTTTATGAGCAGGAAGATGTTAACCAGGGTGGAGAAGTTGGGCATCGGAATCAGGTGGAAAATGTGCCAGTTTATACTTGGTTGGTTCAAACAAGTCTTGTGGTTCCTTGGCCAGGGAAGGCTATTTGCCTAGGTCCGTTGGGCATCTATCTGGTGAGTGGGCTAACTAAAATACCGATCAACCTCATCTGGTAGGTTGCTCAAAGTTCATCATTGTTTAACAGTTTGAATGCATTAGAACATTCAGTTTGTTACCTTCTAGGCAAGTGCTGCTGCACATGGACATCAATCTTATTATAAATCTGAATTTCTCACTAAGTACTCGGCTGCTGCCCTAGATAAGACATCATCATCATCACCTGGATAATTACAATCGCCTCCTACCTGGTTTCCCAGCGCTCGTCCTTGTTTCCTTACAAAAGTGATCATTGAGAAACGTAAGTCAGATCATGTCACTTTTCTTTTATTTTTTAATTTTTTTAAAAGTTCGTTTACTTATTTTGAGAAAGAGATAGCATGAGTGGGGGAGGGGCTGAGAAAGGGAGAGAGAGAGAATCCCAAGCAGCCTCCGTGGTGTCTACGTAGAGCCTGATGAGGGGTTTGAACTCATGAGACCATGAGATCATGACCTGAGCGAAAACCAAGAGTCAAATGCTTAACCGATTGAGCCACCCAGGTGCCCCAGATCATGTCACTTTCCTATTAAAAAAACCCAGATTTAACTACTCATTTCACTTGGAGTAAAAGCTGAATTTCTTAAAATGGCTTATAATACTTCAAACTTTCTATGCTATCACCCCATATATCTGAATTACATTCTAATATCCAACATCACTTTCTCCCCATGAACATCTTTTTTCCCCCGTAATACTGCCACCCTCAGGCCATTGAACTAGCTGCTCCCCCTGCCTGGAAATTATCCCCTAGATATTGACCTGGTTTCCTCCTTAACCTTGTCAAGTCCTTCTCTATGGGGACTAAATTGGCCACCCCACATACATTTATAAATTATTCGTTGTGTACGAAATTTCCTTCTTAAGAAATTCATAATATTTATCACCGTCTAACATACTGTATAATCTACTTATTCATACATCTACTTACTATGTTTTATACATTTCTTATCTGTCCACAAAGGAACTTAAACAAGTAGACACATGCTTTCTGTTAGGTTCACAAATATTTCTCAAGCATATAATAAGAAACTAGCATGGTTCAGCAAGGTCTGATAATTTAGCAAAACAGCATATGTAAGGCCATAATGTAAATCCCCAAATTTAAATAATTTAAATTCTATTCTCTGATGATAAGCAATAAAACTGAAAATAAAAACAAAATATCAAAGTGAACTTTCCCAGATGCAAATTTATTAAACAAAACAAATCTTACTTAATAAGAAAAATAAGTTAGTAATATAAACTTAATACGTACGTTAACCTCTTTTTCCCTTTGAGATACTTTTGTTCTGTTTTTGGTTGTTGTTGTTCTGTATTTATATTTAAAATATGTGTTTGAGGGGCGCCTGGGTGGCTCAGTCGGTTAAGCGTCCGACTTCGGCTCAGGTCACCATCTCGCGGTCCGTGAATTCGAGCCCCGCGTCGGGCTCTGTGCTGACTGCTCAGAGCCTGGACCCTGTTTCAGATTCTGTGTCTCCCTCTCTCTCTGACCCTCCCCCGTTCATGCTCTGTCTCTCTCTGTCTCAAAAATAAATAAACGTTAAAAAAAATTTAAAAAAAAAACCAAAATATGTGTTTGAAATAGGAAATTGGAGATTATTCTTCTGTGAGTAAACCTTAGCTATATTCAATTATGGTTTTGATTTTTTTCCAGATATTCTGCTATTTTTTTAAGTTTATTTATTTATTTTGAAAGAGAGACAGAGAGAGAAACAGGATAGGGGCACAGAGAGAGAGGGAGAGAGACAGAGAATTCCATCCAGGCTCCATGCTGTCAGCACAGAGCCAGACACGAAGTTTGAACTCATGAACTTTAAGATCATGACCCAAGTTGAAACCAAGAGTCTGACACATGACCGACTGAGCCATCCAGTCTCCCTCATATTCTGCTATTTTTGATTTGCTTTTAACTGGACCCAAGCATTGCTTAACAAATTTTTAGAACTGTTTGTTTGTTTTTGCCAAAATATGTTGTTTTTAATATTTCAGCTATTGATTCCTACAAATAGTGTACCATATTAAATAAACTCTGTTTTTTGCTAAATATTACCTCTTTTGTGGCTTGATAACTAGCTATTTTTGAAATCAATATTTTAATGGTCACTTGAGAAATAGTGATTTCCACACAATAGAATTGTGGAGTGGGTTTATAAGGGAGATCACATGTGTTAGCTGTATTTACATTTTATTTGGTGTATTTTTAAAAATGTCCTGAGAAACTTAACAGAAGACCATGGGGGGAGGGGAAGAAAAAAAAAAGTTGCAGAGGGAGGGAGCCAAAACATAAGAGACTCTTAAAAACTGAGAACAAACTGAGGGTTGATGTGGGGTGGGAGGGAGGGGAGGGTGGGTGATGGGCATTGAGGAGGGCACCTTTTGGGATGAGCACTGGGTGTTGTATGGAAACCAATTTGACAATAAATTTCATATTAAAAAAATAAAAATAAATTAAAATGCCATTTTGGTAACCAAATGACTTTTTATTATATATTTTAAATTGAAATCCAAATTAAATTAGATTGTGTTTAAAATTATCCATACTAATTATAAAATCTAAGCCATTTGTAGGAAAAGAGGGACAAGTTTGTTGAGTATTTTAAAAACTAGTGTCTGTGATTTGTGGAAATATAAACAAAAGGTATTAAACTTAGCCTTGGAAACCTTGTGCATCTATGAATGTCAAAGAAGAGGAATCATAATCTCTTCACCTCATTTTTATTTATACAAATATGTTCAATAAGGTTAATTAAAAGTTTTTATAGTTTTAAAGTAATATAATACTTTTTTTTCTTTAGCTCATTCTTGTTTTGTTCCCAAACTGTAGTAAATTAAAAAATTCACACATAAAAATAATATATAGAGTTAACAATAAAGAGTATGAGCAACAAAGTCTCTAGAAATAAAATTCAGGCTTAGTTCTTTGATATAAACTAACACTAATTTATATATATATATATATATATATATATATATATATATATATATATATAAAAAATTATGTCTTAAATAGTGTGTGTGTGTGTGTGTGTGTAGTCATATATTGCATTGTATACATTATCAGAAACATGAACAATTGACAACTATTATTTGTTTCATCGTTTCTTAAATTTAAATCATCACCATATATTACATAGTGATTTGCAAAGGCACCATTGAAAAATATTTTGTTAGAATAACTATATTTTCCTCAAAATTAGCCCATGGATGGATTAGGTCTATATTATTTGCATCTTTCTAGAGCTATAATACACTCTCTTTTTCTCCTAAATGTGCAGTGGAATATGTTTCTGCATTGTTACTTTTGCTATCTTCACAAGAAGCATAAGAAATAGTTATTATCCACTCAGGAGATAAACAAAATTCTTGCCAGAAAAATATTGACTTACTTAACTGAATGAGACATATGTAAAATCTAGACATGAGCACTAAGGGGTCAGCATTGGAAAATTGATTAAATAATCATGTACAAATGAAAGAATTTATATAACAATAAAAATGGCATTTACTAGGCATTTTCCACACATTTTGCTAAAAACTTATGTGCAATATTTTATAATTGATGGGTGGATTTGAATTATATTCTGTCTGAAACTTGGTCTATGTGACTAAACTATTACCTTCTATTTGTATAGGAGCCCAAATTATCAAGTAGTTCACTTTTCACATAAAGACTGCCCTGCATTTCAGTTTTAATTTATGATATGAATGATCATTAAGTGCAACTAGATTGAGTGAATAAGAGAATTCAGTAAAAAGAGGATTCCATCTTATATGAGCTTTTTGTTCAGAATTCAATTCATGAAGAAAGTAGAAATTCTAAAAAAAAATAAAATAGAAATTCTCATTGAATATGAGCAGGACATATTAAAATAAGTCAAAAAGTCTAATCCTTCTACCTTGTCTCTAGTGTTTAAATAGATTGTTGTATGGGGGTGCCTGGGAGGCTCAGTCGGTTGGGTGGCCGACTTTCAGCTCAGGTCATGATCTCCTGGTCTGTGTGTTCAAGCCCTGCGTCAGGCTCTATACTGGCAGCTCAGAGCCTGGAGCCTGCTTCTGATTCTGTCTCCCTCTCTCTCTGCCCCTCCCCTGCTTGCTCTCTCTCTCTCTCTGTCTCTCAAATAATAAACATTTTTTTAAAAAGTAAAAACTAATAGATTGTTGTGTGTGAGTGTGTATATTTTTGCTTGACAAATAGATGAAGTCATTCTTTTGTTTTGAGTAGTCATATTGGATTGTAGAAACAGTAACTAAGGCAGTGTTTTTTCTGGTTATTAAATATCCCCAGGGCTAAGATCAGCTGAGGAGACTACTGACTCCGGAGTCTGAATTCATGTTTATTTTCGTACAACTCTCGTTATAATTTCATACAAACTCTCCTTAAAGGGTGCAGGGAGTGGAATTATTTGCATATTATTTTATTTCAGAGTATGTGTGGCCTTTTTTCCTCCATAGTTCCGGGACGACTTTTTTGTCAAGTAAGAATATGTCAAGAAATACTATCAGGATTTACTAAAACAATGTAGTCTGTTAACATTTGGCCTTCAAGCATATGTGATACCACTGTTACTATAATATACTCCTAAGTGTATAAAGGCTTAATGTATTTAGTAGAAATAAATCTGTGATTTGGGAAGGTGGGAAAATAAAGGGGAGGGTTAATTCATCGGTGACAGAATCTGAAGGGAAATGACACCAAGGGTTAGTGCTGTTATTTTGTTAGAGCATCCCAGTACCATAACGCCATAGATGGGAAAAAAAATTCTGAATTTGGTGAGTTTTCATGGGAGAATTTTAGAAGGGACAAATAGATTGGAATATTTACTTATTAACAACATTGTTAGAAATGATGGCAGATGGGGAAAATTAAAATAAAATCCTAGTTGGTTGGTTTCAAGATTTCCGAGAACTTCCCAGATAATAATCATCCACTTAGTTATGGAAAAATATGCAAACAAATATTTCTTGAGATACTCCACAAGGGTCATGCAATATTCAATGGAGTCACTAACTTCGGCCATGATTCAATAGAATGCAAATTAGTCTCCATCTGTCATTAAGGGTGATTAGCTAAGATTTTGCTCAGAATGTCATGCTGTAGTTGTTTGCTTAGGTGCTTCTGGTCATAGAGCCAGATGAACTCTGCATTATAGACATTTTTTTAATAAATTTAAGTCTTTTTTTTTTATTTATTTTTAGAGAGAGAGAGAGAGAGAGAGAGCGCACAGCGGAGAAGAGAAAGAGAATCCCAAGCAGGCTCCACACTGTTAGCACAGAGCCCTGTGTAGGGCTTGATCCCAAAACCATGAGATTATGACCTGAGTTGAAATCAAGAGTTGAACACTCAACTGACTAAACCACCCAGGTGCCCCTGCATTCTTGACATATTAACCAATGGGCCAGACATGGGGGTAAGATCACTTTGGCCCTTCAGACCGGTACAACCACTAAGAGGATAAATTAGGGAGCAAGGAGACTTGTAAGTAAAATGACATTCTCTTTTAGTCTTCATCTTTGAAAATGGGCTCTTTGGATGAGTACTTTGCTCTGGACAGAATCTATACTCATCCCTCTTCACTAAAAATCAAGTCTTTAGAAGGGATATTATCAACTAGATGTCACCTTTCCAATATCCTTTATTGATGACAAATGTAGGCCAAACACGCAAAAAGAAAGGATAGCAACCTTGACAATATACTCTGTACAAGAAACTGTCACATATGTCAATAACCATTCTCTCTGACTTATCCCTGCACTTATATAGCTGTCAAAACACACATTCCCTTGTAAAGGAACATCTTCTATATAAAGTAGGAATCACATTTCACAAGAAGTTTTGCACATTTTCTTACTAAGATGTGATCTCATTATTCATAACAGTTGGCACTTTGCCTTGTCTCCTCACAAATTTATCATAGAACATTTTCAGTTAATAAACATAAGCTGCCTTGTTTTATCCCATTGGCTTCCTAACATTCAATTGTGTGGATATTATATGATTTTTGAAATTATTCCTCTTCTGAATAACACATAAGTTTTTTTACAGATTCACTATTATAAAAATGCTGCATTGACTATATTTATATATATATATCATGTCATTTATAAAATGACATCTCATTTAGAAAATAAATATTTCTGAGGAAAATTGCTGGGCTCTAAGACATTCATAGTTAGCATTCAAGGAATAACAGTCAATTATTTTTCAAAGTTGTAATAAATTTCCGCTCTCCTCAACAATGATACTTCTAATTTCAGTGATGTCTTTCCAAAAGTACATCCTCACTATTTTTTTGAATTTGCCAGTATTTCACTTAAAAGCTTTCTCTATGTATTAATTTACATTTTAATGTTTAAGATAGTTAAGAATAATTTCAAATATTTATTGCTATATGTATATCTTCCTTGACAAATTGTCTCCTGTTTTATTTTTGCTTGTTCTTGATAGTTCAAGCACAATATGCAAGGGATTGTACTTAGAAACTACTTTGCTTCTGGATAAAGGATAAGAATATAGAAATGGGTGGATTGATTTGGACGCTCAGTGGAGATACTGACTAACTCTAGGTCCAGAATTGACATTAAAATGTTGGTCTCTCATGGTCTCATGGTACGGTACACTCAACTTTCAACCAAATGTGGGGAACTTTGCAAAGAATAAAAGGCTAGAGAACTAAGCAGGGGTCAAGCCAAGTTCTACTTTGTAAAGCACATTAAATCCTACTAAGAACTTCTGTTATATTGTGTGGAATATCAAAACATATTCAGACGAGATATATCATGAGTAGGTGACTAATTTTAAAAGTTCATATTTAAAACAATAATAATTTTAATTAAGATATTAAAATTAAAAAATAAAAGTTTATATCTCAAAAAAATAAAGACTACATTGTACGTGATTAGGAAGGGAAATAAACATGTCAATGAGAAGATTTTACCTGTGCAGATAAATTAGGCAGGTGATTGGAGTATGCCAGAGACAATGGAGACTGAGGAAATTGGACCAGGTTTGGACAAACTTTGAGAAAAATTGGTCAGCAGAATTTGATTGGATATGGGGTGTCAGGAAGAAAAAGAATTAGGAATGATACCTTACTTCATGGTTCCATAAGGATATTATTTACTAAACAAAGGAAAGCTCAGAAGAGTGTATAAATATCTTAAATGGGTAGACATTTGAATATATTAATGTGAAATATATCTAAACCCTAGTTTAGCATTCTGTAGGAAAATGATTAAATCTGCCAATACAGATTATTTCTTTTAAAAAAAAATTAATGTTTATTTACTTTTGACAGAGACAGAGACAGAATGCAAGTGGGTTAGGGGCAGAGAGAGAGAGAGGGAGTCACAGAATCCAAAGCAGGCTCCAGGCTCTGAGCTGGAGCTCAAACCCACAAGCTGTGAGATCACGACCTGAGCAGAAGTCGGACGCTCGACCGATTTAGCCACCCAGGCACCCCCAGATTATTTCTAAATTTACAGAGTTACTGATGGTGAATCCCTTATTAATCATAAGACATAAGACCATCTACTTTAATTAAGTGTAGTAATAGATTAAGTTACATTGTTGAAGCTGACTTTATTGTTATTTATTTATTTATTTAATTTGAGAGAGAGAGAGAAAGAGAGAGAGGGAGGGAGAAAGTTTGCATGCAAGAGAGCTGCGGAAGGGCAAAGAGAGAGGAAGAGAGAGAATCTTAATCAGGCTCTACACCCAGCTGGAGCCTGACATAGGGCTCCATGAGCAGTTAGATCTCATGACTATGAGATCATGACCTGAGCCAAAGTCACGAGTTAGTGCTTAACCAACTCAGGCACTCAGGCACCCCTCTGAAGCTAACACTAAACAATAAGCATTTTTCATTAAACACATGATATTACATATATTTATAAAGGCATTGTCCAATTTACTTTATTACATGTTTTAATAAGGAGGACACACAGAGTGAAAGCCTACAGAATTCCAAGTAAATTATTATTTTTACAAAAGTTTTGCAGTTCTTCTGATGTCTTTCAGTCTTTGAATATTATTTTTCAATTCAAATGACTATGTTTCCTTTGGTAAAACAATTATCTTTCCACAATGGTGTTGTGGATATAATCAAGGTGATTTTCCTCTGCAATTTTATTGAGTGTAAAAAATTTACGTTACCGGTTGGGCACCAAAAACTGTTGTAACAGGAAATGGAGCATGTAACATGTCTACATACCTGGAATAATGGCAAGACTTCCTAAAATATTTAAAAGGTAAAGAAGTAAATATAAGAGGAAGAAGAGAAGGAAAGGACAGGAGAAAGAAAAGAAAGAGATGCATATATAGAAAGAGAGCAAGCATAATAGTTCTTTGATATTTCTTTAACAGAACTGTGCTTCCTTCTGACTCCTCTTGAACATCAACTTTATATCCCAGGGTGCAGTTAAATATTTTAAAAGAGGAATAGAAAAAAGATCAAAAAGGTTCTTTCTGATATTAAAATGGAAAAGATCAATGAAAAGGATTTTTTCTTGCCAATACCTGGCCTTATAGTTTATCGTTCATTTTGCTGTAAAATTACAAGTAGCCTTTGAGAGTTTGGTGCCATTTCTGCCTAGTGGCTCATTTACCCTTGACTTTTAAATTCCATTAATCCTCTTTTATGCTATATGCTACTCTACACTTTTTTTTTTTAATTCTCAGTAAACTTTCTCTGAGTAAAATTATGAATTTTTTTTGTTGCCAAAATCTTCCCATTTCCTTTTGTTTCACATGTGCTGAGAAGTTTTGGTTCATATTTATTTAAATAATGAATACCTTCAGTGCTGAAATCACTTATTGAGACATTAAAGGATCAGCGTCCTTATAATTACTTATGTTCTGTTTGTACTGACTCACTTTTGGAAAATCTTGGGCTGATTAAATGAGTCACAAGATTTTATTCTTAATGGATTGTTATGTAACTATGCTGACCTTTTAGTCCATATCTTCTTACTATGTCGTGGTCTAACTCACTATTTAGTGTGACATGACAAGTAGGGCTGCCCTAATATGCCCATGGACATTTATCTGGGCTGCCTGGACAATGAGCTACCTGGAAGCACTTCAATTCCCCCAGCCCAAAAGGCCACCCCTAAGCTCCCATATGGCCTCGTGACTTGTTCCCATTGTGTGCACCTAAATCCAACTCCCAACAGGCTTCTGGGTCCACAGAAGCAGGGTAGCTGTCATCTAAATCAAGGCTTTAGTTGCTTCATTGGCACATTTGTCCATCCTGACAAACTCATATCCTTTGGAACTAAAGAAGGGAGAGGAACCAGAAGCTGGATTTCTTTTTCTGGAATGCAAATTCATGATTTGGTCCATCATTACACCTTGACCATGGCTTATGTCTTTCTGATTATACTGAGACCTAAGACCTAAATCATTTCTATTTTGTGACCCCTGATTTGTAAATTTCTTCAATAAAGCCTTTTATCTTAGTGTATGCTATGTAAAATGTGGAATTGGTTAAGAATCCCCACTGTCTATCAGGCATTAATCGCAAAGAGACCTACCTTGCTTATTTGGTTTCATTTCAGTGTCACTTTTTAAAATTAAAAAGTGATTCACTTACTTGGTGCTCATTTCATTGTAATCCTCTGGCAAAATCTCAGTCCTCCATAAATTTGCCGTCAGTTTACCGCTAAACTGATTTGTCTTGTGAAAAATATACAACCATAGTAATTGGTGTCACTTGAATGATAATTTATCTAAAGCGAGTCATTACTCATTCTGTCAATCTATTACCTTACCTCCAAACATCAACACTTAATTTCCATGCTCAGACCTAGGTAATTCTCTTTCTTTTTATTTTATTGAGTAAACTTAAGCATCAGAAAAGACCACAACCTTCCATCATCTCATCCACTAAATGAGCTACACCTGTGCCTCTGAACTTTGCCTTCATTTCTATTGTGAAAACTTTCAATAACTTGCATCTCTGCATAGCAAAATTCCTATGAGGTTTCAATGGCCCGTGTAGCCTATGGGATCTGGCTCCTGTTATCTCTTAGATCTATTCCCCGCCAGTCTCTACCTGGCTCACCTGTCACAGGATAGATAGCTACTTTTGTCGTGCCATTGGCTTGGAATGCTTTTCATCAGATGTCCACACGGTGCACTTTCTCATATCCTTCAATCCTTACTCACATGTCGCCTTGTCAGTGACACGTCTGACCCCAATTGAAAATTACAAGCTTCAACCTTCCTCTCTCCACATCCCTTCCTTTCAGTTTCTGCATAGCCCTTACAGCCATCCACAAATATATACATTTCCTCTCTCTGCCTCTTTCTCTGTCTCTCTCTCTCTCTGCCCAGTTTTCTGTGTAACTCCAAAAGGATCTGTAATTATCAATTTATCCTCGGTCCTTTCAGAGAACACTTTCTAGTACATAAAAAAAAGATTCTCAATACATACTTTTGATTTTAATTTTTCAAAAGAATAATTCAGCATTATATTTAGTGCCCGAGACAAAATAGCAGCAAGCAGAAAGCCTCACTGAATTTTATAATTTCTATTGTATGTTATGTATGAAATTTCACATATTTTCCAAGTTTTTGTTTCTTTTTAAATTTTTTTTAACGTTTATTTATTTTTGAGACAGAGAGAGACAGAGCATGAACGGGGGAGGGTCAGAGAGAGAGGGAGACACAGAATCTGAAACAGGCTCCAGGCTCCGAGCAGTCAGCACAGAGCCTGATGCGGGGCTCGAACTCACGGACCGCGAGATCATGACCTGAGCCGAAGTCGGACGCTTAACCGTCTGAGCCACCCAGGCGCCCCACCAAGTTTTTAAAAACAATATTAGAACACATAAAAATATATTATTAAAAAAAGTATGTTTTGCAAATGCACAATAAATGTATTTAACAATAATAATTTTGTACTCTCCCAAAATAAAATCCTCAAACATACATTTAGAACTTAATGACTGTTCATGTGCATAAGCTAATAAGAACCAAGAGACCAGCAAAATGCTGTGAAGATATAGTTACTGAGTAATATATATTTGCTGATACCAATGTTGTGGGATTTTTCCGTTAATGCAGAGTAAAAATTTAATTCTTAAAAAAATATTCAACTATTTAAAATAATTGATCATTTCACTTATTCAGTTAGATTTTGTTGAACACATCCATATGGTAAAAAACGGTGGTAAAAAATGGACTAAGATGTAGGCACTTTCCTCTGAAATCTTACAGTTGTCTGCTATTTGAAAGACACATTTTTCAAGGAGGAGCTATTGCCTCATATAAGTGGCCAAGAAGGTTGGCAAGATGGCTTTAAATTTAGTCAATTTGACATAGTATGAAGTTAAACTCCTACGTCGAAAGTTGAGTAAATGTTTGTTTGCTTGCTTTTAAGTACCCTCAAGTTGATTGGATTTGAGAATCTGACTCAAATTAAACATCTATAAGAGATGTCATATAGAGTCCAGACCTCACACTTATTGTATGAAGTATGTCAGTCTGATGGTTGGAAATTTGCCGTGGCTTGAATGACATAACATCTTCCTGAAAGAAAGTTATCTGGTAAAGCAAAAAAGTCTTTTTTTAATTTTTTTTTTAAAGTAATCTCTATGCCCAATGCAGGGCTCAATCTCACAACCCTAAGATCAAGAGTCACATGCTCTACTGACTGAGCCAGCCAGATACCCCCAAAAGTATTTAACTTTCCATCTGGAAAATCCTTTTAACAACAGCAAAAAGTTGAACCCCCAACCTGTCAAATTCACTTTATATTGCAAGGAAATAGGATGGAAATGAAAGGAAATAATTATAATTATCTTTAATGTAAAGAAACAAGGTTTTCAAAGTGAAAGCAAGAATTTAGATTTACATTGAATTCTACAGCAATGATTTGAATTATTTCACCTAAAAAGGTGAAAGAAAATCAACGGGAAGATTTTGTGTTTGTAATAGTTTTCTAGTGCTGCACATTGTTAACACATTTTCAGCAACATAGTGGGTTCAAAAAACACCCATTTATTATCTCACAAGTTTGATAGGTCAGATGCCTGACCACAGCTTCAGTGGAGTTCTCTGTTTAGATCTCCTAAGACTGACATCAAAGTATCAGGTTGGTTGTTAGTTCTTACCTGAGGCTACAGGCCTTTTTCTAAGATCATTCAGGGTATTGACAGAACTCAGTTATTGCATTTGTAGAACTGGGGTACTTGTTTTCTTACTATCTATAAGAGGGCTGGGGATGCTATCAGTGCCTAGAGGGCCACCCAGAGTTTTTTGTTTGTTTGTTTTGTTTTTTGTTTTTTCCCCTTCATGGCTTGTAATGTGGAAGTTAGTAACCTTCTTCAAGGCCAGTCTTATATAACAGTTGTGAACAGTCTCCCTTACCATTTTTAACAAGTATCAGAATATTTTTTTTTTCCTTTACAAGATGAAATGTCTCATAATCAAATTAAAAGACTCTAAATTGTTATAAGTCTGTGAAAGGAAATGAACATTAAATATAATGTGAAACTAACACAGAAGTTGGTGGGGCAAACGTTGGATACGAGAGTGAAGGCGTGTTTCTCTATGTAGGTCAGGATCTCAGGTGAGATCTGATAGAGGGAAAGAAGCCATATACTTGAAGATTCTCAAGGAAAACGTTCTAGGGAAGAGAAGAGTAAATTCAAACTACCAGAGACAGAAAATGTTTGAGGCCTTAGGGTGGTGTGTGGGGTGTGGGGATAGGGAATGAGAGAACTGTGTAGCTCAGTCAGGTTCCTGAGGGAGAACTCATGGAGACTGACATTGAGATTGGAAATGAGACTGATATTATCATATCAATTAGAGGTAAGGTTTTTTTCCTTTTATGTTAGTAATAAGCTGAGGGAATATTTAGGCATCATGAATGTATGGGTTTTAATCAGGGAAGCAGTTTTATGGAATGATAAATTTCTTGTAAAAATCACGCATTGCCTATTTTGAGGAGTTGCTGGAGAAGGAAGGTCCAGAAAAGGAAGTTGGAGGATCCAGCAAAGTCATGAACCAGTTTAGCAGAAGTGCCAGAATATATGGGACAAAACCTTCCTACTGACATTTAGAGCACAGTCAGCATTTGCTTCAAAGGTTGTAGAGAGGTGTCATTTTAAATTTACTCATATGATTTTCAAAATAATGCCCTTCTTTATTCAACTGTAGGATTCATATGGGCAGATAACAGAATCCTTTTTTCCTAATGAACACCTGACTTTTAGCACAATATATAGAACTTACATTATACGTGGAACAAATTAAACTATTTAAAATTTCCAGTCTTCATTTTATGCAAATGTAAAATAAAAAGTGATTAAGTCTAACTTTTAAGTGTTGATATAAGAATTAAATACAATAAGGATTAAATAACAACATTGCCTGCCACATAATAAGTGCTGAACATTGTTAAGTCAGTTAAGATCTCTTGTTTCCTTTTTAAGACATTCAGTCAGCATGTATTTAATGAACACGATGTCACTGAACTGTGCTAAACACTGAAAAATGAAGTCTTTTAAGACATCCGAAGCACATTCTGTTATTAACATGTGGTGTTGTGAAAATGACATGGGATTGGATTTAGAGACAGGGTTTTAAATTTTCCCTCCCTGACTTAAGAGGAATCTGAACTGGTAAATTACTTCTCCTGTCTGAACTTCAGTGTTTGTGTAAATATGTTTAATTGGTGACCATCATATGTATTTACAAGAGCTGTTGTGTGGATTAAATGACTTAATATTTATAAAGCCCTTGGTCTAAGGAAGATACTCAAAAGTATTGTTTTCATATACTATTGAGGGTAAGATGATTCTGCAATGAAAACAGACAATGGCATTCAGCGAATTTCAAATTTTATGTTTTCTAATTGTCACTGGTTACAAGAGAATTCAAATTTAATGTCTCTACTACCCACACATCGTTTTCTAAAGTGCCCCCCAAAAAGCCTATTTCTCAAAAGCTATGCCCATAGACCAAAACTGGCTTTGTAGTTTGAAACTAAAATAAAAATAAATCAAAGAACAGTTTTTATATATAGATTGATCTGTTTTATCAACTAAGAAGTGAGTAAAAACTACAACCCATCAAATACTACCACGCCAGGAAGTGGGGTCTGGATATCCCAATTAATTTTAATGGAAAAGTTGAATACTTGAAAGATTGCACAAAACTTTGTGTGCAAATGATGACATTTCACAACTCATTCATAAATACTTCTCGAAGAAGAGTCCATGTATCATTTGAAAGTATATGTCAGTGCAATCTCATCTAAACCAAATGGCATTTTCAAAAACTTTTATATCTTTATTTAATGGTTTCTTCCAGCACTGTAAGTATTAATAGATTATCAAATTGAAAGATGTTTGTTCTGACCTTCACATAGCTCCATTTCTTGGTGGTTTAATGTCTCTTATGAAGTACCAGAAGTGCATTAGCAATTTCTCATTTCTCTATGACTCCATGATGCCTATGTCACAAGACAAATGCTGAATCAATTGATGGGGACAAATCCAAATAAAAACACATAATAAAATATTTCCTATTTTTCTCTGGCACCTAAATTCAAAATCCTACAACAGAAAAGCATCTAGATATTTCAAATTACACTGTTCTCATGGGAAATTTTGTTTAGTTAATTGTTAGACATTTGGTAGAGAAGAATAAGGTACATATTTGCATACTTTTAATTTTTTAGGAAATGAAAACAAGAAATTGAAAAAAAAAAGATCAGGGAACAGAGGTTTGGCACACAAGAAAAGACACACGAGGTATCTTTGAAATATATTCCACAAAGGTATATTTATAAAGCAACCCATAGCTCATAATCTTAGAGGAATTTTTAATTCGAGAGAGCATGGACAGTGTGTTCCCACAAAATGAGGAAACTATAAAAGAAGAAGTAGACATGTTAAGAGGATAAAATTCAGCCCAACAGAGTAGTCATGGGAAGTACTATGAAGTTAAATTTGCACTCAACCAGGGAGTCAAGAGTTCAGATAAAATCAGAAAGGGGTAGAGCTATGGGAACTCTACAAGTGAAAAAAAGATCTTGTTAAGAACATCTTTAAATAAACTTATTAGAACATAATGTGAGAATTAATACAGGAGTAGGCATACATAAAATTAACAAATTGGAAAATAGAAGAGAAGTGTTAACTTCAGCAGAATAAAGAAGAGGAAGAAAAGTTAATAATACAGTAAAACTCAGCAGAGGACAAATGTTTTCATACATGTGGTATGTCACAGCACATGTGACACAAATTGTGGAACTAGACTGCTTGTGGTTGAAACTCAAATCTGCAACTTACAAGCTGTGTGACCTTGTACATATTCTTTGTGCCTAGGCTTCCATATATGTACATTAATAATACTTTTATCATTAACTGAGTTCCTAGATATATTTAGAACAGGGCTTGACACTGTTTGCTTTTTGTGATGATACCTATTGGATTAACTAACCTTATACAATAACTCATTTATAAAATAACTCATAACTTATTTATAAAATAACTGTCATGAAATAAGACGCCTACCTACCTATACAAAATAAGTTTCAGAATTAAATATTTCATCACACCAACAACCAGCCAATGGTTTGTTTATTTCTTAACATTTTTGAATTGACAATTATCAATAAATTTTAAGATATAAGGGAATGTATTGATATTAGCTTGCCACATGACTTTAAAGCTTTTGATAAGCAGCAGGCCTAGGAGATACAGAGGATTGATTTTTATTAGAGATCTGTAACTTATCTGATAATTATTAACCTATGTCCATGAGTTATATTTATAAACAATTAAGATATGCTCTTTAAAATATATTTTGAATTATTACTTGTAAAGAATTTTTTATGTCAGCTTGATTCCCAAACACATAATGACTGAGACAAAAGGGGGGGAAATAGATGAGGAGAAATACTGTATATTTATTGTTGGGAGAATATATAATTTTCCATGATATTTCTACACATCATATAAGAACATTTGTTCCAGACTATCTTTTCAAGGATACTTTTATAACAAACAGCCTTGGAAAATAGAAGTAGGGTGTCCTTCTAGGATAGAGGAAGATTCATTTTCTGACTAAGATAACAAAGATAGCACATCCCTTCAAGGGTAAGAGTTGGGCAGGTTTGCTAGTTACCCTCTTACAAAATTAGGGTGTTTTGTTTTTTTGAGTTTGGGATTCCTTGGCTTGTGATACAAACCTATTGTACAAAATACAGTTAAGCTTCTCTGTGGGAAAAAGTCCTATGGGAATTGGGAACAGGACAAAGGGATGCAGACATTAATGGCATGCTACCAGCTGTGTCCGGAGTAATAAACTACATTGTTTCTGATCCAGCAATCTCATGTCTCCTGACAGTATCTACAAAACTGTGTCAGGCTTACCTGTCAGCTTACTCACAGTGTAAACTTTCATTTGCTTCACAGTTCTTGTTTTTTTTTTTTTTTTTTTTTTTTTTTTTTTTTTTTAAGAGGAAAGATTGATTAAAAGATTAGCGTTATAAGCAATGAAATGAACCAGTCACTTTGCTTGAATGACAACAAATTGACTTCATTGGACTTGATTGTTGAAGTGGTTTGAAGCCATCCTGAGTTAGGTACAAACTTATTTTAATTCTGATACAATCTATTCTGTTTGTGATAGGGTGCATGAGATTTAGAGTAGTTTCTGGACAGCACAGGGAAATTTGGATAGTGCTATGAAAATAAAGAGAAAGGGAGAAAAAGAATATTTTTAAGATTAGTTTTCTTTAATTTTGTAATTGAATTGTCACACTTATAGATAATAGTACATTAAATAATGATGCATAAAAATAATTATAAGAAAAGTAACTGCATTGCAACCACACAGACCATTTCTAACATTCCAGAAGTTCCTAGTTTCCTTCGCAATTACTCCCTTTACTCTTTAAACCAAAGGTCAACACTATCATGACTTCATACATCAAAGAGTTATTTGAATATAAAAGAGACTTTTGACTGTTCTGGATATTTTAATCAGACCTATATTCCATTTCATGTAATCACTCTTCAATAGGAGTTAATCAATTATTAAACATATTTATTATGTTCTTAATTAGATCATTGTGTTTTTAAATTCTAGAATGTAATTTTGCTTACTATTATTTCTGTAGATTTTCTTTCTTCCTTTCTTTCTTTCTTTCTTTCTTTCTTTCTTTCTTTCTTTCTTTCGAGACAGAGAGAGACAAAGAGAGACAGAGAGTAGGTGGGGGAGGGGCAGAGAGAGAGGAAGACGCAGAATCCAAAGCAGGCTCCAGGCTCTGAGCCATAAGCACAGTGCCTGAGGGTGAAGCGGAGCTAAGGGGAGCTGGAAGGCATGAACTGTGAGATCATGACCTGAGCCAAAGTGGGACTAATCAACTAAGTCACCCAAGTGTCCCTCTGCAAATTTTCTTAATCCCCTTTTCTCCATAACACACAAGTTATAATTTTTTTAAGTCTCTCAGATAACTTCATTATCAAAATTTATTTTGGGTTCAATTCTAGTCTTTATTCTTTCTTTGTTTTCCTCTTCTGTTTATCTTGTATTCTCATATATGTGATTATTTTTGACTGATTAATAACTATAGAAAAATGGGGAAAAAATTAACCAAGGAACATGCTTTCTCCAGAGAACATTTATAATTATTTTAGGCAGGAGACAAGGGAATTTACCAATCCCTAGTCACTTCAATCTAACTAGCGATTGAGATATTTTGAATCTTGGCTCTAGTTCCCCAGAAGGATTTACTATTTCTAATTATCCTTAGCTTAGTATCATTGGAGTCAAATTTGAATACATATGGTGTTTACTAGGAATCCATTCCACTTAGTAATATCTAAACTCCAATTTTTATATCTCTATCTATGACAAACTCAGAAGTTCTATTCATTGATTTAATCTCTTAGCTACTTCTTGTTCTAGTTCACTCATGTTCCCTGGGACAAGCTAACCAAAATGTTGAACTAATTTCTTTGTATTTCCTTCTCTCAAGACATGTTGGTCCCATAATTCATCCTTTCTTTTCAAGTTGATCTCAGAAGATTTATTCTTCTATGTTTCCTAATCCAACATCACTAGAAGTAAAAATTTAAGGTAATTTTCAATCAAGGACAAGGTATGAAAGACAAACAGAATGAAACTTTCTTTGTTACTATATTGGTTTTCTATGACTGCTGTAATAATTTCAATAAACCCCGTGGTTTAAAATAGCAGAGGGAAGCCTGGGTGGCTCAGTTGGTTAAGCGTCCAACTCTTGATTTTGGCTCAGGTCATGATCTCAAGATTCATTAAATTGAGCCTTATGTCAGGCTCTGTTTTGACAACGTGGAGACTACTTGGGATTCTCTCTCTCCCCTCACTCTCTGACCCTCCCCCACTCTCCCTTTCAAAATAAATAAAGATTAAAAAAAACACTAAAATAACAGAAAAGTTCTCCTCATAAATCTGGAAGCCAGTAACTTGATATCAATTAGCAGGACATTGTTTCCTCCAAAAGCTCTAAGGGAGAATTTTTTCTTGCCCCTTATAGCCTCTGGCGGTTCCAGAAGTTCCTTGGCTTGTGGCTGCATAACTCCAATTTC
The DNA here is from genome assembly GCF_018350215.1 of Panthera leo. Lineage (NCBI taxonomy): Eukaryota > Metazoa > Chordata > Mammalia > Carnivora > Felidae > Panthera > Panthera leo. The sequence continues at coordinate 223,590,007 of NC_056679.1, forward strand.
TGCCTCCACCTTCACATGGTCTTTCTCCATGTGTCTGGGTCTTTCCATCTTCCTGTCTGTTATGATGTTACGAGAATGCTTTTCATTGCATATAGCACCCCCGAGGATAATGCAGGAGATATTCATCTCAAGGTCTTTAATTATATCTACAAAAAGCCTTTATCCAAATAAAGTCATAGTCATTGCCTCAGGGATGAATATGTCTTTTAAGGGGCCACCATTCAACCCACTACAAATATGTTGAGACTTTAATCCAAAACAATCCCAGGGTATAAAATGTCTTGAGGAATCTGGGGTTTTAGGATGTGAAGTCAAGACATGAAACTTAACCACAGTATTAAACAAAAAAAAAAAAATTTAATTACATGAATTAAATATGAGTTTTTCTAATAAACTGAAATGGAAAAAACAATAAATATAGCCAGTTTTCTTATTTCATTTGGATATCAATGAGTAGTTACTTTTCTCTCTACATTAAAAAATTCATAAACATAAGCACATTGTAAATTAGATGAGTGGCAAAAAGTTATAAAATGCATAATTTGCATGGGCCTTGGGTCTGGGTTTGGGAGGGATGGTCTAGTACTGGGAAGGGCTAGAGCCTGGATTTCCAGGAGCTGGCATACAGACTGGGGCCACAGGGACGGCCTGGCACTGAACTGATCTTATCACGTGGGGCTATGGCAGTTGGCCTGTAACCCGGAGCCTCAGAAGTCAGCCTGAAATTATGGATCTGGCAGTGGGGTGGGTGGGGACTGAAGGAAACAGCCTGTAGGTTGGGGCTGTCGAGGCTGCCCAGGCATTCAAGTACCAGGAGCCAGGGACTACCATAGTCAGCTTGAGGTTGGGTTGGATCACGAGCCTAGTTTAGCTATAGTGAGACTGGTACCGGGCCTGGCTGGGACCTTGGGTTTGCAGCAATCTGCCAGGAGCCTGGGGCCACAGGAGACACGTAAGCCATGAGAACTGGCCTGTGCCGGGGTGAGCCAGGAGTCTGGTGCCACCAGAGCTGACTTCTTTAGAATACCAGGAGCCTGGCGTCCCAGGAGCTGCCTGGGGCTGCGGGAGTCAGTAGACACCTGGGCACCTGGTTTCATGGGAGCCCTACAAGAGCTACTTAAGTTGAAGTGGCCCTCATCCTGGGGTCAATGGTGACGTCAGAGTCCCATTTTACTGTCTTCCTCCCTGAGGTCCAGTGTCTCTCTCTCTCTCTCTCTCTCTGTCCTAGGCTGCCTTAGTTTGGACACAGAGTGACAGGGTAATGTGAATATTGTCCACCCTCCTTAATGCATCTTTTCTTCTTTCTGTGCTTCACTCAAGTACTACAATCCTTCATCTGGAATTCTTAGATCCTGTGAAGGTATTTTCACATGCAGATGATTGTTCAAATTAATGTTCCTGGAAGAGGACAGGCACTAGAAATCCCTGTACTGCCGTCTTGCTCTATCTTTCTGTTTGAAAATATCAAAAGCAAAGTAGCATTGCCCTACAATGGAAAGACAATGTTCTATCAGTGCTTCCTAAAATACAGTCTCATATGTTTTACTTTTGAAGGCAGTCTTTTATGAAAAGTCAGCATCCCACTGCCTCACTCCAGGCTTGCTGTTTACCAGTGTTTGACACATGTTAAAAATGAGAACTTAATAGGTTATAATTATGCTCTAGCTGTGTCTGTGAGCAGGAGAGTGGCATATACAAAGTCATACCATTGGCAATTCTTAAGCATATGTGAAAACAATTTTGTAAAATGAAATTTGCAAACAAGATTCAGTAAGGGAAATTCACTAATGCACATCAGTGAGCTTAGGAAAAAATACTGAATGGCCAGTTTAATTCAGGGTCATTTCTCATAAATTTACATTGCCAAACTTTATAGACTTATTCAAGATGAACATATATTGTTTTGGGGAAAACTCCATTTCAGAAAGTGGTATCATGTGTGAATGAATAAAGATGTGAGACATCATAAAATAAAAAGAAAGCTGTATATTTTTCTCCTTAAAAATATTTAACATTCTGTAAATAATGAACTAATTTTTAAACATTTCAGGTCGGTGTTTGCTTTACAGATGTAATCAGAGCGTTCCATTCTTGGACATTTTTCTTGTCTTTTTAATTTTTTTTTCTTTTTAATTTTCTTTTTCTTACCCTAACTTAATGCCCCTTGAAATTCTTATGTACTTCCAAAGTTTCATGACCATGTTTGCTGGTTCAGATCTCTTTCCTGGGTTCTTTAAACTACATATTCCATATGATTTTCAGATAGTTAGCTACACCTTAACTCATCCTCCTTTCCTAGACTTTCTTCTTCCAGAATTTTTTTTTTTTCGGATGAATTATATCCTCTTCCATGAAGTAACTAAAGAGAATTTGGAATCTAACTTAGGCTCCTTCCTTCGTCTTGCCACTGAACCTGAGTCCATTACTAAGGACACAAGGGAATCTCTTAAGAGTGCTCTTATGCCCACTCTCCCTCCCCTTCTCTCTCTCCCTCTCTCCCTCCCTCTCCCTACAGCTTCCACTTTTCCAGTAGCATACCCCACGGATTTTAACCTTTTTGACCTTTCTGATCTTCAGTCTTTACCTCTTCCATTCCACATGAGATCTGGTTCTCATGGAGAACGTTTCCCTGCACTATGTCCTACGTGTTTCCTTCTTCCCACAAATTATTATCCTTTGCTCCTTCTTATTTAAAACCTGAAAACTTTTGCGTGTGTGGTGCACGTGTGTGGTTTCCTAGTTGTTTAAGGTTTGACGGTAAATCTGGTTCTTGTTATTTCATCAGAGCCCGGAATGTTTGCTTGGTGGGAATTCCCACTTAAATTTGGACATATAGGGATTTTGTTTCCTTGTAGAAAAGCAATAGATATTTTAAAACAAAAGTCTTTCACTATGACAACAACTTTCACTTCTTTATTTCCTTTAGCTAAGCGGCAACTATAAGGAAACCAGGGGGAAAGTGGTAAAAACTGCACAGCACATACTGAAGGATCCTAGCCAGGGATTTAAGATTCTTGCCTCCACCCAGCACAGGCAATGATCTCTGCTCTCAGATGTCATTGATTTGGTTTTCAGCAGGGTAGGAATCATCTTATGATCAGTACGCTATGGTACTCAACAAGCTTGGAATGCTTTGGAAAGATGAAACGAATCACTGTTTATCAGTCTGGTTGGCTAATCCCATGTACTTATTGAAGGTTGTTGACATGCCTTCCTTTTTCTTGGCTTGCAGTTTTATCACACTTATGTTGAATGTTTAAACTCAACATTACATAAATTATTGTATCATTCGTTATATAAACTATACAACATCATGTCAATACATTCTAGAATTTTTTAATACTTTACAAATTTTGATAACAATTTTGGGATAAATAAGGGACTTATTTCCTTTTAGAAAGTAAGCCATATGCTTAACTGACATGGGGTAAATATAATCACAATACGAATAATAGTTGAGAAAAATATATTTACAAGAAAAAACATTTTTTTGATGGAAAACCTTGTTAACCTCCTTCAGCACAAGACAGCTTTATACTCAGTGACATGAAGATGTAGAATGAGGCATCCTTAACAAAATTGCATTTCACACATCATAGTATGATGCAAAATGCTAGAACTTAATGGGGAAATAGATGCACAATTAGAGGTGGAAATTTCAGTACCTTATACTGAGTAGTTGATATTTAATGTAGACATATGATGAGCAAGGATATAGAAAACTTGAACTCTATCAACCTAGTTAACCTCATGGACTTTTATTCAACATTTCCCCTAAGAACAAGAGAATGCACGTTTTGCTATAAAAATGCAAAAAAGTTAAACAAGATAAACCATATTATGGGCCATAAAATAATTCTCAGTAAATTTTTTAAAATTCAAATTATTAAAAAGCATATTCTTAGAAGGAGATAGATATAAATTTGAGATTTTAAGGAATATATCTGGGGAATCAACAAAATACTTCTAAATAACATAGATATCAAAGAATAAATTGCAAGAAAATTAAACATGTTTTGAATTGAATTAAAAAAAAAAATAGGGGCGCCTGGGTGGCTCAGTTGGTTAAGTGTCCAACTTCAGCTTAGGTGATGATTTCATGGTTCGTGGGTTCGAGCCCCGCATCGGGCTCTGTGCTGATAGTGCAGAACCTGGAGCCTGCTTCAGATTCTGTGTCTCCCTCTCTCTCTATCTGCCCCTCCCCCGCTCACACTCTGTTTCTCTGTCTCTCAAAAAGTAAATAAACATTTTTTAAAAATTTAAATGTATACAATTTCTGGAATGGAGCTAGAGCAGGATGTTTGTAGGGGGGAAATTATAACATTAAATGGTTTTATCATAAAATAATAAATGTATCAAGTGCTTTAGTTTCTACCTTAAGAAAAAAAGGAGAAGATATTTATTTTATTTTATTTTATTTAACGTTTATTTATTTTTGAGACAGAGAGAGACAGAGCATGAATGGGGGAGGGTCAGAGAAAGAGGGAGACACAGAATCTGAAGCAGGCTCCAGGCTCTGAGCTGTCAGCATAGAGCCCAACGTGGGGCTCAAACTCACCGACCGTGAGATCATGACCTGAGCCGAAGTTGGACATTTAACCGACTGAGCCACCCAGGCGCCCCAGGAGAAGATATTTAAAATAAAACATATAGAAAGAAATAATAACAGACATCAGTAATTTTAAACAAAAAAATAGAGAAAAGTTGCCAATATTCAGAAGGATATAAGACACATCATTTCCTACACATTGCAAAATGACAAGAAGTATATTATGAACAATTTTATGCCAATAAATGTTTTAAATTAAAAAAATGGAAAAAATTTTTGAGCAATAGAAACTATCATATTTAATTTGAGAATAAATAGGTAATGTGTTTCCCTATATCTATTAAATTGAAATCTTCGTTATATCTTCTCAATAACAGCAAGTGCAACAACAAAAACTTCATTTGCAGATGGATTCACTAATAATTCTCCAAATTTTTTAAAGAAGAAAAAAATAAAATTTTATACAAAGTGGTCATAAAATGGAATATGAGGAAAAACCTGGCAAATCATTCTGTTGTCAGGATTACACTGACCCTGGCTTTATTTGCTGTTTCTTTTCTAGCTCCTTTAGGTGTAAGATTAGGTTGTATATTCGGAACCTTTCTTGCTTCTTGAAATAGTTCTGAATTGCAATATACTTCCCCTTTAAGACTGTCTTTCCTGAATCTCAAAGATTTTGGACTATCTTTTTTGTTGTTTATTTATTTTGAGAGAAGGGAGACAGAGAGAGAGAGAGAGAGAGAGAATGAGTGGGGGAGGGATATACAGAGAGGGAGAAAAAAAATCTCAAGCAGACTCCATGCTGTCAGCACAGAGCTCCGTATGGGGCTCCATCTGAGGAACTTTGAGATCATGACCTGAGCCAAGATTCAAGAGTCAGACACCAAGTTGACTGAGGCACCCAGGTGCCCCTGGACAGTAGTTTTTTTCATTTTCATTTGTTTCTAGGCATTTTTTAATTTCTTTTAATTTCCTGGTTAACCCATTCATTCTTTAGTAGGATATTCTTTAACTTCTGTGTATTTGAGGACTTTCCAAATTTTTTTCTTGAGATTGAGTTCAAGTTTCATAGCATTGTGATCTGAAAATATGCATGGTATGATCACAATCTTTGTACTTATTAAGGCCTGATTTGTGACCCAGTATGTGATCTATTCTGGAGAATATTCCATGTGCACTCAAGAAGAATGTGTATTCTGCTGCTTTAGGATGAAATGTTCTGAATATATCTGTCAAGTCCATCTGGTCCAGTGTGTCATTCAAAACCATTGTTTCCTTGTTAATTTTCTGCTTAGATGATCTGTCCATTGCTATTAATGGGGTGTTAAAATCTCTACTAATATTGTATTATTTATCAATGAGTTTATGTCTGTTATTAATTGATTTTTGGGGGTGTGCTCCTAAGTGAGGGCAATAAATATTTTTAATTGTTAGAATTTTTTGATGGATAGACCCTTTCTTATGATCAAGGGTCCTTCTTCATCTCTTGCTATAGTCTTTGTGTTAAAATCTATTTTGTCTGATATAAGTATGGTTACTCTGGGTTTCTTTAATATCCAGTAGCGTGATAGATGGTTTTCTATCACTTCACTTTCAATCCGCAGGTGTCTTTAAGTCTAAAATGAGTCTCTTGAAGGCATCATATACATGGATCTTGTTTTTTAATCTATTTTGATACCCAATGTCTCTATTGGATCATTTAGTCCATTTACATTTAGAGTGATTATTGAAAGATATGAATTTAGTGTCATTGTGTTATCTGTAGAGTTGGTGATACTTTCTGGTCATTTCTTATTGATTTTGGTCTATTTTCTTTTTTTTCACTCCACTCAAAGAGTCCCCCTTAAAAATTTCTTATAGGGCTTGTTTAGTGGTCACAAAGTCCTTTAGTTTTTGTTTATTTGGGAAACTCTTTATTTCTCCTTCTGTTTTGAATGACAGCCTTGCTGGATAGAGTATTCTTGGCTGCATATTTTTCTGATTCAGCATGTTGAGTATATCCTCCCACTCCTCTCTAGCCTGCCAAGTATCTATGGACAGATCTGCTCTGAATGTGATGTGTCTTTCCTCGCAGGTTAAAGGTTTTTTGTTTTACTTTGTTTTGTTTTGTTTTTCCTTGCTGCTTTGAGGATTCTTTCCTTTCTGTGCATTTTGTGAATTTGACCCTGATATGTTTTGGCAATGGGTGGCTTTTTTTGAATTTATCGGGAGTTCTCTGTGCTTCTTGGATTTTGATGTCTGTGTGCTTCCTCAGATTAGGGAAGTTTTCAGCTATAATTTGCTCACATAAACTTTATGCCCCTTTTTCTCTCCTTTTGTCTCCTGGGATTCCTATGATACAGATGTTATTATGCTTTAATAAATCACTGAGTTCCCTAAGTCTGCCTTTGTGATCTCTCTTCTCTTCTGCTTCATTATTCCCCATTATTTTATCTTCTATATCGCTAATTCACTTGTCATTCATCCTTGTTTTTATGGCCTCCATTGGGTTTGCATCTTGGTTATAGAATTTCCAATTTTTGCCTACCTAGATTTTAGTTTTTTGTCTCTGAAGAAAGGGATACTTTGGTGCCTTCTTTGCTTTTTTCAAAACCAGCTAGTATCTTTATAATCATTGTTTTAAATTCTAACTTGGACATCTTACTTATATCTGCATTGATTAAATCCTCAGCCACCACTTTTTTTTGTTCTTTCTTTTAAGGTCATTCCTCCATCTTGTCAGATTGAAGGGAGAAACAACAACAACAATAATAATAAAATGAAATAAAAATTTAAAAAATTAAGAAATAAATAAAATAAAGGAAACTAGATCTTAGGGATATGTTAAGAGAAGTTGGACAGAGGAAAAAAAAAGAAGAGATGGGAAAAATTAAAAAAATAAAAAATAGTAAAGTTAAATTAAAAATAAAATAAAATAAAAAATGTTGCTCTTTCTGTATCCAAGAAACAAAAGAAAAGAAAAACGACACCAAAACAAAAACAGAAGCAATGACAGCAAAAAATAAATAAATAAATAAATAAATAAATAAATAAAATAAAATAAATACACACACACACACACACACACACACAACCAAATGAAGCTAGATCCAGTTCCCTCTAGAGCTGAAACTTTGCACCAGTCTATGGTCAGTAGACTAAGCTCCTAGAAGAGATTTGTGCAGGTCTTCTGGTGGAAGTACCTGCTGCTCTGGTTTTCAGGCAGACTTGCCCAGTGGATATGTGTCTGAGGGCACAGTGGGCGGGGCTTAGTGATGGCTTCCCAGGGGAATTCTACCAAACATTTAAAGAAGAATTAATAGGGGTGCCTGGGTGGCTCAGTCGGTTAAGCGTCTGACTTCGGCTCAGGTCATGATCTCGAGGTTTGTGAGTTCAAGCCCCGCATCGGGCTCTGTGCTGATGGCTCAGAGCCTGGAGCCTGTTTTGGATTCTGTGTCTCCCTCTCTCTCTGACCCTCCCCCGTTCATGCTCTGTCTCTCTCTGTCTCAAAAATAAATAAAGGTTAAAAAAAATAATTTAAAAAAAATAAAAAATAAAGAAGAGTTAATACCTATTCTTAAACTGTTCCAAAAAAATATATATATAAATGGAAGGAAAATTTCTAAACTCATTTTACAAAGCTAGCATTACCTTGATTACAAAAGCAGACAAAGACCCCCACTAAAAAGAATCACAGGCCAATATCCCTGATGAACATGGATGCAAAAATTCTTAATAAGATATTAACAAATCAAATCCAACAGTACATTAAAAGAATTATTCACCATGATCAAGCAGGATGTATTCCTGGGCTGCAGGGCTGGTTCAATATCCACAAATCAATCAATGTGATACACCACAATAAAAAAAAAAAAAAAAAAAAAAAAAAAAAAAGGATAAGAACCATATGATCCTCAATAATTGCAGAAAAAGCATTTGACAAAATATAGCATTAATTCTTGATAAAATCCTCAACAAAGTAGGGATAGATTAAGCATACCTCAACATCATAAAGGCATATACAAAAAATGCAAAGTTAATACCATCCTCAAGTGGGAAATACTGAGAGCCTTTCCCCTATGGTCAAGAACAAGACAAGGATGCCCATTATCACCATTACTATTCAACATAGTACTAGAAGTCTAAGCTTTAGCAATCAGCCAACAAAAAGAAATAAAAGGCATCTGAATAGGCGAGGAAGAAGTCAAACTTTCACTATTTGCAGATGACGTGATATTCTATGTAGAAAACCTGAAATACTCCACCCAAAAATTGCTAGTACTAATTCGTGAATTCAGCAGAGTCACAGGATATAAAATCAAAGTACAGAAATCTGCTGCATTTCTGTACACCAACAGTGAAGCAGTAGAAAAAGAAATCAAGGAATTGATTCCATATGCAATTGTACCAAAAACAATAAGGCACCTAGGAATAAACCTTACTAAAAAGGTCAAAATCGATACTCTGAAAAATACAGAATACTTATGAAAGAAAATGAAGATTGCATAAAGAAATGGAAAAGCATTCCATGCTCAGGGATTGGAAGAATAAACATTGTTAAAATGTCGGTACTACCCAAAGGAATCCACACATTTAATGTAATTCCATTCAAAATATCACCAGCTTTTTTCACAGGGCTATAACAAGTAATCCTAAAATTAGCATGGCATCACAAAAGACCTCGAATAGCCAAAGCAATACTGAAAAAGAAAAAGAAAACTGGAGGCATCACAATTCCAGATTTCAAGCTATATCACAAAGCTATAATCATTAAGACACATGGTAATGTCACTAAAACAGACATATAGATCAGTGAAACAGAATAGAAAACCCAGAAATGGACCCACAACTGTATGGTCTGCTAATCTTCTACAAACAGGGAAAATATAAAATGGAAAAAAGACAGTCTGTTCAACAAATGGGGTTGGGAAAACTGAATGACAACATGCAGAAGGATGAATCTGGATCAATTTCTTGCACAATACAAAAAAAAAATAAACTCAAAATAGATGAAAGACCCAAATGTGAGGCAGGAAACCTTCAAAATCCTACAGGAGAACACAGGCAACAACTTCTTTGATCTCAGCCATCACATCTTCTTACTAGACATGTAGCTGAAGACAACGGAAAACAAAGCAAACATGAACTATTGAGACTTCAAGAAAAAATCTACATAGTGAAGGAAACAATAAAAAAATAAAAATAAACTAAAAGGCAACCTATGGAATGGGAGAAGATATTTGCAAATGGCATACCTGATAAAGGGTTAGTATCCAAAATCTAAAAATTTATCAGACTCAACACCACCCCCCCAAAATAATCCAGTTAAGAAATGGAGAGAAGACATGAATCAATATTTTCGAAGAAGACATCCAGATGGCTAACAGACACATGAAAAGATGCTCAACATCACTCATCATCAGTAAAATACAGATCAAAAACATGATGAGTGGGGTACCAGTGTGGCTCAATCAGCTAAGCATCTGACTTTAGCTTAGGTTATGATCTCCTGGTTTGTGAGTTCAAACCCCACATCGGGCTCTCTGCTCTCAGCACAGAGCTGCTTCAGATCCTATCTCTCTTTCTCTCTACTCCCCCCAATCACTCTCTCTTACTCTCTCTCAAAAATAAGCATTAAAAAAAAACACTGTAAGAATGTCTAAAATTAAAAAAACAAGAAACAACAGGTGTTAGTGAGGATGTAAAGGGGAACCCTCTTGCACTGTTGATGAGAATGCAAACTCGTACCGCCACACTGGACAACAGTATGGGGGTTCCTCAAGAAACTAAAAATAGAACTACCCTACAGCACAGAAACTGCACTATTAAGTATTTACCCAAAGGATACAAAAATACAGATTCAAAGGTGTATATGCATCCCAATGTTTATAGCAGCACTATCAATAATAGTCAAACTATGGAGAGATCCCAAATGTCCATCCACTGGTAAATGGATAAAGGGGATATGGATTATATATACAATGGGATATTACTCAGCCATCAAAAAGAATGACATCTTGCCATTTGCAATGACATGGATGGAACTAGAATGTATTATACTAAAGGAAATAAGTCAATCAGAGAGACAAATACCATGTGATTTTGCTTATATGTAGAATTTAAGAAACAAAACAGATGAACATATGGGAGGCAGGGAGATAAGAGAAGGAAACAAACCACCAGAGACCCTTGATGATAAAGAACAAACTATGGGTTGATAGAGGGAGGTGGGTGGGGGATGGGCTAGATGCGTAATGGGTACTAAGGAGGCACTTGTGATGAGTACTGGGTGTTGTATGTAAGTGATGAGTCACTGAATTCTACTCCTGAAACCAATATGGCACGGCATGTTAACTAAAATTTAAATTAAATTTAAATTAAAAACAATATACTGACATTGGGGCACCTGGGTGGCTCAGTCAGTTAAGCATCTGACTCTCGATTTTGGCTCAGGTCACGATATCACAGTTCCTGAGATCAAGCCTCATGTCACGCTCCATGCTGACAGTGTGGAGCCTGCTTGGGATTCTCTCTCTCCTTGTCCCTCTGTCCCTCCCCCAAATTCACTCTCTTTCTCAAAATAAATAAACTTTAAAAAAAAAAAAGATTACACTGACCCTAAAACCAGACTTCACAAGGAAACTAAACTACTGACCAATATTCTTAATCAACATAGACAGAAAACTCTTTAAGAATAGTTTAAAACATAAAATGTAGGGCTACACATCATGACCACGAGGAGTTTACTCAAATAATGAATGCATAGTTCATTTGTCAGTTGAAAATCAAGAAATGTAAATAACCATATTACCATAATACATATAACTTTATCCATGTTACAAAAAAACAGACTCATCTTCAAGTTGAAGAACAGCATTTGGCAAACATTCAACACTTGTTATTTAGGAAGCCTCTTAGCAAACAATGAAGATGAGGTAACAAAATTTTTTAAACATTTATTTATTTATGAGAGACAGAGAGAGACAGAGCACGAGCGGGCGAGAGGCAGAGAGAGAGGGAGACACAGAATCCAAAGAAGTCTCCGGGCCCTGAGCTGTCAGCACAGAGCCGGAGGAGGGGCTTGAACCCATGAACCATGAGATCATGACCCGAGCCAAAGTCGGATCCATGAACCATGAGATCATGACCTGAGCCAAAGTTGGACCCATGGACCATGAGATCATGACCTGAGCCAAAGTCTGACGCTTAACTGACTGAGCCACCCAGGCACCACGAGGAAACTTTTTTTTTTTTTTACCTGATAAATGGTATCAACAAAATTCAGCACATAGGACCGTGCTTGATAGTGATTATTGAATGCTTTCTCACTAAGACTAGAAGAAAAGCTAGGATACCCAAACTCTCCACTTCAGTCTTATCCTGATGTCCCTGTCCTGTGCGATAACACAATAAAAAGAAAGCCCATGCAGCTTGCAGGGGAAAAGTAAATTTCCTCTTATTGATAGAGGACATGGGCACGTATACAGAAAATTCGAAGGAAAATATAAAACTTGTGAGTTCTATAAGATCAAGAGATAAGGTCAATAAATGAAAAAAAAATCAGATTTGTCTTTTATATTAGCGCAGAATAATCTATTAAATAATAAAGATTTAAAAATTGTATTTACAACAGCATCAAGAAGAGTCAAATAGGTATAAATTTAATACAGAGCAAGAACTGTACAAGAAAAATTATAAAGATGAAAAAACCATAAAAGTTTAAATAAATGGAAAGACACTCCATGTGAATGAATTGGAAGAGAATATTAAGTTAATTCTCAAAGTAAACTGTAGGTTCAATATAACACCATTCAAAAATCACAGCCGTGTGTGTGTGTGTGTGTGTGTGTGTGTGTGTGTGTAAAAATTGAATGGTGTTTTTAAAATTTACATGTAGGGGCACCTGGGTGTCTCAGTCAGTTAAGCATCTGACCTCAGCTCAGGTCATGATCTCATGGCTCATGAGTTTGAGCCCCGCTTCGAGCTCTGTGCTGACAGTTCAGAGCTTTCAATCTGCTTCGGATTCTGTGTCCTCCTCTCTCTCTGCCCCTCCCCCACGTACAATCTGTCTCTCTCTCTCTCAAAAATAAATAAACATTAAAAAAATCAAAACTAAATAAGTAAATAAATAAAATTTACATGTAATTCAAGGTCTAGGATAGACAGAACAATTTTGAAAAAGAACAAATTTGTACTGTTAGTTCGGCCTCAGATTTTCTTTCCAATGCTTAACCCACTCTTGATGGATTTGCATCCCTCTCCACTTACAAGGATTTTACTTCTTAAACTCTTTTTCATGCTGATTTGTACTTCATTGAAGTAACAGAAACAATTAGAAGAAAATTTGGATATACTCTCAGCATCAGAGATACTAGCATACTTGTATGTTTACCTTTCTTTTTTTTTTTTTCTTTTCCCCCCGTATTTCAGTGCTTGGACTACCCATATCTTATCTAAAGTTACCCCCATTTGTCCACTGGATCCTGTCTCCTCTTCTACTTAAGCAGTGATGCCCTTCCTGATTACCTGATATAATTAACAAATGTATATACCATTTCAAATTATCCCCTCTGCATGTTTATAGCTTTTAAATCGTGATAATGTATATTTAGAATGTGGAGTTGTTTATTTTTATTGAACCTTGTCTTCAGTTTACCATTCCATTAAAGTGTGGGCTCTAGGGTAGGGGGAGTTTTGTATTTTCATTGTTATGGCTTCACTGTCTAGACCAGTTCCCAGCATCTAGTAGGCTCTTAATATCCTTTTCAATGTCATCACGCAGCAATTGTATGGTTTCTCCTTTACATCATTATCATCATCCTCTCCAGTGATCACCATCATCTGTACACATCCATGGTACACTAGAACTCATTTTAAGCAAAAAATACAGAACAAAACACATGAGTTCCATATTATAGCTATTACCCCGTTTCTCAATCCATTTTTTTAGCTAATCTTCTTTAAAAAACTTTTTGTATGCTCTACAAATTCTTTCCTTTCAAATATGGAAAGCCATCTTGTGTTTCTTTCACTGCTACCACTCTCGTCCAAGAGACAATATTCTGTTACCTGGATTATTGTAATAAATTTGTAACTGGTCTCTGGCTTCCAAGCCTGGACACTCTTAAGTTCCAGATTAATCCTTTGAAAATAAAAACAAGTTATTCACTTATTTGAAATCTTTGGATATTTTTTTTCCATTTTACTCGTAGTAGGGGCCAAAATCTTCATCAACGTCTCCTGAAGCCAAATGACATCTATCCCCCTGCTGGTTCACTGACTTCCTTTCTGGTCTCACTTTTCATGTCACAGCAAATACACAGCATCGATGTTGCCCCTCACAGTAGCTTGAGTTTCACGGCTGTCTGTTGTCAAGAAATCCTAGTGCTTTAGTCTGTCAAATACATAATTGGTAGCATTATTTTCCATAGGTCTTATGCTAGAGCAGGCACCATAATTTTTGTAAATTAACAGAAATTGGGGATACCATTCACACTGAGAAATTATTGTTGAACATGTCCTTTAAAAAACAAAACAAAACAAAACAAAACAAAAGAGCCCCATACCTTTAATACCAATGATTTATTTTAAAGGTCATGAAAGGAAAACTAAAAAGTTGGAAAGGTGATCAATTTCTGTCAGTTTCTGAGGGAAATGAGAAATAATTTCTGCTACTTTGGCAGTAATGAGAATGATGTGGTCAGTCGGGTAGAGGTCATTCATTTTAAAAGGTTAATTCAAAGAACTAGAGTGTTTCTAAAGGAAATTTATTTGCTAAGTGAGGAACAGCTAAATAACCTTTAAATAAATGAGAAGAGACCAAGATTTAAGGGATTATTGCAACAGTATTTGAAAATACGAAGAGTAAATATTTTATCAGATCTACATATGATAACATGGAAACAAGTACAAAAAAAGATTGGAAGACAAATGCAGCTCAAAATTAGGAAATTTTTCTATTAATGGGACCCGTCTGACGCTGACATGACATCATAAGGAAATTGTTTTATTTTACTGATTGTATACTAGTATAGCCTAAATGACTACTTGGCAAACTATTTTAAAAGTATTCAATAATTGGGGCACCTGGGTGGCTCAGTTGGTTAAGTGTCCAACTTCGGCTTGGGTCATGATCTCACAGTTGGTGAGTTCGAACCCCATGTCGGGCTCTGTGCTGACAGCTTGGAGCCTGGAGCCTGCTTCAGATTCTGTGTCTCCCTCTCTCTCTGCCCCTCCCCACTCATGCTCTGTCTCTCTGTCTTAAAAATAAATAAAAAACATTAAAAAATTAAAAAAATATTCAGTAATCAATTTAGTAGTCAGAATAGAACATCGCTAGGAATAATATCAAACTTGAAGTTATTTTATTTTTAGTATTACAAGTATCTTTAGGTCTAAAGCATTTAGTGATGTGCCCTCATCCTTGCCTTGCCATGCACTCCTTATCAATCTTATTGAACAGGTTATCCTTTGAGATAATGAAACTACTGACTTCTTGAACTCCTATTTAATTAAGTTAACACATAGCACAATTTTAAACGCATAGGCCAAATGAGTATCATCAAATAATGTTTAATAAGTACAATTTAAAGGGAAATAAAATGCAGGTGTTAATTATGCTAGCCTAAAGCAAGGTAGGCAATAATAATTATTTTTAAAGCTGGTAAATATTTAATAACATATTAGAACTGTAAGAGAAGTCGAACTCAAAACCAATCAAGCTTGTTCCATGTACATAAACTAAATTTGCTTTATGGAGTAACTAAAGGAACTATGTACCCTTACTTGTTGGATGTTGCTTCTCCAGTAAATTCAATTATTTCGTACGCATTGATGAAAATATTTCTAGAGAGAGAAATACTTTGTACATTTCAAGTTATAGCAATAATAGTATCCTAATATTTGAGCTTTCCTAAGTCCTAAAATCCTAAAGACACTTGCCAAACATAAAAAGATTATCTTTTTTCTTTTTCGTCTAGCTTTGGGATGGGAAAATGTACTTCTTCTTCTCAAGTAATTTTATCAAATGAATATTTTAGCATGAGTAGCTTAAGTTTAATAACAATTTGGATTTAAATGAAGATATATGTTTTCAAGTGAAGTCCAGTGTCTCCATTTCTCTTCTGAAAATGTCCTGTTGAGATAGATTGGGACTATGCCCAGTGATTTTAATTATTTAGCATCATTAACCACCCATAGTGGAGTCATACAATCTTATTTAAAATATAGACCAATCATTTATAGCTCTGTGGTCCTAAGTAAATTTCCATATCTAATGAGCTAAGGATCTTTATTTGTAAAATAAAAATAAAAATGGGATGTAATTTTTCCATCTTATGCATATTGAAATATTATTGGGATTTCAATAAGAGCACAAGTAAAAAAGAAAAGCAATGTCTTTGAATTAATTTTGGCCAATTTCATAAACTTTATGGATTTTAAGTCTGTGTCTAAGAGTCCCTTTCTCTCCTACAACTTCATTTGGATAATCTAGACCAGGATTCAGAAAACTGTGCAGAAAAGACTCAGGCAACGCTGTCTGCGTTTGTCAATAAAACTTAATGGGACACAGAATTTCTCATATAACTGGGTTACACACACACACACACACACACACACACCACATTCTTTATTCACTCATCAGTCAATGGACATTTTGGCCCTCTCCATAGTTTGGCTATTGTTGATAGCACTGCTGTAAACATTGGGGTGCATATGGCCCTTCGAATCAGTGTTTTTGTATCCTTTGGATAAATACCTAGTGGTACCATTGCTGGGTCCTAGGGTAGCTCTATTGTTAACTTTCTGAAGAACCTTCAGGCTGTTTGCCAGAGTATCTGCACCAGTTTGCACTCCCACCAACAGTGTAAAAGTGTTCCCCTTTCTCTACATCCTTACCAACATCTGTTGTTTCCTGAGTTGTTCATTTTAGCCATTCTGACAGGTGTGAGGTGGTATCTTGTTTTGATTTGTATTTCCCTGAGGATGAGTGATATTGAGCATTTTTCCCCCATGTGTCTGTTAGTTATTTAGATGCCTTCTTTGGAGAAGAATGCAGAATTTGCAGAATGTCTTCTGCCCATGTCTTAACTGGGTCATTCATTTTTTGGGTGTTGAGTTTGATAAGCTCTTTATAGATTTTGGATGCTAGCTCTTTATCCAATATGTCATTTGCAAATATCTCCTCCCAATCCATAGGTTGCATTTCTGTTTCGTTGACTGTTTCCTTCGTGGTGCAGAAAAGCTTTTTATCTTGATGGAATCCCAATAGTTCATGTTTGCTTTTTTACCTTGTCTTCAGCTACATGTCTAGTAAAAAGTTGCTAAAGCCGAGGTCAAAGAGGTTTCTGCCTATGTTCTCCTTTAGGAAATTGGTGGTTTTCTGTCTCACGTTTAGGCCTGTCATACATTTTGAATTATTTTGTGTGTATGGTGTAGAAAGTGGTCCAGTTTCATTCTTCTGCATGTTGCTGTTCAGTTTTCCTGACACAAACTAATGGAAAAACATCCCATACTGATGAATTGAAAGAACAAACATTGTTAAAATGTGTATAGTATCCAAAGCAATCTACACATTCAATGCAATCCCTATTAAGATAACACCAGCATTTTTCACAGAGGTACCAGAAAAGAACCTAAATAGCCAAGGTAATATTGAAAAAGAAAAGCAAAGCAGGAGGCATCACAATTCCAGACTTCAAGCTGTATTACAAAGTTGTAATCATCAAGATATATGGCACTGGCACAAAAATAGACACAGATCAATGGAACAGAATAGAAAACCCAGAAATGGACCCACAACCATATGATCGACTCTTCTTCAATAAAGCAGGAAAGAGTATCCAGTGTTAAAAAGACAGTCTTTTCAACAAATGGTGTTGAGAAAACTGGACATAGATATTCAGAAGAATGAAACTGGACCACTTTCTTACACCACACACACACACACACACACACACACACACACACACACACACAAATTCAAAATGGATGAAAGACCTAAATGTGAGACAGGAAACCTTCAAAATCCTAGAAGAGACTATAGAGAGCAACCTCTTTGACCTCAAAGATAGCAACTTCTTACTAGATACATCTCCGGAGGTAATGGAAACAAAAGGAAAAATGAACTATTGGGACTTCATTACTATAAAAAGTTTTCACACAGAGAAGGAAATAACGAACAAAACTAAAAGGTAACCTAAGGAATGGGAGAACATATTTGCAAATGACATATTGGACAAAAGGCTAGTATCCAAAATCTATAAAATCTTATCAAACTACTGTTGCTATTAAAACTTGAAAGAGTTCAACAAATCAGTAGTCTAATTGATTGCACGTGTACAGTGTAGATCTGTGATTCTGTAAGACTTAAACCATACATTTTTACAGCTTCCTCAGTTTTAAAATGTCTCTGAATTTTGGCTGTAATCAGCTGTCATCTGTTACCCTACTCAGCCTTCTTTCAGTGTTATTTTATGTTTATTCTATGGCAATTGATCTGTTTCAATTTTGGATCAAAAGAAGAATGAAGCTAGATTATCCTTTTGCAAACAGAGGAAACTATTTTCCTCCCTGGGAATGGGGGGACCCTCTATGGCAGACGTGAAGAGCCTCAGGCTGGTACCTTTGTGCAGTATACAACTTGCTTACATCGATATAGTAATCTTGGATAACAGTTATTATTATTGTTATTGTTCTTATTATTATTAGCTTTACTCTTTTCCTCAAAATTTAACCAACTTGCTAAGGTGCCCACATTTGTTTACATGTGGCTAAGAATAGTATCTCTTTATAATTATTCTACTTTCTTCTGTATCTATTATTGTAGCTCCATTCATATTATTATTTTGAATAATTTAAACTTCATACTAGCACTTTTTAATTCATCTTGCTAATTCATTTTGTGTTTTTTTTTCAACACTAAATATCTTGTTTTGTTTAGTTTTATATTTTAGTTTATTTTGTAATCAATTTAGTGGCCTTATTTTTAATCTCTTTCTATTTAGGTGGTCTTTTTTTGTGTGTGTGGCTCTATTTCCTTTTTATCTTCATGCTTAGTTTCCTTTTGTTGAAAAAATATTGTAGTTTCTTATTTTTTATATAATATTAGGAGTTGGTGTTATGAATTTTATTCTGAGCATCATTTTAACTAAATCCTGTTGGCTCAATGCATAGTATTCAGATGTGTTATATTCTTAAAAGTGTTTTTGCTTTGATCATTGCTTTCTTTGAGCATTAGTTATAAAGACTTTTATTGGTGAGCGTTGATTTCTAGGTGAGATGATGCATTTCTGTTATGAATTTCAAGTTTAATTGTTTACGATCAGACTGTGTAATTGTATATGAGAGAGCCGAGGTAGAAACCCTGTCTGTCGTCAGTAAGTGTCCAGATTTGCTGCCTTCTGCTTTTTCCAGAGAAGAGCATGGAGAATCTACCTCCAAAAGGTCTCTTCCATGAGTCATTTTTATAAGACTCTTAAGTCAGTAGTACATGAGAGGGCTGCAGCTATGGGTAAAGTATTATATCATCACACATTTGTTGTTAGTGGAAGAGAAGAATCATCCTCGCAGAAATATAGAAGATATATAGAAAGTTCTATAGGTTAGTCTAAGTTAATATCTTCTATAGAATTACCATTAGTGGCTTTGATCAGCTGTTTGTCCATTGGAAGAATGTCAACATAGAAATATAATAGGAAAACAGATTGCACTTTTAAGTAAAGAGAAACATAAGGGTTGGAACCATATTAACTAATATCAATATGTATGTTACTCTATCCTTTCTAGAATTCCTTTTATTTCAATATTAAAGTCTCTATAACTTGTAGGTCTTACTTTAAAATAGTGGTTTTACTGCAAGATATACACAAAGGCTTGAATGAACTATGGTATGCAGTATTTTCCTAAGCAGACTTATTAGTGTTAAGATATCATCCTTCCTCCCATATTCAATGTATGCTTCAGAAAACGCAAACAAAATCCAAATTGTACTTTTGTAAATTTGAGCTTAATATTTTAAGTAAAAACTTAAAAACAAAGAAAAAGACAAAATAATATTCATATGGCATAAACCAAGTGATAATCTTTTTTTGAATTATTTCATTTTTAGTTATTCATTTTGAAAGAGAGAGACAGAGCATGAGCAGGGGAGGGGCCTGCCGAGAGAGAGAGAGAGAGAGAGAGAGAGAGAGAATTCCAAACAGGCTTCACTCTATCAGTGCAGAGCTCTGATATGGAGAGAATATATGGAGAGAATATATAGACTAAACCATAAAAAGCCAGTTGTAAAATAATTAACCAAAAGCTATATGGTAGATAAGTATTTTTATATAAAACCTAAATGAGAAGAAGTTAATGTTTCAATTAGAAGATACTTAAGATGATGTGATGCTCCTTAAGTTTTAGCTCAACGTGTGGATACCTGCCAGAGTCCATACTTTTTGCATTTCCTACTGCTGGTTGTAATAATATAACTAATCACTGGAGGATTAAAAGAAAATGGAAGTGATGTTTATGGGCCATGATCTGATAAGATAACATTTTCCATCTTCACTTCCTTTTTCTTTCTTCCAAATGCCTGGGAAATAGGAGAAAATGGAAGTGTCTTGAGCTTCAAGGGGAAGCCATTTTGGAACAGGAACACCACCCCATCAACCCTGGACAGTCTATTCACTTCTTATAAGAGAGAAAAATAAACTCTACCTTATTTAATCTCTGACATTTTGAAACCTCTTTATTATATCATCTTATGCTGAACCCCAGCAAATCAAACTAATAGAACCCATGGGGACACAATTCTGAAACGTTGAGAAAAATTTCACCATTGGTGGAAAGGAATTGTATAATATACATAAAAAGCCTTCAAATGTTAATTCTCTTTGACTCAGGAATTTTAGTTTTAAAAAGGAATGCAAAAAAAAAAAAAAAACCAAACAAACAAATAAGCAAACAAAATGCTGTAAGTACCCAAAGATGGTCGGATGGTCGTGTATAATAGGAAAAATAAAACAAGACGTGTTCATCAGTAGAGGATTGGCTAAACACATTATGTGGCATTTGTTAAGGTGTGGTAGACAGCTGCTATTTCTGCCTTAATAGCCCCATTCTCCCTTCTGGTAGAAATCCTTTCCTCTGGGGATGCATTTTTTCTGCCATTGAGCTCCAAACCTCCTGTTTCTAGAGTCTTTTGGAAATGTAAACATCTTACAAATTCCGTGGGAGCAAAGCTAGAGAATCACGGCTTAATTAGACTATAGAACACACATACTCTATTTTAAACTCTAAAACATATTTATTTTCTCACTAGGCTTTCAGGAAGACAACTATAAAAGCTAACACTCCTGCTGTATCTCAGGATTATTAGTTCAGACTTTCCTCCTTTCAGTAATTAAATAATTTAGTACGAACAATAGCGAACTGTAGTTTCTTTGGACAGGTAGTCTTTTGAATGCCATCTGAATGACCAGAGGGATCATTTTGCTCCTTTTTCTACAGATTATTTTAAAATTTCCTATTCCAGAATGTGATACTATCAAAGGATAACAGGCATGTACTGAAAACAGATACACTCTTTTCCCTTTCAGGTACTTTTGTTTTCAACTTGGTGTCCAGCTAAAGAAACATTAAAAATAATAATAGCCCTACTTCCATTTGGCCTAGTCTCAGAAGGCCATTTTGTTTCTATTTTAAAAGGAGGTTCTCAGATTCCTTGATAACTTTAATTTTCACAGGATTTGAATTTTTAGTAAATACAGGTTATGCTACCTTACAAACAATGGGGTAAATTAAATGATGGGACCTGGTAGAATTCTTGCACTCAATTCCCTGGAAGGTATTTTCAAGAGAAATGCAGGAAAAAGTTCTTGTAATCATTTTATTTTTCAGTGCATCTTACATTTTTTTTTAATGTTTCTTTATTTCTGAGAGAGCGAGCGAGCGAGCATGAGCAGGGGAGGAGCAGAGAGAGGGAGACACCCAGAATCCAAAGCAGGCTCCAGGCTCTGAGCTGTCAGCACAGAGCCCGACGCGGGGCTCGAACTCACGAACTGAGAGATCGTGACCTGAGCCAAAGTCGGATGCTCAACCCACTGAGCCGCCCAGGCGCCCCTCAGTGCATCTTATTTGATCAATGCATAAGGACTTTTTTTGTTTGTTGTTTGTTCTTCACTTGAACACTTTTGGGATGGGAAAGTGTCTTAGAATGTATCACATTTTGTCATCTCTGTCAGCCATGAGGCAGTCATGACAAAATGCCATTTCCTGAGTACATACAGATGTGGTTATAACTGTTCAGGTTGTTGTCTTTACAATTAACTCATTTACATTGTTGGCATTACGCATGTGGGATTAATTACCCCTAAGTGTCCTCAAAAAGATTGCAGTAGAACTTAGAAATAAAACCAAAGTGACTTTTATGTAACCCTAGCAGGACCCTAAAAGGGACGGTAATTGTATTGGAAACAAAGATGGTGGCATAAATTTGACATTATTAGAAAATACATGTTTGGTTGGAAGAAAGACTGCAATTCCTTATTTTACTACAAAGCACAAACTGAGAGTTTTGTGGAGCCTAAGAATGGAAAATACAGGGGTGCCTATGTGATTCAGGAGGTTGAGTGTCCGACTTTAGCTCAGGTCATGATTTCATGGTTTGGGAGTTTGAGCCTCATGTCGGGCTCTGCGCGGACAGTTCGGAGCTCGGTTGGGATTTTTCTCTCTCTCCCTCTCTGTCTCTCTCTTTCCCTCCCCTCCTCTCTCTCTTTCTCTTCCCCTCTCAAAATAAATGAATAAACTTGAAAAAAACAAGAATGGGAAATACATGCTTGGAAACGAAGCTGGCTTACAAAGGATTGCTTGTCACATGATGTGCAATGTAAGCGAGGAAGTGCAAAAGTGTCATCCTTTCATAGGCATGCAGTTCATGTGATGGGCTGAGAAGGTAACAGAAGAAAAACTCTGTGTCATAATTTCATTGTTAATATGTTTTCTTATTAGAGGTATAAGAAAAAGTTATGATGCTATCCTATTTAGCAAAATATGGTATTCAAGCTCTAAAACATAAAAAAAAAAAATAAAGACAAGAAGACAAATTCAGAGTAGCCTCAAAATTCTTCCTGATGCCTCTCCAAGTTCAAGTTTCTGTCTAGGAACTCAGGTACTACTTAAAAGGTAGATTTTTTTAAAAAAATGTAACACATAGGGGCGCCTGGGTGGCTCAGTCAGTTAAGCATCTGACTTCGGCTCAGGTCATGATCTCACGTTTCATGAGTTTGAGCCCCACATCGGGCTCTGCGCTGACAGCTCGGAGCCTGGAGCCTGCTTTGGATTCCGTGTCTCCTCTCTCTGCCCCTCCCTCTCCCCCACTCATGCTCTGTCTCTCTCAAAAAATAAATAAACATTAAAAAAATTTAGGGGAGCCTGGGTGGCTCAGTCAGTTGAGCATCAGGTCATGATCTTACAATCCGACTTCAGCTCAGGTCATGATCTTACAGTCCTTGAGTTTGGAGCCCATGTCTAGCTCTGTGCTGACAGCTCTGAGCCTGGAGCCTGCTTCAGATTTTGTGTCTCCCTCTCTCTCTGCCCCTCTGCCACTCGTGCTCTGTCTCTCAAAAACTAAATAAACATTTTAAAAAATTAAAAACAAAATGTAACATACATATGTAGACATACCCTCTATATCTCATGCATATGCATACATACATAAGCATTACACATACATATGTGTGTATGCATATATACACATACATATGGTTCTAGGTACACACATGTATATATGCATACATACACATTGTACGTACACACATATAGTATGTGTATATACACATATATACATGCACATGCATTATATTTTATTTTTCCAGATAACCATTTGCTTGGTTTATTGAAGGATAAATTTCCCATCACTCTTGCTATTTGGAAGTTTTCGAAGCATAAAAAGAAATGCCCAATAATATTCCAAGGCAAGAGACGATGGCAAACGATTTTATTTAGAAAAGTTTATCAAAGGATGACACATGTCATTGTTAGTAAACATAAGTTTTGTATTTCTATGTCTGTGTGAGGGAAAATGAGTTAAACTTAATAGTTGGCTAAGTACACGCGGTAATGGAGAGTGCTTATGAATTATTTCCTGCACATCACGTACTGTGACACATATATGCACCTGAATGCTCCCAAGCTGAACACAGAGTCAGTTCAATATTCTTAACATATGAGAAGTGATAAGTCCATGGCCGGGATGGTGCTTTCTTGAGCTGATGAATAATAAGCTGCTGTGAAATAGACAGGAGCTCAGCACTGAAGCTGTCTCAGGAACATATGCCCGATTTTTAAAATTAATGTTACGTTCATCCTCTATTATCACTTAACATTTTCTTAGTTTTTAAATATTAATCTTACTTTATCATCCTAATTCAGCGACATTTCAAAAGCTCTGAAGAAATTATTTTAATGAGAGTCATAAGATAGTTGGTTCTTCCTCTTTTTAACATATTGTTTTTAAATGGTTTATATGATGGACATTTTCTGTTCTATACTTAATTACGAAGTAAAATAAATCAAATGAGAGGGAGAGGGAGAGAAATTAAACTAGAGTGGGAATGGAATAAGATCAAAGTGAAAAGAGAGAGTAAATATTTTTTTAATTTTTTTTTAACGTTCATTTATTTTTGAGACAGAGAGAGACAGAGCATGAACGGGGGAGGGGCAGAGAGAGAGGGAGACACAGAATCTGAAACAGGCTCCAGGCTCTGAGCAGTCAGCACAGAGCCCCACGCGGGGCTCGAACTCACGGACCTCGAGATCGTGACCCGAGCCGAAGTCGGACGCCCAACCGACTGAGCCACCCAGGCGCCCCAAGAGAGAGTAAATATTAAACATTAACCCTTGTCTCTGTCAGCACAGGCCAGCCGTGATGAGGCCACAGCTGATCCCCTAAACCACTGATCAGTGGTTTACAACAATTTATTTCTCTCACGCTACATTTTTGTCACAGATTTGTCTCCTATTATTTCCCAGTTTCAGGCCGATGGAATCATTTCTATCTGGAACACGGCCAGTCTGGAAACAAAGAGAAATTAGCATGGTCTGTACAGAATGCTGCCATACACTTCTTTTAAAGCTCTGTTGGAGTGTGACCATGGCATGCACATCAAGGTTCAGTGACAAACCACATGGCTTCCCCAGGAAGAGTTAAAGGATATTTGTGGACCCTTATGTACTCTATCTCACTCGGTCAAAACAGAAGGTGGGTCTTGAAAAGAATACTGACAGTGAAAATGTATTCATTCATTCATTTAACAAATAGTTACCAACCTATTATAGTTGAGACAACGTGATCAGTTCTGATGTCAGACTGGTTAAGATTATAATCAAGGACCCTGCCTTAAAAAAAAAAAAAAAAAAATTCATGTACAGTCACAAAGAATACATGCATTAAATAAAAGTTGCATACATGTGTGATGAGTATAGTAATAAATTTCATTGTACAGATAAGATGTAGCCAAGTAGGTGGATTCAAAAGACACATAAAAATAAAATGTTGAGGCCCACCCAACGATTGGCTGAATTTTTCATAGAAATGGCAGAAAATATTCATGGTCCCCCTTAGGTTTCCAGCTTGGAAATCAGTTGCACCATGACATTATTTAGTTTACTACAACACAGGCAGGAGTATTTATTTTAATTTTTTTTAATCTTTGTTTATTTTTGAGAGAGAGACAGAGTGTGAGCAGGGGAGGAGCAGAGAGAGAGGGAGACACAGAATCCAAAGCAGGCTCCAGGCCCTGAGCTGTCAGCACAGAGCCCGACGTGGGGCTCGAACTCATGAACTGTAAGATCATGACCTGAGCAGAAGTCTGACGCTCCACTGACTGAGCCACCCAGACGCCCCAAGGGGTATTTATTTTAGACAAAAGGCACAATCATTTTGTATATATTGAACTGGCAATATGCTTGAAACACTTCAGTAGTAATGGAGATTAAATCTCAGGTTGAAACTACCTTATTATGATGGAATTGGTAACTTTGATATTCTAATTGAATATTTTAAATGCTAAATTTGAGATTGCTGGCCTGAGTTATTTCAATGGTTGCAGTATACCCCATGGAATTGGGGATTCCTAGGACACAGTGGTTTGTTAGGTAAACACTGAATCATGATTTTATGATGGTTTTCCAGTTGTATAAGTTTGGAGTATTCAGATAGAGTTATGTAGTTGAAATATTATATAGTTACAATAAAACATAGAGATTTCAAATTTACAACCATGAATTTTGGAAGCAATATCTCATGAAAGGAGGATAGAATGATCCAAGAGCCAAAAAGGCTTGAATCTTGAGTCACATAGAAGATGAGTCAGTGATAGAAAATACTCAAAAATTACCAAAAATGCCAAGCAAGGTGACCAATTATATAAAATACGAAAATTCCTTTTATTCTCCAAAATCCATGAGACCTAAAAAACTGTCATTACAGAATCAAACATTTTGAAATATTTAAAGAGTTGCAAAAAAAAAAATCATCTGCATCAAGTAAAACCTTGGTTCCTAATATTTTAATTTAATAAAAATATATTTCTGCCACATAGTCCCATACAGGGATTTCCTTCCTGAAGTTTTCCCTGGGACTGTTCAGGAACCCAGATTCTTCTATGGTATGAATCTACTTTAATCTGGATCATCACAGATCTCCATGTCTAGTGAGTAGATGGAAAAAGTGATAAACAGAATTCCAAGAAATATTTTACCTAAGAACAAAATGAATAATTTCGGATACATGTTACTGTCCAGTATTCTATACCCTGGTCTCACTTAGATGCCAGGATGACTTAGAAATTTGGCACCTGGGTGGCTCAATCAGTTAAGCACCTAATCTTAGTTTCAGCTCAGGTCACGATCTCATTGTTTTATGGGGTCAAGCCTTGCATCAGGTTCTATGCTGATAGTGTGGAGCCTGCTTGGGATTCTCTGTCTCCCTCGCTCTCTGCCCCTCCCCCACTCATGCTGTTTCTCTTTCTCTCAAAATATACAAATAAACTTTAAAAAAAAAAATAAAAAGAAAGAAAGAAAGAAAGAAAGAAAGAAAGAAAGAAAGAAAGAAAGAAATGTAGTCATTGCTAGGCAGACAATTCTGGGCAGAAACTCTACGTTATGGAAAGAATGCCCAAATCCTTGGTGATAGTTGCCCTCCCTTTCATAAGAAATAATAAATTAGGGTAAATACAAGTACAAGAAAGCCACAGTTCAAAACAGAGTAAGAGAAATATAATATATGACTTTCAAGAATGAACGTGGGTTGAACACAAAATCAATGGATAAAGAGATCTAGAAGGACCTTGAGTAAAAGAACTCACCAACTAATGCGGAAATACCCATAGTGGTAACAGAGATAATCACGCATGCCCACATACGCACACACAAGTGCACACACGTACGTAGAAAGGTGCGAATCCATAAACGAGAAACAAAGAAAGAAAACGAAATGGTTGATAAAAATGAAGAGAAAAAAAACTGGAGCACCAGAACTGTCAATCCACCAATCATATATGCAGTTGCCAAGGTAGCCAAGAGGATGTCTTAGCAGAACATGGTTTCTGAAGGCTGCAGAATTAGAATTTAACAGGAAAGGAGATGTGGTCTTCTACCAACTCCAGTGAGTATGTATTTGCGGTTTCTCTGTCTAATGGTTCATGTGATGACAATTACAAATTGTCATCATGAATATTATCACATTTTTTAATACATCCCACAGGACAGAGTATTCCCCAAATTTTTAATTTAATTTAATTTAATTTAATTTAATTTAATTTAATTTAATTTAATTTAAGTTATTTTATTTTATTTTATTTTATTTTATTTTATTTTATTTTATTTTATTTTTATTTTATTTATGTATTTATTTATTTTTTGTGCCAACTAATGGAACAGAACAAACAACTATGTTTTTTTTTTTTTTCCCCTTAGGTAAATAACATTTAGTCCCATCTTAGACTGGGGAATGGAGTGGGGAAATCCCATAGCAGGACACTAGGTTCTGCCACGAGTATGATTACAGCTCTATGGTCTTGAGCAAACACATCAGTTAATCTCTCCGCATCTTGTTTTTTTTTATGTGTAAAATAAGAAGGTCTTGGAGAGCCTTCTAATTATGTGTTTAGAAAATACGTGTTGATTTTCACTGTTGAATTGTTT
This sequence comes from Panthera leo, assembly GCF_018350215.1. Classification (NCBI taxonomy): domain Eukaryota; kingdom Metazoa; phylum Chordata; class Mammalia; order Carnivora; family Felidae; genus Panthera; species Panthera leo. The sequence goes on from NC_056679.1 coordinate 223,617,725, forward strand.
GGGGACTTCCATGTGTACCCTGACAGAAAGGGTAGCATGAGATCCATTAGGAAATAGAATATTCATATTGTGTAAAACAGGGAAAAAGCACAAGTCATGTACTCATAGATGTTTGTCTTATAAAATGTTCATGAGAATGAAGGCTATTTATTCATCTTTAAGTACAAAGCAGGATGTGTAAGGAATGGGCAACAGCTCCTCGAGCTCATGAAAAATGCATGACCAACTTTTTCCACTAAGGATATGTAGTTACATACTCACAAGGTGAGAGAAACTTAGCCTCATTTAGCTAATGATACTTATAGCTACATATTTCATATAAAACAATGCAAATGCATTCTCAGAGAGGTTATTTAAAAGAGCAGATATACAAAAATATATAACACAAATTACCCTAGGTGACCCAGAAATGACTTAAATATCACGAAAATGACTTTACATCTGATATACTACTTACCCATCTGAGAGTTTAATTATATTTAGGAAGCTAATGTATTCAACACAACTTACCTTTGCATTATAAAATCAGCATTAGTTTGCCTTCCACAAAGAATATGGTTTTACTTTGCAAATTGTCAGCATTTGATTTTGATTTTTTAAAAAGTAATGGGCTTTCTAGCTTAAAAAAAAGGTTATACCCCAAATCAAGGCACTTTTATGTAAAATCATATCACAAAAACGATTCTTTACCAAATAATTTTAAAACCCTCTGCATTATCTTATTTAATAAGGTGGATAAATTCAGGTAATATATATCTATTCAAAATATTTGTTCTTTCAGCCTCCTTTGGACACGCAAAAAACACTTGTAAAAGTTTTCAATCTTACAACTACTGTCCCAATATAGAAGAGAAACAAAATACAAACTCTCTGTGGAAGTAAGTGTTCCCGAAGAGGTGCAAAAATGAAAAGTTTCAGCTATGCAAGAGGATTAAGTCCTAGAGATTTACTGTACAACACACTGCCGATACTTAAAATTTTATTCTATTGTATGCTTAAAATTTCTCTGTAAGTATAGATTTCATATTAGGTCTTATAGTAGTAGTAATAATAATAATAATAATAATAATAATAATAAATAGGAGAAGAGAGGAAATGGAAGAAGAAGGAGGAAAAGGAAAAGGAGGAGGACAAGGAGAAGGGAGAAAGAAGGGGAGGAAGAAGAAATAAAGGGGGTGGAAGAAAACTTTGGAGGTGATGGATGTTTATGGCATAGATTGTGGTGATGGAGATAAGGTGTATACTTATCTCCAAGTGATCAATATATACATTAAATATGTATAGCTTTTTCTATGTCAATTACACATCAATAAAATGGTTTTAAAAATAATTTTAAAAAAATCTAAAATCCCTCTAGCTTAGTCCACTTAGTTTCCTGCCTTGGAGGAAAAACTACTCAAGAACCATGGTTCTAAGTATGGTCCTTGAAACATTAGCTTTTCCTGGGAACTTGTTATAAATGGAACTTTTCAGGCTAAACCCTAGAAATACTGAATCATGAGTAAAAATGGAGACATCTATAAGATAAATTGCATTAATAAAATAAATTTTAATTGTATTTATTTATTTAATTTATTAATTTATTTAACTTAATTTCATGTAACCACCTTTGGTATAAAGCATTTCTAATCATGTTTAAAATAGTCTTAGCTTCAATTTATTGAAAAGATGTTTACATGAACTGCTAAGAGGAAATGTTTTGACCTAAGACTGCAGTTTGAAGCTGCCCTTAGAGCTAACCATTCCATGGAATGAGAAATCATACTACAAACACTTTGAAGCATAAAGGGTTACTATCCAATATCCATAAAAAACTTACCAAACTCAACACCCAAAAACCAAATAATCCAGTGAAGAAATGAGCACAAGACATGAATAGACACTTCTCTAAAGAAGACATCCAGATGGCCAACAGACACATGAAAAGATGCTCAACATCACTCATCATCAGGGAAATACAAATCAATACCACAACAAGAGATCACCTCACATGTGTCAGAATGGCTAAAATTAACAATTCAGGAAACAACAGATATTGGTGAAGATGTGGAGAGAGAGGAACCCTCTTGCACTATGGACGGGAATGCGAACTGGTGCAGCCACTCTGGAAAACAGTATGGCGGGTCCTCAAAAAATTAAAAATACAACTACCCCAAGCCCAGCAATTGCACTACTAAGTATTTATCCAAAGATATGAAAATACAGATTCAAAGGGGCACATGCCCCCCAATGTTTATAGCAACACTATTAACAACAGCCAAATTATGGAAAGAGCCCAAATGTCCATTGACTGATGAATGGATAAAGATTTGGTATTTATATAAAATGAAATGCTACTCAGCGATGTAAAAGAATGAAATCTTGTAATTTGTCACAACATGAATGGAAGTAGAGGGTATTATGCTAAGCGAACTAAGTCTGTCAGAGAAAGACAGATTATCATATGATTTCACTCATATGTGGAATTTGAAAAACACAACAAACGAACATAGAGGGAAGGGAAAGAAAAATAAGATTTAAACAGATGGAGGCAAACCATAATAGACTCTTAAATACAGAGAACAAGTTGAGGGTTGCTTGAGGAAAAGTGAGTGGGGGGACAGATCAAATGGGTGACAGGCATTAAGGAGGGCACTTTTGAGAATGAGCATTGGGTGTCATATGTAAGAGATGAATCACTGGGTTCCACTTTTAAAGCCAAGACCTCACTGTTTATTAACTAACTTGAATATAAATTACCCCCCCCCCCCAGTATCACTATTATGTGACAGGAAAAAAAATCCTTTGGTATTCTAAATCTGCAGATTCTTCAGAAACTCTCATGTGTTCCAGCCTTTCTAATCATACAGAATGTATAATATTGAAAGTGAGCTATCATTATAGCTATAATTTTACACACACACACACACAACTAATTTAAATATTTTTCTCAGGATACTTCTTAAAATGTTCTGTTAAATTGGAATCCAGATGACCAGGAACTGGAATACAATGATATAAATTGCTGTACTTAATCAGGTAAGGGCTAGTGTTTTGCACACAATTACTTAATTCAAAGAATGTGATTTGATATGGGCAAAGAACAAGGTTTACAATAATAATAATAATAATAGCAATAATATCTTAACTAGCAGATAATTACTTCTCTATTGTTTCTTTTCCAGGTTAATATAGATTAATGTAATACCTAGCCTGCTGCTAATTTAAGAATGTCTGTGGATGGAGTAGCTTGTAGTATGTCGCTCCCTATCATATTTTCCCTGGGTAGTGGGAAAGTGAGGCTCATTAAAGTGATTTAGCAGTCAAGCTCTCTCCATTCTCCCAGCCCTTCACTGGACCAAAGGTGGCAAGATGGCAAACTACTCTTCTTGGAGAGCTGAACTGAAACGATTTCTTTCTGCCACAGGAGAGAGTATGATTTACTCCAGGGTTAAACCAGAATGTTCCTGGCCAAACATGAGAGCAACAGCGTATACACTGTTAAAAATTCATTGCAATATTCTGTCATTCATCAACCTATGTTATGTAACATTTTCAGGTTTCTTGATTACTTGAGATGTTCCATGCCCTTGCAACTCTCCTAATAATTAATAATACTATAGAAGAGAGGATAAAACTCTGTTATTTTTTACCATTATCCATTCATTTTTAAATGTATCCATTTACTCATGTATTATAATAGATAATTCCATTCTTTTCCATGTCTCCTTACACTTCCTCGGTCACGGCACTTATCAAATTCCATTACATCAACCAATCTGTTCCAGGTCTTTCCCCTAAATTCATTTTGGAATATTATCCATTCTCTTTATTGTAAATTTTAAAATACTCCACTTATTGGCACCCTCATGCATTTGCATAAAGAGTATTTCAACAAACATTTATTTCTCTGCTCCTTAACTGTATTGCATGTTCTTTATTTGCACATGGTGGGGAACATCAGGCTAACATACTAAGACTCTGTATTCAGAGATGAGGATTTTTTTTCCAAAGACTTTTAAGGCTTTATTGACAATAAACCAATCACAAAGAAAAGTACACATCAGTGTACAGCTCAGTGAATTTTTATCAACTGATCACACCTATATTATAGACTGTGTTATTAGCACTCAGATAAAAAAAAAAATAGACCATTACCAGTACCCCAGAAGGCCCTTTCCTGTTCCCTTCCAGACATTTTCCTCCCTTACCAAGTATGACTATTCTCCTGACTTGCTACACCATAGATTAGTTCTGTCTTTTTGGTACTTATATAAATTGGATCATTCATTTTGTGCTTTTTTATTCAATGGAATGTTCCACCAAATTCTGTTTATTGTTCTTCTCTTCTTCCTCTGATTAATATAATAACCAATAATATCTATGGATATCTTAAGTTAATCGGCTATGATAGGCTATGAACTAATTTATATGTACAATACAACATAATGAAAGACAAACGTGTGTGTGTGTGTGTGTGTGCTATGAGATTTATAGAACCTTTTCTTATATTATCAGGACAAGTGATCCTTTCTCTAATAATAGAATGAAGCTTTCGCTGTTATTCCTTCAACATTTAATTAGCCCCCCAAAATAAAAAACTATAAAGAATTGAGGCCTCTGGGTGCCTCAGCCAGTTAAGTGCTGACTGGCTCAGATCATGATCTTATGGTTCGTGGGTTCAAGCTCCAGGTCAGGGTCTGTGCTGACAACTCAGGGCCTGGAGCCTGCTTTGGATTCTGTATCTCCCCCTCTCTCTGCCCCTCCCCTGATCATGCTCTGTCTCTCTCTAACTCTCAAAAATAAATAAAAAAATAATTTTTAAAAAGCTACTAAGTCCTACAAACAAAAGCGTTTTAAAAAGCTCAATTAGTTTAAATATATAAAGAGATAATGCAAAATTTCCAGTGAATTTCCAAGCATATGATTTGCTTTGATATGCATAGTTACTTTGTGGTGTAGATGGACATTGTCAAATTAAAAAATTTATTTCACTAATATGAAAGGAGTTGAAAACTGAATCCAAGATAATCTGAAATTTGATTAAGGGACCATTTTGCTGTCAAACAACTTCCTAGTCAATAATGCTATAATTTTCCTAAAGTTCATCATGAATTTAATTACTGAGCACGAACATGAAGTCACAGTAAAACTTAACGAGAATTTGTCTCTGGAGGACCTTATAAAATCTTAAACCTCTTTTATTTCACTGACAGTATTAGGCTAATCATAGAAAGGGAACGTATAGTTCCAGTCCTTACACTAGTTCTGTAAATTGATATTTTTTAAAACACTGAGAAAGCAACTCAGCCCTCCTAGGTCTTGGTTTTCCCATTTGTGCAATAGAACAGTTGATGATTTTCAAGAAATGAAATACTGAATATTCCATTTGGCTGGAGGGACATGGTAATATGAGTTAGCAGATGGCAAAAGAAAGTTTGAATCAAAGACTCTGGCTTGACATGATGTGCTTAGGGTCATAAAGTCACAGAAAACTCGACAAAACTGAAGCTACCCTCCGTAATTTATTTGGGCAAAATAGGAAAGACATCCTGAGAGACTGATAAGCTCTGCTTGCCCTTTATGAATTTGTTCTCATTTTTTTTTTCATTATGGGACTTGAAAAATATACTGTTGAATAATAATTAAAATTAGCATAAAATCACATGGTACCTCAAAGCAATGTACAGAATCAGTTGAGGAATAAAGAAATAATCTCAGAGTTACTAAGAGTCATGTTTTTTAAACCTTTTTGTTTGATGCTTTCTTAGGTCACAAATTTTCCTTTTTGTCAAAGATAGTATAGTGTTTAAGAATGTAAAGCCTTATAGAGCCCTATTGAGAAAATGGAGAGAACTGCTTTTAAATGAATTACTTATCTTTTGCAAATATTTCTTTTTAATTTTAATATCAGATAGATAAGGATTCTTATCTTTCTTTAAGAATTTCTGATTTTGGGGGTGGGGGTATGGGTGGCTCAGTCGGGTAAGTGTTTGACTTCGGCTCTGGTAATATCTCATGGTTCACAAGTTTGAGCCCCACGTCAGTCTCTGTGCTGACAGCTCAGAGCCTGGAGCCTGCTTCAGATTCTGTGTCTCCCTCTCTCTCTGCCCCTGCCCTGCTCATGTTCTCTCTCTCTCTATCTCTCTCTCTCTCTCTCTCAAAAAAACCCACAAAAAAACAGAATTTCTAATTTTTGAAAGATGTCAAATATTTTCAATAAATATAAATAGATTTATTGTGTTTTCTTTTACTGGTCTCAAAACATTAAAAAGACCTACACTCTGTCATATTTAAATTAATTGTAATTAAATTATAATTATTGTAATAAATTATAGAAATATTTTTAAATATTCTACCTGTAATCTGACTTACATACTTGTCTAATAAGCAAACACATACATAGAGCTCCCTTGATAATGATAATTTCAATGAAGTACATCTGGGGAAGAATATGGCACTGAAGATTTAGTGATTTTCTAAAATAATTTCTAAGCTAAAAGAGCTTATAACATTTCTTGGAATGCCGGCTAGAATTTGTTAAATGTAAGAGACATACGATAATATATTGTTTTCTTTGGTTTTGCCTAGTAAGGAAATGCATTAGAAGAGCAAATTAACACAAACTAAAAGAACTATTTTGATATCCCTGAGTATAAATAAATATTAATTAAAGGTCATTGTAAAAAATTAGCTTCATACAGTAGTGTTAAATAAAATAATATAAGGTGTCAGTAGCTCTTGTCGTAATTGATAATTTTATTTCCAAAACAATCATAATTGATGGAACTAAATAATATAATCACCTTACACTACACACATATGTTAAGGTCAGTACTTATAAAAAAGAAAGAAAGAAAAGAAAGAAAGAAAAAGAACAAAAGAAAGAAAGAAAGAAAGAAAGAAAGAAAGAAAGAAAGAAAGAAAGAAAGAAAGATCAGGGCATATTGAGAAACAATTTAGAACAGAAACTTCTCTCAAGGAGATGATAATTTCTTTTAAGATCTGATCTTTAAGGTAAAATACCTTTAGAACATGAAGACGCCATTCTGAAAGGAAGATGAATCATTACTTTCTCTTTTATTCCAATCTACAACTATCCAATCTAGATTATTCCAATCTATAGATTATTCCAATCTATAACTATGGTTATAATGCGAAGGGAAAATGTCAAAAATAAAGGTGATTTAGCTAAAATAGTAACTTAGGGAAATCGTATAGCAGGGGCATGCTATAAATTTTACAGATAAAAAAATGTAGCCCTAAAGAGTTTATACATTTACGTAAGATTGAAAAGCGGATGTTGAAGTCAAAGCTCGCATTCTGTTCTGGAGACCAGTGTTTTCCTACTATATTGAGTTGCTTTCTATGTAAGTTAATTAAGAGAAAGGTAAATAGGGACTCTTTCATGCTAATGACAACAGGTCTTAGAGCAGTGGTTATAAATCATGGTTCTGGGTTAACTACGCAAGAGTTAGTTGAAAGTGGGAGTAGATTTTATGCAATGAGTTTCTGGAGCATTAACAGTGTTCACTACATAGAACCCACAGTTAAGTAAATTGATGATTCACATAAGAGAACAATTGCAATTTGTGTGTGTGTGTGTGTGTGTGCGCTTGTCCACTGAAATCCAATATAAATAATCTATAATATAGTGAGTATGTCTTTGGTATAGTGTTCACAAATTTAGCAAAATAAAAACCCAGCACACTCAGTGAAATCTGCATTTCAGATTAAAAAAAGAGTATCACTTTTTTTAGTAGAAGTGTAGTCTAAATATTGTATGAGGCATATTTATAAAAAAATTATTCCTTGTTTATCTGAAATGCAAATTGAACTCAGGACCTTCTATTTTATCTGACAAGCCTTCTTAGGCAGTAACCTGAGTAAGGAACCAACTTTGCATGATTATTAGAGCTTACTGTTACACTTAAGAATATTCTGAGAATTCTTTGACCTCAAATCCATTTTTACCAAAATGGTTTAAGTGAAGATTATGCAAAGCTCTCAGATATATTTTAAAAATTAAAGTAACCTCTTTTTCAGTGCTGACTACCTCTATAACAGATGTGAATGCAGAAATGAACTTATAAATCTTAAACATTTCAGAGGTATTTGAATTATAGTTATTTCTTCAACTGCTTCCTGATGTTGCTCTGGTAAACTTTTGCCAGTTTGGAGGTGGCTGATCCCTTTTATTGCATGAAGACTAAAGAACACTGGCCTGTGAAGTAAATGTCAACCCCACAAGTTTTAATTTACATCTACCTACTATGAATATGCATGCTCCATCAGAAAATAGAAATAGCATTTCCCTAGCCAACATTCCAAACTGGGAAAATTAGGTAAATAACTCACTTGACATAGATTTCTATGTATGACATTATTTTCTTTCACAGAAAAAAATATTGATCAGCATCTTCTAAGTAAACCAGAAACATAAACCATGTACAATAACATGGCAGATAAGAGTCTGTCCTTCAGTTTAATGGAGGCATATACTTACACCAAAATTGCAAAAAGCCGTAGTCAAAAACAAAACAACAACAACAACAACAACAACAACAACAACAACAAAGATCAAGGGAACAAGTTAAAATCATTATCATTCATGGTGGACAATCTTGACTGGGCATCCAGTTCTGTTCCATGGAATCACTCTATTTCTCCAACCAATTTACTTCTCCATTAGGTGCAAAAATGTTTTGAAATATACTATAGTCTCCTCAGAACCCTACCATGCTCCAACTTTCCTGATCCTCTCAACTGAGTGGATACTGTTAACTCCTTATTTACAGGGGTAAAAAAAAAGGAATTCAAATGGAAATCTCCGCAGGTTCCCACTGTTACGTCTATAAATTAGCCTACATTCCCATTCGTGTTCTTCCTTCCCAGAACCTCCACTTTCGAAATCTGATCACACCCTTCCATACCAAGAACATTGCCAAAAATTTTCCTTTCTTCTGTGTCTTCAATCTCTCTCTCCATGGGTACCGGATCAATTATATTTTTATCGGTACTCAAGGACAAGTTACCCTATCTTAAACATATTTTTAAAAATATGTTTTCACTCTTGTGCGGATCCTGAGAAACGTAACAGAAGACCATGGGGGAGAGGAAGGAAAAAAAAATTAGAGAGGGAGGGAGCCAAACCATAAGAGACTCTTCAAAACTGAGAATAAACTGAGGGTTGATGGGGGGGGGGGGGTGGGAGGGAGGGGAAAGGCGGTGATGGGCATGGAGGAGGGCACCTGTTGGGATGAGCACTGGGTGTTGGATGGAAACAAATTTGACAAGAAATTTTGTATTTATAAACAAATAAATAAATAAATAAATAGGGATACCAGAGTGGCTCAGTCAGTTAAGTGTCAGACTCTTGGTTTCAGCTCAGGTCATGATCTCATGTTTGTGAGTTCGAGCCCTGAGTCAGGCTCTGCCCTGACAGTGTGAAGCCTGCTTGGGATTCTCTCTCTCCCTCTCTTTCTGCCCTGCCCCTGCTTGCATACACGTTTTGTCTCTCAAAATAAATAAACATTTAAAAAATATTTTGAAAAACAAATATTCTCCCCTTGATTCCTCATTTTCATCCAATGACTATCTTCATTGTCTGCTGTCCACTGCCTGTATTCTCCTGAGTTTTCTATACTTGTATTATCCATGTCTTAATTTATTTCTCATTTATGCTCCCTTTTTATTTGAATTTCTTCCTGACTATGCCATAGTTTTTATTATTTTATTTTATTATTTGAATCTATTCACTGATGGCCTTTATCTGATTCAACTCAGTAAACACCTCTCAATCTTTATTCACCAGTCATTACACTGTTGGTGGCACTTTGTTTTCTTGTTTGCTTGGTTGGTTGGTTGGCTGGTATTACATTTGTATCACTGGTTTCCACGATATCATACAAACCTTATTTCCTGAATGCTAGTTTTCAGCCCTATATGCCACTGTTCCCACATCATTAGGTGTTACAAGTTACACAGGGAGATATCCTTGATCCTCTTTCTAATTCTAAACACTCTTTCTAGAAACATGTGTTGTTGCATTTTTTTAAGTGTGTATTTATTTATTTTGAGAGAGTGAGCATGAGTGGGGGTGGGGCAGACAGTGAGATGGAGAGAGAATCCCAAGTAGTCTCCTCACTGTCAGTGCTTGAACTCATGAACCACGAGATCATGATCTGAGCCAAAATCAAGAGTGAGATGCTTAACTGACTGATCCATCCAGGAGCCCATGTGTTTTTCTACCATGTTTCTAACTTATATTAATATGCTGAGAGGAGCCAAAAACATATGTCCAGCAAAGACTGTCTTCTAGGTCTTAAGCTTCCATTTTTATGTTCACACTTTACAGATTTGTTTTGATGTCTTGTTGGCAGATCAATGTCGACATAGGCATCCATCTATCCATCCACTCATCGTTATGAATGATTACTATACATGAAGAGGATAAGACAACGAACAAAACAAAAAGAAAAACAACTAAACAAAATTCTTCCTTCTTTGTAGGTAAGGTATTATTTTGAAGAGTGGAACAGACTCAAAATTATTAATATGCTTATTAAGTTTTTATTAGTAACATAATATTAGCCGTGGAAAGGGTGACAACATTTGTGTGGTGATTGAAATTTTATATGCAGTGTCCAGTATATAATAAGTGAAACAACTAGTGTTGGGACTTTCTGGGAGAAGTCCAGTCCAGTGAAAAGATACAAATGCAAAGACCCTGAGGCAGATATATAATGGTTTGTTTGAGAAATTGCTGGGAAGCCAATGTGCCTGATTTAGGGAGGTGAGGATGAAGAACGAGCAAGGTAGAAGAAAATGAAATAATCAAGTTAAAGGAGCAATGGGAGGGGGCCTGATTAGTAGGGCCTTATACATCATTGTAAGTGGTTGGGGTACTACACAAGATGAGAATTCATCAGCAGGTTTGAACAGAGGCATGGCAAGAATTGACTTACATTTTAACAAGGTAAATTCCTGGTTGATCTTTAGGATTGAAGAGGTCAAGAGAGAAAGCAGGCCAAATAGTTAGAATGCATTGAAACACATTATTTAAGGAATGAAGTGCCTCAGACAAGGGTGTTAGCAGTGCAGGTGCTGATAAGTATTGGGATGCTAATACTTCTGAATATTGGAGTATTCATTCTGATATAAGGCATGAGAAAAAGAAGAGTCAAGGACAATTTCAAGATTCTGTATGTTGCTGTGTCACTGAAAAATTGGAAGACTGACACTAACTAGATTAAAACTGGAAACTGACATACAATATTCAAATTATTCACCAAAACTTAGTTCTTGTCTAGTGTTTCTTTTCTTAGTAAATTGTATAAATCAGTTATGCAATCCAAGAAAATTAAGTGATGCTTATATCCCTATATATGCTTCCTGAGAAAAATATTTACAAATTTATATATAAATATTCAAGTAATATGTATAAAAGATATCCTTGATATATAAATGCATATTGATATATTAAATATCCATCTGTATATGATATTCATATCTCATCAATCTATATAAACATATCAATATATTTGAATATATAATATAAATAATACATATTTTCCTATTTGAATTCAGACACCAAACACTGAGTCCATGAAACCAATCTCCTTATTATTCTCTCTAGTCCAGTCTATTACAGAAGTGACTTAATCAGATTCCCCCATCCATTTTGCCTCCTGAAAATTTATTTTTTAAACCTAAGAAAGAAAGAAAATGTTTTCAAATAGAAAACTTAGATCTTTAGCTTAAAACCTGTGATTGTCTTTCCAGTTTCCCTTAAACTCAAAAATTCTTAAATTGACTATCAGAACCCTGAATATTCTCTTAGCCATCTGTGTCTCCAGCTTTATCATGAACGAAACTATCCTTTTGTCCATATATTTCAACCATGATAATTTTCTTTCAGTTCATCACATGCAGTCCACTCACTTTTGCACAAGAAGCTCCTTACATGTGCTATTTCCCCAGAAAGTTAAATTCTAGCTCATTTTTATACTTTCTTTCTGCCTCCAACAAGGTGTCTTTTTTTTTTTTGTATGAAAATATAATTTCTGAACCCATAGAACAAGTCAGGTTCAATTGTCAAGTGTGTTTATAGCATTTTATACTATAGTTATTTATTTACCAACTTGCCATATAGATTATATGCTTCATGAAAACAGAGACCACAATGTCTTGATAAGATACAGATCTCCTGTGCTTATAAAATATAATTTGTATACTAAATTAATGAAGAGGTAGGTTTTACGTTGGTTTTAATTTTGTTTCTCCCAAAACATCATTTATAAATGGGTTCATGAGATTATGTGTTAAAACTATACACATGTATTAATGTATTATTTGATATATGCATTAATTCATAACACATTCATTAAAATAGCTACATTTTTATATATGTATTAATGTAATGAGTACTTTTTAAACATTATATAGTTTTTGTTATTGTAATGTGGCAACATTTCCCAAGTTGTGTTTGGAGAGGATTAAGTAATATAATTTCCAATGCAAATAAATTAAGAAACACTGAATTAAATAAGTTTTAAAAATATAGATCTTTAGGACAAGTATTCTCACTGTCTTGATATAATACACTGTATTATGAATCTCCAAGAGGAAAAAATATGACAATTTGCCAAATTAAATGCCCACGGAATTTCTAATAGGAAGATCTTGCTTGATATGAAGTGACAATAAACTGTAGACTGGCTAATATATGAACATAGACCATCAGAACAATCTGTTAATTAATCTATTCCAGGGGCAAAACTAAAATAATGAGTAGAATACATTCAGTCACAAGTGCTCATTTAATGACATATAAAAACCCATATTGATGTAGTCTGGAAGGAAAAAAAATGGAAAATTAGAATAAAGAGATGTAGTAGTTAAGAGATAAGGGGCTACAGCAGTAATGAAGTCTCCTTTTCATTATCTATATGAGTAGTTCACTATAAGATTTCCTAGCAACCCATAATTTTGATATATGATGAATTTATCTGATTTTTTAATGTTATAGTCCTTACAGCAATTTAAACCAGAAAGGTTTAGAAGATTATTTCAGATATTGTGGATATCATCAAAGAGAAGGTAATTTCAAGGAACATATACTCTTTGATTACAAGCTGAATTCAAAAATAAGAAAGTGCCCTAGGAATATGGCTGTAAATCAATCCAGTAAATTGTACATATGAGTTTATTTTCTCACAACATATTGAAAATAGTTTGCCTACTATAGGATGTTTAGGTTTGTTACACCGGGGGGAGGGGGGTGGGCAGAGGAAACTTAATTATGTATGTGGTGCTTGAAAACTGCTTTCCATATAAATATTTTTTTGTAAATCAATAAAAATAAGTACCCCCCAAAATTAAAAAAATAAATAAATAAAAGCATTGTAAATGTACTATACTATACTCAGCATCTGATAGAACACCTGAAAATTTCATACTTATAATCCTGATAGGTCTTTTTAAATACTGTGTGAGCCATCTTTGAAATTTACTGGAGTGAATTGATCCTAGGGGAGCTAAGAGCAGGACCTTGAATGAGAGCCAACAGATGCTCTATAAATATCAATAGGCAAGGTTAAGTCAGAGTATTCTTTTTTTAAAGAAACACAAATCACAAGAATCCTTACCTGTTAAAATATTTTCCTTGTTATCTGTTCATCTTTGCCCCAATTTATAAGTTGAATTAATATTGCTTTACAAATTCCTAAATGCAAATAACTTGTACATACAGTTTAAATGCCATAGCCTTCCTTACTGACAGCACCTCTCCAGAGAAACAAGTGTATAGCATTTTCCATTTCTTTGTCTTTCTTAAGGTTATTCTATGAATCCACTTGTTCTGTTCTCTAAAATGTCAATTAGGATCAGTCCTGCCTCTCCCACTGACAGTTCTCGATTTCTACCTGCAAGAGTTTCCTTGGAGATCATCCATTTTCAAGGAGTTCCCCAATCTCACCATTTCATCGGGGCTTTAGTTTGCTCATGTGAGCAAAATATACAAGACTCATATGTTATTTTTAATTGAGTTTTTCTTAAGAGGTTATATTTTGTAAAATCTTTTTTAAAGTGCCCTTAGAACATTTAAAACATGATTCTAGAATGCTAACATTTTATGGTATTATTTGAGTCAACAATTTTACAATTGTTCCTCGTCCCCAAGGAAATTTGGTGATCAGTTCAAAACCATACGTGATAATTTTTGTGATTTCTGCTCCTTTTTCTTAAATGCACAATACATCGGACACATAAGTTTATATGATTTGTTTTTGTTTTTGTTTTTTGCTAGAATAGGATTATGGACATGAAAGTTGATTTCAAATTTGAAGGAATTCTATTTTTACAAAAAAACCAAAAAGACAATAAGAGGCTCAATATTATAACTTAATGGGATAAAAATTAAGCCTTAATATGGGGAGAAAATGAAACATTTATACTCTATCATGAACAGGAGGCCTCATGGTCTTTAACCAAATGACAGATAATTAGTTGTCAGAAGCATGAGAGGACAAAATCTGGCACTAAAAGAAAATTTATTCAAATTCATTTTTAAGGACATTTTGACTCTGATATCTTACAATTACTTCAATATCCCATGGTAGAAAGTGAATAGTATAAATTCTGTTTCCAGAAATCCAGTATACCTAAAAGCAGAAACTTCTCACCATAAAATTAAGCAGAAGAACATTGTAAATACAAAAATATTTTAAGTATTTTCTTATATTAAGAATAAGAACAGGGTGCCTGGGTGGCTCAGTCAGTTGAGAGTCTGACTCTTGATTTCAGCTCAGGTCATGATCCCATGGTTTGTGAGATAAAGCCCCACATCAGGCTCTGTGCTGACAGCGTGGAGTCTGCTTGGGATTCTCTCTCCTTCTCTTTATTTGCTCTTCCCCCACTCACTCTGTGTCTCTCTTAAAGAAAGGAAGAAAGAAAGAAAGAAAGAAAGAAAGAAAGAAAGAAAGAAAGAAAGAGCAACAACAACCAAGACTAAAAAACAAAGAGGGAGAAGGAAAAGGAAACTGGACTTGAAAGCTGAAATAAAAAGCTTCTAGAGGAATTTACTAATTTCAGTAGCCTATAGAATAACATTTGTAAAGATTATCCCAAGGGAATGAAAGAAGGCATGAACTAGAACAATGTTAGTATTTGGAAAGAAAAAAAAAAAAAATCCAACACTAGCAGTCATAGAGCCAAAAGGACAATCCTAGTAAGAATCAGGTGCAAAAACCAGGATGACAATAAAGCAAAAAGTTCTTACTGAGCTGCGCAGTGTTCGACAGAAGGGCACCCTCAGAATTTTAATCACAGAATTACCCACTAACACATCCAACTCTTGAATTTTTAATAACTATTATCTCCAAATTCAGAAAATCATAGTTAACTGAAAGTAGTCCCGAGTATGTAGCAAATTTAGTACTTGACATTAAAAAAAAAAAAAAAAAAAAAAAAAAAAAAAAAAAAATCAGTACTCTCTGCGGAATAAACTCGAGTTTACAGGTTCCACTAACTGAACTCAATTGAACGTGAGCTCACAAAGGAAAATTACACAACAAAGGGAGAGGAGCCAAAGGAAATATCACCAGTGCAATTAAGGCCTTGGACTCCAGATGGCGAAATTATAAAAAGCAAAATACATGATAGTATATACATTTTAAAAGGTAAAAGATTTTAGGGTCACCTGGGTGGCTCAATCGATTTAGCGGCCCACTTTGCCTCAGGTTGTGATCTCACGGTTCCTGGGTTCGAGCCCCTAGTTGCACTCCATGCTGACAGCTCAGAGCTTTGAGCCTGCTTCAGGTTCTATGTCTCCTTCTCTCTCTGCTCCTTCCCTGCTTGTACTCTCTCTCTCTCTCTCTCTCAAAAATAAATAAACGTTATTTTTTTTAAAGTAAAAGATTTGAAATAAGGACAAGAAATAATCATTTTAATAACAGATTCTTAGAAGTGACAAATTTTATTTCTTTATATAAAAAATAGCGTTACCATAAATCAAAATTCAGTGTTTGTGTTAAGTAAGACACAGTTAAAACAGCTAAGTTAACTTGTTGATTAATATGAAAAGATGACCAACAATAAATGCATAGTAAAATAAAAATATATTTATAGAGAACAACATTTAATGTATAATATGAATCAAAATAAATTTTGCTTATATAGGAATAACTGAAAATACATGTTTTGAGGCAAATTTTATTTTCAAGGTTATTCATCATATTTGTTGTTTTTCCTTACTGAACCCATCTTAGTCTAGCCCCATTAGAGAAAATAAATATTCATTATCCTAAGTGGAGTTTTTGCTTATTTGTTTGCTTTTACTTATGTAAAATAAATAGGTAATTATATGCGTGGATTTGCTACAACAAACAGAAATATGTGACATTAGTACTAGGGATAGGCTTTTGAAATGATAGTAGAATAGTGACACATTTGACAAAATAGTCCCTACCATAGTATGGAAAGCATGTGATGTACCTAAGGGATCTTGCCTTTCAGCATATTGCTTAGATATCTTAGGATTGTTGGTGTGCCTTGATTGGTTGTTATTGGCTCAAGAGATGAGTTTCACAAAATAACAACCCAATATGTAAGCAAGAATTAAGGAAATCAAAAGAAATCTGAAATGTCTACAATTATAACTTTTTCTCATTTCTAACTCATAAAAAAGATCAAATTGACAAGAATTTGTGTATTTGGGGGATAGAGTGGCAAGTCTAAGGGATATAAACATAGCAGGCCACTGACTGGGCCTGGGCTCTAATGTAATGTTTTACATTTTTAGTGTTGATGGCACATAGTTGGTTTTAATATTTATTATATATTTTATGCATGAAGTATATAATACTTTTTTCAGGGGCACCTGGGTGGCTCAGTCGGTTAAGCGTCTGACTTCAACTCAGGTCACGATCTCGCGGTCCGTGAGTTCGAGCCCCACGTCGCGCTCTGGGCTGATGGCTCAGAGCTCAGAGCCTGTAGCCTGCTTCTGATTCTGTGTCTCCCTCTCTCTCTGCCCCTCCCCTGTTCATGCTCTGTCTCTCTCTGTCTCAAAAATAAATAAACATTAAAAAATTAAAAAAAATAATAATACTTTTTTCATATATAACATTTTTTAAACATTTTCTGGAACAGAGTAGGATAAAAATGATCAGGAAAGGTTTTCGTATCAAAATGATAATAAATATATTCTGCACGGAATCACAGTATGGTTTCCAAAATTCCCTAAACCCAGAGGGATATCAAAGAAGCCTCTTCACATTTGACTAAAGTAATTTACATGCGGAATATTTGAAAATTAAAAAAAAAAAAAAAAAACAGAGAAATTAAGGTGAAAAGACCAAACATACTGTTCAATTTTTTTTTTCAGTAATATCTCTTTTTAAGCAAATCTAAGAGGGAAACTGACATATGAGTAGAATAGTTGTGGTCATTTGGAAAATAGTGATTTGGAGAGAGTCTATGTGTTAAAATACCATTAGTCGTGGACTCAGGGACTTAAAGTAGGATCCTAATTACATTGTTTAACAGTTTCATGAACTGGTATTTTAATTTGTTGCATTTATACCTATAACAGTAGTTGTTGTTATTTTTTATATAACTGACACTTATAGAAAACTATTTTGTGATAAATACTATACTAAGTACTGTGCTTATAGTACTTAGTAAAAAAGTCACGATCCTTGCTTTCCTGTATGTTAAACTTTAAAGATGGTGACCTAACACATAACTACAAGTATACAAGTAAGTAATTGCTATTTGAATGTATGTTCAAGACCAACCAGTAGAGCTTGACTAATGAAAAGTGTTCTTCGTGGAACGGCTTTCTGAGAAAATTACCTTTAAATAGAAATCTGAAAAGCCAAAGGACTCAGCCATTAAGAAGTCTGTGCAGTGGTACAAAGAGGGCTTTCAGAACAGATCAAGCCAGGGAATGACAGAAAAATGTAGTCATTTTTTTAAGAGTTGGGCATTTTCTAAGAATTAAAAGGACCCTAGGGCTAAAGCATAGAAGCAAATAAGAAGAGTGCCTGAAGGGAGCTTTCACAGGTAGGAAAGCTCCAGATAATCAGAGCTACCAGTGGTCTATCTAAAGAGCTATTGGTTTTAGTTTTAGCAAGAGGAAAGCATTGGATACATTAACCATGAAAGTGACATGTCTGATTTTCTAGTTTATTGGCCTCTACTATACATGGAAATAAGAAACAGAGGCTTGGAATAGAGTCAGTGGCAGTTTGAAAGGTGAAAAGTTTGAGATATATTTGTTAGACATGATAGATGTATTGATAAAATTTCCATTAGAATGGGAAAATAAAGAAACACGAGAAAAATGTTATGTTTCTAATAATTCAGTGGATAATAATACTGTTGACCAACGAAGGAAAGAATGGGGATATCAAGTTTGTAGAGGACTCCATGCTTTTGTTTTTGTTTTTTGAAAAGTATTCAAATGTGAAAAATCTGTATGACACCCACATGGAGATTTAAAGTAACAAACAGAAAATTGGGCCCACTGGCAAATGGGTTATGACCTGGGGAGTGAGAAAGCCAGTTAAGACAGAAATCACAACTTAAACATGGTTCCTGACTCACAAGATAAGATATACTCTGATCTGTGATGTGCATCACAAACTATTTAAATTCAAACACATTTAAGACTTTTGTTTGTTTGTCTGTTTGTTTGTTTAGACTTATCCTTTCCAAGACAAGATTCGACACATCCTACTTGAAAAGCAGCATTTCATGGACTCAAAAGGTACAATTTCTGCATGTTCCAGCAACATTTCTGAATGATACAGTTTCTAAATGTTCCAGCTTTTTTATTTTTTTATTTTTGGAACACATTAATTGTGTGTACAGAAGGGTACAAATTAAATGGTAAAAGACATTTGAAAAACGTGGAAGAATTTTTTGGGCTTCCTATTGAAAATAAATACTATTTCCTGGCAATGTAAAAAGAATGAATATTTGAGATTGGGGCACCTGGGTGCCTCAGTTGGTTCAGCGTCCGACTCTTGATTTTGGCTCAGGTTATGATCTCACGGTTCATGGGATGGAGCCCCACATTGGGCTCTGTGCTAACAGCACAGAGCCTACTTGGGATTCTCTCTCTCTCCCTCTCTTTGTACCCCTCCACAGCTTGCTCTCTCTCTCTCTCTCTCTCTCTCTCAAAAATAAATACACATAAACAAGAATATTTTAGATTTGAGTTTATAATATTAAAATGAAATCATTATATTCAACTTATTTTTTCACAAGATCATTCAACTATTTGTACGTATTTACGGGGAAAGAAGACAGAAAATCACTTCAGGAAGAGAATACCTTCAAGCTTATTGCCATAGTCCAGGTGAGGGAGGATATACCATAGTGACTGCAACAGATATGGAAAAAGTGAAAGATTTGAAAACTTGAGGCAGATTTAACAAGACTGACATATGATAGAGCAAAGCATATGTCACTGGACCCTCAGCTAAAGCTACTTCTTGGATGGCTGTGCCATTTATATCAATGATGAATTATGTAAATGGAGAATGTCAGTATTTGGTGAGTTCAGTTTTAGAAACATC
Organism: Panthera leo; assembly: GCF_018350215.1. Classification (NCBI taxonomy): domain Eukaryota; kingdom Metazoa; phylum Chordata; class Mammalia; order Carnivora; family Felidae; genus Panthera; species Panthera leo. The sequence continues at coordinate 223,637,287 of NC_056679.1, forward strand.
AACTTTTAGTGGAATGTGTTTCATAGACACATACATGTTCAGCTTGAGTGTTTATTCAACAAATACTTATTGAATATCTACTAAGGCTAAATTGTGTTATTTGCCTTGAGGACAAACTAGAGAACAAAACAAGTAAATATAGAAGCATATATACAAACAAAACAAGCATATATTGTGGTGGCTTTGTATTTTAACAGAGAAGTCTGGGGGTGCCTGGGTGGCTCAGTCGGTTAAGCATCCGACTTCAGCTCAGGTCATGATCTCACAGTTTGTGGGTTCAAGCCCCGTGTCGGGCTCTGTGCTGACTGCTCAGAGCCTGGAACCTGCTTCGGATTCTGTGTCTCCCTCTCTCTCTGTTCTTCCCCCCGTTCATGCTGTCTCTATCCTTCAAAAATAAATAAACATTTAAAAAAAAATTTTTAAAGAGAAGTCCAGATTACAATTAAAAATGTGAATGATATCAGAAAAAAATCATGGAAAATTCCCTTGTGAAGGAACGTGGTACCCAAGGAAGAAGTTGTAGAATGAAAAGAGAAGAGGCCTCCAAACAGAATCTTAACATTTCCCGATACTTATGGGGCGCCTGGGTGGCTCAGTCGGTTAAGCGTCTGACTTTGGCCCAGGATGTGATCTCATGGTTCCTGAGTTCAAGCCCCACATGGGCTCTGTGCTGACAGCTCAGAGCCTGGAGCCTGCTTCGGATGCTGTGTCTCCCTCTCTCCCTCTGCCTCTCCCTTGCTCAAACTCTCTCTCTCTCTCTCTCTCTCTCTCTCTCTGTCAAAAGTAAATAAATATTTAAAAAATTTACAAAATATTCCCAATACTCAAGAGTAAGGAACATGAAGAAAAGCCTCAGAATAGTTTGGGAGAGATGTCCAGAGACAGAGAATAAAAAGTGACTGCTTAGTATTCACAGATTCCATTATAAGCAAGTGTTCGAGATCAAGAAACACTGTTTGTGAGGTAAAACAATCATAATTTGAATGTATTATATGAATTCCTATGATGATTATGGATAATTTTTCTGAGAGCAAGTTTAAAGACATAGAAAGAGATGTCAGATTGGGATGAGTAAAGAAGTAATTTGACAATAATTAAGGTTGAGCTGGTTTTTTCCAGGGGGTAAGTTAGGTAACAGCAAACAAACAGACAAAAACACCACTAGAGCACATCTAAATGTTAACGATAGTGAATGAGCAAAAGACGTGGCAAAAACAGACACTATCCTTGAATAGTCCTCAAAACGTTTGAAGGAAATGACATTTATAAAAACAAACAAACAAACAAAAACAACAACAACAACAACAACAACCATGATTGAAAAGATGTGGAGACAATTCCTTTCAAACAGAAGCACTGAAGGAAACATACAAATATGGAGGTTCTGGCCAGTGGAGGAGCAGGGAGTTCATATCTAGTGGCTTTGTACATTTCAAGATATCATGGGTCAAATTAATATTCTGAAGGGAAAGGTAATGCATGGATTTGGAGATTCGAGAAAAATGAAGACTTTAAGATTAGTTATTCAGAAAATAGGACCATGCACAGAACTAGAAATGCATGATAATAGGGCAGTATCCAGGCAAAATTATCCACTTTCTTACAGTTATAACAATCAAGATGTGTGATTTGTTCATTAGAAGATATTTTTTAAGATAGTGATTAAAGTGGTTGACTATGGTGCCCATGGAGATGAGAAGGAAATGTGAATAAAGAAGAATGGGGAATATGGGTGCCAATTAAAATCCTCTTTTCAAATCCAAAGATCCTCATAAAGAAAAAAAAAAAAAAAAGGAGGGGCAATTGGGTGGCTCAGTGGGTTGAACGTCTGACTCTTGATTTCAGCTCAGGTTATGGTCCCAGGGTCACAGGATAGAGCCCCACACTGGACTGCATGCTGACCATGGAGCCTGCTTAGGGTTCTCTCTCTGTCTCTCTCTCTGTCTCTCTCTGTCTCTCTCTGTCTCTCTCTGTCTCTCCCTTTGCTCCTCTTTCTCACTTATGGCTCTCTCTCTCTCTCTCTCTCTCTCTCTCTCAAACAAAAAAAATTCAAAAGAAAAGAAAAAAAAAACTTTATAATACAGGATTTATCACATATATCTGTTACCAGTCAGAATAGAATAGGTTGTGCTTCCGTGATAAAAGCAAGAACACAAATCATCTCTAAAATTTTTGCAGCTTAAGAAATTAAGGTTCGGTTCTTGCTCCTATCATAGTTTGATTGGTGTTTAATGAGTAGCCATCCCTACTGCAATTAAAGAAACAGGGACTTTTCCAACTGGTGGCTTTCCTGTCCCCAAAGGACCTACTCCAATTCCTCCACTGGGACTTGTATTCAGCAATCATTTTTAAAGAAAGAGTGAGGCCCAGGTCTTATGGGAAAATCCAGGATGGAAAACAGTATACATGCATTTTGATCATATTCGGTCAGCTAGAGCAAGTCCTCTAACACCAACCCAACTGTAGTCCCCCCGGATGCCCAGGAAGAGAAGACTGCAAAATGAGCATGTAGCCAGTCCCCACTATGGTAGAGCAAATTGAAACCATCTGTGTCTATCATTACCTTGATATTAAAATCCATAAGGTCAGTAACTATCTATTTCTCTTTAAGGTGATCATTATATCAGAAGTGAGTGGAAGGAAGTGACTTTTCTACTGTAATGAATAGTGATGTGGTATAAAAAAAGTACAAATTGCTAAAGTAGCAAATAAAGTAAGAAGTAAGCCAACCTGTTCCACTGGCAATACAGCTCAAATTACAGGGAAATTTTGACAAAAGGTGGCCTCAAATAATAGGGAGTCTATGAAGGAACGACAAATAGAGTTTTTGTTTTTTGTTTTTTTAATTTTTTTAAATGGCTATCTTTGGGGCAACTGGGTGGCTCCGTTGGTTAAGCACCCAACTCTTGATGTAGGCTCAGGTGGTCATCTCAGATGGTCCTGGGATCGAGCCCAGCGTCAGGTTCCATGGTGAGCCTGTTTGGGATCCTCCCTGTACCTGTCTCCCTGTTCTCCCCCCACTCATGCATGTGTGCATGCTCTCTCTCTCTCTCTCTCTCAAAATAAGTAAATAATCTTAAAAAATGATTATTTTAATAATAGTTCATGCATAATAATAAAAATCCTCCAAATATAATTTAACTTACAGGGTATAGGATTAGGTAAAGAAAATTCTAATATGTATGGCTTTTTTAAATCATAAGACTGTCAAATTAAAAGTACACATTAATTGTTCTACAAAATCCACAAATAAAATTAATAAGGTACATGAAAATACAATGTAATGTGGTAAACAATCATGTCACAGAAGAAAATGAGACCTTGCCTTAGCCATTTATCTTGTGCTAGAGTCCTGTGGTATAAAATCTATGTTGTCCTAACTTTGAAGACTTGAGCTTAAAATACATTGACACTGAGGAATAACAAGATATATGTGTGTACTAAAATATATACATATATGGTTTATGCTCCTGAAAGGATAGTTTAGGTCCCATTCATTTGCTTTAGGCATGCTGACTTCATACACTAGGATAAAAAAAAATGCTAAATAATATATGGGATACAGTCAGCACACCCCACTTAAACCTTAGTCTTCAAAGTATTGCTCTGAGTTATGTTGCTTATTAGAGTATCAAGGGAAGAAGATTTTCAAAAGCGCCCACATAAATGCATACACAAATCCTAAACTGTGTTCGTAATGGGGCCTTAGGAGCACAAAATGGATAATGGCACCACGGATGCCTATACACATATGTGGATGTTTGATTTAAAAACCACTGTTGGCTATTATTTCTAAAATCTAGTTGTACAGTGTCATTGGCCAATTACACTGAGCATGGATTCAGTGCAGACACTATTTTAGACTAAATAAATTATAATAAATTTCTTACGTCTTTTACTTTATTAGCTTAAATCTTTTTGGATTGTTACTTGATGTAACAATTATTAGCATTGTAAACTTACATATGATTATTATTAGCATTGTAAACTTACATATGGTTTACAGATTACTAATGTTTTCCTATGTTACATTGAGGTAAGTGAGATATTAATTCCGATTAATAGACTATGGTAGATTGTCATTTTGCGGATTATCAGAGTGAGGATGTGACAAAATTTTCCTCTGAGATTGTTTTTTTCTTTGCTTTGCTTTTAAAGGCTTCTATCATGCTGTAATGTATTTAAAGCCATCAAAGAACTTCAAAACTGAAATATTATTTTATGTATCATGAAATGTAATGATTTCCAGCAAATTTAAGAACACAATGTATTTTGTAATCTATGAATAAGGAAACGTTACATCTAATATTTCTATAAGAGCTACAGAATTATAACTTCATAATAGTAATTTCAAGATATGCAATTTTTCTTGAATACTCAAAGGAGTAGAATTATCTCTGATGAAAGTAAAGTGCATTCATTCTCATGAAACATCGAATTTACTGTACATATCTCACGATGTTCTCTCATGGAGATAACAACAAAAAATATTCTATGTAGAGTAAGAAAACCAGTTCTGGGATGTTGAGCTGTTATTCACAGTGGTTTCCTCAAGAAATGCAAATTTTGAGTAGAAAAAAAATATATATATACATATATATACATATATATGTATATATATATAAATACATACATATATATATATGTATATATATCATGGCTACATTTTGATTACAATTGAAAGATTATTAATTGACCATAGAAGAATAAACTAAATATATAATTGATATAAATAAATATACGGAGGTTCCCATCGTGGATCATTAGGGATTGTTTCCATTTAAAAATGTACTCAACAAAGCTCTCTGATATTTGAAAAATATGTCCATCTTACTTCACAGGGCCACTCTTAAATTATACTGAGTTAATAGATGCAGACCATTTAGAGACCTCCAAAAGGAACAAAAGCATTTTAACCGTTTCAGTCTCCCTGTTTCATACACACCTGCAAGGCAAGACCCTATGTGTTTCGTACTTGTCTACGCATGATCTAAGTTTTTAAAGCTGCTGTACATCTTTACTCCAATTTTACAAGCACAAAACCGGGGTCAGGCTGAGATATCTACATGATTTACTCAGTCCTGAAAGCCAGCCATAGGGCATGCTGAAGATTCGCATCAAAGCTCAGAATTTCCAAGCCGAGCACATTTCGTTCTTCCACCATAGTACCCTTGGATTCCTTTTACCAGTTCTGCAAACTCGTACCTTCGGTCCTGGATGCTTTACTTCCGGCAGCTCCATCCTGCATCCTTCTTCAGAGGGCTGCTCCTTGGCTCCTGGAGCTGCCTCACCCAGAATTACAGAGAGGAGACAGTGCTCTGGCAGGGGTGAAGGGTCACACCTTGTAAGGAAGCCTGAGGGATGGCTCATAAAGGGTAATTCCTACTCAAGTCCTGCCCAGGGTCAGACTAAGGTGGAGACTTCATAAGAAGCTGGGCCCTTGACCGTGTCTTCTTCTACTCGATTCTGTTTACCAGGCTTTATCGATTTCTCCTGCTGGAACTTCCTTTAAAAATCACTTACACCTGGACCTTTATCCCAGGCTATCCTTTCGGAGAAGAAGAATCACCTGGAGAGATTGTTCAACACAGGCTCCTGAATCACAGGTTTCTGACCGCAGAGTCAGTAGGTCCTGAAGGGAGACCTGAGAATGTGTACTTCTAACAAGCTCCGAGGTGTTGATGATCTTAATGGTCTATCACTCACACTATGATGGTCCTTTGTAGAAAAGCTAAGCCAAGATAATTTCATAAAGAAGCGGTCTCTTACCTTCATTGTGAATCCCAGTCCCATCCCGTAAAGTTCTGGTTGAAACACGATGCGAGGGCCCTCACTCACAGTTTTATATGTGTCACTAAACACATTGAATTTTCCAGTAAGAGTATCATGCTGTCGATTTTAAAGAAATTCAATTTCAATTATTGAGATAAAAAGCATTGCCTTTTTCAGGCTAATAGTAGAAAATGAAAAGTGGCTTTATAAAATTTAAAATATTTCCCATTACGTTTTCTACCAGGTAATTATTTTTCTATTCCAATTTTTATTAGTCAATTATTCCAAAGAAGAATACCTAACTTCTCACTAGAAGGTTCTATATTATCATGAGCTACCCAGGGGTGTTGGGCTGACAGTAAGGCAGAAGGGAACTTTTGAAATCCACCCATTTATGGCTTGGATGAATGTCAGCATTTGACAAAAAAATGTGCAGCCATGCACAGAATGATAGCATTCTTGGTTGCAATATATATCTTGTTATAATCATTCATGTTGCAATGAAAATTGATAGTGCGTATTTTTGTGTGTGTTACTTATGCAGTACCATTTTTCTTATTACTGGAATCATAGTCCTTTAGAAAGGCGTATGTCTTTAGAAAGACACACACACAACAACAAAAACAAAAATCAGTGACTTTTGCTAATAGGAAACAGACTTCAATATACATATTCAAAGTTAAAATGTTCAATTGAGTTTTTTTTTTTACTGAAATGCCTAAGCCAAATGATTACTTATCATTTCATTTTAATAAATCAATACCATACCCTACCATAAATGTATTTGCGTATAAAGATGTCAAATCCTCATGGTAATTTCTCCTTCGAGGCATTTTTAAAACAAAAAAGTATTTCATTGTAGTTTACTTTCAACCTGTCTGTCTTTATAGAAGCACTGCTATGAAAAAATGTTATGAGCACATAATAACTTTTTAAAAGATACAGTCAGTTGACTATGAAACTTCCATTAAGAAACCTATCAGCTAAGGGGCGCCTGGGTGGCTCAGTCAGTTGAGTGTCTGACTTAGCTCAGGTCATGATCTCATGTTTCGTGGGTTCAGGCCCAAGTTGGGCTCTGTGCTGACAGCTCAGAGCCTGGATCCTACTTCAGATTATGTGTTTCCCTCTCTCTTTGTCCCTCCTCCCCCTTGTAGAGCACTCTCTCTCTCTTTCTCTCAAAGATAAATAAACATCAAAAATTAAAAAAAATAAACCTATTAGCTAAAAGATAGCCTAGTGTAGCCAGTGATATGAGCTTTCTTTGAATAAATGCAGAAATTTATGACCTAAGGATTATAAATTTAACTTCAGATATATTCATACACTTGAAGCTGTCAATGTCAAGGTTCATATAAATGCTATCATTTGTTTAGGATAAGTAGAGTCAGTTAATTTATCAACATTCTTTTATCCGTCTGGTATAATATCTCTATATATTAGATATTGGTACAATCCATAACAGGGTTCCATATACACACAAATAACTTACAAGAAATGAAGCAAATTATATTTTTTAAAAAAGAAAGAAAAACAGTAAAAACTTTACCTTAGTATTTCAATTTTTGTAAAAGTTGTGCCATATGACTCCTTTTCTGCTTCATTTAGAAATTCAAATGTGACATTGACATTTTATATCCTAAGAAGCAATATTTCATTTTTAGTACCGGTCAAGGGATAGTAATGATAGATTTATGGCTGTGCCAAGATCATTATATAGATAAAATTAAAGCAGAATCTCAAGAAATCCTTAGTCAGCTCTTCACATAGCCTGAACCTTACATCTTTGGAGGTGACTTTGATCTTAATTCCTGTCCAGGGCATCTCACATCACAGCTACATTTGTCTTATTTCTTATATAACATTTCAGCTTGGGGAAATTTTGCAAACCTTTTTTCGAAAAAAAAAAGAAAAAAAAAAAAAAAAAAAAGAAACCTGCCTCGAACTCCAGGGACAAATGAACCATTTGTTTCCATGTCCCATTTAGAGGCAAAGACCATGCCGAACACATCAAAGGAGACATAAGCAGCCAGAATAGCACAAGTTAGGAAATACAATGCTGTGAAGCAGTGGTTGAAACATGCTTTCCCCTGAAACAACTTATTATTAACCATCTTGCAATTATATGTCAGTCTTGATGGATAAGTATGTCTTATTTACAATATGTGTAATTTTGAAATGATCCATAAATATTAAATAACAACTCTGTATTTTCTAAAAGTGCATTGTATGAGTGGGTATGTTTTCTGGAAAATAAAATGTAAATATATTGAGCTGTTAGAATGAAGTACAGGGGCGCCTGGGTGGCTCAGTCGGTTAAGCGTCTGACTTCAGCTCAGGTTATGATCTCACACCCCGTGAATTCGAGCCCCGTGTCGGGCTCTGTGCTGACAGCTCAGAGCCTGGAGTCTGCTTCAGATTCTGTGTCTTCCCCTCTCTCTGCCCCTCCCCTGCTTATGCTCTGTCTCTCTCTGTCTCAAAAATAAATAAAAACATTAAAAAAAATTAAAAACAAGAATGAGGTACAAAAGTCAATAAATTATTCACACAAATTCACAAAGGAAAGCATTTCTGCTTACTTATAGGCTGGTTTTTTTTTTTTTGTATCACTAAAAAAATCCAATGATGAAATGAGTGTATTATTAGGAAAATACGTATTCATTTTATATATGTATAAATGTGTATATGTTTACCCATGCAATGCAATACTGACAGATATATGTGTCACATAAAAACAGGTTGAATATGCATTCTGTACTTAAGGAGCTTATCAGTTAGCAACTATAATATGGCATGTCAATAAAAAGACATGATTAAATGGAAGAGTGATGATTGTCCTAAGATTTTCAAAAAAGAACAGGTATAAATCTTATTCTGTTACAATCTAAAGTGCTGATTTTCCTTATTTGTCTCCAGTGTCCTATTTATGATAAATACTTTATACCAGTGGTGATTAAATTATTTGTATAATATATACTAGTTGGGATGCATTTGTTGTTTGCAAGAAAGAAAAATCATATGCAGTTGGAGGAGCTTATTTGTCATCAGACAAGAAGGGGTGTCAGCACCAGGGAGCTGAGGTTTCTCGTTCTGTAAAAGGACTAGAGTTTGGGATTGAAATGCTGATAGCTGGGGTTAAGCCCTCACTCACCATTCTCCTCTGTTTCTCCCCTGAATCTGCTTGTATCTTTCTTTCTCTTCCCTCTTTGCCCCCTCCTTGCCTCCATACTTTTCTGGAATAAATACAGTAGTTTTCCCTTATCCATGGAGAATACATTCTAAGACCCTCAAGGAATGCCTGAAACCACCGATAGATCAATAGATAGATAGATAGATAGATAGATAGATGATAGATAGATAATGCATACATGATCTACATTTATACATAGATGATATATATTACATATATAAATATATATTTATTATAAATATAAATATATATATTTATGTATATATATATACCATTTCTTTCCTAAATATACATACCTATGATAAACTTTAATGTCAAGTAGGCACAGTAAAAGATGAACAGCAATACCTAATAATGAATGAAATAATCATAACAATATGCTGTAATAAATGTTTTGTGAATGTGGCCTCTTACCATACTGTATTCACCCTTCTTGTGATGATGTGGGATGATAAAATGTCTTCGTGATGAGATGAAGTGAGGTGAATGACATAGACGTTGTGACATAGGGGGAAGCAACTGTTGACCTTCTGACTATTTCTCCAAAGGAGGATCATCTGCTTCAGGACCTCGGTTGAAGGCTGGTAACTGAAACCACGGGAAGAGAAGTCATAGATAAGGGGGTAGTACTGTATTGGAAAAATACCTATCGAAAATTTTTGAGAAAACATAAATCTGTGTCTACATGGTTTATCTGCTTTCGGGTACTCATACCAAGTCTGAATACCTGTACCTGGGATGGCAAGGAATTCAGATATTTAGATATTTGATATTTTAGTTAAATTGTTCCATTTATAAACTTCTAGAAGCTTGTCTCCTTTTGATTCTACTTTTAGGTCATTTCGAACTTCATTTATTATTATCGCCATTACTATTTTTAGCTTAACAATAACATTTTATATAGTAATGGTATATACATTGTGCATAAGTCCAATTATACAGAATATATAATGAGCCACACATTCTCCTCCCATGACCACTGCTAATCACTAAGTTCACTTGGCTAGAAGCAAACACTTAAAATTTTTTAATATCTTTCAACTATGCTATAGATTATTATGGGCTGAATGTGTCCTCCCAAAATTCATATGTTGAAGCCGTTATCCTCACTGCGATGGTATTTGGAGATGGGGGCTTTGGGAGATATTTAGGTGTAGATGAGGTCATGGAGGTGGGGTTCCCATGATGGAATAAGCTCTCTCTTTTGGATTTTTGCATAAAGAGCAGTGAACCACTTATAGTATCCTGGTCCTTGACAGTTGTTAGTCATTTACAATAAAAGTCGAAAAGTTTGTCTTATTGGGGTGCCTGGGTAGCTCAGTGAGTTAAGCATCTGACTCTTGATTTCAGCTCAGATCATGATCTCACTTATGAGTTCAAGTCCTGCATTGGGCTTTGTGCTGACAGTATGGAGCCTGCTTGGTATTCTCTCTTTTCCTCTCTCTGCCTCTCCCCCATGTGCTTTCTGTCTCTTTCTCTCTCTTTCTCTCTCTCTCTCAGAAATAAATAAACTTAAAAAATTCTTTAAAAGAGGAAAAGAAAAGAAAAAGATGCCTTATAAATGGATAAGATGTCAACTCACTTTTTTTAATGCCTTTTGTGTTTCATCTTACAGGTAAATGATAATTAAGAAAAATCACCTGTCAACTTGCCATTCCATTTTAACCAATATCATTATCACCAACAACATTAAAATTAATACTACGTACCTATGTGATTCTTCATATTTGAATATGCCTCTAGGAATTAAGGGTAAGTAATTAAATGGGTATAGAGTGTCAAATTGCCCTTGACAGAAGTTTTACTCTCATGAGAGATTGTATTTCCCAAACCTCCACCAGGACTCTGTGCTTTTTGATCTTTAGTAATAAATGAAAAATATCCATTACATATATTTTATTATGACTGAGGTTGAGAACCCTTTCATATGTTTAAAAAGATGTCTTTATTTTCTCTTGTGATACCTGATCATATTGTCTTTTTTTCTATCATGCATTATTTTATCGTTTTGTACTATTTTTAATTTAAAGAAATTAGTTTTTTCCCTGTGACACATATGCATATATTTTCCCCAAGTTTGACATTTTTCTTTTCGATTTGTTAATAATAACTTTGAATTTTGCTATGCAAATGCATCTATACTTATTTTGAAGACTTCTGGAATTTTTTTTATGAAGTCCTTCACAGCTCTAACAATAAATGTATTTTTAAATGCAATCACATATTTCTTCCATTATTTCTAATTTTTTTTAGTTTATTTATTTATTTTGAGAGAGAGAGAGAGAGAGAGCGCACATGCTTACATGAGCTGGGGAGGGGCAGAGAAACAGGGAGAGAGAGAAAATCCCAAGCAGATTTTTCACCATCAGTGAAGAGCTTGATGGGGGTCTCAGACCCACGAACCATGAGATCCTGACCTGACCCGAAGTCAAGAGCCAGATGCTTAACTGACTGAGCCATGAAGGCAGCCCCCCTTTTTTTATTTCTAATTTTAGCATTCAATAATTTCATTTAGTTGTTTGTTAATCAGAATAAAGCTTATTTTGTAGTAAGAGGTAAGGAAAGTTTCCATTTTATTTGTTTTTAATTAGTGAGGTTTGTTACAATATTGTCTTCTCTCTACTGATTTGAAATCATTTATTTCCATGTAGTTATTTCTACTTTTAGAGTTTTTATGTTCTATGAGTTTGATGTCAAGAATTCACATTTAAATATGTAATTTGCATGATATCTTTTGGGCCTAGTGTCCCTCATGACTTTCTTCTTCCTCCTCTACTTCCTCCATTTCTTCTCCTCCACATGATTATTACTTTTCCTCATTATTCTTAGTTTATTTATATTTCCCCAAGACCTTCAGAAGCAGTTTTCTGTTTTCCTCAGCCCCAGGAGTGTATTTATTAGGAAGAAATAAAATTCACACATTCAGACAAGATGCTTTTGGAAGTGCAAAAATTCATTTCTTGCTCACAGCTATATTTTGTTCTCTTTGTACCATTGTTGCAAAATCATTGTTTAATTTATCTTTCAATATTTGTAAGTATATCTTCAATCATACTGTCAGTATATTTTTGTTTTTACCTTATGCATTAAATGTTTGGTAGCCCAACTTTCTGGTCTGAGTTGTGGAAACATTCATAAACATAACCTATAAGAGTAGTGAATTTACTGTGTCCATACTTTGTGGAAATTCGTTTATATGTATTATTTCTTATTCTCACAACAGTCAGTGATGTGTGGATTTCCCTGGTTTTGATTTCTGTACATCCTTCTTGGGGAATTAATTGGAAGTGGCGATCGCTATTGGCCCAGTGCCTGGAGTAATCTTACGCGTCGGTCCAATATATGTGCAAATGTTTCTCTGACCAACATTCCTAAGGTCTTTATTTTCTAGCACCTATACAGCCTTAAACCATAGCTACAAAATCCCCCCTCCCCCACTGAAAGACCCTATGGATTCTACCTACTTCGATTCTAATTTGTAGCCCCTGTTTCATCAATGTCTTTTAAACAAAACAAAACAATATTTTTTATTTTTATTTTTTCTTATATTTTTTAATGTTTATTTATTTTTGGAGAGAGAGAAACAGGGCATAAATGGGGGAGGGCAGAGAGAGAGGGAGACAGAGAATCCGAAGCAGGCTCCAGGCTCCGAGCTGTCCGCAGGGAGCCCGATGCGGGGTTAGAAGTCACAAACTGTGAGACAATGACCTGAGCCAAAGTTGGACACTTAACCGACTGAGCCACCCAGGTGCCCAGCAGAACAATATATTAAAGGTGGGGGGGGGTGACAAAATATAATCTTACCAATCAGTAATGGGGAAAGTTTTATACTGTCATTCATTGTGTATGTTCAAATAGAAGCATTACTCACCAGAAAGGCTAGTTTCTGTGCAAATATTAAAATTTTATGATGATTGCTATATATACATGTTTTCAGCAAAAAAAATCTTTTGCTAGTGAATTTATGCCATTAAAATGACCTTAAGTAGAATGACTCTTTTGCTTGCCTGACATTTGAGATTTTGATTTAATGTATAATGTATTTTTATACATTTAATATACATATTATGTTATTATTTATACATATTTTATTATACATATTTTATACATATGTATAATATATGTATAATATATTATGTATATATAATATGTATATTATGCATATACATATAATACAATATTATACATATTTTTATACATTTAACAAACATATTATGATTTAATATAATGTATATATTGGAAAAAAACTTGCTTTACCCATTTTTTATTCAGATTATTGCAAAAAGAAACCTAAAATATACATATTGTACTTAGTACGAATAAAACTTTGGAGACAATTTTAAAGGAATGCTTAATTAATTCACTTAAATTTAGCTTATAACTATTGTTCTTAACACCAATTTATTTCACAAAATTTAGATTGACAAGCTGATGGCTGACAGAATAAGTTACACGTTGAATTTAACCTGATGGCCAAATATAACAGCAAGAGAGAGCCTATCAATTGGGAGAGAACATGTGAGTAAATTTCTGACAAGCTTTCACAAGCATGAAAACACATGAAACATGCTCAAGAGAATAATACATACTTAGAGTGGATAGCTACATTAGGAAAATGAATGCAGGTTTTCTATTATGGACTATTTTCTTTCTTTTTTTTTTTATTACTGTTGACATTGATTCTAAGCTTTAAAATATTTTGTTCTATTATAAGCCAACACAAGTTCTCAGGAACAATTTAGCTGTATCACTGCAAAATTTGCTCTGAAAACTCATTTTAAATAAGAGAACACTCAATTCTGGGATAAAGTTGACCCCCCCTAGTATTTAATAAAATGAAGTGAAAAACAGAAAAATATATTTAAAATATTTTTTAAAGTTTATTCGTGGGGCGCCTGGGTGGCTCAGTGGGTGGAGTGTCTGACTTTGGCTCAGGTCACCATCTCGCGGTCCGTGAGTTCTAGCCCTGCGTCGGGTACTGTGCTGACAGCTCAGAGCCTGGAGCCTGCTTCGGATTCTGTGTCCCCCTCTCTCTCCCTGCCCCTCCCCTGCTCATGCTCTGTCTCTCTCTGTCAAAAATAAAATAAACATTAAAAAAATTTTTTTAAGTTTATTCGTTTATTTTGAGAGAGAGATAGAGAGCAAGTCGGGGGGGGGGGGGGGCGGGGTCAGTGAGAGAAGGAGAGAGAATCCCAAGCAGGCTCCACACTGATAATGAGAGGCCCGACACAGAGCTCAGTTCTAAAAACCATGAGATCATAACCTGAGCTCAAATCAAGAATGAGAAGCTTCAGTGACTGAGCCACTCGGGCACCCCTATATTAAAAATATTTTTTAAAAGGAAATAAAAAAAACTCACTAAGAAAACCAAGCAAGAGAAATGGAAGAACCTCATTTTCAAAACATAAGTAGGAGAAAAAAACAAAACAAAAAAAAAAAACAAAAAGGTTTTATGGATTTGAAAGAATTAGCATAAGGTTTGAGGCATCTAACTACCACCTTTTATTAAGCTTGAAATTAATAATTTGGAAGTTTTTGAGAAATCTCACTAATATTCCAAATATTATTGTAGGTGGGAGAAGTAATATAAAAGGAAAGTGAGTGGAATAATTATGCTTATCTTTTCCTCTGCTGGTAGTAATGTAATAGAAATAATTTACTGGGGACAATTAAGTGAAACAAGGTATATATACATAATGATGAGTCAGAAATTTTATGTCCAATGCTATAGCTACAGATTATATACCATGAATGTCCCTCTAAGTGAGTAAATGATTGGGTTTGTAGCAAAGATGGGTTAATGTGTCAGTGAACTAGTGAAATTCCTCATCCCTCCACCTCTGAGTCACGTGAAACAAACACAAAAAGTCATCACGTCAGGGAAATATTACTTTCTCAGTGAAACAAGCGGGTCTCTATACGTCAAAGAATCACCGGCACAATTATCAAAACAAGAGGCAAACTCCATAAAGTGTCAGATCTTGAGCGAGATTAAATATGAAGGGGGGTAATGACTACACAAACAGAACCAGCAAAACACAAGGGCACCTGGGTGGCTCAGTCAGTTAAGGGTCCGACTCTTGATTTCGGCTCAGGTCATCATCTCACGGTTTGGGAGTTCCAGCCTGTGTCAGGCTCCACGCTGACAGTTCGGAGACTGAGATTATTTCTCTCTCTTTCTCTCTCTACCCCTCTCCTTCTTTTTCTCTCAAAATACGTAAATAAGCTAAAACGAAACAAACAAACAAACAAAAAACACTGAAAACAACCAGAAAAACACAAAACAAAATACATCTAGACAGCAGGTCAAAGACAGCCAAAAACCTGTTCTAGAATAAAATATAACTGAAGAACAGGAAGAAGGTTCCCACAGCAGCACCCACGTATGGGTCAAGTTAATAAGAAAAAGTGTCAAATGAGAGGAGAGATGAGAACTAACAATAAATAGAATGGCCTAAATGGTAGATAACAGACCTCAGAAAACAAGTTCGGTAACCAAGAAAGTTCAGCAACCAAGAACTAATTGCAGAAATCATAAAAACTTAAGAAACTTAAAAAACAGAATGCAGTGGAAAATCAAATCTCAAACAGAGATAAAGCTTGATATAAAGATAATTGTTATATAAAAGAAAATATATCAATATAATATATATATATAATTATGAAAAAAGATGATTGATAAAAAAATAATGACCCTAAATTGGAAAAGAAAAACATTAAATGAATAATACAAAAAAAAAAAAAAAAAGAATACGTTGCATTCAATAATTCTTGGTTAGAAATGTCTCTTTTCTCAGGGTGCCTGGGTGGTTCAGTTGGTTAAACATCCAACTCTTGATCTTGGCTGATGTCATTACCTCATGGTTCATGGGATCAAGCCCCACGTCAGGCTCTGTGCTGACAGAGCAGAACCTGTTTGAGATGCTCAGTCTCCCTCTCTTTCTGTCCTCCCCCTGCTCATGTGCATGCTCCTGCTTTCTCTCTCAAAATAAATAAATAATGTTGAAAAAAAGAAAAGAAAGAAAGAAAGAAAGAAAGAAAGAAAGAAAGAAGAAAGGAAAAGATAAAGAGAGAAATGTTTTTCTTCCCTAACATACACTAGAAAATATGAAAACTCAAAGATAATTTTTTTTTAAAAAATTAGATAATTTGGGGATGCCTAGGTGTCTCAGTTCATTGCGCATCTGACTTTTGATTTTGGCTCAGGTCATGATCCCAGGGTGGTGGGATTGAGCCCTATATTGGGCTCTATGCTCAGGGTGGAGCCTGCTTAAAATTCTCTCTTTCCTTCTGCCCCTCTTCCCTGTTTGCACTCTCTCTCTCTCTTTCTCTCTCTCTCTCTCTCTCTCAAATTAAAGAAAAAAAAAGAATCGAATTAAAAATTAGATAAAATTTAAATTTTAAAGATTTGTTGTATTTTTAGAGAGAGAGAGAATCTCAAGCAGGTTTCATGATGACCACGGAGTTGGATGCAGGGCTTGAACCCACGACCCTGAGATCATGACCTGAGCCGAAATCAAGAGTCAGGTGCTCAAATGATTGAGCCACCCAGGCACCCCCAAAATTAGATAACATTTTATTATATATTCAACTAGCCAAAAAAATCTAAAACATATCACGCAGTGATGAAAAATCGGTCACGTACCAGAATTTTCTCTATAGTAGAAACACAGAAGAAAATAGTGTAACGACTAAAAACCTTTAAAGAAACAAATCTGTTAAACATTAAGGTTGCATGTATTCAGAGAAGAATACGTATCTATTTGAAGGTGGACTAAAACAATGAAGAAACAAGATGTAAAACCTATGGTTAATGGTGGATACAGAATATTCCACTGAAAACCTGAGTTCTTCTTTTAAGTCCTCCTGGTGAAATGAAAGCCCATATCGAAAAATAATATATTGAATCAGTTACAGCAACTATGTATTATCCTCTATTGATTATAAAATTACATAGAAAAAAAAGATGTGTTAAAAAGGGCCATGTCCTCTAACTTGAACTTTTTCTTCCCTTGTCTGACACTGTGCTATAATTTTTTCTTCATATTTGTAGAAGCTATTTTTTCTTCCTGTCCAGCTGCTAAAACCACAGATTCCTAGTAATATTTTGGGTTGATTTTTTTTGTTTGTTTTGTTTCCTACTTCAGCCTCTTTCTGAAGGAAGTAGTTCTTAAGTGTGATTGTCTACAATTTAAAAATATTTTTTTAAATAATGATAGGTGATTTTACAAATGTTTTAACATTCAAAACAAAACCTCTATTGATTACAATGAAAAAATTATTTTGAGTAAGAGATACATGAAGATGGTGGGCATTTAAGATTTTTTTTAAATGTTTATATTTATTTTTGAGACAGAGAGAGACAGCATGAGCGGGTGAGACGCAGAGAGCGAGGCAGACACAGAATTGGAAGCAGGTTCCAGGCTCTGAGCTGTCAGCACAGAGCCCGACGTGGGGCTCAAACTCATGGACTGCGAGATCATGACTTGAGCCGAAGTCGGATGCTTAACCGACTGAGCCACCCAGGTGCCCCTTTTTAATTTTTTTTAAATGTTTATACTTAAGATAGTGGGCAGAAAACATTGTATAAGCAATGCTTCCAAAATTTGTCACAAGGATACCATACGGATGATTATTTCTATACTTGTACATGTTAAGTATATTAAGTGCATTTGCAAAGAAAATATTAAATCACTTGATAAAACCATTATAAGGTTATAAACAAAAATTAATCCCTATAATTAACCAAAGTCATATTTAATGCCATGTCCATGAACCACCCAAAATAATCTTACAAACAGTTACTCACCCCACAATGTGCAAAATTTAGCTTAAGGAATTGGGGTGGAGTTTGACCTCAGAGACACCGAACAGCTCTTTTCAGTAAACTGAATAGGATTTAATCTGTATATCTTTCCATTCTCTATTTCCTTGAAAGAGACATGTAAAATGAATAGTAAAAGCTAACAGGAGGAGATACTACCTTACCATAAAAACCCTACAAGCTATCAAAGAGGGAATCATCATTTTTTTTTCATGTAAACCCTTATAGCAACTACAAAGGACAACTCATATCCCACTTTATAGGTGAAGAAATTAGAGCTACATATTACTATTTGCCTAGAGTTGCAAAGTTTAAATTGATAAAGCTCACAACAGAGTCGAGACTGTACTAATAGCAAGGACTAAATTTTTTTCCCTTCCTCTTCCCTCAGAGGTGATCCATAAAGTCTAGGCATATAAGAAGGATAGATGGACGCCATTCCAAAGAAACTAGATCCAATAACCTTTCCAGATCCCTTCCCAACTGAAGATTCTATAGAAGAGTTGTAGGTCAGGAGCAACTCTATAAGAGTTGTTAAAGAAAGCCAAAAGACTGAAAACCAAAAGAAAGAAATAACTGTAGATGGCAGAAATATTATTTTATTCAACAGACCTTAGATAGGCAAATAGAGCCAACTACTGATTTCCGTACTTACAGCCTGGCTTTTGGGTTGAAGCTCCTGATAAACAGCTGTTCAACAATCCCATTATAACTCCGTGGTTACTACAGAAAACACGAGCAATGGCAGTACGTTTTTGCACACGACCAGTACTTTGGTCTTTTTCATGCCATGTGCCATAAAATTCCAGAAGGCAGTGTGCAGCATTTCCTTTGTTTTATCATTGTTCTCAAAGTTAATCATGGTCATCAATATTGCCCCCTTGAACTGCTTCTGTATCCATTACCAGTGCTTGTACATTTCTGCCAAGGTACTTATGTTTGACACATTGGTCTCATTGGTGCTGAGCTAATTCATTGGGTCTCCTTTTGACAACCCTGAATTCATCAGAGGCCTGGTAATCAATCACCATAACGCTACCTCTTTAAGCAGTGCCACCCAGCATGTGAATATGAAATTGATTTTTAAGTAGACTGCTTACATTTCAGGCAATCACTTCTACGTCTGAAATTTACAATATATGCTCACTTTTTTTGCACACGTCTAATTATTTTTGTCTGTTTCTTTTAAATCAAATGTCAGTTTATCCATGGATCTGGGGTGCTGACATTATGAGGGAGGATACACTGTGATGTAATTGTCATAAGACATAGTCTTGTACATAGAGAGAAATAAATGAGCTTATTGAGTGACATGGCTTAGAGGTGAAGCTAAAAACCACACAAACCCAGCGTATTTGGTCAAACCAGAAAGCAAAATGAAACAGTGAGTTCCAACACTACCTTAATGCTTCCCGCTCCATCTAACGTCATTCTGCTAGTCACTGAATAAGGACGCATTTTGTGTGCCCTACGATATTAGCACTCACCACTAACCTGACACCAAAGAAGGAAAAACTGAATAAAAACAATCAAGTACCTGAAAATAATAACCGGACCAGGTTGTTAACATGACCCGGCCATGTTAAATTTACCATGTTTAAGCTTTCATTCATAATTTAACAAAAATCAATGTTCAAAAATATGTTATGATGGTGGTACAATTTGGACAAACAATAAATACAATGGTAATTGGATGTGTTGAATGTTTTCATATTGCATTATGTTAAATTTTAAATATTTTACTGCTTTTCAAACTAGAAGCTAATGAAGCTTCTGGTTATAACATTTTTTTCTTGATAAGGACTGATAATATTTATGTCTATATCTATAATTTATGTCTACTAACAACAAAGTAAAACTGATGATTTTTATATTTGACGGGAGCTGAGAAAGCTCTTAGATAAAAAGTCTATCCACATGTGTTTGGTTACTGTGTATTCTAGCTACCTCCACTTCTGGTTTCTTGCAGTCTCGTGCACTTGAAAGAGCCTTATTATTACGTTTTCCTGACAGCTGAGAGTAGAGTATGTGACACCAGATTTTGAGCAAAAGTAAAATATTCTATCCTCTATCAGTCTCAGTATGAAATTGTACGCCATTAGAGCATTATTAAAAGTGATCTGAGTTTTCCTGTCCAAGAACATGGAATGCTTTTCTAATCCCTGCCTTCTTTTATGTTTTTCACCAAAGTTTTATAATTTTATGACATAAAGGATTGAACAATAGATGCATTCCTATATACTGGCCGTTTTCTATCTCCTGGTTTATAAAATACAATGAATTTTGTATAGTCATCTTATTTACATTTGATAAGTGTAACTTTTTGCTAATTTTCAAGTATTTGCTTTGACTTTAAACTAAGTCATTTGCTTTGCCATTTGTCCAATCACCAATGTAATATTTTCAAATAATGAAAATATTTTTAGTATCTTCCTTTTTAATAGTTCTTTTTTTGCTTATTTGTTTATTTATTTTCTAATTTTTTGCATTGGCATGTTTCCTTTAGAATGTTGTACAGAAGTAGGAATAGCAGATTGCCTTGACATGTTCCCCCATTTAAAAAATATGCTTTCAGCATTTTAACTTTACAACTTCTTTTTGACCTAGTACCAGTAAATATAATTTATCAAGTAAAGGATTTATTTTATCCTCTTCCAAGTTTGGTAATGGTTATTTTCATAAATGATTATTGAGCTTTATTTATTTTTGATGTTATGGAAATTATAAGATATTACCTCATATGAAAATACTTCGAAAGATTTTCTATCGTGATGAAAACTTGCATTTCTGAAATATCTAACAATTAATATTAGTTAAGTTCTTTATCTGCTTCAGATTATTGCATCTATGTTTATGATCGGGGAATTAAGTAATTTCTGACTGGGATCAGAAACCCAGGTTATTAATTGCTGCCTCATGGTGCCTCTCCATTAGCCAAAGGTCACACTAGTATGTGTGCACCAGGAGATATTTGTCTGGTGTGTAGATGCATGTGTATATATAATGTTACATTTTATATCATTGTATATCACAGTATATACATTAAATTATACAGTATGTAATGCATATTATAATTTTTATAATATACATATTATATATGTATTAATATATATTATTATAATAAATATTAATATTATTATAATTTTATAATATACATGTTATATATGTATTAATATATATTAATTATATATTATAATTAATAATGTACATTATTAATTTTTACTTTACATTACTGAAATTAGTACAACGATAAGTCAAGAAGTAATGAATAAATCAAATGCTTATTATAAATATATGTCATATTTCCACACATTAAAAAACACATCCCTATATATTTACGTCTATGCATACATTTACCTCTATACGTGCACCTTCATGTATGTATATATGTATCTATCTATCTTCTTATCTATCTATGTGTATATTAGCATGGGTATAACGATACAGAAAAAAATAAATATATAGATGATCATGGCAATGGAAATATAAGCATTCATGTATAAATACCATAATATAAATATAAATATGTATTTATACATAGTATACATATAAATGCATATTAAAAACAGAATCCTGGGTGCCTGAGTGGCTCAGTTGGTTAAGCAACCAGCTCTGGATGTGGGCTCAGGTCATGATCTCCCAGTTCATGGGATGGAGCCCTGGGGGGGGGCTCTGCACTAACAGCCTAGAGCCTACTTGGGTTTCTCTCTCTCTGTGCCCCTCCCCATTTGTGCACCTGCTCTCTCCCTTTCAAAATAAATAAATAAACATTAAATAAATAAATAAAGTCAAAAAGAGAATCCTGTTGTTTGTCCCTGGAGAAGGGAGTAACAGAGTGAAGCAGGGAAAGCTGACAAAAGAACTGTAATTTTAATTTTTTTAAGTTTATTTATTTATTTTGAAAGAGACAGAGACAGCATGAGTGTGGTGGGGGGGCAGAGAAAGAGGGAGAGACCAAATCCCAGGCAGGCTCTGTGCTGCCAGCACATATATTTTATATATATATATATATATATATAATATATATATATATTATATATATGTTATTATATATAATATATATATAATATATATATAATATAATATACTATATGTATATACAGAGCAAAAATTCAAAAAGATGATTAATGACAATACTGGGTAAACAATGAGTGTATGGATGTATTCACTTAAGTTTCAAAAGCATATATTTTCAATACGGTTATAAAATAGAATATGAAACCTGAACTTCTGAGATAATTGATGTAGTTTTATCTGTCTGCCATTGGTTAATAACCTCTGAGCTGTGATTTTATCTCAATGTCAAGAATAAAAAGGTTAATAATTTAGACATCTTAAAAATTAACAAGGCAATTATTGAATTGTCTCAAGATAACTGTGTGTAAATTTACCATGTTGCAGTTTAATGCATTTATATTTCCTGGCTTCTTGGACCATCCTTGAAATACTGAAAAGAAATGCTTTCAAATTAATGAAATCATAGTTTCTTCCCTGACTCAATCTATTTTCCTTTCTCGTGGATACAATAGAGGTTTATCCTGGCTTTAATTTAATTTAGACTGAATTTAAATTTAGATTAATTTAGACTCCTAATTTAGGTTTTTTGGTTTGGGGATTGAAAGAAAAAAGTAGAAGTGTTTTTTCTTTGCATTCTTACTCTATACATTAGTATCCGACTCCTTTGGCAAGAAGTATCACAGCCTCCTAGAAGCTGCCAGCTGGATTTTTTTTTTTCCCTATTTCTCCGTGTTACAGCAAAGGACAACTGCAAGGAATTTAAAGGAAAAAGAAGAAAGGAGGGGACACTGAAGGTGCATCTCAGGATAAATGGCTGAGTCACTGAAACTGAAGTCAGTGATGAATTCTTTGCCTCACATCATTTCCATTTTAATCTGCCTGAATACAAATAAAACACCGAAATAGAACATGTTCTAGAGAATATGTATTTGGATATTTTATTTCTCGTCAGTTGAATTTAATTCTATTTACGGTTTAAAAATTCCAACTGAAACATGTAGAAGAGTGATAATAGCAAAGTGGTCACTAACTTGCTGCTGAGCTACATTCTCATATTCTTCTGCTTCATTTGCAAGTTCTGCAAAATGAATTCTATTCTCTGACAGGTCACTTGTCATTCTTTCCCATTTTATTAGAATACAGAACACTTCACCTGAGCAGCAGGAATAATGCAGCTATCTTATTTTATGTTACTTCTTGGTAGTTTATATGTCAAAGATCTAATCTACAATAAATTTTAATATGTCATTCTTTTAATGAAAAAGGGCTACCTCATGAGCATTAATATAGCTGCAGCTAGTAATTGTGGGGCACTGGGTTTAAATGGGGAGCCAAGAGATGTGAACTGAAACCATAATATCACTACAGATCGGTAATCATAGACAGTATACATTGTTCATCCTCAGATTTAATTTAAATCAGCAAGAGTGGAGCTTCATAAAAATCACACTTTAGAGATAGGTGAACTCTGATAATAACATAATATAATCTTTTCATCTAATAAATAAGATTTCTATAAAAGGTTATTAACCTTCCCAAGACCATTCGCATAGCCATCTATGGTAATATATCATAATGCATAATATATTTATTTTACAATATCTACATGTACGTAGCGGTATACTTAACAATAAAGTACATTTAACTGTATAATGCTTCACTTTTCTTAGGCCTTGAGGAGACACTTGCTTTTGGGTGGACTTTCTGTCATTCTCAAAACCAACTTGAAAAGTAAAATTGCCAGTTAAAGCATACGACATTCAGTTAAGTTCAAATTTCAGATAATCAACGACTCATTTTAGAGCAATATACCCCATATAGTACAATATTTGTGAGATACATATCCAAAAAAAAATATTACCCATATATCTAAAATTCAAATTTAACTGAGTTATTTTTATTTTTTTAATCTGGCAACCCTTCCTCCAATCTCCAGCTACCTTTAGACTCAAAACAACCAGAATGAAAATCTCTTAGTTTACAGGATAGTTTGTAGGTTTGTATTAATCTGTAGTTTCTTATGCATCACAACACTAATCCTCTTATCGTTTTTGTATCATGAATATATCCATCTATATAGTACCTTTTCTTCCATTTACTTTAAGTTATGTTTGAGGAACAGTGTTTCATATATGAATGCAGTCCAAGTTTGTTAGTCATTTATTTTATACTTAATAATATTTGTGTCTCATTCTTCCCTTTTCCAAAATTTTAAGAATTTACATATACAGTAAAGCCTTGACTTGTGAGTAATTTGTTCTGCAAGTGTTCCACAAGACAAGCAAACATTTCTAACAAATTTTAACTTGATAAACGAGCAATGTCTTGCAATATGAGTAGCACGTGTTACCAAATGTCACTGGATCACAACTGAGACACGGTTCTGGAAATTCGCTTTGATATAAGAATGTTTTGGATGATAAGCAGGTTTCTAGGACAAATTATGCTCGCAAACCAGGGTTTTGCTGTATTTTTTACCAGAAATCTGAAGGTTTCGTTTTTAAAATTTAAGTCATAATCCACATGGCACTGATTTCTGTAAAGAATTTGAGATAGAAACTTATTTTTTTTTATTTTACATAAAATAATATTTCCTAGGTTGCGTCTCCATTGCAGTGATGCACCACTTTTGTTGTTGAGCCACAGACTCACATGTGCACAAGGGTGATTGTAAACTGTGTGTTTCGTGCAAGTTTAGTTCTCCTGTAGAGAACTGTCCTGCTCCCAGACTTAAGCCACACCTGAGATACGACACTATGGAAACAAATCCTTCCATCAAAAAACCTTCACATAAACTGAAATATTTATCCAAGACAAATTTAGAGCGAGAGGCAGGAAATGTTTCCTTCTCTAAGGCTTCAAAGGCAGTCAGACCTGGATGAAGACGTAAAAAGGATAGGAGATATATGAGGTAAAACTGTTTTGTTGAAATATAATTATTTGATCGTGTACGCATAAATAGCAGGTAGTGGACAAAATCACGCCTGCGTACAGCTTAATGTTGTCCATAGCTACTGGGGTGTCCATCAGAACTGCAACCATCTGATTTGGGGTGGGAAAACAGTCCACCCCAAATATGTCATCGCTTAAATTTCGAGGAAGAAGTCGATCATAATAGGCCAAAGAATAATCATTCAAACAGCCAGCTTCTAAGGTTCAGTACGAAAGCAGGTGTTAGAAGGTCACACGATGAAATGTATGATATGTCCGCAGGACAAATAGCCATTGAAAAAAGTGCAGGAAAAGTTCAGCTTCCCACAAGATAGTGAACATGGTCCCAAATATCTTTTGATGACGGGCGTTGCATCTGGAAGCAATTATTTCCTCATCTTTGAATCTTCCAATAACGCATCTCCGGTGGTGCAGATTAAGCAACTCGGCAAAATCAATCTTGTTGGAAGAGAGAAGCCACAGCCTTGATCTTTCTTGGGAAGCAAGGTTAAGAATGCAGTACCCGTTGGAGCTCCTGGGTGGCTCGGCCAGTTGAGTGTCTGACCTTGGCTCAGGTCATGATCTCCTGGTTCATGAATTTGAGTCCAGCATTGGGCTCTGTGCTGTCAGCGAAAAGCCAGCTTCCAATCCTCTGTCTCCCTCTCTCTCTCTGCTTCTCAGCAGCTCATGCTCTCTCTCCCTCAAAAAATAAATAAAAAAAAAAAAAAAAAAAAAAAAAAACAACAATGACAAAAAAGAATGCAGTACTTGTCTCATCGCTTAAAAAAAATAAGAAACTAAAATATACTAAATAGTAAAATTTAGAAATGTGGGGAGAAATCAGAGATATAAAGTAATCTACAGTGGCAGATGACACATTTAGCTCTCTCAATGGGTATTATGCTTAAGGAAGAAAATAACTGGTTACTTCGGGCATAAGAAGCCTAGAAATAATTCACAGATATCTTGCACTATTTCCTGTGGTAACAAGTTTTAAACTTGCCTTCAGATTTCTGGTGGAATTGATGCTCCCAAAGAAGACATGCATATTCAGACTCCCAAAGGCCTATGATTACATACCACAAATTTAGAAAAGTGCCATAAACAGCTATTGAGCACTGAATTTAGTCTTTTATTTATTTCAACTGCTTCAGGATTACTTTTAATCGGAGGTTAACACTGAGGCCAAAAAGACAGAATGAAGCTTTTCAATCTTCATCAAGAATCACTATGCGCAAGCGAAAAAAGAGAGAACAATAGAAAATTGGATTGATCCAAATTTAAATGTTTGTGTCTTAAAAAATGCCATAAACAAAATGCAGGTACAGCCCACAAAACTGAAGAAAATATATGTAAATAATATGTCTGATAAGGGACTTGCATCTAGACTATATTACAAAAACATAATTCAGTAGTAAAAAGACAATCCAATTAAAAATAGACAAAGAATTTGATTAGACATTTCTCCAAATAAGATATACAAATAACCGGTAAGCACATGAAAAGACACCTAACATCATTAGTCATTAGACAAACACAAATCAAAACCATAATGAGTTATTCCTTGACACTCACCAGGACAGTTGTAATCAAAGGCACAGATATCAGGGTGCCTGGGTGGCTCAGAGAGTTGAGTGTATTTGATTTCAACTCAGGTGATGATCTCATGTTCACGAGATGGAATCTAGAATTGGGCTCCATGCTGGGCGTGAAGCCTGCTTAAGATCTGTCTCTCTCCTTCTCCCTTTGCTTCTCTCCTTCTCCTTCACATGGGAGGCTTCTCTCTCTCTCTCTCTCTCTCCCTCCCTCTCTCTTTCTCAAACAAAACAAAACAAAACAAAACAAAACAAAACAGATATAAGAAACGCTGATGATGTGAAGAACTCAGAACCTTCCTACATTGCTGATGGGAATGTGAAATGGTTAAGACACTCTGGTACCGTCTGGCAGTTTCTCCAAGTTTAAACAAAGATTACCATATAACTAAAAAAAATGAAAACATACATCTGCACTAAAAAACATGTACACAAATACTCATAACAGTGTTGTTTGAAATAGTTAAAAAAATGGAAACAATCCAAATGCACACCAGCTGACAAAAGAATAAATAAAATGTGTATATCTATGTAATAGAATGGTATTTAACAATAAAAAGGAAGAAAGTATGAAGCATGCTACAACACAGATGTACTTGGAAAACATTATACCAAATTAAAGAAGCCACTGTTAAAAAGGAAACTACCAACCCAGTGTGAAATCACTTGCCCCCAGGACAGCAAACCATGACTTAATTGTGATTTCAACCTCTTCAGGAGTGGAATTTTAAGCCAATCAGTCTGGGATTTTCTGGTAATCACCAATAAGGTAATCTGGCACATGGGTCCTTCTATCACAAAAGAGAATTAATTTGCGTGATAAGACGCCCCTATGGGAAGATAACCTGGCTGGAATCCATTTTTTAAAAAAACATTTTTGCTAGTAACTCTTGCCCCAACCTCCTTCCTGTAAAAACCTTCCATTTTGTACAACTCCTCAGAGCTTCCCGCTACTTTCTAGATGGGTTGCTGTCTGATTTAAGTACTGTTTAATAAAGCCAATTAGATCTTTAAATTTACTTGGTTGCATTTTGTTTTTTTTTTAACACAGTCATAGAAGACCACATACTGTATAATTCCATTTATATGAAAGATCCAGAATAGACAAATCTATAGAGACACAAAGTAGATTAATGGTTGGCTGCAGGGTGGGGTTGAGAGAAACAGGAGTGATAATGGGCATAGGATAATTTGGGGAGGGGGTGGTGATGAAATGTTTTATAGCTGACGGTGGTAATGCTTACACAACTCTATGAATATATGAAAAACTATTGAATTTACATTCCAAATGGGTGCATTTTATGCTATGTGAATTCTATGCCAATAAATGAGTTACAGGGTGAATTCTATGTTAATAAATGAGTTACAGAGTTGCCCTGTATAGGGTCACCATAGGCCCATCAGCAGTGCCCAGAGGTTCAGTGGCGCCCAGAGCCAGAGCCTCTAGGATTATCTCCGTCAACTGGGAAATAAGCATTCTCAGTAACACCCCATTCAGTTGCAGCAAGAGGGTAGCCTGGATTCATTATGAGAACTGGCCCCATTCATTTCAGGGAATACCCTGCGACAAAGGACTAACACATTCAAATTCTCTTGGAGGGCAAGCTAGAACGTTGGGAACCTGTCTTCATTGAGTGAGGGAGATCTGTCAAGTCTGGTTTAGGATCAGGGTGGAGAGAAAGAGATGAGCCATTGTTTTCCAAGGTTAAATAAAAAAAAAAAAATTGCAATTAAAACAGTCTAAATAAAGACACTCTCTAAATGTGTAATCAGGTAACAGTGAATATAGGAGAAGGAGTTCAGAAAGCGATGACGAAGACAAAGTACCACCTGAGATAGGGGATTTTAACCACCAAGATAATATATGGGATGCCTGTGGCTTTGGCTTTGGATTGAGACAAAAGTGATTTAAAAAGGAACTGAAAGTCAAAAGTCCATTAAAAACAAACACAAGAACGAACAAACAGGAAATCCCCAGGAAGTACAGAATTAGCATGCGAGTTTGTCCGAGACAGAGACAAAGAGCTAACAAGATCTGCAGAAAGGGACAAGGAGAGGCCAAAGCCAGTCTGAAGACCCATGCACCTTACAAGCCACAGAAGAAAGAGTCCTGGACTCTGGCGGGGGGCTGTGCTGTCCCAGGAGGGGCTGCCAGCCCTGGAGGCGAACCTGAGGAGGTCAACCTGGGGGCTGCAGGTGTCCAGCACTGAGAACAATAGCCTGGGTCAAGTTGGAGAAGTGGCTACAACTCTTTTATCAAGTAGAAGCATTCCTCCCGGCACCTTCAATAACAATTTCCATAGTTAATTCAGCTTTCAGGTGGTTCTTCTTCAGTTCGATATTTTGCAGTAACAAAAAATCCTTTACTATAGCAAAACAAATAGGCAACTGAATGGTAACTTGGCTTCTGGAGTGGCAATATCTCATGTGCTGAAGTCTTAACTACTTTAAATAGGTTCATCCTGCTAGTGTCATAGCGATTTTCTCAAGAGCTGTAGGAACTCAAACTGGTTTTGTCTGAGTTTATTGCTGAATTCATCTAAAGAGAAAAAAAAGAGTTGGAGCAAAGTGTTTCATTTCTGATACATTCTACACAATGTAAAAAAAAAAAAAAAACTTTTTTGGTTTAAATGTTCATTGATGGATTAAATTATTCTTAGAATGGCTGTATAAGCTGAAATATATCATCAACTATTTTTAAATGAAGTTACAGGAGGAGCGACAGCAAAGGAGCATAAACTAGAATTTTAAATGAATGGGAATGTATATTTGCACCTTTTTCTTTTCCACGTTTATGAATATTTGTGAATCAGAAGTTGAGTAGTAAAATGTCTGCCTCCCTTTTCCTTTAATGGCAACAATATGAATTTCCTCATGTTAGCTAAATGCCACTTTAGATGTAAGGATAAAAAGGGATAGAGAAGGGAAAGAAGAAAAAAGAAGGAAGGCAAAAATAAGTAAATGAAAGCCACCTTTCCCACTGCTTTAAAGAGACTCATAAAGAAATTCTATGGTGCTTTTCTGCATTTCTTTCTCTCACATCCTTGTTCCTATTTCACCTGACACGTATGAAGCCATACTGCAATGAAATTCAACTCGAATAGAAACTTCCTCGCTGTTACCATTCTATAAGCTTACAAATGTTGAAACTATGCGGATCAGCTTCTATATTACTAAAGAAAACAATTTGATATTTTATAAACATAATTACAAGCATTTTAGAGCCTGTGTAATCAGGTCACCCATGCATAGCTGAGCAGTGTTATTCGTACTCACAAAACGGATAAGCAGCATATTCATAAGCCTCGATGAGAGGTATCCTCCAACATTTTAAGGACTCTACTCAAATTTAAAAATTCTATAAACAGCATTTATTTACAGGGACTGGGAAATATTTTGGATTTTTGTATTTTTCAGTGGGCCCCTCCATTGAGTATAGCATAATAAAGAGAGGTATGGACCAAGGGCAGTTAAATTTGTTCTTTAAAAATAAAGTGATAATAAATATGGAGTTGCCTACTGATACCACCTGTAAGGTGGTAAGAAGATGTATCTGGAGACAAAGATCAAGAGAAAGATGACAGAAACAATAATATATATATATATATATATATATATATATATATATATATTATAACTACTTTAGGCAGGAAGCAGTAACTCATTGCGGAAAATGGCCAATGAATTTCTAGAACAGTGTGGTATAATCACATTCTGATAAATCAAAATCCTGAGTAAATAAATGTATATTTCGTGCAAAATTTTGTGGTGCAAGAGAGTTGAGGCAGAGAGCAGGGTGACAGCTCAGTGCCTACAGCTTGGATAGAAGGTCTTTAGAATAAACCCTTGAGTGCCACTGTTTCCTAATGTCTACATTTCCAAGGTGGGTTCAAACACATATCCAGCAGGCTGGAGAAGAAATGATGGCAAAGCATTCTTGATCCTCTATTTAATTCCAGAAGCTTTCCTCCAAGTTTGGCTCTTTTTTATTGGAGATGTATATAAATAACATAAAGATTGGTTGTGTGACAAAGTTATTGCATTTGTTTACAGAAGAGGTTGTTCAAGGTGTGTGTGTGTGTGTGTGTGTGTGTGTGTGTCTTTAGTATTACAGTGTAGTGACACAAAAGACTTACAATAAAACCTGGCTCTTAGCAACAGTCCATGAACTAAAGTAAAGATAAATTCCAGTTGCCCTAATATGAATTTCTCACTCGACAAAAACAGTACCTGAATTCTTCAACCCATGGCCCTCGTTACCAATAGCATAAGCCGTCAACGGTTGATTGCCATTATGGAAGACAGCTAATGCCGTGAGGGAACGGTGGCTCCATTACTAGATGACAAGTCACTTATGTGGCAGCAAAGGGAGTCAAAGTTTTTTGGGAAAAACAGTGGGGTCAGAGTGAGGGTTGTCACAGCTTTTTGTGAAGTCATTTCGGGTCTTAAGGGAAAAACTTTGCACATGATTACACAACCTATTCCCATTTTATATGAAATTTTCTGGGTCTTGCCACAACTTGGAAAACAATGATTCCATTGCAGGATACACAGCTGAACAGGCAAGCGTATCTTTTGTTGAGATAGTCTGTCTCTACCAGGGGCCAGGAATGGTCTAGAAATGACTGCTAACTCTTATGTGTGTATTTAGTGCCTGCAGAAAGTCTTTGTCCAAAGCCCAGAGACCAGAAATGACTAGTAGAAGCTTACTGCCAAAGCTTTACACTTGATATTAAAGCATCTGTTACTTCAGAACACCCGAGGGAAAAGTAGCCTATTTTAAAGACTTCTTTCTGGCTGCTTAAATTGTATTTAAACTTTCTTCTTATAGGAAACCTCATTTAAGTTAACTGTAAGTTAGAAAATTTTGTATAGCTCTACTTTAATAGAGCCCCCTGGTGTGTAATAGACTTCTTGCAATATCCAAGGTGTCTGATTATCTACTGGGCTTCCTTATTTATAATTAGCAGTGAGGGGGTGGGGGAAAGCCATCAAAATGAAAAAAAAAAAAGTTCTGAAAGTATCACGGAAGACATAATCCAAATGTATAATTGTCCCCTCTTCAGGTTTTCTTTTCCTTTGAAATTCTTTCAATTAATGTGACACTCCTGGCCTTAAGTTCCCCTTTCACATTCTTTCCCTGGAAAGTTGAGTGACTTGACTTCACTGGAAAATCTTAGAAAAATAAAATGAGTATTCCTGACTCATTAATTTAAAAAAAAAAAAAAAAACAAAAAACAAAAAAAACAAGAGGCCTATTAGAACATTTTAGGTGGGAGACAATCCTCATCATCTTTTTAAAATAATTATTGAAAACTGAATGAAAATCATGATTATCTCCTTTGAATGTAGTTATAAGCATGAAAATTGTAAAAGAATATTTGAGGGTAATCAAATAGGCATAATCAACCAAAAATTCATTCAGAATTATGACTATGATGGGAAAAATAATCAACTCGTCCTTCATTCAAGAAATATTTATCTATGGTCTCCTGTATGCTGCCTTTTACTCACAATACCGGGAATACAGCTACTGATGAAATGGAACTTACATTCTATTAGTAAGGGACAGTAAAGAAAATGAACGTACACATTTTAACATACGAGGTACTGATAAGCACTATTCATAAGTATAAAATAGTAAAGAGATAAACGCAGGATTAAGATATTAGAGCAAAGACCAAATGTGTTGTGGAGATGAAGCCATATATTGGGAGTAGGGAACGAGGCCCAGAGAAGAAACATTAGCGAAAACATGCTTTTCCTGTGTCAAGACTATCGTGGAAGCCGATGTAGCCACAGCAAAGGGAACAGAGGAAGGTGACAGGAGCTACATATGTCAGCACAGTGACTGGGGCGACACTCAAATACTCTTGTGTGGCGCTAAATCACCATTTATTAAATCACTTACTATTGTTTTTTAAAATTTTGTAACGTGTTGCTGAGCATTGGTTGAAACCAGAGGATCTCATTCTAAATTTTTTTTTAACGTTTATTTATTTTTGAGACAGAGAGAGACAGAGCATGAATGGGGGAGGGCCAGAGAGAGGGAGACACAGAATCTGAAACAGGCTCCGGGCTCTGAGCTGTCAGCACAGGGGCCGGATGCGGGGCTCGAACTCACGGACCGCGAGATCGTGACGTGAGCCGAAGTCGGCGCTCAACCGACTGAGCCACCCAGGCGCCCCCAGAGGATCTCATTCTAAACCAAAGGTGGTTTTGTTTGGCTTTGTCTCGTTTTGTTTTGAAGGTCACTAAAGGAATTCCTTCTGCAATATTCTTCTGGCCACTTAATTAATTTTAAAACTGTACAAGTAACATGTGTGGAAATACTGCACGGAGCAAAACCCTTATTGTGATAAACTGTGCAAGGGTCATGTTGGCACTAACGAGTATATTTTAAAGAATTTGGTCAAAGATGTAGTAGACTATCTCTTAGCCAACTGGGATTGCCTGCCATCTTCCACTCTCTCTTTGAAAAGCACTCGTATGGTAGTGCAGCTGTCTCTTTAAGATCCCGGTTTCATTGGCAGCATTAGTCACAATAACCAAGACATGGAAACAACGTAAGAGTCCGTCAGTGGATGAATGGACAGAGAAACTGGAGTATATATACACAGTGTATTTAACCTTAAAAATGATGCAAATCTTGCCATATGTGACCACATGAATAAAACTGGAAGCCATCACGCTAAGTGAAATAAGCAGTCACAGAGGGACAAGCACTTCAGGATCCCGTTTATATGAAGGATCTGAAATAGTCAAACTCCTAACAACAGAGAGTAGAATGGTAGTTGCCAGGGACCCAGGGGAGGGGAGCTGCTGTGCAATGTGTATCCAGTAATGGTTGTGCAGAATCACTAAGTTCTAGAGACCTGCGGCCCAACAGCGTGCCTATAGTTAACGATACAGTATTGTGCACGGAAAAATGTGTTAATAAGTAGAATTCATAATAAGTATTTTTACTATAAGGAAAAAACGGTAATGAAGTGGAAAAACAAAACAAAACAAAACAAGATAAATGTTCCAAAATGCCCGTGGCTCACTAGACACTTGTGGCTGGTAGCCTATTATCTTATGATCATCTGAATATCTTTGTTCTCACCAACTGAGTTGTTTGCTTACCCCAAATCGGTTGTGTTATTCTCACTCTTGTTCATGTCGGTTGTCTTTTTTATTGTCATTATTTCATGTAATTTTTTATAGCCTATTCCAGAGGAAAGGCTTTGACTCCATGTAAAATTGTTCCTGAATGAATGTACAACTCTAACTCTAAAGCTTAAATGAAATGCTTAAAGTACCTATATATTATTTTAACTTTCTGCTTTATTTAACTTTTGGACTTAAATTAGTTTCACTGGTCTCCAATAAAAGGGCTTCTACTATGCAGTGTCACTGTTGGTCATTTTCCCTGATGGTTGCTCATTAATGATTTTTTCTTTTGGATCTTTGGAATTCTGTTGATTTCCAGTGTTCCATTTAATCAGTACAATTCTGAGAGCATGACTACCATAATCAGTGTCAACTAATATTTTAGGAGTGACCAGCCTTTGCACGCCGACCTCCACCTAGACATCTAGGCACTGATAAGGTGGGCCGTACTGCAGATGCCTGGAATGGAAATGGAAAGAAAAAACATTATAACGTCACCATTTTTACTAAGACCTGGTGTTCAAAGAGCAAAATACGTGTGTTTAGGAAAAATACATAAGGCTTCTTAGTGGAATGTGAAGAGGGAAGTTTTGGTTTCAACTTTAGTTAAGTATATGAGGAGGAAAAATGAAAATAAAAAAGGAGGAGGGGAAAAAAAAAAAAACAAAACAGAAAGCTGGAGGACAAAGAGGCATTTGAGCCAAGAAGAGTCAGGTCCAATTAAATTATGTAAGCTAACAGCTAACTTTATGTGTGTCAGCTCATCGCTTGAGGGCACTGAGTTCACTCAGATGTTCTTTCCTGCTCAGGCGAAGGCAGTGGCAAAAGGCATTACCAGCGAGGTCCCAGCACGAGAATATTTGAATAGTTGAAGATCATTTATTGTCCAGAAAAAATTATTTCCCATTGGACTCCTAGAGAAGGTTATTTTTAAATTAAAAATATGCACCTCAGGCTTATATCTTATGGTCATTAAAGTTTTGAAATAAAACTTTTCTGAAGTCTGATGAACGTGTACAACTTTGTCACATCATCTGTCCCCCAAATTAATGGTAGGATCTTCTCTTGAATGTCATCGAATTTATTCAAGTTTTATCGTTTAGGATATTAATTTTCAGAAGCCTTCGTCCTGATAACAACCCAAGCATGTAAAATAAGCATGGTGTTTGGAAATACAATGAAAAAGATCACATTATTTGTGGAAGCAAATCAAATGATTCAAGTAGTAACATGATATGTCTTCAAGGAAATAGAAGACTCAAAGAAATTATAAATGCAATGAGTTTATATTGTCAAAGTAAATATTAATGGCATTTGCACTCTGACGGGAGCAAAGTTTTCATTTAGAAGTATTATAAATAAAGGACGAAAAAAACTACTTATTTGTGGGCAGATAATCAGAAAAGGAATTTAAAGAAAAGAACATAGGTTTTAAATATCTGTGTGAATTCTGACGTGGTATTAGGGAAATAGAAAATGTTTAGGTAGAATTCTATGACACTGGGTTTACACAGGGATCAGCATTTTGAAGCACTTACGATCACAATGTCATAGATCCTTTGTTAGCAACTGAAATGGGAGAGAAAGAGGAACAATAGTGACAAGAAAATCCCCGATATAAGAAAAAATTACACTTTATTGAGCCCCCAAACTTTTGCGAAGAATGGGATACTTGGGACTCATGCTCATATATATGTGACTATTGCATTGTCAGTTTGCCTGTGTAGCCCGTAAAAGACCTATGGTTTGAACCGAGAAGATAAACATCCTTAGAGACATCACAGAGAAGGAGGAGAGTATGAATAATAGAAAAAAATAAAGAAAGTAAAGAAAATAGCAAAGATCCCTCTCACAGAAAAAGCGATAGCCAGAGCTTCAGGCTGTGATTCTGGAAATAACCAGAAAATAAAGCTCAGAGTGTTAGAAAGCTGTTTTAGCTAAAGATGAACCCATGACTCAATTCAAAATGCTAGAAAACATATATCTCTTTTATCTCTGGTTCTAGGTCCATAAAGTCAATAGTCTTGGGTGTAACTTATGATTACAATTTCCCCACCAAAATATTACTATACTGAAAAAAGAATGTGTAGAAGTCTATAATCTGGGTTTCTTGATTTCCTCCCTCCTAGGAATATCTGATGTTTGGGTCGAGTTGGATATTATAGAATATGCATGGCTCAGTTGAAAATTTCATTCACAGTGAAATAAAGTATTTTGTTCAGTATTCAACTCAATAGTAGCAAAATTAATTACGTGTTTAGAATCATCTTTCATCTACTGAATATAGACTTGGAAAATATGTATATGTATTATACAAATATATAGGTACAATACATATAAAATACTCATATATGTGTATAAATGTATATGTATATCAGTATATAAAAATAGGGTTGTTTACAGAAGCATGGTGTCAGTTATGTATGTGTTACTGTGTATATAGTTATTATTTTTTAACCTGATACAAATAGGTCTTTGGATTTGGGGTATTAATACCTACTACTATTTGCATATACAGCATATATGTGGGGAAAGAATATTTTTGTATGTAATTATTATATATATAACCATATGTCTAGATAAAATATTAGCTTGTCATTTTATTCGTATTCTTATTTCTATATAATTCTCTACTTTCTCTTTCTTAACCCAGTATACAACTGTCCTTTCTCCTCTCTTTATATTTGTTCTTTAGAACACCCATTCATTTTAGTCAAGAAAGATTATCTTCAAAACATTCTTCATATTCTACAGAATCAAATTAAGAAAAATTTTGTTTCAAAAAAATTTTTGTTCAGAAAAAAATGAAGAAAGAGGAGAAGATTTATCCATAAGTATATTTATGTGGGAAATATTCAATGATTCTTCCTGGATATTTCACATTTCTATATGTCTTCCACATACATGGGCTAACTGCTCTTTGCCTTTCATTCTTTTCAAAAATATCTGTAGAGAAAATGGCTCCTTTCGAAGCAAAGGGTAGGCATGCTTACCATCGGGTTAAATAAAAATAATGTTTTCCTCCAGAGCGAAAGCAGGAAAGTTTACTGCCCAATATAAAACATTTTGGCCTCCTAAACCTACCATTTCTTTCTTGTAATTCAACCCACAACATGGGCAGGTATTTTGGGGCCTTCTTCATATAAACCTGGGAGAATTCAGTCTCAGGGGACCAGCACAGAAATTCTGAAAACCCTGACGAATCTCACTTATGTCTGTCCAAGAAATCTTGTGTTTCTCTTTCAGAGTTATTCATGAAACTTGACAGTTTGCAAGGAAGCTAAAATACCAGACATTGCAGAGTTCTTGATATTTTCATTGCTTGGACTCCATTGTTTCAACAAGTCTCATAAAGTCTTTCCTGATGTAGCTGTTGCTTGCTTATCCAGTCTGATCCTTTGTTCTTGTTACCCTCCCCCAATTGCCTTGCCATAATTAGACCTATATTCCTACCATTCTGACTTACTTTTATTTTGTCTCCTCTTATATACCATTCCTTTTTTCCTTATACATTTTCCCAGATTTTCCACTTATGTATGGCTAAGAATTCCACATGATACATTCATCTTTTAGGTACTTCCTAGTGCTGATTAGACTTTCAACCTATTGGCCATTCAGCATGTCTTTGTTCAATGAACATTTTTTTAAAACATTTTTAATGTTTATTTGCTTTTGAGAGAGAGTGTGTGAGTGGGAGGGGGAAGAGAGACGGAGAGAAGGAATTCTAAGCAGGCCTTTGTGCTGACAGCAGTGAGACTGATGTGGGGTTCTAACTCACAAACCATGAGGTCATGACCTGAGCCAAAGTCAGATGCTCATCTGACTGAGCCACCCAGGTGCCCTGGTCAATGAACATTTTTGAACACTTCCCCACAGTTGGGAAAATTTCAAATTATGAGTACATCATTTTGCAACACTGAGACATATAATTCATTTTTCCAGTCTATTTTATAACTATGCCAATTAGATATACCTAATTCTGAAGTTAGTGACCCTGCAAAATTAGGCCACATAGAGGTTCCATCATGATAAATTGTAGGAATATTCCTCTTTCAGATTCAACAGAGACAGCAATATTAGTGGCGGGGTCCAGAGTTTAGTATCAGTAATGGAGTTTTTGTTTGTTTGTTTGTTTTAATTTTCTTTTAATTTGAGAGGGGCAGAGAGAGCACAAGCATGAGCAGGGGAGGGGCAGAGTTGTGGGGGATGAGCCTAGGAATCCCCTGGGCTTACACCAATGGGTTGACAAGACATCAAGAAATACAAAGTCATAAAACGCTCACACCCGAGTTTGGGGAAATCAGATTGGCACCCCAAGAATAGAGGAATGCAAAGACACACCGAGAATAAGGAGGAGCAAAGGTGCCAGGATTAGGGAGGTGCAAAGGCACCCCAAAATAGAGATGGGGTGCAGAGCCCCCAAAATAGAGAGGGAGAGGCAAAGGCCTAAAATAGATACGGCACAAAGGTGCCCAATACATAGGTATATGAAATAAACAAGATTAGATGTTCAAGGTGAAAGCACCCCCAATTTAGTACTATAGCAGAAAGCTGCTTTCACAGGAGGATAAGGCCAGGTTAGGTAAACTGGTGAATTGGACTATGGACTGCTGCACTGCACGCAAACCAGCCCAGAGTAGAGATGGTTAACAAAAGAAAAGGTGCCTTGTCAACCCTGAGGTCATTTGCTGTCTCATCCCTTAGGGTGGCAAAGATGAACAGAGGTACTGCCTCATGTCTGCTGTAAACAACCCTCCTCCTGACTGCCCGCTGCCCGGATTTTGTTTTGTATTAACCCAAACTCCTAACCACAAATATCCTCAAGACCCCCTTTCCCTCACATCCACAAGTTAATGTTCATAGACTCATTGTCTCTGTGCACGTCCATCACCGTGTTTGTAAACCTTCTGATCCTAATAAAAACGGGGCAAGGACCCTTACTCGGGGCTCTTGTCTTTTCCCAGACATTAGCTATCTCTTGCTTTAATCCTGCGTCCACTCTTTTGCTGGCCAAAAAGAACTTTAGACTTAGAGTCTACGACACAGAGTGAGAGGGAGGAGAGAGAATCCCAAGCAGGTTCTGTACTGTCAGCGCAAGGACCTCGACGTGGGGCTTGAACTCACAAACCATGAGATCATGACTTGAGCCAAAATCAAGAAGTCAGACATCCAACTGAGCCACCCAGGCAGCCCAGTAATGGAATTTTAATGTCCATACTCCCAAACAATCGAAATGTGCCACCATTATAACAGCCTGTGTATATTTTGGGATATGTGTGTGTGTGTATATATATGTGTATATACATGTATATGTGTATATATATATATACACATATATATACACGTACGTATATATATGTGTATATATATACACATATATATACGTATATACGTATATATACGTATATACGTATATATATGTGTGTGTGTGTATATATATATATATATGATGTATAGATGTACAGATGTATATACACTCTCTCTAGCTTCCCATTTTGATTTTCAAGACAACCTGGAACTTCAGTACATATAAACATGTTTAAATAAATAATTTTGTGTTTAATTTTTAATTTTCTGTTGTTTTCAGCAAAGAACAGTGACAGAAAAAATAATTAGTACCAAGAGTGCTGCAGGTAAAAGACTTTCATGGAAAAAGGGCATGAAGAATTGGTTATTGGATGTGCTTGGGTGTGATGATGATGAAAAAGCATGCTTTTATCCCAAAAGGGAACAGTGTGGTCCCACCTCATACAGAGTTAAGTGGTGAAATGATCCCATGTGCCATTTAGAAAGATGTGCAAAATGAAGACAAGACAGGGAGCTATATATATCAACTGATAAGGAATATTATTAAGGACATGAAGATTTAAAAAAAAACTAAAGAGATGATCTGGTTGTTTCTAACTGTACAGAGAAGCTAAATAAAAAGATGTAAAGACTTGGATTCTGAGCTCAAAGCCAAGTCGAAGGCAAAGAGACGACCTCTCTCCTGAAAGAATCTTATATCTTTCAGATATGATGTTCATATAACCAAAATTCACACTAAGAATTTTCTCACTTGGGCTGCCAAGTTAGATCAGTTCAATTCCTAGCTTTGTTGGATTTACTACATGGAATTTCAGTCGTTTATCAGGAAGGATGAGACTAAAATGTTGTAAAGGGTCATCAGAAAAGATTCATGGGACTCAAACCCAAAAACCCCACTGATCATATTTTGCCAGCCAAAGCAGTTCTGTGTGTACATCCTTTTAACTATTTGATGGAGCCATTTCTGCATTGCTTTAGAATGCTGAACTAACTCATTACACCCGCGGCAGGTAACTTGCAAGGAGAATCCAAATATCTTCATTTTACCTCCCCCATGGTCTCATTTTTTTCTGGACCTACAAGAAAAGTAAGATCAGAATTTACCCTTGGGGTCCAGTTGCAGAGTCAAACCCAGGAAAAGAGAGCTTACTTACAGAAAAGAAGAATTGGAAGGTTTCTTTTTCTATATGTATATGTGTGTGTGTTTGTTTATCTGTGTGTGTGTACCAGAAAACAAAGCATGAACTCTGTGTGTGAGATTAATAAATTCCAAATAAGCTTAACCAGGAAAAAAAACATACTTTTCTACTAGACTAAATATTGATTTTAGTGCAGTAGGAAACCATCTACACTGATGGCTAAAATCTTCAAAGTTCTCTGAAAGATTGCCCTTGAACATTACAAGTCTTGCTGCTCAGTTCTCCTGGGAGTTCAATACGTTACCCCTCAGGCCTTAGCCAATGACATCCTATGGACTGGGAAGAAAGTTCTGTCCCCTTGTGTCTAGTGGGAACAGAAGGTGGTGACATTTTTACTCCAAGGCTTGCTGCACAAGTAAGCTGAAGGTGCATCTCACCTGACACCCCTCCTTGCTTATCCCT
The DNA here is from genome assembly GCF_018350215.1 of Panthera leo. NCBI lineage: Eukaryota > Metazoa > Chordata > Mammalia > Carnivora > Felidae > Panthera > Panthera leo. The sequence continues at coordinate 223,677,673 of NC_056679.1, forward strand.
TCCCCCCTTCCTATTTTACTTTCTTCACTTGAGAATTATGTCAACAAATGACATGTACAGAAATCTCAACTCAGGTTCCGTCTCTAAAGAACCCAAGCTGAATCAACGTATATGCAGAGAGGACCTAGGAAACGGAGACACAGTTTGGGTTTCCCGAACCCAGTGATCAGTCAAGTGACTGGTAATAAGAATGCCATCACTGATGGTTAAGAACATATTGATAATTCCAAGTATGTAATTACATTGCAATTGTTAGAATCTTTGACCATGATGAGGAAGGAGAAACAAGTGCAGAAAATATCTACCGTGAAAGATAGGTGGAGAGATACAGTGGAGACAGCAGTTATGAAGGCTGGGTAGTTGTGTGGCTGTTGCAGATTACTATTGATACATTGAAGAGAGAAACTGACAGGCTCCATTCAATTCATAAGGAATTTAAGGCAAAGTATTAAAGTCAGAGTCCCTCACTGCAGTGTGTAAATGACCGTCTAGAATCTTGCAGACAGAGGGCTGATGATGTTGAAACATCAAGCTCAGGATGTAATAATAATGGAGAAGCCTGGGTCTTTAATCCAGATGAAGTTTCTATGACAAAGTCAGGGTCTTAAGAACAAAAGTGGAATGGGTATGGGGAAGTCTGAGGAGAAAAACCCGAGGGGTACTTGGGTGGCTCAGGCACTGCTCATGAGTTTGAGCCCCGCATCAGGTTCTGTGTTGACAGCTCAGAGCCTGGATCCTGCTTCAGATTCTGGCTCCGTCTTTCTGCCCCTCCCCTGATCTCTCTCTCTCTCTCTATCTGTCTCTTTCTCTCTATGTCTAAAATGTAATGTAGAAACATAAAAAAAAAATTTAAAAGGAAAATCTGAGAATTCCGAACCCTGCAACCATCAGACATGCAGAAATGAACCCTGCCCCCGCAAACACACACTTATTTGAGGACCCTACACTTCTCCTTTGCTTAGAGATTACCCAGAGGCTTTAAATGAGGCAAATGATTCACATGGCAGTCACTGCTTGTCACGCCACTTCTCCTGCCCATTATACTAATCACTGAGGTTTTTCTTTTCCAGCTTTTCTCAGATGTAATTGACATATAACATAACATCATGTATGTTTACAATGTAATGGTGTGATACATGTATATGCAGCAAAATGATGACCCAAACCAGGTCAGTTAACATCTCCATCACCTCACATAATTACCACTTTTACTTTTCGTGGTGAGAATGTTTACGATGTACTCTTTTAGCCACTTTCCCGTATGTAATATCGTATTGTTAACTATAATCACCATGTGGGACATTATATCCTCAGAAGTGCCTCATCTTATTACTGGAAGTTTGCACCCTTTGACAACATCTCCCTATTTCCTCAGCTTCTCAACCACTGATAACCACTATTCTACCTGTTTCTGTGAGTTTATGATATGTTTATATATATGATATCTACAGATATCATATATAAGTGAGATCATACAATATTTGTCTTATTTCACTTAGCATAAAGCCCTCGAGGTCCATCTCTATTTTCAGAAATGGCAGGGTTTTATTCATTTCATGGTTGAATAGTCTTCTGTTTTATGGCTGAAGATATATAGATCAGATGGTGATGATGATAGATAATAGATAGATTAGGTAGATAGATGACAGATAATCTCAGATTTTCTTCATTCATTTGTTGATTAACACTGAAGTTGTTTTCATGTCTTGGCTATTGTGAATAGTGGTCCAATAACCATGGGAGTATAGACATCTCTTTGAGATAGTCACTTATTTCCTTCCTCTGGACATATAGTCAGGAGTGGGATTACTGGGTTTTATGTAGTCCTATTATTATACTTTTGAGGAAACTCCGTGATCTTTTCCATAGTACTTGTCCTAATTTTTATACCCACCAACAGCTCGCAGGAGTTCTCTTTCTCTACATCCTGACTAGTGCTTGTTATGTCTTGACATTTTTTCATTAACGGCTATTCTAACAAGCATGCAGCGATCCCCCATTGTGGTTTTGATCTGCATTTCCCTGATGATGAATGATGTTGAGCACATTTTCATGAATGTCTTCTTTGCATGCTTTCTTTGGAAAAATGTCTCTATTGGTCCTCTGGCCATTTTTTAACCTACGTTATCATTATCATTATTATTGTTATTACTATTATTGTTGTTGAGTTGCATATGTTGCTTAGATATTTTGGATATATGGTTTGTATCTGTGGGTTATCTTTTCATTGTGCTGTGTATTTTCCTGAGCAGAAGCTCTGTAGTGTAGTCCCATTTATTTATTTTTGCCTTTGTTGCCATTGCTTTTGGTGTCATATAAAAAAAAAAAAAAATCATTGCCAATGTCACCGATGTCAAGAAGCTTCTTCCTTATAGTATCTTCTAAGAGTTTATATTTTACCAATAAGCTAAGTTTTTATTTTTGTTTTTGTTTTTGTTTTCCTACAGAAATCTGACTGAGGAGAAGTTGGGCTTATCAAGGGGGAAGTGGTATTATGTATACGGGTACTGAACGTGACAAATAGGTATTAGTAGAAACCAAGAGAACATGCCTAAGTGGATACTGAGGAAGATGGATACGGAAGATGAAATATACAGCTAGAAAAGAAAAACTGTTCAAATAAAGCACTCTCCAAAGACACAACGTTTGATGTTCTGCCAATGCCTCGGGGAAGTGTTGGTAAAGCGCTGGGGTATTTCTTGGGAGTTTGACAAAAATGAAATACATACGTAAGGAGGGCTACAGTAGACTCTGAGAGAAGAAATACAAAGTTCAGATAACTGTGAAGACCAGAAAAGACTCCATATGTAAGGCCTGCAAACTCACTGGCTGATAAATGGATTCCCTCAGGAATCCCAGAGCACAGCCTATTTACCAAGTGATTAAGAAATGCTTGGAAGTTTGTTCCTTCTGAGCCTGAGCTGACAGAGTCCATAAGAAACTGTGTCGAATCGAAACGGCAAACAAATATATCATCCTCAATAACTTCAGGGATGGTGTTTCCCCTTGTATACCAGTCTGGCTCCTGTAAACCCCGGATGCGTTATGGCAAGTGACAGTAGACCTCCGCAACGTAAGAAAATAGTAGCTCCAATCGCCGCTCTTATGCGAGATGTGGTATTTTTGCCGAAACAAATTGGCACAGTGTTTGATATATGGTATGCGGCTTTTGATCTGGTCTGTGCGTTCTTTTCCATTTCTGAGAAGACGGAGGACAGAAAGTAGTTGAGGATCATTTGATTTGGATGGTGGCATATATTTACATGCCGCCCTGGGTCTCTGCTGTTTATTTAGCTCTCTGTCACAGTCTAGTCTAAAGAAAGCTGAAATCAGGAAATTCTGCAAAATAAACCACCATTGGTCTATCCTAGTGATTCTGGCGTGTTAACCAGACCTCATGTTCTGGATACTTCTGGGGGCATGTGTACTGTAGAAGGTCAGAGATAATTCTTACAAAGTTTCAAAGGCTTACCGTATTGGTGAACATTTTAATATTCTAGCATTCTTGTGCATACCGTAGACATCATCTCCAAGATAAAATGCCAGTGATTGAACTTACCACTGAAGAGTAAGTACAAACATATCAGCTCCTGCAGTTTAGAAGCAGTGTATTCTACACTTGGAAATAGTTTTAGGTCCTTTCATCAAGCGACGTGAATGTCTGTAGGTTGTGAGTAGAGTGCAAATGCAAGCAGAATGTTACTTTGGCCATATGACCCATCGGATACCATGGTAATAGACATACCCATAGCAGAGAATCATTTTGTAGTTCTCTCAGCAAGGCACAGAAGAAGAGTTTTAGTGCAAAGCCATAGAATTCTCTTACCATCTGCATCCGAAAACTATCTGCCATTCAAAATCTAGCCCCTGGCATGTTAATAAGAGTTGGTAGAGACTGAGCATCTGACCATGGCTTGCAAATGACCTTGTGACTTAAGCTTCCTATCATGAGCTATTTGCTTTCAGATTCACTGCATTTTTCATTTGGTGAGAGGCATGACAGCATCCATCATAAGATGATAGCTTCACATTTGGTACTGGGTGTATGTAATCGGTATAAACAGGTGGTCCAAATACTCATGTCAATCATCACTGCCATACCAAAACTGTTGCCATAACTATGAACTCCTGGAACATTCCTCATGTGAGTTAAGGGTATTAACTGCAATGTCTGACCTGCAATGACTGAATGTCTGACCTGCAAAAAAAAAAAAAAAAAAAAAAAAAAAAAGAGAGAAAGAAACCGACTTTCCAACAACCTGTACATTTGCAGAGAACTACAAGGCACATATTAGCAAGTAGATCGCACCAGAATCGTTCTAAATTGTACCCAAAACTACATTTTTATAGCTCCTTGCCCTTTCTTATCTTGCTTACCTCATTTCATTGTGCCTAAAATTACTTCTTTAATAAATCGAATATTCATAAGTTTCGATCTCAGACTCTGCTTCTAGGGCATCTGACCTAAGACAAGCACCCTTCCCAGAGATTGAGATTACAGTCTGCTAGTTTAATACACAGGCAGATGTTCGAATTGTTTGCTTGGTTGACTAATTGAAATCTCTACTCAACCGTAGCCTTCTATAAATGAAGTTGAAAGACAGAAATTACTTGCTGAGAGGAAAGGGAGGAATCTAAAGACTTAGGGAAATTGTAATGTTATTAATTCCCTAAATATATCTCTTAAGCAGATCCAGGAAATCCTATTTTAACTTTAAGATTGATAAGTTTATTGCTGAGAGGAGTGATAACATCTTTATAATTCACCACCTTGGTTGTTTTCTGTAAGTGAAATGTGTCACAGTTGAAACAAAACTCCTTATTTCAATAAAGATAGAGGATTTTTGAGCTGTTGAGTCAAGGTGATAGCAGTTAACCTTCAAAGCAAAGTCAACATGGTGTCCATATTCAGGGTGACCACTGCTGGCATCTTTGGTGGTGCATAATAGATCATTAGGTTCTTAATTTATAAATGTGTCGGCAACCCACAAAGCAATAACTTAATCTTGTTAGTAAGGGAAACAACCCTGATCCAGCTTTGAGGTGCTTTGAGAACGACAATAATCTTTCATTTATTTTCCCGACTCAATATATTCTCAAAGGCAGAGTCATCTGAAGAATGGGAGAACTGAGAACCTGTGGAGAAATACACTCCAACATCAATAAAACAATGCACTGAGTATCTACTCAATAGATCATATGCTTTCAGGATATTCCTAAGGGAAACAATTGATTGGAGAAAGAAAACATGAAGATACTATGGAGATTACAAAGACCATGGGCTGCAGCTACTCCCTAGGGATACAAAACACCACAGTAGTTGAATGACTGGAATGAAGATTTAGGGACTTTAAGTGAGAAATGGCGTTTTGATCTGAATATGCAACAAGTTGGGTCCATTGGAAACAAAACTCATTGCAAGATGATTTCCCCATTAATCCTCTGTGCTGACGCTTCGGCTGTTGTATAGGGATTAACCCTATGGCTTGGATAATAGGGAACCAAAGTGTGGATGATCATGAATAAGCCCTTGTGGGGTCAGGATAGGTGACAAGACATTTGGGTTTATATGTAACAACCTGAGGCAGTCCTTCCTGCCTTCCAAGTTCTGGCTCATAAGGTGCTGACAGCCCCCCTCCCCCGACAGTCTGGAAGCTGATGTCCTAGGTTGACATCCCCCTGACAATCTGGAAGCTGATGTCCTAGGCTGGGTACAATCCCTAGCAATTTATTCTTCTGGTGATACAGCATATTGAGTGCATAGGAAGAGTGGCCTCTGTAGCACCTGGATGGGATGAAATATTACCAAGGATGCAGGACTGCTCTTAAACTACGATTACTTGGTTAATTCAGTAACAACTTGTCCTGTGTGTTCTAAACAATGTCCAAGGCAACTGCCAAAGAAGTCTGGGGCCACCCACCAGAATTCCCGACCAGCGAGGAATTGGTAAATTGATTATATTGGCCCCTTCCCTCCAGGTGAGGTTTTTAAATATTCTTTGGTTTGTGCAGACACTGCTACTGGCCTAACCCAAGCATTTCCCTGTCATCACAAACCACGCTGCCACCATTAGGGGATTGGAGAAGTGAGTACCCTGTATGGATACACTCATTGAATAGATAGTCATTGGAGGTCACTTTTCAAAGATCATTATGTGCAAGACTGGGCAAAAGAACACGCTATTGAATGGAGGTTCCATCTCCCCTATAATCCACAAGCAGCAGGGTTAGTAGAAAGAAAGAATGGAATAATAAAGCAGCAAATTAAATTCCTAATTAGTAAAATCACCTTGGCTGGATGGACACAAGTACTATCCCAGATTTAAATACATTTAAATGGTGTATGCCATTTACATCATCTTCCAGACTTGGGACACCTGCTAAAACACTCATAACATGTAACTGTCAAGGTACGGAAGCAGTGGGCAACAGCCATTGCGTCAACTCTTACGCTGGATCAATGTACTATGATGCTAAAAACACCAAGTCCTATCACACCTGGGAAAGGCGTTCTCTACTGGTATTTGCAATGTGGTGTCCTCTGGGATGGGTGGATTACTTCATACTCTTGGGTGAAGGGGAACTACTCAATCTCTTTGTGGAGTAGACCCAGTTACCTGGAGGTGAAATTAAGTCACGCGAGCATGTAGTTCACGTTTCCAAAGCTCACACCTTTAGCTTCTTGGGAATTCTGTATGATCATTTAATTGAGACAGAACATTTTTAAAAAATATGGTTACAAGTATAAGATGTTTTTGCATTAATGGTGACACAGTTGGACGTGAATCTCGGGACATAATAATAACAAGAGAGATAGTCACACTTAGAGAGGTGAAGACAGAGGGGGAGGCTGATATCTTTTTGCATCACATAAAACATATCTGTCCTCTTTGCCTGGAAGAAAAGACAATCTGAGGTAAAGATTTATGGAAGTTCGTGGAGGAAGGTTAATGGTTTTGTCAATAGCTAGGAATTTTTAACAAAAGCTATTGTGGGATTAGTTAAAAGGACATTTTTAGAAAAAAAAAAATGGCAGCTGTCCAAAGCTGTCTTTCACACATGAAGTTTTCAAAAACTAGATCAGTAAGATAATCTATCCTGTAAAAGTCAGTCTTTTCCCCCATCCGTATTGCTTTTGAAATGGATGTGCAAACAGAATGACCTTGGTGTCATGTGTTCATCAATATAACTTTCCTATCAGCAATTACTGATCTGGATACCAGTCCTGTTGAGTGTTCAATATTGCCAACAGCTGAAGTGAAACTAGCCACTATCATAGTCGCAAGAGCTAATGGAGCCAGATGATTCCATTGGATACCGTCCTTCATGGAAGGTACGATAGGCACTTCTTGTATTGTATTGTAATTTGATTTTGTCCTCCCTGCTCATGATCTATTTGTTTATAATGTCGTTCATTAAGCTACCAAAATGTCATATTCACTACACATTTTCATGCATAACTTTTAGTATTTCCATTGTGGTGGCGAATGATGGAAATAGGTAATTTCCTTGGGATTTGCTGATCTTAGCATACACTGTATCACCTACAAGAAGTTGGTTTATGAAATAGAAAGATATTTTTTGAAACTTTATAAGTAGATCATGTCCTACATGCTATGGCACATGTTCTGAACCAGAAAGTAATATGTTTCACTGTTCCTCTGATATCCAGAATATAGGGATGTTCCCCAAAATATTGTATCTAATGAAAGGCATATGTGTATTAAGTTTACATTTGCTTATTATGGTCTCTACTGGATTAGAAATGTTAAGTTCCTTAAAAGAAATAATTCCACAAAAAGAACAGAAAAGCATTTTATTGAATAAGAAGTTCAGACTGACATTTGGGCATCTTTCCCACTAGAAAAAAATAAGCTATCTATATCTATCTATCATCTATCTATCTATCATCTATCTATCTATCTATCATCTATCTATCTATCATCTATCATTTCTATCTAGCTTTCAGCCTGTTCAAGCTGCTATAGCAAAATACTACAGACTAGGTAGCTTATAAACAACAAAAATGTATTTTTCACAGTTCTGGAGGTTGGGAATTCCAAGAATAAGTCCAGAGTCTTCTTTCTGGTTCATAGCTGTTGTCTTCTCACTGTATCCTCACATGGTAGAAGGGACTAGAAAGCTCTGTAGGTCTCTTTTTTAAGGTACTAACCCCATTCATGAGGGCTCCACCATTATGACTTAAGTACTTCCCAATGGCTCCATCACAGAGAGGCGTTAGGATTTCAACATCTGAATTTTGAGAGACACAAACATTGAGGCCATAGCACAATCAGCACATATAGGTATAGATATCAAGTGATAGCTATACATGTGAATTCTGTAGGGTATATATGAACCTGGGATCCCTAGGATGCTTTGGACACTCACATGCACTGAGAGGTGGAATTGAAAGGATTTGTACTCCACCACTGTGCAGGTAGGCAAAACTAAACAAAGGTAGGGATGCGTATTACACTCTGAGGTAAGGATGCTGAGACGTTTGCTGAAGGTATTATTCTCTTACCTGTATAATGTATATATTTATACATTTAAACTGATTTCCCCCCTATTTCCTGTATTTTTTGGACCCAATATAAGCATTCTTTTATTTTATTTTTTATTTTTTTTATTTTTTTTTAAATTTTTTTTAACGTTTATTCATTTTTGAGACAGAGAGAGACAGAGCATGAACGGGGGAGGGTCAGAGAGAGGGAGACACAGAATCTGAAACAGGCTCCAGGCTCTGAGCTGTCAACACAGAGCCCGATGCGGGGCTCGAACTCGCAGACAGCAAGATCGTGACCTGAGCCGAAGTCGGCCGCTCAACCGACGGAGCCACCCAGGCGCCCCTATTTTTTTTAAGAGTTAGTTAAGTCTAGGGGCGCCTGGGTGACTCAGTTGCCTAAGTGTCCGACTTCGGCTCAAGCCATGATCTCATGGTTCGTGGGTTCGAGCTCCGCATCAGGTTCTGTGCTGACGCCTTGGAGCCTGGAGCCTTCTTCCAATTCTGTGTCTCTCTCTCTCTGTGTCTCCCTCTCTCTCTTCCGATTCTGTGTCTCCCTCTCTTTCTGCCCCTCCCCTGCTCATGCTGTCTTTCTCTCTCAAAAATAAATAAATGTAAAAAAAAACAAACAAACAAAAAGAGTTAGTTAAGTCTCATTTAATTAAGAACATTCTAACTTTTGTTCTCATGGCTCCAATGTCATTGCTGCTGTCTTGTGTCAGTTTAGATGAGTTATATTGGCAAGCTAAGAGATGGGTAGTTTGGATAACTCTCCATATAATGGGTTGACCAGCATTGTACACACTCTTTCTCTCCGGGCAAAATTTAACATGAGAGTCCATGACTCTCAAAAGTAGACACCAGAATCGTACTTTTCAAATATTTAGCTGTGTCTCAGGCATGTAATACAAAATACATCTGACAGGAACTTCTTTGTAGAACTTCTATTCACACAAACTACCGCCATGTAGAAAAAAATCTCTCACTAAGTTTATTTGGATATAAATATGGCAGCAGAGGTATCATACTCTGTGTCCACCTTGGATGATGAAAGCAGTGGCATCTAGGCTCAGAAGAAGCAGCAAAGATTCATCCCTGGAATAGCCCTGTGATGACATTTAAACAGAATTCCTGACTGAGCCCCTGCCAAACTTGATTCTTTTGGCTTTCCTTGAAAATTTGTAAGTGACTTAGTGCTATTTAATAAATCTCTTTCCCGATAAAACTACGATTTCTATTCCATTCAGAAATCGTAACAGTGTTACTCTCTTATTTCATTAAATACGTTACACCACTCCTAAGATCCCCTTATTGTATTGTACTGTAATTTCCTATCTCTATCTCTGTCCCGCCAGCTAGAATAGAAGTTTCACAAAGGCACTGGATAAATCTAACCTCTTTCAAAAGAATTTTCATCTTAGCCCTTAATGCAGAAACTGGCACAAATGAGGCTCTGAAAAATATTTATTAAATGAAGTCGACTGATTACAAAGTTGCTAACTTGTATACATACGTATTAAATATTCACATACTTGATTTTTAATCGCACCATCATAATGCCATACTATGCTTTCCACTGGAGGTGATTTTTCCACTACACGGCACGGCACTAAATAGAAACAGCACAAGTCAACGTTTCCGTAAATGTCACATTCAGCAAAATTTATTCTAAAAATTCTACAATTCTTCTAAAAAGAAGAGGCTTCCTGGAGGAAATGTGGCTTAGGGAAAGACCACTAAAGAGTAAATGCAAATTTGTGATAAGAGTACTAAGGAAAACAGAGCAACCCTAATCACTTGGTAGAAAAACGTGAATTTCTTAATAAATACATAAGCACTCTGATACATAAAGGGCGTAACCTTTAAAGAGCAGCTGAAACCACTTGCGATTTCTGAAGCGTGGGGAACAAAAACAAAAAATGCAGCACAAAGATGCTACAGATTCATGCAATGAGCACTTGTAAGACAAAATCTGAGGTCAATGTGGGCCTGGCAGAAGGAATACAAGGTGAAAGGATGTGTCAGTGACTGTTTTCTATTGCTGTCATTTGCGTTTGGTTGTTTGATGTGCTCTGAATCTACCTAATGTTACTCAATGACGTGAAACAGTAAAGGATTGGGGAGAATAACGGATGAATCAGTGCAAATTTTGTATTATATTGACAGCTTCTCCATGTTTACCAGTCACATTCAAGGGTCAATATAATTCTCAACTACTTCTCAATACTGCAAAACGCTGTGTAAATTATATGACAAATGAAAAACATATCTTAAAAGCCTTAAATATCCTATAACGGATACAATTTTAATTTACTAAAATGACTTTCACTTATGGAGCGCCTCCTATGTGCGAGGTATTGTGTTAGACACACTTTGTATATGATTGGTAAACCCCAAAACAAGCACGTATATTTACTCTCACCAATAGAAGCTTTTCTCAGACTTGAGGCCATCTCTCATCCTATAAATTACTCGGCATCTTCCACTCAAGCATCGGAAACGAAAAAGTCAGACATACTCGGCAAGCCCCTCCAGAATTTCATTTCAAACTCCAGTAACTCCGGGCTTCTAGGGTGTTCTTATATACCCTTTATTCTGAGGCAGCAATATTTAAGAATCTGACGGTTTGGAGACAATGAAGAGATATACTCAAATCTAAGTATGACCTAAATTAAAGGCAAGACAGGGTACCTGCATATGCAAAATAATTACCAACCCTACACACACATATCACTGAGACACCATTTCATTCGGTTTGTGTGGAATTTGAATTTATATATTCTGCAAAAATATCTCCCTAATCTTAACTATCAACCAGTCCATGAGTTTCCAGCTATGTTCGTTTCCCGGTCGCGCATTCTGAAATATAAAATGCTATATTTCCTGAAACACAAAATGTGATATTTTCTGAAAATATAAAATGTTATATTTTCTGAAATATTAAACATTTTGGTCTTCTGCTTCCATTCACGGACTCAGACTGTTTTAAATCCACATTGCAAACACATCGTTTCATTAATACTATGAAGTCTACAGCAGAAGAGTAAAATTAGTTTTTTTCCCCATAAAATTGCACCTAGTAACAGAAACCGCAGTAAAATATAGACTGTACCTAAGTGTTGTGCAAAACCAGAAGGGAATTTCCCATATAATGCAATGTTAATGAAGGGTTTATTTGAGCATCAGTGATTTACTGGCTTTGCAATAAGAAAGACTTTAATTTCAATATCCCTCTACCCTTTATTAGTTATAAGATCAGAAAAATATACTTAATTTCTCAAAATTTCATTGTTCTCATCTGTTAAAACTAGCAATTAATCATTTATTATTTAAAAAAAAAGTTAACGTTTATTCATTATGGAGAGATAGAGACTGAGCATGAGCAGGGGAGGGGCAGAGAGAGGGGAGACACAGAATCCGAAGCAGGCTCCAGGCTCCGAGCCGTCAGCACAGAGCCCGACGGGGGGGCTCGAACCCACAAACCGTGAGATCGTGACCTGACCTGAAGTCGGACGCCCAACCGACTGAGCCACCCAGGCGCCCCAGCAATTAATCATTTAAATATTTTGATTTTACCTTATGTTAGTATGTATTCAATATTATAATGTTTATTTATTTATTCAGGGAGCGGGGGATGGGGTAGAGAGATAGAGAGAGAGAATTCCAAGCAGCCTCTGCATTGTCAACACAGAGTCCAAGGCAGGGCTTGATCTCATGAACTCTGAGATCACAACCTGACCCGAAATCAAGAGTCGGACGCTTAGCCAACTGAGCTATGTAGGCGCCCCAATAATTCATTTTTTTAATGTTTATTTTTGAGAGAGAGACACACACAGAGTGCCAGCAGGGGAGGGGCACAGAGAGAGGAAGATACAGAATCTGAAGCAGGCTCCAGGCTCTTGAGCACAGAGCCCCATGCGGCGCTTGAACTCTCAAACCATGAGATCATGACCTGGGCCGAAGTGGGCGGCTTAACGGAGTGAGCCACCCAGGCACCGCTAATTCATTCTTCAAATATACCAGGCTTTCTGCTAATTTTCTGTCAAAATGAATAATTTGCCTCAGACACAGTTTGAAATCCCAGCTAGGTAGAAACTTAAATATGATTTCACTCACATGTGGAATTTAAGAAACAAAACGGATGTACATGGGATGGGGGAGGAAGGGGGCAAACCGTAAAATAGACTCTTAACTATGGAGAAAAACAGGGTTGCTGGAGGGGAGGGGAGAGATGGGATGGGTTAAATGCATAATGGATATTAAGAAGGGTGCTTTTAAGGAGCGCTGGGTGTTACATGTAAGCAATGAATCACTAAATTCTACTCCTGAAATTAATACTGCATATATATTAACTAACTGGAATTTAAATAAAAACTTAAAAAGAGAAAAAGAAAAAAAAATAAAGATTCTTTTTTGAAAAGGGCAAACCTAAGACCCATGGGAACATGCAAACTTATTAACATAGATCATCATGCTTTTTGTATTGAAGAAAGTAGCTTTTGACCCTGGTTGCGTATTAGAATCTCTTGACAAATACTAAAAATATAGTCTGGTCACATTATCAGAAAGTCTACTTTGATTGGCTGGAATGGAAATTAGTGATCCCTATATTTTAAAGCCTAACATTTGTTTCAAACAAACGCTAGGTTTGAGAATTACTAAGGCCATTAATAGTGTTTTAATACAATTCTTTTTTTTTTTAAGTTTATTTATTTATTTATTTAGAGAGAGAGAGAGAGAGAGAGAGAGGGAGAGAGACTGCGAGCACAAGAAGGGGAGCGGCAGGGAGAGGGAGAGCAAGAATTCCAAGCAGGCTCTGCGCTGTCACTACAGAGCTGGACAGGGTCTGGATGCCACAAACCGGGGAGATCATGACCTGAGCCGAAATCACGAGTCAGATAGACGCTTAACCGACTGAGCCACCCAGGTTCCCCAACACAGTTCTTAGTCACTGAAATATTGCTGACAGTAAGGCATGTTTGTTGGATTTTGCTCCTGAATTTCTAAGGGGGACTCCTAGGTTCTCTGTACCCTGGTATACACAGCCCGTGTCTTCCCCTCCCCTTGAGGGTGGGCACAACTTGTGAGTCTTAGGGGTTCTTCACTCTCTTGGCTACATTATATTATATAAGACTCCAATTTAGGATATTGGATAGAGTGAGTTGGAGCGAGTGGGAATTTCTTTCTAGGTTAAAAACCCAAAAGCAGTCGTGGTGTGAGAGGGATTTAGGACTAGGCTTGAAGGTAACTTCTGGAGGCGTGTAGAAACTTGTTAGGGGTTAATAGAAAATTCATGGGTCAACAAATACCTATTTTTTTTTTTTTTAGTGTGATGACAAGTGACTTTGCTGTCATCACTTTTATTCCAACTGAGATCATTATCCTATAAATCCTTTATTTTATTTTTTGTTCAACTCCTAATCTCCCAGTAGGTATTCGTCAAGACACAGTGATGAAAGAGAATGTGATGACAGAAGTTATGATGAATGAAATGAGTGGGTAGTTTTCACTTCAATTATAATGAAGACATCCACAGAATGTAGACGTTTCCTAATCTGCTGTAGATATAAAAGACTTTGAATTGTAAAAGGGGGGAAAAGTGCTTATTAAAAACTTGAGTCATACAAGGACGATTTGCTTCCAAGTAATCTCTACTTGCACTAGAATATTGCAGTAAGTAAGATGATTACAGGGAAACAAACCCAAGCAAGCATTACTTAGTAACAGGTATCACTAGACTAGAGCTTTGACATATGACGAACATGTTGTATCGAAACAGCTAGAAATGTTTCTGTTTTCCAGTACACTTTGGAAATGTGAATATATGTGTATCTGGCTATTCCATTAAACCTAAATTTACTGCATTCTATTATAAATATGCTCTTGACCTTCCGGGATTGTGGATTAATGTGTGTAAGGACTGTGATGAGTCACTTCAGGGTTCTTCCCTAACCAATGTATTTTAGAAGCATGAACAATTTTACTGATTTTCCTTATGGCATTGATGCCAGAGATGTTTTATGCTTTTTGTAATTTTTCTTCCAAGAGTTTGAAAATAATAACCCGTGATGGCTTAAAGGTCAGAGAGGCATTGGTTAACAGAATAAACACTTTCACTCACCCCACTTTACCTGTTTCCCCTTTATGATTTGCTTGCATTATTCCAATATTTCCAAACAGTGTGAACCAAGGCATGATTAAAGCCCAAGATAAGTTAATGAGATCATTTTATATTCTAGTATTGTTCATATCACTTACATTTCCTCCCCCTATTTTGTGAGACTAAAACAAACAGCATTGTGCTAAATTAGTTTCACTAATGTGCTCATATGAGAACTGTCCTCTGCTCTTTAGTAACGAGAGCAATGCAATGCATGATAACTTTAAACACAACCTTTATTCTTTGAGCATGTTTCTTCTGGAATAATTTTATAATTTATAAACTAAAATATCATGCATATAATTTTTTTTCTCGATAATGTCCTTAATATTAGGATTGAAATTATTTAAAGCTATAAGGCAACTTCCTCTTTACCCAGCCTTCTATTTCGTCCAGCCCAGTTTGCCGATATCCCGCTCTAATGTGAGCTGGCTACTGTGTTCATTAAGGGCAATGTCTTAGATGGCACAGAGGGGCTTCGCTCAACTGCTTTCTCACACTGACTCCACTTATTCCAAACAACGCTCTTTCTTAAGTTACTCTCTCATTTTGCTGGAGCATATTCAGTCCTCATGAAGGGAAAACTGGGATGCACACTGAGGCCCTTCCTGGAAGCAAATTTTTCCTGATGCGCTTATACTCCCTTAATATTCTAGGTTACTTGCTCGACATTACAAATATTCTTCAGGGGCGCCTGAGTGGCTCAGTCGGTTGAGGCTCTGACTCTTGGTTTTGGTTCAGGTCATGATCTCATGGTTTGTGGGTTCAAGCCCCGCATCGGGCTCTGCACTTGGAATTCTGTCTCCCCTCTCTCTGCCCCTCCCCTGTTCTCTATCCCTCTCTCAAAAATAAAATAAATAAATAAATAAACAAACAAACATTTAAAAAATTCTTAAAATATGTGGAGGCATTGTTTTATTGTTTTCTAGTATCTCGTGCTCCTATTGAAAAGTCTGCTACCATTTTTATTATTTTTCTAAAAAAAAACTATTTATTTAGTTTTTAAATGTTTATGTATTTTGAGAGAGAGACAGAATATAAGTGGGAAGGGGCAGGGAGAGAGGGAGACACAGAATTTTGAAGCAGGCTCCAGGCTCCCAGCTGTTAGAACAGAGCCCGATGCGGGGCTCAACCTTACGAACTGTGGGATCATGACCCGAGCCAAAGTCGGATGCTTAACCAACTGACCACCCCGGTGCCCCTGTTTATTTATTTTTGAGAGAGAGAGAGAGAGAGAGAGAGAGAGAGAGAGAGCAGGTGTGAGCTGGGGAGGGGCAGAGAGAGAGAGGCAGACAGAGAATCCAAAGTAGGCTCCATGGGGTTCGAACCTATGAGCCATGAGATCATGACCTGAGCTGCAGTCGGATGTTTAATTGACTGGATCACCCATGTTCTCCACGATTTTTACTCTTTTATTTGCTGGTGGTGGTAAAGGTGTTCTTAGCACTGTTGATAATTACCTTGATGTTATATTATGATGCTTAAAATAAATTTTCAATTTTCAAGACCTTCTAATTTTTCTCAGATTATTCTTGTACTGAAAGATCTGATTCTAATATATATAAGATTTCCACATACACTAAATATATTGTAGCTTTCTTTCCTTTTTTTTTTTTTTTTTCCTCTAAAGTATTGATTGCTTTTACCTAGATCACTCAATTTCAGGTTTATTTACCTTGTTCATTTGCTCAGGAAATGGTACTAAACAGAAATATACTAGCTGGGAGTACAGGTTTACTGCTTCTCGACCAGCAATCTTTTCTTTAGGTTGACAACAGGCAGGAAGAAAATGCTGTGCTAGGGGCAAATGAAAAATATAGCTGCCCGTTCCTTCCTCCGTATCTTTTCTGTGTTTCAATGGCACTACATTAGTCCCTTGTTTGCACTGATTGCTCCTTACCTACACTAATGTGCTCCTTAATCAAATCTTCAGCTTCAGGTATGACTTCCTTCTCTGATTTCTGCCCTTCACAATTTTGGATTTTTTTTTTCTTTTTTGCAACTCTTTCATTTATTCATTGGAATCTCCATTTTCTTTGTGATTGTGGAGTTCCAATCTGCTGTCTTTAATTAAAAGCATATAATGGAAGACTTTTTTTTTTTTCAGAGTAAGCAATATATTGAAAAGCCCCATTAACACTTTAATGTGTTTTCTGTCTTTTCAATTTAAAATTCCATATTTATTTTTAAATTGGCTTTTAAATAAATTGCCATTTATTAATTTCAACTCTATTTTTGTGAGATATTGCTTTTTACTCTTAATGCATGTTACTTCTATTTTTTTTTTATTAAGCTTTATTCCTTTTCTGTGGAGTCATATAATGGTGCATTGATTTTTACATGATTCAATTTGAAAAAAAAATGACAGTGTTACATTTTTGTTCCTTATTCTTAAAAAATGAGTCCATGAAGTGATGCATTAAATACTAATGGAGAGAAGATCAGGCTGATATAGCAATTATTGGAATGTTATTTGTTTTGATGCCTCAATATTGAATAGATTATGTAAAAACTTCAGAATGTAAGCTCTTTAAAAGCATAGATCATGTCTTTATTCATCATTTCTCTATTCCTGGTGCAAACGTTGGATAGGCTATCAATAAATATATAAATATCTACCAAAGGAATAACTTTGCAGATGCTTTAGGTTTAAAAACCTCTGTCCTATCCATCTCTCTCTCTCTCTCTCTCTCTCTCTCTCTCTGTCTCATAAGCACAAAGAGAAATTAAATAGCACCCCAAAACATAACAACGATCAGGTCTTCCACCTCTAAATGTATGAAAGATTTTACCTATGAATGGAACAGAGATGAAATTCTTGTTCAAGAAAAAGGATAAGCAGTGGACATGGGGAAAAATGCAATCTCATTAAATTATATGGCTGGCATGATGGGAAAACTTCACTGTCTTAAGTACCCACATGGAATAAAATGAAAAATTTTATTTTCTTTAATACTTATAAAATATACCTACTGTGAGTCAGTCACTGATCTAAGGTTTTTGCAAATATTATTTTGTTTAGAACTCATAACACACTATGAGATTGCTAGCTTCATGTTATATACGAAAAAGCTGAAGCACAGAAGGTTTGAGTATCTTGTTAATGATAATACAGTTAGAAAGTGATGGAACCACTACTGAATTTAGGTAATTCCACTCATGAATTTAACTTTCATGAATTTAACCATTAATCTGCACTGTCCCATGTAAATATCTAGCCATAAGAATATTAAAGGGAAAAAAAATCCAATACTGTAGATACCATTTGACTGCTTATATATCACGGACATCAGTAAAATTTAACAAAATAAGTATCCAATTCATTACCTGGTGAATTGTCATCATGTCTGAGCAAACCTGTCATGAGGAAGGTAGTGAAGAGAAATCGGAATGTATTTTATTGTGCATTTTTTCAGAAGTATATCTCCTTGGTATTTGTAGACTAATCCAATTAAAGATACTTCAAGCAGTGCTAACAACTGCTATGAAATGATGTGTATACACACACACACACACGTATATATGCATATATATATGTATATCTATGCATATATTACAAGCATATGGGTATGTATTGGTATATATCAAATTGATATAAAAATAAAACTTCAGCGAATTTAGAAAAATAAATAAATAATGGACAGATATTTAGCATATGTACCTTAATCAAAAAGTCTTAATTGCATACATTTGTCTCTCTTTTTATTAACTTATGTACACAATCAGTACAATTATTCAGAACAAGAATCTTTGGTTTTAACACACAGACACAGTTGCATATGACCATTGATAATTTTGCACAGAGCTATGAAAATGATTAGAGAAGATATAGTTCTTTCTAAATTGCATATCTTCACTCACTTGAAATACTCCTGAAGTTATTCTCTCAAATTGTGATTCGTAGTCTATACGTTCATTAGTTTCAAAATAACAAGTAGACTTGTTTCCATTCAAATTGAGGCATTAATTATATGATATATGTTTTCAGTTAAGGGTTTCTTGACATCAGGAGCAATAGTTTAAGGGCTCAGCACAGTATTTTGAGTGCATTCTGGAATTCATGAATCCACAGTGCACATGTGGATGCTTGAGTATCTTCACACATCCTCCACTCCCATCTACAAAATGTTCATGTATGCAGGGTTGGGGTAGACATTAGTGTGCATGATAGAGAGAAATAGGTTCATTAGATTTCATCTTTTTAAACTTATCATGGTACAGGAATTCTTGGTAACAGATTCTGCAGCAACATTGAGTTACCTAGATTTTAGGATTTAGACTTCAACTATTAAGTGTCACAAATATTCTTTCATGACTTCCCTAATTTCCCATCTCCTTTCAATTTTCACAAAAATTCTGAAGCATTCTTCGTCATAATTTTTTAAACTTTACTGTTAAAATGATCATTCAATCCATTTAAGTAATGGCATTGATAATACTGCAATTATTGTTTGTTACAATAATCATTTACCAAACACATATCTGGCATACAAGAAATGCTTAATAATATCAACTTTAATCTAAATATGATTTATAATAGCTAACTAAAATAATAACACAATAATGTAGCTATTATTTACTTATTTCTTAACTCAAAAGCATCTTAAAATTGGAAATTTGATATTGTCTACTTCCCTTCCTGTTTAGTTGAAGGAAACTAATACTTCACATTACAAATGTGCCAGGGTCTTCCAAGTGAAGACAAAGTTTGGGTTCATTCTACAAATAGCACAAAATGCAGTATAATGAGAGCATAAGAATATGTAGGAATGAAATGGAAAGATAAAACAAAGAACTTTTTTTTTTTTTTTTTTTTTTTTTTTTTTTTAGAACCATCTTGCAGAAGGTTTTAAGTGACAGGACAAGAAATCTGGGTTTAGTTAGGTCAGTGGAGAGAGACTATCAAGAAAAATTTAGCAAGGCAATAATAGGATTAGAACTGTGTTTTAAAAAGATAAAACTTAGAGCTAGGCAAGGGATGAATTTGGAGCAGAGGAAGATTAGAAGATTTAACCAGTCAGGAAACTTTCAGCAGAACAAGGGACAGTTCGAATAATGGCAGAGAAAATGATGCTTTGCAATTGCACAGTGATTCCTAATTTGACTTATGTCTCATTGTATCATTTGATTTGCTGAGCAATCTCACTAAGCAGGAAACCACAGATTCCAAAGAACATATTGTTATCTTATTTCCATAGTCTGAGAAAAAAAAAATGAATTATTTGTCTGTGAGGAATTGATGAGTAGAAAGCTTTCTTTTGAGATCTAGATACATTTTTTTTTCTCAAAACTAATGATGTATAAGCAAATATTTAATGAAAGGCATAATATCGGTCAAGAGAGAGACAAGCATCAATGTTGATCAAAAGAAAAAAAAAAAAAAAGCTTCTGTGACCTGAGGAGAATGCTTATATTAAAACAGAAAATTATAGTGAACTGCTGATCTATGGGGGGGTAAGAAGGAGTAGAGGAGATCACTTAGAGAAAGAGAGAGGGAGAAGATAGAGGGACAGAGAGATAGAGAGATGATAAAGAAAGCATTTTTTTAAAAACTCCATTTGTCATATTTATGTTTACACCTCAAATATTTTAGTCATGGATTGCTAAACCATATAACAAAGGGCTGTATACAAGGAAACCATGTGCCAAATGATCAACTGCTCATGACAAAAAAGCAAATGTCACCACAATATAAAACCGCTTGTAATATGTCAGTATTTTTGTCACCTTACACGTTCTCTCTCTGTCTCCACACATACACATACACATACACCACTTCTTTTTCAGCCAAATTACAGAACTCTGAATCCACTTAGAATGCAGAAGTCCAAAAGAGAATCAAAATTCAAATATCATTTACAAACCGTCTGATTCTATTTATATGGCAGACTCAAAGACAAAACTATGAGAACTATTTTCAGGTTAGTGGCTACAGGGTGGGCGTGAAAGGAGGAAATTGAACAGAAGGGACATGAAGAACCTTGGGGGTGATGGAAATGTGCTATATCTTAATTATGGCGGTGTTTACCCAATTTTATATATTTGGCAAAACTGTAAATCTAAGAAGTTTTCTTTTACTGTGTATGAATTATACCTTTCATGGACCCAGTTTTGAAGAAAACCATATGATTTATCATACATCCCTATTCTTGGAAGAAAACCAAATTCAACTCGGGTGAAAACAATTATTTTTAGAAATTCAACCAAAAATAAGTTGCCTGCACATCCAGCCGCTTCTCTTCATGAAAATATAATTGGCATCCGTGGCAATCCACCACTTAAAAAGGGGAAATTCTAATCACTAAGAGTTAAACAGTCTGATACACTGTCAGAAATTCTCAAATCAAGATTTTTAAAGGTGGAATCTTTACTAGGAGGTTGTCTCTATAAAAGTCTCAGAAAGACTTGAGAAAGATGAATTTGCTCACCGAATCGTGAATGT
Source organism: Panthera leo (assembly GCF_018350215.1). Classification (NCBI taxonomy): domain Eukaryota; kingdom Metazoa; phylum Chordata; class Mammalia; order Carnivora; family Felidae; genus Panthera; species Panthera leo. The sequence goes on from NC_056679.1 coordinate 223,698,781, forward strand.
AAATATGTGTTTTACCATATATAGTCAGACAGTATTCTAGATTCTAGATACTGGGTACACAGAAGAAAATAGATAAAATTCCTGCCTCATGGAGCTTACATTCTAGTGAGGAAGACATGATACACTAATAAGGTAATCCACATATTGCGAAATCAAGCTACTGAACAAATCAAATCAGAGCATCAATTCAACTACTACTGATGGGCTAGGAACCGATCTTCATCCTTCCAAAGAAATGTTCATCAAATCTCTGGGAAGTTTTCAACTTTTACTGGTGATTAACAATGAAAGCCTACCATTCCATCACCCCAAAGTGCAATGGAAACAGTTCTTTATGGTGACATTGAAGAGAGGGTGATGGAAGGCTTCCATTTGCCTTATTTCCGGATGAGGAATATCTTATTTTACATATTCATTTGCCATTCCCAAATACCTAAAAGGGAGATTTAAGAATATTTTATGCCAGGCACTGTTCTCAGTGCTTCCATGTGTATTAGACCATTTATTGGTCATTAGACCATTAACAATAGGCTTTGAGAAAGACCTCATTCTCATCATCGGCTACAGTTGCCAGTTACCAAAGCCAAAGATTGGTAAGGTGACTTACCAAAGGTCTCCTAACTGGTAATAGTTGTAATAGGTGTGACCCCAATTTAATCTCAGATAGCCTGGACGTAGAGTTGATGTTTGCCTATTCTATACCTTCTATACACCATTCTATACACTAGAAGTTTTGGATATCCCCCTCAGTCTTTTACTCGCAAGAAAAACCTCATGGAATTAGTATGGGATGCCTCTTTCATATAACAAAAATCCAAACTTATTTTTCTTTTGATATTAAATAACCAACATTAGCAGATGATCTATAACGTGAGAAGCACCTGGGCTTTGTGTCTGTTTTATTCACTACCATCTCCAGACCACTGTAGGACAATGTCTCACCCATACGACTTGTTCCATAAATATTCTAAATGGGCCTCTCTGAGTTTCAATGACAAATATTCTTTTCTCAGTTTGCTATTTGTGTATCTCGTGTGTTAATGTACGGATTAGGTTCAAGGTGGAGTCACTCATGCCAAGCCCATCTCAGCAAACCAGAGATGCTTGGCTCTCGGAGGAGGAAGGCATAGGTCAAACAGTCTGCACTTAACTTGCTCAGCACAAGTCATGTGATCAAGTCCCAAGACTTCCCTTTGCTCCACGTAAGGAAAGTAACTCTGCTTTAATCAATCAGCAAATGCCCAAATATGACTACCATGTTCCTGCTCATTTTGGTCTATAAAAATATTTCCTTTTGTACAGCTCATCTAAAGCTCCTTTCTATATGTTAGATTGGATGCTGTCCAATTCATGAATCACTGGATAAGTGCCTACCAGGTCAGTAAATTGTCTGTGGAAATTTTTATTTTAACAATTACAACCTGGTATATTTTCATCATGTGAGTGTACTTACTCCTGGTCAGATCTCCCCATGGATTGAGATGAAATTGGAAAAATGTCAGTGGATTTCACACATTTCATAAAGTAGCTATTGTTATATCCTAGTAAGGTCCTCTGCATTATTTCCACTTCGATATTTTCCCATTTTACACTTAAGATTTTATTAGTGAAAAATCATATTCCAAATGCTAGGTCCTTTGTTCATATGCTTGGAAATAATCCTGGGAGCATTATATACATATTCTTGCTCTCTCCTGTGTGATTAAATTGTGTTTTCTGGGTGCCTGGGTGGCTCAGTCTGGTAAGCGTCCAACTTCGACTTCAGCTCAGGTCGTGATCTCAGGGTTTGTGAGGTCGGGCCCTGTGTTGGGCTCTGTGCTGACAACTCAGAGCCTGGAGACTGGTTCAGATTCGGTGTCTCCCTCTCTCTCTTTGCCCTCTCCTGCCTGTACTCTGTCTCTCTTTCTCTCAAAAATAAGTAAAACATTTTAAAAAAACTTTTAATTGCACTTTCTGATGCTCTTTGAACTTGGGATATGTTCCTGGTGATATGAGGGCCCTTAAAATGAGATTGGGAGTAATATGAGTAATTTTAACATGGAGATATTAAAATCCAGAATACAAGTCACCTTATACTTATCATCATGCTTCAAATTACCTGTGCGTGGTATTGAGTCTCAAGTTCTAACCAGCTGGGTCCCTGAAGTCCCAGGGTGACTTCTATGTACAGAAGCTATCATGGTACTCCACAGTGAACTTGATGAAAAAATTACCTTTATTTTACCATGTGTCTGAGATTTGGGTGTTGTTATTGTAACCTGTCATGACATAATGATAATATTCTATCCCATAGCTGATAAAAGAATGGCTACTTTTTTTTTTTAAAGTTTTCCTCATCCAATTTGCCTACTCCCTACTCCTGTAGGAAAGTAATCGAAGGTACAAACTTACAGTTATAAGAGAAATAAATATTGGGAATATACCACACACCATGACAACTACAGTTAATACTGCTATGTTGTATGTTTGAAAACTGTTAAGAGAGTAGCTCCTAAGAGTTCTCATCACAAGGAAAAAAAAAAACCTTTTTTTTCTTTTAAATGTTTTCTATCTTTATGAAATGATGGATGTTAATTAAACTTATTGTTGTCACCATTTCACAATATGTATAAGGTATTATGCTTATACCTTAAACTTACACAGTGCCATATGTCAACTATATCTCAATACATTAGAAATAAATAAATGAAATGAAACACACACACACACACACACACACACAACAGAAACAAAAACAAAACAAAAAACTCTCATTCCAGGCCTTGTGCTAGGCTGTTTATACACCCGAGTTCAGTAATAGTAAATAACCAACATTAACCATGTATGTGGAATCTGACCATCTTTATAGAACCCGTGTGCATTGACTGCATAATTACACTGATTGTACACTTGTGGGAACTACAGCTCATGAGACTTCTGCATGTGCCCAAGGGTCTACAGCTAATGATCTGTCTGACTTCAAAGACTCTGCTCTTTCACTCTGCCATCTTGCCCCCTGGCTCACCTCACACTTTTAAAGCATCCTTCCGCCCTTTGCCTTCAACTTGTGACAAGTTTTTGGCTTCTTTTAGAATGAACATTTCAGAGAAAAATAAATTGCTTGCACTGTGCCTCTGGGAAGCTACAAAATGTTACACAGAGAGGAGGATCAGATATGGAGAAGAAGCGGGCAGTTCATTCAGACAGGAGCGATACCTTGGTAAGTAGTAAAGAATTAGTGCTGATGGTGACAAAAAAAAAAGAAAGAAAAAAAGTGACTGTAAGTATTTTCAGTTCCTAAAAGAGCACAGAGGAGGAAAAAAAAAAAAAAGACCCCAGAGGAAAATCAGTGGATTTCATAATGAAGTCAACGATTAAATACTTTTTTCCCCAAACTTATAATGAAATGTGAATGTTGGCATCACTTCATTTAATCAAATTCAACACAACAGTGTATTTTATAACTATAGACTCAATTTTAAAAGCTAACGTGCAAAACAATGAGGAAACGTGGATAAAAATACATGGGATTACACATTCATTGCAAAATGCTAATTGTATTCATTAGCTTTCGCTTACTATTGTGTGAATATACCTATTACAGTGGGCTGAACTGTACTCTGAGTATACGTTAGCATCCTAACCCTCAAAACTGGTGAACATTGTCTGATATGGAATAAAAGTAAATATTATTTTATGTGGGGAAAAAATATGACTAAGTTAAAGACCTTGAGAGGAGGAGTCTCCCCTGAATTATCAAGATGGCTCCCAAATGCACGTTCTGAGATACTGACCCTCACAGAGGAGAAAGCTTTGTGAAGGTAGAGGCAGAGATTTGAATGATATGGCCACAAGCCCAGGAATCTCAGCAGCCACTAGAACCTGGAAGGAGCAGACGAGGAATGGAATCTCCCCTAGAGTTTCCAGAAGGAGCGCATCCTTGCAACACTTGGTTTAGGATCTAGTCTCCAGAAATGCAAAAATAATAAATTTCTGTTGTTTTTAAACCAAATCTGTGTGTTTTTTAAGTATCTGTAGGAAACTAATACAGATTTTGGTGGCAGGAAGTAGGGTGCTTACAAATATGGAAGTAGCTTTAGAGTTGGTGATGAGTAGAGACTGGAAAAATTTTGAGGTGTATGAGAGCCACAGAAGTTAATATACATATTTAGATGTTGTTAACCAACAGACTTACACATGTTTCCACCAACATGTACCATACTTCCTACTGCTCCATAGCAGACTTCGCTGCAAATATTATAACTTAAAAATAAAAACAGAAACGAGCACCTAGAAGAAATTGGGGGTCAGAAAAAACAACAAAAGACCTACATGAAAGGAAATTAATCAATCAAACCATTCATCACATCAACTACTCTCACTTTTTTTTTTTTTAACGTTGATTTATTTTCAAAAGAGAGAGAGAGGCAGAGTGTGAGCGGGGAAGGAGCAGAGAGAGAGAGAGGGAGATACAGAATCCAAAGCTGACTCCAGGCTCCGAACTATCAGCACAGAGCCCAACGTGGGTGAGATCAAGACCTGAGCCAAAGTCCTACACTTAACTGACTGAGCCACCCAGGTGCCCCTCAACTACTCTCCTAATATTACCACTTTCAAATACTGCATAATATAAAACCTTGTCCTACCAATATAATTCTTACATACGTATATATAATTTTAAGATTTCCTAGTAGCTTACTTTTCTTTTTTCTAATTTTTCGCCAGATGTGTTAAGGTATAATTGACAAATAAAAATTGTATACATTTAAATATATAATACAATCCAGCAATCCCACATTGGGGTATATTCCCAAAGGAAATAAATTCACAGTCTCCAAGAGATATCTGCATTCCCATATTCATTGAGGCAGTCTTCACTGCAGCCTAAATAAGGACAGAAGCTACTATCCAGGACAGATGAATAAATAAAGAAAAAGTGGTATATATAAATGTACACATATATACATACATAATATAATGGTATGCTTTTCTAAACATCAACTTCCAACTTTATTTTCTGCTTTAAATATATTATCCATCGTTTAATTGGAATGTGGTTGAATTTTAGGGGTATTTTATACAATCTGGATGTATTAGCTTTATTCAGCTAATAAAGCAGTGTGATTAGAACGTAATTTCTCCCAGTCATGTGTGTTGTATTTCACTCCATCGATTGTGTCTTCCTCAGGATAAAAGTTTTCACTGTTGAAAAAGTCGAGTTTGTCACTTTTTTTCATAGAACATATAGATTTTCTCCTATATATATGCTTTTATGATTTAACATTTTATGTTTAATTATCTGGTCCATTTTGAATTAATTTTATCAGGTATGAGGCATGCTTAAAAGTTCTTATTTTTATATATGACATCTCATTGTCCCAGGATCCTGGAGCCTATAGACTTTTACATGTAGATTTTGATAGATGTCTTCTATAAGATTGAGGAATATCCCTTTTTTTTTAGCTAGGTTGTTGGTGTGTATGATCATGAGTAGATGTTGAATTTTGTAGCATTTTCTGCATTTATATTTTCTCTAATTTAATAAACTAATCTGAATCGTATTCCCTAGTATTCAAATATTGAAACAGACTTACATTTCTCTGATGAATCACCCTTTACTTGCTATTATATTTTTATATATTTTTCATTTTCATAAAATATACTACTCAAACCGTTGTTAAAGGTAAAGTTCAGTGGCACTAAGTACACACATTCATACTATTGTGTAACTATCATTACCATCCGTTCACAGAACTCTACAACCTGCAAAGCTCAAACTCTACCCATTCAACAATAAATCCCCATGATTTCTTACCCCCAATCCCTGGCAACCACCATTTTTCTTTCCCTCCCGCCTCCTCCCTCCCTCTCTTTCTCTTTCTTCCTACTTTTCTCTCTTTCTTTCTTTCTTTCTTTCTTTCTTTCTTTCTTTCTTTCTTTCCTTCTTTCACTCTCTCTCTCTCTTCTTTCTTTTCTTCCTTTCATTCTTCTTCCTCTTGCTCTTTTTTTTTTCTTTCCTTAATTGTCCCTTTACATATATTGCTAGGTACAAATAGCTAATATTTTTTAAGGATGATTACGTCTATATTCATGAGAATTTTTAGTCTGAAATTTTATTTCTTTGTCATTCTCTGCTTTTTATATTAGGAGAATGCGACTATAAAATGGCTAGAGCAGTACTGCCTCATCTTTGATCACCCGGAGGTGATTGTGTAGAATTGGTGTCATTTCATCTTTAAGTGTTTGTTAGATTTGACCAGAGAAAGCTCCATGCTTAGATGTTTTATTTTGTTTTGTTTTGTTTTGTTTTGGAAAGAAAATTGAAAGTGGCCCATTGAGGTTTCAAATTTAGGCTGTCTGGTTTCAAAGACCCCATTCTCAGCCATTTTACATTGTCTTAATGTTAAAAATAAGTTCTTATTTATGTTGAATATAATAGGAAAACAAGTACTGAAAGGTTTCGACTACTCTTTAAAATCCTCAAGCACAACTATAGGAATGTTAGCGGATTTATTTTTTAAGTTTATTTATTTATTTTGAGAGAAAGACAGTGCAAGAGAGGGAGGGAGAGAGAGAGAATCCCAAGCAGGGATTCTGAGCTGCCAGCACAGAGCCCCATATGGGACTCAAATCCACAACCCCCAAGATCATGACCTGAGCTGAAACCAAGAGTCGGTCACTTAAATGACTGAGCCACCCAGGTGCCCCTGATTTTTTTTTTTTAAGGAAATAAATAAAGTTTTCCCATTCAATTTTATATAAGTGTGGTCTTGGAGTGGCTGTCCTGTAGGAGATTACACTTCTAGCTGTATCAGATTGTAGATGGGGCCATGTGACTAATCCTCACCAATGGAATGTGGGCTAAAGGAATGGCTTTCACTTCAAGGCTGAACTGGTTAAAAGCCTTTGTGCCTTTTCAATTTTGTCTTGGAAAATTTGTCTTCCTTTTTTTGGTAGCTGAATACTGAAGGCAACTTATTTTGAAAGTCATGCACAGAGATGGAACAGTAACCCTCAGACGAATCCCTTCCTGAATTTGTAAAGCAGAAGTTATTCACCCTCACATTGACCCCAAACTTCCATCTTGAACTTTTAAGAGCATAAGAACTAAACTTCTACATATGAATCCACTGAAAGCTTGGAGTTTGTTATAGTTGCTTATGTTATCTTTCCTAATATAGGCATTTGCTACAAAAACGGCTTACCAATTCACACAGCTGGTGGCAAAGAAATATTTATCAAAGGAATAGGAGAAGGATACTCTCGCGCATTTGGTAAAACTGTTTCTTGAGATAATGCAGAAGACGGATCTAGCTTTCATTGCCTGCAGCTAAGGGGGGAAACAATGAAAGCGCAATGTTATTAGACGCTGAGATTCTGAAAGCTTTTGCATTCTGTTCTGCTAAAACATGCATCTCTGTTATGCAAATTCTTTCATATATAAATGATGAATAGGGGAGTGATGTGAATATAATGCAGAAGACACGTTTGATAACGGTTTTTATTTTCTAGCCTGTTAATATTTTGAACCACCTAGTGATAGCAACGGACTGCACATATATTAACATTGCTGAGGAGGGCAGAGGCACACAGTGATTCATCACACACCTTCAGCCTGCTTTCTTCCTCTTCGCTCAGGTTAGCCACGTGGTCCATATAGAAAGTGCTTACCACGTCAACTGTGGGATCTTTGTGTATTTGTCACAGCCAGCTTATTCAACCTTTCCTTGCCTTGCATGCATTTTCATTCAAGCTACCTTTACCAAAAGTTTGAAGATGAACTTAATATATTTACAAAACAAAGTATATGCCTTCATTAGTATGTTGCATCCCTTTAAACTCTGTTGTTTTCTTTCTTTCTTTCTTTCTTTTTTTAACTTTATTTATTTATTTTGAGACAGAGACAGAGCAAGCTGGGGAGGGGCAGAGAGAGAGGAGAGAGAATCTCAAGCAGGCTCCACGGTGCCAGAGCAGAGACAGACACAGGGTTCGAACTCACGAAACTGTGTGATCATGACCAGACCGGAAACTAAGAGCAGGACCTTTAACCAACGGAGACACCCAGGTGCCCCTTCAGTGTTGTTTTCTCAAGGAATTTAAACATTACTATTATAACTGCTTTGTTTACAAATGATGTGGAAATAGTTGGGTTTAGAGAGAATGGTCAAGAAAGAATTCTTGAAGTGTCTTTGGTGCAGACAGGTGGTTTTATTAAAGCACAGGGACAGGACCCTTGGAAAGAAAGCTGCACTGGGGTTGTGACAGGTGACTGATTATGTACTTTCAAATTGGGAAGGAGTTGGGATAGCATAAGCCTCTAAGGAATTTGAAAGCAAGGTTTTCAGGACTTTGAGGGGTCTAGCTATTGTTAGGAAAAGGTCATTTATTACTGTGTAATAAAATCTTAGTAATGAGTCCCTCAGTGTATCAGTGGGCCATATGCTTTGAGGGTGAATGCTAACATATATCTTAGGGGGTAGAGATAAAGCAAGTTTGCAAAGGAATTTTTGTATGTTAAAAGAGACTTACAGGATGCTGGAGGTCAGAATAATTTTAAGCCAAGCTTGCCTTTCACCCTTGGCAAAATATTTATATTGAGGCAGCTGAGTTTCTAGGGGAAGGCCACTGTGCACGTTTCAAGGACCTGCCACGGGCTTGAAAATAGTAAGTAAAATAGTAAGGAAAATTAAGTTTTCTTTTGTCTTTCTTCCCCACACCACAAAGCCACCAAGATTTTGATTGTCCTATCTTTTCTGTCAGAGTTCATTCATCTCTCACTCTTAGAAAATATAAAGTTTTTCAGGAATATATTATGTCACATTATAGCATAAATACCTGTATAAGAAAGAAGAGAACTCAGAAATTAATTGTCTCTTTCAAGGGAAGAATTGAAATACAATAGAAAGATACTCAAACTTAAAAAAAAAAAAAGTTTTGAAAAACAAAAAAAGTTTTGAAAAAGAAAAATTCTTGTAGATCCCAAGCAGTCTGAGACAAAACCCTTTGAAGAAAAAAGGTCTACTCAGACTTCTCAGTCAAATAAAAAAATAAATAAATAAATAAAATCTAAATCCCAAGTCCATATATTCATGCAGATTATATATTTTAAGCATATACTTTAAAATTGGACATTCCATAATTTTGCATTAATCCAGCACTACTTGAGCTAAAACACACTTTTTTTCCCCAAAAGAACAAAAAAAAATGATAGTGCATTTTCTAGGGCTGACACAACTAAATACAGGGCAGATCAGATGGCTTACACAATGAAAATTTCTTTCTCACAGTTCTGCAGTCTGGAAATTCAAGACGAAATTGTCCGCAACTTTGGTTTTTCCTCATGCCTCTTCTATAGATGGTAGATGGTTGCCTTTTTGCTGTATCCTCAGATGACTTTTTCTCCCTGTGCATGGATCCCTGATATCACTTCCTTTTCATATAAGGATACCAATCATTTAGAATATGGGTCCACCCACATGATACCCTTCATCCTTAATTACTTCTTTCAAGATTCCGTTTGTAAACAAAATCATATTCTGAGGTTCTAGGGGTGAACATCTCAACACATGAATTTACGGACTGGTCGTTGGAAGACACAATTCAGTCCATAACAGACGGATATGTATATTTTTGTTTTCAATAATAAAGTATAGGGGCGCCCAGGTGCCTCAGTTGGTTAAGCGTCTGACTTGGCTCAGGTCATTATCTCATGGTCTGTGAGTTTGAGCCCCGCTGGGGCTCTGTGCTGACAGCTCGGAGCCTGGAGGCTGCTTCGGATTCTGTGTCTCCCCCTCTCTCTGCCCCTCCCCCCTCATGCTCTGTCTCTGTCAAAAATAAATAAACATTAAAATAATAATAATAATAATAGTAATAAAGTATAAAGAAAATAAGAATTTTTTTCAGAGACTAAGAACTAAGGGGGATCAATAACACAACAAAGCAAGAAGAACACTAAATAGAGTCAGTTTCAGCATAAGATAATTTGAGTTTGTGTTTTCCATGGCTTTTCAAGAAGCAGAGAACATGAAATAAACTGTAGAGTACCTACAATTTCTGGAATCTAATAGAAACCCCTCCCACAGAAATATGATTACCAAATTCTAAATTCCCAATATAAAAGCATGCTAAAATATAAGTTTATCCCCTCATGGGAGACATGGAAATTTTGATTAACTTTTTTGGAGGTACAGAATGGGCAACTGAAAATAAGAAAGAAGATATGAAGATACTAGGCACATTTTGAAAACCTATTATTTTTTTAAATATCCAGATTCTTAACTGTTTTTTTTTTTTTACAATTTTACACGGTATAACGTACAGATAATATAGTTTGATGAAGTTTAACATAGTTACAACCAACAACCAACACTCACAATTATTATATTGCACCCAAAGGTCTCCTGAAGGTTCTTTCTAATCAATGCCACCTTCCCAAAAGGTAACCAGTATTCTGACCTTTATTATTATTGATTGATTTTATCTTTTTTGTATTTTCAATCAGGGCTGGGACTTGGGTGAGGTAAATAAGAGGCACCTGGGGGCTCCAAAATATTCAGTGATCAAGGTAAATAATATTTTAAAGCAATATTTAAAAAAAAAATGATGAAAAACTCCATGGTGTAGAAATGTTAAACTATGAAAATTCTAGTTTGCGTATTGGCAAATAACTAAATTGTAGCCAAATTAGTAGCTTTTAAAGGTGGAACTTGTATATGATGTTATTTCAACATGGAATTGCATTTCCCTGATGTCTAATAATATTGACTAATTTTATGTGCTTATTTCTGATTTAAAAATATTCTTTTGTGGGAGCACCTGCGTGGTTCAGTCGGTTAAACCTCTGACTTTGCTTTAGGTCATGATCTCTCAGTTTGTGGGTTCAAGCCCCACATCGGGCTCTCTGCAGTTAGCACAGAGCCTGCTTTGGATCTTCTGTCTCCTTGTCTTGCTGCCTCTCCTCTGCCCATTCTCTCTCTCTCTCTCTCTCTCTCAAAATAAACAAATAAAAAAATTCTCTTATGAAAGATTTGTCCGTGCTGACCATTTTTTAAATATTATTTTCTCATTAACCTGCAAAAATTCTTTATGTGTAGTGACTAGGAGTCCTTGACAGGTATATGTTCGCCCTGCCTGTTTTTCTGTCTTTTCATTTACTTTATGATGTATTTGATTAATAAAAATTATTTATTTAATGAATTTGAAAGTATCTGTCCTTTCTAGCTCATTATTATTTTAATAATAAGATTATGTCATAGGGAGAACCACACCCTCTCCATTAAGCAAACAAATAAACACAGCCACATCCTAATCCCTGTAACCTATGAAGAGATTACCAATTTAGCAAAAGGGACTTTGCATCCTAATCCCTGTAACCTATGAAGAGATTACCAATTTAGCAAAAGGGACTTTGCAGGCTAATTGAAAAGTCTTGAGATGTGCAGAGTATCTTGGGTTATCTGGATGGGTCCAATGTAATCACAAACATCCTTATGAGAGGGAGACATAACATGAGTCAGAAAAGATGAGACAACAGAAGTAACAGTCATAAGAAGTGATGTTGTTGGTGTCAAAGACGCAGGGAAGGGCCACAAGCCAAAGTTTCAGGAAGCCTGTGGAAACTGGAAAATGCTAAGTTACTGGTTCTCCCTCATGCCTCTAGGAGGAATGTAACCTTGCTGACAGGCTGATTATAGCACTTCTGACTTCATAATGCACTCGTGTATTTGAAGCTATTGCATTTGCAGTCAGATGTGAAGCGGGAGTAGGAAACTAATACAGATTTTGGTACCAAGAGGTGAGTTCTGTGGTAACAAACACCTACAAATTCAGATTGTTCTAGCGTTTGAGTAAAGGGTGGAGCATGAAAGATTTTGAGAAACATGATAGGAAGAGGCTAGTTTGCCTTGAACAGACTGTTAGCAAAACGTGGATGCATAGAAGCCTGCTAGTGAGAACTCAGAAAGCAAGGAACATGCTAGAGAAAAATCTACCGTGCCTTAGAGAGTACTTACATCGTCATAAACTGGCACTCGGTAGGAATGTGGGCATTGAAAAAAACAGCTGGAAGAGACTCAGAAGCAAAGGAAGAGCGTGCTCTTGGAAACTGGATGAGAAGAAATCCTTTTAATACCGTGGAAGAAATCTTACTTTGCTGTAAATTACATCCTGTAGCCGTTAAAAGGTGGAATTTGGAAGTGATGAACTTGGATATCTAGCTGAGATTTCCAAACAAAGTGTTAAAAGTGTGACCTAGTTTCTTCTTGCTGCTTATAGTGAAATGTTGCTTACATAGGAAAGGAAGGAAGAACAGGACAGCAAAATGTAGTCAGGAATTCATGATTATGAAAGTTCTCAGTTTAACCATATTATTTCAAAAAATGCTACAATTAGGAGACTCACTGTCGGGAAACATGCTCCATAGAGAAATCTGGGGATGTCGTTGGACAACCTTTGGCTGGTGCCCTGGAAGGATCAGACTATTCAATCATAAAATGTCTCTTTCAATAGATTGAGCATACAATTTATCGATCTCCTTAGCCATATTAGCAAAGAAACCGGAAAGAGAGACAAGATGATCTGGGAAAGATTAACAGAGGAGCCTTTCGTCTAAACTGGTGAGTTACTCCAAAATACACAGGAAACCCAGAAAGTTATTGAAAATGTCTCACCAGCAGAGATACTGCCAGCATAGATTACAAGGGACAGAAGGAACATAAAACAAAAGAAGGGTGTTAAGAATCCCAAAATTCTACGGGAAGGAAATAGATAGATAAAATTTATCAGATATAAACATATAATACTCTTCCTGAGGGAGGAAAGATGATCCCAAGGGAAGAACTATGAGTTAGATGACGGTGCTTTGAGCCACAGGGAATTATTACTAGACCATAACACCTAATGCTGCTTGCCTAACCTGATTTCAAAACTGATATGTGACTCCCTTTGTCCTTACATATTTTCACTTTTCACAGGGTATCCTTTATAACTATTATTCTATGCCTGTCCCAACATTATATTTTGAGAGCCAGATAACATATTTTCTAGTTTTGTAGCCCACAAATGGAGTAGAAGTTTGTTCCAGGAACAATCATACCAGTCTGATTTGGATTACAAGATTGGAGGCTTTTGAGCTACTAGAGATCGAGTTAAATCTTAGGCTATGAGGGGCGCCTGGGTGGCTCAGTCGGTTAAGCGTCCGACTTCGGCTCAGGTCACGATCTCGTGGTATGTGAGTTCGAGCCCCGCGTCGGGCTCTGTGCTGACTGCTCAGAGCCTGAAGCCTGTTTCAGATTCTGTGTCTCCCTCTCTCTCTGACCCTCCCCTGTTCATGCTCTGTCTCTCTCTGTCTCAAAAATAAATAAACGTTAAAAAAAATTAAAAAAAAAAATCTTAGGCTATGAATTGATGAGTTAAGACTCTCAGAATGCAGGAATGGGTGAGTGCTTATATGTGGATGGACATGAATCTCTCAGGACCAGAAGTTATCCCCCAAAATGTCCACAGTCCAATTTCCTGAATCTGAATATGTCATCATATGGGCAAAAAAAGAATTTGCAGGTGTGATTAAGTTGGTTAAGTTAGGGATCTTGAGATACAGAGATTGTTCTGGACTGTACGCTGGGCCCTACATATTCATAAATGCCCTTGTAAGAGGGAACCGAGGACAGAGAAGGAGAGACTTAACAATTCCACAGTACTGGCTTTGGAGATGGAGAAGGCTGCCTTTACTCATGTAATCCTGGTGACTTGTAGAACTGGGAAAATCTAAGAAAATAAAAGTTTCCAGTGTATCCAGAAAGAATGCAGTCCTGCCTATATCTTGATTTTAGGAATTCTGTCCTCAGATTTGTGAGATAATGTATTTGTGTTGTTTTGAACCTTTATGGTTATGGTAACTTTTGTAGCAGCATTGGAAAACTATCATGTTTAAGAGACAGTTATTGAACTCAAACCCATAAATATAGTTCCTTCTAATTTTGTCTGGAAAGCATATTGTTTTACTTTTCACATTTAGGTATATAATCGATCTCAAGTTACATAGATAATCAAATAACCCAGAACTATGTATTATGACCCATTCAATTGCAATGGTATCTTTATTAGAAACGGGTTATTATACACTGTTGTTCTGTTCATGGACTCCCTATTTTGTTTTATTGATCAATATTTATTTTCTTACAGTGCATTAATTATTGCTATCATATCTCTGATAGGAACTGCTTTTTAGCTTCTATTTTATATTCATATTTTCCTTATTTATTATAAGTCCTTTGTGTTTTCATATAAATTATATATAAATGGAATGGGAAAACATGGACAGAGTTTTCTCAACATAGAGCCTAATGAAAAATATTTTAAAACACTGTTACTCAGACATAAAATTCTGAGCTATAGAAGAAATAAGGAACAAAGAAGTGGTAAATACATTGCTAATTCTATGCAAACATTGACTGTATTAAACAACAATATATAAAGACAAAATACAAATAAATGCATCAATGTAATACAATAGCATACACATACTGGGAAAATAATGAAGTTAAAGTATTCTAAGTAGAATGATGTGATCTACCTATGCTAGAAATGAAGATTCCTTTTCATTTGATATGCTAAGTATACTTATTAAAGTTTATGGGCTAAATAAATTATTAATAACAATGCATAAGTTCTTAGCAAGGAGAGGTAAAAATTTAATGTAAATAATAATCTCAATACAGGGAATAAAAGAGCATAAGATAAAGAGAAAGATGAAATAAGACAAAAGGAAAGCCAAAAAAAAAAAGATATTAAAAAAAAACAACACTAAGATGAATGACCTAAATCAATGAGTGTCTGCTCACAAAATAACTTACTGCTTAACCTTTACATATTTTCAGTGATGTGACCTCTGACCACCATACTGCTCATTCTCTAAACCTCAGTGACTATTAATGAAGCTCCTTAAAAGTTTAACCTTTTCAACTTACAGATTAATTTTAAATATGTATTCATATTTTACTATGACCAAAAAACACATAAATGTGAAGAATAGAAAGCATATATCTGTAGGTATGTCAATATGTGCTTCTCAAAACCCAACCAACCAACCGACCAACCAATACTACCCTTCTTGGCATTAAATAAAAGTTTGAGCAATATTGATCCATTTAGTATTCATTTAGTTTTAAAATATCCACCATTATTTTATTCAAATGTTTTGTATAAATTTGGGAAGAATAACCAAAACAAGGTTGATGTAAAACTCTTGATGGGAAGGAGCTGTGAGTTGCAATTTATGTCCCTCTTGATACGCACATTTTGTTCTACCATCAAGGGAAATGTTCTGTACTTGCATGTGTGAAACACCCACAAATGTTAATGCCTATAAAATTAATTTCAGCCTCAGTCATCAGAATGTCCCATTTGGATTTTTCTACAGAGAAAACAACATATGCTGTAGCACTGTTTTCCTTGATTAGTCTGGCATCTACCGTGCATTAGTTTCCTTTCTTAACACACTTGTGGCTTCTTCTGAAATATTCTGTTGAGTTATTCAAAACCCCAGTAGAACAAAGTGTATGTGTTTTAAATTTGTTTCCACAGGATTACTTACTATGGAAACAATCTAGTTTTCCCTAAGGTTTTATCATCAACATTTTTTTTCTAATAGAATTTATAGGGATATGTTTTTAACAGTCACTTAATGATATTTCTATATTACTCTGAGAATGAATTATATTCAGTTACATTCTTCACTGTCATTAACCCTTGAATTATCACTATCAAAATGTCATATAAAATTAATACCATTTATATTGCAAATATGAGATAGGCTCACACTAATGTCACAGTGACATAAAATAGTTGCTTACACATAATTTTTCATAGACAATGATAAAAAATAACAACAACATAAAAACAAAAGACACATCAGTCTTCATTACCAAACAGACTAGAAGGAAAATAATTGCCCATCTGGTATAAACCTGTTGATTATGAAAAACATTTTTCAAGGCTACTTGCTATGAGAGTCTTGGTTTGTTTTTCTCAGGATATACTGGGATTATTGAGGACATCAGAGTATGGAATGCCATGAGAGCAATTGGCTTTAAAAACGACACGAAGAAAAGAATAGATTTAAACTGAAGTACACAAATTCTGTGGTGTTTTGGCTGTGTATCTCTAATGTGATGTGGAGTGAAAAACAAAAGAGATGATAAAATATAAGACATACAAAACAAGTTATTTTCATTGCCATCAACTCTTGATCAAGTTGAAATGCCTTATTGGACATTGACATATATCTAAATTCAATTTATCTACCAAGAGCAAATTTAGGGATTAGCTATAAAAATAAGGTTTCCCTCTTCCATTTAGTTGTTCTAACCTCCTGTGTAAGTACTGCTAAAAACTTAGGATTTTTATTACTCTCTCTCTCTCTCTCTCTCTCATTAGATTTTAAATATTTTGTGAATGTTCAGCAAAATCAACCTTGAGAGACCAGGAACAATGCCTATTTAATCTATTCATTTCTAAAGCAAGTAGTACAGATATATGATATCTACTGGTTGATAGGATAAGCAAATGAACACATAAAAGTCTGTGCTAGGGAGTCAAACTACATTTTTCAAAATTAAAGGGAAATGAGGGTCAGAACACTGTCATTTTAAATAATTTACAAACTTTTACTAAATGTGCAAAAGACATGAATACACATTTTTCCAAAGAAGACATACAGATGGCTAATAGACACACGAAACGATGCTCAACATCACTGATCATCAGGGAAATACAATAAAAATTACAATGAGATACCACCTCACACCTGCCAGAATGACTAAATCTGAACAACACAAGAAACAACAGGTGTTGGTGAGGATGTGGGGAAGGGGAACCCTCTTACATTGTTGGTGGGGATGCAAACTGGCACAGGCACTCTGGAAAAAAGTATGGAAGTTTCTCAGAAAGTTAAGAATATAACTAGCTTATGATTCAGCAATGTATATATATATCTTGTGTATATATACGTGTACACAGATAGACAAGTTGTATATCTATCTATCTATCATCTATCTATCTATCATCTATCTATTTTGGAATATTAGTCAGCCATAAAAAGAATAAATCCTGCCATTTGCAAGAACATGGATGGAGCTAGAGAATATTATGCTAAGCAAAATAAGTCAGTCAGAGAAAGACAAATACCACATGATTTCACTCATATGTAGAATTTAAAAAAGAAAACAAGTAAGCAAAGGAGAAAAAGAGTGAGAGAGACAAACTAAGAAACAGATTCTTAACTATAGAGAACAAACTGAAGGTTATCAGTGGGTGGGTGGGGGGGATGAGGTAACTAGGCGATGGGGATTAAGGATTGCATTTGTGATGAGCCCAGTGTGATGTACAGAAGTGTTGAATTACTAAGTTGTACACCTGAAACTAATATTACGCTCTAAGTTAACTAACTGGAATTTAAATTTAAAAAGACAATAAAAAAGAAATATGTGTATTATTAAGGCATCAAAGAATAAGAATGAGTAAATTGAAATGCTGTGCTTCAGGATTAAATAGTGGATATTATTCATACACTACAGCATGTTCCATTATGTAAACAAAAATGGGAAAAGTTGTGTGTATGTTGTAGAAATGAAGCTTTGGTCTAGGCATACATCAGTGGGACCCTCGCCTACAACTACCCAAGGGAAAATGCAGTATTTAAAAAGAAAGCTCTGAAGCCGGAATTGACTTAAATTTCTAACCTCATAAGAACTTAGTTCTCTATATGACATCAATGGAATATGCCAGGATTTAGAGCTGTCGAAGTAAACTGTTCCATCCGACTGATTTAAAACAATTCTATAAAATGAGTAAAATGTTCCTGGACCTCAAGCCATATGAGTGACATTGGTAACTTCCTATTAAAATGTGCATGGCCATGTTGAAAAGCTAAAAAGAATGCAAGAGTACCAAAAGCCAAAAACAAAACAAAAGAAAAACAAAAAACAAAACAGAAAAGCCGAAATGATAAACAAGAATACAAAAAGTGTAAAGGTAATGGCTTGCCAATGTTTGATAGTTGATAAGTGTGTGCATAGAGGTGAGGCATACGGCAAAGGCTGGTGTCAAGGGACAATCCTTTTCTTTGAACGCACTGGCCATAGAAATTAATAGGAGGAGGGGTGCTTGGGTGGCCCAGTCCGACACTGGTTTTGACTCAGGTCATGATCTCACGGTTCCTAAATTCAAGCCCCGTGTCAGTCTTCACACGGAGACTGCTGAGTCTGCTCTCTCTCCCTTTCTCTCTGCCCCTCCCCACTCATGCTCTCTCTCTCTCTCTCTTTTTCAAAATACATAAATAGACTTAAAAAAAAGAAATTAATAGGAGGCACATTGTTGCATCAGAATAAAAATGTTTGGCCAGCTGCTGATAAATATTATATACTATAACATAGATAATCTGATTATATATACAGTATAATATTTAATATATAATCCACATCATAAATAGATATTGATATACATAGTAAAGGCATTGGGTTAATTACACTGTCTTAATTATTCACAGTGTTCAGAATCTTGGGCAACTGCCCAAGGAAAATAATTAATAAATAAAGGTAGTCATCCCCAATTTGTGAGACTATATTCTCAAAGTTCTGACATTCCCTGTCATCATTTGCTTAGATACTCTAAATCCCTATAACAATGGTGATAAAGATGAGAATAGTATTGTCCTCTGGAACAATTATTATTTAAGAAAAAACAACAATAACAGATCCAGAATGTCTGTTTAAAAGTAGTCCAACACCGGGGTCAGAGTAATGGGAATGCAACCTCTTACATCTGACCTGTGCCCATTCTGAATCTCTAAGCCAGAAGACCAGGTAATCTAATAGGAGATGATCTACCATCAGACAATCAGGTCCATGACATTGCACCTTTGCCAGAGATAAAGATTCCCAAGTGTGCCTTCCAAAAGGAGAAAGCTGGAGTACTTACATGATGATAAAGAAGCAAAGAACACTTCATCCACATGGTCATTGGCAAATGCAGACGCTGGGTTAAGAATGATAAAGTACCAAGAAAAAAAAACAAAAACAAAAAAAAAAAAAAACAAAAAACAAGAAATTAACAACAACAACAACAACAACAACAACAAACAGAAAAACAACCAGGGAAATTCTTTGTCATTCTTCTAGAAAGAAAAAAAAATGTATTTTATATTTTATTTGTTTTAAAGGTTTTTAAAAATATTTTTCATTTATTTTGAGAGTGTGTGGGGTGGAGGGAGGGAAAAAGACAGGGAGAGAGAAAATCCCAAGCAGGATTCATGCTGTCAGTGCAGAGCCTGACACGGGACTTGATCCCCCACAAACCATGAGATCATGACCCCAGCTGAATCAAGATTTGGACGCTTAACCGACCAAGCCACCCAGGTGCCCCCAAAAGGCATATTTTAAACATGAGTTCTACATCAAATGGTATTGAGATAGAATACGCTTTACCAAACTTTTTATGTATACATAAACAAAATATTGTTCATGTATAAAGACAACAAAACCACTTTGGTATATTGCCAGTTAATGTGGCCACACAGCTCAGTGTTGGCAAAAACAGGCTCTGGAGCCCCAGCAGCCTGGGTTCAAATTCTGAATCTGTCATTTGTCACCTGCGTGAAGACCTCTGGTAAGCTTTTTTACTAAGAGTTGGGAGACAATGAAAACATCAGCAAGAAAAACATCTTATAGAAATCAGTCCATTCACTCATGAATAAATAAAAGTAATTAACTTAAAATGGAAAAAGTGGAATAAATACAAACTGGTGGGAATTAAAATTAATGGACAACGTTACCTGTAAAAGAATGGCACAAATATGGGGGAAAAACAAGTTACCTACCCTGAGGGGTGTCTTATTGTTAAAATATGATACGGATGTAGAGTGGCTCAATTCACCCAAGCAAATTAGTCAACAATAGAAATGATCCCTGAAAGTATAGTCTCTCACCCAAGTAAATTAATATGGACTAGAAAGTATGAAAAAAAAAAAAAAAGGATTTGGAGAATAAAGGGAAATAGCAAAAAGTACATCAGATTCCACATTACATAAAAAATCATATTACTTTGCTTTTCTATGTAACACTGAGAAAAATATAAAAATGAAGAAAACCATTAGCATTTTAAAAGTAGAGATAAATTTAAACAAAAATAGGCTTTTTGTTAAAAATATGAAACTAAAATATGAAAATAGCTACTGAACCATAAGATAAACTGAAATAAAATGGAAACATGGTAAATAAAACAGAAACAGTAGTAATATATGTAATAAATTACATGGTCTTACTAAAAAGAAAGACAAAAATAGAACTTAATTTAGTCTATATGGTGCTTAGATGAGGCACACAGAAATACATTGGCAAAAATGTTTGGAAGTAAACATATAAAATAAAATGAATTGAAATACCTCAAACAAATATAAAGAGCATTAAATCTGAGAGGCAAAATTAATAGCCAATTCACATCCAATTAAATATAAGACTGGGTGAATAATTCATATTATTTTATGAACTATATTTGAACAATCCACCATGAATTTAAGAAGCTTTATACACACAACAGCATAGCATTAGAATATATAACACAATATCTGCTATTAATATAAATAATGGACAGGTATAAAAATTGGACAGGTTTGTAGCATTTTAGATTAAAAGACTAATAATACTATTTGCCAGATGAAGTAGAAAAAGTAAATGACATGGAATTTCAGTAATAAAACCAAAATATTTCATACATTGAACTTTCAACTCTAAAAGTGTGACTTTTACACATATTATGGTAACATTGACTGGATTAATCATTACCATGCTAAAGGAAAACCTCAGTGAGTCCCCCAAATTATAAATGTTAACAGCAAATGTTATTATGATGTTTCAAGAAAACCAGCTATATACTAATAAAGAATGTTGAAACAAAATCAAAAAGAAATACAGTTTTTTTTTCTCCTAAACAACTTTATTGTCAGACTTGTTTTAAAATAGTATTGGAACCTATTTAGAAGATATTCATGTGTCTCACTAACTCCTGATTTTCTTTAGTTCTGGGCACTCAGATAGACTGACTACATGTCCCTTCAACCCTGGCAATAGAATGTAGCTGTGTAATTGAGTTCCGGCCACTGAAATACGGATCTAAATGATTTAACTACTTCTGGGTTTCACCCACAAAAGAGCTAGGCGCTGTCCTTTCTTTCCTCGTCCGTCATTGAGATACACTTGGGAATAGAGCCACAGGAAAAATGAATCCTGGGTCTCCAAAAATAAGTTCTTCAACTGTTTTTAACAATAATACTTAATCTGTCCTTTGTGATATTCATTATTTTAGTTATCTTTTCCCAAAGCAAATCAATTTCATTCATACTAAATGTTTGGTGAGCCAAATAATTCTTCCCACCTCCTCAAATAGCTTCTTCGATAATATATATAATGCTGTTGAAACACCTTAAAGATCATGGATTTGCCTTTATCACCATGAATGGGATGGTGGGATGGTGGGTTACGTTGTTTTATAGCTATAAAGCTATCTGGAACAAGTTTGCAATGTTGCAATTCCTCCTTTTGATTTGTTGTTTTAATGGGTAACTAAGATTTTGTTTTGCTTTGATAAAATTTAGGGCTCATGTCTACTTATGTAGTGTTCTTTTTTCTTCCCTTATTTTTTGTTGCCTTTTTTTAATCATAAATTTGTCTTGATAACCATTGTCAATGGCATACTCATAGAACTTTCTACATTCGGTATCATTTATTCCTTGTCCTTCAGAATCTTTCCTACTATATAATTTGGTTCATTCACATGGATACATTTAATCATTTTTTCATCACTTTATTTTACTTTCAATACAATCATAGTCCTAGGCTCCTACTTTTTAAGTTTATTTATTTATTTTGAGAGAGGGAGAGAGAGAGAGGGCACCAACAGGGGAGAGGCAGACAGAGAGAGAGGGAGAGAATGAGAATCCCAAGACTCTGCTCTTAGTGCAGAACCTGGCCCAGGGCTTGAACTCATGAATCATGAGATTAGGACCTGAGCTGAAATCAACAGTCAGATGCTTAACCGACTGAGACACCGAGGTGCCCCTACAATCATGGTCCTAAGCTTCTTATTAGAACTTTCATCTTTGTCATAGCATCTTCAGTTTTTAGAAATGATGAAGTAAACAAGTTTTTTTTAATCTCTAAAAAAAACAAAAAACAAAAAAAACACAAAAAAACCACCATGTCAACACTCCAAGGAATAACGACTAAATGGCTGAAACAAAAGTGACTATAAAACATCACTAATATTTGTCAGTAGTAGTACATGGAACTGACAAGATTTTGTTCTGGAAGTTAGCTTGTGAACTAAATGTTTAGAAATCATGGGGCATGCCTGCCCTATTATTAATGTTTATATCTACATTCTGTCATCTCTTTCTCCCTCCCTCCTTTTATCCATCCATCTATCCACTTACTAATTCACCTGCCTGTCTAACTGGGATGATTTATCTCACCAAATTAGATACAAACCTGGGTTGTATTTTAGTTAATGGTCAAACTATGGTAGCTCTGACCTCGCGTTACTTGTAACAGCATGAAGTTCATATCTTCATCTCTGTCAAAATTAGCATTCTGAGGTTCCCCTGGGGGTGTATGTACATCAGTTCCATTTGCCTTGCCTTCTCTTTTCATGCAGTCCAAGGATGTACACTACTCCCTTAGCATTTTCCACTGTCTCATGTTTGCATGCCCAGGGTGCTACGTTCTTACCACTTCACAGGGCTGTCCCACTGGTGGTCTCTGTCCCTGCTCTCTAAAGTCTCCCTTCCTGTATAAGGTAGATAGTACCTCCAGGATTTCAGGGGCTCTCTCTCATGCCCTCTTTACCTGAGCGCATGCTCACCTAGCTTTTGTTTTATATACCATCCAGTTGAAATTATCTATTTAACATTACGATATTTCGTACTGATACTGTTCCTTGCCAATAATGGCCACTTTATAAATAAAGTACGAACAGGCAGATACAGAAACACATATATACATACATATATACATACATACATACATACATACATACATACATACATACTTAAATGTGTGTGTAAATATATAAGCATAGGATGAATAGGCTTTTTTTGTATGATAAGAACAGTGACTATATATATATATATATATATATATATATATATATATTGGAAAAATTAGGGCACATTTGAAAGTTAAAGGGATGCTATTAATAATTATGCTAGTATTATGTTCAAATCAGGACTGACCTGGTTGCATTGAGACATATGCTCACCTTAGCCACGGATAGATACTTATTTTATATGAGCTTAACTAATAGCCTCATAAAAAGAAAGTGTTAGTCTCCATGGGGACACAATTTATACTATTAAATAAAAACTGCTTCAAAGTTCAAAAAATACTAGTGTTCTAGTTTTTAAGTTCAAATATTTTAAATTCCAGCCTCATAGTTCAATAATAGAGGAAAAAATGACTTTCAACATTTGTAGACAGTTTTTCTCAAAATATATGTGATATTTCAGGACTTTAATGTTTTAGTAAGTATGTTGGAAAATGTTGATGTAGCTAATCACATATAGTCTACTCTTTCCTATTTATTTAAATTATGTCACCAACATGATGCCAAAGCAAAAAAATCCTATATCTAGAGGCTCTGGAAAGGGGCTTCGAAGTTTGTTCTGGATGTTGGCAGAATTTAATTAGAATTCAGAGTCTTGTGGTTGTATGTCTGAGCTTCGTTTTTGTAAACATGACCCCTTGCATCTTCAAGACAGCATAGCACATCAAATTCTTGTGCTCTGATGTCTCTGTTTTCCTTTATGCCTCTGTTTTGAAACGCTTGAATCAGCCAGGGTCTTCCAGAAGAACAGATTTCACATTACATTACATCACCTTATAGTACATTATTATATTGTGTTGTTATGTTGTTATGTTATATCATATCACTATTTATATTATATGTTGTATATATATTATATTATATTATATTATATTATATTATATTATATTATTATATAAAAGGGAAAGAGAAGAGAGAGGAATTTTAGGGAATTGGCTCACAAGGTCACATGATGATGAGGGTTGTAAGTCCCAAAACTGTATTACTGCATGGAAGGCTGGAAACTTAGTTAAAAGTTGAAGTTAGAGTCTTGGGTCTGATATGTGTAGGACAGACCACCAAGCTGGAACCTCAGGCAGGATTTCTATATTAGAGCCTGGAGAAAGAATTGCTTCTTTTCTGAGAAACTTGCAATCTTAAAGCCTTCAACCGATGAAACAAGCCTCATCTACATTATCAAGGATAATATCCTTTACTTAAAGTTCACCGATAATTTATATGATCCATATACTTTTATTGATTTTTTATGTGTCAAGTTTTTATTTAAATTCTAGTTAGTTAACATACAATGTAATATTAGTTGCAGCAGCATTGAGTTTAGTGAGTCATCACTGACATATAACACAAGTGCCCTTTTACTAACCATCATCCTCTAGCCCATCCCCTGCCTACATCCTTTCCAGCAGCCCTCACTTTATTCTGTATAGTTAAGAATCTGTTATGGTTTGCTTCCCTCTCTCTCTTTTTACCCCCATGTTCATCTGTTTCGTTTCTTAAATTCCAGTGAGTGCAATCATATGGTATTTGTCTTCCTCTGACCCAAAGTCAACTGATTTTAGATACTAATTACCTCTACACAATTCCTTGACAGCAACATCTAGACTACCAAACATCTGGTGCCATAGACTAGCCAAGCTGGCATATAAAATTAATCATCACAAAGCTTATTTGACTACATTGGGACTACTCAGATAATCCAGGATCATCTCTCTGTTTCAATGCCAACTACTCAGTAATTTTAATTACATGTTCAAAGTTCCTTGTGCATGAAGCTACTTTGGAAGCCATAATTATGCTTTATAGAGTATAGTATTTAACACATGTTAAGTCCCTTTAACAAAGATCAAAACACAAATAGTACTGAAACATAGAAGCACACTTCTTATGCACATAAGGGTCAAGGCACAAAATAGTCAAAAGAAGTTATAATCCAGAGTATCAGGTTCCAAAATGGAAAGATGCTTTATACAATTTAAAGTATCTTGTGATGGTGGGAAACAGCACTACGACATTTGGATAGATGAAAGGCAGAATTCTTTCCGATTTGAGGCATTAAATAGGAGGTCGGCCAGGCAAGACCACACAGAGGGTTATATGAGGGGACAAGGTAACAGCACCCTGGAGCTGTGGGGGACAGTGTATAGATGGCACATGGAGTAGTGTTAGCTAGGTGTCCAGGGATCCCTGTGGATTGGATGAATTGAATAATTTCGGTGGGTTCTGAGATATAAAGACTGTCCCTAGTTGTCTGGTGTCTGGCACTAGGGCAATGAGGCGGGTGGGCCTGGAGTCTGAGAGGTCCATAAAGGAAGTAGTTGGGAGTCGGGACTTAATTGTACACTCAAGAAAGAAGACTGACCAACGTCTAGCTCTGCCCAGAGAGTACAGTAAAAATAGGATATTAAAATTAACTATGTTAAACAAAGATTCAATGCTCCGTGTCAATTTCTTTTGTAAGATGTCTTGGTCTGTACTGCCCAAGGTGATTCAACACTGTTATCTTCCTTCCAGTAAGCAAGAAATGGACAAGGAAAGAAGGGGCACAAGGCTTTTTTGGGAGACATGGTCTACATGCAACCCACATCACTTTTCCTCGGTACATATTGAACAGATCTTAATCGCGTGTCCAGATCAAACTACAAGGGATGCTGGGAACTCATAATCTCATGATGAATACTTCTATGCACAGCTAGAAATCCTATCACTATCAAAAAAAATCAGAAACAGAGCAGGGGATGAATAGGAGTCTCTGCTAAAGTCATTTAACAGTGGTGAATAAAGACAAGTAAGTAAATTAAAGAAATATATTTTTGTGGTAAAATCATTGGGAACTAAAAATTGATTGGATAAGGGGTAAAACAGAGTGCTTCCGGAGTCTGAGCCATGCAGCGGGATGGATGGTGGATCCACACTGAGATGGGAAGCCTTGGAGAGAAACAAATCTCTTCATGAGACTTGAGACATAGTATTCAGATAAGGAACAGCAAGAGAGAGCCTTACAAAAGAGGTTCACGAAACCCTGCCATAGGCAACTTACAAAAACCAAGAAATCCTGATGGCAGATAATCTAAGGGTTTTTTCAAATATGAAATAGAAGTCAAAGATACTGAAAATTGAAGAAGTAGAATCAAATAACGTGGAAATTACTGATGTGCTGAAATCAGTGGAAAACAATGAGACTACAATGATTATTATAATCCTTTGCACAAGTAAGAAGTTTAAGCTGATTTTGAGACTAACACTGCGGCTCTCTGGCAAGCAAACAGCTAATAAATAGTTGTTTTCATTACTGAACAGCAAACAGTCTGGCACACACTCCTGGGGGCTGATCAGAACAGATTTGAAAAGTCTTCCATTTCAATTATTAATAAGTGTTTCAAAAAAAACTAGAGAGCCAGTTTTAGATTGCCACCCTATTGTTAAGCTATGCAAATAGTAATAACAATTTTCTAAGATGCATAGAAATGCCCTTCTGAAGTATGTTTTTCTAATGAATCAAAGGATAAAATTAGGTGAGTAATTAACTCATCTCCGAAAAAAAAATATTCAAGTAACCTCTAAATGAATTTTAGTATTTCCTTATCTTCTAGAGGGAAATCACAGTAATGGCAGTAACTTTGACTTTGAAACTTACAGACACCACAAATATTTTCATATTAGTCATTGTATACATTAAAATATAGTGTATATGCTAATCCCTGCTTTGAGATTATGCTATTATAACTGCTACTATTTTTAATGCATTTATAAGGACTTATATTACTACCTGGCACCAGTATTTCAGTATAATTAGTCCCCTTTGTGAACTTTTACATTTTATTTCATAGATTTAAAATGAATACATGCAATTTGAGGAGTCCATTCTGCAAACTGCCAAAGGGATACGTGTCATGCAAAATATTCAGGATTTTTGATTTAAAGGAATCTACTCAAAGGAGCCTAATGGGCCAAGAGTGAAGCAAGGGTTTATATCTTTAAAAATAATTATTTTAAATAACATTTTTAATCATGGTATACCTACCTATGTTTTTTTTTTTTTTTTGACAAAGGATTTGACAGAATCTATGATGGATATTTTGTGGAAAACGTAGCTTGTAAATGTTAATTTATCTACTGACTCTGAATTCTTTATTTCTTCCAAAGTACTACTTTAAGGGTTATAATCCTCTTTCCTCCAAATTATACTGGATAGTTTCATTTCCATAGGTAACATTAAATTCCAGGAGATAGGCCCCATTTCTCACCCCACGTTTTTCCTAAGGCTGTATACATAACTTGAACGCTAACCTCTAAATTAGGTTTCTCCGAGGAGAACTGTAGTTTCCACACAGTAAAAATGTTATGAAGTGAGTTGCAAGCTATAACTAATATAAAGTACCATGTAAACTTTCAAAACTATTTCACTTTATTAGAATTCAGGTATTAAAGCATTCCCAAATAAAATATATATTAAAATGTGTGCTGCTTTCACGTTTAGAGACCAATTAAAAGTGATACATACTCAGAATTGCATCTTAAACTTTTTTTTTTCTAACGTTTATTTATATTTGAGACAGAGAGAGACAGAGCATGAACGGGGGAGGGTCACAGAGAGAGGGAGACACAGAATCTGAAACAGGCTCCAGGCTCTGAGCTGTCGGCACAGAGCCGGACGCGGGGCTCGAACCCACCGACCGTGAGATCATGACCTGCGCCGAAGTCGGACGCTTAACCGACCGAGCCACCCGGGTGCCCCCAGAATTGCATTTTAAAGCTAGAAAGCTGTTAGAATTTTTGTTTGGAAGTTTATTCTGTAGCTTAGGTCAGTGGTTCCCAACCAGGGTGACTTTGCCCCCGTCCAAGGTGGATTTGCAATGTCTGGAGACATTTTTGGTTGTCATGACGTGGGTGGTGTATTAGCATCTAGGGGGTAGGTGTCAGAGATACTGCTGAATATTCTATGACACACAGGAACAGCATCTTCTAACAAAGCACTGTCTGGCCCCAAAATCCAACAATACTGCAATTGAACATATGAACTCAAACTGGTTCATATGTTTGAATCAATATAATGATGGAAAAGTCAGTTAGAAAAGTCCCAATGAATTCACATACATTCCTTTCTACGGCATTTCTACGACCCCTGCTAATATCACTTAATTGTTTTCTTTCTTAATGTTGAAAGAGCATTTAAATATGTGAACGTACTTATGTGTCTCCCCTAAAGATAGGTTTTCATCCATCATTTGTTCCTTCCAATTACCACCCTATGCCATACCCATCATAGTCTTAAGACAGCTTCGAACCCCACTGTCTCTATTCTGAGGTCCCTTTTATTCCCTTCCAAATTGTCTATAATTCTAGATTGAGCCTCAATATTCCAATGAAATTTCTTTTGCTGATGTTAGTGAGCTCCTTTTACTAAACTGAGGGTCAGTTTTCAATATTTTTTCTTACTTAACCACTTAGCACATTGGCACATTGGCTTCCCCCTCCACACACACACACACACACACACACACACACACACACTGTACTGAAACATTTTCAAGTATTTTCTTATTTGCCATTCATGGTACAACACCCCATGTCCTTTCTCACTCAGTAAACACAGCGTTGACTTTTACAGAAGTTAGACTGATACCTTGACTTTTCATCTGACTTCAGCTATAGTAGATATCACGTGCTCTGGTGACTTTACGTATCATCTCCAGAAGAAGGATTCCCAAATCCTATCTCTAGTTTTCTTTGCTGTCCTAAGAAACAGACCTAATTATTCAGTTACCTACCTGATACTGTAATATAAATGTCACACAATGTACAAGTCCACAGGGGGACCCTTGATTTTTTATCCCAAACATACACCTCTGCCTGTGTTATCTGTATTCATAAATGACATTATTATCTGATCAATGATTTGAACCAAACATCTGAGAGTTTATATTGAAAGGCGCTCAATTTGTATCTCTCTCAACCTCATATCTAATCAAGTCCTACCAATAAGACTTCTTTAATAACAGTCTCTTAGATCTGTATAATTCCCTTCATTCCCCTCTGCCATTATTCTGTAGTTGCCTCTATATATTCATTGTTTAGTTTAGAGTTCTGCAAAATCGTCTGAGTGTTCTCTGTGCCTCCTCTCTGCTTAAAAATGTTAATTGTGGGGGCGCCTGGGTGGCTCAGTCGGTTAAGCGTCCGACTTTGGCTCAGGTCATGATCTCACGGCCAGTGAGTTCAAGCCCCGCGTCGGGCTCTGTGCTGACAGCTCGGAGCCTGGAGCCTGCTTCAGATTCTGTGTCTCCCTCTCTTTGACCCTCCCCCGTTCATGCTCTGTCTCTCTCTGTCTCAAAAATAAATAAGACACTTAAATGGTCTTACATTTAAGTAAGGCTGGTTTACAAAGCCCCACCTAATATAGCCCCTGACAGCCTTAGTGGTTCAGCTCTCACTGCCCTCCCACCTCTCTCTACAGTTATGGATTTCCTAATTGAGGAACCAACCCATTGCCAAGTAACAGACATGAATCTATTGCCTTGAAATATTACCATCCTCCATTGCCTCGCTAATTTTAACTAATTCTTTTTTTTAAGTTTATTTATTTTGAGAGAGAGAGAAAACATGAGTGGGGAAGGACAGAGAGAGAGAGAGAGAGAGAGAGGAGGAGGAAGAGGAGGAGGAAGAGGAGGAGGAAGAGAAGGAGGAGGAAGAGGAGGAGGAGGAGGAGGAAGAGAAGGAGGAGGAGGAGGAGAGAGAGAGAGAGACAGACAGACAGACAGACAGACAGAGAATCCCAAGCAAGCTCCACACTGTCAGCGTGGAGCCTGACTCGGGGCTGGAACCCATGAACCCTCAGATCATGACCTGAACTGAGGTCAGAGGCTCAACCAACTGAGCCACCCAGGTGCCCCTCAACTCATTCTTTAAACCCCAACATAAACTGTCCCAGAAAAGATATTCAATTCCTGACACCTTAAATCTAACTTAACTCTCCTTTTGCTCTAATTATCTATAACACCCTCTGTTTCCCCTGTCTTATTTTTCATCATATGGTTTTATAAGTACCCATGTGTTTGTTTATATCAAACACCAGCTTAGAATAGTTGGAACCATATGTGAATATTCATGATTTTGTCTTCAGAATCTAATACACTCTGTCTCCCCCCAAATGAATCCTCAAAATTGAGTTTGATTCCATTCTTTTGATGAAACTTCTCTCACATTGTTTCTACCCAAACTAATACTACTTTCATCTGGATTCACAGCACTAATGATCTTTCTCTACATGTGTTCCAACCTACTTAGGCTGTTCTTTGAGCACTTATGTGAAGTAAAACATATAGGGGAAAGTCTTACCACTTTATAATTGTTCATAAAAATATATGTGTGTTTCCCCCAGGTATATCCTCCAAAGGTTGTTATTATTATTATTATTATTATTATTATTATTATTATTATTATTTTGCTTTGTGAGAAAATTACAGAAATAAAATTAATTCCCTAGTTGTTTGATGAATCTGATCAAAAGGATGCCTGGTGGAGTAAATTGAGAAATTACTGTTTGTAGTAATGAATTAGTTCTCCAACCTTCATAAGGTTTCTAAACCATATTAATTTTTAAGTTAATTTTAGGATTTTGCTTCTATAAATGATAGAGCTTATCTATAAAAATAAGTGACATATAGAAAGGTGAGGGAAATGTTGAGACTTTGGAATGATTATGGCAGGAGGAGGGGAAAAAAACAGCTTAGCTGTTAGAATGAATAGAGAAATGAGGCCAATGATATTACAGTTTCAGCAGATGCAGAGATCTATGATATATTGAATTATCATTTTCCTGACTAGGAAAATCTAACTGCGTGGTGCAAAATTAAAGTCAGTCTGACAACTAGTCACACCATTGCCAAATTGCATAAAAATAAACAAGGTATTTGAATTTCACACACAAGGATAACACAACTATTTGTATAACACGTTTTTAAAATATCTGTGGTTTTATATATCACATGTAGTAAATGGAACAAATTGTAGGCATGGAGCATAATTACTTTGTAAATAAACATTTTTGTTTCAGAACCTTTAAATATTTTTCTCAAAGATCAGCAAGGTAGTCCAGCATTTCTATATATCACACACCCAGTTTCTCCTACCATCATCTAACACTAGTTAATCTGGTATATTTGTCACAATTGATGAACCAATAGTGATAACTTGTTATTAGGTATCATCTTGTTAAAGCCCCGACTTTATTCAGATATCTTCAGTTCTGCTCTGGCATTCCATCCGGGACTTCATATTCCATTTAGTTGTCATTCCTTCTAGGCTCTTCTTGGTTGTGACAGTTTCTCAGACTCTCCCTATTTTTAATGACCTTGACAATTTTGAGTCATAATCAGGTATTTTATATAATGTTTCTTAGGAGTTTTTGGATGTTTGTCTCATGAGTAGACTGGGAATGTAGCTTTGGGAGGGGAAGACCACCGGGGTAAAATGTCATTTTCATCACATCATAGTATCAACATGATTTTCACTGTTGATGCAGCTTTGCTTACTTGACTGAGGTGTTCTTACCAGATTTTTCAGTTATAAAATTATTTTGTTATTCCCCTGCTTCTACTTTACTTTGTAGAAGGAAGCTGGTGCACGTAGCCGACGCTAAGAGTGGGGAGTTGAGCTCCATTTTGAGTCTGTAGCATCAAGATAAATCATTTAGAATTCTGCACAAGAATTTTGTCTCTATTCTCTATTCAGTTATTTACTTAATAATGTATGTATATCAATACAGACCTATGAACATTTATTATATACCTTGAGTGTATTCACTTTGCTATACTTTTTAGTATAGGACATTTTTTGTCTGCTCTTTGGAATGCTTCTACATTGCAATCATGGCATCAACAATAAAGAATGTGTTTTTTTTTAATCTGCATATATTTATCTCCATCTTATTTTATTACCCTACCTAAAACTTCCAGTACAATGCTGAATAGGAGTGGTTGGAGAGAGCACATCTTTTATTTATTCCTTGTTTATGGGGAAGCCCTCCAGTCCTTCACCGTTAAACATGATTTTTGCTGTGTATTTTTTTGTTGATGTTCTTCAGCAAGTTAAGGAAATTCCCATCTATTCCTAGTTTTAATTATGAATAAGAATTAGATTATTCAAATGCTTTTTCTGAATCATTTGATACACTCATATGATTTTTATTCCTTAGCCTTTTAATGTGATAATTAACGATTGCTTTTCAAAGGTTGGCCATAGTATACACCTTATTTTATATATTTGGGTTTGCTCAGATTTTGTGATTTTTGTGTCTCTGCTAATAAGAAATATTTACTTGTAATATTCTTCTCTTATAATACCTTTATCTTGATCTTCATATCTTGTAATATCTTTAAGAGGGTAACACTTAAATTAGACAAAATTAGTGTTTGTCTTGCTTCTGCTTTTTGGAAGAGATTGAAAAGAATGCTTCAATTGTTTGTTCTTTAACTGTTTGGTGAAATTCACCAGTGAATCTATATATACCCAGATTGTTTAGGGATATATATATATATATATATATATATATATATATATATTTAGGGATGGATATATATATATTTATGTATATATATATATATATATATATATATATATATATATGATTTAGTATTAAAACAAAGTCTGTATTACAACAGAATATATTTAGATTATCAATTTATCCCAGTATGAGTATGAGTTTTGGTGCCTGTCTTTCAAAGATTGTTTTGTTTTTGTTTTTGTTTTTTCTAAACTATCAAATTCCAGGGCATAAATTTGTTGATAGTGTTAATATATTATCATTTTGATATTTCTAGTTAATCAAAATGATGATCCCTTTTTCATTTATGAAACTGGTACTTTGTGTCTCCTCCCTTATTTCTTATTTGGTCAGGCTAAATGTTTATCAATATTAGTGACTTTTTCAAAAAAGTAGCCTTGGGGCTTTGGGTGGCTCAGTCAGTTAGGCACCTGCCTTTGGTCAGGCCATGATCTTCAGGTCTGTGGATAGCTTGGGGCCTGGAGCCTGCTTCAGATTCTGTGTCTCCCTATCTCTCTGCCCCTCCTCCACTGACTCTCTCTCTCTCTCTCTGTCTCTCTCAAAAATAAATAAACATTAAAAAAAAAAGAAGTAGCTTTTGGTTGCTGATTTCCTCTATCGTTTTCTGTGTTGAATTTCATTGTTTCTGCTCTAATTTTTATTATTTATTTTCTCTTATTTACTTTAGGCTTGCATTGCTTATCTTTTCCAAGTTTTCTAAAATGGAAGTTTGAATTCTTGATTTTAGTCGCTTCTATTTGTTAATATATCCATTTGATGCTTTAATTTTTTCTAAGCTTTTAAAATTTTCTGTTTTTGTCGCATCCCACAAATTTGTACACATCGTCTTTTTTAAATTTCTCAAGACTTTTCTTTTGACAACTATATTATGTGCTATACTCGTATGTTACATGCTAGATGAGTGCTGGTGATTTTACAGCAATATTTCTGTTATTGGTTTCTAAAATCAGTATACTACGGTCTGGATATACCTTTTTATGATTTTTATTCTTTTACATTTGTTATGTCTAGTGACGGCTCAGAATATGGTCTACCTTGTTGAGTGTTCCATATGTGCTTGAGAAGAATGTATATTTTGCTCTTTTTGGATGGAATATTCTACAGATGGCAATTATATAAAGTCATAGTGCTTTTAGAAACTGTCCATACATCAGCCTAAATCTTTACATTAGATCATGACTTATTCTTATGATGAATAGACAATACGCATACAATTTCAAGTTCTTTAATCTTGGAGAATTTTTCTATTCCATTGTCCTCCAGTGCCTTCCCAGGCTGAAGCTGAAAAAGATGTAACAGGTCACTGCCAGCTTGGACTGCATCTTACAGATTCAAATGTAAATTAACTTCAACATTAAGTAAGTGGATTGTAGGAGAATGTAGATGCTGATTAAGAGAGAAGAGATGTCTTAGAGTAAGTGTACAGAGTAAGTGTGTACTGAGAGACTAAGCAAGGTATTCATGCAACTCACATCTCCAGGAGTTGGTTTGGCATATTGCCACCTATGCTTGATTTGTAAACAATGGTTGAATCTGATTTTTGTGCTAAGTACATGAGATAGTGTCTGTTTCATGACAGACAACCCAGATCACATAGCTACCTTTTCCCCAGTGTTTACATATTCATTCTTCACTTAATCTAGCCATCCATGAGCTATGTGTCAAAAGAAGAATAATTTCTAGAGAGCATAGCTTCAGAATAAAACCTCAGGGGACTGTTTTTATGAGCCTTATGTTAGGGCTTACCACAGGATCTGCACATATCCTATTCTGCCTAAGACATCCTATGCAACGTTGGCTCTACTAAATCAGACAATGGAAAGTTGAAGCTGAATGCATTTCCAGTTTAAATAAAGAAACTTCTCAGGGCGCCTGGGTGGCTCAGTCGGTTGAGCGTCCGACTTCAGCTCAGGTCACGATCTCACGGTTCGTGAGTTCGAGCCCCGTGTCAGGCTCTGGGCTGATGGCTCAGAGCTTGGAGCCTGCTTCCGATTCTGTGTCTCCCTCTCTCTCTGCCCCTCCCCATTCATGCTCTGTCTCTCTCTGTCTCAAAAATAAATAAACATCAAAAAAAAATTTTAAATAAAAAAAATAAAGAAAGAAACTTCTCTATTTTCAAACCCTATCAAGTCTCAAAACTCTTCTTTTTTTTAAGTTTATTTATTTTCAGAGACACAGAGACAGTGTGAGTGGAGGAGGGGCAGAAAGAGAGGGAGAGAGAGAGAGAATCCCAGACTCTGCACTGTCAGCACAGAGCCCAATGTGGGTCTCACACCCACCAGATTGCAAGATCATGACCTGAGGCAAAACCAGGAGTCAGACACTTAACCGACTGAACTACCAGACGTTCCAACTCTCAAAATTCTTCTAATCATTCATTAAATTTATAAGAGCAGCGTATCTAATTGTGTATATGTTATTTCCAAAATCTCAAGTCTTTGTAAGCACTGCATTTCCAATTTAATGGCAGGGGGCCCAAAGTTTAGAAAAAAAAATATTACTTAAAGCATTGCAATTTACTGAATATAACATATTTAAAAACACTGTTTCTTTTAGAGCTGACTTAAGTTTACAGCAAACCAGAGAGGACGGTGCAGAGATTTCCAATATATTCTATAGCTTCATAGACTCTACCATTATCGACACCTTTCTCGTTCCCTTGCCTAGAGTGGTACATTGGTTACAACTGATGAACTTATAAAAGCATGTGATAATCTCCCAAAGTCCATAGTTCACATAGGGTTCACTCTTGGTGTGATATATTCTGTGGGTTTGGACAAATGTATAATGACATTTGTCCAGCATTTTATCACCATGCAGAGCATTTTCACTGCCCTAAATGCCCTCTGTGCCTCACCTATTCATCTCCCACCTCAATGGATATGTTCTGAATTTTTGTGTGCCTCAAAAATTCATATGTTGAAATCCTTTTTTTAGAAGGTTTATTATTTATTTTTGATAGACAGAGAGACAGAGCTGGAGCAGGGGAGGGGCAAAGAGAAAGGGAGGCACAGAATCTGAAGCAGCCCCCAGGCTCTGAGCTATCAGCACAGAGCCCCATGTGGGGTTCAAACTCATGAACTATGAGATCATGACCTGAGCCGAGGTGGGACACTCAACTGACTGAGCCACCCAGGCGCTCCTATACGTTGAAATCCTTATGCCCAAAGTGATGATATTAAAGGTGGGGACTTTGAGAAAAGAATAAGTCATGAGGTCAGAGCCCTTAGTAAAGAAGCCCCAGAGAGACCCTTCACTTCTTCCACTATTTGAGGTCACAGTGAGAAACAAGAACTCATTTATTTTTTAGAGAGACAGACAAAAATGTGAGCAGGGGAGGGGCAGAGAGAGGGAGGCCCAGAATCCAAAGCAGGCTCCAGACTCCATGCTGTCAGCACAGAGACCGATGTGGGGCTTGAACTTACTATGAGGCCATGACCTGAGCCAAAGTCGGATGCTCAACCGACTGAGCCACCCAGGTGACCTGACATGGAACAGATTTCTGTATGTTGTTAGTATCCTGCAGTTTTACCAGATTCGTGTATCTGTTCTAGCCATTTTTTGGTGGAGTCTTTGGGTTTTCTACATAGGGTTTCATGTCATCTGAAAATACTGGAAGTTTGATTCTTTGCCAGTTTGCATGCCTTTTATTTCTTTCAGTTGTCTGATTGCTGAGGTTCAGACTTCTAACACTACGTTAAGTAACGATGGTGAGAATCTTGTTCCTGACCATGCAAGAAAAGCTCTCAATATTTCCCCCATTGAGGATGATATTTACCCATTGAGGATGTGGATCTTTCATCTATGGCCTTTATGATGTTGACGTGGTTCCCTCTATTCTTACTCTGCTGAAGGTTTTTATCAAGAATGGATGTGGTACTTTATCAAGTGCCTCTTCTGCATCTATTGAGAGAATCATATAGTTCTCATCCTTTCTTTTATTAATGTGGACACACTGTTGCTGGTTTGATGTAAAGTGGATTGTTGGCAACCTTAAGGAGGTGAGGGAAGCTCATGAAACAACCCAGCAAGGAAATGAGCATTTCAGCTCTACCGCAAAGAACAATGAATTTTGCCAACAACCTGAATGGGCCTAGAAGCATACTCTTCCCAAGAGGCTCTAGATATGAGTTCAGGTCAGTCCATTCGTGGATTTCAGCCTCTGGGTCACAAGGCAGAGAAAATAATAGATCAAACTCAGACTTCTACCCTATAGAACTATAAGATAATAAATATGTGTCATGTTTAGACACTACGTTCGTTTGTGGTAATTTGTGGCAACAGCAATGGAAAACTCACATAGTCATTTAACTGTATGTTGAGAAAGGGAAACTGCACTTCTTTCCAAGACTCTGGGGAGGGAAAAAGCATTTCTGGACTTTTTCTGCTTATTTTGGTAGAAAAAAAAATAGACATCCACTAGCTACAAAAGTACACATTATGTATCAAAAGCTATACTGATATGAACCATAAAAAGACTACATCTGTCGACAGCTATATTTTGTAGTGATGATGTGATTAAACTTATAAAAATATGTTATAATTTGTGTTTTTCCTTAGAAATATTTACATTTAAAAATGAGTGCTTATTTTAAATCAAGACCCATGAATCCATCTTAACAGATGGAGCTCTCATTTTCTTGGAAGCTCAGTCATACATTATTGATTTGGGTTTATTATTTTAGAAAGGAGGAGAAAGTTAAAGGATTTAACATGGTCTTTTCTATCATAGTTGCTCTTAATTTTATGGTCCATAAAGATAATAGATGAATTTATCCAGTTACTATGATATGTATTATAACTCTAAACTTAAGAACTAAGAAAAAATTGAGGATCTTAAGTAGAATACCATCAAGTTGTACTTTGTCAAAAGTCTACATATCACTAGAACTTTACAAAACTCCACTCTGGTTACTAGACACCCTTGGGATACCTTGTTTCCTAGAGTAAATGCAAGATCAAAGTTACTGCCTAAATACACTTGGAGATCATTTTCCATGTAAAACTGCGACAATTCTGCTGAGAAATATAGTAGAGATATTAATAACACATGTGGGAATATATAAGTTTCTAGAAGGTTGCTTAATCCCTCATTTATTCATGAATTGATGAATATGTGAAGTCAAAGTGTTATAATTAGGTGACTTTTACATTGGTTCAAAATACTGTTGGATGAGGGGCCTGGGTGGCTCAGTTGGTTAAGCGTCCAACTCTTGGTTTCGGCTCAGGTCATGATCTCACAGTTTGTACATTTGAGCTCCACATCGGTCTTTGAGATGACAGTGTGGAGCCTGCTTGGGATTCTCTCTCCCCTCCTCTCTCTCTGCCCCTCCTGCACATGATCTCTCTGTCTGTATCTCAAAATAAATACATTAATTAAAAAAAAATACTGTTGTAATTTTCATAGTTATACACATCAGAAATGACTTTAGATTATTTCTATTTCATTATTAGAGGCATGGTAATGTTAACATCAACAATTATATTGGTGAGCAATTCTGACTCCATACTGTGGTAAGTGTATTCATCTTGTTCCTTACATTTGGTTTCTGTCATCCCAGAAAAAAACAAAAACAAAAACAAAAACAGAGGCCAACTAAATGCAATGCCTTCTACTATAGTCCCAGACAGTTAGAGCACAACCCAAATATGTTATAAACTTCACCAAAGTATTTCTCAAGATGCTCATGAAAAGAGTGTCTATTGGGCTTTGTTAATAGACACAGTCCAGGGACTGATGGAAGTGTCCCCATAAATAACATACTTCAACATTCCTACTAAAGAATCCAATACGTAATTGACATTGTAATTTCATTAATCATGGGCCACTCCTGAACCTATATTTTGGCAAAAACAGGACTAACAGTTGGAAGCAAACTCAGACAAACCAGCCATGCCATCGTCTTTCTAATTACATGCATAAATGCGATTTTAAGCCTAATCAACAGTCAAGTTTTTCCTTTATTTAGTTTTAGAATTCATTTTTGCACATGAGCTGAAAAAGAAATAAATTCAGCAAAGTTTTGCAATTGTATTCTAATGCTTGTGTTTCATTGTTTAACATTGCCATTGGTCCTGAAGTTATGCAAGTATCTGATCTAATTGTTCCTTGTAAGAAACTGTGGATTGCGAGGACAGTGCGAATGGAAAAGATCTTACTGCCATCACCTTCATACTTAACCTTGTGGTGGCCTTGAGAACCAAAAGATAATATCTTGCCCATCTGTATGATTAAATTGACTTTCTTTCTTTCTCTTTCTCTTTTTCTTTCTTTCTTTCTTTCTTTCTTTCTTTCTTTCTTTCTTTCTTTCTTTCTTTCTTTCTTTCTTTCTTTCTTTCTTTCTTTCTTTCTTTCTTTCTTTCTTTCTTTCTTTCTTTCTGTTGATTTATTTATTTTGAGGTAGAGAGAGTACGGGCAGGGAAGGGCCAGAGAGAGAGGGAGAGAAAGAATCCCATGCCGACAGCACAGAGCCTGATGTAGGGCTCAATCACCAGCAGCAAGATCAGGACCTAAGCCAACATCAAGAGTTGGACGCTTAATCAACTGAGCCACCCAGGTGCCCTGCATTGATCTACTTTAGATGAAAGTGCATGATGTAAAGAATAATAAGCACAACATCCAAAAACACAACAAATGCTTCAGCTATTTTACCACATTTTCATTATATCATTTAATATTAATAATAATAAGGAATTGCTAATGTGTACAAAATGTCTTTTTAGAATGATGAAAACTGAGGAACCTGGGTGGTTCAGTCGGTTAAGTGTCTGGCTCTGGATTTTGGCTCAGGTCGTGATCTCACAGTTGGTGGGATCGAGCCCCATGTCAGGCTTTGTGCTGACAGCTTGGAGCCGGCTTGAGATTTTCTCCTTCCCTCTTTCCCTGTCCCTTCCCCTACCCCCTCCCCCCAGAAAATAAATAAATAAACTTAAAAAATGATGAAAAGTTTCTAAACTTATAGTGTTAGTTGCATAACTCTATAAATATTTCCAAATTGTTGAATTGTACACTTTAAGTAGGTGAACTTTTATGGTAAATGAATTATACCACAATAAAAATGTCTATAAAAATATTATAGACACCATTAAAATGTCTCTTTTAATCCATCCCTGATTTTAATACCTTTTCCATTTCACCAGAGTCTCTGCATGCTTAAGTTGGAATACATTTCTTTCTCATTATTTTCACACATTTTTTCATATGCAGGTAGCTGTAAAAACATCAAATACTGGGGCACCTGGGTGGCTCAATCATAAGCATCCAACTTTGGCTCAGGTCATGATCTCATGGTTGGTGGGTTCAAGGCCCATGTAGGCTCTGTGCTGACACCTCAAAGCCTGGAGCCTGCTTTGGATTCTGTGTCTTCCTCTCTCTCTGCCCCTCCCTCACTTGTGCTCTGTCTCTGTCTCTCAGAAATGAATAAACATTAAAAATGAATTATGAACGGAAAAATCAAATACTAATTGTGTGCATTTAAAAACATGAAAATTGTCTTTTTGTACATTGTAATGTGTATATTTAATATAATTTGTAGGTTTATACTTATTAATCATATGAATCAAGTTAATTTTCATTCCTCTATATTTTCGAATTGAATAAGTCAAATATATTTATCCTATTCCTGAATAATATTTCAAAATTTTGTCATGGCAAATAACACAAGTAGAAACATTCTTGTACATGTTATCTTTGTCTGTATTTGTACATAAGATATGCATGTGCAAGTAGAAATTTGCAGACGTAGGGCCTACAAATTGTCGTATTTACGGATAGTGACAATATATTCTTCATAGTTTTTATTTTACCAATTTATGCTTACACCAAGAAAGCGCATATGTGTGTGTATGTATGTGTGCGTGCACACGCGCGTGCATGTGTGTGTGTGTGTGTGTGTGTGTGTGTGTGTGTTAGTTCTTCTCCCTGTGGCTTTGATGAGTCTTTTACTAGGGACACTTTAAACATGAACTATTATTGTTCATTGGAATTTTTTCCTGGAAAATGCAATTTTGAGATGATTCTGATTTTCAAAGATTACCTATGTTCGAACAAAAATATTCAGAATAGAGGTGTTTATGTATTTAGAAATATGGGTTTATGTGAACTTTAAAATCCACTGTACCTTCAAACATCAGACACAAACATCAAGTAATGTAGCAAAGGGCAGGAGCCCCATCTAGGTGCGTGCGGTGCTCTGGCCCCGGATAATAAAATGGACTTCAAATCACTGTGTGTGTATCTGTCAGACTCACAAACGTTTACTGCTTTCTTCCCACACTGTAAAATTTTAAGTGACAATGACCTCATGGCAGTACTATATGTAATAACAATGGTAACATGTGGGGCCTCATGACTTGCCCACAGCTGGTGCTCAAAAGATATTAGTTTCCTTCTGTCTTTCTATTAGTAGTTATTTTTAAACGGATGCTAGTTTTGTTGGTTTTTCCTAAATCATTGGCCTACATAAGTGGATGATGCTCTCAGATTACAAATATTATTACAAATAATTATTTTAATCTTTATGATATGGAAAAGGTACAATATCATATAAAAATCAAAATATTAGCAGAATGAGTATCCATTTACCCATCAGCTGAATTTCAACAACTGTCAGTTGATGGTAACATTATTTCATTCATTCTATACTCAAAATGCCCTTTTCACTTCTGGATTATGTTTAGGGAGTTTCCAAATATCAGACAACATTTTTGAAATAATTATCTTATATCTTAGTATGTATCTCTAAGAGATACACACACACAAACACATACTGCTATCAGGCATAAATAATTGATAATATATTTTTTTAATAATCAAAGATCTAATTAATGTTAAACTTTTTCCACCTGTCACATAAACCTCTTTTTACAGTTACTTGTTTGAGTCAGAATCCAAATAAAGTCCAAGTGCTATAGTCACCTTATGGGCCTCCTTGGTCTCTTTTAATTATAAATTCCATATCATAATTTTCCTTGAAATTAACTTACCCGAAAAATCGGGTGGATGGTCCTGAAGAGTTCTATGTTTTACTAACTTCATTTTCATTGTGTCATTTAATATTTTCCTCTAATCCCTACATTTCTATAAACTTGTCGTCACATGTTCACGTTCAGGTTGAATATTTGTCAGGGCTACCTCTTAGACAGTATTCTGCTTCTTCTTTTTGATTCCTTCCTTCTTCCTTCTTTTCTTTCCTTCCCTCTCACCCCCCCCACCCCCTTCCACTAGCTGTCTCTTATTTTGTTGTTGAAAGATGCAAAAATCTCCGCAATTATTAGATGCTTTAAAATTTTTTAAGAACATTTTATTATTGAGAGACAGAGACAGACCACAGGCAGGGGAGGGGCAGAAAGAGAGGGAGACACAGAATCCGAAGCAGGCTCCAGGCTCTGAGCTGTCAGCACAGAGCTCGATTTAGGCCTCAAACTTATGAGCCGTGGGATCACGTCCTGAGCCGAAGCCGGACACTTAACCGACAGCCACCCAGATGTCTGTTAAATGATAATATTCTAGTGGTGCCTGGCTGGCTCAGGCTGTTAAACATCCCATTCTTGATCTCAGCTCAGGTTATGATCTCACAGTTCGTGAGATCGAGCTCCGTGTTGGGCTCTGTACTGAGCGTGGGGCCTGCTTTGGATTCTTTCTCTCCCTCTCTTTCTGCCCTTTCCCCAATCTCGTGTGCACACATGCATAAGCACTCTCTCTCTCAAAATAAATAAACTTTACAAAATGGTAATATTCTAATTACTCATTCCATGTCCATTATAATCTAGGGCAACTCTAAGTACAAAATGAATGTTCTTCATTAACCACTTGGTTGCTCTGAGGTGTTGCTCATACAGGAGATATGTTTAATTCAGGGTCTATCCAAGAGATTTCAAAGAAGCATAAGTTGGTTCTCTACTTCCTCCAAAATTAAGCAATGATTTTTTTCCTCCTTATATCAGTGATGGATTTAAATATATTTGCCGTATATTCATCTGTTGCACTTCTTATTCATATTGATGTATCATTTTCCTTTTTTTTTTTAAGTTGCAACCCAAGTCCTGGAAAATCCAAGTCTCCAATAGCTTATGGGAAGTTTAGACACCACGATCTGAGTGCCACTGAAAATTTCCCATGGACAGAATTAAGAAATCTGTGTGATTTATTTTAAAAAATGCATAGTAAGTTTACAACTGTAATTCTAATTAAAATTGTTAATTATTATTAACATACTATTAACGTAATTTATTATTTCATGAAATTTTAAATTTTAGATTTTGAAAATTAATTTTGTTGTGTACAATTTTTGCATGGATCCAAAGCCTAATCAACCAAACAAAATAGTTTTAAAAATATCTGTATTTTAATTTTTTAACGTTTATTTACTTTTTTGAGAGACAGAGAGAGAGATAAAGCATGAGTAGGAGAGGGGAAGAGAGAGAAAGAGGGAGACAGAGATTCCTAAGCAGCCTCCTGGCTCTGAGCTCCCAGCACAGAGCCCGATGCTGGGCTTGAGCCCACGAACTGTGAGATTATGACCTGAGCTGAAGCCGGATGCTTAACCAATTGAGTCACCCAGGAACTCCTAAAAATATCTAAATTTTAACTATACTTCCACTCTCCACCATCTTATTCTCCATATATTCTCATTTTAATTTATATTTTAGATGTATGTTTCTTATGTGAAAAAGCAGCATCCTGTTTACATGTAACTTTACTTTTCTTAACATAACAATGTATCTTGCATATGGTTAGAAATATTAGTAGAGAGATATTCTTCATTGGGTTTTATAGATAGAGTGTCCCAGTGTGTGGATGCAAGATAACCATTTAACTAGACTCCTCTTAATGGATATTCAAGCCGCTTCAAATCTTTTGCTATCATTAATATTACAGTAAACAACCTCGCACATACCCAGTTTTTCAGAATTGTCTGTATCAGCTGGGTTCAAATAACCAACACATACTCCATTTTCTGTGGGGCTTTGACCACAATATTGAACATCAGGAAAGATACGGGACAATTTTGTCTTGCTCTAGAGTTTGCCGGGGAAGACACTGATGTTTCCTTGTGAAATAAGATGTCAATTGGACTGAGCAGCGTCTGTGAGCATTCTTTGAAGTGATTTTTAACCCGAATGTTTATGACTTTTGCCAAATGTTTTGTTTCTATCTACGGAGGTGACAGTACAGTTTTCTTTTTAGCTCTGTGGATGTCATGGATTATACTAACAGAGTTTCACAGCTGCATTCTCAGAATAAGCTGCAATTGGCCGTGATCTAGTTATTATTGTGAGATGCCTTGGAACTTTGTTTGCCAATATTATATTTATTTTTGCCTTTGACAGTCATAAGTCAGATCAGACTTTATTTCTTCCTGAAGCAACATGCGTTGGCTTTTGACACCAATGTTACATTTGTTTCAGAGAAACGGTGTGAAAGTTTCCTTTTGTAATCCAGGAGTTGTTTATTGATAGTCTTGCCTCGTGTTTGTCACTTTTCTTTCAGCTCTTCCTTTCCTGAAATCACTTCACTCCTGAATGTTGCAGATAATACCTTTCCAGGTCCTTTCCCTTTGTGGGTTGTGTTCACTTCTATTGGCTTCCCTTCCCACACCTGTGCCCTTTCCAGGGCACTTTTATTGATGTCACCAGGAGAAGATGGTCCCATTAACTCCCACATTTTTTTTCTTTCCTTTCTGAGAATGCAGTTCTTTTCTAGTCCTGGTCTCTTGAGCAACAGCCTGCCTTGGCCCACTGAGGCCGCAATACTCACGTGTGACACTCCAGAAGGCAGGGGAATGAATGTCTGCTTCGAGCTCGGGGAGTGGGGAAAGGTGAGGAGGGCCCGATCTGTGTGTGGAGCCCGGGCAAAGTGAGTAGGGTCTGGGTGCACACCAGATCCAGTGCCCAAGGGTGCGGCTGAAGGCCAGGCTGGGTAGGTGGTTAAGCCTGAGAT
This sequence comes from Panthera leo, assembly GCF_018350215.1. Classification (NCBI taxonomy): domain Eukaryota; kingdom Metazoa; phylum Chordata; class Mammalia; order Carnivora; family Felidae; genus Panthera; species Panthera leo. Next base: position 223,743,411 of record NC_056679.1, read on the forward strand.
CCCGGGAGAGACGTCCTGAGGTCAAAGAAGTGTGTGGGGAGGGTCAGGGCAGGAATCCAGAGGACATTTCCAGGGGTACTATGCGTGCAGCAGCCCAGGGGATGGAGACACAGATGTGCAGGTCTTGGGTGAGTGTGTGACCCAGTCTCCCTCTCTTGGCCTTTGGGAAATCTGCATGGCGGAACCCCTGTCCTCCCAAAGCTCACACACCTTCAGCGGGAGTGGGAGTGAGCGGGGCAGGAAGGAATTTGCATTGAAAATGTTTTAGGGCTCTGGGTCTGCATTCTGTGAGTGAGGAGCAAGGGCCCTGTTTTGATTCAGTCCTCAGAGCTGTTGGGAGACGCCTTCTAGGGGTGAAGATGTTTCTCCAGAGAAGGTGACAAAGAGGCTAAGAGCTATGGCCCATGCTTTTAGATACGGAATCAGGGAGCCTAGGTTGGGCGCCTTCACCATGCTTCCTTGTCAGAAATGGTAGCCAGATTCCACACAATATTAGGTGTCCGTGAGAGGACCTTAACATTCCCCTCAGTCTGACTAGACTTTCGACAGGCCTCTTCCTACCCCAAGGCTTTTGACCTCCCTTCCATCCTGGCCATTAGAGTATCTAGATGGCCTCTGTCCGTACAGGTCCCTTCTTTCTGGGTTTTCAGATCATTTGCTGTACAAAATGTCTTGTAATTTCTTGGTCTGCTCTTTTAAGACGCAAATCTTTTTAAGAACCTCTTGCCAATTTTACAACCCAGGCCTATCTTTTTTCAGAAACCTGGAAGCTAGCCAGGTGAGCATGATCTCACTCCTGAGTTCAAGACCCACATCCGGCTCTGTGCTGACAGTGCAGAGCCCGCTCGGAATTCTCTCTCTCTCCCTCTCTCTCTGTCTCTCCTGCACTCTCTTTCTCTCTCAAAATAAATAAATAAATAAACTTAAAAACAGGAATACAGTGGCCCTCTCTCCCAATTTCTATGAGAGGGTAGAAGCCTAATTCCAGTGGCTCCTTGCTCCAAGCTATAAGCCTATCAGAAAGAAGAGAGAAAGTTTACTTTTCCTTGAGTAAGGTCAATTAGTAAAAGTAGACAACCAAACAGCCTTAACCACAGCTCTTAAAAATTCTCTGGCCCTTTGATTCCACAGAGAGTTGAGTTCAGACTGGGTTCTGGTCTCCCCCTATTGCAATAAACTTAAATAAAATACCCCCTCCCCGACTGATGAGTAATGTGTTTTTTTTTTTTTTTTTCTTTCACCGGTTACAATTTTCTTCTGTTCGTGGGCATATTTTTGTCATAAGCCCTCATTGTCTGTAGGTCTGTAGGTCTTTTGCCTCTTGGTCTTTTTTTTTTTTTTCTTTCTTTCTTTCTTATAATAGCTTTATATAGGATGAAATTGCAATCTTTTTCTGTTTCTTATGTTTAGGTGATATGAATTATTTTGCACTTTCAACAGAGATTAGAGTGCAGAATTGCTTTCTTAGCTTCAGGGACTCAAGAGTTTCCTTCTCAATTGTTTTAAAGTGATAAAATATGTCTTAACACTTCCTGTTATTCACCTCCTCTGATTTACTCTCCCACTTTTTATCTGTTCCATCTCTTTTCTTTCTCCTCGTTGTCTTTGTCTTATCTAATTTAGATTATACTCATAACAATATCACTTCAAGGCAGGAGCTGTCCTAAAGGGAGATTTCAAAAATTCATATTCCCTAGTCTTCATTTGCTCTTTCCAAACCTCTGGTCCTACTTTAAAACACCCATAAATTGGCACTTGCAAAATTCTGTCAATTTTACTTGTCATGGTCACATTATGCCACGTGCATTTTAGTGACAACCTGCTAGATACTTTCATGTTCTTCAGTCCTCAACCATCAGAGTCCCATTGTTTTCTTTCTGATTCCTCCGGCAAAGCAGCCGATACTGCTCATGTGTATCCGGAGAGACTTGTGTATACCACACATATGTTATGATTCTTGAATGTGGTAAATTGAGTTCTATCCTCCTAAAACAGTGTTGAAGTCCTAATCTCCAGGATTGCGAATGTGACCTTACTTAGAAAAATGATGAGATCTTTAGAATGGGCCCTATTTCAATACAACTGGTATCTTCATAAAAAGAGGAAATTTCATACACAGAGACACACAGATTCACACACACACACACACACACACACACACACACACGCAGAGAGAAAATACCTTGTGATGAGACATAGGGGGAAGATGGTCACCAACATTGTATTCATTACCCATTATCTACGATAGGTGACATTATCAGATATTTTGTAATTAGGAAATTTTCCATGGTATATGCGATCAACCAAATGCTGTAATGCTGGAAAGCCAACGTCACCGTAAAACATATTTTCTTCTTACTTATTCATTAATATTTATATGGGAGTTAGAAGCCATTGTCAAAAACTCCTCTTTGGACATAGAAAGAATACACAAGTCTAAGTAATTCATATATGTAGCCTGCGTAAAGTTGCTTCAAATGTGTAGTGTGGCACAGTGAAAATAGAAAATACTTTCTTGTTCACAACCTATAGAATTGTTTGAGGTCTTTATTGGACACTAATTCAACAATATTTAATAAACTGACACATGACCTTTTCACTTAAAATGATTAAAAGACAATAGCCATATGGGAAAACTGCAATTATAAGAGTGAATGCTTGAAACTTTGGAATGATATCAGAGATTATTTCTAAATGTCATTCCCCAAACACTATAAAACACTGCCATGAAGAGGAGAAAATAAGCATTTTAACATCAATATTTGAACTGGCATGTTTCTAATTATATAACTTTTATTTAGTTACCCAAGGAGAAATACATTAATTAAAAAAAGAAATGATTTTTGTGTGTAACTAGTAATATCTCCAATGTAGGTAAGCAGATCATAGGCCATCACCAAAGGGTTTTAAAGCCAGATAACTTTATAGATTTTCTGTGGCTTTTTGTATGTGTGTGTGTGCACATGTGTGTATGGACATTCATATTATTTTTGCAATGTTTTATGAAAAACAAGTCCAATATTTCTATAGAATTATTTTTTCAAAACAATTTAAACTACATTAACATTTGTCAAATTTCTCATGAAAAAAGAGCTAACTTTTTTTGAGATTACTTATTTCTAAAAGAGAGCATGTACATATCAGCAGTGGAGGTTCAGAGAAAGAGGGAGAGAAAATATGAACCAGGCTCTGTGCTGTCAGCTCACGAACTGAGATCAAGACCTGAGTGGAAATCAAGAGTCAGGCGCTTAGCCAACTGAGCCACCCAGGTACCCTAAGGCCTAACTTTTTTTTTTTTAATGTTTATTTATTTTTGAGACAGAGAAGGACAGAGCATGAACGGGGGAGGGTCAGAGAGAGAGGGAGACATAGAATCCGAAGCAGGCTCCAGGCTCTGAGCTGTCAGCACAGAGCCCAACGTGGGGCTCTAACTCACAGACCGTGAGATCATGACCTGAGCCGAAGTCGGACGCTTAACCAACTGAGCCACCCAGGCGCCCCTAACTATTTTTTAATAATGTATTTTATACACTTGAAAATAAAATCTAAAACATTTGAATTCTTTATATAAAAGAATATGTAAAGTATAGGCATCACTGAGGAACATCTTAAAATTTTGTGGTATATATTATGCATATATATACCTATAATATGTATGTATTTATATTACATGAAAGATACCTACAGTGATACTTCTGGTCAAATCTGCTATGTGATTTGTAAATATATTAATTAGGCTGAAAATTTTTGACATAGGACAGGATTTTTATAAACAGATTAAAAAATACAAACAGGTGTATTTGGGATTTATAATCCTTTTACATTTTGCTCATGGTCACAAGCAGTCCCAAACTTGGTAATCCAGACCACTATTGAAAGAAAACAGGTTTTGAGGCACAGGTAATATTTCTGAATATACAGTTTTAATATCTTTCCAAGGTACTTTAAGGACATGAATGAAATTATGGTACCTAACTGATGACTCAGGTTACTCATTTCAGATACAAATTTACAGTCTGGTTAAACGACCATGATAAATATCTTTTAATGGCAATATTAAAGTTTCGGGTTAATTCTCTTTGCTACAGTGCATATTACAGCAGTGATGTAAACATCAATCACCTATGTACCGGGTTGTATCTCGCAGAATACTTCTCTTGTTTTCCTTCGTGTCACGTAACAAAATGTGATATTACTCTCAATTGTGTCTAAGGGAAGACTCAAACTCTGGAACGAATTATGCTCCCAAACCAAAGTTTCGCTGTATTTCCCTCTACACACAAACACCCAGTTTGTAAACAATTTGCGTCTCCTTTCTGTTGCAAAATCTCTAAGCACTTTGCACTTCCATGGTATGGTGGACTGAGCACAGACTTTTAATACACCATTGAAATCACCCCGAACTCTGTATGATCTCAAGATTTTGTCTGGGGACTGATAGTCGCATTAACGCTCTGCAATATATAGTATGAAGGGGGGGTGCCATTTATACATAATACTTCATATACATAATGAAATATTTTATGAAAATTTTTAGAATAAATATATTCTGAATATCTTATAAATATTGATAAATATTTTCTGAATAGTTAAGAAATTATTATTGTATCTACATTTCACCGATTTGAAATAAAACACAGATAATCTTTTCATAAGAATCCTGCCATGGTTCTATCACATGGTCTACAGGTGCCCATGCTCTACAATAACAATGTGGTTTAATTGGTTTTACCCTGGCATAGCGGGCGGTAGTATTTACATATTTGTTAGAGTTTGTTAGACTTGTTAGAGTTGCTTATTTCCTTGTTGTTCTGGTGCTGCATTATAATTTCAACTCCCAAGGATTGAACAGGATTTAGCAAGGTTTCACTATAGCATAAAAATGAGTGATGGGACGAATAACATACAAAACGTAACAGAAAAATAACATCATAAATGTAAAATGGTCAACGGAACTCCAGGGTCGGCTAGGATAATGAAGTCTGGGCTGCCAAAAAGTTGTCCAGTCACCTGAGAAATAAAAAGGTAACTATGGGCCTGATTATGAAGATATGGAGAAAAAGGACTTCATTGAGCTGGAGATTCATTTGCTCTAGATCCCAGTCTTTTCTCGGCAACCGTATACACAGCGACATGAAGCCACTAAAGTTTCCTAACATTTTCAAAACAGCACCGCTTGCTGTTGTGTTAAGAAAGCAATTTTAGTTTTATACAGAATAGGCACAAAAGAACACTTGCATGTTTAACATTGATGAATTGTATTTCTAAATGCAGAGAAGAGACCATAAAAACTGAGGCATCATGGAAAGTTGCATTCCTAGTTTAGGAAAAAAAATTATATTACACTTTCTCTAAAGCTCGTAAAAAAATAGTCGCAAATGTTATGACAAATATCAGGCACTGAGAAAAGCAGCGTGAGCTGTTGGCAAAACTCTTTTATCAGACAACATGTTGGGCCTCACCCAACTACTATCACATTTGTCTGGCTACAGATTTTTTGCTTTACACTTGGATGAAACCAATTATGTACAGGGTATGAATCAGCTCTTGGCACTTTGGTAATGTATATACAAAAAAGACATGGTCACCAGAGTTTGATCCATTTATCACTGAAGTGTCCTGCTACAGGACAAGAGGTTTATATAGGTAATTGTATTGTGAATTGGAAGGTACAGTAGAAAATAATGCTTATTAGGATCAATATCAATGGAATTAAGTTTTGCGTACAACAAATAGAAAAACTCTATGTATAAACTACCCGTTGTTGTGGTCATGGTAACGATGTTGGTTAACAATAGATTGACTTGTCTTCTGATTTTTTTTTAAAGAATTAGCCATTTTATAAGCCTTTGCCTTCAATTGACTTACAATTGGTAGCCTGATTGGATGTTCAGACTTTAATTAAATGGATATCAGGAATTCTGCAGAGCATTATTCTACCATTGCATAGTAGCAGTGAGAGTTTCAATTACTAGAGCCCCCTGAATCTAAGTTTTCCTGTGTCTGTAGTGAGATATTACTGACAATTAATGGGATTGCTCTGAGGAATGAAATGCTATATGTACAATGTCCAGAATATAACAAAATGAAATTTCCTGGTGATAAATATTTATATCTATTTATAGATATTGGTCTATTTATATATGGACATTTATGCATACATTTTATTTATTATTCACTCATTCATGTATTTATTTTCTGAATTTTCTTTTACTGAATTTCTAGAAAAAAGTCATCATGAGTTTGTACTTATGTTCCTATTCAAGTTTAGTAACAAAGTGTTTTATTTTATTTTAATTTATGTCTCTCACTCCTTATGCTGAAATATCAGCTTCTAATCACATTAAGTATTTAATGCTCTTACATGTAAATATTTTCTCAATAAAATAGTACTATTATTGTTGCTGAACATTTTTGAAGCCTAATCATTTTAAATCTTTTTTTGTAACTTTGCCTTGGTTAGGTTTCCCATTAAAAAATGAAACGAAAGAGAACAAAAAAATAAATACACAACTTCATATTTGGGGCTTTAAACAAACTCTTTTTTTGTATTTATATTTTTTACAAACTCTTTGTCTTTTGATAGAAAAACTTAGCTCATTGTTTCTGATTACCCAAACATGATGGTTTAGAACTGTACTGAGATGCTCTAAATTGATTATATCAACCATTTTATATGATGATTCCCATAACATGTTTTTTGGGCACCTGTGTTAAAATTAGGGATATTTAATAACCTGAATTTTAATTTTTAATGTTCTTTTTTGAGAGAGAGAGGGACAGTGCATGAGAAGGGTAGGGGCAGAGAGAGAGGGAGACACAGAATCCAAAGCAGGTTCCAAGCTCTGAGCGGTCAGTCACAGAGCCCGACGCGGGGCTCGAACTCACGAAGTGTGAGATCATGACCTGAGCCGAAGTCAGACGCTTAACTGACTGAACCACCCAATAACCTGAATTTTAAAGCAATGTTTTACTGTTGTCCTCCTGGAAACTGACCTGTGACAGTACCCTCAACAGCAGCTTGACTACTTCTGGAATGAGGTCATCCAGACAAGATTCCTCAGGAGGGAATGGCATTAATGATATTTGTCCCGACCAAAGATGACTCTTCCTTGTGTCCTATTGTTCTGCACGTCAGCCATATCAGCATTCGCATACCCACTTGATACTTAAAATTAAAAACAAAACAAAACAAAACAAAAAAACCTTATCTGTTGTGTTGCGTTCTTTTCTTTTTATGAGCAAACTCCACCTTCAGCCTGTCCACGGTTTATGGAGACACGGGATTCTAACTACATCAGGTGCAATAACGACACCATTGTTGTCATTCTTAGATGATAATGATGTATCTTTAAATCCACTAAAGAACTGCAGGAATTGGCCATAAATCATTTACAGAAATATCAAAGAACACCTGTATCTGAGAAACATGAATGTCTATAGTGAGAAAGTGATTGACCTAAGTTACTGAACATTAATTGGCTACAAATTTTGTTTAATTGGAATTGAATTCCGGTTTTATGCTTATTATTTAAAAGGTTCTATTCTTTTAGTGTTTCCTATCTTTAATGCATGCTTGCTCCTTCTTTCCATCTCAATCTTTCTCTTTCTCTTGCCCTCACCTCCTTAGGTTTTGGAAATATACCAATATTTCCATTTAATCAGCATATAGGTGACCTTCTTTAACACTCAGAATTAAATGTAAATTATGAATTATTGTAATAATGTATCAAACAACCATCCTCTTGAAATACATTTGATAAATCTATACCTTTTCTATCACCACAACTTTGCATCAGCCCGCCTGATCTGTGTGCCTCATCTCTTAGATTTATCTTTAGATAATTTGGAATATTTTTTTAGTTAACTATTCACTTACCACACATTTAATTTATCCTGTTTCAAAATTTTTTGTTTAGTACGTTTCACTATGTTACAATTATTTTTGCATTTGGCTATAAAAATTCTGCAATATTAGTTGATACTATTATTTAAAGTACTAGTCCCCAGTTCAACACTTCCTTTTGTTTCAGTCTTTTTGTCTTTACAGAGAATGTATAGTTGTATATACTCTGAGCCACTGTATAACCAAAATTGTCTTTCTTTTTTTTTTTCTTGATACACAAATGATTTTTTTGTCTGGGCATATTGGACACATCTGTTGTTTGTTGTTTTCTGTTAGTAATCTCTAGTCATTCATCCATTGTCTTCTTGGTATAAGTTCTTTATATGAGAATCTCCACCTTGTTGATTTTCTTTCCCTTTAAAGCAATCTTTATACAAGAGTTTTTTAGGGGAAAAAAGGTCTTGGTTTTCATATTATAGACATATAAATATAAATATTCAAATTTATATATATCTTTAAATGTGACCCTTAGTAGATTGATACTGCGACTCATCACATATTATTTTTCCACTGAGGTGTTCCTTTATGGGAAACCTTTATACTTTTCCATTCTACTGATGTCCACGTAGCCATGGAGCTTGATTTGGTCAATGAAACATAAGTGAAAGAGATCATCCCAACCATAAGCCAAGCTTGCTCACCAAATCCCTTCTCCCATTGACATGAGTCTGGGTATCTTACAGGCAGAGGCTTCGGTCTTACCCTCTGTTCCTAGTGCAGAGGACAGAGAGCAGGGCAGCAATCCTGCCTGTTATGGAGAACAACAAATACCAATAATATTGTAAATATATTTTCATATCTTGTCACGAGCATAGTATGTTGATTATGTTTATGCACACAAATATGCACACTCACCCATCCCACACAAGACACACACACACACACACACAAAACATGCATATATATGCATATGTGTATGTATACATATTCACAAATATATCTTTGAATACATATATATATACATATATATGTATATATATGTGATTTTCATTACTGTTTTGATAAAAGGAATCAAGTACACCCACTATCTGCATCTTGCATTTATTACTTGCCCTTTAAAAATCCTTCCAAATCAACTGCATAGTATTGATTACAAACTCCTCTATATCCTGTGCTTTACAAATAGTTTTTAATGGAAATGAGTCGAGGTAATATATCATAAGTCAACAGAAAAATAATCGGTTCCGTATTTTTTTTTTCCTCTGGAAACTTAAAATGCGGTTTCCTTTGTGTTAGAGACGATCGTGTTTGTGGGTCCCAAATTATTTTGTCTTACGAATTCAATATCCTCTCTATCTGCTCCTGTTTCTCCCTCTGAAATTCTACTCTACATCCAGGTCTCATCTTTTAAACTCTAACTTTTGAATTTTCACTTGTTTATTGTTTCTCCTTTTCAGTATCCAGAACATTCATTTGGTCCTTAAAGTGACTGTTTTATTTTTTGATTGATTCTTTAAAAAATAAAAAGGAAAATCATTTTTCTTTGCGGTAGTTTTCAGTGTCTGTTTTGAACTCTAAGTTCATCTCCAAATGTATTATCATTTGTTTTTGTTTTTGTTTGTTGTTTAAGTATCTATCTTTCTCTTTTTTGTCCTTTCCTGATATGACCCGATGGCCTTTCTGCCTAAGTCCCTAAAAATTTGAAGTTTATTACTTTGGCTTCATTCTCTGAGCAGAAACAGGCCTTCTTTTCTGGGATGAGCCCCCCCCCCCTTTTTTTTTGCTTAGATCCAGTGAGTCGATAAGCCTTTATCTTGGTCTCCTGCCCAGTGACTCAGAGGAACCCCCAGCCACCTGTAAACATCCCATGTTCCAGTGGATGCCTCGTCTCATTGTCTTGTTCTTATTCCAAGAAGACGATGGAAAAGAGGGTCAAGTATGTGCATTCCAACCACTGTACCCCTCTTAAGTGATTCTCATAGGATTGTTTAATTTTATACATGTATTCTCACATATGTGGACAATACCTAGAATCAGAAAATAATATTGTAGGGTGACGACTAGAAATTACTCCAGGTGACCATGTTATTTTCTAATTGAGAAAGCTTGGGATGCATTAAGTATCTTTTCCAAGAATGAAGAGAAGGTTAGTAATAAAATAAGGAAACTCAGTGGTGTGGCCCTCGCTGGTCTGCATATGTCTGGCTCAGAGGTAAGATAAATGTTCCCTCAAAGCCTGCAAAACAGACCTGATTGCTTTTAACTATTTCTGTTTAAGTGATTTCATATTTAGAGTTTTGCTCTCAGCTTCTGACCTCTATGTCCCTACGTGGTCTTGTCGCCACTTATCCTAAAGCTGAAGTTCATGTTTGTCGCCTGTCCAACCTTCTTCGTCTTGCCCTCCTGTAGGTCAAATATTTTTATGAAATTAATATAAAACCTCATTATCTTAATTATTAACTTGTTGACATTCATATGGTGATGATTTTCTTTACATTATTTTCGAGGAGATATTAAAGTGGCTCTTATTTTTGTTAGTGTCTCTTATCATCGTCTGAAGTTAAATTTTTACATTGGTTATTAACATCACTTGCCACCTGTGTGGCTCCAGCCCGTTAGCGTCTGCCTCTTGGTTTCAGCTCAGGTCATGATCTCAGTTTCATGGGTTCAAGCCCTGTGTCCAGGGTCTGTGCTGACAGTCCCGAGCCTGCTTGGGATTCTCTCCCCCACCTCCCTCTCTGCTTCTTCCCTACTTGTGCTGTCTCTATCTGTCTCAAAATAAATAAATAAACTTTAAAAATCAAATCAAATCAACATGTGTGAATACACAAGTATATACTCTAGGACCTATTGGTGCTCTGCTTGTACAGCCTGGGTATTCTTTGCTAATATATCTTCTTACTGCGAACACCTGTGCCTCTTTCTGAGACTTTTCTCTGGGCTACTGGAAGGTCAGACTAAGGATGCTGGGAGTAGTGCTCCTGAGAGCAGTTCTCTACCTGTGGCAGAGTTGAGTTGGTAGATTAGCAATCCCAGGTTTTGCATCCTTTGGTGGAGTGACTCTGGGGCATATTTTGAACCATCTTCTAGAAGTCCCCAGTTCTGTGGAGACCACAATGTCTCCATTGGTCACCTCTTCATTGTATCCCTGACACTGACTTATTTCTCTCATCTCCCTCACTCTTACTATACCTTACTGATGCTTGCTGAGATCTTTTTCCAAATAAATAACTCGATTTAAAAATCCTTGTTTCAAGATAACTTGGGCAAAGTCTAAACTTAGACATGCGTGCACACATATACACACAGTACTCACAGACAAACACACACATAAATATAAGAAACATACTTGTCTAATGGCCCCAGGTCTGCAGCCAGACATTTCGAGTTGAAATAAATTAGAATATTCCCAATATAGCCAAATAAATGTTGAATTTTTATTTAAACAATTCAGTCAATTTTATAATATCTGAGACTTTTTAAAATGTCAAATTAGCAAGTTTTGATTTTGGTGTTCTGCTAGAAATTAGAGGCTTCAGCTAAGTAAGTATTTATTTCTATCGTGCGTTTTAAAACAGAGAAAGTCCAATAAGATTGAGTATTGTGAGATTGTACAGGAGAATTGCTATTCCGTGGTAGTTCTCTGTTGCTGAACAGTTATTGCTCAGTGGAGGAGTTTCAGAAACAAATGCTTTCTCAAAAAAAGTGGACAGTTCTTGATTATTTTCTAATCCTTCCATTTGAAAATGTTATATTTCACTTTGATGTGATGACAATAAATCACTCTAGACAGTTGAAAGTATTATTAACACTTAAAAACTAAAAGTGCTATTGATGATGTACAAAGTCAGATAGCATGCCCCATGTCCTGTGAATACTTATGAAAATTTGTCTAGAAAAATATTTTAGGTAAAGTATTAAATAATTATCCAGTAATCCATATAAATTAAGGAGCTGATAGTTATTTAATTTCATGTAGTTTATGGGGTGCCTGGGTGGCTCAGTCGGTTAAGCGCCCGCCTTTGGCTCAGGTCACCATCTCACGGTTTGTGAGTTTGAGCCCCGCGTCAGGCTCTGTGCTGACAGCTCAGAGCCTGGAGCCTGCTTCCGATTCTGTTTCTCCCTCTCTCTCTGCCCCTCCCCGTTCACGCTCTGTCTCTTAATAATAAGTAAACTTTAAAAAAATAAAGGTTAAATAATTTTCAATTTCATACAGCTTATTCGTAGCCCTTACTTTTCTTTTTTTCCTTATGATGTGGTATGTGTGAAAGTGACACCACTAAAGAAATGCATCTAATCAGGGATCTAACACGGTGCAAATCATTTTATTCCTTCTCTGCATCCTTATTTTGAGCCACGAAACTTTTGACGGATAAAAGCATTTGTCATGTCTCTAATATCCTTGTGTTAACTCTATCTTTAATTTCTGGGTATTGAACACAAACTGCTAACACAAACTATCACCTTCTCCTGGTCACCTATCAAATACTAAAGCAGAAAGCATGACCCCTACATGATCTAGTAGTTTGCCACTAGTTAATATTGGTTCTTAATATTTTTCTTTCCTTTTCTAAATCTTTTTACATTTTATGGTTAAATCTTTTTTTTTTTTTTTCAGTTTAAGTGGCCTAGTGATTTTAGCCATGATGTTTTCAATTATAACAGAAAATATTCAGCTAGGTTTTGTGGCATTTGAATTTATTTTGAAATTATATGAAATGCCTTTAAGACAGGCGTCTGGTTTGTAATACTGAGCAGTAATATACCTTGGTGAGGAATTTTCTCCCTTTCTACTAAACATCCAGAAAACTGCAATTAAAAATGATCTCTCTTGACACTGACATGTGAGACAGGCAATTCATTATCTAGCTCTCCGAAAAATATACACCAAGATAAAGGGTGGATGGAGATACAGTGAATGAAAAGAAAGGTGGTTAACTTGTGTTTTGGCTCCTGAAACAGAGTAGTCTCGTCTCTAGGAAAGAACATAGAAGAACAGCTGTTCCTTTCCACTGCCTTCTTTCATTACGCTGACACGAACACCATATAACCACTCCTCAATGACAGAAAAATTGCATTTAAGGCAGCCAGTGAAATATTTAGATATGCTTCCTATACTATAAATACCCATAAAACAAAAGGAGAAAAACAGGTCAGGAGATTAAGAGTGCCGTTATTATGATGAGGACTGAGTAACGTAGAGAATGGTTGAATTCTTATTCTGTACACCTGAAACAAATGTAACATTGTATGGTAATTATACTTGAGTTAAAAATTAATTAACCAATTAATTTACAAAAAAAGAAATAGTCCTAGAAAATGAAGCAAATGAAAACGGCAACTTATTTTTGTTTTGTTTTGTTTTGTTTTTTTCAGGAAATACTATATAAAGAGGTTAGAGAGAGAGAGAGAGAGAGACTATGACATCATAATACATTCTTGGCTCAATGTAAACATGACATGCATAGTCATAAGTTAAACATTGGCTATTGATTTAACCCAAAAGTTGTGACATGACTTGGAACGAAGGGGAGAGACAAGGGGGGGGGGGGGAGAGAGGGCACTAAAATGTCAGGCGTGAAGACAGCCATGGTGCCTTGGATGCTGAGCTCCATGATGAACATCCAGTGACGAAACAGATTCCAGTGAAGGAACAAACAATGAAGGGGTGACTATTAAACAGTTAATAGAACTTGTCCTTAGAACTTGTCCTTAAAAGTAGTGCGTAAAAGTCACCTAAAAAGAGGGTCAGTTCTGTTTCTGTGTGCAAATCAGATGCAAATGTCACTTCTCTTAAAACAAGCCAGAAAATCTACAAAATTGCAGCTTGTATTGAACCCACCAGAAAGCTGAGTTGTAAAGCAACTGCATTCTGAAGAGTGACAAGCCCCTCTGAGGGCAGAGGGGACACGGTAACTGCGTGGATTCCCTTGTAGGCTAAATGGGCTGGCATCTAGGTTGAGAATAACGGGGGGGGGGGGGGCTGACACAAGGAGAGTTTGCACTCATCCAGAAGATTTATCCACAGAGGCTGGGAACTCTCCCCAGCTCTGGTTTTGATACTGAAATGTTCTCTTTAAAAACCAAAACAAAGGAAAGTGTAAAGATGGGAATCATCAGTGGTGCATTGAGATTTGGGTTATAATGTTTACAAACACAGAGGGTTGGGAGAGATTGATGGTTGTTTTAATGATGGAGCTAAGAACAAACACTGATGTTCTGCCATCTTTTACACAATCTATCAATTCACAGTAACTAAGAACTAGTCAGTGGTGGGAAGGAGGAAGAAGGACCTCATCTTGTAAACAATAAAGATGCTTATAATCACACCACACTCATCCCTAACTGAAACTAAACTATTCCAAATTTAGAACTGGTCCTTCTCCCAGACAGGACTAATGTTAGTTCATTTAATGTAAGTGCTGAGTCAGAAATTCCAGGATTCCAAGAGACCTTAAGAACATTTAGTGTTCTACTCAATATTCTTGCATAAAATCCCCTGTCATCATATGAGGGTACTGCCTCCGTGGCTTCAGGCCTTTGCCTGTGACATCCCATCCTCTTTTTGAGATTGAGTTATTTTTCCGTCAAATCAGAAGTGAACCTCCTCCCGTGACACAAAGGGGTAGACGCCAAGCGTTTGCTGGTAACCGCCCACCAGCGACCACATTTGTGTGTGTTCCCACTTCCTTCCAACCTCTCTAAAGGAAAAGTGATTGGCAGTGGTCAGATCAATCGTAACTCCATTACCCATTCGCCGAAGATTAAATAAGCGGCGTCTTCTGTGTTATTTAGAATCAGCGTCGGACAGCACGCTAGCATAATTTTCAGAACAATAAAAGCATTTCACGTTCAATTTATTACGGTAATTTGAGATTCACATATTGAAGAAAGCTACGTGGGGATCTTTCTAGGACTTACCTGAAAACAGTCAGGAGAAGTGGTTGTGATTTTTTCGTCCCAGAATTTTCAGAGACTGGGGAAAAGCCATTAACTGTGTTCTGAATGGCAAGATTTCTAGCCTATGAAAAAGGACTTAAAAAAAGCTTTCTGAAATAAATTTCACCATTGTTTTCTTCACACATATGTCCACATTCATTAATATTTTAAGCAGGTTTAATGCAAAACATAACTTTAGATTGTTTTATCATTTAAAATTAACATTACAATATCGATATTGTCTGTTATTAAATGACACTAAACACATAATTTCTATGTTTCAGCGGGCATTTCATTTTGTGACTACACGACAATCAGTTTACCTCACTTCCTATTGTTGAAAATATGTTTTATTTTTATAATTAATGTTGTGAATATTTTTAGAAAACCTATGTCCTTAACATGGGTAAAAAAAGAAATTGTTGAGACGAGAGTGTCCTAGAATTTTACACATGTTGGCGTATTTCTCAAATGGAAAGTAAATAGGAGAGTTTCGGCTTCACCTCATTTATCTATGTTAAGACCATTTTGTGTCTCACCTCTCCTGGTCTATCATTTCTTTCCTTCCTCAACCCCAGCTCTCGTTGGATTGGCTCAACAAGTGAGATGATAATCAGGGCGAATGCTTACGGTGCCAGGAGTTGTCAGACGCTGTGTTGAGTGGTTTTCATGTTTTAAACCATTTAAATCCCATTTTAAAGGTGAGGGAACTGAGACAAAAAGATGTGTAGTGAGCTTCCCAAGGTCCCCTAAACAAGACACAGCTAAATGTGGAGGCAAAAGAAAAGCATCTGTAGACCCTATATTCGATGACAACATTCAGGGTCTCTAGTTACAACGCCCACACACGCGCAGGTTTATATCTTGTGTGAAACCAAGATCACTGCTGGCATCTGGAGGGGATTCACATACACACGAGGTTCATGGTTCTGAAAAGTGCTCGTTGGTTGGAGGTCTTGCAGGTTTGTAGGGAGCGCTGTTTTGAGCAAGCAGGGCTGCAGAACCCCGGAAGAAGCCATTTACCCAGAGGAGGTGCAGCTACATCTGGGCACATTTGACCTCACCTGCTGACCTTGCTGATATCTCTTCTACCTGTGAACTGGACAGCAAGCTAATTTCTGATATGAGCTGCATAGTAATCTACATCTGTCTGGGATTCCAGATAGACAATGCAGGTATATAAAACACAAAACAACTGCAGAAAATCTCTAAAAGACTCAGGACATGGAATGTTTATTATATATGTTTAAGTATTTTAAGAAATGTCACTGTATTATATACAGTGTTTAAGAATGCAGAAAATGCTAGAGAATGTATAAAGCACTTGTCAATTCCTAAAATAATGTCTCAGTTAGTTAGAAAAGTAACATGAATTTAATAGAAGGTATGGGAATAAAATGTCAATTTTATTTTAAACGCAAAGGAGCGTTTGGATAAATGAAGAGGCAGCCAAGTTTTGAATAGTTAGACAAACTGAAAAGAAGTATATCCTTCTCAAAATACCATATAGGGGTGTATGGTTACATTTTAACTTCCATATGGAGGCAGGGAGAGTTAAAATAATTCCAAATTTCACCAGAACAAATTTAATTTGTCAAGATGTCAGCTCTTCCCAATTTGATCTGTAGGTCCAATGTCATTCCAATCAAAATCCCAGCAAGTTATTTTGTAGGTATTGATAAAATGATTATAAAGCTGATACAGAGAGGCAGATCCAGAATAGCCAACACAATATTGAAGGAGGAAAACAAAGTCAGAGAACTGACACTACCCAAATTCAAGACCTACAAAGCTACACTATTCATGACAGTGTGGTATTTGTGAAAGACTACACAGCTCAATGCAACAGAACAAGAGAGCCCAGTCATAGACTTTTGATAATGGAGCAAAAGCAGTATGGTGGGAAAATTAATCTTTTCACCAAATGGTACTGAAACAACTGAACATCCCCGTGCAAATAAAAATGAATCCAACCAGGGGCACCTGCGTGGCTCTGTCGGTTAAGCATCCGACTCTTGGGTTAGGCTCAGGTCATGATCTCATGGTTTCGTGAGTTCGAGCCCCGTGTTGGGTTTTGAGTTGACAGTGTGGAGCCTGCCTGAGATGCTCTTCCTCTCCCTCTGACCCTCCTCTGCTCTCTCTCTGTCTCTCTCTCAAAGTAACTTAAAAAAAGGAAAAAAATAACTAAAAATTTTGTTTGTAAATGAATGTACCAGTCTAAACCCTTAATATCTATGAAATCTTATATTAACAATGATTATGGGATGAATGGTACGTTCCCGTACATTCACATATGTGAAGATATATAGTTATATTATTGTTTTGAAAAGAAAGGCAAAAAAAAAACTTGGCCTTTATTATTCTACCTTTGCTTACCACTATCAACAATAGCCAAATTATGGAAAGAGCCCAAATGTCCATTGACCGATGAATGGATAAAGATGTGGTGTGTGTGTATATATATATGTATACACATATATATACACATATATATACACATATATACACATATATATTTCATATTTCATAGACACACACATATATATATATATATGAAATGAAATATTACTCAGCCATCAAAAAAGAGTGAAAACATGCCATTTGCAATCATGTGGAACTACAGGGTATTATGCTAAGCGGAATAAGTCAGTCAGAGAACGACAAATACCATATGATTTCACTCGTATGTAGAATTTTAGAAACAAAACTCATGAACATAGGTGAAGGGAAAAAATAAAATAAGATGAAAACAGCAATGAAGGCAAACTATAAGAAACTCTAAGGGTTGCTGATGAGATACATGGGTGACGGGCATTAAGGAGGGCACTTGTGATGAGCACTGGGTGGTATATGTAAGTGATGAATCACTAAATTTCACTCCTGAAACCAAAATTACACTATATGTTAACTAACTTAAATTTAAATAAACTCTTGGAAGAAAAATATGGTATGGCCTTCCATTGTTCTTCAGGGGACGATCCTTTTCTCTGAATTCTCAGAAAATAAGTGAATTCCAAACACAGTGGTGAACAAGGTTAACCTCATTCTCTTTCTATTTATTCTCCTTTCTTTTTGTGTGTGTGTACCATTGCAATTTCCCAATTAATAGGAGTGTGGCAGTTATAAAACTGCAAAGAACACATATTTTGAAAGCTTCCATTGTTGTCGCCTTAACCTTTAATTTCCAGCTTCCAACTTTTTTAAAGCCATAAATGAATAAATGATCTATGATATTTTTGAATCTACAATTAGAAGAGGGAAATAGTTTAGTGTCATAATTTGGTAGAAAACAAAATTTCCGTTCAAAACTACATAAAGGAGAATATCACTGTTTCTCCTATTTTTGAACACTTATCAAATTGCAAAAAGAAAGCAAAACTGAAAGGAAAAATTTCTTTACTTCAAGGATATGTCCAATATTTTGATACGTGTATTGAGTATGTCATCCTCCAAATATGATCTACAGCTCCGGCATCCTTCTAAATCCCTAGCCATTCATTTTTGACTTTAAGCTTAAATTCAGGAAGTCTGAAAAGGAACACAGTTCTTGCATTTTTAATTTTATTTCTCTTCTACATCTCCTATGTCAGTGGTCTTCAAGTCTCACAGACATTGACCAGTAGGCACTCTGCATAAATATTTTCACAGTGAGACTCAGAAAACTGCATTTAACAGACAGTTTAAGGGAATGTTAATCTGATGACTCTTGTTCTTCATTTTAGAAACAGTTCTCTTATTTATATTATACTCCTTGACACTGATGATAGAAGTCAATCTCAAATTCCAGTCTTTCCCCCACCCCCAAACAAATTGGCCCCTTGACTTCACACCTTCATTATCCATTTCTGGTTCAGATTGAAGGGTTTTGCCATCCTTATCATTTGTGGTGTCATTTTCCATAAGTAGTTTTGTTTATGCCATTCTCCTACTAAAAATCTTCCATTTTATTTCACGAGATATAATAAGTAAATAACTATCAGCAGAGTTATTAGACCTTCTATGGTTTGGCTGTATCCTTTTTTGAAAACTTGACTTCATGCGTATATAGCTCTAGCACTGAAATTTATTTTGGGACTCAATTATGCTGGAAAATCCAAAATGTCTCATTGCGCTGGCTGGCAGTTGAAGCTGATGTTGGAGAGCCATAAAGGGACTCACTGTCGAACTGACTGCCTACGTTGGGTCTCTCTGTATGGCTTGGGCTTCTCACAGTATGGCTGCTCTATTCAACAGAGAAGGGAATAGAAGCTGCCATTAAAGATTATGTGCAGGACTGGCAAAGAACTTGTTGGCAAAACATTTACAGGAATCAGATTCAATGGGCTAGGAACAGAGTGTCCATCTCTTGACAAGAAAGGGGCCATGTCACATTAAAGAAGAGCATGCGATATGGATGTCTTTAGAAAATATAATCTTCCACAGCCTACCTTCCAGCTTCAGCAATTCTTTTCACCCTCACATACAATGTATTCTCACCCCATCTCCCACGAGCCCTAAACTCTCATCCTATTTTCCATGGTTTGAAAGTATCCCTCCACCTCCCCGCCGACCCGCAAATTCATGTATTGAAACCTAATGCCCAATGTAATTGTTTTAGGTGTGAGAACTTTGGAGGATAAAGCCCTCATAAATGGGATTAGTGTTCCTATAAAAGAGACCCTACAGAGCTCTCTAGTCCCTTCTGCCTTGTGAGAACACAACAAAAAGATGATAATCTATGAACCAGAAAGTGGGTCCTTACCAGACACCAAATTTACCGTTGCCTTGACCTTGGACTTCCTAGTTTCCAGGACTAGGAGGAATAAATGTTTGCTGTTTAAAAACTATTCAGTCTATGATTTTTGTTATAGTAGTCCAACCAATTGGATTAAGGCTCTATTATAGCATCAACTCAAAGTCCAGAAGTTTGAGATCTAAATCAGACACTGTTGTGGGTAAAGCTTCACTCAAATATGAATCCTCTCAGTCTGGAGTGTTCTGAATGAAAGGGGCAAGTAATAAAGCTGGCTCCCCTCCAACATTCATGGTAGTACAGGGAAAGAATAACTTTGATGAAAAGTTTTTGATTAGGGCCTAGTCTTGCTTTGTGGGAGTTTTCTTCATGGCTCTAATTTTTTTTCTTTGAGCTTTTATCTTAACAAACCCACTCTTCCTTTCAGCAAGAAGTGGCCTATATTTATAGCTAGGTAGTTCTCTCAGCCTTCTTACTTTCAGAAGGTTGTTAGTCCCAAACTTGCTTTTGATTTTGACCACCTGTTGCAACTTCTGACCCAAGACTATAGCGCTCCTGTTTCAAAATTTCTCTTTGAAACTGGGTTTCCTATGGATCTTTTGGTAGTAGTCTCTTTTAAACAAAAAGTCAAGCCCTGATAAAGATTTAAGGGTTATAAATCTTTATAAATGGATTCCTCTCTACATTGGTCTGCGAACCCTGGTGTTGAGGACAACCTCTTTAAGATTCTTGGGAACCATTTTGGAGAGAATGTTAGGCACATCCTTAAGAGTCTTCAGAAATCACTACCTATAAGAGAACCTAGGAAGCATGCATGCCCTTACTACTCTTAAAGGAAAACTTGTGTAGTAAAGAAAATTTACAAGCAACCACCTTATATCCTTTTGAGATCTTAGCCAAGTGTCTCACAGCTACCAACTTGATTTTAAAATTATTCT
Organism: Panthera leo; assembly: GCF_018350215.1. NCBI lineage: Eukaryota > Metazoa > Chordata > Mammalia > Carnivora > Felidae > Panthera > Panthera leo. The sequence continues at coordinate 223,763,866 of NC_056679.1, forward strand.
AAGGTGGGGGCACCTGGGTGGCTCAGTTGGTTAAGCTTCTGACTTTGGCTCAGGTCTTGATCTCCCAGCACGTGGGGTTAAGCCCCACGTCGGTCTCTGTGCCGACAGCTCAGAGCCTGGAGCCTGCTTCAGATTCTGTTGTCTCTCTCTCTCTCTGCCCCTCCCCTGCTTGCACTCTCTTTGTCTCTCAAAAACAAATAAACATTAAGAAAATTTTAGAAAATAAAAATAAAATCACTCTGAGGTCATGTTTTACACATCAACCCTGGCGTTGAGCTTTCCCCTAAGATCATTTTTACATTAGAAACATTTAATTGGGTAGAAGGACTCTCCTAGTCCCTCAATACGTCCTCTAAATTTTGCTAAAATATTTAAAGTATTCCTCTTCCCTTTATCTCAATAAGCTATCTTGTCAGACACAGCTAACCGGTTGGCCTGAACAATCTGTTTATACCAATTCATGGACTCATAAACTTAAATGTTTATTTTTCACATTGATGCAGGCAATAGTTTTGCTAAATATTCTGCCACCACAGACATATGATCATAGGAACCTATGAGAACATATGAGCCTCCCATCTCCATATCCTTTTAGTTTCTCACGGTCTTCTTGGGGTCATTCTTGCTTCTGCTAATTGCCTAGACCCTAGATTAATTTTATGGCACCATCACAGCAACTTTCTATGGTGGATCATTTACACGGCTGGTTCTCAGTTGCTAGTTCCTTAGATGCTGTTACGGAGAATCCACATATAACCTTTTAAGCGATATGGTTTTCTCCGTATGGCTCCCGAGTTTTAAAAGGTAGGATGCAGAAACGCTAGGGTATTTGAGGGCTGTGCCTGTACCTGACCCTTTCACTGGATTATATTGGTCAAAGCCCTCTCAGAGCCTGCACAGATTCAAGCGTGGAAAGATTGTTTCTAACACTTAGTGAAGAAATTGTAAGATCACGATGCCAAAGAGCAGGAAGGATGAGACTTGGAAGAACACACTTGTACTTAGAAAACACTGTCTTGGGGCGCCTGGGTGGCTCAGTCGGTTAAGCGTCCGACTTTGGCTCAGGTCATGATCTCACGGTCTGTGAGTTCGAGCCCTGCGTCAGGCTGTGTGCTGACAGCTCAGAGTCTGGAGCCTGTTTCAGATTCTGTGTGTGTCTCTCTCTCTCTCTGCCCCTCCCCTATTCACGCTCTGTCTCTCTCTGTCTCAAAAATAAATAAACGTTAAAAAAATTAAAAAAAAAAACAAAAAACAACACGGTCTTTCATACATCCTGCTTAAAATGATCCTCCTACCTGGACTGTAGGCCCATGCTCGAACTCCACTGCAAACATTAAGTATTTTGACTAAATATTTACTAATGGCATATATTGTTTCAGAAACTGTGCATCACCGTGAATATAGTGGTCAAACGATCAAAAAGTTGCCAACATGAAATAACTAATGATGTAATGGCACCAACACTTACTCAGTCGTGATGTTTATTATGAAACCTAAGACCTTCTAATTCTCCTTCCTTTCAGGGTGTCCTTTCCTTTGCTTGCGTGCTTTTGCTGTGGCTTACTACTGAAGGTTTCTAGAGTCTATTATTTATCCTTATCATTGCAGAATTTTCACAATGGTTTTGGGGAAGGGTCTTTATAACTTGCTGTGGTAGGCAAAAGCTGGTCCCTTGCTAGCTGAAGACTTTCTATTTCAGAAAATATCATTGAATTCAGTGATGAGTTTCCTCGCTTCAACTTTTGTGTTTTTCTCTTGTTATAATACATGTAATGCAGTTGTAGAAATGTCAGCATTGATTGATTACCTATAGCTCTTATCTTTTCTAACACTTTTAATCTTTGTCATTTGATTTTGTCTTGGAAAGTTCACTCACTATAGCTGCAAAAATTCTACTTTTTTTTATATTGTTCTTCTCTACCTTTTATATTTTTAATCTGAGTTTTTTTATGCCTCTAATTCTATTACTTCCATTTTCACTGCATGAATTTCTAGCTTTATTACTTCATTTCTTCTTCTTTTTTTTAACCTAGTATTCTTCTTTTATGTTTTAGGGTTTATTTTTTTCAGTTATCTGTTAACATTTGCTAGTCTGTTAATTGTTAAGATTGAGAAAATCTTGATGCCACCATGAGTCCATGGTCAGAAACTTTTAGGTCAGTCTCTGGACAAAGACAGCATTTCCCTGAATCACTCAGGGAATAAGGGTTTTAAAGAGAACAGATAAAATGTCTCTATGACTATAAATTTTCTTTTCTTTTCTTTCCTTTTCTTTTCTTTATATTAAATATAATTTATTGCCAAATTGGTTTCCATACAACACCCAGTGCTCATTCCAACAGGTGCCCATCACCCACTTTCCCCTCTCCCCCATCCCTCATCAACCCTCAGGTGTTCTCAGTATTTATAAATTTTAAAATGCTTTGTGCAAAAATGAAGTGAGAGCGTGTCAATTCTGAGTTTAGGTCTTCTCAAAAGGCCTACTCAGGTTTCGCTGTCTGTCTTGTAGCCCTGTCCAACTACAATGAGAACACGCTCGGACCTAACTCCTAGTGAATGAGAGATCATATGGACAGTGTTGAGCCCTGCTAAACCACCCCATATGGCGAGCCATCTGCCAAGCCCTGGAAAATAACCACAGGCAAATGAATTCGAGTGGCTAAAACCGAAAGAACCACCTAGCTGGGTCCACCCCAAATTGCCAAACCATAGAACTTTGAGCTATATAAATGACTATTGGTTTAAGACACAAAGTCTTGGAGAGCTTTATTTTGAAACAAGATTTAATTGATACAGTCCTCTCTACACCATCCACACCTTTGTGAATAAGCTCTGTAATTAAATCTTCATCAGATGGTGTTTTCGTGTCAGATCAATTCCTTCCTGCTCCCTGATTGATATAATTGTGATCGATAAAATGCTTAAGATATATCACACAGAATGTAAAGGGACCACTGTATCTCTCAACACAGTGCATTTCCCTGTACCTATGTCAATTGCTTCCTTTTCTGGATGGCACATAGGAATATTGTGACTTATTTCAGGTTTATTACTTGATATTCTCATTTTGCACATCCAATGACTTTGACTTAATTCTCGGACTGATCAAATTTGGGTATATTGAAACCATTGAACATTCTAAATATGGCTTAAGATTTAGTAACATGCAGGATATTGGAAATGACTTCCATTATCCTCATTAGAACACACCCTGTCTCATTTTTCTATATTTGCAATGGAACATAGAGAACCCTAGCACAAATTTCATGGCACATCATAAGTCAATAGTATTTTATGTTATCTTTTAAAAAGCAAGAGGCACATAATTCAATATACTACTGCTCATTCAACATAGATACCAAGAGCAATTACTTGTTGGAATAGATATTCCAACATTAAAAGGTTCTTTGTGATTAACGTTCCACATACATTACTGTTATTCTAAAGCCAAAACATGATCTGAAGCAGGAAAAAAAAAGAGAGGAGAGAGAGACAAGTTTGGAAGTTCTCAGAGGTTTTCACTTGTCAACTTTATACACGTAAGATGTTTAAAATGCAAATAGGGGTAGTAACAGAATGTACATATGACATATTCTTAACTAAGTTCACTCCTATTATTTATAAGCTAATAATTGAAGAAAAATCATTTTGAGAGGACATTATCTTTCATTTAATTTCAAGGGTTCTACTCAATGGAAAACTCCCGTCTTCCAAAGTTAGTTGAAACCCTTCATAAAACACCATTTGACTATTCAATAATAGGAATCACATTGAAAGAAATTGCAAGATAGTTGTTCAAGACTTGACTCATCAGAATTTATATATGCAAAGATTTTATTGACCTCAGAGTCAATGGAACTTCAGGCAGAAATTTTGCCTGAGCAAACACAGCTGAATCAGGCCTCAAATGAATTAATTTAGTGCCTATCTGCAATATAGATTGGCGATCTTCCAGAATGAATATGTAAGTTGAAAGGAGTCTGGCTTCTAAATGTAAGCCTGCACTGCTTGTTATTTCTCCTTAGCAATATCAAGAGAAGTATAAATCTATTGTTAAGGGAGGCAGAAATTCTCTGACATAAAATACCTTTATCCAATGATTAAACTAAATTCAATGCTTAGATTTTAGCTTAAGGTTTTGGTGTGGTGATGTTATTAAAGAATTTGGCTGGTTTCAAAAAGATATGAATTTAGAGATAGACCCGTGGTTCCCAGAAGAACTGGGGAAGTGGAGACTAAAGCAGGGGCATATTGTAAGAGTAGCCAAAATATAAAGGTGAGATCAAGTGAAAAATGGATAGGGTACAAGAAATCGATGCAAGGTAGTCTAGGTCACTGGGGTACAGCCACTAATGAGAGCTACCATTTATTGAGAAGTAGCTCTTTTTCCACTGGCAGAGTCTAGAGAAGATGCACAGAAATGGCATCTCACAAAGGGAAGGAAAAGAAGGAAGAAAAGGCCATCTGTGTTGGAAGTTAAAATAAGTCATACATTCTCTAAGGACTTTATTTGTTTTGACTTATTGAATACTCACATTGATCTTATGAATTCGGTGGCATTAATATCTCCAAACGACAAATGAAGGAAATAAAGTAAAAGAAATTAACTAATTGTCCAAAGTTGTGTAAGCGGTCAGTATCAAAGTCAGGATCCAAACCCAGAGCATATGATGAAAGTGCTCATGTCTTAATGAGTATATAATACTTTCCTTCTCAAGCATATGTCTACATTTGGCAAATGATGAATTAGAGTCAGACCAAGAACTGGACTAACTTTATATTAATGCTCTGAATATTTAACATCATTTTCCAAATTTCATTACTCCAAGAAGAAAATTGTCTGTAGGTAGTAAAGTATTAAATGTCAGTTCTGAAGCTATACCTTCTCTGCTAGTGAAGCCAGGAGGAAAAAAAAAAACCTAGAAGAGAACTTCAAGTATATATTCTAGCGATTTGAACCAGATCTGCTAGTAAACATTTTAATGATATTAAGAGCAGAAAGAAAAGTCTCTAAGCTATAAAGTTGCTTTATCAGGATATAGCTCATATTTCCATCTTGTAAACAAACATAGAATTTATAGATTTATGGGATATAACTGGATAGGGGATGAGGGGTAGTCGGATAACCTGGATGTTTAAGGAGTATAAAACATAGATATTCCAACATTAAAAGGTTCCCTTTGTGATTAACGTTCCACATGCATTACTGTTATTCTAAAGCCAAAACGTAATCTGAAGCAGGAAAAAAAGAGAAGAGAGAGAGACAAGTTTGGAAGTTCTCAGAGGTTTTCACTTCTCAAAGAAAACGATGCTTTGTCCTTGTTTTGCATTTTGCACAACTTTTATATCATTCGTAACATTTTTGATTGGGTAACATCCCTGATTCGTTTAATTAATTTTAGTAATTCAATCCATTGTCCTAACAGTTGGCAGCAAGTGAATTAATTGTCTTTTTGAGCTATAAATCATAATGTCTAAGACAGTATTCAGTTAAACAAAAAAGAGTGGGAGGTATTAAAGGTAAGTGGCAATAATTTGATATCTCTATAGTTGTCTATATATGTTTTAGATGAAGAGGTGAAAAATGAGGCAAGTTAAAAGTGAATGTATTACCAGTGTAATTTGGAGGAAACTGACGTATCTAAGAGAATTTACTAAGTGAATAAACATAGAATATCAAATAAAAGGAAAGTGAGCAAACATAATTTTTGATGGCTTTGGTTAGAAGCTCTGTTGGAATCTAGAAGGAAAGTAATTAAAATTGATTTCTCCTATTACCGTAAATCCTACCAATACCATCACTATATTGTGTAACAAAGGATCTGTAGGTTTAGAGGTATAATTAAATAAAAACCAGATGACAAAATATTTAATAAGCCTGATTTGAAACTCCTCACATGGTTTCATACTGGCAGAAACTAAATTAGCCAGAAAGGGTGATGTACTTAGTCTTTAAAAACTAGATAATTAAATGCCTTCCTTGATACATATAAAATGTATCAGATTACTTGCCAAGAAGAGCAGAAGAAAAACTGATCTAAGAAACTATCAAAGATTAATGTAGGAATATGGGTGTGATTAACATGTTTTGCATCAGATTTCCTCTGGTTATTGTCTAAGTGTTAATGGGCTATTCCTTCGCAGAAAATGTTGAAAGAAAAGTTGCGAAAAGACGTATGAGAAATATCAGGCAAGGGAATATTTGCCATGATGACGGATTGGATTGGAAAGGAAAAGGGTGACCAATAGTCCTGAAATGACCCTTCTCCCTTCTGGAACTGCACAGGGAAATGAAGGATCTTCAGTTGTCTTGTGAACTAAAAATGACTTGGTTCAAAGTTGTTGGAAACATTGTGAACTAGATAACGGTGTTTTACAGAGGAAAGAGAAATGTTTATCTACAAAATATGTCAGTAGGCTATACCAGTTCTCCACAGACTTGCATCATAAACCTGGAACCTGTAGGCGTAGCTGTGAGGCAAAGTTGCTAGAGAAACGATGTCAAATCAGGAAGGTACACGGATATTTCAGAACAGAGGTGGCTCCAGTAAGAACCATGTTGCTTCATGTATGGCTCAAAATTTGCTTGTCATTTCCAAATGAAAACATACTCTAATTTATAAGAAAAGTGATACTTTGTTCTCCACGTCTGATTGTTTCCTCCTCCCTTATTAAAATATATATAATTGTGTCCACGTCTGATGTTCACTTGCATATATCACAAATATATACATTTTTTTTTGTTTTCTTTAAACTTCTGCATTTCCACCTAAGTATGATATTATATAATGTAAAATGTTAATTATCTCGTCCTGTTCTTTTACACTCTTGATCATTATATATTAGGGCAAACAACTTCCAACTGTTTTAACTATTTCTTCTGGGTTTATTTCCAGATTCTAAACCATATGATCATATGCTTATTTTTTTTTTCATTTTTATATGTTATCTTTTTATATAACTATGGAAGAAAAATATCTTGCTCCTTCTCCAGGTTCTCTACCCTCACCTCACACATCATATAAATCTTAAGAGACAAATAAACCCATTTTTTATTAACGCGATATATGTTATGTAGTAGGTAAAGTATTCACAGATAAACATGTATTATGCAATGATTAAATTTTCTCACACGTTTCGCATTGTTGATTTCAGTGGAGCACATATCCTTTCACGATTTCCTTAGAAAGGGGATATTGGAGGTAAAATTGTTGAAAGTATTTTTACTTTACCTTTGTATTTACAGGGTTAGCTGGGTTATGGATTGCATGTTTCCCTTTTTCTCTCAACATTTTTGCAGCATTAGTTTTTCCTTCTTTTTCAGGACAATTGCCAGTATAGAAACAATTGTTGAAAGTCTAATTCCCAAATATACATGTTTTCCCCCTTTCTGAAAGGTTTTAAATACTTATTCTTATCCCTATTACCTCAATGTCTGAACAGTGTACTCTACAATAGATCTTTTAATCTGTATGCTTTTTATTCCAGAAATCCATATGCTTTGAATATGAGACACTTGATTGTCTTAGTATCATCATCATGTAGACACCTATATTTTCTCTCATTTGTCTTCTGGGGAATCCTTCCAGTCTTTCGGTAGACGTACGTCACTGATCTTCTACATCTATTTTTGCTGATTTATTCTAACCTTTTTAAAAACATCTCTGAGATATTTATTTGATGTTTCTTCCAAACATAGTTTTTGAACATCTGCTAAGAAATATTCTCTGCTAAGAAATCTTCACTGCTGAAGAAATATTCTCCATACCTAACATTTGTAGCATAATTTGTGGATGCAATAACCCTAATTTTCCTGAGGATATTTACAAAGTAATCAGATTTTAAATATATTTTCAAAAAATAAAAATAAGAAAAAAAATCTCTCATTTAAACTTTGAAATATTTCCTGATCTCTAGTTACTTCCCAATCTATTCAATTAGAGCAAGTTTTCAAAATATATCTCATTTAGATAATATCTTTTCATCATGCTGCTTTCTTAATAGTACTCAAGACATCCCTCACTTTTAATAAGAAGTTTAAACTTCTTAAGATTAAATAGACATATTTTTTCTTCATAAACATACCCCCTTAGCCTTGTGTAAAAATCTTCTGATTTAAAAATTAATTGAATATTATATATACATATATAAGGTATAATACATATTATATATATTTATATATGTGTATATAGTAATATATAATATGTATACATGTAATAACATATGTATATAAATATATATAATCTATTGCTATTGCAACATTTTGGGTTATTTTAAATATCAGATATTGGGCTGTATCTGAACAATAAACAACTAATGTTAAGTGATGGTTTTATTTATACATAGAATTATAACCAAGAAAGGAAAAATTAATGACAACATGAAAAAATATATATACTATCTCTATCACAGAAATAATTGAGAATGATAAATTTTAAAAAAGATGGAAAATAGGTAGACATTGTCTTTATCATTTTCTATAAGCATACACATATTGCTAGTTTTATTTCATATTTTAATAATAAGAGGAGGGAAAAGAATGTAAGAGAGAGAAAGAACAATGAGTTGAAAATTTTGCTGACCCCGATGTCTACTAAGTTGTCTTGGTCTGGGCAAAATGGATGTTCATCAGGTAGAAAAGACAGTTGCTATAAATCAAATCCTGTCAACATTAAGCTCTGGGTGTCAGATCATGTTTATCAGACACAGTTACAGACCAAAACCTGTGTTGTAGGTTAATAGAAAAATTCAGTGAAATATTTTACACAGAGAAAGAACTTAGAAATGAACAGCCCATTAAGAACACTTGGATTCCTTTTGACAGAGGTGTGAAAGCATTTGGTCTACTTCCAGGGCCTCTTCTTGTCTGAAGTATTTTCTTCCTTCCTCTAGGCAACTCTTTGGTTGTTTTTTGTTTACCTGGTTTTCTACTGAGACTTTGTTTTTTATGTTGCTTTTTGTAGGTGCAGGTGTATCTACAGCAAATCTCTGTGTATAATATAAATAGCTCATATATTTCATATATATTATACACATAATATGCACACACACACGCACACACACATATATATGTGTATATATATGTATACACACACATATATAATGTCAAACGATTGTAATGCCAAAAGTTCAGCAATAACAAAAGTAAAACCAATGAACTACCGAAGTTGTAATTAGTAAATTAGCACACTGCAAAAGACAGTGTGTAAACCAGGAGCTCTCAAACCGAAACATGGAATGAGGCTCAGGTATATATTATTATAAATATATGTAGTGAGAAAGCAGTGACAGTTCATTCTTCACAGTGGCTGGTTATAATATTAGAATTTTCTTAAATGATAGGGCCTGTTTAGTGGTTACCTCATATCAACCTTGGGAAACAATTCAAGTTCTGCTTATGATTTCCAGAGGCACAAGCAAGAAGTGACCCTGGTGAAGATAGCCTTGCAAAATAAACTGAAGTAAGTTTTGCTTGTATGACTGGACTGGTTTTGTTTGTTCAGGGAATTTTCAAGGCTGGTTGCCATTTGCCTTTTCATTTTAACATTATATCCATTATAATGGATTATTATTATTATTATTATTATTATTATATATTATATATTATATCCATTAATAAACTGTATAATTTGTATATATGATTTATATATTTAATATATGGGTACACACACAATAGCATTAAAAAACACTATCAAAAATAACCAGTACCTAGAAATGAATTCATTGTAAAATGTGCAAAACCTCTGGAAGGAAAAATACCCAAACTACCAAAAACTACAAAACAATGTTTAGGCATAACTTAAAGAGTGCCCAAGCTAATCAGGGGATAAGTGTTCATATACTTAAAGATTCTCTATTATTACGGTTTCAAAGGTCCTCAGATTTATCTATAGATTTAATGGATTTCCAGTTAAAATGTCAGAAGGCTGTCCTCTCCCCCTGCAACTCTGAAACTATTTTATTCTAAAACTTCATGAAAAAGCAAGGGATCTAAAATAGCCAAAGCAATCTTTAAAAAAATATTAATAATAACATACTTAGAGGATTCAACTTATCTGATCTAAAAGAACTACAAAAAAATAATAATAATCAAGAGAGCATGGTATTAACAGAGCAAACAAATGGATAAATGCAAGAGTATTGAGATTCCAAAAATAGATCTGCACCTATATAGTCAATTGGTTTTGGACCATGGCATCAAGACAATTCAATGGGAAAATAAAAGATGTTTTTTAACAAGTTGTACTGGAATGGCTTTGTGGCCTTAAGAAAAAAATAAATAGCCTTGACATCTGCCTAGTTTAATATAAATATTAATACATGTAATATTTAGAAGTTAATATGTTAGTAATATAAAAATTAAAGTTTTATAATATATAAAAGTCAAGATGGATGATAAGTTTTAAAGGATAAGTTAGAACCATAAACCACTAAAGTAAAAACTATCTCACAATTCGAGTTAAAATAAGACTTTATATTCAGGACAACTTAATCATAAAAGTAAAAAAAAAAGTTAATTGGATTTCATCAGAATAAGATACCTGCTTCTGAAAAGGCATCATTTAGGAAAACAGGCAAATTACAAAGTGAAAAATCATTTGTAATTTGTATACCCCAGAAATTAGTTGCATGTATATAAAATATTTTTAAGATTTCCTAAAAATCCATAATAAGTACACAAATAAGCCACTTAAACATGGATAAACTTGAACAGACATGCCACAAAAGAAGGCACAGAAATGATCAATAAAGTACGTGAAAATTTGCCAACATTATTACTTTTTCAGTGAAATAAAAACTAAATACAGTGCCTAAAACCAAAACTGACAATGCTAAATGTTGGTGAAAACAGGGCTCAACTCAAATTCTCAGTCTTTGCTGATTGCAGCATAAACTGTGTATCAACTTTGATAACTGTCTCATCTAAAATAATTGTACAAAAATATTATAGATAATAGCAGTCTTAATCCTAATAGCTAAACATTAGAAACCAACCAAATATCCATCAGTAGGGGAATGGATATTCCAATTTTGGTATTTTCATACATTGTAATATTGTTCATCAATAAAAATAGATGAACTACATGTATACATAACACCGTAAGTGAATCTCAGGAGAATTATGGTGAGCTAAGGAAGGCAGGCAAAAAAATGATACATAATTTATGATTCCATTTATTTGAAGTCAAAAAGTAGACAAAATTAATCTAAGACATAAGGAAGGAGAAAGTGATTTTCTGTGGTTGGCATGGGGAGGAAGACACTAGGCGGCCAGAGAAGGAAATTTCCAGGATGATGCAAATATTCAGCATTCTGTGTTGAGTAGTTTACAAGGCTGTCATGACACATCAAATGAAAACTTACATATAGACTTTAGTTCAATAGGAACACATTTCGCTATTAAAAATTGGGGAAAGACTATAATTATCTTCCTCATCATTAAATGCCCCATGTTGTTTTGCCGATTTCCTCACGATTTTAAAAATTAGTACATGTTCATCATAGTTTTGAAAATAAACAACTATTTGTTTTATGAATATAAAAAAGCATTTCTAATCATAGAGAGACTACTGTTTAATATTATTTTTGACAAACACAAATACAGAGATATTTTGGTCTTCTGAAGTGGGAAATATATATCTAACTCTATTTATTTTTTTCATTATTAATAAATTTTAACATAACCCCACATTCCTAAATGTTCTTACACAGCATGAGTTCTTGAAACTACCATTTTATTGGTAGGTCATAAGTTAATTGCTTAAAATTATCTGTGAAGTGTGGTCTGTTTAAAATTTTATCCCACTTTGTTACAGAATAAATTCTATTTTATAGCTCTGCTAACCTGTGGCATGGGCAATCATCAATTGATTATAATCTGGCATTCATTTCCATCATGCCAATGAATGTGATCTCCCTGCTGAATTCTTATCTTACTTAGTCCTTTCTGTGGCATTTAACAGAGTTCAACCTTCTCTTTTTTTTCAAAGGTATGTTTTATTGATTTCAGTGATACCATTTCTCCCTCTGCTTTCTCCCATGGATGTTCTTTCTCCATTTATTTAACGCAATCCTTTTCTACCATCCATGTTTTATAGGTTGATCTTTGGGTTATCACACAGACCTTTGCTGTTTTTATATTCACACATTTTCTGGGTGATATTATCTGAATGCCATTATCTGCTTCCATGTCTTCAACTACAAACTGTTACAATGGTGACCCTCAAATCTCTTTTCAGACATTCTATACCTCTTATTTAAGCCCTTGTCCATTGGTCAACATCTATAAGCACTGTAAACATTAAATTGTCTTTTAATTTCTCAATCTATTCTTATATTCCATACTTGATATAGCTCTGTTGACATGAAACATTAATAATATTTTTAATTCATTTCCATTAGGTGACATCTTAGTAGTATCTCCTAAAGGTGTCCCCTCCTCTCCATTTATATTACAAGTTCAGACTTATCAAGCCATTACCGTTAATGCACAAGACACCTCCTTGAGTAAAATATCTGCCCAAAGGCTAGGGTCCATGGTGACAGGTAGTGCCTTCTCCAGGTTAAAAAAAAAAAAGTCATTTGAACAAGAAAAAACAGAGGCTATTCAGAACTTTTGGTAGTGACAGACTTATCCAACATCACATGTGTTTTGCAGAGACAAGAGAGTAGAAGGCTTTGTAATGGAAAAAAAAAAAAAAAAGGAAAGTTTCATATGTGCTCTACTTGAAGATTGCTGTCGTGGTGAATCTGGAGGCATGCTAACTAAGAGAACTATAACTTAGGTCATTGATTTGGGTATTACACTTTATTTTTCTGGTACATTCTTATTTGGAAATAGGGGCAAAATGTTTGGAAGTTGTCAATTGCTTCCCAAGTTTTTATATTCTGGTCTGATTGCTGCAAAGGTTGTGGTTTGGTCTCCTGGGTTGCAGAGATTGTAACTCAGAGTTATTTGACAATCTATGGTATAACTTTCTTTCATTTGTATAGTTAGTTTCTCATTTATTGGCCTCCAAGGTATTTTCTCACAACTGATGCCATAACTTAGTCTTCTATAGGAAATCCCTTGTTCTGGAGCTATAAATTCTACTAGATTTATTCCTAGGGGTTATTATGGACATGGTAAAAAAATACAGTGAAGTCTGTGGACATTCTTCTTCCTCTAAGATGAGTTACCTGGGCAACAGCAATTCTCTATGGAATAAAACATTGAAAAAAATCACAAATAGAGGTTTAGCCAGCAATGCAGGGGGCAGGGCAGGCAACCGATTTCAACTGAAGAATTTATTCCTTTTTTTTCCCTGTTGGAGATTTCAATATAAGTGACCCCAACTGAGCTGTTGATTCAAAGGAAATGAGTTGTTAGTGTTTATGTTTATAGTTGGCAGATTGGACACTTAACAATGGCCACAGCTGTCCGTGTTAGTGAGGAGAGGCCTAAGCCATTAAACCCATGACTATCCTCTATGACTCGCCATGGTCACACAGGTCATGAGACAATTGAACAAGGCCTAATATTTGCTGGGGGAAAATTTTTACCTGACATCCATAGGAAACATCATCTTGTCTGTAATCATTAAAAACTTCCCCTGAAGTATTTGACCTTTTCTGAATTTTCACCTGTTATACCAATATCAACACATTCAGCCCATTCATAAAGGTCATCCAAATATCTCCTTCCCTGGTCATTATATTACACATTTGCAATCTTATTTCTTCCAACTCCTGACACCAAGTGAGTGTAGACACTTATGTCTGAAGAATTAAACACTCGGACACACCTCTCAAAGTTCTGCTCATTGTTAGGATTTTCCTTTCTTATTTTCCATGATAGATACCCTTCAGTGGGACTATAATGCCATCTGATTTCCTCATAAGGGTGGTGTCAGATTATATGAAAAACCTTATGCACCGGTCACACTGTTTTTCTTCTTCGGTTCACAAGAATTCCAGTAAGTCCTAAGGTGTAAGATGAGGAGGAAAAGACAAAGAACAGTCAAGTGTCACTTGCTCGTGTAACTTACTTGTGTTTGAGGATGTGATTGTGAAGATTCAGGGGAGTGCAGCTCATTTATCACTGCAATTGAACAGGAAGTAGGGGAGCACCGTATTATTCAGTGGGATAGATAACTGCCAGTTAATAACGGACAGTCGGAACGTATGGTCATTGAGAACCCCGTAGTTATATATGCTGTCTCTATTAGAAAACAGTAACAAACAAGGAATAGTTTTTGTTTTGTGTCCCTCCAAATCAAAAGAATCTTCCTTGCAATTCTCTCAGGGCTTTCTTTTTCAAACACACAAGCACAGCAAAAACCCACCATAAAATTGACACAAATTTGTCCTCCCTTTTTACATTTGGGATATTGAAATTCATGGGTCTTAAACCTTGTCAGACAATTTGCTAAGGATTTTGTGTACTCATTGGCTTGCTTTCTGATATGACAATCACTTCTAAAATTATGAAAATTTGTCTTTCACACTTCCCTAAAACATTGGCCTGAGATCACAGCCAACCAGTTTGTTTCTGAGGATAGTCAATGGGCCAGGGCCTTCATTATAAATTTGTATGCACCATTAATCTGCCCTCGGCACTTTTTACAAATTCTTTCACCTTACAAATTCTCCCTTTGTTTCTTTATCCTATGTCTTAGACTTTTAATTTATATCTACCCTTCATGTCTCCTTTTTGAGTTCTAGAATCTGTCTTCACCGTTTTCCATTTTCACATGTCAAAGGCATTTAAATTAACTTATACAAAATTGACCTTTGTCTTCCATAACTGATGCCCTTGTTTGGGCCCTGATTTCATTGACTCAAGGTAGACACTAGTATTGATCTTTCACTATTCTCTCTTACTTATCCCCAAATCTCTCAAAGTTTTACTAAGTTTATTTCTTATTCTTTACTACCCTTTAAATTTCTGTTTCTCTTTCTCTACTGTTGGTAATTGTTTATACTTTCTTAGGGATTACTTTACTAACTATTTGAGGATTGTTTTTGGTCCTCAGTCGAGCAGTGGTCTAACCCATTATCTATTATATAATTAGAAGACTCTTTCCAGAGAATATCTGATGAAACCACTCCCTAATTATAAGCGTATTATACACCCAGTATACATTATAATAAAAAGTTATAATGAGTGAAATTAATGTATTCCTACATTAATTCTTAGATTGTTCCTACATGGAACAATTTATGGATAGATTATCCTAATATCTAATGTCCGAAAATCATATATGAAGGAACAGCTGTATATAAGTCATTTATCAAAATACTAATAAGCACTCAGCCAACAACAACAACAAAAATTACCAGGCTTGATTTGCACTCAGCCAACAACAACAAAATTACCAGGCTTGATTTGAAGTTAGTGTTTTGGAATAACCTAAAACACATTGGTTTTATTAAAACAAATATAAATCTTTAATTATATCAAGAAGTAAAATAAAACCAGTTCCATGGTGAGTTTAAAAAAAAATAATAGAGAAACTCTTTCAAATCTATAAGACCTATACTGTAATAAAAAATGTGAGAAGACTCTAACATACAAATTAAAAAATAGTGAAACCCAAAACGAAGCAAAACAAATGCTCACTGGTATTTAAAAAAAAAAAGAAAAAAAAAAAACTATGAAGAAAAACCTTCAATGAACAATGTTTCACTTATTACTTTGATATGATTTAGGAATGTTAATGTTTAATGCATTATTGTTGAAATAGAAAGTGAAATAAACATTTTTTTTAAATGGACCCAGTGATTCAAGAACCATAAAAATGGAGTTACTGAAGTTAAGAGACATAGTTTGTCTTTTAAAATGTAATAATTTGATGGGGCATCTGGGTGGCTCAGTCGGTTGAGCATTTGGCTCAGGTCATGACCTCACAGTTCACGAGTTCGAGCCCCGCATCGGGCTCTGTGCCGACAGCTCAGAGCCCGGAGCCTGCTTCGGATTCTGTGCCCCCCTGGCCCCAACTTTCT
Organism: Panthera leo; assembly: GCF_018350215.1. Classification (NCBI taxonomy): domain Eukaryota; kingdom Metazoa; phylum Chordata; class Mammalia; order Carnivora; family Felidae; genus Panthera; species Panthera leo. The sequence continues at coordinate 223,779,850 of NC_056679.1, forward strand.
GCCCCACCCCTGCTTGTGCTCTGTCTCTCTCTGTCTTCAAAAATGAATAAACATAAAAAAATTTAAAAAGTAAAATAAAATAAAATGTAATAATTTGAGTAGTTTTGATAAACACTGTTTTGGGGACTCTCACTTATTTAGCACTAACCATATCATATGCTTTTGAAGAGGATGGTGAAGGCCAAATATTGTCTCTGAATTTAGAAATGGAATAAATCACTCTATCGTATACCAGAATCTAATATGACACTGTAAGTTAAAAGGTCAGTATCCAAAAACTATAAAGAACTTACCAAACTCAACACCCAAAAAACAAATAATCCAGTGAAGAAATGGACAGAAGACATGAATAGACGCTTTCCCAAAGAAGACATCCAGGTGGCCAACTAAATGGAATTAAAATAAAAACTTAAAAACAAACAAACAAAAAAAAAACTGAATGGAATGTTCAGCATTTAGAGTGAAAACTGATCATTACTTTTTTGATTTCTTATTTTCTCTTAATTTCTTCCCACCAGTAAAATTTATACCAAAAAAAAAAAAAAAAAACATTTTAAATTAGAAATTTAGCAAATATCAGAGTAAAAAAACAGGTATCAATTAATGGAAGATTTGAGCTATTCTACTCAAGCACCGTGGAAAATGCACCCGATAAATGGTTCTATAACTAATGCTTGTGATTTTCATGTAACTCTAATTATGAATTGGTTCACGAACAGTGGCTTCAGCCAAAATGCTGTGAAGAGAAGTTTGTATTTGCTTTTGCATTTTTCCCTCAATGTATTTTATTATGCCATCATTCTTTATCCAAAAGCACGCAAAACACATTTTGCTGAACCTTAAACCTTCTTTCTTTTATGCGCCCCTCTGCCTATTCTTAAACATGCAGTAAAACAAAAGTGAAACACATTCGATTAATATCACTTGTGCCAAATAACACTTTGTAGTCCAGTGCTTTGAATCACTTGCCTGTAATCATCAGGTTTGCTTCTAGAGGATAGGAAATCATCAGCATTGGGTTTTTAAGTTCATGAAAGGATCATAAAAGCAAGAGATCTCAAATCAAGGTATTTTAAGTCCAGAGCTGCTCCACATACAAAAGTAATTTAATGATCAAGAGATTCTTAAAAGAATTTTTTTTTTCTTTCAGGGGAAGGGAAAGTATGGTAATTCCACATGGTAATTCAAAAATAAGGTTCTATTTATTCCTCTTCCCTTCCTTCTTCCCTCTTCCTTCCTGAACAGTTCATTCCAATAACCATTAGGTGGTGTACCACAATATGGCAGCCGTGCTGGTGGCAGGAAATGGGGAGGAGTTGCATTGATCAACCACAGGCTGTTAAACCTGAACAGAGAGAACAGGCATTGGCTTGGGTTGAGGATATCCTGCTGCAGTTTACTTGTCTGTTATTTTACTGAAAAACCAAACTTTTAATTTACATTCTTTGTTGATTATCCATCTGTTTCGGTAAATTAACATGTGTAAATCAAAATAAATTGCTGTTAACTAAGGATAAACATAAACACTTCCTTTTTTATTTTAAATAATCAGGAAATTTCACAAGTTGAAGATAATATAAATATTTGCCATAGGAGTCACATCACTAGGAAACATTTAGTTTCTAAAAAGGACTAAAATAAAGTGGTTAACCTTTTTTTTTTGGGGGGGGGCGGTAATTAACTCTTGCTTAACACTACTTATATTTACATGGATTTGAGATTCTGCTAGGAACTGTAATGTGTCAAATTGCATATAATGAACTTTCTCACAGAGTCAGGTTTGATTTAATTTAAGCAATTACAATTTAAATTATATCATACAAATCCTCAGTGTGTGAAAGTACAAGTCCAAAATGATACTTTCCCTTCACTTTGTTCAAAAAAAAACTGTTACCATCTTCAAAGCACACATTGTATCATATACTTTTACTTAAAGCTGCTACTATTGTAGGTCAATCCATTTTTTTAAACTGGAAACATAAAAATCATGTTAATTTACATGTTATATTTTCTTTCTTTTGTTTTCCAGAAGCAAAAAAATTAGTACACTTCAGCTTTCTATGTGGTTTGGATTTTAAGCCGTTATAAGTATATAGAGCCCAAATTTGTCATACTGCCATCTTCTTGACTTTCATTATAACAGTAGTTCATGACGAGGGGCACCTGGGTGGCTCAGTCGGTTGGGCATTTGACTTCAGCTCAGGTCATGATCTCACGGTTTTTGGGTTCAAGCCCCACATTGGACTCCATGATGACAGCTCAGAGCCTGGAGCCTACCTCAGATTCTGTGTCTCCCTCTCTCTCTGCCCCTCCCCCACTTGTGTTCTCTCTCTCTCTCTCTCTCTCTCTCTCTCTCAAAAATGAATGTAAAAAAAAAAATAGTAGTTCATGACGAGTAAAATGATTAACATAATAGTAATATAATATGATTGTCATATTGGTAATAATTATAACTACATCAAAACCATGATGATTGTATTACTCACTTAAATTTGAATAGATAACTTTGTAAGTAACCAACGAACTGATAGTCTGGTAATACGTGAACATGTAAGTATGCTGCTTTTCCTTGCATTTGAACTGATATTAATACTGAAAACTGAAGTGTTTGGAAAAGCCAAATTTTAAAGAAAATTTTCATTATCATCTCAAATGTAATTAATGGTGACTGTCAGAGCAAAGACTTAGGGAGGAAGTAATGAGTTACTGGTGGACACTCAGCTCATGTGTATTTAAGTAGGGATTTGCACTTTATTTGCTGTTCTTTTTTCCAGCTACTCTAAGTGTAAAGTTAGGGTGTGTATTTGAGACATTTCTTTCTTCTTTAGGAAGGCCTATATTGCTATATATTTCCCTCTTGTAGACACGTCTCTGGAGGCAAGGGAATGAAAGCAAAAAATGAACAATTGGCACCTCATCAAGATAAAAAGCTTCTGTACAGTGAAGGAAACAATCAACAAACCTAAAAGGCAACAATGGAATGGGAGAAGATATTTGCAAATGACATATCAGATTAAGGGTTAGTATCCAAAATCTATAACTTCTCAAACTCAACATACAAAAAAAAAAAAAAACAAAAAAAAAACAAATAACTCAGAGAAGAAATGGGCAAAAGACATGAACAGTTTTCCAAAGAAGTTATACACATGGTTAGCAGACACATGAAAAGGTGCTCAACATCACTCATCATCAGGGAAATACAAATCAAAACCACAATAAGATACCACCTCACACCTGTCAGAATGGCTAAAATTAACTCAGGAAAGAACAGGGGTTGACAAGGATGTGGAGAAAGGGGAACACTTTTACACTACTGGTGGGAATGCAAACTGGTGCAATTATTCTGGAAAATAGTATTTGAAGGGGCACATGCACCCCCATGTTTATTGCAGCACTGTCAACAATAGCCCAGTTATGGAAAGAGCCCAAATGTCCATCAACTGATGAGTGGATAAAGAAAAAAGTGAGGCATATGTATACACAATGGAATATTGCTTAGTCATCAAAAATAATGAAATCTTGCCATTTGCAACAATCTGGATGAAAATAGAATGTATTATGCTAAGCAAAATAAGTCAGAGAAAAATAAATAATATATGATCTCACTCATGGAATTTTTTTTTTTTTTAATTTTTTTTTTCAACGTTTATTTATTTTTGGGACAGAGAGAGACAGAGCATGAACGGGGGAGGGACAGAGAGAGAGGGAGACACAGAATCGGAAACAGGATCCAGGCTCTGAGCCATCAGCCCAGAGCCTGACGCGGGGCTCGAACTCACAGACCGTGAGATCGTGACCTGGCTAAAGTCGGACGCTTAACCGACTGCGCCACCCAGGCGCCCCTCACTCATGGAATTTAAGGAACAGAACAGATGAACATAGAGAAAGGGAAGGAAAAATAAGATAAAAATGGAGAGGGAAGCAAACCAGAAGAGACTCTTAAATACAAACACTGAGAACAAACTGAGGGTTGCTGGAGGGATGTTGGGTGCGGGGAATGGGCTAAATCAGTGATGGGTATTAAAGAGAGCTCTTGTTGGGATGAGCACTGGGTGTTATACATAAGTGGTGAGTCACTAAATTCTGCTCGTGAAACCATTATTACTTGGGTTTAAAATAAAATAAAATAAAATAAAATAAAATAAAATAAAATAAAATAAAATAAAATAAGAAGGGAATTGCATGGAAGGTAGCTGAACTGCCCCTCCCCCCCTTTTCTTTTCCTGTTTGTATCCCACCAATTCTTGGTCATGTGCAGTCCTTGAAACATTTACACATTTAAAATTTCTTATCGTTGGGGGCCCCTGGGTGGCTCAGTCAGTAAATCGTCTGACTTTGGCTCAGGCCATAATCCCACAGCTCATGGGTTCGAGCCCTGAATCGGGCTCTGTGCTGACAGCTCAGAGCTTGGAGCCTACTTCAGATTCTGTGTCTCCCTCTCTCTCTGCCTCTCTCCCACTCTGCCTCTGTCTTTCTCTCTCAAAAATAAATAAACCTTTAAAAAATTGTTTAAAATTTCTTATTGTTGGTTAGACTTATACAAATTCATATTCAATATATACACAGTGAACATATATTAACACATATACAAAACAAACACAGTTTTAGTCGTAAAAATGTTATTTATCTAAAATATTCATCCCCAAATCAAGAATTGATTTCACTAAATCAAACCAAACAAAAATGGAATAAAACAAACTCTTCCATGAAGGCCCCTATTAATTTGCCACCAGAATATATGAAATATTATAAAAATACAATATTTGCAGATTAAATGTGTTACTGATTTGCAAAGAATAGTTGATAAAATAAGAGATATCATTTATAGTGTGTTCACTATTTGACAGACATTAGAGAGCTTTACACCCATTATTTTTAAAATTATAACATGAAACATTAACTTTAATTTTTTTTTTGTATGTTTCATTTATTTCGAGAGAGAGCAAGCGAGCATGAACAGGGCAAGGGCAGAGAGAGAGCAGGAGAGAGAGAATCTCAAGCAGGCCCTGTACAGTCCCCGCAGAGCCCCACATGAGGCTTGATCCCATGAACCCTGAGATCACGACCTGAGTTGAACCCAAGAGGCAGACACTTAACTGACTGAGCCACTCAGACACCCCTTAACTCTATTTTATATATGGGAAGTTTAGTCAGGGGAAGGTTACATAATTTAGCCAAGATCATGCAACTACGATTTTTTTTTTAAGAATTTTATTTTATTTTTTAAAGTTTATTTATTTATTTTGAGAGAGAGAGAGAGAACACGTAAATGGCAAAGAGCAGAGAGAGACGGGGAGAGAGAAAGGGAGAGAGACAATCCCAAGCAGCCTCCCCGCACGACCAGTGCAGAGCCCCATTTGGCTGGCACTCAGGAACCAGGAGATCCTGACCTGATCGGAAGGGGGATGTTTAACTGAGCCAGCCAGGTTCTCCCACAACCAGGAAATGTTTGGTGGAAAAGGTGAGGCAAGGCATTCCTACATTAGAGCCTGAGCCCTAAACACTTCTATCCTGCATCCCATTAGCATCAACTATGGTTTTTCCTATCAAACGCAAATAACCAAGCAACATTCTACAGGAAAATCTATGTATCAGTTCTAATATGAATTGCTTTTAATGATGAACAATTTCATTAAGTGTGTTTGAAAGCACCCAATTACATAATAAATATAATTAAAAGTTAAAACTCCTTAAAATTGCAGTAATAAAAATGTAACATTTCTTTAATTAAAGCAGAGACTCAGTACCTGATTTATTAAGAGAAAAAAAGAAAAAAAAAAAAAAAAAAGCAGTTTAAACTTCCAGTTACCGGTTCAGCATGTAAGGCACTGGGGAGTTGCCACTTTATCTCAACAGCAAGTAAAAAACCCAACAGACTGAAGAATCGACAACTCTTGGATCCATCGGAGAAAGGAGGGCCTATGACGCACTGCTGCGCTGAGACTGGAGACAGACAGCGACTACAGCGGATGGGAGCCGACTGTCACCCGCCGCACCTGACTCTGGGTCCCGTGCCTGGGGAGGAAAACTTGAAGTCTAACGGGTGAGTTGCAGGAGGCTCAGTGAAGCCAACTCGGAGAGAGAAAAACTCTAGGGGGCCCCAGTGATGGTGGGGCACAGTACTGTCAAGTACGCTTCTAGTCGCTTCACCGCCAGGTTCCCATATCAAAGAAAAATCCCACTGGCTTCCTGAAGGGGGCAGGGAAGAGGAACTGTTATGGGATGTACATCTGCACTCTGTTTTCCTTATAATGCTTGCCCTCAAGAAAATTCATCAGAGACCACCTGCTAGGGTATAATTAGAGCCTAACAGACCTGGGAGAAGGGAAACATCCAACTCCAGCCGGCTCAACGCATCCTCTCCTGCGTAAGGGAAAGGGGGTGGGGGTGGGAAGACCAAAAAACACCCGTGAAGTTCACAGTCTGAAGGCTCACTGAAAATTGAGACGTCATCATAAGTTATAAAAGGCTTCCCCTCCCTCATACCTCATCACTACATGACTGAAGGCCTATTTACAGCAGTTCCTTTTTAGCCAGTGCATCATCTCTGGCTACCAAGAAAAAACTACAAGGCATACCAAAAAGCAAAAAAAAAAAAAAAAGAAAATACAATTTGAAGAGACAAACCAATCATCAGAATCAGACATGGCAGAAATGCAGCGTAAAGTAAATAAAAACAGATGGACAATGTCAGCAGAGAGACAGAAATCCAAAGAAGGAAACAACAGACAAACAAAACAAAACAAAACAAGAGATCAAAAACACTGTAACAGAAATGAAGGGTGCCTTTGGTGGGTTTTTCATAAACTGGACACAACTAAGGACACAAGCCTAAGGACAGAAGTTTTGAGCTAGAGGATATGTTAATAGAGTCCATGAAGCCCGAAAAGTGAAGAGAACTGAGAAAAACAAAACGAAATGTCCAAGGACTGCGGGACATCAGCAAAAGGTGTAACAGCCTCATAATAAGAATTCCTGAAGGAGAAGAAAAACAGGAACAGAAGGAAAGGCGCCCTGAGAATAATTTCCATGTAGGGGGTGGGATGTTCCATAGCACCAAGCAAGTCTCAGACATCAGCTGGGTGTCCTATCATTCCACCCAATTCTGACGCTGTCTATGCATAGGAGGCATCCGATTCCATAGGCTGAGGGCTCAGTCCCTCGCGACTGCCCTCCTCTCCAGACAACCACAAATTCAGGTTCTCACTTGTGCTTCTGATTGGCTACAAATCAGAGCTTCCTGCGATCCCTTCCTTGGGTTTGATAACTGGGTAGATCAGCTCACGGAACTCAGGGAAACATCTTACTTGCTAGATTATCAGTTATGGTGTTAGAAACAGCCAGAAGGAAGAGATACACAGGTGCCAAGCCATCACAGCAACAACTGGAAGTCTATAAACTCATCTAAGGATCATCAATTCCGTGTTCCCAGTTCCAACAAATCTAGATCATTTACAAGCAGATAGGGTGACATTCTGGGCAGAATACATTCTGGGGCAAATCCCTTCTCTGGCTGAGAATCTAAGAAATGAGAAAACAAGTGGTCATTCCTCAAAATGCTATGACAAAATAGGATGAGGGGAGCAGTTTAGACATTTCCAATTCAAAACAGAAAAAAAAAAAAAAATCTAAGGCAGTAAAGGGTCACTGGTCTCAAGCAATTTGAAACTTTAGCAGGTTAAATTCTGTTAGTTTTAAGGTCTAGGGATAATCTTCTGTGGTCAGAGGCTCCAACCACTGGGTCTGAAACTTTGCCCTTTGAATCATTTTTTTTTCTTTTTTTGAAAGATAGTACATGTTTGCAGAAGAATAGTTAATTGAGCCCATATCCTGCCTGTAGAATGTTGAAAATCCGACATCCCTCTCTCATCGGTCCTATCTCTGTTCCTTTCAGTGAAGTGTTTCTCCTGGCATGACATTTCCCCAAACCTTGTGGATTTCTGTGTATGTCACAGGGATTCCTGGCATTAGACAAGAGAGTCATCCACAGATCTCCCCTGTATAATCCCATCTCTGTTTCCGGTTTCTACTGAGAGGATGAAGGTATCCATGAGTCACAAGCATAATCCCTTCAGGAACAGCAAATGTGTGTCCTACCTTCCTTTGATATTCTCTCCATAACATGTTTTGTTAGCAGTTACTCTCTGAATTGTAGTATCATTTGCAATCTGGATAGGCAGAGGATTCACAAAATCATCAAGTCTTGTTTGCTTTCTGCCAAACAGCTTTTCATCTCCTTTGTCTCATATTTTAATATAACCAACAAGAGAAAACCAGGACACATTTTAAACCGTTTGCTTAGAAATCTCATGTAAATCCAAATTCATTACTTAGAAGTTCTGCTGTCCACACCAGTGTAGACCACACTTTGGCTAAATTTGCTGACAGTATATATGAAGGAATGCCTTTCTCTACTTTCCAAAAATGTGTCCCTCATGCCCTTCTGAGTTTTGTCACTGCCTTTAACATTTACATTTCTACCCACATTCCATTTGTGATGATACATGGATTCTCTACTATAGGCTTTCAATACTCTAACCCTCATTTCCTTATAAGCCTCCAACATCAGGTGCCTTTAATATCCATATTTCTAACAGTCTGTCATGTTTAAAACACTCTAGGCTTCTTCTAAATGTGCATCAAAATTTTTCCAGCTTCTAATTATTATTCAATCCCAAAGCCACATCCACTTTTTTAAATACACTGTTAACAGAATTACCTCACTTGCTGGTACTAAACATCTATAGCAGTTTTAAATGTGCTGCAACAAATTACCAAAAACTTGGTAGCTCAAAACAATGAAAATGTATCATCTCATAGTTCTGGACGTCAGATGTCGAAGGTCAGTTTTGCTGGGTCTCAGGAGGGCCATACTCCCTCTGGAGGCTTTAAGGGACAATCTGTCTCTTGCCTCTTCCAACATTTAATAGGTTCTGTTGTCTAGTGCCACCCCTCAAAACAAGCAGCCAACCCAGAGAATCATGAGTTAAATAAAATAGTTACTGCTTCGACTAACATTTGTGTTGTGTTGTTATCTAAATTAACACATTTATTCCACGTTGAAATTTTTCCTAATAGTGGCACTTCTACTGTTTTTGCTTGTTTGAGTTCTCTTAAGACTTTTTGATAGCAGCGTTCACCCTTACTTTGGAAATTTCAGTGTAGCCAGGGTACCGCTGACTACTCATTTTTTATTTGGCCACAGAAAGGCAAGTGTATGTATGATGGTTGACTTTAGTTTTCTAAACCACTGTTTTCTTTCTTTCTTTCTTTCTTTCTTTCTTTCTTTCTTTCTTTCTTTCTTTCTTTCTAATTGAGAGAGAGAGAGACAGAGAGAGAGTGAGAGAGCAAGAGAGGGGCAGAGGGAGAGGGAGAGAAAGAATCTCAAGTAGCCTCCACGTCCAGAGCTGAGTCCAACATGGTCTCAATCTTACCACTGTGAGATCATGACCTGAACCAAAACCAAGAGTCAGACGCTCAACTAACAGAGCCACCCAGGCGCCCCTGCACCATTTTTCTGAAGGAGACACTTTATCAGCCCCATATCTAATTTTAATTTTAACTTTCTTGGTGTGCTAACCACGCTATAAATAACATCAATCCCAGAAGGAAAGAGCTAACTTATTAAGTTTGGGTGGTTGTTATACATCAAAAATTAACTGATATGGCTTTAAAATGGCATAAATATATTTAAATGTCGCTACTCTAGCCCTAACAGTTACCTACTTCAGGAAGGCTCTCAAAATAATCTTCTAATGGCAAAAATCAACATCAGAAAATATAAAGTATCTATGTTTTTTCCCACCAGGTAGAAGTAATCAAGTTTTTAACCTTCTATAAATGGATATTAGATTTAAATTCAATTTACTCTTCTGAATATAAAAAGGTTTAACTGCCAACTGTCTTTACTACAGGGACATCATCATACGAAATATATATAAATTTAATAAATATATATACTTACGATTTTATTTTTAGTCCATGGGTTTTCAATTCCATAGACTCACTCGGGTCCGATGTTAAAATCTAGCCTTGAGTCACAATCTTAAACTTCTAGTATATTATTGCAGCCTCCATACCTAGGATTTTACAGCTCACAATAAGATCATTGACCAAAGTATAACTTCTCTCTATTTTTCATAGAAATGAACTTGTCCTAAAAGAAAAGATTTAAGGTGCAGTTTCCATTGTGAATGTCCACTGAATTGTCAAAGATGGCTTAAGAATTGACCATTTATTTAATCTGTAGAATAGTCTCTCGTTTTCATGCCTCAAGGCTACTAGAATATATAGTTGTAAAAAGAAATTCTTTCAAACTAAAATGTGGGAACTTCTAATCCAGTATGTCTTTAAAAGATAGATGTATTTTGGTTCCATTTGGAAGAAAGCAACTATTTTCTAAATATTATGTTTAGACTCCATTTCTATGTTGAAAAGCTCCCAGGTACTTATGAAAGAGAGGTTCTTGCTGCTTATGATATTATAGTCTAATTCAAAACCTTTTTACCATGAAAAATAGCATACTGTAAGGTAATAGGAAAAAATCCTTGAGTCTCAATGCATTATTCCATTTTTAGTCCAATAGAACACTTTTCTAAAAGAAATACATTTTATTCACATTTATTTCTAAACATATTAGATACTGAGTATTCTTTGAGCTGAGCTGATAATAGTCCTAATAAAGCAGAATATCACACAAAAGGAAATTAGTAAACATCTCCATAAAGCCCAAGAAAACTGAGGCTAATGTAGAAATAATTATAAATTAAAGTGACTAATAATTCAGTCATTTGTTGATTGATCTATCCAAAGGAAATCACATTTTAAACTACTAAAAAATGGCATTAATACTTGTAACTCTCGCAAATAATTCTCAGTCCTTTTTTGCTATAAGTTTTCTATTTTTATATGCTCTTGTACACATTCATTCTTGTTTTCAAAACATATTTCTTGAAAAGCAGTCCAAGATGATGATGTAGAAACACCCTGAACCTATCTCCTCCCAAGGACACACGGAGTCTCTACCTACCTATAGAGCAGTTCCTATAGAGAAGAGTTGGGGGGGGGGGCGTTTACTGAACATCTTTTGTACCATAAATAATAAAGAGACCACACAGAGAAGGGTCGGGCAGAGACATGGTAATGACGGGCACTCCACCCCTGATGTGGCAACGTGCAGTAGGGAGGGGTATCACTGAGGGGCTGTATGCACTCTTCTGTCCTCGGGCACAGTGAAAATACATTTTAAGGGCCAGCGAGAGTACAAGTAAGGGAAATCCATCTACTAACCTTAGACAGTCTCCAAAGAGGCAAGGAACTATGGGAAGGGAACTCTCTCCGGGGTCAGAGGCACTGTGGAATGCTATTTTTTAGACTCCTCCCCTACCTGGATAGTGCAGGTGGGGGCAAAGTCCAGGTACTCTAGCTGACCTTGTAGAGATGGCATGTTCCAGGCCCTGCCAGCCTCCAGCTTCAGTCACCCTGTGCCCCTAAATGGCACACGACAGGACTGACCTGGCCTGTACTTTCTCCAGCTCTAGCTTTCCTGACAAGGTGGCCCCAACACAGCATACCTTGGGCACCACTGGTCTGCCCCTGCTCTGGTTCCAGCCAGCCTGCCAAGGACATCAGGCACACACAGTCTACACAGGGGATGTTCTTCGCAAGGCCATTCCTTTAAAACCAGGAGAGGTACCTGTCTCCTCTAATTTATAGAAGCAAACAGAAAGTCAAACAAAGTGAGGAGACAGAGGAATATGTTCAAAACAAAAGAATGAGATAAAAATCCCAGGGAGAAAAAAGCCCTCATGAAATGAAGGAAAAGAGTTCAAAGTAATGGTCATAATGATGTTCACCAAAATCAGGAGAAGATGGAAGCAAACAGTGAGAACTGCAACCAAGAGATAAACGATAGAAAAAGAACCAATCAGAGCTGATTATATATGTATATGTATATATACATATATACCTATATACATATCTATAGTAACTGAAATATGAAAAATACATGATAGGGAATCTTCAGCAGGTTATATGATACAGAAGAACGGATCACCAATTTGGAAGACAAAAAAGTAGAAATCACTCAGTAAGAACAGCTAAAGGAACGAAAAAAGAATTTAAAAACCTGAAGATAGTTTATGGGGTCTCTGGAACAACATCAACAGTACTAATATTCACATTATAGGGGTTTTAGAAGAAGAAGATAAATGGTAGAAAACTTATTTGTAGAAATAATGGCTAAAAACTTGCTTAGCCTTGGGTAGGAATCAGATACCCAGATCCAAAAAGCATAGAGAGTCCCAAACAAGATTAACTCAAAGAGATCCACACCAAGACGTATTATAATTAAAGAGACAAAAGTTAATGCATTAAAAAGACAGAGAGAGAGAGAGAGAGAGAGAGAGAGAGAGAGAGAGAGAGAATCTAGTGGCTCCTGGGAGGCTCAGTCAGTTGAGTGTCTGACTCCCGGTTTCAGCTCAGGTTGTGATCTCACTGCCCTGCACTGGGCTCCATGCTGATCAGAACTTGCTTGGGATTTTCTCTCTCCCTCTCTCTGTCTCAAAATAAATAAATAAACTTTAAAAAATTTAAAAAAGAAAGAGAGAATCTTAAAAGGAGCAAGAGAAACATAGTAGTCACAAGGAAATCCCCATAAGACTATGAGCTGATTTTTTACCAGAAATTTTGCTGTGCAGAAGGGAGGGGCAGGTCATAGTCTGAACAACTGGTCTAATTGCTGATGACGGTTATTGGTCCTGATGATTTGAGAGGCATCAGAGTTACGAGGAGGAATTCTTCAGCCTCAACCAATCCTCTCCTATGATTCTACTTAACACTAAATGGCGTGATGTCACCAAAAGCCAAGCGTAAAAGACCAATTGCTAGCAATTATACATGTAGACCTTACTATACCGCCTTATATATTTTTAATGAGACCTCGTTCAAACCAAACCTAAGTAACAGAAGACTTGTATTCTAGTTTTTCCTACTACTTAATGACTATGGCATAGAAATCAAGTCACACACACACAAAAAAATCAAGTCTGGAATTTAAGAATTCCCAGACGGTTTAAGTTTATGTTTATTTTAAATTAAACTTAGTAAGATAGATGTGAAGATCTCTGAGTGAAAAAGAGAACATGATAATAAGAGTAATGTAGAGAGCCATTATTTTTTATATTAATAGCCAATATGCAAAATATATGTATATATAGCATTAATAAAATAGTATCTATTGATTTTTAAAAGCCTTTTTAAAAAATTTAGGTTGCATAGGGTCTTTAGTAGCACATTTCATAAGGTGATTCAACTCAAGTTTGAGATCAAAAGTCTATCTGCTGGGGGGGGGGGGGTCACTTAACATGCCAGCTCTTATAGACACAAATGTGGAAACCTGTAAATGCATGCCACAAACTGTGCTTTTATGCCTAGAAGAGTAATTTGAAGCACGTCTAGTTATGCAAAGGTCGGGCGAGAAGGCAGACTACTGTTAGTGGCTGCACTGATGCATTGATAATGTCACGCTCAAAGACCCAGTCAGTGCCAATCTCATAGTTTGGAATCCGGGTTATCAGTATGCTTGTAAATCTCAGAAATCTGCCTCCCTTCTAGAAATTAAAGGCTTGCTAGAGAAGACAATGTTACATCAATGAAAGTGAATCAGTAAGGCAACGGAGTCTAGGTTAAGGACCTAAGCGTAACACAAGGCCAGAACCTCTCCATGGCAGGGCTGGTCTCAGCACACAGCACGAAGCTTATGCAAGGAAGTCCTCTGACAGCGGGACATCTAGCATATGATTTTGAGAAAGCCTTGCTAAATTTGTTGTAAATTAAAGTTTTAAAACCTGGGGGAACAAGCACGAATGAGCTCTCACACGGGTAGTCCATAGTTTAGATTCTAGTTCTCTCTTATTTCCTATAGGGAAAAGTGTTAACTCCAGGTATGACTTCAAAATCCTTCTGCATTGAGAAAAAAAATCCATTGTCCGGGGATGAGAAATTGAACCTCTCGTCAAAACACTACTAAAGGTCCATCAGTTAAAAAAAAAAAAAAAAAAAAAAAAAAAGTAAAACACCCAGTGATTTTGAATCCCCAAACGGACAAGCAGTTCACACCAGTTTCACACAGTATGGAGTTCTGCAAACCATATTACTATTATTTCCTTCAGAAAGTATAATATTATATAATTGCTCTCAAAATAAATAATGTGGAGACACACAAAACCTCTTCGGATGCTCAGGGCTTACATGGAATTTGTGAAGTTTCAACATTTTTTTTTTTTTTCTTCTTTTCTGCTTTAGAATATCAACAAATCAAAGTTCAGTTGCCTTTCCTGGTAAGGAACATATAAGAGCCACTGGCTTTTGGATATATATCTTTCCATTTCTCTCCTCTATGTAACAATGCTACTACAAAGGAACATGCTAAACCTAACATTTTTTTTAATTAAATTAAATTATTTTTAAAGATTTTATTTATTTTTTAATTTTTTTTAATGTTTATTCATTTTTGAGAGACAGAGAGAGACAGAGCATGAACGGGGGAAGGTCGGAGAGAGAGGGAGACACAGAATCTGAAACAGGCTCCAGGCTCTGAGCGGTCAGCACAGAGCCCGACGCGGGGCTCGAACTCACAAACTGTGAGATCCTGACCTGAGCCGAAGTCGGACGCTCAACCGACTGAGCCACCCAGGCGCCCCTTAAAGATTTTATTTTTATGTAATCTCTACACCCAAAGTGGGGCTTACACTCACTACCCCAATATCAAGACTCACATGCTCTACCAATTAACTGGAGCCAGACAGGCACCCCAAAATAAAATTGATTTCTTGTTTTGTTTTGTTTTGTTTTGTTTTAATTTTCAATGTTTACTTATTCGTTTTGGAGAGAGAGACAGAGACACAGTGCTAGCCGGGGAGGGGCAGAGAGAGGGAGACACAGAATCCAAAGTAGACTCCAGGGTCTGAGCTGTCAGCACAGAGCCTGCCATAGGGCTTGAACTCACAAACCATGAGACCGTGACCTGAGCCAAAGTCAGATGCTTAACTGAGCCACCCATGCGTCCCCATAAAATTGATTTCTAAATAATGTTACCTGAAAAATAATAATCATTGTGTAAGAAAGTCTAAGTTTCCGTTAAGGAGAAAAACTTAAAAAAGGGAATGTCTGCCTTCCTGTTGCAACTTTCGGGGCAAAAATATACCTGCTCTGTGAGAGAGACTCCAGAGTTCATAATTAAGTGAATAAAAGATTATTAATAGCAAATAATGAATGAATAAAATATTTTCAATGTGATAACATCCTGTCTTTCAAGCTTCACCAGAATGAGTTTGAATTAATAGACTTTTCCTCTTCGTTTCTACTACCCATACTGAAATGTATTGAAATACTGATGATGACATTTGTTACATTTAAAGATGTGTCCAGAGGAATAATGCTTTAATTCCTGAACATGGCTAACCTTTGAATGACTTCTAAAGACCTTAACAATGTTTGCCGGAAAGATGACAAAATAAGTATAATACAAGAATCCTAAAAAAAAAAAAAAAAAAAAAAAAAAAAGCATTGAGAAATTGAAACAATTTGTAGAAATGCCCATAGAGGAACACTCTAAAGCTAAGTAAGAATCCTCTCCTGAGTATTTTAATGATGACACAGTAATAACAAGGGATGATTTTTTTAACTCAAACATAATTTCCTAATCTTTCCAGTAGTATACTAGTCATTTAAAATGAAGATGAGGATATGCCGTGTAAAGTAATTTAAGGAAAACTTCATACTCTAGGTCAGAGAAAAAAGTTTTTACATACACAATTGCTATAGAACAAAAGTATTGCTAAAGTTTCACTGTGAGTTCTCAGAGCCAATCTGAGAGCTTTCTGCCTCTGAGAGCTAAGCTAAAGGAATTCTGAGTCTGACATAGGTTACTTTGTAAATAATAACTTCAGATTCCCTAATTTCCCACTAGATGCATTTAAACATCACAGGATCTTCCTCAGTGCTCAGTTTGAGTAGGTGTTGTACAAATTAAGGATCACAAAAACAGAAATGTGAGAACAGATGATACGGGTTGGACTAAAATTCTTTAGCTTCGTCTAAGTTCAAATAAGCCATTTTATTGCTTTGCACTTAATGAGGAAAATATGTGTTTTCTTTTGTTGCTATTTCAGTGATAAGCAAATTCATATATGAGCTATAGTAAGAGAGACAAACAGATAAGAAATATGAAAAAGGAGAGAAAAGAAGATGAAAACAGAAGGGCAAAGAAGAGGAGGAAAATGGAGAAATGCGTGTGGGTGTTAGTGAGATCACCAAGTTAGTGACTTTGCTTTCCATTTGTAAATCATTCTTCTTGCAAACCACTTTTGCAATTTGCAAAAACATAGATATACAAGCTAGCCATGGATATACCTTATGTGTGACAAAGTAGCATCTATTTTGTAAAATGCTTAGACATTGCCTTCAAATTGCTTTTATTTGCAACTATGTAAAAAGCCTCTTTCTTGCATAAGAATGGCTTCTTGGTAGCAAGAGGGCTGTGCAACAGACACCTAAACTAAGTGGTTTGCTTCACATTTGAATAAAATGTATCTATTTACTCAGCTAGAGATTCTTGTTACAAGAGCTCAAATAAATGAGTAAAGATAAATAACATACTCAACAGAATACATTATTTTGGCTCACTTTTATGAAGAAAAGGAACTTTACAAAAGCTTGGATACATTATTGAAAATAATGGTTGCATGTCTTTAGCTCTGTAAAATTAAAAAAAATTAGTCTGCAATAATTATGATTAACACTTAAAAAATTAAACCGAAATCTATGTGAAATATACATCATAGAAATTTATTTTTAAGCCAAAGTAAAATAATTCCAAATATGACTTTCGTCTTGTTTAAATACATGCATATCATACTGATGTATTTCTTATAACACTAAAACAAAATACCTAAGGAGCGCCTGGGTGGCTCAGTCCGTTAAGCGTCTGACTCGGCTTAGGTCATGCTCTCTCAGTTCATGAGTTTGAGCCCCTTGACAGGCTCCATGCTGATAGTGGGGAGCTTGCTTGGGATTCTCTCTCTCTTTCCCTCTCTCTCCCTGCCCCTCCCCAATTTGGGCGCTCGCTCTCTCTCTCTCTCTCTCTCTCTCTCTCTCTCTCCCTCTCCCTCAAAACAAATAAAATTAAATAAGACAAATCAAAACACAAAGTATCTAAATATAGCTGAAGCCCTAAATTAGCTGCTTTCCTTTATCATTGGATGAGCCTCTAGCTTAATACAAGGATAATCTGAATATATATTTCTTTCAAAGCAACTACTTTTTGTGGGATGACATAAATAAGCAAAATTAGAACACATGTATTAAAAACACAAGGAGAGGAAAAAGAGTGTATCTGTGAAGTGAAGACCTTTAGTTGAGAAAGAATAACAAAATAATATTTCCTGTATCATCCAGTAAATGCTCATTTCAATTCAATGCAATAAAATTATCCAAATACAGCTTAAGAATATTTCAGACAAAAGTTTTTCTTTACCATTTTCTCTCCTCTACTATCTTGCTTAATAAAAAGACATCTTAAAAGTTACCTTTCTTTAAGGAAAACATTTAACAATTTGAAAGTGCTGGAAGAAAGAAAGTGCCAGAAGAAAAGATATGTTACTGGAACTCTCTTTGATAAGGAAGAAATTCAACATGGATAATCCAGTATATGAGATTTAAAAAAAATCAATATATATAATTGACACTGAGAAATGTACAGAAACTGTAATTTGCAAACAGACTGCTATGATTCTCAAGAAGTCAACTTTGTCTAACAATGGAGTTTGACACAAATTAATGTCCATGCAAACACTTTTAGCAGAACCCAAATAAGACCATGCATAAAAACCTGTTTTAACATATAACTACAGCAATTTTGTTCAACTTCAAACACCTCAAGGACTTCTGACAGTTCCAGCTACTTGCCTTGTTTACAAGCTGACAAGAATATGACTTATTCCAGGCATGTTTCCAAAGAAGACATACAGCTGTCCAACAGACACATGAAAAGATGCTCAACACTCATCATCAGGGAAATGTAAACCAAAACCACAATGAGATATCAATTTACACTTGTCAAAATGGCTAAAATACAAATGACAAGAAGTAACAAGGGTTGGTGAGGATGTGTAGAATAAGGAATCCTCATGCACTGCTGGGGGGAGTGCGAATAGCTGTGGGCACTGTGAAAAACAGTATGCAAATTCCTCAAAAAATTAAAAGTAGAATGACCATATGATCCTTTAATTCCAGTGTTGAGTATTTACCCAAAGACAATGAAACACTAATTGAAATATGCATTTCTATGTTTATTACAGCATTGTTTACAATAGCCAAGATATGGAAACAGCTCAAGTGTCTGTCAATAGATGAATGGATAAAGAAGTAATACACATGCAGACGCACATACAAACACACAATGGAATATTACTCAGCCATAAAAAAGCATGGACTCTTGTCATTTGCAACAATATGGATAGACCTAGAGGGTGTAATGCTAACTGATGTAAGTCAGTCAGAGAAAGATAACTACCATATGATTTCATTCATATGTAAAATTTAAGAAACAAAACAAAGGAACAAACAGTAAAAAAAAAAAGACAAGAAAAAAGTAGACTGTTAAGTACGAAGAACAGATTGGCGGTTGACAGAAGGGACGTGGGTGTGGGATAGGTGAATAGATAAAGGGAATTAAGAATACACTTATGTTGAGCATGAGAGATGTATACTACTGATGAATCATTATATTGTAAACCTGAAAATAATACAACAAAGTATGATAATTATACTTGAATAACAAAAACACTTAAAACTGACATATACATTGTGCTTTAAAGTGCGTGTAGCACTTCATATAGGCAATTACTATACCTTTCTTTATTTTTGGTTTAGATACCATTGCTGAATACTAAGAACTTACATATGTAGCAGTAATTTTCCACGTTAACCATCTGTGTGTAGACCTTTAACGAGCAACATGTATATTTTCTGTAATGTTTTTCTTTTTTCCTATGTTCTGCTTCTGATTATGTTTTGAATAAAATTTTTTGATTTTAAATCTAGTAGTAAAAAAATGGTCTTGTAAGAAAAAAGAATATGACTAATTCTTTCTTATCCAAACTCTATGCATGCTGGACTCTAATTTCTTCAACTGAAACTTGGGGATAATTCCATCAGATAATGTCCTCCTTCACTTAGTATTTGAAAACAAAACAAAACAAAACTGACATTTTTAAAATCAATGGATTATCCTGTTGGTCTCTGTAGGTGAGGACAATTTTATAACTATAAAAAATACAAAAATTAAAAAACACTTTTCATATCATTAGTAATAAATTGTATTTTGTAAGTAATAAATATATTCTGCTAGTAATGATTTTGTCAAAATAGTATAAGTCTTATGAAGTAATAATTTAAAACTTTTCCTTCATCTTCTCTGCCTACATTCAATCCAATCTTCCTAGTATAAAAGTAATATTTAAATGTTGATATGTATCCTTCTAAACTTTTTTTTTTTGTCTTTCTGTCTTAATAATGGCTGTTTTCTTAAAAAAAGAAAACATATATTGGGGCACCTGGGTGACTCCGTAAGTGTCTAACTTTCAGTGTTAGCTCAGATAATGATCTCACAATTAGTGAGATCAAGTCCCATGGCAGGCTGCATGCTGACAGAGTGGAGCCTGCTTTGGATTCTCTCTCTGCCTCTCTTACTGCCCTGCCCCAGTTCACACACTCTCTCTCTCTCTCAAAATAAATAAACTTAAAAACATAAATAAAACATGACTTGTTTAAAAAAAAAAAAAGCCATACAAAAAAAAATCAAAAACAACTTTAAAACACATATCCAAAAGGTCAAACTTATATTTTAACCATTAAGTGGGGAGCATTCCAGATGATTTGTTAGGCTTTTACAAAATAAAAAAGCAAATAAAAAGGAAAGAAGGAATGAAAAGAAGAAAGTAAAAGAAAGACATAAGAATGAAATAAAGTATTTTATTTAAAACTGGGATCATGCTATAAATTATACTTTTCATATAAGCTATTTTTAGTTGAATTTAAAAGGAAAAAAAAAACAGGAACTCAGACACAACAACAGGGCATAAACAATGCATAGGATACTCTCCTTAAGTGCCAGGTTCTAGTGAACAGAGGAAACTGCAGGCAGTCTAAGACCTCTTCTTCGTAAAGTCACTACTTTCAACAGCAGAAGACATAGACAACTTTCCTAATACACCCTAATCAGAACATGTTTTTTTCTCATTTCTCAGTTTCAAATGCAAATTCATCATTGGACTCACTTTTAATAATTGCACTGTTTCCTGTCTTGGGCTTTGCAAAAGAAGCCTGACAAAATGTGTGCTTTGGCAATAATTTATATTTTACCTTATTGTGATTACCATAGTGGTCACTATAGCTACATGGTATAATTTTACTGTAATATTTAAATTTTATTAATTTGAACATTTTTTACACTAACTTTTCCCAATAAAATTCACTATTAAACAAAAGAGAGAGAGAGAGAGAGAGAGAGAAGAAGAAGAAGAAGAAGACGACGACAAAATGAAGAAACAGAGAAATGTGTACCAAATGAAAAAACAGGACAAGGTTCCAGCAAGAGATCTAAGTGAAACAAGTATAAGTAACATGACTGACAGAGAATTTAAAGCAATGATCATAAGGATACTCACTGGAGTCAACAAGAGTGGAAGATATGAATGAGACCTTGAACACAAGGATAAGGAACAACATAGAAGAGATAAATGACTCAGTAAATGAAAGGACAAACATGTTTCATGGAAGGAATGGCAGGATGGAAGAAGCAGAGGAACAAATTAGTGACCTAGAAGACAGTAATGGAAAGCAGTCAAGCTGAACAAAAGAGAGAAACAGGAATTATGCAAAATGAAAACACACTTCAGGAACTCAGTGACTCCATCAAACATAATAACATTCATATTGTAGGTGCCCCAGAAGAAGAAAAGAGAGAAAAGGGAGCAGAAAATTTACCTGAAAAAAATAATAGCTAGAAACGTCCCTAACCTAGGGAAGGAAACAGATATCCAAATCAAGGAGGCACAAAAAACTCCCATCAATAAGTTTCCAAACAGGTATCCAAATCAATAAGCAGATCCAAACCAAGACATATTGGAATTACATTGGCAAAATATGGTAGTAGAGAAAAAAAAAAATTACAAGCATCAAAACAAAAGAAGAGAGTAACTTATAAGGGAAAACCCATAGACTGGCAGGGGATTTTTTAGCAGAAATATTGGAAGACAGAAGGTAGTAGCATGATATATTCTAAATGCTTAATGGAAAAATTCTTCAACCAAGAATATTCTGTCCAGCAAGGCTATAATTCAGAATAGAAGGAGAGATCAAGAATTTCCCACATAAACAAAAAATAAAGGAGTTCATGACCACTAACCCAGCCTAGCAAAATATATTAAAGGAGTCTCTGAATGGAAATGAAAGACCGAAAGTGATAGTATAAAAGCAGGAAACACAAAAGCAGTAAAAATGAGTATTTTTTGTAAAAACTCATTTAAAAAACTCATAAAATAAAAGGACATAGAATATAACAACATCTGCCTAAAACGTGGGGAGGAGTAAAGAATGAGTTCAGGAGTGCTGGGTGGCTTAGTCAGTTAAGCATCCAACTTCAGCTCAGGTCATGATCTCGTAGTTCATGGGTTCAAGCCCCATGTTGGGCTCTGTGCTGACAGCTTGGAGCCAGTAGTCTGCTTTGGATTCTATGTCTCCCTCTCTCTCTGCCCTTACCTTGTTCTCACTCTGTCTCTCTCTCTCTCTCTCTCAAAAAAAAAAAAAAAATTAAAATTAAAAAAAAATAAAAATAATGCGTTCAAACTTAAACAGCCATCAACCTAATACAGACTACCATATGCAGAAGAGGTTATATACAAACCTAATGGTAACCATATATCAAATCCACTAATAAATATGCAAGGGATAAAGAGAAAACCAAATATGCCACTAATGAAAATCAGCAAACCATGAAAGAGAAAAAGACAAGAAAGTAGCTGAGAAAATCTTCAGAAACAACCACAAAACAGAAAATAAAATGAAAATAAATACATATCCATCAAAATTACTTTGAATGTAAATGGACTACATGCTCCAATCAAAAGACATGGAATGACAAAATAGATTAAAAAATAAGACTCATCTATATGCTGCTACAAGAAACTCATTTTAGAACTAAAGACACCTGCAGATTGAAAATGGGAGGATAGAGAAACATCTATCACCCAAATGGATATCAAAAGAAAGCCATGGTAGCATTGCTTATATCAGACAAACTAGACTTAGAAACAAGGACTGTAACAAGACACAAAGAAGTACACTATATAATAATAAAGAAGACAATCTAACAAGAAGATAATAACACTTATAAATATTTATGTACCCAATATAGGAGCATCCAACTATATAAAACAGTTAATAACAAACATAAAGGAATCTACTGATAATAGTAGAATAATAGCAGGGAATTTAGCACCCCACTTACATCAATGGACAGATCATCTAAACAGAAAACAAACAAGGAAACAATAGATTTGAATGAAACATTGGAACAAATGGATTTAACAGATATATTCAGAACATTCCATTCTAAAACAGCAGAATACATAGTATTTTAAAGGGCACATGGAACATTCCCCAGAATAGATCACATATTAGCCCACAAAACAAGCCTCCTTATTCAAGAAGATCAAAGTCATACCATTCATCTTTTCTGACCACACCACAATGAAACTGGAAAGCAACCATAAGAAAAAATCAGAGAAGACCATAAATACATGTAGGTTAAATAACATGCTACTATCAATGAATGGGTCAATGAGGAAATTTAAAAAAAGAAAGAAAGAGAAAGAAAAAGAAAAGAAAGAAATAAAAAAGTACATGGAAACAAGTGAAAAATGAAAACACAATTGTCCAAAACTTTTGGGATGCAGCCAAAGTGGTTTTAAGACAGAAGTTTATAGCAATACAGGCTTACCTCAAGAAGCAAGAAAAATCTCAAATATATAAACTAACTTTACACCTAAAGAAGCTAGAAAAATAACAATAAACAAATCTCAAAATGAGTAGAAGTAAGGAAATAATAAATATTAGAGCAGAAAAATATGATATAGAAGCCAAAGAAAATAAATAAATAAACAAACAAATAAATAAATAAAAGATAGACTAGACTAGAAAATGAAGAGAAGAGAAGAGAAGAGAAGAGAAGAGAAGAGAAGAGAAGAGAAGAGAAGAATAGAAGGATGAAGCCAGGAGCTGCTTTTTTAGGGAAAAAATAATAAAATTGATAAACCTCAAGCAAGACACATAAAGAAAAACAGAAAAAGGACTCAAATAAATAAAGTCACAAATAAGAGAAGAGAAATAACAACCAACACCACAGTAATACAATCATAAGAAAATCTGAAAAACGATATGCCAACGAACTAGACAACCTAGAAGAAATGTATAAATTCCTAGAAATATAAACTATTCAAGTTGGAACAGCATGGAATGCCTTTTCATCACTTTGTGTCATCTTTGATTTCTTTCATCAGTGTTTTATACTGTTAAGACTATAGGTCTTTCACCTCCTTGGTTAGGTTTATTCCTAGGTATCTTATGGTTTGGGCGCAATGATAAATGAGATCAATTCCTTGATTTCTCTTTCTGCTTCTTCATTACTGGTGTATAGAAATGCAACAGATTTCTGTACATTGATTTTGTATCCTGTGACTTTACTGAATTTATCATTTCTAACCCCTTTTGATGGAGTCGTTTGGTTTTTCTATAGATAGTGTCATGTCATCTGTAAATAGTGAAAATTTGATTTCTTCCTTACCAATTTGGGTGCCTTTTTATTTAGTTTTGTTTTCTTATTGCTGTGGCTAGGACTTCCATTACTATGTTGAATAAAAGTGGTGAGAATGGACAAAATGTCTTGCTCCTGACCATAGAGGAAAACCTCTGAGACTTTCCCAATTGAGAATGTTACTAGATGTGGGTTTTTTGTATATGGCCTTTATTATGTTGAGGTATGTTCCCTCTAAACCTACTTTGTTGATGATTTTTATCATGAATGACTGTTACACTTTTCCAAATGCATTTTCTACATCTGTTGAAATGATCATATGGTTCTTATTCTTTCTATTGATGTGATGTATCATGTTGATTAATTTGAAAATATTGAGCCACACTTGGATTCCAGGAATAAATCCTAGTTGGTCATGGTGAATTATGTTTTTAATGTATTGTTAAATTCAGTTTGCTAGTATTTTGTTGAGGATTTTTGTATATGTATATATATATATTATGTAATATATATTATATATGTAATATATATATATATATATATATGAATATATATATATATATATATATATATATATATATATATATTCATCAGTGATATTGGCCTGCAGTTTTCTTTTTTAGTGGTGTCTTTATTTGGTTTTGATATCAGAGTAATGCTGGTCTCATAGAATGAATTTGGAAGTTTTACTTTCTCCTCTATTTTTTGGAATAGTTTGAGAACAGTTGTGACCTCTTCTTTACATATTTAATAGAATTCTTCTGTGCAGTTGTGTTGTCCTGAACTTTTGTTTGTTGGAAAGACATTCCGTACTCACAGATTGGAACAACAAATATTATTAAAATGTTTATACTGCCCAAAGGAATCTACACATTTTTTTAATGTTTTATGTATTTGTTTTGAGAAAGAGAGACAGAGAGAGAGACAGATAGACAGATTGAGAGCACTAATGGGGGAGGGACAGAGAAAGAGACAGAAAATCCCAAGCAGGCTCCCCACTGTCAGCTCAGAGCCCAACACAAGGCTCAAACCCATGAACTGTGAGATTATGACTTGATCCAAAATGAACAGTTGGACACTTAACTGACCAAGCTGCCCAGGCGCCCCAGCAATCTACACTTTAATGTAATCCTTATCAAAATACCAACAAAATTTTTCACAAAACTGAATGAATCAATCCTAAAATTTCTATGGAACCAAAAACATCCCAAATAGCCAAAGCGATCTTGGGGAAAAAAAAAAAAAAAGCAAAGCTGGAGTCCTCACAATTCCAGACTTCAAGTAGTATTACAAAGCTGTAACAATAAAAGCTGTATGGTACTGGCACAAAAAATAGACACACATATCAATGGGACAGAATAGAAAACCCAGAATTAAACCCACAACTATATAGTCAATTACTCTTCAACAAAACAGGAAAGAATATTTCGTGGTAAATAGACATTCTCTTCAACAAATGGTATTGGAAAAACTGGACAGCTACATGCAAAAGAAAGAAACTGGACCATTTTCTTAGACCATACACAAATATAAATTCAAATTAGATTACAGACCATAATGTGAGACCTGAACCCATAAAACTCTTAGAAGAGTACACAGACAGTAACTTCTTTGAAATCAGTCATAGTAATTTCTTTCTAGATTATGGCTCTTGAGGCAAAGGAAACAAAAGCAAAAATAAACTATTAGGACTTAATCAAGATACAAAGCTTTTTTTCTGAAGGGCCAAGGAAAAAATCAACAAAACTAAAGGCAAACTATGGGATGGGGAAATACATTTACAAATGAAATATCCAATAAAAGGTTAGTAGTCAAAATATAAAGAACTTATAAAACTCAACACCAAAAAACAAATAACCCAATTTGAAAATGGGCGGAAAACATGAACAGACATTTCTCCAAAGACATACACATGGCAAACAAACACATGCAAAGATGCTCAACATTGCTAATCATCCAGTAAATCAAAACTACAATGAGATATCACCTCACACCTGTCACAATGACTAAAATCAAAAACACAAGAAACAGGTGTTGGCAAAGATGTGGCGAAAAAGGAATGCTCATACTCTGTTGGTGTTCATGTAAACTGGTATAGCCACTGTGGAAAACAGTATGGAGTTTCCTCAAAAAGTTAAACATAAATCTACCCTATAACCCAGCAATTTCACTACTGAGTATTTACCCAGAGAATACAAAAAACACAAATTCAAAGGGATACATGTACCTTGACGTTCATAGCAGCATTATCTACAATAGCCAAATTATGGGAAAATGACCACTGGCTGATGAAAGGATAAAGATCTGGTGTGTGTGTGTGTGTGTGTGTGTGTGTGTGTGTGTGTGTGTAACGGAATTCTACTCAGTCTTCAAAAAGAATGAAATCTTTCCATTTGCAATGACATGTTTGGAGCTAGACAGTTTAATGGTAAGCAAAGTAAGTCAGAGAAAGCAAAATACCGTATGATTTCACTCATATGTGGAAATTAAAAAAACAAATGAGCAAAGGGAAAAAAAGAGAGAGAGAGAGAGAGAGAGAGAGAGAGTCAAACCAAGACTACAGAGAACAAACTGATGGTACCAGAGGGGAGGTTGGGGGGGGGGGGTTAAATAGGTGATGGCTATAAAGAAGGGCACACTGTATCATACATCTGAAGCCAATATAACACTGTATGTCCACTGGAATTAAAATAAAAACTTACAAAAGAAATGAAATGAAAAAAAGGAAAGGAAATTAAATATTTAAAAATGTTCTTACGTGTATAAATATTTTATTCTTAAGGGATACTTATTTAAGCTATCTCAAAATTTAAGGAAAAAGCATGAAAAATAGAGAGGGCAGGTATTTTAATTATTTCAACTTGAGATAACATACCCTGCAAACCCTTGGAATTTGTTCACGCCCTACACTGTAGTGTATATATATATATATATATATATATATATATATATATATATATATATATATATATAGTATGTACATTTTCTTGTAAGTTTCATTATAGGGATGCTAAGTCTCTATTTGGTTTGGATTCTTATAATTCCTTTCTTTATGCCTTACTTGACTGGCTTACTTGTCAAAAATGGTGTTGTGTTTGTCTCTCTGCTTCTTTTCTTTTCTTTTCCCAGAAGGGTCTAGTGGTGGTTTATTTCCTCTTTTTATTTTGATATGGAAAGTAACAGTCTCTTATTTGCATGCTTGAATGACAACTTACCTGAACGCACAGGTCTTGAGTAACACTACCTTTTATTTCCTTCCAAACTCTGCAGCTATTGTGCTGTTAGCTTTTATCATTAAACACTTCTGTGGGCAAGTCTGAATTTCCCCCTCAGACAAACCTTTTCTTCCCTATGTGCCAACCAATACTAAGTTCCTCAATTTCAATGACATCACCAGGCTATTTCTTGGGACAAATTGTTCTTCAGCTGTTGTTTCTGGAACACTGTGTATTCCATTGTTCTGAAGATATATTTAAAACTTTATCTCTGGGAAAATTTCATCCATTTTGGATGAATGATTTTTGTTAATTCTATTAGGTTTTCTACATCACAGATGACAGTAATTCTCATGTTGGAACATCTTTGTTCTCTTCATCTATTGTGATTCATTTAATTGCTTTGATATTGGTCTTTTTCCTCTGCATTCACATAATTTTAATAGGTCCTTTCTCCACTGTGTCAGCAATTCCTTTTGCGATGGCATCTGCTGTGTTTTGTGCTATTTAGCATACATTTGTTTTTCTGCACTGTTGTAATTTTGTTTCTCAATTTGTTTCCCCAGCTCTCCAATCCCCATTTTTATCTGACTTACCATCAGGTCTTTACACTTTTGTTTCATAAATTAATGCTCTTAGTGAGTACTTACAAGTCACTTGTGGCGCATTTTCTTCTATTCACTTGATGATTCAGTCTTGGCTAAGACCGTCCCTTGTCCTTTGCAAATCATGTTCTTTAATTTGCTCATTTTAATGTTTACATTTGTTGTCAAACCTCTTCTTTTCATCTTGCTAACATGCTGTTTTTCATACGGTTTGACATAATGCTCCTTTTCCTCCTACTCTCTTCCCTAAATTCTGCTTTCCCCTCCTCTGAAAATATTGCTTGTTGACTTGTGTTGTGAACTGAGTGTGTCAGGCAAAGGGGACCGCTCAGCTTGGTGCAGGTTTTCTTGACAGAACTGGTACCGAATGTATCATGTAATATTTGAAGTCTTGAGAGTAGTATTTTTTAATTAATTTTTTAATGTTTATTTACTTTGAGAGAGCTTTAAAAGAGTATTTTTAAACATTACTGTCCCAGAAATTATGTGGCAGTCTCGCTAAAATGTGCAAGGTTGCCCATGATTCCACATTTGTTATAAGCTTTCAGTGGATACCAATGTGCCTAGACTGATAATCCTATTTTGAGTAGCAAAGACCTAAAAGGGTTCACCACACCCAACAAAGGCAAAATCACATTCCATTAGTGAGATATCTTTGAATTCAAGGTATTTCATAATTGACTGAACATTCCTGGAGGTTATGCTTTTCAGAAAAGGTCATCCCCAGTGTGGCCTCTCAGACAGTGCATCTCAGCCACAGCCATTTCATTCTGTGCCAGCTAGAGACGGACAAGACAGAAATACCCTCTGTGACAGCTTTTCAACAAGTTGGTGTCATTTGTGAGAGCTCTCTTGTTTTTGTTTTTGTTTTGGTTTTTGTTTTTGTTTTTGTTTTTGTTTTTTTGGGGGGAAGCTGAAGATTAAGATATACCTGCAATATTTCATTGCAGGGGAAGAGCTGGGGAAGAACGGGTTAGACTTTCCTTACTTTTGTTTCTGATTTTGATCTCCTTCTTATAAAGTTTAAAACATGAAATCATGACATTCTCTTCATTTGCTATATTTTAAATTCTAAATTCTACATGATTGATTTTGTCAGATAATCTTATCAACTACGAGGGGACCAAGTTTCAGTGAATAAATTCTATTTTAAAATTCCTGTCGAAGGGAGCTGAGTGGCTCAGTTGGTTGTGTGTCTTACTCCAGCTCGGGTCAGGATCTCATGGTTTTTGAGTTCAAGTCCTGCATCTGGCTGGCTGCTGGCTCAAGAGTGTGCAGCCCTCTTGAGATCTTCTGTTGCCCTCTCTTTCTCTGCCCCCCCCACCCCCCACTCTCTCTCTCTCTCTCTCTCAAAAATAAAAATATTTAAAAAATGGTTTAAAATTTATTGAAAATTAAAATTATTATTTTTTTTAATTTTTTAAGTTTATTTACTTATTTTTTAGAGAGACGGAGACAGTGGGGGGGAGGAGGGGCAGATAAAGAGGGAGAAAAAATCCCAAGCAGGCTCTGTGCTATCAGCACAGAGCCTGATGTGGGGCGTGAACTCATGAAACCTGCGAGATCATGACATGAGTGAAAACCAAGAATCAGGGACTTAACTGACCAATCCACCCAGGTGGCTCCAAATTATTTTTTATTGTCCCTCCCCCTCTTGTTTTCTCTCAAAATAAAAATATTTAGAAAATAGTTTTAAATTCCTATTGAAAATTAAAATTATTTTAATGTCTCTTCCCTGCTCAAGCATTGTCTCAAAAATAAAAATATTTTTAAAAATGGTTTAAAATTCCTATTGAAAATTAAATTTATTTTAATTTTTTTATGCATTCATTTGGTCATGAATATATATACAGTTGAACATTTAACTAGCATCATATAATGCATATAATGTTTTTTACTTAAAATAGGTCTTCATGATATATCTAGAATAATTTATATATATATTTTTTTCTTTCTAATGGCTTGGTAGTTTTCCACTTGTTAAATTTACCATCCCCTTGATAGTCATTTAAGTCATTTCAATTTTAGTAAGTGTAAATTAATCACTTTATATTATAGTAAACATCAATTCTCTTTAAAGAATATATTTCTAGAAATATAAAACATAAATTGTATGATATCATAATCCCAACTCAATTACTTTATAATAATAATGTTATTCTAGTTTTTATTTTAGGCATAAATAAGTGAACACCCATTTTCACACCTTTGTCAGAATTATATATCATCAATCTTTACCTTTTGATGATGCCAAGTGTAAAAAGAAATGTATCTTCTGTTTTAGTTTACTTTTAATCAATTTGTAATGTTTAAAATAATTTCATATGTTGATTAAAGATTTTTTTTTTTTTTTTTGCATTGTATTTACTTTTGATAGAGAAAGACAGAGCATGCGTGGGGGAGGAGCAGAGAGAGCCGGAGACATAGAATCTGAAGCAGGCTCCAGGCTCTGAGCTGTCAGCACAGAGCCTGACGCGGGGCTCGAACTCACAAACCGCGAGATCATGACCTGAGCTGAAGTCGACGCTTAACCCACTGAGCCACCCAGGTGCCCCAAAGATTTGAATTATTATTGTTATAACTGTGTGTTCATAATATTTTACTAATATCGGTTGTGGGTTGTTTTTTTGTTTGTTTGTTTGTTTGTTTTTTACTTAATTGATTTTTAGGAGATAATTTAAATCTTAAATTTTTTTTTAACGTTTATTTATTTTTGAGACAGAGAGAGACAGAGCATGAACAGGGGAGGGACAGAGAGAGAGGGAGACACAGAATCTGAAACAGGCTCCAGGCTCCGAGCAGTCAGCACAGAGCCTGACGCGGGGCTCGAACTCACGGACCGCGAGATCATGACCTGAGCTGAAGTCAGACGCTTAACCGACCAAGCCACCCAGGCGCCCCTTAAATCTTAAAATAGTAAACATTTACTTCTTTTATATGTACAATATTGTATTTTACAAAATATATTTTATGATATATCAATGTAACCAAATCCAAAACTCAATCTTAAGGATCAACTAAATAAATAAAAAGTATGTTGCTTCTTTCGCATAATATTCTGTAAGATAAGATCACACAATGAGCATTTTACCTGACTATAGCACTCAATATAGGCTATTATAAGCTGAACACCATACATTGTTGCATGGCAGCATTGGCATCATTTTATAGAATTCATACAAATGATTATGTAATTCTAGCTTTCCTTGTATAAAGGATATAGATTAGGGTACATTACTTAATATTACTAGGTACAGTGTAGCTTTGCATTCCGTAAAATATCTTAGTTTTGTGTTCTCTAGTGTACTAATCTGCTTAACTGCCGTAACAAAATACTACAGACTGAGTTGCTTAAACATCAGACATTCATTTTCTCACAGTTCTGAAGGCTAGAGGTGTTCAGTCAAGATGCCGGTAAATTCTGTTTCTGATGAAAGCCTCTTCCTGATTTGCAGATGGCTTTGTCATGACACGGCTTTTCCTTTGTATTCACATGGAGACAAAGAGCACTCACTGGGACACAAATCTTACTGGATTAAGGCCCCACCCTTATGTCCTCATTTAACCTTAATTACATCCTTAAAGGCCCATCTCCAAATACAGCCATACTGAGATTGAGGGCTTCCACATGTGAATTTGGAGGAATAAAAACATTGAGACCATAATACAGAGCCTACACAAAGGTTCAAGTGCAATCATAACCGTTTAAGTACAAATTAGCTTGAGATGATACGTGCAGTCATCTCCACCACATGATCCCAGTAACATCAATGAAAAAGATAGACATGAATGGAGAACTGCAGACAGAATTATTCACATTATAGCTTCTCAGAAAAATTTGAAAATCTAAAATATTACCTGAGTCTTCAGTATACTTTGTAACAAAAGGTACACAGAAAAATAAGTTTGAATTTCATGTGTGTAGGTGTATTATCTATAGTGAATTTTACTAATGAATTAGGAGCACTGCACACAAAATTAAAAGCGTTCTTTAAATTATTTGTTAAAAATAGTTCTTAAGCAGTTGTGTTGAGATTTGCAGTGTCCCTGAAGCTTAACCATGCCTTGCTTTATACAAGTGAACACTGAACAATGACAATCGAAGGACACGAGCAAACAAGAGCTTAGTTTTCTTTTTCTATTTTTTTCTTTTCACAAATGAAAAGCATTTGTAAGACTATTCTTCATGCTAGATTTTAAAATATCAACATGATCATCACACATAGTTAAGAAGAGACTACACAAGAGGAACATTTTTCATTTAAAACTACCTTATTCATTCTACAATCACTACTTCTTGTAAAGTAGAAGGTGAAATGAGAAAAGCTATGTTTTACTAAAGATGTAGGGAAAATGGATGCAGAAATATCAAAGGACATATTCCAAAGCAGATTGTAACCCTCACAAGATAGTGTTTCCAGTTTAAAGAAATACAAGCAAATCGTTGGTGCATGAAAAAGTATGAATTTTACACCAAAGATAAATTCTGAAAATAATGATCATTCTTGAGAAAACATCAATCCATATTACTACTCATTCCCATTAGAAAAATATTTAGGAACGTGACCTTGAATTTAATTAGCTTTGCAATGAAACCTAACAGCCTTCATAGATATTTCACATAAAATAATGTATTAAAATCCCTTGAAAATTACTTTGCAGTTCATAATTTTGTTAGTCATCTGTTGTCTTTCAACTCCATTTCCACCCTTTCTGCTCTGCTGTGAGATGTTGGGACTGTTTTTTTGCAAACTATGCTTCTCAGTTTCTATCTCCATCCCAATATCAACAGAAGGCTCTAAAAAGGAGGATGAAGAAGGGGAAAAGAAATTGCCTCATCTTTATTTTTTAGTATCCATCCTCCTTTTTCTTTTCTTTCTAGTAAATATTCCTCCAAAAGAGAGGGTTGGCTCCAGCCTGCAGAACCTTTTGCCAGTCCCGGTGTTAGCCTTGTCATTCTTCATTATAGGCACCAACAGCAGCAGAGAGTTATGGCCTCTTCAGAGATCTGAGCACCAACCACCTTCCCCCCATAAGGGGCTCCTGGCTTCTTCTGGCTTCTTCTATTACCATGTCTTCCCTCCTTCTGTTTTCTTCTGGTAGTGTCTCTAGCTTAGCTCAGTTCTTCCTGTTTGCTCTTAATTCTCCTTAAAATTTATACCCATACCTTTCTCTATAGCTCTCCAATTTTTAACCAAAACAAAATACAGCTGGTGTATATTTCATAGAGTAATACTATTTTGACTACAAATGTATAAATTACTTAACCTTAGGCAATAATTATTATATTGTGAGTATTTAAAATAATTCTAGTGTTTTAAAGTAGCTTCCTTATCACGTTCACTAAAGGGACAGAATTTTTAAAAGGAGGAGAATTTTTAAAACTCTATCCCAGTGGAGTATCCACTGGGATAGAGTTGAGGATAATGAGATATTATATGATTATGACCTTCCTCCAGCTTGAACAACATCTATATATGTAAGGATGTTCTTGGAGGGTAGGGGATATGCCAGAATGTGTGATGTGAATTTTGTTATGCAGATTGGTGTCCTTTGATTTGTGCCCTCTGATAATTTTTTCCCTCCTTTCAGAGGATCCCTATATTTCTACACCCCATCATTCATTAAAATATGGTTCCAATATTGCTGTTGTGTATCTTTGTTGTGTTGGTTTATTTCTGTATCTCTAGAATCTTTCTTTGTTTACAAGTCTGTTTTCACCATCGATATGAAACAATTGTCAGAATTAATAAAATGCTTGCAAGTTTCCATTGTACTTACATTTTTTTCAGTGTATTCTTCCTAGTTTGCATTTGTCTATTATATACTCTTTCGACATATTTTTCATTTATAATTTTCAACTTATCTCTTTTTATAACTTTTTTGCACTATCTTAATGGCATCAACTCTTTCTTTTTTAAATGTTTTTATTTATTTACTTTGAGAAGAGGCAGAGAGAGAGAGAGAGAAAACTGGAGAGGAGCAAAGAAAGAGTGAAAGAATCCCAAACAAGCTCTGGACTATCAGGACAGAGCCCCATGTAGGCTCAAAGTCATGAATCATGAGACCGTGACCTGAGCTGAAATCAAGAGTCAGACACTAACCAACTGAGCCCCCACGCCCCAGGTGCCCCTGCATCAACTCTTAATACATAAAATGTATTTATTGGCCTATTTTCAGTTTTTGGTCCATTTATACTAATGTCTGACCCCTGGAGATTTCTCTTTCTATTGGAGTGGGCTCTGTTGTACTATTATCTTTATAACAACTCAGTAAATCTGTAAGTCAGAGGAAGGAGAGTCTTCGAATCTGTGGTCTTGTCGATCTTGGCATTAAATTTTCTGGTTTGAGCTTCTTTATGTAATACTCTACGTATCACTAACATATGACTGCACCAGATATGGCCAGTTTTCACATCTGTACATCATATGTTAGAAATGCAAAGTAAATCATCTTGTGCCCTGGAACTCAGCATGGACACCTGTTACTGCAGCAAATTTACTCAGTTTCTAAAAATAGATTTTTTTTTTTTTTTGCTTCTTCCACTTCTATAGATTCTCCTTTTCTGCCAACTCACCTTGATTAATTCCTTGCATTGGGTCTTTATATAACCGATGGACTGATGCACTTTCATAGCACGTTTACTTTCATTGTATTGTATTTTTAATTTTTTGCATACTACTTATTTTTTTCACATATCTACTTCACTTTTTAGAGTGGCTTAATGGGCAGACTGAGAGATATATTGAAAGAAATAGATTACTTAAGATCAGAGCTATTGGCATATACTCTTGGTTTTTCACTAACTCCATATTTCAACATGTTTTATTCATTTTTTTCCTTGAGTCTCATTTTTATAATCTAGGAAATGCTCGTATTGATTGAGTTTACATGAAATGATTCTGCATGTAGCCATTATGTTTGTGTTTTTTTTCCCCTCTCTAAACTTTTTTTTCTCCTTGCTTATATGTTCTATAATTGTTAAAGTTGTGCATTTCTCAATTTCTTCTTGTCCAGTTTCTAGATTTTCAAACTCAGCTACAGATGCCTGATATCTGCTCTTATGCAAAGACAGTTGTGGTGTGTATTCATCTACAGAAAATTGACATATTTTCTTTAGAGTAACATATTTTTAGAAGGTTAAAAGCATATTATTTTATTTAAAAAGCAGCTTACTTGGTTTTCTGAAGTAAAATTGAGAAATATAAGCCAAATGTGAGCCAGCTGAGTCAAGAACTCCATGTATCCTTAAAAGAAAAATACCAAAACTGAAGAAAATGAATGAATAGAAAAATGTCTATTGATTTAAAAGTCAGAGATTCGAAGCTTTCTTTATAATATGGGAATACAGAAATTAATCTGTAAATAAGTTCCATAGAATACAAACCTGAGTAAAATGATAAGACCCTGAAATTATGAGAGATATTTTCAGACTCACCTGCAGAAAGTACCATGTTTAAAGGGTTGTAAAAATTAATTTAAAAAAAGGCTCATCAAAGGATAAAGAACCCAACTTCATTTTCTTTATATATCCACAAAATTGACAAGAAACACAATTTTAAATGGTGTGGGAAAGTTAAAGAGCAGTTTACGTTATAACAACGTATGTAAAACATTTAAACAAAATATTTTCAGGGATGAGCTCTGTAATAGATTTTAAGGTTCAAGTAAAAGGTTTGGGGTATCAGAAAAATCTTTGAAAGTCCTAGTAAAATGTTTTAGGGTAGTAGTAAAATCTTGGATGGAAGCCAATTGTGCCAAATTCATTTGCCAAGAACTTTTCTATAAATTATTGCCAAAAACTTTTCTATAAATTATTTTCTAACTACTTATAGCATTCTAGACCATTTTCAGTAAAATTTCAAGATCCTGCATTATTAGCTGGCTTAAACAAATGATAAGTGAAAAGATTGCTTCTTTGACCTTCATTGAAAATTTCTTTAAATAATGTGTTGTACTGCAGCATTTTTTTATTATATTTGTAGGGGCTGGTAGCACTCCTGATGTTGACCTTTTGAAATTATTGAAAAATAAAGCAAAATAAATCTTCCTCCTGGAAATTCTAAACAGTCTTCTATTTCCAAGTGACCTTATTTGATATTTGATCCTCTCGCCTTGCCTGTGACCAAAAGTCAGGGCTTCCCACTCAGCAGAAAGCAGATCATTTATTTTCTTAGCAGGAGATCTCCCCCATGTTATTAATGATTCATATAGGTCATATTTACAAGGGGCAAATGTTCTAAGTTTGCTGTATCCTAGAGCAGCAACTTCCATTTTATATAAACATAATGCTAGAACTTCTTATTTAAAGTAATCAAAAGCAATAATTTAAGTTCTATGACTTTATTTGATGACAAAGGGATGAAAGGGGGAGCAAATAAAAGAAGAAATAGAATCCTGAAAATAATGCTTCGGGGTCAAGTATCTATAAGCTGTCGCAGAAATCCAGGGAGATCTTTTTCAGCCTTATTGATTTATAGTTGACAAATAAAACTGTAAGATATTTAAATTATTCATTGTGATGGTTTGATAATAATGTATATCACGAAAGGCTTTCCTTTATCAAATTAATAACAAAGCTGTCACTTCACATATTTAGTTTTTATATTGTTTTCTGTGTGTGTGTGTGTGTGTGTGTGTGTGTGTGTGTGTGTGTGTGTGTGTTTGCGTGTATGAGAGAGAGAAAGAGAGAAAGAGTGAGAGAGAGAACACTGAGGCTCTACACTCCTGGCAGATTAGTTACACAGTGTAGTGTTAATATGTCCCATGTTATGCAGCAGAACCATAGACCTTATTCATGGTGTAATGGAAAGTTTGGATCCTTTTGCCAACATTTCCCTGTTTTCACTCTCCCCCACAAAGTCCCTGATAACTGTTTTCATACTCTGTTTCTGGAAGTTTGACTTACTTACATGCTTACCTACTTACTGGTTTACCACAGATAAGTGATACCACACAGTATCTGTCTTTGTCTGGTTTATTTTACTTAGTACAATGTCCTCTAGGCTCATCCATACTGTCACAAATGACAGGGCTTCTTTCCTTTTAAGACTGAATAAATAATATATTATTATATGTAATAGTATACATTAATAAATATAATAATAAATATAATAATAAATAGATATAATATTCCATTATATATATTTTGTATAATATATACATGTATGTGTAGAGACACACACACACACACACACACACACACACACACACACATTTTCTTGATCCATTTATACATTGGAGACAAAGAGTCTGCTTCCATACCTTGGCTATTGTGAATTAGTCCCATAATGAATATGGGAATGCAGATATTTCTTTAAAATAGCATTATTTATTTTGGATATGTACTTAGATGTTGTGGGAAATCAAATAGCTATGTCCTGGTTAAGGAGATTACAGGGAATGCATTCCAGTGCTTTCTGGCCATGCTGAAAACAGCCAACCAGTATCTACTTAATGGCTATATAGGGGTTGGGTCCTGCCTGTGCTCATGAATTCCTTAGACCATGTTAATGGAGTATCTTGTCTTGTTCTTCACCCTGCTTTTGGCATCTGCTTTTTTGTAGCCTTGGGAACACCTTGTTTTTTTTGCACACTTTTTATATGTCCTTACTGGTACATAGCCACTGACATATTGAGCAATGTGTTTCTTACAATGTATGCCTAATAAGTACAGGAACTTGAGAACAGTTTAACCTCCCTCTCACCTCTCCTGACTTGCAAGGAGTGTTGAGTAACCCTTTTTGCTGTTCTTGGCTTTTCTGGACAAAGCCAAAGGCAGACTCACAACTGGTACACGAAAGTGTTAAGCCGAACCCAGAAGCTGTGGAATTGCTGGGATATATTGTCATTCTAATTTAATTTATTGACTAATCTCTAAATTGTTCTCCATAGTGACTGTACAAATTTACATTCCCACTAACAAGGGTTACCTTTCCTCCACATTTCTCTGTCATTGGATACCTCTTCTATTTTCAATAGAAGTTTTTAACAAGTATGTTTTTAACAACCATTTTAGTAACCAAATAGTAACAACCAAATAGTAGTTTTTAACAACCATTTTAACAAGTATGAAGTGATACCTCATTGTGGTTCGGATTTGCATTTCCCCCAGTGATGAGTGATGTTGAACACCTTTTATGTATCAGTTGCCAATTTGAAAATCTTTGGGGGAAAAAATGTGTATATTCTGTCCTTGGTCCCATTTTTTTAGTCATGTTTATGTTTGTTTTCCTTTTTGTTTATTTGCTATTAACCCTTATCAGATATGTGGCTTGCAAATATTCCATTAGGTAGGTTTTCTTTTCATTTTGTTGATGGTTTTCCTTTGCTAAGAGACTTTTTAGTATGATGTAGTCACATTTGTTTGGTTTTGTTGAGTTTGCTTTGGTGTCAAACCCCAAAAATATTGCTAAAATGGA
The DNA here is from genome assembly GCF_018350215.1 of Panthera leo. NCBI lineage: Eukaryota > Metazoa > Chordata > Mammalia > Carnivora > Felidae > Panthera > Panthera leo. Next base: position 223,817,966 of record NC_056679.1, read on the forward strand.
TATAAAGAGTTTTCCCAGTTTTCTTATAGGAATTTTGTTTCAGATCTTACATGCAAGTCTTTAGCTAATTTTGAGTTGATTTTTTGTGTATAGTAAAGGATAGGGGTAGAATTTCATTCTTTTGCATGTAGTTGGCCAGTTTTACCAGCACCATTCATTGAATAGACTGTCTTTTCCAACTTTTTATAGCCTTGGCTCCTTTGTTGCAATCTATTTGAGGCTTTCGTGATTGCATACAAATTTAAGATTGTTTTATTCTGTTTCTGTGAAAAATGCATTTGTATTTTGATTGCGATTGAACTGAAACTATAGAGCTTTTTAGGTAGTATGATCAGGATTAATGTCTTATCCTTTTCAGTGTATAGGTTTTTCACATCCTTGGATAAATATATTCAGAAATGTTTTACGATTTCTAATGCTACCGTAAATGAGATGTTTAAAAAATTTATCTGACAGTTTATTTTTGCTATATAAAACACAGCTGATTTTTGTATATTGATTTTGTATCCTGCAACTTTACTAAATGCATTGATTCGTTCTAACAGGTGATTTTGTTGTTGTTTGTTTCGTTTTGTTGGTGAAGTCTTTAGTTTTCTATATATTATGTCATCTGCAAATGGAAACAATTTTACTCCTCCTTTTCCAATTTGGTTGCCTTTATTTTCTTTTTCTTGCATAACTGCTATGACAGTTGCAAAGGCATGGTCACGGACCTGTGGACAAGCTTCTAGGGAAATGCTAGTAAATGGATGGAGATGGCAGGGGAGGTGTCTGCCAGTTTCCTGGTCTCTTGGGAGGATTGCAGCCACTGCTTAGATGTGTGCTACATTAGAAGCGTGACCCTCAGCAGCAGCTTTCAAAGTATGTAGATGGACCCCTTTTAGGAAAAGACTGGGGGGCAGGTGATTTTTACCTGCTCCCTTGGCAGTGACCCCTGGGAAGACAGCTGTGGCAAGTGCCCATGTGACTGTTGACAACCGCTTCTTTGTTTGCTATAGTCTCTGGTTGTTGGGGACACAAGCCTTTTGGCTTTCAGAGCTAGATGCTTTGGGAGCCCATCTCTAAGATGGGAATGTTAAAAGTTAGGATGTTAACTGATCAGTCCAAATCCTTTATTCTCAGGGGAAATCTAGAGGTTGGAAGCTTCCAGCCAGTTGTATGGACTTGTGCTGTGGTAGGGTTTATGGCGAGAATGCGTCTCAGTCTTTTCTAACCCATTTTGATATGGGTATTTCTCATTCATCCAATGCGTAGGAATCACTCAGCTAGTTTCTGGATTTCCTTCAGAGGTAATTTCTCTGTGTACATCTGTATATCCTGGTTTCTGTGGGAGGAGGTGAGTTCAGGACCTCCTATGTTGCCATCTTGGTCAATCCCCTCAATATGAACTCAAGAAACATTTTAACACACTTGACTAGTCAAATTTAAGATTCAAAGATAGTATCAAGCAGCAAAAGCAAACAATATTACTACATACTTTAATAGTTTCTTATTTTTTCTTTTATTTTTATCATTTCCTTCCTTTCTTGCAAATTAAAGACATTTAATTCATGTATACTTCCCAAGACTTTTCATTATTGATTAGACTGTAGTCTTTCTTAATGCATATGTTACTTATAATACAATTATTTTCCCATTGCATACTTTATTTTTTTCAACTCTTTTTTAAAACTTTTTTATAAAAGTTTTCAATTTCCTTCACTTTTCTAATTTCTGAAAAAGCTAAGCAAATTCCATAGGCAAGTATGAATGTGTCAATCTACCGTAACATTCACAGAATTCTACACAAATTAAAATTATGGATTTTAATCATTCTGCTTATTCAAAATTCCTAAATTCTAAGCAATGCCATACTATCTATGCTTGTATCTATAGATTTTATATTGCATTTATTTGGGGGATGTTGATTCTCCAAACTGTGTTTGTTAAGTAAATCATACGTGCTTTTATAATTTGAGTATACAGTGACAGATAATTTTTAGTAAAGGCTACAGTAATTGCATTTGTTAAAGTTTTCACTGACCAGCTAAATTTAGACCATTGTGGGTTTTTCGTTTGTTTGTTCGTTTGTTTGTTCGTTTGTTTTGTTTTGATTTACTTTGTTTTTTAGGGGTAGCCTCTCTGCAGGTCACATATATACTCTGCTCCTCATGTTTTGCCGTATTTGGTAACAGCAGATTCCTAACTAGCAGGCATTGTAGTATTCCTGAGAGAATATTTGACTATTACTATAGATAGATTTCTCTGGTTTTAGATTTGCTGTTCTGTGTCTCCCACCTTTGTCAGGCCAACATTTATAAATGTCTTAAATTGAACATTTTATCACGACCAAGGATAGTATTCTACACATTTTTCTGTCCATAGAATTTTTGTTAAAGGAAAATGACTAATTCTATGAAAAAATGCCCATGGGATCCATTGAATTTGTCGTATACTCCATCATGGAGGAGCAGTGGCTTTTAACGTGTATAGAAATAGCCTCTAGAAAATTGAAGATAATGCCTTGTAGGTTTGGGTGCTCTCCAACAAAATGCAGTATATGCTCCCAACCAATAACAAATATTACGTGTCTTTGCCAATAGCTATTGTATATACACCTGGGAATTAATAAGACAAAAGTCAATGTTGACAGAAATCTTTTAGTTCTGAACAAAGGGCCGTGTTAAATCATATTTTAAGGAAGAATATCTAAAATAGTTAAACTGCATCAGTAAGCTTGCAAATATCTTTAATGGTTTCAAATGTATATAGGATCTGTTTGAATACATGTGGATGCTACAGTTTTAAAAATATTTAAAGTAATATTTTCTATTTTATTGATTTTAAAACTAACCTGTTGATGGGGCGCTGGGTGGCTCAGTCGGTTAAGCGGCCAACTTCAGCTCAGGTCATGATCTCACGGTTCGTGAGTTTGAGCCCCCAGTCGGGCTCTGTGCTGACAGCTCCGAGCCTGGAGCCTGCTTCAGATTCTGTGTCTCCCTCTCTCTCTGCCCCTCCCCTGCCCACACTCTGTCTCTGTCTCACTCACAAATAAATAAACATTAAAAAAAATTAAAAAAATAAATAAAAGTAACCTGTTGATTGAAAAAGCTGAGATAAAAAGGGAATTATGTAGAGTAAAAGAAAATAATACAGATACAGTGGTATCATCTACCATGACATGTATATATGAAATATATATGTAAATGAAATATATATATATTATATATATTTGTATTGTCTTATACTAAATACGCTTTAACTGAGAGGCCTTTGTCAGTTAAATAAAACATTGTTAATATATCTTCATATCATAAGAATTTTAAAAACATTTCATGTGCTTATAATATTTTAATACATAAACCTAACCATTTTATCTTTTTTACATGTAGATTATTTGTGCATTTACACTATTATAAACATCATTTGTTGTCTATAACTGTACAATTGACAATTTAAAAATTATTTTCTTGGGGCGACTGGGTGGCTCAGTTGGTTAAACATCTGACTCATGATTTCGGCTCAGGTCATGATCTCACGCTCACTAGATTCAGCCCTGTGTAGGCTCTGTGCAGAGCATGAAGCCTGCTTAAGATTTTCTCTCTCTCCCTCTGCCCCTCCTCCACTCACATGCGATGTTTGTTTTCTTGAGATAAATTAGTTAGTTAAAACAATAGAGATATTCCTTTGAAAGTACCCAGCTGTGTTTTCAGCTAATTTTGTATTGCTCTTGTTGTCATACAAAGATTTTAGATATTTAGTCTAAGAAGGTATAATTCATGATCCCATATGCAATGCGTATTTCACATGAGAAGACAAGCTTCAACCTTTCACACCACAGAACAACCAGTTTATAGCATGTTAGTCTAATAATTAATCTATTTTATCACCTAATTCTTTTGTAAACAATACTGCTTCTGTCATAATCCATTAACTCAAATTGTTCCTCTGAAGAGGGTGGCGGATATTATTATTTTGTTAATGAGCAGACTGTCACAGCAATAAGACCTTTTGTCTCAGGCTATTAGTTAAGGGGGCAATTTTTGTCTCCTTAAAAATATCTTTATAGACATAAAAAAAAACCCGGATGTGATATGCTCAAAATAGTATTGAAATGCAATCTATGTACATATATTCTGATCAGTAAACACATGTGAACAACAACCTGACCTGTTAACTGTTGCTGCTAGCAGATTGTTAGGGAATGTAATCACAGAGGCAGAACTCGCCAGGGTATATGGTGATGTTCAAGTGCTAGATAAGCTCAGTTATTGACTGTAATTGAGCAGTTGCCAAAGGCTTGTTGATTCTGTCTAATATTCGAGAATAACTGTGCAAAGGACAGATCAGCTCTCCATTCTCCTAGCATCCCCAAGTATTAAATCTCTCTATGAGGTCATCCAAAGGAGAAGCACCTGCACAAATAATTTCATTCTCCAGAAAAATGTCTTCTCTGGATTTCCATTTAACTTTGTTCCCTTAGCCGTTATTGAGTCCACATAAGCGTCAGTCATTTTCAACAGTACATCTGTGTCAATTTAAGAACTAAATTTGTGGATAATGCTGAGTATGTCATCCGATGGCCGTTACATAAAACTCACAATCTCATTAATGGTTCTTTGAGTTAAGATTCGGGGAAAAAAATTGTGCTTTCGGATTGTGTGCTTTGTTTTGTCAGATCATGAAAAGCGCTTACGGCTATGCAATGTTCCATGGTTTACAAAGTATATTCAAAACATTTTCTCATCTATCCCCATTAAAACCTAATGAGGTAGGAAGGTCAGATATCACTGTTCAATTTACATAAAAGCAAAATACAAGCAAATAAAAAAGTGAGACACATAAAGTTAATGTGACTTTCCCCGTTACAAGTATCTGAATTAGAACTAGATTTCAATACCTTATTATGCTCTGTTTCTACTTTTAGATATATTTTATAACTTTTTGTAACTATGAAGTAAAGTAAATTTGCTACCCAAAATTAAAGTTAACTTGTTGCAAATAGCTAAATATGTTTCTTCTATATATAATCTGTGTACTTTATTTTTAAAACCAATCATTACACTTTGACTTACCTTAAAATATTAGGTATTCAATATGTTTAGAAATATATTGGATTTAGATGTCTGTTCTGATCAAAGAGAGAGAGAGAGAGTGAGAGACTAAGAAGTATGCAAATAGGTATATCACAGCTTAATTTACCCAACACTTTTCTTAAATGCATATTAGTGGTAATCAATTCTTATGAAACACCCTTGGTTTCTCCCCAGTTGCAAATGGAAGATTATAAGTAAAATGTATTTGTATAAAGAATGTTTTTGTAACTGAGGTAGAAAGGGCAGACAAAAATCATTTTCTATAACATATAACAAGTCTGCTCACACTTCCTTGAAGACAAATATCAACCTTGAATGTAATTACAAGTTTAATAAATATCACACCCTGAATGTCTGTCTCATTTAAGTTCATTGACTATATAAATTATATATACATATATAAATATACAACATTATGTAAATATATAAATTATAAAATGTTATATTATATAAAACGTAAATATATAAATTATATTTCTCACCCGTAGGATCCATCTTAGGTATGTGAAAGGTTCTACCTAATTAACAAGATCCTCAGTGGTTGGAATGTCCTAGTTAAGTTTCTTGTGATTCTTATTACCTAAGAAGTTAGTAAATTGTGCTCTGAGTGATGGTGAGCCAAACATTACAAGTGTGACCAGCCATGGTTTGCTCGCCTGCTTTCTAGGGTTTCTTTCCAAAGAGAAGACCAATGAGTAGACAGAGCAAAAATGAACACACCCACAATTATATATAGCCACATAAATTATTAAGAACACTGAATCTTACCTGAGCCTGCAAGAGAATGCGAGAGAATGTTAGTAACGAAAAGTTCTCTCTTACTTTTCCTGCAAGTATATAGATTTATTTCACATTGATATACAGATGATAGTTAAGATACATGTATAGAAAATCCATTATTCTCTCTACTGTTCTCAGGGATAAAAATCCTTCTAAACATATCTTCCTATTATCCCTCAAAAGAGCTAAAAATACCATATGTGATCATCCCACCTTCCAACCCTGTGAACATTTACTTCTTTTGCATATGGTTCTTCTTAAAATGCCTTTAACCATAAGGGTGACATCCTATCTCCATAGCAACAGGAAGTGGAGTATTTGCAGTACAGGTTTGACCTGATATTTAGTTCAACTTTTTCTGATTCCCATCATAATTTTGGCAACATTTATTGTTGTTATGCTTTTTGTGGGGAGAGGAAGAATAAGGGGAAATAAGGTTATTCTTCCCTACAACAATTGCTTTTTTCCCTTATGGACCTTTTCTTTCTTTGTTTCTTTCTTTTCTTTTCTTTTCTTTCTTTCTTTTTTCTTTCTTTCTTTCTTTCTTTCTTTCTTTCTTTCTTTCTTTCTTTCTGAGTTTCACCTGAATTTACAGATTTAATTTTCTTTTTAATTCTCAAACTTAGTGTTTTTTTTTTTTTTTTCCCTGCTGCACTACTGATTTCTCACCTAAGCAATACTTTGCACTCCACAAATGCAAAGGCATGAGCTGTGAAACAGAGCGGGAAATAGGTAGAGGACTATGGGGTTGCCAGGGAAATGGAAAACTGTGTGCCAAGGCCTCACTCAGACAAACCTTGCTTTGTGTTACTAGCTGGCAAAATCATTAAACCCCCTAGGCTGGTGCCTAGAACCCAGGTATAAATTAGTTCTGCTTCATTATTCCTGTCTTGTATTGCTAGTTGCTCTTAGTCAAAAGCAAAGCTGGGAATTATGGCTAAGCACTGATGGAAGCATGAAGGCTTATTGCTTAAATACTAAGCAAATTGGGCAAGAATCTCTTTCAAAAAGATATGCTAGTAAATTGAAACAAAGAAAAAGTACTATAAATGACGAAAAACAAATCTGAATTTTTTGGTGGCTTGGCAAAGGAGATCCATTTTACTCTGAAATGAGTTCAACAAATATCAACCAATAGAATGTGAAGGACTATCTATGTAGAGATATAGATGGGCAGATTGTAATCTCTTTTTGATAAGTGATTAACTATAGGTTTTATATTATTCTGATGAGTTCAAAAGAGTCTGTGATCATTTATGCAAATTTCTAGTACATGTGGAGGGATTCAACATACAAGCATGGACACTATACATTTAGGAAGATTGTTCCTTAAAAATGATATGGTAGAATCTGATGGGATTCACAGAAATCAAATCTATAAGCAACACCCTGGGACTTTGAAGCCTGACAGAGCTAGAGAAACTGAAAGGAAGGTGAACAACAAAATCCCAAAGATGATCCTATAGTCACAGGCTTGAAACAATAAAGAAGAGTTTACCTAAAAATAGATAATCTTAGAGGCATCTGGGTGGCTCAGTTGGTTAAGCGTCAGACTCTTGATTTCGGCTCAGGTCATGATCTCATGGTTATGAGATCGAGCCTCACTTCAGGCTCTGCGGGAGCATGTAGACTGAATGGGATTCACTCTCTCTCTCCCTCTCTCTTTCTCCCCCTCCCTGCCTCTCCCCTGCTTGTTCTCTCTCTGTGTGTGTCTCTCAAAGTAAACAAATAAACATTGAAAAAAAAAATAAAAACAGATAAATTTAAGTAGGAATCGCTTAGAAATCTTTATACAATGTTTCCACAGAAGACAATAGACGACAACCAAACTTTCAACTCGAATCATTCTGTTTGGAATCTAAGACGGGAGCCAAAGGTAATCAGGTTGCTTTTCTAAGGAATTAGAGTGCAGTTTCTTTGCTTCATTCATGTTATTTTATATCGCTTAATCTTTTTCCCTTTTCTACATGTGAAATTAAATTTCTTCATTATCTATTTTTCTTCCTCCATTACATAGGCTGTATATTTTGGTGGAGGTATAATTTCAATTAAGGCTGTAAGCTGCCATATCAAAAACAGCAGCATTCTCATGGAGAGGAAAGAAACCAGGCTGGACTTAAAGCTGAATTTCACATGCACATGAGTTTTCTTTTCTTACTGTGGGAAATATATGAAAAGGAAAGATGCATTATTTAAAGTGCAGCAATTGTGGACTTTCTACTAGATTTCTAGGACTGCAATAACAAATCACCACAATTTGACCTAAAACAAGAGAAATGTATTGTCTAATAGTTCTAGAGGCTAGAAATCTAAAATCAAGATATTGGCAGCGACATATTTTCTCTTCAGAGGCTTTGGGAGGATTCTTCCCTGCCTCCTGCTAGCTTCTGGTAGTTGCTGGCAATCCTTGGCATTATTTTGCTGGTAAATAATCACGCCAATCTGTACCTCATTCTCACATGTTCCCTCTGTGTGTATGTGTGTCTCTGTGTCTTTATGCACAATTTTTTTTTCATTTTTTATAAGGACACCAAACCCTAAATTAAACCCTAATTAAACCCTAAATTAATCCTCTTAACTTGATTACATTTGCAAAGATGCCATTTCCAGATGGGCGCATTCATGGTGTTAGAACTTCGCCATATCGTTTTGGGGGTGGGGTGTATAATTCAACTCACAACACATTAGTATAGATTAAAAAATGTGTGTATGGGTTGGAAAAAAATACAAAATAATGCGAATTTCATCTTTTAGTCTATTTTACTCACCATTTTATTTTAAATACAGCCTTACAATCTGTAGTGACCTGGATCTATATACATGCTCATTTCCCAACTATCTGACACAGAATTGGCCATAAATTTCATTTACATAAATGAAACTTTTATGGTTCTCTAGTAATGGTGTTTGGTGCAATGGTAAAGATAACAAACATTCAAGTCAATTTAGAGTCATACTTATTTTTTTCTTCAAACTACAAATAAGAAAAAAAAATACTTCTCAATCTTGGAAGAAGAGAAATATGTTAGCTTGAGGTGATATGCTTGAGGTGATATTCCCAAAACAAGCAAAAGTTCTGTCAAAATTAAGGGAGAATGGGATAGGAGGCAATTCTATAATGGTGGTGTAAGAACTTTTGAAAATATATTCACCCATAAAAGCAATGAGGCTATTGACAAAATTCTTCAAAATCAACTTTTTATAATCCTGAAAATTAACCAAAAGCTTTTAAAAATTCAATGAGTATATATTTTAAAAAAATGAGTGAATTCCTCTATGGTGAGATTTGTATTAACTTACCTCATCCCATATCCCTCTGCCTAGCTCCCCAATAACTTTGGAACCAGCAGCCTCAATACCAGAGTAATTGTGCAAACCAGTAGCCTATAGCCATTGGAGGAATTAAAGCATGATTAGGACTCTCCAAGACTCACCTCCAAGGATTGTTAATATTTGACCCATGTGAAAGTTCTCTGGAAAGCACCACTTGTCATTTGTGGGACTTGTCATTTGACTACACTTAGAGCTTGTTCAGTTGGAAAAGTCCTATCCCCAATGCAGTAGTTGAAAATGATGAGAGACATTTACATAGCATCAGCCTGTTAGGCTTGGAAATACCAAACAAGATGAACTAAACTTTATGTAGGGAATGAGCTATCTATGGGGTGGTGGGGCATGAAAAGCTCTGACATAGTATTAGAAACTGGGAAGCCCAGGTGCATATACAGGGCCAAACAAGTGGTCAGGAAAGACCTTAAGATGCTCCAACTGGCCTTAGGCTCTTCATGAGGCTAAGAAATAATTGCATACTCCAGAGCATTAAGGCATGACCCAAAAAATACACAGAGGACCTCTGGAAATCTGGCTCCAAAGAATTAAAGGAAGTCTCTGTTCAATCACTCAGGCAACACTAAGCTGAGCAGAGACTTCAGTGGCCACCAATGTCAAAAATACAGATTTTAGAGAATTAGTGTAAGAAAGTCACTAAGCAGACAAAAAGCAAAACAACTAACTTTGAAGAGGAGAACTTATTTCCTTAGTTCCCACAGTGGATTATTTATAATGTTCAACTTTTAGGTTAAAAAAATGAGACACAGGAGGCATGTGTGGCTCAGTTGGTTAAGCTTCTGACTCTTGATTTCAGCTCAGGCCATGATCTCATGGTTCGTGGGTCTCACATTGCGCTTTGCCCTGACAGCATGGCACCTGCTTGGAATTCTCTCTCTCCTCTCTCTCTGCCTCTTCCCCTGCTTGCATGTGCACTTTCTCTCTCAAAATAAGTAAACTTATTTTTTTTAAATTAAAACAATATTACAAATGAGTCACAAATAGAAACAATGAAGTATAGCCAATACATGGGAAAAAAAAAAGGTAGTCAATAAGAACGTCCCTAAGGGAGCCCAAATTTTGAAGTAAAAGTACGTTAAAGCAACAATTATATATATATATATTTTTTTCAGTAAAGATCTGCAATATGAAAATAAGCACAAAATCTTTTTGACCTGAAAAACATGATGACAAATGGAAAATTCACTATATGCTTTTCATAGCAGATTTGAATTAACAGAAGAAAGGATCCACAAACTTGAATATATTTCAACTGAGAAGATCTAGTTTGAGGAAAATAAAGAAAAAAAGAATAAAGAAAAGTGAACAGAGATTTAGATACCTGTGGAACACCACCAAATGCATCAACATACACCTAACAGGAGTCTCTAAAATAAAGGGGAGAGTGAGAGAGAGAGAGAGAGAGAAATAGCCATAAAAATGTTTGAAAAAGTAATGGCTGAAAATTGTCCCAATTTTGCAATAATGTAAACATACAAGAAGTCCAATAAACTTAAAGTAGGAAAAACTCAAAGAGATCACAGCTAAACATGTCTTAGTCAAGCTGTCAAAAATAAATGCAAAGAGAATCTTGCAAAAAGCAACAGAAGAAAGTGACTCATCATGTACAAGGAATCCTCACTCAGTAAGATTCATAGTTGGCATCACATTGGAAATCATAAAGGCCAGAAAGCAGTAGGATGCCATAATCAAAGTACAAAAACAAACAAACAAACAAACAAACAAAAACTGTCAATAAAGAATTTCAGGGGTGCCTGGGTGGCTTAGTTGGTTAAGCACCCAACTTCAGCTCAAGTCATGATCTCAGGGTTCATGAGTTCAAGCCCTGCATCGTGTTCTGTGCTGACAGCTCAGAGCTTGGAGCCTGCTTTGGATTCTGGATCTCCCTCTCTCTCTGCCTCTCTCTCTCTCTCTCTCTCTCTCTCTTTCTCTCTCTCTGTCCATCTCTCTCTCAAAAATAAATAAACATTACAAATTAAAAAAATAAAGAATTCTGTATCCATTTAAATATCTTTCAAAAACAATATAAATTAAGACATTCCAAGGTAAATAAGGCCTTCCATCCAAGAAATGATACAGGCAATTATTGAAGTAAATGTGAAAGGGCACTCAATGTCAACTGTGTTCCACACAAAGAAATAAAGATTATCAGCAACAGTAAATAAATATGTAAATATACAGTATAAGTGGAATTGTTTGTAATTCTTTTTTCTTCTCTCTGACTTATAAACAACTGAATACAGGAATGATCATAAATATTATTGGTGGACTTACTATCTATAAAAATGTTATTGGAATGACAATTTAACCCAATAGGAAGGGGATAGATAGGAGGTCTATGGGACTAAAAATTGTGTATACTATAGGAATTAAGTTTTATGAATTCAGACTCACTTGTTTTATGTTAAGATGTTAATTGAACCCCCACCCCAGGGAAACCATTAAGAAAATTATGAAAAATACATTATAAGAAACAAGAAAATGAATTAATTCTGTATAAAAATAATCTATTTAGCACAAGTCACCAATGGAGGAATTGATGAACAAAAAAGACCCAAGACCTAAGACAAGCTTCCTCTGAGGCTCTTGATGGTGATCTTTCCCTTCCTCTTACAGCTTCTGGTAACCCCAGATGTTCCTTGGCTTTCAGCAGCATAATTTCGTATCTGCCGCCATTTTTTTTTTTTTTTTTTTTTTTTATTTTTTTTTTTCATTTTTTTTTTTTTTATTTTTTAATATATGAAATTTACTGTCAAATTGGTTTCCATACAACACCCAGTGCTCATCCCAAAAGGTGCCCTCCTCAATACCCATCACCCACCCTGCCCTCCCTCCCACCCTGCCCTCCCTCCCACCCCCCATCAACCCTCAGTTTGTTCTCAGTTTTTAACAGTCTCTTATGCTTTGGCTCTCTCCCACTCTAACCTCTTTTTTTTTTTTTTTTTTCCTTCCCCTCCCCCATGGGTTTCTGTTATGTTTCTCAGGATCCACATAAGAGTGAAACCATATGGTATCTGTCTTTCTCTGTATGGCTTATTTCACTTAGCATCACACTCTCCAGTTCCATCCATGTTGCTACAAAAGGCCATATTTCATTTTTTTCTCATTGCCGCGTAGTATTCCATTGTGTATATAAACCACAATTTCTTTATCCATTCATCAGTTGATGGACATTTAGGCTCTTTCCATAATTTGGCTATTGTTGTCTGCCGCCATTTTAATGTGACCATTTTCCCTCTGTTTCTGTGCATCTGTGTGTCTTCACGTGGAGTTCTCCCTATGTCTTCATTTTCTCTTGTTACTATGACAATAATCATATTGGACTAGGGCTCTCACCCTAGTAGAATCATCTGAACTCAATTACATCTGCAAAGCCCTATTTCCAAATAAAGTAACATTTATGTGTGAGATAAGGTTTCACCATATCTTTTTGGAGGACACAATTAAACCCACAGGGATAGCCAAAGTGATCTTAGAAAAAGAAAAAGAAAGTTGGAATACTCATACTTCCAGATTTCAGTTGTGACTACAAAATTATAATAGAATAGTTTTGTACCAGTCTGCATATACATATATAAATAAATGGAATAGACCTGAGAGTCTCAAAATTAAACCTTGCATATATGGATACATGTTTTTTTGTTAAGGGTACCAAAAAACATAATGGGAGAAAGAATTGGTATTTTTTTTCCAAAAATGGTGCTGGGAAAGTGTATACCCACATGCAAAACAAAACAAAACACCCCAAAACATTGTTAACAGTATGCAAAATGTGAAAAATATTCAAATGTCAATCAACTAAAAGTTAAATAAAAATGTGGCTTAGCCATATGGTAGAATTACTTAGTAATAAAAAAGAATGAAGTTCTGACACGTGCTACAAGTATAAACCTTCGGGATGCTATGCCAGATACAAAAACCCAAATATCGTATGATTCCATTTATATGAAATGTCTGTAAGAGGTAGAATAAAGAGGAAGAAAGCACCCTAGTCCTTGACAGAAGCTTCGTGGAGGAGGGACTTGGGAGGGAAGGTTTATGGGTGTGGGATTTAGTTTTCTGATGGAAAATCATTTTACTGAAAGCAAAACAACCTTTGTTAGATTACTTTTTAAAGACGGGTGTGTATACTTTTTAAATACTTGATGTTAAAAGTTGGCACTTGAATCCAAATAAGAGTGATTGTCAAAATGCTTTTGTTTAGCCCTTCAGTGAACACACACTTGTACTTGGCATTTGTGCATAGATTACCTTACCTATATTATTTTGTTGCTGCATTTTCATCTCAAATTTTGCATTAAAATTCATCGTGTACTGTGGCAAACTTCATAAGTGAAAGTTATTGTGAGCCTTTGCTCTGAGATGCAATTATGTTGCCAAGTTGAAAGAAACCCTCTGAACCAAAGTAAATGGCCGCTTTGTTAGTTACTATATCTTTAATTCTTAAGGCACTCTTAATCAAATATAAGTTGGAATTTTTTTATTTTCTGTATGTCAAAAGTGTAACCAACAACTGTTAGAAAATTATAGAGACAACGTATTGATATGCAGCACTTAAAATCAATTGAATTCTAAATTTATTGCCGTAATTATATCAAAGAGGTTGTAAAAGCATTACTTATTTGAAGTTTGCTTCTATTTTACTACTATCTTTAAACAAGTTTAATAAGTACATAAAATTAATTATTTATGCTAAGTGGCAGCAGTAAATTTTAAACACTGTTTTACTTTTATTTATTTATCTCACATTTAAGGACCCATATGACTAATTTCACAGTCCTTCTCATAGAAATATGTCTGCTTTGCTTTGCCGAATAAAGCAGATATCACTGGTATCAGAAAAAGTCCTTATTATAGAAAGGCATTGTCTTAAGCAGCTTTTGGTATGAGCATTTAAAGAACACCACATGGGACATAAAAGTAATAATGTGTAAGTTATTATACAAGTTACATAAAATGTAATTTAATATGCAGCTTCGGCTAAATGTCCTTCAAGAGATTCTGGTAACCAACTAATCCATACATTACAAACCATTTATTTCCAAATTTCTTAAATATGTGAACCTATTTATGAACAACTACTTTAGTTCAGAGAAAACTACTTTTCACTGGCCTTTTCTTATTCTACTCAGACCATTCTCAAATGTTAAGTTGACCCCATGACTTAAGTACCCATTAGCACTATGTGAATATATTCTTGATGTGAATCCGTGACAGGGATGTGAAAGTAATACAAAATGTAGTTTCAACCAAGTTATTAAGGTTCACGATACAACACTGTTTTAGTTACCTATTTTTTTCACAGAGTAGATACATCTTTTCTTTGCAGCCTATTACTTGCTGCCCAGAGGACACTGCCAGTAAATGTAGCTGCTGTTATCCAAAACTTATCCTATACCAGAAAGTGTTTGGCTCTGAAGTTTTCTTGCAGTCCAAAACACCCATTCTGTAATGCTTACACTGAACTGTTTAGTACAGGTTTTTCTAGATGTATCTAAGCACTTTTTATCATCTTTTTTTTTTTAATAAAACAAGAATCATGATAGGTTCTTGGTGATTAACTGATGTTATTCACCCAAAGAAAAATGCCAAAGAGGAAAGTAACTCAAACTTCCACCCTCACCAGGAACCAGCTACTTATATTTTGAGACTCCACACAAAATGAACACTGTTTAAAAATCTGGCACAAAAAAAAATAATGTTAGGAAGGCCAGCAACAACATAAAACGTTTCTTTCTTCTGTGATCTGTCTTGCTCTCAACTGACCACAATTTTTAAATTTGCTACGTAATATTGTCCTAACAACAACAAAAACAATAAAAATGTAAATTACTGGCGTGCATTTTACTATTTACCATTATATTGTGGAATGCCATCTTTGAATGCAACTATCGGAGCATTGACTTCATATATGGAATCACCTAAATTACACAGTTTATATTTCGTGGTTCATTTAGTAATGGCATCTCAATCTGGCTAGATGGGACCAACATAAACTCGATTTAGAAGGTTTAAAGTGGAAAAGACTCTCTGTGGGAACAAGACAGGCTGAAGGCGTGCTCACTCGAGCACGGGAACACTTGTGGGGTGAGTGCAGACTCACACAGGAGTCTCAGGGCACTCTCTCACAGACACTCTCATCGGACAAACTTGGACCTGATGGGTGACCCATTGTGTTCCAGCTGGGAGCACAGAATCCAAGCAACCTTTTTTCTTACCGACCCTCTCTGTTCTCACTCTACTGTGGTTGGGAAACCTCATGGATACGGCAACCACCTGACCCAGATCGGCCCCACACCAATGAGGGTAGAAGAAGACAGAGGTTTCTTGGTGGGTGCAGGGGCAGGGATGTGGAGGATAGGCAGGGACATTTAGCCAAATACAGAGGGAAGGGGTGGACAACCCATCCAGGTAGAAGCGGTATGACCATGGTTGAGTTGAAGCTTTAAGACAGTGGAACATGCCCCGTTGTCTCAATGGACATCATCCAGAAAATGCAACGTCAAGATAAAATTAATAAATGTAAGCCAGTGACTGCAGAGCATTAAACCCCAGCTGTGTAATCCTTCCGGGCCTGTGTGACGATACTATTCACATATGTACAAAACCAGACCTGACCTTGGCATGGTGAAATTAGGAGCATGTCAGAAGAAACCAACCATCACTGCAGTTTGTTAAAGAGATGAATATTGAAAGAGGCAACAACCATGCGTAGAGGTGGATTTTGAAAGTGTTGTCATTTCTACATTTTTAGAATTGGACACTTTGACATTACATTGGAAGCAATGCTAAATTCAATGAATGTACTTTTTTGTGTGTGCATAGTGCCTGGTTGTTGGACAAGAAATATGAAAACCAAATCAAAGGAAACAAGGTCCAAGATACCCTGTGCAAAGTTTTCTGTAAGATAACATTAGAAATCAAGATATTTATATACAAAACTAGCAAATTTCTAAAAACTCAGATAGTTTTTCATGAGAAAAATTAAAAACAAATATTTTAATAGATTTGCCGACTATAAGTTTGCTATCATTATTGGCCCAGATAATCTCACAAATTCATTTTCATTAAGTTTGAAAATATTTATATTATATATTTAGAAAAAACATATGTACATACACCATTTTCACATAATTTATATTATTTACATAATATTAAATGAAGATCACCTGTGTCATGTAATATTCAGGTAAAGAACGGATAAAACAGGCTTATAATCCTTAGAACACACACACAAACACATGTATGTGTGTTGATGTGTATGCACTTCAAAAGTCATGTACATATTCTCATCTGTTCCGCCTTCCTATGTAAATTAGCAATGTGCAGAAAAATTCCGTCCCCTACTCAGAGCTTTTAATAAATAAGTTACTCGTTCCACTCTTAAGACAGACTTTACTATTTCTTCTTCAGATAAGAAAAATTAAGTCCTAGGAGCTTAATTGAAAAGCCAGAATTGAATCTTAGAAATTCTGACTTTTAATCCAAGGACATTTATTATGTGCCAATAACTATTCATTGTAGAAAATTAAATTCAAATTCTAAAAACACTGGTGTTTTCACAAAAGATTACTTTATAGAAAGAAATATCGTTGGGAGAAAGTATTGTCCAATATTCACCTACCTAAAAGTGAGTCCTCCTTGTTGTATGTAATGGTCTTGAGATTCTGGAGTCATTTTATGAAGATATTTTCATTCCGTGAATATTTGAGCGTCTTCATAAAATAGATATTTCTGAAAAGAAACAAACACGTTAGTGGACTATAACATTTACATCTCATTTAATGTCTTTGAGTGGCAATGAAAGCAGAAGATAAAGAGATTTTATAAACTAAAGGATCGGTTTTGGTGTGTGTAAATTATAAGATAATGTCTACTTTTGGGAACATATCAAATATATACAGAATGCTATCACCATCTGTCCCAGATGACCTCCATCTGCCTGGTTAAATCATTAGTATGTTCTGTAACTGCCAAATGTTAGTGTTTCCCAATACATGGCTGACATATTGGAACGAATTCTAACCTCAAAGAGTACTGCTTTGAAATCCAGGTTTGTCAAGAAAACCAAACCAACAACAACAAAAAAGCCACTTTTCAAGCATTTATTATCAAAATCACATTAATTTAGCTACATGGAAATTTTGTTCCATGAAGTAAATTATTAGTATAGTATATAACTTGATGGAGTGTAGTTATTGGCCTTTGTAAATTATTAGTATAGTATATAAATGGATGGAGTGTAGGTATTTGCCATAGAAAGACCCAATATCATTTACAAAATACTGAGAATGTCCTAGTTCCTTTTTTCTATTAAAACATAATTGTAATGCAGATGAATTAAAAGGCTTAGAAAAATATAATAAAGGAAAATTAAGGGCACATAATATATTGTCAGTTGAATGAAACTTTGCAAACATGACGACATATTCCTTTACATACTGTTTTTCTATGTATATTCAGAAATATTTTCAGATAACTAGGATCATATTAAATAAAAGCAATTATTAAAACATCAGGTCTCAGTAGAGGATATTAAAAACTATGGAGAACAAAATGAGATCAATGTACCTATGTGATTAAATGTGTCCTTATTTGGGATAAATTTAGAAGTAGTTCTGTAAGCTTGTGTGTTATCCTAAATTGCACAGAGAAAATACAAGGGGTACATGTGAGTATTCAGAACTATTGATGATTAACCAGGTGTGAATTTTCCAATTTATAGTATAATTTGTGTTATTATTTTTTATTTTTCTTTTTTAATGTTTATAAATAGGACTTCACTGATGTATTTCGTTTTCTAATTTTACGTAAAAATTATGTAATTTGCATGTTATCTAACAAAAATGATGTACATGCATGCTCCTCGTATCCATAGAACATGCAAATTATCACACACCTTTATTAATTCATAGGTATTGTGATTCACATTTACTTTAGTTTCTTTACGTGAATTTCCACTCTCCAGCTCAGGAATCAATAACTCTCAGTGGTCTCGGGTCTCGCCTTGGTGTTGTTTTCCATAGTATGCGAATTTAACTTCCAGTTTGGTTGTGGTTAATCCCATCCCCAATCCTCTTGGAAGCAAGAGCCAAAAAGTATAGTGGATTGTGGCCAGAATCTGCTACAGTCAAATAGGAATTGAGATAAAGACTTTGCTAAATGTTCCAGCCAAACGAGAATTTAGATGAAGACACGCACCGATGTAATTTAGAACAAATATGGATTTGCTTCAAATTGATGAAACAAAGCCAAACCACAGAGAAAACCAATACCATGATCTTTGGTGTTAAAGAGGCGTTAAGTGGAAATAACACGTATTTGTATGTACGGCAGGTGGTAACAATGCACAGTGCTGAACATAACTCAGGCACAGAAACTATTATGTTTTGACATTCCGTGAAATGGTATCTGAGCTCTACCTTCTCATGTAGGCCATTACTTAGGTGGGAATGAAGGTACCATTACAAAAGTCATACCTCCAAGCAATCTGTATACAGCTATGTGACAAGGAATTCATTGCTAATACAGCAGATATGAATAACAGCAGGGCCCGTGTGTGGAGAAAGGAACGCTGAACCCATGGACTCTGCTATCAACAGATTCTGTCTCACCAAACCTCTACCCCGTGTCTGTTATATATGGAGTATAACAGAATCCAAATAGTCTCTAGCATGTCAGAAATATCAAGACTCCCTGAGGGTAGAAAAAGTGCTATTGCTGTATGTATGTATGTATGTATGTATGTATGTATGTATGTATGTATGTATTTATTTATGAAAAAGTCCTGATTTGGATCCAAGTTCTTCCAGGATTTCAGTTATATTAGGTTAAAAGAACCACACAAGTAACCTCGATGATTGGAGTGAACTGGGAGGGTTTTGTGGCTGAGGAAATCCTGTCCCTGCCTGGAAGGGAGGCTGAAGAGTGAAATCTGGACTCTTTTTGTTTTTGTTTTCCCCAATGTTTATTTATTTATTTTGAGAGAGAGAGAGAGAGAGAGAGAGAGAGAGAGAGAGAGAGAGTGAGAGAGGCAGAGAGAGAGGGGCAGAGAAGGAAAGAGAGAATCCCAAGCTGGCTCCATGCTGTCAGCATAGAGTCTGACGCAGGGCTCGATCACGCAAACCGGGAGGTCATGACCTGAGCCGAAATCATGAGTCAGATGCTTAACCAAATGAGCCACCTAGGCGCCCCTGGACTCTTCATTGAAACCTTCCAAAGTTTAAATGTCAAATGTTGGTAGCTTACTGAAATTCTTAAAACACGGCACATGTCTAACAGCAGCTGCCTCTTAACTCCAACTTGATGACTTTCGTTAGAAGTTGACAGAGTTAAAGTATGTATTTGATTACCACAGTCAGAATAGCAACTAAGTTTAGATACAGAGTTTGTATCACTTTTCCATAATTCGAGATCTTGCTTTTCTTGCTTTATTACTTCCGAAGCTTCCTATATTGTGTCATAACCACAGTCTCTGTTTTCCAGCCTTCTTCTACCTACCATATTCTTATCATTGCCCTGTAACAGAGAGAAGTGGTCTTCGTGGAAGCAATCTTGAGCGAGATTGGATTTAATTCCTGGTTGTGTGCCCCTGATCCTGCCGAAGGGTGATTTCTCTGACTCTCTTGGAGATTCTGTAAGCTACTCCAATATGCTCGCTTGCTCTATCTATGTATCATCTATTTAAATGTTTAATTACTTTTGAGAGAGAGTGCATGAGCGGGGGGAGGTGCAGAGAGAGGAGGTCAGACTCCAAAGCAGGTCCCCTGGTGACAGCGGAGAGCCTGACTCCAGGCTCAAATCCATGAACCATGAGATCATGACCTGAGCTGATGTGAGAGGCTTTACCGATTGAGCCGCCCAGGTGCCCCCTGCCAATAGACTTTGAAATATTCCTTCTCCCCCCCCCCTTGAAATAATGGCTTAATAAGCATTATTCCATAACTAAGACTCTTAAACTTTTCCACAGTGTGTGTGTGTTTGTATGCATGCATATATATGCAGTTGCCTTTGTCTTCTTTGCTTATTTTCATACCAAACAATAAGAAGGTAATCTTCTAAGCAATGTTTTTGTATGCCATACATTAAAAATGCTCATGGAATAGTGGAAATTGTGGGCACAGCACACTGCCATAATACAAAAATATAATCTTTGTAAGTTGTGTCCATATATACTTATGAAATATTATAATAAAGCAATATGCAAGCAACGTTTTTCAAATCCTTTCCTAGTGAACTGTCAAAGTCATAGGATGAAAAGTCAATGTCCCTCTAGAAAAGGAAGAATTCTGAAACTTGATGTTATCCAGCTTGTAAATTCTGATTTTTAGATGTTTTTCTTATGCATTATTAGAAAAGCTTCATTCAGTAACTATATTGTATAGACCTCAGTTTATAATGCAATAATAAAATCTCCAGATATAAATTCACTGAAAATTGTACAAAAAGAGAGTCTAATTTTTTCTCCAAATTTAAGGAATTCCTCTACATTTATCTGGTTATTAAGTTACTCTAAAGTATAGGAACCCAAACATTTGGCATATATTTATTGAATATATATTGAACATATAAACTTTGCAGGCACTATGGCAGGGCTGAGCACACAAAATTATACAAAATCTACTGCGTTCTGTGTTTTTTCAAGGAATGAGGAATCAACTGAGGCAACCCTCCAACAATGTTGGCAAGAATGTAAATTGGTGTACCTACTGTGGAAAATAGTATAGAAGTTCCTAAAAATATTAAAAATAGAAATTCCATAGGATTCAATAATTCCACTACTGAGTATTTACCCGAGGAAAACTAAAAACCTAATTCAAAAAGATACATGTACCCCTATGTGTATCGCGGCATGGTTTATAATAGCCAATATATGGAAGCAGCCCAAGTAAACATTGGTAGATGAATAAAGAAGATATATATCTTATTATATATGTGTCAACAATACTCAAAGAGAGAGAGAGAGAGAGAGGGAGGTGAAGAAATAGGAATTGAGTGAGAGCAAGAAAGAGAGAAAAAGGGAGAGAGAGAGAGAGTTTGTGTGTGTATCTGTGTGTTTGTCTGATGTCTACCCTTAGGTAAATGTTTGAGGAGCAAATTGGAGTGTGTTAGGAAAAGGGGATTAGAAAATGGAATAGGTGAAATTTATAAAAATTTATTTTTTGAAGTTTTTAATTACAGGAAAACCTTGGATTGCGAATAACTTGTTCTGCCAGACAAGCAAACATTTATAATAAATTTTAAACTGATAAAGGACTGATGTCTTACAATATGGAGTAGTATGTGATGCTGAGTGTCACATGATCACAACCTAGCCAATGGTTCTTCTCTCTCTCTCTCTCTCTACGGGATTATGGGTGATTGTCTCCCATGCTCAGATGCTTTGTCTCAGGCTGCGGTGTTTGACACAAATCAGTGATTTTTCAGAACGGTGGAAGGTACCCACAACTGGTACTAGTGTATTTTTTGTCGCTTCCAAGCACCTATGGACAGTCCTTTGCTTTTCCATTCAAGAGTAAGCTGAGGAATGCTTTGCTTCATGCTAGGTCAGGCTGCCTGCAGATATAGACCCTTTCCTCTGCTGCCTTATTGCCAGTTATATTAATCACATGCAGTATATGACAAGAGTTTATCAATACTGTACTGTAGTCAACATCCGTGTGAGCGTATACAATGGCCCCCCATGCAGGGAAAGATTTCACTGAGCCAATAGATAGCAGTGACTCCATTAGTGAGAGTGAAAATTGTCCTACACAATAACCGTCCTCTCTCTGGTCTCCCTCACACCAGCCATGAAGGTTTTCAAAGGGAAGCACAAGTTCATTTGTTTATTTTTCTTTATATTCTGTACTTTATTATTTTGTATTATATTACTGTATTATAATCACTTTTAGATGAATATTTTTGGGTTGTGGAATGAATCATCTGAGTTTCCATTATTTCTTATGGGGAAATTCTCTTTGATATACAAGTTCTTTGGATTAGAAGCGTGTTTCCAGAATGAATTATGCTCGCAGACCAAGCTTTTACTGTATTTTGAGAGAGAGAGAGAGAAAGAGTGTGTTTGTGTGCCAGCAGGAGAGGTGCGGAGGGAGAAAGAGAGAGGGAGAATCCCAAACAAATTCTATGCTGTCAGCCCAGAGCCTGACAGAGGACTTGAACTCATGAAACTGTGAGGTCATGACCTGAGTCAAAATCAAGAGTTGGCCACTTCACCGACTGAGCCACCCAGGTACCCCAGTTTATAAAATTTATTACGTTGATCCTGCATGTTCTATGCTAGACTCAGTAATAATTCTTTTAAAGGGCCAGATAGTAAGTCTGAGTTTTTGTTTTAGCGGGCTGCAACTCTTCCTCTGCAACCCCAAAGCAGCTTGAAATAATATGTGGATGACCTCGGCTGTGTCTCCTGTGTAGGCAGCCACTTCCCTCCCCAACTTATAGCAAGCACTGATATATGTTTTCCATCCTTACAGGTTTATCTTCTGCAGCATGCCATGTAAGTATGGAGCTTGGGGGTCCAACGATTCATTTCACTAAGACCTGTAAGATTCACATATTGTTATGTGAATAGATCATTTTTTCCTTTAAATTTAGGGTAGCATTCCATTGGCTGAGTGCATCACCTTTTATCCATTCATATGTAGAAATTAATCCTGAGTTTTCAGTTTTTGGTGATAATGATTAAACCACTGCACGCATACACAAGGTTTTGTGTGAATCAGTTTTCCTTTGACTTTAGTAAATACTTGGAAATGAATTTGCTTAGTCAGATGGGAAATAACATGTTTAACTTCAAAATGATGCCTCAAAGTGTTTTACAAAGTAGCTGCATCATTTTGCATTTCCACAAGCAAAAAATGAGAATTTCTGTTGCCCTATTCCTTGTCATTTGCTGTGGTCAGTTTTCTTTCTTTCTTTCTTTCTTTCTTTCTTTCTTTCTTTCTTTCTCTCTTTCTTTTGTGGTCTCTTTCTTTCTTTCTTTCTTTCTTTCTCTTTCCTTCTCTCTTTCTTTCTTTTCTTTCTTCTTTCTTTCTTTCTTCTTTCTTTCCTTCTTTCTCCTTTCTTTCTTCTTTCTTTCTTTCTTTCTTCCCTTCTTTCTTCAGCTATTTGAATAAATGTGTAGCAGGAGCATGTTGTGGTTTTGATTTGCATTTTCCTCAAGACTAATGATGATGAGCAACTTTATACATGCTTAATGGCTAACCACTAACTGTTTCCCTTATTTGCCAAAGCGTTTGCTCATGGTTTTTTTGGCCATTTTTAAAACTGAGTCTGTTTTCTAATTGTTGTGCTTTAAAGTTTTAAATTATTAGAAGCTTAAAGATTTGGTGCTTTGATTTATAAAATTACAAGTAGAAGACACAAATAAATCAAGAGATAATTGAGTTTCTGTAACGTGCTTTACACATATGTTCACTGTATGTTATCTATTGTTATTGATGTTCCATTTAGGGAAACATGATGTGCCCCTTTAGTATGTATCTATCGTTATGCAAAAAAATCTCTTTTTAATAGATGCATGGTAGGAAGAACTATGAAATTTAAGTTTTAAAGAGCCAATCATAAATCATGACTTTTTCTTAAGGCAAGTAAACTCAATGCATGATAAGTACATGTAGTTTGATCATTCGCTTTTGAACAAAGAGGAAACGATGCTAAAAACATGTTGGAGATTAAATTTCCTAAAATGTGATGTTGATTTTGGAGGACTAGGATTATAATTTTAACTATCAGAAAAGATATATTGAAAATATCCACTTTTGTGGTAGTCAGATATGCATTTTTCTTTTTCATGATCCACCTGGTAGAAGTACAGAATTGCAAGATGGATTTAATTATAAAGGCAACTGTACTTTTACCCTTGAAGAGCTGTTCCCTTAATATATTATTCTCTTTGGCTCAAAACTAAAACTTTTTATAATAAGAGATTTCCATCTGTCCATTTGACTGTATCCTATCAATGGGGAAATGGGCAATTTGTTTTTCATGTGAGTATGATGATCTATCTTTAGTGCCCTGTTTTCTGCCCTGTGGAGATGAAGAAATTTTGTGGCTGAAGAATGATGGAGACTCTTTAAGCAGTGACCGACATTAACACTTGTTTCTCCTGTCTCCCCAACAATGCAGGAATAATAGAGTGGAATTGAATGGCCATACTTAACTCCAGGGTATAAGCTATGGGATTGCCACACAAAGATCTGGGTCATTTATCTTCCTATGGTATTCTCTATCAATCTGTAGTATTTTACGATGAGGATTTTATTCCAGTCTTCAAAAAAAAATGTTTTAGAGATAAAATTGTATGAAATGTTTTGAGTCATTTACATATGGATAGAGGCTATAAAACTTTACTTCCAAATACTTTTAAAAAGGACATAAGAATTCCCAGTAAGAGGGCAATTTAATACAAAGTCTACAAAATTCACTGAAGTTTTAAGTCCTCATTTAAACTGGTAAAATAATGTAGATAAAAACTATTTTGAGAATGCACAGGTGTTCATTTATACTTTATTTCAGTTATGCCTTTTGTATTTTCCTCATTCATTCATGAATCCATGTATTTATTCCAAAATGTTTTTATTCCTTCATTTTAAAGTGCCCATAATGGATGTTTTAAGAGCAATTAATTTTGTAGAAAAGTGAGCAGATTCAATGATCACATAAATGGATTATTTAATTCATTTAAAAAAAAGGCCCATGGTCACCTGCTTTGCAGTCTATAAAAACTATGTTTTTTGCAGTCTATAATACCTGAAATAAGTTGGGATTTTGCAAAATTACAAATTGTTTTTAGAGTGGAAATAAATTTGATGTATTTGTCTACCCAATTTTTTTTTTCTAAATATGTTTAGGTTTTAAATCAGGTGGTTTCTCAAAGAAAATGTTAGCAACAAAAATACTTTAAACATTCAATACTCACATTTGTGAGAACAAAGAAAAAACCTAAAGATATTAAATTATATGCCCCCAAAACTATATTAATATATGAAAATCCATGTTCGAACCTGTGTCAACTAGTCTCCAATTAAGTTACTCAGTGAATTCTATTATTAACATGCATTTTAAAAATTTTTCTCATAAACTTAAATTATTTCCTCTTATTTTAGATTATGGATATTCAAATTTTTGTTCATTTAATAACATAAAATATGTGTGTTTAAGTTAGAGGTGGGTTTACATAAGCTTAGTTGACCCTGATATTAAAAATCAATTACCAAATTATTTGAAGGCAAATTTACTCAAAGTAAGAATTTATAAAAGCCTAAAGTACTTAAAATATTACAAAAGATCTGTAACTTGCCTTCATACATTCATTTCCCCCAAGAATTTTGCAAGCTATAAACAATTAAGAAGCAGTTTTTATAGAAAGGTAATTTACCTCATAGGAATTAATATTAATGATTAGCATTTATTTCATCTAAAATTATGTCTAATTAAAAAATTATCTGACTTACTAATGACATGTTAAATATTTTGCTTGATGTACATCATTAGGTCTTTGAGGCTGCAGAGTCATACAAATAAAATTATCTTTGTAATATTTTGTAAGGAGGGATGTTTCACAAGTTTTATTATCTTTGCTCCATTTTTGACATCAACATCTTAACTGTGATAATTAGACTATAAACATTAACCCCAGGTATGTTTATATGATCATACTCTCAAGGGTCTCAGATGTGATTTATTTGGTCATATTATGAAAACTTTAAAAAGGAACTGTTAAGTATACATCCTGCATAATAGCTCTTGGAAAACATATAGGATCTATGTAGATATACAGAACATATATTTTTATTTACATATTCACATTACATATAAACATACATATATGTACAAATACACATTACATATATACATATAGCAGAATATATATTTTTATACATTTATATGTGTGTTTATACGCACACAAGGGGGAAGAGACAGAGAGAGAGGTTCAGCGACTCTAATGTACTATAGGTTTTTGGTTATGCTTGGCTAAATATGGAACTGATGAGGACCTTAACAGAATTTGCTGCAAGCAAGAGTCATCATAATCTACACCCCTGCTTTTTCCTATTTGAATTCTGAAGCATTCAAGATAAACATAGAAGTAGGCATAGTGAAATAAGAATGTGAGCTTTTATAGCTCATGGATTTGTTAGCCTTGGTGCTTAGCAACAAGAACTTTTTCCACTGTTTCCCAGCATGCAGCAGCCATACTAAGTCAGTCACATATGGAGCAGGAACTTTATTGCTAAATTTACAACATGGCAGAAGGCAGATCAGGACTCAGGCTCACCTCAGGCTGAGCCATCTTAAAGAGAAAAATGAAAAGGGAGAGGGGGAATGGAAGGACATGAGCTACCCTAATCCATTTCCGTCTTCCAATGTCACCAGTCATGTGAGTCATCCATACCTCCCCTTTAAGGTAAAAGTGAACAGGCGACAGGAGTAATATGCTAATAGATATTTTGATGTTTTTCTATATGGAGTGGGATGCATTCTTGTCAATCTAAATCCAAAGGAAACGCAAGGCAGGATGACTCTCAAAGAAAACTAGACATGTGGAGGTTCCAGAATGTTCAGTTATTATTTTGTGAAGAAATTCCTTGTTCTCAGACACAGGGACTATGAACTAATTAAAAATTATTAAGGAAAAGGATATGAAAAACATGAGTATCGAGCAAGGAAACTGCTCCCATATGACACAGGTGTGAATCTATTATGATAATTGTAAGAATATTTTTATAGATTATGTCTTCCAGATGTTTAGCATCTGAAGCTCCTCTTATGGGCCTTAATTTTGAGAAATGACCTCAAGTCATTTTATTTACATTTTCTTCCTCATGGGACACAACTATTTTTTCTTTTGAAAGGAGGAAAACTGATACAATGGCAAGAATAAATTCTCAAAGTTACTAACTAGCAGTAACCAATGAATATTGGTTTGAATACTTTGATATAGATAATAATTTAATATGCAAACTAATTATATTAAAGTTAATGTCTTTATGCCCTCATAAATTAACATTCTAAATTTTCTTCTAAGAATCTATTTTATTTCATATATTCTCCAACTTCCGATTTTCCTTAACTTTTCAGAAGACATTAAATTCATCACATTAATAAAGAGAAGCAGGGGCATCTGGGTGGCTCAGTCAATTGAGCATCCAACTTTGGCTCAGGTCACGGTCTTGCAGTTCTTGAGTTCGGGCCCTGCCTCCGGCTCTGTGCTAATAAATAGCTCAGAGCCTGGAGCCTCCTTCAGATTCTGTGTGTGTGTGTCTCTCTCCCACTCCCCTGCTCATGCTCTGCCTCTCTCTGTCTCTCAAAAATAAATAAATGTTAATTTTTTTTAAATAAAGAGAAGCAAAAATATGTTTTAGCTAATTAAATTAAACATACGTTGGATGAGTAGAGTTTTGTTGAACATCTTTTGATAATGGAACACATTTTAAGGCATAAATGTTCTTAGGTAATGTCTTCTGGATAGGGATTTTTTTAAAACAAAATGGAATATTTGGGGTAAATCGTCCCAAGGATACCAATTATTAAAAAGTACACAAGTATGAAATAGTTTTGGTGAGTCACATAATCTGATAACTGTTTTAGGAGGCTTGTGAAAGCAGTTATCAGGATGAGAGGCATTTTGACTGCTGAAGAGACTACAGAAACATTAAAGTGCATATCCCACCATCAAAGATTTATGAGTAAGAGATTCATATTAATTTTGTTTTAATTAGAGCAAACAATTTGCCTGTGGGGTATCTACACATAGAATCAGTTTGACATCACAGCACAGTTTATATTCTCTAAGGAAAAATTAAAGAACACAAAAGGATTTTTTTGTTTTATGTGGCTCTGAATCACAAACAAAACAGCCCAATTTACTTTGGATTCTCAGTGGTATATTCATGTTGTCAGGGCCTCCCATACCTCACCATTTCTGCAGTCTAAGAAGAAAAGATTAGGGTTCAAAAGTTCACATTTGTACTACTTTTGCAATTTTTCTTTACATCTGTAGGTCTGAAACTCATTGAAAAGAAAAATTTACTAAAAAACAAGTTTACAGTTGCTGCCTGCTGAAATGAACTGCTAAAGGGAACGCACTAAGATGTGGAGCATAATTGCACAAAGTAAAGACTCATCAAACACATCAGATCTTTGCTAAATTTACTTATTAACTGGCTGTCTTGGACACTGATTTTTGTTTTTAGTTCTTTAAAAACCACAACAGCTTTTGGATATAAGAACATTTACTCCTTCCTATATAAACCAAAAGGAAATTATATACATTATATATTTTTGTGTATAAATATATATAATGTATTTTGTCCATGAATATCATAAATGAACCTATTTGTATTTTTCATATAGTCAATATTGAATTATTTTAGGATAAATAAATCTTTTCTTGAATTTTTAATCTCAGTCATTTATAAGAATGATAAAAGTTGGATGACAGTAATTTCAAAATGAAAGTATTACAGAATAAGATGCATTATAACTTTTGCTCAAACATTGAAAAAAAAATACCATTGATTATAATCAAAACCATTACCTGTCACTGGCATGTTCTTCTCCAAGGTCATTACCAGATACAAAATGTAGGCATAAGGAACCTAAATGTATCCTCTTTTGTGCCATTGATATGTTCCCTAATTTCACTTAAACAGTTTTTACGGTGAAATTATGTTAGTGTCCCACCAGAGGTAGGATGTCCACTAACATATTTTCCCACGTTTTTGTTTTGGGGTTTTTTTTTGCTTTGTTTTTACTTTTAAACTTACTCTTGAAAACTTTGTGTTTACTCTCAAACTCTTATCTGGTTTTACCTAAGCCTTCTCCAGAGGCCAAGTTAGAGCATGTGGCTTACAGCAGTGTTCACCTAAATTAATTTATCAGAAGATTTATCAGAAAATATCCAAAAATAAATAGTTATATTTACATCTATATGTTTATATATGAGAGAGAGAGTAAAGAATCGACTTGAAAAAAATAAACTTTCACTTAAGAACATGGCAAGGTCTGCAACCTTGCCATTTTTAAATATGTAACCTTGGGCATTCCAGTTATGAAGCTTAGTTTCCTGGTTGACTTATCTGCAAAATGAAGGTGACAATAGTAACTGTCTCATAAATTATTTTTCTGAAGATGTAAAACACTGGAAACATCGCCTGCCATGAGTAAATATGATGTGCATTAGTTTTCATCTATTATTATTTATTCTCATTTTTCTTGCTTTAAATTATTTAATGGTGTCTCATTTTCTTTGTTACGTTATAAAGGTACACATTCGGATATGATCCACAACATATGTTGATGCAAATATCTATACATTCAACCTCTCATTTTATCACTTGGGTTTCTCCATTGTTTTCTCTACTTGAGAGCTTAAGTTAGGTCGCATCTTATTTTATTTGGCTATGGAATAGTCTCCTGCCTTATTTCCTAGATACTATCATTTATTCACTCTCATCTCACCTTCATGATAGTGCCTGCATATTTTGCAAAAGAATAAATTTAACTCGGCAACTTTCTTGCTCAAAATAATTCATTGAATTATCAGGTTAAATTTAAAATTTAGTAATGACATACAGGCTTTCAAAATCTTATCTATAGAATGTTCTTAGATATATCCCCTAGAGCAACGCTGGATTTTTCATCAGAGTGTATTCTACCCCTCAGTCTTTGTTTCTACAGCTCTGTAAATATTTCTTATTTTTTTTTAATGTTTATGTATTTTTGAGATGGAGAGAGAATGTGACAGTTATTTGAGAAGATCAAGAAAATAAACTTCTGGCCAGATTGTTCAGAAAATAGACTTGTGTCACCAATGTGTAGACTTACAGAAATATCCTTGCCACATATTATTCTGAAAGTCAAATGATAATATGGAAATATAAACAATTTTATATCAATAAATTTTAAATTAGAACATGAAAAAAAAATCCCTTGAAATACATAACCTATCAAATCCCAGGAAAAAAAAAAGGTATAACATGAATAGTCCTATAATTATTAAAAAAAAATAGAATTTTTAAATTAAAAATATCCTACAAGAAATTATAGGCCCATAGAATCTACTAAACCCTTAAGGAAGAAATATTACCAGTTTAAAAAAAAAATCTTTCAAAAAATTTAAGTGGCATTGCTTCCCAACTCAGTATAGGAGGTTACCATTCTTCTGATACTAAAACCAGAAAAAGATGCCTCAAGGAATAAAAAAAAAATATCCCTTATTAATATAGACACACAAAAAAATCTAAACAAATCTTTAGCAAATAGAATTGAATCACATGAAAAGAATAACATCATAATCAAATGGGGTTTATCCCAGGAATACAAGATTGGAAGATCAATGTAATTCACCAGATTAAAACACTAAAGGAAAAATCACATAATCATCTCTCAAGAAAATAATTGACAAAATTAAATTTTCTGATTCTTAAAAATCTCAGCGAATGAGAAATAGATAGTCTTCAATATACTTAAAGTCTTTGAAAAATCAATAGCCAACATCATGGTTAATGGGGAAAAACTGAATTATTTCCATCTAGGATGAAAAATACGACAAGGACATCTGTTCTCATCACTTCTGTTGAGTATTGTATTAGAAGTTCTAGCCAGCACAATCAGCCAAGAAAAAAAAATAAATTATTTCCCTAGGAAACATTCACATCTCTCATCTGCCCTTCTATTTGAATGTTGAACTTGATCATTTATTCAGTTCTCTTTCATACAACCATGTTCCTGGGAATGACTTGAATTCACTTTCATTTCCAGAGAAGGACTTTTATCTGAAGTAATCCCATGATTCTTGCCTTATTCTTAATTGGTTTATAAGTAGATATGTAACCCACCTTTGGTAAATAGGACACGGTGTGACACTAGCCCAGAAGTTGCTAGAAGGAAAAGGAGACTGTCTTTAGAAAATCTACAGTAAGAGAAACTCTTTTCTTGTTGTGTCTGAACACCTGAAGGTGCCAGAGTCACCCTCTAACAGCTTGAGGACAGAGCCACCACTGACAGAGATTTACATTGCAATTTTCAGTTGGCAAATCATCCAATTCTGAAGTTTTCTCTTCCTAGGTTACCTATTCTCTCCAATAATATACGTTTTTATATTATAAAGCCAGTTTGAATGCATGCAATGGCTTCTTGCTACTCAATAGTATTCTCATACAGATTTTGGCACCAGAAAATGGGCAACGGTAAGAGATGTTGAAATGTGAAATTCAGAAAGTGGAGACTTAGGCCATGGAAAGTTAAGATGCTATGTTTTCTGTCCAATAACTTGGTGGCACTTGTTTTGCACATACTAGAGTTGGTCCCTAGACACAGAGCAATGGGTGGGTCACTAAAGTTGTGCAGCTCGTCTTTCATATGGCCACAGAAGATAATGACAGTGAAGGAAGACCTTTCCCAGCAGGCTGAACCAATGAGCATGTTGGACAATTTGATACACCAGGTGTTTTGCCCCATTTGTCTTTCTAATATGTTTTTATTGTAATTATTCTCTCTTTATAACTTAAAATATTGTTGGTAGATAAGTGTTTCTAACATGGTCTATCATGTCTTTTGCCCTCTCAACGTCATACTTAGATGATGCCTAGAAATTTAGGTTTCTGTCAATTCCCAGGGTTCTAGCAACATATGAATAAATTCAATACTGATATTAATAGAACAGAGGAAAAATTAAACTGGGTCCAAAGATATAGCTACCCCAAAGGATCAATTGCTCATAATTCCTGCCCCGCCATAAAACTGCTTATGAAAAAACTCACATAATCACGTTTATATTAGATATTGTCTGCAAATTTTCCTGACAATGTTTGATAAACACACATACTAATGGTGATAAAACAAATCACTCTAAACTTTTCTGAAGGCATCTGGCAAAATGTAATAAAAGTCTAAGAATGTCAGAATGTTAAGAAGTCTAAGAATAAATTTTTAGTCTAGAAATCTTTCCTGAGGAAATCATTTCAACTAAAAACAAGTATTTCTGCCAAAATATTCATCACATAATTACTTGTAATAGTGCAAACTTACAAAAATCATAATCACTTACAATAGACTGTTGCTGAAAAGACAGATCCATAAAAATAATGTTTTCTAACTTTAAAAAATGTGTTTAAAGTTAATTTATTTAGCTTGGGGATATACTTAGAGTGTAGAGTTTAGTAAGAAACATAAGACAAGTAGTTTACACAGATTTATCTGTTATTCTTAATATATAGAAAGATGTGGGGGCGCCTGGGTGGCGCAGTCGGTTAAGCGTCCGACTTCAGCCAGGTCACGATCTCGCGGCCAGTGAGTTCGAGCCCCGCGTCAGGCTCTGGGCTGATGGCTCGGAGCCTGGAGCCTGTTTCCGATTCTGTGTCTCCCTCTCTCTCTGCCCCTCCCCCATTCATGCTCTGTCTCTCTCTGTCCCAAAAATAAATAAAAAACGTTGAAAAAAAAAATAAAAAAAAAAAAGAAAGATGTGTATAATGCTGATAATTGTTTTTGGATAATGGAATTATAGATATTTTCAATTTTTTTTCAAAATTCTATACTCCTTTTTCACAATGAGAAAATTTTTCATTATGGAAATACAATACACATAGTATTATTATAATGAACTTGACCATGAGTCATAGACAACAAAATTATGGAAATCAGATTTCTCACCATTGTATGTTGAATTACGTTAAGCACGGCATCTTAAGATTCATAAGGTAAATAAATAATGCATTAAAATGTTTTAATTCTATCCCTCACCTCTAATATTTGAATTCTCATTTTATATGAAATATAATTTTACCTGTTGCATGTTATATTAGTTATTCTAATGGATCCCAAGTGAATTTCTGGTTGTGACGAAAAATTGATTGTTATTCATTTGACATATTATCAGAAGTATATGAAAAGTTAAAGGTGAGAAAATGTCTGTGTTTTTTAATATTAGTTATCTTTAGATCTTCAAATAACAGAAAATGCAAAATACGGCTAGTGTATTTATGGTTAAATTACATTCACAGGCACTTTAACAGACCAACATTAAACTTAGGCTATTCAAAATCCCAAGCAGAGTTTGTTTGATTATATTTAAAATTTTATTTTAACTTATAAATTGTATAGCCTAGTCTTCAGTTCCTATATGGGTCACTCTCCTCAGGCACCCGCCTCACTAACCAAGGTTGGCATCAATTTTTTCACCCAGCCAAGATTTTAGTTTCAAAAGTTGTTTTGATAAACACTTTCCACAGCTCCATTGAATTAAATCACATTAGGGAAACATGGTCCGAGTTAGATTTGGCTTGTCTACGTAGCACTTAAAACCAATCCAAAGGGAATCCAAAGCCCCTGCATATGGCTCAAGTACAGTCAAGAACCAAGGCTGCATGTAAATGAGAACGCATAGGTAGCTGGGCCATCTGTCTGCAAAGTCCTTCCTGATTTGCTTGTCGAGAATGTTACAGGTTTAGTTAAAGCAGGCAGTCACCAGGGGGAAAACCGAAGAAGACAGCTGCCTTCTCTCTGTAACAGAACAAGGCAACACTCACTAATAGGAGTTGGGACCTGTCTAACCTAATCACAGAAATCTCAAATGGTTTCTCAGCAGTCTATCCATCTATCACTGACATGGCTGAATCCTTAAAAATTTTGTCTATGCATGAGTAATAACTATTCCTTTTACTCTATTCAAATGAGAGTTTTTGCCTTTTATAGATCACAGACAACTTCCACAATAAATAAATAAATAAATAAATAAATAAATAAATAAATAAATAAATAAAAGAAATCTCAAGTGCGTTTGGCTTTGGATTACAACAGTAAAATATTACACAGCACATGTGGTATAGTTTTTTTTTAATATAAATATATTAGGGATGTCCTATTTCTATGAGAGATTGAAGTCACTTTAAATTTACTGTAAATAATTAGACTATATATCATGATAAGGTAAATCAGTTTACATCCCGAGATGGTTGAGGAAGTTAATCCATCGCCTCAGCCATGGAGACAGGTTATATATGTTATTAATTATGTTAAAAGACTTCCATCATGTTAATATAAAAAGTCACGCTACCTTTATTTCTTACTCAGGCTATTGAGTATGCTGCCTGTGTGTGAGCTAATTGAGAGATGTTTCTCTCACTGTTGAGCAAGACTTCTGTTAAATGGCAAGCATCCGCTCTTTTCTTATTTTTTTTTACATTTATTTATTTTTGAGACAGAGAGAGACAGAGTATGAACAGGGGAGGGTCAGAGAGAGGGAGACACAGAATCTGAAACAGGCTCCAGGCTGTCAGCACAGAGCCCGATGCAGGGCTCGAACTCACAGACCACGAGATCGTGACCTGAGCCGAAGTCGGCCGCTTAACCGACTGAGCCACCCAGGTGCCCTGCATCCACTCTTTTCAATAATCTTTTCATTGGTTATGTCACTTATAAAAGTATAGGTACTTAAATTGGTTCTCTTAATACCAGTTGTCAACCCAAAAAAAAGCATTGCACAAATAAAAAGGGCCATCAGCGGGGCGCCTGGGTGGCTTGGTCGGTTAAGCGTCCGACTTCGGCTCAGGTCATGATCTCACGGTCCCTGAGTTCGAGCCCCGCGTCAGGCTCTGTGCTGACAGCTCAGAGCCTGGAGCCTGTTTCAAATTCTGTGTCTCCCTCTCTCTCTGCTCCTCCCCTGTTCATGCTCTGTCTCTCTCTGTCTCAAAAATGAATAAACGTTAAAAAAAATTAAAAAAAAAAAAAGGGTCATCAACTAATATTGTCTTTAAGGAAAATTACTTAACATAGTATCTCGTCTGTACCATGGGGGAAACAGTACCAATATAGCAGTGTCATTAGTATTAAATAAATGACAGTAAAGTTTCTGGCATATAGGAAGTTGTTGGTAAATGGCATAATCATAAATAAATTTTCATATTCATAAAATAATTCACATATTCATAAAATAAATTTTTGAGTTCCTTCTATGGTATATGTACAGTTACATTCTGAGTGGTTAATATTACTAACAAATAAACATATCCATATATATGAGCTGTTTTCCTAGTATATCAAACAATCGGTTTGCTGAAGAGAAGTCCAAAATATGCCATAGGTAGAACAACGCATTATCATGGATTGTTCAGAGGGCAATGTGTCTAGTATATAAAATGTAGTTGATTGATGCGATCTATGTTAATCCCTGTTAAATTCTATTTTAAGCATAGTAATTTTAAAAATATTATTAAAAACAACTTTATTCTGGGGCGCCTGGGTGGCTCAGTCGGATAAGTTTCCAACTTCGGCTCAGGTCATGATCTCGCGGTCTGTGAGTTTGAGCCCCGCGTCGGGCTCTGTACTGACAGCTCAGAGCCTGGAGCCTGTTTCTGATTCTGTGTCTCCCTCTCTCGACCCTTCCCCGTTCATGCTCTGTCTCTCTGTCTCAAAAATAAATAGATGTTAAAAAAATTAAAAAAAAAATTTATTGAAATATGCTTCTGTGTATATGTTTAAATGAAGTAACAATTTATACTTAACTTGAAAACATATGTATTTTACTCAGAGATAAAATACTGGGTTTCCCTCATAGCGTGATGTGAAGGATTCCAGAAAATCTATCCCAAATCAACTCCTATCTGTATTATTATTAGAAAAATTCCTATCTTGATTAATTTGTACACCCATTATACTGTCTTTTTTTAAAGTTTATTTAAGTGAGACAGAGAGAGCGTGAGCAGGGGAGGGGCAAAGGGAGAGGCAGAGAAAGATTCTCAAGCAGACTCTGGACTAACAGTGCTCAATCTCACCGTGAGATTGAGATCTCACCACCGTGAGATCATGACCCAAACTGAAACCAAGAGGCTGATGCTTAACTGAGTGAGCCACTGAGGCACTCCTATTTTACTTTCTTTTTAAAAGAATAAACAACTCTCCTCTGTTAAGTTATTTAGCTGTCCCAGTTTACTCCCTACTTAGTATTTATTTACTGCTTTATTAGTTCCCAGTAAGTTTCTGATTTTGTTCTTTTGTCCACCTTCCAACACAGAAGGTGATCCCCTCTCAGGCTCCAGGAACATATACTGACTGGTCTATGACCATCATGGCACTCTCATGTCTATTACCATTTGTAGAATTTGGGGGGGTGGGAAGCATGACTGATTCTGATTAATGAGATATGAGACACAGGTTTCTGTATGCTTTTTCTGAGAAATGTGTCCTTTATCTTATCCTCTGAAACAAATCCAAGAATAAAGAACCCTTCTTCTTTACGTAGATATTGTTTACCCTGAATATAAAATCTGGAAAGACTTCAAGAAATGTATTTTGCTCTAGGTTGAAGATACAATATAAAAGACAACAGAAACAAGCAAGAGGTTGAACCTGAGGATATTTGGAGCTTACCTGATATCTGGGGATCCTATTACTTGAAATAATATAGATCCTTATATTATAAGCAACTTTGAGCACAGTCTTCTTTTATTTACTGCCAAGATCATCCCAACTGCTAATTGTCACCCAAGAGAAAATCAGGTTTATCATTTCCTTTCAAGAATAGGACAGTATTGGCATTGAGGAAATTGAAAACTGAGAAGTGGTAGATTAAAAAGGATATATGGCAGCAGCAAAGAAATATCAAACCACATCCTTCACAATTTCCTGTAACACATGCCTAGGAACCAACACTGAATTTCAAACAGGTTGTTCTCAGAGCTAACATCAAAGCACAGGTATTCCTCTGAACCTTTATCTTAATAGGATTTATAAAGTTAAATCAAAATTTAAAATTTTTCTAACACTAATCTAATAATCTCATTTGCATAGGTCTAAATTTGCATGTGTTAGAATTTAAATGTAGATTTTAAACTTTTACATCTTCTTAAAGACTATCACAGTGTCTTATGGAACATATTGCAGAACAAAATTGCTTATATAAAGTCCTTAAAATCAAGTTATCTACCCTGTTAATGATCAGATTTCTACCCTAAATGTTGGAAGCATTCAGCCCCTGATTTTACATTTATGTATGTTTCTTTCATTCCTACAATATCAGGTTTAATATCTGCAATTTCCAGGGGAAAAATATGATTAAAATTAGGTTAGAAACAAAAGTAGAACTCTGTGAAATCATTCTATTTTAAGATTTCAGAGGGTCTACATTAATGTCACTTTTTCACTTAAATTTACAGATTTCCTAAGAACCTTGTAGCAAGCACTGTAGATTGGTTACCCCAAATTGACTCATAACCCCTGCCTCTACTGAAAAGATGGTAATCCTTCCTGTACTCCATGGAGCTTCTTGTTCAATTGCATTAATGCCTAACAATAAAGTATTTAAGGAGTTTATGTTTGGATCTTCTTGAGTATTAAAGACCTAGGGTTTTGACATTTGCCCTTCTCTTTTTTTCTCTCCCTTCTATCTGCTTGGAACATAGACTGAGAGCCTTTGCTAAGGACTAAAGATTTTAAAATTGATTTTTTCCAGCTGCTATAACATATACTTTATACTTCAAAGTAATTTTTTTTGCATTTTATTATTTTTAAGAGAGAAAGAGAGAGACAGAGTGCAAGTGGGGTAGGGGCAGAGAGTGAAGGAGACACAGAATCCGAAGCAGGCTCCAGGCTCTGAGCTGTCAGCACAGAGCCCAACACAGGGCTGGAACCTATAAGCCATGAGATCATGACCTGAGCCGAAGTCACATGCTCAACCGACTGAGACACCCACGCACCCCTATACTTCAAATTTAATGCATATGTTTTTTTTTTAATTACACAAGAGTTTCTGACTATAATGTAATTAATTGGCAAACATTTGTTTACAGAAATATAAAAAGATATCCATCCTTAATTAGGATACAGAATGTTTCCTCCCTAATTGTTCCTACCCCATTGCTCACACACACACACACACACACTGATAGCAGGAAAAATGTCAATTTTATTATGATAGGATTGAGATGGGATGATGTATCTCAGTACGGTGTCCACATGGAATTTCTATGTCCAAATGGGATCTCAGAATAAGACTTACTATTTCACTCACACATTCTGCTACTCACAAACAAGATTCCCCTTATGAATGAAGCGTCCAGCCAGGGAAGACAGAAGCCATGATGAAGACAATAAAACTGTTCTCCCTGGGAATGGGTTTGCTCCTAAAAGGGAAGAGGCATGGCGAATCTCCCATGCCCTGTCAGTCTTTCTGGCGGGATTAAATATACCAAGGTCACGAGGCCTTCACTCTCAGACTGGCAGATTGAGCAGGGGGACAGTAAAGTCAGAGGCTACTTAGAGAAAATCTTTTGTATTAGAAACCAGGAAGGTGTTTTATCTTTCATCTATAAAGATAGTATTAATCGTATGTATTTAAATGTTATATATTCTATTTTAAAACAGATTTTAGGGGCGCCTGGGTGGCTCAGTTGGTTAAGTGTCCGACTCTGGCTCAGGTCATGATCTCATTGTCTGTGAGTTCGAGCCCCACATCGGGCTCTGTGCTGACAGCTCGGAGCCTGGAGCCTGCTTAGGATTCTGTGTCTCCCTCTCTCTCTCTGCCCCTGTCCTGCTCAGTCTGTCTCTGTCTCTCAAAAAGTGAATAAACATTTAAAAAAATTAAAAAAAAAAAAACTAATTTTAAACATGAATTTGATGCTCTTTCTTTAAACCATATTTAATTTACAAAAAAAATATTTATTTTGTTCCCTGCTTATACTTAACAAATACATTTCCTCTCTCATTACAAAATGTACACTGGTGAGTAGTAGCTGTGATTACTGATGTTAACTGCCTAACATTCAAATTACAAGAATACTTAAAATATATGACTGCAAGTAAAAAGGCATGCATATGACCCAAACTGAGAAGAATGTGCCCTTTGACAGCAGGACATAGCAATAGAAATGGGACAAATCCCTAAATTCAACATAATTATATAATAATATATAGTGTATATTTTCTTTTTAATTCAAGTTAATTAACATGCAGTGTAGTCTTGGCTTCAGAAATAGAACCCAGTGATGCATCTCTTACATACGGCACCCAGTGCTCATCCCCAAAAGTGCCCTCTCCAATGTCCAACACCCACTTAACCCATCCCCCCACCACTTCCCCTCCAGCACCCCTCAGTTTGTTCTCTATATTTGAGAGTCTCTTAGTGGTTTGCCTCCCTGTTTTTCTATCATTTTTCGTTCCCTTCCCCCATGTCATCTGTTGTGTTTCTTAAATTCCACATGAGTGAAATCTTAGATCTTTCTCTGACTGTTTTCACTTAGCATAATACCCTCTAGTTCCACCCATGTCATTGAAAACGGCCATTCTTTTTCATCGCCAAGTAGTATTCCGTTGTGTGTGTGTATGCGTGTGTGTGTGTTTCCATGTCTGTGTGTGTATATATACCACATCCTCTTTATTCATTCATCAGCCAAAGGACAATTGGGAAATTTTCAAAATCTGGCTATTGAATCAGCATCTTTGTATCCTTTGGATAAATACCTAGTAGTGCACATGCGGGGTCATAGGGTAGTTCTATTTTTAATTTTTTGAGGAACTTTTGTACTATTTTCCAGAATGGCCACACCAGTTTGAATTCCCACCAACAGTGAAAAGTGTTCTGCTTTCTCTGCATCCTCACCAATGTCTGCTGTTCCCTGAGTCTTTATTTCAGCCATTATGAAAAGTGTGAGGTGCTATCTCATTGTGGTTTTGATTTGGATTTCCCTGCTGACGAGTGATGCTGAACATATTTTCAAGTGCCTGTTTGCCACCTGGATGTCTTCTTTGGAAAAACGGCTATTCATGTCTTCTGTCCGTTTTTCAATGGACTGTTTTTTGGATGTTGAGTTTGGCAATTTACTTACAGATTTCGGATACTAACCTTTTATCCTATATGTCATTGGCAATATTTTCTCCTATTCTGTCTCTGGAACCCTCGACTTTTCATGAAACTTGAAAAAATATTTTTGAAGGTCTCATGTAAAGGATATATGCCAAATAACTGAAGTGGTATTTGTTATGATCCACAGAAGACACTTGGCCTCCTAGCCACCTCAATACCTCCTAGTAAGAGTCCGTACATGTCTTATAGGTGTCCTCAGTGGGGGCTGTAACACAGCTCCTTATACGAGTTCCCTGTATGCTCCATCATGGGCTGGGAGCAGCCAGTGAACATCCTGGCTTCCACAAAACCATGTTGATTTCAGAACACAGACCTGACTCAGAACTCTGTGAGGCACATTCTCGTCTCTCACATGTATCAATAAAGAAAAGATATAGCACTGATATATAACTGAAAACATATTAAGAGATAATTTAAGAAATATTTTTTTTTCAAATTAGAATAGGAAGTGTATCTTTAAAGCAGACATGAAAACAAAGGCAAAAAAGTCAATTGATACGTGGACCACACGAAAATGTAAACTTTCATAAAGTCAGAAACAACATTAACCTTCAAGAAAAAGTACATACCAGGGTAAAATAGTTGGGATTTATGTACTATAAAAATATCAATATTTACAATTCATGCAGAATTCCCCAAGTCAATAAGAAATCACAGTATTTCATAAAAATGGGTGAAGTATTAGAATATGAAAATCTAAAGATATTTTTCAGTCATCAGATAGTCTTTTGTGGTAAACCACAGCTTGCCTTGGAACATCTAGAGAAGCCTAAAGTAATTTATTAAAGGCACCAAAAAGCTCTGGATGCAGTCCAGATACACAAACAGGAAGATTTTCCCTCTCAAGATATTTGGAAAATTCTGAAACTGTTGGATGGTTGGTCAGTCACAGAGCTAAGCTAAAACCTCTGAATGGCAGACTAGACGGGCCTCCAGTTTCTCTCCAGCGAGGAGATAAAAACCTGCCAGACTCACTGGCAAGAACAAAGCTGGTTCACTGACACTGGGATCCAGTCCCCTTTCAAAGGGAGAGAGTGAGGACGGAGAGCCTTCATGTTTATTCACATGTTCAGCAATGGCACATGAACCCTTGCTCATGGACATTTGCTTCCAATTTCTGTGGACGAGAATAGTTTATATTGGATAAGTAACAGTCCCCCCCGCCCTCCTTGCTCTCTTCTATCATATTCTTTTGCAGTCTGACAATATCCAACATTTTCCTTGTTGAAAAATGAATTTTCCATTTTATGGTTCATAGACATAATGTAGTATTCTCAAGTGAAAATAAAAAATCAAACAAATCCGTTTGACCCTTTTAAGACTCGTAAGGGTCCTTATTATGAAATATTTAGATAGCGGGAGACAAAATGCCCTTTTATCATTATAAATGGCACTGTGTATTTTTGCATACATCCTTTACGATAGTTCCATAGTTTTCCATGAATTAAAGATAACAACAGTTTGAAATCGTTTTCTTTTTCAGCACTCACGAAAATAAGGTTTTCTAAAAAGTAGAAATGATAAAGTAAAAGAACAATACTAATCCTCTATATATTTTACGACTTTTGCCATATTTGCATGTTTGTTTTTGAGCAATTTTTTTTGTTTTAGCAATTTTGCAGCCTCTCTACTTTGATCCATAAGGACCGAGCAAACTCTCTTGAGAACTTTATCCCTATTGCTGTTAAGTCATGGAAGAAATAATTTTCACTTTTTTTTTTTTTTCCTCCACCTCTGCTCAGATCCAAACATCAGGGATCAAAAGCAAAATAAGCTCAAGTGAAAGGCATGTGTGCACACACAAATACACACAATGAGAGGTGTTTTATTACCTGGGGACATAAAAGTTTAGAGCCAAGAAGATGGAATGAATGTAAGTCAGTAACTTGAATATCCAGCTTACTGACAAACTCTCAAGGAAGCTGTCGATCCATGATTGATGAGGAAGGATATTTTGGATTCACTAGCTCTCTAAGAAAAATGTCCTTGAGGTATTTTAGTTGAAAGATCCATGATGTCAAATTCCCCACCAAGTAATGACTACATTACTTGAAGGAATTTGCAGCATACTTCAATTTCAAATTCATGCAATGAATGTAGAGAACTTATGATAGCTTGGCTTTTCAGAAAATAATTTTTTATACAGTTTCCTAATTTATGTTACATTAATTGCTACGAGTATTCATTTTCCCTTCCATTTTTCCTGTGTTTTATTTATCTATGACTTCCAATTCACACATGAACTTACCTAAAAACCAGAGATGTTCTTTTTAATAGAATACTGATCAATATTTTCATTCTCATTTGATGGATGGTTATCCTAGAAAACAGGTTAGTCTGATTTACTGAATAAAATGATCATTATGATCATGATGATAAAAGCGACCAACAGCTGTGAAAAACTTGCTCTGTAACTTGGCTTCTCCTAATGTGATTACCCGCTATTGGTTATATAAATTATCTCATAACTTTCATTTTACCAATATGGAAAATAAATCAGTACAAGAATTTAAACAACATAATTGAGATGACATGGCTAATAACAAGCAGTGATGACATTTGACCCAGAAGTCCCATTAGAAAGGCTATGCTTCTGCTATTCTAATACTGTTTCCTAAATTTAAGCTAGCCAAACAACAAATTGAATTATGTAAATATGTATATTACTGTAAGACATCATAAAGGTAAAAATTAGACAAATGAATCCTTCACCCATGTTTTGTAATATTTTCACTGGCATTTGAAGCAGGATCAAGTTCTACAAAAAACACTTATTAAAGAAACTTTTATAATTTTGGAAGAAAACTAATATTTTTTTGGAAAACATTCTATTTTATACAAGGAGTTCATTTAATATTATTTTTCAATTAAATTCTATTTCCTTTCATCTATGTTCTTTTATTTCCAAGTCTAAAAGAAAATTAATAGTTTCAATGCCCATTTGATATCTGCTTCCTGATCCTGGGTCAGTATCTCTACTTGGCTTTATGATTTTCCATATGAGACCCAAATCCCTGGTAGACTAATTTAAACAGATACATGCAAAATATTAATTAAGTTTACTAGTGAAGGCAAACATGGCAAAGATCCTCTGTTGCAAAAGACCAGCTTTTCTGCTTTGGACAAGTCTTTGCTTTCTTGTAATATGGTCTCTTCATCATAGTTTTCTTAACCCCCAAAGAGAAATTAATTATTCCTAGGCTTCCTCAACATATTTCCTCTTTACCTGATTAAGACTAATTATTACCTAGACACTGATCTGCTTACAGAAAATTATTCTTTAGAGAACTGGAAATTCAGGTAGGAAGCTTTATAAAGAGTGCTGCCATATAAAATACTACACTTGAATAAATAAAGAATACTAAAGGGTCTATCCATACCCATAAAAAGCAAACAAAAAATATGCTGTTTTTGTACAGGCACCTTTTTCATAGTCAACTGATGATATAGAAGCAACAATTACTTGAATTTTAATATAATAATAAATTATAACTTTTGTAATGAAAGATGAGTGACACATTTTAAACTTAAAGTGTCTTATATGTTCTTTTATATTTTATGGTTAGGACTTGACTTGCTATATCAAATTCTTATAGCATTCTTGGTTTTAACTGTAGTTTTTAAAATGTATATTTTGTGACCTATGGATTATTACCAGATGATTCTCTTTCTTAGCAGAATAGGGTTTCTTTCTTGCTTTCTTTCCTTCTGCCATTTAAAAAATCTTCATCCATCATTTCTCCTTTCTTTTTCTTACTTTCTTCCCTCCTCCCTCCCTTTCATTTTTTTCTTACTTTACTTTTTTTTTCTTTTGCATTCTTTTTTTATTAATTTAGCTTGATAATGAATAAATCTTAAAATTCTATACTAAATATAATTTAATATGACAAATCAGATGAAAGAATGTGATTTGTCATATTACAATATGAAAGAAGAATATGAAAGAAGAAGTTAATGTATGTTACAATCTTAAGACATGAAAATATTACTCTGTCCACATAAGAAAAACAATATGAAATCATTCTATCCTTAGAAATGCTCATATGTGTATTACATTTTAAAAATACCTTAAAAATGCTACAAAATTCTGAAATTATAATAAAATAATCATATTATTTATTCTTACAAATAACCTTAAACTTTAATTTGGTTTAGAACTTTATGTATTTTATTTTCCTTGAGAAAGTGTTTTTCCTTTGTGCCATTTTGAGCTTATATTTTTATTAATACTATTTTTAAAAAGCTTAGTATGATTTCACTTGAAAATACCTCTAGAACCATGGCTGAATTGTTTTACAGAATTTTTTTCTTCATTGTATTAGATGTACTAGCCAAAGTTGGAACTACAATGACTTACTTTTAATGAGAAAAATATTATTAACCACTCCAAAATAAATAACATAAAGAAAAAAGAATGAGTCATATCTATAAATGCAAGTCAATCAGAATCAATGTTTATATTGGGGCACCCCAGTGGCTCAATCTGTTAAGCATCCAACTTCGACTCAGGTCATGATCTCACATTTCATGAGTTTGAGTCTCCCATCGGCTCTGTGCTGACAGCTCAGAGACTGGAGGTTACTTCAGATTCTTGTCCTCTCTCTCTGCCCTTCCCCACTCACACCCTGTCTCTCAAAAATAAATAAACATTAAAAAAAATAAACAATGCTTATAGTGAAAGGAAAAAAATGAAGATATAAGGAGTTTAAATGAGTTCTATTCTTTAAAATATGAATTTTTCCACATCAGTGATATTTCTTGAATCATTCCAATAATGGCTAATTTTTAACTT
Source organism: Panthera leo (assembly GCF_018350215.1). Classification (NCBI taxonomy): domain Eukaryota; kingdom Metazoa; phylum Chordata; class Mammalia; order Carnivora; family Felidae; genus Panthera; species Panthera leo. The sequence continues at coordinate 223,862,823 of NC_056679.1, forward strand.
GTTAAACTTACTATTATTTTCTATAAGAATGAAACACAAAACAAGAATTCACATAAACACTTGCCTTAAACATTGCCATAATAATGCCATATTACCACACAGTTCCAAGGTCAAATTTTCTTCTTTTAAATTCATATGTTCTTTAAATTTTAATTGAAGTTTGGTTGGCCTACAATATTATAATAGTTTCAGGTGTACACCATCATGATTTGCTAATCTATGCATTATGCAATTTTCATCATAAGTATGGAGTTGCCATCTGTTACTCTACATTATTATAATATTATTCACTATATTCCTTATGTTGTACTTAATTCATACTTTCTTATATATGAGAATCAAGTTGTGCTTAATGTTTTTGTCCTCCATAAATTCATATGTTGAAATTCTAATGCCTAATGAGCTGTTATCGATAGGTGGATTTTTGGGAAAGAAATACGGTCATGAGAGGGGAGTCATCATGAGCAAGATCAATGCCCTTATAAAGGAGACCCACACAATTTCCTAACCTCTTCCACCATGTGAGGATAGAGGGAGAAGGTGCTGGCTATGAAAAAAAAAAAAAAAAAAAAAAAAAAAAAGCCCTCTGCAGAATGGGACTGTGCTGGCATAGTCTTCGACTTTCCAGCTTCCAAAACCTTAAGAAATCAGTTTCTGTTGTTTATAAGTTACCCAGTTGTGATCTGAATGGCCTAATACAACAGGAAAGAACAGTGTCTGTTTTGCACCACCAGAGTGAAAAACATCTCATCTTTCATGAAGCATTGGGTAGAAAACTAAGAGGAGCCATGTTTGTTTGTTTTTTAATCGGGGGGGAAAAGCAACCCTAGAGCAAATGTGGCTCTAGCCTTGCCTAAAAAGCAAACAAACAAACAAAATCAAAACAAACAAGCAAAAAACCCTTAAAAATATGACTCAAAAAGATCAGTTTCCAAATAGCTCAGTTGTGTCCCAGAACTAAGCTCAAAACAATTCACTTGCAAAAATAACCAAGATCCAACAGGAAGGGTTTAAAATACGTGCTATCTAATAAAACTTACCATTCATTAAAAGAAGAGAACACAATCCACCTGCCCTTCCCCCGCTCACACTCTGCCCTTAGTCCAGGCTTAATCCAGGAGGGTGGCTCATCCAGACTTGTGGTGTGAAAGCTTGCCTAGAGATCCACCGGCAGCAGAGGAAGGAAAGAGTAGCCACTGAAAAATCCACCCAGACCTTTCTTTTATAGTCTGGAGGAGCAAATGCTTCAAGACCCCAGCCCGAGGGCCCTGAAGCCTTCAGATGAAATGCAGCTCTGGGGTCACCTTGGTTTTAGCCAATGAAATGCATGTCAGCTTTCTGACCTCTAGAATGACACACGATAAACTGTATTGTTCTATGCCACTGGATTTGCGGTAACTTATTATAGCAACAATAGCAAACAAATACAGCTGCCATCCTAATATTTTATACAAACCTCTTGAAAACATTCACTATCAACCCTTGTAGGAAAGTTTGATCATGTCTCAATGTTTTCAATTTCTTACTGACAAGATTCACCACTAATACTAATATTCACCTCTGTAAAACCTTTCTCAGTCTCTTTGTAATTCTCTTCCTTACCCTGTCTCGCTATTTTTCTTTCTCTTACACAATAGCAAAATGTACTTTTTTGATCCCAAGATTAAGCTCAGTTTCCACCTTCTATTTCTTGTTAACTGAGTAGCTCTGTTTAATCTTCTATAGCATATATCACTTGTACTTTAAAATTCATTGTGTCATATGTTAATCAAACTGCCATTTTTTCGTTCATCTCTGTTTATCTTACATTTTTAGGGACATTAGAATTCGTCTGTGATATAACTGCAATTCTCAGTGTGTTATTTGTCTTTTGAATTTATTTTTCTGGATAAATTTTGTTTTGGTAATTCCATTTTGACCTGAGTTATTTCTTTTTATTTAATTTTAACAACAGCTATTAAAAAAAAAAATCATGGAGCTGCATCTTTAATAATTATACACAAAGTTGTCTCAGTCAAATCTCACAAGAGAATCTCTAAGTTCAGTTGTATAAAGAGAATAGATTGACTGTATCATGATGGTTAGTTCTTTACCTTACTGCTATGATTAAGGGGTACTAATAAATTGTTGATAAAATATAGAATTAGAAAGGCTAGGGTTAGTAAAATCACATATGGCAATAATAACGGTATGATCAATGCCCAGAGAAAAGATTGGGTCAGGGAGGTGGGTTAAGATCAAAAAAAAAAAAAAAAAAACAAAAAACAAACAGGCCAGAAGTTAATCTAATCAACACATTCAACAAAATCAGAAGAGAGGAAAATAGAGTTTTATGGCAATAAAAATGGGCAGTTTGGGGGGCAACTCGGTTGCTCAGTCAGTAGACTGTACGACTTTCGCTCAGGTCATGATGTCACGGTTCATGAGTTCAAAGCCCCACATTGGGGGTGTCAGCCGATCAGGGAGAGCCACTTGGGATCCTTTGTCCTCCTCTCTCTGCCCCTCCCCTGCTTGCACTCTCCCAAAAATTAAGTTAAAAAAATAAATAAAAGAAATGGGCAGTTTTGTATTAACAGACAGGAAGAGTGAAAGGGTGACCAAGCTGTAAATACAGTTTAAGGCACCCTGTTATGTTAGGTCTCATAACCACAAACTACTATTACCTGAACTTACCAGAGTCACAAAGCAAAGGTCACTTCTTTTTCAGGTACCTAGTGTCCCAAAAGACCTCATCTTAGGTCTTGTGGGTGATAGCAAGAAATAAAAATATTCAAGCTTAATTTTATAGGTACAGCTTAGAAGATTGAAGAACAGAACTTTGATAACTTTTAGAATATCTTCAAAATTGTCAAACTGCTAGTTGTTTAATGAAAAAATAAAAGCATTTCCTTATGGTTGGTAAGTCTATCTATGTATCTATGTATCTATCACCTATTTATTATCTATATATCTACCTATCACTTATCCATCTAAATATAAAAGTTAATTGAGTTTACCTTGAGAACATTTATCATTGTGTGTCAATATCAATTGCATTTGTGAAAAGAGGAGTATTAAAATGAAATGAGTCTGTGAGATTATGGGGAGAGGACCCCCAATAATGGAAAACTGTGAAGGAGACAGCAGTTTAGTCAGGTTCCCATCAGGCTAAACACTAATTTCATGGAAGGTGAGTCTTTCTGTGTTTTTGGTTGTTTGTTACATTAAATAGGTATTGTTCAGAGATCCAGTCTCTTGGTTCATTTATCATCATCATCTCAAGTAGATTATGGCTAATGATGGGTAAATATGCACTGGTGATTTGGATTTGTGAGGATGTGTATTTGTCTGTTGAACATGAAGTTTTGTTAATACAGTCATTTTTCAATCTCCCCCAAGTTGCAGTGATTTATATCCATGTAGATTTAAAAAAGTGGAAATTAATTTCATGCCATCAATTTACTTTTCCACTGAGTAATTTGGGATACAAGATGTTAGTTTAAAATGGAAGAAGAAAATTAACTCCTAGCAAAGTAATTTAGCCATGCAGTTGGACTTTATTTTTCCATTAAAGAAAGAACTTTTGAGTGTACATAAATTTTTAATTTTGCACTGAAAACAATATCAACACCCAGCTATAACAATTACTTCCAACCCATATGTATCTGTAATTATTAAATATATATCATGTCTTATTTTGTTACTCATACCAGTGGATTTTCTTTTAGAGATGATTTTGTCACCAAGTACATTTGTATAGCCACATACTATATATCAGGGTAGATTTTTAAAAAGCCCTTTTAAAAATTACTGGTTCAAAATAACAGAATTCTGGTTTTAGTGTAACACTAATTTTTCATTACCCAAAGATATACAAAGGAGTTTTGATATCCATCTATTCTTCAATTAGCTATACAAGGTCATCAGAAAACAGAACATTGATGTTCATTTAGCCTTGTTCTATTAGTAATGGGAATTTTCTCTAAAAAAGTTATTTAAATTAATGTTTTTCATTTATATATGCTCTATTTTATCTGTATTACCCAAATATAGAAGAAACTTAACAAAATATGCCTGTTAAAGGAAAAAAGCGACATCAGACCCATGGAAAAGGAGAAGAAACATGATTATATAACCTCTTCTGTAAGGATATTGTATATCATTATTTCCATTTTACCAGTGAAGTGTTTCAGGTTCCTGGAAAATGAGAAAATTATCAAAGATTGACTAAATAGTTGTCTAAGCAAATATGGTGCTCTTTCAGATCACCTCTGGAGTCTCTATATGTGTTTACTGCCATAACTGTTTATTGCAAACATACATAAAATACATCAGTTTTAAGGTCTTCACTGATATATTGGAGGCTTAAAATTTATCTTAGGACAACTACGTATATAGTGTATATGGAGGTTTTCCAAGAAGGGAATGGTTACATTTACAAACTGCTCTCCTCTTACAGAGCACTAACTCTAGACTTTAAAGAAAGTGGTGAGGTTATATTGCATAATCTAACTTTCAGTGAAACAAGTCACAGTACCTTCCTCTTTCGGCTACTTGATAAGGATTTTCAATAACGGAGAAGCCCATTATCACAGTTTCAGTACCACTAGGCTACGCATTATATCCCGTTTCCAATAACTTCATACTCATTACTATTCTGGTTACCTTTTTCAGGTTGAATTCTAAGTGATTCAAAGGTATTGCTTAGCACTTACATGGATAAACAACACTATCATCTTTTTTTTAAGTTGTAGACACTAAGCCTTTATGAATATAACCAGAAATCTCATCACCTTCTTCTACAGTCGTGATCCTGTCAATTACTGGATCTATCTCTTTGAATCATAAATCTGGCATCGAATATATCCACTACTCCTATCATATAATTTCACATTTCATTTCCCTAAGTACTCTGTATAGGACATTCCCCTTTGCTGCGTGCCTGCCGTGTCTATAAAAGAGTAAATCACATTCTGTGCTCTTATCACTTTTAGAAGAGTCCCAAACCCTCTGTATGGAGCTTCTTAAAGTAATTTTGAGACCTGGTGAATAAAAGAACTGGCTATTGCCATATGGAAAGGAAGAAACATAGGAAGCCATAGGATCAAATATGAATCTCAGGAAATACTCATTTTTGGAATTGCACAAATTAACTTGGGAAAAGAAAGTATCATTTGGGAACTCAGTGGAGCTAGGAAAAAAATATTAAAAAGTATCTCCAGGTAGAAACTCAAAAGCAAGTGGATATCAATAATAAGAAGACTTACACTCCCTCCCCAAATATAAGGTGTCATTTGCTATGAAAATTGTTTTAATGTGGCAACTGATGAAAACAATCTTGAACTAAGAAACCAAATAAGCATCTCTTATTCCTTCGCCCCCTATGATGGCCTCATAATCCTGTGAAAACAAATAATCATGAATAGAACAAAGTAAATAAAACAGAAAAACATCAAAACAAAACCTCATGTTCATTCAAAGTTACTGAAATAACATAGAAGGATCAAAAACCTTCAGCAAATCAAAGTACTCTAACACAATCTAAATAGAAGAAAAATCTAACACAGCATTGCAATATGAATTAGCTATAACTGAACTACTGCATAAGTTGGGGAGGGAACCTGAAATTCAAAAACTAAAACCAAAAATAAATCTACAGGAAAACTGTAAGAAAGATATGGGCAATTATATTATTATATGCAGAGCCCTTGAGGGGAGGTAGAGACAGGGGTTTGAGGTTATCCTTCCCAACTTCACAGACATCTGGTTTGAAATTCTGGCTTGGTGTGGAAAATTAATTGTGAGCACAACTTATATTGCCATCTTCAAGAAGAAATGTTAAGAGCTAAAATATACGCTTCCACGTTCCATTTTGTCCCACGCTTTAGTGACTAGTCATGCGTCAACCAGAGATTGTCCTGATACTCTTGGCTCTGGACTGGAAGCAGATTTTGCAGAGTTGACCCTGAATAGGTTTGAAGGCACAAAAGGACAACTTAGCACCTGTTTCCATAACTCTGCTACCTCTCCATACACACTGGTGACCTCTTGAGGTGTTTCTCAAGGAGGTGATGGAAAGGAAAATGCAAACCAGGTTTGAAGGTGAATCTGTACCATATGCTACAAGTGAAAAGTTGCTTCACTAAAGCCCACTTAGATAAGGCCATGAAGGACTGGTGGTGAAAACTTGTCTCAGTGAGAAGAAATTCAGATGATAAAATTAAACACACGCACACACACATGTGAGCACACGCAATTTCCTCTTTCCAGAGGTACATGATGAGAGCCAGATGAGACATTACCCACCAACGCCAGTTTGGAGGAACTGGTCTGAGGTGGGAACTCCAAAATTATTAATCTGAATGGTTCTCTAAGAAAGGAACAGATGTTTCCCTCCCTTTCTGAGAAATGGATAGAAAAATCTTAACACCTTCTACTTGGGAAGGATTCTGGGTTCTTACATTGGGAACATAAAAAAAATGACTCCAGCAAAGACAAAACTAGGGACTTCAAGCTCTACATCCCAGACAAGCGTCCACGGTCCTGGTTCACATACCTCCTTAAAGTGTAGACATATAGCTTTGGAGAGGAAACTGTCTCAAGATTTCTTTCACTAATTAGTCAGTCATAATTTAGCTTCTGAGAGGTGTTCTTTTGTAAATATTTTCTCTTCCGTCACACATTCCCTTCCTGAGGACATTAACAGGCAGAGAGTATATCAATGAGCTGTCCTGCGTCTGATGTTTGTTTGGATGCTATAAACACACGGCTCCCACAGAAGCTGGAGAGGGACTAGACTGAGCTCAGAATGTTTACAAATCCTGTTCCATCTTTCTAAGATCAGTTTGGCCTGTTAATATCCCTTAGCTGAAAGTCAAAGTTTCTCTAAATGCAGATCTTTCTGCATAAACGAACTGTCCCTTCCAGTTTCCAGTAACCTCTCCTTCACCTTATGTATTTGGAATGAGAGGTGATAAATTTCCCTTCTATTAACCCCACCTTAGTGCTTTCTCTATACCTTGTAGTTTTCCTATGTACATGGATACACCTTTTTAAAAAAATCTTAAAAAAAAACAACCCTCATAATATCTTTGAATGTGCCATTTCCTTCCTTATGTGACTCATCTCATTCTGTCTTATTTTTAAAATCCTCTTTATTTATATATTTTCCAACTGACCAAAGGGTACCTAAGATATCCACATCGGGTTTTTCATCATTTATAAAAGTTTTTTTTAAATATTTATTTATTTTTGAGACAGAGAGCATGAGAGAGGAGGGGCAGAGAGAGAGGAAGACACAGAATCCAAAGTAGCCTTCAGGCTCTGAGCTGTCAGCACAGAGCCCAAGTGGGGCTCGAACCCACGAACCATGAGATCATGACCTGAGCCGAAGTCCGATGCTTAACTGACTGAGCCCCCCAGGCACTCCAGGTTTACATCATTTTTTAAAATGTTTATTTTTGAGAGTGAGAGAGAGAATGTGCCTGTGTAAGTGAGCAGAGGAGGGGCAGAGAGAGAGGGACACAGAGGATCTGAAGCTGGTTCAGTGCTGACAGCAGAGAACAGGATGCAACTCACGAACTGCAAGATCATGACCTGAGCTGAAGGTGAACGCTTGACTGAGCCACTCAGGTGCTCCTCATCGTTTTTTGTTTGTTTGTTTTTTTTCTCTTCACACTAACATTCCTTTTTTTCTTTAGTGCTGTATCATAATAACTTCACGTAAACTTTCCCACATTTGCAAGTGATCATATCTGCCTTGATTTCCTATCTGTTTTGAAGAAATGTAGCTGAATATTCCTTAACACTCCCTACCTCACCTGGCTTCAGTTTCCTCCCTTGTCTTAAATTTTACTTGGAACACACGTTGGTCTGCTCTTGCTGCCACACACAATGCCACAGACCGTGGATCTTAGCCAAGAGAAATGTATTTTCTCACAGTCCTGGAGGCTGGAAGGTCCAGCTCAAGATGAGGACCGATTCAATTCCTGATAAGCGCTCTCTCCCTGGCTGCCACATGGCTACCCCTTCACTGCATTCTCACCTGAACTTTGCTCAGTGCCTATGCCCACAGAAGGGCTTTCCGATGCCTCCGATAAGGACGCTAATCCCATGCGCGCCTGGGTGGTTCAGTCGGTTAAGCATCTGACCCTCGATTTCAGCTCAGGTTATGATCTCACAGTATATGAGATGGAGCCCTGTGTCAGGTCCTGTGTTGCTTGGGATTCTCTCTCTCTCTCTCTCTCTCTCTCCCTCCCCTGCATGCATGCTCTTTCTCTCAAATAAATAAATACAACTTAAAAAAGACACTAATCCTATCAGATCTGGACCCCACTCTTATGACCTTATTTAACCTTAATTACTTCCTTAGAGGTCCCACCTCCAAACACAGCCGCAACAGGGGTAGTGGTTTTGACGTACGACATATGATTTTGAGAATACACCAACATGCAGGTCATAGAAAACAACTTGGTAGTGCTTCAGACTACTAGTCTCTGAATGTTGGATCATTTAGGACATTGGGGGACAAAAGCATAGTATCTTGGGCTTTTCTCTCTGTTCTGAGACCCCAAGTCAGGGTCTACTCCACTAATCCAGGAAGTTATTTCACTCTTACGCATTTCAACTTGTATGTTCCTCTTATCTTCATATGATTAAGAACATATGTTATGCAATCCAGAGTGTAATTTTCAGAAATATTTGTAAACATCCTTAATTAATAGTACTAGAAGAGGAGAACTTTCTGGGGCCCGTGGGTGGCTCAGTCAGTCAAGTGTCTGACTTCGGTCCAGGTCATGATCTCACAGTTCGTGGGTTCGAGCCCCTCATCGGACTCTGTGCTGACAGTTCAGAGCCTGGAGCCTGGAGCCTGCTTCAGATTCTGTGTCTCCCTCTCTCTGCCCCTCCCCTGCTCATGCTCTGTCTCTGTCTCTCATAAACAAACAAACATACATTTAAAAAAATGAAAAAAAGTAAAAGAGACCTTCCTAATGTATCTAAATTACAGGATGGTTTATTTTTTTAATTTTTTTTAATATTTATTTATTTTTGAGAGGCAGAGTGAGACAAATTGAGAGTGGGGGAGGGGCAGAGAGAGAGGGAGACACAGGATTGGAAACAGGCTCCAGGCTCTGAGCTGTCAGCCCAGAGCCTGATGCGGGGCTCGAACCCACAGACTGTGAGATCATGACCTGAGCTGAAATCGGACGCTCAGCCGGCTGAGCCACCCAGGCGCCCCGTGGATTGTTTATTTTTTAAATTACTACTAGTGTAGCAGAAGATCTTGTGCCAAATATTTGATTAAGATGTACCATTTGGAGAATCTTCTTCACAGTCTTAAAAGGTAATATATTTTTTAATGGTGGTAACTGTTGAATTTAACAATCAAAATCTTTCATAAGCAACTAAAATTTAAAAACAAAATAACAAGAAAATTAACATCACTGCATTTTACCATCTGCTTACATTTATGTTTAATGTGCCAAATCATAATTTGCAGACAAAAATTGTTTCTCAAGCTACATAATTAAACTTTAAAACAAAAATTCCTCACTTATAAAATACTAATGTTGACTTAGATATTAGAAGTGCAATTTTGGATGTTGAGAGGAGGGTTAGAAGAGTATGGAAGCGAACAGATCACAAATAGGCATCTAAGCAAGGGCTATACAATTTTTTAAACCTGAAAATAAGGCACCATTTTTTCATCCCAATGCCAATTTCTCAACTGTTCTTAATATTTTTTATGAGCATCAAGTAATATTTTATGGAAATTATTAGATGAAATATAATAAGATAGTTTACTTGTAATTGAAAGGATTAATCCAAATTTTCTGTGTATTTTCAAAGAGTAGATGTGTATTAATGGAAAACACATATAAAAAATCATTGAGTCAAAGATAAATGGAAGATGCATGACCACAGCCCTCACCCATTCTGTGTTACTTTTGAATATCTTAAGAATAGTTATTTTGTGCTTGCTTTTAAATTTTATCCCAGGAACTCCTCTCCTAGGATGCATTTATCTGTTTGTTTATTTTTTAGTTTGGATAGCCTATTCTGGATTACACTCAGAGAAAATGTGTGATGTGGGAGGAAGAAATCTTTAAGCATAGAGGTCAATGGCTATGTTGAAGTCAGCTAGAACATCCTGGCTCACAGTAATATAGCTCTATTTCATGGAACATTTATTATTACAACAACTAAGTATGGCACAGCTTCAGCTTGGCAAAAGTGATAGAATGCCTCCTGTAAATATTAATAACTTCACTGTCTTCATTTTGCACATACGTTCCCTTGACACCTTTGAATATATCAAAACTATTTTTAGAATTAGTCCCTCACAGTGGAAAGCATATATTTAATGTGGATTCTGAGTCAAATTACTACAAAAGCATTTTCAGATCCCTAAACGTTTCATAAGAGATATCCCAAGACACCACATATCATTCGGAGTGTCTACAAAGTAGAAACTGTAAATATCTGAACTTGAGGATGCTTTCCTACATGTGCATTTGCATTGATGAGTGCATGACAAAGACTTTATTTATGTTTATTTTATTTTATCACTCTCTACTGGAGAAAAGAAAAAGCAGGGTACTGATTTCTACAAATCCATGCAAATTTACACACAGCACATATGCTGTTTCTGTAGATAAAAATAATGAAACTGAAGTCTCTTTGGATTATTTTCCAATACATTTTGCACGTCTCTTCTTATGCAGAGAATTATCAATTTCTTCAAGTCTGTGTGTGTGTGTGTGTGTGTGTGTGTGTGTGTGTGTGTGTGTTTTAAATCTGGATGCATTTACTGCCTATTTGCAGATACATGCAGATACACACACACACACACACACACACACACACACACACACACACACACCCTACCTGGCATACATCTAAATATAGATGACAGATCTAGGTATAGATTACAGGAATAAAAGTATTTGTGTTATTTCATACTCTGAAACCAAGAAGTAGGACAGGAAGAACATATGTTTAAAACTATTATTGTTTAAACATTGTTATTATTTAACACATGACTTATTTACAAATTATGTGATATTATAAGCAGAAAATATCTCATGTACTTTTTATTTTTAAAGTGAATTGAGATGATTTTAATACATTTATCTAAAACATGTCATAAGTGTTTGAAATGACTGTATTTTATTTAATATATCAAATATGTTTGCTAATTCATATATTCTATTTAATATTATTTTAATTTTGTTTTTTGACTACTTTGTTATTTTCTTTAATATATGTAGTAGTAGTTTTATATTATTATGCAACTTTATAAATTTCATGATATCTTTCTAAAAATATTTACTTTCTAATTATTGCTTGTGTTATTAAGTATCAACTAATCCATAGCTATTGTAGTTTCCAGAGTATAATTTCATTAAAATATTTTTTCCTGATTTGTTTGTATGTCTGAAAATTTTCTATTCTCTCATTATTGGCCATGGCTTTGACTGAATATCTGTTTAAAATTACTACTTGGTAACTTTCCGTTATAAATGTATATATTGGGGCATATTGAAAAATTTGTGCTGGAGAAAGTCAATAAAGAATATATTAAATTTGAAAATCAATTCATCAATCAATCTACAATATTGGCAGAGAAGGACCTAGGAAAAAACTCTTTCATAAAAGCAAGTAGGACACTGACAAGAACTGTCAGAATCAACACTGTTCTTACTCTGGAAATTAAGCAAACATTGTAGCCATCTAGGGAATGTTTATTCAAGAAAAGGATGAATCTTGTGGAAAAAAAAAAAGTCAGTCTTTTCCTGTCTCATAGTTCTCTGGTAGCCCTTACTTCCAAAGTTGTCTTTATTCATTCTGATGTAGAGCTAACTCAGTGTGAAAAGCTTTTTATTCAGGCGCACTAAAAAAGAAAAAAAAAAAAAAAACCAGTTATATGCCATGTTGTTTTCCTGAAGCAGTAGACAAGAGTTGGGGCAAACAATGGATGAACCAAAAAGCTTAAAAAATTGAGGAATGAAATGACTATAGAGAAGTATGAAAATATCTAATATTTTTGGAGAATCTAGGTCTTGTGAATGCACAGTGTTGTTCTCATGCCTAGGGTTGCAAGGATATTCAAAAAAGATCTGGGAAGTCCCTGTACTCTCACCTCCATCTAATCTTGAGAGTCTATACAAGCGGGAGGTAAAGGCCAAGGCAGAGCTGTAATCTGCCAAGCTGAGTGTTAAAGACATCCTACAACATGCACACTTTGACCCTTAGCACACACTGCGAGACTTATTGGTCCCAGGTATTGAAAGAATTTCTGTCCTATCAGTAGCTGACCACTAAGCTAACTCCAGAGAGATTTCAGTGGTCACAAATGGCAAAGAAAACAGAATTTACAGAATTGTTTCAGAAAAGCACTACACAAACAAGCAAAACCATCAGCAGCAAATAGCACCAGAATAAAACAGCACCAAAAGAAAACAAAATAAAATTCCATCTGGGGATGGAGTAGAATCTGATTTCCAGAATCATCACGTATTATTATTTAAAATATCATTTTTCAATAAAAATAACATATATGGAACCTGCAAAGAGCAATAAAGTATGGTCCTGGGGGAAATGTCTAAACAAGCCATCCCTGGAAAGACCAGAGATTAGGATTCATACTGATATATGATACAATATGGATAAACCTTGAGAACATTATGAAAAGTGAAAAATGAGATGAAAAAAGGCCACAAATTGTATGATTCAATTAAAATAAGAAAATCTATAGAAACAGGAAGTAGATTATTGGTGGCAAAAGGCTGGGGGTGGAAATGGGAACAGCTGGCAATAGATACAAGGATTTTCAAGAGTGAAAAAACATGTCAATACGGCAACAACTTCTAAACTTCACCAGGGTCAAAGACCTAAAGTATTTAAAGAGCTAGCATCCTTTACACTGTTGGTGGGAATGTAAACTGGAAAACAGTATGGAGATTTCTCAAACAGTTAAAAATAGAATTACCCTCCCATGTAGCAATTGCACTACTAGGTATTTACACAAAGGGTACAAAAATACTGATTCAAAAGGATACATGCACCCCGATGTTTATAGCAGCATTATCATCCATAGCCAAATTATGGGAAGAACCCAAATGTCCATTGACTGATGAATGGATAAAGAAGATGTGTTTTATACACACACATGGAATATTACTAAGCCATCAAAAATAATTAAATCTCGCCACTTGCGACAACATGGATAGAGCTAGAGACTATTACACTAAGCAAAATAAGTCAGAAAGAGACAAATACCATATGATTTCACTCATACGTGGAATTTGAGAAACAAAACAAATGAACTGGGGCCAGGGGAAGAGAGGCAAACCAAGAGACAGACTCTTGACAGTGAAAAACAATCTAGTGGTTTCTGGAGGGGAGGTGAGGGGGTTGGTTGGATGGGTGATGGGTATTAGGAGGGCACTTGTGACTGGCAGGAAGCGTTGTATGTAAAGGATGAGTCACTGAATTCTACCCCTGAAGCCATTATTGCACTGTATGTTGACTAGCTAAAATATAAATAAAAACTTGGAGGAAAAAAAAAAAGAATAAAACAATGTATAAAATCTTAATACCCCCTATGTGGTTGTTACAACTATTACATCTTTCTTTTTTTGTTCCTTTATTTTGTTTCCATGCCATTAATTTCTAGAAATAACTGGGTTAGATTTGATGAATTATCACTATCTTTCTATCTATCTATCTAGTCTATGTATATGTGGGTGATCCCTACTGATGTTACTTAACATTTGCCTCTATTCCATGTGTGTCCTGTAAATTGGAAGCCATAGCTACATAGTGATTATACCCAGGTCCAAATCACTTTGGTCAGACTGCCATAAAAGATGCACAATACATTTTATGCTGTATTGTGTGAACATAAACACAATATCTTTATGAATTTGATCCCTTTTAGTCAGGTTGAGACCGATCAGTGGTGACAACATAGTCTTCCAATTACAAATTCCCCACTCACATTTTTCTATATATATTTAGCATTCACCTACGCTTGATTTACCCCATACTACAATCCAAACAGGACAAGTGAAATAATTGCTTACCTTTTTCCCATTAGATCAATTTTTTTTTTATGAAAAAGAAACTTTTTTCTTTTAATCTTTCTTTTACATGAAAATAGATTGGATAAATAGATGTCACTGTTAAGTAAAAAAAAAAAAAAAAAAACTTAAATGAAACAGAATCGGTATTTATGACCTTGAGAAAATATCCATCATTTGGTTGTTATTTTAAGACCAAGAAGGGTCCAAAAATGAGATCCCCTTTTCCTTTTATTTCTATGGCAGGAAGCAAGAGCCAATGACATTCTGAGGTGAAGCAGCTAATAACCAATTTTAATTACCAAATACTGTAATATAAAGAATTTGTCCCCAGTAAGCCAGCTGTCAACCTCTTTAGAGGGGATAAAAACATTGAAAGTTGCAGGATCACATGACTGCTCCTGATAGTTGTACACAATCCAGAGTGACAAAAATGTCAATTCACACCTTTACATTCTAATCTTAAACATAGAATAAAACTTAGGGCCGTTATCTAAATAAAATACTTTCTAAGCTATTATCCCTTGACTTTTAAAAGCCCAGTTCGGAAGACAACTTTACAAATCACTGAATTAAAACACTATTTGAATTAACAATAATTATAAAAAGTTGTTAAATTTAGGAAGAAAATATAAAATCATGAAAACTGGAATACAAATTTGTCAGAGTTGTTGGATGTTCTAGAGAACACTGAAGCACAAATCCTGTCTGATCTGCTCCCCACTAAAATTTTCTTCCTAGAAGAAATTAGTATTCGCCCTTCCTCTCCCTAATTGTGAACTCACAAAGCCTAGCATTTCAACTTAGAATTGCTCTAAGGATATTCAGGATGAATATTAGTTATAAAACCAATATGGCCACAAGAAATACCAGAAATTTGTGAGTTTAAAACATTTGTAATGTTTATTTGTTTTTGAGAGAGAGAGAAACAGAGCAGAGCAGGGGAGGGGCAGAGAGAGAGGGAGACACAGAAGCAGCTCGAGGCTCCAGGCTCCCAGCTGTCAGCACAGAGCCTGATGTGGGGCTCGAACTCACCAGCCATGAGATCAGGACCTGAGCCGAAATTAGACACTCAACCAACTGAGCCACCCAGGCGCCCCAGAAATCTGTGCGTTCATACTAAAAAGTGTAAATTTCATGAATAAAAATTTTTGGAGTGTTGACTAAGGCAAACTAGACAAAATTTTGGTTGCCAGCAACCATTAGAAACATAGCATTGGTTACATCTAGAGTAGCTGATAGATTCTGACAGTTCAGATAATGTGAATGTGGGCTAAATAATTACCATCTCTGAAATGACATTTATAGAAAAGAGAACTTTTGGTAAAATTTCAAGGCAAAAAATAAATTGATACGGTAAATAAGTAAGAGTGCATATATGGGGCAAATTTAAATCTTCTTAACAAGTTTTACTGATTATGATAAAAAGCTTAAAAAACATTTTATTGGAAAGTAAATGCAAACATATCAAGGAAAAATCATCAAAATAGAAAAAAAAGAAAACATTATTTGTGATTAAAGAAAAACTCAGGATGAAGAATAAACCTTACAACAACAACAAAAAATTCTGCTGAATGCACTAATACAGATTTAGAAGATAAAGTTATTGAAAATGACTTTTAAGACAAAGGAGTAATTAAATATAAGCTTTTTGAAATTGTAAAATCCAATAAATATAAACAAAATATAAAACAAGAAAATATAATGCAAAAAACAAGGACATGGGAATTGTCTGTGTGATTATATTGTTATCAAATTAAAATATTTTAAAGCTAAAATATTAGAAAATATTAGAAACAATAAGGAGAGTTTAACAAGGTGGTTGAATATGAAACCAATATAAACAAGTTCCGGTTTGACATATACAGAGTTTGGAAATGCGCTTCCTCACAGCAATTGAAAACCTGAACACACTACAAATGAAACAATACTTCTTGGATCTATAGGAAGAGGGGGGACACAGAAAAAAATCACTGCCCCCAAGATCAGAGAGACAGGCCAATACTGGGGGACACAGCTTACCTGAGCAGAGACTCCTGAGCAGAAGTCACCTGGGGACCAATGTTGTGGTAGGAGAACCTGCCCTCTAATTTAGAAATTCCCGAAGGCTCAGTGTGGACAACTCTCAGAGTTATAATACTGTGAAATTTAAGTCCAGGCGCTTGTCCAGCTTCCCATAGTAAATATCAGAGAAACATCTTCGGGCTTCTGGCAAGGCATGGGGAATAGAGAACATTTTGAAACATCCCAGAGTACTCTGTTCGTAACAAAGCCTGAAACGAATTAATCAGAGCCTTACCTCCTCGGGTATTATCAGCGTCTATCTTGCTTGGGGAAGGGAAATGCCCAACTCCTATCTGTTCTCATTTTCCAATGGGAGAGGGGAAGTAGTCCACTCCAGCCCACTCTAGCTATCCTATCCCACATGAGCAAAAAGAAAAAAGAATAGCGATACTTGTGAAGTTTAGAGTTCAGAGATATAGACTCACTAAAGACTGAGGATGAATCATGGGCATATAGAATGCTCTCCCAACGACCCATACATCACTACATTACTAAGGCCTATTTACTTCTTTACTATTTACTATTTACTTTATTTATTTCTCTTTACCCAGTACATTCTATTTGGCTATCAAGAAAGACGTACCACAAGACAATTAATTAATTAATTAGCCCAGTTTGAAGAGACAGAGCAAACATCAGAACCAAATAAAACAATGATATTGGAATTATCAGTCTGGGGATTTAAAATAACTAAGACAATATCCTAAGGGCTCTAATGGATTAAGGAAAAGAGCATGCAAAAACAGATGGACAATGTCAACAGAGACGTGGGAATCCTAAGAAAGAATCAAAGAGAAATACTAGAGATCAAAACCACTGCAACAGAAATGAATAATGTATTTGATGAGTTAATTAGTTGACTGGATGCAAAAAACATGACCTAATTATATGTTGTCTACAAGAAGCCCACTTTAAATATAGACACATACAGATTAAAAATTAGATAATGGAGGAAAATATATCACACCAACATTAATCAAAAGAAAGCAGAAGTTATGATTAATTTCAGACAACAGATATCAAAGTAAAGGAAATTATAAGGGACAAAAGGAGCATCCTAAATGATAAGGATATCAATTATTAGGGTGCCGACTGAGTAGCTCAGTCGGTTAAGCGTCAGACTTTGGCTCAGGTCATAATCTCAGTATTTGTGGGTTTGAGCTCTGTGTCAGGGCTCTGTCCTGACAGCTCGGAGCCTGGAGCCCACTTTGGATTCTGTGTCTCCCTCTCTTCCTGCTCCTCAACCCCCTCAAAGATAAATAAACATTGAAAACATTTTTAAAAAGATGTCAATTACCCAAGAAGACATAACAATTCTTATTGTATATGCACCTAACAACAGAGCATCTAACTATGTGTGGCCCAAACTGATAGAAATGCAAGAGAAAGAGACAACTCCACTGTCAGAGCTGGAGATCTCAGTACCCCACTTTCAGAAATGGACAGATACAGAAGGCAAAAAGTTAATGATATGATTGAATTCAACGACACCATCAACCAACTGTATAGAATTGATATCCATAGATGATTTCATCCAACAACACCAAAGTACACACTCTTCTAAAATTCACATGGAGCATTCACCCAAGATAGACCACATTCTGGGCCATAAAACAAATGTCAACAAATTTGAAAAATTAAAAATCACACAATATCTGTCCTCAAACCATAGTGGAATTAAACTACAAATCTAAAATGAATATATAATTGGAAAACCCCAAAATACATGGAGATTAAAAAATCAGACTTCTAATTGTACATAGTTTAAAGAAGAAATTTCAAGAGAAATTTTAAAAATATTTTTAATTAAATGAAAAGGAGAACACAACATCAAACTATGTAGGATGCAACGAAAGAAAGTAGGCTTAGAGGGAAATTTATAGGATTGAATGCATGTAGTAGAAAAGAAAAAAAGATCTAAACTCAATAATCTATATTTCCACCTTAGGAAACAAAACAAAACAAAAAAGATAAAAAGGAAGAAAAAGAAAAAGGGCAAATTAAAACCGAACTAAGTGGAAGAAAAAAAAATAGGAGTTAGAGAAGAAATCAATGATATCAAAACAGGAAATCAATAGGGAAAATTAACAAAATGAAGAGCTGCCTCGTTCAAAAGATTAATAATATTGAAAAACTGGTGATACTTTATTTAAAATACGAGCAAAAAAACCCCACATCAAATATTTGATACATTAATCATCAGGAAAATGCAAATCAAAGCAACTTTTTCTTTTTTATTGTTGTATAATCAACATCGAGCTTCTTCTGCCTTCTACCATTCTTTTCCAGAAACATAACACTTGTCCTTCCATTTTATTTTTTTTTTCTATCTAAATCAATACTTTTATTTTTATTTTTATTTTTTTTATTTTTTATTTTTTAATAGATGAAATTTACTGTCAAATTGGTTTCCATACAACACCCAGTGCTCATCCCAAAAGGTGCCCTCCTCAATACCCATCACCCACCCTACCCTCCCTCCCACCCCCCATCAACCCTCAGTTTGTTCTCAGTTTTTAACTGTCTCTTATGCTTTGGCTCTCTCCCACTCTAACCTCTTTTTTTTTTTTCCTTCCCCTCCCCCGTGGGTTTCTGTTACGTTTCTCAGGATCCACATAAGGGTGAAACCATATGGTATCTGTCTTTCTCTGTATGGCTTATTTCACTTAGCATCACACTCTCCAGTTCCATCCACGTTGCTACAAAAGGCCATATTTCATTTTTTCTCATTGCCACGTAGTATTCCATTGTGTATATAAACCACAATTTCTTTATCCATTCATCAGTTGATGGACATTTAGGCTCTTTCCATAATTTGGCTATTGTTGAGAGTGCTGCTATAAACATTGGGGTACAAGTGCCCCTATGCATCAGTACTCCTGTATCCCTTGGATAAATTCCTAGCAGTGCTATTGCTGGGTCATAGGGTAGGTCTATTTTTAATTTTCTGAGGAACCTCCACACTGCTTTCCAGAGTGGCTGCACCAATTTGCATTCCCACCAACAGTGCAAGAGGGTTCCCATTTCTCCACATCCTCTCCAGCATCTATAGTCTCCTGATTTCTTCATTTTGGCCACTCTGACTGGCGTGAGGTGATATCTGAGTGTGGTTTTGATTTGTATTTCCCTGATAAGGAGCGACGTTGAACATCTTTTCATGTGCCTGTTGGCCATCCGGATGTCTTCTTTAGAGAAGTGTCTATTCATGTTTTCTGCCCATTTCTTCACTGGGTTATTTGTTTTTCGGGTGTGGAGTTTGATGAGCTCTTTATAGATTTTGGATACTAGCCCTTTGTCCGATATGTCATTTGCAAATATCTTTTCCCATTCCGTTGGTTGCCTTTTAGTTTTGTTGGTTGTTTCCTTTGCTGTGCAGAAGCTTTTTATCTTCATAAGGTCCCAGTAATTCACTTTTGCTTTTAATTCCCTTGCCTTTGGGGATGTGCCGAGTAAGAGATTGCTACACCTGAGGTCAGAGAGGTCTTTTCCTGCTTTCTCCTCTAAGGTTTTGATGGTTTCCTGTCTCACATTCAGGTCCTTTATCCATTTTGAGTTTATTTTTGTGAATGGTGTGAGAAAGTGGTCTAGTTTCAACCTTCTGCATGTTGCTGTCCAGTTCTCCCAGCACAATTTGTTAAAGAGACTGTCTTTTTTCCATTGGATGTTCTTTCCTGCTTTGTCAAAGATTAGTTGGCCATACGTTTGTGGGTCTAGTTCTGGGGTTTCTATTCTATTCCATTGGTCTATGTGTCTGTTTTTATGCCAATACCATGCTGTCTTGATGATGACAGCTTTGTAGTAGAGGCTAAAATCTGGGATTGTGATGCCTCCTGCTTTGGTCTTCTTCTTCAAAATTACTTTGGCTATTCGGGGCCTTTTGTGGTTCCATATGAATTTTAGGATTGCTTGTTCTAGTTTCGAGAAGAATGCTGGTGCAATTTTGATTGGGATTGCATTGAATGTGTAGATAGCTTTGGGTAGTATTGACATTTTGACAATATTTATTCTTCCAATCCATGAGCAGGGAATGTCTTTCCATTTCTTTATATCTTCTTCAATTACCTGCATAAGCTTTCTATAGTTTTCAGCATACAGATCTTTTACATCTTTGGTTAGATTTATTCCTAGGTATTTTATGCTTCTTGGTGCAATTGTGAATGGGATCAGTTTCTTTATTTGTCTTTCTGTTGCTTCATTGTTAGTGTATAAGAATGCAACTGATTTCTGTACATTGATTTTGTATCCTGCAACTTTGCTGAATTCATGTATCAGTTCTACCAGACTTTTGGTGGAGTCTATCGGATTTTCCATGTATAGTATCATGTCATCTGCAAAAAGCGAAAGCTTGACTTCATCTTTGCCAATTTTGATGCCTTTGATGTCCTTTTGTTGTCTGATTGCTGATGCCAGAACTTCCAGCACTATGTTAAACAACAGCGGTGAGAGTGGGCATCCCTGTCGTGTTCCTGATCTCAGGGAAAAAGCTCTCAGTTTTTCCCCGTTGAGGATGATGTTAGCTGTGGGCTTTTCATAAATGGCTTTTATGATCTTTAAGTATGTTCCTTCTATCCTGACTTTCTCAAGGGTTTTTATTAAGAAAGGGTGCTGGATTTTGTCAAAGGCCTTTTCTGCATCGATTGACAGGATCATATGGTTCTTCTCTTTTTTTTTTGTTAATGTGATGTATCACGTTGATCGATTTGCGAATGTTGAACCAGCCCTGCATCCCAGGAATGAATCCCACTTGATCATGGTGAATAATTCTTTTTATATGCTGTTGAATTCGATTTGCTAGTATCTTATTGAGAATTTTTGCATCCATATTCATCAGAGATATTGGCCTGTAGTTTTCTTTTTTTACTGGGTCTCTATCTGGTTTAGGAATCAAAGTAATAGTGGATTCATAGAATGAGTCTGGAAGTTTTCCTTCCCTTTCTATTTCTTGGAATAGCTTGAGAAGGATAGGTATTATCTCTGCTTTAAACGTCTGGTAGAACTCCCCTGGGAAGCCATCTGGTCCTGGACTCTTATTTGTTGGGAGATTTTTGATAACCGATTCAATTTCTTCGCTGGTTATGGGTCTGTTCAAGCTTTCTATTTCCTCCTGATTGAGTTTTGGAAGAGTGTGGGTGTTTAGGAACTTGTCCATTTCTTCCAGGTTGTCCAGTTTGTGGGCATATAATTTTTCATAGTATTCCCTGATAATTGTTTGTATCTCTGAGGGATTGGTTGTAATCATTCCATTTTCATTCATGATTTTATCTATTTGGGTCATCTCCCTTTTCTTTTTGAGAAGCCTGGCTAGAGGTTTGTCCTTCCATTTTAAAAGACAAGAACACTAGCAAGCTATTGAAGTAATTTTCAAGTATCTTGAATGTTTCAACACAATCAACTTTCTCTGGATTGCTCTTTGTTATAATAACATCAGTTTTCACCTCAGATCCATCTGAATATTACATTGATTTAAAAATTCCCTCTACAAAGTTCTGCTTGGCTTACATCTTTGTCTCTCCACACTTTCTGATTGCCTGAAGTAGGAGAGAGCTGAGCTGTTCCTAAATTTGTTACTCCTTAACACCTTTTCATCTAGGTCTCAACCAGCTCCATCTGGACTGGCACTGACTACTCAGAGGTATGTTTTGGAAAAATGGATCTAATCTTTAGCCCAGACTTTAACATACTATTAATTCTCAAAATACAACTGTTGTTTACTAGTATAACTGTAACTATTTCAGACATGTTCCCCAGCCTCTAGAGCATATGCAACCCTGCATTTCTAGAACAACCTTTGCATGGCTCTAACTTCATGATTTCATTCCCCTCTTGAGTATGTCTGATGTCTGATAGTTGTAAGCAATCTGAAAGCACAGATCATATTTTATTCATTTGAACTAAAGAGATAAATATTGTAGGAAAATGTCTTCTAGACAGATGGAATATTACAAAGGCCCTGAGATATAAAAATATTTCGCAATCTAAAAAGTGAAAATGTCTGGTTGCATTGATGCAAATTAAGTAAGAAGATGTATTTGGAAAGCTGAAGTTAGACAAGCATTCTTGCAGGGTACGCTAGACAGAATGGGTTTTTTATTCTAACTCTAATTAGGAACCATTGAAAATATTTAACCAGGAGTGTCCCCACTTGAAGTTTTACACTTTAATTAATTTATTTTTAATTTTTTAACATTTTTCATTTATTTTTGAGAGGTACAGAGAGAGCACAAACAGGGGCAGAGAGAGAGGGAGACAGAATCTGACACAGGCTCCAGATTCCAGCTGTCAGCACAGAGACTGACCTGGGGCTTGAACCTATGAACTGCCAGATCATGACCTCAGCCGAAGTGAGACTCTTAACTGACTGAGCCACCCAGGTGCCCCTGAAGTTTTATACTTTTGTTTTTCAATGTTTATTTTTGAGAGATAGAGCGAGCCAGTGCATGAGCAGGGAAGGGGCAGAGAGACAGGGAGACAGAGAATCCAAAGCAGTCTCCATGCTGTCAGCTCAGGGCCCAATGTGGGGCTCGAACTCACGAATTGTGAGATCATGACCTGACTGGAAATCAAGAGTTGGACGCTTAACCGACTGAGCCACCCAGGTGCCCCTGAAGTTTTATACTTTTAAAAGAGAAATTTTGAACAAAATAAGGAATGAACATGGGTATGTGCAAAGACAGACATTACAGTCTTCAGTGGAATGATGCTTATGACCTGAATTAACACATGGCAATATAGATGACCATAAATGGACAAATCAACACTAAATTATTAAGTTATAACTGGCAAAACCAATAAATTGGGTATAGTCTAAATGAAAGAAATAAACCAAGTTAACCATTATTTCTATTTTAAGGATCAAAGGAACATGGTGGCAAATTTCCTGAAACAGTGACTGAGGGCTGGGGGAGGTGCAGGTTTACAGAATAAAACAAAAGTTCACTTTTTTTTTTTTTCAAATGTGACTTCAAGGAAATGGATGTCCTCAGAAGACAGCCAATTTTTCCCTTTGCTAAGAGTGGAATTAAATCTTTCAATTACATTTAAATGTTTCTTAAATTTAGGGAGTCAAAACATAACAATATTCCAATTCCCAAGATTGAATACCTTGATGATAATACCTTGCATAAATTCTGTTCAAGATAGATGGCTTGTGTGCCAGAAAGTTAATTAGGGGAGTTGTGATAAGAAATTTAACTGCCAGTAGGACTGAATATACACTTGCTGGGGTCAGCATGTGTTCTCCCTAAAGAAAACACCAAATGATATGCCAAATTATAATCCACAGATTTCATGGTAAACTGGGAATCCAGGGGTAATTAAAATGTAATCCGACCAAAATAGGAATATAACTGCCGCTTGTCTTTGAAAGACCTAGTCCTTAAGTAAATTGAAAAGTAGCTGAATAGAAGAAAAAGCAGGAAGTAAGGATGGCAGTTATTATATTTTCTTTATTACTTTAAATATCAACTTAAATACTGTTATATTTTAGCCCTGTTATTTCCAAATGAATGTTATGTTACCTATTGGCCATTCGTCATTTCATGAAGCAAAAATTAAAAGAAAAACTATTGCCTGGAGCTTTGATTCATCATAATAAGCATCCAAGCCTGCTGTACATTTTTTCTAATCTGAAAGATAAGCGTGGGTTCTTTTTCAGAGTCACATTATAATTCTACTTGCTCTAATAGTATGTGAATAATGAGGGCTTCTCTCTTTGAGTGGAAACTGATTAATTGGTAGAAAATACAGGAACAAAGTTGAACAGTCTTTGAGAACTTAATGATTACATGGTTTCTTTTCAGTAATGAAACCTTTATTTTCTCAGAGAGAATAAAATGTTATATAAACAGAAGCCTGAAGATCCATATGAACAATCAGAACAAGATGGTACATAGAAGTAAAATATTAATTACTGTGATTCCAGTTCTAATGGAAGAGACTCAGATTCTTTTTTTTATTATCATTATTTTATTTTATTTTATTTTATTTTATTTTATTTTATTTTATTTTATTTTTAAATATATGACATTTATTGTCAAATTGGTTTCCATACAACACCCAGTGCTCATCCCAAAAGGTGCCCTCCTCAATACCCATCACCCACCCTCCCCTCCCTCCCACCCCCCATCAACCCTCAGTTTGTTCTCAGTTTTTAAGTCTCTTATGCTTTGGCTCTCTCCCACTCTAACCTCTTTTTTTTTTTTCTCCTCCCCTCCCCCCTGGGTTTCTGTTAAGTTTCTCAGGATCAAGACTCAGATTCTTGAAAACAGTAGGAAGAAGCTACTATAAAGACCTATTTTACTAAACATCATAATATAGAGAGAAGGTGATCTGACTTATGGGCTTTCAAGTTTACAGTGGAGCAAGAGTTATTGGAAGTGTTCTGAGCATGTTTAAGCTAGGCAAGACTGAGCTATGATGGTACATAGGTTAGGTATGTTAAATGCATTTTCGACTTACGATGTGTTTGTTGTGATGTAACCCCAGTGTAAGTTCAAGAAGATCTGTAATTACATGTGTACCCTTTTTGTTCACTTGCTATTTTTTGTTTTGTTTTGTCCACACAGGGTTTATATTAGTGCATGAGATAAAGAAAAAGTAAAGCTGCATCCTAGACCTAAAAATTGGGTCCACATTTATCACATAAATTCATACTGTTTTTCATTATTTGCTAATTATCTCCTGTGCATTTGTCATCCCTCTTTAATTAAATTGTAACATTATTGAGAATAGGAACTAAATCTAATGCTTCTTTTTTAATCTCTTCAGTAGCCAGCTTGTGTAGAAATCCAAGTAACAACTTGTTTCTCTGCTAGTCAAAGTAGATTTATGTGTAAATCTTCCAAGGTGCTAAAATATTACTTAATAGAAATATCTGATATTCCTCTTTTATGGTCGGCTGTCTCTAATCCACTTCATGAATTTATTTTTACAAAAAAAATTGGTTTATACTTTAGTGTGCAATCTTTCCTCGGTTATATTTCCATTTTAACAACCCTAATTGTAATATAAAAGTTCTGTTCCCCACCAAGCAATTGCAGGTGTAAAGTAGGTGATAAATACATGAGGAATACAAGATCTTGTCTTTTAAAAATTTGAAATCAGTATGTGTCTTCCCATAAACAAAAGCTTTTGCACTGCAAAGGAAACAATCAACAAAACTAAAAGTCAACCAATAGAATGGGAAAAGATATTTGCAAATGACATACTGGATAAAGGGTTAGTATCCAAAATCCATAAAGGACTTACCAAACTCAACACCCAAAAAAGAAATAATCCAGTGAAGAAATGGGCAGAAGACATGAATAGACACTTTTCCAAAGAAGACATCCAGATGGCCAAGAGACACATGAAAAGATGCTCAATGTCACTCATCGTCGGGGAAACTCAAATCAAAGCCACACGGGGATACCACCTCACACTGGTCAGAGTGGCTAAAATGAACAACTCAGGAAACAACAGATGCTGGAGAGGATATGGAGAAACAGGAACCCTCTTGCACTGTTGGTGAGTATGCAAACTGGTGCAGACACTCTGGAAAACAGTGTGGAGGTTCCTCAAAAAATTAAAAATAGAACTACCCTGTGACCCAGCAATAGCACTACTAGGACTTTATCCAAAGCATACAGGAGTGCTGAGTCATAGGGGCACATGTACCCTGATGTTTATAGCAGTGCTTTCCCCAGTAGCAAAATTATGGAAACAGCCCAAATGTCCACCAACTGATGAATGGATAAAGAAGATGTGGTTTATATATACAATGGAATACTACTTGACAATGAGAAAAAATGAAATCGTGCCATTTGCAGCAACATGGATGGAACTGGAAGGTATTGCGCTAAGTGAAATAAGTCAGTCAGGGAGGGAGGCTAAACTTAAGAGACTCTTAAATACAGAGAACAAGCTGAGGGTTGATGGGGGGGGTGGGATATAGGGGAAAATGGGTGATGGGCATTGGAGGGCACTTGTTGGGATGAGCACTGGGTATCGTATGTAAGTGATGAACCATGGGAATCTACCCCCAAAACCAAGAGCATACTGTATACACTGTATGTTAGCCAATTTGACAATAAATTATATTAAAAAATAAATAAAATAAAATGAAATTTATCTGCATCCAAACACAACACTTGAACTAATAATTTAAAAATGAACTAAACATAACATTTAAAAACATCAGATGAAAATAAATACACCTTCCCCACCCCACATTTTAAGACAATTGTCCCCAAGTTTCCTGATTGTCCACATAGCTGTATTTGTTGTTTTCCTTTACTTATTTAGCTGTAGTCTATGCACAGGGGACTCAACACAAAACTTAACAGCCATTCCTTAAATAAGTCAGGTCGAAAGTTAAGTTTAATTTGCAAAGGAAGATTGCAATCGGAGTTTAAAGATTTTTTTTTTTTCTAAAACATAAAATGAGTTGGTGAAGATTTGCATCTGCTAAGTTGACAAAAGCAAAAGATTTGTTTTTATAAGGGCCAGAACATTTGTCTTTGCCCTTATGTGTAAATGACTCGTGACGGCTACCACGTAGGAGAAAAGGAACTATGGTTTTATGTGCTGCATTTGGAGCCATGGACCGCCAGCCTCCACAAACCTCATCTGGATGGCAAGTTTCTTTCTCATGCTTGAAACCACTTTCAGAGGTATCGTACCAAAACGTTTCTCTCCATACTCGTTGTTTTAGTTTTCTATTCTTGCTGCAACTGATTACCCTATATGCAGCAGTTTAAAATAACATCTATTTATTTTCCCACAGTTGTGTGGGTCAGAAATCTGGTGTCAGCCATGCTGGGCACTTATTTGGGGTCTCTGGAGGGGAGGGCAATCCACTTCTAGTTTCACTGAAGCAGCTGGCAGAAATTCAGTTTGAGGGATTGTTGGATGCAGGTCCCCATTTCTTTGTTAGCCTTTGGAAAGGAATCATTCTTAACTTCTAGATGCCACCTGCATTCTTAGCCATGGCTGGTTGACATTCAACAGCATCAGTGACCTATCCGTTCCATCTTATGCTTTCTATGGCTCTGGCTGACTTTTCTGTTTTTCCTTAAACAGAAAATTAGTTTATTTTTGAGAGAGAGTTTATTTTGAGAGAGGGCTTTTATGGGCCCCTGGGTCGTCTTTGGGCCCATCCAGATAATCCAGGAAAGTCTTCCTTTTCTAATGTCATCTAATTAGGAAAGTTAATCCCATCTTTTCATGTTCAAAGTCCCTTCACAGTGGCTATATGTAGAGTTGTGTGTGATTGAATACCTAAGAGTTAAGAATCTTGGGACATCTTTAGAATTAAGCCTCCTCACCACACACAAAAACCTCACATTTAAAGACAAAGTGTTCTCCGGGCATCATGGTGGCTCAGTTGGTTAAGTGTCCAACTTTGGCTCAGGTCATGATCTCACGGTCAAGCCCCACATCAGGCTCTGTGCTGACAGACTGGAACCAGGAGCCTGCTTTGCATTCTGTGTCTTCCTCGCTCTATGTCCCTCCCCCACCTGCGTGCATTCTCCCTCCCTCTCTCTCTCTCTCAAAAATAAACATTAAAAATAATAATAAAGGCAAAGTGTTCTCACATGCCTTACTATTTGTTCTTGCTTGAAATCTGAGAAACAGATATCAACATTTACCCGCTTCATACTTTCACCCAAGTAAGACATAACTACTTTGGACTAAATAAAGAACTAATCCATTGGAGAATAAGGATATACCACTCTATTGGTGATAATTAAGAAGCCCCCATTGACGTGCAGAGTCAGCCATTTCCAGCAGAAGTGAACCAATCATGTTCATTTCTTCTGAAATCCGTATCCCCTGACATCACTTTTGAAGCTGCAAATCAGCCTTCGTAGGAGTATTTACAACTTTGCAGACATGTGCTGCCAGCATATCAATGTAAATTGTAATATATAATCGTTATGTAGTCCCAGGTATGCACTTTACTAGTTTAGAGATGTTAAATACTCCCACCTGGAGATGCTATCAGACAGACTAGAGGTGCGTCTCTCAACACACACATGCTGGCTAAGTGACCTTGAGCAATTGAGTTAACCTCTTTGTGCTTCAACCTTCAAATCTGTAAAATCATCTCATGGGTTTTTGTTTATTCATGGAAATACTTATTAAGTATTTCCATGTCTTATGTGAAACTACACAACCATGTAACATAAGAAAGTGGGGATCTGGGAATTATATGGTGAAGATTGCATATTTGTATCCATCCAAAAAGTGTTTCATATTCATGGTACAGAAATTGGAGCTGAAAAATAAATACAAGTTATTGATATGGATGTTGTGTTTTTGAGCCTCTTTAACAACTAAAGAAGCTTGAGAAAACTTTCTTGAGAGAAACACTTGTATTCATATACATAAAGCTTCATATATCATGGACTTACCTTTATCCATGTAACCCACATTAAAATTTTGAGATCTTACTGGGAAAAAGTAAAACAAGATAACTCTTCATTTTCAAAGGCATAGTGGGGAGAACTAATAAGGACTATACTAAGAAGAAAATGCGTTTGGTATGACTGAGTCACAGATATGAACACGTAGACACGGACAAAAGCACAATATAAGAAATAATCAGTAAATCAAAGTAATGTCATCTATGGCTTTGTGTATTAAAGTGGAGACTTCAGTGTACTAAGTTCACTTTCAGATTCAAAATGTTTAAATTGTTTTGTCCTGTGTGTAGTATTATAAGAAAGACCTGGAACTTTCTTTCATTTCAGAAGGAATTTGCCATATGAAGGCCTAGGGAACGAATAGTATATATTTCTCTAAACCTTAGGGAGGAAGATTTCTTTTTTCCATTAAAGTTATTTCCCTTGTGTTGATTTTTTGCTACTCATATATTCCAACAACTGCTAAGTTCTAAAGAGAAATTCATGTGGTATTAGAGCTATGTTAACTGAGAGTCTTCAAAATATTTAAATGATGCATTTTTAGTGGCCTGCAGCTTCCAAACTCTTAAATCTTTCCTTAAAAAACAGCAGAGTTTTTCATTGCTTTTTACCAGCCTGGAGCATAAAAACTTAAACTTAATTTTAAAATTGGTTTTGGAACTCTAAAGATAAATAGACAACAGATTTTTTTATAATAAAGGAAAATCAAGAATTTATCCTTAGGCAAATTAATAGTCAAATAAATTCCTCATTTTCAGTTTCTTTAGCATGAATATTTGAAAACCCAATATTGTTCCATTAATATAAACAAGATCAATTTTCTCAATATCAATTTAATTTTGCAAAGAAAAAATTCTAATATCAAAGGCATATTTTAATTTGCATTTTTTTGAGAATAAGTTTAATTATTTTGAAATAAAAATCAGTCATCCTAATATATTAAATATGCCTTTGTGATTCATTTACATATTTGCTCTCCAATTTAATAAATGTATTATGAAACTATACTATGTTTCTCTTACGTATTCTTTTCATTTATTCATTAATAGTTTTATTTATTATTTAATTGTAATATATATTTTTAAAATTATTATATTCTGTGAAATTAAAGATAAATAGACAAAAACTATAAGTGTGACTATCAGGGAATAACAACATCTACTATTATGAGGCTCTTTGTTCTAGTCTCTTAGCATTTACACAAAAAATGGTTTTGATGGGGCACCTGGGTGGCCCAGTCAGTTAAGTGGCCAACTAAGGCTCAAGTCATGATCTCTTGTTTCACGAGTTTGAGCCCCACATCAGGTTCTGTGCTGACAGCTCAGAGCCTGGAGCCTGCTTCAGAGTCTGTGTCTCCCTCTCTCTTTGCCCCTCCCCTGCTTGTGCTCTGTCTCTCTCACTCTCAAAAATAAATAATAAAACATTTTAAAAAGTTGTTTTAATGGCATTTATTTAAGCTATATAATTCCATTCCTAAGCTCTATTCATATTAGCAAGAAAATGCAATTACAAAATTTGAATGACATAATAGAGAATAGCATAATCTTCATAAAAATTGGTCAAAATGTAGGTATCATAAAATAGCAAAACATCCATAGAATATACTCATTTTACTAATTTATTTTATAAATGTTTATTTATTTATTTTGAGAGAGAGAAAGAGTGCGTGTATGAGTAGGGGAGGGGCAAAGAGCGAGGGAGAGGGAGAATCCCAAGTAGGCTCCGTGCTGACAGCATGGATCCAGACACAGGGCTCTATCTCATGAACCATAAGATTATGACTTGAGCCAAAATCAAGAGTGGGACGCTTAACTGACTGTGTCACCCAGGTGGCCTGAAAATACTCATTTTAAAAAGCAAATTATAAGTAAGTTTTTCAATATTCATCTTCAAATTAGAGAGGGGGGGGCAGCTATATCATTGATTGCTCAAGAGATTGATTTAAATAGGATAAAACCAAGCTCTTCTTTGGTCCTGTAGTCTACACATACTTTCTGTAGAGTTACAGCTTTTGAGTCAATAATGTTTTTATGAGGCAGTAAACCGTAATTTCAAAATTTAACTATAATCAAAGAGGGAGGGAATGAATATATTTTTCAGATTGGGGAGGCATGAATTATTGGGTGTCAGATTGGATGAGAATACCCTGCTAACTTCCTTAAATACATTCTCCAATATTAGATCTGTGAGATTAAAAAGACAAATTATCTGCCCCATTCACACCCAACCTACAATGATAGGAAATGCATACTTAACTGCTATAGAAATTCTAGTTCAAAAATGGACAAGTAAGATATTTTTATAGACTTTCCATGGAAATTCTGAAATATACCTAGGCAAATGTTAAACATTCCTTAAGTTTTAATCTGGAAATATTTCTTTTTCTTTAAATTCCCCAACTTGACCTAAAGACTTAGTACAATTTCAATCATAATCTCAGAAGGCTTTTTCTTGTATAAGTTGACAAGCTGATTCTAAGATGTATGTGGAATACACAAGAGCAGTAACAGCATAACAATCTTTTAAAGGAAGTGCACATATAGAAGGCTTACAGTATGTTTTAAGACATTACAAAGACTGTGTGAAATTTAAGTGAAGTTTGATAACATATCAATGGAACACATCAGAGAGTCCAGGAATAGAACTATATTACAAGGTTAACACACACACACACACACACACACACACACACACACACACACACGTCCTCTCTGTTGAGGTAGCATCAAGAATAAAGGTGCTGGCGGGGCGCCTGGGTGGTTTGGTCGGTTAAGCGTCCGACTTCGGCTCAGGTCATGATCTCACGGTCCATGAGTTCGAGCTCCGCATCGGGCTCTGTGCTGACAGCTCAGAGCCTGGAGCCTGTTTCAGATTCTGTGTCTCCCTCTCTCTCTGCCCCTCCCCTGTTCATGCTCTGTCTCTCTATGTCTCAAAAATAAATAACGTTAAAAAAAATTAAAAAAAAAAAAGAATAAAGATGCTGGAGAGGATGTGGAGAAACAGGAACCCTCTTGCATTGTTGGCGGGAATGCAAACTGGTATAGCCACTCTGGAAAACAGTGTGGAGGTTCCTCAAAAATTAAAAATATACTACCCTATGACCCAGCAATAGCACTGCTAAGAATTTACCCAAGGGATACATGAGTGCTGATGCATAGGGGCACTTGTACCCCAATGTTTATAGCAGCACTTTCAACAATAGCCAAATTATGGAAAGAGCCTAAATGTCCATCAAATGATGAATGGATAAAGAAATTGTGGTTTATATACACAATGGAGTACTACTTGGCAATGAGAAAGAATGAAATATGGCCTTTTGTAGCAACATGGATGGAACTGGAGAGTGTTATGCTAAGTGAAATAAGTCATCCAGAGAAAGACAGATACCATATGTTTTCACTCTTATGTGGATCCTGAGAAACTTAACAGAAGACCATGGGGGAAGGGAAGGAAAAAAAATTAGAGAGGGAGGGAGCCAAACCATAAGAGACTCTTAAAAACTGAGAATAAACTGAGGGTTGATGGGGGGTGGGAGGGAGGCGAAAGTGGGTGATGGGCATTGAGGAGGGCACCTGTTGGGATGAGCACTGGGTGTTGTATGGAAACCAATTTGACAATAAATTTCATATTAAAAAAAAAAAGAATAAAGCTCCTGAATCAACTGAATATTCTGCTGATTGTTTTAGTAGCTTCAGTATGGGAAATCTAAATTGTTTTTCCTATAAACATCTTTTCTGATGAAGTTACTCATACCCCAACACGATACATAATTCATATATAATTAACTAGTGAATACTTCAACAAAATAAGGGAGTAAGAAAAAGAAAAAGAAAGAAAGAAAGAGAAGAAAGAAAAGCATGGAATCCACAAAGTAGGGATCCAGCCAAAAAAGAAAGTTAGTAGATCATGAAATGTATCAAAAGTCACTGCATGCAAAGTTCTGATTAGATTAAGTTGGGGGAAGGCTCTGAGAAGGTTGCCTCATTGAAACAGATAAAAATTATGGTTGGCCATTTAGAAAGCAGAATTAAGGAAAGATGTAGAGACGTAGTGGAGGAATGGAAAAAGTAGCTATAGGTTTCAATACACCAAAGCAAATGGAAATACAGAGCAAATATCAATTAAAAAAAATAAAAATATAAAAAAATAAACAAAAAAACTAAAGGAACATTTTTAATTAAAAGAAATATAATTATAGTCTCATTATTTGACTCAACAATAGATGCTATTACATGTTCATGTTAATTAAAACTCAATTTAGATATAGATATGTATTTTTAAATATCAAACTTCTATAATAAAAGATAAGTTCTAAATTCTAAACAACTATGATCCTGAAAAAAATCTCATCTTTGTCTTTCACTACTCTCTATATCTTTTATATTACTTTATTACTTCACAGTGCTTCTGACTTTGTGATATCATATTGTATGTTGCATTGATTGCCACATTTGATGATAAATCTAAAAGAGATCATTCAGAGGGGCGCCTAGGTGGCTCAATCAGTTAAGCATCCAATTCTTGATTTCAGCTCAGGTCATGGTCTCTGGTGGTGAGATCAAGCCCCATGTCCTCATGTGGGTTCCACGCTGAGAATGGAGATTGCTTTAGATATTCTCTCCTCCCTTCTCTCACCACCTCTCCCTCCCTCCCCCTTTTTTTCAAAATAAATAAATAAACATTAGAAAAAAGAGAGAAAATCAATCAGGGACTCCCCAAGAATCCCAAAGTGTTTCTTTGATCTATTCTTTCTTCCACGCCTTACCATGACAATATTAATTCTTCTCCACTCTCCTCAAATATTATTAGAATCCCCCCCTTTCTAACACCACCATGAAACACATATTCACTCAACAAATATTTCAGAAAAATTCAGCAATTTAATATTTTGATAGCTACATATTTCAATTACTAAGCTTAAAGCCAAACATTTTTAACTACCCTTACCTTTGTTACAACAGGGCACCTGTCTCTCATATGCCTTAAATACAGATTATTTCATCTGTATTTCAATCTCAAATTTACATTCTCAAATATACCTTTTTTCCTTTGGGTCAACTTAACTTTTCCTATTTCCATCAAATTTAAAAAACAATTTCATCCATTAAAAAGAAAGCAATTTTGGGACTCCTGGGTGGCTCAGTTCGTTGAGCGTTCTACTTAGCCTCAAGTCATGATCTCCCAGTTGGTGAATTGGAGCTCCACATCGGGCTCCCTACTGTCAGACCTTGAGCACAGAGCCCACTTCAGATCCTCTGTCTCCCTCTTTCTGCCCTTTCCCTGGTTGCACTCCCCCAAAAATAAATAACAAAAGAAGCAAAGGAATTTCTAGGACCCTATTTTCCTTTCCAAGATACTGCTCCATATATTACTTGGTTATATTTCCATCATCAAACTTATTGAAAGTGTTTTTAAGCCTATTGTGTTCATTTTCTCCCTTCTCATTTGCTACTCTCCAAATTAGCTTTGACTTCATTCTGCTGGAAAGATTCTCTCTACGGCTATTCCACCAAAACCATGTCATACATCATCACCATCAACAACAAACATGGGTGCCTATTTTCCTGGCCCTCTCATCAGCATTTAGCACTCGTAATTACACCTTCTTGAAACCTTTTCTCTCTTGGACTTTTGTAATTCAAACAATTTGTTTGTTTGTTTGTTTCTATTACTTCTCCATACTTTTTCTCTTTCCCCATTGAAGTTCTTCAATACTTGTCCTAGACCCTACTATCTTGTCAAGTTATTTTCTCTCCCACAGAATTTCCTCTGTACTCAAACATTCAATTATCACATATTCAGATGAATCTCCAGTAGGATTCTTAAAATCAGAAACCCAGTGAACTTCAGATCCATATATTTCTGGGCTTCACCTCATTCTTATTTATAGAATACTTTATGCAATGCTTAATCGAATCTAAACTTACAGTCTTCTACAAATGTGGTCAATTTCTGATATTTTCTTTTTCAGTGAGTGATGTTGACATCTATCTTACTTTTGAAGCCAACAACCTAGAACTAATCCTTGACTCTTGTTTTCATTTTTCCCAAATATTTACCTTTAGTCAGTTACCCTCAAATGGGATTCCTAAAATCTCTCTTAAAATACTCACTTCTTTAGAGGAAACTTTAGTAAATATGACAATACAACAAATATAAATTCTCTCCCTGTTATAAATTCTCTTCCTGTATCTAGCTCTCAACACAATTATAGTTTGAAATTGGGAAAATTCTGTGTTGATGATTTCATGTGAGACTTGATGCTCCCTGTATCTCCCTTTGGTGTATGCCATTCCAAGAAAATTGCCTAAAAAAGTAGAATGATGTGAATATATGAATAAGGAACTTCGAGTAGCCACCTAACTTATAAATTAAAATATCACAATGAGTGATCATTAAGTACTTTAATATTGTCATAGGGACTATATACCTCCCAAATCCAGTAGAAATCCAATCAACTTGGTTAACAAATTTTCCATCTTTCTCTTGAGTCTTATAATTGAAATTTAAGAAAATTATTCCACACTTGACCTATGTCCTTTATAAAGCCCTCATGTTCTCAGTCATAGGCTCAATTCATATGTCTAATAAGAATTATAAATAGTGGAATGAGGTGACTTCACATATCCTTTAATCCATTTCAATTTAGAAATAATGCTAACCTATAATCTACTTAGTTATATAATCTACGTGAGCAAATTTTGAGGATTTATGTTACAATACATATGCATCTTTATTTTATGTTTTTCAATCTGAAACGTATGAACTGAAAAAATATGTACAGATACAGTCACAGCAGTAAATTAGGGAAGAAATGCAATGGAAGGTCGTATTTCTCAGTAAGTCATTGAGCAAAATACTTGAGTCATGCCGAGAACAAAATCTTTTGTTAAGGCTGATTAGGTTGCAGATTATAAAATGCCCTAATAGTGCCAATAAATTAGAGCCACCTTTCTCAGAAGAAAGTGACTAACAATATTTTGTTGTTGAGTTAAATAAAATAAATGTCTCAGAACTTGGCCAGAGGCTGAGATTTTAATTAGTTATTAAGGTGTTCAGGCTAATGTAAATCAGATTTGCCTTTTCTAGCTGAAGAATCCAGATTGACAGTGGCATTAAATCTTGACTAAACACTAATCTGCCAACACTTGCAAAAGCCTGACCTGAAGTAAAAGAAAAAAAATTGTTAATAAAGATCGTATTTTTATTAATTACCAAGCTTTTTCTTTGTATAATGTTAATCAGAGATGCACCTGTTCAAAATAGATATGTAAATGTTGATCATTAAATGAAATACTTTTAAAACTGCTTGTCGAAGCTAAGTGATTACTCTTGCCTTTTCTTTTTTTTAAATTTCCCTACATAATGACCAAAAACAAGTTTCTTGATGTATTCCTCCTCACAAATTAAAATGTATAGCGATTCTTTGATTAAGGAAAACAATCTAATTTACCTTTCTAGCATTTCTAATTAAGGTGTTTAATTTTCAGTATACCTACCTACCTTCCTACCTTATATAAATATATGCATGTAGAAGTTAAAATTTAAAAACATCTGCTGTTGAATGGATCTGAAAAGAAGATGTTTTCTTTTCCTTCTTTTGTTTTTCCTTAACACTTTCTTTCCCCTTACATTGTCAATCTATAAATACTAAGACATCCCATCTACTAACTCATCTATTCCCCTCATAATAGTGTAGTAGCAGTGGTGACATGTGACAGGGAAATGAAGGGACAGAGTCATTTCATAAGTTGCCCAAGGACACGAATTTATCATTGGGAATTATAGCTTTTTAAGTTGATTGCATAATGGATCATTGTTCGCAGAATCGGAAAACTGGGTCTAATCAGCTCTAATAATTTTTGTGGCAATCAAATAAGATAATACATATCAATACTTATATCAGTGCCATTCATGTATTGACTGTTTAATATATGTAAGTGATCATATTCATCACTTGGCTCTACTATTTTGGTTGTTTAAATTACACTTCCACGTCATAATGATTTTTTGTGTTCCTATATAAAGTTATTGGAAATATATTTACATTTTAGAATGGATTAGGTGTTCTTCATATTTGAATATGAATTTTAAACATTAGGATCAAAATAATTCCTGGCTATTTAAAGGAGTAGCTGCACAAGTATTCCTTTTCTCATAAATAAATTATGAAATATATGAGTATTAAAATGTCCTTGTCTTGCTTGCTGATGTTAAAAAATAAGAAGGGGGTGGGGCCCCAGGGTGGCTCAGCCAGTTAAGTGTCCGACTTCTGCTCAGGTCTTACCTCCGGGTTCATGAGTTCCAGCCCCGCTTTGGGCTCTGTGCTGACAGTTCAGAGCCTGGAGACTGCTTCAGATTCTAACTGTGCCTCTCTCTCTCTGCCCCGCCCCTGCTCATGCTCTGTCTCTCTCTCTCTCAGAAATAAATAAATATTAAAAAAAAAACATTTTTTAAATAAGAAGGAGAAAGTAAAATTTCAAAGCTTTGTATATTCCACTACATATTCCCTTATCAGAACATATCCTGAGGGGAATTTTATGGAGGGTGAGGGGGGAAGATTAGGGGGAAAGTGACCACCTGAAGAGAAACTTGAGGGGGTTCAAATACTGGGAGAATAAGATTCCAAGTGAGATTTCTGAATATGACAGAACTCATCAGAAGCCTTTCCTTATTTCAAAATATTATTTATCATAATAATTAATTCCTTTCTGATTGTAGAAGATTGTGTAGTGGTCTGAGGTTTGTACTGACTAGTCATCAATATTTGAAGGGAAGAAATGTTGAAATGAAGAAAATACATGTATATATAAAATCAAATACAAACTTTGGTTTATAAAGACCATGCTATTGGTCTACAAGTAATGGTACATGTGTTTTCTTAGTGAGATGGGGAATTACAGAGCCTAAGAGCTACCTATTGTCATGTGTGTTTGAAAAAGTTGACCATGGCTCCTGGATTGAACATGGAATTGGCAGAATCAGAGGAAGGAAAACTGATAAGCATGCTGTTGACAGGTTAGAAACAGTGGTGGTGACAAAAACTGGTCATATTGTGGGTATGTTTTGAAGATAGAGCTCATTGGGTTTCCTGTTGCATTGAACACATGATGTGGGAGAAACAGGAGTTGAGGAAAATTCAAGACTTTGGGTCCATACCAATAGAATGACAGAGGTTCTTTGTACATGTTTTTATGTGACTGTTCTTATAAAAGAGGGAAGACTGCAATAAAAGTAGATTTTGAAGGGGTGGTTGGAGTATGAAAAGGCCAACAGTGCAAACTGAAGCATGTTAATTTGAGATTGTGTATTCTCCATTCTAGTAGAAATGCTGAATAGCTAGTCAAATATATGAACCTGGAAATTCAGAGAGTGGTCTGGACTGGTGCTATAGTTTTAGGGTCTTTAGCATTTACATGATACTGAAAGTCATGGGACAAGCTTTAGTAACCATGGGATAGATATATAGATATATCTATCGATCTATAGATATAGTATATAGATCTATAGATATATATATTTATCTGTAATTCCTCTATCTATCTATATCTATATCTATATCTATATCTATATCTAGTCATGGGACTATATCTAAGCCATGGGACAAGCTTCAGTAACCATGGGATAGATATATAGATCTATCTATAGATCTATAGATATAGTATATAGATCTGTAGATCTATAGATATAGTATATAGATATATCTATAGATAGATATATCTCTCTATATATTTATCTAATTCCTCTATATCTATCTATCTATCTATCTATATCTATATCTAGTCATGGGACTATATCTAAGTCATGGGACAAGCTTTAGTAACCATGGGATAGATATATCTATATATCTATATCTATATATCTATATCTATATCTATATCTATCTATCTATCTATCTATCTATCTATATATTTATCTGTAATTCCTATATCTATATCTATCTATATATCCCATGGTTACTAAAGCTTGTCCCATGACTTAGATATAGTCCCATGACTATAGATAGATAGATAGATAGATATAGATAGAGGAATTACAGATAGATATATACAGATAGATAGATCCCACGGTTACTAAAGCTTGTCCCAACACTTTCAGTATCATGTATACACATATATACATGTAGGTATGTGTATATATACATATATATGCTCCTACCAAAAATATTGTGTCCTATATAAACCCTTCGTTAACTTCTCCAGAAATGGATCCCTCAATCAATTTTCTCTGACTTGTGTTTGCATTTGCCCACCCCCACCAGAATGGTGTCTTCTCCAAAGTAAGTCCTAGATCTTATCCCACTCCTTTATTCCATTTTCTTTATGTGTTTCCGAGGCATATGTTAGTTATTCCTTTTTTTTTTAAAGCAAAGTGATAGAATGATTACATAAATGTTTTAGGTTACATAAGAAAAGGATAATTACCAGAAAATGTATTTGAGGAAACTTCAAAATAAATGTTTCCAAAAAAAAAATAAAGTATGGTATTTTCATAACTGCCTTTGTATACAGAGTTGCATGCCAAGAAAAAGGGAAGTGGGACTTGGTAAATACGTAAGGTTTGGCTTGAAGTTGGAGCCGTAGTTTTTAGTTAACTTTTCTTTTTTTTTTTTTTTCCATAAACATACAGGTCTTGCTGATTATTCCTGTTGTTCAGAGCAGAAGGCAGATGTGAATCAATGAGAACAGAGACCATTCTTAAAATAGTTTTTTGCATTACGTAACTGGGAACTGAACTTGAATCTTAGCCACAGAAGTCATAAAGCCTTTCATTTTCACCTTGCCAAAGTGATAGCGAGAGAGCTAATAGCCTTTAATAGGCTTTTGAAGAGCGGGATGTTTCATTTATGCAGCGTTGAAGGCAAAAAGTTTAAGAAAACATGGTGTTTAGACTGTCATATCCATATCTTTTTCTTCATTTGAAAAGCAGATGCAACTTGTCAAGTTGACATAACTGAAAGGTGTTTCCCTGGGGATGCCCTGATTTTCTATCTCCTGGGTCACATATTAGAAGATGAAAATGTTTTCTCTTTGAAATGCCTTTGTGGTTTAAATTCAAGTGACATCAACTGCAAATAGCCTGAAGCAAAGCTAGCTTTGATTGTTCCTTTGCCTTGAATGATCTAGTCACTTTGGAAAAGACAACTCACATCAAGGAGAAAATGTTTAAAAATGAAATACAAAAGGAAAAGTAATACTTTAAACACAGATTTAGTTGCTGGAATAATGATCAAACTACTAACTTCCCTGGAATCAGTGTTTCATTATGACTTCTAAATTATGTTTTATATTGAAACCCATTATCGTGTAACTGGGACGCACGGGTGCAAGAGCACCTGGCTCCAGTGTCCCAAACATACCAGGTTCGGGCACTTGCCACTGACAAAATCCAAAGGCAGAGAGATGAGTCATGGTGAAACAAGACAGGAACTTATTTCAGCGAGGCCAAAACCAAGAAGACAAAGGACCAGGTCTCAAAGACTGTCCCCAAAAAGCTGCTTTATATGAGGAAAATGAGGGCCAAAAGTCGGTGGGTATTGGCCAATGAGCAGTAAAGATCAGGTCAATCATTACCTTGAAGTCAGTCATGTGTGATCTTGCTGTCATCAGGCAGTCCTATTGTTTGAGGGGGGTAGTTTCCATTCCCCTCTGGGGATGCTTTGCCCGCAGGGTCTCTTGCCCCAGTTAAGAGATGAGCTGGAAAGAATTTAATCAACTAAAAAGCACAGACTGAGGTCAAAATGGAGGCAGTTGGAGTCCTCTTTCAATTATTGTCCTTATCATTATTATTTGATGAAGTCTAAGGTTACAGAACATAAAGTCACTGTCTCTGGAATGCAACATTCTTACAGAGGGGGAAACTAACAACTGGCAGACTAATACTCCCCCCTGCCGTGTCCTTTATGAGTCATGGACTTCAGAAAACTTTTTCTTACTTCATGATGCTAGAGGTAGAATTTACATTTTGCCCGTTCTTATTGAGAAGACAACTTTTGGGGCTTCTCATTAATGTTGATGTTTTATAGCATCTCCCTACACACTTTATGGTTGCATGCAGAACACAAATTGGATCAGCTCATTTGTATGTCTTTTATTAAGTATTTGCCTGGAGAAAGGGCTCCACTTGCCTTGCTCTGTGACAAACAGATGAATCCTTAACTTGATCTTAGATAAGCCATATTCACTTTCATAATCGGCCTCACTTGCTACTGTCCAGTCATCTAAGCTACTCATCAGGAGTTCTAACTCCTCGTAAATACCAATTTTATATTACTTACACCTCTGTCATACTATAGAAATTAATATACCATTAAAATGACTTTAATTCAAATTAAATTTGTTTTGGGCTTAATGCGTATTAATGCAAATCAAAACAGGTATTATGCAATATCTTATTCAAAAACGTACACATATTACTTATATCACTTGGATGAGGAAATTGCAAACATTTGTGTACTACCCTCTTAAATTCAAATGATGTTATTAAATGCTAAGGCTAAAATGGGTTCTGAGAGATTAATGGTTTGATTAAATCATTTGAATCTTACTGCC
The DNA here is from genome assembly GCF_018350215.1 of Panthera leo. Classification (NCBI taxonomy): domain Eukaryota; kingdom Metazoa; phylum Chordata; class Mammalia; order Carnivora; family Felidae; genus Panthera; species Panthera leo. Next base: position 223,903,905 of record NC_056679.1, read on the forward strand.
TAATGGAGGAGACAAATAAGAAAATTGCAACATACTGTGATATAAACTAAAAAAAAAAAAAAAAAAAAAAAAAACATTTAAAGAATACAATATTAGGAAAGCACAAAAGAAACACACATCAGCTGTGTAGAACAAAATGTGGGAACTTTCCTGAAGCTATAGGAATGAGGGAAGGGAGAAGACACACTTTAACTGCTAAAAGATCAATCAGGCTTAGTCTGATAAAAGCCCTTTACTATCAAGTGGAGCTTATTCAAAGTTCAGAGATTAGAAACAATTTGCCAAGTTTGCTTAGGGAACAAGGAATTGAGTGTGAATGGACAAAAGTAGGAGGCGGTTGTTGGAGAAGTGGCTGGAGAGGTGGTGAAAAATCGAATTATCAGTTACCCATATTGTTAGGCCAAAGAGTTTGGGTCTATTATGAAGTATTGGAAATGAATATGTTGTTAAAGCACAGTGGGACCTGTTTGGTAAGAAGTTGAGCATAAAGATCTGGGTCTCAAGAAAAAGATCTAGGCACATGATAGATTTTCAGGGACCATCAGTATATGGATGAAATGGAGCCTATGATACATAAAAAGATAAAAGGACTGGAAGAACATTTGCAGTCCCTAAGAAAAGTAGGCAGAAAGAGCCAAAAGATTTAAGAGAACTATGAATGGGGATTGTTGGGGAATGGAAGGAAAGAAGGTTTTTCCAAAGTACTGTGACAAATAGTCCTCACCACATCATCATGCTTCCTTATTAACCAAACCTGCCATATGTTCCAGTATCAAAATAGCAGCAGATTCTGAAATGTCTCTCCCCATTCTAAGGGATAATCTGAATTTACTGGATGTCAACCAGTATTAGTTGATCCAGTTTGTGACAAATTATATGGCGGTAAGCCACTAAAACTGATGTGAATTCTGCTGGGTTCTAGTTACTGCAAAATAACTGTCTTTATGAAAGTAAAGAGCCTCTATATGTCGCTGATTCCTGTCTTCCTATTTCATTTATGATTTTATAAGGCTTCTCTTTTTTAAGTTTATTTATTTAGTTTCATAGAGAGTATGTATGAGTAGGAGAGGAGCAGAGAGGGGGAAAGGGAGAATCCCAAGCAGGATCCTTGCTATTGGCGCAGAGACTGACACGAGGCTCCATCTCATGAACTGTGAGATCATGACCTGAGTGGAAATCAAGCGGTGGACACTTAACTGACTGAACCACCCAGGCAACTCCCCACCCTTCCCACCTCCTGGTCTTCCTATTTTGTTAAGAAGTGATGTGTGGAGCATTAGCGTATTATTACAAGCAATAGATGCACAAAGAAGTATGCTTAGTGTCCAGACTTTGACGAATACTAAAGTGAAGTCTGGAGGAGCCTTCTTTGATATTTATTTTTATATATGACAATTAAGTACCTTTGCTGTGTAAGCCATTGTCAACATGTGTGTGTGTGTGTGTGTGTGTGTGTGTGTGTGCATGTGTGTGTATAAGAGAGAGGGAGAGGAAGGAGAGAGACAGTGAGAAGGGAGGCGAGAGAGAGAAAAAGCATGACTAGCGTACATCCAAATAACTCTATGAGATATTGATAAAATTGTCAGAGTACAAACATGGTAAAGGAGTAAAGTGATGGCTGAAATATAACCACAAAATACAATTGCATAATGAATGCTGGGAAAATACAATTAAAAAGAAATTCTTCTCCCCGCCTGGAAAACCTCTCCACCAAAATAGCAGAGAAAGAAAGCAGTTTTATTACTGAATAAGCATTACACCAGAATGTGACTCATATCACAGACAATACTCTAAGAAATTGCAAAGAAAGAAATAAATGTCACCCTCTTATGTAACCACGTAGATATTACATACAAGTTTACAAGATGCACAATAGTCTTCAATTAAGATTACTTAACAGTATAATTTGTCACACATAATTCATCCCAAACTCACCTGGTAATTGATCATCTACGTTAATTAATTGCTTTTATACAATGGAAAAATAAATAACCTCATCATGGCTACCCCTTTAAAAATTCAAGATGGTAGAAAGATCTACACTCTGGGATATTTTTAAACTATCATTTGCCCTTTTTATTTATGAGCTTGAAATCATAGAGGAAAGAGAAGCAGGTTCCACTTTTTAAAAAGATATTTAAAATTGCAGCCACTGTGCATCTTTTCTTCCTATTAGGATGATGTTTCTATTATCTTCACTATGTTATTACCTGACTTAAAGCTGACATTTAGTGTGGCTCTAAATTCACTGCCATGATAAGATACTTTATCAAATAAAAGTTGTTATACAGTTTTAAAATCTTTGGAAGTGAAAGATTTATCTTCAATATTAAGACTATTCCAAAAAATTTTGAATGTAAATTAGTATTATAACCCAACATCCTGGCTAAGATTGTTATGTAAAAGTCCTGGCCTTACTAATAAATTCCAGTTAACTCTGAGCCTAATTGGAGACCATTCATTAGCTTTCTTTTCCAGCTACTATATTCACTTCTTTTTTATTCAAGGGGTATTTTTATTCATGCTCTGCTCTGGAGAAAAGGTGATGTTTTTCTCCTCCAAAGATAAAGAAAGTAACTATATCATAATAAAAGGGTCTATCCCACAAGAACATCTAATAATTATAAATTCTTATTTCCCCAAATTAGAAGCACCCAAGTATGTAAATCAATTAATAAAAATATAAAGAAACTCATTAATAACAATACAATAATAGTAGGGGACTTTAACATCCCACTTAAAGCAATGGACAGATCATCTAAGCAGAAAATCAACAAGGAAACAATGACTTTGAAAGACACACTGGACCAGGTGAACTTAAGACATATTCAGGACATTTCCTCCTGAAGCAAGAGAATACATATTCTTATTGTGTGTGCACGGAACATTCTCCAGAGTAGATCACGTATTGGGTCACAAATCAGGCCTCAACAAGTACAAAAAATTGAGATCATACCAAGTATATTTCCAGATCACAATGCTACGAAACTTGAAGTCAACCACAAGAAAAAATTTGGAAAGTCCTCAAATACGTGGAGGTTAAAGAACATCCTACTAAAGAACGAATGTGTTAACCAGGACATTAAAGAATAAATTTTTAAAAAATACATAAAAGCAAATAAAAATGAAAACACAATAGTGCAAAACCTCTGGGATGCAGCAAAGGCACTTCTAAGCATAAAATATATGGCAATACTGACCTATCTCAGGAAGCAAGAAAAGTCTTAATACACGCCCTAACCTTACAAAGGAGCTAGAAAAGAAATAACAGATAAAGCCTAAAGCCAGCAGAAGAAGAGAAATAATAAAAATTAGAGTATAAATAAATGATATAGAAAGTTAAAAAAAAATCCAGTAGAACAGATCAACAAAACTAAGAGCTGATTCTTTGAAAGAATTGATAAAGTTGATAAACCCCTAGCCAGACTTATCAAAAAGAAAAGAGAGAGGACCCAAATAAATAAAATCACTAATAAAAGAGGAGAGATCACAAGCAACATCACAGAAATGCAAATAATTACAAGAGAAAATTATGAAAAATTATGTGCAAACAAACTGGGCAATATGGAAGAAATGGATAAATTCCTAGAAACATAGAAACTACCAAAACTGAAACAGGAAGAAATAGAAAATTTGAACAAATCCATAAGCAGCAAAGAAATTAAATCAGTAATCAAAAGTCTCCCAGCAAACAGAAGGCCCAGATGACTTCTCAGGGGAACTCTATTAGACATTTAAAGAAGCATTAATACCTATTCTCTTCAAACTATTCCAAAAAATAGAAATGGAAAGAAAGCTTCCAAACTCATTCTACAAGGTCAGTGTTACCTTGATTCCAAAACCAAACAAAGATCCCACTAAAAAGGAGAATTACAGGTCAGTATTTCTGAAGAACATGGGTGCAAAAATTCTCAACAATATACTAGCAAATCAAATCCAATAGTACATTAAAAGAATTATTCACCACAATCAAGTGGGCTTCAGGGATGGTTCAATATTTGCAAATCAATCAACATGATACATCATACTCATAAAAGAAAGGATAACAACCATATGTTCCTCTTAATAGATGGAACGAAAAAAACCATTTGACAAAATACTGCATCCACTCTTGATAAAAACCCTCAACAAAGTAGGGATAGAAGGAACACACCTCAACACCATAAGGCCAAGTAAGAAAGACTCAGAGATAGTATCATCCTCAGTGGGGAAAAATTGAGAGCTTTTCCTCTACACTGAGGAACAAGACAGGGATGTCCACTCTCCTCATTGTTATTTAACATAGCCAGACAACAAAAAGAAACAAAGGCATACAAATCTGCAAAAACCAAGTCAAACTTTCACTATTTGCAAAGGACAAAATACCCTACATAAAGAAACTGAAATACTCCACCAAAAATTTACTAGAACTGACACACAAATTCAGCATAGTTGCAGGATATAAACTCAATGTACAGAAATCTGTCGCATTTCTATACACCAATGATGATACCTAGGAATGAATCTAACCAAAGAGGTAAAAGATCTGTACTCTGAAAACAATAGAACACTTATGAGAGGTAATGAAGATGACACAAAGAAATGGTAAAACATTCCATGATCATGGATTAGAAAAACAAATATTGTTAAAAAGTCTATACTACCCAAAGTAATCTACACATTTAATGTAACCCCTATCAAAATACCACCAGCATTTTTCACAAAGCTAGAACAATCGTACAATTAATATGGAACCACAAAGTCCCTGAATAGCCAAAGCAGTCTTGAGAAAGAAAAGCAAAGTTGGATGCAGCATAATTCTGGACCTCATGCTATATTATAAAGTTATAATCACCAAGACAGTATTGTACTGGCACAAAAACAGACACATAGATCAGTGGAACAGAATAGAAAACCCAGAAATGGACCCACAACTATATGATCAACTAATCTTAAACAAAGCAAGAAAGAATATCCGATGGAAAAAGGACAGTCTCTTCAACAAATGGTGTTGGGAAAACTGAATGGCAACATGCAGAAGAATGAAACTGGACCACTTTCTCACTCCATACACAGAAATAAAATCAAAATGAAATAAAGATCTAAATTTGACACAGGAAACCAACAAAATACTAAAGAAGATCACACGCAACAACCTCTTTACTTGATCTGTCTCTGGAGGCAAGGGAAACAAAAGCACAAATGAAATATTGGGACTACATGAAAATAAAAAGCTTCTGCATGGTGAAGGAAACAATCAACTAAACTAAAAGACAGCCTACAGAATGGGAGAAGATATCTGCAAATGACATATCTGATAAAGGGTTAGTATCCAAAATCTATAAAGGACTTCTCAAACTCAACTCCCAAAAAAATAAATAATCCAGTTAATAAATGGGCAGAAGACATGAACAGATCTTTCCAAAGAAGACATATACATGGCCAACAGACACATGAAAAGATGCTCAACATGATTCCTCACCAGGGAAATGCAAATCAAAACCACAATGAGATACCACCTCACACCTGTCAGAATGGCTAAAATTAACAAAACAAGAAACAACAGATGTGGGCAAGGATGCAGAGAGAGGGGATCTTTCTTCCACTGTTGGTGGGAATGCAAACTTGTGCAGCCATTCCGGAAAACAGTTTGGAGGTTCCTCAAAAAGTTAAAATTAGAACTACCTTATGATTCAACAATTTTACTACTAGGTATTTATCTAAAGGATTGTGGGGGGCCGGGCCCCGGTGCCAGGCTGAGACCGGGTCGAGCAACGTTCCCTGTTGGCTCAAGCCAACCCGGTGGTTCCCCCTCCCATTCCCCCACTCTCAAGGGCATACGAAAGCCTTGTCAAGGCTGAGAAAGTTAATTCCTGAAGCCTGTGGTCTGCAGGTGTTGGCAGTAATGCCACCTCCCTTTTTCTACCCCGAGTCAGATAGAAACAAACATGGGAATTGTGTTTTGCTAGCAATCTTATCAACAAGGTCTTGTGACCTGTCTAGAAAATGCACAAGAAACACAGAACTAAATGTTTTGGTGGGCAGTGATTATGTGAAACCTGTTTATTCTTAGAATGACCTAACCCATAAGAGTCTGGTTATAAAAGATTGTGTACAGCAACAATAAAGCCGTCACTTGGGCCATCAGCCCAGGGGACCTTCCTGTCCCCTAACTTTCTCTTCTCTCTTTTTTTCTTGCATTCCCCTACCCTCAGGACCCTGACCTCGGTGTTTGTCGCGCCGGCCACGACAAAGGATACAAACATATTGATTTGAAGGAGCACATGCACCCTGATGTTTATAGCACTATTATCAACTTTAGTCAACTTATGGAAAGAGTCCAAATACCCATCAACTGATGAATGGATAAAGATGTGGTGTGCATATATACATATATATGTACATATATATTTTAAGCAAAATTAATCATTCAGAGAAAGGCAATACCATGTTATTTCACTCATATATGGAATTTAGAATCAAAACAGATAAACATAGGGGAAGGAAAAAAAGAAGAGATGGAAACAAACCATAAGAGGCCCAACTATGGAAGGTCAGTGGGGGATGGTCTAAATGGGTGTTGGGTGTTAAGGAGGGCACTTGTGGTGATGAGCAGTGGGTGTTATGTGCAAGTAATGAATCACTAAATTCTACACCTGGTACTAATTTACCATATGGTTTAACTAACTAGAATTTAAATAACCTGAATTTTTTTTTTTAAAGTGAAGGACAGCTGTACTAGACCTATACTCATGAGTGGCCTTAAAGACAGTGGTGAGAGACAATCTACTCTATTAGCAGAACTGGGAGCACTTTGTATATAAAGATATGGCCTGATATTAACATATATACAGATTCATAGGTAGTGGAGAACAACCTGGCCAGTTGGTGCAGAACATGTGAGGCAGAGGGGAGGAGCCAAGATGGTGGAACAGCATGGAAGCTTTTTGTGTGTGTCGCGTCCATGAAATGCAGCCAGACCAACACTAAACCATCCTACACACCTAGAAAACCGATTGGGGGATTAACACAACAATCCACACAACCTGAACCACAGAATTCAGCAGGCACACAACACGAAGAGCTGAACTTGGGGAGCAAGAAGCCCCAAAAGGTAGGCAACCCCTTTTGTGGGCGGAGAGAGGACAGAGACTGGGGAGGGGGGGAGCGTACGGGAAAAGCACCTCTCCCCAAAAGCAGCTGGAGAGAAAGTGGAAAACTGGAAACAGCCGCAGGGACTAAACTAAAAAGGGAGAAAGGAGAGGGTTTAAATTCCATTAAGACTGTAAACAAAGGGAGCGCAAAGGCTGCAACTCCGCAGCTCCTTACCTGGCGGTGCTCTGGTGGGAAGGGCGAATCCCCAGGAGCAGAGTGGGGTCCGGGAGGGTCTCGGGCCACACGGGGAAAAGCGGTTCCCCTGCTGGAAGGACAGTTCCCCTGCTTGAAGAGACTGTTGAAGCCGCCAGGTCCCGGCAGACCCCGGAAGGCGGCCACATTCTCTGGTGCTGGGGGAAGGTTGCCGAGGGTGAAGCCTGGTGCCAGATGTGTGTTGTGATTTTCCGTGGTCCCTGAAACGCTGAGGCTACACTGTCTCGTGAATTTTTGGAGGGCGGGCTGGCACCTGGCCGCAGTCTCGGGGCACCGGCAACAACAGGGTCTAGCAGGCGTTCCTGGGTGCAGCCGACATGCTGCCACTGCTCATTCGGCCATTGCTCAATGAGACCCTCCCGCAGAGTCGCGGAGCAGGTCAAGCCTCAGTCCTTCTGAAGTAAAGGGCCTGGGAAAACAGCCACGTCTGGGACAAAACTTGGGCGAGAGGTACTGCCTGGTGCCTGGTCATGGAGAATGGAAAAGCAGGGAGTGGACGAGAGCTGAAGACGGAGCATGGGTGTGCGATTGCTGATCCCGGAGAACAGACTGGGTGGCTGGGTGGGGCCATTTTTCACCATTCCCGCGCATGCGCACCGAAGAGCAAGGCAAGAATCCACCCCAGTAGGCTAGCCGCGCCATCTAGTGGAGAGCGGAGCTGTTACACCGAGCCCTGCCCAGCTGGGCCAACTTCGCTCTTCAAGAACACAAACCTCACCGCCGGCTTAATTATGGACTATAAAGAGCTACATGGACTGACCTCTAGGGGAAAACGAAGCAATTTCAGCCCTACTTCAATCTGTCAACAGGTTCATCTGTTCATTTTTTTTTCTCTCTTTTTCCTTTTTCTCTTTTATAATTCTTTTTCTTGAATACAGGAAGAGAAAAAACTCATTTTTATTTTTGATTTTCATTAAAAATATCTGTCTTTAATTTTTATTACTATATTTTTTACTTTTGTGTATTTTTTTCAATTTCTACTTTACTTCCATCATTTTATTTTAGTCTACTTCAGTATACTCACCTTTTAAATTACCAAACAATTCCCTGTTTTTTCTTTCTTTTTCTTTTTTTCTCTTTTTCCTTTCTTTTCTTTTCTTTGAATGCAGAAAGAGAAAAAAACTCATTTTTACTTTAAATTTCTTTTAAAATATTTTTATTTAATTTTTATTACTATATTTTTTGCTTTTATGTAAATCTTTTCAAAATCTAACTTACTCCCATCATTTTATTTCCGTCTACTACAGTAAACTTTTTCAACTTTTCAAACGTTTTCTTTTTTTTGCCTTTTCTTTTTTCTTTTTTTAATCTTTTTTCTTGTTTTCATTTCTTTTCTTTTTTCTTAAATACAGAAAATGAAAAAATTGATTTCTTTTTAATTTTTATTAAAAATATGTTTCTATAATTTTTATACTATATTCTCTCCTTTTGTGTATTTTAGTCTACTTTAGTGTATTCATTTTTTCAAAATCTCAATCGATTTCCTTTTTGTCATTTGCTTGTTTGTTTCTCTAATATGTCAAACCACTTTCTACACCCAGACCAAAACACACCTAGGATCTAGCATCATCTATTCGATTTGTGTGTGTGTGTGTGTGTGTGTGTGTTTAATTTTTATTTTAATTTTTTTTAATTTACCTCATTAATTCCTTTTCTCCCTTCAAAATGACAAAACGAAGGAATTCACCCCAAAATAAAGAGCACAAGGAAACGACGGCCAGGGATTTAACCAACACAGATACAAGCAAGATGTCTCAACCAGAATTTAAAATCAGGATAATAAGAATACTAGCTGGAGTTGAAAATAGATTAGAATCCCTTTCTACATACATAAAAGAAGTAATAATTAGCCAGAATGAAATTAAAAATGCTATAACTGAGTTGCAATCACGGACGGATGCAGCGGCAGCAAGGATGGATGAGGCAGAACAGAGAATCAGCGATATAGAGGACAAACTTAACGAAGCAGAAAAAAAGAGGGAGATGAAGGCAAAAGAGCACAATTTAAGAATTAGAGAAATCAGTGACTCATTAAAAAGGAACAACATCAGAATCATAGGGGTCCCAGAGGAGGAAGAGAGAGAGAAATAAGGGTAGAAGGGTTATGTGAGCAAATCATAGTGGAAAAGTTTCCTAACCTGGGGAAAGACACAGACATCAAAATCCAGGAAGCACAGAGGACACCCATTAGATTCAACAAAAAGTGACCATCAAGAAGGCATATCATAGTCAATTCACAAAATACTCAGGCAAGGAGAGAATCATGAAAATAGCAAGGGAAAAAAAGTCCCTAACCTACAAGGGAAGACAGATCAGGTTTGCCACAGACCTATCCACAAAAACTTGGCAGGCCAGAAAAGAGTGGTGGGATATATTCAGTGTGCTGAATCAGAAAAACATGCAGCCAAGAATTCTTTATCAAGCAAGGCTGTCATTCAAAATAGAAGGAGAGATAAAAAAGTTTCCCAGACAAACAAAAATTAAAGGAGTTTGTGACCACTAAACCAGCCCTGCAAGAAATTTTAAGGGGGACTCTCTGAGGGGAGAAAAAAAAACATATACATATATATATATATATATATATACACACACACACATGTATACAATAGATACCAAAAGCAACAAAAGATTAGAAAGGACCAGAGAACACCCCGGGAACTCCAACTCTACAAGCATCATAATGGCAATAAATTCATATCTTTCAGTACTCACTCTAAACGTCAATGGACTCAATGCTCCAATCAAAAGACATAGGATGGATAAGAAGACAGAATGGATAAGAAAACAAGACCTATCTATATGCTGTTTACAAGAAACCCACTTTAGACCTAAAGACACCTACAGATTGAAAATAAGAGGATGGAGAACCATCTATCATGCTAATGGTCAACAAAAGAAAGCCGGAGTAGGCATACATATATCAGACAATCTAGACTTTAAAATAAAGACTGTATCGAGATTCAGAAGGGCATTATATCATAATCAAGGGATCTATAGACAAGAAGACCTAACAATTGTAAACATTTATGCACCAAATGCGAGAGCACCCAAATATATAAACCAATTAATCACAGACATAAAGAAACTCATTGATAGTAATACCATAATAGTAGGAGATTTCAACACCCCACTCACAGAAATGGACAGATCATCTAATCAAGAAATCAACAAGGAAACAATGGTTTTGAATGACACATTGGACCAGATAGACTTAACAGATACATTCAGAACATTTCATCCTAAAGCAGGAGAATATACATTCTTCTCCAGCGCACATGGAACGTTCTCCAGAATAGACCATATACTGGGACACAAATCAGCCCTAAGTAGGTACAAAAAGATCAAGATCATACCATGCATATTTTCAGACCACAGTGCTATGAAATTCGAAATCAACCACAAGAAAAAATTTGGAAAGGTAACAAATACTGGAGACTGAATAACATCCTACTAAAGAATGAATGGGCTAACCAAGCAGTTAAAGAAGAAATTAAAAAGTATATGTAAGTCAATGAAAATGATAGCACCACAATCCAAAACCTCTGGGATGCAGCAAAGGTGGTCATAAGAGGAAAGTACATAACAATCCAGGCCTTCCTAAAGAAGGAAGAAAGATCTCAGATACACAACCTAACCTTACGCCTTAAGGAGCTGGAAAAAGCCAGCAAATAAAACCCAAAACCAGCAGAAGACAGGAAATGAGAAAGATTAGAGCAGAAATTAATGCTATTGGAACCAAAAAAATAATGGAACAAATCAATTAAATCAGAAGCTGGTTCTTCGAAAGAATTAACAAAATTGATAAACCACTAGCCAGTTTGATCAAGAAGAAAAAGGAGAGGACCCAAATAAGTAAAATCAAGAATGAAAGAGGAGAAATCACAACCAACACAACAGAAATAAAAACAATAATAAGAGAATATTATGAGCAATTATATGCCATTAAGATGGGCAATCTGGAAGAAATGGACAAATTCCTAGAAACATATACACTACCAAAACTGAAACAGGAAGAAATAGAAAATTTGAACAGACCCATAACCAGTAAGGAAATTGAATTAGTAATCAAAAATCTGCCAAAAAACAAGAGTCCAGGGCCAGATGGCTTTCCAGGGGAATACTACCAAACATTTAAGGAAGAGTTAACACCTATTCTCTTGAAGCTCTTCCAAAAAATAGAAATGGAAGGAAACTTCCAAACTCTTTCTATGAAGCCAGCATTACCCTGATTCCAAAACCAGACAGAGACCCCACTAAAAAGGAGAACTAAGGACCAATTTCCCTGATGAACATGGATGCAAAAATCCTCAACAAGATATTAGCCAACCGGATCCAACAATACATTAAAAAAGTATTCACCATGACCAAGTGGGATTTATACCTGGGATGCAGGACTGGTTCAATATCCACAAAACAATTAGCGTGATTCATCACATCAATAAAAGAAAGGACAAGAACCATATGATCCACTCAATAGATGCAGAGAAAGCATTTGACAAAATACAGCATCCTTTCCTGATAAAAACCCTCAAGAAAATAGGGATAGAAGTATCATACCTCGAGATGATAAAAGCCATATATGAGCGACCCAAGGCTAATATCATCCTCAATGGGGAAAAAACTGAGAACTTTCCCCCTAAGGTCAGGAACTAGACAGCGGTGTCCACTCTCGCCACTGTTATTCAACATAGATTTGGAAGTCTTAGCCTCTGCAATCAGACAATGCAAAGAAATAAAAGGCATCCAAATCAGCCAGGAGGAGGTCAAACTTTCACTCTTTGCAGATGACATGATACTCTATATGGAAACCCAAAAAGATTCCACCAAAAAACTTCTAGAACTGATTCATGAATTCAGCAAAGTGGCAGGATATAAAATCAATGCACAGAAATCGGTTGCATTCCTATACACCAACAATGAAGTGACAGATAGAGAAATCAAGGAATCAATCCTATTTACAGTTGCACCAAAAACCATAAAATACCTAGGAATAAATCTAACCAAAGAGGTGAAAAATCTATACACTGAATACTATAGAAAGTTTATGAAAGAAATTGAAGACACAAAGAAATGGAAAAAGATTCCATGCTCCTGGATAGAAAGAACAAATATTGTTAAAATGTCGATATTACCAAAGCAATCTACATATTCAATGCAATCCCTATCAAAATAACACCAGCATTCTTCACAGAGCTAGAACAAATAATCCTAACATTTGTATGGAACCAGAAAAGATCCCGAAAAGCCAAAGCAATCTTGAAAAAGAAAACCAAAGCATGAGGCATCACAATCCCAGACTTCAAGCTATACTACAAAGTTGTAATCATCAAGACAGTATGGTAATGGCACAAGAACAGACACTCAGATCAACGGAATAGAATAGAGAACCCAGAAATGGACCCACAAACATATGGGCAAATAATCTTTCACAAAGCAGGAAAGAATATCCAATGGAATAAAGACAGTCTCCTCAGCAAGTGGTGCTGGGAAAACTGGACAGTGACATGCAGAAGAATGAACCTGGACCACTTTCTTACACCATACACAAAAATAAACTCAAAGTCGATGAAAGACCTAAATGTAAGACAGGAAGCCATCAAAATCCTCGAGGAGAAAGCAGGCAAAAACCTCTTTCATCTTGCCCGCAGCAATTTCCTACTCAACACTTCTCCGGAGGCAAGGAAAACAAAAGTATAAATGAACTACTGGGACATCATCAAAATAAAAATCTTCTGCACAGCAAAGGAAACAATCAGTAAAACTAAAAGGCAACTGACAGAATGGGAGAAGATATTTGCAAATGGCATATCAGATAAAGGGTTAGTATCCAAAATCTACAAAGAACTTATCAAACTCAACACCCAAAAAACAAATAATCCAGTGAAGAAATGGGCAAAAGACATGAATAGACACTTCTCCAAAGAAGACATCCAGATGGCCAACCGACACATGAAAAAATGCTCTATATCACTCATCATCAGGGAAATACAAATCAAAACCACAATGAGATACCACCTTACACCTGTCAGAATGGCTAACATTGACAACTCTGGCAACAACAGATGTTGGCAAGAGGATCTCTTTTGCATTGTTGGTGGGAATGCAAGCTGGTGCAGCCACTCTGGAAAACGGTATGGAGGTTCCTCAAAAAACTAAAAATAGAACTACCCTACGACCCAGCAATTGCACTACTAGGCATTTATCCAAGGGATACAGATGTGCTGTTTCAAAGGGACACATGCACTCCCATGTTTATAGCAGCACTATCAACAATAGTCAAAGTATGGAAAGAGCCCATATGTCCATCGATGGATGAATGGATAAAGAAAATGTATATATATACAATGGAGTATTACTCGACAATCAAAAAGAATGAAATCTTGCTATTTGCAACCACATGGATGGAACTGGAGGGTATTATGCTAAGTGAAATTAGTCAATCAGAGAAAGACAAAAATCATATGACTCCACTCATATGAGGACTTTAAGAGACAAAACAGATGAACATAAAGGAAGGGAAACAAAAAGAATATAAAAACAGGGAGGGGGACAAAACAAAAGAGACTCATAAATATGGAGAACAAACTGAGCGTTGCTGGAGGGGTTGTGGGAGGGGGGGTGGGCTAAATGGGTAAGGGGCATTAAGGAATCTACTCCTGAAATCATTGCTTCACTATATACTAACTAATTTGGATGTAAATTTTAAAGAATAAAAAATAAATTTAAATTATAAAAAAATAACATGTGAGGCATAAAACTGAAAGATAGGGAACAAAGGTAATATGAGTTAGAGGCATATGGATAAATATGAGGGAGTGGGAAAAAAAAAAGTCTGAAGATCTCTGCATCACATGTTAACATCCCCAGAGAGAACCACAAGGCAGAGGTTCCAAAAATAAATAAATCAAGTGAATAAATTGTCCCGTCCAGTTATATCAGCCAGCCCAGTGCTGTCACATTGGACTGATGAACATGGTTGCAAATATGAAGGCTAGATAAGGGCTCCAAAACTCTGATGCTCAGTTATGAAGGATGATGGAAGTTCTACCATTTTTAGTGGTTCATTCTGCCAATGATCAAGTCAGAAACAGTCCACAAGATGCAGACATTTCTCTAGTAGATAAACTGCCCATTTGATGCTGAGTTAACTAAATTGGGTTACTTCCAGTGTAGAAGGGCCAGAAGTTTATTTATAATGTTCGACATACATCCTTAGTATGATGTTACCATTCTTACCTGCAGGTAATAAAATTTAAAGATAATTTTCACCAGAACAATGAGGTTTCATGGAAGCCACGAGAGGCTAACTAATATTTACATGGTTGGGTTTAACTCTCTCATTTTGTATTTGTTTTCTACTTATCCCTCCCTTTGAGTTCTATTCTTCTGTAGAAGATAAATTCCTTCTCATAATACAATTTTCCACGGATTAAAGCAGTCTTGGTCTCTTAAATTCCATGAAAGTGTTGTCATTTTTTGAAAGTTAATGTAGATTGTATTTTAGTTTTCTGAGATTTTTTAAACTGTAATTTTTAGCCTATTCCATGCATATATTTTGGTTGTTCGAATGAGAGCAATGGTCCCTTGTGAATTTTCTATCTTTGAACCAGAAATGGAACTGACATATGCTTACTGAACTTCTAAGAATTCAAGTACCCCAACCAGATGCACTTTGTATAATAGATAATCTTCTTAAAATTTATCTTGTTGATAAGACCAATTGATATATGTCTTTATTGTATTTTTATTGATAATGGTTTATAATCTATGTTAATAGTTCAATATTTTTTAAAGCTGAAGTCAGTTGGGGAAAGAGACAACTTAATGAATGATTCATTTCCATCTTAAGAATCATACACTATTAGGAGCACCTGGGTGACACAGTTGGCTAAGCAACCAATTCTTGGTTTTGGCCCAGGTCATGATCTCATGGTTCATGAGTTTGAGCCCTACATCAGGTTCTGTGCTGACAGCATGGATTCTCCTTGGGATTTTCTCTCTCCCCCTCTTTCTGCCTCCCCCACCCCACTCAATTTCTACTTTCTCTCTCTGTGTCTCTCTTTCTCTCTCTCTCTCTCTCTCTCAATAAATAAATAAATACATAATTAAACTTAAAAGATATACTGTTAAATATATACACTGTTAAATTCAGGGCTAGACTAGATTAGTGGTTTCCCCTTATATATGTTAGCAGTGTTAATATGTTAGTTTTTGTCACCATGACAATGCTTAAAAAACACAAGTTTAAAGCTCCCCCACAAGCTCAGATGTATTTACTAAGTATGTGGGATTTGGTCGGGTGATTTCATCTTGGCTTGTTCATTCATGTGCTGAAGGGTTGGCTGTGCTTGGACTGATATAGTGTTATCTTGGCTGGTATTTAATCCACCTCCATATTCAGATTTTGTCAACTGTTCCAAAAGTATCCTTGTAGCTATTTACTTTTCCCAAGTTACGTATTCGTTGGGGTCATGCATTGTATGTAGTTGGCATATCTCTGTAGTATTCTTTAATTTGCAAAGCTTTCTCAACTTTGCTTTTCTTCACTTTGACATTTTTAGCACCAGCGTGTGGAGGAGTACTGGACATCATTCTGCAGAATGTGTCTAAATATTTGAGTTTTTTAAAAATTTATTTTAGCCATGAGCAGATTTAGCTTCTGCAACTTTGACAGGAACACCCCAGGAATTATGTTTTCCTTTTGGTGTGTTACAACAGGGGGTACACGATATCACTTCATGCCAACAATGGAGGTGACCGTGCTGATTACTGACATACAGTGTGTGCACCAGTAAATCTCTCTCCAAGTAAATCTACTCTTCTGCCCTGTGTCATTAACTAGTGAGTTGTAGGGAAATGCTTTGAGATCATGTAAATAATTTATTCCAATGGAACTCTTTTCAAACCAAAGGTATCAAACAAATCTATCCAAAGACATAAAGACAGAAAAAAACAAATAGTGGGTCTAATATTGAAGATTTTGCTCTAGGTAATAGAAGCAGATGCTACTGCGAATTGTTAAAAGCCTAAGAAATTTTGTTGACGTTATTAGTCCAAAGGTTGGAAGATTAGAATATTTATCTTTGTTCATACACCAAACTGGTTGAGAGGTACCCTCAATAGTGTTAATTTGGGGCGGTGGCTCCTGTGGCCTGAGCAAGTACGGAGAAGACCCCGGAGCAGAAAGAAAGAAAATCGAGGCGGGTACGTAAGCATGATGCTGACAGCATATCCAGATGCAGCTGAACTCAGCCATGGGCCAAGGAGACAAGACACATGAATCAAAAGCTTCCGCCACAAAGCTGGTTTGTTTGTTGTGGAAAACGACACCACATCTCTCTCAGCATCATCCTATTTCTTAGGGACATCATAGCACTTTTTTACTGCATAGTTTTGGAAAAGTCAGAGATTAAGCTGTTTGACTAGAGTCCATGTAACTCATGGGAAAGGGAAGAAGTTCTTATCACCTATTTTGAAGATCAGTGTTAGAGGAGACTTTTCATTTTCAGTTTATATCAAGATATAAAGGTATTGTCTCTGACTACCACACACACTGTGCACATTGTGTGCACTTACTCATTCTGCGTTAGAACACGATGCTAATTTTATCTCTAGGATAATTACATATTTCCTTTGAAAGTAGGAAAGCATCCTTAACTCCAAACATATGAGAATCCCCAAGTAGCATTAAGGCCCATTTGTATTAGTGATTATGATGCATGACCTGTCCCAGCTGTTTACTCCAGCCACATTGAGACGCATGGGTATGGAGGTACAGAATTTGAGTAGTTGAATTCACTACAATTTGACATTGGCCAAGAAAGGAGGTCTCTGATCAGAAACGACAAAGAGTTACAAAAAAAAAAAAAGTACAAAAAGAAAGTGCTAGATACTGTTAGTATGAGAATGACACTCTATAGGGTCTAATATGGAGGGCAGATAGGACGAGAGTAGAATGGTGATCCCCAGAAACTGGGGGGGGGGGGTGCGGAATGGGGAGATGTTGGTGAAAACATACGATATTTCAGTTATGGAAGATGAGGAAGTTCTGGATATCTAGAGTCACAAAAATCTAACAGTAATTAACACTACTGAATTGTATATTTGAAATTTGCTAAAAGGGAAGATTTTAACTATTCTTATCCCCACCCCCACCCGAAAAAGCAAATTTTAACTATGTAAAGTGATGCATATGTTAATTATCTTGATACTGGTGATTATTTTATATTGTGTGTATATATATATATATATATACACACACACACACAAATATATATATATACTCTATATATATACAGAAAAATATATATATGTATGTATCAAACTTGTGCACATTAAATATATACTTTTTATTTTTCAATTATACCTCAATAAAACTAGATTAAAAAAAAAACTTTGTGTAACATGTCATCTGAAAGACTAAACTGGTATAGAAGAAATCACACCATTCTCATCTCAAAAGAAATTAGTTTGTTTCTTGATTCTGTCTAGAATCCGTAATGATCCATTAGCTATCCCCTTAAACTCTTTGAGACTTAATTTGTAGTCTAAAATATAAATGACTTATCCAACAGAATCAGTGTCATTTCAAAGCAGTCATTAATAATTTCATGAAACTTTGTGTTTTCGATCAAACAGCTGGTAGCTGCTGTAATAAACTCTGGTAAAGCAAACAGTCCCTAACATTCCAGAACTTACCTGATGCTTAGAGGTGCTTAGAGGTAGGGCTTAGTATTTTTACAAACTGGTTTGATGCTCACATCTAGACCATGCTATCCTGTTGAACATAAACAATCTCATTGTTTATGAGAACAGAACATTATCAAGTCAACTTTGGGTGAATGATGAAGTCAGACAAAACAAGGTCACTGTAACTCATGAAATCTCAAGCTTCCCTTTCTGCTAAAATAAATGACAGCTGCTTCTTTACCTAGTTTGCGTTTCTTATAACTTATATTTACTGAGATATTCAAACTTAAAATGATCCTTTTACCTGACAATGTCCAATCATAAGCAAAGTCTACTTTCTTAGGACCTTCCCAAGAATTACCCAATGAAAGTTCAAATCATATGATAGGCTTCTCTAACACCCTCTTACTGAAAAGGCCCATGGTTCTCTATGCTGCTTATTTTCTTTTTTTGAAAACAGTAACAAATCCAACTGTAGAGTGTTCCTGGTGGCCTTTGGCAGGAAGTCTTTGGCAATTGATATTTGTCCAGTTTAAACAACCACAATGCTTTGCAATGAATGCTATTTGAAATCAAAATTAGTGGTTATATAAATTCTTTTCCAGCATTCTTTTTCTTTGCAAAATTAATGACATCCTGAAATATTAATAATGTTCTGCATTTATGTCTATTTCTCCTTAAATATTTGTTTTATGGTGTTTCATGTAAAACGGATGTTTTGATAGTATATTTATGTAAGAGTTACTGTATACTTTAAATCATGTCACAATTGGGTCTTCTTCCATAGGCCACATTGATTATGTTAATAAATCATCTAGACTATATCAACTTATTTCAGAAAATAATTTGATTTAATAGTTTACCTATCTTAAAATTACAGATGTAATTGTATCGATCCTGAAATATTTAAAACATATATATTTTTTCTTTTTCTTCTTTATGAAATTATTCTAAATAGGAAATTACATCGTTTGAATTCTAAATTAACTATTGGAAAGCTACATCAGTTCCTAAACAGTGAAAAGTGTTATTTTTGTGGTTGCATTATTTCATTCTGGAAAATTAGCTGACTGTATCAGGTGGTTTCTAGCTGATATGCTTCGGTGGGTCTCAGTCTAATTATTTAGTTTGAGTTATGTAAGAGGTTTTGTGTTCATATTGACAAAATTAAATTTGACCAATTTTATCTTAGCTCATGGCTGACTGAAGATATTTCAAAGATAATTTAGTGCATCTTCAGTAGAGATCATTAAAGCATCTTTAAAATTTCATCTTTAATCCATATGAGAATATTTTGAGACTTGAATTTCCTTAAATAATTAGTTTCACAATTCTTGCATTACAGAAATCATAAGTTTTTTCTAGAAATGATTGGGTAGAGATTAGAGAACATTAGTTCTATAAACAAAGCACATGAATAAGATATATGTACCATATCTGGTCATATTAATTTTCTTTTGGCACGAAACTCATCAACTTTTCCTGGAGTGATTATTTTAAGGAAACATAAAACAAAACAAAACAGTGACAAGCAAATGGCCTTCCAAAAGCTTAAAAAGTAACACAAATGTCACTCAGCTAGTAACTGACACGTTTGAAACTAGAAATGAAATGTGTAATTATATATATACAAATTTATTATTTATATTATTATTATTAATATATATGTAAATATATATATTTATATATATTACAGAATAATTATTTGACAGTAACAGATTGAGCGGTGGGGGAGAAAAGTCAAGGCAAAGTTCAGATGAAAGCCCACGTATGAGCACACTAGACAACTTTCATATCTTGGACATAAACCAAAGAATTTAAAACACAGGTGTGAGTCACTCTGTGTTTGATGCAGGGGAAAAAGGCCCAGTTGAATGAATGACACACGTTTCCATTTAGTGCTTAAGAGCCGGAATAACATCATCTACCTTCTTTGACCATTGAATTAAATATAAATATAAAATATATACATATATATGTATATATTTTATTCAATGTTCAAAGAAGATGGATCATATCATTCTGACTTGTACATTAAATGTTTTATTCATTTAATTCATATATATGTGTATACAAATTATATACAATATTTATGATATATGGAGAATAATGTTGCAACTAAATCATCTACAAATCTAAATGACCAGTCAAGGAATGATGAAAAGTTTTTCACTCAAAATTGAAATTTTCCTGTTGCAACTTTCTATAACCAGCTTAAAGAAATATGTTCTTACATATCTTTAGTGCATTCTAGAGCTCATATGACTTTGAAAATAAAAGTAATAAAATATATACTATATTAATAGAATAATGTTATGTATGGCATCTAAATATTTAGGATTTAAATGCTTACCTTTATTTTGTAAACTAAATATTTCCTGCTTTCTCAGTTATTTTTTTATTTCCTTCATGTCCTTTGTCTAAACCACTTATCATACCCAGGATAAATAGTAATCACATGAAACATCATGTTACACCCTCACTGGAAGTATTTCAATGTACTTAACTATCCAATTTAGTTGCATTTTAGTGTGTTTGAAGTGTTTTGATTCATCATATATTACCTAATATAGATGTTTGTCTTAAGGACTGACACCTAGAAAGAGATTTGAGTACTAAGGTAATATTATTTAAGATTAATGTGTTAAATGATGAGAATCCATCAAGTTAAAAAAAATTATTGGGACTCCTTGGTGGCTCAGTCGGTTAAGTATCTGACTCTTGATTTTGGCTCAGGTCAGGATCTCACAATTTGTGCTGTCAGCACAGAACCTGCTTTGGATTCTCTCTCTTCCTTTTCTCTGCCCCTTCCTCTCTCTTTCTCTCTCTCTCTCGCTCTCTCTCTCTCACTGGCCTCACAGTAAATAAACACTAAAAATTATTTTAAAAAGGGATACTTAGAAAAAAGAAACAAAAGTTAATTTATGAGAAGTACCCTGGGCCCTTGTCTAACAAATTCTAAAACGCTAGTTTTGCTTCTAGAATTTTCTTTCCCTCTCACATACCATGGTTGCTAGATATGATTCTTTCTCTTTGTATGTTCCTTTCTTCTTTGTTCAGAACACATACCTCTGGAGAACAATTAAAATTTCTGTGTTTTTGTTTTCATCTTTGGCTTTCTATACCAGATTTATTTTCTTCCTACTCCTGAATCCACCACTGTCCCATCTTGTGATTTCATCCTTGTGACTCTAAATTCAAATTATTGAGGAAGAAAAGTCAATTGGTTCCTTCCAGAATATAGATTGGTAAGGTCTCCATTAACCAAAAACAAAAAACAAACAACAACAACAGCAACAAAAAACTTTTTTGGACCCATTATCTTCAATAGGAACATAGTTGTACATAACTATTCTAATAAGATTCAGGGTCTGGGCAAGAATAAACCCACACTGTGGTTATTATATAATACATTCGCCAAGGCCAAAGTCATAGATGGAACTACTGCTTCTCTGCATCTTTGCCCACATTGAGTTTTACCAAATAAAACTCACTTTTAAAAAAATGTTTAATACTGAATTAGTTCAATAGTATGTATTTTTTGTGATTCATATTCTACTTCTTTACAAATTATTGGCTAACATTATTTTCCATTTTCTGGAAGTAATTTTTATTTATTTTTTCACCCACGAATTTCCACATTTTTTTTCTTTATAGCTGCAGTTTAGAATCCTGTTTAACTTTTTTTTTTTAAGCATTTGGTCTAGAATTATTTTTAATAGATATGGAAACAGGTCTATTTATATTATTTTATACTAAGTATATGCTATTCTAAAGATATTTTCCTAGGGTTATTTATCTCCTGATCATTTCAACACAGAAAATTTTAAGAAAGAGCATTATGTATTGTTGCATAACGGATTGGAACAAATTTAGTGGCTTAAAACAATGCATATTTATTTTCTCTCAGTCTCATGGCATAGCTGGGTTCTCTGCATTAAGATCTGTCACAAGGCTGAAATTGAGGGGCCAACCGAGACTGAGCTCTCATCTGAAGACTTTACTGGAGTCTTCTGAGTCACATCATTTTTGCCAGAATTCAACCCATCAAACATCATTGATCCAAAGTTTGCTTTTCCTTTATTTCCCTACCAAATGGTTCCCTCCAAAATGGCAGTTTATTTTATCAAAGCATACAAACTGAAAGAACAGTAGAAAGAACGTTATTGCAAGACAAAAGTTACAATCTTTTGTAACCCAATCATGGAAGCAATATCAATTATACTGGCTATAGTCTATTAGTTAAAAGCAAGTCACTAGGCTGTCCCAAATTCAAAGAGATGGCATTACTCAAGAGTGCAGCAACAAGGGATCATTGGAGAGGCCATCTTAGTCAACTCTCTGTGTTAGACACTGTTCATTAACAATGCCAATTTATACATGATATTGTATACGTTGAAAGCTGAGAGAAATATTTCTCTGTTAATTTAAGTGTCTTGATAGTAGCAAATAGTTTCAATATTCTCAAAGTATAGATATAGATATACTTTAAATATATATATATATATATATATATATATATATATGTTTAAAACTTGTTGGTAATCAAAACCTTATATGCCCATGGAAGAAATATTTGCAAATCACATATCTGATAAGGGATTAATATCCAGAATATATAAGGAATTCCTACAATTCAACAACAAAAAACCAACAACCTAAATAAAAAAAAAAATGGAGAAGACTTTAAAAGACATCTCTCCAAAGAAGATATAAAAATGGCTATATTTCATTCTTTCTCATTGTCACGTAGTACTCCATTGTGTATATAAACCACAATTTCTTTATCCATTCATCAGTTGATGGACATGTAGGCTCTCTCCATAATTTGGCTATTGTTGAGAGTGCTGCTATAAACATTGGGGTCCAAGTGCCCCTATGCATCAGTACTCCTGTATCCCTTGGGTAAATTCCTAGCAGTGCTATTGCTGGGTCATAGGGTAGGTCTATTTTTAATTTTTTGAGGAACCTCCACACTGTTTTCCAGAGTGGCTGCACCAATTTGCATTCCCACCAACAGTGCAAGAGGGCTCCCGTTTCTCCACATCCTCTCCAGCATCTATAGTCTCCTGATTTGTTCATTTTGGCCACTCTGACTGGCGTGAGGTGATATCTGTATGTGGCAATGAGAAAGAATGAAATATGGCCCTTTGTAGCAACATGGATGGAACTGGAGAGTGTTATGCTAAGTGAAATAACCCATACAGAGAAAGACAGATACCATATGTTTTAACTCTTATGTGGATCCTGAGAAACGTAACAGAAACCCATGGGGGAGGGGAAGGAAAAAAAAAGGAGATTAGAGTGGGAGAGAGCCAAAGCATAAGAGACTCTTAAAAACTGAGAACTGAGGGTTGATGGGGGGTGGGAGGGAGGGGAGGGTGGGTGATGGGTATTGAGGAGGGCACTTTTGGGATGAGCACTGGGTGTTGTATGGAAACCAATTTGACAATAAACTTCATATATTGAAAAAAAATGGCTGATTAAATAAGACTTAAAAAATTTTTTTTAATGTTTATTTATTTTTGAGAGAGACAGAGACAGAATGAGAGTGAGTTAGGGGCAGAGACAGAGGGAGACACAGAATCCAAAGTGGGCTCCAGGCTCCAAGCTGTCAGCACAGAGCCTGACTTGGGGCTCGAACTCAGGAGCTGTGAGATCATGACCTGAGCTGAAGTCAGACGCTCAACCAAGTCACCCAGGCATTCCTGACTAAATAATATTTTAAAGGGTATAATTTGATTTTTTTTCAGTTTACTTGAGGTAAAATTGACAAATAAAAACTATATGTATTTAAGGTGAACTATTTGATGTTTTGATATATGGATACATTGTAAAATCATCACCACAATTAAGCTAATTAGTATATCTATCAGCTCACAGAGTTAACATTTTGGCAAACTGTCTATGCAAATTTTATGACTTCAGAGAGTCCATGGATAATATAATTTTCTTTGCCACCAAAGTGTTTATTCATAAAATCATATAATTTCCCTAGAAAATTTGGCATAAAGGCTGCTACATACATTTTCAAAAGATATTTCAGATGCTTAGAGGAATGATAAAATTGAAGTTCTTAAGGTGAAAAGGAATGTTGATAGTGCCTTGTTCGAACATACTCTGCTTTTAAGAATGTTTGGCAATAGTAGCTAGAGTATTATAAATCTTTGCAAATTGTACCATAATTATTTCTTATAAATACTGGTCTTGATTATTAAATTGAAGATACTTTAGTTCATAGTCACCTTTGAAGCCTCATTCCTAAGCAAAGAGCCTGCCACGTTAGGTAACCAAAAACTACTTACTTACGTAAATCAGGTTAGTCTTACCCTGTCGAGCTATTGAATATTACCTTTTCTGTCTTTCAATTATTACAAAAAATATTTTCTTCTTTCTGGATTTATTTAGCATTCAAAACCCCTACTGAATGTCTTCCTAGACATGGAATAAGCACTGAATATACAGAAAAGACCAAGAAATATACGATCCCTGGCATGTGACCATTTTTTGTTGTTGTTAGATAAATTTGACACGTAACATTGCATAAATTTAGGGTGTACAGGGTGTTACTTTAATGCATTTATATTTTAATATGATTGGCATTGTAGTGACATGTATCACATAACATAATTAAAATACAATAATATTATTGTCTATGTTCATTATACTATGCATTAGATCTCTGTGGTTCATATACTGTATATTACACATGCACTGTATTGTCCTTAGGTAAGTGTATCATGAACTCTTAATTCTAAAGCACTCTTTATTGAATTTGGTTCAAATCAACTTTACGTATTTATGAAAACGACCACTTGCATGCACACTGTGTGCAAAACATCCTCTTTCTTCAAAACACTAAAGTAAAAAGAAAAGCTTGACTTTGTTAGATTTGGGGAAATGTGTTACACCGTATGTGTATACATCATTCTATAAAAGTCTTCACACGATGATTGGTATAAGAAGAAAATAACTGTGAGAAATCCGATATAATTAAATTCACATGTAAATTGAAAGAGAAATGGTTAATAAAGATAAACAATCCATGGGTCATTAAACTTTTAGTTAAATAGAAATTAGTCAAATAGAAATGAATGGTTAACATTAAATACATCAGTAACCATATATAAAAATAAAACTATACAAGAAAGTGTCCTTGTTGCTTCCACATTTGTTGACGTCTATCGGCTAACATTAGAATGGCAAACATATAGGACAATTGGGAACCTAAACATGAAGATGTAAAATGGAAGTTGTTACTATACGAGGCTATAATTAGTATAGTAATTGTTTTTGCTAGAAGCATTTTTTCCAATCATAACATTTTTGACAAAGTACTAATAACAGTCATTCAATTAGCTACACAAAGTGTAACTCAGTGCATTTATGTTGTGGAAATGTGTTACATAAAGTGCAGAGATAGTTCAGGAAGATACTAACTGAATTTTGAGATGTAATTGGCTGGTGCTTAAACTGTTCAGTGAAGTGGTCTTCCATGCTCTGGAGCAGAGCCATCGTAGAACATTCCAACTATTACTTTCAATTTAGACCATCAGCTTCGGTCCATTTACCGGGTGGTGAAATCAGAGCGATTGATTCTTCTGAATCTCTGCCAGTTATACCCCATATAGTTCATCCAAAGCATGTGCATTCAGCTGAGTGTTATTTTTGGACTTCAACAAGAATCACTCTACCATCCACCGAATAGGCATAGATTTAGAACGAGGTTCATAATTTGGAGGGCTGAAATTGCTCACCCAGGTAACAAGTGACCTTTCATTAAATTACAGATAGAATCCTAATCTAATAAAGGCCATTAGGGTATGTAGCACCTCATAACAAGGTCATTTTCTAGTCTTGTGTCGCCTCTCATACAAGCATTATTTGTGGATGTGGATGGCATGCTTTCAGTAACAAATATTTGCACAAGAACTTATCAACTTATGATCTATTTAATAACTGCTGTATTGTATATATAGGACAAGTACACACTAAGTTTATTATAATCTTTGTATCTTGTTAAGTGATAATAATAATCTGTGGGTTGGTTTACAAAGGCAACTCATATATATGATCTCTATTATAATTTAAACTATATATACCATAGTCATTATTTTTCTCTTTGAGAGCTAGATGGGTGTTACTAAAAATTTTACAGGGGCGCCTGGGTGGCTCAGTTGGTTAAGCGTCCGACTTCGGCTCAGGTCATGATCTCGCGGTCCTGGGTTCGAGCCCCGCGTCGGGCTCTGTGCTGACAGCTCAGATCCTGGAGCCTGTTTCAGATTCTGTGTCTCCCTCTTTCTCTGACCCTCCCCTGTTCATGCTCTCTCTCTGTCTCAAAAATAAATAAACGTTAAAAAAAATTAAAAATTTTACACCAGTTTTAGAGGAATTTCAGTTGTTTTAAACATTTGTATTCTAATGATCTGATAGTTTACTTGGTATAACATATATGTGCATTAGAAACACACACACAGGTATATACATTTAGTATACACTTGCATATATATGTGCATTTATTAAACACATAGAAGATCAGAGGAGAGGTAAGAATGCCATACTAAAGCAAACTTATTTATGGTCTACCCACTACTGGTCACCGGTTTAATATTCTATTTATTTGTAGGATATTTTCATACCTTAATTAGTATAATTTTGCATATGTTTGAGAATGTAGAAAACATGTGTAAATATGCTAAGTGCTATCATTTCTTTAAATGCAGGTGAAGGGTACATGGAGCCAATTCTAAGGAATCCTAAGCAAAACTGATACTGCTTACTTCCAAAAACTTTTATTGGGCCCTTACAAAGCCCCAGGTCAGGTTCTCAGAACCAGGTGTATTACCATGAATTAGACGGAATGGCACTTCCCCAAGAACTGACAAGTAACAAGATAGAATTTATTTATTTATTTATTTATTTACTTACTTACTTACTTACTTACTTACTTTTAACTTGTTGTAGTTGTCTTTTGGTAAGATCACTAACCATGAGATCTATGCTTTTAACAAATTTTTAAGTGGACAATACAGTACTGATAAACATAAGCAGTAAGTGGTACAACCCCTCTAGAATGTGTTCACATTGTATAACTGAAATTTTATACCCATTGAAGACAACTCATTTCCCTCTGCCCCAGCCCTTGGCATCCACCACTGCATTCTCGGTTTGACTATTTTAGATATTTCATATGAGTGGATTCATGCAGTGTTTATCCTTCTGTGACTATCTGATTTTACTTAGCATTATATCCTCAGGTTCATCCATGGTGTCATATATGGTAGCATTTCTTTCTATTTTGAGGTGGAATAAAATTGAATAGTTTATGTATATCATGTGTTGTTTTTTTTTTTCTAATCCATTCATCCGCTGATGGGCATTTAGGTTGCTTCCATGTATTTTAGTATGTTAATTTTATAGCCTAATGCATCTATGAAAACAATAAAACTCTTTCTTTGCGTGGATGACAACAACAACAACAACAACAAAAAAAGATAGAAATCACCCGAATTCCTAAAACAATCCTCTTGTGGCTCCTTAACCTCTGCCACAAGATCCTTTGCCTCAGAAGTCCTGGAATTCTTCTTCTCTGTTAACTACATATTTCACGTGGTGCCATGGCATCCGTTTCTCCTCCTTGGTCACTTTTGTACCCTTTCCCTCCCCATTTACCATTTCAGGGGAGCGACTCTTACCAGGTTCAGGTCTGAAGGCCACTTCCTAGCAGTGCGGGCTGGACACTAACATCAGCAGCTCCAATCTGAGTCCAGGTTTCAGATTTGACTTGTGCCTTTCCTGCTTCCTGTCTTTCAGGGAAAAGCCAGGTCTCCCTTGTTCACGGAGGGCTTGGGAGGGAATTTGAAATCCCTGGACACATTGCTGACTATTATATTTCAGAAGGAGTTTACTTGTCATTGGCTCAAATACTTTTTATATCAAAGATAGGACTAATTTAATTAAGTACTCCAAATCATGTCCTCTTTTGAGATAATCCCTAAAGAAATAATAATAATAATAATAATAATAATGATAGCAATAATAATAGTAATGATATTAGCTAATATTTATTAAACATTACTATGTGCCATGCACTGCACCACATTTAAAGATCTATTAACTCATCTCCCCAATGAAGTAATTGAGGAACAGAGGTTTTCTTTATTTCCCAATGTGACAGGGCTAGTAAATTTTGGAACTGGGGCACATTTAGAACCTCCTGACTCTAAAGCCAGATCTCCTAAGTGCACTATGTTCATCCTTCCTGCTTTAATGTATGATGTCAGGTTAAAGAAGTATTCATTAATTCTCATGTGTCAATGGGTATCGAATTTTGACAAAGTACAGGGATGATCATATTACTGATTGCATTTTTTGTTTTTTTAATGTTTATTTATTTATTTTGAGAGAGAAAGAGAGAGAGAGAGAGCACAAGCAGGAGAGGGGCAGAGTGAGAAGGAGAGCGAGAATCCCAAGCAAACTCTCTAGCGTCAGCACTGAGCCCAATACGAGTCTCAAGCTCGTGCACCATGAGATCATGACCCGAGCCAAAGTCCAGAATTGTCTGCTTAACCGAGTGAGCCTCGCAGGTGTCTTTATTTATTTATTTATTTATTTATTTATTTATTTATTTATATCTTTAAATATGGTGAGTAACGGTAATGGAAAAGAGGAGAGAGAGAGAAAGAAGGCGGGGGCGGGGGGGGGGGGGACAGAGACAGAAAGAGACAGAAACAAAGGGAGAAGGAGAGAATGAATGTAAAGAAAGATCTTTTACGCCGGATTGATTCTCAATAAATATAGGAGAAATGATAGAACAGGAAGTAGCAATTTGGAATTTTCAATGAAGTCATTTATTCTGAGAAGGATCCTTACTTCATGCTGAAATAATTGGTGGATATTTGTTGGGGAAGAGGAACTAGCAGTCTGGAGGTCCAAAGAATTCATACCAATTGGCACTTCTTATTTATGAAAGAAAACAAGTACTTTTAAAACACAAAGTCTTCACAGAAACCACCTAAACCCAGTGACGCAATTGAGAAAAATGACAATCTTTAGCCATTGATTCATACAATGGAAATGAAACAACAGAAACTCTACAACCACACTCACTTCTACCCAAAAAACTGAAGCTGAGTAAACTTGAGTGGAAGCAATTAGATAAATCAATAGCGGAAGAAAGCAATAGACAAATAGTCCAGGTTATTCAAATATGTTGAAGATCTGAAACACAACACAAAGAGAGAAAATTAATATTACCATAGCAACGATAGAATCATTGGTATATAATAATAGCATCATGGTTATGAAGGGTAATGCTGAGGTGCCTGGGTGGCTCACTAAGTTAAGCATTCTTGACCTCGGCTCAGGTCACGAACTCACAAACCATGAGATGGCTTGGGTCATGATCTCACAGTTCGTGAGTTTGAGCCCTGCATTGGACTCTGCACTGACAGCACAGAGCCTGCTTGGGATTCTCTCTCTTTCCTCTCTCTCTGCCCCTTCCCCTCCCCAGCTCACTTTCTGTTTTCTCTCTCTCAAAATAAATGAGTAAGCTTTAAGAAAAAGGATAATGCCATTGTTAGTAGAAATTTCATGTTGAACTATTTGGGGGTAAGAGGTGACAATGATTGCTGCTTATTTTTAAATCATTTCGAGTATAAAACCTTCATCTTTAAATGTGTGGACAGAGAGAGAGGGCAGATGAGGAAATAGATGAATAACAAGTGAACAATATGTTGGAATGTGTTGTATAATTGTTTCAAATTTTCTGTGTGTTTAAATTTGCTCACGATACATAGAAAAAAATTATACATATATAAAAGCATTCACCATTCAATACTGAATATTCTGCAGACACTTCATGGTCAGGCTAACTTGAAAAGGACAAGTAGTGTCACTAAGGAACAACAAAGGAAAAAAAATCAATCACTGAAGGTCTCTCCCTTTTAGATGTGATAATATTTTAATAAATATTCAATAAATGTTGTGTGAAACTATACGTTTAGATCAATGTTTAAAATTATCCTAACATTTTGCTTTTCTTTTTTCTCCCCTTTATTTACCTCCAGAATGTTTTTTTTTTCTTTCTCCTTTGCTGAAATGTTTTTTTTTTTTCCTTCTCTTTTTCAAATCCTCAAACAAATTCAAATTCAGGTTCTTTTTTTTTTTTTTTCCAAAAACGTTTTAGTAACTTGATTTGTTGCTACATGCAAACATGTGTTAAATTAAAGTTCATAGAAAACATTTCCTGCTTTACAATGGTTTTAATGAAGCTCTAAAAGAGGTTTATTTTTGGTCCTCTTTACTTGAATAGAATGTTGGCTTTCTAACACACTTCAATAACTTTCAAAGTGGGCAGTATTTCATTAGAAGTCAGGCTACAGAAGAAAGCCCCATAGAATTTGAGTTCATGAAAACTCATTTTATATATTATTATGTTCAAAGAACGTGTTAATATGAAGATGCATATATATATATATATATATATATATATATATATATATATATACATATATATACACCATAAAATCTACCTTTTAAGAACATACAATGAACATTTTTAGCTCCATATCTGTTATTATGCACTTTTACATGGAAAGCAGACTGTGTCTTAGAGGGACTTTAACTTCTAAAATTAATGAGTTGGCAGACATTTTATGTTTAAATGTGTTACCTGTCATCTGGATAATTAGAAAAATGATTTGTTATGGAAAAACTATTTTTGATCACCATATAAAGATTCAGATGGGGGAATTTAATATTTACAAAGAATAGCTCATATAGGAAGCATTGGATTGAGTAGAATACAAGCTATGTAGAGTTGTATATCAGTTTTCTATTGCTGACGAGCAAATTGCCACAAACTTAGAAGCTTAAAACAATATACATTTATTAGTAGGGTATCTAAGAGGAAAGATTCCAGGCATTGGGTAGCTGGATCCTCTCTTTAAGTCTCACCAAAATTAAATCAAGGCATCAGATGAGGGTAGGAATCCTATATGAAAAGTCTCAAGACCTTTTAAAGTTTCTGTGGCTGTTTGTAGAAGTTGTCTCCTTTCATGCAATTGTGACATGTCTAGCTGTGTCTTTAAGCCTGGAAGCAGTCTGGTAAAGTCTTATCCTGTTTAAGTGCTTACCTGATAGGTCAGGTCCACCTGGACAGCCCCCATTTTGATTAGCTTAAACTCAACTCTCCAGTAACCTAATCACAAGGAAGATATCCCATGATATTCACCAGTGGGGAGGACAAGCACATCAGGAGGAGGAGTCTTTGGGGATAGTTTTGGAATCCTGCCTAGCCATCTGATATTAGAAAACCCGAACTCAACTAGTGACTATACCACCAGTATTTGACCTTGGGAAAGAAACTCCCTAAACTGCTTGAATGAATTAGTTATAACATGAACAAGAAGATATGCTCTCAATATTTCAGTTTCCTGTGAAAACTGTATGATGCATTTGAAAGTTCAAGGACTTGAGTGTTCTTCTGGGAGATGTTTAAGTGAAACAGAGACATGGTGACCATATACAGTGTGTTGACAATTTGGAAAAGCATTTTCTTTATTATGAAGATTTTATAACATAGAACTATTCAATATCAGTCATGATACCTGCACGCACACAAACATGTTCTTCTCTATATCAACTTTAAGAGACTCCAGGCAAAATGACAGTCTAAAAATCATAAAGTGCAACAACTACTCATGGAAACAGGGATTATCTAATTTATGTTTAATTTCATATATAAGGGTTGAGGTAAATATCACAAAGCTGTTTAGTGGTAGAACAAGGGGGAAAACATCAGGCCATGTCTTAGAGAGATATGGTTGAGAATTTCTCCAAAGAGTAAATGGTTAAGAAATTAACTAGAACATGGGTAAATTGAACACATATGAAGCATAAAGGCAATGATTTGAATATCACCCAAAATCAAATACATAAAAAAAAAATTTAAGGGGCGCCTGGTTGGCTCAGTCAGTTGGGTGTCCGACTTCGGCTCAGGTCATGATCTCATGGTCCGTGAGTTCGAGCCCTGCGCCAGGCTCTGGGCTGACAGTTCAGATCCTGGAGCCTGCTGTGGATTCTGTGTCTCCCTCTGTCTCCTCCCCTTCCCTGCTCACAGTCTCACTCTCTTGAAAAATAAATATTAAAAGACATTTTTTTTGAAATAAAAACAATTTAAATGTGCTATCTGTAACGTCATCTTTCCAAGGGCTTTGGACAAAAACATGAAATTGTCTTTGACTCCTCTTTTTCCCTATTCCATCTACTCAGAACATTTTGTCCACTTTCCCTTCAAAATGCATCCAGCCAGTATGACCTATGTCTCATTATCTCCACTTTTAGCACGCATATTAATCATCAGTATCCTTGCCTTGACTAGAAAATTAACCTCCGAACTTGTCTTGTTTTTTCTCCTCTTCATTTTTTTTTTCTGAACCATTACATATAAGTCCAACTGTCGCACTTGTTTGCTCAAAGCCTTCCAGAGAATTTCCACCTCATTGTGAGTAAAAGCCTCCACTGTACAATAGTTTCTGTTACCATTTGAACTCATTTATCCCTCATTTCCAAACTCATTACATTTTTGCTACATCAGCTGGCTACCCTGATGTTCCTATGAAGGATGATCTCTGGCCTGGGGGAGTCCACATTTCCTATTCGTTTTCTGGAATGTCCATTCTCCAGATATCAACATGACTCGCTCTCTGAACAAGAGGAAATAGTCAAATACATTAAGATAGTTACATAAAGAAATTTATATAGCCACTAAAATTGTGTTTAAAAGACACAATGTGTCTGTAACGCCATGAGAAAGCAAAGAAAATCACAATGATAGAACATTTTAGAAAACAAAAAAACCCAGGGGTGCCTGGGTGGTTCAGTTGGTTAAGCATCTGACTTCAGCTCAGGTCACGATCTCATGGTTCGTAGGTTTGTAATGTACAAACGGTTTGTCAGGTAAGGTACGGCTCTGTGCTGACAACTTAGAGTCTTGAGCCTGCTTCGGATTCTGTGTCTCCCTCTCTCTATGCCCCTCCCCTGCTCTTGTTCTGTCTCTCTCAGTCTCTCAAAAATAAATAAACGTTAAAAAATTTTAAAGAAAAAAAGAAAAAAAATCCAAAGTCCATAATCAACATGGAAACATTTTTCCCCCGAATACTTGTTGAAAAGAATTGCAAATTTCTCAAGTTTAGCATTAGATGATTATTTTATTAGTGAATCTACAGTGAGTATATTTTTTCTTTAGAATGTTAAAATCATAATAGTTTTGTGGAGGAACACAGATAAAGTTAGCTCTTAATTAAAGTAAAAATAGAGATCCATGCTATCCAGGTCAAAATTAAAAAAAAAAAAAAAAAAAAAAAAGTAAAACGGTATCCAAGTGAACAACATAAAATTAGAAGGCACATTTCCAAAACACCTCAGAATATTATGAACCGGCAAAATTTTCTTGATAATCATGTTTTTGAGGGGTGCCTGGGTGGTTTACTCTGTTAAGCATCTGACTCTTGATGTTGGCTCAGGTCATGATTCACAGTTTGTGAGTTCAAGCCCTACATCAGGCTCTGTACTGGTGGCAATGGTGTGGAGCCTGCTTGGGATTCTGTCTCTCCTTCTCTCTGCCCCTCCCCTGCTGTGCACTCTCTAAATAAATAAATAAATAAATAAATAAATAAATAAAATTAATCATGTTTTTGAAAACATGGATATAGTTTCCCAGCAACATTCATCTTTTTTACATGGTCAAAGATCTTGATAGGGGCTCCTGAGTGGCTCAGTCGGTTAAGCATCTAACTTCATCTCAGGTCATGATCTCATGGTTCATGAGTTCAAGCCCCACATCGGGCTCTGCTGACAGATCAGAGCCTGGAGCCTGCTTCTGGTTCTGTGTCTCCCTCTCTCTGTCTCTCTCTCTCTCTCTCTCTCTCTGTGCCTCTCCCCTGTTCATACTCTGTCTCTTTTTGTCTCTCAGAAATAAATAAACATTTTTTAAAAAAGATCTTGATACATTAAACAAGGTACAGAGTTGTGGTTTCAACTTACGTGATTATGTCTCACAAATAGAAATTCCTTACTGAAGTTGAAGGGGTGCAAACAGGGGATAAAAGGATACTAGTAGGTAGAAAACTGAAACAAAACAAAGCAAAACAACAACACAGCAAAATAACAAAATAGTAAGTAGGCAAACAAGCTACAAGTAAATAAGACTTGTAGCTCAGATACAGGAATCGAAACCTGAATGGCAGAAGGAAAATGTCTCTGTTACATGAAGAACCCCAAGCCAGCTCTATCCTTGATTTCGGCAGTGGGTATATTGTCTAGAAGGCAGGGAATAGAACAGCTTAAAAAAATAATAATAATTATGTCAAAAGGGATCGAGACTTTGCAGTCGGGTCCACACCTAATTACCAATAAGGTGTGTGTCTTGCCGACCTTAACAGGAAAAAGAGAGAGAGAGAGAGAGAGAGAGAGAGAGAGAGAGAGAGAGAGGCGCACTAGTAATTTTACCAGCAAATAGGTTTATTTGGGAATAACAGAGAATTGCAATTTGGGACAAGGAAACTATGGCAAACCATGGGCAAGTCTAGAACAGAGAAGAGGGGCTTGCTATTTTGCTTTTTTTTGGAGGAAAGGAAGAAATTGCAAGAGGTCGTTTCAAGGAGTTGGGATGGTGATGGCTTTACACCGGCTGAGCGTAGTGGTTTCTCATTGGCTGAGCTGTTGATGGACAAGGAGAACTTCTCCCTTCTTCCCACTGAGCTGTGTAAACTACTAGTCTTACTGTTTGGTGTCTGAGGGGTCGTGCCTGCGTGAGAGCTCCTACTTCAGAGCTTCCCAGCTCCATTTTTAATGAGGTTTCCTTTACTTTCAATTTTACTTTTTGATTAAGATCTTTCCTCAAAAACATCATTGATCAAGAGTCAGGTTTTTGTTTTGTTTTGTTTTGTTTTTTGTTTTTTGTTTTTTGTTTTGGTATTAGGTGGTTATATATACTAAAGTGGTTATATCCCTTGGGGCCAGGAAGGACCTTTCTTGGTTGTCATCTCGCACATGGGAGGGAAACTATACAGGCTGGAAACCATGGAGGTCACATCTGAGTAAGAAGGAAGGGTCCAAAATCAAGATATCAGAATGACTTCGCTCTCCCCAAAGGTCCTAGGGGAGATCTGTTCCTTGTTTCGTGCATCTCTAGGTGGCTTCAGGAGTTCCTTAGCTTGTGGTTCTGTCACTGCCATCTCTGCCTCTGGGATCACATCGCCTTCTCTTCTCTGTCTTTCCCTCATGTGTCTCTTATAAGGACAACTGCTTTGGGATTTAGGGTCCACTTGGATAACCCAGGATGGTCACCTTTTCTCAAGATACTTAACTTACACCTGCAAACAACCAAATAAGGTAATATTCACAGGTTCCAGGAATTAGAATATGGGAACATTTTTTTTGGAGGCTGCTATTCAGCTAACTGCAACTCAAAATTTTCACCAACCAGGTACAGTTCCACAGGGTGGTGTTAAATATCCCTATCTGAAACAGCAAGTCTAATACTCAGCTCGCATGCTTTGGTATGGACATCCTGGTCAACAATCTTCAGCATCTCTATGGTTGGCATTTATTCTGACTTGCTCAGTCCCTGCTGCATCTTTTAACATGTTGAATTGGAGTGCTATGACATTACACATAAAAAAATATTTTGTATTTTTTGATTGACCCTCTCAATTCACTCTTTACTTTATTCATCTACTTTTTGCCCTAGGAATCTGAAAAATGTATGAACAATATCACTGCGTTCTCTAGTCATCTGAATCCCTTTTAAATTCGGCCAACAGAAAGTTGTAACAAGAGACAAGAGAAAGGAAAGGGATTTGTTCCCTTCATTTTGGAGGTTAGTGCTCTGCC
Organism: Panthera leo; assembly: GCF_018350215.1. Taxonomy (NCBI): domain Eukaryota; kingdom Metazoa; phylum Chordata; class Mammalia; order Carnivora; family Felidae; genus Panthera; species Panthera leo. Next base: position 223,939,839 of record NC_056679.1, read on the forward strand.
TCTCTCTCTGTCTCTCTCTCTCTCTGTCTCTCTCTCTCTCTCTGTCTCTCTGTCTTTCTCAGTCTCTCTCTGTCTTTGAAGTGCACTGGACTGACTCTATTCTTTGACTGACAGCTGTGGCTTCTTCAGTTGGCCTGTGCCTCAAAGCTCTTGTGCTCTCTAGGTTTCCATAATACAGGGGTGTTCACAGAGTTCACGTCACTGGAGTACCAGAGGAACTCTTGTGGTTACCTGATATCCGACTCTCACCTTTGGGGAGAGACCTTGTTTCCAACTCTCCTCATATTACCACATTCAAGTATGATATTTGTTTCCTGGAGGCATCTAACTGAAATAGAATATTGCCCTGCTATAAAGTTTCATAGAAATGGGAAAGAAGGCCTTCTCTCTAAAAAGAGAAGAATATAAGGGCACCTGGGTGGCTCAGTCACTTAAGCATCCAACTCTTGATTTTGGCTCAGGTCATGATCTCATGGTTCGTGAGATCAAGTCCCGCTTCGGGCTCTGGACTGATAACACAGAGCCTGCTTAGGATTCGCTCTAACTCTCTCCAGCTTGTTCTCTCCCTCTCTCTTTCTCTCAAAATAAATAAATAAACATTGTTTTAAAGAGCAGAATTTCGTGAAAAACATAAAATGCTCCTTACATGTGAATCAGAATCCTTTAAAAATCATAGTAGATATTGGGGAAACATAACATTTCTTTTATGAGTCAAAAGTAAGTTTGAAGAATTGTAAGAGGCTCAGTAACAAGGAACACCAGGCAGAGTAGAACAATGGGACCCAGGTCCTGAAATAAGGTCTACATAGGAATTATTTGAACCTCCAAATTTAGTCTCTGTATTTAGGTGTCAGAAATTCTTGGAAATAATAGATTCCTATTTTTGAGTGTTTCTGCTACTTATCCACCTTTACAAAGCAGAAGCCTAGAGAAGTTTTCTATAGAGAATCTGGGAAATTCCAGAAAAAATTTTATATACTTACCTTGGCATTAAAAAAAAATTTGTGTGCCTGGGTGGCTCAGTCCATTAAGCATCTGACTCTTGATTTTGGCTCAGGTCATGATCTCACCATTGGTGACATCGAATCCCACCTCAGGCTCTGCACTGACAGCACAGAGTCTGCTTGGGATTCTCTCTCTCTCTCCCTCTGCCCCTGCTTGCCTTCAAAATAAGTATATATGTTTTTTAGATCCTGCATTCCATGTAGTTGGTCACTCTTCAGTGAAGTACACACACACACACACACACACACACACACACACACACACTTGTCAATTGACATTTTATTACTTGAATTTAAGAGTATAAAGTCAGGGAGGTCATATGTTTGAGGAAAGGCTTTAATATTAGAAGAACCAAAACAGATAACCAAGCAAAAAAAGCTTGGTTTAAAAAAAAACTTTTAAAGCGAAAACAAGTACTATTCCTCAGAGAGCTAAGAGAAAATATTCTAGCCATACAACTAGAACAATACGTTGCATAAAAGGAAATAAGAAAGATCTCAAAATATGTATTTAAACATTCTTTATGATATGGAGGATGGATTTAGGAAATTTCTCAGAACATATAGTAAAAATAAATAAATAGAACATACCAAAAAAAAATATAAGACAAAATAAGGGATGTGCCATAATGTTCAATATGCAAACAGTGGAAATTGCAAAGTGGGAAACAGAACATACAATGTGAAGATTTTCAGAGACAGAATATAAGACAAATTCAATATTGAAAAGCTGACTTTTATAGATTAAAAGTGCCTGCTATGTACCAAGCACAATGAATGAAAGGATGGTTAGTTAAAAATGTGTTACTAATATTCCTGAATGAAAAAAGATAGAGGCCCTCGATCTTGTGTGTGGGTGGAGGACAGGAATGGGTCAAATACAAAGGATCAAAAATTAAAGCGGAATCAGACACATAAACAGGAAAGCAGAAGTCGAGGGGAAAAAATAAGTGATACCTACATGGGGCACCTGGGTGGCTGAGTCAATTAAGCGTCCAACTCTTGATTTCAGCTCAGGTCATGATCTCACAGTTTGTGGGATACAGCCCCATGTTGGGTTCTGGGCTGACAGGGCTGAGCCTGCTTATGATTCTCTCTCTCCCCCTCCCCCATTTATATGTGCATGCTCTTTCTCTCTCTCAAAATAAATAAATAAACTTTAAAAAATGAGCCATACCTTCAAACTTCTAAGAAAAAGTGATTTCCAATCTAGAATTCTATATCCAAACTATCCATCCAATAGAAGTTTAGGAAACAAGTTACTTTCCCACATACAGTTTCTCAAAAATTTGCCTTCTTTTCCTTCTAAGGAATCTCCTGGAAGAAGGGATAAAATGAAAAACATGAGTTTCAGGAAATAGAAAATAAATACCTTCAGAAATGGAAGTAATGGGAAGTCCTTATGTGATCATTTTACAACAGGCCTGGTGGAAAATTAGTCCAGGAGTTAGAACTGTATGAAAATAAATGGAACTAATGGAATATCTAGGCAGTTTAAGCACTTAGGAAAGCATCTTGGTAAGTGTCTCTATATCTGTTGAAATATTTAAGGGAGTTTAAAAATAGGAATATAATAGAATAACTATAAGAAAAGCATATTATAAACTTCAAGAAAAGTATTTCTTTAAAGGACAGTTTTGTAAGTCGGCTGAGAAAAGAAATTTTCTGGATCAGCTATGAACATTCCCAATAGTTGAATCATTGATTATTAGTTTAATCAAAGACAATAGCATAATAATGCTAGAGGAATAGTGGAAAAGAATGGGAAAAATATTACATAGTTACTTTTTCATTTACTATTGGTAAGCCAATTGTTAAGTAATTGCCCCAAGTCAATAAATTATGAAATGGTCATAGAGCATACATTTAGAAAAATGGGGTGAAAACCAAAAGAAAAAGCTAAAGTATGTGTGGAAGTCACCACCTCAGAGAAGCGGGGCCACAAACTAGAATGTGGTCAGTTGAGACCTGGCTGTTTTTGTAACACCTTAATACCATTAATGCTTGTGGTGTGTTCATTTAGTAATTTGATTAAAAATTAGGAAACAGCAGTATATTTAGGATAAATATTGGCAATGAAAGTTATTTTTAAAAAGCTACTAGTTAACATTTTAAGTAGCATAAATCTCTTCACCACAACCAATTACTGAAATGTTATGTTTGTCATCACGCTAAGCTTTGTAAATAGAAGGATAAAGAAGTCAAACAATGAGTTAGATTTCTGTGAGTCCCAATGGTAATCTTTTTCTTGAGTGTGGTTTGCTCATTTTCTATCCATCTGCTGTTTTTCTTACTGGAATCTGTCGCCCTCCACTCAGAGACAATATTTATCTCCAAACAATGCGAAATTCACACAGAAAGAGGAACAATCATCACCTTGTCTGCAACATAATAGTTTCCTAGATTCGAAAGGATGTAGATTTTAATTAGTTCAGGAACCTGATTTTAAAGAGAAAATCTGAGGTTAAGACAACTGAAGTGGCAAGATTAAGGATATATAGCCAGTACTGAGAACACTTTTAAGCATATAGTGGAAAGATTTGTATTTACTTAGTATGAATAAATAATTCTTGCTAGAACCATATAAACATGATGAGTGAATGTGCTTGTAATTACGATATCAAAACAGCCTCTACACTTAAAATGAGATCATTTTAAAAATTTGTTTAATGTTTATTTATTATTCTGAGGGAGACAGAGAGTAAGAGAGAGAGAGTGTGTGTGTGAGCGGGGGAGAGGCAGAGAGCGAAGGAGACAGAATCTGAAGCAGGCTCCAGGCTCTAAGCTGTCAGCACAGAGCCCGATCCATGCAGGGATCGAACCGCAGACGGTGAGGTCATGACCCGTGCTGAAGCTGGAGCTTAACCGACTGAGCCACCCAGGCTTCCCCGAGATCATTTTTAATATGCAGAAATAGTCTACTTAAGGTAGATGCAATATATTCAGAATCCATATTGGTCATAGTAACGCTGTGAAACATTGATTATCACATTCCGTTGTTCTAAGAAATTTATATGATCTAATTTGTAACATTCATACATAGCAAAGACTTAGGAAAAACTCATCAACACTTCCTGTGGACGTTGTAGAGTAGATTTCAGGTGCTATGATCACAAAAACAAATAAACAAAAAAACAGTCATTATGTGAAGAAAAGATACGTTAATTAGCTTGAGTGTAGGTAGCAACCATTTGCCTCTGTATATTTGTATCAAATCACCATGCTCTACAACTTAAACACTGACGATTTTTATTTAGAAATAAAAGCTAATTTAAGTTTTTGAATTATTGAAAGGAACAATTGGATAGAAGATATTATTTTATAACACTATTAGTAGGAAAGGACTAATAATTGGTTTCCATGCTCTAATCTTGTAACACTCTAATTCCATAAAATTGTGAAGATAGAATTTGATCCATAGTTGTTAAAATCGTATAAATTATTATCCCTATCCCCAGTAGAATCTATTGCATGTTTAACCAGGTATCAGTCTTAGACTCCACCTATGTCTGAGAAATTAGTCTGATGGACGTTAGTGTACTTTATTAGTTTTTCTTCCCCTTCCTGCTTTGTTTATTTATACTTTCCCTATAGTCTCCTAATTAAAACTCTCAAGCTTTTATGAATACTTATCTTTATATTAATGAATTCTAAGCCACACCCCAAACACATTTAAAATGTGAGGCTAAAATCAGAAGTAAATGTTTGTTCACAAACACGTTCTGTGCGTCCCAAACTGCACATATTACATACACTACCACACACACGTTATTTAGAATAAACGTGACTATGGCAATATTCCAAAAAAATCACGATAGCAAATTCTGAATTCATTCTCTTCCTCATTCATTCTTTCAGAAGAGAAAATGCCCCCCCCCCCCACTGGCCATATTTCCCCCAAAGAAGAATATTTTAGGTACCAGTGATCTGTGTACCAGTGATGAACATCACCAGTGAAGAACATCTGTGTACCAGTGATGAACTAGACCTCTTTCAATTGGTTCTGATTTTTAAATTGCCACCATTAGCGCTTCTTCTTGATGCCACCACAGGTCCCTGATTTCCTCTCTGGTGTCCCATTGGGCATTGCTGTGCTATCTCAAGCCTCCTGCATTAACTGAGCATTCCACTCTCTTTTTGCCAAGCTTTTTCGCCACGGCTACTTCCTTCCGTACTTGTGTGACACCTCCACTTGAATATAGTGGGTTGCAATTTCCTACCTGCCAAGTAAAAGTCCACTTTGAGAGATAATATGAAGAAGGAGCCAGATGGCTGAGTCCGGGAAGTCAGAAGTTTGAGAGTCTTTGTTGTTTATCTTCACGGTGGTTCGTGTGCACTCAAACGGGCTGCATTGCCACTGGCTCTCCTGGTTTCATTGTGCTCTCTCTTCCTCTGTAGCCTTGATCCTCATGCCAGCATACCCGAGTTATAATTCACATAAGCCAATGAAAAGAGATTGGAGGCAGGTCTGAGGTAATTAATCGTACCTGCAGAGAGGCTAACTCTCCTTGAGTCTATGATGTCATTTCTTGAAATTTGTGTCTTATATATTGAAGTCCAGGTACTCAATTATTGTATACCCAAATACACCAAAAATATGTGTTCACTCCATTAATGAAGGAAGAACCAACATGTGGAATAAATTCCACTCTTCCAGAGTGCTTAATCTTCTCAAAGCAAGCAACGGGGAGATAAGCGAATGAAACTGGGTTCCTCTAATTGCTGAGAGATAAAACATAATGCTGCATTTCTGTCTGTCCAAATACTGCTGATCTTATAAGATAATGTTTACATTATACTCATTCCACAATCCTTTTCTAGAGTCACCAGTGAAAAATGCTACTTTCTTTCCTCCCTCCCATTAACCAAATTATATTATAGCAATTATATGGGATCATAATAATCAACTTAATCAACTTGCAAATGATTATAATGGGACTTACGCATTTGGCAGAAAGGGATACCTTCATAATTGAGGACTCTAAAATTGCCTTTTCACTGAGTTACACTATTTTCTAAATGCACTCTTTTCCATTCCAATTTATTCTATAGTCACAAGACTAACATTAGGAAAAAATAAATACCACCATTTCAGAGATCTATTTAAACACTCCCAAACCTCCTCATTTCTTTAAAGACCAAAATCGAAGTTCTCTTTTTGGCATGTGAGGCACCTAAAAATAGTGTGTAATTATTCCTTAGAGCTCCTGCCTATAGCAAGCTAGATACTTTTCATGACAAGAAGTGATGAAGGCAGGGGAGCCACAAGGAGGACAGAGTGGCCTTTACATTTCCACTTATAACTCTGTGTGCCTGTCTCTAAAATAATAGCCCTCGTGCCATTCAAAAATTAGCTTGAACATAACCTTTAACATGGGTGATCCCCACCCTCAATCTACCTCCTGACAATACCTGATAATTGCAGAAACTCCAGCTCATAGGTTAGAATAACTACATGAATCTGAGGTGCCATTTCTTGGTTTTAAAGCTAGCTTTGGGTCAAATGCATTTAATAGCTTCACCTTTCAAAGAAGACTTCTTTTTTTCTTTCATAGACTAAGTAACAGGGCTGACCTTATTCGTATAATAAAATGTCATCCTGTCACAGAAGCTTGCAAACATTCCAAAACAAGCTCATTAGCAAATAATGATGCCAAAAGAGTAACTTTTTTAATGTCAGTAAATACATTTTACAGCCTTCGTATAATTTGTGAAAAGCACTGTAATTATCAGAGTTCTACCTTTCTCTGTAGAGAAAGAAAAAAATCTGTAAAAACTTTAAAAGTTATATTTAAAACATAAAGCGAATCAATGATTCTTCTTTCTCCCAGTATGAAAGATTTCCTAATGAGATTCTAAACCTTAAGTGACCGATTTACATGACTCTGCCTGTTGATATATAATGAGAATGAAAAGATGATAAAAATTTCAGTAATATAACCTCCGATTAAAATCCTGAGCGTGTCTCCAGATTACCTTGGAGATATTGCTCCTTAACCAAATCTACACACACACACACACACACCAAAACAAAACAAGCAACAGGAATGTTGAATGATAAAAATTACCATTGTCCAATTACCATTTTCTGTACTGTCTATACAGAATAAATACCACTGGCATCTATTCTGTGTAGTGTTGACTCTAAAATGTGTCTTGGCCACATTGATGCGAAAGTGCTGAAATGTATTGGAGCAACAGTCCAGTTCAACAAGTTTCCTGAATACCCACTTTTGGTATCCAGTTTAAGTTGTGGGTAAGTAGAAATTGACATTTTAAAGAGACTGTCTTTATTAAGGTAGACAGGTAAATGTAATCGTAAAATAAAATGATGCAATACCTATTTGAAGTCTTCGTAACTGAAGCAATGCTTTAGCAATATTTGAGAATTATTTGCTATGAATTAACTAGAGATAAAGACTGGAGAAAACAATTCCATAAATAGAAACTGCACGATATAGGCAAGAAGGCATGGAACAATATAGTACCTGCAAGGGAGAAAAAAAATGACCTTTTTTAAAATGTTGATTTGTTTTGTGAGAGAGAGAGAGAGAGAGAGAGACAGGGTGTGAGTGGGGTGGAGCGGAGAGAGAGGAAGACACAGAATCCGAAGCAGGCTCCAGGCTCTGAGCTGTCAGCACAGAGCCAGATGCGGAACTTGAACTGTGAACCATGAGATCATGACCTGAGCTGAAGTCCGACGCTTAACTGACTGAGCCACCTAGACGCCCTGAAAAAAATGATTTTTTTAAGGTCATATATTTGAAGGATTTTTGTCAATCTACTTAGATTATGTAATATGGCCATTATTTCATTTCATATATTTTAGGGGTTAATACAATTTTTCTTCAGTTTGTGAAGAGTGAAAAATAAAAGCCCATACCAGAGAGAGTAATTTTTATAAAGATAATAGGGAACATTGAGTATATCTGCCAAATAATACACCATTTGGTCCTTCATCTTTTTTTTCCTAATATACAGTGCTATAAGCCCCTTTGAAATACATCATATATTTGGATGCATGCTAGACGGTATATTTGGCATTATTTTAACTTTATAACAGATTTCCCTAGGACATAATAAAAATAAATGAACTGCATAAAGTTTCTAGGTTAAAATGTGATAGGATTAGAAAAAAAAAAACAAACGCTTATATAATAATAGTTTTAGTGTGCTTTAACAGCCACAGTGGCCCTAAGCAGAGGTAGATGATTATGACTTAATGAAAATTTCTAAGTGGCTCAACTCTCTCTCCCACTTTCTGACAACTTCCCTGTACCCTGTGGTCTAAGATTCTAGACATTCTAAAATCTCCTAAGGGAACTAAAAGAAGAGAAAATATTAACAAATGATAATTACTTGTTATTTTCACTGAATGAAACGAAAATCAAAACAGAATCTGTGAAATCTAATGTGGCGTGTCTTATGGAAGATATAGATTATGAAGATTTGTTTTCACATTTGTAACTTTTCAAGGAGAAATAGTATAAATATAGATGGCTGCTAAACAATCAGCTTAAGATAACTATACTAAAAACCTGTAGTCATCAAAACAGTATGTCACTGGCACAAAAATAGACACACAGATCAATGGAACAGAGTCAAGAGCTCAGAAAAAAAACCTCACATGAACATTAATATTTGAGCCAAGAATACTTAATGACAAAAAGAAAGTCTCCTCAATGAAAGGCACTAAGAAAACTGCATAATCACATATAGAAGAATGGAATTGGATCCCTATCATAAACCACTAATGAAAATTAACTTGAAATGGACTAACAACTTAAACATAAGACATGAAACCATAAAACTCCTAGAGGAATAAATAGGGGAAATTTCCTTGACATTGGTCTTGGCAATAATTTTTTGAATATGAAACAAAGAGCAAAGGCACCAAAAGCAAAACTAAATAAGTGACTACATTAAACTAAAAAGCATCATCTGCACAGCAAAAGAGACAACAAAATGAAAAGACAACCTACAGAATGGGAGAAAATACGTGCAAATCATATGTCTGATAATAGGCTAATAATATCCAAAATATAAAATAAAGTACCACAACTCAATAGCAAACAGCTAACATTCAGATTTAAAAATGAGCAGAATAACTGAAAAGACATTTCTCAATAGAAGACAGAAAATGACTAACAGGTACATGAAAAGATGCTCAGCATCACTGCAGGAAAATCCAAATCAAAACCACAGTGAGATATCTAGCACCTCATACCTGTTAAAATGACTATCACCAAAAAAAAAAAAAAAAAAAAAAAGGAGAGACAAGCGTTGGTGATGATAAGGAATACAGGAAAACCTTGTGCACTGTTGGAAGGAATGCAAACTAGTCAGTCATTATGGAAAACAGTATGGAGATTCCTCAAAAAATTAAAAATGTTATTATTAGTAATTCCACCATTGGGTATATATTCAAAGGAAATTAAGTCAGGATGTTGAAGACATATCTACATTCCCATGTTTACTGCAGCATTTTTCACAATAGCCAACAGAGGGAAACACCCTGAGTGATTATCTATGGATGCACAGATAGAGAACATATACACGATGGAATATTATTTATCAACGAGAAAGAAGGAAATCTTGCCATTTGTGACAACAGAGATGGACTTTGATGGCATTATCCGAAGTGAAAGGACTCAGACAGAGAAAGGCAAATACTGTATAATATTACTTATATGTGGAATCTGTAAAAGCCACAGTCCTAGAAAGAGAGTAGAATGATGGGTGCCAGGGTCTAACTGGTGGAGTAAAATGAGACAATGTTGGTCAAGGGGAGCAAACTTCTTGTTGTAAGAGGAATAAGTTCTGGGGATCTAGTGCACAAGGGGGTGATTATAGTTAACAATATTGTATTATGTATTTGAAAGTGGCTAAGAGCAGGCCCTAAATGTTCCCATCACGAAAAATAAATAATTATGTCAGGTAATCAAGGTGTTAAGTAACCTACTGTAGTAGTCATTTCACAATACATAAATGTATCTTTTCAACACACGGTACCCAACAAAGAACACAGCATTTTTTATCAATTACATCTCCATAAAGCTATAAGGAATTTTATAAAATTCTCTCATCATCTCACCATTTTATTAAACTTAACAATTACCCCCATATTAGTGGATATTGATAGGCATCCCATATTGCCATTTTTGTTATTATTTTCTAATAGGATTGAGCCAAATGTAAAGTGTATGTTAGGTTCTCCCTGTGCAAAAGTACCTCACCATTGTAAACATAAAATTAGATCTTTATCTAACTAACTTGGCTACAAAATTGACTTTTCTTCAAGTTACTGAGTGTAAGAGATGTGTTAATCCACAACTGCACTAGTATAATTTTTTTTTTTTAATTTTTTTTTAACATTTATTTATTTTTCAGACAGAGAGAGAAAGAGAGCATGAACAGGGGAGGGTTAGAGGAAGAGGGAGGCACAGAATCTGAAACAGGCTCCAGGCTCTGAGCTGTCAGCACAGAGCCCGACGCGGGGCTCGAACTCACGGATCGCGAGATCATGACCTGAGCCGAAGTCGGACGCTCAACCGACTGAGCCACCCAGGCGCCCCTGCACTAGTATAATTTTAAGGCCTATTTGCTAATGCAAAAAATCAGATCTTGTTAAGAGAAAGAAATATTTGCATAAAGAAAGAAATCAATTTTCCAATAAAGAAGTTAAGATCCCCCAAAAATATAGAGAAAACCATAAAATTTCTTGTCAATAAAACTCTGGTGCTCTCTGTATCTTGTTGTTTGCACCAATGTCTCAACATCAGTTTTTGCTGGCTCATGATATATACGTGACAATGTAACAGGGTGCTAAGTACAGACTGACCATTATTCTTCACCAATGGAGAAAAGATAGTAAATAAGGCGAAATATAAAGAACATGTACTAGGGATACTCTGGATAATTCATTTTTCAAACATGTATTATTTTGTTTGTTACAAACACAAATTTCCCTTTACCTATAGATGTTCTTATTCAATTTCTGTTGTCTTTTTTTTAACTTACATTTTAAGAAATTTAATCCTGGAACTTGATTTTATATCATCATTGGAATTTCAATGAATACTGTTTTCTATGCTTTACTGTCCAGTAATTCTATGATGTAACTCAAACTGATAATCAACGTGTTTATTTTTAATTACATATCCAAATAATGAGAAAATGTCCCCTTAGGTGTTACTGAGCGTAAATATTTTTTTTAATTATTACCTAAAAGATACTCAAAAGGGATATTATTCTTAAACATTGAGATCTTAACTGTACAGCCAAATTTATTTTCTGTAAAATTATGAAAAATCTATTCATGCTATAGATTCTATCCTGCCATAAAATTGTCTTTCCTTGATATTCAAATTGTGATAGCAAAGAAGTCTAGTAATTTTAAGAGTTAATTCACCCAGTAAACACCTGGTCCATGGAGAAAAGTAGAATAGAATTAGTTAGATTCTCAAATTATGAGCAAATTAAAGTCAGGCCTGAACCTTCTACATTTTTTCATGGTCCAGAAAAGGCACCTCAAGCTGGAGAACAGAGATTTCTATGGCTTAAGAGGAGGCTATGGATCAATGAGTTATACAATAATCTCAAAAGACAGTGATAAATCTATGCTCTTTGCAGCAATTGGTTTTACTTTGAAATTAAAAGCATAGTTAAATTTTGTATAAAGAAATTGTATATAAAGGAAAAGCTTATCATGAAGATATACTTGTTGCAAGCATAAATTATCAAAAAGCATTGTGAAAACCAACTAGCGTGTTTCCATCCCACTGCACCTTCGAGTGTTTCTTGAGAACTGGGTGGTGTGAATACATACACTGTTATGACAGGCAAGACACGACCTAACCTGGGTTACCTCAAAATACCACAGACCTTTGACAGAAACTTGTTTCCTCACAGCTCTGAAGGCTAGACGAACTATATCAAGTTTCCAAAATGGTTATTTCTGGTAAGGCCTCTCTTTCAGGTTTGTAGATAGCTGCTTTCTCACCATGTTCTCATATGGCAGGGAGAGAGGGAAAATGGGGGTGGGACAGAAAGAGAGAGAATGAGAGACAAGAGAGAGAGAAAGAGAGAGCCTGAGCTCTGGTGTCTCTTCTTATAAAGCACTAATCCCATCATGAAGATCTTGCTCTCATGACCCTATCTAAACCTACTTCTATTTCAAAAGCCCCGTCTCCAAATGTTATCATATGAGATTTAGGGCCTTGACGTAGCAATTTGGGTGGGGGGACAGGTAAATCTATTAAAGTTAAACAACTTAGCTTTCTTAATTTTCACAGTAATCCAAAAAGTGGGGGAAATTATTTTTCCAACTTTATAGGTCAAAAGAGTGAGGTAGAGAAGTGTTCAAATGGGCAGTCACAGAAAGTAGGAAAGTTGTATGAGAACTCAGGAAGTCATGTTTCAAGGGTCTGTGCTCACACCACATCACCATATTACCATTTAAATGGCCCACACGCTATGGGGCGCCTGGGTGGCTTGGTCAGTTAAGCCTCCGACTTTGGCTCAGGTCATGATCTCATGGTTTGTGGGTTCAAGCCCTGCGCCTGGCTCTGTGCTGACAACTCAGAGACTGGAGCCTGCTTCAGATTCTGTGTCTCCCTCTCTCTGCCCCTCCCTAGTTTGTGCTCTCTGTCTGTCAAAAATAAATAAATGTTTAAAAAAAAATTAAACGGCCCACACACTATTAACATAGAATTAAAACAGCACATATTGTGAAACTTACAAAGTTTATGTATTAATTCGGATGCTATGTTCCTAAATATGGGTCTGTAATTGAAACACCAAGTTAAGAAGTTGCTTTTAACTCTACATTTTGGACTAAATGTATAATTTTGATGGATATAAGTACAAGTGAGCTTTGCAAACCACCTATATCAGTATCTTTTAGATTTAACATATTAAGAGCTACAGTTAGTAAAGATTCGATTTTAAAATAATTAAATACAAAATAAATTTATTTAATAATCCAGGGTAAATAAAAATATTTAAACCATCTGAACTGGTTTCACTTCCAGGTGCATACGGTACCTGATCAGTGCTTCTGTCTATAAATTTGTAAAACAAAACAAAATGGATGAAATAAAATAAATTATCTGTATGAAAGCTAGAGAGTCCTGCCGAAGCAGAAAGAGACTTGAGTCCAGTGACTCATTCAAAGATGACAAAGACTTTCAAAGATGTGAGCTCGGCTCTGTAACCACTTTTTCCTGGGGACATTTGCTAATTTTGAGTGCAAGCACGAGGTTGAACACACTGTTACCCACTACAGAGGACTGCCTTGAGAATGAGGGCACCATTAGAGAACCCAAAATAGCTTCTGATAGACCCCTGGGGCCTCAGACACATTGCCCCTCAGGAAGTTTGCTTACCATTGGATCCATGTGCAGCAGGAAACTAAAAATGAATATGCAAAGGCTAGGGGAAAAAAATGTGGGTTTTTACAGTCTTGTGAAATAAAACACTAGAGTTTAAGACGCCACAACATAGAGAAACCCTGCAGTTGTATATTAGGCTCTTAGATGAAACAGAGAAGTACTAATGGTGAATAAAAGCCAACTCTTATTAAGGCTATAACTCAGTCTCCATCCAACACAATCCCTGATTGTCTTTGTCTGCTTAAGCTGTAATAAAAAAAAATACCACAGATTAGATGACTTAAATTTAATTTCTCATGATTTTTGGACCCACACAGTGCAAGTTTTCATAGGACTCAGTTTTTGGTGAGATCTCACTTCCTAGTTTGCAATAGCTGCTTTCTCCCTGTGCCCTTACTTGGGAGAGAGGGAAGAGAAAGACAGACAGATAGTCAGGCAAACACACACACACACCCACATGCACACAGAAAGAGAAAATATCAAGAGGAGGAGGAGAAGAAGATCTCTGCTGTCTTCTTATTTATTTATTTTTTTTAATTTTTTTATGTTTATTTTTTTTTTTTGAGAGAGACAGAACATGAGTGGGGGAAGAGCAGAGACAGAGAGAGAGAGAGCGAGAGAGAGAGAGAGAGAGAGAGAGAGAATCTGAAGCAGGCTCCAGGCTCTGAACTGTCAGCACAGAGCCCGATGTGGGGCTCGAACCCACGAACTGTGCGATCATGACCTGAGCTGAAGTCGGAGGCTCAACCGACAGAGCCAGCCAGCTGCCCCATGTCTTCTTTTTTAATAAAGACACTGGTTCTATGGGATAGAGCTCCCTTATTAACACTTCATTTAATATTGACCATCTCCTTATATCTCTAGCTTTGGTGAATCACATGGGAAGTTAGGGCTTCAACATATGAATTTTGTGAGGACGCAATTCACGCTATAGCGCCGACTGCCTTAAAATGATCTCAGAATAATTAATTCTATTATAACATCATCATTTTTAGCCCAATACTATTTTTCTTTCAAATAGATATATATGTTGACTAGTTTTCAATCCACACTTACTATGCAGATTAGAAAACATAATAACATGGCCGAAGATGAAGGAGGGGGATAAAAACCTGATCATGAAAAGAAACCCCCACACACTCCAGATATAAGAGTTAGCTAAAACAAACTTTGTGGGATGCAACATTCCAAGATGGTTCCCAATGTCCCTGCCCCTGGTTTATACAACCTTCTCCCACTTACTCATTGAAACACCAACCTAGGTACAGCTGCAAAGAGATTCTGCAGATGTAACTAATGAAGATATTGAGATTATTCTTGCTGAGACTGATTCAATCAAGCGAGGCCTCGCACAAGGTTCCTCATGCAAAATGGCTTTGAAGGATGACAGAGATTCTCTGTGTGAGGTAAATTCTCTGTGGCTGACTTAGAAGATAGAGGGAGCCATGTAGCAAGAAATTTGAGCAGGTGCCTAAGTTATCATGATTAAATATTGGGGTGGGATGAAATATATATGTGGGAGGAAATCCTGCTATTTGCAACATATGCATAAACATGGAGGACGTTACACTCCATGAAATAAGCAAGACACAGGAACACAAATACCACCTGATTCACTTATATGTGGACTCTAAAACACTCAATGCATAGATGCAGAGAGTAGAATGATGGTTTCCAGGGGCAGTGAGAGGGGGGAAATGGATAGATATCAGTCAGAGGGTATCAAAGTTCAGTTACGCAAGATGAATAAGATCTAGAGATTTAATGTACTGCAACATTACTAGAGTTAACAATCCCATATCATGTGCTTGAAATTTGCTAAGGGGGTAGATTTTGAGTGTTCTTGCCACGTAAAGAAAAAAGAAAGAAAATAGTAACTATGTGAAGTGAGGCTTATATTAATCAGCCTGATTGTGGTGATCATTTCTTAACGCATACATGTATCATAACGTCAAGGTGTACATGTAAATATGCACAATCCCTATTTGTGGATCATACATCAAGAAAACTGAAAAAGTTGCCGGTATAAATATTCAAATTGAGATATTCTCTCTCTCAGTCTGTTTGTTTTGGCTTTTCCTAATAACAACAACAAATATGCCACTAAAACTGCATGTAGATATTTGGGATTTTATCCTACTGCAAAATAAAATAATAGGCTATAACGAAGAATTTGTTAAACAAGGTAATAAAAACAATGAGACAGAAGCAAGCTAAAATTTCTAATTAATTTTTTAATGTTTATTTATTTATTTTGAGAGAGAGAGTGAGAGAGAGAATACCAAGCAGGTTCCACACAGTCAGTGTGGAGACCAATGCAAGGCTTGAACTCACAAATGGTGAGATGACGACCGGAGCCAAAATCAAGAGGTAGACGCTTAACCAGCTGAGCCACCCAGGCCCCCTATAATTAATTTAATTACCCATTAAGAACTAAAAGTTTAGTAGCCTAAATAAGATATTTAACATGTGAATATGTGACTATACAGGTGGAAAGAAGATGCAGAGATTAATATGTCATAATTACAAAACAAAATAGCATACTGGCAATTACATTTAATCTGTCACAAGAAATATCAGACATAAGAAAGGACGTAGGTTCTATCTGGAGTATATAGATGCTATCATCATGAAGGTGACAAAAATATTCCATATGTATATAGACAACTATAGAGATGTAACCTTAGTTTTTATATTTGATGTCACTGAATTTTCATTTCTCCCTATCAAGGTCTAAATCATATTTGTAAGAAAGACACATTATTTGGAAGCAATACTAAGTTTATTGGAAACAAAACCAAAGATTTATATCTTCTCATATTGAAGGAAAAAGGCAATTTTACATATCTCATCAACTTTTTGGGTTTGGATGGCCTTTGCCTTTATCTCTTAAAAGTGTTTTGAGACACTTATATGTTTATAAGATGAGATATATACAATAAAGTTATTGGTCAAAATGGTAAATTCCTGATGGAGAAAATAATTGAGATTCTGGTGTGCATTACTATTCCTTCTCACAATCAGTTGAAATGTTTAATTTATTAAGAGGGTGTGTATGAAAAAAAATGATATTAAAATGCCTTTGGATATAAACTAAAAGTTCTTGAAAGGACATGTGTCCATGTTGTTATGTTGGGTGAGCTTTGAACTTCTTTATTAAAAACTTCACATCTCACAAACAAAAGAAAATATAAAAACAGAGATAAGACCAACATGATGGGCAAACATAGTAATTAGCAAATTATCAAGGCCACACCTGTCATAGTGTTGTATGTGCTTATGTATTAAACAACACATAGCATTATGATGTATGAACAATATGAGAGTTTACTAAACCATTAAGTTTAGTAAACGAATTTATGGTTTCATAACTTTTTATTAGTTTTGTCTCCATTGTAAATATTTAGACAACTTCGATACATTTGTACATCTCTTTTGAATATGGAACATAGAAAATTGATTTATTTGACCAATATTTAATTGATAATGCATTTACTAGATGTAGAAAATATTTAACTGCTTACTAACACTACCTGTATAAGGATATAGGTGCAGAGAAATTAACAAGTGAGTAAATAGAAGACTCTTTTTAAAGAGTTATTTTCACAGGAAATATCACATTTGAAGAAAAATTAAAACCAGATTTTAACACCCAACTGTTGTCACTAGACGATAAAAAAGCACAAAAAGCAATGATTGTGCATGCCAAGACATACGACTTCCTAAGATATAATTCTCTCCTGAGAATAGAATTTGATGAATTCTTAATTTATTTCGGAAAACCCCTTTAAGTTTGAGATATTGAACAATTGGAAAATTTAGTTCCTCAAGTAATGTTCTTTACTAGGTGGGCTAGAGAGCTCACAAGAGAAAATAGGGGAAGACTTACAAAATGTACTTACAAAGATTCCTGAGAGGAAAAGAGTTCATGAAGTACGAAAAGTTTGACATCTCGCTCACAAGATAAACTGAGGAGCATAAAACATTTTAAGAGTTTGAGCAAACAACCATTCTAACTGAGCAGCGCCAAGCCTGAAGGGGTTAAGAATGCTTCGCTGAAAAAAGCCAGGGAATCTATACAGGTTTCTCCCGCTATTGGCAAGGAGAGCATTCCTGTGAAAGTTTTCAGACACTGAAATGGCATAAAGCAAAAACACAATTACCTTTCATTCACAGGGAAAATATTTTGAGCATTTCCATATCCAAAAACTAACCTCTTTTAGGCTTTTCTTGACAATGGATGCACAAAATACATCTAGATTTTAAAGCCCGGGGCCCACAGGCACAGTTCAAAACTCTGGCAGCTTGAACGGGAATGTTGAATGTGGTTCCCGGAGACGGCGCTGGGGGGCGCCACTCGCACTGCTCAGGCTGTACCCTGGCTCTATAAGGCCTCGGGGCAAGACCAACCCTGGGCACGATTTCTGCTTTTTTGCCTCTTTGAAGAAAAGCAAAAATCCCTGTTTGAATTTCTTTCAGTGAGTGACAAGTCACTCATATAGGCCTTCTGTGAAAGTGAAGTGGCTTAACACGAACTTCTGAATGAGGGGGGTACTTGCATACAGAAAGGGCAGAGGCAGAGAAATTATTTATTGCTTACAGCTTAAAACCTAGTTGGCTTTTTTTGTGATCAGCTGTCTTGAGCCCTTTGATTTTCTAACCTTGAGGCATTTACAATCTTAGGATTTTGGCTAGCTTACAGAGACCATCATGGCATTACAGCTACATCAGTCTAATGACCTCCTTGTTTAATTAGTTGCTAATAAAAAAATACAATACATTTAAATAGATTCCCTGAAAACATGAATAAAAAATTATATCAGAGAGACCCCACATAGATATTTCAAGAAAACTCATTTTGAAAAATAATTAACTCAGTTGGAGAAAACATTTTGAAAAGCCAATAGGTATGAGACTAAATATATCTTATTTTGCTAATGAGGTATATTTGCTCATTAAGTCCCAAGAATTAAATTTATATATACATTCTGGTTTAAGATTTATTCTTTCCCATCAGGGCCTCTTTTGGTCCTCAAGTGTGTGTCTTAGATTATTTAGAAGATATACATAAAATAAAGACTGTGGTACATGTGATTTATACACAAATTGCCTCAATGTTGACAGCTAATTTTTCATGCTGGATTTTTGTCTCATATTTATTATTAATTTTTGTTTTTCTCTCAAAGGGCAGAGATTATTTTTAATAAGACACAAAATAATATTTTTTTAAAAAATATAAGCCTTTAAGTTTGTGCTATGTATATGTCTCTTTAGAGTATTTGGAAATGGTCAGGACATTTAACTACTAACCATATAAAATAGCACTTGGAAATATTGTAAATAAGCACTTAATATTGTATTTTCTACCTAAAATTTTCTACACACTTATCTTACAAAAGTTACAAAACTATATAATTACAGAAATATGCCTATTACATTTTACGGTAAGGGAAACTTAGATTTAAAGTTTAAATTTAAAAAAGTTTAAAAAAGTTTAAAAAAAATTTTTTTTAAAAAGTTAACACTGCTGCTACAACAAATGAATAGGACCATTTGTAAATATGCATGTATGTTTAAAAACATGTGTTTCAGTCACATCAGAAAAGTGTAGAAGCATAAAGTATGGGGTGAAGTAAATCTCCAGGAAATGCAATTTTAAGATAAAATATACATGTCTCTCAGTGTTTTTTTTCCGTTAGTCTAGGCATGGCTGATCACCCGTCATAAACAGGTGAAGATATCACTGGTGTCCAAATTTCACATGGCAACTTTTTTTTGAATTTTTTTTAATGTTTATTTATTTATGAGAGAGAAAGAGAGACAGAGTGTGAGCAGGGGCAGGGGAGTGGCAGAGAGAGGGAGACACAGAACTTGAACTGGGGTCCGGGCTCTGCATCGTCAGCACCGAGCCTGACACGAGGCTAGAACTCATGAGCCGTGAGATCATGACCTGAGGATCGTGACCTGAGGTGAAGTAGGGTGCTTAACCAACTGAGCTACCCAGGCGCCCCTGGATATGGCAAAATTTTAAAGCAAGGGAAACGAAAGGCAGAGAGAGCTATCACTCTAGAATACGTGTTGGAAACTAGACCAAAAACTTAATCTAAAAATGAGTGAAATCTCCCATAGTCATTGAGTGCTTAGTAAACTGTCACTGCATTAAGCATGTTGTCGTTTTCTCCAGTGAAACGGCTACAGAGTTTGCAAACCATCTGATACAGTCAGCTAGAAAACTTGGCTGGTGGGGCATCTGGGTGGCTCAGTCGGTTAAGCGTCTGACTTTGGCTTAGGTCATGATCTCACCGTTCATGAGTTTGAGCCCTGAGTAAGGCTCTGTGCTGACAGCCTGCATCGGATTCTGTCTACATCTCTGTTTGCCCATCCCCCACTTGCACTCTCTCTCTCTCAAATATAAATAAACATTTTTAAAAAATTTAAAAGAAGGTAAAGAAAACTTGGCTGGAAACTATAAAACGCCAACTAAATTGGCGTATTTTCAGAACTAAAAAGATAGATGTGCAACAGCATCTCCGTTAAAGCTTAATGAGAGAGAGACCTTATGAACAAGTGCAAAGGAAAATTAAAACTCAATTTCTGGTTGAATTAAAATTACCAGCTCTTCACCCTTCTAACCAATGGGAAATACTTCTGGTAGAATGTGACATCATCAGGAGACAGCTATCGTTCTTTTATAACCATATCTGACATAGATAAAAATATTGTATGTGCAAAGAAGATAGAAAATGTGACCAATATCAAGAGAAAAGCTATGTAACATATCACCCACATATAATACAAATCTTGGAATTAGTAGACAAAAATTATTAGATTTTTTAGCAGTTCAAAATATGGAAAATGGGTTTTGTAGAAGTAATCATTAAGAATTTCAATAGAGAAATGAAATCTACAAAACTGAATTGAGGACTAAAACATAAAACTTAACTTCAGACAAAGTTAAGAATCAGGGTATGGCTTTAATAGCCATACCCTAGAACACAAAATGATGGGCCTTAAAGATAGGTTAATAGGAAATATCCAAAGTGAAGCACAGATAGAAAGACAAAAGAGAAGAAAAATGGAAACAGAGCAGGGTAACAAGTATCTTTGGCATGTTAAGAAGTCTTAGCATACATATAAATGGCATCCCAGAAGTAGCAGGACCCAGTACATGGGCAAGCGTAAGAGTCAAAAGAGTAACAATTGAGAATTTTACAAAAGTGAAGAAAAACAGTAATCCACAAACACAAGAAACGCAGCAGATGAATACAACAGGAAAACTCCAACCAAGATAAATATAAATAGAACCATACCTCTGCACATAAAATAAAACCAAATCAAACAAAACCAACACTAGTCACTACCAAAGGCAAAGGGAAAAGAAAACCCTAAAAGTAAGCAGACTGACAACTCCTGTTTCAACTTAGAAAGAAATAAGAGAATTTTGCTCCGGATTTAACAACGAGAAAAGCAGGATAACCTAGAAAGCACAGCACTTAAACGCCATATTGGGCCTTCAGATGCAGAGAATCCTAGACACATTCAAGTCCAGAAAGTTAAAAAAAGGAATGGAAAGGCATATGCTTGCTTTCATTTTTGGCTAAACAGCCGGTGGAAGAGAGAGAAGCCAGAGACTGAAGAAAAGCTGGCTAACTTCCTATACAATTATAATGGTCAAGAGTGTTCTGGCAGGAAGTTTCAGAATCCTAAGAATCCTTAGATGTAAATAAAATGTATGCCAGTTTCCAGCTCACAGGCTCACCACGTGCTCTCGTGGAAGTTTGTGGCAAGGCCTGCAGAACTGACGGGGTAGGGCTGAGGCTGGGCCTGCACGTCCTTCTGAAGATTGCACGGAACCGAAGAATCGAGAGACACTTGCAGAAAGAGCCAGCGGCCGGAGGAGTCACGAAAGAAGAGCCACAGCCGGGCACAGGCAGAGGGGGCGTGGAGAGGGCTGAAGGAAAAAGGGGAGCGAAGGAAAACCCCTGTGAGACGCTCCGGATGCAGTTCTCCGAGGCTGACGGAAGGGAATCGGCGCCGAGAGACATCTTGAGGAGCTGAACCCTGAGGGCCCGATGGAAAAGCAAAGAGAAGTCCCAGATGATACCGAAAGGTGACAGCCAGGCTGTCAACTTCTTTGCCTCACGGATGCTGGCCTTCACATTTCAGTTGCCTTAGGACCCCTGAACTTTGATCTCTGCTTCCTCCCCACCTCTTTGTTCACAAGTTCTATGTGTCTCACCAACACTTCAGAAAATGGCGCCCAAGGAAGAATCCATTTTGAAAGAGGTGCTCAATAGGAGTGCTTCCCTCCTCTCAGGGACTGCAGCCCTGTACTGTTAACTGTTGAATACAGATCAATTTTTCAGATTCATAGCTGTGGATAGTGGGAGGGTATGTGCAGAATCGGCTTCTCTAGCATGGTCACAATTGGAAAACTCCATTTGTTTTAAAGTATATTTATAAAATACACGTGTGTTATTTCTTCTGTTTACTGGGATTTTTATTTCATTTTGTATATTCTTGAAATTGAAGTTTAAATCACTGATTTTAAGCCATTTTTTTCTTTTTTTGGTTGCTTCTAACATATGCATTTAAGGTTATTTATTGCCCAGTAAGCATTATTTTGTTTTTGTCTTTCAAGGTTTGTATGTCATAGCCTCATTGTTCTTTGCCAACTATTTTATGACTTCCATTTGATTAATTATTTAACCCATGCATAGCTTAAAATTATATGTTTAAATTTCCATGCAAGCATTTTAAAAGTATTTGTTGTGTTTGTAGATAAATGATATAGATAGATAGACGATAGATATAGATAGATGACAGATATAGATATAGATAGATATAGATGTATCATACACACACATATACTCATCTCTAGCTTTCACATTATGATCAGAGAACATTGTCTTAGGAACTTCATCCTTTTTTAATTTTTTTTTTTTCAACGTTTTTTATTTATTTTTGGGACAGAGAGAGACAGAGCATGAACGGGGGAGGGGCAGAGAGAGAGGGAGACACAGAATTGGAAGCAGGCTGCAGGCTCCAGGCTCTGAGCTGTCAGCACAGAACCCGACCCGGGGCTCGAACTCACAGACCGCGAGATCATGACCCGGGCTGAAGTCGGGCGCTTAACCGACTGCGCCACCCAGGCGCCCCAGGAACTTCAGCCTTTTAAAATCTATTAATCAGCAAACTAAAATAGAGGAACATTTCTTCAACTTGAAAGGATTTCCCTAAAGAAACAAACAAATATAACATCCCACTCATCATCACACTTTATGTTGAGAAACACAATATCTTCCCCTAATGGAAATAGAGAAAAGCAAGAATAGCTACTTTCATGGTTTGAATTCATTATTGTGCTAATAATAGGAGGTCTTACACAATACAGTAGGGCATACAAATAAAGGTCATAACAATTAAAGATGGATGACACTACATTGCCTTTGTATACACTATATATTTTGCATCATTGTATGCACAGATATTTCTAAGGAACATAAAAGAAAATTGAAAGAATTTGAAGGCAAATTTAGCAAAATTACATAGTATAAGAGCAATATAAAAACCTGCTGTACTTTGTCAAAGATTAATTAATAATATAGTTGTGAGTTCATTTCTGAGTTTCCTATTCTGCTCCTTTGATCTATGTGTCCATTTTTGTGCCAGTACCATACTGGTTAGATCACTACAGCTTTGTAAAATAACTTGGAGGGGCGCCTGGGTGGCGCAGTCGGTTAAGCGTCCGACTTCAGCCAGGTCACGATCTCACGGTCCGTGAGTTCGAGCCCCGCGTCAGGCTCTGGGCTGATGGCTCGGAGCCTGGAGCCTGTTTCCGATTCTGTGTCTCCCTCTCTCTCTGCCCCTCCCCCGTTCATGCTCTGTCTCTCTCTGTCCCAAAAATAAATAAAAAAAAAACGTTGAAAAAAATAAAATAAAATAAAATAACTTGGAACTGTGATGCTTCCACCTTTTTTTTTTTACTTGTTTTGTTTCGTTTTTTGTTTGTTTGTTTTTTAAGGTTGCTTTGGTTACTCGGGATCTTTTGTGATTCCATACAAATTTTAGGATTGTTGGTTCTAGCTTTGTGAAAAATGCCGGTGGTATTTTGATAGGGATTTCATTAAATGTGTACAATGCTTTGGGTAGTATAGACATTTTAACAAATATTTGTTCTTCTGATCCATGATGACGTGGTTGAAGCTAGAGAATATTATGCTAGGCAAAATAAGTCAGTCAGAGAAAGACAAATACCATATGATTTCACACATATGTGGAACTTAAGAAACAAATAAAGGGAGGGTGGGGAAGAGAGGCAAACCAAGAAACGGACTCATAACTATAGAGAACAAGTTGATGGTTACCAGAGGGGAGGGGGATGGGGGGAAGGGTTAAATAAATGATGGTGAGTATGGAGTGCACTTGTGATAAGCACCAGGTGTTTTATGGAAGTATTGAATCACTAAATTGTCCACTTGAAACAAATATAACACTTTGTTAACAGGATTTAAATAATATTTTTTAACTGGGGAGTATTTTTATAAGCAAGGTGCATCTCAATAGCATAAAAATTGACCAAAAATTACTAAACAGGTGACACAATTGGATAATATATTTACACCATATATAGTTAGCAAAGGGATTGTATCTTGAATGTGTCTTGATCTGGATGTGTACACACATAATTCATTAAACTGTATGCTTATAATTTTACATTTTGCTTTGTGTATATTTGGATGTTGTTTCAATAAAATAATAGGAATATAAACACACTGCAGAAAATTGACAAAGTCAAATGTGAATCTTTGAAAGATTAATAAAATATATTAATCATTAGAGAAAACAGATCATTAATTTAAAAAAGTAGGTACCAATATTGGTAATTATTAATAAAAAAAAAAAGTGGTCATCACTACATATTTTACAGACAGCCAAAACAAAAAAGAACAAAAAAAAAAAAAAATAGGGGGGATGTTATGCTCAACTTTACATAAATAAATTAAAAATTTGAGCAAAGAGAGCACAGTCCCCCCATATTACAATGTACCCATTTTATAGAAAAATAAACAGGCAATGTGAAACGTTAATACTTATGCAAAAAAGTAAAATTCATTACTAAAAAGCTACTAATAAAGAAATCTCAAGGCAAAGATTGATTCTCATGTGAAGTCTTTCAAATATTTAAGGAATAAAATATACTAATTGTGCACAGATTCTTCTAAAGAAAAAAAAATTCTGACTTTTCATGAGGCCGTCTTTTTAAAAACTCCTTGTAAGTGCATTCAAGACAGTAAAAATTAGACAAATATTTTCTCTTCTTATAAAATAAGATGAAATGTAGTCAAAACATAAGTAGAATATTCAAGTACATAAAAATATAACATGATTGATATTTATACTATTTTTTTATTAAAATTTCATTCTATTTTTACTTAGCAAACAATCAGCATATTCACTACTTTTCAAATATGGTAAGACCATAATAAACTTAAGCAAGTCACATGAACAGAGAAGCCAATCACAACAAAAACATTTACCAAAGGACATTTTACCTTGACTATGTCTTGATCTGGATGAATACACATGTAAAAATCCACATGATCACCTTTATAAATGTGAGGGCAAGGCATCAAATTGAAAAAGTCCCACAAATTCATGATTTAAAAGATTTTTTTAAAAACATACCCTTTACAATGAATGAATAAATAGATAAATGAATAATCTATCACAAATATCATTAAAGTGAACTGTCAATAGTTTCAGCCTGGTATTTTACAAAAATTTCTTTTTGTTTTTTATTTTATATTTGAGAGAGACAGAGACAGAATCTAAAGTAGGCTCCAGGCTCAGAGCTGTCATCACAGAGCCCGACACGGGCTCGAACCCACGAACCAACCATGACATCATGACCTGAGCTGAAGTCAGAGGCTTAATCAACTGAACCACCCAGGCTTCCCGTACAGCCTGATGTTTGGAAGAAGTCAAAGCAAGTATAGAAAATAAAAGATCATAAGGAATGTTAAGAGAAAATAAATTTATTATCACTGCAGATGAAATAATTATGTACCTATCATTGCATTTTGGTTAATCTGTTTAAGCAAGATTCCGGTATCCAAGGTCAAGATCCAAGTTTTATTATACTCTGCCAACAACAAACAAATAGAAATTGAAATGTAAAAATATGTAGATATACACTTGTCACAACATTAAGAAGACAACAAAAAACATAAAATAATCAGAATTAAAATTTCAGTATATTATTGAAAAAGAAGACCAAAACAGATAGAAAGATATGGCTTATTCATGAATTGACTTTCTCAAAAATATATCAATTCTCCATTATCTTATCTACAAATTTAATACAAACCCGAAACCATTCCACTGAAAATTAATGATTTTTTATAAATACATAAAAATTTCAAAAAAAAATCTCAAGGTAATCTGTAGCATAAATTTAGAGCACTTACACTATCAGATTTCCTATTATAAATATAGACCATTACTCAAGTGAGATATCCATGCAATTATATAATGACCCATCCAATGGAAAAGTCCACAAAGTAAACAAAACTATAAGATCACCTGATTTATGACAAAGTCAGTCCTGAAACAGCATAGTAAAAGTATATTCTTTCTAATAAATGCTGCTGGTTTAATTGAAACCCAAATGGGGAAAAAGGTATCTGCACAGTTTTCCTCCAACTATACACAATAAATAAATTCCAGGCAGATGAATATTTAAATTTAAAAAGTAAAGCAATAAAGTTTTGTCGTTGTTCTTCTTCTTCGAGTAATCATTATTCACACCCGTGTTAAAAAAGTAAAATACAGGTTACTAGGCAAGTCTCCTAGCTGTGAACTATGTGGTAACCAGTGAAGTAAGATTTAATACTAGAAAGATTTAATACAGCCCAAAGAGGAGAGCTTAAATCCTAACGGAAGAAGAGACTCCCATGCTTTGCAATTGGCAAGATTTTTAGACTTTGGGCCTGGGAGGCATTCTCTTTATCCCCCCAGGGTTTTCCTCCACCTTAGCAACAAAATTTTTAAAGGAGTCTTTGAATAGTTTTGTTATCCATATATGAAGTATATCTTAAATAAGGTAATTTTTTTTTTTACCATTACAAAAAAATTGGTAAAATAGGCTCTCTTAAAATTAAGGGTATCTACTCAACAAAAGATACTACAAAGAAAGGGAAAAGGCATATTACAGACCTTTAAAATTTTTTATTGCCGAATTCCCAAAACACTTTAAGAATTTCTACAAATCTGTAAGGGAGTGGCAGCTGTCTTAGCATGAAGAGAGGTAAAACACTCCA
This sequence comes from Panthera leo, assembly GCF_018350215.1. Lineage (NCBI taxonomy): Eukaryota > Metazoa > Chordata > Mammalia > Carnivora > Felidae > Panthera > Panthera leo. The sequence goes on from NC_056679.1 coordinate 223,966,557, forward strand.
AATGACCCTCTACAAAGGCGGTTACTCATGGCTAATAAATACCTCAAAAGATGATCAGCTTCATTAGTCATCGAATGAAACCCGACATAATGCGCCACACATATCCACTTGTACGGCTAAAATTACATACAAAATAAATTGAAGGCACTGGATTTTGGCAAGATTTTAGAGCAAATAGAACACTCATACACACTTAACGGGTTGAATTGGTACAGTAACTCTGGAGAATTATTGGACTCTGTCTACTACATCTGAAACCATGCACATTCTATAATTCAGTGACTCAATGTTTCTTAACTGGGAGCAACTTGCCCACCAGGGAACATTTGGTAATCTCTGGAGAAAAATTTTGCTGTCATACCTAAAGAGAGAAGTGCTACGAGAATCCAATGGGTAGAGGTCACACGTGCTGCTGAACATTCTACGGAATGATGGACACTCTCCACAATAAAGCCTTATCTAGCCCCAAAGTATCAACGGTGCCAAGGTTGAGAAATCTTAAAATAATTTCACTTCTAGAAATATAACAAATACTAATATGTACTAAAATCTGAGAAACATTTTTGTTTTTAAAAAAGCCCCAAATTGGATACTTCTCAATTGCCCACCAATACTAAAATGATAAATTATGGTATTTCTATACAGGGAAACATTCCTGAGTCCAGATCAATAAGAAGAAATCCCATAACTACATGCTACAATATGTATGAATCTCAAAAATGTCATTGAACGATAAAAGTACATCTTGCAAAGATTTCACTTACAGAGAATGAAGTTTGGTCCTAGCTAAATATAACGTTAGGTGAAACTGGTCTATCTTGTCAGAGATGATCACAGTGGGGTGGATTTAGTGACTGGGATTAAGAATAAAGGGCTGTGGGGCTACTGGGTAGCTCAGTTGCTTAAGTGTCCGACTTCAGCTCAGGTCATGATCTCACAGTTTGTGAGTTCAAGCCCCACGTCAGGCTCTCTGCTGACAGCTCAGAGCCTGGAGACTACTTCAGATTCTGTGTCTCCCTCTCTCTCCGCCTTTCCCCCACTCGTACTCTGTCTCTAAATAAATAAATAAATAAATAAATAAACGAATGAATAAGTAAAAAATAAAATAAAATATTTTTTAAAAAAGAATCAGGGAGTTTCTCAGGTTTGTTAATCACCAGTTTCTTGATTTAGTTTCAAGTTACAAAGCATATTCAGTTTTTGAAAATACTTGTGATATGTGTACTTTTCTATATGTATATTATATATGAGCACAAAGTTATACAGCATAGTTCAATAGACTCCCATTATATGCAGGGGTTCTGAGAGCCGAAGTGGATGCCTGAAACCATAGATTGAATGAAACACCATATACACTACATTTTTCCTATACTTACCTATAATAAAGTTTAATTTATAAATTAGTGTACCATAAGAGATTAACAACAATTTTACTCATAACTACAAATCAAATAAAACAATTACAATAAGATGCTGTAATAAAATTTATGTAAATATGGTCCTTCTCTCAAAATGTCTTACTGTACGGTATTCACTTTTCTTCTTGTGATGATGAGAGGCTAAGATGCCTCTGTAATGAGATGAAGTGAGGTGAATGACCTCACTGAAGTGAGGTGAATGAAAGCTATGTCCCTGTGACATAGCTTTAGGCTACCTTTGACCTTCTTACGATAGGTCAGAAGGAGAATCATCTGTTTCTGGACTGCCGTTGACTGCGGGTAAACTGAAACCATAAAAAACGGAACTGTAGATAAGGGGAAACTATTGTGTCTATTAGGCAGAAAGAATCCGAAGTGGTAGGGTCTTAGGTATTAAAGAACAGGGCAAAGAAATACATTTCCCTAATGTAGAAAATCTTTACAAACATCCTAAAAACCATGTGCAATTTAGCAATGTAATCCAGTAATATATACTACCATGAATATGAAGAATGTTTTCCTTTACTTCAGGTCTCAATTTACATTATTGAGCGATAGTAAATATATTGCTAGGCCTCAAAGATCTTCTGACAATTATTTACATTATTCTAGGTCCTAGAGGGAAGTTAATGTACAAGAACATCAAGAGAAAATGGTAATTAATAACAGGCTGGAATTAAGGGTTCAAATCCAAATGGAAAATTTTAGTAAACTAAATTGAAGTATCTGGAAGTCTTCCTAAATTTCTCAAAAATTAATCATCTAGGAAATTACAATACAGGTAGCTACAAAAACACTGCCAGCATTTTCATTTGTTAGGCACTATTCTAAGCATTTGATAAGCTTTAACCCATTCAGACATTACAGCAGCTTTGTGAAGAGGGTAGTCTTACCACATCCATTTTTGGAGGCAAGAAATATGGAGCACAGAAAGTCACAGTGCAATCGAGTTCTGGAGCCAGGATTCCAATTCGGTTCATACGGCTTCAGAATCCATGCTGTAAGTCCTTCCACTGGATGACCTCTTTTCTCCTCCATGGACAAAGTTAGGTCTGGGATCTCAGGATTCTAATTTGAATAAAAACTGTTTTCCTTCCATACTAACCGGAAGAATAAAGCAAAACTCTTTGTTTCAAAACCAAGTTGGGTCTAGACAAAGCCACTTGGTGTGACATTTGGAGGCAGAGAACACTTACAGAAAACTTCAGCCTATGGCTATTAATTTAGGTAAAACAAGGACACTCCAAAGAAACAATGCATGTGTATGTTATCAGCAAGAGTGTTTGCATCATTTTTTTTTGGATATTGATATGAGCACTTCATATCAATAATTCTCCTCAGAAATGAGCTGCATGAGAAGGGGATGAAAAAGGAGGAATTGTCATTATAGTCCTAGAAGAAGCAAGCAAAATTCATCTATAGAGCTCCTGACATATTTATACAATATGGTTTTAAGATTTGTTTCTCTCCGTTAGATCATTATTTATGCATGACAACCTCTTCTTGGAATAACATTTTTCTATAATAATTTCTACTTTTCTTGAAGAACTGCATGATGACAAAAAAAGAGAAAACCTTCAGATTTTATTCTGAAAGCACAAAGAGGAATCCAATCCCTAGTTAGAGTGAGCTCAAGCACCCCAAGATAGAAATCTACCCCAAAGGTACATTACTATTTACTTTTTAGTTGAAATATTCTATTGAAACTACCAAAGCCTCTTAGCTTGGATTGAAAGAAGACATTTTGGAAAAGGTGAGTATAAGCATTTTGAATACAGTTTCTGAAATAGTACTTTCTTCTTCTTTTTCCTTATGAGCATTGTCCAGTGTGACTTAATTCTCAGACTTCTCTAACTTTAGGGATAAATAGAGGTAATCCTGGTCTATAATGCTGAGTAAATTCAACAGTAAGCAATGTACTACCTAGAATCAGCATCAAATTTCTCACATTTTGAAATAACTAGGAGGTTCCAAAAACATCCTGTACTTTTATATATAGTTACTTTTTAATTCATAAATCAATAGGTTCAGTATTTTAGTATTTTATTACTCTTATCTCTTCTCTCTCTCTCTCTCTCTCTCTCTCTCTCTCTCTCTCTATATATATATATATATATATATATATATATATATATTTATCTCCTCTCTCTCTATATATATATATAGACTGAGCAGTGTGCTAAAAGAGGTAGTCATCAAATAATGTTAGAAATAACAGGGGACTAGGAGAGTTTGGCATTTTTGATAAAGTATCAGTTAAATCATTTTTGGAGAACTATTTTCCTTAATTATGACATTTTACATTTAAAACTGTAATCATTTTTAACATATAACCCTGAAATTAATCTATTTAGTAGGCCTATTATTTACAGGAGCTAAATTAATTTAAGATGACCCTTGAGCTAAATAGATGACAATGTAAATGGTTCTACAGGCAATAAATATGATATAATTTAGCAGTTACAAATTAATTACATTACAAAATACATTTTGATAGAGTTGCCTGAAACCTATATGAAAATAATTAGGCATAGTAGCCTAAGGTATCTCTCCACCCATGGGTTTTCTGGTTCTCTCTCTTCCTTTCTCTCTCTCTGTTTCTATCTGTCTGTCTGTCTCTCTCTCTCTCACACACACACACACAATCAAATAATTTGTTTAGCAACTGCAACACTTTAAAGGAAATCCCCACTAAAGCAATTTTACAGTCACCTGTGAACCTCATGTAGAAATCAAGCAAATAAATTCAACAATGCAATGAAAGTTTACAAGCTCTAGTCACTTATACAATATAATCTATAATTATATGCTAAAAAGCATTATTAAACTGACGCTCAGAGACCCAGTTGCTTTTGAAAAGTTTGAAAATAAACGAATGCTTCAAAGTTGGAAATTTGATGCTTTTTGTCAGTACCTAAAAATATTCCTTTACACATAGAAAGCAAATGATAAATATTTGTGGAAAAACTATTTCAGTAAATAAATGAGCACACGCAATATTGAATAAAAACATACAAAGATAGATCAAGCTTGAAATTTTGACCAGCAATATTTTACCTGTAATAGTTTTTGGACACATTTATGAAAGCGAAATATATAGAAATAGATTTGAATAAAAATACATAAAATATGTGCAGTGCTTTTTAATAACCATCTTGTTGCATTAAATCTTGCTACAGAGAATCACTTCCCTTACTTCTTGATCAATTTATTGTATATTTTAGAATTCTTTCCTTATTTCTCTATCTTTGTATGGATTATATTTTAGGGGCTAATTGGATGTATCTTACTAAAAAAAATAACTTGTAATTATGTCATATTTCATTTACTGCCTTTATCCTAGTAACCTATAAGCCTACAATGGGAAAAATGTTTGATTACAATACATATCTAAAAAAAGTTTTTTTCAAAAGAAATTGGGGACACCTGGATGGCTCAGTTGGTTAAGCATCCAACTATTGATCTCAGCTCAGGTCTCAGGGTCGAGACTTCAAGCCCTGCATTTTGCTCCATGCTGGTCATGGAGCCTACTTGATGAAAGGAAAGGAAAGGAAAGGAGAGGAGAGGAGAGGAGAGGAGAGGAGAGGAGAGGAGAGGAGAGGAGAGGAGAGGCGAGGCAAGGAAAGGAAAGGAAAGGAAGAGAAAAAGAAGAGAAGGGAAAGGAAAGGAAGAGAAAAAAGAAAAGAAAAGAGACATTTGGTAATGTGAGTGATTTCCTACCTGGATAATGATAGAAGTACAGAGAAAATGTGTAATGTAATAAATTTCTTTATGGTCAGGATATAATTGCACAGCATCACACAGTGACTTTTTAAAAATATTAACCAGCATGACACTTTTCTAATGCTAAAAAGTAAAACAAAAAGCCAAGTAGGCCTTGGTCCTAAATGTCTTAGATTTGTCCCTCAGATCCAGTTCCTGTCTTTCTTTGTCCTGAGTACTATGAATAGACTACATTAATAGATTCCCTCTCTTTACTTCAAAGGCATTCCATCATCACTTGTTGATTTCCAGAACCTATTCATGCTCTTGCAAACAGCAATTCATTAATTAATAGCAAATTGCCCAATTAAAGTATGAATTGAATGTTTCCTGGTAGATCTCTAACTGATAAGATATCTTTCAGTTTCATGGAAGGTAAGATTTGTCTTACTCTAAAAATGGCCTGATGGAGACTACATGACTTTCATGACCTAATTCCACAGTTAAATAACTTATTCTAATTATACCAGTATAATTTTTATAAAATATTCAGTGTATGGTCCTTTATGACTTACCAAACATTCAAGACATTGATGATTGTTGTAATATTTGGCATTGTTTTACAAATTCAATGGAGATGACTCAAGTAGCTTTCTTTATGAAATGTTTGTTGTTGACAAGAATAGAATTGCCTTTATGTATGCCAGACTTGAAGAAGAAATCAAAAGAGAAAATAGCACATATATTTAGACAAGTAAAAATGAAAATATAGCATACCAAAATTTACGGGGAATGGGAATATTTATGAAGAACAAGTTCTAAGCAGGAAGTTTATAGTGTTGTGTCTTCAAAAACAAGAAAGATCACAAATAGCCTCAATTGACACTCAAGGACCTAGAAAAAGAGGAAAAAGTGAAGTCCAATGTCAGCAGAAGAAAGGGAATAATAAAGAGTAGAGAAGAAATAAAAGAAATAGAGAATATAAAAGAAATATAAAAAATACCACAAAGAACCCAAGAGGCGTTTTCTTGAAAAGATCAACAAAATTGACAAAATTTTAATGAGACTAATTAAGAAAAAAAGAAGACGTGACTCAAACAGAATCAGAAAGAGATGGTAATACAACTGATGCTATACAAATACAAAGGATCGTAAGACACTACTATGGACAACTATATGCCAACAAATTGGGTAACCTAGAAGAAATGGAGACATTTTTAGAAAACTGCAACCTACAAAAGCTGAATCATGAGGAAATGTGAACAGACCAATGACAAGGAATGAAATAGGATTAATAATCATAAACTTCCCCCTAAAAAAGCCTAAGGCCAGACCTGTAAATATAAAGTGTAATATACAAAGGTGTAATATCCAATTACTAAGGTATAATATCCAAAACATAAAAATTTCTACAACTCAAGAGCAAAATAAAAAAAAAAAAAAAAGAAAGAAAAGAAAACCCAATTAACCCATTTAAAAATTGGGCAAAGCACTTAAATAGACATTTCTCTAAAGAAGACATACAAATGGCCCACAGGTATATGACTAGGTCCTCAAAATCTGTAATCATCATGGAAAAATGCAAATCAAAACCACAGTGACATACCACCTCAGACCTGATAGGATGGCTGTATACGTGTAGTAAGTAAACAAACACACACACACACACACACACACACACACACACACATCCATATTAAATTCAAAGACACACATAATTGAAAGAAAAGTAATGATGTAACTAATGTAAAGAGTAAACGTATTAGCAGACATTAAGATTAGACAAAACACACTTCAAGTTGAAGAATATTCTTTGAAACCAAAGCGATATTTCACAATAACAAAAGTGGCAATGCATGAGGAGGAATACCCAAACCATGAGCAAAAGCTGACAGTGTTAAAAAGGAGAAAAATACAATTCAACAATAATAGAATATTTTAATACCATATTCTAAATAATTGATAGCATTTCTAAATGGAAAATTCAGAAAGTTATAGAAATTTAAGCAACACTATTAATCAAATCAACCTAAATGAAATCTATAGAACACTCTATCCAAAGATTATAGGATACACAACCTTAGGAAGTACACCTGAAAATATTTTAGAATAGACCATATTCTACGTGACACAAGTCTCAGGAAGTTTAAAAGGATTGAAAAAAAAATACATATTTGACCACAATAAAATTAGAAACCAACAAGGAAATCTGGAAAATCTCAAGATACTTGGAAATTAGACCTGCATAATTCTATATAATTGCACAATGAGGTATCAATACACATCGACCTAAAAGCTATGATAAAAAGCACAGATAATAGCAAATGTTGGCAAAGACATAAAAAAAAAAACCCTGAAATACTCCAATTTTGCTGATGGTGAATAAAAATGATATAGCCAATCTGGAAAACAGTAGTTTCTTTAAAAGTTAAACGTAAACTGACCATAAACCAATAATTCTATTCTTAGAGACAAATGAAAACAAGACAAATGAAAACATGTTCACAAAAAAGAATTGGATACAAATATTTATAACGGTATTTTTCATAATAATCCTGAACTGGAAACCCTCCAAAAGTCCACCATCTTGTGAATTGATCAACACAAGAGGTATATTCAAACAATAGAAGGCATTGCAACATTATAAAGGAACAAAGGACACGCTACGATATGGGAGAACCTCATACATGTTATGCTAAGTGAGAAAAAAATACAAAAGACCACATACCATATAATTCTATTTATATGAAATGTCCTTAAAATGCAAAATTTTAAAGATGGAAAGCAGATTGCAGCTGCCTACATCTGGAGGAGTGAACAGAGAGTAATGGCAAAGAAGCATGACAGAACTTTTAGTGTTTGTGCAAAAATGTTCTAAAAGTGGATGTGGTGACGGCTGCGCAATTCTACAAATATAGAAAACTACATACACTTTTATAAATTTACAAAAATGAATTGGATGCATCAAATGGGTGAATTTTATGGTAAGTAAATTGTATTTCAATAAAACTGTGAAAATACGATGGGTAAAATTTAATTGATAAAAAAAATCCTGCCAAAAGCAGAATTTCATCTCAAGTTTCAGGAAGGAAGTTATATTTGCTTCTTTTAAAAAAATTAGACTTTGATATTGAGGAATCTGTGGTGTTTATTTGATATGATTAGTCCTCCTACAATGACCTCTTATATGTGGCAAATGTTCTTCTGATAGCTTGGACACTTAATGGTTAAAACAAGAAAAACTGATGAAATCGTAAAAGAAGACCATATTCTGTAGTTCAATCCACCAGGACAATCGCAGATAAACTGCTATTACATTTTTTTAAATATATTTTGAATAACTATAAATGGCAAATACCAAAATTTCTTAAAAACACCCTTTGTGTGCACATGTTATTTTCAACGTATGAAATTGAAAAAAAAATAGCGTGACTTTATTTGGACATATAGCAATTTATACCTAAAGAACTATTTAATTAACCAATGTTCAAAAACTGAAACTAATGAAAAGAGGCATGTCATTTCCAATTATACATAAGGAAATGTTATATACATGGAAGTACCGAAATAAGATGATAAAAGCACAAGAACTTTTTTTTTTCCACTTTAAACGACAGGAATTAAGAGCATAATTTTCTTTAACAGCCATTCTGGAATTAATGTTTCCAGATCATTGGAACAGAATGAAGACAGCAAAAATAAAGGTATATTCTGCTTCAAAGGAAACCCCATTCAATCAGGACTATATTTCAATACAGAGAGAGAGAGAGAGAGAGTGTCAATTAAAGAGAATTTCCAGGGGCACCTGGGTGGCTCAGTCAGTTAAGTGTCCAACTCAGTTTCAGCTCAGGTCATGATCTCAAGTTTTGTGGGAGTAAGCCCCGTGTTGCGAGCAGCGCAGAGCCTGATTGGGATTCTCTCTCTCCTTCTCTCTCTGCCCCTCCGCACATCTCTCTCAAAATAAATAAATAAACTTTTAAAAATACTAAACAAAATAAAAATAAAAAATAAATTAAAGATAGAATTTCCAAATGTGAGTTCTTCTCTAGAATGGCTTCTGGCTTGGTTTGAATTGATAAATGGAGAATGATAACTCATAACATTCCCAATATATGTGAAATTTTCTTTTTTGGTGCACATCTAAATCGGCAAGCTTTTAAGTTGGAGCCCATAAATAAGAAAAACATGGTTAAAGTAAGAAATTGTCAGGGCCCTTTTTCCCCTTACTGTTTCTTTGTTTTAAACTCAGGAAAATATAGAAGAAAAGATTCTGAGCATTGTAAGTTTCTCTAAAGTAAAAATGGTGAATATGATGAAATTAAGGCTAGACTTTGAGTCATCTTAGATGCATGGCATTTCAAGAATCTTGCTTAGTTCTCAAAATGGGGGTGGGAATAAAAAAGAAACAAGCAACGAGGCCAAATATCTATGGGAATTCATGGAATGGTCAAAACTATCCCTAATCAATAACTCAAGTGTGCATTACAACACAGGTATAACTTCTGGTGTGACACCTCTGGGGGAAAAAAAGGGAATTTTCACCGTTTTATCCCTCAGTAATTTCAGAAACACAAGACATACAAGGAAGAATAATTTTTAAATTATATTACCTTTTAACTTTGTAATATTTTTGTTGTCTTTTGCTCAACAAAGCCCTATATTAAACGTTTACTTAACAATTCTGAATTTTATTTTTCTTCAACACACTACATTTATCTAAATGTTTATTTATTTTTGCGAGAGAGGATGTTTATTTATTTTTGAGAGAGAGACAGAGTGCAAGCAAGGAAGGGCATAGAGAGAGGGAGACACAGAATCCAAAGCAGGCTTGAGGCTCTGAGCTGTCAGCAGAGACGCTAACATGGGGCTCGAACCCACGAACTGTGAGACCATGACCTGAGCTGAAGTTGGACGCTCAGCCAACTGAGCCACCCAGGTGCCCCCTCAACATAACACATTTAGACGATTTCATGGCATTACTTGACCAACACTTTAGTAAGCCTCTCCAATGAACAAAAACTGTACATGGCATATCTGAGGAAGCGAATATTTTTAAAGCTATGTTATACTCCAGTAATCATCTCCAGCAAGTTGTTGATATAAAGGAGAAACTTGGAATAAAAAGAACAGAATAATAGAGCATTTAAGAGCTACATGGCCAAATTTGACATATTCGGTCAATTTGATCCACATGTCAACATCAAAAGTGACAACTTTACACTATATGGAATAAAAACCCAGTTAAACTGATAATTATTTCTGAAAAACCAAACACAGAGGTGCATACTTACTTGTGCAACAACTACTTAATCTACTAAATGGCTGGCTGTCTTCAAAACTAAGGAATAAAATTCTGACGAAGAACAGAAGGACCAAGGCCAGCCATTGCGGGGGTGGAGTCAAAAAAGGAAATAACAGTAAAATCTAATATATGTTAAGAAACAAAATGCAGAGTGCCATGGAAAGCATGAAACAGTCCTTGACATGGTGTAAGGACCATGATAGAAAAAGCCCCACCTCCAGGGACAGTCACATTCTGAAGTACGTGAAGTTAAGACTTCAACATCTGGACATGGGGTGGGGGAGGGGCACAACTTAGTCCAAAGCATATGCAGAAGAAGTTTAACTTAATATGAAGGACAATGGAAAGTTTCTGATGAAATTTAAGCAACATCATGGCAAGACCACACTTTTTGTCCCTCAGGAAAATAATTCTGTACACACTGGATCAAGGCTTGAAGAAAAACAAAGGTGGATCCAGACACACCAGATATCGGAATGTAGAGGGATCTCGTGACAGGACAAGGACAGTGCCATGAAAGAAGCAGGGAAATTCATACGATGTTAACATAATTAAAAGAGGAAACATAAAAAAGACTTGGTGATTACCAAACAGGGTGCCAGAAGAGAGAAAGTCAAACATACTTCTTAGGTTTCCGACTTGGGTTAGTTGGCAGGTGGCAGGGCCACTCAGTGAGATCACCAACTGGGAATAAAGACAACGTTCAAGAAAAATAGAATCATAGTTTTGCAAACAAAATCTAAATTGCCTGTAAAACCATGAAGCGTAGAGGTCTACGCTAGAGATAGGGACACAGAAGTCAACAATAATTCAGACTAAAATATTAGTATTGAAAATAGATGAGATCAGCCAGCTGGAGGTTTATAATAAGAGTGGGGGAATATGCTAAAAATATACAGGTACATAAGAGTCATGAAGAAGACGAGCATTCTAACAGAGGTCTAGGAATGACTAAGAAGAAAGTTGTGAGAAAAGCATGAAGAAATAAAAAGCAGAGTCTTGCCAGAAATTCCAAGTAAAAGGGCAATTGGGGAGGGGGGGAAAGGAAGAAAGGATCTCATGTGTTAAATCCATGTACAAATGTTTCAACCATATTTTTACTATCATATCTGATACTTCAATTACCTCTGCAGAGACATTGTCACCATAACATGAGTTACTTACATAGCATCCAAACTGATCTCACTTTCCTGTTGCTCCACTACCGTCTATTTTCAGAAATTCAGCCAAAGTTTTGTAAATTAAAGTCCTATCATATTCCTCTGCAAGTTCAAGCCCTCCACAAGTCTCTCATTACAGCATAATGTGTGTGTGTGTGTGTGTGTGTGTGTATGTATGTGTATATATATATATATATATATATATATATATATATATATATTTATACATATAATTTTTTTAATGTTTATTTACTTGAGAGACAGAGACAGAGAGAGCAGGGGAGGGTCAGAGAGAGGGAGACACAGAAACAGAAGCGGGCTCCAGGCTCCGAGCTGTCAGCACAGAACCCGACGTGGGGCTCCAACCCACAGACCGCGAGATCATGACCTGAGCCAACATCGGAGGCTCAACCGACTGAACCACCCAGGCGCCCCCCAATAAATATATTTTTAACTATCGTCTACAAGATCCTGCCATAGACCTTGTCTAGTGTTCTGATGGCAAGTTGAGGCTAGATTCATGATTCAATAGGTTGATTGCACTGGTCTTCTTCCTTTTATTAAAACATGTTAAATCCAGTGCTTTATTAGAATTATAGCTTCTCTGTTTTCCCTACCTAGAATCCTCTTTCCACCTAACTTTGGGTAGTTTCCCTTCATAATTCAGATCTCTCTTCAGATAGTGCTTTCTCCATGAGACTTTCCGTGATTTAGTACACAAAAGCAAACAAACAGAAAAAAACAAACAGACAAACAACTTTTCTCATTCAATGTCTTTCCTTCATAGCACTTAATATTATGTAAAACTATTTACTTATTCACTTGTTTATTGCCTGTTACGTCTGTTTCATATAAGCTCTACCTAGACATCAGTAGTATTATAGCTAATGGGATATATCATAAGCACAAAGTAAAACTGCAAATAAATCTTAAAGTGTTTGCTAAATGATTGTTTATATTGCTTGGATAAATACTATTATTGTTATTTTGAAACTATTAGATCTTTTTGCAGGATTAAAGAGATAAGTAATGTTACCCTACTTTATAAATAAGAATTTTCAATTTAAAAGTAGAAACAAATATAAAACTAAGCAAGTTATGTAAAAAAGAAAAAAAAAACCTTTCAATCACATGTGAACTGAAAATTGCAGGATGAGTTCATAATCCATATTCGATTTTTTATAAAGAATATATTTTTTCCCTAGTTTAGAAACTGATACCAACTAAAGAGATTGACAACCATTAGCAGGAAATAACCTTAGCCCTCAGAATGTGGTCTTCAAATATCATTTCCCAATAAAAGAAATCAGGGTTCTTGGAAAAATGACTGATTCTGGGTCTAGGGCCAGACACATAAAAAATATAATCCTGTGATAAAACTAAAACTGAGAAAAAGGAAAGAAAAGGAAAAAAACCTAACACCTACCAAATACCTTAATCCTGCATGTTACCCATACCAGCCGGTTTTACTGAACACTGGCAAAGAAAGAGAACACAGCCAGCTTTTATACTCATTTTCTTTTCAATAGTTTATGAGGAAAAATAGTAACCAAATAGTTTATGAAAAAAAATTATTTGTACAACAATTCCATCTAACAAATGAAACATGATAGAATATCATCATTTTGCAATTCCTAATAAGTACTGGATTTAAATAATGACCATAAATGTGTGCTAAAACCATTAAATGAATAACTAATGGAGGACTTGGTAAAGATGTATCAGACCAACAATAACTGAGCCCAGTGATGGATCTTCACATCACATACACACACACACACACACACACACACACACACGATCATCAGACTGAATATGTCTCTCAACATAACATCAAGAGAAGTATACAACAGCAACTATAGTGTTCTGGGCAAATATTGACAAATGTTTAAAGACACAATGTAAATTAATCAGCTGACATCCAAATGTGGAAATACCTACATGACAACTGAACCACTTTCTTTAAAAATACATGGAGAGAACGTGAGTGCGCAACTCTTCCAGATGAAAAGATACATATAAAACATACCAATTATGACTTCACTCATATAAGGACTTTAAGATAGAGAATAGATGAACATAAAGGAAGAGAAGCAAAAATAATATAAAAACAGGGAGGGCGACAAAACATAAGAGACTCTTAAAGACAGAGAACAAACAGAGGGTTGCTGGAGGGGTTTGCGGGAGGGGGGATGGGCTAAATGGGTAAGGAGCATTAGGAATCTATTCCTGAAATCATTGTTGCACTGTATGCTAACTAAGTTGGATGTAAATTAAAAAATAAAGTATTTAAAAAAATGATTTGGACCCTGCTATGATCCAGAGCTTTTGGAAAACTATTGTTATAAAAGGGTTTCACAGGACCTAAACTGGAGGTATAACAGTAGCATATGTTAATATTAAAATAGTTAGCTTTTTAAGTTGTTATATTGTTGTATGTACAAATGAATCATGTGAGTCTGAGGTTTGCTTAAAAATAATCCAGAAGGCAGAGGATCGTATAACTGAAACATAATTAGTTATATATTGATAATTATTGAAACTAGGTGATGGTTGAGACTTTTCTGTCTCTTTGATATTATACATAATAGATATAGTAGAGAGATAAAAACTAATTGAAAAAGGTAAAAAATAGGAAGGGTGTGGCTGAGATTTAGAAATTTTATGTTTCAAGAGTTTCCTGGAGTGCTGAATATTAACAGCCCCTTCCATCACGGGATTGATGATACTCTCATAATGCTAAAAAATACAAAATATTAATTCATCATTTCTAATATGACTTTGGAATCTCTTCAGTTAGGTAGAATTTACTTACCATAGTACACTTCCATGATCCCTCTATTTTGAAGACAAGAATTAGTTTCTCTGTGACTAGAACTCTATTCAGTGGGGGAAATGTTAACCCTATGGTGACAAAAATATTTTATTTGCCTGCCTTAAAATGTAAAAATGAAAGAGAATTGCTAAAGATATTTTTAAAAAGCAGCATTGAACTGTATTGCTATTTTTCAAATGTATAAAAAATAAAAAAAGAACTTTATAAAGTTGATGTTGAATTTATTCTACACAGAATAAAAGGTTAAGGGATACATAAGAAAACCAAAACAATATATATGTTTCTGTGTGACGAGCTGTGATAAGGAAAAAATAGAGTACCCTCTAACTGATTAGTCAGTGAATCTCCAAATGAAATGTATCAAACATTTGACAAGATTTAAAGGGAGGTGTGGCTGGTGAACCTTAATCAAAAAGCAGATCAAAAGACCATGCTCTTGAAAAATAATGAAAAAGGAAAAAGAAATGGGGGCAGGAGAACAGTAGGAAAACAAGAGTCACCATTTGAAACAGATCTTCTAAAATAGCAGTAATTTTAAATGTTATAAACATCTGAAAGAATTATGAGAATATTTGTAAAAAGGAAAAAATAAAAGAGATGATAATTAAAAATTTTATTAGACAGTGTTTCCTCATATTTGTAGTTTGTATAGGGAGATTATAGATATGCACATATATGCACAAATTATACACACACACGGTGAAATAATAAATGATTTAAATCAGTTGTTAAACACCATAGACAAAAATCTTCAATAATTTATTTAATTTATGTATATAGCTTTTTATTTTACAAATTATAATGTTTTCAGGCATGCCGCCTAATGATTAACTCCTATTTGAGCATAGTCATCTAATCTTGATCACATATATTACCATTGAGACTTCATTTCTAAGAAAATACGGTCATGGCTAATTTTTGAAAAACATATTTCTTTAAATGTTTGTACCTTATAACATTTAATAGTAGTATTGTATATCATCCATAAATGCATATCAATTATGTACTTTGTAACATTAATGCTTCCTTATGATACTCTAAATAACTTTTAAATTACTGAACATTTTCACCAAGGGCACTTCAGCTCCACAATTCAGCTCTAAACTGTATAATATGTGCTACCAACTTGGAATCTTGATTCTCATAAATTTATCTTAACCACCACTATGTTACCTTTCAAATTTACACACTTTACTCCTTACCAAGGACATTGCTCACACTTCAAGCTTTATTCTACTTCAGAAAACAGTCTCCCTGCCTTCCTGTTCCTTCCTCTTGATTTAGATGTGCTCCTACCACAATTATAGGGCATCCTCAAGCCAAAATAAAATCATTGAAGAAAGCTGAGAATGATGATAGTAACACAATGATTCCGACATCATTTCAAACATTATTAAACATTTTCTTTCCTTCAAGCTGTGGAGCATATATTAAATTATATATATATATATATATATAAATTATAATTTTATCATTATTAGTGATTTTATATAAGTAGTAACAATTTATCCATAGAAAATTTATTATTACATAACATTTTAGTTTTCATATCCATTTTTTCAAAATAAATTTCTTATCCATTTTTTAAATAAAATACTTGAAGCTCAGAGATCTCCTTTGTGAGCATTTATAGGAGGGTCAGAGCATTGATTTGAATAAGCACTATTTTTCATATGCTCCAGCAAAAGAAATGATTTTGTCTTCTTCACCAAGGGTTGACAATGAATCAATAAAACCAAATGAAACTCAGTGAATTGAATTCTGAATTCCTTGTAATTCTTAGTATGTAATAATTTTCAATAAGCAATGCAACTTCTAAGTTTCCCTGAAACTTGACCAACTGTGTATATTTTAGTGCTCCCTTGACAAATGATTTTATCAAAGTAAAAAATGGTGGAATATTACATTCTAAGATGCTGCCATAAGTTACCTCTGTGTATACATGTTCAGATTTGAGTAGGTGATTTGGAATAAAGAGAGAACAGAATTGAATTATCAAGCAAGAAGTAAAAAGAAAGTTAAAACTACATAAAAATTCTGGTTATTATAAAATTTCATGTATTTAAAGTTTTTGTCACATAGATATATGTATTTATACCTATAAATACATGAGGAAGAAAACATGCTATGGTATATGGGAGGGAATCTAGTTAGGACAGTGGAGAACAATAGGTATTTCACAGGAATGATTTAATATAAGGAAATGCTTACATAGAATTTGAAGGGGGCTCACAATGCCCAAGTGGCTTGATGGATTGAGTGTCTGACTCTTGATGTTGGCTCAGGTCATGATCCTAGAGTTGTGGGATCGAGCCCCTCATCGGGCTCCCTGCCGAGCATGGATCTTGCTTGAGATTCTCTCTCTTTCTCCCTCTGCCCCTTCCCCCTCCCTTCTCTCTCTTAAAAAAAAATAATTGAAGTGCTCAATAACAACAACAAAGAAGAAACACTGAGATAATCCAGGGGTAGTAACTACAAATAGCAGATACCACCACTAAAGACAGGGATGAAACAGTAATTAAAGTACCCTAGAATCTTGAAGGAGTGAGCTCATTGGACACTCTGACATTGGAGTAGGGTATGCAGTCAGAGGAGTGCTATTATCTCTAAAAAGGTGCAAAAACCTATGTAGAGGAGGTAGAAAGAAGAGAATAACTAGAAACAATGACAACACACTGCTTCTTCTCCTGTGAGCAAGCTCCCATCCCAAACTTCTACAACACAAAATCATTAACTCACATGGTATCCCACCTTCTAAAAACAATCTCATCACTACCTCCAGCTGATTGACCAGTCTTCTCTTTCATCATGATAAAATGGATAATAACATTTTTATTACCTAAAGAGTTATTACGGTAAATACTTATTATCTGCCAACTATTTGTTCACCATACATCATGGGTAATAATCCATTGAATGGGTGTAATGCTAAGGATTATTTCTTTACTGACACCATTTTACACATGAACAACTGAGACAGAGAATGTCAAAGCTTTCACAGCAATTATGCAGCAGCAAAGCTGGGATTTCCACCCAGGGAGCCTTCTGAGTTTTATATTAAGTTTTATATTTACCTTTCTCTTTCTACTTTGCTTCTGTTCATGTCTTTTTTTTTTTAAACAGGATAGTGACCATTATTTCAATATAATCTTCATAACCACTAATTTAGTCTTCCCTTAATTATTGCAGTGGCCTCCTAAATTGTGTTTGTGTATACATTCTTGGCCATGAAATTTACTCTTCGCATAGTAACTGAAATGAGACATCAGCTATGTATGCCTCAGGTCATTGTTCTTATATTTTTAAATTTTTTTTTAATCTTAATTTATTTTTGAGAGAGAGAGAGACAGAGTGAGAGCAGGGCAGGAGCAGAGACAGAGAGAGACACAGAATCCGAAGCAGGCTCCAGGCTCCCAGTTGTCAGCACAGAGCCCGACGCGGTGCTCGAACCCACGAATGGTGAGATCATGACCTGAGCCAAAGTCGGACGCTTAACCGACCGAGCCACCCAGGCGCCCCTCATTGTTCTTATTGTTCTTATTAAAACTCCTCAAAACCCTTTTATTTCCATCCAATTAAAATCCCAAATTGTTTCAATTTCCAAGTAGATCCTAAAATATCTGTTCCTTAATTAACTCTTGTATTTCATCTGTTTCCTATCTCTCTCTCAGGCTTAGTCTCCTAAGCCACACTAGTTCTCTCGTGTCTTCTTGAACAAATCACACATCTCCAACCTCTGCTCCTATTTTAATCTTCCTTTTTCTTCCTTCCTTTATATGCATGGTTGTTCTCATGCTTAATTCAATTTTCTGCTCAGACATCACTTTATGGAGGCCATTGCTGAACATTCTATAAAATATAATTCTTTTTAAATAATTTTCTTAAATTTATTTATTTTGAGAGAGACAGGAGGAGGGGCAGAGAGGGAGAGAGAGAATTCCAAGCAGGCTCTGTACTGTCATCACAGAGACCAACGCAGACCTTGAACTCAGGAACTGTGAGATCATGACCTGAGCCGAAATCAAGAGTTGGATGCTCAACTGAGAGAGTCACCCAGGTACCCCTATAAAATATAATTCTAAATATTCCTTAGTTCCTATTCTATTTCATCTTTGTTTATAAAATTTATTTCTGCCTAAAATAATAGCACGATTGTTTATTTTCTGACACAGTCCATCAGAATATAAGTTCCATAAGAAATGCCTATATTTTCACTGTTATATCTGTGTCACCCAGAAGCGTGCCTATTCTCAAACTGTTCCAAAAAAAAGAAAGAGAAGGAAAACTTCCAAACTCATTCTATAAAGTCAGCATTACCTTGATTCCAAAACCAGACAAAGACCCCACTAAAAAGGAGAATTAAGGGCCAATATCCCTGATGAACATGGATGCCAAAATTCTCAACAAGATACTAGCAAATCAAATTCAACAGTGCATTAAAAGAACTATTCCCCACGATCAAGTGGGTTTTATTCTTGGGCTGCAGGGCTGGTTCAATATTCACAAATCAGTAAACATGATACACCACATTAATAAAAGAAAGGATAAGAACCATATGATCCTGTCCATAGATGCACATAATAGATGCTATAATTATTAGTTATTGACTAAATGAATGTTGAATGAATTTATCCACTAAATCCCTTATACCTTTAGCTTTTCACTGTATTTATTAAAATAATCAAATCCTGAGTGCAACTAATTTTTATTTCACTGTCACACAGAATCTAGATTCTGCCAAATCGGGTTTCCCAGGAGGAAAGGCTGGGATAGGCATATGCTTAAAAATAAATTTCTCAATGAGAAATATTTTCTTTTTATAATTCTATAAATTCATGGCACGCAACCAGAAATGTGTCTTCTTGGCATATCCACTCTTTGTTTTCTGCTCAGTTACCACACAATTACATACACGGGCTCCAAACCCTAAGTTCTTTATCCTTTGCCTTTGATTTGACCTGTGACTTGCGTTTGGAAAATATTAACATCCAATGAGAAATGTTTCATCTTCTGGTCACACACGCATATCTGGAATCATCCTATAATCCTTTTTTTCCTATTAGAACAGAGTAACTCATCCTACTCTTAAATAATCTGAATCTTACCACCAGGGCTTTTAATCTCCTTTCCTTCTATTTCATGAAGAACCAACTACGACTCTTTTCTTTTCTCACTTCAATATCCCACCACCGCTTCCCAGCTTGGTATTTCTCAGTAACTTTTAAACAAGTTCCCATATTACAAATACAAACATAGTCAAAAAATCTTCACTCAACTCCTCACACGCCACTAGTGAAAATCATAGATTCTCCTTTTCATCACAATACACATGAAAAGATTTCTTTCCACTTGTCTTCATTTTCTCAACCCATTTTATTCTGGAATCTGGTCTCATCACTTAGCAAAAATTTCTTGATAATATCTCTATCTCTAAAACATTTTTGTCTTATTGTATTTGATGTTTCAGCTACATTTGATACTTCTGATTGCCACATCCAAGAAATTGTCAATTCAATTGGTTTCTATGACATATTATTTTCCTGTATATTTCTTCTCACATTCTACCTGTTCTCAGTTCACTTCTCAGCCCTGTTCTTTGTCACAAACAAGCTCTCATGAGCATCATGCTTCATCCTCTTCTTTTTTTCCTCTATGCTCCATCCCTAGGTGATGTCATTCACAATTCTGATTCCAACACTACCTTCATATAACTAAAATTCACATTAAAAAAGAATTTCAAACTTAAATCAGAGGATCAAATTTAAATCTCTCCTAAGTCTATATACACTCATTACTTTGCTGTCCTCAAAAGTTATCAAGAACTCCCCTGCTTATAGACTTTGTACTTGGTACCCCTGTTTCCTGAGTAGATCTTAATGCAGTTGGCACATTTTTAGAGTAAGATCTACAGGCTTCAGCTTACATGAGGAGTCAGATCAAACAGAGCCTTCTTACACTGACATTTTACTACATCAACCCTCTGGTATATTATATTCAAAGCACCTATTACAATTTCAACATTAATAGTAATAATAATGATGATATTTATATTGATAATAAGCATGATAGTTTTATTAATAATTATGATAGTTTAATTGTTACAACTATTATAGTGAAATATGTAGGAAGGTGAAGGGAAATAGAAATTGGATGATAGAAAAAAATCTACTTATAATCTCTCCAACCTTATAGAGCAATCACTGACATTGTAGTGTACATATTCTGATATGGTTTTTTTTATTTATTTTTAAATGTTTTTATTTATTTTTGAGACAGAGAGAGACAGAGCATGAGCAGGGGAGAGGCAGAGAGAGAGGGAGACACAGAATATCAAGCAGGCTTCAGGCTCTGAGCTGTCAGCACAGAGCCCGACGTGGGGCTCAAACTCACAGCCCGTGAGATCATGACCTGAACCGAAGTCGGATGCTTAACCAACTGAGCCACCCAGGCGCCCCTCTGATATGTTTTTAGACTATCGAAGTTTTAATTTCACTGTGTTGATCTGAGTATGAATTTCGTAGAACAGCATATGCTGAAAAGTAAGCTTCTTAATGAGAAATATTTTATTTTCTTTTGTCTTCAAAATACTTAATTTCCATACATAAACACTAAGCAATTTTAGTTTTAAAACACAGATAAAAAGACAAAATTGAAATAAAAATGTTTGTGGCAGGACTGCATTGTTCCATCAAAATGAGATTTCAAGTATCTCAAAGTAGACATTTTGGAACCATCTGGAACAAATCAAAAGCTAAAAGAAATAAGGAATTAATTACCTTTTTTCAAACTGAAAAAGAAGTCTTAGTTGTATTCTTATATGATGTTGACCATATGTTTTTTAATTATTTTCCATCTAAAAAGGAACACAGTTGTGTACATAAGATCCATAATGCACTTATCTTTCATAGAAATGGAAATCTTTTTTTTTCTGGCACTCATCTGTTATTGTACAATCATTGTTTCGACTTTTTCATTTATTTTTATTTATGTATTTTTATTTTTGGCAGTCTAATTTGGTATTCAGGCAATGATGGCTTCATAAAATGAGTCGGTAGTGTTCCCCTCTATTATACTTTCTTGAAGAGGTATGAAATTCGTCTTATTAATTGTTAAGTTGTTTGGCAGACTTCAAGTATTTTGATATTTTTCCATTGTCTCTTTGTTATTTTGATTTCTGGTTTGAGTCCGCAATGGTCGGATAAGAAACTCTGTATGATTTATTTGAAATGCTGAGTTTTGTCTTATTGTGCAAGATGTGGTCTATCTTGTTCAATGTTGTGTCTGCTGTAAAAACACGTGTATTTTTCTTTTTTAGGTGGAGTTTTCTACACATGTCAATTGTAGTGATTTTGTTGATCTCATCTATATTCCACTGATATTTGGTCTAGCGGTTTGAACAGCTGTGTGACTAACAGGGGTGTGCTTAAGTCCCCAAATCTCTAATTGTAAATTTATGTGTGCCTGGATATTTTAAGCCATTCGCTTACCAATTTTCTGAGTAAAACTTTTCTATCTTCTTTCTATTAGTGCTTTTCTACTTCAATTGTGTTTTACTTCTCTGGACAGGGAGGTGTATTTTGTTTGTTTGTTTGTTTCACATTTTTTATTGTGACTCTGTTGCCCATGTATGCCTTCAAATAGAGCTCCACTCCACTTTTGTGTTGGTTCCCCACATTATCGCGGTAGACAGAGAATGGTTAACTCCTTCAATTACTACTCTATAGTTGTTTTCGTCTGAGAGTAAAACCTCTATAAATTTCCCATATTCTGGGTTATGTACATACTCCCCATACATGTGCACAACATAGCTCATGTTCGTATATTGCCAGATTCCAAAATACCTGATTACACCGGAAAGGGTTAACACAAAACATATTTTGTAATCTTTTAAATAATGATCGGCTTGCTCCTCAACCATCATAAATATAAAAGAAATTCTATATTTTTGAAAATGAATCTTTTATTATATTTACGATATTTTTAATATTTCTTATTTTCTCTTTCTACGTTTATTTATAATTATGGCGATGTAAAAATACGTAAGTTCACAACTCGGACAGCATACCATAAAGTTGAAAGTACACATGACTGTATTTAATTGAATTCCATAGTCTTAACTGAAAAGCGATGCTAAATTCAAATATGCTACATGAATCACCTTAATTATTTTATTTCTCCTTTAGCTTACTTGTACCTCAAAGTAAATGGTTTAGTAGCAGCTAATAAAACACTGTGGTTATGTCAATTTGACTCCATAAAATTTACATCTTTAGATCTCCTTCAGTATTACATGTTTCTTTTTTATTTCCTTGTGTTATTCATTTGCTGACGCTGATGGTGATGCTGATGTCCACTGTGTTTCTGCAGATATTCAGGGCATTAGAAGCATCATAAACATTGGCATTTACAACATGCCAAAACAGCCAGCCTAGAGATTTTGAACCCAATGAAAAGAAGAGAATGGAAGAAAAGATTCATGAAATGTACTTCTTCTCATCCAGGTATAAAAGTTTAAATGGTATATGTACTGAAGCTTTTAAAACCTTAATATGTTTAATATATTCTACTATTGTGGGTCAATAAAAAACTGGTAGTCATTTCATTTTGAAAATTATATAAACTTTTCTGATTAACTTCATGTCACATAATTGTATATATGATGCTTTTTGATGTATGTATATCTGTTGTGTTAAAAGGGTGGCTAACATTTAAAAAAACGAAATTGAGAGAAAATAAAATTGGAAAGTTTTTAGTGCATCCCACATTATATCATTTAAACGGATTCTCATTGTTTCAAGTATTTTCAAATGAACCAATATGTTTTCTTATTACATTGATATATGTCTGTCTGATTCTCAGGAGAGTCAGTGAGATGCTCAATCGTCAACGAATAACTTTGCTACGTTTTTAGACAATCTCTCCTTCCTACCAACACTGAAATTTTTATGACAAAAATGTTTTATCAACAAAGTATAGAGGAATTGAAATACACTGAAGAAGAGCAAATTCTATAGAAACGTAAGCATGAATAGAATTTTGCTGTTCTGGGCTTTCTTATTTTAAATTAGAAGGCATTTGTGTATTAATTGGCTAACTTTAAACACATGGGTAAAAGCCTATGTAAACGAAACCAGCATGGAAGACTTTGATATTTTAAGGGGTTATTAAATATTTAGGAGTCATTTAGAGCATTGCTACCCAAAATGTGTTCCACACATCAGCGGTATTGACAAAACCCAAGAGCTTGTTAGAAGCGTAAAGGTCCCTATCCAGAACCACTGATGCAGAATCTACAACTGAGAAAGATCTCCAGGTGTTTTCCATGCACATAAAAGTTTAAAAAGCACAGACTAGGAGAATGAAGTACTCCTTTATTGAAGTACAGATGAGTACTGCCCCAGAGAGACTGGGTAGTTGTCTGCAGGCAACGGGATCCTAAATAACATGAAGCTCAGAGTATATACTAGCCAGGGAGGTCAATTTATTTCAGGGGATGTAAGCATACAAATGACAAAGAAAGGTGACACGTGATTTAGAGAACTATTACTGTCTTGATACTAAATACTAAATTTGCGAGCATGATTCATCCCAGATACATGCTTGTAACCCATTTGCAAATCAAAGCAAATCAGAAGAACTATTGGCTCAGTTGGGATCATGTGGCATTCGGCCTTACGTACCACTCATACTGCAAGACATTGCTCATTTATCAGGTTAAAAGTTATTAGAAATGTTTGTTCATCTTGCATAACACTCACAGAACAAGTTACCCACAATTCAAGGTTTTACTGTATTTTGAAACAAAAATTTAGAGATCATAAACTTAAATATGATCAATAAGATATTTCAGTATTAGATTTAACATTTTTTGAAAGATAAATAGTATACTAAAAGTCAATTATCTACAGAAACTAGGGGCACCTGGATGGTTCAGTCACTAGAGCATGCAAAACTTTTGATCTCAGGGTTGTGAGTTCAAGTCCCACAGTGGGTGTAGAGATTACTTAAAAAAAATAAAATGTTTAAAAAAATTATGTAAAGAAAATAATAGACCAATAGAATAGAGATGACAATAAACAAAAAGCCAAAACTAATGAGCACACACAAGTAGATGTAAAACTATGCTTTTTGGAAATGGAGGCTGTATCACTGAATATATTTCCTAAATCTAACCACTTTACTGAAACCATCAGTCTACACCTGCATCATCATCCCATGGATTATTTCAATAGCTCTTTAAGTGCTTTCTCTACTTTCTCTCTTACCCTCACCCACCATCATTTCTCTCCATGGGAGCCAGAGTGATCTTAAAAAAAAAAAAATGCAAATCAGATAATGATATTCTTTTGTTTAAAACTCTATAATAGCGCTGGATCATATCGGGGCACCTGGGTGGCTCAGTTGGTTAGGAGTCCAACTTTAGCTCAGGTCATGATCTCACGGTTCGTAGGTTTGAGCCCAGTGTCAGGCTCTATGCTGACAGCACAGGGCCTGGAGGAGCCTGCTTTGGATTCTGTGTCTCCCTCTCTTTCTATCCCTCCCCTGCTCGCACTCTGTCTCTCTCTCTGTCTGTCTGTCTCTCTCTCTGTCTCCCAAAAGTAAATTAACATTAAAAATTTTAAAAAAATAGTGCTGGATCATATCGATTAATAGTAAAGTACCTGACTACCCCCATTACATTTATAATGATAATAATAGCTAATATGCATATGGTGTGTGACATCTGTGTATATGTTAGCTGAGCAAAATTAAAAAGTACTTTTTCTCCAAGGGTGAAGGTTACTTCCAGGAGTACATGAGAATATGGAGGTGGTGTTTGTTAAACAGCCTGTCCTAGGATACTGGTAATATATAGTAGGGCTAAGATTGTAATCAAGGAAGCTTGGCTTCAGTCTTAAATTTCTTTTGTTTATTTATTGTTGAGAGAGAGAGAGAGAGAGAGCAAGCAGGGGAGGGGCAGAGAGAGGGGGGCAGAGGGTCTGAAGTGGGCTCTGTGTTGACAACAGAGAGCCCTGTGTGGAGCTCGAGAACTCAGGAAACATGACATCTTGACCTGAGCTGAAGTCGGACACGTAACCGACTAAGCCACCCAGGTGCCCCTAGTCTTAATTTTTTAACCATCCTTTCATGCATATTTTTTTAACGTTTTTATTTATTTTTGAGACAGAGAGAGACAGACCATGAACGGGGGAGGGGCAGAGAGAGAGGGAGACACAGAATCGGAAGCAGGCTCCAGGCTCTGAGCCATCATCCCAGAGCCCGACGCGGGGCTCGAACTCACGGACCGCGAGATCGTGACCTGAGCTGAAGTCGGCCGCTTAACCGACTGAGCCACCCAGGCGCCCCTAGTCTTAATTTTTTAACCATCCTTTCATGCATATTTTTTCTTTATGCCCAGAGAGTCCTTCATGATCTCTTGCCTGACAACCTCTCCCAACCTATCTCATCATTTTCTGTTAACTTTGGTCTATGCAATCGAGCCTCATCACTCTCCATCAAACATGCAAAACACATACTATATTGTCTTCCCTTCCAGTAAGATTCTTCTCCAGGTAGTTTCATAGCTTGTTCTTTCATTGCCATCTCGACAGAGAAGTAATCTCTGTCCATGTAGCTTAAAAGCCTTCTTGTCAATCTCTATGCCTGCACGATGCTTTATTTTCTATCATAGCACCGATCCACACGCAGCGTTATAAAGCCTTTACTACTTGGGGCGCCTGGGTGGCTCAGTCGGTTAAGCGTCCGACTTCAGCTCAGGTCACGATCTCATGGTCCTGAGTTCGAGCCCCGCGTCGGGCTCTGGGCTGATGGCTCAGAACCTGGAGCCTGCTTCTGATTCTGTGCCTCCCTCTCTCTCTGCCCCTCCCCCATTCATGCTCTGTCTCTCTCTGTCTCAAAAATAAATAAACTTAAAAAAAAAAAAAAAGCTGCTGAGGATTCAACTCAGTTTAAAAAAAATAAAGCCTTTACTACTAGAGTATATGTATCTGTAATAAATTTAAGTTCATACAGTATAGAAACAAAGGAAAATGTTACAGGATACACAGAAGTATTCCTACAAAATCCATGCATTTCAGGCTGGGGATTTTGAGACTCCAGAAATAGAGGTTTTAAATCCTCAGGTTGCACAGTTAGCAAAGCAACTGAACCTGAACCTAATGTTTATAAAAGGCGGTTAGAAATTTTCTATGTCAAATCTCTGGGTCAAATCTCTTTAACTTGTTTCAAATCTCTTTAATGTCTGACTTAATACATGACGGCTAGAGTCTCACATCTGTTTTTACTCAAATAGGTTTGTAGTGCATAAGGGCAATGCAACGCAGCCTCACATAGATATGTAGCTGGGAAAGGTCGAAGCATTCTAATAACCTTATCAGATATTAATGAATATTCCATTTTGATACTGTATCAAAATTCGGTGAGTGTTAATTTATTAAAGATTAGTTACAATGTGGAATCTGAAAACATCAACGCACTTTTCAGACTACAGTTTTAAACCATTATTCTGTCTTGAAGTTTTGGTAGATCTTTCATTCATACATGATTTTTGTATCATCAGATCCTTAGTCATTTTGGAAAGTAATGATCCTTAATTCTGTAAATCTGTCACATGTTGACCTATTTCTTCAATTTGTTTTTTTTTTAAACTAAAATCTTCAGGTGCACCTGGGTGGCTCAGTCAGTTAAGTGTCCAAAACTTGTTTTCAGCTCAGTCATGATGTCTCAGTTCATGGGATCGAGCCACACTTCAGGCTCTGTGCTGACAGTGCAGAGCCTGCTTGTTCTCTCTCTCTCTCTCTCTCTCTCTCTCTCTCTCTCTCTCTCTCTCTCCCTTTCTCAAAATAAATAAATAAAGTTTAAAAAAATAAAATCTTCGGGGTGCCTGGGTGGCTCAGTCAGTTAATTGTCTGACTGCAGCTCAGGTCATGATCTTCTAGTTCATGAGTTCAAGACCCGCATCTGGCTCTGTGTTGACAGCTCAGAGCCTGGAGCCTGTTTCAGATTCTGTGTCTTCCTCTCTCTCTGCACCTCACTGGCTTGTGCTCTCTCTGTATCTCTGTCTCAAATGTTAATGTTTATTTAAACATTAAAACTCTTTTTAATTAAAATCTTCTTTCACTCCACTGATTTGATTAGCAAATTTCTGTTTTATTTTGGGCAGCTGTCAAACACATGTTGACAAAATTTACCATTTGTCACCATTGCAAAATTCCATTTTTGTTTGAAAACCCAAATGTTATTATTGACAAGTACTCTCTGTGATTTTCCCACCAGTGACATGCTTGCTTGGTCTATTTGCAAGAAAGTGAAACCCAAAACAGAAATCCAAATAAACATAGTTTGTCAGTCATTCTTTCAAATAAAAATGGTATTCCCTGGGGGGGGGGGGGGGTGGGAGGAGGGAGAAAAACAGCTATTTCAGTTTGCAGTGAACACAATCAGAGAAGTCAGAAGTGTATATTTCTTGAGAGACCATTGTATTTTCACATGTAGCAGAACTGCTCTAGAGACGTCCTGTTTCATCAGGCCATATGTTAAAATCAAGTCTACTCAAGAGTTGAGCTTTCTTTTCTGCTGAATAAAAGAAATCCTATTGAGACCAGCCATTGATGGCGCTGCTTCTTTTCCTCTTCTTTCTCCTTCCTCCAAAGAAAAGTGAAGAACTGTCAAGGGGGGAACGCAGTGACACTAGCTCTGCGTGGGGTCAGTGTTGTGACTGATGCGAAGGCACAGGTAGCATCACCCACAATGGCTCTGGTACCATCAGTGAAACTAACATAGCAAAAAAGTAACAAACCGAACCCAAAACCTTCACCATTATTTCAAAAATCATTTTAGGGGAGCCTGGGTGGCTCAGAATATTAAGCATCGGACTCTTGATTTCAGTTCAGGTCATGTCATGGTTCGTGAGTTCAAGCCCTGCACAGGGCTCTGTGCCGACAGTGCAGAGCCTGCTTCGGGTTCTGTGTCTCCCTCTTTTTCTGCCCTTCCCTTGTGCGTGCTTGCTCTGTCTCTTTCAGAATAAATACATACACTTTAAAAATTAATAATATTTTTTAATGTTCTTATTTATTTTTGAGAGAGAGAGAGAGCACAAACTGGGGACCAGCAGAGAGAGAGGGAGACGCAGAATCCGAAGCAGGCTCCAGGCTGTCCGCATGGAGCCCCAAGCAGGGCTCGAACTATGGAAACTGTGAGATCCTAACCTGAACTACCTGAGCCCAAATCGGATGCCTAACTGCCTCAGCCACCGAAGGACCCCTTGAAGCAGTGTTTAAATGCCAACATAACTCATGCTGGATGCGCCCGTATCTGTCAAGAATAAGGGAGAATGCCCTGCCCCTGGTAGCCTCACATGCTGGTGGTCGCTGTGGATAATCTGACCTGAGGTCAGAAACATTTGCTTAAAGAAGGTCTTCTTACAAGAAAACCAGGCTAAGAGACTGAAATGATTATGTGACCTTTTCCTCACCAAATTAAAAAAAAGAAAAAAAAATCCATAACTGAAAACTGACTCTCGTGGAGCCTATAGGATAGTAGATGCCATTTCCCCATTATTGAATCACTAAATCAATCAAAATGATAAACATGAGAATTCTGCCATTCACCACTGAATATGACTGCTATAAAATGTCTTACATAATATTACCGTTAATAAGTATGAGCTCCCTCTTCAACTCAGCTGATTGTCTAGTGCTTTTAACACATTAATTAGTTTCCTGTGAAATCAAAAGAACATGTTACGTATATACAAAATATCTAACACCAAAGAGCTTAGTTTTAAATCAGATATACTTAAATAGCTAAGTTTTTATGGGATGGTTTGCATTCAAAATACTAATATCATTCTTCACCCGTATTCAGCAAAATATGATCTTCAGATAATTACTTTTCTCCTTCATTAAAATTAGTTTTTAATTATGCAGGCAATAAATATATCTTAGTCTTTAAATAAGCTTGCTATGGAAGATAAGACAAACTTCCCCATTGAAAATGACCTTTCAATCTCATTAAAGAAAACAGTGATTGTTTGAAATCGTGTTTCCAGACATTTTATTTGCTTCTACAAACAAGTAAGTTTATCCACAAAAAAACATAAAGCATACTTGATTTATTTTTATTTGCATAAACCTTTAACACACGTGTTTTTAGAACTTTGTCCACACTGAGCAATTTGCTTTGGAAGTACCTTGGCATCGGTATAGACACACAGACATAAATAAAATATATAAATAAATTATATGCGATAAGACATGTATCTAAATTATATATAATTTTAGTATATTTTTCACAATTGTGTGACATTGCATAGTGTGACAGGCTATTTAGTCATTGTCTCATTGACAATCTGCTTCAACTGTATCACTATTACTATCATCACTTGCTTTGTTTTGGTTTCTTCTCTTGGGCGGATTGCATCAGGCAATATTGCTGGATGACACATATATAACGAATGTATCTTTAAGGTTTCGATAGATGATGTTGATTATCCCACACCAATGTCACTTTGATATAGTTATAATGTGTGATATTAGCCTATATACAAATCTATTATTCTCTTTAGTACAAAACATATAATTACTTAGCATTAAGATCATTTTAACAGGGGTACCTGGGTGGCTCAGGCAGGTGAGCATATGACTCTTGATCTCAGCTCAGGTTCTGATCTCAGGATTATGAGTTCAAGCTCCATGTTAGGCTCTGTGCTAGGCGTGAAGCCTAGTTAAAAAAAAAAAAAAAGGAGAAAAGGAGCATTTTTAACTTTTCAGTCTAAGTTGCTTATTCTATGCCAAACTGTGAAAAGTAAAGCCATAATGCAAACCATATTGCTGACTGAATATCTTACTATTAATATTTTTATTGTGCATATGTATGCACGTATACATTTTACAATTCCCTTTTTCCAGCTGTATTGAGAAATACTTGACACATCACTGTACAAATTTCAGGCATATAGCATGATGGTTTGATTGACATATACTGTAAAGCAATGACCATGATAGATTCAATTAACATCTATCACCTCATATAGATACAATAAGAATAAAAGAAAAAAAGAAAAAAGGAAAAACAAATTCTCCTGGTGATGAGGATTTGCTGTCTTAACTTTTCTATATATTGTGCATCCATTTAACTATAGTCTTCATGTTATATATTACATCCTAATATTTATATTCTAAGTGATAACAACAAGCTTGATCTCTTTTTCTGCCTTTTTTTAATTCTGTATATAAATGAGATCATACAGTATTTGTCTTGGTCTGACTTTTTTCATGTAGCATAATGCCCTTATCCATAATGTCACAAAAGGAAGAATTGCTCTTTTTAAAAGATATATATATATATATATATATATATATAATATTATATTATATTATATTGTATTATATTATATGTGTATGTGCAGTGTATGTGTATATAGTATACACACACACACACATTTATTCACTCATCCACCACTGGATGCTTGGGTTGTTTCCATATCTTGGTTATTGTAAACAGTTGCTATGAAAATGGGGGTACAGATGTATTCTTTGAATTTCTGCTTTTGTTTCCTTTTGATATGTTCCCAGAGGTAGAATTGCTGGATCGTAAGGTAGTTCTATCTTTAATTTTTTGAAGACCCTCCATGCTGTTTTCCATAGTGACTGCACCAGGTTATAATACTACCAACAATTCATGAGGGTTTCCTTTTCTTCACACCCATGCCAATATTTGTTATCACTTGTGTTTTTGATGATGGTCATTCTAACAGGAGTGAGATAATATCACAGATAATATCATTCCCCTAATGACATTTCCCTAATGACAGTGATGTTGAGCATCTTTCTATGTACCTGTTGGTGTTTCCTATAGTTTCTGTGGAGAAATGTCCATTCAGGTCCTTTGACCATTTTAATTGGGTTATGCATTTTATTTTTTCTATTGAGTTATATGAGTTCTTCATATATGTTGCATATTAACTTCTTATCAGATGTATGTTTTGCAAATATTTTTCCCATTATGTAGATTGTCTTTTCCCTTTGTCTATGGTTTTCTTTACTGTGAAACAGATTTTTAAGCTTAATATAGGCTCACTTGTTTATTTTGTTGCTTATGTTTTAAGAGACATATCCAAATAATTATTACCAAGATGCATGTCAAAATGTTTCCTCCTGTGTTTTCTTCTAGGAGTGTTATGGTTTCAGGGCTTTCATTTAATCTTTAACCCATTTTGAGTTAATTTTTGTGAGTGATGCTAGATAGGGGTCAAGTTTCATTCTTTTACATGTAAATACCCAATTATCCCAGCATCATTCTCCATTGAGTATTCTGGGCTCTTTTCCATCTTTCTCCATTGAGTATTCTGGGCTCTTTTATCAAATATTAGTTGACTTGTATGCTTGGGTTTATCTGTGTGTTCTTGATTCTGCTTCATTGATCAATGTATCTGTGTTTATGCCAGTACCATACTGTTTTGATGATTAAAGCTTTTATCGTATAGCTTGCAGTCAGGAAGTTTGATGCCTCATGCCTTGTTCTTCTTTGTCAAAATTTATTCAGCTATTCAGGAGCTTTTGTGATTCTATATGAATTTTAAGAGTGTTTTTTCTACTTCTGTAAGAATTACGCCATTGGAAATTTGGTACAGATTGCATTGAATCTATAGGTGACTTTTGTTAGTACTGACATTTTAACAGTATCAATTCTTCCAATCTATAAACATGGAATACTTTCCATTTATTTGTGTCTGACCCTCAACATTTTAATCTCCTCCCTGATTTGCTCCACAGAAGACGGGTTATCTGAATATCCATCCCAAGTCATTTTGCCAGATAAAATACAAAACATCCAGGTAAATTTGAATTGCAATAAAAAAGGAAGATTTTAAAGTTTAAATGTCTCAAATATCACATGAAATGTCCTTATATAAGCATATTATTTGTTGTTCAGCAAAAAAATAAATGTCACTAGGCATCTCATAGTTTTACTTGTTCAACCTGCCATCTTAATCCTAGAAGAATATTTAGAATTTCTTGGTATTTACATGGATGTTTCCCTGTAGACATAATACACTCTCTTTAATAAGCTTAGTTGAAATATTCCATGCTTGCCACAGTATACCTGTTAGAAGTGTTGTTTTGTTTTGTTTTTCAAGTTGCTGTCTCAGATTCTCCCATTCAAGGCAGACAAAGTCAGGTTTTCTTCTTCTTGTAACTTTGTAAATGCTCTATGCGACGTTCGAAATTCAGAAATAAGATACACCATTCTCAGAAAGTATAGGTGTTTGGAACTGTGAGATTCTTAGGTTCTTCTATTTGTCAAAAATACTGTCAAACAATCCGTCACAAAGTGGGAGTTACAAATAAATTCAATTTGAAAATAAATGGATAAAACTGTGAAAGCCCTGTGTTTCAGATGCAAAATATTAATCAAAATGAAGTTCAGTATTCAAACAGCATTTGAAAAAAAGTAGGCTGAAAGGTAATACAACTTTTGAATATTAATATACATCTAAAATAGGCATCTAATATACTATCACACAGGTATTCTCTACCAGTTCATTGATTCCTTCATTTGTGCATTAACATTTATGAAGCAGCTACTATATTTCAGACGCTGGGTTAGTGGAAAAATGAGGGACAGAATGACCTGGCTTTTACTGGGCTTACATCAAATTTAGAAGAGAATTTACTGAACAAGTAAGTACAAGACGTAGTGTGGAAAGAACTTAGCAACTTCTGTAAGTAGATAATTCTTTTAAACTATAAAAGTGTGTTACGCTTTCTTTTCTTCTTCTTCTTCTTCTTCTTCTTCTTCTTCTTCTTCTTCTTCTATTACTTCTTTTTCTTCTTTTTTCCTTCTTCTCCTGCTTCCTCTTCCTCTTTCTCCTCCTCCTCCTCCTCCTCCTCCTCCTCCTCCTCCTCCTCCTCTTCTTCTTCTTCTCCACATTTCTTTTTGTATGATTTCTTTCCTTCCATCTGCTCATTGTCTTTGAAACCGGTAATGTAATGTAAGGCAGCACAAGAAAAAAAACACAATCTTTTATTTCTCTTAGTGTATTACATAATATGAATGAAAAGGTTTGTTTGGAGACAGACAGAATTATCTTCTAAATTTCCCATTTTCCCTGTATATCAAAAGTTGTGATTAACGGTGGTCAAGAAGGACGTCACATTCCCTTCGATTTAACTAATCACAGACAGGCTTCTTCCTGACTCCAAAACACTGACCTCTCTTAAGGGAATTTACCTCAGAAAATCTGTAATTATAATTTTTTTTTTCCTCTGCCTTTTTGAGATGTAAATTGTGGTAAAGCCTTTTTGGCAATTTTCCAACCCAGGAACAATCCCTGTGACATGTCATCATCAAGGAAGATGTAGCCTCTATTGCCCAGTTTGTGTGGAAGAGTAGAAGTTTCACTTCTCTGGGTACCTTGCTCCAAGTTGTAAAACTAACTCCTGTCACCAAGATTTAAAAAAAAAAAAAAAGAGTTTTCTGTTCTTGGAATTAAATCCAATTATCCAACAAATGATGGCCACTCATCCCTCACCATCCTAGTTCCTCACAACTTTCCAGCCCTTTGTTTCAGACTGAGCTGAGACTTTGCTCTGACCCTCCCACTCGTATGGCAATAGCCTTGAGTCAAGGGCTCCTTGACTGTTCAACTTTGTCTCCTGCAACTTTTGCTTTCATAGTAAAATCACGAGAGGCAGAAAACGTGACATAAATATTCCACTAGTAAGAATGAGGACATGATGTAAGTGAAGTTCTCACAACATAGAAAATGAAAATAAGAAAGCCTTCTATTGCACCTGGAAAGAAAAATAAAACAATAAAGTGGTTATAAATAATTTAAGAAAAAAATATTCAATTAGGTTGTAATTAAGAAATAGTAAGGTATTGGTATATCACTTTCTACTTGAAACTCTGGTAGAAAGGTATTCCACTGAGTATCTTTGTGTCATCATGAAGTGAAATGGCAGTGTGCTATATCGATGCAGAGAGAGGGCATAAAAGAGTTGTCCACACGTATTACTACCCCCACAATCTACCTTATACCTCAGATGTTCTATCAGAAGAGATACTTTTCAAGTCCCATTCTCTTCTCAGGAGGTCTAATTGGTACTTGAGGACCACCATGTTAGCTAGGGATTCACCACCAAATGTGGCAAAGGAATAAGCAACTGAGTTGTGGATTGGAAAGCCTAAATCTGGGGAAAGAAGTATGAATAAAATTTCTGAGTGAACAAAGAGTGTTACTGAGGCTTGATCTCCAGGAGGGTGATAGTGACATAACTTTTATCTAACTCCCCGCTTTCCATGAACAGAATATATAAAATCATCCATGCTGCCACTAATACTTCAGCAAAATGACACTGAAGCTCAGAACCTCCACTTATTGGAGGAAGTGACCTTGAAGTTGAGTCCCACTTGTTGTTATTAGGCAGGTAAAGGGGACGTCATAGACATGTTTGCTAACTGTCATAGACATGTCTAACTGTGTCTCTGCTATGGAGACTAGGTAGGAACTCATCAAAGTAGAAGATAGAAAGATCATTTGGAAAAGTACAGTAGTAAAAGATCATGCACTAAGGCATGTTTGAAATAGCCTTTGTGGAGAAAGGGAGAGAATGCTGTTTAGGGAGAATAGCAATGTGTGTGGAAAAATATGGTGGATATAAATGATGTTTGTAAGACTCCATGACTGATTTTATACAGTTTGGCCTATGAAAGTAAGAAAAGAGTAAAGAATAATTTCCAGGGTCTTGGCATGGGCAACTCATGGAAGGGGAAAGAGTCATGTTACTTACTTTAAAGAGTCATGCTATTCACAGGTTATTAACTTGAGCAACACTGGAGATAGTTTTAATTTTATTCATATTGAAGTACCTGCAAGATATTTAAGTAGATATTCATTAAGTATTTGAGTATATGAGTGTATACTTAAGAAGATATTTAATTAGAAATAGAGATGCTGGCATTTTTGAAGCTTGAAAATCATTAAACAACTTAAAATGAAAAAAAAGAAGATAAAGGAAACATTAATGTTTAAAGGCAGAAAATAGGAGCATGTGTAAACAATACTAAAGAAATGCCTGAGATGTAAAATGAAAAGCAATATAGTATCATAGAAGCCAAGGAGAGTATTTCATGAAAAATAGAGAGGCCGTAGTTTCAATAAGTCAAGCAGGATAAAATAGTCACTCTAACTCATGAGTGAATTAACTTTAAGTATAAAGAGTTTATTTGAGACATTATTCAAGGAAGTTTCATTTAAAAGGTGGGAAAGTTAAAGATTAATAACCTTAAAAGTGAGTGAATGATAAAAGTTACAAAACAGTTTGTGGTAAACTCAAGAATAGCTCTGAAGCTTAGAAGAAGTTAATAGATGCAATAAATAAAAAGTCAAATGAAATTATAAGAGGATCTGAAACACCTGTAGAATGAAAATGGAAGGAATAACTACTAGGTAATGAACACTCAAAGGATGATCGAGAGACTGAAATTTCTGATCCTATTATAAAATATATTAAGTGTATAGAGACCATGATCACAATATGACCATTAAAGTAATTTGGAATTTGTATTTAAAGAGCGGGTGTGGAGTTGAATGAATGGACGGATTTAAAATTTAAAATGAGTGGACGAAAGCAAGACAGCAGCATCTAGTTTCTTGAGAAGACTAACTTTAGCTCTCTTTCCCATTTTTATTTTTCTAATATACTTTCAGTGAATGAATTTTTAACATACTTTGTGATTTACAGACACTTACCATATTAGATATTTAAATGTTGATCTTCCTAATATCTAAAAGAAAAATTTTGGTACAGGCATTATTATTCCCAATTTTATTGACTGAGAAATTGAGTGTCATAGTTTGTAGAGCAAACAAGTTGTCAGGTCCACTTACGGCTTATCTGTAATTCTCTGACTCTTTCCATTCAAATATGCTGTCTCTCTGGAGAAAAATATTTTCAAAATTTGCGAGAACAAAGTCCCAATATTCTAGAATGTAAATAATCTCTGGAAAGAAATGAACTTTAAATCAGAAAATAAAGAGAAGAATTATACCAAGAGTGGGGACTACATATAACTTACTTTCAGTTTTTCTTATTTTTTAACTCAAGCTATTTTTTTTATCTCACAAAAGATAAAGGTATTATACTTCATAAAGTAAAAAATAATGTGAGTATACATGGCTTGAATCAATACCCATAAATGACTCTAATAACAAAGGGACTTAGATTCTGATTTTTCTATAGGTGAGCTTAGAGAGTGCACAACTTCTGTAAGATCAGGGTTATTATTCCCTTTTTCATTTTCTAGCTTCAACGTGTGCTAATATTTACAGGTTCTAACTTAATTCTTCAATTACTGTTTAAATGTGCACTCCTATGTTAAATAAATAAGAGATTTATAAAAGAGGATGCTGTGTGAGGGTGTTGAGGTTTAAGAGACGCAAACGTTTCTTTAGATGAATTTCTGAAACTTGATGCATAAATGTTTGATGTTATACTTAAGATAAACTCTAGAGATGCATACAAGTGTATAACTCTTCCTCATTTTCAGAATACTATCATACAATTTCATTAAATTTGATTCACATAAATTGCCTCAATCCATCATGCAAAGTTGCTTCTGTAAATGCCAAGACAGAACTGTATGATGGGATTCAAGATGTTCTTGTCTCTATTAATGAATATTTAGCCTATCTTCGTTTACAATTGGTATTATTTTACTTGCCATGTGGACTTTGTCCACAGAGAAATTTCCTACTGATATGGTGCATGTATCCGCTCTTCCAAATTACCTGGCTTATCAAGTTTATTTAATTTGTTTAAGGCTATTGAAAGGAAAGTGAATAAGCCTGGCATCTCAGACCCCGTGTTAGCATCTCTGATACTCAGTCTCATCAAATTCACCATGAAGACTCCTATCAAATTCTTCACGGTGTGCCTCATTATTTCCAAGGTCATTCATGCTTCTCTAACAGGCATGCTGCCTGATAACTGGATATATGAGAGTGAAAACAAGAAAAGAGTTCTATTAATAGGTGCTTTAGATACAAGGCATTGATCCCAAAAGTAAAACATTTTCCGTGCATAAGAGAATGCATTGATTCAATGAATTCTCTGGTGAATACTGAAGCTGGTTAATCACACTAATTAGGTGCCATTTGATGACATTCATTTATGATCAGCATCATGAGCACTGTCATAAGCAGAATTTTCTACAGCTCATTAATGAATGTCTGTGTCATCACATCTTAGGAAGCTTTTTTATTACCTCGTATTCTTTCAGTGTAATAAAACATTGCTCCTTCTGAAAGAAGGCATTTCAAGAATACCTATGCTGAAAGTTAAGATGCTTTTAATTAGTCATTAGTGTATCATAATTTTTTTTTCTGTTCCAAAATAACTATTTGATTCCCCAAGTAGTATTTTTTCTTCTTCTTTGGGGTTTCTTTTGGACCGGCTTTTCAAATAGTAAGCTTTCATTAAGAATGGCTTTTTAATGACCACAATTAATGATTATATTTTCTATTAGTGATACAGGCAAAATGATATATATCAGATTCACCTGGAGAACTTTTTTTTCTTTTTTTTTTAATTTCAAGTTACTTGACATAGAATACAATATTAGTTTCAGGTATAGATTTTAGTGACTCATCACTTACATGTAACAGTCCGCATCACAATAAGTGCCCACCTTAATACTCATCACCTATTTAACCGATCCCTCCACCCATGGAGAACTTTTTTAAACATGCCTTGTTTAACATGGCTAAAAATTGGTCTTTGAGAACATGTACAATTCTTAAAAATTCCAAATATGAGTGATATTCCAAATAATGATATGGCCTTCTTGTCTGTTTGTTTGATGAATTTAGCAATTCCACAAATATCTGTCTTATGCTTACTGTGTTTTATGTGCCTGAGATATTTCAAAGAATGGTCTGCCCTCAGGAAGCTTAAATTCTAATGGATGGAGACATAAAAACAAACAAACAAATAACCATAATAAGCAAATCATTAAAAAGTATTGCAATAAATGTGATCCTCTCCTTCAAAAAATATATGGCATTTAAAAATCCCAATTTCAGGGGCACTTGGGTGTCTCAGTCAGTTAAGCGCCCGACTTTGGCTCAGGTTATGATCTCACAGTTCATGTGTTCGAGCCCCATGTCAGATTCTGTGCTTACAGCTCATAGCCTGAGCTTGCTTCAGATTCTGTGTCTGTGTCTCTCCCTGTCCCTCCTCTGCTCGTGTTCTGTCTCTCCCTCTCAAAAATAAACAAACATTATTTTTTTAAATGCCAACTTCAAACTTGCAAAAAATTCACTACTACAGCCACACATACAATGTATTGCAAAGCACTTTGCCTATATTAAACATATGTGAATTTCTACACTTCTATGAAATTCTATATCACATGTATAGTCTACATCACAATTTATGAGCTCATTGGTATTTTGTGTGCAGACACAATCATAGAAAATTCTACTAAAATGTAGTAACTAAAGGACTAAAGTATTGTGATACAAATATAAAAATTGAATTATTTCTCCTAATATGAAATGAAAAAAACAAAACAAAACAAAACACACCATGCAGAATTGAATTAACAAGTGCTGCTCTTACAGTGGCCATCTTGGCCCTCCAAACAGCCAGACATGTATTTCGGGTTCAATTAATGAGCCCACCTTACAAATTGGATGGTCATTGGCTGAGCTTTAGGGCAATCTTTTAGGACAAGGACCTTTGACTTTATTTCCTTTAGTGTTTTCGAAGCTAAATTAGGAGTTCGATTCCAGGTTGAAAGTATCAAGGGGCTTATAGAAATTGTGAGTAAACCTGTCTTCTGGAAGCAAAGAAAATACGAATTGGACAGTTTTGTCAAAGCAAACTTCATGGTGAAGGACAGTGAAATGACCCCTACGAGACGGTAGAGCATGACCTCAAGTGGAAGACTTGAAGGCACTGTTGTGATCATGCTCTTTAGTATGCAATGAAGAAATGAAAGAGACAATGTCCAGAACATGAGTAATTTCTGACCATGCAAACTAGAAGGTTTTGTTTGTTTGTCTGGTGTGGTTTAGTGTTTTGGGGTTTTGTTTTGTTTTGTTTTGTTTGGCTTTTAAGTGCAAAAATAGAAAGTGATTCAATATGATGAACAAATTTATGGCTTTTAGATTTTAATGCTGTAACGATCTTCCTGGAGGCCATCAAACAATTCAAACTGCAGTGGTTTGTTAGAGTGGACTGAAATAGTTCTCAACAGCATCCACAGCAGTCGATTCAGGTATGGAAACGAGACATAAGCTTCTCCTTTATGGTAAGATGATGGGATAAAGTAGGGGTTTTTCAAAGTGTGGTCTGCAGATCCTTAGGTTTCCACTAGACAATTTCTGTGTTTCTTTGAGGTCAAAACTGATTCAAAACGCCATTACTTTGTCTTTTGACTCTCAATAATCAATTGAGTTTCCCAGAGGCTACATCAAATGTGCTGATATTTCCATTCTGGCAGGTCATGGACTGTGCACTTGGGTATTTTTTGTTTTAAAATTTTCCATTTTAATATGCATTATGGCATCTAGCAGTCCAAGCAGCAATTTTGTCCTCAGGATGTCTTTTCATAATTTTATATTATTGAGGACCCCAAAATGATGGAGGAAAATGGAATAGAAGATTAAGACTGCTAAATTGATAAATAAATAGGAATAGATGATAGATGAGTGGAAAGAAAGAAGTAGATAGACAGATAAATAGATGATAGATAGATGACAGATAGATATACTTTTCTTTTCTTTTTTTTTTTTTTTTTTTTTTTTCAGACAGCCTTAACCATCCTGTCCTCTGGAAACAGACACTCAAGCCTATAGTGTATATAGGCTTATAGGATGCCTGGGTGTCTCACTCAGTTGAGCAACCAACCCTTGATCATGCCCCTGGGGTCAACACCTGCCTTGGGATTCTGTGCTGAGCATGGAGTCTGCTTAAGATTCTCTCTCTCAGGGCGCCTGGGTGGCTCAGTCCATTGAGTGACCAACTTTGATTCAGGTCACGATCTCACTGTTCGTGAGTATGAGTGAGCCCTGTGTCGGACTCTGTGCTGACAGCTCAGAGCCTGGAGCCTGTGTCAGATTCTATGTCCATCTCTCTGCCCCTCCCCTGCTTGTGTTCTGTTTCTGTCTCTCTCTCAAATATAAATGAACATCAAAAAAATTTTCTTGGGAGGAGGGACCAAGATGGCGGAACAGCATGGAGGCTTTTTGTGTGTCGGGTGTCCATGAAATACACCCAGACCAACACTAAACCATCCTACACACCTAGAAAACCGATCGGAAGGTTAACACAACAACCTGCACAACCTGAACCACAGAATTCAGCAGGTGCGTGACACGAAGAACTGAACTTGGGGAGCCCCAAAAGGTAGGGAACCCCATTTGAGGGCAGAGAGAGGGCAGAGACTGGGGGGGGGGGGTGCGTATGAGAAAACCACCCCTCCCCAAAAACAGCTGGAGAGAAAGTGGAAAATTGGCAACAGCCGCAGGGACTAAACTAAAAAGGGAGAAAGGAGAGGGTTTAAATTCCATTAAGACTGTAAACAAGGGGAGCGCAAAGGCTGCAACTCCGCAGCTCCTTACCTGGCGGTGCTCTGGTGGGAAGGGCGAATCCCCAGGAGCAGAGTGGGGTCCGGGAGGGTCTCGGGCCACACGGGGAAAAGCGGTTCCCCTGCTTGAAGGACATTTGGTAGAGACTGTTGAAGCCGCCAGGTCCCGGCAGACCCCGGAAGGTGGCCACATTCTCTGGTGCTGGGGGAAGGTTGCCGAGGGTGAAGCCTGGTGCCAGATGTGTGTTGTGATTTTCCGTGGTCCCTGAAACGCTGAAGCTACACTGTCTCGTGAATTTTGGTGGGGCGGGCTGGCACCTGGCCGCAGTCTCGGGGCACCGGCAGCAGCAGGGTCCGGCGGGCGTTTCTGGGTGCAGCCAACGTTCGGCCACTGCTCATTCGGCCATTGCTCAGTGAGTCCCTCCCGCGGAGGCGCGGAGCGGGTCAAAGCCTCAGTCCTTCCGAAGTAAGGGGCCAGGGAAAACAGCCGCATCTGAGACAAAACTTGGGAGATAGGTACTGCCTAGGGCCTGGTCACGGAAAGAGGAAAAGCGGGGAGTGGACGAGAGCTGAAGACGGAGGATGGGTGCGCGATTGCTGATCCGGGAGAACAGACTGGGTGGCTGGGTGGGGCCATTTTTCACCATTCCCACGCATGCGCACCGAAGAGCAAGGCAAGAATCCACCCCAGTAGGCTAGCCGCGCCATCTAGTGGAGAGCGGAGCTGTTACACCGAGCCCTGCCCAACTGGGTCAACACTCTTCAAGAGCACAAATCTCACCGCGGGCTTAATTTATGGACTATAAAGAACTACATGGACTGGCCTCTAGGGGAAAATGAAGCAATTTCAGCCCTACTTCAATCTGTCAGCAGGTTCATCTGTTCATTTTTTTTTCTCTCTTTTTCCTTTTTCTCTTTTATAATTCTTTTTCTTGAATACAGGAAGAGAAAAAACTCATTTTTATTTTTGATTTTTATTAAAAATATCTGTCTTTAATTTTTATTACTATATTTTTTACTTTTGTGTATTTCTTTTCAAATTCTACTTTACTTCCATCGTTTTATTTTAGTCTACTTCAGTGTACTCACCTTTTCAAATTTTCAAACAATTCCCTGTTTTTTCTTTCTTTTGCTTTTTTCTCTTTTTCATTTCTTTTCTTTTTCTTGAATGCAGAAAGAGAAAAACTTCATTTTTACTCTCAATTTCTTTTAAAAATATTGTTACTTAATTTTTATTACTATATTTTTTGCTTTTATGTAAATTATTTCAAATTCTATCTTACTCCCATCATTTTATTTCAGTCCACTACAGTGTGTTCACTTTTTCAAGTTTTCAAATGCTTTTTTTGTGTGTGTCTTGCCTTTTTTTATCTTTTTTCTATTTTTTGTTTTTTTCTTTTTCTTAAATTCAGAAAACAAAAAAATTCATATTTCTTTTTACTTTTTATTAAAAACATTTTTCTATATTTTTTTTCTGCTATATTCTCTACTTTTGTGTATTTTAGTCTACTTTAGTGTATTCATTTCTTCAAATTCTCAAACTATTTCCTTTTTTTTTCCTCTCCCTTTTTTTTTTTGTTTGTTTGTTTCTGTAATGTCAAACCACTTTCTACACCCAAACCAAACACACCTAGGACCTAGCATCATCTATTCGGTTTTTGTGTGGGTGTGTTTTTAATTTTTAATTTTAATATTTTTTTATTTTAATTTTTTTAACTTCAATTTTTCTGTCTCATTAATTACTTTTCAACCTTCAAAATGACAAAACGAAGGAATTCACCCCAAACGAAAGAGCATGAACAAACAACAGCCAGTGATTTAACCAACGCAGACGCAAGCAAGATGTCTGAACCAGAATTTAGAATCAGGATAATAAGAATACTAGCTGGAGTTGAAAATAGATTAGAATCCCTTTCTACATACATAAAAGAAGTAATAATTAGCCAGAATGAAATTAAAAATGCTATAACTGAGTTGCAATCATGGACGGATGCAGTGGCGGCAAGGATGGATGAGGCAGAACAGAGAATCAGCGATATAGAGGACATACTTAACGAAGCAGAAAAAAAGAGGGAGATGAAGGCAAAAGAGCACAATTTAAGAATTAGAGAAATCAGTGACTCATTAAAAAGGAACAACATCAGAATCATAGGGGTCCCAGAGGAGGAAGAGAGAGAAATAGGGGTAGAAGGGTTATGTGAGCAAATCACAGTGGAAAAGTTTCCTAACCTGGGGAAAGATACATACATCAAAATCCAGGAAGCACAGAGGACTCCCATTAGATTCAACAAAAACCTACCATCAATAAGGCATATCACAGTCAAAAACACAAAATACTCAGGCAAGGAGAGAATCATGAAAGCAGCAAGGGGAAAAAACAAATCCTTAACCTACAAGGGAAGACAGATCAGGTTTGCAGCAGACCTATTCACAGAAACTTGACAGGCCAGAAAGAAATGGCAGGATATATTCAGTGTGCTGAATCAGAAAAATATGCAGCCGAGAATTCTTTGTCCAGCAAGGCTATCATTCAAAATAGAAGGAGAGATAAAAAGTTTCCCAGACAAACAAAAATTAAAGGAGTTTGTGACCACTAAACCAGCCCAGCAAGAAATTTTAAGGGGGACTCTCTGAGGGACAAAAGATGAAAATATACATATATATACATATACATATATATGTATATATATATATATATATATATATATATATATACATGTATATACATATACAAAATATACATACATATATATATATATATATATGAATATATA
Organism: Panthera leo; assembly: GCF_018350215.1. Lineage (NCBI taxonomy): Eukaryota > Metazoa > Chordata > Mammalia > Carnivora > Felidae > Panthera > Panthera leo. The sequence goes on from NC_056679.1 coordinate 224,010,347, forward strand.
TATATGAATAAATACCAAAAGCAACAAAAGATTAGAAAGGACCAGACAACACCACCAGAAACTCCAACTCTACAAGCATCATAATGGAAATAAATTCATATCTTTCAGTACTCACTCTAAACATCAATGGACTCAATGCTCCAATCAAAAGACATAGGGTAACAGAATGGGTAAGAAAACAAGACCCATCTATATGCTGTTTACAAGAGACCCACTTTAGACCTAAAGACACCTACAGATTGAAAATAAGAGGTTGGAGAACCATCTATCATGCTAATGGTCAACAAAAGAAAGCTGGAGTAGGAGTAGCCACACTTATATCAGACAATCTAGACTTTAAAATAAAGACTGTATCAAGAGATTCAGAAGGACATTATATCATAATCAAGGGGTCTGTAGACCAAGAAGACCTAACAATTATAAAAATTTATGCACCAAATGTGAGAGCACCCAAATATATACATCTTAATAACAAACATAAAGAAACTCATCGATAGTAATACCATAATAGTAGGAGACTTCAACACCCCACTCACAGCAATGGACAGATCATCTAATCAAAAAATCAACAAGGAAACAATGGCTTTGAATGACACACTGGACCAGATGGACTTAACAGATATACTCAGAACATTTCATCCTAAAGCAGCAGAATACACATTCTTCTCCAGTACACATGGAACATTCTCCAGAATAGACCATATACTGGGACACAAATCAGCCCTAAGTAAGTACAAAAAGATCGATATCATACTGTGCGTATTTTCAACCACAATGCTATGAAACTTGAAATCTACCACAAGAAAAAATTTGGAAATATAACATATACTTTGAGACTGAAGAACATCCTACTAAATAATGAATGGGCTAACCAAGCAGTTAAAGAAGAAATATGTATATGTAAGTATGAAAAAGTATATGTAAGTCAATGAAAATGATAGCGCCACAATCCAAAAGCTCTGGGATGCAGCAAAGGCGGTCATAAGAGGAAAGTACATAGCAATCCAGGCCTTCCTAAAGAAGGAAGAAAGATCTCAGCTACACAACCTAACCTTATGCCTTAAGGAGCTGGAAAAAGCACAGCAAATAAAACCCAAAACCAGCAGAAGACAGGAAATGAGAAAGATTAGAGCAGAAATTAATGCTATCAAAACCAAAAAAAAAACAGTAGAACAGATCAATGAAGCCAGAAGGTGGTTTTTCGAAAGAATTAACAAAATTGATAAACCACTAGCCAGTTTGATCAAGAAGAAAAAGGAAAGGACCCAAATAAGTAAAATCAAGAATGAAAGAAGAGAAATCACAACCAACACAACAGAAATAAAAACAATAATAAGACAATATTATGAGCAATTATATGCCATTAAGATGGGCAATCTGGAAGAAATGGACAAATTCCTAGAAACATATACACTACCAAAACTGAAACAGGAAGAAATAGAAAATTTGAACAGACCCATAACCAGTAAGGAAATCGAATTAGTAATCAAAAATCTGCCAAAAAACAAGAGTCCAGGGCCCGATGGCTTTCCAGGGGAATACTACCAAACATTTAAGGAAGAGTTAACACCTATTCTCTTGAAGCTGTTCCAAAAAATAGAAATGCAAGGAAACTTCCAAACTCTTTCTATGAAGCCAGCATTACCCTGATTCCAAAACCAGACAGAGACCCCACTAAAAAGGAGAACTGTAGACCAATTTCCCTGATGAACATGGATGCAAAAATCCTCAACAAGATATTAGCCAACTGGATCCAACAATACATTAAAAAAATTATTCACCATGACCAAGTGGGATTTATACCTGGGATGCAGGACTGGTTCAATATCCACAAAACAATTAGCGTGATTCATCACATCAATAAAAGAAAGGACAAGAACCATATGATCCTCTCAAAAGATGCAGAGAAATCATTTGACAAAATACAGCATCCTTTCCTGATAAAAACCGTCAAGAAATTAAGGATAGAAGGATCATACCTCAAGATGATAAAAGCCATATATGAGCGACCCAAGGCTAATATCATCCTCAATGGGGAAAAACTGAGAGCTTTCCCCTAAGGTCAGGAACAAGACAGGGATGTCCACTCTTGCCACTGTTATTCAACATAGTATTGGAAGTCTTAGCCTCTGCAATCAGACAATACAAAGAAATAAAAGGTATGCAAATTGGCTAGGAGGAGGTCAAACTTTCACTCTTCTCAGATGACATGATACTCTGGAAAGCCCAAAGATTCCACCAAAAAACTTCTAGAACTAATTCATGAATTCAGCAAAGTGGCAGGATATAAAATCAATGCACAGAAATCAGTTGCATTCCTATACACCAACAATGAAGTGACAGATAGAGAAATCAAGGAATCAATCCTATTTACAGTTGCACCAAAAACCGTAAAATACCTAGGAATTATCTAACCAAAGAGGTGAAAAATGTATACACCGAAAACTATAGAAGGTTTATGAAAGAAATTGAAGAAGACACAAAGAAATGGAAAAATATTCCATGTTCCTGGATAGAAAGAACAAATATTGTTAAAATGACAATATTACCCAAAGCAATCTACATATTCAGTTCCAATCCCTATCAAAGTAACACCAGCATTCTTCACAGAGCTAGAACACATAGTCCTAACATTTGTATGGAACCTGAAAAGACCCCGAATAGCCAAAGCAATCTTGAAAAAGAAAACCAAAGCATGAGGCATCACAATCCCAGACTTGAAGCTATACTACAAAGCTGTAATCATGAAGATAGTATGGTAATGGCACAAGAACAGACACTCAGATCAATGAAATAGAATAGAGAACCCAGAAATGGACCCACAAACGTATGGGCAACTAATCTTTGACAAAGCAGGGAAGAATATCCAATGGAACAAAGACAGTCTCTTCAGCAAGTGGTTCTGGGAAAACTGGACAGCGACATGCAGAAGAATGAACCTGGACCACTTTCTTACACCATACACAAAAATAAATTCAAAGTGGATGAAAGACCTCAGTGTAAGACAGGAAGCCATCAAAATCCTTGAGGAGAAAGCAGTCAAAAACCTCTTTTATCTTGCCCGCAGCAATTTCTTACTCAACACGTCTCCGGAGGCAAGGAAAACAAAAGCAAAAATGAACTACTGGGACCTCATCAAAATAAAAAGCTTCTGCACAGCGAAGGAAACAATCAGCAAAACTAAAAGGCAACCGACAGAATGGGAGAAGATATTTGCAAATGACATATCAGATAAAGGGTTAGTATCCAAAATCTGCAAAGAACTTATCAAAGTCAACACCCAAAACACAAATAATCCAGTGAAGAAATGGGTAAAAGACATGAACAGACACTTCTCCAAAGAAGACATCCAGATGGCTAACCGACACATGAAAAATACTCCACATCACTCATCATCAGAGAAATACAAATCAAAACCACAATGAGATACCACTTTACACCTGTTAGAATGGCTAGCATTAACAGTTCAGGCAACAACAGATGTTGGTGAGGATGCGGAGAAAGAGGATCTCTTTTGCATTGTTGGTGGGAATGCAAGCTGGTGCAGCCACTCTGGAAAACAGTATGGAGGTTTCTCAAAAATCTACAAATAGAACTATCCTACGACCCAGCAATTGCACTACTAGGCATTTATCCAAGGGATACAGGTGTGCTGTTTCGAAGGGACACATGCACCCCCATGTTTATAGCAGCACTATCAACAATAGCCAAAGTATGGAGAGAGCCCAAATGTCCATTGAAGGATGAATGGATAAAGAAAATGCGGTATATATACACAATGGAGTATTACTTGGCAATCAAAAAGAATGAAATCTTGCCATTTGCAAATATGTGGATGGAACGGAGGGTATTATGCTAAGGGAAATTAGTCAGTCAGAGAAAGACAAAAATCATATGACTTTACTCATATGAGGACTTTAAGAGACAAAACAGATGAACATAAGGGAAGGGAAACAAAAAGAATATAAAAACAGGGAGGGGGACAAAACAGAAGAGACTCATAAATATGGAGAACAAACTGAGGGTTGCTGGAGGGGTGGTGGGAGGGGGGATGGGTTAAATGGGTGAGGGGCATTAAGGAACCTACTGAAATCATTGCTTCACTATATACTAACTAATTTGGATGTAAATTTTAAAAAATAAAAAATAAAGTTAAATTTAATACTTCAAATAAATAAATAAACATTAAAAATATATGTAATAAATTTTTTTAACATTTTAATGTTTCCTAAACATTATACATTTTAAAATTTTTCAAAAAAATGATTCTCTCTCTCCCACTGCCCCCATTCCCCTGTTCATGCTTACTCACTGTCTCTCTCTTTCTCAATAGATAGATGATAGATAGATGATAGATAGATGATAGATAGATAGATGATAGATAAATGGAGATATAGATAGATATTATAAATATGTATTAAATAAATAGATATAATAAATGAATAGATGGATAAATAGATAAACAAACCAATAAATAAGCAATAGGCTTACGTCCCAGTATCCTGACATAAAGTGAAGCGTTAGGCCCTTCAAATCAAGTAAGAGAAGAGTCACTTCCTGTCCACTGGAATGGCTTACTTTGGGACCTGACTCTGGTGAGGCTTATCAAAACCCTTTGTCAGAATGTTTCTACCGCTGTTAGAAGGTCTGTGCTCCATATATGTGAGAAACATGTAAGCCTGAATAAGTAGTCAAGAAGTTTGCTGTGAGATACACACAACTTTACTGAGAAAGAGATTAACAAATAGAACGTTCCCACTGACAAATGGAGAGAGTCGAAACCCGTTGGCATGATTTCAACTCCTAAAATCCTACCATATTCACCAACTCTATAAATTTAAAAAAAAAAAATAGTGTATTTTTGTTTGTTTAATCTACTCTGAGTTAGGTTTACATTACTTGTGAGTGAAATAACCTTGAAAAAATGGAATATTTATATTTAATACTAAATTAATTTAATATTAAAATATTTTTTGCCTTTCGATATTTTATTTTTTAATACATGCTATGCTCAGTGCACCACATGCATTAAGCTTAATCAGTTTTCCAAACTATTCTATTTAAGGTCAGATTAATATTCTCATTTTAAAAAATGAGCAGATTGAGGGGCGCCTTGGTGGCTCAGTCCGTTGAGCTTCCAACTTTGGCTCAGGTCATGTTCTCGTGGTTCGTGAGTTCGAGCCCCACATCAGGCTCATTGATGCCAACACAGAGCCCGCTTCAGATCCTCTGTCTCCTTCTCTCTCTGCCCCTTTCCCACTCACACTCTTTCTCCAAAAAAATAAAAAATAAATAAATAAATAAATAAATAAATAAATAAATATATATATATATATATATTTAAAATGGGCAGATTGAGGCATATAGTCATGTAGGTCATTAATTGTTTGGCCCCATTAAAACCCAAAGTTTCTTTCTCTAGAAAATCTTAGTTTTATTCACCTACTGAAATTCTTTTCATTTCATATGTTACATGAAATTTAACAAATCAAGTACAAAAGCTTTGGAAACCCACCTAAAGCCTCCCTGTTTATGAGCACCGAGGAACCTTTTGTTGCAAAGATCACCTGTTCAACTCATTTTCCAAGTTCAGAGCATGTGAATATAGGTTTTTTTTTTAGCAAGAAAACGCCACAGTCAGTACCATGAAACTTCTGCTTAAAACTTAAAAAAGAACTATAAATCTCATCCTGATGTGTCCTGGGAGAGAACTAAAGCAGTAATTTTGTAAGCAGGGAGGTTCAAACGATCTCATCAGAATTATTGGGATTTGGGATTTGTTTTTGTTTTTGTCTTTTAAAGATACAAGCTTTTTTTTTTTTTTTTTTTTTTTGCCTCTGATCTAATTTCTTTCTTTTCACAATAAATTCAATCTCAGAGCAGTACTGATGCTATTTTCATCTTGGTGTCTAGAGGAGGAAACAATGATAACCTATTTTTTTTTTTTCAGCAGCAAGGAAAAGAACAGTCTCAAAAGAAACTGTCCTGTGAGGAGGAGTCATTTGAATGAGTTCCAAAAAATTCACAGAAATTGTTTTCTAAGAAATCCCACAATTAAACTGCCACATCAGAAAATCGCCAGCGGGATGCTGTAGGAATCCACTCTGTTCTAAAGGTTTTCAGGTTTCCTAAAAAAAGGTCCTTTAAAATGGCAGCAATAGTTATGCTATAAATCCATGACCAGTGCAATTATGTTTGGATGGAGGGATCAGGTCAAGAGAGACAAAGGAGCAGACCATGATTTGAAATGCAAACTCTGGGGTGTTTTCGTAAACATCCAGAGGGACACAATTCATGTGACAGCAATGTTATTTATAGCATTAATTTTATTGGTTTGGCAAGTGGATTTATTTGCATTAGTTTAAGAAAATTTGTACTCTAGGGGCGCCTGGGTGGCGCAGTCGGTTGGGCGTCCGACTTCAGCCAGGTCACGATCTCGCAGTCCGTGAGTTCGAGCCCCGCGTGAGGCTCTGGGCTGATGGCTCAGAGCCTGGAGCCTGTTTCCGATTCTGTGTCTCCCTCTCTCTCTGCCCCTCCCCCGTTCATGCTCTGTCTCTCTCTGTCCCAAAAATAAATAAATGTTGAAAAAAAAAAAAAATTTAAGAAAATTTGTACTCTAAAGAAATAATGTCAGGATAATAACTTCATAATATGTAAGCATTTGATTACTTAAGAAAAGAGAGAGAGGAAAAAAAAAAAAAGGACCAGGGTTAATATGAAGAAAGTCATCCGCTCAGAGGAATATGCATCTTCTCTAATGGAGTTCACTAGAAGACATGAAAAGGGACCTCTAAGTCTAGAAAAATGTTCTTTTTGGCCTAAACATGTAGGCTACCAACCAGCCTCCCAATTATTTCCAATTGAGGTAGTGACATCTGTCCTCCAGAAATGTACAAAAACAATCAGATTCCCTTATCTGTGTGTGAGTTACCGAAGGCCTGTCAGGATGTAACGGTCAATAAGTAAAGCTGTCTGCCCTTCAACCCGTGACCCAGGATCGTGTGCACATTTTAGACACTAGTGTCCAACTAAGTGTAACTCGCTAGTACTGGTTGAGCTTCTGTTCTAGCCCTCCAGGATGATTCAATTTTATTTAATTTTACTCAATTTTATTCAAATTCCAAAGTGAAACAAATTCCCTTTGAGTACAGGGGTGGATGAGGGAGAGAGAGTATGGTACAGATTTCACTTGTGTACTACCATTTTACATAAGTGCCTCTCGAGTTTATTTCTCGATTTCGCTTTTTAACATGTTCCTTTAATGAGTACTTGGCCATCGGCTATTTGTAAGGGAGCGCTCCTATTCCTGTGTGTGGAGCTGAAAGCAAAAGAGATAATACAGCTTTTCTTATAGAGCTATTTTCAGCCACACTTACTTTAGAGGCTGTGAATTCTCTTGTCCCTAAAGAATTTATCAGTGGGCTAGGATTTTTGAAATCTAGATTTCCTTCCTTGATTTACCACTATTTGTTCTCATTATTTTTGCCAAGTCTATTAGCTTTTCCCAGTTGTTAATAATATACAAACAGTTACTATGAAGCACTATTTTTATTTATACTCAGAAGCATTTAAAACTATTTGGCTATTCATGTGGGATGCGCTCTGTAAAGAAATAGTACCAATTACCATTGTATATGATTACTTATATAGAATGTATGTAAATGAATGCAATCAATTATTTACCTACATATAACTATCATTTCTAAATGTCTATAATATCTCTTTTTTTCAGTTTTTTGAAGTTTATTTATTTATTGTGAGAAACATAGAACAGAAAGAGACAGAGAGAGAGAGAGAGAGAGAGAGAGAGAGAGAAACAGTGAGAGAGGGGCAGAGAGAGCGGGGACAGAGGATCCAAAGCAGCCTCCGTGCTGACAGCAGAGACCCTGATCAGGCTCAGACTCACCTGAGATCATGACCTGATCATGATCTGAGATCAAGATCATGACCTGAGCCAAAGTTGGACACTTAACCAACTGAGCCACCCAGGTACCCCAAATGTCTATAATAGCTCTTGAACTTGGCTGAGAAAAGCACTGCTACAGGAAGTAGCAAATATGCAAAACTAATAGACATTAAATATAAAGACTAATAGACACTATTAAATATGCAAAACTAATAGTCATTAGCAAAACTTGTACAAGGTGATTGTGACTGCAGAATATTTGTGCGAGATGGTCTAGACCAGCGGTTCTCAATATGTACTACACATAATACATGAAGAGCTTACAAAAACACAGATTGCTGGGGCTCCTGGGTGGCTCAGTCGGTTAAGCGTCCGACTTCAGCTCAGGTCAAGATCTCGCAATCTCCCGGTCCGTGAGTTCCAGCCCCGCGTAGGGCTCTGGGCTGATGGCTCAGAGCCTGGAGCCTGCTTCCGATTCTGTGTCTCCCTCTCTCTCTGCTCCTCCCCCGTTCATGCTTTGTCTCTCTCTCTCTGTCTCAAAAACAAATAAACGTTAAAAAAAATTAAAAAAAAAAAACACAGATTGCTGGGTCCTGCTCACCAAGTATCTGGAATGGGACCTAGTAATGTGCATTTGTGACAGATTCCTGCTGGTCCAGAGGGCATACTTTTGAGGACCATGGGTCTAGACTATATATGCAAACAATAATACATAATCTAGACATATATTATATATACCACCGATCATATATATGAGTCTCTAAATTAGTCTAGGCCAGAGGTTCCATGATACATAATATATACTCAATTTTAGGGCAATACCCGGGGCATATATAAGTCTGGTGTATAGTCCTAAGTATATACCTCTTTCCGAGGTGGAGAACCCTGTTAAAAAATCAGTAGCCTTTCATGAGGGCATTATGCTAAGTGAGGTAAATCAGAGAAAGACAGTTACTGTACGATATATGTGAGGAATCGAGAAAAGCCAAACATAGAAACAGAGGGTAGCGTGGCATTTACCAGGAGGTGGGGTGGGGAGGAGTTCTGGGGCTCTAAGGCATGGTGTTGTGATTATAGCTAGCAACACTGTATTGCATACGTAATTGCTAAAAGACTGGATCTGTAATGTTTTCACCACAAATAAGATATGATAATTATGTGATGTCATAGATATGTTAGCTAATGCGATGGTCGTGATCATATTGCAAAGTATATCAAATCCATATGTTGTACACCTAAAATGTACACAGTGTTTAAAAAAAACCTGGCTGGCTAAAAGTTGTGCAGTGTGCCATTCGGTGTTAGAAGTCTGTGGATCAATGGGGCGCCTGGGTGGCTCTGTCAGTTAAGCGTCAGACTTCGGCTCAGGTCATGATCTCATGATTCATGAGTTGGAGTCCTGCGTCGGGCTCTGTGCTGACAGCTCAGAGCCTGAAGCCTGCTTTGGATTCTGTGTCTCCCTCTCTCTCTATCTCTCCCCTGCTCACCCTCTGTATCTCTTTCTCTCAAAAATAATAAACATTAAAAACAAATTTTAAAAAGAGTCTGTGGATCGATACGTATAAAGCCGCACAGAACGTAAAGAATATTTTTTTAAAAATCTAAACTTCCAAAAAGTTTTTAATCTAGTCATATTTCTAATTATGAATGGGCAAAGATTAAATCCAGTCAATAAAATGATAAAATCAGATTATTTGTTTGTTTTGAATGGATTTGAAAAATGACACGGGTTTGAGCATTCATATAGATGGAAGGAAGGGTTTTCAATTTTGCCATGCATAAAAATCATCTGAAGATTTGAGTTTTTAAAAGCTCCCTAGAGATTTCCAATCTTCAGCCCAGATTGAGAATTACTGAAAACTCAGCATCTATGTGCATTAATACTGCAGAACATAGCATACATTTAGGGACTTTAGCAATGTGGAAACAATAGAATGTCGAACAAAAATCATTAAAGTGAAGGAAGAAAAAAATTGCTGGAAAATGTCGTTATAGTCATTTTTTTTAGATGGTATTTAGCTTATACAGTCCCGATATGAATACACAATATTTATAGGTATTTCTAAGCACTGACTCTCAAACGTACTTGTAGAGTAGATTATCTAGGCTTTAAACATGACTGATATCTGTATCTTACCCTCTAAGACTCTGAATTAATTATTCTGGGATACAGCTTAGGCATTAGTGATTTAAAGCCCTCCTCAGGTGATTTCTTTATAAATTTAAAACCACAGAATTTGATAGCAATGACTAGGAAAATTAGCATGCATTTCAAATAAGTGTTGTGAGGAGAAATGAGTAGACATCTGGATTCATAACTCCCTGCATACAAAATGGATATGTAATAGATCATCATTTCAGATAAAAATATTGAGACTTTGAAAGCCTTAAAATACAGCATGGTTTTTTTTTCTACATACATCTTGATATTTGAGAAGGTTATTTGAGCACACAAGTATATACATATATACAAATGCACTGATGCTTATAAATTAATGAACAAATAAGTCCTGAAAACTATAAAACCAAAAAATCCATGTAAAAATATTGATGCTTCAGGGGCGCCTGGGTGGTTCAGTCGGTTAAGCGTCCAACTTCGCCTCAGGTCATGATCTCACGGGCCGTGGATTCAAGCCCTGCATCTGGCTCTGTGCCGACAGCCCAGAGCCTGGAGCCTGCTTCTCTGGAGCCTGATTCTGTGTCTGCCTCTCTCTCTGCCCTTCCCCCGCTTGTGCTCCGTCTCTCTCTGTCTCAAAAATAAATAAAACATTATTTTTTTTTTAATATTGATGCTGTATAGACGTGTGAAAATTATGTGCAACTGCCACAACAAGCTAATGGAGCTTAATTTATTTGTGTGTTGATGGGTCACGTCACCAAAGTGCTTCTTGCATGGTGGGCTTTGGGGGGAGAGAATATGAGATTTGAGTCACCACGAACTCCCTGGATTCTCTAAACAACACTCATTTCCCAACAGGATTAAATTAAATAATTACATGAAAATTATACTAATTTTTTCATGCAAGGTATTAATCACATTAGTCAATACTTTACATGTTGTGATTATGCAAAATTAATTGTTTTAATGTATTCATGAGTTGTAGAAGCTTCATGTTGGATGGAGACTTAATTAGCATCTATCTAGTCCCTTAACCAGTATAATGATAGTCTCTTTCAGATCACTATATCATTTCTTCAACTTCAAAAGGAATTATCCATTAAAAATATGACTTTTTGTTTTAATAGTTTAGAAGATAGATTCAGTATATTTTATGAAATCAATCACAAGTAAGGATGATTCGCAAAGCATGTCTTAAAAATCGTCATGCATAACACATGTGAGCTTTATAAGTGTGACTTATGAGAAAAACATATCTCAATAAACAGCTATAAATGTATATGTTTATATATATATAATAATTCCCAATGGAAATCAGTTGATGTGAAATACAAATAATATTATAATGACATTCAATCCGTTCCCCTACATGTATAATCTAACTGTAGAGAATTGGAGATGCAAATTAAAATAAAAATTCATTGCTCGCGATAATTTTTAAGAATACCTTTCCATCTGGGAATTCCCAAAAGGAAAGAATTTTAAAAGCTAAGAATGCTTTAATAACACAATAGAAAAACTTATCTGGCTTATCCTATAACACCATTCTGTAATATCTCAAGTTCTGTCTATTGCCAAAGTTAGAAGGATCCTATACATTTTTTAGAACAATACTTTTGGGAATTCTCTTTGTAAACATTTAACTTGGCTTTGTAAATGTAGAGTTCAGTTCTGGGATGTACCTTTCTATCCTGCACCTTCAAATTCAGTTTGCTGTGAAAATAGTGGGCTGGCTGGCTACAGAAGCCTATCTACCCTGCACATCCCCACCACATGTATTTATTCCGCACCCCCCCCAAGCCTTGGGGAGGCTCGTTCACAATGGCATACTCTTCAGGAATATCAAATTGGAGAAAAATGGAAAGAACGAAACACTTTCAAACTTTATTAAATTTCCTTCCCAGCAGACTGGTTGGATGTTTCACTGTTTTTCTGCCCCAGTGGTCGCTGACTACTGTGTCTGGCTGGCAGGTCCAGAGAAGAAAGAATTCTCTTCAAGAGTAGCGTCACTCTCCTAAGCAAATGGATGCAAGTTTTGAGACGGAGGCTGTTAGTTACTCATTATCCATGCATGCCTTTAATCCTCGAGCACTCTTAGTCTGTTGCTCACAGAGCAACCCTCTTTTAGGAACCATGTCATATACCTCCTGTATCAGATATCTTAGGGGAGCACACTGCAAAAGGTCATGACAAGATCGCACAATCTGCCATAGAATTTTCACGTTCCCAGAAAAGTAGTCCTCTTAAGGATTGTTGCTTTCTTACACAGATGGAGAAAAGCCTCTCGTTTCTCACCTGGTTTCTGAAGCACACACTTCTGGCACAGCCTGACCAGAATCCGGAATCCCAGGAGAAGGAACGTTTGTGACTGCTATAAGGCAGGTCTCCCAGTCTTATAAAATCCCCTTTATTCGGCTCAATACACAACTTCTAGGGCAAGACACACACCCTCCCCCTTCAAACCCCTACCTAAGTAGCCATAGGAATGGGAAAATTCCACTCACCACGATGGTAAACATCTTCCCCCTTCCTCCTCTTTGAAAGAAGGAGAGGGTGATCCAATTCAGGAGCATGGGAGAAAAAGACACTGCCAGGCAGTCTTCATTCCCCTGTGCGTGTCCTGCCTTGCCCCAGCAGGGACTTGCTGAATGAACTCCTGGTGGTAAACTGCCTGCACCTGGCAGTGGTCAAGTGAAAAGGGACCAGCAGCGAGGAGCATTCTGACTTCTTTTGGTGGGTCCACTTTGCTCATTCCAATCACCAACGGGAGGAAAGAAAAGATGGTTTATGTTATCAGTGAATTCAAAAGAAAGAACAAAAAGCAAGCTCAGTCTGGAGCTTCTGGCGCTCCTTAAATCTGGCTGCCTGCAGAGAAAGTGTTCGTGGTGTTTTGGTTTGCTTTCTGGTCTCAGCCCTGTCATACGGTTACACAGGCAGTATCTGCTCCTCAAGAAGAGGTCTATATATCCCCAGCTCTTCCTCTGACCTGACCGGGCAAGTGTGTTAATTCTGGATGGAGTAGTAGGAAACCCATTGTGGCTGCCTCTTTTGGCCACACACTCCAATCCGGCTCCATCGGTAATACAGTTGACATATTTTCTCTCTAATATTCTGACTTCTGTGATTTATCTCTCAGTTGGGTCTGAACCCAAAGGGGAAAAAATAAAAGAGTATGAGTTTTATCAATCTAGAATTCCTGGTACCAGTGACTGAACAAGTTAGGTTTCCTTTTCTTTATTTTCTGCTGTCATTGAAATTTGTTCTACTTCCCGTGTAACGTACATTAGTCAGCCTGCCTCCTATGCAGTGCTTATCAAACAAAAGAGTTAGAAAAATATTTTTCTTTTTCCTTGTTTAATCACATCCTACCATACACAATGTGTCCTAAACGCAGCCCCATTTAACTTCACTTACATTTCGATATCTGCATTTCCTGTCTTCTACATGAGAATCTTGTTTACCTTTTTTGCTTAAAAAAAATTATATATGTATAATATATATTTTTATAATAATATATATTATGTATATAATATACATAATATATATATTTATAATATATATTATATATATATAATATACATAATATATATTTATAATATATATATTATATACATAATATACATATATATAATATACATAATATATATTATATATAATATACATATATATATATTATATATATAATTTTTTTGAGAGAGAGAGAGAGAACCTGAGCAGGGGCAGAGGAGGGTTAGAGAAAGAAGGAGAGAGAGAATCTCAAGCAGGCTCTGTGCGGGCCTGGATCCCAGGAACTGTGAGATCAGGACCTGAGCCGAAATCAAGAGTCAGGTGCTCATGGAAATGAGGCCCGCAGGTGAGGTGACCCCTTTATCTCTTTTGACGAAAGACTGATTACTAGCCAAGAGCCAATAGGAAGATTCTACTCCTAAGAAAAAAAAGACATCTTTTTTAAGAGTCACGTAAGATGCTCAGGGAATGTAACTGTTCATTACCCAGTGAGTGCCCTACCTACACCATGCATCTCTCTCTCTCTCTCTCTCTCTCTCTCTCTCTCTCTCAAAAAATAAAATTTACAAGAAGTTATGACATATATTAGAATATCAATAGTGTTAAGGGATTCTGCAATAAATTTAATTTAATTCTGTGTAATCTAGCACTTTCCCAATATTCTTTATAGTGGGAAATTTCATTTGTGTGCTTGTTTATTTCACCTAAAACATTAGCGTCTCCTACTTCCGGGATTTTCTCCATTGTCCCTAGCCTTGCTCCATTCTCTGTAAGAATAATGATGACCGGATTCATTAGACGTTTATTGGTTATTTTGTTTTAATTTAGCAGCCTTCCTCACTCTATTGTAAATACCATAAGAGCAGAACTTATCTGTTAAGTTCTCTGTTTCATCACCGATATTTAAAAACTTCCAGAATCCATTCCAAAGAGTGTTTCATTGAGCGTTTATTACCTAATGCTTCTCTGTCTTCCTTATTTTTATGTTCTAAACTCAGGATTTTCTCTCTGATTAAGAGTATTTAGGGGGCGCCTGGGTGGCTCAGTTGGTTAAGCGTCCAACTCTTGGTCTTGGCTCAGGTCATGATCTCACGGTTTGTGGGTTAAAGCCCTGCGTCAGGCTCTGTGCTGACAGTGCAGAGCCTGCTTAGGATTTCTCTCTCCCTGTCTCTGCTTCTTCCCTGCTTGCTCTCCCTCTCTCTCAAAAAATAAATATAAACATAAAAAAAATTTTTTAAGGGTATTTAAACCACATGTCAGCACTTGTCAAAGCTATCTGATAGAGAAAACTCATGTTCTATTTTATTTTCTATCCCTCCTTTTCTACTCATATGCAAAGGTATACGATTATCATAAGTCCGTATAATAAAATCTATACTAATAAGTTGGAAGTTTCCTATTGCATCGCTTGTACTAGGGAAAATTATTAAAAATTCCTTTTTGCTCATATTTTTGGTCATATTTTTTGGCCAAAATTCTTACTGATAATATTTCAAAGTTGAAAGAAACTGCTTTTGGTTTTGGGGTTTTTTCCCCCTTTTTTCTTTGCCAGTACTGTTTTACCAAGTTCCAGCAGAAACTTCAACCTTTCTATGTCATGAAACTTGCCAAATTTTCATCCAGTCTAAAAAAAAAAAAATAACAGTTTTCCAAATAAGATTGACTTGGATTTTTAACGTATTGAGTAGTAGTTTTTAAACAGGGGTGGAATGACCAAGCCACCTGGACATGTTATGAAGTCTGGCTCTATCCAAACTTGTCCCCTCTTGGTTTCTTTCTACACGCAATATGCTGCCAGGAATTTAAATGGTTTTCAGCTGGGCAGTGAACAACACTTCTTTACCGTAAAACATCTCACTTCATATCTGAGCACAGTTCATTCTCTTGAACTGTGAACACCACTTCTTGGTTAAGACTCTGATATTGTTCTGTAGAATTACAGTTACAGTTACCGTTTCTCCAGAAAACCCTATGTTCGTCCTTATCATAAAGCTTTGGTTTGCATTTCTGTCTGGGAAAAAATACAAATCTTGCTAGGTTTTCCTCTCTATGTATTAAATAATGACTCCTTTAAAGATTTTGCTTTTCACAGGAGCGTGGGAATAGAGATACCTTGTGCGTTGTTGTCAAAGTAAACGCCATACAACATTTAAGGCAGGTAACAAAGCCTTCCTTTCTAGCATTTTCTACAGACTTGTTTTGGCACATAAATACATTTTCTATGGTTTTGTCCATTATAGATTCCCAAATTTCAAGTCATGGCAGGATAACTTGGATATAGAGAAGGAATGTATTTGGTATGTTGCTTGCTTCATGGAAATTTGGTTTACCTCATTTGGATAGATTTTGTTTTATTGTGAGAAACATCTTCCATTATAGATTTTGTCCAATTTACAAAATAAATAGAAAGGAAAGAAACAAAGAGTCCGGTATTTTCTTCTACTCAGAAAAGAAAGTTGGCTAGCTTTCATTTATCTCCTTCCTAGAAGTCCCATTTTTTAAATGATTTTTTTTTTCTGAGAAAGTTTGTGTGCTCTGAAGAAAGATGAATCAGTTTGATTTTAAAGTATTAAAGCCTTGATATATTGTTTGCAAGACACTTACTCATAGTGCTACTTGAAATGAAAGTTTAGAAAGAGTAAAGGTTAATACCAGAGTAACTCTTTCAATTACTCTCTCAGAAATCTGCCTCTAAAATGCTTTTAGATTACTCATTTCAGAAATACACTCTGAATCACATTTATAGAAGAGGTCCCTTCTGCCTTCTGTTCCCATGCTCTCAGTAACTGTTCAGATCCTTGAGATCATATAATTCAGTCTTTTCTTTGTGTAATGCATTCTTGTTTTATATTGTGTGACAGAAAGAAAAAAAAAAACAGAAGAGTCAGTATAAATTGAAGAACTGTAATTCATTCAATGTGGGAGAAAGCAGTCCCGATTACCAGAGAAAGCTGACAACGTATTTGTAGACATAATAAATTCTAAACCTTAATGCACAGTGTATTCATCAGCTTATGTTGACATAACAAAATACCACAGACTGAGTAACTTAAATAACAGAAAATTATTTATCACACTTCTGGAGGCTGGAAGTCCAAGATCAAGGTGCTTGCAAGGTAAGTTTCATTCTGAGGCCTCTGCTCTTGGCTTAAGACAGGTGCCATCTTGCTGTAGGATCACATGACCTCTTCTTGTCTGTTTGGAGGGAGAAAACCAGCTCTCTGGTGCCTCTTACCCAAGGATACTACTCCTATCACACGAGGGCACTGACCTCATGACCTCATTTAACATTAATTACCTCCCAAAGTCCCCATCTCCATATACTATCACCCAGGAAGTTAGCACGTCAACATATGAGTATTTGAGGGACACAAACCTTCAGTCCATAACACACAGTATCAACGTCTTAATAATTTATTATGTCAAAGATGAAGACTCTTACTTCTTGTGAATTATGAGTTTGGTGAAGGTATGCGCCAGTTGGATCCCCTGGGAAACAGACACTGAAATGGAGTTAAAAGTCCACACAATTTATTAGGGGATAATATCAGTGAACAGATAAAAGGAGGGAGAAGGAGAACTGGGCAGGGAAATCCTTCAAACCAAGGTGCATATCTGACACATGAGAAAGGATTAAGTAAGAAAAATAGTGCAGCTAGACTAGCGGACTGCAATCTAGATGTGACATGATCATTCCAATGGGAGCTCCAGTGCAACGATTGTCTGTCAGAGGAGTCCTGCATTGGGCAGCAACAGTCAGTCTTTGGTGTATTTACCGTTGTCACTTACCAGGTCAGGGGATCCAAAAAGAGCGTGACGTCTTTTCAAAAGCAAAGGAAGATCCTGAAGGTACTGAGGCCGCAGGCTGTCATCTAAGTGCACTACTACCTTGATGAGACTCAGGTGGTGCATCTCCATCCATGGTTGTCACAGACTCACTCTTGGGCCATGTGGGTTGACTTCTACAAACATTTAAAGGAGCAGTTACTCCAGATTCTAGTAGGCTTTTCTTGTTGGAAACAAAATGTAGAAGAATGAGATTCATAAGGTAATTTCAGCCTCAGCTGCTACAATTTTTTTTTAGTGTCATAACTGGTACTCATCACCCACCTTGACAGTATCCATTTAAAATTTGTTGGCCTAGGGGCACCTGGGTAGCTCAGCTGGTTACACATCCGACTTCGGCTTAGGTCATGAGCTCACCGTTTGTGGGTTCGAGCCCCATGCTGGGTTCCGTGTCGACAGCTCAGAGCCTGGAGCTTGCTTCGGGTTCTGTGTCTCCCAATCTCTCTCTGCCCCTCCCCCACTCACACTCTCTCAAAAATGAATAAATATTTAAAAAATTGGGATAATAAAATTCAATTAAACAAAATTAAATTAAAAAGATTAAATTTGTTGGCCTAACCTATCACCTTTATGGAGTTCACTGTCTTACTTGGTGATAAGACTCAAGTTCTCCCTCCTGAGAGATCTTAGCCTCTGATAAACATACTTTCCTCAGGCTACTTTTGCTGCACTTGTCCATTTATAGTCGTAGCTGGGTAATGGAGTAATAAGAGACCCCCCCAGTGGATGACCTGAGTACCACACATTTTCCTTCCGGACCTCAATGAGTAACAGCAGCCTTACCACTTCTGGCTGGTCAGGGTCAATTTTCCCTCCCAAGAGAGGCTCCTCCTCTTGTCTGGTTCAGTGAACACAAGGAGTACACAGTGTTCAATTGTCAACACTAGTTGGCAGTTCAATATAATCCTTGCTATGTCCTCTGGTAAGTGTGCATATCCTATAGACACCAGGCCCTCTAATCATGACAAGCCCACGTTTGCAAACACGGGAATGACAGCAAGCAAGGCTACTCCCACTCCTGATCAGTAGTTACCAGTTTCTTGTGTTCTTCCTATTGGGAATACATCTAGTACATAGGTCTCTGATTTAGTGTTTACACTAGATGCTAGAGAATAGCACTTCACTTTTTTTTTTTAAATTAATATTTATTTATTTTTGAGAGAGAGAGAGACAGAGCATGAGCAGGAGAAGGACAGAAGGAGAGGGAGACACAGAATCTGAAGCAGGCTCCAGGCTCCGAGCTGTCAGCACAGAGCCTGATGCGAAGCTTGAACCCATGAACCACAAGATCATGGCCTGAGCCAAAGTTGGACGCCAACCGCCTGAGCCACCCAGGTGCCCCAGAGTAGCACCTCATCGTTTGAGAATATTGGCTCCAAGCCTGTGCCTCTGTTGTGCCTTTAGGCCGCTCCAAGTTCTATCAAGCCAGTGTATCTGGATGGAGCATTATGGGACAGAACAAGGGATCACATTGTCATGGGCCCACACCCGTCCATCCTTTGTTGTAAAGGGTGTTTTTTGGACCGGTACCATTTTGTGTACAAATTCATATCTGTCAATTAAGCACTCCATTATCTTGGATGCTGGTGCTGACTGAGGGTTTATGGGCGGTAAAGACAAGCCTCTACTTGGAACAATTGTCTACATCTCTGCAGCCAGCTTAATGGCCCTTCAAAGCGAGAAGAATCTCAATGTGACTGATCGCACTCCACAGGAAATAGTTTCATTATAGTGGTTTGGGGTTGGTCTATGTTGCTGAGATTTTAAAGATTCAGATGATAACACAACTGGATCGACTATGGCATTTGGGATCTATGCTTTTGGACTCATGTATAGTCTCCATGTGGCAACTCCATTTACGTGTGTACCATGTCATTTCTGGAGCTGAGTGAAGACAAAAGCAAAAAAATATCAATTGTCCGTCTTTCATCTTTTCTGTTCTCCAGTGCTTCTTCCACGATGGATGATTTCTTGTCGGAATTAATAAATAATACATATATGTTTCATGTGTGCTCTCTCCTGAGTATCCACACATGTGTTTCTGTTCTAGGCCTCTTTGTCTCTAATCTTCCAGTCCTTTCTGTCTCAGGTCCTTGTGCCACATCATTTGCTGCTGCTCATGAGTAAATGTATATACTCGTCCTGCCTTATTATCATGTCATGGTATAAGATATTTGTGTGTGTGTGCGTGTGCGTGTGTGCACATGAGTGCTCACTGTCTTGACACAGTTTTGAGCCTTGGTGAGAGGCTGGTTAGTTCCCCTTCTCGAGAAGTCCAATAACAGCCCCCCTCCCCAATTAATTCTCAGTCTGGCTTTCATCCTCAGGACCACTATACGCCCTGGCAATTGTCCCAGGGTCAGGTGACTGACAACCAGGGATGGCCCCTATGACCCAGAACCCTCTGGAATGTTTCACATTATCCTATCCTATGCCTGCTTTCCTGGCCTTACCCTAATCTTCCCATAGAAACCATAATAAAATCTTTTTCCCATAGCTACCGCTTGCTCTCCTCCTTATCATAGGTCCTGGTGTTTCCCTTGAGTCCGACATGGCATGCTGTGTTCTCCCCAGGGGACTGTGTGTATAACAATATTGTAAAATTATTTCCAGTTTTCCTCCTTTGATCTGCATCTAGCGTCACCATTTCTCACCCAAGATAATACGGTTAAAACATATGGAGGTATGATAGAAATTGCCACAATACATTATTTTGATCTTTAAGAGTGGCACAAATTTCTGCCACCCCCCTGCAAATCTGAAGACACAATACTGATTTTGATTCACCACCGAGGTGTAGCTCAGGACAGTTTCAGAGGCTTGGTCTCCCCCACGATCACAATAGCTTTTCCTGCAGAGGTCAAGGACTCACTATTGGGTATATTTCAACTGCCAAGAGCTTCAACACCAATTATGCATTCAGAACCAGGTCATACAACCAGTGGGTGGAGCATCAAGGACAGTGGTTCCACGAACTGGACTTTGGCTCAAACGTCAATAACTACTTGCCTCGTGTCTGTCCCTGTTTTAATAGAGAGGCCATGATGATTCTTCGAGATCGTGAAGTATGAAAGCTAACTCAAACCCTGTTCCCAGTTGCTCTTGAAATGCTTGGGTGTCCCATTTCCCAGCGTATCATCCAGTAAACAGCTGCATCTCTCTTTGGAGAAGAACTGAGAGAATCATTTCCCTGTGTAATTATCGTGAATCCTTCCATTCAGGAATCTAGCCACTTCAACCCATGCATCTGTGTCTGGAAATTGACTTCATTCTGGAAACCGAGGAAAGGATTCTGACTCTATTTAGAGTGGCTACCCTTAGCCTTCTGCTCTTCCGATCTTAATTTCTTTTGATTATGTATATTCAGCGGAGCGTGGGCTTTGCATATTGTGCTCTCGGACATGCTGTTTTGTTAACTGTCTTCTCAAGTTTCCGTGTATCAGTCCTGCTTGAATGCCACTCACTGCTCATTATGGTCATTGTGACCACCCCCGCAGCCTTGGGACATTACGAGTTGCCACTGGCCTCTATTCCTTTGATGTCTCGCTGTCCCCACGGCTATCCATACGTCAGGCCCTATCAGGCTCTCTTGCAGTCACCCCTGACTAGGACTTCTGAGTGATGTTGGTGTCCCTCTCTCATCCCGTTCCCAATAGCCTTCATGAGTACTGTGTCTTCTGAGCCTTCCCTTGGAGCATAATTTTCTGATGGTTTTTTGGACTCACATAATATATCCATTCCAGTATGGCCACTTTCCCGAGGCTTTTGTTGCTTCTTCCATTATCTGTCACAGCAATTCAAGCTTTTCAACTTGCCTCCGCAGGGGACAATGCTTTCTCTAGGCTTCTCTGAGACATCCAACCAGCAATTTAGATGGCCATCCTACTCATCAATGTTAGATGAGTCTTACGCTGGGTAGAAATGACTTGGTCCTAATTCCTCCACCATTGTATATTGTTGGAGGGAAGCTGTTCAGGAAGAGAATGGCCTCAGCTTGAAACTCATGCTGGTCCAGCAGGTGATCCAGCTGGAGGCTGTCAGCTATCTGTACTCCTTGTATCTGCACAGCAATTACATTCTTGAAGGGGGATCCAGCTGGCACACCTCCATGGCTGCCTCAAGATGTGAGGACGGGAATATGAACTGCATAAGGAGAATAGTATTTTAAAATTCAAATTATGAACATGACTTATTTTGGCATAGTTTGGGGGAAATTAATATTTGAAAATGAAAACATTTAGTTATGCTACCCAATGTTAGAGGAGTAATTTGCTTGCTTTGATAGTTTCAAAATTTCTCCTATTTTGCATTCTTCTGAGAGCACGATGTTAAACTTAAATAATAAATATTTAATCCATGTGAAATTATTGCAGTTTGTTTAAGCATGTACATATATGTAAGATATTTAAATGATAATATTGGGGTCATTGATAGAGTTTTACACTAATCGTCCCCAATAAAATATTCCATGAGGTCACTCCCACATCAGATCCACAACATTGGTTAATATAATGCATTGGGATTTGCCTTCATACAATGTTGCCATAAGACCTTCATGCTGTGAAGAACCCTAAGATTATAGACCATAGTGGAGAGAGAGGCCCCACCATCCCAATTGTCCCAGTTGAGTCCACTTCCAGCATGTTGGACAGCTGCCTAAGTGAGTGAGAACCGATGCATGAGTGAGAACCGATGATTCCAGGTTATTCCAGAAAAACAGATGAGGCATTTCACAGAGTTGTAGGAAAGAGTACATTTCTTTTGTTTTAAGTACTTTAACATTTTTGGTACATTGCTATGCAGCAATAGATAAAGGATACAAGGTCCTTTCAAGAGCATCAGGGAGCCATCCATCAATCATCTTTTCAAAGGTAACAACTGAAATTTCATAAAGTAACAGATACTATCTGAGGAAAGAATACCACAACCTATGTTTATCTAAACATAGACTCTAAATTATTCTTAGAAAAAAACTACTTGTGAATATTAGAATAGGTATATTTTTCACTTCTGATAGAATATAAACTTCTAGGCTATGTTCATTAAATTTTTTTTTAAAACATTCTATGGTGGTAAATTCATTGTTTTTAACGTGCCATCTTTAATGAAATTTCAATGAACATATCCATAGTATTCAGTAGAAATTCAATAATGAATAAGGCATATAAATATGGAAAGAATTTATAGGTGTTAAAAACTGTGCTCAGAGAAGAGATATCCTTTAATGTGTCTTGATTTTACTGTTATCTTTTATTGTATTTACTTCACTTATTTGTTAAATAACTCATAATTTCCAATAAGTATGTTCTACATTTAATATATAAAAACATTCCCTAAAGGTAGAAATAGACAGCAATACAATAATAGTAGGAGACTTTAATACCCCACTTTCATCAACAGAGAGGATCATCCAGGCAGAAAGTCAATAAGGGAACATTGGCTTTAAATGACACATTAGTCAAGATGGACTTAACAAATATGTTCTACTTTCAATTCTTTCAATATTCTTACCAGCAGATATGTAAGCTCACGATTTTAATGCACAGATGCCGTAGGAGCCATAAGAGAATGGGTTTCACAAGGAAAAGATGTCAGGATGACATTTAAAGATAAATCGGCTACTCTGTAAAGGAGCTAGAAGAATTGCAGAATTGTGGTAGGAATTGAAAAAATATCATTGAGAAAATATTTTGAGATTTCAGGGGAAGTTTCAATAATGATAATATTTGTCCAAGAATGAATCGTGCTACCGTAAGATGGTTGCATATTCGATGTTCTTACCCCCAATGGGGCGGTTGGAAGAAGACATCATGATAAGACTAGACGTGGTCTTGATATTAACAATCTCCTCAAGCTTGAGGATATGAAATGAGATAGTGACTATGAAAACAATTTGGAAAATTGTGAAGTACTTAAAACTTGAACATTTGGATTTCCATTATTTCTCTTTATTTCATTAACCATGGATGACTACCCAGACTAGTAAAATTTTATTAACTGCATCTTGACATTTAAATATTCAGAGCTGACTTTCAAGGTGTAAGTTAGCTGGAAAGGCCATATTCCCTGAGTGCTCTGGAAATTTAAGGGTGAAATTGAATCAATCAATCAATCAATCAATCAATAAAACACCTCATTTATCCAGCTCCACTTTCCCCTACACCAAATTTTAGGGAGATAGCTTTATAAAGGGAAAATATGTCAGTCATTCTCAAACTTTACCTTTTAAAGCTGTTAACTGTATTAAAATATTTTAATAAATCTAACAACATGTTCATCAGGCTTTCAAAACAACATGCCTGTTGTTCATAGAAAAATGATTTGGTAAATGAAGGTGACAGTCAATATGACTACAGTTTTTAAAAATGGAAGAAGCAGAAATAATCAAAAACGTGTTTACTTCCAATGCATTTTGAAAATAAATACATGCTTTCAATTTGCCTATTAGCAACCAGGTTTGGTCTAAATATGTCATAACGATTTTAAGGTAATTATATTGGCATCTCAAACAAGTACAACCTAAATTTTCTCAGCAACGAATTTGACATATTGGATGACGCACGTTGATCATTACGTTTGACTTTTATATCGTCTTTGAAGGGACATCATATACTTGGTCATGTTCCCTTAAATACACCTTTGAGATGACTGTTAAATACAAACATAAGTTCAGTTGAATAGTAAAAAATGACACTGTCAGGTATTTCTGCCTTGAGGATTCCGCTGCCACTTGAGAGATTCTGAATAGTTTTGTGGCTTTAGGTAGAAATAAGTTGAGGTAACCTTGATTTAATCTACTTACCTCAGCAAAAAAAAAAAAAAAAAATAGAAATCCCCAGGTGCCAACAATTATTTCTCAAATTCCCACTAAAATAGAGAGGAGTATAAACTTTGAATGCCCCCCTCCCCCTGGGGAGTGTTGAGCTAGAGCCTTCTGGAACATAGTGGGCTGGTGTGATCCAGTTCTATCACTTTCCATTACAACCTGTGTCAGCCTAGTTCTAAAAATACCCAGGAGGGCAGTTTAGCCTTTCTGAAAGCTGCATTGTAGAAAAGTCCACATTAGATAAGATCCAGTGGATCAGTTTTCTCCCTTTCATCCCAACACAGATCAATCGCATGCTAGTCTAAAACTTGTTGGGAATCCAAAAGAATTTAATAGGTCCCATCATCTAATATGTGCCAACAGTTGTATTTCAGCTACTTTCTCTGACTTCACTGGGGATTCATACTGATGTTTGAAATGTTCATTCGTTTATTCTCTTCTGGTTTGAGTTACTAAAAGCCCTAATTGACTTGCAAATCTGCTATATGGAGAAATGAAAAATTATTACCTATTAAAATCCCAGACTGAATTTAACAAATAAGACATTGTAGAGAAAGAAGTATGATGAATAATTGTACATACATGAAATAGCATCTGGAAGAGGGAAAGATAGAGCAATTCTCCAAAGATGTTCTGGTACATTTTTTAAATTATTTAAAATGTTTATTTATTTTTAAGAGAGAGAGAGCATGAGCAAGGGAGGCACAGACAGAGGGAGACACAGAATCTGAAGCAGGCTTCAGTCTTTGAGATGTCAGCATAGAGCCAACACGGGGCTCGAACCCACAAACGGCGAGACCATGACCTGAGCTGAAGTCGGACGCTCAACCGACTGAGCCACCCAGGTGCCCCTGTTCTGGTACGTTTTGATTGGAATTTTATTAGTATTACATATTTGCTGTTAATTGTTGGCTGTCCTTATCTTGATGAATGTTTTTTACCCTAAATTATAATTTGGGTGATATTCATTTTGCAATATCCTGATTGAAATCAATTTAAAATTGTTTGAATTTGCCTGAGTGGTGTTTGAATTTTAATTTTTAGCTTTACTTTTCCTTCTTTTTTTCTTATTCTTTTTCTTTGAGTCATTTTTATTTGAGATGTCCTTCTTGTAAGTCGTGATTAGTTAGACTATGTAGGGATGTAAATTCATAGTCTGAGATTTAATATATTTTACTCTGTTAATATTTTTGAAGTGTCTGATGAGTTTTCCATAATATGTGGTTTCCCTTTAAGTATTTTTGTATGTTGCATTCTATATGGAAAATGTGAATATTTTGATTTTTCAATGGTGCAGTAAGGACAGGGGATGAAGGGGTGTTAAATATCTTGGCTATAGGGTTTAATTTGGGTCTATGGCACAATGTAACCTACACTAGAGTTTGCTTTTTTTTATTCATACATATTTAAGTTTGACTTCCACAGTTTTAGTGCATGTTAACTGTTAAGGTATAACAACAATAATTTTTTTAGAAATTTGATAATAATCCAGAAAATAAGAAAACATATGTTTGTTTAATTTACAGTAGAAAGCCTACCCAGTGTTTTTTTCACATATTTTTCTCCCATCTAGGAGAATAGTAATGGTTGTTTAAACTGGCCTCTGGAAACAGAGGAATAGTTATAGCCCCCAAGCCTCTACTATTCATTATCCATTGTAAGAAATAAGGGTTTATTACCTTGCAAGCATTTTCTCTTAAATGTGATGAGTAAGGATAACTTAGAAGTTATTTGTATCTATTTATTATGATGAATATCAAAGTGCTAACCCCAGAGGTGGTGCAGGCTGCTGTCCAATTAAAATAACTACCATTTCAAAGTTTATAAAGAAGTGATCATTCTTCAGAAATTTCAATCTGGTTTTTGAACATATGGAATGTGATGTATTTAAACACGTCTTACCTTTAACATTTCCCAACTCACTTCTGTAGGAAGTCTAGCTTAAGAGTGGTCTCTGATTCTTCCCACTCTACCATCAACATTAAGAATGGCTGCAAGTTATATTTGATTCGTACGTAGGGGAAATAGGAACTGTCCTTAAATGAGCAAAACAATGCTGAACAAGTGTGTGAACAAATTCACATAAAAAAATGTTCAAATAATCTCAACAACAATTAGTTCATTTGAAATAATCAATACGTGTATATTCTGAAGAAGTGTGATGAGACTTAAGGTCTATAGAGCGAATTATTCCTTACAATATGCAATCGATTCACTTTCTATAGGAAAAGGATGGTCTTCTTTCTCTAATGGAAAATTATTAATGCTAACATCCAACACTACTTTTATACCCAGTGATAGTGTTCCAAATAAAACAATTCTAAAATATGTATCCTCTAAGAAGTCTCAGGCTAATTCTCTTTAAGTGGATACGAATACAGGTAGGAAATTTAGCCTGAGAAAAATAGTATATGCTGAATGGAAATGAAAAAGTCAGAAACAACAATCAAAATATTGTTGGGGACTTCTGAGAAACACAATGTAGTGAAGCTAAGTGTACGATTCCCCCTTTCCTGTCTTAGACAACTAAAGTGACCAAAATAATATGGGCATGAGCAGAAGTAAACAAACCAAAACCAAAAAACACTGGCTATGTAGCAATAACCAGGGAAAATACTACCCAGAGCCTTAAAAGGAAGAGGGACCACCACTGAGTCAAGAACGTAGGGCAGTCTGGAAAAGTGAGGACCCATGTTACAGTGAGTTCTGTGAACGTGGGGCGGTGGGGCACGGGGTCACCACAGAACTGGAAGAGCTTATCCGGTGCCCTGGTTTCTGGGAGTGCAAATAAATGCAAATAATGAATAGCTCAGGCATCGTCCAGGCCACTTAATAAACTCAGCATGGATTACCCTTTTTTTAAACAGACGTGCTCTTGTTTCTAAAGAAAAAAAAAGTCCAGCCACTCCAAATAAAACATTCGTAGGACTGTGGAATTGTCTGTGCAGACTTTCCAGATGCAAGGGCTGGTTTCATTAAAACAGTAATTCAGTTTCTTAACCCGCTGGGTTGTTGAGATGAAACAGATGTCAAGCCCAGCCACACTGTATCTGAAGAAACGGGCAAGATGAAAATAAAAAGCAAGTGCAGAAAGCTAGTTTTTGGTAGAGCTGATGTTGTTTCTTTTAACTGAAAAATTTTCTGCATAAAATATTTTATGCAGATTTAATTTCCTAGTTCCTCAGGATCTCACCCAGGGTGCCTTGACCTTGAACTGAATAATCCATCTATCAAACATGGTGTTACATTGTCTGTGGAGTAGTTTGTTTTTAAAACATCCTTCAGTACAAACAGTTTTATGTAAGCGTGCATAAGTGGCTTCTAATCCACAGCATAGTAAAATATAGTGAGACTTTGAAGCAACTCAATCAGCAAAGCACACTCCAGACCTGGCCTCTTAAGCACCTCAAATATCATTATCACAATTTCCATCATACTGGTTGTTAATTAGCAGGAGAGGTGATAGAGAACATCCAGGATGATAAGTGGTATTCGGAATTATGTGGTCTGGTAGAAAGCCCACGCACCAGAGAGGGGAAACCAGCAGCAACTACTTTTGAATTCATATTCCTAATATTGAGTTCTGTTCATTTCTGTGCGCTCTGTCTGCTGACTGATCAATGTTTTGCCGGCATGTTACTAAGGCTCAAACACATGCGCGCGCGCACACACACACACACACACACACACACACCAGTGGATATCTGAGAAAATAACCTGAAACTTAAAAAGACAAACACAAAACATAGAAGAAGGAGATAAAAAACAGTAAATTACAAAAAAAATTGATAGTAGGAACTGAAGCAAATTAGAGGAATTATCTGCCTTGCATTTTTTAATGAATAAAAATTCTAAAATAAGAGATTAAACTACATTTTCTAAAAATATTGAAGCGCAGAATGTGCTAGCAGCATAAAAGTAAGCACATTGTCCCTGTTGTTTCTTTCAAATCTCTTCACCACTGGTAACAAACCCCAACCCCATGGCATTAGGTTGTAAAACCCACCCATCTTCAACCACAGTGATTGGTCCAGAGACGATCATATCAGTAAAGCAAGGGCTACAAAAAGCCTTCCTTGGATTTGTTCTTGCAGAAACTGGCAGCAAAATGCCTGCTTTCATTTCTTGGATGCCTCAGGCTCCATGGACCTGAGCCTAAAACTGTCTGTAGCTGTGGATTCAATCTTGCCTGAGCAGCTGGCCTGAGAGAATCAAGCCAACACACAGAAACACACAAGGAAAAAGAGAAAGTCTCAACAATATTCAAGTTTTATGAACCTCCAAGCTAGTTCCACCTTTCCATAATTCAACGGCAGAAACCAGTGCAAATCCCAACATTCTTTGAATTAGTGTGCGGGGCTTCTGTCCATCAGGAGCTTCACTAATACAAGCAGGAAGAAGGAAGGTTGCCAATGACAACCATAAAGTGGGGAATCCTTCATGAAATGATGAATCAGGGGGCTCAGAATCAGGGTCCCTCCCTCACAAGCTGAGATGGTGTTAGAGGGCAAACTGGGTCTCCCAAAAATTCATATGTTAAAGGCCTACCCCCCCATACCTCAGAATATGAACTTTTTGGAAATGAGGTCATTGCAGATGAAATATGAATTTAAGATGAGCTCATTAGGGTGGGCCCTAATCCTATATGAGTCCTGTCTGTATAAGAAGGGGAAATTTGGACACACACACACACACACACACACACACACACACAGATGATAAGAGACATGGAGAAGATGACCGTCTACAAACCAGAGAAAGAAACTTGGCACAGAAACTTCCTCACGGCCCTCAAAAGGAGCTAACCGTGCTGACACCTTGATTTTAGGCCTCTAGCCTCCAGAGCTGTGAAACATTACATTTCTGCTGTTTAAGCCACAGTTTGTGGTATTCTGTTATGGCAACCCTGGCACCAAATATAGATGGTAACAATCCAAGTCCTGAGGCAGTAACCGGTCATTAAAATACCGCTATGATATCCTGGTACTTGGACATTATAGAGGCTGAGTCTATTTAGCTGACTAGGAAATAAATGATAGGAGATTGAAAAGGATTGCTCACTTCTTTCTGTTTTGAGTAAAAAAAAAAAAATCCTGCAAGTTAGAAACAAGTAAAAATAAAATGTGACCTGTCTAGAAAGAAAAAAGATAAAGCAAGGAAGATCGATGGCATTGTTGAGGCAGAACATTTCTGTCTGTAATATGCCCAGCCAAGGAGGAATGGCAGGTACTCTGGCCAGTTATTAATGACGCCAGCATCCACACATACTGGGAAGGTTCTGACTCAAAGTTGTTGGTTTTAGAGGCTTTCCAGTACTGTTTGTTAGTCGTTGAAGTTGACATGCAGTCATTTAATATTTTAAGGATCTTGGATTATGAGAGAAACAACTTGGGATACTTCCACAGCTAAACCAATTTCCAGTCCCTCACCCCCTCAGTCAGGTGGGAGAGGCCAAAACTTGTCAGCTTTCATAGGTAGTGTTCCTCGAGCCAAGGTAAGGAATCAGGTTTTGTGATTGGTGCCCTTCATATCAAAAATCTTGCCTAGGATAAATCTTGATTGTTAATTTCAGATATCCAAATAATAAAGAAGTTCAAGTGAAGACAACAGAGGTCCGGGGCATTGTAAGTGATTCCCAGATCCTCACTGATTCCCAGATCCTCCCCTTCTATGTCACATATGTACTCTTCGAATGAAATCTCTCATAAGCTGTGTGGGTTGTTGCCTCACAACCTGGGAACATGCATGTCGTAAAAAAGTTATTTTAGGGTCCCTGGGAGGCTCAGTCAGTTAAGCAACCAACTATTGATTTCAGCTCAGGTCATGATCTCACAGTTCGTGGAATCAAGCCCTGCATCGGGCTCTGTGCTGACAGCGCAAAGCTGCTTGGGATTTTCTCTCTCTCCCTCTCTGTCTCTGCCCCTCCCTTGCTCACGCACATGCTCTTCAAGCTCTCTTTCTCAAAATAAATAAACATTTAAATAAATAAATAATTAATTAATTAATAATTTTATATCCAGATAATTACCTGTCTTGTGTGGCAGTTTTGTGAAGCCATGCACCTGAAATCCAGAGATCCTGGCATAGTTTCGTACACCCACACCGACACCTAAACCAAGAGCACTCGCTGCTCCATAGATAAGGAAACTCCCACGACAAATGTCTCCGGACTATATACCAAAAGACAAATGTTTCCAAAGGGATGAAAACCGGGTTATCTGCTTTCTTTCCATCAGTGTGGGCATCCCACAGATTAGAGGATTCTTAACCAGGAGTGGAATGGATCCAGGGTGCCGCTTAATTGTCACACTTTCCCGACCCAGTGGTTCTCTTTGGTGGGCAGAAAAGGGAGAAAGGGAATATTTTCAGTTAGGAGGATCTGAAACACTCTACAAATGATCATTCATTTATTCATTCCATTCTCTGTAAAGTAAATATTTCCAGTTCCTCTTATACCCTGGCCAGTAAGGAGGCAAGTATCCTATAGAGTGACTGCTATGTCTTGCTCTCATGGGTATTCTTTTCTAGATGGCCATTTTTTAAGAGATACCCAACTTTCTCCCTCTTATTAAATGCTAACTATATGAAAGACAGCTAAATTTATAATATAACCCATAAATTTCATGATTATTTTGAGATAAATCTAGGCCTGATTAAAACAAATACAGATAATGTAGGCCTCCTGGACCAAGATATGAATGGAAAAACTGGATCTGACTTAAGGTTTTGTCCTTTCCATGAGCATGTTTTCAGTTGTATGTAGGATGCTAGCTCAGTATCGTATAGGGAGATTTTGAAATTGCATGTATTAAGAGTTATGTTTAAGGAGTGTGTGTGTGTGTGTGTGTGTGTGTGTGTGTGTCTGTGTGTGTGTGCATGTGCATGTGGGTTCATGTGCTGGACAGTCAGAAAGTAGAAAGAAAGAAAACCATAGCTACTGTTATCTATCTACCTCATCCTCACCTTTTTCTGGAACATTCCTATTTCCTTGAACACAAGAAAGGGTACATGTGACAAGGTAGACCACCCATAATGCTCAGACTTGTCAGAATGATCAGCCCAAGGATGGCACATGACTTAATGGGCTCCTGAAATTTAAAACAGGTGCATTCTGGTAGATTCCAATGAAGCTGGAATTATGGAACCTTTAAATTCTGATGAGCCTTCTTTGCCAACAGAAGCAGTCCTTCTACCCCTACCTGAGAAGTTTAGCCCACCTTTGTCTGTAACATTTGTAATGACTTCTTCTGAGGTATTTGCCTTTCTGGGCACTGCTGATTCCCTTCAGAGCCTGTCGCCACCCTCCCTCTTTGCTTCTAGATGTATAAATAGACTTAAGTTCCAGCATTCCTCAAAGAGTGACCTATTTATGAAGAGGTCACCACATGTCATTAGAAACTGTGGTTTTTCCAGTTTATATGGACAGAAACCTGGAGAGTATATATGAGAATGGATATTAAGGTGCAAGATTATGCTGTTAGGAATATAAAGTTAAATCAGGCCAAAATTATCGATTGAGCCCACTAAGCAGCAATTCTGGATGTTTAATGGCTGGCAGAAATACGGGCTCAAAGGTGACCTATATTAAGTGGAACTGAAATGCCAAAACTACCCTGGTCCACTGTATCATAGGTTCAGGATAACCGGAATGCAAGATAACACATTCATGTAAGAACTTCTCACCCACCCTGGGAGACTCCAGAGGACACAACACAATTTCACCATTACGGTAAGAAAAATATTTCTGAGACGACACCCACTGTGCTTTAGGAGCTCTATGGATGTTATTTTCAGTAGATCTGATATCACAGGGAAAATTCTACCATCAAACTCAATTGCTAAATGCAGTGGGGATCATTGGAACCCAGAGTTTCAAGGACCAAGTAATGCTACTTACTTGCCAAAGACGATGTAGGTGTGGTTACTGTAGAGGGCAGCGGAGCCAAAGCAGTAATCAGAATAGCCTAACTCGCAGAAACCTGTGACATTGGCTAGTTGATCACGGTTTCCCTAAAAAGTGAAATAGATTGGCAATATACAACGGCTAATTCTGTGTAAGTGGTATTACCTACTATTACTCTTAGTGATCCGCTAGCAAAATAATAACATCTCTCATTATCACCATCTCCTGTGATTAAAAGCCTACGGAAAACTACAATGACCCAATTCACTCAGGAGTGCTAATGGCTCCTTATCTCATCCCATCAGACCAAGACCCACAGCCAACAGAGGTGCCTGAGGAGTGCAAAGGGAATATAGAATGAGTAGTAAATACTTGCTGTTGGAATTTCATTTTATGCTCTAAAATTCACCTCAAAAATAAAGGAAGCTGGAGGCACCTGGCTGGCTCACTTGGTAGAACATGTGACTCTTGATGTTGGAGGAATCTCAGGTGTAGATATTACTTAAAAATAAAAAAATAAAAGGGGTTCCTGGGTGGCTCAGTTGGTTGAGCATTGGACTTCAGCTCAGGTCATGACCTCACTGTTCATGGGTTCGAGCCCCGGGTTGGGCTCTGACAGCTCAGAGCCTGGAACCTGCTTCAGATTCTGTGTCTCCCTCCCTCTCTGCCTCTCCCTGACTCATGCTCTGTCTCTCCAAAATGAATAAACATTAAAAAAATTAAAAACAAATACAAAACAAAACAAAAAAAAAAGATGCTGGGGTGGATCAGTCCATTAAGCATCTGACTCTTGATTTCAGCTCAGGTCATGATCTCACAGTTCGTGAGATCAAGCCCCAGGTTGGGTTCTGTGCTGACAGCACAGAGCCTGCTTGGGATTGTCTCCCTTTCTCTCTAACCTTCCCTGGCTCACACTTGTTCTCTCTCTCTTCCTCTCTCTCTCTCTCAAAATAAATAAACATTTAAAAAAATAATAATAAAATAAAATAAATCAATAAATAAAGGGAGCCTGAGTCAGAGTCAAGTAATTAGCTGAAACTCATGTAACTATTAAGTACAAAATTCTAAAATGCACACCATGACTCTGTAGTTCCAATATGCATCTCTTGCTTAAAACAAAACAAAGCAAAACAAAACAAAACCCAGAAGTGCACGATTCATGTCATATTAAAATAAAAGGTGATGGATTTGTAGAAAAACAAATCCTTAAGGGGAAAAGAAAAGGAGCATTTTGCTTGAGTTCATATCGCTGTTAGCTGTGTTAGTGATTGGAACCGGCCAATTACGAAGCAGATGAAAAAGCTTACAGAGCGCTGAAGGTAATGTAATTCCCCAGCATTTTGTCATAATAATCAAAACATGGACTTCTATGATGGCCCAACTCAAATGTGAGGACAAACACCAAATTGAAGGAGTCCCCCACAGAGAGCAGAGTCGGACACCTAAATGTCACACGTTGTTGATTGTATAAACAACTTACAGCAAAGGATTTTTAGAAGAAAATTAGCAAATCATTGTGTATTGAGGCTTTTGAACTTCTAAAGCCAAAACAGCCTGCTGCCTCCTATCAGCCCAAGCGCCAGAGCCTCTAGGGCGTATTACACTTCTGCGATTTGAAAATGGATATTGTAGTGAGGGTTAATGACTTTAAGAATAGGGACAATGATTGAGATCTACTTTTCAAAGGCATCTGTGTAAAATTATTAGCAAAGAGTAGATTTCATGTACTTTAAAACGCTGATGGAGAGAAATTAGTTGGAGAAGTTTTACAGGCCCATCAGGAAAATAATGGTCTGTCGTTTTGTCAGTAGTATTTTCCATTCAATATTAACTAAGACCCAACTGTACAACCTAGTATCCATTCTACTCCCCTGACTTAGCAAAACCAACTAAGTGCAGGCCGTGTTTATGTTACCAAAATCCCCCTGTCAATGGGTCTCCATGGACTTTAGAGAATAGAGGAAGCTACAATTATGAAGGACAGATACATTATCTCTAATCACCTGGATACTGTAACTGTTTATTTGGAAATACATGCTTGCTTACCCTATTTCTTAGTGCTTTTCCCATGCCAAAAAAAATCCATTATTCACATTGTGTCTACTTCACAGTAATGCTATCTCTATACCTTTGTAAAAATACATTTTTCTTAATGATACGCTACTAAAAAGCAATTACAAACACAGTTTTAAGCTCTTAAACACTACGAATCATGAACACGAGAGCTTTACATTTATAAACTCCTTTAACTTTTACAGTATTTATAGAAGGTGGGTGCCATCATATTCCCATTTCAACCGATGAAGTCTTGAGTAAATTTCCCAAGACTACATGGCTAATAAGAGACAAAAACAAGGATTTCAGACCCACTTGGTCCAAATTGAAAGGCTCTGCGTTTCAACTCTTTTCTACCAGTAATTATTATTCAATCAAATGATAATATTGACATGGTTAAAGTATTATGAAAATCATTCAAAACTTTAAGAGTTTGATTTAAGAAATTCAAATAGACATTTGCAGTGTGAGCTTTGCTGTCACTATATTGAGTTGCCATGTGTCACAGTAGTAAAGCCTAAAGAAGATACTCCAATGTCCAGGCTCTCGTCAATGACTTACACACAAATACTTCTTCTTGTTTGGATTTACTAAAATAAACTGGGCATTATTTGCCCTTGGTGATACTGAGAAAACTAATGGTGAGTGTCCCAATGAAGGATCATTTGGATGTAATTAATGAAATTTGTTCAGACTACCTTAATAATAGCATTTTATTCTGAGAAACACAAGGACATTAATTACAAACAAGATTCTTCAGGTTTAGAATGGAATACAAAAGCAGTATTCAAATCACAGAGTATCTTTATCTCATAGTCACCACTTGGCTTTTTCTCTGCCTTTTAGTTTCATTTTCTCCTCCATAGGACCAACATATTTTTTTGCCATGCATATAGTAGAAAATGTGTGTCTCACTCATTTTGGGTTTAAATGTCTTGGTTCAAGAAATCAACAAAGACCAACTTAAGTTGCAAATTCCCAAACAAGAGATTTATTTATTTATTTATTTATTGCTTTGGGAGGGGGGGTTTCTTGGTTTATTTTGTTTTGTTTTGGTCAATGTTTATCTCTCATCCAATTGGTCAGGTAAGTAGCCACATAGTAAAAACCAACCTTCCTGGAACTATCCATAGGAACTAAGAGAAAGAGCGTTTAAATCTGCAAAACTTGAATGCTACTGATTTATATCAAAGTGCATTGTGAAGAAGACTTTCTAGACAAATTTGCCAACAGAGAGCTAGATATTGAAATTGTGGACAAACTCAGGACTTTCTGTGTAAACCACCTTGTTCAGGGTATCTTAAAGAAAATAGAGTTTGCAATGATACTATCCTAAAAGAAACAATTTTTTTAAAAGTATTCTGGAGATATTTACTTAAATTGTTATATATTTTTTTCTCTTGAACAAATCCAAAAGTCCATGGAATTAATCTAATTAAATACTTAAAGGATAATGCCCATTGCATACTAAATTTCTTTTTCTTAGATTTTAATGTATATTTTTTCACTCTTAATCAGAGGTAATAAAGTCAAATGTTTCTGGGGACCAAGAATGCAGGATAGGTGACTGAATCAGTCTGCTGTAACAAAACTGGGAGTGGCAAATCTTCGGTCAATTGAATGATCTCTGGCTAAGCAAAGAACATGGATAGAACAGATGAAACCCCTATTCCCCAAGTTCATTCTGTTTGCTCTGAAGAGTGATGTTTAAGTTGCATTTCCAACTAAGTCCATTAAAATACATTTTGTCTATATATTCAATTAAATGTGAGGGAGAGGTAGAAATATAACCAAGATGAAACGAAGTAAAAGTCCAACATCAACATTCTGAAACAAAACAGATGCATGAAGAGAAAATGTTGGCATCTTATGTATCCTAGGCATCTATCATTCAAATAAAGAGAGAATGGAAAGAAGGAAGGAAAGAAGGAAGGAAGGAAGGAAGGGAGGGAGGGAGGGAGGAAGGAAGGAGAGAAGGAAGGAAGGGGTAAAGGAAGGTCAAAGAACTCATGGAAACGGGCAATAGATGACAGAATGTGGTTACCAGGGCCTAGGTGGGTAGAGAAATGGGGATGCTGGTCAAAGGTAAAAGCCTTCAGTTGAAAGATGTATAAACTCTAAGGATCTAAAAATACATCATGGAGATGACAGTTAGTAACACTGTGTTGTGTCCTTGAAATTTGCTAAGAGAATACACCTTAAGCATTCTCACCACACTCATACACACAAAAAAGGTAACCATAGGTGATGGATATGTTAATTAACCTCATTGTGGTGATCATTCACAAAGTATATCTAAGTCAAATCATCACATATTACACATTAAATATATACAATTTTATTTGTCAATTACACCCTGAAAAATAATATATCAGCATAACAGGAAAAGCATTCTTTTATATATAGGGATAGAACTGCCGAATAGTGAATATGACAAACAACTAAACTATTTACTTCAATATAATGGAATGGAATTGGGAAGCGGAATGTAAAGATACAGAGGAAGTCTGTATTTTTTGAAGGAAACGTACATGCTAAGTGTCATATTTGATGGAGGGGGTGTTGGCACTCAGTTCCTCTGTGTTTCAATTTTTCTGGAAGTTGAAATATTTAATAATTTATAAAAGAAATGAAAAAATATATAAAAGGTATACAATATGTATGACATGATAGATTTCGATATATTTATTATCATAATATTTATATAGTTTCCACTGCACTTTTGCCTGTTATCCTTATTTAAAATTTTTTTAATGTTCATTTATTTTTGAGAAGATAGGGGGAAGGAGGGGCAGAAAGAGAGGGAACCACAGAATTCAAAGCAGGCTTCAGCCTCTGAGCTGTCAGCACAGAGCCCAATGTGGGGCTTGAACTCAAGAGTGAGATCAAGACCTGAGCTGAAGTCGACATTTAACCGATTGAGCCAGCCAAGTGCCCCAATATTAGTCGTACTTTGAATTGAAGCTGAGGGAAAACAATTTAAGACCAAATGAATCTCAGTCAACTAATTCTCTGACCTTCTTCCAGTCCTCTTAAAACTGCTTATTTCAGTTGGTTACCAACTTGATATGGATTCTACACCATCTTTCTCCCTTTCTGAAGAAATCCCTTATAGTCATACATAGTTCTAGATAGATGGGAAAAGAGGGTTCAAATATATTCACGTGCAATTGATATTTAAGTGCTCAGAATTGCCAGGTACTGTGTTCAGTGATAGAACATCGCATGTGTTTTTAAAAGCCAGTGAGAGATAATACCAAAGACAAACACCCAAATATCAATATGTAGTGTTTTCCATAGTAAATCATTTATTATTACTGGTGGGCCTATTTCATCTACATAGACTACAGGAGCAATATTGAAAATAAATTCTGATTAGACACTTACAGATAACATAGGAGAGGTCAGAAAAAAAATATCAGAAGCAATTATGTAATCATACATATTTTTTAAATATATGGTGATAGGATGTCAAACAGAAAGTTAAAGCTATACAAATAACATATATGTGTATATATATCATGCTCACAGAGACTAAACCCAA
Source organism: Panthera leo (assembly GCF_018350215.1). Classification (NCBI taxonomy): domain Eukaryota; kingdom Metazoa; phylum Chordata; class Mammalia; order Carnivora; family Felidae; genus Panthera; species Panthera leo. The sequence continues at coordinate 224,048,053 of NC_056679.1, forward strand.
TTCTGCTAATTTGAAATCTTGTGTTGAATGATTAACTAAGAAGACCTCCCATTGGCATTCAAGTGGCCCACTGATGAGAATTGATATCGGAAATCTAACCGTGATAGGGCACCTCCATGGTTCGGTCATTAAGCCTCCAACTTCGGCTCAGTCATGATCTCAGGGTTTGGGAGTTCCAGTCCTGTACTGGGCTCTCTGCTGTCAGTGTGGAGCTTGCTTCAGATCCTCTGTCCCCCTCTCTCTCTGCCCTTCCCCTACTTGTGTTCTCTGTTTCTCTCAAAAATAAATAAACATGAAAGAAAGAAAGAAGAAAGAAAGAAAGAAAGAAAGAAAGAAAGAAAGAAAGAAAGAAAGAAAGAAAGAAAGAAAGAAAGAAAGAAGAAAGAAAGAAAGGAAGAAGTCCAACCATGGTATAGATGAGACCTTTATAGTAATGAGAACTTTCAGTGACCTCTAAGACAATTTCCCACAATCATCTTTTCTCTATTTAAATGCAGCTGCTCCATATTGAGATGTCAGTTGCCCAACTCATTAAGTGCACTGCAAACTGCTAGTAAGTTCCTTTTTAATTAATGTGTCTCAGCATCAGAAGATAAAGAGTTCAAGAGCAGCATTCCCAGAGGAAATTGTCTGATCATGATATTTAGCACCAAATCCCACATTTATTACCAGAATGAATAAAAAAGTGTGTATTCTAAAAAATACAATTTAACCCATTATCACTATTGTAGGTTTTATAAGTTTTCTCCCTTGAAATGACCTAATCCAAGTAATTTATTGTTTCCAAATTTCTAATTAAAGAAGCCACCCTGTATTTTGTCACTTTGACTCACCTAAGCATTACAATTAGTGTCTGAAAAAAAAAAACACAAGGAAACTTTACATCATTTTAATATTTAGAAACAATAATTTTAATAATAACCACACATACATAATATTCATAATAGGTGCTAACTCTTATCAAAACTTTTTATCAACAAATGAACTGATTGCTTTACATTTTTGACTGATTCAATCCTTATACAAATCCTATTAACTAAAGGTAATTATTATTTGTTTTTTATAGGTAGAGAAATAGACTTGCTCTAAGTGACACTGCTCTCAAATGTGGTACTAAAAATAAAACCCAGACTGTGTCTTCCAGAGCTGTGCTTTTTTTTTTTCTTACTATTTTTTCCAATCCATTAGCATTTTATCAAACTGAAGTCTGAAGCTATAGTATGTACTTATCGGTAATGGCTACATTTCATGGTAGGTGGATGGTGGTGACTTGGGCTTATTTTCTACATGCAAATTACTTTATGGTTGCAGGAGAAACCATGACTATACAGGGAGGAGGTTAAACAGTACCTTGACCAGATGACCAAAATAAGTGTCTTCAAAAAGGTACATACCCATTGTGGCTTCTTAATGTCTTACCATGAAAATGACACCATGACCTATATGGAGTATTTTGGTTGAGGAAGGAAAACCTATTGAATAAAATAAAGAGAAATTACTAACAAACTCAAACTGAGACATTTTATGTAAAAAGAAGATGGGCTTATTATTTTTAAAAAATAACCTCAAAAGAGACCAAGAAATATTAATGAACTTTTTCCAATTAAAGGGGATTAAAGAGAATTGATAGCTAAAGGCAATACCTGATTTTAGACTTGATATTATAAAGGAAGAGAATATTACTATGTTGGATAGCATTTGTCAATGACCAAATCGGAATATGAACGGCCAATTAGGTCAAACCAAGAGACAGTGTAACTAAAATTAGTCACGTGGGTGTTCCATGCCTAAATTATTGACGCCCAGTGAAAATACTCCACATCAGGGTTGAGTCAGCTTACCTGGTTGCCAATACTTTGTACATGTTATTACACATTGTTGCCAGGAGAATCAAGTCCTGTCTGACTTCACTGACTTCACTGGGAGAGAACGACTGGACAACTGTGCCTGGGCTTTCCTGAACTCCATCCCACATGCCTTTTTCCTTTGCTGATTTAATTTGTATCTGTTTGCCATACAAAACGCCAACTGTGAGAATAACAGCTTTTCTCAGTTCTGTTAGTCCTTCTGGTGAATTCTCAAACCAGAGTGATCCTGCGGTTCGCCAAAACACTTAGAAAATAGACACTAACATGTTTGGCTATAAAAAGGCATAATATCCATAAATTATTTTCAAAACTATTCACAAATAAACACATGTATGTTTATATATGCATATAATGCATTTATGTATATTTTCGTGAAAATTATACTTATATGTATATATGTTTGAATCAATGCACGTAGAGAAAAAGAGAATGATAAAGATTATCTCTTATGTTTTCCCTTCAAATTTTAAAGTTTTATTTAATGTACCTACTTATGACCTATTTTGAAACCACTGAAGAGTGTACAAATGTTCCAATTTTTTTCTCATCCTTTCCAAGGCTTGTCCTTTTTTTTTCTTTTTATTTTTTTTGACAGTAGCTTCCTTAATAGGTGTGAAACAGTATTTAATTAGAGATATTAAATATGTTTCCCTAATTATTAATAGTGTTGAACATCTTAACATGTGCTTCCTGCTCATTCATATACCTTATTTATATATCTTTTTTTTTTTTTGCCCATTCTTGAAACAGATGATTTTACTGTCATTCAGTTTTAAGAGTATTCTATATATTCTGGATGTTAGTGCCTTATCAGATATATGATATGAAAATATATTTCTCATTCTGTGGGCTGCCTTTTCACTGTGTTGGTAGTACCCTTTGGTGCACAGAAGTTTGTAATTTTCATGAAGTTCAACTTGCCTATTTTTTTTCTTTTGTTTCCTCTGACATTGGTGTCACATATAATAAATCGGTGCCAAATCAATATTGTTAATACCTCTGTTTTCTGTTAAGGATCTTATACTTTTTAAATATTTATTTATTTTGAGAGAGAGAGAGAGACAGAGCGCAGACGAGCTGGGAAGGGGCAAAGAAAGAGGGAGAGAATCCCAAGCAAGCCTCATGCTGTCAGCACAGAGCCCAGGGGGCTTGAATTCACGAACTGTGAGCCCATGACCTGTGCCTAAATCAAGAGTTGCACATTTAACTAACTGAACCACCCAGAAGCCCCAAGATTTTATAGTTTTATTAATTACTTTACGGTTTGATCTAATAAATTAACTCTTATATGTGGTGCTCAGTAAGTGTCCCTCTTCATTCTTTTACATGTGGATATCCTGTTTTCCCAGCACCAATGACTGAAGAGACTATTGTGTCTCCATTGATTCATCTTGGCACCCTTGGTAAAAAACCATTTGACCAGATATGTGAGTTTTCTACATATTCGATCATATGATCTGTGATCAGAGATAATTTTACTTCTTCCACTTTGATTCAGATATTTTTTTCATTCTTTCTCTTCCTTAATTTCTCTTCTCCTATATTGTTTCTGCTGTTATTGGCTTTGATGTTTGTTTTGTTTGCTTTACCTTGGCTGGTTTATACAACCAAGGTGTCTGCGAATGAACATATCTTCCAGTATCCTTTCATTGTTGTAGTATCCTTGATCCTCTTGCAATGACACCTGGTATCTTCAATTAGTAGTCGAGCTGGTTTAAGCTTGTCAACTCAACTGCACATTTCTCGTCTACCATTCTGTCAGTTTCGCTTATTTCTGGTTCTATTTTTCCTCAAGATATGAATTATGATAAGCTCAGTTGAGATGCTTTTTTTCTTGGTTTGCCAATTGATCTCTTTTAAAGCTACTAAAAAAAGAAGTTAAACTGTGCTTTAATAGATCATAGATATAGCATCTATTATGTCCTGTTTGACTTTTAGGATTATTAATGCCTAAAATTAATATATTAGTAGTATCTCATAGTAGCTTAAATATGGGCTATACACTTAAAATATTGTTGCCATAGGGGCACCTGGGTGGTTTGGTCGGTTAAGCATCTTACTCTTGATTTCAGCTTAGGTCATGATATCACAGTTGGTGAGTTTGAGCCCTGCATTGGGCTCTGCACTGGCATTATGGAGTCTGCTTAGGATTCTCTCTCTCTCTCTCTCTCTCTCTCTCTCTTTCTCTCTCTCCCTCTCTCTCTGCCTTTCCCCTACTCTCTCTCTCCTCTCTCTCTCAAATTAAAGACATTTAAAAAATATATTTTTCCCATAGGAAATTAATTTTTATATTCCTAAAAGAAGTAAAAATTATAATAACTAGTCTAGAATAACCACAAAGAAAAGAAAAAAAAAAAAAAAAAAACAGAAGGAGCCTGGAAACTTGCATTAGATTCTTTTTTAAGTTATATTTATTTTCCATATAAAATGTTCCTTGGTTTTTGATTCATCCATTTATTGAGCAAATATTTGTTGAGCATCTTTCAGGCATGACACTCTAAATATTGGAGGTAGCATGTCAAACAATGCAATAAGATCACGTTTCACATGTGTGCTTTCTGTTAGTTGAGGGGGCAACCAAAAATCAATTAAACATGGAAATATGACTTGCAGTCCAAATTCTGTAAATACAATTTAAAAAGTGAATGAAATAACATCAACAGAGGTCATCATCATTAATTTATAAAAGCCATAATACATCCAAGTGGCATCTCTGTGAGGAATCCAGTGAGCTCTAACCTGACTGGAGTCAAATGTCACATCATGCAAAGATGCAGAAAATGACTTCAGCGGTTGAGCCAGCAAGTACAAGGGTCCTGAGGTAGGAATATGCTTCATACTGTCAAGGAACTAAAAGAAAAATGTAACTTAAGTGTTGTTAAAGTGGAGGAGTGTGTTACTAATCGAAAATAGAGTAGTAAGGGGCACCTGGGTGGCTCAGTCGATTGAGCGTCTGACTTTGGCTCAAGTCATGATCTCGCGGTCCCTGAGTTCGAGCCCCGCATCGGGCTCTGTGCTGAGAGATCAGAGCCTGGAGCCTGCTTGGGATTCTGTGTCTCCCTCTCTCTATCCCTCCCCTACTCATTCTCTCTCTCTCTCTCTGTCTCTCTCTCTCTCAAAAATAAATAAACTTAAAAAAAAAAAAAAGAAAATAGAGTACTAAAAATTAAGTGAAATTAAAATTCTGATAAACCAAAATCCTTAATATTCTGAAAGCCATTTTTAAAGTTTATTTATTTTGAGAGAAAGAGAGAGAGAGAGAGAGAGCAGGGGAGGGGCATAAAGAGAGGGAGAAAGAGAATCCCAAGCAGGCTAGGCTCCATGCTGTCAGCATAGAGCCCAATGCTGGGCTTGAACTCACAAACCATGAGATCATGATATGAGCTGAAACCAAGAGTCAAATGCTTGACTGACTGAGCCACCCCCTGAAAGCCACTTTTAAAGAAATAAAAATCATTCAAAGGAATTTTTCAGGGTGGGATCTGATGTGGTTTTCAATTTAATAAAGTTATTCTGGTCTGTAGACAGGAAATAGTATATTAAAAGGCAAGAACCAGGGGAACTTTTGATGGATAAATGTAATAATTGTGGTGAGATATCAAAGTTAGTTCAGATGAGGGAGAAAGCAAAGAAGCTGATTGATCAATAAAATAAATAAAATAGGCCAAATAAACATTTCCCTGCTATCTGCTACAGTAAGTAGCAATTGTGCAACCATTAACCACACATTTTCTGATGCCCATCAGAAAATCTGGCATATAATGGAAAATTATTGATTTAGACCTAGCCTTAAAATTATGAACAAATATTTCACATCATTTCATTGTTTTTGTGCATACTTAAAAGCTAATGAGATGTCCTAAATTTAATTAAAATTGTTGTATAGACTTTTGTTTTATTATTTCTATAAATATGAATCTTTCTGCAAAGTGTGTAAAGAATTATGACATTCAAATATTTGAAAGTTATGTGTGTTAAGAAGAGGTATTTATCTATTCTTACTATGATGACCGTGGAGCCAATATTGTATAATGAGAAGATGGGGAAAACGTGCTGTTACAAAACTGTTTTTCGATAAAAAAGCTCTTAGTCTCAATTATGCTAGTTTTCCTGTCCCCACCCCTTTCCCCCTGAATTAGTTGAACAAATGACATAAGTGCCTGTCCATATACGCTTCCTCTTTTGATATTGTCAGCTGAGGGACATATTGGACATCAGTTTTGAGAAGACAGTACTAATGTTCCTCAAAAGACATATTATTCAAAAAAAAAAAAAAGGTCTTAAACTAGGGGATTTCAAATAGGTTCTTGAAGGACATATGAGACCATATCTGTGTAGAATTAATGTACCGCCTGAGGCCAGGATCATTTTAATCTCTTTCCCAAGTTCTTAATCGCTTAAATTTGAAACATCGTATCTTTCAAAAGTTATGATGTCCATTAATATTCCAGATTTTACCAGATATTCACATTTCACTATCATTTTCATGAAACAAGTTTAAGAAGTCTCTGCGATAAAAAGTAACAGAAACGTTTTAAGATATCCCTGAGTTCTTTGAAAATTATCTTCTATTTATTTTTAGAACTGACACCACTATTCAGATAGGTATTCAAAGAACAGCAGAGTCTGGGTAAATTGTGACATTACCAATTTGTCAAGGGAAGTACTATAAATTGTTCATAAAAATGAGTTGGCATCATATGATCAATGGAACCCTCAAACTACTTGATTTTATCATTAAAAACTTTTGGCTAATAAAATGCTCACATGAATGAAATAAATGATGCCATTTTGTGGCAGATAGTGTTCATTGTCAAGAAATAATGAGTAGGATTCAAACACAATGTGTTGTGAACATTTTTCCTGCACAAGAAAGCAAAATAGAATGGAACATTATATTGAAGATTAAAAGACTGGAGCTATTGTAACGAACCTGAAAGATAGTTTAAGGTAGTATTGAATTGTAAATTAACCATTTCAATGTGTAGTAGTGAATAAAAGTAAAATGGCAGGTTTGAAAGCCGAAAAGTAGAGGATTATTTCATGATTTTTAGGCATGTCCAAGAATGGAATAATACTGAAATAAAACTTAATCTTTGAAAGATGCCTATATAGAGGGTTTATTTGTGCATATGTGTCTATAAAATCATGAATTGCTATCTGTAACTGCTGTGATCCTCCCTCTAAAATGTTGCGTAATATGCTCCCCTTTTCTAAATTATTACCATTAATCCTTCCTGTTATTTCAATACATTATTTCCTCCATTTGGTGTAGATAGACACCACAATCTGGATACAGACATTTTCTTCTATAATTCAACCTTTTTCTCCACTAGCCTTTTTTCTACTCTCATGTCCGTTATGCATGATTCACCTAACTATTCTCCAGCCCATTTATGTCCATGAGTCACTTGTCCCTTCCCTTTAGGCTTCCATTCTTTTTTACATTTGACTGAGAATCCTTCTAAATGGCATTCTAGAGTCATAATTCTAAAAATAAACTAAGAGAACTACCTCTGAAACATCCTGGGCAGAGGAGTATGTCTCTATATTTAAAGCCCTTCAGAATATTCTCCCCAATTTCTTGCTAACTTATGCAGGCATTTATATTATTTCCATTTCATACAGATTAGACAAAATTTAAAAAAAAAATACAAGCATATTGGCACAATGGATCCACATTTATATCATAAATGCATTTAGTTCTTAAATAGATATATATTTTTGCATAGCTTTCCCCAAACTCGATTCTTGATAAAAATTTATAAGGCTGACAGCTGTTTTATAATGCTGTTCTAAAAGTCAAAGACAGGCTGGCGAAGTAACAAAAGGTATGGCTCTAGCCTACCTGAAATTAATTTGAATTCAAAACTATAACATTTCAAAGTGTAACTCATAAAATTAGACTTACGGGAAATTACAAAATATACTTGATAAGAAAAAAAAGTTTGAACTGTAAGATCTTTCTGTATAACTCAAATAATTAGAATATTTTAGACAATAAAATATCAATGGGCTTTCAATGCTCTTCAAAGACAACTTAGATCTCTGGGCAACCTAACAGACCTGTTAAAACTTTCAGAATATGAATTTCCTAGTGAGCTGCATCTAGGTTATTTTGGTCAAAATGTATGAACATTGCTATTGGGGAACTAATATTTATTGAGCAAAACAAGAAAAAATGGAATCTATCTTTTTGTTAAATTGTTCCATATGATGTAAAGGTTTAATCCTCTTCTCTACATATAGGGATAAAAAAAAGTCTCATCAAGGAGCTACACTTACGAACTTGGGTAATGCTAATTCCTAAGGAGTATAATCTATTTCCACCGGTTTCTATCTACATCCTGATGATAAACCGAGAAACCAAGAATATGCATATCATAGATTATACTTCTTTGGAATCAGTACTACCGATTTCATACATGTAGATCTTTACACACACACACACACACACACACACACACACACACGAGTTGGGGAGGGGCAGAGAGACAGGGGGAGAAAGAATCCCAAGCAGAGATCCCATCTTGAGATCATGACCTGAACCTGTATCAAGAGTCTGACACCCTCCAAAAAATTTCCCATTTTAAAGACCTACACGAGAAATTTCTTTCAGATCTCAGTAACAGTGGCAAAAATTTTTTTTGTCTTCCATTGTTCCTTTTTTAGAAAATCAACACACTTTAAGCTTATATCTTATCCTTTGCATTTTTACCAGGAAGCTTGAGGCCAAATATGTTACTCTTGCTACTTCTTAATGGCATGCATTATTTACACGAACTTTATTCACCTATTTTTCTCTTCACCTATTTTTCTACTGTTATTATTTCCATGTTCAATTTTCTCTTGCTATATCTTGTGTGGTATAGATCACTGTAAGAAAACCATTTTGTTTTTATATTTTTTGGTTTGACCCTTCATTATATAGGTTGGAGAAATATTAACTAAATAAAATTTTCAAAGATGTGTTGGGCATATTTAGATTTCTGTGTACTTACACTTAGATTTTAGCTATAAAACTTTCTTTTTTCAGCAATTCACCAGGGTGGACACATTTCCTTCATCATGTTGAAGCTGGGATGTATAGAAGCTCAAACAGTAGCAGAAAATCTGCTGTTACTTGAGAACACTTATTTTAAGCCAGGCATTATGTCTAACTTTATAAACACCCTGAGAGTAAGTATTATTTTCAATATGATAATACTAATGACTAAATGACCCGAGGTCACAAACTTGGTAAATTTCAGAACCAAAATTCTCATCTGATGTTCTCTGATTGAAAGAAGTCAAAGAGTTAGCTTCAAATTCTGGCTTTTCTTTGAAGAGCCCAGGAGGAACAGTGCGGTCTCCAGGTTTAGTCACTTACGTACTGTTAACGCTGTTATTTATAAGTGTGTTGTAAATAAAAAGGTGACAAAACAGATGGAACACCAGTATTATGTAATATCGTCTTTTATTTTTTTCTACACAAAGTGGTCAAGCAATCAGTATGTCAAAATATAGTCATTTGACTCAAACCGATCTCAAAAATGTATAATTTAGAAAATTCCAGGAAATTTATCAACAATTACATTTGCAAACTCCTCTACACACTCACACTTGAAGGAGTATTTATCTGGAACAGACTTATAATTGGTTAAAATCATTAACTTTTGTTCACTCATTTCACATTTGAATTTCAAAGTAGAGAATAATTGTGATGAGTGTATCCAACAAGTTATTCAGAAAGTTCTTACCATTTAATTACTTCCTGATGGTCTCCCATTAGATTCTCAATAAAATTATTGACAGTTTTCTAAGGAAAATCTGTTTTCCTCCTTTTATGTAGTTGCGATTTTATCAGTGAGTCTCTAATGAGCGACATTGGGGGTATGGAAAGTGTCACTTAATGCTTGGAGTAGCATCGAGCATATATTGGGTGACCATTTGAGAAGGCCTGGTTGATAGCAGGGCAGGTGGTCTCTTGTCCACTATCTCGCTGCGACAGTGATTCAGTTGGTCCTTTAGAATGCCACGGCTTCATGCTTCTGCTATATGCAGCCCGGGGAGCTCGTGAAATATTGCTCCTAAATATCACACTTTTTGCAGTAATAAGGTAAAAAATGAACTGAACAAAATCATTCATTAGCTTGTTTACCACGAGTTGTGTTCTGTGCAAAGGTCTAAGGAAAAGAAACAACAGCTTCCAGCCTAAAAGTCAAAAGAAAAAAAATAACTCATTTAGTGTTTTTTATGTCAGCTTGCTTTCAGTTTTGTCTCGTGAATGTGAAGATAGGGAATTCAATTTTAATAAAGGATACAACCATTACTCTTTAGGAGATCATTGGGAAGTATTTACTATCCATTATAAAGCTAAATCCCACTCAGTTTAAGGTTGTCCCTCGACTGCTTCCAAATTGTTATTTTTTCCTTTTTGCCAAGCCCAAATCTAATAATTGTGATCATACACAATATTCTCTTCTCTCATACTTCTTGGCAATACAGTTCAGTTCCCCAATTAAATTACCTGTGGCAACTAATATTTTTACTGTCATTTTTTATGGATATATATTTTTAGAGTCATCACATTACTTTGTCCTTTGCTACAATTAGATAAGAAACTATGTAATTAAATCACAGGTAAGGACATCATAGTACATATTTAAAGACACAGAATTGTGTAATTGTTTGCTTTTTTGCACTCCCATGTTAGTCAGTTAAATATGTACTCTAGTTTATTCGTGTGCCAAATTAAATAATTTAACTATGGAAAGACAATGCCACTGTTTTGATGTGACATTTATGGGGAAAGAAACTAAAGATGACCAAACACTGATGTTCTTACTTGAATGCTGATTGAAGTGTCTATTTCTATAGGAGTTGCTGTTATTTACTTCAATATAAACATCACTTATCAGTTCTAATACTTTTTGTCAGAGTCAAGCCCTCCTCAGTTAATGCCTCCTTATTAGTTGTTAGTAAGAAATATACTTACTTATATAAGCATGCAAGAAATTTTATATCTTACAGTCATGAAAGTAATATATTCCTTATTGTGTACATAATATAAAAATATATGTACTATAAACGTAAATGCAATCACTAATAGTAAGAAAAAAAAAATTCTCCCTGGTTAAAAACAAGAAAGGGGACATCCTTTTATTTGGGCATTTACTTTGGAAAACTGTAATTAGAATGTATTTCTCTACTTCTTTGGAATATATGCCAGCCATTTTATTAAATAAATAAGGCTTTTACCAGTTTTACAACCCAGGACTGTTTCCTCGAGGATTTGGAAGCCATGACTTTTGAAATGTCATCAACAGGAAGATAATGTCCCCATTTCCCAGTTTCTGTGGGAAACAGAACTGTTCCACTGTGACCTGATCAAAAGATAAGAGAAGGTAACTTTTTCTTTGGAAAAAGTCAATTAGCTAACACAAATGGCCATTCTAATTGCCAGGTGAAGGTAAGAGGCACTAGATGATGTCAAGTTTTCCTTGTGGAAGGCTAGTTGTCATATCCTGAGAATTTGTCTACAATGGGTTGCATTCGCTTGGCTATAGAAACAGTGATGGACATCTTGTTCAGACTTTGCAATCTTGCCAGCAGATTGCCTGTGAGTGGACTTCACATCCTGCTGTAAAGCTTACTCGATACCGAAGCTGTTTTCGTTCCCTTCTACCTTTGGGAAGAAGTTTTCCGAGTTGGCAGCAAATTTTGCTCTAAATTATATTTTCCAACAATACTCAATATAATTTTGTATTTTAAAGCTTCTCCCTGGTTGAGATATTTAAACAACAGGGGCAACATGCATTTAAATGATTTTTTGCTGAAACAGGAATTTGTAGCTCTTAGAAAATTGAAAATCTCTGTAATTTTCAAATTCATATATAATTTACATCATTATTATATTTATTTTTATTGTTTCTCTCCTCCCACTAGAATGTAAACTTTATGGGTCCAGATATTTTTGTGTTTTTTTCTCGCTAATGTATCTTAAGCCTCTGGTACATAAATTGTGCTCAGTAAATGTTTATGATATAAAAATTTCAATAGCACATGCTCAGTGAATCTTACTTGAATTTGGATATCAATTAGATTGTAATTGATTTTAAGTTGTTATCTATTTCTACTGATTTCTTTTTAGATTTATCTATTTGCTTTTATTGAATATGACCTCAGTGAGTATTGTTTAATTGGAAGGACATCAAGAGCGGCCCAAACAGCGTCATAGCAAGGTTTCTAAAAGAAACTTGCGTGACGTTGTTTGGACAACTTCACAGTCCTATCTACTGCACCACATGGCACACTCCATTTTTTAGCCAGCTATGTTGGAAATGTCAGTCTTATGGTGTACCAAGGCCTTCGCTATGACTTTCCTTTGGAATTGTTACATTCTTGCACTAGCATTCAGAGGTGCGAAATCAAGAATTAGTGTAGAGTATCTACACTACAGTAGAGGAATAGGCTTCATGGAAATATTTAAAGAAAATCTGAGTGCTAGGTTTTGGAGACAGTAGATGGGAATGAGTATTTTCAGACTACAGGACAGCACCAGAACGGACTGGAGGCAAGAGAATTTTAAATGGCTTCCTTGACCAGCCATATCCGCCGTAAAAGCCAATTTCAGCACTGAATGCTACAGGCGGGCTTTGGTTAGTGCACAATAGACTGTAGCCTGCTTATCATTCAATACTACAGGTGCATTATTCAAACCCAAGTTTATTTTTGTTTTTTCGCAAGCACGCACTTCTTTTGGTAAAAAGCAGTCAAGATGCAGACGGCTGACTCCAATAGATATTTTCAACAAGATTTACTGTTACACCGGGATTCTCTTAATCTGGCTTGGTGTAATTGAGCCTTTGAATATTTAAAAAAAGCTTATATTTTTTTCCCTATTGAAATCTAATTACTGGAAACAATCCCCTTATTTTGCTTGTCAATGTATTTTGGTTCTGTTAACCAGTATCGTAGCCCTTCCTCTGAGATGTGTATCCACAAGCTGAACTAGATATGCCTTCCGTATCATGAAACTTCAATCATAAAATTCTCAAAGGTAGGAATGGATGAAGCGAAGGGTAGAGAGTAGGTATCGTGCTCTTACAGACCTGCTGTGTGATGACTGTACCAGTTCTTAGCTGTGTGCTCTACTTTGATTAGTTCCTTTAATTTACACAACGCTGTGAGTGAATAATAATAATAATAAATAGCCCAATAAAGTTAAATAGTTTACTTGAGAACCATTTATGTGGTAACTGATTGAGGAAGGATTAAACCAGTTTCAAAACCAAAACACATTCTCTTGCCTCCTCCCCTCTCCTCCCCTCCCTTTTCCTCCCCTTGCCTCCCCTCCCCTCCTTTTCCCTTCCCTTCCCTTCCCTTCCCTTCCCTTCCCTTCCCTTCCCTTCTCTTCCCTTTCCTTCCCTTCCCTTCCATTTCAGTCTAATTTTGGTTGTGTGGAATTATTTATTTTTATTCCCTTTCACATTAGTTTTAAGAAAAACAATCAGATTCAACTTGACATTTGCAGATAACAATATTAAAACTACACATAGTTTTTTGATCAAATGTAGACATCTTGGTTGTGGTTTTTGGCTTTTTAGGCTTTATTCAAGTAATCTCTACACCCAATGTGGGCCTTGAACTCACGACGCCAAGATCAAGAGTAGCATGCTCTTCAGGCTGCTTCTTCTAGCCAGATGCCCCTAAACATCTTAATAACTGAAAGCCAACTAATACATTCGAATTGTCCTTTCAATTACGCCATGCTGCCTGTCATTGTCCTAGAATTTTGCTGCAGAAGGTAACAAGCTTAGGTAAGTAAGGTATTGATAATATAATCTTGTGGCCCAGAAAAAATTTTGTAGTGATTTCTCCCAGATTAAAAAGACAGAAAATTTTGAAAATCATTGCATTTTTTTTGTTGTTATTTTTGTTTGGTTTCATTTGTCTTGTTTTGTCTAAGTGTGGCTTATAAATCAATGATCCTGAAGACAAACTCATTTAAAGTAAAAAAAAAAAAAAAAAAAAAGAAGAAGAAGAAGAAGAAGAAAGAAAAAAAAAGTCCCCTGTCACTATTTTCTCCTCTTATCTGTAAATGTAAATGTATCTGAGCTAGTGGTGCCCTGGTGGTTCAATCGGGAAGTGTCTGCCTCTTGCTTTCAGCTCAGGTCATGATCTCATGGTTCATGGGTTTGAGCCCCACAGTGGGCTCTGTGCTGACAGCACAGAACCTGCTTGGGATTCTCTCTCTCCCTCTCAAAATAGACATAAATACACTTTTAAAAAAATGTACTTCAGCTAAATTCGTGCTTGATCTACTTTCTATATTTGAATTACGTTGATCTACCTTTGAAGTTCGTTTTGTTTAAGGGGAGAGAAACCTATAGATTAGATCTGTTCTATGTGTCTTCTGTTAACATTGAGCCATCTGCCCCAAGCACTGGATATATTCCTTACTTCTTTTATTGCTCTAAATAGGCATCACAAATTAACTGACATCTAAAAACTCTACATTATAAATAGAATAAGTATCTATACAGTAAAAGATTAATTAATTAAGCTTTCCTTTGATATTCCCAGTGAAATAAATATCTAAATTAATTGACCTATAAGACTGGGCACATTATCTTTATTCTGCATAGCTCAATGTCAGTTAAAAGCTAAATTGTGCATTGTTTTCGGGGTGTAAATCTAAAATAGAAGTAGGGACGCCTGGGTGGCTCAGTCAGTTAAGCGTCCGACTTAGGCTCAGGTCATGATCTCATGGTTCCTGGGTTCAAGCCCCCCACCAGGCTCTGTGCCTACAGCTCAGAGCCTGGAGCCTGCTTTGGATTCTATGTCTCTTTCTCTTTCTGCCCCTCCCCGTTTATGCTTTGTGTCTCTCTGTCTCAAAAATAAATAAATATTAAAAAAAAATTAAACAATATTCAACACTCTATTGAATGAAAGGTAATATTGTACCGTTGTTTGATTAAGCATATTTGAACATTGATGTGACATCATAGTTTTGTATCTGTTGCTCATTGTGCTTTATTTTTTTTAAATGTTTTTATTTATTTTTGAGCAGAGAGAGAGGGAGACACAGAATCCGAAGCAGGCTCCAGGCTCTGAGCTGTCAGCACAGAGCCTGTCACAGGGCTCGAACTCACCGACTGTGAGATCATGACCTGAGCTGAAGTCAGATGCTCAACCGACTGAGCCACCCAGCTGCCCCTCACTGTGCTTTCTTAACTGTGCTCCACCAAAGTGTTTCAAAGCACAGTCATGCCTGCTTCTCCAGAGTTCTCCAGCTATATAAACTGGGAGAAAAACTGAGTCACAATCCTTGAGATGGAAAAAAGTGTGAACGTAAATATTCATATCCAAAATGCAATAAAATTCAGTGAATGAAACTGATGCTAGACATTACCTGTCTCTCTGAAACCTCCCCAAATAAATGTTGCATTGCAAAAAATATATATAAGACGGGAATTTTTCAACCATTGTTATACTAGTATGGCAACATTTTTTAAAGCACAAAGTTATCAGCACTAGTAACAAGGAAGATTTCAAAGCAATTTATTTGCTCAGCAAAAGATAATGATAGGGGCGCCTGGGTGGCTCAGTCGGTTAAGCGTCCGACTTTGGCTCAGGTCACGATCTTGCGGTCCGTGAGTTCGAGCCCCGCGTTGGTCTCTGGGCTGATGGCTCAGACCCTGGAGCCTGCTTCCGATTCTGTGTCTCCCTCTCTCTCTGACCCTCCCCCGTTCATGCTCTGTCTCTCTCTGTCTCAAAAATAAATAAACTTTAAAAAAAAATTAAAAAAAAAGATAATGATAAAGGGTTACATGTATTAAATAGATACAGATAGATAATTCAACTTATTGAAACGAGCATACAGTAACTGACTACTCCTTCTCTCTGTTTCTTATTTTTCTAAAACTTCCCAAGTTATTTGGTTGTCTCTGTCTCAAATGTGTAGCAGGTAGCAAATCACGAAACTTCTAAGTGCTACCCCCACCATCTTTCCTATAGAACACCTGTTTAGCACTGACCACTTGCCCAAAGGTTTCCATCCCATCGGAATAATCTCAGAAATCAGACGGACCCTTGTCAACGCAAGATAGACCCAAAGTTTCGTTACTTTTGATACCAAAACAGTTACAAATCTCATTTTACTGACATACTTAAGGAAGCAATGCAAATTTCTTTTATTCGGACCCAATTGCCTTTTGGCCCAGGAACAATAAAAGATTATATGTGAAAAAATTGTTTTAAAAAGTAATTTTATAAGGCATCAGCTGTGGCTTACTGAAAAAGCAGACCTATTCAAGGTCTTCTCTCAAAGCACTGTTGGCCTTTGTTCTAACAGCCCAAAATGAGACATGAGAGGTCGATGCCTCTTCTGGCCGGCTGTCATATCGTCCCTGACCCAGGCAGTAAGTGCAGTGATTTTGGTCAGCTTTCTGCTTTCTGCAGTACTAAAAGGCTGTTATTCAAAATTTTCCCTGGCCACTGACCTGTCTATCAGTCCAGCTGGGTGAAGGTCAGCTCTCCAATCTCTATAAAGTATATATTATTTTTATTGTTCGGCCTGGGAGCTTGTGACATTTTCTCTTTGTCCTTGGTATTCTCTAGCTGCGGCAGGGTACTGTTTTTTCCTATCAAGCTGTCTGGGACTCCATGACCCTTTTCAATTTCCTGAGTCTTAATTCAGGGAAATGTATTGCTATTAACTGTTTTCTTATCACCTTATCTCCTCTGATCTTCTGTTCTTTTCATTTTCTGAACTCCTATTGTTCACGAGAGAATTTTCCTGATCTGGGAACACAGCAGATACACAAACCTAGGGGACTGTATGCCATGTGAATGGCTTCCGTGGAATCGCGTTGAGTGGCCCTGCTTAATGGGACCTCTGGATTCTTACCTGTTCTCTTCTGATTTCCAAGTCTGTGTACCTTTACTTGGAATTTTGGGGGTATTTCTCTCATTTGCTTGTCCAGATCACCAATTCAGGTTTTAACATTGACCAGCCTTTCTTCTCTTCATCCATGAAAATGGGTTTTCATGAATTACTCTTGTTACCGTTGTTGTCATGTGTATTCAAATTATCTGTCCTTTCTCCATTTGTATTTCTCCAAGAACACTCTGCATTTCTACTTGTTCTTTAGATGCTGGATGTTGAGCATGTGTTAGTGTGCTCTCATTGGCCTAAGCCACTCACAGGCCCTCAGATCCAGGTTTTGGTCCATTGTAAATAGCATAATTCCTACAAGTAATTGACCGTGCCATGGTCTCTGTTCCTATGGACCTCTTTATTTTATAGATAGGTAGATTCTCTTTACTTATTTTTCTTTCTCACAAAATCAAAGATGCTGTTATAGATTTTCACTTAACTATTTTACATTTTTAATAAAAGCAAATCATCATAAAATTACTGATAGGAAGATCTGTTACAGGATCATAAAATCAGTATATTCCTAAATGTGATCAGTGTGTTGTTTTCAATGTCTGTGTGCAAATTAATATCACATGTTATCATTGAGAGATTGTTTCAATACAATAGATATTATCCACAGAGGTACCTTGTCTTAGATAGAGTACCTTAGCTCTACGAGATTTTTTTTTCCTCAAATATGAATTACCGACTATTAAGTTTGGGACAATTAAGACACCTGCCGAGAAAACGGTGATGTAACTAGTATTTTTTTTTGTTTCTAAATATACTTATTTTTCAAATATTACCTTATAAAACATTCATATTTATTTTAATGTCATTTGCAAGTCATTTAACTTTTGACTTGATGTGTCAAAAGTATAATCTCAGAATATCATCACCTATATTAACCTTAATGATTTTGTGTTGCTTAGAAAGACAGTTATAATTAGATGTCATGATTCGTCTAACAACTTGAAAGAGGCATTGCAATCCAATCAGTGTATAAATCTCTCTCCTTAGCTAAGCTTAGACTGACTTAAAGGTTCCCCCCCCCACTATTTTTGGAAAACAATTTCCATCACAAAAGAACGAGAATCGGTTTACCCCAGGCAAAGTCAGCACTTGAAGAACAAATTGAATTTGGTTTATGCTTATTTTTCTATGACAGATACACCAAGTAGGAAGCTTGAAGTAGACCTTTGGTCTTTTCCTTCCTCAGAACAATGAGTATTAGATTTATAACCCCACCCACGCACCCACAGCCGAAAACCACAGCACAGAAACATAATGATCCTCCATTAAAAATTAAATTGGGCAAGTTTTGTGTGTTTCATAAACATCGAAATGCAACAATATTGGACTCTGTTTTAAAGAAGTGATGCGTTGTCCCTATGCTATTTGGAATTTAATTCTATACCTTTAAAATCTTCAGAAGATTCGTCAGGTATTTATGTGCCTGTGCACACTTTTACATAAAAGAGTCATTTATCTCTAAAGTAAAATGAAATGAAGTTTTCAAACAGAAATGTATGTTTAAAGTCAAGCTGTTATTCTAAAAATCATTATTTTTGCAAAAAATATAAAACATATACATCTCTTGCCATCACAATTTCAGAGAATTTACAGACAGACACATATATAAGCATTAGGAATTCTGGAATGAAGGTACCAATGATGCCAAAGTGGGGAACCAGTAAAGGTACAAAACGTGTCAAAAGTGGAGCACCTGGGTGGCTCAGTGGGTTAAGCGTCTGACTTTGGCTCAGGTCATGATCTCATGGTTCATGAGTTTGAGCCCCACATCGGACTCTGTGCTAACAGCTCTGAACCTGGAACCTACTTCTGATTCTGTGTCTCCCTCTCTCTCTGTACACACCTCTCTCTCTCTCTCACTCTCTCTCTCTCTCTCAAAAATAAATACACATTAAAACATTTTAAAGAAAACTTGTCAATAGCTAATTGATTGAGTTTCATTGGAAACCATTTGCATTCTATCAACACTGATTTGGTTCCTATCAGTTTTAGAAATTGAAAAATATCCCAAAGGCAAGAAAAGGCTCAGAGTTCTCACAGAATCAAATAACCCAAAAAGACGTGCTCCACAATGCTTTGATTTCCACTGGAGAAATTCAGTACTCTTTTGGTCTATTTCAAAGTTCCCACGACTTTTCCCATCTATGCTCTTCTTCAACATTATTCACCGAACAGCTTCTTTGAGTTTAAAACATTTTGAATAGACCCTTCAGTGTTTTCTTTGTCCAATTAAGTTCATTACCTGCTTCTTGAGGGTATTCACAATAAAAACAAAAACAAAAACAAACAAACAAACAAAAAAATACCTAAACTCAATGAAAAGAAAAATAAAATCCTACCCATTATCGTAATACTGAATAAAAGTTAAGATTTTTAGTGTTTAATTTTTATTCGTCATCATTTCTATATCACCCTACCTCTTTTTCTGACTAATCTGAGTACATATCCAGGACACTTAAATTTTCAAGATCAGCTTCCTATCATTTTCTCTCCTCCAGTGCCTCCAGAGTAGAAAATCATGCTTTACCTAGTCCCCTAAATTCTCCCCAATTATCAATTCATTCTCAAAGTTCTATTAGTTTTGCCCTCAAAATATTTTCACAGAGCCACTAAGCTATATCTTCCTCAACTGACATTTCTTCTGCTTTGGATTATGTCTCCTCTTCATGAGATTCTTCCTCATCATTTCTCCCAAAACAGCAAAGCTATTTCTTCGTAATATATTGCTAACCTCACTGCTCTCTTATTCGAGCGTTACATCATTTTCCATTATTTTTAGAAGTGATGAAGTCTTAACCAACAAAGTATTATTTAAGCCCTGTCTTCTTCTATGTATTCATCACCTATGTCACCACTACCTGTGACCCAGATACTGACTTTCAGTGACTTAAACATGCCAGGTTGATCCCCACCTCTTGCTGTCTGGAGACTTCCATTTTAGTCTTCCCTAAAACCTCTAGGTCTCCCCTTCTCTGAGCTAGTGGAGCTCCTACGCATCTTTCACATTTCACAGCGAGAATTGTTTGCAGGGAAATTTTCCTACATGTGCCGGGATGGAGAATATCTTTTTGCTTCACCTCTGTTCTTTCTCTGTGTCTCTGTCTCTGTCGCTCTCATCTCTCTCTTGCTCTATCATCTATGTATATAAAATATTACATATCTTGGTGGGTGGTACAAGCAAATTAGTCAATTGTCATATATTAAGCCTCTTTTTTTTCTAATTGTTCTTTTCTATTTCATTCTCTTGTTTTGGCTTGAGGATCTGGCTGACTTCTTTAATTTTATTTTTCTGTTCTGTTGGATTTCAGCAATGGTATTTTAATCGCTGTGAGTCTTTCACAATTTCTTACTTCACCCTTAAGGGAAGGGCAAAGTTGTAATCCCTCTGAGTATAATAATTAGAATCTTTTGAATATTTTATTGTCATTGCTTTTGCTGTGTCTCCTTCTTATATTTTCTCTAATATTAGACATTTTAGAAAAAAAACAAAAAAAACAAAAACACGGGTTCTCTTTTTTTCCATCCATTCATATTGATCTTTCTATTTTTTGCTGTCAGTTCTCTTATGCCTGACAATCTTCTTTCCCGTTCTTGTTTGGAAACAAAAGACTAGGTATTCAGGCTGCTTTCCTAAGCTCATTATAAGAAAATTTCCCTTCAAACCTCAGATCAGGAAGTCTAATAGACCTTTCTTTAGAATAAATTGTTGGGGAGCCAGTTTCCCCAATTCCAACGCATGACATTTATTCTTGTTAACCAATATTCCAGGAGATCGTTTCAGTTTATTCAGAGATGAGCTAGCTCTTTGTTTTTCCTAGAGTTAAGTGCTGACTGAGAGCTTGAGGAATCACATGGCCAATGACTGGATCAAATATAAAAATAAAACCCTGACTCACAACTTCTACAGCAACCAGCTTGGGAAGTCAAACCACTAGTTTTGCAATAATTGGCCCCAAACAGCCAGGACTTGGTCAGCAAAGGTCGGCTTCCTTAATTTTTGTCCCTGATTTCAGTTTAGGACCTAACCAGAGAAAGCCAGATATGTTCCCCCAACCAATCACGTGGGATGCCTCTCTTCTTGTTAGCTCACCTTCCACGTCCCCATGTCAGCAGCTTCCAATTATGACGTACCTGATGTGACATGCCTGACAGTTCTTCCCTCCCTCCCCCCCATAATAAAACTTTCCCAATTCTCTGCCTGCCTTTGATCCACTGCCAAGATAAGGGATGATGGCTGACTCCCTGTGGTAGTAAATTCTGAGAAAATAGCCTTTGTTATTCTCTGTTAGGAGGTCTTCATTCATTTTCTTAGCTAACAGACATATTCAAGTAAGAATACGGAATGTAGGCAAGTGTGGCTTTGGAGGCAAATAATATACCGTTTGGAATAAAGATTTTCAATGCATCCTCCTAAGAAGCCACATCTCACCTTCTGTACGTCCTTTGCATTGTGGGCCAGGTTGCTTCTCTAGGGTTCTTGACAAGCGGTCTTTCTTCACGTTCCGGAAGCATATTCCACTCTGTGACCCCTGTTTCTCATTCTTTTCCTCTCATTTCACTCTGTTCCTTTCTTTCAGAGACAATCTAGATGGCAATGTCTCTCTGTTACATTCATAGTTATGCATTTCTATGTTCTATTTCATCTAACTTCTCTTAAAACAACAATCTGTACGCAGTTCTAAAAAGGGGCTAATAGATAGATATTCATGTAAAATTGGACAAATTTGTTCTCTTAGGCATTTGCCTCCTCGATTGACTGTATTAATGGGATGGGTGCAGGTGTTCCAAAAATGCTGCCTTTGCCTGACCCCAATCTCCAAGCTACTGTTTGCTCTTAGATGGCTGAAATGTCACGTCTGAAAATATAAATGATAGTACTTGTTTTGCATAATCTCAGAAAGTTATTGTGTGTGAGTACCAGGGCCATATTCACTTGGCACAGTTTAGAATCTCCTGCTAATAAACAAACATAAAGAAATCATATAGTTTACTTAAAATGAATAATATGTAAGCTACATTTAGAAAATAAATATTTCTTGGGGTTTCTGGGTGGCTCAGTCAATTGGGCATCCAACTTTGGCTCAGGTCATGATCTCATGGTTTGCGAGTTGGAGCCCCACGTTGGGCTCTGTGTTGACAGCTCGGACCCTGGAACCTGCTTCAGATTCTGTGTCTCCCTCTCTTTCTACCCCTCCCTTGCTTGCACTGTGTCTCCCTAACTCTCTTAAAAATAAATAAACATTAAAATTTTTTCAAAAAGAAAATAAATGTTTCTATTTAAAAATGAGTTGCTAAATTCAAATATTTTGTGTATCTACTTTTTATTGCATTTATTTCTGCATTTCATCTTACCTTTGTTTTACGTTAGCTAATATCCAATTAACAGTTTATGATCTTACATTTCATGATCTGAGAGATAGAGAAAAAGAGAGAGAGAGGTTTGGTATAGTTGTACAAGGATACAAGCTGATAAAAAAATAGAGACTCTCTTTGTAAATATTAACAATATTATACAATTGATGATTTCCCAGGAAATATTTATGATTAAGGAACAAGCCCCTAAATGAAACAAACTCCTAGAATTGAGCAGTGATTGTGGAGTATTGACCATGGCTTACCAAAAAATTCAGATATATTTCTATATAAATCAAAACTCTATAAGAAAAATGTCAACGTCCATGTCTGTTCCAAAGTTTCTTTTTTGTTTTGCTAATCCTGAAAGACTATTTCCAAGTCAAAATGCATCTATGTTTTATTTTATTTTTTTAAGTTTAGTTATTTATTCTGAGGGGGTGAGGAGTGGAAAGAGAGAGGGAGATAGAATCCCAAGCAGGCTCCGTGCTGTCAATACACAGCCCAATGCAGGGCTCAAGCTCACAAACCATGAGATCATGACCTGATCTGAAATCAGGAGTCAGATGCTTAACCAATGAGTCACGCAGGTGCCCCTAAATGCATCTATATTTTAAAGGCAATTTGTATTTGCTATAATTTCATGCATATGCAATTAATATTCTACAGATCCAGGAGACCATCAGAACTTGTACTAAACAGGAAAAATAAGGCTAGTAAATCAGAAGACAAAATTCTGATGATCTTAATAAGAACAATTCTTTACATTGTTTAACTTCAGAAATTTTCTAAATGAGATTTCTCCTTTGCAAACATCATAATCTGTGGCAATATATGGTATATTTTTTGAATTGTGTTTGATTGTTATACATGTTTGTGAACTTTTTATTAATAAAACACCACTTCTGCAGAACAGTCAGTTTTAAAGGTTTCCTGTGTTTCATAATGAAAGGTTTAAATATGCGTAGGTGGAATTATTTTCTCCATAAACATGTGCTCTTTAAAATGTTTCTCTGTGACAAATAAGTTTTTTTAATAAAATAAGTGTTATGTGTATTCATACAAATCTTATATTTCGTGTAGTCTGAAGCATAATATATAATAGTCATTAATCTTTGTAGTTGTTAATATGCACTCCAATTGTCAAAAATGTGTTTTACAAATTAGTAGTCGGTCAAAGTCAAGAGTAGAACTGTGTCAGGAGTACAACGCACTCAGGGTAGGCTTCTAAACATTGGAAAGGGAGTAAAGACATTAGAATAAATTCACCTTTGGGGAATCAGAAGCCATACTTTATTTTATAGTAAAAGTATTAATAATGTGAGTTATCCCGCAAGTTATCAGAGAAGCCCAACATGAAGTGGAATTGACATAAGAGGGTAACTCTCACAGCAGAACGTAAGTTCTGTTTGTCCATGAGGTTCACAGTCCAGTAGCGTGCCAAAACTAACATGATGGTTTTTTTGAAGTATTCCCTGGATATCACAGAGCATGTGTGTGCACTTTACCGGATATGACTTCACGCAGTTGTGCTCTGATTACAAACTAGTTTCTCCCCGCTCCAAATGTATCCCCAGGTACCCTGCTTCGAGACGCTGGGGCTGCGGCTCTACACATCACAACTCTCTTTACCAGCTGACTTCCAACCAGTCCTTGCGAAGCGAAGGCCTAGGGGGATCTTGAAAGGGAGGGTGAGAGGGAATGCTTTCTGACACAGAGAGGCATCCCAACCCCCCCAGCAGAAGCCTCAAACCACAGAGAGTTCCAAACTCTAAATAGATTACGTTTTTCCACATACATGCGTATGATAAAGTTTATTTTTTTTTAAATCAGGCACTGGAAGAGATTAACAATAACTGAGAATAAATAGAACAATTTTAACAGTATACTATAAGAAAAGTTCTGTGAATGTAGTCTCTCTCTCTCTCTCTCTCTCAGAATATGATCCTGTCCTGTATTCACCCTTTTCTTGTGATGATGTGAGTTGATAACATGCCTCCTGGACGAGATTCAGTCAGTGGCATAGTATCGTGACATAGTGCTAAGCTACTACCAACCTTCTGACAACGCAACACATCGACACATTAGACCCCACCTGACTGTGGGTAACTGAAACCACAGAAAAGCAAAACCACGGATGAGAGAGGACTGCTGTATTACAGATGTCCTGTCAGATTCTCCTCAGTAATGGCACTTCACGACAATAGCACTTGCCAGACTAGCCTCATTGTGTTCGATGAGAGGCACCAGCAGCAATTGATTTTTTCTGCTTTCTGAGACCTCTGAATCCAAGTTCCATTTGGAACCTCTGCTGACCTTCCAGATGATGATAATATCAAAAACTTCCCTTTGTTTCCTCAGTCCTAGAAATAGAGGCTGCTCTGTGTAGCTATTATTTTTGGCTTACCTCAGTGTCTTTTTTGTGTCCATCTCTTTAGTTCTAATTCTTTTTGAACATTTATTCATTTTTGAGAGACAAAGGTAAGCAGGGGAGAGGCAGAGAGAGAGAGGAAGACACAGAATCCAAAGCGGGCTCCAGGCTCTGAGCTGTCAACACAGAGCCCAATGTGGGGCTCGAACTCACAGAGTATGAGATCACGACCTGAGCTGAAGTCGGCCGTTTAACTGATTGAGCCACCCAGGAACCCCACCATCTCTTTAGTTCTAATGATACAAATCTTTACATAAAATTCGCTCTGGACACCTAGTAGGGTTTCTATTATCCTAACCACACTATATATAGTGCCTAATGATCTCTTACAAAGTTAATTAAGTATCCCAACGTCCAACCCATGCAACTGCTATCATTTATATAGCTTGGAAAGCAAACTGACTCTCCAGATGTATTCCGCATGATTCAATCTGTTGTCTTCTTCCTATCAGAATTAGTCACTGAAATACTCTGCATCTCCCAATGAATTAAGATCAATTATTTTCATTTCAAACATACTGTGTTTGTTTTGGTTTATTTCATTCTTCATAACTGTTCTCCCCAGTGACTTAATAATTCAAGTTTTTATTGTTTAGAACATTGTCAGTGCCTCACCTATAAACTACAGTTAGGTGTCTTAAATACATATAAATACAAGAGAGAAGATTACTCCAGAGAAATTACTGCGGTAATAATAAAAGTGTGGGGACAATGATGGTAAAATTGGATGTAGCCCAGTTTGGAGAACAACGTTTATTGTAAGGGATTCATTGAGTGATAGAGCTTAGAATGCACAATGGGATCAGACTGCAAAGGATCGTTAATGGATCGCAAACCAATTTATCAAACATAAAAAAATAGTGTTGACTAGTACAGGCTTATCAGTCATTACGCTTAGAAACTGAATAATATAGAAGATTGATAATAGAAATAAGGTTTGTTTCTGTTTGGGGCTAGGGGAATAGCACCATTTCTACCTATGGAGAGCATTGTGGGCATGTTCCACGTCTCTCCTTTCAAAATGGAGACACTTCTGTCTGGCTGGCAGGGTTGTAGGCTGCTCACACCCTAGACCTGATGAGTGCTTCTGTTCCCTCATCCAAGGAAGCTCCCTCAACCAAGGTTACAAAAACCTTCCCAGGTCGGCCCACATCAATGGCTGATTGATAGAGGATATGGTGGTCCAGCCATAGTGGCTCAATGTGGAGGTCTCTAATAAACAGCGCAGAGGGCCGTGTGTTATCAGCTAAAGACCCTGTTTTGCAGCATCACATGCAAACCTGTGCTCCATCTGGTGTCCCAGTACTCAGAGGGGTTAGTTCAGGTAATATCAGGCTGACTGGATCTGAACCACAACTCTCTTCCTCAGAGAATCTTTTTCCCAGAGAATCATGCCGAAGAGATTTTGAGTCAGGTATGGTCCTAGGAAGAAGGCTCTAAAAAGGTGACTTAGGAACTACAATACGTGCAAAGCAGACTGGCAGGGAAGATCTCAGTATCAGTTGAGGGTTGGGCACAAGTCATGCTGTCCAGGGGAAACTGCCAACATTTTCGCCATTGCTAAATTGCAAAGAGTACCTAATGGATGTGATATTTCAGGTGTTTAAGCAATTGTGAGCAGTGGTAATTGCAAGGACTAAAGAAACAGAGAGCTCTAGCCGGGAGCTGTCAAAGCATTGAAGAAAAACAATGGAAGGCTCAGGGTGATTAATCAAAATCTGAAGTCAAAACGTGGAAGCCAGAAAACTTCCTTGGCAGTTTATAAAGAAACTCTCATCCCCGGTACTAGGAGGGCAGGAAAAAAATGAGAATTCAGGTCGAGGGCAAAATACAGGGTTAAGAGAGCTGAGACAGTTGAATTATCAAAACAAGCAGGCCGGTTATGAAAATGTCAAGGTTCTAATGTTACATGTGATTCTGAAATGTGGGTTGGGAGCAACTAGTTTGTGCCCTTGAAATTATTGAACCCTGAATTTTCTGTACCTTTGGGGCTCGAAAATGTGGTCCACTCTTTCTTTTAAAAGTGAAGGGTTCTCCTCTTGCTGGCAGATAATGCAGAAACTTTGTGTTACAAGACAATATGCATCCCCCTTGCCCTCAGCTCTCCTCCCTGCCACCAGGACATTAAGTGATGTGAGATGAACCCTGTCATGAAAATGTTGGATCAACTAAGCAGAAAGGTAAATATCCCATGAAGGGGTCTCAGGACCTAGTCAACACTGGCCAGCAGTATCTAAGAGAACATACATGGAACTGGGTTCTGAGTTGGCCAAAACAAAGGCAAGGGCAGAATATAAAGCTGGATAAAAAAAAAAAAAAACAAAAACAAAAACAAAAAAAACAGTTTAACAGTGTGAAAACATTCCCTCATGATGCAGAACTGAAGATTATGCCAAAATCTCAGAAGTCAGTGCAAAAGCTTTCGATGACTTCGAAAGCTTAAAAGGGATGATCCACATGTCGGAATTGGGGGCACCTGGGTGGCTCCGTCAGGTAAGTGTCTGACTTCGGCTCAGGTCATGATCTCACAGTTCATGGGTTCGAGCCCTGCATCGGGCTCTGTGCTGACAGCTCAGAGCCTGGAGCCTGCTTCGGATTATATGTCTCCCTCTCTCTTTGCCCTTCCTCCACTCATGCTCACGTTCTCTCTCTCTCTCTCTCTCTCTCTCTCTCTCAAACATTATTAAACATTAAAGACTTTTTTTAATGTCAAAACTACCAAGGGAGAGAGTGGAAAACGTGTTCAAAAGAAACCAGAATGCTGTATGAGATCAGGACAACCATCATGCGAGTATGTTCCTTGGTAGGGCCTGCAGGACAGCACATGTACCATGATGATTATAAATCACAGCTGAGAGCGACACCAGCATTGCTGGCAGTCTCATTAGTGGCTCTCCTCTGTAAGTGAGGGCGGAAGCAATGAGATGTCACTGAAGGCTTGGATTCCCTGATAGCAGTGAGAAAACAGATCTCCGAAATCACAAAGGTCAGGAGGTGGTGATTCTTCACCAGCAGTAAGATAAACCAATTATTTTAATTAATAGCAGAATCTAATTGGCATCAAAGGGTGCCTGACCCACAAAGAGCTTTCAGGAAGGTTAAAAAAAGATAGTAGTCCTAGGTTAAGAATGATGTGCATTCAACAAAGGTAGCACTCCATCTATGGGAAAAAAATTACATGGATGGTCACAAGTTGAATGCAGCTGAGTCAATTAAAAACAATCACAATAACTTGTCCCGTTTTGTTTGTTTGTTTGCTTGGTTTTGGGGGCAGTTTTTGGAATCAAAACCCAAGGACTACAGGAGTGTCCAACTCCCCAAGAGGAAGGTTCCTACAATGCTATAGCGAGTGATATGGCAATGTTCTAGCTGATTCTTTCTCAAAGGGAAATACAGCCTTTACAAGGATATCTGTAAACTAGGGAAAGGTAAATATTCAGAGATTTTGAAGACTGTTGGTAGAGGGCTAAATCTGATATTATTATACAGGAAATGACGTATCATCATGGTCTCCCAATAGAAGGATATACTAGTTTCCTATGGTTACTGTAACAAATTTTTACAATTCTGGAGGCTTAAAGCCAAACAAGTGTATTATAGTTCTAGACATCAGAAGTCTGAAATGAACTTCACTGGACTAAATTCAAGATTATTACCACAGCTGTTTTCCTTTCTAAAAGCTCTAAAGGAGAATCTATTTCTTTGTCTCTTCTGTCTTCTAGAGGACACCACATTCCTTGGCTTATGTCCCTCTTCTTCTAGCTTCAAAGCAACACATAGTTGAATTCACATATCATATTTCTCTGATTTTCTTCCACAGTGTTATCACATCCCCTTCTATGACTCTGATTCTCTGACCTTCTCTTCCACTTTATGGATCCTTATAATTACATTGGACCTACCCAAATAATCCAGGATAATTTTCCCATCTCCAGGTCGGCTGATTTACAACTTTCATTTCATCTGTCTCCTTAATTCCCTGTTACCATATAAGACATTTAGAGGTTAGAGTGATTAGTGCATGGATATCTTTAGGACAGCATTGTGCATCCCACATCAGTAATGTACTGATCTAGTAAACACTCAAGAATCATATCTGGTCTGGCTTATGGCAAGTCCAATAGGTCCATGACACAGAGAGGCAAAAAGACCTTTCGAGTGAGACACAGAGGAAAACACGCTGCAGCAGGTTCAGGCTGAAATGCAAGCAGTGTCTTCTGAGCCACACAAGCAGGAAACCTGGAAGACTCTATTGGAACTGTGGTATCTGTGCCCTAGAATGTATGTCAAAAGCCAACAGGAGAGTCTTCTGGGGAAGATGGTGGAAAAGGAAGACCCTAAACTCACCTGGACCCACAGATACAACTACATGACAGTCAGTGTAAATCACCCAAAGACTGGCAGAACAAACTTCACACCCAACTTCAGACAAAAAGCCACACTGAAGAGGGTCAGAAGGGTGGAGATGTGGTTGGGAGCTAGATGGACTCACAGATCAGTCCACAGGAGGGAAGGAGTCAGAGAAGGGAAAAAAAACAGACTCTCACAACAGGAATCCCACATAGGGAAGATGCATCCCCAGAACACTTGGCCTTATTTTTTTAAATTTATTTTAATTTTTAAGATGTTTCTTTATTTTTGAGAGAGAGAGAGAGACAGAGACAGAGAGACAGAGACAGAGAGAGACAACAAGAGGGGGAGGGGCAGAGAGAAGGAGACACAGAATCTGAAGCATGCTCCAGACTCTGAGCTGTCAGCCAATAGCCCAATGCCAGGCTCATTCACAAGCTGTGAGATCATGACCTGAACACCTAACCGGCTGAGTCACCTAGGTGCCCTCAGAACACTTGGCTTTAAACTCCAAAGGGACCAGGGGCACCTGGGTGGCTCAGTCAGTGAAGCATCTGGCTTTGACTCAGGTCATGATTTCATGGTACATCAGTTTGAGCCTGCATTGGGCTCTCAGCTGACAGCTTGGAGCCTGCTTAGGAATCTGTGTCTCCCTCTCTCTCTTCTCTTCCCACACTCATGCTCTGTCTTTCTCTCAAAAATAAATAAGCATTTACAAATAATAAAAAAAATAAAGGGGCCAAATCTTGTTACTTTTAATGACCAGTGAGACTTGAAACATAGACTTTTAAAAATCAGTTGACTCAGCTCTGGGAGAGCTGGGAGCCTGTGCCCTTAAAGAGACAGCACAACAGAAAGATTGTGGAGATATAATATAGAAGCAGCAGTTTGAATAATGACTGATGAATATTGGAGGCAGAGTTATTTATTAATTTCAAAGTGTGTCCTAGAGGGATAGAAATCACTGGAGGACTTCTCTAGGAACAAAGTTACTAATCTCATTGGGTGTCCTGGAGGGACAGAGATTGCTGGGGTCCTCTGAAGGAACAAAGAAGTTCCCTAGCACCATTTCTCTCCCCTGCCCTCCTGCCTGAACACATGCCCACTTGTGGGAACCAGCACTATGCTAACTCTTGCTACCTAATTTGCTAACATACATCCCCTCAGTCTGCCTCTCTGGCAGTGGCAGAGGGGGATCCCCCTCTCCAGACAGACCCACCTCAGTCCTGGTGCTGCAGGGCCCCTTTTGAATGGAGCCCATTCAGGGTGATGCCACAGGCCTGAAATGTGCAAGCAGCACTGACAGGGGCCAGCACCATTCTAAAGGGACTCCTGTCCCAGAGAGAGGGAATGATAACCAGAAAACCACACACAGACTGCAGCCTGACCAGTGGGCTGGAGGCAGTCTACTGGTCTGACTGCTGTCCATGTCCACCAATGAAAGCTTCAGCAGACAACACAGGAAAATTTCCCTGCAGTTTGATGTGACTGCATCTCTAGCAAACACCTAGTCTGACTCAACCCAAGCCCAAGGCATCCCCAGATTGGCCCACTGACACCAAAGGGAAAAAACACTGCTAATAACAGGGAAAGAGAGGCATTGAAGGTAACTGAACTGAAGGAGAAAGTGGCTCAGCCACAACAGTAGGATGCACACATCCTACAAAAGACACAGCCCTGAAATGCCAGGTTCTGGTGAACAGGGAAAACTACACTGCAGGGCACTCCGGAATCTCTTCTTCATAAAGCTAGTACTTTCAAGTATAGGAGACATAGCTGACTTTCTTAACACACAGAAGCAGACACAGAAAGTTAGACAAAATGAAGAGACAGAGGAATACATCCCAAATGAAATAACAGGACAAAATCACAACAAGAGCACTAAGCAAATGGAGATAAGTAATTTGTCTGATAAAGAATTTAAAGTAATGATCACTGGACTTGAGAAAAGAGTGGAGGGCATTGGTGAGACCCTTACAAAGAGATAATAAAGAACCAATCAGAGATGATGAATATAATAAATGAAATTAAAAGCACAGTAGATGGAATAAATAATAGACTATGGGAAACAAAAGAACAAATAAATGACCTGGAGGACAGAGTAATATAATCAAGCAAGGTTAGCAAGTGAGAGAAAAACAAAGTATGCAAAATGAGAATGGACTTAGGGAATTAAGTGACACTATCAAGCATAATAACATTTGCAATAGGGATCCCAGAAGGAGAAGAGAAAGAAAATTGTGCAGAAAATTTATTGGAAGGAAACAGTAGCTGACAACTTTCCAAATCTGGGGAAGGAAACCAAAATCCAGATCCAGGAGGCACATAGATTCCCCAGCAAAATCAACCCAAGGAGGTCCATACCAAGACACATAGTAATCAAAATGGCGAAAAGTGGTGATAAAGAGATAATTTTAAAAGCAGCAAGAGAAAACAGTTACATACAAGGGAAAACCCTATAAGGCTATGAGCAGATTTTTCAGCAGAAACTTTATAGGTGAGAAGGAAGTTGCATGATATATTCAAAGTGCTGAAAGGAAAAAAAAATCTGCAGCCAAAAATCCTCTAGCCAGCAAAGCTACTGTTCAGAATAGAGGAAGAGATAAAGAGCTTCCCAGACAAGCAAAAGTTAAAGCAATTCATGGCACTAAACTAGCAGTTTATGTTACCAGAAATGTAACATAATGTTACCAGAATGTTATAGGGGACCAAAGAATAGAAAAAGAAAGATCAGATGTGGAAAGGGAAGGCCATAAGTAAGATCATAGGAAAGAGTAAGAAAAGTAGGAATAACAAAAGCAAGAAAAATAAGTATGTCTGTAAAAGTCAACTATTGTAAGAAAAGAGAGCTTGAGAAGAAAGGACCAGAGAAAAAGTATGAAAACAACCATAAAACAAGGGACAAAATGGCAATAAATACAAACTTATCAATAATTATTTTGAATATAAATGGACTAAATGCTCCATTCAAAGACATAAAATGATGGAATGTGCACACACACACACACACACACACACACAAGATCCATCTATATGCTGCCTACAAGTGATTCATTTCAGACTTAAAGATGCATGCAGATTGAAAGACAAAGGATGAAGAGTTTATCATGAAAATGGATGTGAAAAGAAAGCCAGGCAGCAATATTTATATTGGACAAAATAGACTTCAAAACAAAGATGGTAAAAATAGACAGAAAAACAAAGATAATTGACAAAGTACAGCATCCATTTATGATAAAAACCCTCAGCAAAGTAGATTTGGATAGAACATGCATCCACATAATAAAGGGCATATATGAAAAACTCACAGTTAACATCATACTCAAAGGTGAAAAATTGAGATCTTTCTCTAAGATCAGGAATAAAATAAGAATGCACATTCTCACCACTTTTATTCAAGATGGTACTGGAAGTTCTAGCCATAGTAATCAGACAAGAAAAAAGGAATAAAATGCATCCAAATTGGTAAGGAAGAAGTAAAGCTTTCACAATTTGCAGATGATATGATATAATATAGACAAAATCTAAAAGACTTCATCACAAAAGTACTAGAACTGATAAATGAATTTAGTAAGGTTGCAAGATGCAAAGTCAATGTACAGAAATCCATTTCATTTTTATACACCTATAGTGAAGCAACAGAAAGAGAAATTAAGAAAGCAACCCCATTTATAATTGCATTAAAAATAATAAAATACCTAGGAATAAATTTAATGAAGGGGGTGAAATACCTATACTATGAAAACTATAAAACACTGTTGAAAGAAATTGAAGAAGACACAATCATATGAAAACATATCCATGCTCACAGATTAAAAACAAACAAACAAAAATACTGCAAAAAGGCCATATTACTCAACTTAACCTACAGATTTAATTCAATCTCTATCAAAATAGCAACAGCGTTCTTCACAGAACTAGAACAAATAATCCTAAAATTTGTATGCAACCACAAAAAAAAATATCAAAAGCAGTCTTAAAAAAGGAAAACAAAATTAGAAGTATCACAATTCCAGATTTCAAGTTATACTACAAAGCTGTAATAATCAAAACACTATGGTACTGGCACAAAAACTGACATATAGAGCAATAGAAGAGGACAGACAATCCAGAAATGAGCCCATGATTATATGGTCAATTACTCTTTGACAGAAGAGGCGAGAATATGCAATGGAAAAAAATAAAATCTATTCAACAAATGATGTCTGGAAAACTGAAGAGCTACATGCAAAAGAGAGAAACTGGGCCACTTTCTTACACTCTACAAAAAATAAATTCAAAATGGATTAAAAACCTGCATATGAGATCTGAACCATGAAAATATTAGAAGAGAGCACAGGCAATAAATTCCCTGACATCAGTCATAGAAATATTTTTCTAAATATGTCTCCTCAGGCAAGGAAATAAAAGTGAAGTAAATTATTGACAATACATCAAAATAAAAACTTCTCAAGGCAAAAGAAAGAAGCAACAAAACTAAAAAGCAGTGACTGAGTGGGAAAAGATATTTTCCAGTGACATATCTGATAAAAGTTAGTATCTAAAATACATGAAGAACTTACACAACTCAACACCCAAAAGACAAATAATCTAATTAAAAAATAGAAGACAGAAACAGGTATTTCTCCAAAGAAGACATACAGATGGCAACAGACACCAGAAGAAATGCTCAACATCACTCATCATCAGGAAACTACAATCAAAACTAGAATTAGATATCACCTCATACTGGTCAGAATGGCTAAAATCAAAAACACAGAACACAAGTGTTGACAAGTATGTGAAGAAAAAGAATCCTCTTGTACTGTTGGTGGGGATGCAACCTGGTGCAACCACTGTGGAAACCAATATGGAGGTGCCTCAAAAATTTAAAAATAGAATTTCCCTGTCATCCAGTAATGGGTATGTACCCAAAGAATATGAAAGCACCAACTCAAAAGGATATATGCACCTCTATGGTTACTGCAACATTATTTACAATAGCCAAGATATGGAAGCAGCCCAAGTGTCCACTGAGAGATGAATGGATAAAGGGGAAGTTTATAGATAGAGAGATAGATAGATAATAGATAGATACATAGGTAGATAGATATAGATGATATAATCTATATCTATATATACTGGGATATTATTCAGCCATACAAAGGAAGGAAATTTTGCCATTTGCAAAAACATGGATGGAGCTAGAGTGTATAATGCTAAGTGAAATAAGTCATTCAGAGAAGGACAAATACATATGGTTTCACTCATATATGGAATTTAAGAGACAAGACAAATGAGCAAGGGGAAAAATAAAAAGAGACAAATCAAGGAACAGACTCTTAAGTATAGAGAACAAACTGATGGTTACCACAGGGGAGGTGGGTAGGGGGTTGAGTGAAATAGTGATGGGGATTAAGAGTACACTTGTCATGATGAGCACTGAGTAATATATAGAATTGTTGAATGCCTATATTGTACATCTGAAACTAATATAACACTGTATGTTAACTATATTTGTATTAAAATAAATAAAATTAATAAAACAGGAAAAGAGCCAATAGGATATTCCCAGTGAAGATCACTAGTGGTCTGAAACAAGGTCTTGCCATGCTGCCATCTGTATCCTTTATATGTATATGTATATGTAATATACAATTTTCTGTATTTCAAATCCTTGATATTCAAATCCTTTGAAATACAGAAAATTTGTCGAAAAACAAAAATTTTTCAGGACTTTATTTCAGAAAAATACAGTCAAAGGGACCATATTTACCCTTCCACTTGATAAAACAACAACACCACACATGAAGAAATGGTATTCAGGATCTAGATATCAAGAAGTCAAGTACAATGATCTCTGAAAGAAGGGAAGGGAACAACACAAAGACTGGCATGAATACAATACTTTTGCGTGAATATTCATAGTAGCTTGCTTTGTAATAGCCAAAAAGTGGACAATTCAAATATCAATGCAAGTTGTGTCATACCCATGCAACGGAATACTACTTGCCAATAAGCATAAGTGGTCTATTATTACCCTCTGCAGTGTGTGTGAATTTTCTCATGTTTATGTTGACTGCAAAAAAGCCAGGCAACAATGAGAACATACTCTGACTCCATTTATGCAAAATTTTCGAAATACAAACTAATCTATGGTGGCAGAAAGCAGATTGGTGGTTGCTTAAGATTGAAGGAGACATGAAGATACATGAAGTAGGAATGATGATGAGGCAGGAGGAGAATTTGGGGGTGACAGAAATGTTCACTATCTCGATTGTGGCAATTACTTTTGGTGTAGATATTCTGATTCTTTTTCTAGAAAACTACATGTTATAACTAAATCCCCCAAGTTAAACACTTCTTATAAGTAGTTCTAACAATTCAAGGGCAGCTATTTGTTCAGCATAGCGAAGCAAAATCAGATATCCTGATTTTCTCATTGACCATGCCTACTCCCAGAGTGCCACTTTTAACGAAATGGGGATTTATCCTCTCTGAAGAATTTAACTGATGGAGCATATTCAGGTAATAAATTATATTAGACATCCAGGCCTTTCCAAGGGCTCCTCCAGACTTCTATGTGGTACCATCAGCATGTTTATTTCAAAGGGTGCCATGTCAACAACCTGTTACACCCCCAACACTCCAACAGCATGTTGTGAATGTGACAGAGAACTTTCTACGATGCCCTCCTGGATCCCCTTTGTCAGATCAGCAGCTAGCTGATTAACTTACCCCCTCTCCTCCAAACTGTGATGGGTAAATGGAGGACGTGCTGATGTTGTGGAGGGGAAAAGAGTTTGGGTAGAGCTTGCTTCCTGTTCATCAATCTTCTAAGTTCCCTTCTCTCTTAATGGCTACTGGCTTAACTTAATCTTAATCTTAATCTACTCTACCGTCCTTGGAATGACTATTGTAGTAAATTAAAACCTCTTTCACTCTGGATTCCTCACTTGGCCCAAAATTACATCTGATATACACACCATGTCTGACCTTCACTTGAGGTAAACGAATTTTATTTTTCTTGAAATAAAAAAAAAGAAACTCTTAAAGAATAATTTGCATAGAGTCTGCCACCTGCTTTGTAATCTTCAATCATGTCAGGATCTCAAACAGAACTTCCGTCCTCCATTATGATAATACCTTACAGGTGCCAGGTAACTCCACTCCGACATTTGTACAATAGACCAAAATAGACTCTTCCATCATTTGTGATGGTGATGGCTCTTCAATACAATTAAGAAACAAATCAATTTATATAATTCCAGGAGATACTGAATTCTCGCTCACTAAAACTTCTTTTTCTTGATAGAATTGATGGCACGTATCTCTCTTTTGGTTCTAAAGCAAGACCATTTGCACCACACTTCCAACATAAATATTCTTGTAAGACCTGCTTGGTCATTTTCAAAAGAATATCCTACTTCTTTGGAATTGCAGAGAGCACCTTGGCAACTTATCAGTAATGTGAACCTTAAGAAAAAAAAATTAATAAATATCACTAAATTCGAATTTTCTTATTTGTAAAATACAGACTGTGTTTTACAAATACATTACAGTATTATTTTTTAGAAGAAAAAATTGTTAGCTGATGTAGATGGAAAAGTAACAGATTTTCAGATTGTGCCCCCAAAATGTCCAGCTCTATGCTATTTCTTTTCCTAAGTAGGAGCATTCATCAACTGGGAGAAATCAACTAATCAAGGAATACATAAAGGACAAATGATGGAATGAATGAATGAATGAATGAAGAAACAAATAAATAAAATTGAAAGTCTTGTTAGGGTCATGTTCTTTTTCTTTTATATTGACTAAATCAAGGAGCATTTGAGTAAAGTCCATCTCAGATGGTTAATGGTGGCTTAGATCTTTTCCCCAATAACCCTCCACTCCAAGTTCTTGCATTCACATATCTGACAGCAGCCACGTTTTTCCCCATAACAACAAAAATTAAAAAGATTTTCTACCTCCATTTGTGTACAGGTGGCACCTGTAGTTTTTAAATGCTAGTTTCCTTTGGCTGTTGAGTAGGTTAGTACTTTAAAAACTCTAGACAGGTAACTACTAAGCATCGCAAACAGGATTAAGTAAACATTGCTGAAAAATAAGGAAACAGTCCTCTTTTTTCTCTTTCTCTGCTAGGTTACCTTAAGACAGGAAACTCGAGAACACTAGCATGTGTACAGGTGGATGTCAATTTTTTTCTGTTTCTTTTGGTCTTGTTCATTCATTTCAAACAGGCCTATTAAATACGTCTGTCTGATAAACACGTGCCTAAGATCCAAGAAGAAGTGAAGAAAAAAGTCCTTTGTTTACAGGAAGGTTGAAAAAAATAGGCAGGTATATGTACACACATAGGGGCATAGAACACTGGCAGTCAGAACAACATATGGAAAACTCTAAACTTCCAAATAAGATTCTGGGCCACCTGCAAAAGTTAGAGAATCAGATTAACATTGCCCGTTTAGGGGAGCCTGGGTGGTTCAGTCGGTTAGACGTCCGGCTCTTGGTTTCAGCTTAGGTCATGATCTCAGAGTTCCTGAGTTCGAGCTCCGCATTGGACTCTGTGTTGATAGTTTGGAGCCTGCTTGGGATTCTTTCTCTCTGCCCCCACCCCCCTGCTCTTTCTCTCTCAAAATAAATAAATAAACTTAAAAAACATTTCCATTTAAGAAAAAATCTTATTACTTTTATTGATATTATTCATGGGTCAGAGGGAAACATTTTTATTTTGTTATTGTATCTTTCCTCCTTATTGAGTAAAAATAGAAAAAAAGGAAACAGGGGCGAGCAATAAATCCTGCAGCATAAATAGTTTGATTTTGACGCCCGGAGACTATTCCCAGAGATTCAGGAATTACCTGATCAAATATTTGCTTCTTAACTATGTTTACAGGTGAATTTAATGAGCATCTAGAGTGGAGAACCACTAAATATAATAAAAACATTAGAGAACAGAATGGACACAAGCCAGAGCCTCAGATTCAGCCTGGTCTTCACACTGCCAGAAAAGTTCAAGGATACATTCAGGGGAAATAAATTTTCAGATGAAAGAAAACACAGGTGGCCCTTGAACAACAAGGGGGTGAGGGATGCCCAAACCCACACACTAGAAACTCTGCACATAATTTTTGACTCTTGTCGAGAGCAAGATGGAGTCACTCATGCTAAGCAGGGGCCTGTGTCAAGCAATGACACAAGCAGTTAAGAACACTGCAGCCATGAGATATCGCCCACACCAGCATCAGCTGACCCCCAGAACTGATAAGAAGCAGAAGCCGAGGAGGTCTGCAGGGGCCCAAGACTGAGGAAATCCCTTTAAAAAGGGGAGGATTTTTGCAGCAAACTGTCAGACTCTTCAAACGTGACCCCTCTACGTCTGACCACTTAAAAAAGGCAGCTGCCACATGACGGCTCTGCTGGATTGATCTCTGAACAGAACTGAGATCCTTCACTGCCTGAACATAATCGGCTGTAAGTGCCCAGAGCTGACCAGGGCCAGGCGGAGGCCTTATCTCAACCGCATGACACCGACTGACTTTGCGTTTGGTTCGTTAACTTTCTACACCCTTCTGTTATCTTGTTTGTTGTGTGGTTTGTCTTACGGTCCTATTCTGTATGCTGTGTAAAAAGCCGAGTTTAGGGGCGCCTGGGTGGCTCAGTCGGTTGGGCGGCCGACTTCGGCTCAGGTCACGATCTCTGGTGCGTGAGTTCGAGCCCCGCGTCTGGCTCTGTGCTGGCAGCTCAGAGCCTGAAGCCTGTTTCAGATTCTGTGTCTCCCTCTCTCTCTGAACCTCCCCCGTTCATGCTGTCTCTCCCTGTCTCAAAAATAAATAAACGTTAAAAAAAAAAATTAAGAAAAAAAAAAAGCCGAGTTTAATCACATGGGCAGATGTCATTGAGTTTAGAATCCTGAGCCCGCTTGATAATTGTGATTTATTTTGCTTTGTGACTGAATAAAGGTGACAGTGTGGAAAAACACAACTTGTGTGTGCGCCTTCATTGCGTGCTCATGACAGCTCTCCAAAACCTTCACTGCTAATCGCCTAGTGTTGACCAGAAGCCTTACCAATAACAAAAACAACACATATTTTGTATGTTATATGTATTGTGCATGGCACTCTTATAATTAAGTAAGCTAGAGAACAGAAAATGTTATTAAGAAAGTTATATGGAAGAAAAAATACATTTACGGTCCTATACTGTAAAAAATCCACATATAATTAGACCCACACGTTTCCAACCCATGTCATTCAAGGGTCAGCTGTACCCATGTTTCAAAGACCTATTGCTATAAAGGGAAGTTATTCACTTCAGCAATATTTGTGACACCAATTAGAAATCGTGGGACAAAAGGTGAAGAAATCAAATTGGGCGCCATAAGCAGCCTCCAAAATTCAAGGGAGGATATAAGTAACTCACACTAGAAATATGAAACTATTTATATGTGTGTATTGAAAACAACAAATTGAGACCATATATGCACATATATAACCTAAACATGTGTATTGTTGTTGGAGGTTGTAATAGTTATTTTTCAAACGAAAGAGAAGAGCAGAATGGAAACAGAATGGAAACAACTAAAGACAAACAATATAATATGGAAACTTGAGTCCATAAACAGTTCCATGGGCAAAAGGAAGTAGTAATGCCAGGGCAAATCATGAAAAAAAAAAATGCTGATATTCAGAAGTAAAAATGACATCAAGAAAATAAACAAATGACAGAACAAGCAAATGAGGGTGGTGAGAGAGAGAGAGAGAAACTGACATAGACTATTTCCAGAACTAACAAAAGATAAAAGTCTTTAGCTTTCATGGGTTAAATAAATATAAGCCAGGATAAATGAGGAAAATGCACAGCTATTCTTGAGGACCCTTCAAATGCTAAAGACAAAGAGAAAACTGTAAAAAGACAGCCCTAAAAGCAGTAAGAATAATATCAACATCAGACATTTCAACAGCAACTTAGAAAGTATCTCACCAATACAATGAACTCACCAAATATGAGAAAACAATGAATAATATTTTTTTAAACAATGAATGAAATTAATTCTAAACCCAGATTTTTTTTGTATATACCAACTGTACTTAAATGTGAAAAACAAGAAACATATTCTCAGACATACACATCTTAGTATGTTTAACAAGCAAAAATCTTTTTAGGATAAATGAAAAGTCAGGAACAAGACAGAAATAGCACTCTGAAAAGGAAAGAAATAAT
The DNA here is from genome assembly GCF_018350215.1 of Panthera leo. NCBI lineage: Eukaryota > Metazoa > Chordata > Mammalia > Carnivora > Felidae > Panthera > Panthera leo. The sequence goes on from NC_056679.1 coordinate 224,088,197, forward strand.
TCAAGGAAGTTTCGGTAAAAGATATGAACATAAGTATTAGCAAGAAAACGTAAACGGTTGTGAAAAGGAACAGAAAGATAACATGTAGGGAAGATGTGGACCAATGTTTCAAACGATTAAATATCTAATATCTAAAATACACAAGGAGTGGAACCTGGGTGGCTCATTCAGTTAAGCATCCAACTTGGGCTCAGGTCACGATCTCACAGTTCATGGATTCATGCCCTGCATTGGGCTCTGTGCTGACAGCTCAGAGCCTGGATCCTGCTTCGGATTCTGTGTCTCCCTCTCTCTCTGACTTCCCCTGCTTATGCTCTCCCTCTCTCTCTCTCTCTCTCAAAAATAAATAAACATTATAAAAATTTTTTAAATAAATAAAATAAAATACACAAGGAATCTCTACTTCAAAAAACAAAAATAAATTATCCATATTACATCGAAATCTCAATAAAACATGGAAATAATTTTCAATATTTCAGTGAGAAGAAAACAGAAATGAGAGAAATTATGTGACTTTTGCAAGGCCACACCTGTTGCAAGTGATTTGGGGTTTTGCATAATTTAGGATTGTCTCATTTGTCGCTTAAAACTTGCTAAGATTGTTTACCTCTGTTCATCAATAGGGATTTAATAAAGTCCTTGGCAACGAAATGAATGTAAGGGAAGTGCAAATCCACTTTTCAAAGTGAGGATTTCCTTGGATTGTGTTTGTGAGACTCTTCATTGATCCCTTCGTTAAGAATGTCTTCTTTGATGCAAGCCAGTATTGAATAATATCATGAATTATAACTGTGGATGATGAAAAACTCACGTGGAGTGGGAGTGGGGCTGAGGAATCGACGTCTTCAAAAAGGAGGTGGGAGATTTCCAACTGCACGCACTGTGTAGGCAGATGAGGAAGCTTCTGTAAACACAACAAGAAAGGCTACCTCTAAGAGCAGAACCTGATTGTGAAATGTCAATTGGAAAAAGAAGCCATGATATATAATTGACTTTACTTTAAACTAAAACTCTAAGTTTTGTAAATACAAAAAAAAAAAAATTAACAGCCTTTTGCATCATAACTGCTTCCTGGGTAAGGCAGTTTTCAGTTTTCTGACTATGACTCAGCAAGACTCATTGAAACAATAGAAGACATGTAGCAACAATCACTAAATTCTACTCTTGAAACTAATACTACACTGTATGTTAACTAACTAGACTTTAAATAAAAAATTGAAACAAAAAATAAACTTCTTAAAGCTAAAACAAAACATAAATAAATAAAACCATAATGCTATCATATTAGTAAGGATAGGTTCCAGTAGACGACAAAAGAGTGAAGATATGCTTAAGATTAAAAAAAAGGATATGAACATTAAAGAGTACAAAAATCATTAATGCAATACGTGCAAAAGAAAACGAAAATAAAATAACGCTATTCACTAAAACTACAGAGGGAAAAAAAAGTAAAAAATGTTAACAAAAGTGTAGCGTTTTATGAGCAAAGAAGCAAAATATCTCTTTTCAGAGTTCATATTATCTGATCACATGCTTCAATTAAAAAATTCTCATTATTGAGGAGTAAAAAAGGAATGTATGACTTCGCTTGTATGAAATACCTTCGGTAGGCAAATTCATAAAGACAGAAAATAGGCTAGAGTTGACCAAGATCACAATGGAAGTAAGAATGGGCAATTGTTGCTTAAAATAAGGTACAGAGTTTCTGTTTCAGGAGATGAAACAGTTATGGAAATAGTGGTGATATTTGCACAGCATTACAAATGTAATTAATGTCTTAAACTGCACACTTAAAAGTGGTTCAGATGAACATTTTATACTATAAATTTTTTACAGTAAAAAAATTTTAGGGGAGTCTGGGTGTCTCAGTCTTAATTTTGGCTCAGGTCATAATCTCACTGTTCATTGGATGGAGTCCCTTGTTGGGCTCTATGCTGTCAACACAGAGCCTACACAGGCCTCTCTCTCTCTCTCTCTCTCTCTCTCTCTTTCTCTCTCTTTGCCCCTCTGCCCCATTGGATCGCTAAATAAATAAATAAATAAATAAATAAATATTAAAAAAAATAAAAACATATTTTATGAGTAAATTCATAACCATAACAAAAATAACTTCAGCTATTACTTTTAAGGCACTGTAGCTAAAATAAATGCCACACTCTCTCTCTCTCTCTTTCTTTGCCCCTCCCCCACACACTCTGTCTGTCTCCCTCTCAAAAATAAATAAACTTAAAAAATAATTTTAAAAAAGGGGAGGGTGGCTCCTGGGTGACTCAGTCAGTTAAATGTCTGACTCGGTTTTGGCTCAGGTCATGATCTCGCGGTTCGTGAGTTCGAGCCCCGCATCGAGCTTCGTGCTGTGTGGAGCTTGCTTGGGATTCACATTCTCCCTCTCTCTCTGCCCCTCCCCTGCTCGCTCACTTTGTCTCTCTCTCAAAAATAAATAAAATTTAAAAAATTAAAAAAATAAATGTCACAGAGTGGGGGACTATGAGGAATATTTAAATTAGATCACAAAGATGTTGACAACAAAAAATAAAGGTGCCGTTATGTTACTAATAGGTCAAAAGATAATTAAAATGACCAATTACATCTTATTTCCAACAGAAAATATTTCATAAAGTTCTAGTAGTCAATAAATTGTGTATATTTACTTCATAAATTTTCACAATAAAGCCAACTTACCAAAAATGACAACCTATGTTTTGAATTTGCAACATATTGAACAGGAAGAGTGTGTAAAAATATCCTATTTTTAATTACTTACCTCTATTTTTTAAACACAAGAATTGTTTGATATTAAAATCATTTCATTATCCTTAATATTATGATATGGTTGATGTATATTTTGTCCCCTTGAATTTTCTTAATAGCATGTCAAATATCTCCTTCGATCAAACCCCAGCCCCAGCACTCTATATGTATATGGATTTAAATGGGTTATTTAAACTTTCTGAGATGTACACAAGGTGCAGAAAGAACAGAATCGCCGACTGTCTCTTTTGGAGGGGAAAATGGTGAGGGAAGGTTTCACAGTGGAAGGGACATTTAAACTGAGTTTTAAGGTTCTTGGATACAGTCAAGAAAAAACAGCTGGTCAGCACTGGGAATTCTTTCCTCCTTCCTACCTCCACTCTTTATCATGTGTCATTTGTTCTTTTGATAAAATATCCCTTCACAATAAAATTTCACTCTTGTTTTTCTCTGTAGCCAGTGATATTCAAGTGTGTTTTATAGCATATATGGGCTGTCTTCTTTGTAGAGCAGGACCAGATGATAAAGTGGACCACTGAGTACAGGGGCTCCTGGGTGGCTCAGTCGGTTAGGTGCCAGACTCTTGATTTCGGCTCAGGTCATGATCTCGCAGTTTCGTGAGTTTGAGCCCCCTGTTTGGCTCTGCATTGACAGGGTGGAGCCTGCTTGGAATTCTCTCTCTCTCTCTCTCTCTCTCTCTCTCTCTCTCTCTCTCTCTTCTCTTTCTCTATCTGTCCCTCCCCCACTCACACTCTCTCTGCCTCTCTCAAAATAAATAAATAAATTTTAATAAATAAAAAGAAGGTTACTCAGTATAGACTGTTCAAGGCAATCAAAATTACCAATTGGGGGGGAAATTCAATTGTGCTATCATCTTCAAAAATGTTTGTCAAAACATTAAAAGCTCTTTTACTATTGCATATGCCATATAGAGAAGTGAAAACCAAAAAAAAAAAAAAAAAAAAAAAAAGTGTAGTTAGTACCCTGTAATTAAAAACATTAAGAATTAAAGTCCTTCAGTTCCTTGTGGAAATGGTAGCAACAATAGTTTGAAGTAAAGCATAAGCAATAGAGTCAGTGATATTGCAATAACTTTGTATGGTGACAGAGAGTATCTACCCTCAACGAGGTGAGCATTTCCTAACGTGTATGATTGTCAAGTCACCATCCTGTATACCTGAAACTAAAATAAGATTATATGTCAATGATACTTCGATAGAGAAAGAATAGTTTGAAGAGTCCTTGCTTTCTTCTCACTACATAGATTGTATGATGATACTAGCACTGAGTTTGAATCAAACATTTTCTCTGTTGTGCTGTAAATCTCATGAAATATCTTGGAGCATTCTTTTAGTGCAAAGTATCTGCGGGCTCAGTCCCTCTGGGACATCTTCTCTATCCCTTTCCAAAGTACTTACCTGTAACTTTGTCTTTCCTGGTCCTCTGGCTACCCATCTGGAGTCTAGCAAACATATCAGTGCCAAGATTGACATGACCAGCCATTTCTTCTAAAACTCCATTGACATTCTATTAGAATTTCATTTCCAGAGTCACCATTCGTATTTCTTTGCTGTCCTTTCTATATGGGAGCTCAATTTCTTCTTTCATCTCGTTGCTTATTTTTAAAATGTCATGTGCGTCTGTTGCTGACGTACAAGGAGGTAATGCAAGGACACACTCTGCTGTCTGTGCAAGAAGTAAATACGATACGCTAAGCTGACTCTTGTAAGATGACTGATCACTGAGCAGCGGTGCTTGATCATCGTGCTAATCTGTTATTTACGTAGTGATTTGTGAACTATAGAGCTAGCAGTGATGTTTGTACTTTATGAAGCGACTCACACCTCATATGTGTTGGCAACTGAAATTCCAATTGTATCGTGGAGGGTTTCAGTTATCTAAGTAAACTATAGTAGCAAAATCTATGTGCATCAGAACTGTACAGAGTGAGGACTCCCTGTGCAAGGAGCTTATGCTGTGCTCCAATACAACAATGTAAACCTTTTCAAACCCCAAAAATGTTAACAGAAATTTGTATAGTGAAGTCCTGTATCACTGCCTCTTAGTTTTTCAAAGATACATTCTGTCTTTTTTTTCTCACTCATATCTATTTGTCTGTCCATCTGCCTGTTTGTGCATCCTCTATTGTAGGTACCTTTACTTTAAAGTATATTGATAATATTAAACTCTCTCCTACATATTGCAGCATGCAAAACATTAAAAATAATTCAATATTTGCTTGCAGTAATTGGCTTTTTATATACACTTTACTTACATAAAATACACACGAGAAGTATACAGTCTCTGAGATTTGACATACGTATATACCTGTGGAACTCAAACATTCAGTCATATAGAGAAAATTCCAATTCCCTTACAACATCACGCTATTCCCAGTTAATTCCCATACCCATTTACAAGAGACAGGGACTATTCTGATTATGTTTGTATCATAGATTAGTTGTGTCTATCCTAGAATTTTATATAAATGAAATAAAACAATATGCTTTTCGCGTCAGTCTCTTTTTTACTCAGTAAATGTTTTTGACTTATCCATGTTGTTGCATATATTAAGAGTTCATTCTATGTTGTTATTCTGGCTGATTCTGATGTGAATAGCATCACATTTCTGGACAATACCACAATGTATTTAGCCATTTTTCCTATTGATGGAATTTGAGGGTGTTTCCAGATTTGGGCTGTAATAAATAAATATTACAATAATCATTCTTGGATAAGTCATTTTTTGAACATGTTTTCATCTATCTCTAATAATTCTGAGAAGTAGAATTGCTGGGAAGGACTGTATTTGTTTTGTTTTGTTTTGTTTTGTTTTGTTTTGTTTTTTCCTTCTTACACTGGTCTAGCTTATCTAGTTTTATGAAAACCTTCGAGACATTTCACCACTGTGTGAATGATTTGACATTCCTGTCAAAAATGTGTTAAATGTTCCAGCCGTTCTACATATTCACCAATATTTGATGTTTCATATGCTTTTATTAGGGGTGTTTTAGTCAGAATGTAATGATATGAAATTGTGGCTTTAAACTGCATGCCCTTGATGACTGATAATGTTGAGCATGTTCTCGTGTTTTGGGCTATTAGTGTAACTTTTTTTACGAAGGGTCTGTTCAGAAACTTCCACAATTGTATTGAGATTGTTGCTTTCCATTCCTGAGATGCAAATTTCTGCATATATCAAAATTGCAGTCAAACCCTCTGTTTAAAATTCCCTCCGAGTCTGTGACTTACTAATTCATTTTTGACAATGTGGTTTGATAAGTGAAATGTTTTGATGTTGGCGAATTTAAAGTATTCATTTCTAAGTTTGTCTATTTGGGATTTCTGTCCAAAAAAATCCCACTCCCAAATCCCAAATATATCCTTGTATGTTTGCTTCTAACATCTTTATGGTTTTGACTTTAATATTTATGTCTATGCACTCTCAGAAATTAATTTTTGCATATGGTATGAGAAAAAGGTCCAGAGTCACTTTTTTTAAATATGGATAGCCATATTTTTTGAGCACCATTTATTGAAAACACTCTCCTTTCTCCATTGTATTACATTAGTGCCTTACTAAGAATTACTTTGACCGTATAAGAATAAGCTTATTTCTACTCATATATTCACCAATGACCATGCTAGCCAATGGCACTGATAATATCTATTGCCAGTGCTGATGTTTATTTTAGAGAGTTCTTAAATTTTCTACATAGGTTATAATGCCATCTTCAAACAGAGTGTTTTACCACTTCTATTCTAAACTATAAGCACACCTTGTATTCTTTCCTTAATAAACATGTAGAATTTTGGGTAACATTTTCACTAGACATAAAGAGATCGGGAATCCTTACTTTCATTCCTCTTCTGAGAGTATTCAATATATTTACTATTAAATGTGATGTTACCTATGGGGTGGTTCTGTTGTTATTCAGAAACAGAGAGAGAAATTTTAATTTCTTTAAAAGATAATTTACACACAATCATAACCATACATATCTCTAGAGGCTAAGTATGACTCAGAAATCACTGATGGGTCATCTTTTTAGAACTGCAGAAATAAAAAGACTATTGTTAAAACAATAAAACCACAAAGAGACCATTTGAAAGGAATGGAATTTGTATCATGTGACCTTATAAAATGGCCACTTTAGAAAAAGTAATAAAAGAAAAAGAACAAGAAATAAAAGGCATCCAAACTGATGAGAAAAAAGTAAAACTGTCACTATTTGCAGATGACATAATACATGATTCTATATATAGAAAACTCAGAAGATTCCTCCAAAAAAAAAAAAAAAACTACTAGAACTAATAATTCAGTAAGGTTGCAGGATATGAAATTAATATAGAAAAATCTGTTACATTTCTATACACTAATAATGAAGTACCAGAAGAGAGAATTAAGAAAACAGATCCATTTACAATTGCACCAAAAATAATAAAATACCAAGGAATAAACTTAACCAAGGAGGAGAAAGACCCATATTTTGAAAATTAATAAACATTGGTGAAAACAATGAAAGACGACACAAACATGAAAAGATATCCCATGCTCACAGATTGGAAACACTAATATTCTTAAAATGTCCATCCTACCCAGAGTGATCTACAGATTTCATGCACTCCCTGTCAAAATACCAACAGCATTGTTCACAGAACTAAAACAAATAATAAAATTTATACGGAACCACAAAAGATGCCAAATAGCCACAGCAATTTTGAGAAAGAACAAAGGTGGAGGTATCACAATCCCAGATTTAATGCTATACTCTAACACTGTAGTAATCAAAACACTATGGCACTGGCACAAAAATATACACCTAGATCAATAGAACAGGATAGACAACCCAGAACCAAACCTATGATTATAACGAATTAATCTACAACAAAGGAGGCAAGAATATACAATGGGAGAAAAGACAGTCTCTTCAACAAATGGTGCTGGGAATACTGGGCAGCTACAGGCAAAAGAATGAAACTGGACCACTTTCTTATACCATATACAAAAATAAACTCAAAATGGATTAAAGACCTAAATGTGAGACCTAAAACCATAAAACGACTACAAGAAAACATAGGCAGGAATTTCTTTGACATTGGCCATAGGAATATTTTTCTAGATATGGCAAGGGAAGGGAACACAAAATTAAACTATTGGAACTTCCCCCAAATAAAAAGCTTTTGTGCAGCAAAGGAAATCATCAGTGTAACAACAAGGCAACCCACTTTGTGGAAGAAGATATTTGTGAATGATATTTCCAATAAGAGGTTAATGTCTAAAATATATAAAGAACTTTTAAACTCTCCACCAAAAGAAACAAGCAACCTGATTAAAAAATGGGCAGAGAACCTGCATAGGTATTTTTTTTTCAAAGAAGACATATAAGTGGCCATTAGATACTTAAAAAGATGCTCATTATCACTAATTGGCAGGACATACCAATCAAAACCATAATGAGATATCACCTTACACCTGTCAGAATGGCTAAAATCAAAAACACAAGAAATAACAAGTATTGGCAATGATGTGAACAAAAGGGAACCCTGGTTCACTGTTGGTGGGAATGCAAATTGGTGCAAATACTGTGGAAAATAGTTTAGAGGTTTTTCACAAAATTAAAAATAGAAATACCATATATCCAGGAATACCACCACTGGGCATTTTTAACCAAAGTAAAAGAGAACACTAATTCGAAAAGATATAAAGATATATGCACTCTTATGTTTATTGCAGTGTTGTGTTTTGATTTTTGTTTTTTGTTTTGTTTGTTTTGTTTTTTTACAGTAGCCAAGGTGCGGAAATAGCCCAAGTGTCCAGACATAGATGAATGGATAAAGAAGTGTTACCCAGCCATAAAGAAAGAATGAGATCTTGACATTTGCAGCAACATGGTTGGACCTAGAGGGGATAGTGTTAAACGAAATGAGTCAAAGAAAGACACATGCCATGTGATTTCACTCATACGTGAATTTTAAGAAACAAAACAAATGATTAAAGAAAAAAGAGGCAAAGTGAAACAAACTCTTAAATACAGAGAACAAACTGGTGATGGCCAGAGAACAGGTGGGTGGTAGATGGATTAAATGAATGAGGGGGACTAAGAAAAACAAAGGTGCAGTTACAAAATAAGTAAGTCATGGAGGCGAAAGGTGGATCATAGGGAATATAGTCAGTAGGATGGTGCTAACATTGCTTAGTACAACGGTGACGACATTCACTGTGGTGAGCACTGGTTAATGTATGTATAGAGCTGTTGAATCATCGTGTTGCACACCTGAAACTAATGTAACACTGTGTGTTAATCACACTTCAATAAGAAAAATCAATCAATGATCAATCAATATTTTGAAAAAAATGACCCCTTTAACCTTTCTTTTAATCATCTAGTAGAGTAATTCTCTATTAGAATTAACTTATTTCCCACCCCCGCCACAAGTCTTGTGGGCTATAGGTAGGCTACCAGTGTAATTTCATATTTTACTTCTTTTGGGGGGAAAAACACTATCTTGTCATTTTTAGTTCTCCAAATACCATAGGGTGATTTGTATCAAGGTTTATGAAACATAAAATATTCAAGTAAAACCATCGTCTTTTCTAGTTTAAATTAGCGGGTTTATATCCAAATTTCTTGTTTCTTCAACAGTAATTTTTGTTTTTCCTTTCTACGCTCCCTCAGCACATTAGTTAAGCTTGCATTATTCTCTTCCGTTACTTTTCACTGTGGAAATTAAAGCTATACATGACTTTAAAAATCTCCTTATCAGAGTACACATCAGTAAACCCCAACCATAAGTGTCTGGAACCAAGCTAATCAAGATTAATGCATTCATTTAACAGATGGTTACAATGTTATTAAAATGCAAATGATTGGTTTCTGCTAATTGTTCAACATCAGAAACAATTAATCAGGGCATTTTTTTCGTTTTCTAATAGTCTTTGTAGAGTTTACCTTCAGAGATTAACATAAAAGACAAATATGTAAATTTCTATCACTAACCCCAGGAGAGTCAATCAACTTGAAAGAAAAGTAAAATAATGATTACATATTTATACTAATGGGAAGAATCCTTTTAGTACTGTAATTTGCTCCTGAATTGTTTTGCACCCAATTTAACTAGTCTCCATATAATTATGTTTACCGGAATATCTGTTCAAACGTAATGGGATTTGGTGCCTTATTTTGAGTCAAAAAAGATAATCTGTTGGAAATAAATAAACTGAGATATGACGGGGTTCTCACTAAAACAGTAACACTGTAACATTGGGGTAAATAACATTTCAGATACACCCAATAATGTGAAATTAAAGCCCAAAATATTTCAACTATTCTTTCTTTCACCCAATAACTTTCTTTCTTCTTCTTTTTTTTTAAATGTTAATTTAATTTTGAGAGAGAGAGAGAGAGAGTGTGAATAAGAGAGGGACAGAGAGAGACAGAGACAGAGAATCTGAAGCAGGCTCCAGGCTCCAAGCTGTCAGCACAGAGCCTGATGTGGGCTTGAACTCAGGAGCTGTGAGATCATGATCTGAACCAAAGACGGACACTTAACCAACTGAACCACCCAGGCACACCTCACTCAATAATTTTCTATTGAATGATTCATTGTATTAGTTTTGTTCCTCTGATAAGCAGAGACTAAAATGTAGTAAGATATGCAACAGATGTATTGGGGGAATACTGGTGGACAACAAAAGGAAAAGGGAGTGAATAAACAGGGAGTTTCAGATTAGAACACAGATCCAAAACCTGTTGCAGATGGAAGGAGAATTGGATGATAGGAACCACACCCTGCAACACGGTTATGAGAATATCTTGGCTGGACCACTCTAGGGACCCAGAATGATAACTCATCAGAGGGTCCGTATGTAATTTCTACTAGAGTACAAAGTTTCAAGCATTAGAAACTAGTATAATCAGATCTAAACTCCCAGTCTTTCCTTCTCTAGCTCTAACTCACTATCCATCTAACTATTTACGAAAATTGGTGATTTAAATTCCAAATAACCTTGAGAAACAATACAGTGTATACTAAGTCTGTATTGAAAGGTATTGTTTGCAATTGAACTCTATGTTCCACATATACTCAGATCAGTAAAAGTTACAGCAAAACGATTGCATCTTTGTCCATGAGACTACTTGTCACAGCTAAAGTTTTTGTTTTGTTTTGTTTTGCTTTGTTTTGTTTTTGTTTTTTTTTGAGGGGACGATTTTGCAAGGCTTGTATCTTGCAAAGCAGATACACATCTTTGGAACTATAGTTTGGCTTCATTTACTTTAAATAGACTCATGCATATTGTTTTTAGATTTTGATTTCCTGACATATTTTAGGACAACCCTGTGCTCGTTGATAACTAAGTAAAATGAAGACGACTGAGGCATTTTTTTTCCAAATGATAAACAAGCATTTAAAATTAGAGACCAGAGTCAACTGTTAAATCATGTCTTAATATGTTAAGTGACAATTTGAGTTGTCCTACTTAGGAAAAAAAGAAGGTTATATATAAGGATATACTTTTTATAAATAAAGTTATGCAATTAAAGCAAACTGACTTGGCAATTCCTTTACAATGTTGACTTACAAATGACGTCATGTCATTCTAAATCTTCACTAACAAATAATATTCATTACTACATACTCAATTTGGCTATTGTCTGTACATTAATTTAAGAAAAGGTTAGTGTTGGGGCCCTGGGCAGTTCAGTCAGTTGAGCATCCAACTTCAGCTCAGGTCATGATCTCATGGTTAGTGCTTGATCTAGCAGTTCCTGAGTTCAAGTCCCACATCAGGCTGGTGTCGAAGTACCCTTTAGACAAATATGTATCTTTCAAAATGATCAATATAATCTCAAAATTAAATGTATTTTATCTGAAAATTATGACACTAACCCTATATTATAAAGATTGTTTTAACCAGCATAATGGATCCTTACCAAAACTTTTAAATTTCAAAAATATGTGCCTATACTTTTTGAATCTATATACTGATTACCTATATGCATTTGTACTTTATAGTTTTCACTTTTGCTACCTATCTGGTCATATGGTTTTCTTCAATTGTAATGTTTACTATTAAATATGTAATATGTTTGTTATTAAATATTAGAATTTAAAATAAAAATAAAAATGGCATCCTATATGTAATCAGTATATTAAAGATCAAAGTATGTTATTATTCTTAAAATATATGAACAAAATTTTAAATGCAATATGTAAATTTGAGTGTATAAAATGTATGCTAAATAAACCAGGTGATTTTTTTTCACATTTTCTCATTGCCTTCTACTTTCTCTTACATAATCTAGTGATGATATATTCTATGTCTATTTTACAGAAGAAATAGCTACATGTTAAAAAGAGCAAGTGTAATATGCATATTAACACAGGTTGTAAATTGTTTATCCAGAATTAAAAACTATTTTTGACCACGCTCAGTATTTTATTAATTTGGTGCACTTTTATTTTAAAATATTCTATATTTGCTTTACATTTTAATGAAAGCTGATTGACAATCTAAGTAATAATATGTAATTTTCCATTTTTTATATGTATCTGAAAGACATTGGTTTTTAACACTGAATTAATATTGTGCCAAAATTTCTGGTGACTCTCCAAAGAGTGAAAATAATTCACCTTTTTTACATTCAAACCATATAATAATGGCTTTGATAAGTAAAAAGATGTAAAAAATGGCTGGATTTATACAGTTGGGCTTTTATAATATTTTTAAGGAACAAATAGTTGGACATAGAGTTTTATAACAAATTAGCATAATACAGTTTTACAGTGACAACTAGTCCCATCACAAGCAAAGCAGACATTAAGATACGCAAGAGCCACAGATTCTTATCCTCTAAGAAAACCTAGACAGGAATCCAATCCTTATCTGGTGGTGAGTTGTAAGCATGGAACTAAAATAAGAGATTTAGATTTATGTTAAACATAACCTAAAAAATAGACCAATTCATTCAACTTATATGAAGAATCATCTTGCAAAGAAAAAAATCAAACTTTACTTTTTTTTTGCATTTCTATTACAAAGCATTCATAACAAATGTCCTAACTGACATATTCTTTGTTTAGGTGTCTGAATACTTCAAAGTAAACTTTCTCTAAGAGACATACAAAAATGCACTTCTAGAATCTGCAATATCTCCATGGATATATTTGAATTTGCATTCTAATTGTTATGCTAATCTAGCCACCTAAAACAGATACTCACAATTTACAAAACCACGTATACTGAGGTCTTTTAATTTAGACTATGACCTTGAAAATGTAAATAATTGCATCTTTCTTTGTATTCATGACATATAGTGTTATTTTAATTGTTTGGAGATAATGAGAAACAAAGATAGGTGGGCTTAATTAATACAGCAAGCATTGCTCCCAAAGAAGACAGATCAACTTCAAGGCTAATTGGCAAAAGTTTGAGGAGAACAGAAATGGGAGACTTGTAGCCACAGGTTAGACATATCCCCAGCTCTCGAGTTTGACTCACACAAGATTAAAACAATAATAACTAGTTGTATACATATAAATATAAGAAATTTCGAGAAAATTCTAGACTTCTGGTATATGTTGAAAAATGTAAACTGTCAATATCAGTCTATTGTTCCCATTGGGAAACAACATGTTGGAACTGAATATCAACGAGGCCACTTATGTTGTTAAATGTCCTTCAGTTACCACTTTATGGATTGTTTCATTAGTTTATCCTATAGACATTTGGAATGACGATCCATAAAAACAAACAAAAAAAAAAGTTGGGAATATCTAACTTATATACCATACTTGATTTTAAACATGCTGCATTAAAACCAAATTTGTTTTGTTAAATAATATCATTCATTTATTTTAAAATTTGCTGTTTAATTGTATTCATTTTATGGTTTCATTTGATATTAATATACACTTCCTCTTTTGGAAATGAATGCTTTCTTTCAGCCTCTGAATGCCATTAAACTTAAAGTGAGTTTCTTGTCAATAGTATATACTTGAGCCACGGTTTTATTTGTTGGTTTTGTTTGTTGGTTTTGTTTGTTTGCTTGTTTAAGTGGTATATTTACACCATTTACATTTAAGGCACTTATTGTGCTCTTAGGGCTTAAGTAAGCTATTTTACCATTTGTTTTCTGTTTGTTTCCTCTGTTTCCATTTCTCTGTTTCTCTTTTCTTGTTTTCTTGTGTGTCATGTGAACATTTTTTAAGATCCTTTGATTTATTTGTAGCGTTTTTGAGTCAGACGCTTTGTAATATATTTTTTGGTGGTTGTTCTGGGTATTTGTTCACAACAAATTAGCATAGGGTAGGTGGCTTAAACAACAAACATTTATTTCTCACGGTTTTGGAGGCTGGGAAGTCCAAGTTTATCTGACTCCAGTGATAAAATGCTGGGTGTCTTTTATTGTTCCACAGGTCCCAGAGGCTCTGTTTCGTTTTGTTTTGTTTTAACTGCTTTTTACTTTATTTTACGCATTTTCAAAATTGCCTTTAATGATTACTTTGCTTTTATTATTACTTTTTAAAAATTCTATTAGAGGCGTCTGGGTGGCTCAGTTGGTTAAGGGTCCAACTTCGGGTCAGGTCATGATCTTGGGTCCATAGGTTTGAGCTCTGCATATGGCTCTGTGCTGATGGCTCCCAGCCTGGAGGCTGCTTCGGATTCTGTGTCTCCCTCTCTCTCTGCCCCTCCCCCACTCACACTCTGTCTCTCAAGAGTAAATAAACATTAGGGGCGCCTGGGTGGCTCAGTCAGTTAAGCATCTGACTTGTGCTCAGGTCACGATCTCATGGTTTGTGAGTTGGGGCCCCATGTCAGACTCTGTGCTGACAGCTCAGAGCCTGGAGCCTGCTTCAGATTCTGTCTCCCTCTCTCTCTGCCCCTCCCATGCTCATGCTCTGTCTCTCAATAATAAATAAAAGTTAAAAAAAAAAAAAGTTCAATGTTGGCAGCCCTTGTGGTCTTTTCTAATTCATGTTGTGATTTTCCTTGTTTTGGGCATGATGGGTGATTTTTAAATACATCCTGGACATTTTGACATTTATTTAAGTAGTTTGGGACATATTTATTCATTTATTTAGTTGCTTACTTACACATTCATTCCTTGACTCGTTGATTCATTTATGCAACCATTCACCCCATTGAATTGTATTATGCAGACAGATCATGGTATACTTGTGAGGGCTGTTGTGACAATGACATCAATGTGCAGAGCCTTTACGGAACTACATTGGTCTGGTTGGTTGGTCCTTGTTCATTCCACCTGGGAGGGCAGAGGAGCTTCTCTGAGCCAGACCTTGTGTGGGGTAAGAGTCTCCAATCCACAAAAATGATAACGCTTCCTTAGCAGGTATTTCTTGTGGCAGAATATTCCCCTCAGTGACAAAGAGTTATGAGCTGCACATTAATGGCTATACGATAGCCCTCCTGAAAGAAGGCAGTCTCAGGTGCGATAGGAAAGGACAGTGTTTCTTCTGGCTGCTTACTGTCAGGCAATCCTCATTGCTCATTCTGCTAACCTTCTCTGGTAGTGTTGTCAGGGCCCTCAAGTCAGTTCAGCAGACAAATGAGTCTACCTGGTCCATGTTCTGTTGCCAGGTTGGATATCCAAAAGCCCAGGCCTGAGTTGCCTTCTTCCGCTGGCCATACTTACTTTCCGAGTATAAGAAAGATTCTAAGATGGTTCCTCTAGTCTTTGGGTCTCTAATCAATTTGCCAACTCTTTCTACTTTTCACAGGTCTCTTTTAGTTGTCTCTTGGATTATTTCTAGGAATTATACCTATTCTTAGAGAAAGGGTGCAAGCAGAGATTTGTCTATGCTGTTTCAGATGGACCAAATATAGCCGTGTCTGAATATCATTTGCATAACAACTCTTCATCTTTTGCTTTACTTTGTTGGCTTAGTTTTTCGGATATTTTGTTTGTTTTACATGAGCTATGGTCCTAGTTGGTTTACATCAAATCTAGATTTAAATATTTTTTACAATGTATTTAAACTGATACTGGATACCTGTTAACTTTTCATTTCTTGTTTTGGTTATGTATTTTAAAAGGATTAATCCATTCCTTAAATGTGAGAAACATTACACTAGGTGCAGTAGATGTATTAAAACTTGGGCTTTCTCAATATATTAAATCATATAATCTGACCTACGAGACGTTTAATCTCTTTAAGGTGACTCAACATTACTTCTCAATTCTATCATGCATACATTTTACAGTTGAACTCTCAAAAATCAATAATGCTTTGCTCATTTCAAGTGTCTTTAACTCACATTCCTGGAACCATTTGTTATATGCAATATCATGTTTAATCTTAATGACCATTCTACATAATAGGTTTTGTTATGCATTTTTCATAGACGTTCAAAAAGGTTAAATAACTTTCCTGTGGTTGAGCAGAGATTGATTCACATTGTTTTCATTTTAATCCTCATTTCCCACGATAAATTTTAATGAATATACCCGCATAGAAAATTTCTTAAACTAAAGTTTTTGATCATGCCATCTTGAGAAACTTGGAAAGAATAAATGTCAATTGTGTTTGTAAATGCCTATTACTATGATAAAATTGCTAGGACAACAACTTTTGTGCGTAACAGATGCCGACGATAATGTTTTACTTCCTAGTATTAGTAATCTACTTCTGTAAGCAAGATCACATAAAGGTAAGCACTAAAGAAAGTGTTTTCCTCAATTATATGATAGTGCCTCTTATCTTCAGAGGCAGAAGTGGCTAATGTTAATTTTTGATTAAACAGTAATTTCAGTGGAAGCTCTTCTTATCTATTTCAATCTAACCAAATCTTAAATTAACTGATGCTTCCTATGGCTTCTAAAACAAATATTTACTGGATGCCTTTAATATTGATTTTTCTCCTGATACACCTATGTTTTTTCTCCCACTAATTGAGTGAAGTGCCTACCAAGAATCAGTTATGTCTTTTCCCAAACCTGGTTATACAAGTTACATATTATATTGGCAATACATATTTTAATTAAATGGTAGCAAACCTAGTCTTTGTGTACAAAGTATTTTTCTCTTTAAAAAATACTTTAAATATTTTTAATGTTTATTTATTTTTGAGACAGAGAGAGACAGAGCATGAACGGGGGAGGGTCAGAGAGAGAGGGAGACACAGAATCTGAAGCAGGCTCCAGGCTCTGAGCCATCAGCACAGAGACCAACGCGGGGCTGGAACTCACGGACCGTGAGATCATGACCTGAGCCGAAGTCGGACGCTCACCCAACTAAGCCACCCAGGCGCCCCTAAAAACTACTTTAATATTGTGTAAGTATTTATAAATTCAGTCAACAAAAATGCTACTAAATTAAGTATTTGCAAGAAAGCATCACAATATAGGAAAAAGTAATAAATATTATAGAATTATGTTCTGATTGGCTTCACAGATGCTTTTAGGTTCTTCTCAAAATATTTCAAAGCCATTGAAACTGGACATCAGACTTTGCATTGTTAATGCGGTTTAAGCAAGAAAATGGAGTGCACGATCCAAGGAATCTTGCCTCAAAAATATTTTTACATTAGGAGACAATATTAATGTATTGTGCATCCTTATTCAAGATATCCTGTTTCACTGTTCCCTTCCATTAGTCAAATTCAAATTTTGGGCTTTCTTTATCTCTTTTTTCTATTAACTTTCACTTTCACTTATCTTTCATTCACTTGCATTAAATTTCACTTTTTTACTCTTTAATATGTAGTGAACAAATTAATTCCAAAATACTTCATCATCAAAGAACAATCTTAGCCGTTCTTTATATATAGAAGGATTCCATAAATCTTCTGTTTCGCAGTGTTTCCAATAGAATGCTGAAATAAAGAATATATTCCGAATGATGGGATTGCTGCATCAAAAAATACCATCTTTTTAAGTTTTAATACCTACTACCAATTCTAACCTCCAGGAAGTATATATCAGTGTATCCTGACAGTAATTTATAGACGTGAGTATTTAGAGTTGGCAACTCTAACAACTTGGGCAACACGGTTGGTTTCCTTCATGATTTTCTTATTCGCATCAAGCCTAGGGGTATTATTGAAACTCAGGATGATCAATCACCACATTCCCTAAGCTTTTCTGATACTGACCTAAACCATAAACTTGATTTCCTCCAGTGCTTGTCTCTGAATTCTCTATGGTTCCAAAAATCTATGTCCAGCCCAAATATCTATTTTCTGTCCCAAGTTCTAATGGTATAGTTTCTATATTTATGCTGATTGGACAAAGTGATACAGAGAATCATATTTGAGATTCTACACTTTTGACTCCTTTACATTAAAGGTATAACTATCTTTGGCTATCATCCAATTAATTATCACCCAAACCATGTATGAGCCTAGAATGTCCTTCAGACACTGGGACTTTAACAAATCCTCTGCTCCC
This sequence comes from Panthera leo, assembly GCF_018350215.1. Classification (NCBI taxonomy): domain Eukaryota; kingdom Metazoa; phylum Chordata; class Mammalia; order Carnivora; family Felidae; genus Panthera; species Panthera leo. The sequence goes on from NC_056679.1 coordinate 224,106,361, forward strand.
TAGTGAACAACTTCTGTCAAAAAATTAATTTCTCTTCTCCAATCCTCATTCCATATGCTAAATATTGAATCATTTCCAGGTCTTCGTTCTAGCTCTATTATTTCTATATTCTCTGTTAGAGTCTTCCTTTCTCCCAGCAAGGCTTAGCCAAAAATTGAAGTTCAACCTTAGATTACCTGTAAAAGTTTATGAACATTTCAAATCTAACAAATTACTCAAATAAATATATGGATTACTCAAATATGCAAATATCCATATAAAATAGATGGTGAAATTAAAGGAGTAAAAGATAGGCTTCAGATTTAGAACACTTCCTCACTTACTAGACAATAACTTTATCACGTCTTCTCCTACAGGTTCAGTACCCACAGAGGATCAAAGTCTCACATACAATAGATACGAGTACGTAAACATTACAAGCAGGAAAATATTACCCTATAATTAGAAATGTGCAATGGATTTTAAAACAATGTAATAAGCAACTTGTGAATAAGAAACTTACCATAAGGAAGAATAATTTTTCTCCTTGTGATAAATCCCTATTTATTTGGCTTCTTAAATTGTCTATGGGGTATGTGAAGATATCTCCATATTTTAAAAATTGGTTCTAATCAGCTGAAAGGTAATGTCAGAATCTCTGCTCTGGGGAAAAAAAAAAAAAAGCCCTTAACAAGGACTCTCTTTCACTTCCCACTCTACAGGGTTTAACAGATCGCTTCAAATCAGCACTAAGAGAAGTAAAAAAGAAATATGTCTTCATATTTATCACAACTTAAAATGAATATCAGTCACAATCCTCCATAAGCCCACACTAACATGCCCTTTCTTGTTCTCCCATATATCACTCATTTATCTGATTTTACTCAATGAATGTGAGGATCTTATAAATTCTCAACTTGCTACCAATGCTCATCTGTCTTTTGTATTTTAAATATCATGTGCCCCACAAGTCCTTCATGTATTCAGCACTGATTCATTTCTCCTGCAAATACTTTGAATGCTTATTATACAATAGATACTGTTCTAACCAAAGAGCGAAGAGATCAATACCAAAATTTCTTTCTCTCATACAGACTCTATTACAGGATATGAATAAAAATAACAAGAACATACCAAGGAGTTGAAACTGGTATGTAAATAAAGGGTGTAGGCTAAGAGAGACAGGGTGGTTGACTTTTAATGTTGTAAAGAAGAATGCTATCAGGTGGTAATATTTGAAGAGCAAAACATATTTGACTTGACAATGTCAAGGAAAAGGCATTCTTTGGAAAGGAAAAAGAAATGGTTAGAGAACAGGCCATAATTTTCCCCAAAGCTTGGTAAATGTATGAAACAAAGAAAGCCAATTTGGTTAAAGCCTGATGGGTGAAAGAGACCCCACACACTAAAGTCTGGTTGGAAGGTTTGGGTTTGGTCATGGAGGTTCTTCTGGAAACCTAACCAAGAATCATGGATTTTATTGGTGTTTAAAGGAGAACCAACAGAATTTTTTTCCCTAAATTTCAGTATAATTAACATACAATATTCTAGTAGAGGATATTAATGACAGGGGAGAAATGACATAATGAGTTATGTTTGACATATCATTTTGACTGCCATCTTGTGAACTGGTTATAGGGGAGGAGAATCGGGCAAGTGTGGAAGCAATATAAATGGATGTTTGGGGTGAGATATTGTCTGTTCATAAGTGAGGGAACAAAATATTAGATGCAGTTCATGACTTCCAGGGTGTTACACACGACTCAGGGCATGTGCCCATTCCTCTGCAACATCCAAGCCTCATGGTTCAGTAGCATCACTCCTACCTCCAAGTCCTCCTGGGTCTCCTCCCCGAGCTGCCACTTCTTCCTGCAACCCCCTAAAAAGTCAGTTGAAGAAAACAATCTCCTCTTTTAAACTCCCCTAGTATTTTATGTGTATCAGGACATTAAGCAAAAATGTTCAGACATTCAGAGACAGAATGAGAGTGGGTGAGGGGCAGAGAGAGGAGACAGAATTGGAAGCAGCCTTCGGGCTCCGAGCTGTCAGCACAGAGCCCGACGTGCGGCTCGAACTCACAAGCTGTGAGATCAGGACCTGAGCTGAAGTCGGCCGCTCAACCGACTGAGCCACCCAGGCACCCCTAATTACAAATATTTTTTAAGGAAAACACTCTGAGTCGCTTTCATGTCTCCACATGACTCTCAATGGTGCCTTGGAGACCATTATGCACTACTAGTAAACGTTCAAAAAGGACATGCTTGGGGGGGAGCAAGGGCTCTTATACAAGATGGCAGGTAAGAGTTGAGAGGCTAGTAGGAGGCAAGCGCGTGACCTGTGGAATAACACTGTCTCTCAGGACCTAAAGACAAGCCCTTCCATGACTTAGCGTATCATGCCTGAGGCTGGAATGCTGCAGTGTACTGTGGGAGCACACAGGAGAAAAGGCCCCAGCGGTTGGACAAGGCTGCCATGATAACAACGGGCAATGTTTAACCATGGCCATCCAGTTAATCTCTCATCTTCTATGTCTCTCCCTTGACAGTCCATTCTAGTCACACTGACTTCTCTCCTATTCCTCAAATGTGCTGATCACTCTCAGGTCTTGGCACGGACCACCTTCCCTGCTTTGCTGGTGTCACCAAAGAATCCAGTTGTCTGTTTTCTCACATCACTCCCTGTCCTGCACGTATGTCACTGCAGCAGAATGACCATCCCTAACTGTGTTATACGAAATACTTCCCATTCGATCCCTAATCCTCACTTGATTGTTTTCCTTCATACATAGCATTACACATACTCAATCTTTGTTTGCCTTCTGTCTCCAGGGGTGTGAAAGCAAAGGCTCTATCTTGCTTTGTCAACCTACACAGCACCTAGAGCTTTGCACCTAGAATGTTTGTAACATCACCGAATGAGTGGCTGAGTGGATGAATGCGTGAAAATGACCTCCGTGTAATGTTCTAGGATCTGATGAGAGCCTGCTATAAATATGAGGAAAGAGAAAGGGGAATCCAAGCAAAGCTAGTAGTATCTCGATAGGTACCTCCAGGGCACTGTAGACAGTTCATTGTGTATAAATGAGTATGAAGGGATGGACCTCAAGGAGAGATCAGGCGTGTTGACCTTAGACAAGTAACGTCAACATGCTTTCATTTCCTCTTGAGAATAACTGGTGCGTTACAGTAGCATCAGCTTTACATTTTAGAAAGGAACAAAAAGCCGCATCTTGTGGAAACCAGATACTGGAATTAGAATTGATCAAATTCTGTGTTGATAGCTTTGCTGTAGTTGTTAATGGTGAAATAGGTATATGGAGCCCAACTTTCTCTGTTTAATTTCCACAGATGGCAAGTCCATTCTCAGAGATCACCTTTCAGATGAAGAATTACAAAACCCTGTAATTCCTTAGATTCCTGTCAATTACATGACCAACGCACAAAATGCTCGAAAGAGCCTCAGAAATGCACATTTAAGAAGTGACCTGACATTTTATTATATAAGATTTTAGCGGGGCGCCTGGGTGGCTCAGGCAGTTGACAGTCCGACTTTGGCTCAGGTCGTGATCTCACAGTTTGTGGGTTCGAGCCCCACGTCAGGCTCTGTGCTGACAGCTTGGGGCCTGGGGCCTGCTTCAGATTCTGTGTCACACTTCTCTCTCTGCTCCTTCCCAGCCTATATTCTGTCTCTCTCTCAGGGATAAATAAACATTAAAATAATAATAATAATGTTTTTAGATTTCCTAACTCTGTCTCTCTCTCAGGGATAAATAAACATTAAAATAATAATAATAATGTTTTTAGATTTCCTAAATTTGGAATTATGACTATTAGTAAAGGATAATTGCTTTAAATAAATGATTTTTTTAGAATGTTATTTTCCTTGTTAGCCTTCATTCAAAAAAAATAGCAATATGCTTGGAGTAGATTTCTCACATTATTCTCATTAATATTTGTTTATTTGTTTATTTATTCATTTATTTATTTATTTATATTTCCAAGTTATCTGACAGAGCAAAATTGGCCACCTTGCAGATGAAATTAACCTAGATTTTTACGTACAGAAAGATCTCAAGGCTGACTTTGAATTGTGTTTATTAATTTTATTAAATTTATTGGAGGCTGATTTTGAAATATGTATACGTTTTTTAAAATTTAACAAGGGTTCAGCATATTGATAATTTCAGAGGAAATAATTTCTGTGAAGTGTATATATCCCTTAAATAAATTAGGGTTATATTGAAAAGAACACAAAAAAACTAATTCACTTGAATAAAAGAATAGTCGATGAGAAGCAATTTGAGATAAATTATGTTCATCCACCTTTTGCACGAACTGTAAGAATTACATATAAATCACTTTTAATTTCGATAAAAGAATGAAGCTGTAAAAAGGTGCGTCCTTTCTACAAAACAGCCTTTCCACTGTTGACAGTTCATTCTTTCTCAAAATTTTCTCTGCGGTTCCGTCCACATAACTCATGTGAAATCGTTTTCAAATCACTGCCATCCTAATCATTATGTTGATAATCCTGCTGACGTATAACATTAAGAACTAAAACTACTTTGCATCTGTCTCACACATAACCGATGCATAAACGCTCTTACCTTCCTTATGAAATACAATACATTCACCTGAATTAATGTTGCACGGTTTTTAGCGACCACTTAATAAACAGAAACTAGTCGAATCAAACCTCTAAGTGTCTTTCAAACAGTTTTGCAAAATCATACATGGAATACTCAGTGGAATTTGAGTTTTAGATCTAAAGCTCTAGTTTTTAGAGAGTATGTCTCACATATTGCATGGAACACATTTATACTTAAAATACTACTTGGGGGCCCCTGGATGGCTCAGTTGGTTAAACAACCGACTCTTGACCTCGGCTGAGGTCATGTTCTCACAAATCCTGAGATCAAGCTTCGTGTCCTGCTCTGAGCTGTCAGCGCTTGAGATCAAGCTTCGTGTCCTGCTCTGAGCTGTCAGCGCTTGTGATTCTCTCCTTGTGTCTCTGCCCCTCTCCTGTTCACATGTGCGCTATCTCTCTCTCTCTCTCTCTCTCTCAAAATAAATACATAAACTTAAAAGAAGTATGTAAAACACTATTCGTTCCTTATCTGAAATTCAAATTTAAGTGGGCATTTTTCATTAGGAATTTTTGTTTAACCTGACAACTTTACTTTCCCATGATCTGCATTAAGGATAAGCTCTCTTCAATCATATTTTTCAGGAAATAACATTGACCTAAGTGCTGGATTTTTACATTTTTCCTTAATAGACTACAAATTGTTTTTTTTTTTTTTCTGGCAGATTACAATTTCCAGGAGTGCTGAAACTGTGTTTTACTGATTTGTGTTTTCATCAGAGTACCAAGAAGATTTTCTTACTGACAACAGAATTCCAATATTTCCTTATCAGTATGAAATAAAAATATAAAGTAAATTCAAACCATTCATATGTTGATGATAGGTGTTTATTTCAAGAACGTGGAATTTTCTGGAAGCCCAGGAAAGGATGAGTGGCTAAGAGATTTAAGTATTGTGGTAGGTGTTAAGGTAACTATTGCAAGGCAGCTTAAAGTTACCTCAAGGAGACAAAATGGTTACATTGCAAGCAATCCAAAAAAACAGAAAGTGGATTGTTATTAACATAATAGTTTGGTCAGGTATCCATCAGGGGACTAGACGATAGTTATTCCATTTGCTTTCATTATGTTTCCACTACTTATCCCACAATGACTTCGGACACCTCAGTTATTCAACATGGTCTTTAGATTAACGATTTTCACATAAATTACCTGTCGAAGAGGTAACATTTGATATGTACTTTGTTTAATAAAGTTCATTTGATTGATTTTGTTTTACTCTTTTTAGTGTGACTATTAGAAAATTCAAAATTATATGTTCGTATGTATTATATTTCACACTAGACATCACTGTGTTAGTAGTATTGAATTTAAGTTCTGACAAATTTGGTAGCTCTAAATGAGAGGTCTGTTTTTATCTGCTCTTTTAACACTTAGAAATAAACTTTTCTTCTCTCTCTCTTTTTTTTTTTAATCTCATTTGTTTTGGTTCTTTTACCTTTTAAAAAAAAATGAAGCAGGAATAAATATAAGACCTAATTATACAAAAATGAATTTGTTTTCAGAATATATTTCTCATTTCATGCATAAATTAGTAATAATAATTTGACATTTATTTCCATACAGTAATTTACCAGAAATGTATCAAATTAATAAAGAACCAAAAAACATGTGTCAGCTCTTTTAACTGTCCACAATTTGCATTTTACTACATTTGTTCCTCTGAGAAAAGCGTTTACATAACGCAGTTTAAATTATCATGCTAAACTAAAATGAACATTTATTTCATGCTTTATTTATAATGTGGTTGACACCTAAACACTGTGAAATAAAGAATCCTACTCCTAATAATATTTCTCTTGGTTAATAAAAGTTTGCTAAATAATCTTTTTAGCATTCCCTGTGAAAATGAGAGCATTTATTATTTAAGAATTAGTATGTGTTAACTATTTCATTTTCTGCAAACTAAACCCCTACAGGAGTCTTGCTATTAAATCACTAGCTGCTATTTAGCAATTGTAGACAAACTTTGTGAACACGTGCTAGGTACAAATGCATTTACACTTCACGGATCAAGGTTAAATCCATCTTGTCTCACTGTCCAGGTGACTTAAGGCATCAGAAGTATTCAGAGATCATTCATTATTTCTTTGTCTTTTTTTAGCGTTTTTTAAATCCAAGTTAGTGAATAAATAGTGTAAAAGTGGTTTCAGTTGTAGATTTAGTGACTCACCGCTTTGTTACAACATCCAACGCTCATCCCAACAGGTGCCCTCCTTAATGCCCATCCCCCATTTAGCCCCTCCCCCATGCACCACCCCTGAGGTCACTCTGCTTGTTCTCTGTATTGAAGTTTCTTATGTTTGCCCCCCTGTCTGTTTTTATCTTATTTTTCCTCCCCTTGCCCTCTGTTCATGTGTTTTGTTTCCTTAAACCCTCTGCTGCTCTGTACATCTCATTTGGCCCAAAGCCCATAGCTAATAGCCCCGCTCCAAAAAAAGTAAATGTTCGTGTGAATTTAGCATTTATTTTTGATGTTGTATGTAATTAATTAAGTAAACCTCCCAAGAGTTTTGTCAGGTAAGTAGTATTATTACCATGCTATCGATAGGAACCTAGACGTTTAAACTTGACGTTTAAACTTGCCCTCTGTTTTCAAATCGGAATTCGCAGCAATAGACCCTGGACAATGGCACTTTGCTTAAAGCACTGATTTATGTAACATAAATATTATTTATTTGCCATTACACTGCGGCTAACGGTGCAATCTCCATGGATATTTTACAGTACTTAGCGATAATAATTGTTAGTAAATGCTATTTAATTGAGATGTGGTCTAAGTAAAAATGGAGACTTAAGTTATTGTTTGTTATACATTTTGTGGATATTTCATTTAATAATAAATATACAGAGAAACATATCTTTATTAGCTGAATATATCAGAATATATTATCTGAAATATATTTATTGAATACTATGTGGGCCAAAGTAACATTTGTACCGTTGCTCTACTAATAAGACCCTTGGATGTTTCGATCTAATTACACAAAACATAAGATAACATTTATCACACAGTGATTTTTTGATAATATTCTACCAGTGATTGTTATTTTTCAGTATACGATGTGATGTTCTTTAAATAATTTATGATTGGAATTCAAATTTATAGGCCTGCAATTTATTGAATGTTATTTTCCTTCCTCTATCACATTTCCCCTTCCTTTACACATTAATGTAATTAGAAGTTGTTTTATAGCTCTGTCAGAATTGTTAAAATATTTAGTGCTTTAAAATATTAATCAGGAATCATTACATATTCATTTAAAGACTTTCTGACTAACTGACATGAAGGGAAATGAAAAATGAAATATCTCCCATAAAGCCATTGAAAGAAAATAAAACTGTCTATAAAATACCCATTAGATGAAATGAATCCCTACGGTCCCCTGGACTTGAACTCATCAAACTTCATGATGAACGCTTCTTTGTCTTTTTAACGTAAAAATGTGTAGTTTTCAATTAACAGACTTTTAATTTACTTTAAAATTGAAATTGCTAATTAATCAGTTTCAAACACTAAATTTTTGATACATTAGGGGCTTTACTCTCCTATCAAAAATATGTATGGATAAGCCCTGCTTAAATAGCATTCATTTATATTGAGACAACTATTTGACTCATTTCCCCATTCAGATAAACTTTTCCGTTTCAGAAATTTTCTATCTCCATGATTCTTTTCTTTGTTCGCATGCTGAACCATCATGGTTGTCATCGTGCCTCATCATGAATTGGCAAGTACTTTTATGGCATATGGAACATGAATGACCTAAAAACGTGCCCCGTCCTGTAGATACGTTGGTTTGGCACGTGTGATGTTTTCATTCCAAAACCAACACCAGAAAAAGAAAAAGCAAACAGATTTGGAGTGTCCAATTCCTGAGCTGTTGTCACCATTTCAGAATGTTCTCTCCTTCTCCGGACACCTTCGTGTTCTCGGTCTAAGAAACTCACCTCTGCCCTGAGGACACTGCTCCCCCCTGAGAAATGTATTCCCCACAAGGGATGGTCGTTTCAATTGTTTGTTTTTCTACTTTTTCTCAGCCTTAGTGAGATAGAATTTAAAGACAGTAAACTGCACGAAGTGTGTCCAACATAATAAATTCTGAGATAGGCGTATGTCTGTGGATCAATCAGCACCAAGTATCGAACATATTCATCCATCTTCCCCAAAAGTTTGCCCCAGCACCTACAGCTGTAAACTTGTTCCAGAACCCTCCACCTGTCCCAGGGGACCACTGATGATCATTCTGTCGGTTATGTGCTTTATCTTCTCTTTTATTTTATTTTATTTTATTTTATTTTATTTTATTTTTATTATTTTTCTCTGGTGGCTTTGTATCCCTAGACCTTGAAGCGGGTAAGTCACTTTCATTTCCAGGTATTCTCTCTCTGCCTCCCTCTTTCTCTCGAATCTTTAAACAGATGTCCCATTTATTTGTTCCACGGTGTGTTCTCTCAAGTCTCGTGTCTATTTTAATATCTTCATATTTTCAGATGAAGAGAGATTTTTTTGAGTCCCAGAGGTGTTAAAAGGAAGCCTACAGCTCGTTCTGGAAGAAGCTCTCTGAGACCCAGGTGTTGACGGTGTCGCTTTCTCAGACACACAGCCGCACCACTCATGATGCTGTGTTCGTTCGCTCCCTTCCCATGACCAAGCCGGCAGACAAGCAAAACAAGTGTCAACCAGGAAAATGTCTGAATTCCACTGTGCTCTGCCTCAGGGTGAAGACTACGCGTCCCCAAATTTGTTTTCACCTAGTGCCTGTCCACTCATTTGAGCTGTACCCTGTATCACTCATGGGTCATCGATATACTTTTTTCCCCCCTTTATAAGATTGATGGTTTGGAGAAATTCCTCCAAAACTGTAATATAGTAACTATGACTGGTAGTTCTCAAGGGGTAAGTTTTTGTGATATTTTTGACGCCACTTCCCCTTGTACTAGTAACCAGGAGAGACTGTGACAAATTCCACTTGGCAAATGCCGCTCGAAACAGTAAATCTTCAAAACAATATTGTATACCATTGTTTTGGGTGGATGCGGGTAGTTCCGGTAAAGAGACAGCAAAAATTCTCTTACATAGCCTAAATATTGCTTGGCACTTCCAAAAGAGTGATGGATTTAAATGCATGCCCTAGAAAAAAAAGGGCATGATAACAAAAGATTTTAGATATCTCTTCGAGAATGAGACTAATTCAAATTAACAGAGAAATAATTGTCCGTCTCTGTTGTTACATCTATCACCTAATTAAAGAATGAATAAAATGTCACAGCAGAGGGAACGGCATTTGTTTAACAAGAAATCATTAACATTGTGTCTGTTCCTATTGAACTCGGGGAAAGCTATTCAGTTGATTACATCTGATAATCCAGCGACGACGTTAGTTCGCTTTAATCCACAAACCACGTGAAAAAAGCCACGCATCAGTTCAACCTATTTTTTGGAAGTGTAATTCTTATTTCACCTTAAAAATAAGTAGTTAGTAAAAAGAAGAGTTAGGACAAAATTTCATTAAAAAAATATGTTTCATTCACTTCTCAATTCCGGTGAAGAAATGGTTAGCCACGGTTATTTATAAAAAGAGGTTTTGTTTATAGGATTTAACAGTAAAATATACGAACATACGGTATCATTCATTTTTAGTCCAGATTGATTATTATATATTAGAATTCTTAATTATTTCCCTCACTAAGATCAGTGATTACTGATCAAATTATCATCAGTAGAGGATGGAGTTGTTTACATTATAAAGCTTTAAAGTGTTTTAAAATTTAAAACTTCAAATTTAAGATTTAAAACACACTCAGTTATGTATCCTTTTGAGTAAAATTGAGTTCTTGCTATATTTCAGGATTATTCCCACTACAAATATAGTCTCTAGGTCTCTTTTTCTGTTTTTATTTTTATTTTTACCTATTTCCTAGAGTTAATTATCACCGCTATCAATAGATGCTTTCTGTGTTAACACGGGTTTAGTTTTTATTTTTTACTTATTTTCTGTTACATGTTTTTAACAGTTCTTCTAAATCTGAATCTAATGAACAGGATACTTTGGGAGGTTCAGATACTAAAAACAAAAACCATCATGATCTATTTTGGAGCCAGAGATCTACAATGGAATTGAAAAATTCAGTGATAATATCTGTACTCTACATTTGCAAACATTAGGATAGATGAATACACTCGGCACAAAAACAAAGTGTGTCCTCAGCCTCTGTTATTTTAGGTCTCATGAATTTTTTGTTGTTGTAACAGATAAACTGTCTTCTTGTAATTACAATTTGGTGTCCTGCTGGGTCCAAGAAGTTTCTAGAAGGCTGGTAACTGATATGTAATGAAGTAGGTGTACTTAGGTTTGTTTTAATTGTTCATCTGAATTTTCCCTGGTTACTACTTTTACTTAACTGTGAGGTCACAACATGTGACCTATAAGGTTTATTATTTTAAGCACTGATTAAGGTTTACTTTGGGGGCATATGAATGATTGATTTTTTTTTCTATTGCTCTATGATCAAAATTAAAAGTCTGATTCTGCAATTTTGAGGACGTTCACACACACAAATATACAAAAACATGCTTATGTCCAGTGGGATATGTCTCCGTGAAGATACCAACAATTAAGTAGTGAGCCGGGTTCTGTCTTTTTGGGAGTTAAACTTTGTTGGAGAACCGTGAAGTCAGCTCACAGCTGAGAACTTAAGAAGTCAGCTATTTCTGCTTGTAAATTGCCCAATCCTTTTTACTAGAATCACTCACCCCACGCCAAAGTTGAAACAGTTAAACATTTCAGGAGCCTACAGTTAAACATTTCAGGAGCCTAAAGATACGTTGTGCAGTGGGAACTAGGCATTTATCCTCTTTAGGTTGGACATGCTCTGGAGGACACGCACTAGCATTTGCTCCTAATCAGGAAAAAATTGGGTGTATTAGACTGTGAGGTGGTGTATCAATTTCCAATCTGATGCCGGTGAATTTGACCACATACAAAGGTAACTTTAGTTTCCATCTCAAGACCGCCTCCCATTTAATCACACTTGCTGATGCGACTCGATTACTACTGGTATTCGTGCCACCTCTGCTATTATAGCATTAATACCACCATTAATTAATTAATACTGTCATTAATACTATGTGCGCACTCATGGGGACACACATACTCGCACAACATGCCCAAGTTTGGCTTACAATTGGCTGGTACATCTTTGTCTTTTTATTTTGACCTGTTTTTGTTTGTTTGTTTCTCATAGTAGTCAATGTAAACTATATTTTGCTATTTGCCTCAGTCAGAGAAACTATCTTTCCAAAACGATTAATGTGGTAATCTGACTTATTGCTACTATTCTAGGTCTACAATATAACATGATATGATATGATAGCATAAGTATCTGCCCCAATGTTCTACCCCAGTGTGTTTGAAATTATGGGGCGCCTGGGTGGGCTCAGTAGGTTGAGTGACCGACTTTGGCTCAGGTCACGAGCTCAAGATTCGTGGGTTCGAGCCCCGCGTCGGGCTCTGTGCTGACTGCTCGGAGCCTGGAGCCTGCTTCTGATTCGGTGTCTCCCTCTTCTCTCTGCCCCTCCCCCACTCATGATCTGTCTCTCTCTGTCTCAGAAATAAACATTAAAAAAAATTTGAGAAAAAGAAATTAAGCAAGTCAGGATATTAATAAAAGGATTTGCCAATTTGCGAGTGTGTGTGTGTGTGTGTGTGTGTGTGTGTGAATTTCTTGAAGTAATGAGTTTTATTGTGATGGTGGTAGTCATTGTCTATACATGAAAGAGAAGAAATGAATATGACTTTCGAGTACAAGTTCCAAAGCCCTGATGTTATTTTTTTTTTTTAACGTTTATTTATTTTTGAGACAGAGAGAGACAGAGCATGAACGGGGGAGGGTCAGAGAGAGAGGGCGACACAGAATCTGAAACAGGCTCCAGGCTCTGAGCTGTCAGCACAGAGCCCGACACGGGGCTCGAACTCACGGACCGCGAGATCAAGACCTGAGCCGAATTCAGACGCTTAATGGACTGAGCCACCCAGGTGCCCCAGCCCTGATGTTATTAAAGCCCTCAGATGAGAGGGCTTAGTGATGTCTCTGTTCTACATTTTTCTCCTATCCTAATGTAGCCCCTTTGGAAATTTCCACACGTTTTCGGGCATATGCTGCAGCGGTGCCCATTGTCTTGATTTTGAAATAGGCATAGTAACATCAATATGGAGGTCTTAACTTTCAGAGATAGAAACGTATGCAAGGTCTTGTGCTCTGTACTACACAAATTTATAATCTTCCAACTCCTATGCAGTTTAATACCAAAGGCACTCCACAGTGATTTTTTTTTTCAGCCATGTTTGCTGTGGGCTTGATGGGCAAACAATAATCACTGCGGTTATTAAGCTAGAGTCACGGGAGGTCATGGAAGATAGATATTGACCAAACCCATCCTGAGTCTGGTCGTCTGCATCTGACGCGTCAGGGATCCTGTGGTTAAGGTCTGCACTTGAGGCAATGCTACTCATAGCACAAGGTTATCACATACGACGCTGTGGTTTTCGTGACTCTGGAGCTACCTGCTGGTGAATTCTGACTTCTAGACTTGAGGAAATCTAGTTAATTATTTAACCAAGGTCTTGGAGTTTTTAAGCAGTGGAGCCGACATTCACTGTGATGGTCCCTGTCTTTGCCCTCTCGTCTCTCCTACACTGAGGCTTTAATTTAGCTTTAATTCTCCTCTGCCGTATTCATTCTAAAGGTTTCCAAATGATATTATAATAAAGTCCAAAATATTTACTAAGGCCCACGGGCCGCCCCTGTGGCTGCCTGGATCTACTTCCCTGGTATCATTACCACCACCTCTCCCGGCAACTCTCTCTGCTCAGCCCCGGCAGACTGCCCTCTGGGTTTTGAACGTCCCGCATTTTTGCCTGTGTCAGAATCTTTGCCCAGGCAGCTCCCTTTGTCTGAGATTTATCCACTGCCTAGCGGGACCTCCTGTCCTACCCCAACTCCTGAAACTCTGGACCGCTGAGCAGGCCTCTCCCGGGTCTCAGATTAAACATGCCAGAAGGCATTTTTAGTTCACTTAGGTGTGCTTGAGCAGTGATGGCTCTCCCTTTATTTCTCTAAATCTAAGAAAGAAAAATGTCTTTTTCATTTAAGAAGTTTGAAATTAGAATGCTATTTATAGCCAGGACACACATTTATAGACGTAGTTGGCTTTGTTACAGTGGCACCATTTTTTCCTAAAAGCCTGCTGTTAAACAGTCATCTCATACCTTAAGAGATGCTAGAGTTTAAAACAACAACAATTGTGCAGTGATATTTCACAAATCGCCCTAAGTAGTCTTCACATATCTTATGAGGTTGTTGTTAACACCATAGCCCTTCGTAAATGAGGAAACTGAAGCCAGAATGGAAGGCACTAAATGTATCACTAGGGTGAAACACAAATGAATAGATCATCAAGTCCTTCATGCAAGTGAACCGCTCCTTTGTGACAATTAGCCTGTGCTTGCATATGTCAAATGGCTCTCGTTGCACTGCCTCTTACCCCTTCTAATGTCAGTTCCTGGTCGTGATGGGCTTTTTATCTGGTTCTCTGACCTTCCCACAAGACTGTTTACCTCTAGATGCCTGTTGTTTCGAGTCAGCCGGTGGAAGCTTTCTGCTGCCCTCTGCTGGCTGCAGCTAGCCTTTGGGATTCATTCTTTGGACGCCAAACCCATCTCAGAGCAAATCTGGAGCCAGAAACAAAACCAACCCATGAGACACCACTGGGCCCATCACAACACTAAAAAATACTGTGTTCGATTATGACAGTTGACATTACGTTGGTCAAAATGAGACACCAATTCAATGCTGTTCCTTTCCCTTTTGAACATATCTGTGCCTGTACCTATGAAAGGGTAAGACTAGCATGTACCAGAAGCCATACCCTTCAAAGATTGGATGGTTAATGGCCTGTCCTTTCTTTCTGCCTGTGCTACCTTCTTATAAAATAAAATTTGGGAATGACATATTTAAAGTAAAGGCATTCATGGGGCGCCTGGGTGGCTCAGTCGGTTGAGCGTCTGACTTCGGCTCAGGTCATGATCTCACAGTCCCTGAGTTCCAGCCCCGCGTGGGGCTCTGTGCTGATGGCTCAGAGCCTGGAGCCTGTTTCAGATTCTGCGTCTCCCTCTCTCTCTGACCCCCCCCCGTTCATGCTCTGTCTCTCTCTGTCTCAAAAATAAATAAACGTTAAAAAAAAAAAAAAAAGTAAAAAATAAATAAATAAATAAAAGGCATTCAGGGAAATTCTTACATAAAGGTTAAATCTTTATTGCAGCCTCTTGACCTGGTATATTCTGAGAAAAATGGCACACCGTTCAGTAAGCCTTCTTAATAGAGCAAGAAATGTAACCTGTGAATCTATGACACGGCAGCGTTCCCGTCCTACTGACTGAACGCCATCTGCTTCGCCACACGGCGTGCTCTGCGCTTCTATCCAAATCGACGTATGTTCCTGACGCATGTCATTGTCAACTACATGGTCATCCTCTCCCCAGCCTGGTAGGAACAATAATCACTTCTCCTATGCTGGCCACCCATTTCACCCAGGTAACTATTTTCTCCATGTACCCTATTGGCAAGTGGGAGACACTTTTTTTTCCTACTTCTTTTTTATTTGTCTGGATTTGTTGAATTCCCTTTAGCGAACGGTCTTACCTTTGTGGTTGAAGACGGCAAAAATTCCACGCCGATGAACGTTTATTCTGAGAGTAAACAAACTAAATCAATGAACTACTTAATGAAGGGAAGCCCGGGTGAAGTTGGAAAGAGGAATGGCACAAATGGAGGACAGCTTCAGCTTTGTCACTGCCAAGATATGGGTGACAGAGTAAATATGTCACGTTGGTTTGTGGTCAGGATATGTCTCTCTCCCTCATTTTTCTAAAATTTATTTTTTATGGATAGGGAAATGAAACATTCACTTTTGATGACTAGTTCTATGAGTCATGAAAAATGAATATGGTTGTATAAATACCACTGAAGTCAAGACACAGAAGTGTCATCACCCACTAAAATTTCTTCTTGCTCAAACCCAGCCTTCACTTCCAGCATCAATGGTTTGCTTCTGTCCCCTGTACTTGTCCTCTTTTCAGAACATCATAGGGATGGAATCGTAAAGTAAGTAACTTTGTGAATCTGATGTTTTTCACTTGGGATACATGTGTTTGAGATTTTCAAATTATATTGCATATCAACAAATTCTTGGGGCGCCTGGGTGGCTCAGTCGGTTGGGCGTCCGACATCGACTCAGGTCATGATCTCGCCGTCTGTGAGTTCGAGCCCCGCGTCCAGCTCTGTGCTGACAGCTCAGAGCCTGGAGCCTGTTTCAGATTCTGTGTCTCCCTCTCTCTCTGACCTTCCCCCATTCATGCTCTGTCTCTCTCTGTCTCAAAAATGAATAAACGTTAAAAAAAATTTTTTTTAATTCTTTTTTTATCACTGAATATATTTCAGTGTATGGATGTATCACACATTGTGTAGCCATTCACAAGTTGTTCTCTAGTGTCTGATAATTAAGAATAAAATTATTATAAGGGCGCCTGGGTAGCTCAGTCAGTTAAGCGTCCAACTTCAGCTCAGGTCATAATCTCGAAGTTCGTGAGTTCGAGCCCCGCGTCGGGCTCTGTGCTGACAGCTCGGAACCTGGAGCCTGTTTCAGATTCTATGTCTCCTTCTCTCTCTGGCCCTCCCCCACTTGTGCTCTGTCTCTTTCTGTCTCTCAAAAATAAATAAACGTAAAATTTTTTTTTAAGAAATTAAATTGTTATAATTAATACAGGCTTTGTGGGAACACAAATTTTAATTTCTTTTGGTCACCTGCCTAAGAGTAGAATGAAGTTTTCGGGTGATAAGTGTATACTTAAGTCTATGATTAACTGCCAGAAAAGTTCTATCAAAGTGTGTGCAACATTTTTAATTCCCGCAAGATATCTAAGAATTTCAGTTGCTCTGTATCTTTGCCAGTACTTATCATCATAATTAAGAATAGTTTCAAGATTACAATAGTTTCATAGTAATATTTCATCGTGGTTTAGACTAGTATTGCTCTAATTATTAATGATACTGATCACATTTTTGTGTATCCATTTGCCATCTGTATATTTTCTTTGGTGTAGTCTATGTTCAAATTTGTGTCCAATTCTTATGAGAATGTTTAGTGTAGAATTGTTGATTTTGAGTGTTCTTTGTATATTTGGATAAGAGTATTTTGTCTTTTCACGCCTTTAGTGTTGTCTTTGCAGAAGAAAATTTTAATTGTGATGAAATTAATTTTACCAATGTGTTCTTTTGTGGGTCATGTTTGGGTTATCATATCTAGAAAACTTTGCCTTAGAAATGTTGCCGAATTTTTCAACAGTTTTCGTCTAAAAGTTTTACACATTTACATTCTACATGCCACTCTATAATCCACCTTGAATTAATTGCTATGTAAGGTGTGAAGCGTGCATTGTTTTATTTTTTTGCATAGGGATGTACAAATGTTCTAAATCATTTGTTGAAGGGAGTGGGTTTTCTTTTTCTTCATAGAATTTTCTTTTTACTTTTGTCAAAAGTCAACGGACCATATCCATTTGAGTCTATTTTGAGACTCTCTATTCTGCTATTTTTATCTATGACTTGATAATTGTACCATTAGTGCAGGTATTGAAATCAGCTAGTATGACTCTAGCAACTATGTTCCTCCTTTCACAATTATTTTGTTTACTATATTCCCTTTCAAGTCCATATAAATTTTAGAGCAGCATGCATGTCCAAATCTGCAAAAATTCCTGCTGAAATTTTGATAAGGGTTGTGTATAGATTATGAGTAGAATAATGGGTTGCCAGGATCTCTTTTCATTTATTAATTAGTGGCTCTGGCAATTACTAGATGCATATCATTTAAAAATCTAATTAAAGATAGCATTTTACCAGTTCAAGTAAATTTTTTATTTTAAAGCCCTGTAGGTGTCTTTTTCGTCTTCATTTTATGTAACGATGGTCATAAATATATTACACTTTCATATATAATGTATTGAAAACCCTACTAGAAAGGTTTATAAATTTAGGTTTCGACATTTATAACTATTTTAAATAACAAGACAATGGTCTTATATTTACCAAATATTTACTTTCACCTTCATTCTCACAGTCCAAAGATTTCCTCTTTAATGATTTTTTTTCAAACCTGAAGGATCTTCTGTAGTATTTTTTAGAGAAAAACTTTTCACAAAAACTTTTTTTTTCTTCATCTTAGAATATCTTTATTTAGCATATATTCTTCAAGGTTATTACTCCAGGATTGAGATTTTTTGGAGGTTTGTCCCTCTCTCCCCCCAACAGTTTAAATATGTTGTCCAAATGTCTTGTAGGCAGCATTTTTTCTGCATGAATTTCTAAAAGAAACTCATAGCAATTTGAATTATTCATCCCCTATATACAAAATTTCCTTATCCACTCTCTGCATTCTGGATAATATATGTTTTACTTTGAATTTTCACCTCTTTGATCATGATGTGCCTGGGTATGACTTATACTTTCCAAAGTCTGAACTTCTTTAATGTGTACGTTTATGATTTTTAAACCAAATTTGGAAAATTTTCAGCATTACCTTTTTTTTTCTTTTTTTAAAATTCTGAATAGAACTTGTCTTCGTTCCTTCTTTGACCCCAAATTAACAAATGTTAGACTTTTTTATAGTCCCAAAACATCTGAGGCTCTATTCTTTATTTTATCTCTTGCTTTTTCCTCTGTTCTTGAAATGGGTTAGATTCTATCGATATATCATCAAGTTCTTGAACATTTCCTTCTATCGTCTACATTCTGCTACTAAGCTCTCATGGTGAATTTTTATTTCAGATGTTGTTAATTTCAGTTCTAACGTGTCCACTGTACTTGTTATTTCTCTAAACGTTTATTTATTTTTGAGAGAGAGAGAGAGAATGGAAGAAAGGCAGAGAGAGAAGGAGACACAGAATCCAAGCAGGCCCCAGGCTCTGACAGCAGCTCAGAGCCCAATGCGGGGCTCGAACTCACAAACTGCGAGATCATGACCTGAGCCGAAGTCTGATGCTTAACCAACTGAGCCACCCAGGCGCCCCAAGAGCTTCCCTCTCTCTACCATGTGGAACACAGTTCGAATACCTACTTTAAAATCTTTCTCAACTTGGAGTTCGCAGCTGTTACTTGGTCATACTTTGTAGTTTTTATTAAGTCGTGTAATTTTGTTTTGGACTTCGGACATTTTCAATATTATTTTGGAGACACGTGATTCTTTTAAAATCATTTGGAAAATGTTGAAATGTCTGTTTGTTTTTGTTGTTGTTGTTTGTTTGTTGTTTTTTCAGGCAGTTAACGTGGTTAGGTTAATCCCACAGATCTGTCTCATCTCTGTAAGTGGTGATTCCAGGATCAGTCCAGCTTCCACGGCCTTTGTTATGCTGTTTGTGCACATACCGTTTAGAGGTTCACCTGGGATTTGGATAGTTCCTATCAGGGTTCAGTAGTTTTTTCTATACAACATTTTTTTAAATATTTTTATTTTAATTTTTGAGACAGAAAGAGACAGAGCATGAGCAGGGGAGCGGCAGACAGAGAGCGAGACGCAGAATCTGAAGCAGGCTCCAGGCTCCGAGCTGTCAGCACAGGGCCCGACGCGGGGCTCGAACTCACGGACCATGAGATCATGACCTGAGCCGAAGTCGGACGCTCAACCGACTGAACCACCCAGGTGCCCCAGTATTTTTTTTTTCTATAAAGAGTTAGATGATATTTTCGGTGTCGTGGACTACATATGGTCTCTTTTGCATGCTGTTGTTTGTTGTCTGCTTCCTTACTTGTTGTACAGCTCTTAAAAATATAAAACTATTTTGGGGCACCTGGGTGGCTCAGTCGGTTAAGCGGCCGACTTCGGCTCAGGTCATGATCTCAAGGTCCGTGAGTTCGAGCCCCGCATCGGGCTCTGTGCTGACAGCTCAGAGCCTGGAGCCTGTTTCAGATTCTGTGTCTCCCTCTCTCTGACCCTCCCCCGTTCATGCTCTGTCTCTCTCTGTCTCAAAAATAAATAATAAAACGTTAAAAAAATTTTAAAAAAATATATAAAACTATTTTTAGCTCATGGGGCTGTGCTCATCTGGGCTGCATTGTTCTGTGGAATGCAGTTGTGCAAACCTGATTTATAGACTCTTTGGTTCTCAAAACCTCTGCAGTGCTTCTTGGAGTCTGTTGTTCTGTGAATGGCAAGCTTGAGATATCAATTGATCCCCACAGAGAATGACAGGATCAGAATCACAGGACCAGGATGAGGGTCATCTCTCACCAGGATCTCCTTCACAGTCTCTGGATCCCAGGGGCCACTTTTCCTGATTTTTCTGGCCCCAAACAAACACAGATTTGTCTCAGAGTCTCACCCACTTTACTCCGCTGCTCATGTCCACACACATGAGCTGCGCTCAGAGAAAAGCAGAAAGAAAGAGAAAGGGGGAAAAATAACAGAACTCTTCCCACGCTCTGGATGACACGACTCCTAATTCCTGGTCCCTGTGGACGGAGATGTAGGAGTTCTGTCACAGGTGTGCGGTGTTTGCAGCTTTGCTAACGGAGTACAGTTTCGTGGGTGACACTGTCCCCAGAGCAGGGCTTGGAGAAAAAATTGCATGACCCTAAACTCTTGAGCTTTGTAGCGAAAATTGCCATTTTTGTGGTTCCCATGTTCTTCACAGTTCATCAAGCTGGGCCACCCTTGGGTGATGAAAGAAGGAAGAAAAAATAGAATACTCCCCAGCAAACCAGTCCTCAATTTGGACTTCCTATTCCAATACACCTGCTATCGTTTACTTAGAATTAAGGATTTTTAGTTGCAGTCTGTGGAAGGAATAGGGTGGAAATGAGCTCACTCTACCTTTGCCGACCACAGATCCCTCCACATACGTTTTCAAAATATGTTCCCCGTGCATCTAACTCATAGATTTGTGTGCTTGTATTCTGAAGGTCCTTCCATTTTCAAATATGTGGAAGGATATGGGAGAACCAAATTGACTAAATATTTGGGGAACTACGAATTTTACCAGCTTATGCACAAGACACACAGCTCCAAAATAGACTTTAATATGGGGGGTTGTGTTAAAAATTTACTTTACAAAAGTAATGACAAAATAAAATTGTCAAAATCTCTGGCAATATTTATAGCCATGAATTACAATGAGAAAGCGGAAGGTAATTTAAAACTGAATTTGTGCCCGCATCTGCTAGGGGGAAAAAATGCACTCTGATTGCACACACATACACATTTTTATTTGATTTCACAGAACAACGAAAAACTGGAAGTCGATCATAAAAAAGTATGACAGCAAAATATACAATTCATGGTTTCAATAGCTTTTCCATTGTCAACTTTCTAAGAAATGGGTCCATGGCCCCCACATTCATCAACGGAAGAAATCTTTCCAGTGTCAAAATGAATTGGGCATGAATAAATATAACTTGCCAGATATCAGGGAATCTACAGAATTTTAACTCTTATAAAGCTGTCAGTGTGAGCTACATCTTACGAAAACATATCTCAATAGTTTATGACACAGAATTTCTACAACATTTGCCAGATAACAGAGAATTTATGCAATATTCGCCGTTAACATTTTCAAAATTATGTTTATATGGATAGAATCGTAATTTTACCTTTGTTTTCATTATGCGAAATCGGGCAATCACAAGGTTCATTAATATAGACACGGAGATATAGTTCAATAATCAACATAAGTATTAAAACATGCACCTACTGCTATAAGACCCTGGTACACCTGAAGGGATACTCTAGGCACGCACGGTAAATAGGAAGTGACTTCATATTAATTATACCAAAAAACGAATATAAGTACATTCATTAATATGACTACAAAACAAAACCTTCAGCAGCATAATCATAAAACAAAACCTTTGATATCCATAACGTGAGGACAGATAGAGTGTTTTATAAAGTTCCGGTCAGAATACTGTTGCTGAAAATTCATAGATGTCTTCTATCTGTAAAATGTGTTGTTCTTAATAGCAAATCTAGAGAAGCTGTGTGAGCTGCAAGAATCTCACAAGAGTGACACTGGAAACAAGAAGAAAAATCTTTGCTGTCCCGGGCGGTCAGGAAAGATTTTGCTGATCAATGATTTTGAGCAGACAGCCGACAGTTTAGAAAAACCCGGGCTGTGAGACATTTGAATATATTAGAAAAGAGCATCCTGGGCCCGAGGGAATAATCGTCACAAGCATTGACTTATAGGAGGATATTTGCCATGGGACAAATAAGGAGGTTTACCAGTTGTGGTTACATCGGTGGGGGCAGGGAGGTACGGGGGGGGGGGGGGGGGGAGGGGGAGTAAGGAGGAGCCTCGTGGATATTTATTTGGTCAGAGAGGGAACTGAGGGTTCACTTATAAGTTTTGTAATCCTTGTAAGTTTTGACAAGCTCTTTGCCTTTTATTCTATGTGAGGTGATAAGCCATTTAAAAGATTTAGGCAAATGAATGCCATATATTTTAGAGGTATGACTCTGGCTCTTAAGATAGAGCATCGGGGAGAATATTTTGCAAACAACAAAATTAGAAAATTTAGTGTCAAAGCTTGACATCGATTATGTGGCAGATATTTCCAGGGCTCATCGATATTTTTTCGTATATAATATATTTATGTGGAATATAGCCATATCACTGGTTTAAAAAAAAAAAGAATGTGAGATGTGAATAATTTTTGTTTTAGCAGTTAATGAATCTTCTCCTAACTAAAGCAGACATGTTACCTTGAAATGGTTTTGCTGCCTTTGTAAAAATATAAAAACATAATAAAAATTTAATGGCCAGACTGAAAATCTCAACATCTGTTAGGAAGGAAAACTTCTCGAAAGACAGACCAAATGCACTTAAGCCTGTGTATCTGAGTGAAGGGATTAGAAGGAATCAGCATATTCTGTATGCTGTTTGTTTTTAACGAGCTACTCTGAAGGACATATGATCACAGGCAGGAATTAGCTGTTTCTTTTAAATTTATTGTTAATGTTTATTTGTTTATTTTGAGAGAGAAAGAGTGTGTGCCCAAGCCATGGAGGGGCAGAGAGAGAGGGAGAGAGAGAGGATCTCAAGCAGGCTCTGCAGGGTCAGTGCGGAGCAAGACGCGGGGTTCAATCTCAGAAACCATGAGATGATGACGTGAGCTGAAATCAAGAGTCAAACTCTTAACTGACTGAGCCGCCCAGACACCTTAAGAATTGGCTGGTTCTTAAACAGTGATCAAATTAAACCTCGATAGAGACCTCACTGTTCAAAGGCCTGGTAACCTGAGAGGATGAATGCTCCTCGATCCCAATAACAAACAGTAAGCCTAAAACAGTTTTGAGCAACAAAGGACAGTAAAACTTAGTGGAACAAAGTGTTTCAACCATGAGTCAAAGTGAGATAAAGGGTCTCAAGGTAGCTGCCATTACTTTGTAAGGAAGGACGCCAAGGGAGTGATAGTGAAAGAAGAGAACCAAAGGTGTGATAGTGACCTTGAGAACAGGGTTTCGGGAAGCAATGTGGATATAGAAATTTGCATGTGAAATTGTGTGGAAGAAGACACGGAAATTTTCCACACACTTTTAGGAAACTGTATTGCCTATGAAAATCTCCGAGCGAGGACTAAAATAAACTTAGGGAATTCAACTATGAAAACAACAACAACAACAAAACCCGTGACCCCCACAAACTTGCCCGGCCAGGAAGCCAGCTGAAAACTGTAGAACTGTAGGAAAACTATAGCTTTTGTTCAGCCAAAGAGGGTAAAGAATGCAGAAGAGCCCCCTAGGAGAGAATCAAGGTCTAATCAAGGACAAATCCTTTTAGGGAAAGGAAACTCTCAAAGGCTCCCTGCGCATTAGATATCCTTTCGAAAGGGAGATTTAAACTCAGATGCCCCGTTCAGATTAATATTTTATAATAATTGAGTGGACGAGTCTTTTTGTCTTCTTATTTCACATGTCACCAGGTTTTAAGATAGTAGAGCTTGCTTGATGAATTTTGAGTCCAAAACATGCAGAGGAATTCTATTTCAACATATATATTTGTCAAGCCCCCTGTTCAGCCTGTGCCTGTAGGTCTCTATATATGCCTATGACAGCAAACCCACATATTCAAAAGAAGGGGATTTCATAGATTGTCATCAACATAGGTCATCTCATGATTTGATGTTCTGGGGTGACTTTGGGAGACACGTGCTGCAGGCAAATAGAACCTGTCAGCTTGGGTTTCTAAGTATACAAGTTGAACAGAGTCATTTTGACCACCAACTCCATGGTCGTTTGGGTTTTAAATTGACTACTGTATTCAGCCATAGAGATCTGAAGGTTTATCAGTTATAGCAGCTAAAAATATCTTCCCTAATGAAGATATTGTTTTAGTATTTTTTTATATCCCTACCTGTTTCTTTTCTATAATCAATGAATTATTAAAATGGGGCAAGCATTTGTCTAAGGAAGAATTTAGAAATAGTTTGGCCATGTGGCTACTCAAAATCATTATTATGTAAAGACTCAGAAAGACTGGGGAGCCTGGGTGGCTCTGTCCATTAAGTGTCTGCCTTCGGCTCAGGTCACGATCTCACAGTTCGTGGGCTCAAGCCCAGCATCGGGCTCTACACTAACAGTGCAGAGCCTACTTCCTATCCTCTGTCTCCCTCTCCCTCTGCCCCTCCCCCACTCTCTCTGTCTCTCAAAAATAAAATAAATATTAAAAAAAAAGTTTAAAAGACTCAGAAGGGTTGACATTGCAACACACAGAAAAAGCAAAATGTATAATTTTTATTCTCCCCTAAAATTAAAAATGTGTGTGCAGACCTCCCTTGACTCATGACAGGGTTACATCCCAATAAACCTATCCTAGTTGAAAATACCATTAAAGTGAAAATGTATGTAATACACCTAACCTATGGAACGTCAGAGATCAGCCTGTCCTACCTTAAATGTGCTCAGAACTCTTACATTAACCCACAGCTGGGCAGTTTCATCTAACACAAAGCTGATTTTATAATAAAGTGTTGACCAAAATGTAATTTATTGACGATTGTACTGAAAGTAAAAAGCAGAATGGCTGTATGGGCACGGATGGTTGTCAACATATCGGCTGTTGACCTCATGATGGCGTGGCTGACTCAGAGCTGGGCCTGCTGTCCTGTCCCTTCCCAGCATCACGAGGGATGATCACACACCTATCACTAACCAAGTTCAAAATTCAAAATACGGTTCCTTTTCAGGATGCATTGCTTGTGCGCCATCGTCAAATCAAAGCTTTGTAAGTTGAACTATCATCAGTTAGGGACTGTCTTGATATTATACCCCGAACTGTGTTCTATTACTGTTTCTTTTATGGAAGAAAAGCACAACTTAAAAATAAGACATTTATTTTTTTCAATGCACTTATTTGTTATAAGGATGAGTGGTGACAATATGGGATTTTTTTTTAAATCAACTGAGAATCAGGACATTATTTACACTAGGGGAATAATACCTCAGATAAATCAGTTCCTTCCTTAGTTACAACATCATCAATAATCAAATTGCTGTTTAACAAAACTATGTAATTTTTCTGATGACTAGAGAATAGAATTTTGTACGTCAGTCTCTCAAATGTTTTTTGTGTTAGTTTCCTGGAGCTGCCAACACAAAATGCCACAAACCCGGTGGCAGTTACAGAGATTTCTTGCCTCACGGTTCCAGAGTCTGGGAGTGCAAAATCAAGGTGTCACCAGGGCCACGCTCCCTCTGGAACCTGTAAGAAGTTCTTTTTTGCCTTTTCTTAGCCTCTCATGGTGGCCAGCAATGCAAGGTGCTCCTTGGCCTGGAGCTGTGGTGCCTCAGTCTCTGCTCCTGTCGCCACATGGCATTCTTCCCGTCTGTGTCTGTCCCCTCCTTACAAGGACCCCAGTCATCACGTTTTAAGCAATGTTGCATCGTCATCACTAAAACCGTAAAGATAAGGATCCCGTTTAATGGAGAAACACAGGGAAACCCAGAGAACTGCATGACTTTACATGCTAATAAGTGAACAGGAAATGAGATCCCGATAACATCCCAACTCTTTTACATTATGTTAACATGAACGACATAATTGCCCTTATTTTTCTTAAGACTCAGTGCAATTAACTCATGGGTCAATTTTATCACAGTATAACAGTAGTTATCTATTTGTATCCACAGAGATAAATGCATGTGCTAATTTTATTCTCTATTTCATATTACCTGCTTTATTGGAAAAATACTTTTTTTCTGGGAAAACATAGCATGAATCATCTATCTATCTATCTATCTATCTATCTATCATTGTCTATTTATTTTACAAAGAAAGGAATATATATCTTAAGGTAATTGAAGATGCTCAGGGTAATTTGCTAAACCGAATGCTACAGTTTTAAATTTTGATTTTTAAAAGTTTTAGTGCAATATAGATACCTTAGTTTCCATTCTAAAAAAAAAAAAGTAAAAGAAAGACTAGGCTTAGTAGTTTTACTTCAGGATGTTTCTATTTTATTATAAGTGAAGGAGAGTTCATCTGTCCCTTTAGATAGTACCTCAGAAGCCATAGAAACCGCCTGTTTATATTACCTCTTCTCTCCTTCCTCTTCATAAACCTTTCCAGCGGAGTGAAGGTACATTTTAGTTTTATTAGGCCATAAAACTTGGTGCAATACATTTCATCCTTTTACGAATTGTCTTGAGAACATTTTAATTGCATTTCATTGTGCCTTGGTGTCAGATATGTTCTTTTATGACCTACTCTTCAAACCTCACTCATTACTCTTCTCAGTTTCTCTACTAATGAGCAATATTGTATTTCTTAAGATCTTTTGTCAGTTCTAACGCTGTAAACTTCCCCGCACAAGGATTTTTGTTCATGTGCTTGTGTTTACCCACATAGTTTAATCTTGCTCTTCAGATTATTTTCCTAATTCTTCAAGGCATCGCCATCTTTTACTCTGACACATTTCTCCTGTTTATTTTTCCATGCCTGAAAAATGCTTCTACAATCACTCTGGGAAACTTATTTTTTTAAAAAAAATAATCCGTATTCATTGGCACAAATTAAAAATTTGCCCAAACTAATTGTATACATTAAAAGGATATAATTCTTTGGTGGTTGGCATTTTGGACATTTTGTTCTTCCTGACAGAATTAAAATCCAAACAAGCTTCCAAATAATTGGATGTAACATTGAACTAGTGTTATTAGGGATGGGGGGGCAGTATGATGGTGCATGGGAAAGAACTGGGGCAAAAGGGCCGTTTGTCAGAAGCTCTGAAAGGTGGTACCTCTTAGATAAAGGACATTTTCGGTTATTATTATACAGGATAGGACATTTTAGAGATAATACACAACTAAAGCTATGTTGCTTTTGTTACTGATGCTGTTGTGTTTCCTCTCTCTCTGAACCCAGCTTATAGAAGTTCCAAAGATTTCCTTTTATTTACCTCCAAAATTGTCTCTATGAATTGGAAGCTGAGACTCCTGGACAGACGTCACAGAGCAGTGACTGAAAGACAAAATATCCCCTTGGCCCTCAGAAGAGATGTGTAACTCTTCAAACAATGAATGAAGAATCTAGAGCAACGCAGAACACTCTCCCTTCTTCCAGAACAGCGAGCGATACATATGATGAACATAATTTAGAGTTACTCGGGGAGGAAAACAGAACTCTGGGTCACTCCTCAGATGAGAACTGTGTATGTATTGGCTATTAATTGTGATCTCTGCAACTGAGGATCCCAGGAGACAAAAAACAAAAACAAAAACAAAAACACAGAAGAACTAGACACAAGAGCACATGAACAGAAGGAAATGAATATGGCTTTAGCTCTGCCTCCCCTGGAAGTGAAGGAGAAAAACTGATAAAAACAAACACTGGGATTTAGTTTATGCAGGGGCACCTGGATGGCTCAGTCGGTTCAGTGTCCAACTTTCAGTTTCGGCGTCGATCATGATCTCACGGTTCATGGGTTCAAGCCCCACACTGGACTCTTTGCTGACAATGGGAGCTTGCTTTGGATTCTCTCTCTCTCTCTGCCCCCTCCCACTTATTCTCTCTTGCCCTGTCTCAAAATACATAAATGAACTTGAAAAAATGATTGTGTTTACTGACGTCATGTATGATCTGTATCTATCCCTAGACCTAGCTTTCTAAGTATATACTCCTATGTATATTAATTTTTCTTAATTTTATGTGTGTCTTAGAAATAGTCTTAGAAATGTGGGCAGACAGTGCAGAGCAATGACAGAATGAAAGAAAAAGCACAATCGCATGCCCCCCGTGGCCGCAGAGCTAGCTGAAGACTGTACAGGTAGGGGTTAAGCTGCTTCGCTCACCACTCTGTCTCCTTTAGGTATATTTAACATTCTCTTAAGTGTTACATCTTCTCTCTTTCACATCTCTTGGGGCGACAAAATGGTTTAATCTAATCGTTGTCCTCTCCTTTTTCTTTTCTACTTATTCGTTAACGCGATTCTATTAAATGTGGAAAGGCTGACCTAAAGATGTAATTTGTATTAAAATTGATTTCAGTTTTCCTGGAAAAAATCATAACCAAAGTGACCTCTTCCTAGAAAAAAATAATGAAAACGAAAGACCCACCCTTGCTTTTATATCTCCTTAATAATATAATGGTGCGTATGCTGTGATTATACCCACAGCTACAATATCACACATCTACTCCTTCAAAGAAATTGCTGAGATTTGTAGTTGTTTTTGATTTCTTTTTTGATTTCTTAAGTGTTTGTTGTTCAAGTGGAAGATTCCAAGATAAATACAATTTTGTTGACGTTATTTCTCATCTTTAAAAATGTTTCTTGAGAACCGTGATGTAAAGGTATTTTGCTCTATACCATGGTGTTGTAATAAGACAAATAAAACATGAAAGAATTGCAGGTCTTCAGGTTTAGAATCACTTCATAATTACCAGGAAATAGTCTTAAAACTAAAACAAAAATAACATGAACACAATTGAATTTTTAAAAAGTTAGACCTATTTCGGGGGCGCCTGGGTGGCTCAGTCAGTTAAGCATCTGACTTCGACTCAAGTCATGATCTCATGATTCATGACTTCGAGTCCCATGTTGGGCACTGTGCTGACAGCTCAAAGCCTGGAACCTGCTTCAGATTCTGTCTCTTTCTCTGCCGCTCCCCTGCTTGCACACTGTCTCTCTGTCTCTCAAAAATAAATAAACTTAAAACAAATTAAAAATAAAAAAATAGACCTATTTCAAAATCTTCTGGTGATTTGATGCATCACTTGGAATAAATATACCTATGACACTATAGTTTTGCTGTTAACACAGAATCAGAGTTCATGGCATTTCATGTTTAGTTAACTATATAATCTTCCTCTTCATGTTGTTCAAGAACATAAATTCACTTTTAAATTCATTCAGTTGAATAATCACACAGGTGGAGAACATCTTCCTTCAGCAATTATTTACCGTATACTATGAACCAGAAACTGATTTTAGAGCTGAAGATACTGCCAGGAAGAAATCCAATCCCCTCCTCTCTCGTACTCCCCCTTCTAAGGCAGAGGAAAGAGATGATAATTATGCAACAAGTGCCTACTGTCAGGTGAAGATAAATGATATAAGGAATCATAAGGCCAAGTAAAAAAAAGGAAAATAGAGACAGAGCATGAATATATATATATATATATATATATATATATATATATATATATATTCATAGCATGTAGCGTGTCCAGAAATAGCACCTCGGGAGAAATCATATTTGAACAGACAGGTGAATCAGGTGAGCATGCTGGCCATGACCATAATTGGGGAAAAGTGCTCTAGTAGTGGGGATAGAAAGTGCAAAGGCCCTGAAGGCCCTGAGACAGGAATATACTGAGTGTGCATTAGGAGCATCAAGTGGCCATCTTGGATTCTCTGCAAAAGCAAAGCGTGTGGAAAGTGACAGGAGATTAGGTCAGAAGGTGAACATTGGTGAAATCATAAGGATGATACAATTCAGATTAAGGATTTTGACCTTTATTTTGAATTATATGAAACTCCTCTCGATGCTTTTGAGCAGAGGATCTCTCTAGCTGCAGAGGTAAGAACAGACAAAGAAGTACCAAAAGAGGAAGCTGGGGGTCAGTCAAAGGTCATTGCTAAAGTCCAGATGAAGGTTCAGGGTGGCTTAGACTAGAGTTGCAGTGGTAGAGAAGGTAAGAAACTGGTCAGATTTTGTGATTAAACTTAAGATAGGGACAACCGAATTCGTTGGTGCCTTGGGTGTAGAGTATAAGAGAGACGGAATCGTCAAAGACAACAATTAGCATCTTTTATTTAATAAATTTGAAGGATTAGTGCCTCCTTCATAAATAAAGAATGATGCTTTAATTTCTCTGAAAGAAAACACAAGGAGAAAATTATTATATACAAAACTAATACTGAGTATGATAAAAACAGATTCTATTACACTGGAAAACTCTTTAAAGTGGAATTGGTAGTTTCATTTTTTTCCTATGATAAGTTTAAATGACTTAGGAGGGAAATAGACTATCGGTATCTTTTCACTTCATATGCCACAGGAAAGAAAAATACATTGAGAATTCAGACACATATACAACAATATTGCTTAAAGTGCTGTAAAATTATTTTGCCAATCAGACAAAATTACCCAACGATTTATAGTCACTGATGGGTAGTTAAATTAAAGCAGAACAGATGCATCATTCTGGAAACATAATCATACATTGCCTCTTATCCAAAGGATGTACATAATAACTGATAGACCTAATTTGCATAATGAGATGATCTTTAAGATGTACAAGAAAAAATAATTATTTTTGATGATATTGGTACCCCAATTCAATTATAAGCCACTTAATTTAGTCATATATATCCATAAGTTTCTAAGAAAATAATGGTGAAAATGAAACGCACCCCCAAATGAGTTTGAATTCACTATAAAACATTTGATCTATTGTTTAAAGTTAATTCAACTTAGCATAACCTAAAAGGATGTGGTAGGTGATTGAAACCTATCGTTTATCTTTGCTGAAAATTCTTATGTTATTTATTTTTTTTTTTATCATCTATTTCATGCTGCATCATGGCTTTAATGCCTGGTAGTAACTTTATTTCAACACTCTACTCTTTTAATAAATAGGACGAACACCAACTACAAAGAAAGAAACAAGCAAAGTTACAAAACTTATGTTTAACTTCTAGGTGGTGGTATTTTTAAGCAAAATGAAATAAATAAAATAAATAAATAAAATCATAGCTACCGCTACATATGCAAACGAGTGTATCTTCTGCATCAGTTTTCAAAGTCCAATGTTCCCAAGCATAAAATATCACAATACTTTGGTTTCAAACAGCAATGAATTATTTTTGTCCTTTTTATAAAGCAAAATGTCAAGAAGTCACCATTCATATGTCCTAATAGTGCAAATAATTGTTCATTATGCACATTAAACTGTGCCATCTGTAAAGCTTAGATCAAGCAAACATGAACTGCTAAATTATGAGAACCATGTCCAATGAAAGGATCCAAAATTGGCCTAGAATGTGGAGAAAGTTGGCATGACCAGTATATCAATATGTATATATATATATACTAAAATTTATTCAGTTTTACCAGTTCTGATCTTTCTTATAATAATGGGACACTATATGAGAAAATTACTTTCTTTAATTTCTAATACTATATTTCAATCTTTATAACATTTTCTTATCCTGAATACATTTCTTCATTCGGTAATTCAAAACAAGCAAACAAAAAACTTGCTGAATGGCAACTTAAGGTCCATCAAAATGTAAGCTCAGGATTTATCATGAAGGGCAAAATAAGATTTGTTTTCTGCCTTATTGGACTCTGGTAGTGATCAATGCCATTTTTCCTATTATTTAAAGAAGTTCTAAAACTGATCATTAATCACAAGTACTTTGAAGAGTCTTGATTTCCTATGCTAAAACATTTACCAACCATATTAAATAGTCATACAATCAATATGTGTGGAGTAAAATAATTTAATTAATATAAGTGAAATAAAGGAAATGAGTGTATACAACTGTAAGAATTATATTGTGTGAGAAGATTGACACAACTCCAAACATTTTGGCAAATTTCATTCTGCTAATATGGAGAAAATTATCCCATGAAGTGGTGAGGAAGGAGAGAGAAGCTTATTGGAATTTTAAGCACTCCACCCCACGCAGTACTAATGCTGAGTGACAATTCCAGGATATAAGCAAGTTACAATAAAAACACACGAAAGCTGGTCACTCTGCTGTGTAAGATTAATCAGGTTGACAGTGATTTTTAAATCTCCTACTGTCCCCTTAGATGTTTATTTGTTCTATCGGATATTGAGAAAGTGTTGAAATTCCAACTATCATTGTGATCATATTTTTTTACATCTTTCACCTTTTACTTTCATGTTATTAGGAAAACACACATTTCTCCTGATGGCTATTATGAATTGATCCTTTTAGCTTTATACATATCATTTTTATCTTTAGTAACATTTCCTGTCTTGAATTCTACTTTTTTAATTAACATCGCTATACCAGTTTTCTTGTCATTTTTGCTTATGCGATATTTATTTTGTATTCATTTACGTTGAACCTGTCTGTGTTCTTTAGATTTACAGTGTGAGCCTTTTTAACAACACAGAATTAGATCGTATTTTTTTCATCTGTTCTGAAAAAACTGAGTTGAAATGTAGTGTTATAATATTGAAATTTAATATAATTTTCAAAATTATGGGGTTTATATCTACTATTTTAGTATTTGCTTTGTTTGTGTTATCTGCCATTTATTCCCTTTTCCTGACATCTTTTGGACTGGTTGATAATTCATTAGTATTTCATTTGTTTTTCTTATTGGATTATTAGCTACATTTCTTTCTTTAAATTTGTGGTAGATTATCTCCATTTCCCAATGTGCATTTGAAAATACCACAATCTCCAGGGACTCCTGGGTCACTCAGTCACCCAAGCGCCCCTCTCTTGATGTCAACTCAGGTCATGTTCTCTCTGTTTGTGGAATCGAACCCCACATGGGGCTCTGCGCTGTTACTTGGAATTCTCTCTCCCTCTCTCTCTGCCCCTTCCTTGCTGTCTGTCTTTCTCAAAATGAATAAACTTAAAAAAAATCATAATCTCCCTCCAAATAATAAGCATCCTCCTATATAACATAAGAAATATCCAGGGAAGTCTGGGTGGCTCAGTGTGCTAAGCGTCCAACTTCAGTTCAGGTCATAATCTCGTGGTCTGTGAGTTCGAGCCCCGCGTCGGGCTCTGTGCTGACAGCTCAGAGCCTGGAGCCTGCTTCAGAGTCTGTGTCTCCCTCTCTCTCTGTCCTTCCCCCACTTGTGCTCTGTCTCTGTCTCAAAAATAAATAAACATTTAAAAAATAAGTAATAAAAAAAAGAAATATCCAGCAATATTCTTTTTAAACCTCCATACTACATTATAATCATTGTTGCTCTAAGTAATCTTTTAAGGAAATTAGAACAGAAGGAAACAAAAGTCTTTATCATTAATGTATATATTTCTCATTTTTTGGAGGTGTTTATCCCTGTGGGTAGACTCAGTTTCCCCTAGGATATCAATTACTTGTGCACAGCCGTAACTGCCAATAACATTTCCTTTCCTAGAGGTATAAGGGTGAATAATTCAGCTATTTACATCTAAAAATGGCGTTAATTCACTTCATTTTTTTTATTTTTTATTTTATTAAGTAGGCTCCACACCCAAAATAGGGTCTGAACTCACAACCCTGAGATTATCACGTGGTCTACTGACTCAGCCATCCAGGTGCCCCTAATTTACCTCATTTTAAAAAAAAGATGTTGTAATTGGATATAGAATTCTAGTTGATGGGATAATTTTTCAGTGCTTTAAAGATATTCTGCTGTCCGTTGACTCTCATTGTTTTGGATATGATATCAATGAACTTTCTTATTCTTTTATGCCTGTGATTTGTCTTTTTTCTCTAATTGCACGTAATGTGTTTTTTATCATTGGTTTTCAGCAATTTAATTAAGGAGTGCCTTTCTTACTTTCCCTGCCCCACCCTAAGATATGTCAAACTTTTTGGATTACATTTGGAAATTGACAAACATGTTTGTTTTAAATATACCTTATAACCCCATTTTGATAGTGATATTTGATATCCCAATTACCTGATTTTAGATCAATTATTGTATTCTATACTTTTCGTCCTTTTTAAAAATTATTATTGGGGCGCCTGGGTGGCGCAGTCGGTTAAGCGTCCGACTTCAGCCAGGTCACGATCTCGCGGTCCGTGAGTTCGAGCCCCGCGTCAGGCTCTGGGCTGATGGCTCGGAGCCTGGAGCCTGTTTCAGATTCTATGTCTCCCTCTCTCTCTGCCCCTCCCCCGTTCATGCTCTGTCTCTCTCTGTCCCAAAAATAAATAAAAAAATTTAAAAAAAAAAAAATTATTATTCAGTTTCGCTTTTTATATTTTTTATTGGATGTTTTCAAAATTAATTGACAAATTTCCTTTGTACTGTCTAGTATGTCAATGAGTTTATCCAGTGAAATTTTAATTTGGAATACTATATTTTTTAGCTCCGTAATTTCCACTTCATTATTTTTTACTTCAGTACTCACCTCATTATGGCCAAGTTTTATTTTAAATATTATGCATATTCATAATAGATGGTGTAACGTCCTTATCTACTCATTCCATTATCTGTCATTTCTTATTCTTTCCCATTAACTAGGTATGTCTGTTCCTGGGCATCATGGATTCTTCACTATTGAGCATCTAGATTTGGTATATTTCCTTTAAAAAAAGGTTTAAATTTAATTTTAGCAGGAAGTCCATTTACCTGTGGTCTTTTCAGGACTTGGCTTTTAATTTTTGGAAGGATAAGTTTAAAGTAGATTTTACTGTTTGGTGTGTTTGCACCCATGACTCAGGTATGACTCCTTTCATGCCATTCTGCTAGATGCCTAAGGTGCTCACAGACATCTCTCCATTGTGGTTCTGGGTACTTGACTGTTTCCCAGCCCTATGTACAATCTGATAATACTTCATCTTATAACTCCTGGGTAATTATAATTTTCCTGGCCTAATGGAATTTATCCTATGCCTATGAAGCTTAAAATTCAGACAATGACTTAAGGCCACCAGTCCAGATATGGGCAACTCTTTCTCCATATAAATTCCCCCTTTCTAGGATTCCGTCATCAAATGCAGAGAGATACTATAGTGTTTCTAAATTCTGATCTCTTTCTCTTTTTTTAACTCAGGGGAATCACTGTGCTCTGTTTGCATATTTTCCCCACCACTTGTGCTCAGTTCTGGAAAACATATTCAGGCACAAAGCCAAACAAGCTGTATTGGATGAATAGCGTCTCCCCAAACTTCATACCCACCATTGTCTTAGTCTGCTCAGGTTTCTCTAACAAAATATTATAGGCCAGGTGGCTTAAATTCATATATATATATATATATATATATATATATATATCAGAAAATCAGAAATATATGTATATATTTCTGATAGTTCTAGGAGACTAGGAAGTCCTAGATCAAGGTGCTAGCTGGTTCATTTTCTGATGAGGCATCCCTTCCTGACATACAGCTGTCAAAAAAAAAGGGTCCTTTCTTATAATAATTCTATTATCGGGGTCCCAACTCTATGACCTTGTTTAACCTTTATTACCTCCATAAAGGTCCTATCTCTAAATACAGCCATACTGAGGGTTAGGGATTCAAAATAACAACCTGAATCCTCAGAATGTGACTCTATTTGAAAATGGGGTCTTTGCAGATCAGATAGTGACTCTATTTGAAAATGGGGTCTTTGCAGATGTAATGAGTTAATATTATGTCATACTGGATTAAAGTTGTCCTTAAATCCAGTATGACCAGTGACTTCATCAGAGAAGACAGAGAGAGACACAGACACACAAAGAGAAATTGGAGATAGAAAGTGAAGTCATGCTGTTACAAACCAAAGACCAAAGGAATTTAGGAATACCTGAGAGTACAAGAAGGTAGGAAGAGGCAAGGAAGAGTTATTTCCTGGAAACTTCAAAGGGAGCATAGCCTGCACTTTGATTGTTTATTTCTGGCTTCCAAAACCCTGAAGGAAGAATTCAGTATTGGTTGAAGCTACCCTGTGGTCCTTTATTACAGAACCCAGGAAACTAATACACAAATATACAGTCACCTCATTTACCTCCTTTCTCTATGTGATCAGAACCATGCATTGCCTAAATTTAATATCTGGAAAAAAATTCTTTCTTATGTTTTGCTTAGTTTTCTTTTGGTTTAGAAAGAGGACCAGTCTGATACGAGTTACTCCATAATGACTGGAGATAGAACTTACACTGGGTATTCAGTTCTCCCCAGAAGTGTTTAAGAAGAAATATTGTCTCATGCTTTAACTAACAATATGTATTATCATCATTTGTAATAATTACAAATTCAATATATGAGAGGTGTTTTATTTGGCATTTTTGCATCATTAGTAAGATAGAACATGCTTTCATATGGTTGTCATTTATATTTCTTTACTACCTATTTTCTATTGACATAATTAATCCATCTTTCCTGAATAGTTTCTCTCATTGATCACTAAGGTTTTTAGAGTTAAGAAAATTGTTTTATGTCATGTATATATAATATTTTTCTTCCAACATGGATTAAAAAATTGTGGTTGGCCTATGTAGGAAAATGTTTATTTTATATAACAAACTTTACCCATCTTTTCATTTTTTCCCTATAAGATATATGTCTTGATTATAAAAGTTTGTACATTTAAAAATATCATCTGTGTTTTCTGTGAAATAGAGTTTAAATTCTACATTTAAAACTTTGATATGGTTGGGAATTACCTGATATATAAAAAAAAGCAAAGTTATCTCTATTTATTTTATAATTAAGTATCCAGTTTCCCCAAACCCATTTTTTGGGAAAAACTTATCTTTTCCCTCTGGTCTCATATAACTCGTGTCATTATCAGTGAAGCCACATACTTAATCAGCTGAAAAAATCTTCGCTGATTTGTCTCTGCATATTTTTGGGACCTGTTATATGTCGTCTGTGACTCTTCTCATTGATTGAGAAGACCTTTGAATATTTTAAGGATATTAAACTTTTAGTTGTTCTTTAGATGGTAATTATGTCACCTGCTTTTATTTGCTCTTCAGCTTAGGTTAGTATATGTATATTCTGAACAGCTTAGTTTTACCTAGTGAAAGACATCATGCTCGGCATGCTTGTCCAACCACGTTCCTTTTGCTGAAGTTCACCCTTGTTATCAGCTCTTAATGAACAAACACAGTAACTATATAATGTAGAGCTAGATGTCTTTGGCATAAATTTCCTGTCCTGTAGAGCCCAACGTGGATACACTGCCCATTCAAAGCCTTAGAAAAGGCAAAATTAGAATAAACAAAAGTAGAAAAGTGGAAGAGACCCCATGAGGAAACAACAAACCAAAATTCGTGGTATTTTTCAAGGAAGACAAAGAAAAGCATTGTCTAGAGATCACCTAGCTATGCAGGAAGATAAAGATAGTGATTTTCTGACATTTATGTTTCCCCAAGATCTATCTTTTATTCCTGCATCTCATTTCTATAAACTGTCCCTTTACCTTTTTATTAATTCTTATTTTAAATTTGAAAATGTCTGTGCAGTGCTCTGTTTTGTAGCTATAGTCGCGGCGACCACATGCAGCTATACAGTGTGTGCTCTGTCCAAGGGAATCTGCCCACAGAAAATGGGGAATAAATATTGTACTCTGTGCTATAGATCTCTGTCCTACTACTGGGAAAGTTTAGTAAATTTAAAAATTTACATAAAGGTTTTCTGTAGAGTGGCTAGTGATGAACATGATTCGATGAGCCTTGGATGAAATGAAAATAAATATAAATAATGAATCATAATGAAGTGAGCATAGTGAAAAATAGTAAAAAACCAAACTGGTTTGCAAAGACTCCATTCTATGTCTTGTAGTGAGAACAGAGCTTCATAATAAATCACTTCCATTAATTTATAAGCTATGAGAGTGTATATATATATATATATATGTGTGTGTGTATATATATACATATATACACACACACATATATATATACATATATATGTTTGTGTACATATGTATATATATGTGTATATATACATATATATACACATATATACATATATATGTGTGTGTACATATGTGTATATATATATGTATATATATATATGTGTGTGTCTGTGTGTGTGTGTGTGTCATTTATACTAGACTTCAAAAGAACACAAATTCCTGAATTCCTGGCTAAATGCCCATTGGTGAAAGTTGATAATTATGCAAAATTATGAAATTCCATTTGTCTGAAGCAGAAAGTGAAACTATTGAAGAACAATTACCAGGTTTTAAATGTGAGAATTAGCTAGGTATTTTTTGACTGATAATCAAAATCTGTGTTGCACTAGCTTCTTGAGACATAAATGCACGGATCTTTTCAAAGACAAAGAAGTTGGCAATGGGAATGGAAATGTAAGGGAGATATAAGAGATTCTGGCATCGTGGGTCCTTATTGGGTATTTCTTCTAGACCCAACTTTCCACCTCTTAGCACATTCTGACCCAGTGATGTTCACTCTCATTCTCGAGCTAAGGGAGGTTGGGGAATGGGGGTGATACGCAAATGTTCCTTGCATCCAGTCTCTGCCATTAGTTTCTAAATAGGAGCCTGATGTGAGGACCATTAAGCGAGTAACAGTGCAGGAAGATGGAGTCCTGTGCCATATTGTTTCCAAGCAATAGAAGCCCATCAGTCATTTCCCTTCTGTGCCAGATACAGCTGTTTAGAAGAGGCAGTCTGTCAAGAATCAAGCAAGGAAATGGGATACTGCAGAACCATACCCCTTCTTGGTTTAAAATTTGTTGCCAAGCAGGATTCTGATAGAAATCTCACTGAAGCTTCAAGAAGGCCATATTGCCAGAAGACCCCATGACCTACTGAGCGGGGGTATGTCTGCTTATTCAAACATCTACAGCACAAAATATTGTCCCTCCAAAAAGAAAGTCAGCAGTACTTTGCTTAAGATGTCCTGGTATATCACATTATTTCCACGCAAGTGAATCCCTGATTCGTTGAGATTGTTGAGAAGAGATATCTCCGTAGCAGCCGTTAATAGTCAAAGCAGCAATTCTGAATATGGAAATCAGCTCATTAACTGGTAAGTGTATGAAAACTGATGTTCTAGGGTGGTAATTCACAATTACCTGACAATCCACAAGTGGCTTTCCTCAAAGGCTATCTTGCATTTGTAAGTTCTTAGCTCAGAGGAAGCAGAAGCTCTGATATGTTTGGTTACTGAAATTGAAATATGGTTGTATTTTGGATAATTCTATATATCGTTTCTTTGTTTCATTTTGTGTCTGTGTGTTTGTTATCACTGTAGTTCTATAGTAATACAGTTAGTTATTGTTAGACATAGTACATATCAACATCACTTAATCAATAGATAGTAAGACGAGAATTATATACACCTAATACTGATTATAAGCCTGTCTCTCGTTATTACTGTGAAATCTGAAAGAAATGACCCCATGACATCAAATCCACATTTAGTAGGGGGATAAGACAGGTGTTACCTCTCATTCAGAAAGTTTGACTGTTTAGTGAATACATATGCTAGAGTTGGTCAATATAGACAAAGCCTTTGGGGACTATATGTACAAACATAAAGTTACATGTTTCAGGTGGGAAAGATGTGAAGTGTAGTAGATATGTTCAAAGTATGTTATATTAGTTAGATGTGCATTTGACTACATGTATGAAGTGTAAATATAGTTTGCAGTTTGCTTATGCAAATGGGATTTACTATAAATAGAAGTGAAGAAATGAGTGGTTCCAAGAAAATATAGTTGCTCAAGAAATCATCAAGGATTGAGGTTTCTAGCTTTATTCTTTGCCATATTTTTGATCAGAAAAAAAAAAATCTTCCTAGGAGGACCATCCAGTAAACTTCTGTTTACTTTTGTCAGAAATGTTTCATGTGCCTGTAGCTATCTCCAAAGAATCTTTAGAAAGATGAGTTTATTTTCAGTGCTCTCCACCCCTCACAATTAGAATTTGGTCACTAAGGTAAAAGAGAAGTTGGGACATTGTTTTAGGAGATGAACAGCACTGGCCATATTTCTTAACAGCAGTCTCTTTGAGAACTCTTTGTTCTATATCAATAAACCCTGCAGAATTAGTTTAGAGGGTCATAGCTCTATCACAGGATGTCACCTAATGTAAGCTGGACACACCATATCATTCTTGACGGATTTTTTTTTTAACAAATCAAAAGGGCCTGCAAATTTTGTGAGTCAGGCTGCACATTAAAGTAGTACTAGGCGTGGAGACATCATGTAGCCAGTAAGATTATTCATTAAAGAAATAAGTCAAAAGAGTAAAATTTGAAGGGGTGGAAGCACTACTACAGAAAGGGATATGGAGTAGACATTTTTGAAGAGCAGGGATGAGTAACCATATCATCCCCAAGAAAGGGAAGACAGCGCT
Organism: Panthera leo; assembly: GCF_018350215.1. NCBI lineage: Eukaryota > Metazoa > Chordata > Mammalia > Carnivora > Felidae > Panthera > Panthera leo. The sequence goes on from NC_056679.1 coordinate 224,146,558, forward strand.
GCAACATTCATTTTCAGTTGGACATGTTGTGGTTAATTTCAACGACGTTACGTTATCAACTAATTATTCAGCCATATTCCTCAGGTATTCAGCAATTGTATTTGGCTTACTTGTTAAACATCAACTTCACATTATTCTCTACGATATACTTATTGTTTTCTTTTTTTTTTTTTATTTTTTTTTTCAACGTTTTTTATTTATTTTTGGGACAGAGAGAGACAGAGCATGAACGGGGGAGGGGCAGAGAGAGAGGGAGACACAGAATCTGAAACAGGGTCCAGGCTCCGAGCCATCAGCCCAGAGCCTGACGCGGGGCTCGAACTCACGGACCGCGAGATCGTGACCTGGCTGAAGTCGGACGCTTAACCGACTGCGCCACCCAGGCGCCCCTATACTTATTGTTTTCTAAATGCTTCAATTTTTTTTCTTTCTGTGTTCTCCTGACATAGTCCTTCGTTTTACTTATTTGTTATCATATCTATTTCAAACATAATATTTCTGTTATACAATCAAAAAAGGCATTGGGTTCTCACCATTCTTCATTTTCAAACTATAAAAAGTGTTACTTTATGAGTATTTTCCCAAAGAAAGAAAAAGGATTCTTATGTCAATCTACTAAAATTTCCAAAGATATTTTCTTGAAATGTTCTGAAATTTATCAATAATTTTTGAAGGGGAATGGAAAATTTTAAATTAGGGACACATGGGTGGCTCAGTCGGTCAAGCGTCCAACTTTGGCTCAGGTCACGATCTTACAGTGCATGAGTTCAAGCCCCACATGAGGCTCTGTGCTGACAGCTCAGAGCCTGGAGCCTCCTTTGGATTCTCTGTCTCCCTCTCCCTCTGACCCTTCCCTACTCATTCGCTGTCTTTCTCTCTTTCTCTCAAAAATAACAAAATTACAAAATATAAAAATAAAATAAAATAAAATAAATAATTAAAATTGAATTCTCCCTCACAAAAATAAACTCAAAATGGATCATAGAACTAAAGGTAAACTTCAAAACTACAAAATTCCTAGAAAATACATGGGATAAAATGTCCATGACCTTGGATATGGTGATGACTTTATACACACACCAGAAGCACAGTCCATGAAAGAATTGATAAGCTGGATTTGACTACAATTAAAAATTTCTGCTCTGTGAAAGGCAATGTCAAGAGAATGAGAAGACAAGCCACAGCTTGGGAGAAAATATTTGCAAAAGACACACCTGATAGAAGACTGTTATCCAAATTATACCAAGAACTCTTAAAATTCAACAGTAAGAAACAAATAACCTGATTTAAAAAATGAGCCAAAGACTCTCACAGATGCCTCACCAAAGATCTTCGGATAGTGAAAGGCATATGAAATATGCCCTACATCATGTATCATCAAGTAGGCACAAATCAAAATAACACTTCGATAATGGCACACACTATGAGAATGGCCAAAATCCAGAGCACTGACAACACCGAATGCTGGTGATACCTTATTCACTGCTGGTGAAAACGCAAAACCGAACAGCCACTTTGGAATACAATTTGGAGGTTTCCTACAAAACCATTCTCTTACCGTGTGACCCAGCAATTCCACTCCTTGGTATATACTCAAAGCATTTGAAAACTTATGTCCACACAAAAGTTTTGTGCACGGATGTTTATAGAAGCTTTATTCATAATTGCCAAACTCAGAAGCCACCAAAATGCCCTTCAGTAGGTGAATAGCTAAATAAACTGTTGTACATCCAATGAGTGAGTATTCTTTAGTGCTAAAAAGAAAGGAAATATCAAGCCATGAAAAGACATTCAGGACCCTTATATACATTTACTAGAAGAAAGAAGCCAACTGGAAAAGGCTATACTCTATTATTCCACCCGTATAATATTCTTGCGGTGACAAAACTATGGAGCCAATAAAAAATCAGTGGTTGCCAGCAATTAGGGGAGGGATGGATAGATAGAGCAAGAGGTCTTTTAGGACAGTGAAACTATCCAGTTTGGCACCATAATGATAAACACATGTCGTTACACACAAATCTAGACCCCCAGACTGTACCTCACCAAGAGTGAATCCTAATGTAAACCGTGGACTTTGGGTGATAACGAGGCCTCAATATAGGTTCACCAGTTGGAATAAATACACCACTCTGGTGAGGGACATTGGTGGTGGGGGAGATCATGCATATGTGAACGCAAAGAATATATAGGAAACATCTAAGAATAGATAATATATAGAATATAAATTAAATATATAGAACATATAGGATAAATACATAGAATATATAGGAAATAGATAGGAAATATTCCTTTTAATTTTGCTGTGAACCTAAGTCTGCTACAAAAAAAAAATAGGTTTTTTTATTGAATTCTCCCTTTAAGGAAAATGGCGTTTATTTGCATGTTTACTCAAATCCTAAGTAAAGTTATACAGTTCTTTTGTTTTTGTTTTGTTTTGTTTTGTTTTGTTTTGATTGGGGGGGGGGGGTCCTGCACAGTCTTTTAAAAAATGTTTAATTTAATTGGTATTTTCAACCATCCATTTTCCCACAAAATATTTGTTCCTATTATTTTGTGTTAAGTTCTGATTGAACTTGTTCAAAAATCAGAGAATTATTGAATCCTTGTGAATTCTGATTTTAATAGGCATATCTGTTTCTGCATTCAGATTGTGAGATATTGGTTACAGATTAGTATTTTATATGATGTTAAGAGAGAGTCCCCTTGTTCATAATTTGTTGAAGGTGTATATTCTTAAACTTATTAAATGCATCTTAAGCGTTTATATTCACTTGTATGTGAGATAATATGTAATATCTACTTCTTTTTTTTTTTTTTTTTTTTGAGACAGAGAGAGACAGAGCATGAACGGGGGAGGGGCAGAGAGAGAGGGAGACACAGAACCGGAAGCAGGCTCCAGGCTCTGAGCCATCAGCCCAGAGCCCCACGCGGGGCTCGAACTCACGGAACGTGAGATTGTGACCTGAGCTGAGGTCAGACGCTTAACTGACTGAGCCACCCAGGCGCCCCTGTAATATCTATTTCTGTGTCTTTTTATTCTAATACTGTTAACAGGAATCCTTAAATACACACACAGGCACATACAGATTTTGGTTCTCTGTTGTCAGGCACATACACATTGTGGGTTGCTGTGTCTCCTTATGTAATACCTTCTTTTCCCTGAAAATTTTCCTTGCTCTGAAGCCTGCTCTGTCTGAAATGAGTATAGTGATTCCAGCTTTCTTTTCATTTAGTGTTAGTGTGATGTACCCTTCTCTATTCATTAACCTTTTATTTATCTTTTGAGCTTATTTATTTATTTTCAAAGAGAGAGAGCATGTGCACAAGCAGGGGTGGGGCAGAGAGAGAGGGAGAGAGAGAAGCCCAGGCAGACTCCTCAGCATTGTTGGTGCAGAGCCTGATGTGGGGCTGAAACCCACGAACCGTAAGATCATGCCCTGAGCTGAAATCAAGAGTCGACACTTAACCAACTGATCCACCTAGGTAGCCCTTCATCCGTTCATTTTTAGTCTTCATATTTAAAGTGGGTTTATTGTAGACAACATGTTGTTGCGTCTTATTTTTCTACCCATTCTGACAATCTCCGGTTTTTCATTGGTGCCATGAATTTTTTAAATTCTTGGTCCTTATTGCTTCAAAACATATGTTCATTCCTCTTTTCTCCTTCTGGCATTGGTATTATCATGTATTACATCTTCTGTCCTTGCCCCATGCCTTGTTCTTGATGTCCTGTTTCTGTCTTCCTTTTTTTTTTCTGTTTTTCTTTTCTTTTCTTTTTTTTTTTTCTCTTTGCTTTTTAGTTTGGAAACTTCTATTATCATAACCTGAAACTCAGACTCCTCCCTCTACAATGCCCAGTGTAATAGTGAGCCCATCAGAACACATTTTTTATTTCTCTTACAGTTTTTTTTATTTCACTCATTTCTTTGTGATGCTATCTAAAATTTCCATTTCTTTAATTGCATCACACATATGTTCTTGCATGTTGTCTGATTTTCCATTATAGTACTTAACATATTAAACCTGGTTATTAAATTCCTGGGTCTGATAACCCCACATCCTTGCCATATTTTAGTGTGATTCTGAAGATTACTCTGTCTCTTCGAACTATGATTTTGTCTGTTAGTATGCATTGTTATTTATTCTTGATAACGCTACATGATGTATTGGGTAAAAGGAATTCTGGTTAATAGGTTTTGGGGGATATGGTTAGAAGGTATGTTGGGAGGGGAAACATTCTCTAGTATCATAAGTAGGTTTCTGTCTCAGTGAGCCCTACTTCTGAGTTGTGAACTTCCAAAGTGCTTCTCATTACTCCATCCCCCTGCCCCTGCTTAGGTGGGATAGGATGGCTAGCAGGGGTGGGGGGTGGGGGGAGTACTTGCTCACCCAAGCTGGTCAGGTTCTGACAAACCTTTATTTTTTTCTTAGATTTATTAATTTTGAGAAACAGTGCAAGTGGGGCAGGGACAGAGAGAGAGTTGAGAGAGAGAATCTCAAGCAGGGTCCACAATGTCAGCGCAGAACCCAATGGGGGTCTTGAACTCATGTGAGATCATGACCCGAGACAAAACCAAGGGTCAAATGCTTAACTGAGCGACTCAGGTGCCCCTTTGATGAAATCTGTTTGGTCAGGCTCTGATAAATAGCTTCTCTTTAGGGTAGACCTTGCTAGGGAGAGAATACTTTGGGCATATTTCAGAATACCTGCTTTTCCCTTCTTCTGGGGGGCAGCATGGGGGCTTTTCCTCTGATCTTCACTGTGAAAACCTGGTAGTGATCCTGGGGGTAAAAGTCACAGAAGTGTGAGGAACTCTTTCTAGAGTGGACACCACTGGGAACGGAGTAGCTCTCAGATTTACACCCTGAGTCGACAGCAATGCGTGAATTACAGCTCAGATCCTGCCCCTACCCTGATCCCCACAGAGGTTTCTGCTCCAGTAAGTTGTGATTCCATGTGTCTGTCTTTCCGATTTGGGGCATAGCGGTTTCCCCTGTGATCTTAATTTTCTGACAGGTTTGAGAAAAACTTGATGTTCAGTTTGTTCAGATTTTTTTTTACTCTTCAGATAGAATGATAATTTGCAAGCTCTTTATATGCTGGAGCAGAAACTGGAAACTGATTTTTCCTTAATGAGCCTCTACAACATGAATATGTTTCTTAAATATGTTCATGGTATCTCTTCTTTTTTAATGTTTATTTATTTACTGTGAGAGACAGAGAGAGAGTACAAGTGGGCGAGGGACAGAGAGAGAGAGAGAGAGAGAGAGAGAGAGAGAATCCCAAGCAGGATCCAAGGAGCTGTCATCACAGAGCCCCGCGGGCTCATTGCCACAAACCAGGAGGGCATGACCTGAGCAGAAACCAAGAATCAAACACTCTACCGACTGAGCCACCCCGGAGCCCCAGTTCACAGTATCTTTTTAAAAAATGTCCTGTTATAGGTTCTTGGGCAAACCACGCAGGAAGAAAAAATTCAGCAACATGTATTAAAAAAAAAAAGACACATGTCCTTTAATACACCGACAATTTCCCTGACAGCTGCCATCTTACTTTACTAAAGCATAGGTCCAGGAAAATATTTTTAAAATATGATTATTGAGATTATAGGTCACTTTGGCCAAATTTAAATTCAAATGTTTACAACTTTCATATACCTAAACTTAGTCCAACAATTGTTTTGGTTATAAGGTACATGCATTTAGCACATACACACACACACACACACACACACACTCACTCACACATGATTTGTGATATATATTGAGTTTTAATCTTGGATTATTTTAGTTTTTTGTTAGTTTGATGATATTAAGAGATTCTAAAGTGATAAATCAAAACTATTTCCTATGCACGTATTGAATTTTAAGTGCAGGAAGATAATTATATGCTACTTATTTAAAATATCCAGGAAATTAATGCTACCCATAATGTCTCTAATCAAGCACTTAGCAATGGCACATCCTGAGTGGTGATGTGGAAGGCAGAGCAACCTGGATTAACGTCTGGGGAGAGACACGGCAACAAATACGGATAGGTTCAGCCTACCTCTTGAACGTTGTGCCAGAGTTACATTGAAAATAAAAGAACACAATAATTATTATCTTTTGCCAATAAGCAACCATTCAACTGATAAAACATTTAAAAAAAAAAGTCCATATATTGAAACTACTTTGGGTAGAGAAATCTCCCTCTCTTTTTCTCAATCTCTTTCACATACCATATTTCTTTTTCACAAAGTAATCTCTTTACTTACTTTTCACCATTTTTCTTCTACAGCTGATTGGCTTGGCCTTTCTTCTGGTCTGTATATATCTCTTATTATCTAAGGCCTGCTTACTTATAACTATTTCCTTATAAATGTATCTTACCATGACGCTTCGTTGGATTGACTCTAGCACTTTTTTTTTTTGTCCTATTCACTCTTTTATGTCCAGCTCCTATTGTCAAATGTGTCATTTCATTCATATTTTCCAGTTTTATTTCATGAGCTCAAAAATATAACTTACCCAGATTAATTTTGGGGCTCATTTCATCACCTATTTTGTTAATGTACGTAATTTGTTCTTGATTCACAATTCAACTTCCAGTCAAATCAGTCATACCCAGAATCATCATGTCATTCATTTTTCAGGTAAAAGATTATGGGAGATTGAAACAAGATGTCGCCAGAGAAGATGGACCAAAGCAGAGGAAACACCTGTGATAATGGCCTAACATTGGCAAGACTTACTATAAAATTGAAAATTAGGGTGTTTATATCAAACATGGTCAATAACTCACTGTTTTCTTCCTCCCTTCCTTCCTTCCTTCCTTCCTCCCTCCCTTCTTTCCTTCCTTCCTTTCTTTCCTTTCTTGCATTTTCTTGGTTTCTTACTTTCCTTCTTTCTTTCTTCCTTATAACCCACCTATGGCAGTGCCTTTTACTGGAAACAGGCACAAGAAGCAATGTGGTTCAAGAGGGTGAAATAAAGAGTTCAGATTTAGATTTACTAAATTTGTGATCCTATTAAACATCCAAATTGACCTACCAAGTAGGCAGATTTCCCAGGAGAGATTTCAGATATGTATTTGAAGTCAAGCACAAAATATATTATTTAAAGTCATGGGAAGGGACAAAAGGGGAGAGTTAGAAGCTTTTTTAAAGGTGCAGAAACTGGCCGTAAGGGCACTCCTAAATTTAAAGAGAAGAAATATCCAGAACAGGAAACTGAGATTAAATGCTCATGGAATTCCCAAGGAAATCAAGAAGGCAAGGAAGGAGAAGATAGCCATCCGCAGTTGGAAGTTCTGGAATTTGTAAAGTAATGAGAATACAACGTTCTTCATTGAACTTCATAACATAGAGGTCATTAATGACCACACAATATGTAGATTTCTGTAGTGAGGCGGTAACAAGACTGCTGTGTGCTAAAAGTGAACTAAAGTAAGAAATTAGAGACAAGAGAGCAGGTGCAGTTGTTTTGAAAAGTTTTATTGTGAAGGAGATCAGATAAGAGAGTTCATGATTGTTATGATGCTTTTGGCTACTGGTAACATAAAAACCAAGTAAAAGAAGCTTAACTATAAAGAAAATTAAAAGAAGATTAAGCATTAATGGAAACACTATTCGGAAACAGATTCCTGGAAGGAGAGGGTCTATAGCGTGGCAAATTAGTGGCTCAAACATTGAGACTTGAATTATTTACAGCTCTTTGCCCAAATAATTTCTACAGGTAAACTGCTCTGTGTCTACAGGTGGGCAGTGGCATCCCAAAGTGTAGCACAGTCTCACAGAGACGCCTCTCCCGGTTTGCTCTTGGGAAAGCAAGTAACTATTTCTCCCACCTTCCAGGACAGATTTTCTCATATTCTATTGACCATATCTGTGGCGCTTGGCTTATTAGATATTTTCTTTTTTCATTTTATGGGTTGCCTGTTAATTGATAGCGTGCTTTCATGCAAATGAGATTAATATTTATTGATTTTTTTCTATTATGCATTTCAAGCTCTGAGGATACTGAGATGACAAGTCCCTGACATCAGAGAGCATATTTTTAAGAGGAGGCACAATTTATTCACAAATAAAAATCATTAAAATTTTAAAAGTGCCATGGAGCAAAATAAAATATTGCAAGGTGATAGACAATTCCTAAGGTAGAGGGAGGATGTTGCTTTAGCTTGAATAGTTTTGAAAAGTCTCATTAATAACGGAGTATTTGGGACAGGTTCCGGAAGATGGCGGCGTAGGAGGACGCGGGGCTCACAGCGCGTCCTGCCGATCACTTAGATTCCACCTACACCTGCCTAAATAACCCAGAAAACCGCCAGAGGATTAGCAGAAGGGAGTCTCCGGAGTCAAGCGCAGACTAGAGGCCCACTGAAGAGGGTAGGAAGGGCGGCGAGGCGGTGCGCGCTCCACGGACTGGCGGGAGGGAGCCGGGGCGGAGGGGCGGCTCTCCGGCCAAGCAGAGCCCCCGAGTCTGGCTGGCAAAAGCGGAGGGGCCGGACAGACTGTGTTCCGACAGCAAGCGCGACTTAGCCTCTGGGAGGTCATAAGTTAACAGCTCTGCTCGGAAAGCGGGAAGGCTGGAGGACAAAGGGAGGGAGAGCTGCTGAGCCCCCGGACGGCAGAGCTCAGCTTGGCGGGGAACAAAGGCGCTCGCCAGCGCCATCTCCCCCACCCATCCCCCAGCCAAAATCCCAAAGGGAACCAGTTCCTGCCAGGGAACTTGCTCGCTCCGCGCAAACACCCAACTCTGTGCTTCTGCGGAGCCAAACCTCCGGCAGCGGATCTGACTCCCTCCCGCTGCCACAGGGCTCCTCCTGAAGTGGATCACCTAAGGAGAAGCGAGCTAAGCCTGCCCCTCCAGCCCCCGTGCACCTTGCCTACCCACCCCAGATAATACGCCAGATCCCCAGCAACACAAGCCTGGCAGTGTGCAAGTAGCCCAGACGGGACACGCCACCCCACAGTGACTGTGGCCCCAGCAGTGGGCTGGGGGCAGACATCGGGTCGGACTGCGGCCCCGCCCACTAACTCCAGTTATACACCACAGCACAGGGGAAGTGCACTGCAGGTCCTCACCACGCCAGGGACTCTCCAAAATGACCAAACGGAAGAATTCCCCTCAGAAGAATCTCCAGGAAATAACAACAGCTAATGAACTGATCAAAAAGGATTTAAATAATATAACAGAAAGTGAATTTAGAATAATAGTCATAAAATTAATCGCTGGGCTTGAAAACAGTATACAGGACAGCAGAGAATCTCTTGCCACAAAGATCGAGGGACTAAGGAACAGTCACGAGGAGTTGAAAAACGCTTTAAACGAATTGCAAAACAAAATGGAATCCACGATGGCTCGGCTTGAAGAGGCAGAGGAGAGAATAGGTGAACTAGAAGATAAAGTTATGGAGAAAGAGGAAGCTGAAAGAAAGAGAGATAAAAAAATCCAGGAGTATGAGGGGAAAATTAGAGAACTAAGTGATACACTAAAAAAAAATAATATACGCATAATTGGTATCCCAGAGGAGGAAGAGAGAGGGAAGGGTGCTGAAGGGGTACTTGAACAAATTATAGCTGAGAACTTCCCTGAACTGGGGAAGGAAAAAGGCATTGAAATCCAAGAGGCACAGAGAACTCCCTTCAGACGTAACTTGAATCGATCTTCTGCACGACATATCATAGTGAAACTGGCAAAATACAAGGATAAAGAGAAAATTCTGAAAGCAGCAAGGGATAAACGTGCCCTCACATATAAAGGGAGACCTATAAGACTCGTGACTGATCTCTCCTTTGAAACTTGGCAGGCCAGAAAGGCTTGGCACGATATCTACAGTGTGCTAAACAGAAAAAATATGCAGCCGAGAATCCTTTATCCAGCAAGTCTGTCATTTAGAATAGAAGGAGAGATAAAGGTCTTCCCAAACAAACAAAAACTGAAGGAATTTGTCACCACGAAACCAGCCCTACAAGAGATCCTAAGGGGGATCCTGTGAGACAAAGTACCAGAGACATCACTACAAGCATAAAACATACAGACATCACAATGACTCTAAACCCATATCTTTCTATAATAACACTGAATGTAAATGGATTAAATGCGCCAACTAAAAGACATAGGGTATCAGAATGGATAAAAAAACAAGACCCATCTATTTGCTGTCTACAAGAGACTCATTTTAGATCTGAGGACACCTTTAGATTGAGAGTGAGGGGATGGAGAACTATTTATCATGCTCCTGGAAGCCAAAAGAAAGCTGGAGTAGCCATACTTATATCAGACAAACTAGACTTTAAATTAAAGGCTGTAACAAGAGATGAAGAAGGGCATTATATAATAATCACAGGGTCTATCCACCAGGAAGAGCTAACTATTATAAATGTCTATGCGCCAAATACCCGAGCCCCCAGATATATAAAACAATTACTCATAAACATAAGCAACCTTATTGATAAGAATGTGGTCATTGCAGGGGACTTTAACACCCCACTTACAGAAATGGATAGATCATCTAGACACACAGTCAATAAAGAAACAAGGGCCCTGAATGATACATTGGATCAGATGGACTTGACAGATATATTTAGAACTCTGCATCCCAAAGCAACAGAATATACTTTCTTCTCGAGTGCACATGGAACATTCTCCAAGATAGATCATATACTGGGGCACAAAACAGCCCTTCATAAGTTTACAAGAATTGAAATTATACCATGCATACTTTCAGACCACAATGCTATGAAGCTTGAAATCAACCACAGGAAAAAGTCTGGAAAACCTCCAAAAGCATGGAGGTTAAAGAACACCCTACTAACGAATGAGTGGGTCAACCAGGCAATTAGAGAAGAAATTAAAACATATATGGAAACAAACGAAAATGAAAATACAACAATCCAAACACTTTGGGACGCAGCGAAGGCAGTCCTGAGAGGAAAATACATTGCAATCCAGGCCTATCTCAAGAAACAAGAAAAATCCCAAATACAAAATCTAACAGCACACCTAAAGGAAATAGAAGCAGAACAGCAAAGGCAGCCTAAACCCAGCAGAAGAAGAGAAATAATAAAGATCAGAGCAGAAATAAACAATATAGAATCTAAAAAAACTGTAGAGCAGATCAACGAAACCAAGAGTTGGTTTTTTGAAAAAATAAACAAAATTGACAAACCTCTAGCCAGGCTTCTCAAAAAGAAAAGGGAGATGACCCAAATAGATAAAATCATGAATGAAAATGGAATGATTACAACCAATCCCTCAGAGATACAAACAATTATCAGGGAATACTATGAAAAATTATATGCCAGCAAATTGGACAACCTGGAAGAAATGGACAAATTTCTAAACACCCACACTCTTCCAAAACTCAATCAGGAGGAAATAGAAAGCTTGAACAGACCCATAACCAGCGAAGAAATTGAATCGGTTATCAAAAATCTCCCAACAAATAAGAGTCCAGGACCAGATGGCTTCCCAGGGGAGTTCTACCAGACATTTAAAGCAGAGATAATACCTATCCTTCTCAAGCTATTCCAAGAAATAGAAAGGGAAGGAAAACTTCCAGACTCATTCTATGAAGCCAGTATTACTTTGATTCCTAAACCAGACAGAGACCCAGTAAAAAAAGAGAACTACAGGCCAATATCCCTGATGAATATGGATGCAAAAATTCTTAATAAGATACTAGCAAATCGAATTCAACAGCATATAAAAAGAATTATTCACCATGATCAAGTGGGATTCATTCCTGGGATGCGGGGCTGGTTCAACATTCGCAAATCGATCAACGTGATACATCACATTAACAAAAAAAAAGAGAAGAACCATATGATCCTGTCAATCGATGCAGAAAAGGCCTTTGACAAAATCCAGCACCCTTTCTTAATAAAAACCCTTGAGAAAGTCGGGATAGAAGGAACATACTTAAAGATCATAAAGGCCATTTATGAAAAGCCCACAGCTAACATCATCCTCAACGGGGAAAAACTGAGAGCTTTTTCCCTGAGATCAGGAACACGACAGGGATGCCCACTGTCACCGCTGCTGTTTAATATAGTGCTGGAAGTTCTAGCATCAGCAATCAGACAACAAAAGGAAATCAAAGGCATCAAAATTGGCAAAGATGAAGTCAAGCTTTCGCTTTTTGCAGATGACATGATATTATACATGGAAAACCCGATAGACTCCACCAAAAGTCTGCTAGAACTGATACATGAATTCAGCAAAGTTGCAGGATACAAAATCAACGTGCAGAAATCAGTTGCATTCTTATACACTAACAATGAAGCAACAGAAAGACAAATGAAGAAACTGATCCCATTCACAATTGCACCAAGAAGCATAAAATACCTAGGAATAAATCTAACCAAAGATGTAAAAGATCTGTATGCTGAAAACTATAGAAAGCTTATGCAGGTAATTGAAGAAGATATAAAGAAATGGAAAGACATTCCCTGCTCATGGATTGGAAGAATAAATATTGTCAAAATGTCAATACTACCCAAAGCTATCTACACATTCAATGCAATCCCAATCAAAATTGCACCAGCATTCTTCTCGAAACTAGAACAAGCAATCCTAAAATTCATATGGAACCACAAAAGGCCCCGAATAGCCAAAGTAATTTTGAAGAAGAAGACCAAAGCAGGAGGCATCACAATCCCAGACTTTAGCCTCTACTACAAAGCTGTCATCATCAAGACAGCATGGTATTGGCATAAAAACAGACACATAGACCAATGGAATAGAATAGAAACCCCAGAACTAGACCCACAAACGTATGGCCAACTCATCTTTGACAAAGCAGGAAAGAACATCCAATGGAAAAAAGACAGTCTCTTTAACAAATGGTGCTGGGAGAACTGGACAGCAACATGCAGAAGGTTGAAACTAGACCACTTTCTCACACCATTCACAAAAATAAACTCAAAATGGATAAAGGATCTGAATGTGAGACAGGAAACCATCAAAACCTTAGAGGAGAAAGCAGGAAAAGACCTCTCTGACCTCAGCCGTAGCAATCTCTTACTCGGCACATCCCCAAAGGCAAGGGAATTAAAAGCAAAAGTGAATTACTGGGACCTTATGAAGATAAAAAGCTTCTGCACAGCAAAGGAAACAACCAACAAAACTAAAAGGCAACCAACGGAATGGGAAAAGATATTTGCAAATGACACATCGGACAAAGGGCTAGTATCCAAAATCTATAAAGAGCTCATCAAACTCCACACCCGAAAAACAAATAACCCAGTGAAGAAATGGGCAGAAAACATGAATAGACACTTCTCTAAAGAGACATCCGGATGGCCAACAGGCACATGAAAAGATGTTCAACGTCGCTCCTTATCAGGGAAATACAAATCAAAACCACACTCAGATACCACCTCACGCCAGTCAGAGTGGCCAAAATGAAGAAATCAGGAGACTATAGATGCTGGAGAGGATGTGGAGAAACAGGAACCCTCTTGCACTGTTGGTGGGAATGCAAATTGGTGCAGCCGCTCTGGAAAGCAGTGTGGAGGTTCCTCAGAAAATTAAAAATAGACCTACCCTATGACCCAGCAATAGCACTGCTAGGAATTTATCCAAGGGATACAGGAGTACTGATGCATAGGGGCACCTGTACCCCAATGTTTATAGCGGCACTCTCAACAATAGCCAAATTATGGAAAGAGCCTAAATGTCCATCAACTGATGAATGGATAAAGAAATTGTGGTTTATATACACAATGGAATACTACGTGGCAATGAGAAAAAATGAAATATGGCCTTTTGTAGCAACATGGATGGAACTGGAGAGTGTGATGCTAAGTGAAATAAGCCATACAGAGAAAGACAGATACCATATGGTTTCACTCTTATGTGGATCCTGAGAAACATAACAGAAACCCATGGGGGAGGGGAAGGAAAGAAAAAAAAAAAAAAAAAAAAAAAAAGAGGTTAGAGTGGGAGAGAGCCAAAGCATTAGAGACTGTTAAAAACTGAGAACAAACTGAGGGTTGATGGGGGGTGGGAGGGAGGGCAGGGTGGGAGGGAGGGCAGGGTAGGTGATGGGTATTGAGGAGGGCACCTTTTGGGATGAGCACTGGGTGTTGTATGGAAACCAATTTGACAGTAAATTTCATATATTAAAAAATAAAAAAAATAAATAAATAAATAAATAAATAAATAAATAAAAAACAAAACAAAAAAAAACAAAACAAAACAAAAAAAAATAACGGAGTATTTGATCTAAAACCAAAATCATGGGGAGTAAGTATCTATAAAAAAAACTAGGAAGAACACATTCAAGAAAAAAAAAACAAGCAATAAATTTGAACTTTTGTTTGATTTCCTGGGATTATTGAATTTGTGTGCATAATCAAAGCATAGCGAAAAGATTGCTAGAATATAAAAAATGAAGTTAAACATAGCAGGAGATGATATCAGAAAGGTAACAGTGGTTAAAACCTGTAGAATCTGTTAGAAAATAGACAGAAATTGAAAAGTTATCCTCACTAACATGAGAAATCTTTGCCAAGTTTTAAAGCCTGAGAATGTTATATTGTCACTTATCTTTTTTTTAAAATTTTTTTTAACGTTTATTCATTTTTGAGACAGAGAGAGACAGAGCATGAATGGGGGAGGGTCAGAGAGAGAGAGCGACACAGAATCTGAAGCAGGCTCCAGGCTCTGAGCTGTCAGCACAGAGCCCGACGCGGGGCTCGAACTCACAGACCATGAGATCATGACTTCAGCCGAAGTCGGACGCTTAACCAACTCAGCCACCCAGGAGCCTCTATGTCACTTATCTTTTTAAGATGCTACTCCATCTGTGTTGTTGGCATTAGATTGTAGGAGGTAAGAGTGGATAGGGAGTTTTAGTTAGAACTGGTAACTACAAGTTACTAGAATTTCTAACTACAAGTTAGAACAAGAAGTTCTCCAATGAGAAAAGACAATGTCTTGAACTAGGTAGATAGTAATGGAAGAGTTGAGATATTGACTATATTTACAGTAATTTTTAATAATTTTACAAGACTTGCTGAGATTGTATTTGGGATGTGAGAGAATGATCACAATTATATATGAGTCCTAGTTGTTGGCATTGGACAGGAAGATGGTTGGTAATTCTCTTGCCAGAGAAGGGAATGTGTGGAGAAGAATAAGATTGAAAAAGGTGGTTATGTATTATCTGCTAGAATAGAAAAATTGATAATGAGGTGGAAAGAAGGTGTATGGAAGGAATCATAGTATTTACAAGACCAGGAAAAATGCTTTCCTTTAAAAAAAAAAAAAACAAAGAGTTTATTTACCTTGAGGGAGAGAGAGAGCACAAGGAAAGGAGGGGAAAAGAGTGAGAGAGAGAGAGAGAGAGAGAGAATCCCATGCAGGGTCTGCACTGTCAGTGCAGAGCCCAAGACAGGGTGCGAACTCACAAACCATGAGATCATGACCTGAGCCAAAACCAAGTGTTGGACGCTAAACTGATTGAGTCACCCAAGCGCCCCCAAAATGCTTTCCTGGTAGTAAATTGAATGATACTTGCACACAATTGTTTTGGAAAAGTAGAAGGTTTGAGGAGAGAAGAGAAAATTTAATACTATTACCCCAGAATATCAAAACATAACTTACTAGGTCATCTAATTAAAACTGCTGGGGTGGGGTATGGCCATCTGAGGTTTGTACAGTTCATCTTAAAGCAGAACCTGCGTGGAACCTTCAACTTTTTTTTAGAGAAAACACAGAAAAGGGAAAATATGATCAACTGCCCTGAAGTGTTCCCAGTTATTTAGGATGGAGAAAAAGACACAGACAGGGATTATATATATTTTGAAGGAAGCAAGTTAAAAGTGGACCATGGCAACTACACTAGACAAGTGAGTTTAAACTAGAGGCAAATGAGATTAGAAGGAAAGTGTGGGGAGTGGGATCGGGGCAGTAAATTCATTGGAAGACCCACTGAAATCCAATAATTACACAAGTATGCAAGAACTAGGAGACTGCAAAAATAGGAGGCAGAGTTTGATGTGTAAGATATTTGTAATAGGTGTTTTCAGAAGTCATTTTTCTTCATCAAAAGATCCAAACTAATTACGTAAAGGATGACAGCAACGTGAAGACTTGCTTTATTTATTTTGGGTAAACAAACCTATACAAATTCTGAATTTTAATTATTTTATTCTTTTGTCTTCTGCTTGCCACACTTCCTACCACGTCCTTTGGTCTTAGACATATTTTGTCTACATTTATCTTACCTAACATATCCCCAAGTTATAGTTATGTGAAAGTGAGCTGTAACCTAAGCCATGACTGTGAGAATAAATTAACAAAGCAAGGGGGAAAATGTCAAAAACTGAGGCTAAGGTGTTAAATGGATCATACAATGGGTTCTGATACTTTCAAAGTCTTGACGGAAATCGGAGTGGATAGGAAGACAAGGTCAGTATTCGAATTATCCATAAAGTGTGAAAATAAAGGGGATTCTGTAGGTGATAGATTTGAGATAGAAAGAAGATTATATGGCTGCATAATAAAAGCTGCAAAAGAGCAGGAAGTTTTAGTCTCATGCTCCAACTTCTGTCCTTAAAGTAGGTGGAGTATGATGGAGACACGCTCTGTTTGAGCTGGCAGCAATATGCATGGGTTCACGTCGACAATATCAAGACACCTCTTGGACAAAGTAGGTAGAAGTGATATTTTCACAAAAGGGTTGAGACACAGTTTCGTCAAACAAAGAGGGAATTCAAGATGGACGGCAGACAGTTTGCTTGGAAAGGATAGGGAAATGGATGGCAAAAGACAAGGCAACGCATACAGAGAGTTTAAGTGATAAAGGATCTACAAGAAAGATTGATCTGCAGGTAACTGGAGGACGCACGTATTATATGGTGAATTCTGGTCACTACCTAGAAAAATCTGAGCAAAGACACACAGGATTTTTATGACAAGTATCATACTTAGTGGTGATGTAGCTTGGGGTATGCATTGCTTCCTGGCCTGAACAGTGGGGCTGAGGTAAAGGAAGAACTTATTCAGTGATAACATAAAAGTCAAGGAATAAAACCCAACATACAAGCTGGATTGAATTTGCGTGTCAAATGATGAATCCTTAAGTTAGATTAAAGAAAAAATATCAGCTATACGCTTCATAATAAAAATACAACCACTCAAGGGTGCCTGGGTGGGTCAGTCAGGTAAGCATCTGACTCTTGATTTCAGCTCAGGTCACGATCTCGTGGTTTGTGAGGACTGACCCCTGTGTTGGGCTCCGCACTGACAGGAAGGAGCCTGCTTAGGATTCTCTCCCCTCACCCCTTTCTCAAAATAAATAAATAAACATTGAACACACACACACACACACACACACACACACACACACACACACATGCATCAACTCAATGATAAAGCAAAGTGAAAAAGTCATGGGGCAGTCCAATATACATCAGACAAATGCAAATAAATTTGTGAGGTTGGTAAAACAAATACCCAATAAATAGGAACGAAGGGACAGCAGCCTTTAAAGAAAATCCCAGGAGTGTTTTTGCTCAACAAATCTCCACACTCTGAGAAAGCCAGATCAGCTATAAATCTTAATGAGCCAAAGACAATAGTAGTGAAATACATAAAGCAAAACTCTTAAGCTACAAAGATAAGGTTGTAAAACCACAACATAATGAGTGACTGTGATATATAGCTTTCAGAGATGATTGATGAAGTAAATCTAATTGAAAAATCATTTATGGGCTTTACATCACACAACCAGCTAGTTCTATTAAGTAACATTGTCTCAGACGTAGGACTTCCTATAGAAGCTTTATACTTTGAGTGCTTGGAAAAGTTCACGGAGAGAGGAATTTTGTTATTCTCTTGGAGGACATAAATTACCACAGCAAGTTTAGAAAATAATTTGACAAAGAATATATACGCCTTTAGGGTCCTAATTACATTTTGAGGAGTCTATCTTACAGAAATAAAAGAGAAATCCATGTGTGTATTAATTAAAGTGCTATTGTTATTATAATAAAAAAAATGGAAGCTAATGTGGTAAAGGGATACATTTAAATATTATTGAATACCATGTAACCACTAAAAACATTAAAAGAATGTGATGGATTCTTAATGGAGGAAGACTGATTTGGAAGAATTTCAAAATATTTTCAGGAAAGAAGAAACACATTTCAGACTAATATGACTACCATGTTCTCATATGTTTAATTTAATTTATTACTTTTTTTTTTTTTTTTGAGAGACAGAGGGAACGAGCATGAGCAGGGGAGCATCAAAAGAGAGAAGGGGTCCCAAACAGGCTCCAGTCTGTCAGCACAGAGCCAGACAGGGAGCTGGGATCGCTCCCACCAACCGTGAGATCATGACCTGAGAAGAAATCAAGAGTCGGAGGCTTTACTGCCTGAGCCACCCAGGCACCCCCAATTTTTTAATTTTAAAAACTCTCCTTGGATGTGTGTTTCAATGGCATACTTCCAGAAGCATAACACTGTTAAAATGCACCCCAGATTTTTAAGTGTTGAAGTCGTGGAGTTAAAACTGGCAGTGGTGAGGGGCGCCTGGGTGACTCCATCAGCTGAGCGGCGGATTATGGCTCAGGTCATGATCTCACAGTTTGTGGCTTTGAACCACCCCCCCACACACACACACCCACCCCCTGTCAGGCTCTGTGCTGACAGCTCAGAGCCTGGAGACTGCTTCAGATTCTATGTCTCCTTCTCTCTCTGCTCCCCACCCCCAGCTAAAACCCTGCCTCTGTCTCTCAAAAAATGAATAAAAATGTTTAAATTAAAAAAAAAAAAAAATGGCGGTGGTGAGTGAAAGACTTTGTACCTTTGGACGTTGTAGACGGAATGAAGATGGAAAAGCCATGGGTGCCACTGCACTACGGCGGTGGGTGACAGGTGCTCATAAAGTATTCTAGTGTAGCCTCAGTGCCTAGTAGCAGAGATCAAGCTTCCTTCCAATGTACCTCCAAGTTCAAGATCCCAAGGCTTAGTTTAAGGACAGACTTATTTTAAACATAAATCTAACAATTCTGGAAAACAAGAAGTAGAGTTCTCCCTATAAAAAATTGTGGTGAGACATCTTCTACACTTGACAAGACTAGTCCCTTTGGAGTTTGTGTAAACTATTTGAACAATCCTCCCAATGTCTCTGCATGCTTTTAGGTTATGTGCTTGCAGCCCAAAACTTTCCTCTGGAGAAGAAAGGTGAAAGGAAGACAGGGTTCCTTCCTTTTCAAAGGCTACACAGCTAATGCCACTCTGGTAGGTAAAGATGGCTTTTCTTTTCTGTATTATAAATTTGGTTGTAACTTCGAAAGAAATAGACATTTTAAGTGTGAATATATTTTAAAATATTGAATGATGAAATGTTGATCAATTAAAATATGATAAAATATGTTTCAAATATTAAAAATGAGTCATGATTTTGAATGCTTTCAGCCTGCCAAACAATAATATTACAGTTTTACCTATGTTAAATGATTTAACTCTCATAACTTCCCATGCAGAAGCTGGGGCATGTAAAAGTTCATGTTTCTCAGGACCACACACATCTTAAATGGAGAAGATGATTTCCAGACATCCCGTAGTAAGGCAAACATATTAGTAATTGCCAAAAGATATTACTAGTTTAAATAAAGCACCTTGGGGATTTCTTAAGACAAATGATGAGAAGGAATGGAACAGGCAAACACAAAAACAAAAACCTGTATTAATAGAAACATCAAATAAAATAGAATTCAATACAACTGATACAAAGGGGAGAAGTAATACCTCTTATCATAAAGTTTACAATCCACCAATAAGACACAATAGCTGAGAATTTTTCTTATCACAACACAAGCTCCAGGTACACAAGACTGAGCGAGTAAACATAAGATGATCTTAACAAATACAGTACTATGACAGATGAATCTAACATACACCTCCTGGGAATCAACGGATTACAAAATATAGTAAAAAGATAAGGAATGTTTGAAAGACAGCTAAGAAGTTCTGAACAGAATATATCTTTAAGGAAAACTCTCTACTTTTCCAAAACAAATTTTGTGCAAGTCGCGATCACTGACCACAAAGCAATATTACCAGATTATGACAAAAAAATACCATACACAGATATATAAACACATTTTACATTTAAATATTAAAAACGCATTCCAACATGACTCTAGCTAATGAAGAATTCCAATTATTTAAGATAAACAACAAAACGAACACTGATCAGGAATATTGATAGGATTTAGCTAAACTGCCAATCAGAGAAATCCATAATATTAAATTATGGATTAAATTCATATAAATTACCTAAAAATATAAAATAATTATTTAAGCTTTCATATAAAGAACGAAAGAAACAATTTCAAACAAAGTAAAATATGAGGTAGAAAATTAATACGGATTCTC
The DNA here is from genome assembly GCF_018350215.1 of Panthera leo. Lineage (NCBI taxonomy): Eukaryota > Metazoa > Chordata > Mammalia > Carnivora > Felidae > Panthera > Panthera leo. Next base: position 224,166,942 of record NC_056679.1, read on the forward strand.
CCAAAAAAGTTAAGTTGAAAAATTAACATAATTGAATAAAATAAAAAATACTATTCCAAATAATCTGTAAAATAAGTAAATTACAATTTCAAAACAAAACCTATATCCTAGTCCTGTGTTTCTACATACACAGATTTATTTTTGTAGCATTTTGTACATTATAACAATTATACACATTTAAATTTTTTTATATTAGGGTTTATGTCCATATCTCACCACTAAAATGTTAGTTCGGTAAGAACAAGTTTGTATGTGTGTATGTGTATGTGTGTGCATGTGTTTAGTGATATATTCTAATTTCCTATAACAGTGGCACACAACAGGAATTCAATAAATATTTTAGGAATAAATAATTATTTGTAATGTGATAGAGTATAAGAAATAAATGTACAGAAGAGATATCTATGTAACTATTTTTTAATTGATGTAGAACAGAAAAAATGTCTGGGATAAAACTCACAAAACAGTTAACACGGATTACATCTAATTAAAAAGGCTACAGTTTGAGTTTAAAGATCTTTACTCAACTATGTCTGCTGGCAGATGGTAACTACACTTACTGTGCTGAGCATTGCATAATGCGGAGAATGGTCGAATCGCCATGTTTTACTCCTAAAACTAAATAACACTGTATGTCAATTACTCTTCGATTAACAATAAAAGATCTTTACCGTTTACTCATAGTCTTTTGAACACATTGAATTGTGGGTAAATTAAAGACATCTTTGCTCTTTACTCTGTGCTTTTCTGATTGTTTACATTTTAATAAATTTTAATAAAGTATCGGGGACATAGATGACTGGTTATGAGACGACCATAAACCAGTTTTATTGTTCGTAAACTCTGCATAGTTGCTCAGTGAGTGGGGTATAAAATTTAATCTGTCTTCCACTGGCGACATCCTATGCATTGAATTTCCTCCCAAAAGAATACTTTACCTAATTTGATCTTGCTAACAGAAAGTGATCTTGCTAACAGAAAGAATGAGTGGGGGGAAATAATGAAATGTTGGTCAAAGGATACAAAGTTTCGGTTATGCAGGAAGACTAAATTCTAGATCCCTGAGGTGCAGCACAGAGACTACAGTCAATATATACAATTGTACACTTGCAACTTGGTAGGATAGTTGATCCTAAGGGTTCTCCCCAGTCACACAAAAGAATGATATCTGTGTGAAGTGGTGGAAATGTTAATGAGCTTGATTTTTGTTATCACTTCACAATACATATGCAAATTACAACATCATGTTGCACGCCTTAAGTATACACAACTTCTATTGTCAATTATACATCAATAAAGCTGAGGGGCAAAAGGCACTGTGCTAAGTGAAACTTCACAGACAGAAACACAGAAAATGTATGTTATTAAGTATCCATGACTGAGTGAACAAGAGAGACCATATTGTGGGCCAGACACCAAAACTCAATATATTTAAAATAATAAAAATACAAGAAATAATTATCAAAAGTATATCTGCATGATGCCTACCTCTGTAGAAATAAAGTGGCATGCTTCCAGATAATCCACAAATAGAAGAGAATGGCACAAGAAAAATTATAAAACATTTTGGTATGAATGAAAATGAAAGCATCATATACTAAAAAGTGTGGGATGCAGCTAACACGGTCTCTAGAGGGAAATTTATAGCATAAATGTTTACGTTAGAAAAGAAGAGAGCCTCAAATCAATGATTTTTACTTACAACCAGATAATCACAATAGAAGAAACTGAATTAAACACAAGCAGACAGAAATCAATGAAACAAAACAGATAAAGAGTAGAGATAATTAATGAACTAAAGATATTTCTTTAAATTATCAATAAAAGTGATAAGCCTCTAGCTATAAGCATCAGAAAAACAAAATACAAATTTCCAATACTAGAAATGAAAGAGAAGGTATAATTTCAGACTTTACAGATATTGAAGGATAATACAGGGAATATTACGAAGAACATTATGTCATTAAACCTGATAAGTTTAAGTTACTGGAAGACTTCTTGAAAAGCAATTATTACCAAAACTCAATCAGGAAGATATAGGAAATCTAATAATATGGTACATAGTAAGTAAGTTATATTTATTATTAAAAACTACCCAATTCGAGTCCTGTAAGCTAGATTGGAGACAGAGATATAAATTCATCTTTAAATGTGTGTATATACACAAATATGTACCATGTATGCATACATACTATATATACATACTATTATACATTCATACACACATAGGAAAATAGGTATACATACACACAGATAAATACACATATATGTGTACACATGGATTAGTCTACATACTTACATTCCATAGCACTGTCTGATTGGAGGGCTTAGAAAAACAACATCTCAGGAGCAAAAAGATACCTAACAAATGCTGATCCTGGCTTTTAAATATCATTCTCCATTAACAGCAGCCCCGGGTCCTTGGAGAAATCATTACCCCTAAACAGAGGCAGGGAAAAGCAAAATGAATTTTCTTGAGGTTCCAAAAAGTAGGGAAGTGGAAAAAGAGTTTTGTTTTTTTTTTTTTCCAAAGAGGCCTATAATAAGGACAAAAAACAGAGAAAAAAAATCCAGCTCATCCTTTGAGAAAAATTCTAATTTAAAAATGTAGAGGGAATAAGAAAAACAGAAAATTGCTACTAGAACATCTGCGAATAATTGTGGAATATCTTTTTTTTTATGCGCAAAGTATGTCTCCAAAATACTTACTAATCTCTGTGATTGTTAACACATGTTACTCCAGTTTCTCTGACTTCTCCATCAAAGAGGTGAAGTTTGATCCCCCAATTCTTAGGGTGAGTGTGGGCTGTAATTACTGGCTCATTTTGAAGGAATAGAGTATTGAAACAGAAAAGCAGTAATTTTACAGTGAGCAAACTTGGAAGGCCCAACTTTAACTGATAAAGATTAAAGTCATCAGTAATAAGATACATTTATTATCTGTATCCTCTGATATGATACAATGAGGCTCTGAAGCATTTTCTCAAATATTCATAAGATCATCCTAACCACCAGTAAAAATCATACAAACTCATAATATGGAGGTGATATTGTGATTTATAATAAAAAATATATATGTGTGTCTGGTCTTTGTCCTTGTTTCTGGCAGAGAAATCCTAAAAGTCTTGGAATTTCCTAAGTGATAAAAGCAATTAAAAAAAGTGTCCTTTTTTATTTTAATAAGGTGCCTTTTGGAAAGTTCCACTGGAGCCAACTATGTGATTAGAGGTTGGAACTTTATGTTCCAACCCCGATCTCTGGCATGAGGAATGAGGTTGGAGATTGAAGTGAATCACCAACTCATCAGAGAACTCCCAGTTGGTGAAAATTAAGAGATTCAAAGAGAGTGACCTTGTCCAAGGTCAAGAAAGACAAAAAGGTTTGAGGAACTGTCACAGACTGTGTAATACTAAGGAAGCACAAAATCCAGAAGGAATGTGTGTATCCTGGATTGGATCGTGGAAGCAAACAAAAGAAGATATTGGGAAAAACCAAGTAGAATCTGAATAAAGTTTGTAGTATAGTTCATTGTAGTGCATGGCAGTCAATTTCTTAGTGTTGAGAACTGAACCCTAAATATGTAAGATGTTAACTGAAGGAGAGGCTGAATGAGGGTCTATAGGAGCTCTGTACTATCTTCTCAATTCTTCAATTAGCATAAACTTATTTCAAGATGAAAAAGTTTCAAAGAAAATCCAAACAGAAAAAAAATGTCTGGCCAAACAGTTTCACTATTGAACTCTGCCAGATGTTTAAGGAAGAATTAATACTAACTCTACACAAACTGATTAAGAAATTAGAAGAGAAAGTAATGTTTCTCAAGTTGTTTTGTGAGCTAGATGTAACCCTGAAACCATACCAATCAAGATACTGCACATCGAGAAAACTACTCATCGATACCCTTAATGAATAGGGAAAGAAACACCCTCACCAAAATATTAGTAAACAAAACACAGCCATATATCTGAAAAAGATAATACACATGAACAAGATCGGTTTAATCCCAAACATGCAATGTTGGTTTATCATCCAAAAAAAGCCAATTCATGTAATTCACCTGATCAACACACACTGAAAATGAAAAAAATCATATGACCCTCAAAATTCAGCATCCGTTTGTTAAAAAAAGTAACAAAGTGGAAAATATAAGGGGACAGCCTTCAGCTTACAAAGGGAGTCTGCAAATAACCTACAGCTAAAATTATATGTGTATTTTGTACTAATGGCAATATGTCTCTTTTTTTTCTTTACCTCTTATGACGATATATTTTTGTTTTCTATCTCCCACTGACTATCCATTTTTATTATTGATATTTTCCATCAAGTGACACAGGCTGAGTGGTATAATGTCATATTTCTTCTATCCAGCCCTAATCCACTCCCTGGCTGTACCTTAGGCAACCCCTGTATTACAAAATCTAGTCCTTGCTTTTGAGTTATGTCATTACCACTGGTCAAAGCATTTTGGGAAAGGATTGAAGTGCAATAATTATAAATAATGTTAACTTAAAAGTACAGAAAAATATAGTGTACAGAGGCTGAAAGATAACGCTGAAAAGACCGGCGACAGAAAAATAAAGGCATGGGTTTCTTCATCTTCCATAATGTGAACAGATGAGACTTTGTTTCAAATTGAAGAAAAGGTAAGACAATTTTACTTACAATATTTAAAGTCATTGATACAATGAATAAAACAGCTAAAAATAATGGCACAATTGTTGGCAATGTAACAGAACATACTTCTGAGAAGTTCTATTGTGAGATAAGTTTTATATCTTTCACAGAAAAGCACCAATAGACATCACTCGAAGTTGGTAACATAGGGAGCAGAGAGGTTCAGGCTTTGAATCACAATGAGAAGTCTGGTCTGTGATTATCAGGGAAGTCAACTTTGAGTTGTTATTTTATATTTACATACTGTTCAAAATAATTATACATAAGCATAGGGCTGTGTGGACACACATACAGGACATGGGAAGAGAAGAAGTATAACTTCTATAAATTCATTAAAATTTAACTTGTTTCCTTTTGTAGGGTTTTGATTTTTTTCCCATTGAAAATTCTAAACATATTTTTTTTCCAAAGTTACTTTCATGCCGTATGTATTTGTGTGTGTCTGTGTATGTTTCATGGCCCCAATTCTCTCAAATTTCATAAGACCTCTGAGAAGACAAATTTTATGGGTATAAACAGGGTTTAACATCCTGAAGTTCTGTCTGTCTTCTTTGCTGGCTTAAAAACTACCTTTGTTAGACATACAGAAAGTATCTGGAATGACATTTATCATCTATATAACAGAGTAAAGCTTCCATCTTTAAATATAATGAGATGTCGCTGCACATTTTCAGTTAAGATTTTTAATTAAAACAATGTATAAAGGTGCCCTATATGATTTTTTTCTGTGAGGCCTTCTGTATTCTATTAGGTAGGTATCCTCCATTAATATCCTAGATACCCTCTGCCAAGGGTGAAATAATGTTTACGTGAGTCTGCGCCTAGAGATACTCATTATTTCTTCAGATAGCTTAGAATAAGATTTCTGACAGCCATATTTTAATCTTAATAGTTTTTTTTTTCCTTTGGCATAACAGTTCTTTCTCCTAGTCATTATTACAATATAAAAATTTCAGCATATATGTATGCATTCCTTTGCTCGTTATATTTTAATAAAAATATGCAATAACTTCTGAACTAAGTTAGCTCAGGTTTTCTTTTTCAAAAGTGGGTTGATAACACATTCTTAAACATTTTTTTTTTATTAGGGAGCAAGTCTTAACAAATTTATTCCCACTTCTCAAGACGGTCTCGTAGCAGATCTAAATTTGTATTTCAGAAAAGCAATGATCATATTCCATATCAAAGAATTATCCTTTGCATTTTCTGTACCTCCCTATTAAAAGAATCACAAATGGTACTCTGATTTCCTTCCCAAATACAACCAAGTCTGTTCCATTTATTTCATGAAAACCTTGTTCTTTTCTTGAAAATTGCAAAACACTGTGTGAGTATGTATCATCCAGGGAGCAGGTGCCTTAGACAAAAATACCCTGAGCGGTAGCAGTCCTGATAATCACCTTAGTTTTGCAACAATATATTCTACTAAAACTAACAAACTGTGCAAACTGTATTTGTATGAGGCAATCACATTTTAACATGAAGGTATGTCAAGATGCCTTGGGCATTCAAGGACATCTACAGCACAGGCTCCCAAAGACCCTCATCAGTGGTGATTAGGGGGAGCACAATAGCAGTGAGTTGTATTTTATGGCACAAACGGGGAAATCCTCAGATCAAAGTTCAACAATTATAATGTGTATTGAACACATACTTTTAAAATTGATCCTGCAGACTCGGGGGTGGGGGTGGGGAATTAAGAGGTTAAGAGCACCCCTGCAAATAAGAGGGAGGAGGAGAAGGAAGAGGGGGAGAAAGGGAGGCATTCAGGAAGCAGTAGACATGAAAATTGATGATAAGGAAGTTTTGTGCCTCAAAATTAGCTGATTCCTTGCAAGGACTTTATCTCTGCGTGTTTACCTATCCACTTTGAAAGACTGCTGGATCTTAGTCTTGTGTTCTAGAAACCAATGACTTTCTTGAGATCCTCTTTGAGTGCTTACTTTAAGAATCTCTTTGAGATCAGGGTGCCTGGGTAGCTCAGTCGGTTAAGCATCTGACTTTGGCTCAGATCACGATCTCACAGTTGGTGGATTTGAGCCCCGCGTCAGGCTCTGTGCTGACAGCTTGGAGCCTGCCTCACATCCTGTGTCTCCCTCTCTCTCTGCCCCCTTCTGCTCACGCTCTGTCTCTCTCTGTGTCTCAAAAATGAATAACATCAAAAAAAAAATTTTAATTAAAGAAAATTTCTTTGGGATCATTTCCCGAGTATATTTGTTCACTTTTTTTCCTTCTATTCCATCTTGCGGTACTTAAAGTTTCTGTTCTCTACTTTTTGGTTTTTGTTTCTTTGTCCTAATTAATAGACTTTATTAACTGTTGGCAATATCTGTAGAAGCCTCATGCTGCTGCTCTTCCCATTCTTGCATAGTTTTATGTGGGAATGTGCTTTGGTTTGGTATTTGTTTTTTTACTTTATTTTTTTCGATCAGCTCTTTCCTGAAAAAAGACACTGAAAAATAGGCTAGCAATCTGTTACAGTAAATGGTACATTGACCTTTGTCATCTGCCTCAGAATGTTCTCGCTCACACAGTTATGCTTCCTGGATTACTCCTTTCCCTTTAGGGTGCTCCATTTGCCTTTGATTAAAAAACACCACAGATCCAAGTCGCAATCCATGAAATAAAACTTCCAAATACAGGGACGCTTCACCAGATCGAGGCAGGATACTGAGAGCTGACTCACATCTCCATAGATTGTAGCCTAGTTCAGAATGTTCCAAGTCTCCAATAACCAGCAGGGTGTTGCAGAAAATTCTAGATTCAGAATTTAGGTGGACGTAGAGGAAACACAAAGTGTGCCAATTGTCTCCCTGTCAGCCAAAGGGGTGGGGTGGGGGGAGTGTTAGAAGTAATAATAATAAACAATCTCTGACCTACAGAACTTCAGGAATAGCCCAAAACACTTGGGTCTGGTGAGTTATCTAAAGCACTGTTGCTAGTTTATAGCTTATTTTATCATTAAAATTAAGGCTTCATTTTGTTGTCCAAATCTTGTGTGTGTGTGGGGGTGGGGGGGAGGGTGTATAAATCTAAGTTAAAGAAGGATGAAGAAGAACTTAGAGGGAGTTACAAGACTCCACCTCACCCACAACAACAACAAAAAGCAAAGAACCTATTTAGAACATTTTCCCACCTCTTTTTGATAGATAGAAATAATTTGAAGTGCAGGTTATATTTTCATGAAGTCTGTTTTGGATTTGGCATTCCTTCCAGCATTTGTTGGAATTACATTTATTCTTCAGGAACACCCTGATTTTCTGAAATTTTAAAGTATATGAGCAGAAATTTTTAAAATTGTTTAATGTTGGGGCACCGGGGTGGCTCAGTCGGTTAAGTGGCCGACTTCGGCTCAGGTCATGATCTCACGGTCCATGAGTTCGAGCCCCGCATCGGGCTCTGTGCTGACAGCTCAGAGCCTGGAGCCCGTTTCAGATTCTGTGTCTCCCTCTCTCTCTGACCCTCCCCTGCTCATGCTCTGTCTCTCTCTGTCTCAAAAATAAATAAATGTTAAAAAAAAAAAATTTTAAATAAATAAATAAAATAAAATTGTTTAATGTTGATTTATTTGTGTGTGTGTGAAAGAGAGAGACAGAGACAGAGACAGAGACAGAGAATGAGCAGTGGAGGGGCAGAGAGACCGGGAGGCACAGAATCCAAAGGAGGCTCCAGGCTCTGAGCTGTCAGCACAGAGCTGGACGCGGGGCTTGAAATTATGACATCATGACCTGAGCTGAAGTCAGAGTCTTAACTGACTGAGCCACCCGGGCATCCCAAAATCCGAAAGATTCATCCAGTGTTTGGGGAAACACCAATGAACAAGCAGTATTCAAATTAGAAAGTAATTTGCACAAGCGAGTTTTTTTTTTTCATTCTATTTATTTTTTTTTCATTTCGCAGGGGGTACCATTCAACTCAGATTCATTTTATTATTTTTCCATATTCCTGTGAAAACTTTTTAAAGATATTTTTCCTTTAAATTTCTTTCATCCACTTAAATTCAAACGAAACTTGTACCAGCTGTTAGATCCAACAATTGCACAACGGTATTATAGTCCTCTCTCTGCTGTGTTAAAAATTATATTTTTCACGAAGTAATTGTTATTCTATTCACAGTTTCTGAACATTTCATTATTATGAAGTTTGCCTCTCAATTATGAAACTAGTCACAGCATTTTATCTGTATATCCAGGAATACCTGTGCCCACAGGGAAATCGAAGGGTCGTATTAATTATAGTTCTTAAGTTGAAACATTGACACAATTAACCTACAGCATCCGTAAAACATTGTAGTCTAATAAAGAAAAATTGCTTCCCTGTGTATAATGCACTATTAAGTTTTATAAAAGTTTCATTGAAATAACACAACGGAGATAAAACACCAAAACCTATTCATAGAATTTCTTTGTGTCTCTAAATTAAGATACCAATTTTGTAACACTGATTTTTCTCTTCTCACAGAAATAATTCCACACGTGTAAATTATCCAAAAATATATTGATCTCTCTAAGCTAATTGCCTATTTTCTCTTAAGACTTTTAGGAAGGTTGAGGAAAAATCAGTATCCGTTCAAAGAAAGGAATTGTATACAATCTTCTGTTTGTGTTCAAAAGTCATTGTGGTCTGCTAGGAATTGGTGGCTTTGATGAATGTTGTGCTCTTGTTTGCAAAATAAAATAAAATAAAATAAAATAAAATAAAATAAAATAAAATCTGTAACAAAGTAGCCAAACGCTTTGCACATTTGGATACATTGCTGGAGCATTATAAAACACAACTTGCTAGTTTATTTATACTTTATTACATGTTTTCTTCACAAATGTATGTTATTAGCATTATAATAAGCTGTTGCTAAAATGAAGGAGCAGAATGATGGCCTAGAAAATCTTTCCCTTTTGCTTTGCCCAACTAGTGTGTCTCATACCAGCTGGTGTTATTGTCAGTGACAATTTCACTACTTTTCTCATTACAATCTGATGACTTCATAGCATCCAAAGAACCACTCATTCCCTGCTCAGATTCGGAATATTTCATATAACCCAGGTTTTCTTGACTCATTGTCACCGTAACCTTTAACTCACTCAGGCTAAAGCAAAATATCCAGAGGTCCCATTCAACAAACGTTGATGAAACTCTTCCTATATGTTAGGCAGCGGGCTAAGTATTTGAAGGGTGGAAAAGAAAAATTAAAAAGGCAATCACTAATCTCTGGCAAAAAAAAAAAAAATCATCAGAAGAACGATTACACCGCGTAAAGAAGTAATTAATAGTTTAAGAGTATTACAAGGAAGTATCAGAAATTCACGTATGCAGTACGAAATCCATACGCCTATAGTCCTCTCCATATGAGTATTTTTGAAGACAAAGAAATGGTGCGTCTTCACCTCCTCGAATTCTAAACACAGGAATACCCCAGGATGCAGACTTTACCCCCCTTCTCCTCTCTGACATTCATTCCTTTCTGATCCATTGTATAACTTTCCTAATCATCTCCATATCTCCTTCCGTTAACTCTATCTTGACTCAACTGTGTTATTAGTTTCACCACTAATAAATTTTACATGAATACCCACAAAACTCCTGCGTTCCTTCCCAAAATTGGTATTTTTGGTATATTTCCCTTGGAGCACATGGTATTGCCAGTCTACACATCCTTGTAATCAGCCTGAGTTCCTATATTAATCCACCCACCCCTATGCAACATATCAACAATATATAACGTCCACCTTCAAAAATACATCCAGAAATGAATGATTTCTCCTCAGGGCTCAGCACCATCGATGCTAACACCTTGATACGAGTCTTTATCACATCTTTTCTAGATTACTGCAAACATCTTTCCCTATGCTTTCACATCTGCTTCTCTCTATCTCATTATCAATACAGCATGCAGAATGACCCATTTAAAATATGTTGGAGCATCCATCTTCAGTCAAACCTCCAGTGGTTTCCTATGAGAGTAAGAGTGAGACACAATGTCCTTAAAATGACCTCAAAAGTCTGACCTCATCAAGTACACTCCATAATCTCTTCCACCTCATGCGATTCTAATCTCCCTATGGCCAAGTAATCTCTTAACAAAGGACCTTTACATTTCTGAATCTTCCCACCTAAAATTTTCTTTTTTTTTTAAGTGTTTTTTTTAACGTTTTATTTATTTTTGAGACAGAGCGTGAACGGGAGAGGGGCAGAGAGAGAGGGAGACACAGAATCGGAAGCAGGCTCCAGGCTCTGAGCCATCAGCCCAGAGCCCAACGCGGGGCTCGAACTCACAGACCGCGAGATCATGACCTGAGCCGAAGTCGGACGCCCAACCGACTGAGCCACCCAGGCGCCCCTGAAATTTTCTTTCTCAAGGAAGTCTGTGGTTACGTCATCTGTATGTTCAAGTTTCTGCCAAATTCATCTTATAAGGGAGTCTTTCCCTGATTGGTCTATTTAAAACATAAACACATTCCATCCAAGGCATTCTTATTCCTTTGACCTACTGTAGTTTTATTCATATTATGTGTCACTACCTGATGACTTTTGAGAATTCACTCATGGTCTCCCTGCCCAGAACGTTTTCGCTATCATGTACAGTTCTATTCCAACATCATAGGCACCTAATACGTAAATAACAAACAAATAAGTGGGCATTCTAGATAAATTCTATGAATAGAAATCTGTTTCTGCTTTCAGGAATAAAACAAATTGGCAAATATATTTTTACACGGTCAACCGAAAGACATCATTCAAGAAGCAGAGGACAGAATTGACATGTTTTGTGAGATACTATTTGCTATGGTCTGAATGCTTGTGTTCCCTCAAAATTCGTATGTCAAAATCCTCATCCTCAGTGGGATGATATCGGAGGTGAGGCCTTTGGGAGGTGCTTGGATCATGAGGGTAGAGCATCACGAATAGGATTATGTTCTTATGAAAGAGATCTGGCAGGGCTCCCTTGCCTCTGCCACGTGAGGCTAGAATAAGAAGTCTGCAACCCCGAAGAGAGTCCTCACCTAGCCAAGCTCACACCCGGATCCTGGACTTCTAACCTCCAGAACTGTAAGAAATAAATTCCTGTTGTGTTTCGGTTATCTAGGCTGTGGTATTTCTGATAGCAGCTCTAATGGACTATGGCAATATCCATCACCAGAGTAATCGGTTTTACTCGCGGCGGGAAATTTGAGTCAGTTAGTACAGGTAGAAAGTTTGAGGTCAGGGAGTTTAGAGGCATGTATGCTTTCCTCCATGAAATGACGAAAAGGCCAAGAAGGTAAGTGAAAGGAGCCTTCAGAAGACGTGTATGTATGTTCCTACAAACACCTCTGTGTTCTCCCTCCTGTATGTGGAGTGATTGTTTTATTCCCCTGGATCACCCCCAACTAGGAATAAAATACCTAGCTTACAGAACTGCATGAGTGATTTAGTTTCTTACTGTTTGGTTCAAGAAATGTAGAGCTAAGTTACTGTTTCCATCTCTCTCTCTCTCTTTCTCTCTCTCTCTCCCCCCACCCCTTTCTATTTTTTATTTCGGCACTAATTTAGAGTTGTCTCAATAAGTATTATTCTTTTCGCCTCCTGAATTTCATCCTTTCCTTCTTTTCCATTCAACTTTCAGGAATCTGACACGCATGCTCTGGTCCCTTTATCCTTGTCATAGTCACAAAAGCGCATTATTACCCAGCAGCTATAGATACCAGACACACTTTGTTTGACTGTAGTGCGTTTCTCTACACACAAAATTAGTGCCTTCATTTTCTCAATTACTAAAATATCATAAAAATGTCTCCTATTCGGCTGTTACAGATCAAATTCATTATTTTAGTGGTTGCGTAATATTCCACAATTTGCAACATCAACACATATTTAAACAATTGATACACATTCATTGTGTTTCCGTTATATCACCACAAGTAGGACTGTAATAAATGCACTTATATGCATTTCTGTGTTGTACGTACATTATAAAATCATATGATGAGAATAATGAGAATCTAGGCAACTAATTCTCATAAGCATTGCCATTTCTCAAAGGCTGTGACAATTCACATTTGACCTGTAGCTTGAATGAGAAGCTACCTGCTTAGCCACTGACTCCTGAAATCTCAGCATAGTGGAAAGTTTTGTGTATTTGCATGTGTCTCATTCAGGTAACACTCAAATAGAAGCCAAACTCTCCTGCGCTGCTGCCTCGGCCAATTGTTTTCTGTGGTTCCACCATCTCAGAGAGCTCTCCTCCCAGCGAAGCAACTGGAAGTGATTTGTGATAGTTTGGCTCACCCGATTAACAAGGATAAATTCATGATCAGCTTAATTGTAAGGAAGGTTGGGAATATAGGGGACACAGGGATATTGATGGGATACTTCCTCGCAAACGCAAACTTGAACATGCTTACATAGGTTAAAAACAACAGGAAGAGAAAGAGAGGTAACATATTAAAAATCAGTCACTGAAAGTAAAGAATGAAGGAGTATCTCTGAGATATATAACATAGTAATTAAAGTCATTACCGTATACTTTGTACTTTGTACAAACTAATGAAAACATAGGGCCTTAATAGAAAAATTAGCAAAATGCATGAATAAGAAATTATAGTTCCATTGCATTTATAATGAAAAACTAAAAATTATTTACCAATTATTATTATTACCAACTTCTATCTGTGGGAAATTAAATAGCTACGTCCTGGGTAAGAGATTACAGGAGAGGCATTGCAAAACAGAACACTGCTTTCTGGCCTTGCTGAAAACAGAGAGCCCTGCTTTGATTGTCTAGTTAATGTTTCTAGGAGTTGGGTTCTGCCTGTGCTCATGGATTCCTTAGACCATATTATCTATGGACTATCTTATCTTATCTTGTTTTCCACCCTGCCTTCTACATCTTCTCTTTTGTAGTCTTGGGAATGCCTTAACTTGTTTTTCTGCACGCTTTCTGTACATTCTTTCTGGCATGTAGCCCATTGACATATTGTGCAATGTTTCCCTAAATGTATCCTTAATAAATATGGGAGCTTGAGAGCAGTTCGGGAAGACTTCCCTTAGCATCCAACTCACCTCTCTTGACTTGCATGGAGTCTTGAGTAATCCTTTCTGCCATCCTTGGCCTTGCTGGACAAAGCCCAAAGCCAAACCCACTATTGCACTATCAGCACAATCACCAATTATTGGTATTTACTAAGTTAAGACCACCTGCTTGTGAAGCAACTTTAAAAGTTTAAGCAAGCCTTATATAGAGAAACAGGGGCCCCTGGGTGGCTCAGTCAGTTAAGCATGCAAGCCCTTGGTTTCAATTCAGGTCATGATCTCACTGTTCTTGAGTTTGAGCCCGACATCGGGGTCCATGCTGACAGTGGGCATTCTCTCTCTCTTCCTTTTTCTCTCTGCCTCTCCCCCACTTGTGCTCTCTCCCTCTTTCTCTCTCTCTCTCTCTCTCTCTCTCTCTCCCTCAAAGTAAATAAATAAACTGAAAAAAATAAAATGTAATAAAAAAATGAGAAACAGACATGAGGAGCTCGGTGAACAGGGAAAGAAGGGACAAATCATCAAAGTTCATTTACTCTACCTAGTCATTAGGAGAAGGGCAGAAGGAAGAAAGAAGGTAGCTTATAAAGCTGGGTATGTCAAGTTTCAAGAGAATAGAGTGAGGGAGAAGCTTTGGGGTAGCTATACAATGCAAAGCCATCCAGGTGTCTCCAAGCAGAGTGGCTCTCACCAGCCAAGGGCAGTTTTACAGAGCAGGATGCGGTGAGCTACTCTCAGCTACTTCTACAGCAGCTGGAATGCACATGTGCAGGCCCAGGAGCTGTGTCTACTCCTGAGATAGCATAACGGATAGGACTGTGGCAATCAGACTCACACAAATCCAAGATCGCACCCAATAACACATTTTACAAATAATTTCTAGGATACAAGCAATGAAGAGACCCAGGAGAAGCAGAGAACGATCCAGAAGACTCTACACAACTCCCCAGATATTTTCTCCATCAGACACATGCTGATTGCTGAGAATGAAAGATGATGTGTCTAAATGAGCACAGCAGGCATGTCACAGAAGGAATCAGTTGATACTATGACACATTTTTTTTATTTTATATACAGATATTTGCAGAGTTCTTTAAAATTTTCCCAGGAACCATGCCTTATAATCTACAGATACTAGGTTGACACAAGCAATCCTAACATAGAGACATCTGGCCAAAAGCATCCCATGCACAAGGATTCACTACTGAACAAAATCATTAGTGTTTCAGAATTTCTATTTTCAACATATTTACATGAAGTTAAGACTGTATCATCAGCAGTCTTTCCTTCCTGGAGGGAAAGAGATCGCAAGAAAGCCACTCTCCAACCTAAACACACACATACATACATACATACACACACACACACACACACACCAACAACATAATCATATGTATATCATATATATCACGATCATAATCATAGATATAATCGTAGCCATAATCATGAATATACGTATTTATCAACAGCATGATACATAACCAAATTGCATTTTCAAACATTGTGGGATATTCAGATATTGGAAATGAGAAAGTTTTGCATGCAGTCACACAGCAAAGTCTCTGAGAAAACTTTGAACAAATGAAGTAAGATACAGAAGATAACCCTATAATATTATTACATTTATATTAAGTTCCCAAACAGAGGGAAACAAAATGATACAGAATAGCAAGGAAATGGGTCTCACCAAAGTTATGATAATGGATACTTCTGAAAGGGCAAGTGTGACAAATGGAGTGACAAATGGAAACACGGAGTCGACTGGGGGACCAGCCACGTTCTATCTCATCATGGGTGAGGCTCCATAAAGGGTGGTTTAGAGTCACTTTTATCCTGCACATACATGTGTTTGTGTTTCCTGTGGATACAGTTTCACATTAAGACAGAACAAAACCAGAAACAAACTTTTTGATAGATAGAAGCACTTTAAAATAACTTTTTGAGGAATTAAAAATAAATTCTGTAGTAGTTCTCAAGATGCCCTTCACATTTTCTATCTTTCAGATTCTGAAAGATCTTTTATGGTCATTTCTAAATCATATTTAAAGACAAAATATTGAAGCCATGTTACCATAATAACCTAATATTTCTTAGAGCAAATGTTTATTTATTTTTGAGACACAGAGAGAGAGAGAGAGAGAGAGAGAGAGAGAGAGAGAGAGAAGCAGGGGAGGGGCAGAGAGGGAAGGATACAAAGAACCTGAAGCAAGCTCCAGGCTCTGAGCTGTCAGCACAGACCCCCATGCGGGGCTCAAACTCACGAACCATGAGATCATGACCTGAGGTGAAGTTTGACTCCCAACCAACTGAGCCACCCAGGTGTCCCAATCTACATGGTTAAAATACATTTATATAGTATATATATATATATATATATATATATATATATAGGCAACAACTTATTTAAAAATTAGTGACATTATTATAATCTAAGTATGTTTAACTCCTCGGAAATTCAAATATATATGTATATTTTTTTCAAATATGTTTTATAAAAGGAAAAATACTACTGGAAATCTGCCTGAGTAATGGACTTTAGTTAATAGGAATATGCCCATATTGGTCTATTAATTCTAGCATATTAACCACATTAATGGAAAATGTTAATGGGCAAAACTGGGTATGGCATATATGGGAACTTTTCGCACTAGCGTCTCAATTTTTCTGTAAATGTAAAATAAAGTTTATTTTATTTTTATTTATTTTTGATTTATTTATTTAAATAAGGTTTATTTTTAAAATACCATTGTGGGAAGTTGCAGCCCCAAATCAACCAATAAAAAATCTCCTTACATATGTGTCTCTTTCCATTAGATACCCTCTCACCTCATGATGGGATATGCTGTACTTATCCCACGTTGATATAGATGGTACTTGGAATACAGAAAGACCTTAAATAGATTTGGAGGTGTGGTTATGCCTTCCAAGAATATTTGGCCCAGGGTTATGAAGAGGAAAATTAAAAGTCACACCCCTGCGCACTATGAGAAGCCATGCACTTCTAAGTGTCATTTTGTGAATTAAAAACAACTTACCTTTTAGAGGATTAAGGAATCTTGGTAATTGATATTAATATCTAGATTCATGAAAAACATGCCATAAAAAATTACTATAACTTTGAACCTATTATGTTTACCCACAATAATACTGTGATATAATGTTTTATAATATATATTTTTCAGATATATTTTGCCTTTATCCATAGTTTCTGAAAATGCTTCAGAGCCATAAAGGTAAATGGTGTCTTGTTATTAATAAAAGTGACTTTTAATTTTTTTAATGTTTATCTTTGAAAGAGAGAGAGAGAGAGAGTGCAAGTGGGAGAGAGGCAGAGAGAGAGGGAGACACAGAATTCAAAACAGGTTCCAGGCTCTAAGCTGTCAGCACAGAGCCCGACACAGGGCTTGAAACCACAAATCATGAGATCATGACCTGAGCCAAATCCGATGCTTGACCTACGGAGTCACCCAGGCACCCCAGTGAAAGTGACTTTTAAACCCCACCTGAGGTCAAGGGCTGGTGGCGTGGAGAACCAAACAGGTCATTAAAAGGTTGGAAAATTCAGTCCTACTCCCTAACCTCCGAGGGGAGAGGAGCTGGAGGTTGAATCAACCAATGGCCAACCGTTTAGCCAATCATGACTGCGTAATGAAATCTCCATAAAAACCCCACAGGACAGTTTCCTGGTGCTTTTGGGAAAGCTTCCTTGCTTGGGAAACCAGAGTGCTCCCACATACTACCAAGTCAGGACCAAGCCTCCATGAGAAGAGAGGCTCCTTTGTTTGAGACATTGCCCTATGTATCTCTATTCATCTGGCTGTCGATTCACATCCTTCATCATATCCTTTAATAAACTAGCAAGCATAAATTTTTCCCTGATCTCTGTGAGCTGCTCTAATAAATTAATCAAACCCAAGGAGGAAGTTGTTGTAACCTCCAATCTATAGCGGCTTGTTCAGAAGCACAGGGAATAATAATCTGGGGCTTGTCACTGAAGTCTGAAATCGTGGGTTGGGAGTCAATCTTGTAGGACTGAACCCTTAACCTGTGGAACTGATGTCATCGTCAGGCAGATAACATCAGAATTGATTTGAATTATTCGACACCCTGCTGGTGTGTCCAAGAATTGCTTGCTGTTTGGGGGCGGGGCGGGGGGGGGGGGGAGCGGTGGAACCCACCTCCCGGCCACATGGGAATTGGGTGCAAGAACTCTACAAGAAATACTATGACTGATGTTAACAAAAGATATGATTAGGTAAGGTTAATATGCAAAGCATCTCATTTTACCTAAATTTATAGTCATGAACATTAGCAAACAGGTGTTGCTATTGATGTTTATATGAATGCTATCATAGAGATTACTGAACATTTTATAGTTGCTTTTTATTTGCAAACAAGTACCTTATGCGTGTTGGCTCTAGCATTTGGTGTTTTAATTGTATTAAATTATGAATCCATAAATAAGTATAACAAGAAATATACTGTCTTAATTGATATCTGTAGGAAGACAATACTATTTTAATAAGAAAAACACTTTTTGATAGAAATAAACAGACTTCCCCAAACATTGTATAAGTGGGAAACAAAGAAATTAATGAAAATTGGGTGTCTCCCAAAAGTGGGCTTTAAAGAACAGAGGTTCAGGGCACTGAATCAGAGAGAAGAGGAATTTAGAGAAAGCGTGTTTTCATAGAGATAGAGGGGAACTGGGGAGCCTGGGGGCTCAGAGAGTTGAGCGTCTGACTTGAGATTTCAGCTCAGGTCATGATCTCATGGTTTTGTGAGTGCAAGCTGCACATCGGGCTCTGCGTTAACTCTGCTTAGGATTCTCTCTCTCTCTCTCTCTCTCTCTGCCCCTCCCCAGCTCATGCTCTGTCTCTCTCAAAATAAATAAACTTAAAAAAAAGAGAGAGAGAGAAAGAGGGGAAGTGATCAAGATCATTGTATAGGAAATGAATACCATCCCAGCCCCCATGAGAAATCTCCTGTTTATTTCTCGGTAGCAGGTTTATTTCTCGATAGCAATTCCGGTTTTGAATTGTGTTCTTTGCTAAACTGTGCAGAACTACCACGGAGTAAACACAAACTTGCAATAAAACCTGTTACACACAACAGCTGTGTGGTAGTAATATGCTTTTTTTAGGTGCTTGGTAAAGAGGTGGTGGTTTTACCAAGGGAATAGGACAGCAGCTGGAGCAGCAGAGAAGAATTAGCTTCCGCAAGACAGTAGACAAACAAGCCGTGGGAGGGATTTTGATGGAAGCAGATGGAGGCAAATCCTCTTCCAAGAGTTTCCGGTTTGGTTGAAAAATCGACAGCTCGAAGCAGAGGGGCACAGAGTGGCAAGAGGATAGAGAATGTGTCCATTGGACTTCCCAGGTTTTTTGAGTTCCTGGAAATTGTGATGTAGTTACAGAAGTAAGGATGCCACAAGTGACTCGTGGGCTAAAAGCTTGTGAAAAATGCAGCATAGGCCACCTTCAGTTATATAGACCTTCACGGGACAAATAACGTCGCGTGATCCAACATGTGAATTTCATTAAGGAGGGTGTTCACACCCACCACCGTTATTTATGGAAATTTAGAGCTTCCATACCCTTATTTTCTCATTCATACTTTTTTCTCGTACTTTCTTAAAGGAGAAAAAACTGATTCTTATAATACTTTATCATGAAGTCACTAAGAACTAGGCACTGTTAGTCATGCCATATTGATTATCTTTTTTTTTCAATTTGAGGTATATATCTACACACATTTCACTTATTGACTCTGAAATCCTGACATTCATATCTTCCTGCTAAATTTCTTTCTACTCCTATGTTTTTCAATATAATCTCAGAACACTTAGAATAAATTGTAAAGAGAACTATAATATATGCATAGCATAACATATAGGCAGTTCGTATGCAATAATGCTTCTATAGCTATTAAAAGAAACAGGTTTGGTACCAGATAATTCTATTTCATTAGATTTAGGGATATGGATTCAAAACGCATGCTGCCTAAAGTATTATGCAATTATAACTTCAAATTTTTGTTCTCTCCTTTCCATGCAATTCCTCTAAAGCACAGACGTTCTTAAGTAGTTCAGACAAAGACTACATTGGAATTCCTGCCAGCACAAGCCCAGTGCACATATGTTTAACTACATTCCCCTTTCAACATTGGCTTAATATGTTTTAGCTGCCTTATAAATCACTTCCAGGAATTTATGTCAAATATAAATAACTCTACTTCCCACATAAGGATTACTGTCTTTAAACAAGTGTACTTTATCCATATAGCAAGGTCAAAAACAAATATGGAAAACAATCTATCAAAGTTATAATAAAAGTTTAAGTTACCAAATGTGGAAATTCTATGAAAAAAAATATATTATAGCATATTTGCTGGAGGCCTGGGACTAAAGAACGCTTCCAGTTTAGGCCCACATCTTATTAAGTAAGTATACTTGAGCCCATTTAACAATAAAATTTGTGACCTCCTTTGCAAGAGGTAAAATCCAATTTCCTTTTCAGTCAACGAAGTATTATACCAAATGTCTTTCTTCCCACTCTGTTGCTCTCCTTTATGACTTGGAGTTCATAAAGCAATTCCCTAGCCTGAGAAGAAAATAAACAAGCAAATGGCAGCACTTAAGGAGCCCTAGGCATAACACCTAGAATAATCTGCACTATAACATTCATCAAGCAATAGTAAGTTACAAAACATTTGAGAAATTTGTTTCTGGAGGGAGTTGAGAAAGCTCATTTGAATCCACTTTGTCTCGTAAAGGAAACATTGTGTTCATAAAACCACAGGAACATTAGGAAAACAGCTGTTTCCTCTCAAAATAGAGGAGCCACATCAGGTGTAAATTTCACCAAGGGTATAGCTTAATCAAGTATCCCATATTATGCAAAATACAATATAGTATGGAATTTCCAAATAGAAAAAAAGGCACAGTTTTATTTATATTTTATCGTAATAAAACCTGTTACGTGCTCACAAAGAAACACGTGCCATTTCTAAGTTACCGACTTTGAAAGTGAAATCTCATTTTATCTAATCTTTTAAAATCTAGAATAAAATTTCTTTGTAGCACAAGAAATATCTTTAAATGAAATATACTTTTGGAAGTTGTAAACTTGTTATTGTTGATGGTACAATTAATGGGTAGCAAATGAAAAGATGTCAGTGGGGTGCCTGGGTGGCTCAGGGGGTTAAGCAACAAACCCTTGATTTCAGCTCAGGTCATGATCTCATGGTTCAATTCATGAGATTGAGCCCTGTGTAGGGCTCTGTGCTGACAGAGAGCCTGCTTGGGATTTCCTCTCTCTCCCCGCCGCCACCAACCACATGGGTGTGCACTCTCTCTCTCTGAAAATAAATAAATAAGCATAAAAAATTATAAAAAGAAAAGATGTTAAAAAAGTAGCTGACTATAAATATGCCCCTCAAAATTACTCTCTCAGAAATGTAGGTGGATATTTCCGCTGTCCATTTATAAGAAGTTCAAGAATAATCATAACAAAAGTTGCTTATTTTGCTATATAGATCCAATATTTAAAGATTAAAGCTATAAACCAACTGTAAATATTAAAGAATATACAGCTTTCAATATTAAAATTGATTTAATGTGCCATGGCGATGTGTTACAGTCAGACTTAATTTAGATAGAGCAATAATATTTCTAAACATACTTTAGAAAACATTTGCCGGCATATAATTGTTTGGGTTAAAAAGAAAAATGAAATGAATAAAACACCAGGTAAAAGGAACATTCAATAGGTATTATGTTGTTACTAGGACTTTCTCATTCTTTTTCTTTTTTTTTAATATAATTTATTGTCAAATTGGCTAACATACAGTGTGTAAAGTCGCTCTTAGTTTTGGGGGTAGATTCCCATGTTTCATCACTTACATACGATACCCAGTGCTCATCCCAGCAAGTGCCCTCCTCAATGCCCATCACCCATTTTCCCCTCCCCCCCCATCAACCCTCAGTTTGCTCTCTGTATTTAAGAGTCTCTTATAGTTTGCCTCCCTTTCTGTTTGTAACTTTTTTTTCTCCTTCCCTTACTCCGTGGTCTTCTGTTAAGTTTCTCGTTTTCAAACAATGCAGCAAAATATATGGTGGACAAATATATTTTTAAAAAGGTCATTTAAAATGCATTTATTATTTCAGCGACTCTCAAAACTTATTATTACTCCAAAATCATATTCTAAAAAAGATAGAGTGATACCGATTTACATTTGCAACAGATTTATGTAGCATATAAGCAGGGGATTTACCTAAAATTACTATGATATTTAATATTAAATAAGTGATTTACTATAAGGAAAATATTTCATTTTAGTAATTTATTTTTTTATAAATTGTGTGATATTACTCACATTACCTGTGAATATATTTCATGAACAATTTTACCGGGGTTGTCCATGAATAAATTTTGTTGTTGTTGTTTAAAACAACACGAGTGAATTTTGTTGTTGTTGTTTTGTTTTTTGTTGTATGATCTTGATTTTATGTATGCATAATTTTGCTTTCATTTTTTAACATGCTATGCTCTCAGGAGAAAACAAAATGAGAAGGATTACTCATCATTCTCTTACTAAGTTATTAGTAACATTTAGCATTCAAAAATATCTCTTGGGTACACCCTATATGCTGGACATTATATAGGGCTTGACCGAGATGAAGAATTATTCTTAGCCTAGAAGCTCATAACAATGTAGAGTTGTAAGACTTTTCTGCATCTCCAACATCATAAATCCTTACAGTTCCTAAAAGCAATCCTGTGTTCTTCAACTACTTGTTGAAGTTGAATGCACACTATGCATCAGGCATTATGTTATGCAAGAAAAAAGCGATAGAAGAAATAATAAAAAAAAATCAGGTTTTTTGTCTACTGGTATCTGTCATGGAATGCCAGAAGAACCCAACCAATAGGATGTATGTATCCATCTTTAAAGAGATTTTAAGGAAGTGTCTCACACACAACTCTGGAGGTCACAAGTCCAAACTCTTGGAGCAGACCCTCAGACTGGAATCCCAGACAGGATATGATATAGCTTTGAGTCAGAAATATTGCAGTCTGGAAAGTCAGGCAGAATTTCTATGCTTCAGTCTTGAGCCAAAACGTTTTCTTGGCCTGTGAAACCTCAGTGTTTGCTCTTAAAAGCATGCAACTATTTGGATGAGGCTCACCCACATTATCAAGGGTAATTTCTTTTCCTTAAAAATCAACTGATTGTATGGAGTCCCTGGGTGGCTTAGTTGTTAAAGCATCTGATTCTTGATTTAGGCTCGGGTCATGATCTCACCGTTTGTGGGATTGACCCCCAAGTCAGCCTCTGAGCTGAGATTGTGGAGCCTGCTTGGGATTCTCTCACCCTCTCTCTTTGCCCTTCCCCAGCTCAACTCTCTCTCTCTCTCTCTCTCTCTCTCTCTCAAAATAAATAAATAAACATTTAAAAAATCAACTGTTTGTTGATGCTAATCACAAATACAAAATACATCCAATACATTCACATTAACGTCTATACTACTGTTTGACCAAACAGCTGAGAATCATAGCCTAGCCAGGTTGGCACATAAAATGAACCATCACTGAATCCCAATAAAAGCTATACATTACTTTCCTAGTAGGCAAAAACTAACATAAAAATATTCATTGACACATATATACCTGTGTACACACATATATTTCATATTATAACCTAATATATTGTAGATAACATATGTGACTTGATGAAATGTTTAGAGCCAAATCCTCCTTGGAAAAATATAAATAAATAAATAAATAAATAAATAAATAAATAAATAAATCTGTTATGGAAATCTGTATTTAATAAAATATATGTCTTCTCCCCATACCTTGTCTCTGAGCTTCAAATTTTACGTGTACCTGTGCCCTTGCTATCTCTGCTTGCATAACTAACAGGCATCTTTCAATCTTGGCGTTCTCAACACCAAATGCCTGATCTTTGCCTCCAATTCGGCTCCCTGCCATGATCTTTCTTATCCCAGTTTATGGCAACCACCCGGCCCTAGTTGTTCAAGCCATGTCTTAAATGCATTCTTCACTCCTTTTCTTTAACTTACCTGAGTGATCAGCAAATAACACCACCATTATTTTCTGATTTTAATTCCCACCCTTTGTCTAACTTACTCTACCATAGCCATTTGCTGACCTCAAAACGCTGGGCAATTTGCCTCCAAGAGTTGGAATTTCCTGGAATGCTTTGTCTCACTTCTAAATGGCTTACTACCTAACATCTTTCAGCCTTCGTTCAAAGATCACCTTGTCCATGAGGATTTTTCTGGCCACCCATTTACATGTAATTCCATTAACCTACTCCTAGGAGTGTCAGTTTTATTTTCCTTTATAGCACTTACCACTTTGTGCCATTTAATATATTTCACTATTTTTTATTTTATTCCATTGTTTTCCTAGTAGATTCATGAAGACAGTGACCATGGGCTTTTCATTGCTTATGTGTCTGCCTTACCTATAAAAGTGCCCTGTTCAACTGAAGTTTTCTTTAAAATTGATACTGTGACTTTTTCTAACCCTCTTTCATTAATGTCCCTATAATTTTGCAATCCATTTTGCAGTCTATAAGAAAACAACAAATGGGAAATTCGGTAATGTGTGTTACTTGTGAGGTACAATGCGAAGCAGAGAAATAGATTCTGAAATGGTAAACCATCATTAGCATTTTTTGTGAATAAGTTAGCTATAAATTGCTATTTTCCAATGCTATTTTCACTTTACATGTCAGCTATTGCCTTTGCTTCTGCATTTAAATTTAGTTACTGAGTTCAATACATACCAAACAATGGAAATTGAAAGTTTCCCAAAGTTTATCTAGTTCTGTAAAAGGCTACAGGAAAATTGGGGCTATTTACACTTTCTACTGTGAAGACATCAGTGCACAGTGCTTATTTCCTTGTTGAATTGTAATTAGATGTTCCTTTATTTTTGCACAGAAATTGAGCAAGTATAAAATAGAATTTCAAAACCAAGTGAAAATCGAAACTAGCTGATCTAGAGGTAATGTATCTCCTTTTGAAGTGTTGGAGATTCTGTTTTTGATGTGACCCAATGCCAAAAATAAAAAACGAAAGCAACAGACATTTTAATTACAGATTAAATCAGTTCTTTCGTGGAATTTTTCAATTCCAAAATACGCATGGTCGTGTGTTTAGAAACATATAGGATGCATGTGAATTAATGACTAGAATTAATGACTTTAAAAATTTAAGAGGCAAAAATATAGAAAATATTTGCAATGATTATAGACCGCTGATATTCTTTCAAATGTAACTGATTCATAATGTCCAAATATTAAAACTCCTAGTATTCCAGGAAAGAAAAAAAAAAAAAAAAACTTTAGAACTTTTTTAGTGGTTAAATACTCTGTATACAAATTTCAAACTCACCAGAACATATGGGACACATATAAGGCAATTTATCCTCAATATGCATTCATAACCTCATCTTTTAAAAAAAGAAAACACTATTGGGGTGCCTGGGTGGCTCAGTTGGTTAAGCATCCGACTTTGTGTCAGGTCATGATCTCACGGTTCATGAGTTCAAGCCCCGCATTGGGCTCTGTGCTGACAGCTCAGAGCCTGGAGCCTGCTTCAGATTTTGTGTCTTCCTCTATCTCTGCCCCTCCCCCACTAGCACTCTGTCTCTCTCTCAAAAAAAAAATAAATAAATAAAAAATAAAATAAAATAAACATTAAAATTAAAAAAACACTATTAATGATTTCCAGTAAAGAACTATGAGTAAAATACCTAAGACATTCTTTTGGTAGAGACCAGGTAAGCAGCCATTCCAAACATAAAGTAAATGTAGCATCGAATCACTCTCTCCCTCTGATCATCTGCATTGACATCAGCTAATTTCACAAGATGATTAAGCTAAGATCTCCCTGTTTCTGGGGAAAACTGAAAGCCTACATCCTCTGGCTATCCACTGAGAAGGCAAGGAGTCAAACTTTTATGTGTCTCTTACATTCAGGCTCCTTTGTCCCCCTCCCACCAGGTCTCAGGTAAAAGGAGAGTGTTGGGAACAGGAGTGGCTGAAGGCCACAGGGCAAAGCTGAGGTGACCTATGCAACGGCAGGAAAAAGTAGTCAAAGGTTGAGACCCTTTTTGTTCCCTTCCCCATACCCTTTTCTCCTCAGATTCCGAGGCAAGGGATTAGCATCTTGCTGTAGCCCAAACTCACACGTATGTTCCACAATTTAGTCTACGTGCTTGTAGGGATAAAGTGCTCAAATGTAATGAATGGTGATTTGCAATGTGAAGAGAAGTTTAAGTGGTCTTGTTGTGGAGTCTGGAAGCATATTGAAAGTACTTGTGTTGTATGCTACTTTGAACATAATAGGATGTGTTAACTGGTGTTGACACATTTGCCCTTCCCATCCATTAAGCAGAAGAGGAAATTCTCCCAACTCAAGGACTTCCACATGTAGACAGGTAGAGAGGTGATCTCTGTTCCCTGCAAGCTGGTCCAGCGAAAGCAACATAGAATCTTGGGAGGAGGAAGAGGAATCACAACTTTGAGGCTATAATTGCTGGGGAAACTCAGAGAAGCCATTCTCTGCTTGACGAAGTCACCAAGTACGCTGCTTAAAAACCAACAAAAAAAGCAGTTATTACCCTGCTTTATGAAACTGATCCCCTGACTTAAGAAGCCCATTTAGTGACGAGTCAAATCGATTCAGTAACTAACAAAGGAAAGGACTAATAGTCCTTATGGAAAATGGAAATTGTACATTCAAGAGCATAGTCAACCTGGATCTAGCGTCATCTCAATTTTACATGAACAAGTGACAGTTTGGTCTTTGGGGAAACTTTACCCCTTCCTCAGTTTTCTAAAGCAAAACCATTAGCTCCATGAGGTCCTTGATTTACAGAGATCCTCCTAAATACCTGGTCCTGGTTGACTAATGGAGTGGTTACAATAAAGGCTGCTGCTGTCATGTGGGTGGTAGTAATAATCCAACCTCAAGGAGAACTCTGGAATGCGACTGTGCTAAAAAGCCAGTCAGCGCAATGGGATGAATTCAGCCATTTCCTTTGCCTTACAGAAAACTCCTCAAGATCTGGCAGGTAATATTATTAACCCTTAGGGTTTGGTCAATTTCACAGACATCTGGTCTGCCACGTGGAAGTCTCTAGACCATCAGTTTTAAATATCCCTCTGTGGGATTATGACCAGGATTATGGCTCACATAGATGCTCATGTGGATAGAGGTGAGACCAACTGGAACCAACACGGTGATCATGCCTGTCCTGCCCATTTTGATACAATTACTTGCTGAAGCCATCATCACACTTGACATGGCAACACGCCCCCTTCCCAGGCTGGTCACAAAGGAAAGGACTCAGTATTTCTGATGCAAGTGTACCACCGTATCGCAGACTTACGACTTCTGCAAAATGTTGGCTCATTTTTTTGTGTGGTGAGAAAGGTGGTATCACATGGAACATTGTCTCCACCTAGTCCCAGCAAATTGACTACCTAACATCGAATCAAGTTTAATGACAAATCCTGGGTTCTATGTTTGTATAATAGAGCAAATAATCCAGGGACCGCTTCCACTGGGGAAGGGTGTTGTTAGTTGGCCTATTTTTCATAATTACTGGCATTGGCCCAAAGATCATCAGGTCTCTAAACACTCTTCCTTGGGTCATAATGAATATAGATTGACCTCAGACGTGATTGACTGAAGTAAGACCTACTGGTGCCCCTGCAACTTATTATAGTGACTGAGACCCTACGGGCCAGGAAGGGTTGTGTTTGAGATCAATGTTCCTCCTTATAGTCTTGCTGACAGCAGCCTTAATTAACTTTGAAATGAGACCAATTGGCACCAGCCTCTGTGTGTTTCTCAAATCTGACCAGTGGATGGACACACAATAATTACTCTTCCTCTATTGCTAATATGTAAGTATAAATACCTACATGTGTGTAGATTGTTCCTTATTTAGATGCTTGAAGGGTTCTCTGTCTCAGGTTTTCAACAATTCACATTAGTTATTAGAGAGCTTTAGAATATTTCCTCCTGTCTTAACTATTCCTTTCCTCTCCAAATTCAGTTGTCTTAAGTTTTCTTCTATAAAATATATGATTATTTTTCAGTCCCATCTGCCTGGCCTCATCTTGTGGAATGTCTTACTACATTCTGTGCAATTATAATTACTTATTTTATTGTTGCCTTCTTTGTCCTACACTTCACCTAAAGGGAGCAGAACCCTGAGGTTGAACTAAATTCCACTAACTTTTCTGTAATGTTAATTTGTCTCCAGGTCTTTTGGCCCATATTTAAATTCTACTATTGAATTCTGATTTTCCTAACATATAATGTACCCCATGGGATTTTTGAGATGGTTAAATAATTAAAATATATAAAAGATTTTAATGGAGCTATTATAATTTCCATCATTAATAGGCACCTTTTAATTTCTACTGCATATTAGAAATTCTTCCCATCTGTATATCTTTCACCTCAATAAGTGAATTCATACTTTCCATTTTCTTCTTGGTTTTGAATTACACATTCACTTGATTCTTATAATAAGGTAAAGCAAAGGCTTTGAAAGTTCTATTTATCAGTCTTTACCCTATAGTCTTTCCCTGAAATGAGAATCCTGACTTCACTTTATTCTGATATTCTGTATTTTTTTCCATGGCCTGAAATCAATGTATTTCTCACTCTAGAATAAAAGGGAAACACCAATTGTGGTATTTATTCATGAACAATATTTGTGATGTCATGTTCAATAACCAGAGTACTGATATTTCTCACTTAGGAATTGGATTTGACCCACTCTTTCTGGGAAAACCTCAGTGACCCACTGAAATTGAGATATGTGCTTTTGAACTCTGCATTTGCACTATCCGAGCTTTCCTGAGAGCTGATTATAATTGACTGATAATTATCATCCTATAATATGACTGATGCCATGGTAGCAGGAATTGTGCTTCTTTTATTCAAAATTCTATCACCCATGCTTTCTCCATTGACTGGAACATTGTGATCCCTCAGTACATAGTGTGAACATGAGTGGAACTGACTTGAATTAAAAGATACTTGTTTTATGTGGCAGCTGGGAAAGCCTTGGATAAGGGAAATCTGAGAAGAGAACCTTTATTTCCATTCATTGTCTAGGTTGTTTGGTAAGGATATTTAAATGGGGACCAGATTTCTCTCAAAAGTTCTATTCAACCTGGCCTTAACTCAGTGAGTGGCCTTACCTTTAGTCACCCGCACTTCATGGTTGCACGTAATGAGTTACTCAGAACATTAGGAATTATTACTATTGGTTTTGATTAACTCCATCCTCTCTGTGTCCATCAAAGTAGCTAGCACAACCCAAATCTTTCAATATCATGCATCTTTCTCAATACTCACATATATCCAATGCAACTAATTTTAGGAGTGCATAAATGTCTTGACATTTCCTATTTTACAAAAATTATAATAAGAATATGTAGTTATATTATGTATCTGTTTCCATATCTTGCATTTATCATTTAAAAAACATTGCATTTCTAAATTCCTCCCTACCTTGTCCCTAAAGTTACAAGGCAATAAGGAAGGACAATGTATATTAACAAATTTAATATGGCTTACCCCCACCATAAACATTTCTATTCTATCCTAGAGATCTTTTGGCCAATGTTAATATCATAGTCCTCATTATTCTAAATTTAACCTAGTAAAATAAGTCTTTCCACCATATTTTGTTCCAAAATATTTTTGGCAATTTTCCAGTTAATTTCCAGATGTAATTGAAATCGTTAATTAATTTAAAATTTGATGGGGTGCCTGGATGGCTCAGTCGGTTAAGCATCCAACTTCGGCTCAGGTCATGGTCTCGCAGTTTGTGGGTTTGAGCCCCACGTCGGGCTCTGTGCTGACAGCTCAGAGCCTGGAGTCTGCTTTGGAATCTGTATCTCCTTCTCTCTCTGCCCATCCACCACTTGTGCCCTGTCTCTGTCTATCAAAAATAAATAAAAATAAATAAATAAATATATATATATATATATATATATAAATAAAATAATAAACTTTGAGATGCTAAGTAGAATAGGTCAAATACATCTAATTTATATACTGATTATTGAATATTTTATGTACATTAAATCTTCCAAAATTGTGGTATAGATTTTTACTTGTTTAGGTATTCGGTTCAGTTGCAATAAAATTTAATACTTCTTTTTTAATTTTATTTTTTATTTTTTTTTAAATTTACACCCAAATTAGTTAGCAT
Organism: Panthera leo; assembly: GCF_018350215.1. Classification (NCBI taxonomy): domain Eukaryota; kingdom Metazoa; phylum Chordata; class Mammalia; order Carnivora; family Felidae; genus Panthera; species Panthera leo. Next base: position 224,196,902 of record NC_056679.1, read on the forward strand.
ATAGTAAAACAATGATTTCAGGAGTAGATTCCTTAATGCCCCTTACCCATTTAGCCCATTCCCCCTCCCACAACCCCTCCAGCAACCCTCTTTGTTCTCCATATTTATGAGACTCTTCTGTTTTGTCCCCCTCCATGTTTTATATTATTTTTGTTTCTTTCCATTATGTTCATCTGTTTTGTCTCTTAAAGTCCTCATACGAGTGAAGTCATATGATTTTTGTCTTTCTCTGACTGACTAATTTCACTTAGCATAATACCCTCCAGTTCCATCCATGTAGTTGCAAATGACAAGATTTCATTCTTTTTGATTGCCAAGTAATACTCCATTGTATATATATATATATATATATATATATATATATATATATATATCACATATTCTTTATCCATTCATCCACTGATGGATATTTGGGCTCTTTCCATACTTTGGCTATTCTCGATAGTGCGGCTATAAACATTGGGATGCATATGCCCCTTCGAAACAGCACACCTGTATCCCATGGATAAATGCCTAGGAGTGCAATTGCTGGGTCGTAGGGTAGTTCTATTTTTAGTTTTTTGAGGAACCTCCATACTGTTTCCCAGAGTGGCTGCACCAGCTTGCATTCCCACCAACAACGCAAAAGAGATCCTCTTTCTCTGCATCCTCGCCAACATCTGTTGTTGCCTGAGTTGTTAATGTTAGCCATTCTGACAGGCGTAAGGTGGTATCTCATTGTGGTTTTGATTTGTATGTCCCTGATGATGAGTGATGTGGAGCATTTTTTCATGTGTCAATTGGCCATCTGGATGTCTTCCTTGGAGAAGTGTCTATTCATGTCTTTTGTCCATTTCTTCACTGAATTATTTATTTTTTGAGTGTTGAGTTTGAGAAGTTCTTTATAGATTTTGGATACTAACCCTTTATCTGATATGTCATCTGCAAATATCTTCTCCCATTCTGTCAGTTGCCTTTTAGTTTTGCTGATCGTTTCCTTCACTGTGCAGAAGCTTTGATTTTCATGAGGTCCCAGTAGTTCATTTTTGCTTTTGTTTCCCTTGCCTCTGGAGACGTGTTGAGTAAGAAGTTGCTGAGGCCAAGATCAAAGAGGTTTTTGCCTGCTTTCTCCTCAAGGATTTTGATGACTTCCTGTCCTACATTGAAGTCTTTCATCCATTTTGAGTTTATTTTTGTGTATGGTGTAAGTGGTCCAAGTTCATTCTTCTGCATGTCGCTGTCCAGTGTTCCCAGCACCAGTTGCTAAAGAGACTATCTTTATTCCATTGGATATTCTTTCCTGCTTTGTCAAAGATTAGTTGGCCATACGTTTGTGGGTCCATTTCTGGGTTCTCTATTCTGTTGCATTGATCTGAGTGTCTGTTCTTGTGCCATTACCATACTGTCTTGATGATTGCAACTTTGTGGTATAGCTTGAAGTCTGGGATTGTGAAGCCTACTACTTTGGTTTGCTTTTTCAAGATTGCTTTGGCTATTTGGGGTCTTTTCCGGTTGCTCACAAATTTTAGGATTATTTCTTCTAGCTCTGTGAAGAATGCTGGTGTTACTTTGATAGGGTTTGCATTGAATATGTAGATTGCTTTGAGTAGTATTGACATTTTAACAATATTTGGTGTATAGGAATGCAACTGATTTCTGTGCATTGATTTTATATCCTGCCACTTTGCTGAATTCATGAATCAATTCTAGCAGTTTTTTGGTGAAATCTTTTGGGTTTTCCATATAGAGTGTCATGTCATCTGAAAAGAGTGAAAGTTTGACCTCCTCCTGGCCAATTTGGATGCCTTTTATTTCTTTGTGTTGTCTGATTGCAGAGGCTAAGACTTCCAATACTATTAATACTTTTTAAAATCAACTAGACTTACTATTGAATTTAAGTCTAAATATTTTAGAAATTCTTTATAATTTTGTAATAAAATCATTTATACGTACATGCATATATAAATTACCTATATGATATATATAAGACAGACACAGAGACAGAGGAAGAGAGAGAGAAATTTATTGTAAATAATTGGTTCAAGAGGTTGTGGGTACTGGTAAGTATGGAAATTATAGGGCAGGCCCGTAGGCTGGAAACCCAGACAAGATTTCTATGGCAATTTTGAGGCAGAATTATTTCTTTGGAATTGACTTCACTAGTAAAGCCTTCAAATGATTGGATAAGTCCACGCATGTTATGGGGACTAACCTTCTTTACTTAAAGTCAGGGGATTATAAATGTTCATCCCATCTACAATTACTTTTACAGCAAATCTAGGCTAGTGTCAACCAAATAACCATAGCCTACCCAAATTAACACAAGAAAATTAACCATACCAGTAAAAAAATAAGTGTGGTTGTTGGAAGCCACTGACATTTGAAGTGAAGTGTTTTGTTTGTTTGTTTGTTTGTTTTGATTTGTTTTGTTTTGTTTAAGTAGGGTTCATGACCAGCATAGAGCCCAACGTAGGGCTTGAACTCATGACCATGAGACGAAGACCTGAGTTGAGATCAAGCATCGGACACTCAACTAACTGAGCCACCCAGGTGCCCCTGGAGTGAGTTTTAATAAAGCATTATTTTGCAAGAGTAGCCTAATATCAATGTTTAGAATTATAATATGTAATATGTTTCTTCTATCTCTATGCTACTTAACACTGTTATTAAGAATGATACCTGGGGGCACCTGGGTGGCTCAGTCATTAAGCATCAGACCTCGGCTCAGGCCATGATCTCACAGTCTGTGAGTTCGAGCCCCGCGTCGGGCTCCGTGCTGACAGCTCAGAGCCTGGAGCCTGTTTCGGATTCTGTGTCTCCCTCTCTCTCTGGCCCTCCCCTGTTCATGCTCTGTCTCTCTCTGTCTCAAAAATAAATAAACGTTAAAAAAAAATAAAAAAAAAAAAAAAAGAATGATACCTGGATTTTGCCAAGCCCCCTTTAAGCATCTATTAATGGATCATGACTTTTTAAACCAATGCGATGATACGATTTGATGATATAATAATTTATTTTGATGATTTTTCTAATATTGACTCTATCCTTCTGTTAAAAAAATAGATTGTAATTGTTCTGACTCAACCTGACATTTGGTAATAGCTTACTTAAAATTTGTATGTAAGATATATGAAGATTATTTTATTTTTTTTTAGAATTATCTTCCCCCTTCCTATCTGTACAAAAGGATGATGTGTCCCTGCCCTTGTCCTGTGAATTTCAGTGCCTCTGGATAAGTAATGTGTATTTCATTGGCCACGTCATCAGGCTTGGCCATGCGATTTGTTTGGCCAATAGCATCTGAGTGGAAAAGTGCAAGCAAATTCATTAAATGCAGTTGTGTGGTGCTCGCTGCTTCCTGGGCCATGAAAATAGCACTCCTCATGTAGTTACTGATATCTCAGTCTGAGTCCCTGACCTCAGTCCAATAGCCTGGAGAAGAGCCACGATCAACGCAGCTCTCATACAACACAAGCAAGAAAGAAATCTGTGATGTTGTAAGTCACTAAGATTTTAGGTTTATTTGTTACGCAGCAAAGCTGGCTAACACAGGATGAGGGTTTATACCAGTTATTTTTGGTCAATTTGAATATGAAGGCATTTAAAACATTTTCAAGTGAGTGTTCCATCAGTGTTGTTATGAAGTATACTCCCCTTCATCGACTTTCCTAAAGATTGTAATTTCAGGAGTGTTTCCTCAGGAGTTAAACATTACTAATGACATGTTTCTCGTTTCAAGTAGTTCAAATTCTTATATCTTTATAATTTATTTCTAAGGTTATTGAACTTATGGCAATGGTTATAGCCTTTGAAATATGTACTTAAAAAGAAACTTTAAGACTTCCCTTAGAGCCAAGTACATGATCGATTTTGTAAATGTTCCTCAGACACCAATAAAATATATACATATTCAATATTCATAGAATGCAAAATAAGATATTTATGTTTGAGTGGAGTTTATTACACTATTCAGTTCCTATATGTTCTCATTTATTTATTTCTGTTAGACCTTTCTAATTCTGAAAAAGATATATTACATGCCTTAAGTATAATTCTATTTTTATTAAGTTATCCCTGCATTTCTAATAGATTGGGCTTTATGTTTGGAATGCTAAGTGGGTTTGGTGCTTACAGTTTTATGAGGAATGTGTCCTTCAAATGAATTGTCTTTTGTCATTATACAAAATGATCTTTTACCTTATTTAATAGCTTTTAACCTTAAAAGAACATTTCATTTCCCCTTGCCTCAGCTCACCTATCACATCTAGTTTTCCTAAATGATGGTGTACTATTTATAGGTTATTTTTGTTTTATTCCTTTTCTACATGAATACTTACATCAACAAATTTTGCATATCTTTGATAGTGCAAAATTCCAAGCACCCCATCCCTGCGTTAATTACATAATAAAATGTCATCCGTCACTACTTTTTCTTCTCCTTTAATTTTCTGTCCTCTTGAAGTATTTATTTTGAGTCACTTTTACTTGTCTAGAGAATTTTCTGAAGCGTTTTCCTTGCACAAGATAACTAAAACTTAGAGTCTCTAGTTTTTCTTCCAACTCAACAAGTAAATGATATTTATCTGCTTATAAAATTCTATGATCCTTTTTCCCTAGTAACTTACCGATACTATTGAACTACCAATTTTAGTGTACTTCTTTGAAATATAAATAAATCACTCCAGCTATTTGGAAGCTTCAAATAAAAAAAAATACTTAAAATTAAAAAGAAATCATGAGAGATTGTCATGTTATTCCTTTCTTCCCCCAAGACACAGGTGCACGCACACACATGCACACACTCAATATCCATCCTTTCCTTTTTCTTGGGCGTATGCCTGTTTAACTAGTGTCTAGTTTTCTAGCTCTGCTAGTAACTAGACTGAGCCAAGTTTCTTATGATGGAACACGGTTGGCAAGTTGTGTTCAATCTCCATTTTATGGGCTTACGAAGAAAACGGTTTCCCTTGATTCCTTCTTTCCTCCACACGAGCTGGAACAGGGAGAGCGTGGCAGTCACGCTCATGAAGGCAACTTCTTTGAGGATGTTGTTAACCACCGCACGGCAAAAACCAGCCCCCTGATTTATCTCAGGAAGCAGAATTCCCCTTACAGATTACAGTGGTGACACCGATAAGTTGATGAATAAACTACTGTGTCATTTAACTTCGCTTTGCTCTAGGGTGGGGAAGATGTCTTCCTCCTGATGGTTCTGAGTGGGGTCTATGGAACACTGAGGGTCCCAAAGATATGTTCAGAGTGCTTGTGAGGCCAAACCATTTTTCGAACAATACTAAGATGTCACTCGTATTAAACAGTGGCGTTTAAGAACGTGAGTACCAAACTGAACAGATTGGCATTGAACTGGTCACTGCTAAGCACTCACAAGGAGACAAAAAAAGGCCAAGTTCAGTTAAGAATATCCTTGAGGAAACAGTACTAATTACTAATGCTCTCAAACTCTGACCCTTGTGTATAAGTCTTCTTAATGACTTATGACTTAATGACACAGAAAGTCTTCTTCTGTGTGAATACAGGAAATGTGCATGAAGCATTTCTGCTACATACTAATATAATCGTGACCTCCAGCAAAACCACTCACACAACTGTGTGAGCTGGCAGATGAACGAGAGGCTCTTCCCATGGAACACTGTTTTCACTTGAGACAACGCCTGAAAGACAAACTCTGGTTATGAAACCTGAACCTTTGGCCAAAGAAACAAGGGACTGTATTTACTGATGATAATAAAATTTCAGTTTTCGGGGAAAATTCTAATTTTGGAAAACGGGTGACCCCGGTGAGAATGGGCAGAGATATTTCAAACATAAATGGATGTGTGTGTGTGTGTGTGTGTGTGTGTGTGAGTGTGTGCATGTTTTGATAGAGTATGATGAATGGTGTCACTATTTAGAAAATCTGCAGTTAAGAAGTATTTTCCAAATGATCAATGTGTGATGTTATAAATCTGTGCCTGGATAAAAGATTTATTCAAAGCGCATGATTGTGCAATGTAAAAGAGTACAAAAAGCTCATCGAGGGGTACCTGGGTGGCTCATTTGGTTAAGCGTCCCACTCATGATTTCAGCTCAGGTCATGATCTCCAGGTCGTGAGTTCAAGCCCCATATCCGGCTCCACACTGGGCATGGAACCTGTTTAAAAATTTCTCTCTTTCCCTCTCTCTCTCTCCTTCTCTCTCTCTCTTCCCCTCCCAAAAAGAAAAGAAAAGAAGAACGGAAGAGAAAAGAAAAGAAGAAAAAAAGAAAATGTTCGTTGATACAGATTCAGATTCTACATAGAAACTAACCTTTAAGAAATTATCACTCGTCAAATTGTGGTACAGTGACAAATAAAGGCTATCAACAATTATTTGAAAAGGTTGAAAATACTCTCACCTTTCCGAATTCAATCTATGTGAACTCAGATTTTTATTCGTGTACTTCAACCAAAATAATGTATGATAACAGATCAAATGTAGAAGCAGACATGAAATCAGCTGTCTTCTGATAAGCCAGACATTAAAGAGGTTTGCAAAAATGTGACATTACATTACTCTTCTCACTAACTTGTATTTTAGAAAAATATAGGTTTTTTTTATTAAAGTATGTTTTTCTGACATGTACCTAATCTATTATTTTATTTTTAAATAAATTAATGAATCTGTTATTTCAAACCTCCATTTTCTTTCCTAATAGAGGAAATATCAATAGACATAAAGCACATAAATAAATGTTCTTTCAGGTCATTAACAGCATTTAAGAATGTAAAGGTTTCCTGAACCCTTAACCATTAGTTTGCTGAGATCAGTAGGATGAGAATTGCTGACCTAACCTCCTAAACTTTACCAAAAATAACACAGAAAGTTTCCAAAGTATGTCTAAATGCATTCCATTTTCCATTTATTAATCAGAGAAGTTAGTTTACGTATCCAAAATGGAGACTTACACCTGTCCGAGATTGTTTTCTTCTCCCCATTCTCGGACTTACACCTGTCCGAGATTGTTTTCTTCCCCAGTGACAGATGCCACTCTATCATCTGTCCCCTGTTGTCCTTGCACAAATCCTGTTATCCCTCATTAATTCCACACTTTTTTTTTGGTGTTTTACTTCTGATTATTTTACACTTGTTTGAACTCCACTCCATTTCATTTTTTTTTTTTTTATCTAGTTACCTTACTGGCCATATGTTGACTGATGTATTTTAAAATTCGAAAGGTGCCTGGGTGGCTTGCTCCGTGAAGCGGCTGACTCTTGATTTCAGCTCAGGTCACGGTCTCGCAGTCATGAGATTGAGCCCAGCGTCAAGCTCCTTGCTCAGCACGGAGCCCGCTTCGGATTCTGTGTCTCCCTCTCTCTCTGCCTCTCCCCCGGCCATGCTCTCTCTCTGTCTCTCTTTCTATCTCTCTATCGCAAAATAATCATTAAAAAATTAATGACAAAATTCAAAAAAGAAAATGATTTGGGTTGAAGTTGTATATGTATATTCCAAAGGAAAGTCCTTACGTGCTTTTTTGGGTTTTAAGAACTTTAAGAGACGCAACAGAATTTCCTAAGACTCTAAGTTATGTCGAGGGAAGGTGCTGTACTTTTTCTCACACAGGTGCCATCGAATTATGATCCTTGCCTCAGGCCTCTCTGCCTCGATGGTCCTAAGCTCAAGCAAATACAGTGTTGGAAGAGATCAAGTTCTTGGTTTATTATCGCACCTGTCTGGCATGTGTGAAAAATCTGGGGCTTTACACTTTCACTACTGGCTCTTCCTCTGTCCAAGTCTTAGCCACTGCTTTGCTTGGGAGAATTCTATGTCCACATCTCTTTCCATAATACTGAAACTCCCAGAAGTCTCAAAAACCGAAAGTCTTTAACAACAAAACCTGACCTAGTGAAAACATGGATGGGTCTAAGTGTAGAATTGTGTGTGTGTGTGTGTGTGTGTGTGCATGCGTGTGTGTGTTTGAAGACAGGGTAATGTTCCAATCGCCTCTCCATGGTCTGATGCAATGAAAATGATATGCACCGTATTGCTTTTGTAAAATTTGAAAATTTCAAAATTTTTAAACATACCTGATCCCATCTGATCCTGTGCTTCTGTCCTTGAATTTCTCCATATTCTGTTCTTTGTGAAGTTTGGCTCCATGCTAAGGCTTTTGCTTTGTCATCACCCTCTTCACCCACACTTGATTGGAAAGTATATGCTTTCTTGCAAGTCTGAACGTTAAATATCGTTTGTTACTTAAAGCATCCATTTGTATCATCAAGCCACATTTGTGCATCAAGCCACAACATCCCTCAGCGCGTGGACTTCTCTATTATGTTTTATTTTCGTCTACAAACTAGCACGCATTGCCTTCTCCCTCAGCCAGTGATAACATTGCTCTCACCACCTTCAATCTCACCTCTAAGCCAATGGCATGGGTTTGAGGTTTTTATTCATGGCAAGGCTCTTCTTTCTGTACTAATTTTTGCAAAAATACAGAGAGGCTTGGCTATTTTTCATTTCTATCCACACAATGTAGCTGTCACAAGCTGACAGGAGGAAGTCTTTTCTCATTGTTGTTATTCAAGCAGTCAGGCTGAAGCGGCCACCATCATCTTGAATATTACTGATTGCCACGCCAGGAAAAGGAGGGGATGCCGAAAGGGCTCCCACCAGCTGAGTGATTAAATACTCTGGTCAGTTCACAATGCAGTGGCCTGAATTAGTCACATGGCTCCACCAAAGCGCAAGGAGGCAGAGAAGCTCAATGCAACATTTGCCCAGAATGGAGGCAACCAGAAATATTAGACGGAAAGTGTTAATGAACACCAAAAGTATAAGCCAAAGATATCCTACAGATTCTGGAAGTCCGAGAATTGACGAGGAAGAACTTTTACCTAATGAGCTCACACAAGCATTTGTGAATTTGTAGACACACACAATCAGTATAATTATTTGATTATGCACCATCTAAAAGTCATACCGCATAATAGATATTTACTAGATAATTTATGTAAAATATGATGACAAAGATAATATGATAAATCACCATCTTCATTTTGAATTGTTAGGTAAAAGTCTTTATTCACAACAAAACCTGTTCCAGCACCGAGGTGGGATTTTTTTTTTTCAAATTCATGTAATTTCTGCTAATGATATGGCTAGATGCTGTGCAACATCTGTTGTTTACAAGTTCCAACTACCCATTGGGTCACTTGTAAATTCTCACACAGATTCTAAGCTATGCCATTAAGATTTTAGAGAATAAACGATTTAACTGAATAAGTCAATATTATTTTAATTAAAAAATGATATTATTCTTTATCTATAGTAAAGCTTAAATAATTAGCTTTCTCAAGAAAGCTTGCATTAAAGCAAACATTGCAGCCACCACATTGGATCTCAAGTTGCATAATTAAACAAAGTCCTGAGCTTCAACTTGCAGCATATTAAATAAATCAATGAAAGCACTTTTATTATTTTTATGTTGTGAATTTCCTTTGGAAAAGAAAAATCAAGCATCCTCATAATTTTATGAAGAATTTTATTTTGAGGGTTCTTAACATTTTTCCCGGCTCTTCCTCCCAAATGGTTTATTGATAATACAATCCAATAATATCTAAACCAGTTTCTATAAATGCCACTATATATGAATACGAAGTCCATCTACAGAATCAATAATTTGGCAGAACGTATATTATTTTCCTTCATCTAAGGGTACATTTATAAGGTACTTTTCTTAGAATTCTGGGAGAAAATGAATACAATCAACATTATAAACATATAATCACATTCCATTATCTCCAATGATATGACAGGAACATTGAGTTTTACATTTAAAATTACATACTAATTTAGAACTACTATTAATAGGAATACTACTTTTCTGTCCATTGTTTTCTAAAGACAAAACCGATCTATTTCCAAAAGTATTTTCTAAATACAATCACATAATGTGATTGATGAAAAACGCCATTAACAAAATACTAAAATTAATATGCTAAGCAACCTTACAAAAAATCCTTCCATCGCTTTTCAAGTCTCCTTCGCATGAGCCAGACAAATCTTTACACAATTTGAGACCTGCTTGATTGTGCAGGCTACCTTGTACCTGTTATGTGCCGTCTCTCAAGGACAATATTACTAGCCTTCATTCATTCTTCGGTATTTTCCATGTTCAAGAGCATCAGCATATGCTGTTTCCTCTGCGTGAAACTTCCCCCACCCTGTTTGCCTAGTTAAATTTTAGTAGGCAATTCACTGTTTTTGCATTTATTCACTTCCAGTTCTCTGGGTGACATGTTCCTGCAAATCCACAAGGAATCACCTGTCTACTTCACCCTCAGTCAATGTGGTTTGAGGAGGCGTGCGCCCCACTCCGCTGAGAAGTACTTGTCCCCGAAGTGACGAGTCCTCATCACTGCATCCCTCTAGTCTCTGCAAAGATTGTGGTGGGGATGGAAGCATGACCCAAGTTGGTCCAATTAGAATGATTTCCAGAAATGTTATAACTGCCTAGGACTCAGAACTATGATAATTACACTTGAGCTGCCAGGGGGTCATGAGAGCAGAAGGATTGCCTGGGAAGGAAGCCAACATGAAAAAGAGCAGATGGAAGAAATGGAAATATTCAAACCTAATGGCCTGGTTTGGGCCCCAGATCCGTGCAGCAGACCCTGTGTCATATTGTTCCCATCCCCTTATTTCCAGTGATTTCAAATGATATATAATATTATCACATTGTCTTTTAAAACTAATATATAGTTATTTTGAAATGTTTGCTTAAAAATAAAGGCATACCATCATCCATAGAATTCTGATAGTCGTTGTTGTTTAGAATGGGGATTTTCTGCAATGGATTCTGCTCTGTAACCCTGACGTTTTCTTCAGGAAGTTCCAAGGGGACCTTTGGAATCATCTAGTTTTAATGGCTGTCAGAGCCGTTCCAAACAGTCCTTACTGATAGCCCTGACAGGGTTCACATTGATAAAATATCCTTTCTCACATACCAACTGCCATTATAAGCAACTAACTATGGAAATTATATTTTTGGGGGGTGCCTGGGTGGCTTAATGAGCTAAGCATCTGACTTCGGCTCAGGCCATGGTCTCACGATCCGTGAGTTCGAGCCCTGCATCAGGAACGGTGCTGACAGACAGCTCAGAGCCTGGAGCCTGCTTTGGATTCTGTGTCTCCCTCTCTCTCTGCCCCTCCCCCACTCGTGCTCTGTGTCTCTCTCTCTCTCAAAAATAAATAAAACATTAAAAAAAGAAAATTATGTTCTTTTATTTTTTTTCTAAATATATTGATTATTTTTAAAGCTTTTATGTAAATTCCAGTTAGTTAACATAACGTTGTAATATTAGTTTCAGGTGTACAACACGGTGATTCAACACTTACATACAACACCCAATGCTCATCACAAGAAGCGCACTCCTCAACCCCCATCATTTATTTCACCCATCTCCCCACCCACCTCCCCTCTGATAACCATCATTGGCTTTCTACGGTTAAGAGTCTGTTTCTTGGTTTGCCTCTCTCTTTCTTCCCTCCCTTTTCTCATATGTTTCATTTCTTAAAATCCATATATGAATGAAATCGTATGGTGTTTGTCTTTCTCTGACTGGCATCTCGCTTGCATAATACCTACTAGTTCCATCCATGTCATTGCAAATGGCGAGATTTATTCTTTTTTATGTCTGAGTAATATTCTAGTGTGTGTGTGTGTGTGTGTGTGTGTGTGTGTGTGTGTACACAACTGTGTCTTTATCCTTTCGTCAGTAGATGGACACTCGAGCTGTTACCATTATTTGGCTATTGTAGATAATGCTGCTATAAACATCAGAGTGCATATACCCCTTTGAATTAGTTATTTTTGTATTCTTTGGGTAAATATATAATAGTGTGATTAGGGGATTATAGGGTAATTCTATTTTTAACTTTTTGAGGAATGTCTATACCATTTTCCACAGTGGCTGCACAAGTTTACATTCCCACCAACTATACAAGTGGGTTCCCCTGTCTCCATATCCTCACCAACATCTGTTGTTTCTTGTGTTGTTGATTTTAGTCATTCTGATGGGTGTGAGGTGATTGATATCTCATTGCAGTTTTGATTTGTATTTCCTGATGATCACTGATGATGGGTATCTCTTCATGTGTCTGTTGGCCATCCGTATGTTTTCTTTGGGAAAATATCTATTCATGTCTCCTGCCCATTTTTAATTGGTTTATTCATTTTTGGGGTGTTGAGTTGTATAAGTTCTTTTTATATTTTGGATACTAACCTTTTATCATTTGCATTATGTCATTTGCAAATATCTTCTCCCATTCTATCGTTTGTCTTTTAGTTTTGTTGGTTGCTTCCTTTACTGTGAAGAAGTTTTTTTTTTTTTTTTTTTTTTTTTTTTGATGAAGTCCCAATAGTTTATTTCTGCTTTTGTTTACCTTGCCTCGGGAAACGTATCTGGTAAGAAGTTGCTACTGTGGGAGCATCTGGATGGCTCAGTCAGGTAAGCATCTGACTCTCAATTTCGGCTCAGGTCGTGATCTCAGCATTCTTGAAATCAAGTCCCACATCAGGTTCTGAGCTGGCAGTGAGGAGCCCACCTGGAATTCTCTGCCTTCCTCTCTCTCTGTTCCTCCCCGCTGTCACTGTCTCTGTCAAAATAAATAAGTAAACAATAAAAAAAAAGAAGTTGCTATGGCAGGTGTCAAAGACATTACTGCTTATATTCTTCTCTAGGATTTTTAGAGTTTCCTCTGTCACATTTGGATCTTTAATCCATTTTGAATTTACTTCTGTGTTAGTGTAAGACAGTGGTCCCATAGCGATTAGAATGAATTCTGTTTGTTGTTTGGTTCCATACTTTTCTGCCTCTCTCATCCCCCGGTGATGATCTTCTATGATCTCCATGCTCCTTTGCATCATCTCATTTTTTACAGTGATGGTCGCTTACCTCCCCTAAGACTCTACATTCTGACAAATAGAAATATTAGAAATTTGCAATTCAAGTTTTTAAATGTTGGGCTTTTCAATCGGAAGCTTCATCAATTGGAAGGGAAAGAGGTTGTCATCCACTGTCTACAAGATGCCGACCACCATTCACTTATGACCTCAGAGTGTCCTCGTCTAATATTTCTATGGCTCTGCTGATAACACCATTCTGAGCCATTGCTGTGTCTGTGGCCAGCTATTCCATCCTTGTGAAATTTGATTCTGCTTAAAAACAGAACAAAAAGTACCATCATGCTCACAACCTGCATCATGCTTATAAAACACACAGCTTATACCACATTCTGTGTGAAATAAATACACAAACATATTTCTTAAACTGCGGCAATCTATTATTTTGTTCTTTGATTGTTTCACCCTACAAATTTAAAAAAATTTCAAGAGCTGAAAAAAGCAAACCAGAAAACAATAAGCCTCAAGAAAGATAGCAATATTGTTAGTTTTAATGAAGTTAACACTTTTAATAAGTGCACTAGATCAGTTAAATCCTTTCAATTTCAGGTTATAGCACAAAGGCTCCCATTACCGCCCTTACATAGGATATGGTTAAAAATCTGGTATTCTCTGTAGGAAAATAAGAATCTAAAATAAAGGCAGGTCACCTGGGTCACTCAGTTGGTTAAGCATCTGACTTGATCTCGGCTCTGGGCTGATAATGTGGAGCCTGCTTGTGATTGATTCTCTCTCCCTCTGTCTCTGCCCACCCCCGATTCATGTGTTCATTCTCTCTCTCTCTCTTTCTCTCCCAAAAGAAATAAATAAACATTAAAAAATTTTAAAAAATAAAAAATAAAAAAAAAGCAAAACAAAACAAAACAAAACAAAATCTAATCCAGCCTTCCTTTGACAATGGGCGATCTATACAAGTGATCCTGACTGGTCATAATAAGGGGAAAAGAAAATGAAGCAGGAAGGTTGGAAAAGGTAGCATGTTCACTGAGATTTTAGGTAATGAAGAGTTAGAGCTGTTTTCATGTATTTTTCATTTTTATAGAATTCATTTTCCAAACGAGGGCAAAACAGCTTCCATAAACCTTTTGAAAAAGCATTGTAACACAAGTCAACTATCCTCGTGTCTGAGCATAATCTCAGATTTATCCCTTTACATCAAGACAATCAAGAAAATTTTAGCTGGCTTGAATCAAGATTGCTAACATCAATTAACAACACTTCAGGAGAAATATCCACCTAAGCTTTATCCCCGAACAACCAAAAGACATAAAACGTGAGGAAAAAAGAATTTTAAATTTCTCTCCATTGCCACACTGTGCTAAACTCTGCACTCTGGCTCCACAACATAAGTACGTTAACAAGTCATTATCAAACATCATTATTCAGGATGAAAATCCATTAAGCACAGAGATTTGATTAAATGTATACTATCCTTTAAAGATCAAGATTGGAAATAAATAAAGTAATGACTGGTAGCATATACTAAGGTTTTCACAGTCATAGTCTTATATGTGGTTCATGTTCATCAACAGGCCAAACCATCAGATTGGCCGAAGGGAGAGGAAGGAAGAAAGGAACGGAGGAAACATGCTGCTTAGAACAGAACAGGACCAGAGGGATATCAGGTGTTATTTGGCACCCTGCAAGGGGGGTCCATTACTTTTTTTATTGCAATCACCCAACAGCCGAAAGATTAACATTGTTTAGGGCCATAGTGTAGCAGCAACATCATTGAGGTTCGGTGTGTTCAAAGTCTTTATTTATTATGATTCTTTACTACACCATTACCATTAGATAAATAACTACATTTTTGTTGAAAGGGAAAGTATAAAATTTATTGCCTGAAATGTACAGGCCATATTTCTTGTCCTACGCTAATTGGTGGGGAACATTTCTAACAACTATCTCCATTTCTCCCATATCTACAAATCTCCCATTTCTCTCCTTGAGCAAGAAGGGCATTGATTCAGAATATGATGAATACCAACAAGACAAAATTGATTTAGAACTACTTGGACTAGCCCATGTTGAATATTTGCCTAGTATCTGTAAAGGACCTTGTTTCATATTAAACTCTCAGTTTAGCAGAGAAAACTGAAAGGGTCATTATACACGCTGAATCACTTGGTTCTCTCTTCCTATTGATGGTATCACTCCTTGGAAAAACATGATATTACTGAAAAACAACAAATCAGTGGGGATTATGTTTGGTGTTTGTTACCTGATCATTAAAAACAATGCAATCATATTGAGTAAATCTTGGCTTCTCTGCAGATATCCATGAAACTAATTTATTTTAATTACTCTGTACAAAAAGGGTGCATGCATTGAAATCAGAATTTATATGCAAAATTAGCTTTATTTAGTTATCTATTAATTGGGGCTTCATTACATAATAGTAAAGTGGATTGTAAGGAAACCATCAAGTTTCAGAAAAGTATATTATTTGTGAGAAGTTAAGGAAGTTTTATAGTTGTATTTTTAGTTATGCAGTAGTTTAGATTAAATTGGAGCTAATAATAATTTATTTATTTCTCCATGACAGCATGACCCTAGTTTACATGCCAATTTACGAAAATATAATTCTGTTAGGTTTTATATTACCTTACATCTCCAACAAGATACATGGTACCATTTCCATTGGAAATTCTCCAATTACTAAAAATGTGTATGCTCAGGAGGATAGTGCTTACTTAAAAATGTGCTCCATTTCCAGTTAAAAATAACTCCCTGGAGATTCTGATATGTTCCATCCAACAATCTTTTAAAACTTGTGCTTATGAAAGTCCACTCCTGGAAATGATTTGAATACGGTACTCTAAAATCAGCATGCCAAGGAGGTAAGTAGGGGGATATGCATTGCAGCATCCTTAACAATCAAACACAGAGCCTGAAAGCAACGAGGTTGTTGAGCACAGGGGTCGGATAAATTGTCATTTGGCTCTATTTTGAAACACTTTACTTTTAGATGGAATGAAGCGGATCCATTGCTGTGACCTATAAAGCATTACAAAATATATTAGATGGAAAAGTACGGAGCCCTGTATATGATATTATCATTTTTGCAAAACTAAAAAATACACCTATATCTCCTTTAGTTCCTGAACCAAAATGTAGTGTGTCGCAAGTTTACAAAAGAAAATACAGTGATTGTCTGTGGAATGATGGGCTGGGAGTCTTATAATAAAGTCAAGAGATATTCACCTTTACATATATCTAATACATGTATTGCTTTTTCTTTTCTTTTTTTTTTAAGTTTATTTATTTATTTTGAAAGCGGGAGAGGGAGAGAGGGAGAGAACATGAGCAGGAGAGGAGCAGAGAGAGAGGGAGAAAGAGAAAAATCCCAAGCAGGCTCTGCACTCCGCACAGAGCCCAATGCAGGGCTCAAACTCACGAAACCCGAGATCAAGACTTGAGCCAAAATCAAGAGTCAGACTCAACCAATGGAAGCACCCAGGTGCCCCTGTATTTAAAAGCAAAAGTAATTATTATCAGAAAATTCAGAATACTTTCTGAGATAAGAAAGAGAAAGAAGATGTGGTTGAAAGTGTATACATAAGCCTAAGTACTTTCAAAGATTCTGAAGTTTCTGCTGCTGAACCTGAATGCTAATTATACAGCCCTCATTTTACAGTTATTCTTAAAAACATAAATACATTTTAATACTTCCTTCTACATACGTACGATATGTGGCACAAAATAAAATTTCATCAAACGTAAACTTTTATAAAACAGGATAATATCTTTCACCTGCATTATCTGTGTGCTATTTTAAAACGGAGTCTATTCCTGACTAAATTTTCTGTTCTCCAAATGTTAGTAGTGGCTTTCCTCTTGATGTTATTTTTTTAAGTTAATTTATGACAAATTCTTCATCTGTACTATAAGAGATAAAATTTCTATCATTGAAATCTCATTAGATTTTATCCTTTAAGATAAGTTTCACTTTGTATATAATTATTAAAGGTTGACAAAGCTCTAAAACAAACTTAGTCTATGAATGTATTTTTGCCTCGTCTCAAGTGTCACATTTTCTGTTCTTTCAGCCCTATTTAAGTATACATATATATGGCACATATTTCTTAAGATTTAAATTCTATTCCTGGCTTGATGCTAAATATTTAGTTTACCTCTGGTTCTTACCGCATTGAGAACTTTGAGATCTTATTCTGAGCATTAGTTATTGCCTTCGCTTTCAAGTTATCTGGAAATATCATTTTGTACTGCACACGTTTAATTTCCTTCCATCTTCCACTTTCTCAGGCCTCAAGTTGGGGTTTTCTGCATATACTGTATTCTTTTATAGCATCTAATCTTTTTTAAAAATTGGTATTGAAGTAACTTTTGAGCTGACTTAGGAAAAATGTTTTATTAAAATTACAGAGAATGAATAAGAGAGAGTATTTTATGAATTTCCAATGACCTAAACATATGAGTTCATTACATTATAACTAAAGGTACTTATGACCTATATATATATGTATATATATATATGTTTTATATATTTATTACCTATATATTTATATATATTATTTATATTATATATTATTTATATTATAATTTATATAATTTACATTATAAATTATATAAATAATATATAATATTAATCTATATAATAATTTTATATATTATATATAATTTATATAATTTATTTATATTATAATTATAAATATAATTTATATTATACTATATAAATATATAATATTTATATATTATTACATATATATATTCACCATGCTCTAGTACCTTCCTGAACATAAAGGAAAATTACATTGCCAAGGTTCCTTTCCAATACAGTTTGAAGCCAAATGTTTGAGATCTGGTCAATGGAATATAGTCAGATGTGATATGTCACTTCTAAACCTCGTCCTTCTAAAAAAGATGCAATCCTCTGTTCCCCTGCCATGTGACCGAAAACCTACTTGTTATAGTGGGCACAGGTGTATACACAACGGAAGGAATTCAGATCTCAGAGCCAGTGCTTAGAGAAGGGTAGAAAGAACTGACTGTCCTGCATCACACAGCAAGCCAAGTGAGACATATACCTTTATTTTATTAAGCAATCATTGATATTTCTGGTGAGACTTGTTTCTTCCTACTTACTTCTGTCCAGGACAGAAAGAAGTATCTTGAGCAGAGATGCTGCTATCAATTTTTTAAAAAAAAAATTTAACATTTATTTATTTGAGAGAGACAGAGCATGAGCAGGGAGGGGCAGAGAGAGAGGGAGACACAGAATCCGAAGCAGGCTCCAGGCTCTGAGCTGTCAGCACAGAGCCCGACGAGGGGCTGGAACTCACACACCGTGAAATCATGACCTGAGCCGAGGTCAGATGCTTAACTGATTGAGCCACCCAGGCTCCCCTGCTGCTATCAAATTTTTTTAAATAAAAATAAAAAATCTTAAACAGTGAGGACTAATAAGGTAACTTATTTCACAGGTTTAAAACTTGCGATTATTCTTCTGTAGAGTAGCCAATATTTTGTCATAGCAACTCTTTCCTGCAGTGGCCTAGAAGACAATAATTGCAAGAGTAGGTGATTCCAGAAATAATTTGCTGATTGTTTGGTGTAAATAAAAGGAAACAAATTATCCAGAAATGTGGGCATTTTTAGGACTGGAAAAACTGGATGCTTTTAGATCCTAAACAGTGAGGGATCGGATTTCAGAACACTGTGACAACAAAAACTAGAAAAAAATTTTTGGGTAAATAATGTGTCTTAGGATAAAGTCCAGATTTAGGGGGAAACTTCTCATCTATTGTTTTTCAATCTCTTCAAGGTGGCTTCCATCAGATTGAGGCAAAGAAACATGAAAGTGAGAAAAAAAATAGTGTTCAGAGTTAGCTCATGTAAAGAACTTTTGGACAGGACACTGGAAACAAAGACATACATGACTAGGTCTTTGACATCTCTATATGTATCTATATGTAAGCCATAAGACATTTCCTCCCTCTAAAAAATTCTTTACATTGCTGGATATTTGCTAAAATCCCTGTTAGGGACGAAGTCATAGAATGGGTGGATAGGTGAGTGAGGACACCTATGTCAACATAGTTTTTCAATGTCAACTATGCAATGTCAACATAGTTTTTCAATCTCGGCAAATCCCTCAGAAGAAAACAAAACAACTAAGCAACTATAAAGACTAGGGGAAAAAAAGAAAAAAAAAACCCTCAAAATAATATCCACAAAAAAAGAAAGTGACAAAATCTCGTAAACCTCAAAATCTAGGAAGCCAGGCCACTCTTGGAAACCATGAAGAGTTGATATAAGCAACTCTGTGGGATGAAATCACAGATCATCCTGAGACCCAGGGGACCCTAAAGTCCCTAACAAAGGGAGAAGTTTTCATCTTAGTGGATGGGTTGAGGTCAACAGCTAAAACTGGGAAGAGTCGGGTAAAGAAGGGCCACTGGTGCTGGCCTAGCTTAGGAGGAAAGAGCTCAGGAAAGCGAACAGCTCATGTGCTGTTCCAAACCATAGATCAACAAAGAGGAGAAGCTTCTACAAGGAGAACCAGAATTGTGGACAGGAAGACCAACAGCAAAGGTAAGAGAAGATTTTTTTTTTACTTTTATTTTTTTTTTTTAATGTTGATTTATATTTGAGAGAGAGAGAAGGACAGGGCACAAGTAGGGGAGAGAGGGAAATACAGAATCTGAAGTAGGCTCCACCCTCTGAGCTGTCAGTACAGAGTCCCACACAGGGCTCGAACTCATGACCTGAGCCGAAGTCAGACACTTAACTGACTGAGCCACCCAGACGCCCAGAGAAGATTCTTAGAAAAAAAGAAAAAAAACTTTTTGGTGACAGCAAAGTAAAGAACCTTAGAATCATGAAGCTAGAAAGTTTAATGTGGCCCACCCCCTCCAGTCACCTGCACAGAAACCTCTCTGTAAATGCGTAGAAAATTCATTGTGTTCAAAGAGATACCAGTAAGGTGCAACTCAAGCTGACCCAAAGATTAAAAAAAAATAATAATAATTATTAGGGGAACAACAGCCTAATGAATATGAAGAGAATAGAAAGATATGCTCAAAAAACATGAAAACCAAAAATACAATATTTCAAAACAAACTAAAAGTAATCAAGAGCACAGCAGAAGCTGTGAAGAACAGTATAATCACAATGAGAGAAACGTAATTATGAATAATTACATGCAAATGAGAACACAAAAGGGAAACTGACAAAGGGAAAGAATTAGGATTCAGTAGAAAAGATTTAGAAAGAGAAGAAAAAAACTGATTGTGAAAAAAATACTAAACCGAATACAACACGACAGAGCTGAGATTAAACAGATTTAAGAGGAAAGAAAGGATATAAGAGAAGGGCATGAAAAATCAACCACCATAGAAGAAAACTGGTGCAAGGGGAAATATCAAATGGTAATGTCGACAGTGAAAATAACTTTCTTAAAAAATATAGTTGATCTCACATATTCGGAATGAACACTATATATTTAGGAAAATCATTCCGTGACAGTAAAAACCTAGATAAGTAAAATGACTAACCTTAAAAAAAGGTGGGGGGGGGGGATAACATTGGGCATCTAGACCACAAAATCAGTCTCTTATGATCAAAAGATAACCAGGTTGGTAATGAATTGTTTCAAGTTGTCTGCAAATGCAGAAGAGGAACGAGTAAATGTATTATAGATACCATGAAACCCTCCTTTCACATCTGTG
The DNA here is from genome assembly GCF_018350215.1 of Panthera leo. Lineage (NCBI taxonomy): Eukaryota > Metazoa > Chordata > Mammalia > Carnivora > Felidae > Panthera > Panthera leo. Next base: position 224,217,512 of record NC_056679.1, read on the forward strand.
TAAAGAGAATATTCTTAGGAGTTCACTTAGTAGAAAACTTTGTAATGTATATATATATATTTTTTTCCTATAAGGTTGGTGCTACACTTTTAACCTAGTTCCAAGTACACAATATCTGATTTTTTGTAGATTAGGATTATTTTAATTTTATATCTGCATCATTCACTGTATCTCCCAGCTATAAGATTCTAGTAAAATAAAAAGGTTTTACTCCAGGCTATGTATCTCTAAAATACTCAGAACATGTCATTATAGCATCATCGGGAGTTACAATTTCCAGCATTTCAATGTCCTGAGAGCCACTCTAGAAGTAACGTTGCATATTACAAGCTACATGGCCTTCATTCTTTTTACACTGCTTAGAAGTTGTTTTACTAAATATAAACACAGACTATCAGACAATGTTACAAAGATTAGAATTCTGATGTCTAATTTCCATTATCCTGCTTTGTATATTTAAATTCTTTTTTCTTAAGTATAATTAACACAGACCACATTAATTTCAAGTGTAATCATATTAATTTATGTGTAGTTTATATGAAGCTATTTGCTCTCTAAAAGACCCTAGGGAGAATCTGGGCTAAATAACCTTAATCCAGCTGGGGGGAAAAAAAAGGAAAGATGTTTCCAATCTGATTAATGCACTAAAGCTCTCAGGTGTGCATTAGACAAGAACAGTGGCCTAAGTCTCAATCATGTGTACCCATTACCATCTGTACCCACTCTCAAAAGTCACTATAATCCACATTTTTCTTAAAAAAATAAAAGGTTCATAAAAGGAGGCTACAAGATTTTTAAAATAGAAATAGTTAATCCATTAGGAAAAGAGTTTTATCGGGGAAAATCTATAAACAAGTGTTGCATTTTTATTCTGAAAAAAAAATCAGCCCTGCGATGATGAAGAGTCAATAAAGATATTTCAGAATGTAAATAGCCACTAAATGTTATTTTTTAAAGATCAAAGAGAAATTAGCCTTTTCTAAGTTGTTTTTAGTGAGTATTACTATAATGAGGAATATATCACAAAACCCGCAAAAGGTGAGATAATTGATATGAGGAAGTAGACTTTTCAATTGTAATTTCTACAGTAAAAGAATATGCATGCTTCTGCTTAATAAAACAAGAACATAGAGAAAGCTTTTACGCAGGTCCAGAGGGAATATTATACAAAAGGATTCAATTCAAGGCAATCCGACAGCAAATGAAATGATACATGTGAAAATGATTTGTGGTTTTAAGAAGAAAATACAATGTATACCCAAAGTAGGGATTTGGAGTAACATAATGATACTTGTTCTTTCAAATGATACTTGTACAACTAAAATATACATTTAACCCAAAGTCCCTAAGCCTTCTGCAGCAAACAAAATATTTCAACATATTTCCCAGCATGGAGATACAAACCTTAGATTTCTTGCCAAGTAGTAATTAGGCAAACTAAATAAGAATATGGCAATTAGTCAAAGTCATTTAGGTTCAGAATTGAACATGCTCTATATTTTTAAAACACAGTATAAGCTGCTTCTCTGCCCATCCTAAAACAACATGGAATGAAGCACAAAAACTATTATAATAATGTGAAAATTTAACATAAAAATACCTCTACTACCACTCTGACCAAATGAAATACTCTTGACATATAAATAGGTTTTAGATAGATAGATATAGAAAGATAGATAATGAGAGAGAGAGAGAGAGAGAGAGAGAGAGAGAGAGAGAATAACACATAGCTCATGTCAAAGTTGTCCTTATTTTCATAAAGAATGAAGAAAATTTTGTAAAGTACTTACTCCTTATCCATCAAAAATGAAACACATTTTATGAAAAAGCATAAAGTTTTCAAAATCATACAAGGTCAGGGCACGCCTGGGTGGCTCAATCTGTTAAGCATCTGACTTTGGCTCAGCTCATGATCTCGGGTTCCATAGGTTTGAGCTCCGCGTCGTGCTCTGTGCTGACAGCTCAGAGCCTGAAACCTGCTTTGGATTCTGTGTCTCCCTCTCTCTCTGCCCCTCCCCTGCTTGCGCTCTGTCTCTCTGTCAAAAATAATTAAAAATTTGTTTTAAAAAATCATAAAAGGTCAATTAAAACTGAATGAAAGACCATTACAGAAATAATGTTTTGGCTACAAATACCATTGATTTAATACATTTATTGCATTACAATTTATGCAAATCAATGGACTATTTGAATCAAGAGGAAAGTTAAGAGTAAAAACCTGCCAGATTGCTTTACAAATTTACCATGGAAATGTTTAGGAAATAAATAGGGTTCTATATAAATGCCTCTGATAAATTGCCCTATCAAGCTTGCTTTCAACTCTATATACCAGTGTTTATTCAATGATTTCAATGGCAGTTAAAGGATTTCTCTAAGGGCTCCGAAATTCTTTTATCCACTTATAAATCCAAATTTATAAAATTTGCTTGAAACAAGGAAACTAGACAGGTAGAAAAATAAAAGTCACAATTTTCATTAACAAATGTGTAGCACTTAGTCACATTTTGCCACTTGTTAAATGCTGAATATTAAAAAAAAAAAAAAAAAAACTAAAGGGGAGCTGTATTTCCAGAGGATATAAGTATAAAGCGCAAAGAAAGTAATCGGTGATAAGCTAGGAAGTTACTTTTTTATAAAGTTGAACAAAACAAACCAAAATGAGCCATAAAAATACATAATGCATTTCTTATATTGACTTTGATGAAGGCTGAATTGTCCAATCGTTCCATACCAAAACAGACAAACAAACAAACCTGCTCTTGGCTGTACCTTGATTTAGAGACCGAATAGTTCATAAACTCTATCCTATACTGCAATACATATCAACTCTGTTTAAAGGCCAGAAATTATTCTGAAATAAGTCATCGCACTGGCGTGTGTATGCAATGACATGTCTATCAATGAAGCAGTGAATTTTTACCACAGTTAATACAAGACCATTATTCCATTCCACAGGGTACCACTAGGTAATTATAAAGCCCTTGGTTAAAAACGACGTGAAAGAATGTTTCAAAGAGTGAATATACATAGTAAAGGATGTTGGGAGGGGCCACACGTCCTGGCATTTAGCAACGTTATATATTTTACCCACCAGTGGTAACCTTTGTTTTCACGAACCTAGACTGGTAGCTGAATGTGACCAAAATCTGTAGTATACATTCTCACTCTTTGTGTGTGTGTGTTGGGTTAGAAATTGCTCTCACATTTAACAACTTTAACACAGCCACTGCTCCGAAAGCTCAGGACTCGGGGACAGAGCCCGCAGAGTGTGACTGGATGTGGATGACCAAGCCACTCAAAGCCAGAGTCCTGCCGGCTCCTTTGAAGATGTTTGGAATTTGAACACTTTGATCATGAAGTCAGCATCAAACCCCGAGGATCCAGGAAGCGTCAATGCAGAGCATGGGCCCCCCACACGGCAAGTTGATTCAGGCTTTCAGTGGAATTTCTGGCTTGAGAACACGGCTCACTAGAGACGTGAGTTTTGCGCAGAAGTGAAAATTTCAGAGATGCAAAAGCCCAGTAAGGTGTTAATCCATCATTCACTGACCTGTTTAAAGAATCAAGCACCTTCCTTAGACATAGGGATACCAAAAGCACTCTACCGACCCGGTATCATCTTTGATAATTGAAATCTTTGCAACTTCACCGGTTGAAGGGAAGTTGGTCTCTCTAGTGAGGCTCAGTTCTCTTCATCAAATAGCCCTAATTTATTTCCCCTCTTGTAGCTACCTCCTGGGCAGTCTGTGTCCAGTGACTGAGTAGTCATATGCTGCATGTACAGGTCCCATGCAAGCAGGAATACGGTTTCACCGACGACCAGTGTCCTGACTCGCTCTATCGTAGACCATTAGTGAAGGCTATGTCGGCCTCAAAGTACCCGTGAGGTCAGCTGGGCTCTTTCAGCTGTCACCACAGGGTAGCCCACCCTCTCCCAGACCCCTCACCTGTCCCCTTACTTTCCCATACGCAGGTATTCGTTCCCAGGCAATTCCCTGACTACCTGAGACGCTTCTTCCCAGGGACCCCTACTCATGAGAAACACTGTTTATCTGTATCAGTAGATGTTCCCCTAGACTTTCTCCCTTGTCTGTTTTGCCCTCACCACTTAGTTTGCTTCCTGGGTTTCGTATCTACAAGACAAATGGAACGGGGATAGCCCTGGCGGCTGACACAAACAAGCGTCATGTTCTTCCCACTAATTCAGAACCCAAATTGCAAGGACCGCAGAGTCACGTGCAGGCGTGAGAAAGAATGCAGGCCCAGAGACCCAAATTCTGTGGATTACAATCTCCTGGAACCTGCACGTGGGCCTTGTGGGGGGTTGATGTGGGAGGAGACGTAATGATACCCAGGGTGCGGTAAGTGACAGGTAAGGTGACCAACTGTGCCTGTTGCTTGTGATATTACTGTTTTCATACCTGGAAGACTCCTGAGGAGGAAACTTCTCGGTCACAGGGAAACTGGGACGCTTGGTCATCCTGTGGCCAATACACATTAGCCCTTTTTTATGAAGTATATAAAACCCAGAGCAGAGACTGAGAATCTTGTTGCCTATGGCAACTGCCACTCAAGGCAGCTTAAGACTTACTGTAAAGGCTCATATGGTGGTTCCCACAAGGATGTCATTTTAAAACTACGAGTCCTCTCACAGTGCCTGCATTCACTTACGATTCTCGAACCGGACACATAACAAAAAAGTCCCAGTTCTCAAATTGTGAACATCTTAAATGTGAATAACTTGGGACAATACCCTGGCTTTCCTGCCTTTGGAAGCCCATCTCAACCAGCCATCAGCCCATGGAGAATATTTTTTCACTCCAGCTTTCTGCCACACCGGGACAATAAATCATACCTTTGTGTTCCTAAAGGCTGAGTCATGGAAATAGTATTATTTTACGTAAAATTTCATTTTATAATTACTATTAGGCATTTGTCTCACCTTACAGATTTATGCTTTTGCAAACTTGCTGATCTATAGTTCTTTCACCAATAATTTACTCTGGCTTCCCTGTAACCTTTGCAACCATAATTTCTCTATCTTTTGAAATTTTAAAATAATTCATGGGGCGCCTGGGTGGCTCAGTTGGTTAAGCGGCCGACTTCAGCTCAGGTCATGATCTCGCGGTCCGTGAGGGCTGTGAGTTCGAGCCCCGCATCAGGCTTTGTGCTGACAGCTCAGAGGCTGGAGCCTGTTTCAGATTCTGTGTCTCCCTCTCTCTCTGACCTTTCCCTGTTCATGCTCTGTCTCTCTCTGTCTCAAAAATAAATAAATGTTAAAAAAAAATTTAAAATAATTCTAAAGTATGTGTGCTGTCCTGTTGTATTATTTTTGTTGTCGTTGTTATAAGCCATAACATAACCTCTTGTCTTCGTGTGGATAAAGTAAAATCAAGTTTTAGAGGTTCACAAGACCTCCTTTCACGATTCAATTTTCAGTTATGTGAATAACAGGAGGTAACAATTCCCAAGGGATGCATCCAAAGTGTCATAGACTAACTGCTCCATTTTCTATTTTGTCAATTACACAGAATATGCTAACTATACTAATATGGCACAAATTGTAAAAAAAAAAATCAATGTTAAATAAGAATTTTATTAATGAAGTAAGCTGTCCAGAATGCAAGGTGTAAGCAGTAGTCAATATTTTGCAGAGGGGCATTAAATACTTTGTCATATTAAATAAATGAAATTCATAAAAGAACATGTAAGAACAGCCGGGAGGATTGGTACGATTTCTGGTTTCCCTTCCAACACACAGAACTCTGAATGCAGCATTCCTGCCTTACCACAACAATGACAACAAAAGCCAGACAAACAGAAAAGCCATTATTTTCTTAGACCCACCCAAGAACAGAAGTTGCAGAGAAAATCACCTCCCTGAAATCTAGAGAGAAGTTATTTCCAGGTAGACACAAGGACCTAAGCTTTGCTTACCTAATGCAGAAGTGACAGGATGCTGGGAACCAGTTGGAACATTAGCATAGAGATGTTCATGAACTTCTGGAAACCAAGTGTTCACAAGCAGGATAGTCTTCTAGGGCAACAGTCGTACTCTTCCTTCTCCAGAGGCTTTCACAGGCTTTAACACCAGGTATTCTCAGCTTCTCAATGTGAAGAGCAAGGTTAACTGCTATGACTCCAACAGAGGGATAGAAAGAGCAGCCATTGTGAAGTTCACCGAGACCTTTCTTCCATGGACCTAGGGTTTAATTTAATCTCAGGAAGGTCATCATCACAGGCCACCAGGAATGTCCCATTCTGGCTGGCACACAAGAAATACTACCTTTCCAGCCACACTCCAGCCCTGTTCAGCTTTCTCGTCTCAGTTAAAAGAAGAAGAACGTAACCACAGAGGAAAAGGCTCCAAGGACCCAGATGGAAAGAATCGAAATACGTGTGCCACAGCCAGGGAAGGAATCAGGTGGTGTGGCAGAAAAGTTCTACTACTGGAGGAGGGACAGACACATTTGTGAAGGTCCCAACTCCAGGACACAAGGCTACCATGCACTCCAAAAACTGCGAACCAATCAAAAGATTAGAGATTAATTTCCCTTCCCCACGTCTTATGACCATGCCAATAAGGCTTCAGAACAACAGTGAATTACAGCCAGAAGAGCAGTGACAGATCCCTAATGCAAAAAAGACAAAGAAACAAAGTCACTATAGACAGTTGATGCCTTTGGAGACCACGGGCACAGCAAATAATCAGGGCAACCCATGCAGAGATTAATGTCAATTCTCTTATGAAAACACTATTGCCTTAGTATCTAGCACCCCATAGAACATGTCTGGCTCTCAACAACAGCAACCAAAATTACAAGGCATGTCAGAAGAACATTTGGTAAAATTCAACTTCCATCCGTGATAAAACCACTAAAAATCTGGCAATAGAACCTAACCTTCTTAACACAAGAAAAGATATGTCCCCAAAACCCTGCAGTTTACCTTATATTTAGTTGTGAGACATTGACTTCTTTACTCTCAACATGAGGACCAAGACAGATATCTCCTTTGCCCCTCTACTCCTACTCACCAAAATGCTGAAAATCACTCACTAAGAATGTCATGCCTGGGGGCAAATTGGCCGGATTCTTTATGCCATGCCAGTAGAGTACCATTTAAAGGTTCACTTGATGAGGACTTTTTAACAAATACCTAATTGGTCGTATTCAACATTCATTCAAGAGACACTTGATACGTATCCACTAAATAACAGAGATTAAAATAAGCATGGGAAAGAGAAGTATGAGAACAGGTAATATTCGCTCAGTAGCCTATAACCAGTAGTTATTTCTGTCAGCACTTTTTTTTTTCCCTTTAGCTCCTTCCATAGGGTCATGTCACATTTGTAACCCAGTTGAGGACTTTGTCACAGGTTGTATTTCACCCCCCGATTCCCCAGACCTCCTAATTGATTTTTTTTTTTAATTTGCATAGGTTAAGTTTCACCTTTTGTGTTAGGAAGTTTGGGGTTTCAACAAAAGCATGGCATCGTGAAACTACCACATATATGTGTTACAGAATAATTAATCATTTTACTTTAGGTCGTTAAGTATTACACATTCTAGATTCTCACCCGTCAAGCTTCACTACTGATACTGATGAAGTTTTCTACCCTGTACTTCACTACAGTTTCTTCAAAGACAAGTCAAAGGCTATAATCCTTTGATAAACCTCAAAGCTGATGCTTTGAACTGAAGAGTCAGTGACTTGGAAATGGAGTTGTTATGTTTTCTTTCTAATCTCCTAACATTTTTATATCGACAATTTTTGAAATTGTATGTAACAACAAGCTAAGGGGCAAAATAAATAAACCAAATTCTATTCTTCACTTCAGGCAAACATGTAGATATTTGTTTCTGATATTGCTATTCTAATTGTAAAATTCTAATCAAAAGACAAATTAAAACTTTCACCCAACAATGGCTTCATCCAGATTGTAAAATATTTCATCTTCTTTGCCAGTGTTGATCACAAGCTTTGATTAGGTCTGCAGTGAAATTTGCATAACCATGGATACTGTGTTGAATGAATTCAGATAGATGGGTATGTGTTTTTGGCGAGGAAGTTTCTGTCATAAATCATAGGTTTTAGTCTGTAAAATAAATGCTGTTCTCATCAAGGTAAACGCAAAAGCAGTTACATATAACATGTTCCTGTCTATAATCTTAAATCTTACATAAATATTTGAAGAAACGATTACTTTTCTATTGAATTTAATCCCATGGCAAGGGGTCAGGATTCCCTGGTGAAATTCAAGGACCACCTGCTGAAGAAGAAGGCAACAAAATGCAACAAAAATATCAGAAGTCTATAGCTATCTTGTGTAAGGACAAAGCTGAAAAGTAGCCTGACAATCATATTGTATCTTCTTATGGTTGTTGAACCAAATACAGACACCTGGATTTTCCTTCATTAGTTCTATGAAAATTGTTTCCAACAGGTTAAGATTTAAAATCTTGGGATTTAGTTAACAAAATTCATCTCCGGATTACCTATTTTAGAGAACCCGAATTTGTAAAAGAGTTGCATTATTTTTTTACTCTTTAGAAAGGTCATGAAAAGCAGGAACAGCTTGATTATTTAGCTGCACCAAGTGGTTTTTCTGGGGCAAAAAAAAAAAAAAAAAATGGAAGCTAAAGAAGGTAGCGTAAAGCACTATATCCAGGTAGTAATTCTCGAAGCTTCCAATTTTCTTTACGATTTCACATGTTCACAGAATAAAAGCCAAGAGAAAAATCTTTTTTTAACTCTATTTTCATTTAAATGGCACCTTTTGAGATTAAACTTTAAAAAATTCTCAAGCAAAACTATGAAACATGGGACTCTTGGCTGTATTTTTTTTTCTTTAAAGTTATATAACTTATTGCAGACGGAACTTCATCATTTCCTCAAATGCTGGGAAACTCATTTAACTATGTTGTATGTGAACTTGTCGACGGATTTGAGAAAAGCAATTTCAGATGTCAGAATGAGAAAGCACCAAGGGGGGGAAAACACAATCTTTTAAAATGCAATCTCTATGTTAAGATGCATTATTATTCCCTGTAATGTTACCCTTTGATGTACGTATAATTCCTAGGGTAGTCAATTAAAAGATTAAAAGACCCTGTGGCCACATTATGAATTATAATTATTTGAGCAATCTGGTGCCCAGGTAGATAAATGGCCTGCAAAATAGTTTGAAAATAATGATGCTAGTACAGAAGGAACTCAAAGTATGTTTTTTCTTTTTGAACTCAGCACTGTAACATAATTTCTTAAACACTTTGTCTTTCAATGTCAGCTCTTGGAGCCACAGGTTACTGACTTTGAAAAATTTTTGGAGGATCTGTGCAGACAAGTATACTCATTCCTCTTTAAATTGCACCGCAGATAAGAACGCTGGTCTGTGAAAACAATTGGCCCAGGGCTTAACACACACTCTTCTAGAAAAGTCTCAAAGTGCTGGCTCCTGCTCCCAAAATCAACTATAACCATTTGGATCTGACCCTTCTCGAATCTGATGGTATTTCTGTATTTTCCCCTGTGGGCAGGCACATGAATGCAATTCACAGTCAGTGCACTCGCCCGTCTTTGAGGCTTATGAGCATTACTTCAGTCATCAAAAAAGCCTTACCACACCAGCGGCTATCTCAGCCTTCTGGTAAACCCTAGCAGTCCCCCCAAAGCACTTCATTTGGAAGTTAGAGACACGTTCCCAGGTAAAAATGAAGCCCTTTAAACCCAAAAATTCAATGGAGGAAATTTAATATTCTCTATCACAGATTCACTGCACACCCTATACTAATTCACTAGGAGATGTTAAACAATAGTCCTCCTAATACAAACTCGAATGATAGACACTACCAACAGCGAAAAAAATTTGCTATAGGATACAGCACGTGTAATTAAATTTTATAGAAATATGTGAAAGTGTTTTAGGCTTAACATGGTATAGTACAAAGTATGCCCAGTTCTGTCCTATCCATTTTTTCAACAAATATTTATTAAAACGTAGCTCATAAGGATTAAATCAGTCTTTGATATAGACTCTGAGATAATTTGCCAAATAATTCAAATTTGAAATAACCGTCTCTAAAATTATAATTTAGCCTTACCTTAACTAATTTTATAGCAAGCATAATTATATATATATATATATATATATACATTATTATATCAGATCTAAAATGATTAATTTTTATATTTTAGTTCAATTATATTTATTTTGACTTGATTTAAAACCTACATATACATATTTCTCAAATGTATGCTATAATACAGACAAAACATTTTCCCAATATCTCATTTAATATTTTATAGCCATATTAGACAATAGGAGTTAAAGGTTCTTAAGCTTTAATATTAATAAGAATTATATGGGGATCGCCTGAGTGGCTCAGTTGGCTAAGCGCCGGACTCTTGATTTCTGCTCAGGTCATGATCTTGGGTTCATAAGTTCAAGCTCCACATTAGGCTCTGTGCCGACAGGGTGGATCCTTCCCCAATATACGTATTTTAAGTTCATTTATTTATTTTGAGAGGGAGAAGAGCACAGTGGGGAAGAGGAAGAAAGAGAGGGAGATATATATAGATATATAGATATAGATATAGATACGGATACGGATACGGATACAGATACGGATACGGATACAGATACAGATACAGATATAGATATAGATATAGATATAGATATAGATATAGATATAGATATAGATATGGGATTGGGCATCTGTGTGGTTCAGTCAGTTAAGCATATGACTCTTGGTTTCAGCTCAGGTCATGATTTCAGGGTTCGTGAGATTGAGGCCCCTGTTGGGCTCTGAGCTGCTGGGGGGAGCCTGCTTGGAATTCTCTCTCTCCCTCTCTCTGGGCCTCTCCTCTGCTCACACTTGTGCTCTCATTCTCTCTCTCAAAATATATAAATAACCTTAAAGATAAATAAATAGATAAATAAATAAGTAAGAATTATATGGGACACATTCTTTTATATTCAGATTTCAAATCTCCATCCATTCTAAAGTATTAGATTCAATAAGATTGTCTCAGAACTAGGAATTTGCCTTTTGACCAATATTCCATGTAGTTTTCATGAATAACTCAAGTTAACATCACTTAAGAAGCCATTGAGTTAGATGTCATTATTCTTTTTTTATTATTATTTTAGAAAGAGAGAGAGAGGAGAGGAGAGGGGTAGTGGGAGAGACAGAGAAAGAGAGAGGGAGAGAATCTTAAGCAGCCTCCATGCTCAGTGGGGAGCCCAATTCAGGGCTCGATCCCACGACCCTGAGATCATGACCTGAACTGAAATCAAGAATCAGATGTTCAGCTTATTGAGCCAACCAGGACCCCCTTTGTGTCATTATTTTGATTTTGCCATGCTCAATCAAGTTTCACCTAATGAATGAAACCTGTGTCTTTCTGCTCAAAAGACCTTGGGCATTTATGTCACCCATACGTAGAGCTGTTCTTTCAGTATTTTGTCAAAGTGGACTATATAAACATTTTTTTTTTTAATTTCAATGACTAAATTCATGGATTCTTCTTAGAGAGGACAGTAATTATATAAGTTCTGATGCTTAAAGAGTATATATGTTTTATAATAATTTATAATAGAGCCAGGATATTACATCAGTAATGTCTGAGTATTATGAAAACAGAAATAAAGGATTATGTATTCTACTTTTTTGGGGGTGGGAGTTGGTTCAATTGGATACACCTACAGACAACTGAGTCACTTTGCTAACAAGCCTCTGTTAACAGGAGCATTTCTCCTGCTTGAGTTCCTGACCCCCTGCAGAAGTTTCTTTCACTTCATTAGATACTATGACTGATGTTGATGACTGGATTTCTGGCGTATTTGGTGGCCTGGATGCACTTCTAAAGATATATACCAAAATCAGATAACCTGACCTTGTATGCTTTTAAAAATACAAACATAATAAATTTCTTGGAACTACAATTTATCTGGACAAGCAAATAAATACATGGTAGATAAATTCACATCCCATGAGACCAAGAGGCAAGAAAATGCTCCATAAACTTTCTTTTTCTCTCTCTGCCCTCCGGTTCAAAGTGGATGAACACTTCAAGGATATGGACACACGACGACCACAAATTCGTCTCCTGAGTCTTCTAGCATTTTCTAAGGATCTGATAACTCAAAACCAACAAACACTGCCCACATTCGTCTATTATTATTAATCTCTGTTGAAGAGTACACATAATATTAATTCCTTCTTTATTGAAATGCAACTAGAAACATAAGATATGCAAAGTAATATTAAGTAAAAAAATATCTTAGAAGATAAAAGATCACTGATTATATGTCTAATGCTGTCTTCTGATCTCTAAAATTCAATAAAATGGCTGAAAAATATTTATGCATTCATTTAATAAACATAATATATACTGCGTATGTATATTTTAAACACAGGTTGAATAGGCAATATAATAGATGAATTTTTAGATTACATTTATTACAACCATTTATTTTTAATTAAACCCAAAGTTTGAATGTGGTCACCCCAAATACAAAAGAGTATGTAGATGTACAAAGTCAAATGTTTTTACTGGCCTCAGTGATCTAAAACAACTCCCTCTGGAGGACACTACTGTGTTTTTTGTACATTACAGATATGTTTGCCTCTGGAAGAGGTAATTTCAGAAGTGACACTGGAGAGTTATAACTTTTCAAGTTTCTCCTTGTGTTTTGCTTTAGAGAAAAGGATATAAAACTCAGTGCTATCCATCAGGTTTCAAATTTGCCCACCCCCGCGCCCCACCCCATGAGTGATTAGTCATGAATGGACATGACCCCAGAGATACAATGCTTTTCCTAAGTGCACAGGAAACCCTGGGGTTTCCCAGTGTGTTCACAGAATAGAAAGTAACACCACCGAATCCCCTTCAGTCCAAAAGTATATGGCACAGAAGTAACTGACCATTTCTCTCACTTATAAATTCTATGGTCTTGGGGATCTGATCTTCGTTCTTTTCATCAATCGAATAGGCATAACTAAGTTGCCCAACTCAGCAAGTTTATATGAAAAGCAAATATGAAAATGTGTAAGGATCACACCAGTTTTTAAACAATTCTTTTATTATCAAATACATATCTTCACCGCATATCTCTTATGTCTATATCTGTGCAAATATTATGGAGAGAGAAACTTCAAAAGTACTCTTTATACATAAACTTAGAGTTTGTGACTGTGGTCAAAAGAGCTCATTTTCTGTACTCTGGCTACATCCGTTTCAAAAGAACACACATCTGTACCGTGAACCAAAGGAAGGTCTCACTGCCTCAAAGAGACAACACAGCTCAGCACCGTCTTACCAGCTGCATGGCAACAAGAGCTCAGGAGAGCCTGGCAGTCGCTACTCCATTGCCAGGACCAGATCAGTACAGTAACCTGGGGACAGAGGAGTCGTGGACGAGAGAGAAAATCACATGCCTTAAATATTTTGTTTTCCTTGTTTTCCTTTACATTTTTCTTCTGCCTCCTGGAATACTCTTGGGAAATATTTGCATCCTTTTTTGGAGACTATCCAAGTGAGAGCAGTTACAGAAAGTGTCTTCTGTTCAACATCAGCAATATAATATACACTTAAGCTACAATCAGCTAAAAGCCAGACAGAACAAACACTTCATTTCATTTCTCATCATAGAGATAATAGTTTATAAATTGTTTTGTGTTCCTGAACTAGGGGTAAGAAACTTGAGAAATTTTTGCCAGTTTCTTTTATGGTACATAGAGTGCGCTAAGCAATGTCTTGACACTATTGCTGACAAACACACACACACACACACACACACACACACACACACACACAAAGATAAAACAATAAGAATATAAGAATGGATTCTGCTACTTAATTATCTGGGAAACCAACTACCTTAGGTTAGTTAGTTAGTTGCTGTTTTTTAGTTATAGATGCATAGGACTGCATATTTTAAAATATATTTGGGGGGCGCCTGGATGCCTCAGTGAGTCAAGCATCCAACTTCAGCTCGGGTCATGATCTCACGGTTTGTGACTTTGAGCCCCGTATCGGGCTCTGTGCTGACAGCTAGAGCCTAGAACCTGCTTCAGATTCTGTCTCCCTCTCTGCCCCTGCCCTGCTCATGTTCTCTCTCTCTCTCTCTCTCTCTCTCTCTCTCTCTCTCTCAAAAGTAAATAAGTGGGTGATGGGCATTGAGGAGGGCACCTTGTTTGACAATAAATTTCATATTAATTTTTTAAGTAAATAAACATAAAAAAAATTAAAATATATTTGGAGTTAAATAATTTCCATGAATTTATATTTTACTTCCAGCATTCTATTCTTGTTCTATCAAGATAACATAGAATTTCAAAATTACACAATTGACATAACTATCAAATTAATTTATTTTAAATGATACTAAGCATTACTTTATATATTTTGGCTTCTAATATAACAAATTTAACCTACTTCTTAATGAAGTTAAACATTACAGTCAAATTCCAGTACATGTACTAATAATCTACAAAGGAGACAAAAGTATATAAAATTTTAGAAATCAACATGAAGTAAAATTGGTCTCGGTGTGGCCAAGGGGAAGCTGAATGACTTGGAAAAATATTGCTTAAGAAGTAATTGCTGACAAAATTGTGCCCCAGCAAAATCAGCATGATTATCATAATAGACATAAATTACCACCATATTATCCCATTTCTAACCAAAAACTACTTAGCCTACCAGAGAAATTTACTTCAGTGTAATTTCACTCTGTATTTTATAAAAGATATCAATACATAAGAATCATTTACATTAATATATTTTAACATTACATCTCTGGAATATTGCATTTTGATAATTACCATTATTTTTTACATTCTGGAGCTAATGTTTAAATCTTAAAATCTTATAAATGGTAGTATAAAATCTATGATTTTTGTACAAAATTTCGATAGCACAGTGGATAGCTTTTAAAGTGCGGTGAGGAAAGCTGAGCATTGCTTTTTGAATGCATATTTTATAACATGGCGGTATAGAAGTCATGAAGAGGAAAACCGTCAGTCTTATTGCATTTCTTGGCTCTCTTACTTCACTTGGAGGTGTTTGCTATGTTCTGGCCAATCAAATGTGAAAGGATGTCACAAGGGAGATGGTCAAGATGCTTCACTATCTGACCCACCTTCCGTCTTTTCCCTTCCCGGCACTGGCAAGTTTGGGGCCAGTTGTTGAGAGCGATTGTGTCAGGATGGAAGGAGCCTTGAATCATGGGGTAAAGTTGCCCAGAAGAGATATCAGACAAAGAATATTTGCATTGGGCACTAAATCATTTCAATTTAAACTCACCCTGTAGGAACTAGATAAAAAAAAGAAAAAAAAAAAAAAAAAAAGGAGGGAACCAAAACATAAGAGACTCTTAAAAACTGAGAACGAACTGAGGGTTGATGGCGGGTGGGAGGGAGGGAAAGTGGGTGATGGGCACGGAGGAGGGCACCTGTGGGGATGAGCACTGGGTGTTGTATGGAAACCAATTTGACAATAAATTTCATATTTAAAAAAAAAGGGAGAGAGAGACTAAAGCTAATAATAATAAAGAAAGAAATCAGGTATTGAGAATGTCTTGACTGGGGAGCCATTTCAAGAAGCATTGGAAGGAACGTTCCCAAAAGTGAACGTGTGTTTCGATGTTGCTAAAAGTAAGAGGACTGGGGTCACACAGAAGATACTCATTGACTGAGAGATTTATGGAAACCTTGGATAATGGTGATTAAAGAATGAAAAAGGACTGTTTACGTGGAGGTCACAGTGTAAAAATTAAAGTCTGAAAGGAATTTTCTGAAGGAAAAGGGCCATGGCGTCAACTTGCTCTTTGCATAAACTTCTTGTTCTTAAACAGAATTTACAATATAAAGACATGTTCCTTTCTTATGACAAGAGCAGAGAAATAGTGAATATAGCCACACGGCTTTCTTTAATACCAAACCTTTACATAGATAACAACAGAGAACAAGCCATCAGATCTCCTCTCACCATTTAAGTTTGATTCATCAACCTGAGTCTGTACGATAGTTTAACAGGAACTTGCCATATGTTAATACATATTCAATGCCATCTAAAAATATACCATACGAAAATGTACAAATAATACGTATCTCATTATCTTAAATAATTATTTTTATTTAAAGTCTATTCTTCTGTGTTCAGTGAAAGTCGCGACATCCAAATATTCTTAATATTAAAGCAATTGGAAATATCTATCTGTTGATTGGCTTTGTTATGATAAGAGCACAAAATGACAGTACAGCAGCCTTCTAGTGACATCTACTGAACAACCAAAGTCTTCTTTCAGCAATAAATATAAAAGGAGAAAGTATCTGAAAAACAGAAAGAAAAAAAAAAATTCCCGGGTCTCCGTACAGAATTAAATTTGAGATTTAAAATCAGAAAATTAGGTATTACTTAGTTAAACGTGGCAGAATAACTGGCTGAACAAGACAACTTATTGTGTCGACACATCACAATATAAATTACTGTCAACGCGGGCTGTCAATGTTACTATCTCTTGGTCCCCACTTTTACAAAAGTTTAACTTAAGGGAATATAACTTTAAGAATTAAAAAAAAAAAAAGATTTCTTATGAAAGGAGGTGCTGACAGTGAGCACTGATTACATAATAGACTCAAGAAAGTTGGAGAAAAAATGAGACTTAAAAGTCATATTTATGAGAGCAAGCAAGATTAGAAGAATTCTGATGGGGAAGAATGAAAAACGGTAGCAGTGAAAACAAGTTTAGAAAGAAATTACAAAAAAACATTTGAAAAAAATTCTAAAAACTACAAGTTATTCATAAAATATATATATTAGCTAAATGAACGCATAATAAATATATGGCATGGGTCAATGATGAGTCGAAAAGTACAAAATGTTTTTAATGCTAGCAAAGTGTACAGATTAATACAAACTTTTTTTGTTTATTTATTTTGAGAGAGACAGAGACAGCACGAGTGAGGGAAGGGCAGAGAGAGAGAGAGAGAGAGAGAGAATTCCAAGAAGGCTTTGCACTGTCAGCAGAAAGCCCAAGGCAGGGCTTGAACTCACAAAACTGTGAGGTCTTGACCTAAGCCAAAATCAAGAGTCAGATGCTTAACCCCGACTGAGCCACCCAGGTCCCCCAGATTAATAAAAACTTTTAAATATTGTATTTGGGTCTCCTGGGTGGCTCACTCAATTGAGTGTCTGACTCTTGATGACTCTTGATTTTGGCTCAGGTCATGATCCCAGGATCATAGGATCGAGCCCTGCATCGGGCTCTGCACTGGTCCTGGAGCCTGCTTGGGAAACTCCCTCTCTGCCTTTCTTCCCTGCTCTCTCTCTTTCTCAAAAATGAAAAGAAAGAGAAAGAAAGAAAGAAAGAAAGAAAGAAAGAAAGAAAGGGAGGAAGGAAGACACTTGTAACATTTGGCATGTGTCAAAAATAGAGCTGTTATAATTCATCACTTAAAATAGTATGTCATGACCTTGGGACAATCATTTATATTCTTTAACTGGAAAATAAAGTTGTCAAGTATTTTTAAAAATCTTTTTAATGCTTAACTCACCGTTTTCTTTTTATAGTATTATCTTAAATATTTAAAGCTATTCTAGAACATTCCATTAGTATGGGTTTGATATTAGGTTTTGGCGCATGTTTGTGATTTTAAACTATGGAAGCAATTATATAAGAATCCAGCCAAATTATGTATCTAATATTTTATTGCTCTCATCAATAAAGAATAGATGATTTTATGAAAAGCTGTGTATCAATAATATCATGATCTTAGGAACACGGAAATTTTCTTTTAATTTGTTTGAAGGTAAATAGAAAAGTCATTGATCTTTACATCTTGTTCTTAACCAATATACAAACATCAATGCAGTTTCTGGCTCTGATGCTCAGGGACGCTGTTACAGTTGCACATATATTGATAACATTTGAACATGCTAGTACATTCTGTGACAAAGTAAAAGCAAAATAATTAAGTGGAAAATTGGATCATAACTCAAGAGGCATAGCTTCCACTGCAGCATAAGGAAGAAAGAACCAATGATGTAGATACAAATATATTTGTAGATTCAGAAGCGGACAGGAAATTGTTGACTCAACAGATCTCAGTTGCTCAAACTTTTGAACATTCAAAGCAGAACTAGACTTACCAGCTCCTAAGAGGTAACCTATGAGCCCTTGGATTTTTCTGTTTAATAAGAATATTTCTATATGCTTGAGGGTTTGAGATAAGCTGTATCTGTCTGACCAAACAAGTTTATCCTGTTGACGTAATTTCTGATAAAAGTGCTATTCTGTTCAAGTTTTGGGATCCTGGGAGAGAGGAAAAGAGGCCGGAATCTGAGTGACTGAGGTCAGTCACACGGGCCGAGGTCCCAGCAGCAATGCATAGATCATGATTTTCACCTTGTATTGACCAATCTTCTCTAAGCCTGTAGACCACGTTTGGAACCATTTTGTATTGATTTTGAGTTTTGTCACTACCTAGAAGATCAAATCTTCTACCACTGCATATTTTATTAACCCAAACTTGTTAAATAATATGACTACCTTTCTATAAATCATCTTAATCTCTCTAAAAGAGAGACTGTATTAATCCAAATCAACTCCACATGAACACAGTATATTTGGATTTTCCCATCCCCTTGCTTCTTCCTTTCCCTCCGAGATCAGAGTCAATGTCTTTTCTTTTTTTTTTTTATTCTTTTTTATTTTTTTTAATGTTTATTCGTCTTTAAGAGAGAGAGACAGAGCATGAACAGGGGAGAAGCAAAGAGAGAGAGAGGGAGACACAGAATCTGAAGCGTGCTCCAGGTTCTGAGCTGTCAGCACAAAGCCCGACACGGGGCTCAAACTCACAAACCGCGAGATCATGACCTGAGCTGAAGCCGGCCACCCAACCAACCAAGCCACCCAGAAGCCCCAGTCAGAGTCCATTTCTGAGAGTCTATACAATGTCATAGCATGAGTTGAGAAACTGAGGTTGTAACAAGGCTTCTGGAGGTAGCAGTGATCCTCTATCCTAAGTGGCCATGTCATTTTGGGTCATCAGTAATATTTGTTTCTATATCTAAAGTCTCTATGCCAGATACCGTTCTGCACATTTTATTATGTATCAATTTGCCTAATTTTCCATAGATTTTAGACCAAAGGGATCTGAGGTACAAAAGATTAAGTTACTTGCCTAACATGCTACAGCTAGAATGGACTCCCAACACTGAACTCAGTCACTACAATATACTGCCTCTATAGTTTCCCAAGGTAAACAGCCCCATCAGTCCTTGGAGGTCGACGTATATTTATTCATGCTGGCATCACAGAAGCCACTCTGCCCATCCCACCCCTACCTGTCTCTAGTTCCATTATCTTGTAACTGCTGCTGTCTATTGGGAAGATCACAAGAGTCCTTTAGGTCATCAGTCTCTCAATGTCATTTGTGTGTGTGTGTGTGTGTGTGTGTGTGTGTGTGTGTGCATTCTGTCAAATGTCAAATGTCATTTGTATGGAATGTAGCCCCCCCCAAACCAGGTATCCATATGCCTCTGTCTATGCTCCATTTTCATGCCATGGTAAAACAAGAAACATTCCATGAGAATTGCCTCCTAGGGCAAGACAGGAAGTAGAACACAGACCTCCTATCATTTCACGTCTCCAAACTATGTGAAGCTTCCATTTTCCCTACCTGTTGGATCTAGCATCAGGTGTGAACCCAGGTACAAAGACCCTTTTCAAAGAACCACTGATCTCCCCACTTTTCTGTGGATTTTCTTCCCAGCTATGTTGAAGGTGGGGCAAAGAAGAGAGGGATGATGGCTATGCCTTAACATGTATTCCTTCTAGATCTGTTTTACAAGTGAGCTAAATTTTATTAAAGTTTAAAATCCAATGGTTTTATGTTTTTGTTCTCTAGTCGACTTGACAGTTTCCCATGGAGAGGTGGGTTGTAAGAGAGTTAAAGATTCACAGGGGTTGAGAGAACAACAACAAATAATTCATAATGTCCTATCACTGTAGCAAGGGTAAAAATAACAAAAGATTATCTCCTGTACCCAGAGAATTCAGGGACCTCGGGTCCAAATCCTTACCTTCTAATTAGTTGTGATTTCTAGAGTATCTTGTAGGTGTTTTCTAAAAGTACCCATATACTGCCCTCCCCATGTGATATTGACATGCATTTTGTTTTCACTGCAGTGGTTGTCTCTGAAATATCACATATGAGGTTTGTCTCTGGAGCTATTATTCTCTAATATATTACAAGATCACATGATTAATTGGAAAAATGCTTTCTACTCCAACTTATGTTACCTTCTCTCCTCAAAACTTGTGCTCCCTCTTATTATTTATTTATTGTTTGTTTGTTCATTTGTTTATTTTAAGTAGGCTTCATGCCCAGCATGGAGGCCAATGCAGGGCTTGAGATCACAACTCTGAGATCAAGACCTTAGCTGACAACATCACTCCTCATCAGGGAAATACAAATCAAAACTACACTCAGATATCACCTCACGCCAGTCAGAGTGGCCAAAATGAACAAATCAGGAGACTATAGATGCTGGAGAGGATGTGGAGAAACGGGAACCCTCTTGCGCTATTGGTGGGAATGCAAATTCGTGCAGCCTCTCTGGAAAACAGTGTGGAGGTTCCTCAAAGAATTAAAAATAGACCTACCCTATGACCCAGCAATAGCACTGCTAGGAATTTACCCAAAGGATACAGGAGTGCTGATGCATAGGGGCACTTGTACCCCAATGTTTACAGCAGCACTCTCAACAATAGCCAAATTATGGAAAGAGCCTACATGTCCATCAACTGATGAATGGATAAAGAAATTGTGGTTTATATACACAATGGAGTACTATGTGGCAATGAGAAAGAATGAAATATGTCCCTTTGTAGCAACGTGGATGGAACTGGAGAGTGTGATGCTAAGTGAAATAAGCCATACAGAGAAAGACAGATACCGTATGTTTTCACTCTTATGTGGATCCTGAGAAACTTAACAGAAACCCATGGGGGAGGGGAAGGAAAAAAAAAAAGAGGTTAGAGTGGGAGAGAGCCAAAGCATAAGAGACTCTTAAAAACTGAGAACAAACTGAGGGGTGGGAGGGAGGGAAGGGTAGGTGATGGGCATTGAAGAGGGCATCTTTTGGGATGAGCACTGGGTGTTGTATGGAAACCAATTTGACAATAAATTTCATATATTAAAAAAAAAAAGACCTGAGCTGAGATCAATAGTCAAATACTTAACTGACTGAGCCACCCAGGCACCCCTTGTGCTCTATTTTTTAATTTTTTTAAATGTTTATTTACCTTTGAAAGAGAGAGAGAGAGAGAGAGAGCAGGGGAGGGGTGGTGAGGGAGACACAGAATCCAAAGCAGGTTCCAAGCTCTGAGCTGTCAGCACAGAGCCCGACACAGGGCTGGAACTCATGATCCCTGAGATCATGACTGAGCTGAGTGGGCCACTTAACCGACTGAGCCACCCAGGCGTCCCTGCTCTATATTTAAAGTTTTGTTTTAAGTTGTTTTTATATATGTCTCATTCTTTACTATAACCTCCAATAGGTAAGAACCTTCCATGAGTCTAGGAAAACTGGACTCCGATTTGGAGTAGGTATGTGAGTGGCACATACCAAGGTCTACTCAAATTATCCATTGTTCTTGGGCCACATTTGTCTCCGTTCACTTTTTCCTTTTAGAGGTGAATTTCATCATGTCAGATACTAGACCTATTTACTTGCTGGCTGTTAGAAAGATAAACTAAGGCATCTTAAAACTTTGAAGTGTTTATTTGAGCAAAAAGTTATTCCAACCAGGCAATGCCGAGCCTGACGTGGTTAGGAGAGCTCCACTGAGGTGAGCCAGGGAAAAGATACATAGAGAAGGTATAGAAGCAAAAAAGAAGGAAATTATTTGCTTGGGTTCAGCTTAAAGACCAGTTGGCTGTTTGTGATTGGTTGCCCCAACCATTTTGATTTCATAACCCTGATGCTTTTACAGACTTAGATTACGGTTTGCTTATGTAGGGAGCCACGGCATTAGAGCCACCTGAGGCTAGTGGCCTCCTTGTCACTCATGGATGTGACATTTAAATTCTGTGGTGGCGAAATAGCCTCGATACACCCATACTTCTATCCCCCGCCAAAGAAGAATAGTTTATACTTGTACAACACAGATTAATACATTTAATAGGCTCTCAACTAATCTTTGGACTACAAAATCAGATATGGCTACGGAGATAAACCCAAACTGAATGACCCCAACCCACATCTGTGTTTTCTCTTCTGGAGCCCTGAGTACGCAGACCAGGCAAGCAATATTCCTCTTAACCGTGGAGGGATATGACCAAAATGCTATGGCGTGGGGGTCAAGTGGAACTGGGAAGAGGGGCAAAAGTTACTCAGCAGCATCATAGCACATTTTTTTCTCCCATGAAGAGAAACAGTTGGGTGTTTTTGACAAACAGACAGAACCAACTCACATCTCCCAACATACATGTCGTTTTGTAGTATTCTTCGTACCAACTAAATTAAAATTGCAGACTCCTCTAGGAAGTGCTGACATGAGAGACAGGCACAATTTTCTTCTCCTGGATCTATAGCTGTTTGTTTCTGAATAGAAGACATTCTCCCTCACTGTTAGTAAGGCCTACGTAGACATTTGACAAATACCCAGGGCTGGAGGAAGCCACCAAGGGCAAGGATCTTTTTTTTTTTTCTTTTTTAAACAGGGTTTTGTGAGGATTTCATATCATTGTTCATCAAGGTTAATATGTAAATAATCTTGGACATTCTTTTGAAATGATAAGCAATTCAGAATTTTTTTTTATGGTTTTGCATTTTACAGAACGGATGTGTGAGCTTCAAAAAACCAAAGCATGGCAGAAAGGAGGAACAAGCCAGGCTTTTGGATTTCAAATCCTGCCTTTCTAGCCTTGAAAATATCCAGCGTAAGGAAGAGCTGTGTTTCTCATGGACTGGAGCCAGCACGGGGCATGATTTCCTTTAGTAGTCCAGGGTCAGGTGGCTCCCGTTTTCACCGGCTGAATTCAGATGAGGCAGTTGGTCTGCCTTGAGCTTTGTTTCTAAGCGCTGAGTGATTTCATGTGCTTATCCTTTCTTTTCTGCCTGTCTGGTTTCCATGGAAATGCAGGCCTCTGGAAAAAGCCAAGCCTCGCACCTCATGCACAGGCAGTGTGTGTTATTTTTGGAGTCAACTGAGCAGTGAACACATCCCAAAATGTCAGTGTGAGCAGGTCCTAGCAAGGGCAGGCAGAAATGCGGAGTGAAGGGACAATAACCGATTGTCTTATTATAGAAGGAACTTCACATCCAGAGGGGTTACACGTTATCTTTTATGCTACAAGAAATGCAAAATTGATCTTTGCAAACATTAATCTAAATGGAGGGAGGACACAAGGTGGAGAAAAAATTCACACAGATTTTGGTAGCTTTCCTACATGTTTATTTAGTGTGCGCTCAGGAACTATAGAGACGTACCTTTTACTCAAGTCGGAGTGTAAATGAAATTATTATAAACTTTAGATCTATCAGCTTTTCCACCAGAATATATAACTTCACAAAGAATTTTTTCCTAATGAAGTTAAGACCTATTTCTCCTCTCACACACAACTACTTTCAAAATAAAATAAAACCTGACAACAATTGAAGAAAAAAAAAGAGAGAAAAAAGATACTTGGAAAAAAAGTATTGATTGTGAGAAAATAATTTTTCATTTCTTTGGATTATATGCTGATTCTCGATGAACTTACTTTCCTGCCTATTTCTCAGTTTTCATTCTTTTCTTGAGCTATTTATTTATTCATTATTATTTTAAGGTTTATTTATTTTTGAGAGAGGGGAGGGGCAGAGAGAGAAAGAGAGAGAGATTCCCAAGCAAGCTCTGCAATGTCAGTGCAGAGCCCTACATGGGGCTCAAACTTATGAAAGGGGAGATCAAGGCCTGAGCCTAAATCAAGAGTCAGACACTTAACCTACTGAGCCACCTAGGCACCCCAAGCTTTCATTCTTGATGTTACAGTTTATGGTATAACTGATTTTAGTCCTAACACTAACAGAATTTATTACACGTCATGTAAAGTCATGGGCTTTAAGAGACATTTGGATATAAAATGTTAATCATAAAATGACTTTTAATTGCACAGTTACATTCATCCCCTCTTTATGCAACTCCAGATTCAAATAGTTGTGCAATTTTTTTTAAGTTTTTGCTCCTTTCAATTTGCTCGTTATCAAACTTATTTAACATAAGCTTAAGAAACAATAAATAGCATACAAAGTGCTGTGGGATGAATAAATAGTGTATATTGGGGAAATTTTTTACTCTACTAAAGACGTGCCCTGTAAGAGGTTATGTCCATGAAGGAGAGTGGAAAGCAAAAAGGTGAAGAAGAGAAAAACACCTAATTTGGCCCAAACACACATGACAAAAATGTATATGCATGTGATTACTTTAAAAACTTACTTTTGTATTTTGAGGGGAAGAGAAGGCAAAAATCGCAAATGAAATAAGGAAGAAACAAAATAGCTTAGGTCTCATGAGAAAGGAAAAAAGAAAACTTTTATTATGAACTAGAGGTCAACGTTAAGTTTACCCATAATGGCAAAATGAGAAAATAAAATCGAGACAACAAACCAATTTTAATACTTTGTTGTTTTAATAAGGGGATGAAGGGAATATGTTGCTGGAGAACAAAAGGTAAACCACAATTAGAATCATATACAATGAGTTTGACAAGTTGAAATCTTCAGTGAACATCTTTTTTTCTTCCCCCAACTTTATTGAGATATCACTGATGTATAACATTATATAAGTTCCAATGAGCATACTTTAATGAAAGGTATAGATAGACAGTAATGAATTTCAACTAAGAATAGCTTTTTTAGATTAGTTTCAAATACTTTAACCTTAACAAGAAAAGTGCATGCTTTTGACCCCATACATCAAAGAGTATGCTTGTTTCTTTAAAATGTAAAGTTTCATCTCAAGTATCTAGACCTAGAAACAATTGTTATTGCCCATTCATTAATCATGGCTATCGCAATTCTGCATTACAGAGGTTATATGAGACTGAGGACAAGTAACGCATTCTAAATTCCACTGGTGATTCAAATTCCATCTCAGAAACACAGAAACATAGATGTGTCAAAATTATACAACCATAATCTTAGATGATTTTGATGTCTTGATGTTTATCTTTTGAGTCCTCTGGTCGGATTTAGTCATATGCAAATAACAGGAAACCATTGCACTGAAAAAGTATTGCTGTATTCAACCCTCAGGTAACCAAGTCCACAACTCCTGTGAGTGGTTACCTATTTCCATCCCTTCCTGGTGAAAAATGTTTATCTGTATTCCCATTATACTTTCCCCTACTTCACTAGTCACAATGTATCCCTTGTCCATGCATCTCTATAAATGACAACTTCCAACTAAGACAGAAAGACATGAGTCTCTTAGAAATCGCAAATCATTCCTTTAGATGTAAATCTTTCTGGTTGGTACCATTATCCAGTTTAAGGTTTTCCAGTGTGGGCTACTGAATAGAAAGACCCTGGGGCACCTGGGTGGCTCAGTGAGTCGAGGGTCCAACTCCAGCTGAGGTCATGATCTCACAGTCAGTTCCATTGGCGCTGGCAGCATGGAGCCTGCTCGGGATTCTCGCTCTCCCTTCTCTCTCTGCCCCTCCCCTGCTTGTGCTTTCTTTCTCTGTCTCTCAAAATAAATAAACTTAAAAACAGTCACAATAAAAAAAAGAGAGAAGCTGAAAATATGCTGCCGCCAATGGCATTCTGGCACATCTTCTTCACCTTATCTCACAGGATATTAATGCACTTTGGTCTTGTCCTCAGTGAACTTGTGGTGCTTTCTAGTGATCATTCCCTCTCTTTGTGTGTTCCAATACCACAGAAAAATTTGTTGATTAATCTGTTTAGAAATTGTGCCTGAGAATGACTGTCATTTTTGCAGCTTGCTAACATCTCTTTCGAACTGCACAGGTCAAATATGACTGATACCATTTAAGTAATCGCAGCACCATACTGTAGGAAAGAGCACTGGACGGGATGATGGGCTCTAAGGGGCAAGTCTGGAATCCAAATCCGGAAAGTAAAGGCAAAGATGTTATGTCAATCAACTGACTACCTAATTACCAACAATATCCTGGAGTTAGCCCAAGGAATGTATCACAGACTGTTTCATGAATTCTTGAAGGCACCTGGCTTGTGTGCAACTAGAGACTTGCAGACACTCTATTATCTTGACATTGTCGGGAAGATAGGCCAAGGACACATCACAGACTCTACATTTATATAAATGAGATCACCGGCATATCTCAACACTTGAGATCTCCGACCATTATATAACTTCTTTGTGCACCGAGAGCACTTCTAAAATTTTTGAAAGCTGGAACACAGAGGGTTTTTATGGCAGTGCAACTACTCTGTCTGATATCATAAAGGTAGGTTCATGCTATTATATATTTGTCAAAACCCTTAGAATGTACAACACCAGGAGTGAACCCTAATATACACCATAGACTTTGGGTGACAATGACATGTCAGTGTAGGTTCATGGATTGTTACAAATGTACCACTCTGGGGGGGGGGGGGGTATGTTGATAATGGGAATGATGATACTCATGTGTCGGGACAGGGGTTGTGTGGGAAATCCTTATACTTTCTGTTCAATTTTGCTGGGAACCAAAAATTGCTCTAGAAAATAAAGTTTAGTTTTTTAAAAAAATTTTTTTCTGTCATTTATAAAATGCATGTCTTTCTTGTGCATAGTGTGACCCTAGGGACAGGCACAACGTTTTATTCATTTCTTTGACCGCACCTATCATGTCTGCATCGGGCATCACTTATAGAAGGTTCTTAGTAATTGTTGTTTGAATGATAACCCCTCC
Source organism: Panthera leo (assembly GCF_018350215.1). Lineage (NCBI taxonomy): Eukaryota > Metazoa > Chordata > Mammalia > Carnivora > Felidae > Panthera > Panthera leo. Next base: position 224,244,448 of record NC_056679.1, read on the forward strand.
AGGCCGGTTTTGTGACTTATAACCTAATTATTGTTTATAATACTCATAGTCAAAACACTATTATGCTTAGTCAGGCTGTGGCTACACAAGATATTGTATTAATCTGATTGATTCTTGGCCCTCCAATTGATTCATTAAGAATTCCAAGATCCTTCTTACACTAATTTATCAGGAGACATTATGGCTATATACTCCCTTAAAAGCAGTCCAGAGATAGGCAGCTCAAGAAAGATAGATTAAATACATTGTATTCATCAGAGACTCTGGAACCTGAGTTTCTGTTCACAGTCGGTGTTTGACCTTTATTCTCAAGGTCAACTCATATTTCAAAATGGTGTGATTCCTGCCATGACATTCATTTTTCAGGCCAAAAAAAGAAATTTCAGAAACCTCTTCCTAAAGAAATGAGTTCATTTAATTGCATTTCCAGAAGCCTCATAAAAATCATCTGTTTAGATTTCATTGACGAGGATTCGGTGACATGGCCACATTGAGTGGCAAGGAAGAGGAAAAATGTAATCTTTTATTGTGAATGGCAATATGACTCCAAAAATCAGAGTTGTGCTACTAGGGAAGAAAATGAGACTTCATGTTGGGTTAACCACAGTAGTCTGTACCTCACCAAACATGTCTGAGAAACTCCCATGCCTGCCTCCCCTGCCTCAACAAGCCACTCCACAAACATCCATACTTGCTTCTCCTCTTCTGGATTCCTCCTCGAAATCTGGATGTTCTGGAAGCCCATCCCTGGCATCATGATGCCCCGCAGTGTGCCTTCAGAGTATGGACTTCAATGCCAACCACCAAAGGTGCTCTCTCTAGATATTTCTCAAAGCCACTCAATCTCAAGCTTCCACAACAACCCTTAACTCTAAATTGTATTGGCACAAGTAATCTCTGCCCTAACTTAATGCAGCTGTTTGTAATCTCGACATAAAGCCACACTTTCTATGCCCAACATCTTGGAAATTTCTTGTGAAACTCTCAGAGCATGACTCCTTTTTTCTCTGCAAACACTTCACAAGAGCTCAAGAACTGCCTGCTATACTGAGTTCAGGCCCCTTTTCTACTCTCCTCTACTACAGAGCACATCTCAAGCATGTCAAATCTTGGAGACGGCCGTGGGTCTGACCCCACCAGGATATCTGGTGGGATATCCTACTGTGAACTTTTCCTGGTTATTTTCTCTGGAGTATAAATGAGCAGGTGATTTCCTTCCAAGCTGAGTCTGTTTTTGTATCGGCAATGTTTGACAAAATATCTCTTCAGGTCATAAAAGGAAACTCTATAAGTAAATATATTCTACTGTTATTAAAAGTACAAACATCACATTTTGAGGAAATTGTCATATGATTGGATTTGATTTTAGAGGCATATAGAAACAAAGAGAGTGAATGCATTCTGTTTATAAACACAAGCGATTAGAGAAGTGAAAATAAACGTGAGAATTTGAAAATATGTTCGTTTTTATATGTTTGAATGTATTTATCAGATTTAATCTCATAAAGCATTTCTTAGACCTATTAATGGGTCATGTATGCATGATAACAAGGGTAGAATAACCTGTTTATTAATTATTTTGGAGAAATAAACCAAATGACTTCCTTCCTTATAGTCCCAGTTCCAACACTAAACTTATAACAGCAAAAGAATTTTGAAAAGGAATGCAGTTGGCAAGACAAATATATCAGAAGCAAGATTGCATTTATACTGAGGGGAAGGCTGTCTGAAGCCAGACTGCTGAGTTCAAATGGTAACTCGAATACTCATGCGCTCTGTGATTCTGAAAAGGGCAATTAATTTCTCTGTGCCTCACTTCCGGAATCTAGGAAGCAGCAATGCTAATAATATACAACTTTTTAAATTATTATACATAAATACCTTAAAACAGCATCTGGTATATATTATGTAAGTGTGAGCTAATATTATGAACTTGGAAAAGATTTCCGAACACAATAAAAGTTATTGCAAATTAGCACTTAGCACACCAACGGAGGCAAATTTTTAAAGTTTATTTATTTATTTTTTTTTGAGAGCGATAGCGTTGAGTGTAAGCAGGGGTGGGTCAGAGAAAGAGAGGGTGAGAAAGAATCCCAAGCATGCTCCACATTGTCATCATGGAGCCCTAGGTGTGGGCTCGATTTCACGAACCACTTGATCATGACCTGAACCGAAACCAAGAGTCGAATGCTTAATGGACTAAACCACCTAGGCGCCCCAAGCCAACTTTTTGATTGCATAGAATGTATCAAATATGTCCCAGTTCGTATCTGCTTTCCCCAAAAGATAAAATATTAATAAGTCCCTCTGCCATCAAATAAAAGCCTATGAAAACATGAAGAAACTAACAAGCATCCATATCAAGTATTTTCTCCGTGCCTAGTAATTAGGGCCACCATATGGCATAACTGTATGAGTCACAAAAATGTATTCTTACACGAATTGAGTGCCAGGGCGTGCCATTAATACAGACTGCAGGGTAACGGGTATCCCTTGGAGTTGTGCAACACAGGAGTTATGGGTATTATGCCAGCAACATATATTATATTACAAGTTTACTAGTGAGAAAACATTCTCACTGAGGCTAAGTTAAATTGTTCATTTTGCTATCGTTACTGAGAAGGACCGTCTCTTCAACATCGGCCTTAATAAGTCTCTGCTCAACCGATGGTGCCCTAATGATGTGCCAGAATTTAATAGCATATTAAATACCAGCACTTATAATTGCTGTTTTTATATTCAGAGTTCATGGCTAGGCCAGATTAGGTCTCATGAACTTCCGGGAGTGTCCAAGAGAGGAAAATAGGTCAACTATCCTTGTTGATAAGGAACAGTTCATTCAGGAGCAAGGGAGACCTACTGAAAGAGGAAAAAAAGTAATTAATTGTGAGTAATCCCAGAACCAAAGCTACTTATCTCAGGTCCTGGGCATCAGAAACACTGCAGGATCTCAGGGGAAGGATGATTCCTTACGTCTGAATGAGGTGAGGAAACGGAGAGGCAGCCTAAGACTCCGGCTCCTTTCCTCCTACTGTCATTCTTATGTCTATACCCTTTGTGAGTGTCCCTTTATTCTCTCAAAGTCTGAATCCTTTCTTTTCTGATGCCCCCGATTGCCACTGTGTTTAATGAGCAAATCACATGGGTACTGAGTAGGAAAGCCCTAATAAATCATACTTTGTGCTAAATTCTCGGTGGAGAGAGGAGAACAGAATCATTTTATCTTAATGTCGGTTTGTGTCAAACTGTGTAAAGAATGGTTAAGGAAATAGGTACAAATGTATGAATTTTCAGTCTTTTGTGTAAGTCACGGCAGGCTACATTACAAGAAGAGAATACTCCCCCACGTCTTAGTGGCTTTACCTTACAGAGTTTTGTTTTGGGCTGACTCAAAGTTCTCTTTCGTTCAGGGGATACCCCCATGGCCTTGGATTTCCCTGCCTCCACGCAAGGATCCAAGCAAACACATTGAAACTGTAGCGGGTGGAAGATGTGACACCCTCGGTCGAAACAGCAGAGGAAACAGTAGCAGCACAGACCTCATGTTGAGCTTCAGTGTTTCAGACCTGAAATGTGACAAGCCGCCTGTCTAGAACCCACTGGTCATGTCTTGCCTAATCCTAAGGTACTGGGGACAGTAACCTCACTTGCTGCGTTCTCAGAGCAAGAAACAGCAAGACACAAGTGAACGCAAGATACAAGTGGTAACTAGCCACACCTTGTCCTGATCAGGGACTGATCAGACATGTTTTTTAATGTTTGTTAATCTTAAGAGAGAGAGAGAGAGAGAGAGAGGAAAAGCATGCACACACATGAGTGGGAGGGGGGAGCAGAGAGAGAGAGGGAGAGAGAGAATCCCAAGCAGGATCCACACTGTCAGTGCAGAGCCCGACCTGGGGCTCGAACCCACAAACTGAGAGATCATAACCTGAACCGAAATCAAGAGTCGAACGCCCAACCAGCTGAGTCACCCAGGCATCCCTGAAGTTGAACTTGAAGAGCACAAATTAGAAAAAGCCTGCTTTCAGAACAATTTCATCCTATAATGAAAAATTATTGTGCTTCTACTAAGGAAGGACAAAAGCCTGAACATAGTTCGGTAAACTCATCTGTGTTTTGTTTGTTTGTTTGTTAATATTTATTTATTTTTGAGAGAGAGCATGTGTGTGAGTAGGGGAGGGGCAGAGAGACAGGGAGAGAGGGAACCCCATGCAGGTTCATTCTGTCAACACAGAGCCCAGTGTGGGTCTTGATCTCACCAACCGTGAGATTATGACTTCAGCCGAAATCAAGAGTTCGAGGCTTTGACCGAGCCGCCCCAGAGCCCCTTTTTGTTTGTTTTAATTCAAGTACATTATATCTTTTTACCTATTGGTAAGTTACACTGGAACACTTTTTAATATGTTCCTAATGCTTAATATGTTCCTAATTTTAAGTATGCTGTTATCTATTTTTCAGTATTAATATTTGCATCGTGAGCCCCAATATATATATATATATATATATGTATATATATATATATGTGTGTGTGTGTGTGTGTGTATATATATGTGTATATATATATGTGTGTATATATATATGTGTATATATATATATGTGTATATATATGTGTATATATATATGTGTGTGTGTGTGTGTGTGTATATATATATATATATATATATATGCATATCTGTAACCAGATCTCTATTTAGGGATTTCTTTCTCCTCTGTTTTATTGGCTGTCCACCAACTGTACCGACTCTTACCAAATAAAGCATAATCATCTATGGTCCTGTTGACTGCAATTAACTAAGTGTTACGCTGTGTTTTTAAAATATATATATTGTTGGGTTTAGATGCATATTTGATGGAATTAAAAGCAGAAGCTTCTAGAAACATTTTGAGCAATGTGACAAAACTAGCCCATTATTCTTACGCTTCCTCTTGGAAGAACTGGGAGGCAATAAAGACGGAACTAATGTTGAAGCTGAATCTCCCACGAGGAGCCCCTTCATTGTAGGAGAAAGATGCGAAACCCCAACCAGGGACTGAGCCGGGGTGTGACTGAACAGCCATCCTGATGGAGAGTGGGGCATGAGCAGCCAGAATCTAGGTGAACAAAGTCACGATCTGTAGCGGCGTCGGGCGTTTCAGAGGAGCCAAGTCTGGGCTCAAAGTTGCCGTCTGCTCCATGTGCCGTCTCAGGGATGAAGTGACGAAGAGGCGCTCTGCTAACTACGGGTGGTGTGTAATATCTGGCTTGTAATATGAAAGAAAAATGAAAACGGCGAAACTACGGAGACAGCAAACAGATCATCAGTCGCTAGGAGTGAGGATGAAGAAATGGATGAATCGGTAGAGCACAGAGATTTGGGGCCAGGGAAATATTCTGTATGATCTCATAATGGTGGATACGTGTTATTATACATCTGTCCAAACCCATCGAATGTACAGCACCAGGAGTGAACCTGATGTAAATTATGGACTTTGGGTGACAATGATGTGTTAATGTAGATCCATCCGTTATCACAAATGTCCCACTCTTCCAGAGGACATGGACATTGGGGAGGGTGTTCATGGTGGGGTCGGGCTGGCCTATGCAAAGCCTAATCTAGGGAAAAATAGGATTAAACTCTTTCTTAATTGTAGGCTCTATAGTCAATTAGGAAATTTAGCCAAATATTTTAATTACTTTATAACCTAGAGCATGTAATAATGACAGGCACCACGTATCTCTACATCCAGACGTCATTTCTCTTTACCTTGTACGTCCATTCTAAGAATGTGACATTGTTTAACTTATTAATATACTTGATTTTATTTTATACAGGCACACGATAAAACATACATCATAAAATATATTTGTGTGAAGACAGTACTTAAAAGCATAAAGACAGCATTTAAAAGTGTTTTCTTCTTCTTCTAAGCAGATGTTAATATCAATTTGCATAGAATTTAATATCAAATGAAGGAAGGGAATCTTCAGGTAAATTATATAAAACGTTCAAATGCCAAAAAATAACTAGCATGACTTATTTATTGAGAGATTGTTAAGAGGATATTGTTTATAAGAGTAAATATCTTCCATGATGCTGGAAGATATAATATGTAATGTTTTGGGAGTCATTCTGAAAACACTGTCCAGGAACAGAATTTTTTTAAATTGATCGAGTGGCCACAAGATGGCAGCATTACATAAAAAAAATACAACTTGAAAAAATACACAAACTTTGTTGTGTCAGTAATGCTAATGTATTACATACCTTCGTTTTATGGGACCAAAAGAAAAAAAGAGCAAAGGAGATCAATTCTCCAGTACATACTTGATGGGAACAGATCAGGAGGGCATAGACCATTGCACATGGCACATTTTAAAGTAAAAATACTGTATTTTTTAACTGCAAATTCAGGAACATAGCCCCAGACAAAGGAACTTTTGCAAAGAGGCCGAAAGAGTTTCCCTTCCTTAAATAAATGAGACATGTCAAAATGAAAGTACAGTAGATTACACGTACTGACGGTATTCACATGCACCCACACATACAAACATAACAGACAAGGAAATATACATGAAATCTGAGCATTTCTGCATTGCCATACTCAAAGGATAGCACTATTTTTTGAAGCACTCAACTACTTTGAGATTTACACATGTATTTACTGGAACCCAGTAAATAATTTATATAATTTATATAATTATAAAATATTATATAACATATAATATTATATATATAATTTATATAATTATAAAATATTATATGACAAAATGTTAGAATAATATCAGTGCTGCATGAGTTCTGAATAGCTTTATAAATATAAAATATATTGCATTAAATATTTTAATCCCAAATTTTAGAAGACAAATAATTTTTATTATGAAAATATCCTAATATAGTTTATCTATGAAGATAGAAACAATTTACTATGCAAAGAAATACTTGAAAATTTTTAAATGTCACTGATTCTAATTTGATTAAGTGTGAAATTGTGCATGCTTCTTCCTCTTCATAGTTCAGCAGTACAAGTCCAAACATCAGCCCATTTGAGCACTAGAGTTCATATATTCTTATAGCTGAGGATTTATCTGAGACGCTTTGACTTCAATCCTTATGGTTCAGAGTCTCCTTAAACCCTCAAGTCTATTTTCCTAATTTTGTAATTAGGCTCTTGAATAGAAAAGAAAAAAAAATAATTTGGGCTATATGATTAACGTTTTGTGTGCGTTGAAATTAGTCAATGGTTACTAGATAGAACTATCCGCAATGTCTGAATTTGATTTTAATATGCATTGACCCTAGACTGCAAATTTAAAACTTTAAATAAAACATGTATAATATTGCATTATAATAAGTCATTGATTTCTATTTTCCTTTGTAAGAAACACTTTAAAATGTGCCGAATACTGTCTTATAATGAGTTCACAATGTGGTCTTATAATAAATATCCAACTTGGTATCTCTTTGTCCAACGTTTTATATACAAGAAGAACTTTTAGGATGGTCAAGCTAATTGATTTTGTGTTCTGTTTCCATATTCTAATATGTTTTATTATATATCTAGTATATATTTTCATTATCATATTGTCATAGCATAACATATCTTTCTGCCCTTTATCTCCCTCCCACTTTGTTGGTTATTTCACTCTTTCATTGACCACTCGGGAGACTTTAACACCAAGGGTGCCATTTTTTAAATTATAATAATCAGTGGGGACAGGGATCTTTCTAATAAAGTGTGAACACTATAACTTGTTCATTAGGCAAATGTTCCACTAGGACTTATGCTCCATGTTTCCATGTTAGTGCTGATAGAAAGCGGCAAGCAAGATAGGCCTCTTCCTAACTTTTGATCAGCAGGAATTGAGATCCAGATGCATACATGACTGAATACCTTTTGTGATAGGACAGGGGACTCTGGGGTCACCTGAGCCCACCCCATCAAACTAACAATAATAATAATAATAATAATAAGGCTGGGGGTTGGGAAATGCTCTGATTTATGCAGGAAATTGTATGTAATCTAAAACCTCAAAAGGATAGTAGACGTTAGCTAGGTGAAGTGGGGAGGAAGGAGGAAAGAGAAGAAAGGGAGAATATTCTGTGAAAACCCCAGCAATAGGGAGCAGTGTAAACAGCTGTTCGGCTGAGTGAGTTTGTAGTACTTGGGGCCCGTTGCAGTAGGAGGAAAGCAGAGAGGGGAACTAGGAGGGGTAAGAAATGGGCCTAATGAGGGCGGTGCCGTGAAAGGCCTCAAAAGCCATGTTAAGAATGATTTGTTTGCTTCTGAGGGTGCCAGCCACCATCAGTGAAACGTTCCAGCTGAGCAGGGAGGTGGGTATCTGCCAAAGCAGAAGGTTCCTCCTTCTAAATATCTCCCCTGCCTCTTCCGAGCACCCCTCCATTCTTCCCCCAGAAGAATGTTTCTAGGGCACAGCCCGGCAAGTTAATTCCTAGCTTCGAAGATGCCTCACTGTCTTCCAGAAAATTGGCACAACCCCGTCATCCTGCCGTGGCTTACTTTTTCAGACATATCATCTGTCGGCTCTCCTTCCCCTCCTTCCCCCTCGGACGAGTCCTGTCTTCCAGCTGCTTCATCAATGGTTGCCCGCATGCCCCCTCACCCCCTCGGCCGCCCCTGCCTTTGGGTGTAGACCGGCTCACTCAGCCTGAAATTCTTCCCCTCCACTTCTTCGGCTTTCTGACCCTAGGACGATTCCCTCTGCTGAACACTAATCACTCCTGACAGTTCCTGCCTTCCTACTTTGCAAAAACCCAGCTTCGGGCTGACCAGCATGGTAATCATTTCTCCTCTTATCTGCCGTCACCCTCAGAACAACTCTGTACTCCTAGAGGAGACGGGTGTGTTTGGTATTTAGTAACCGTCTTTAGCAAGGGGGACTGATGAAAGGATTGGATGACAGAAGCCCTACACAGAAGCACCAGTGGCCTCGGTTGCTTGCAGCGTGGGTTGTGTTAACCCTCATGAGGGGCATCGGGTGGGACGTTAACATCCTCTGTCTGCCAGCCCAGAGTTTCATCTAGGCACTTTGGGGATATGTGCACATTTCTGTAATTATCGGACCATTTTGTTGCGTCTGGTTGTTTATATTTCAGGAAAATATAAAAGGGAAAAGGAGACAAGATAGTATGTATGTAGCTAATTTATGCTTTTCTTTGCAATCGGGTGTCTCAGATATGCCTGCAGTCCAATTGCCTATGGACACGGCAGAAAGCTCAGTCACCAATAACACAAGGAAAAGAAAGCGATCTTTGCAAAGTGCTGATCGAGGCAAAACAAAACTTTCTGGTAACATCTCAAGGCTGTGCTTTTCCTTCCAGGCCTTGTTACTGTGCAGTGTTCATCTGTTTCGCGCCGGCTGGGAAGATGGGGTGCAGGGCAACTTTCGCATAAGCCCTTAATTTTTCAAACTTTTACCTGCATGAATGAAGCAGGGCACATCTACCAAATTTCCGACCTGAAAGGGATTTGTGCAACAACTTAAATCTGGGCTGTTTAGTGCCAACAGCCCACGTTGAAGAAAGTCACATGAAATGTCACTGAGATTTACCAAAGTCAAACAATGGAAGAGACAGTGAAAGAGACGCTTGGAAACCTGTGTCCAGACCATGATGCGATGATGTGAAAAGGGCTCTAGGCTGACAAAGTGGCATCTCCCGCCTATGCGGACTTTGGAGAAATGCATTTCTTTTCTTTGTTTTTTTTTTCCTTCTTTTCTTTTCTTTTTTCTTTTCTTTTCTTTTCTTTTCTTTTTTCCCTTTCCTTGTCTTTTTTCCCTTTTCTTTTCTTTCCTTTTCTTTTTTCCCTTCTTTTCTTTTCTTTTCTTTCCTTTTCTTTTCTTTTCTTTTTTCCCTTCTTTTCTTTTCTTTTCTTTTTTTTCTTTCCCTTTCTTTCTTTTCACTTTTCTTCCTCTTCCCCTCCCCTCCCTCTCCCTTCCCCTCCCCTCCCTTCCCCTCTCCTCTTTCTCCTTCCTTGTTATGACATACAGTGTGCTGTACATGCACATTGCTTTTTGTGGAGAGAAGTATCTGCCATCGGGAACAGTCGCTCCGAGGCCCAGAGCTGGGAGCACAGAGATCACAGGGATAATGCGCAGGCCAGCAGGGACATACCCTGAAGGAAGAATGACAAGGAGGTCAGAAGCGTGCAGGGTGCAGCTCAAACCGGACCAGTGATTTACTCCGCACGGTGGTGCTTAATTCAGAACCATTCAGACTGGCAGAGATTTAAGAAAAAATTAACGGGGCCTTGCCAAGCAGCAGAAAACAATCTTTCATGATCATGTTAAGTGTTTGAGCTCTGAAGAGATTGCCCGTTTTTGGCCAAAGGATAGGAACACTGCTCTGTAAGGAGGGGGTGCATTCCGACCTGCCGGAAGGGACAGGGGTCCTCCCAGAAGAGGGGCTCTCCAACCTTTTGCCAAGAGGCAAATCTCGGAAATGGAAGTGGAGAGCGAATGCTCAGATAGAAGCATCCTAAGCCGAGGCGGGATGGAGGGAGGGAGAGATTTTGTGCTTTCTCCTTAGGCCTTTCTCTCTTGCACCTGGACTCAGGACTCTGGGACTGTGAGATCCTGCCCGTGGGCAGATTGAAAGGGTCTTCTGTCACAAACTGTGGCCTTATAAGTGGGTAAGGCGACGTGAGAAGCCAGGGCATAGCTGAGGGCCCTGCAAAGCAGATGTGAACGAAAGGCAGACCTGAGTTTCTGTATGTTATATTTCTTACTCTAAACCATGGACCAAGTGCTGTAAACAATATAGCTGATTTCCATGCTGTAGGGAAGAGGAGGAGGGATAGAAGGATTGTTTCTACCTCAGGCTCAAGTGAGAGTGCCACTTTCACCTCAGGGCATATCTGTGATCCCATCCCCAGGGGAGATGGGGAAAAAAAAAAAAACAAAAAACCATCAAGGATACTCCAGAGACAAGGGCTGGCAGAGCCCCACAGCACCATGACTTGACTTAAAATTCCAGAGAGATTTGGGGCACTTGGATGGCTCAGTCAGGTAAACATCTGATTTCAGCTCAGGTCATGATGTCATAGTTCATGAGTTCAAGCCCCCCACCCCCCAGCTTCCGCGCTGTGCTGACAGCTCAGAGCCTGGAGCCTGCTTCGGATTCTGTGTCTCCCTCTCTCTCTGCCCCTCCCCTGCTTGCACTCTGTCTCTCTCTCTCTCTCTCTCAAAAATAAATAAACATTAAAAAAATACGTTTTAAAACATTCAAAAGAGATTTAAAAACCCGCCAACGTCTTCATATCTCCTTTATGATTTTTCTGGAGTTAGTACTGAGTTCTTTTAGTTCAGTCAATAATTACAGAAAAAAAAAAGTAGCACATGAAAAAGCATTTTACACCTTTAAGTGAACATCAAAGACACATGTGTGACTTGAAAAAAGTGATAACAAAAGGACACCCATATAACTATCATTCAGTCTAGGGAAGGAATATCTCCACACACTTTCAAGTATCTTGTGGTCCTATCCTGAGTGCACCTGTTCTCTTCCTCCCAAGGAATATAACGTTCGGTTGTTTCTTTACCTCCCAAATCATCTCCGACTTAGGAAGAATACATAAATCCTCTATCCTTCACTTTAGACATCAGTTATAATAATAATAAAAAGTTTTATTTTACTTTTTTCTCTATTTTTGTCACATGTCAATTGGCATCCCCCCCCCCCCAAAAAAAAAAAAAAATCTTAACAGAAATCCAGGTCAAAGGGAGAAAAAGAGAGAGTATCTCCCATCCATAAAAGAACGCATTCTTTCCCACTGCATCGTGTACTCCTATGCCTTCAAAATTCTAAAAGTAAAATTTCATTTCAAATTTCAGGTCGCTGATTACACTTTCCATGGTGCTTATGTTACTTAATTCAAAAAAGCAGAAGTATGTTTGTATCTACTTTTCAATTCTGTTGGTGCTGTTGTTAGGTCCTTCAGCCCCAACTCTCTTCAAAGATTATCAGATTCAGAAAACGGAATGACATTTGCTTCTGAAGCACATGGCAGTGAAGGAAGATATCAATTGGAGTAGGGAATCAGCTAGGTAAGTTTAAATAATCTCATGGTATTCATTCTTTTATTTAAAAAAAAGTATATGCCTGTAGCTCTGTGCATTGGTGGAGACTTACAACACACAGAGCAATGCTTCTACGTTCCCTGAAAAGAGATAGATGATGGAGAAGCTGTCTTGTCTTACAAGGTGATTTATATTGATTTTTATGTATTCACCCTAAATTTAGAACTGAATACCATCATGGGCTGAATCGTGTCCCCCTAAAATTCATATCTTGAAATACCAGCCCTCAGTACCTCAGAATGTTACCATAGTTGGACATAAGGCCTGAAAAGAGGTGAGTAAGTTAAAATGGGCTCTAATCCAATATGGCGAGTGTCCTCATAAGAATAGGAAGAGATACCAGGGATGTGCAAACACAGAGAAAAGGCATGTGAGGTCACAGCGAGCAGGCAGCGGTTCACAAGCTAAGGAGAGGACTCAGGAGAAGCCAAGTCTGCTGATACCTTGGTCTTGGACTTTCAGACTCCAGAACTGTAAGAAAATAGATCTTGCCCCCCACCCCCCGCAGTCTGTGATATTTTCTTATATCAACTCTGCCAGACTCATATGAATACCTTAGGGGATAGTCATTTTATAAAATACTTTATACACTTTAGGTTATTGCCAACTATTTTAAAAGATGTGGTCTGATTATTCATTTTCTTAATTCTTTACTTGTATCACTTCATATATTCAGTCTCCATCTTCGAATATAGTTGTAATTCAGCTGCATGCACACCAGGGGGCAAACATGTTCTGTGTCTCTAGTTCTCATTTGTAACGGATGGACTCTTCTAAAACCAAATGACCATAATGTGCTTACGTTTGTATATTCTATCAAACAAAAGTAAGCAGAAGCTTAGATTGCTGGGACAATAATCTGGACGTGTCCAACAAGAATAAAATGGTCTCTCAAATGAATCTTCTGATTCCATTCAAAGTCAGGCATACCGGCCTCGTTGTTCTCTTTGTTCTTTAAAGGGCCCATTTACTCGATGCAATCTTAAGTCAGTCTTTAAAAATGATTTTGCGGCCACAATACCATCCGGTATTCTTGAATCTTGATATTTAAACACTTACCATTGAAAATAATGTGTTTGTATACATTTAAATAAAAATGTATCATATTCATTAATATAATACTCAGTTAATGTTCCAAGGGTGTTTTTTTGGTGGTCGTCATTAGAGATGGCAGCACAACAGCAAAAAACTCCCACTTTGTCTTGCTTTTGACCCATATTCCAGGATATATTTTTTAAAATTCCCAAATTATAACATTCACGCAACCAGCATTATAAAGGACATGTATTGACTCTGTTTTCTACTCTTCCTTTATCAACAAAATGAAATGTACTGATATCTACAAAATCAGCATGGTTCATTGATCAAGTCTTCAACAGAAACTGTATCTTTAGAAACAAGTCTGTTGGCCCAGGTTTCAAGATTTTGTGCATGATTTTCCAAGGTACAGATTCTCAGAGATTTATACAAATGAGCACAAAGCTGTTCTGGATAGTCATCCTGTGGGTGCGGGTGTGGATGTGTGTATGTGTTTACGTACATACAGGCTTAGGCATGTTGATTGGTGGTTGAGCTATGAGGTATTTGTGAAAATAATAGAGAATATTAGAGGGGCGCCTGTGTGGCTCAGTCGGTTAAGTGTCCGACTCTTGATTTTGGCTCAGGTCAGGACCTCACAGTTCGTGGCATCCAGTCCCGTGTCAGATTCTGCACTGACAGCACATAGCTTGCTCGGGATTCTCTGTCTCCCTCTCTCTCTGTCCCACCCCTGTCCTCTCTCTCTCTCTCTCTCTCAAAATAAATAAATAAATGGTAAAACTTTTTAATAAAAAAGAAAATATTAGAAGATAAAGCTAAACAATACACTAACAACTATTAGCCTCTACTAATAAAGAAAGAAAGCATATTAGGGTCATTACAGGAATTCAGAAAGTCCAGCTATAGTTAGAAATTATTAGTTCATTCCTTATTCACCTTTAAGACACTAACGACAACATCCTTAGAAGGGATGGTTTCTTAGGATTTGTTACAGTCGCTTACTGAAGGGGGCAGGGTATGTAAGTTTAAGGTAGCCTTGCTTATGAGTGGATACAAGACTGGACCTCCGTTTGCCAAGAGAGAAGATCAGCTCTATTCATGGGCTTAGAGGAGAAATGATCAGATGCTGAGGAAGGCTGAGAGTTTTTGCCGTCTCTGAGTACAAGCTCCAAGACCACAAATCACCTGTTTATCAGGAGTTACTGAGTCATCCATACCCAGGGAAGGAAGGCTGAGCACAGACACACAATGGCGTCAGGAACAGTGGCCCCTCCAGCACCAAAGGCTGGAAGCTGACTCAGGAGGACATTCATTCTCTGGTTGATTCTTGGACTATTTCTATAATTCAGATGAGCAATGGCTAATACTCCAGTTAAATAATATATAATGCTTCACAGGAACTCATTATAATTAAGCCTCAGATGTATGTGAATCATTCTTTTGTAGTGGAACTACATTAAACCGAGAGCTTTGTGTCAATCTTGCTAATCATTTAGACTCAGTAAGAAAAAATGAAAATGGCAACCTCCACTCATTTATTTACTTGATGTCCAGGAAAGATGGTTGAGTGCAAAGGACTCAGCTAATATGTTCCCCCTAAATTACTGGGTTTCTACTCTGTCTCTCTCTCTCTCTGTCTTTCTCTCTCCTACTCCCTCTTTTAGTTGTTTGCTGGGTTATTTGTTTCTTGAATGTTTTCTTGTTTTATTCATTGGAATTGTCATCATGAAGGGGAAAATTACGGATACACTGTAAATGAACTGTTTAGAAGATAAGAGCATACATACTGTATCTCTTCAGATATTTCCTTCTCTACCTCTGAGGCCAAGAGAATACAATGTCATGTTTTCAATAAGAAAGGCCGCTGACAAACAAAGTGGAAAAAAATCACTAGCATCCAGAATTATCCCACACTGGAATGTTTTATTAGACAACAGAACTGAGATTATAATACTAGATAAGAAACTACTTTGATATTCATGGTTCCTTGAGAATTTTTAGACATTATCAAATCCCTTACCACAGGCTTATGAGGTAGGTACTGTCATTCTTGTTTTATAAATAAGGTGAAAGGCTAAATAAATCCAAGGTTATGGGATTAGATAGTTACAGAGCCTGGATTCAATAAAGCCATGCTCTTTCTCTGGTTAAACCAAGTGTCTTTTCAAGGCTCTAGACAATGTTTGCAAACCAAATGTAGCATTTTGTCCCACAGATTACTGTGTCTAACTACTATTTCAAATAGTATGCCAGTATCCAGTATTATAAATTTATATTACTGCAACCATAGCAGGACTTTAAATTTATATGAAGATGTGTTATTTACAGCACTGGCTGTCAAACACGATCTCTCTTAAAAATACTGGTGAGAAAGGGGTTAGAATCCCTTATGCTAAGTGATAACAATTTTTTAATCATAGGATCAAATACTTCCTTTTGAAATTTTAAATATTAATCTGCAATGCTTCCAGAAGAGTCCAGAAAATTAAAATAGCTTTATAATTTAATAACAAAGCCATTACAAATAATATACACAAACCATTTTACCAATAAAATAAAATTATCATTTTATTCAAATGGTAATACCACTTGTGATTTTCAAATAAAAGTTTCTTAGTGACATTACCATTTGAATCAAGATGTTTATTCAAATAATTCCCTGTTTCACTCCAGGCCCACTTTTTTTTTTTTTTTTTTTTTTGGATTTAAAAATGCTTCTGATTTTTCCTAGGCAGTAGAGATCAGTGTTAATTCAGTTCACCAATAATATTCTTCATTATGGTAGTTAGTTTACCATTTTGCCTTGGAATACTTTACTATGTATTTATTATGTATGAATGTTTACTATGAACATAAAGTAGTCTATGCCTCTACACTAAACTCTGCCATATGCTCATAACAAAGCACAAAAAGAGAAACCTTGCCCAAATGTCCAACGTATAAGATATCAGAAAATGAGAGAAAATATGGATAAATGTAATTCAAAAAGTCGGTAAAATGTTTCATCTTTACAATTTCCTTTCACTTATTTGGATGTCCACGTTTTAGAAATCTCAACGTGGGGACATGAAGTTGTATTTGTTTCTGTTATGTCAGAGTTCTAAAGCTGTGATAAAAAGAAAAATGAACTTTACTATGACCACTGAAAGGGAGAAAGGGTGACATTAAAAAATATACTCATTCCAGTGATGCCTATCTTAATTGCAATATAACTTCTTTTAGGAAGAATTTTATTGTATCCTGTAAATTCCCCGTTTGTGAAACCCTAAGTATTTTAAACCATTAAGAAATTGCCCTCCTTTTACATTTTGATAAGAAAATATTGGTTTACCTTCTTTTGGGTCAACCTTCTATGCAATGTGCCATCCTTGTTGAGAAGTAATATATAGCAATAACTTCTAGCTGCAGAGCAGTAATTTAAAATTTGCAGCAGATGGAAAAAAGGGAATTGGTATCTCTGAGTGTCAAGATTAAAGTTTCACCCTAGACAGCACCTGAGGTTAACAAATCATCTTCCTTTCCTTCCATACAAGCAATAAGAGACTTTTATGAGCTAGAAAAATAAACACACTTTCTAATAAATAAACCAATGAACCTAATCAAATAAGACCGGATTTGGGGCATCTTGGTGGCTCAGTCAGTTAAGCGTCTGACTTAGGCTGCGGTCATGATCTCACAAGGTGAGTGCGAGCCCCGCATTGGGCTCTGTGCTGATGGCTCAGAGCCTGGAGCCTGCTTCAGATTCTGTGTCCCTCTCTCTCTGCCCCTCCGCATCCCATGCTCTGTCTCTCTCTGTCTCTCAAAACTGAATAAACCTTAAAAAATAAAAATAAAAAAATTTAAAAAAGACTGGATTTAACCAGTCTATACCAGGGCAGACAGGAGAGTTTGCAGCTGGTTCTTACAATACAGATTTAAGAATGTATTTTCATGGGGGCACAGGGATTTTTACAAGAGAATCCAGAGTTAAATAATCCACATTAAAATTAGTAAATGGTTCTCAGATGTAAATTCTTTGAAAGTGAAGGTAAATAAAGAACAAAGACCCAAAAGGCTAGGGTGTTCCTTCATGGAGGTAATGTCAGCTTCTTTGCCAGCCACACATAGTCTTAAAAGAGCCTTTCTGAGGCATGGGGGGTGGGGGGGATCATTTAAGAACCCAGTGCCACCTACATAGGTGATATTAAGAGATGCAACTTTCTTATAAGTTGAAGGTAAGGTATGTGAAATGGGGGCTTAAGAATAATATGTCTACACATTCCTTACCCTCAGAGCTGCCTCAAAGAAAATTGGAATCCTTCAATTTCATCATGCCCTTCTCATCTGCTGGGGATACAGACATGGGTGTGGTGACTGCTAATGGCAATGTGTTTGTCAAGAGGGAGAAAATGATGACGTTTAACTTGGATATAGAAAGTATGGAGCAGGTATAGGTTATATTCTACAGGGATAACTATCTTAATTGAACGATGAACTCTGTAATATATCTAATTTCCTGATTCTCAGTCATGAGTGCACATTAAAATCACCAGGAATGATTTGTTTTATATATATATGTATATATATATATATATATATATATATATATATATATATATATATAAGCCCTCATGCTGGAAATATATATATATATTTGAGCCCTCATGCTGGAAATTCTGATTCATTTGGTCTGGGTGGAGCCTGGGATTCAATAGGTAAACTCTCTGAACAGGTGTTTCTAATGTGCTGCCAGAAATGACAATTATTGCTCTATCTTCTTGGTAAACTATTGAAACCATGATATGACTACAATTTTCAAGGAAAATCTACAAGTGTTTTGTTTTTAATCTCCCTGATTGTTTTAATACATTTCCCCCTTTCCTAGATCAAGGATATATCACTCTGGCTGTTCCTAAATTGTTGAAACTGTTATCAGGCCCAAAAGGAAGGAAGGATTAGGAATGTAAATAATGGCTTGCAGATGGGGTAGTTACAGGTGATTGTCTCATTTACTTTTGCACAGTGTTGAGGGGATGGAAACATCATTTCAACTTCATAGAGACACATTGTGCCTACTTATGAATTAAGGGTCTTCTGGAGGGAGTCAATGGACTTTTAACTGGAAGGTCAAAGAGTTTTGCCAACACTGAAACTCAGTTAAAGTGATAACTGTGAGCAAACCGGACCAAAGAATTCAGGAAAATTGAAAAATTCTTTGGAAAAACGTCAGATGTCCTCAACTCCTATGAACATGTTTTGAAATGATAAGAGAGTATGCTGATGAACATGAAGTCGTTGTTATGATATTAAGGGTTTGGTGGTAAAAAAAAAAAACAAAACAAACAGAAAAAACAAACAAAAAAAAACAAACCTTGACAACATACCCATATAGTTTTGGTGATTATTAAGAGATTACAGGAATCTATACTCCCTAATAGCATTTAACCTTGTCCATATACCTTGTATGGGGATAGATAGCATCTTTCATTCTCCAAGAATTCACAGCTACCATTTTTTTTTTGTTCATTCTTTGCAATGTTTGAAACACCTGAAGAGGACACATAAAAGAAATATTGGAAATATAGAACTTTAATGAAGCTGTCGTGTGTGCAAAGGGAGAATTGTACAAGTGGTTGTAATGTGTGTGGCTTTTTTTTTTTAAGAAAATAATTCTTTTCACCACTGATGGAGGGAATTTCCCAAGGTGCAGTGAATAGGATTTGAATTGAACATCAGATTGCTATTTTCCCTGATGAGAATCTAGATCTAGATCTAGTCAACCTAAATCTCAGAAATAAGAGTTTTTGGTATGCATTTATCAGATGCTTAGCAAACAATTTTTACACCAACCTTTTAGTTTGAAGTTGTTCTATTTGTGAAGTGCACACAGGATGAGAATAATTGCTCTAATTTATTGACAAACTATTGAGGTAACACCTTTGCTCCAATAAACTTGAAGTTGGCCTAAGTATTTTTTGTTATACACAGGACTTAGGTAGTCAAAATCAAAGATGTGTGTGTGTGTGTGTGTGTGTGTGTGTGTGTGTGTTGTTTCTAGATCCATGGTTCTGCTAAAGAAGGTTTCCACGCTCCTTGCCATCCCTTTTATTCTTCAACTATCTTTATGCATTCATTTTTAAATACTTATTTTGTATTAAGAAGCAAGTAGAAATGTAACCCATACTTTCCCACTGATGCGAGATGACAATATTTCACAGAATAAATCTGTCAATTTATTGCTAGCTTCCATGTAACCCATGGAGATAAGGCTGATTTCTTTTTCGGTAGCGAAGAGTTTTAATCATGAGGATTTTACATTTAATATTTTCCATGAATCTCACATTTTACAACTCTTTTTCATGATTGTGTGATTATTTCGGTCCTCAAATTTTAGAACTAAATTTAGATTCACATGAAAGAATGATTTGTTGAGGAAAATTGACAACACAATTATTAATTTCCTTATCTAAACACAAGCTATTTTGTATTTATTTCCTTAACTATTCAAATGTATACAAGATTTAATGTAAGTTTTGCCCATATCTTGTTAGGCTTTTTAATTTGTTACATTTCTGTCCTTATTAGATATAGTAATATTGCCTCCATCATATTTTTAGTTCGTTATTTCTAGAAATAGTAGTGAACTTGATATTTATATTGATTTGCATCCATTTAAGTTGTTGGCTTTTCTTCTTGGTTCTAATTATATTTTATTGTTCTGATAGTTTCCTGTTCCTCTGCAGTGCTGTTTAAGGAGTTTAGAGGTAAACAATAAAATCATATGCAGTCAATAATGTGGCATTTTTTCTAATATTAACTTCTGATGTTAATTTTGCCACCTTGCATTGACTTTGATGTCCAGTAAATATTAAATAAGAGCGGTGCTAGTGAACACCGTTTTATTGATCCTGATTTTATATGTAATTGTGTGTGTGTGTGTGTGTGTGTGTGTGTGTGTGTGTGAGAGAGAGAGAGAGTGAGAGAGGGAGAGGGAAAGGTAGAGGGAGAGAAGCAAAAGTGAGAAAGAACACCTATGTTGAATGTTATCAAATACAGTTTCTTTTTTCCTTTTCTTTATTGGTCTTTTAACAACATAAACACCTGTTAAGGAAGCGTATCTGTATCTTCCTTTGTGTCATTATCTTCTTCCATTGGTTAGAAGATCCTAGGGACCAAGAATGATAATCTAATTGTCTACAGAACAGAAAAGAGCCTTGAGCAAAATAGATATTCATTATTTGAGGGTATTACTTAATTCCTATTATGTCATAGATAGAAAAATACTCCTTTGGAAGTAGCCTTGAATAAGCAGCTTTTGTAAAAAATGAAGATCCTGTTAGAAGAGATTTGCAGATTCCAGAGGCTTAAGGGATCCGCAGGGATCACTATGCAATCCGGAAGAATAAAACACTATTATAATGCCAGCAAGTTCTTAAGCTTGAGTTTTGAAATTAGATATATATGTTTTTCACATTCTTTTCAAGCATTTCAAGTTGCCACAGGCTATCAGGAATCACCTCACACCAATGCTTCATAAACCACAATGCTATTCAAAAGTTTAGAAAAGGGCACTGAAACTATGCATTGTTAAATTACATCTGTATGATAATTATAATCAGATAGAGTGTAATTACACAAGCTGAAAATTGGCCCATAGTTGGAATAATACTGGCCATTAATAATAGCAACATAGTTAACATTAGAGTGAATATTCTTTGCTTACATTCACAATAATAATCACAAATGTCGCATGAGAGAATTAGTTCAAAGAGACAGTGCAATGGTGTTTGTGCATTTTCCCAACTTCTTCAGGCGTTCTCTGAAGCCTCCTGTAATCTATTGATGACATGACCTTAAAGTGGAGTTTTCCAAACCTACCAGAGCTCTAGCCAATAGTAACAAATGCCTGCATACCTTGTTAAGGGCTGCCAGCGTTGTTAACATAAGAATTCCAGAAAATGAAGAGAGTTGTTTGAAGTGTGTAAATTGTTGCCTACAAAAACAACTCACATTACATTCCCTTTGGCTGAATTTTTATAGCCCATGTGATCCACTCTTACTGGAACAGCTCTTTCTAGAGAACGGGGAGGTGCAACAGACAGGAGCGAGAAAACACTAAAGTTTTGCTCTTGCTTTTAAATCTAGGTAACGCTGCTGAAACTCAAGTGCATCGTCACGAAGGTACCCAGGGAGATACCCCGGGAGGATGTGAAATGTGGAAAGGTATGGTATTTTAGCTACACTTGACTAAGTCTGTCCTCTTCCTCCGTTTGATTAACCCCCCTTGCTCTCATACGTACCCATTGCCCAATGCTTTTGGAATGACTGAAATAAGTATGACTGAAACCGACAAACAGAGGCTGATGTGAGGTTACCCTGAGTTAGGGTTTAGTGGATTCTCTGTGCATAGTTCATAGTTACTTTCAGCAGACATAATTTATCGCTTGCCTTCCCAGGGTGTAAGGGCTTCCGTGAACATGTCTAGAGTCCCTGCCAATTCATTTTGTAGGGGGGCAGGCTGGCTCTGGCCCAGAGGATGCACCGTGAAATGAACACGCCCTCCAGCCCCTGGCACCAGACGTACGAGGGCGGTGAGGGAGCAACCAGACTTGGAATGGGTGAAGTCGGGAGGCAGCTGGTAAAAAATCCTCCATCATCAGCAGTGTAAACAGGTCGTGGTGGACTCGGTTTTCAACACCGAGTCAAAATGCAAGTTCTCGCCTCGGAGAAAGGCATTTTAAAACAAGGTGCCTGCAAGAATGTGCTGGACATCTTAAAAAAAAAAATCCTTTTGGACGGGAATGTTGCAAAACAGAATTAATTGGAATTCCTGTCAGGAATTGCAAAACGTCCAGCACACAAGAAAATCTCTCACAGGTGGAAAAACCCTGACCGAGGGCCTCTCAAATAGCCATCCTAAAAGTATACGCGGCATTTTCAAAAAAGCAAAAAAAGAAAAAAAAAAAAAAAAGAAAAGATACGACTGAAAATTTTCTGAGCTGGCAATAATAAAAATTAAATTGTGATCAGGTATGATAAATACATGCAAATTATCATATGGAACAGTGATGAAAGCATCGAGCCCAATAATTAGGGGAGAAGAGAATGGAGAGGTCAGGCAGTGAAAAATGAAAATATTTTTGTGACTTAGTGATGTTTTTAATCTGTCAGCTTTTTAAAAATCGTAATTCTTCCTTTTCGGATTGTAAAGGTTCTCCTTTTTAATCTAACTTCGTGATTGTCCTTTTGCATTATTTTCCTTGAGAAGAACACGTAATATTGTCTATGCTTCTGGCTTTCCCAAACCCTGAATCTACCCGGTTGTATGAGAAGCAGTAGTATTATTGTCATTTTAGAATCAGAAAATCCGCTTTTGACAAGGAGACAAGGAGAACTGTAAATGTGGGACTCTGGCCCTTGAGACCATTTTCTACTTAAACAGTAGGTGAATTTTAGGAGGAAATGAAAAATTCCAAGTGAAAATGCGAAGTGAAATAATTTCTCTGTTTCTGGAATGAGTTCATTTAGACTTCCCGCCTGGTGCCAAGGGAGATAAAAGGGGAAGGTGGCAAAAACCCCGAGCAAATGTTACCAGAAATTTGTTTTGCAGGGCTGTAAGTTGTAGAAAATTCTGTAATTCGGTGATTTTCGGTTGCTTTCAAGTCTAGTCTTGCAACCAAGACCTCTGCATCCTCTGAGCTGAGGGAGAAATAACTACTACTAGGTGTGACCTTTCCAGCCTCCAGTGTTCTGCATCTGTAGTTAGACCCAGAGAGACTGAAAGACGTTATCAGAAAGGAGAAGAGAGTGAGCCGAGCCCCGGTGAAAAATACGTACACAGTTGACTTAAGTTCCCCATATGTGGGAAGGGAGTGTTGGGGGAAACAGGACTTCTCCAGGGTGAAAATGTGCAACATTAGCTGGGAAATTTTCCCCAAAACTCAGTTCCTCAGATAAGAAGCGAGATGGGCCAGATGGGCTCCAGGCTGTAAGAGAAAGAGACCAAGAGCTTATAAGATCCTTATACACACCATGTTACAAAACTTGAAGGAAGTAGCAGAGGAATTCTCTTTGGCTGGAACACTCTAGAATGTCCGCAGGCTGAGAGAATGGGAACTTTCCTGACTTACTGCATAATCAGTGCAGTCATAGAACAGCCCATGAAATATAGGATCCCCAAATATTTATAGCCCTGAGACATTTGGTAAATTGAGGCAGATGCACTGCTGAAGACAGCATGAGTTGAACCCCATATACCATAGCACAGACTAGCTACCTGGCCCACATTTATTAGGCTTGTTTTCATTTTGGAGACGCCATCTCCCAAATGTGGAAATCTAACTGGGCCATATCCACACAGATACGTGGAAAAAAATTGGTCTTGTGTTTATTGCTGTGCTTTTTCAAGAGCTTACTCTGCTAAAGAATCAAATAAGCATTTCAGAAAATAAAACAGTGGCTGGTATATATTGGCAGCATTCATTTTTACCACCTGGTAACTGAGTTAGAAATGCAAACCATACAGAAAATTTATGCTACAAGGAAGGGAACGATTAATAAATTATCCCTTAGAACCATATGAAATTACTAACACTCAGTTGCTTTTGAGCCATAAAAAATGGCAATTTCTTATGATTCGTCTCTAGAAAAACAATATTTGCTTCAGGATGATAAGCTAAACACATTCTGTAAGCTCTCCATTCCTGGAAAACTATGACAATAAGCACTTATAAAACACTTATATGTACCTCGTCGTGCGTATGTTCATGGAGAGCCAAAGTAGCAAACAAGAAGTGGAATTTGGCAGGAAAGGGAAATAACAGATTAGAATTGACAGCTGAGTCCAGTCACTAAGGGCGAGCCTAGAAAGCATCTCCTCTACTCAATGCACAGAGGAGATAGATACGGAAACCAGAGAAGCCCCACGGTCATGCAACAAGGTGATTGGTAGCTTCCGCCCTCGATCCAGGAAGAAGCAGCAGTTAAAACAATAGGACATTACTCCCAATGTGTGGTGAACCCTGAAAATAACAAAAGCATTCACATGCAGAAAATGTGTGGTGAACCCTGAAAATAACAAAAGCATTCACATGCAGAAAAATGGCTACTGAGGTATTTCAGGTGGCCTGATCTCCCACTATGACATCTCATCTCAGGTGGGGATGTTAAAAATAATGGTGGCCCCCAAACATTCTCCCAAATATATGCACACAAGAGAGAGCAGAGACAACCTCACTACAGACATAAGGTTATGGTCAAGAACCAAGAGAGATTTAGGCAAAGCCAAGAGTGACAAGTGAGGACAAGAAAGTCAACAAGCAGGAAAACCCTATCCCTAAAAATATCAAGAGAACCAACAAAAGAAGCAGTAAGTTAAGAACAATTAATATCTTCAGAAAAATGAGTGAGGATGTTATGTTCAAGAAACAAGATAAGGCTGCCAACTAAAAATAACATAAGTATTGTGTATCAATATTTACGTATACAAATGTGTTGCTGATATCTTTTGAAATATTAATAGATGGTCTAAGTGGATACGAATAAAAAGAATTATCATCCGGAAGATCAAACCATAATTTTCCCAGAATGCAATACAAATATGATAGAGAAGGAAGGGTAAAAAGGAAAGAATAAGGGTCAGATAAAGCTCACAAGTCCCAGAATCTGCCTCCTTACAGAATTAAAGAAGAGAAATGGAAAGTGGTAGATATTAAAAATTAAAAAAAAAAATCATAGGAGAGAATTCCAAAGAATGAATACCTGAGTATTCGGATCACAAGAGTCCATCAAGAGGCAAGCAAAATATAAAGATTAAAAACAACCAGCATGTTGGCAGATATCAGATCCTCAAGGATAAAGGATAAGGGAAGGAAAAAAAATCTAAGAGGTCCTAGGGTGAAAAAAAAATCCCCAGAGAGAAACAAGAACCAAACTGACATCCAACATTTGACTGTAACACTGTATAAAGAAGACTACAACATAATATATTCAAAGACTTGAAGACAAAATGTATTTTTAAAAGTATCATCCACAATCCTATACCCGGCCAGTTTTTACCAACTCCAGTCTAGAAAAAAAAAAACATCCAGGAAACTGGAAGAATCATGAAACTGTACATCTAACACATAACATAATCTCCAACTACAAAATGCAGAAACTAACCAAACTAGAATTAGAAACCGAGAAATTCATAATCATTGTAAATATCTTTAAGTACAACTCTAGGAAAAGAAAAGTCAAGTACAAAACTATAGACTATTTAACTGACACAGTTGAAAAGCATTATATGTGTGTTAGCAGACACAAAGAAAATATTTGCAAAAATGTTCACACAATTGATGAAAAAAGAAAATCTTAAGGTATTCCTCAAAATAATACGTGTAGGCCATGTTTACTAATCACACTGCCATAAATTAGAAATCAGATGTGAAACTTAGAAAATAATCAAAAAGGTAAGATGCTTGGAAATTTCAACAACATACCCCCAAATTCTGCCTGACTCGAAAATTAAAAAGAAATGACAAGCGATCTAGAACAGAACAATATGATAACGCTACATTCATCAAAAATTCTGGACTAGAAAAAAATGATTTTTTTCAGGAATATTTATAGTTTTAACTTTCGAAAAGACTTCAATTTATAATGGAACCAGAGGAAGGGCGCCTGGGTGGCTCAGTCGGTTGGGCGTCCGACTTCGGCTCAGGTCATGATCTCAACAGTTTGTGGGTTCGAGCCCCGCCACGGGCTCTGTGCTAACAGCTCGGAGCCCGGAACCTGCTTCGGATTCTGTGTCTCCCCCTCTCTCTGTCCCTCCCATGCTCATGCTCTGTCTCTCAATAATAAATAAACGTTAAAACTTTTTAAATAAATAAATAAATAAATAAATAAATAAATAAATAAATAATACAATGGAACCAGAGGATGTGAAATGAAGAATCTCACACAGGCGTCCTCCAGAGAACTGAACTTAAGAGCTGAGAGCCGGATAAATGCCTCATTTAGAGAAGACAGATCCTTGTCTTCTGACCGATGAACATCCACCAAGAACCTCTCCTCATCCTCAAGCCTATGAACTTCCTGCTTGAACTACGGAGTGACATTCCCCCTCTTTGCCTTCCTTGCCCATAAATACAGGCCATCCCCAGACCTCGATGGACAGTCTGTAGCTTGCTACAGCACGCATTCCCCAAATTGTATTCCTCTACTATCCCGCCCCCCCCCCAAAAAAAAATAAAAGCCCTCAATTTCTGGTAGTTTGGACTTGCCTTGGTTTACCTCTTGATTTAGGTTGATGGATTTAAGAAAATAAAAAGGAAAACCAAAAAGGAGTGGTATATAGTGCAGCCAATTCGTATGTAAAAATATGTTAAGGATAATGGAAAACAAAACCAAGTCATCAATAAAATGAAAAGTTGGTCCCAGAGAGTTAATATATCAAATTGACGTTTCAAAAAGTCAAGAAAAATCAAGAGAAGTTAAAAATTAACATCTTAAATGAAAAAGAAAATATGACAAATTAAAAAATTAAAGCAAAAATCTAAGTATGCCAATATAGAAGTGTGAAAATTGGGATGAAATGGCTCAAAACACACAGACTTCTAAATTTGAAATTAACATGCAACACACACACACACACACACACCCTGGTAGTTAAATATTGATAAGACGATACCTTTAAAAAAGTAGGAGTTTACACTATTTTTAAATTTTATTTTGAAATAACTAGAATTTTCAGGAAAATTGTAAAACTAGTACAGAAAGTTCCCATATGCCTTTCATCCAGCACCCTCTAATATTAACCTGTTCCATAACATAACTTCATTAAAACTATGTAATTCCCATGAATGTAATATCACAAACTGAACTGAAGACTTATCTGGCTTTTCACTACCTTTTCCACTTTTTCCCCTTTGGTTCCAGGATTCAGTACATTGCATTTACTTGTCGTATTTCCTTAGTCTCTTTCAGTTCATCAAAGTGCTCTGTCTTTCCTTGTTTCTCATGATCTTGACACTTTTGGAGAGCTCTAGTACATTATTTCGTAGAATGTCCCTCAGTTTGTGTTAATCTTCTTTTTCTCATGCTTAGTGTACAATGTGGTAATTTGATATACATATATATTGTGAATGATTACCAAGATCAATCTAATTAACATGTCCAACACCTCACATAGTTAACTTTATTTATTTATTTATTTATTTATTTATTTGAGTAATTCCTTACTTTCCAGAGCTACATCTAATTCCATGCATTTACTCTGCACCAGCCCTGGAATCAACCACTTCTTCAAGGAATCCTGTTTTTTGTTTTTTTTTTAATTTGGAGAATGATATTTAGATACAAAGGTCTGGGCTCTAAGTATGCTCATTGCTAATACAGTGTCATTGAATATAGACCTCAGCAGATAAAGGAAGAAAATATATGTGTCTATACCATTCAACACAGATACAGACATTACCTATCTATCTATCATCTATCTATCATCTATCTATCTATCTATCATCTATCTATTATCCATGTACCTATGTATCTTTAAAAATCATAGCCTTACAATGATACCTCTGATTTAATTCCTACATGGGGCTAATTATAGCCTTTCCCTTTTTTTTATCCATATCTGCTCTAACAGTAAGAAATTTGACTCTCAATACATATAATATATGCACTTATTTATTTGATCCTAGTATAAGCAAAAAGTATTTTCAGGATTCTGATACCCATACTCCTTAGAAAAACAGATTTATTAACCCAAATATAGATTTTATGTACAGTGCAGTTTTTTTAAGCCCTAGGGTATTTAATAAAATTCTGATTTCCAAAGTACTTAGGTTAATTATTTTCTTTGCTACCCTCAATGGTCATGTTTTCTGCTTTTTTTTTTTTTCAATATCATATATTTGCATTCCATCTTGCATTCCATATTCTGGTTGATTTTTTTAATTTGCATATAGTACAATTCATTCTTTGTGCGTTCCATTTGTTTTAATATTCTCTTCCACTGCTTATATTTAATCAAGCCCCACTCCCATCCCTGGCAACCACTGATCTCTTTTCTGTTCCTACAGTTTCCCTTTTCCAAAAAATTATATAAATCGAGTCAAACAATATGTAGCTCTTGGGCCTGCTTCTTTCACATAGCAAAATGAGTTTAAGATGAGTTCTTTGATGAATCAATAATTCATTTATTTTTATTGCTGACTCAGATTTCATTGTATAGTTGTGCCTTATAAAGTTTGTCTTTCCATACACCAGAACAACATCTTGAATTTTATCCAGTTTTAACTGATTATGAATAATGTAGCTATAAATATATACATGTAATTTTTGTATATAAACATAAATTTTCATTTCTTTTAACTAAATACCAATGTGTGGGATTTCTAGGTCATAAGAAAATGTATGTTTAACTGTATGATGAATTACTATATTGTCTTCCTCAAAATGGCTATGCCGTTTTGCATTCCCAGCATTAATATGAGAGAACCCCAAGTGGCCTGTATCTTCACCATTGCTTCGTTATAGTCAGTATTTTTTTAAATGTTTATTTTTGATAGAGAGAGAGAGAGAGAGAGAGAGAGAGCACAAGTGGGGAAGAGGAAGAGAGAAAGAGGGAAACACAGAATTCAAAGCAGGCTCCAGGCTCTGAGCTGTCAGCACAGTTTGAACCCATGAACCATGAGATCATGACCTAAGCTGAAGTCAGATGCTTAACTCACTGAACCACCCAGGCACCCTAGTCAATATCTATATATTTTTAATTAAACATTCTACTAAGAGTGTACTGGAATATCACTGTAGCTTCCATTTATATTCACCTAATAACTACTGATTTTGAGCATCTTTTATATGCCTTTTTACCATCGGTACACCTGCTATGTTGAAGTGTCTGTTTAAAGAGTTTGTTTATTTCAGGGTGTGGAGGTTGTTAATTTTCTTATTGTTGAGTTTTGGTGTTCTTTATTCTGGATATAAGTTCTCTGTGAGAAAGGTGATTGGAAAATCTCAGCTACGGATTGTCTTTTCACTCTGCTGACAATGTCTTTCACATGGAAAAGATATACCAGATTATAATACACAAGTGTAGGTATATATCAGATCCACAATGCCTTTATTTAAAACAAAAGTACATGAGGTCTAGAATATCTGGTCTATGCTTTAAAAAAAAAAAAGACCCAGTGAAAGAACTTTTTTTCCCCACTTGATGGAAAGGAGTTTTTTGGGATTTGTTTTTTCAAAGCCTGATGAAAAGATACATATCAGATTGGAAATCTATGAGCTAGGAAGATATAATCGATGGGGACACAGCCATAAAGATCAGGTATGTGGTGAGTGAGGCTTATAAGCAGAGGAAGTAATATTTCATTTAATCATAGTGAACATATTGACCTCTTTGTATCAAAAGCTAATAGAAGTTAAAAAATACGCAACTTCACGGGGGAAGGATTTTAACATGGACAAAAAGCAAGTGACACTTGAGATGATTTAGGTATATCCCCATTTTTTAAAATGATATAATGATGGCTTTCTGCCATCTCATAACATCTAGATGCACTACCACCAAGAGAAAACTGAGCTGTGCATTCACATTTCTCAAATTTTCAGAGAACTGAAAGGTGCCTTGGTACTCTGAGTAAAAATCAAAATAGCCTACGTTTCCACGTTTGTAAAAGAAGAGAACGTCCGGTATTTGGAAAAACATTTTTTAAACAACTCCAGTAGATGGCATAAATACCCCTATTTTCAGGTGTTGCCTAGCATTCTTAATCATGAGAAGGATTCTGCAGCTCTCCAGACAGAGGGAGGAGGTATGAGGAATGTTCTCAGATGCTGCTGAAAAAGCTATCGGTCTTGATTTAGAAATAGGCCTCAGCTTTTGTCAACAGAAGTGACTGAGGTGATGTGCTTGTCATTGGCGACTTCAGAGATTTTATAGGAGTGGAATTTAGAGTTACTGGTGTTCCTTATATATGTATGTATCTTAAACAAAATTAGTTCTTTGTAAATACACATACTTAAATAGAATTGTGAATATGGCATACTCCCAACTAAATTCATGGAAATTAATTGCTGCAGGCTTACAAATAACCCCACTACTTAAGTGGTCTAACTAATATGGGGAAAGAAGCCTTGTTTGACCCAAAGAGATTGTCCAGATTCATGATGGTTTCTTACATAAGACCTTATAAACCAGATCACGTAATTTTAGCTGGCGTCATCTACTGATGTTTTCCTTAGTCATGTAGCTCCAATCACTTCACGTCATCTGCATATTCTAATTCTTTTTCAATTCTTCTCTACATGTTTTTTTTTAAGTTGACTTATTTATTTTGAGAGACGGCGCACACATGAATGGGGGAGGAGCAGAGAGAATGGGAGAGAGAGAATGCCCAGTAGGGCTCTGCACTGTCAGTGTGGAGGTTGACGCAGGGCTTGATGCGGGACACGAACTCACAAGCCATGAGATCACGACCTGAGCCAAACTGAGGGTCGGTCGCTTAACTGAGCCACCCTGGGACCCCAATACTGCTCTCCTTTTGGCTCGCTCTCATACCATGCTGTCTATCTGCCCTAAGAACTGTTTATAGTCGCTACATAAAAGAGTAATGACTGGCCCCACGAGGGACATCACTTCCCACGCATTCACAAAAATGCACGTATACACTCAAACCATTACATCGCTTCTGCATCAGGTAGGGTGGTTCACATCGCAAAGATTTGAGCAAGGAGAGGTTTATTTCTTCCGCAGCAAGAAATCCAGACACAGACTCTTCTATATTCCAATGCTTAACGATGTCATCAGAACTGGTGCTTTTTGTATCTGGCCCAGTGTTCCATCTAAGCTGTAAGCGACCCGCCTCATGTTCACGGGGGGATGGAGCTTCTTCAGATGCAGCCTGATGACATGCTCAGAACATGCCTCCCTTTCCAGCAGTGGAGGAAATGTTCTGAAGAGGCCTCCAGGAGATGCCCCTTGACATTTCGTCGCCTAAGGCTGTGTATGGTTTGGGAGAACGCATTATCTTAAACTAGGTTAGATTTATCCACCGGTGGTGGGTCAGACCCCTGTGGCACAGGATCTCATGGTACCAAACGCAACCAGCGCCCGGAAAAAGAAAGACCAGGCTGTCGGGCTGCCATCCAGAGATGATTATATTCCAGAGATATACACATTCCAGAGATATACACAGACACATTAACGAGGCCTCCCCTGACCACCCAACTGTGTTCCATTTCCATTTCACTTGCTCTTGCCACCATGTTCTTTTCCCCCATCTTGACTTCTTTATTCCAAGAACATACTCGCTTCCAAATTTTTTTTTTTTTTACTGTATCTCTATTCTCTCCCTTCCCCTGTCATAAAACGAGCCCCTGTAGAGCAGAAACACTGTCTGTCTGTTCATCACCATTTCCCCAGTGCCTGGAACCGTTGTCTCATGAGACCCAGATGTAATTATTTAAGAAATAATGAATGGATGTAAATATTAACAGAGGCATCCTGATCTTTATTGGCTACTTTTTTTTTTTAACAGTATAGAGGAGGTTAATTGGGAAGGATGTTTTTCTCTGGGGACCTGGTACTGGCATAGAATAAAGATCATTCTTAAACTTAACAAACACTAGAGGTTGAGGAAGATCTTGGGAGGTCATGGTTGGCTATAGAAAATAATATTCCTTAGGAAGAGAGGGTTGGCTGGACCACAGCTGAAGAAATAGGAAGATCGGACCCTCCATAAACCTGGACTTTGTAGGAGTTTGTTTTTATTAGAAAAAAAACATGTTTCTTGTGTAGCTGTCTCTGGCTTTGTCACTGACTAGTATGCTACATTCAGCAACTTACAAGGCTTTTGTAAACTTTAGTAGTATTTCCACATGATGGCTGCAGGATTCACAGGATATAGTAGAAAAACATGAGAACTGAGGTCAAAGATCTGGGTTGAAATGTTGACTCCAGTGGCTTTTCTGCCTTAACCTTCTTAATCCTTTACCTTGACTTCTTTGAACTCTGGCTTCTTTAAGTGCAAAGTAGATATGAAGAATGCAAATGCCACAATGGGTTCTGTTGCAGCCAAGTGTAAATGTTTGATGATGTGGCTCCAACATTCCCACATTTTAAAAGGGGATAATTAATTCATGAAACACACACACGCTCATGCACACACACACACGACCCAGTAGCGTGTTTAGAAACCATGCCATCTAGGTAAATTTTTCTAAAACTAGGTAAATTGCCACCACTCTATTCCTTATTAGTACTTTTTTATTTCTCCTATTATATTACTTATGACACTCTCTATTTATCTCTGTAAGATATTGAAAGCCACGGAAAGTCAAAGGTATTGTCATTCTTGCATGTTCTCTCTCTCGTTCTCTCTGTCGCTCTCTATTTTTTCTCCTCCTTCCGGTCCCAAGCCATGGCAATATGTACTCAACAACTGTGTGCTGAAAGAATGAATAAACAAAATATCTGCCATGCGAAAAAGAAAATTTCTGAAAATCACTGTCTTAGGATTCTATCCTACATGAAAATCATACAAGTTCCACAAAAGGGGATAAATCTATTGACAAATGCAAGAGTCTCAAGGAAAGGGATACAACACCCATTGAGGAACAATGGCTTTCTGCAAAAATGAGTACAGAAGGTCAGCAATAAATGCCAATTGTCAATGGCAAGAGTGGATTACTTGGACATTTTGCTCTCAAAAGTTGTGCTATTTGCTGAAAGAGGCTGGAACTGCTACCAGGTAGGTACTAACTATTGGTAATTACTGACACTCTTAGAAAATGAGTAGAGATGAACAGAAGAGGGGCAGCATGGCTGTAAGCTGGTTTTCGAAGGACAGCTCTCTCAAGAATCCACTCTGCCCAGTTTTCAAAAGGATCTGTTGAGCAGGTACAGATCGAGGTAATATTTCACCTTGGTAGTTCAGCAGGAAGTCCATAGGTACTAGTTTTTCTCTGAATTGAAGAAGGATACACAGTGAGCAAATTTTCTTGTCTGTAATGATATTTGTTGTGTTTTTTTTTTTTTCTGAACTAGCCAGGAATTTTTAACAACCCTAGGATGAGCAGGTTTTGTGGTCAACCCTTTATCCTCTGTGAATTGGAAAGTAAAAATGTTTCTACACCCTTTTAACAAGGTAATCCGTAAAGCACTCCTTAACAGTTAAATAATAGTGGGCCCTGGGTGGCTCAGCCGGTTAAGCATCAT
Source organism: Panthera leo (assembly GCF_018350215.1). Classification (NCBI taxonomy): domain Eukaryota; kingdom Metazoa; phylum Chordata; class Mammalia; order Carnivora; family Felidae; genus Panthera; species Panthera leo. Next base: position 224,277,750 of record NC_056679.1, read on the forward strand.
ACTTCAGCTCAGATCATGATCTCACAGTTTGTGAGGTCAAGCCCCACATGGGATTCTTTCTCTCTCCCACTCTTTCTCTGCCACTTCCTGACTCATGTTTTCTCTCTCTCTCAAAATAAAAAAAATAAAACTTCAAAAATAATAATAAAAAAAGAATAGTGAGGCCTCACATCAACACTAGACCTGAAATCTCCTCCAATTTCCACTAATCTGCTGGGTTACTTTGGCAAGTCATATCACCTTCCTATCCTTCAGTTTCTTCAGAGTGAACATGTTCAGATGGTTTCTAGGTTTCCTTTCAGTTTGAAAGTTCTTAATTAAGAGAGAGGAGGAAGGAAAAAAAGAATCCTTCAGAGGCGCAGGTAGTCTAACTCAGTTTAACAATGGTGTTGTTTATAAGAAGGAAACGGAATAGAAATAACGTCAAAAGAGCAGAATCTGTGTACATTTGAAACCATACAAATCACACAAAAATCTTTGCCAAGACGGTGAGTTTTATATTGGGGTACGACTCTTGGTTAAGCAAACAGTCTGAAAAGAATAAGGTAATTGGAGGAGGACATCTTGTTAAAAACAAAACAAAGCAAAAACAAATGGCAGATAAACAGAAGAAGCAAAGGCAGCCTCAAAGAAGCAAAGGTGGGCAGCTCATGGCATGCATGGAGAGGGACTGAGAAGTTTGCAGATGAAAAGGGTGACATCTTTGTTTGTCTTTTCTGTGAATCACGGGTTTGACCAATGATGATTCATTCGCATACATGAAGAGGCACTTCTTGCAAAATCTTGCTTGAATGTTTCATTACATTTAACAACTATTTCGTCCAGATACCTCCAATGTTCTGTGAAAAGCTGCAACTTTAAAAAAAAAAAGTTTGTTTATTTTGAGAGAGAGATGAGGCATGAGCAGCGGAGGAGCAGAGAGAGAGAGAGAGAGAGAGAGAATCCCAGGCAGGCTCCCTGCTACCAGCTCAGAGCCTGACTTGGGGCTTGCTGGCACAAACCATGAGATCATGACTTGAGCCGAAATCAAGTCCGATGCTCAACTGAGTCAGCCAGGCTCCCTGAAAAGCTGCAACTTTGGGAAAATGGTTCGTTTGCCCCCTCCCTGCTCCTATGCTTTTGAGAGCAGGGTTTAATGATACCTGCTGAGGAGCATGGACACAAGACTCTGCTGACTTGACATGAGTAATAGGAAAACTTTCTGTAGCACACGTGACAGACACATCATGAGGATATTGAGATGATATTGGTCAATTAGTATATATGTTTGATTCCCCTGGACAAATACGGAGGTAGGGAGAGTATATATTTATTTTTAGGGTGATTCTCAAAAACCAGAAGACTAGATGTACAGGCAGAATACTTCTTTTTCCCTGATGAAAAATGAAAGGGAATATAGGGAACACATGGATTATGTTTGTAGGTTTCATGAAACAAGATTGGATATTCTAGACCATGGTCTACGACATCAGAGAGATAATCTCCCAACAAGGCACAGAGTGCTTCCCATAAAGATCAGGGTATAAGTGTTTAAAAGCAGATTTGTTGAACTGATCAAAAGGGCTTACACCCGAGGTATGGGGGCTGAAGGGAAATGTACAATGTTACAGTGAAAAGTCAGGTACTATGACCTTGGAATAGAAGGCTTAGGTCTGAACTGGCCCAGTATCCCTACTACCCATTTCTATGGGTTAAAGCAAATCACAGGCCTGGCTCAGACCCAATTCACATTTGTAGATGAGGAAAGGAAGGGTTTTGGAAATGTTAACATTGTACTACAGGTTGTACTGATGGAAATGCTGTAGCACAAATTTATGTGGTTTCACATCTCGTTTCATCTCAGCATGCTGCCTGTGTTAAGTTCATCAAAACATTCAATAAGAAATGTTATGATATTATTGGAAATAAGATGACAATGCAAATTGGACAATTATAGTTAGATGTAGGCAATTTATAAGTATCATAACTCAGAGATTAAAAAAAAAACTAGTCCTGTTGTATTCAACATTTTTATCAATAGCTTTAATGTTTCATTAATTATATTATGACATTAAGATTCCTCATAAAATGAAGCAAAATTTTCAAATGTAATTTATCCTTAAGAAGATAAGCTATCGATGAACTTTTTATACTTTTGGAAAAAGAGGAAAACTGAAAGATTGAAATTAAACAGTAACAAAATTCATATGTTTTAATATATTTCTTGCGAGTACAATATATGGTGACCAAATACACCGTAGGCCAAAGTCCTTCATTTATTTCTATATTATTTCTATCCTTTTCATTTCCATAAACCTGACTGTTTGAAAACACAAACACCAGGGTTATGTAATTTGTAATTGCTTATTTGAGGGATTTTTTTTTTTTCAGATAGAAGAGTGGATTTCCCCTCAAGTTTGTATTTTCCCAAAGTATATGTCTTATACGCACTGAGTTTTTGAGAAATTCAAACAGTGGCCTCTGATTCATCGCCTTCGGTTGCCAATCGTACATTTTGTTGTATCATGATCAGGTATTCACTAGTTTTACAAGTAGGATACGTCACAGTTTGGTCTCTTTGACCAAGGAATAGACACGAGCATACTCAGAATGAGTCGACAGAACGTGGTTAAGGCAGTATCGTGGGCACAAATGTAGCAATGGACGGAGAGAGAGAAGCTTATCCTCATTGACCAAGGAGCATCAAAGAACCTCCAGACGGAGAGTGGACAAGACCTGGATGGCTATCAGGCAGTCTGCACAGCATCTGTTCCAGCTCTGGCCCAACACAGGCAGCAAAAGGCCCTGGGGGAAACCAGATAACCCATCCCCAGCTCTCCGGACACCTAAAACCCGTCTGGGTAAGACTGACTCTTGGAAGACATTATAGGAGCACTTTCAGTCTGAAGCATGAGTCATTTTTACATTGGAGAATTTATATCTACTTTGATTATCGCTCTCTCTCATTCTTTGTTTTCTCTTTCTGGAGTAAATATTGCAGTTTCTGAATACGCGCCTTGGTTTCCTCATACTCCCCCTCTTATATGTGTTTTATTTGGGGGCTTGTTTGTTTTATTCACTTTTTAAAATTTAGTTCTAGGCAAATGAACTTCATCATCATGATAATCAATCCTTCTGCCAGATCTGTTCAGGTGTTAAATATTTCAATTTAGTGGCTACGGTAGTTCTTAAGATTAATGTGCACAATTGTCTCTTCTTAGCAACTTTTTTCTTTTCTTTTTTTTTTTTTAACGTTTATTTCCTTTGAGAGGGGAGGGGCAGAGAGAGAGGGAGAAAGAGAATCCCAACCAGGCTCCCAGCTGTCAGTGCAGAACCCCACCCAGAGCTCGATCTCACGAACCGTGAGATGATGGCCTGAGCCGAGATCAAGAGTCAGATGTTTGACTGAGACACCCAGACACCCCGCAAGTTTCTCATTTTAGAACTATAATAGATAGAACTAGAAGGAACAGATTTTTTAAAGTTTTTCTTTTTTCTATTTCTTGTGCTAGTTCTTTTTATACCTCTACTTTATTACTTTTTCTCCTCAAATGGTTTTTGACTCTTGCTGATCTGTTAATGGGTATATGTGAGAGTCTACATCAGTATTGGCAAGTGGGATGGGCTTCCTGGGCTGTTGCAGTACTTGGTGTTGCCTGGTGATCCAACTAAGATCACCAGGTTTTAGAGCCCTGGCTGTAGAAAGCAGACTGGCCTGTGAGGCTGGTCGGGATCTCTCTGAGTTGGAGGGGATCTGGCTTTTGGCGAGGTGATGTCCCTTGTGTACCATGGCAGGAAATTACCTGGGGACCTTCCTCTGTTTCTCTTTCTGGTCTCCCTCTCTTTTGCCCTTGGGTTATTTATCTTGGTTTATGTTGTCTCTGTCTAAGGGTTTTCCTGTATATACACACATAGCTCATATTTTCTGTAGGTTACAAGTTCAGCAATTCAATTCTCTTTTTCTCTCTATCTTTTGTACATCTTCCTTTTTTAGGTCCACTAGTGGTATCCACGGAGGTTTTCTAGTGGCTATGGATTATCACTTATTCTTATAGTTCTTTCATTTTAGTTGGATTTTGGTAGTGAGGAAAGATGTACCCATCAGCTTTTCTGAACCTGGGTCCCAAATCCATCTCTAAAATTTACAATCAACTGTGTCTACGCTAGTGGGAAATCAAAATAATAACGATAGGGGCAAAAACAAATTCATTGATGAATACGATAATTAAGATAGATGGGCTCTTGGCTTTTGACTAGAGATTTGGACTACATGTTGAATGGAAATTGTTGGGATGAAGCAGTAGGAAACAGGTGGTGGACTGACAAGATATTTGAAAATAATCATTTACTTGGATTAAAAAATATATATATATCAGGCTGTACCATTGCAGCTCAACACTACGGGGCCTTAAGGGAAGCAAAAAATAATAATATTTCATCACAACATCTTCTATCATCCATATGATGAGCCTTTCCACTTTTCTGACTTATAAATCAATTCCCATGAATGCAAAAAAAAAAAAACCAAAAATAAAAATTCCTCTCATTTTATAAATAATTGTGGATTATCGAATTTCAGCACAGAGGGATGAGTTAATGTCCTACTTTTATATTTTAAAAATTTATTTATTTATAAGACTTTTTCTTTATGAATCATGGTAACCCCAATGTTGCCCTTAAATGATCCTCTTTTCTATGCAGGGATCTGGGACTTGCTTTCATTGGTGACCTGCTAATATTTTACTTCAGACAACTGATCTATATTGAACATAGATTCCAGGGGCACCCGGGTGGCTCAGTTGGTTAAGCGTCTGACTTCAGCTCTGGGCATGATCTCACAACAGGTGAGTTCGAGCCCCGCATCCCAGGTCGGGGGCTGTGCTGACAGCTCAGAGCCTGAAGCCTGCTGCGGATTCTGTGTCTCATCTCTCTCTCTGCCCCTCCCGCACTCTTGTCCTGTCTCTTTCTCTCAAAATTAAAAATAAACATTTAAAAATAAATAAATAAATAAATAAATAAATAAATAAATTGAACATAGATTCTGAAACTATTATTCTTTGGTAAAATCCAAATATCATTTATCAATCAGGATTTATCCATCCAGTATTTTTTCAAGTATTTGTCCTTGGTTTTAGAATGTGTCTGCTAGCTTATTTTTATCTTGCACACGAGCTCATTTTAACTGAAATTCTCATAATAGACACATTCTGAATATAATACCCATGACCACCTCTATTTTCAGCATTCATTCCATTTTCTCTCTTCATTTTCCACCATATTGAAAAGTATGGTATCATTTCTCAAATGCGCAATCTTATCTGTATTTTTGTTTGTATCCCATATTCTTAATGCTGCTATTCTACCTTTTTCCATTGTTCTTTTCTCAGATGATTGAAAGGTACATCCGGAGGTTGCACAATAGTATTCCCCAGTCCAAAACAATGCCATTCAAAACCGCAGGATTATCACCCTTTCAACACTTACTACTGGGCCACTGAACCAGTTCTCACAGGTTACAACTTCGTGGTGACCTTAGCAGAAAAAAAAAAAACCTTCACACTTGTAGTACCCAATCCACTAAGGAGTCTCGTCCTATTGTCTCTTTGTTCCAAATTCAACCTAAAGCACCACGTCTTTTCTTCACTGGCTCACAATAGCGTGGTATCCCATAAAGCATCCGGCTATCAGACTGCACTCACAGTAATTATCTTTGCCAACAATTTCATTTTCTGCATTTTCCCTTGTGTCATGTCCTAACAATGGTGTGTGGTTGGTTTTCTACCCAAATGGCTTTCAAGCTGAACACATGCCTCAAATTCACTTAAGCATTTGGGCAGCATGGGAATTATCTATTACTTAGGGTCCTCTCTCAGACCGTATTTCTATTAGTGAGACACTGACGCCCACCCTAACCAGAGGGAAAAACACGGTGTAAGGTCACTATGTGTGTGGGTTCAAGACAAGAAGCACTTGAATTCTGCAAATATATCAATGCATCCTGAACATTTAAATCACTCAGCTTCTGCCAGCGTAATCGCAGCTGTGAAAATTGAATTAAGGTCTAATTTAGGTATCCTTATTTGACTTTGATCTTCATGTGCCTTTTCCTTTCCTCTTTGCCATTTTATTCATTTATTTATTTTTAGCAAACACGTAGGACATGTATACCTTGGTGAGACTATTTTTTGAAAATGTCCCATAATTGTGACAATGTCCAAAATTATAGATGTCAAGTGATCAGGCAGGAAAGCTGTTCCATATATAAAAATTGCCCAAAAAATTGCCATGAAATATTCATATCTTACTACCTCTGAGCCAACAAATGAAGAAACGGGATGATGAAGACATGTTAAAATAAGCTTCCATTTCCATGTTAAAAATGTTGTCTTTTAAACAAGTATCTTGGGGAAAGGCAGAAGTAGAAGTTTTAAAGAAGCACTCATTGATTATCTTCAGTATAAGAGAAACACATTTTTACTCTCACAAAAAGAAAACTTGAAAATTACATATGCAGGTTTCCCTCACCATCTAAAAGTAGCGTATTCTTACGAAACCTTTAATTAGCTGAAATGGCATAGAGCAAAGACGCATATGAAAAAAATTTGAGCATTTCCAGACCCCCCCCCCCAAAATCGCCATTCTTAGATTTTTCTGATACCTTAAGATGCATCTCGGTAATGGAGGTAACAGAATACATCGAGATAAAGCCCAGCTGCCCACAGACAGTTCAAAGCTCTGGGACTAAACGCTGAGATGCTGGGTGTGGTTCTGGGGGGGAAGCCGCTGGGTGGCGCCACTCCCGGTTAGGTGTTCTGTGTGCACAGCCTCTCTACAAAGCCACCTGCAAAACCCACACTGGACATAATCTTTGCTTTTTGCCTTTTCCAGTAAAAGCAAAAATCCCCTTCGGGTTTCTTTCTGAGTAGTGAAAGCGGGTACTAATACAGGCCTCTGGAAAAAACAAAGAGTCCTAAGACAAACTTGCAAAAAACGGGTGCTACTTGCATCCAGAGCCCCACCATCCAGATTTAACCTTCAATTACATTTACGCCTCTCTTTCTCTCTCTCTTCCTCCTTACCCCGCTCTAGTTTCTCTCTCTTTCTCTTTCTAGCACTCTGGTTGAGTTCTTACTTTTCAGAATGTTTTAATTTTTTTTTAATGTTTCTTTATTTTGAGAGAGAGGAGAAAAAGAGAGAGGGGGAGGGGCAGAGAGAGAGAGAGAGAGGGAATCCCACTTAGGGAACCATGAGATCATGACCTGAGCCAAAATCAACAGTCGGGCCCGTAATCGACCGAGCTACCTAGGCGTCCCCAATTTTTTTTTTTAAGTAGGTTCCATGCTGTGTGTAGTGCCCAACACAGGGCTTGAACTCAAGACCCTGAGATCAAGACCTGAGCTGAGCTCAAGGGTCAGTCTCTTAACCGACCAAACCAACCAGGCGCTCCTTTGCAGAATGCTTTATATATTTTATTTAACATTCTGCTAACCAGAATATGCGAAATTTTTTCACGGGATTATTCTTTTAGAGATGGATATAGACTATTTTATTCTACTGAATGGATATTGATCTGTGTTTCTCTTTTCTGATGCTGGATATTTGCATTTGGGGAAGAGACTTCCTTACGGATGACATTTTTAGCTGCAGGGGCCCACGCTGTGGCCCCTTCCTGATTCCTGTGATGTGGCTGTGGGACTGACGGTGTGAGTGAACACAGCCTCCCAGAGATGGTGGAGTGATCATCTGGATAGAACTTGAAACCCTGGTAAATTTGTGGTGCAGAGTCATTATATCAGAACTAAATCTCCCAGCTCAAATGTTTATAAAGAAACCCCCATGTATTAAGCCACGATGAATCAGTCCAATCCAAGATGGATGACGGTCAGGAGGGCACAGCTTTCCTTCCTGCTCTCAGGTTTCCAGGCAGCCCTGTACCACCAGGCTTTTCACGTGGGAAGCAATTCTCATAAGAATCCAATGACTCACCTTGTTTCCTGATGGCCCAAGACACTTGCCTTCACTGGTAAGAGGTTCTCCCATCATCTGCCTCTTCACATCTTATACTCACCTTTCTGACTAGAAAGTCCAGACCTTTCTCTTCAAATGCCAAGCCCTTCACAGAGGCTTTTCACTAGGCCTCCATTATCTTGTCTTTGATCCCATTTAATCCCCTTCCCGCTCCACTGGTAATGCCATTGTATTTTTGGACCCATTTGTGGACATACCCAAGTTCTTCCCAATGGACCTCCATGACTAATATGGATAAGTACTTTTGCTGGATGCCCACTTAGGTGACCTCAGACGTTCTGTGGAAGTTAAAGATATATATCTCTTTTTTTCTCCCCCAATGAGAAATTTCAGAGATCATCTGGCATAAAAATGTCACACCCCAGGATTAGAATATGTATCCTGTTAACGGTCTATCCAGGACTGTGCCTCACATATATTGCCTGATGTGCAAGGAGGCTATTTTGCTTATTCCCGAACTAAACATAACTTATGATTCTGAATTCACAACTTGATGTGAGTTAAGCAATATAGTAAATACATGCATTCAGAATGTACCAGGTTCTCTCTGCCTAATTCTGTTTGGGGCAGACATGGCTAAAATTCCCATTATTATCTTTTGTCCTCCTAACCCCTAAGAAAGAGGACCCGGGAGTTCAACTGACACGTCAACTGCCAGCTAGAAATTACATTTTCAAACCTCTCTTGTAGCTGACAGCAAGAAAAGGTAGCTAGGCTTTGAAGAAGGTTTTGCAGAAGGAACAGAAGTAGCATGTATGAGTCCTAGGCTGCACGCTTTCAGGCAAGGTTCAAGGTGACATCAACCCTTGGCATAAGCCACCTTCTCATCATTAGCGAACTTCACTTTTCTCCTTCACTAGGTCTGTAGTTGGATGGAACACCGGCTTCTTTCCTTTCTAAAGTTCACAGAGTTGCCACTGTGTCCTTCCCAGGAAAAGGCTGCCACCTTGTCCTCACATCTCATTGTCATGAGATACTCGGCGGTGATCGCTGAGTAGGATTCTCTACTTGGAGACCATTGCCTTCAAAAGGAATCATTTCATGTTTCCTAATTTCTTGGTCCCTCCTGAGGTTTGGCCGGAGAGGATCTGAAGCCCAGAGATGCAATCCTGCTCCCTCTCGCCCCTCCCCTGAAACTGTCTGCTCATGTGTGGATCTTAATCACACACATCACACATGGCACGTGGGAGCATGAGGGGCCAACAGAGATGTGGGGACTCCAGAATTCTAGGCTGTCCCTAATCTTTTTTGACCCACAGTTCCTACGTGTTCTTGACACAGCACTCCAGAATCTCACTCCTCCCCCCATTAGTCCGTATATGGGACGATTTTGAGGAAGCAAGAATGCTTTTTTGATTTCTCAAATCGTTAGACTGTCATAAATGATTTCCTTATGCCGCACAGAAAGAATGGCAAGATAGATTGGAAAGGAAAGAAAGAAAGGACATGATTCATATGTAACATCCCACTCTACCTCCAGCCCCTGCATGAAGCAAAGCAGGTTATCTCACTGTGCCTTCTCCCTTTTCCTCTGTGCCTGGCGCCCGACTCCCTCAGCTCCCATGGCTGCGACCTTCGACCTTGGAGAGGGTGCCCTCTTTGGCTCCACAGAAATGCACGATCAGAAGATAGAGAGGAGGCAGGAGGTTAAAAGGCCAGCGGGAGAGGGAAGCCTGAGTGAAGGAAACTATCTATTTGGCTAGTGGGGAGCTGACGCAGAGAGCAAAAGGAAAGCAGAGAACCTCCTGGAGCCGGGAATGGCCAAAAAGCCTTCTGAATGGTGAAAATTTAGAGGCTTCAGAGTGGTATAGAAATGACAGCGTCTGGGAGGAAAGAAAACGGTATGAGAAGGGTTGCTGCACAGTGATTTATTTACCTTTGAGACTTACTCTGAATGCAAAGCAAGGATTGTTATTATTGTCTTTCTTGGAGTGATTGAGTGATTCAAAGGCACATCAGAACAAGGACTGGGATTGTGTGCCTGACACCAGTAATGGGCTTCCACATAGGGCCTCCATGTGGGTTTTGGGTCTGAAGGTCCAACCCTCAGCTCTACTCTCTGAGACCAAGATCACTACCTTCAATGTGCTACTCTCAAAACACATCAAGATTCTCACCATTCCTTCTCATCTCTTCTGCCTCCCCTTGACCCTCATCCAAGCTTTATCATCTCCCACCTGGTTTATTGCCATGGACTGATGACTGGTTTCCCTGCTCTGCATTGCTTTGGCTCTTGCTTTCCTGAGCAGATTGATTCTCTCAAGAACTGATCATCTTTTTTTTTTTTTTTTTTAACACATCAGCCAAATCCTGTTGTTAAAGTGCACAAGACTCTACAGTTGTTTCCCATTTCAATCAGCAAAGAATCCAAAATTTTTGCAAAAATCTGTAAGACCCTGAATGATTCACAGGCTGACAGCTAGGGCTTTTCCTCCCCCACTCTGACTCTCACACCCTCTTCCTCATCCATACTGGATATTTTGCTGTTTTACTGTTCCTCAAGAATGCACTAGCCTCAGGGCCTTTTGGCTTACTATTTCCTCTGTCTGGAATTTTCACTCACTGTGCAGACAGGGAGCCACAGACCTCATTCTCTCACTTGTTTTTTTGTCTTGTTTTGTTTTGTTACAGATCTCTTTTTAAATATGAAGTGATCAGGGAGGTCCATCCTGCCCACCCTATTTCGAGTAGCAAGCTTACCTGCTTTCCGTATTCGTGATTCTGCATGTACTTAATTTATTATTATTTTTTTTTTTCTGAGAGCACTTATCAGCCTCTGACATATTATGCAGGTGCTTATTTATTTTCTTGTTTTCCATCATCCATGATGAGAATTTCAGCTTTATGAGTTTTCTCTTCTCCTAAATCTCCTGTGCCTAAAAAGTGCCTGACACTCAATAAATATTTGTCAAATCAAAATAAACAACAACATCTTCTGAGAAAAGATGGTGGAGTGAGAGAGTGACCCAGCTTGAGCCACGTAGCATTCAAAAATATCACGAAGGCTTCCACTGAATTCTGGGAAGATGGTGGCAAGACTGGCAGAGTTCCAGAAACTCCTTACCCCTCTAGTAAAAAAAAAAAAAGCAGCACCAGTTGAATAGCAAGATCAACAGACCAAAACGTGACATCTCTGATGAAACTCGATGACAACATATAGGCGGGTAGAGGCAAAGCAAGACAGCTACAAGGCCCACGTGGTGTGAGTATGTGTGTATGCGGAAGCAGGGGGGAAACAAGAGGTATCGGGAGGATGAGAAAAGAGGAGAAGTCTTCTTCCAGTAAGCACTGACATCACTGAGAATCACAGCCATGAATAGAAAGAGATTCAGAAGATTCCAATTAGCAAATGGAACGCAAGAGGATCAAAGTGAATTCTGAAAGCCATCTGGGATCCAAGGGCTTTTGACACCAACGGTTTGAAGCATTCTTACAAAACAAAGCCTAGCATTGGAGGGCAAATGATATGAAAAATATCCAAGGAAACAAAAAACATAGATGAAAGTGAGGAAGGAAGGAAAGAAGGCAAATCTCAGAAGGAAGGAGTACACTTTTTTGGTTGTCGTTCACTTGATGAAAACAATACAGAAGAATGCTAAAGCAATAGAAGTGGAAAAGTTATCCTGCCCTTTCTCTCCATTCTAAAGATACAGAAAAACGTATTTCACTTAAAATCTTTAACAAAAGGAATTGCAATCAAATTCTACATACAGGGGTCTGGATGGCTCAGTCAGTTAAGCATCCAACTCTCGGTTTTGGTTCAGGTCATGATGTCACAGTTCATCAGTTTGAATCCTGCATCGGGCTCTGTTAGAATTTCTTTCTCCCTCTCTCTTTGCCCATCCCCAGCTTGCTCTCTGCCTCTCAAGAAATAAATAAATAGACATAATTTTTTTTTAATTTCTACATACAAATATCAGGCATAATAAAGTCCCTAGAGACTTTAAAAACACACCTCCCCAAACTGTGACCTAAATTTCAAAATGGGTTAAAGGCATTTAAAGGAATGGAAACCATGAAAGAATGACTTAATTCATATTTTTAAGAAACCTCAACATCGGGAAATTGCTCTAAAGAATGAGTTCTGAAGAGGGGACACAAAATTAAGGAGAAAAGAAAGGGAAAAGAAAAAAGATTCAGAAAGCAAGGGAAAACTAGAAAAAGCACGAGAGCAAATAAAGACAATGGATACTGTCTTGGTTAGCGAAGATGAGAAGAATCATTTTTGAAATTTGAAAATATCAGGTGCCTGGGTGACTCAGTCAGTTAAGCGTCTGACTCTTGGTTTCAGCTCAGGTCATGATTTCACAGTTCGTGGGTTTGAACCCCGCGTCAGGCTCTGCACTGACAGTGTGGAACCTGCTTGGGATTCTCTCTTTCCTTCTCTCTGTCTCTCCCTTACTTGTTCTCTCTCTCTCTTAAAATAAATAAATAAATAAATAAATAAACATTAAAAAATAATAAAATTGAAAAATAAATGGAGAGGAATAAAAATGGATTTAAGATAAAGTAGTAGACATAGATGATAGTCAAAAGAGTCAACCTACATTTAATAAAACTCCGAAAAGATGAAGCCAAAGCAATACAATAGACGCACACAAAAATTTTTTATTCAATAGAATATTCATAAAATAAAAAAAAAACATTAAATATTTAAAAGACCAACTATATACCTAAGAAAACTCTGAAACTTAATTTTCTAAAAGTATATTTTACAAAATCAATTGTAAAAATCAGTTCTAGAACCAGTAAAATGGAGACACATTCCATGCATATGGATAGGAAGACTCAGCATTGTTAAGAGGTGAATTCTTCCCAAATTTATGTATACATCCAACACAATCCAGGAAATAAAATTGCAGCAAGGTCTTTTGTGAATACTGACAAATTGATTCCAAAATTTATATGGAAAGGCAAAAGACCCACAACTGTCAACTCAATATCAAAAGGGATGAACAAAGAACAAAGTGGGAGGAGTGACATATTCACCTTCACTTATTATAAAACTACATTGATCAAGACAGTGTGGTAAGGGTGGAAGAACGGATATAGACATATAGATCAATGGAACAGAGTATGGCATCCAGAAATAGACGCATGCAAATATAGTCAACCAATCCAAGGAGAAAGAGTGTCTATTCAACAAATGGTACTAGACCAATGAACATCCACACTGAAGAAAGAGAAAGAAACAAACAAAGAAAGAAAGAAAGAGAAAGAGAAACAAAAAGTGAGAAAGAAATCATTTGGACACAGATCTTACATGCTTCACGAAATTGAACTCAGAATAGATCAGGCCTAAATATAAAATGCAAAGCTATAAAACTCCTGGAAGATATGTAGAAGAAAGTCTAGATAATTTTGGATTTGAGGATGACATTTCAGATACAATGCAAAAAACACAAACCACAAAGGGAAGAAATGATCAGTTGGACTTCTTTAAAATTAAAAGCTTCTGGTCTGTGAAAGGTGCTGTTAAGAAAATGAGAAGACAAGCCAGAGATTCAGAGACAATCTTTGCAAAACACATATCTGTTAAAAGACTAGTATCCAAATATACAAAGAACAGTTTAAAACTTAACAATAAGAAATTGAACAACCCAATTTAAAAAAAAGGGTGAAAAATATGAACAGATACTCTGTTAAAGAGATATACAGATGGCAAGGACACACATTCGAAGATGCTCAATATCATATGTCAATAGGGAATTTGCAAATTAATGCAACAATGATATACGACTACACATCTATTCAAATAGCTAAAATCTCACACACTGACAACACCAAATACTAAAGAGGATGCAGAACAACAGGAACTTGCATTCCTTGTTGGTAGGAATGCAAAATGGTACAACCACTTTGGAAGACAGTTTGATGGTTTCTTACAAAATCTGACATCCTCTCACTCTGTAATTCTGCAATTGTACTCCTTGGTTTTACCCAAAGGGGTTGAAAATCCATGTCTACACAAAACCCTGCACATGATGTTCATAGCAGCTTTCATCATAACTGCCCAAAGTTGGAAGAAACCAAGATGTCCTTTGGCACGTGAATTCGTAGACTGTGATATCTCCAAACAATGGAATATTATTCAGTACTAAAAAGAAAGAAACTATAAACTCATGAAAACACATAAAGGAATCATACATGCATATCAGTATGTTTAAGAAGCCAGTCTGAAAAAGACTACATGTATGATTCCTACTATATAACATTCTAGAAAAGGCAAAACTATGGAGACAAGAAAAAGATGAGTAGGACCATTCACTGGAGGGTGGAATGGATGAATAGGCAAGGCACGGAGGGTTTTTACAGCTGTAAAATACTCTGTATGAAACTATAAATGAGGTTTATATGTCATTAAAATTTTATCTAAACCCATAGAATGTACCATACCAAGAGTGAACCTTACTGTAAACTACGGACTTTGGATAATAATGATGTGTTGATGTAGGTTAATCGATTATAACAAACATGTAATTCTCTGGTGGGGGATGTTGGTGTCGAGGGAGGTCATGAATGTTGGTGTCGAGGGGTGTTGAGTAGAGGGTAAGTGCTCATTTTTGTTATAAGCCTAACGTTGTTCTAAAAAAAATTCTATTTAAAAAGAAATGAAATTTCAAGGCATGAAAACACATGGAAGAACTTTAAATGACTATTGGTAATGAAAGAAGCCAATCTGAAAGCATACATATTCATTATTCAAACTACATGATATTCCAGAAAAGCAAAGCCACGGAGACAGTAAACAGATCAGCGGAGGGAAAGGGAAGAAGGGATGGCTAGGCAGAACCAAGGGGATTTTTAGGACAGTAATGGTGGGTACATGTCATTATACATTTGTCAATACTCATAACAGACGACACAGAGTAAAGTCTAACATCAGCTATGGACTTTTGTAGAATAATAGTGGATTAATATTTGTGCACCGGTTGTAACAAACGTAACACACTAAATACAAGATATTAATAATGGGGGAAATGGTGGCCAGATGAACGGGTAGATAGAAACTCTCTGTACTTTCCTCTGAGGTTTTATGCAGGCCTAACACTGCTACAAAGATAACCTATTAATTGAAAAAACATAAATACAAAAAATAACCTTTTCCAGAAAATAAAAATCAATTCAGTGTCCAGGCAAATGTGATTAATTCAGGCTGTCATCAGTCTCTGAGAGCGACTCTCTACTCCAGAAAACATTGACCTGGCACATTTAAGATAATATAGGGAAGAAAAAGTTTCTAAGGTATTCTGCACCAGGGCACCCGGGTGGCTCAGTGGGTTAAGCTTTTGGCTCTCGATTTCAGTTCAGGTCATGATCTCACAGTTTGTGAATTCAAGCCCCTCATCATGCTCTGCTCTGACAGCACAGAGCTTGCTTAGTTTTCTCTCTCTCCCTGTCTCTCTCTGCCTCTTCCCCACTCTCTGTCTCTCAAAAAAAATAAATGAACAAATACTGAAAGGAAGGAAGGAAAGAAGGAAGGAAGGAAGGAAGGAAGGAAAGAAGGAAAGAAAGAAAGGGAAAGAAATAAAGAAAGAAAAGAAAAGAAAGAAAGAAAGTATTTTGCACCTAGCCAAACTTATTTTTATTTATTAAGGTCATCAAAACAAATATGTTTGAAAGTGGAAGCATTCAGAAAATACTATTCCTAGGAGCTATCTCATCAATTTACTTCAAGCCTGAAATAGCCAAAATTATCGAAGTGATCTCCACATGAAGACTGCCGAATTGATTCTCTGGCAGTGGTATATTGATGGGTGTGAAAATGGTGGGAGTTTCCATTCTGGGACAGAGGTGCATTTTATCATTGTAATTTTTCAACATTGCCAGGTCATGGTGTTACTAAAAATCAGACTGATTAGAGTCAGTTTCATCATTGTGTACGTTCTCTATAAATAACGCACCGACTTCTTACTTCTACACCCAGGGCCAATCACTCCCACCAACAAAATCTGATACATCTCATACTTCAGACAGTCCTTTGTAGAGTTTTAAAAAGAGAGAGAAATATATAGAATATGCTCATTAACTGGAGGTAAAACTCTCCTTACTTTATGGGCTCTGCCCCCCAAAACCAGTGCCCTATTCTGAGCAGTTTACAGGAAATCCTTAAATAATGGAGGCAAAAGAGTATTTACTATATGTTCCACAGCTGTTGGCTTCAGGACCAATTGTCTTCTTGGTAGAAGGAAGCTTGCAAGCAAACCAAACCTTCTAACAAACGTAACCACTTTCATTGGGGAAAAGTAAGATTCTGATTCAAAACGTAAAGAACATAAGGAGATTGCATGAGAAAACCAATAGCTGAGGATATTTATTGCTTTTAGAACTCCGGAAATGTTTTTATATCTTCTACAGAGCACTCTCACAATAAAGTAGGCAGTATTTAATTCACTGTCTTCTCAGCCCCGTGGACCCACTACCCACAGGCGCGCCCGCGCGCGCACACACACACACACACACACACACACACACACACCACTGTAGATAACTACTGAACAAGACATCAGGTCACTCCTGTGTTTCTCTTCAAAGTGACGACTAATTGGCTGTGTCTTCTTAGGCCAGTTAGCAGCACGCTGGAGTTCCGTTTTACCATTCGTAAAATAAATGAAGTTTGGAATAGATGATTTCTAGCATCTCTATGTAAGCTGAGCAGAAGTAATTGCGTGGGGGAGCAGAGTCAACAGATCAGGTGAGGCCGTGAGATGTAATAGTGAGTTGCATATGGTTACAGAATCAGGTATACAATCTAGAACCACCCATTTGATATCTTTCAGCTTAGTTATAAAATAAGAACAAGTGACTTTACAGAGTTGGGCGACAGGTTTAACAATCTCCTATAAAATGCTAGATATAGATTAATGTTATTAAAACAGATATATAAGAAACATTTTTTTTTAATGTTTATTTATTTTTGAGACAGAGAGAGACAGAGCATGAATGGGGGAGGGTCAGAGAGAGGGAGACACAGAATCTGAAACAGGCTCCGGGCTCTGAGCTGTCAGCACAGGGGCCCGATGCGGGGCTCGAACTCACGGACTGCGAGATCATGACCTGAGCCGAAGTTGGCGCTCAACCGACTGAGCCACCCAGGCGCCCCAAGAAACATTTTTAAATGTCTATGCTACATCGAGGCATGTGCTAAACTTGGAGCTGTAAAATACAGAAATATGCAGAATTCCAACTGGGGAAACTGGTGAGAGAAAATAAAAAGAAATCCTCATCCGCGCTGTCTGATTTCACTCAGTTAAGAAATTCTAATTACCTTCTTGCTTTCCCCTTTCTTTTTCTGCTGCCCCAAACTGGAAGGTTATTACTTTTTCCCCTAAAGCAAAGCCGACTCCTTGAAGAATTGGCTTCTTCTGGGGACCAAGGTCTCATCAACTCTAGTTAGTTCAAAGCCACTCCGGCTTCACCAACTAAAACCAGAAGTTATTTTATTGTGGTGAACTTGAATGGACCATGCACACATTTCAAGCAACACTTTGCCCAATTTTTTTCCATGTACCAAAAAGCCAGGCGTTCTAAGCATTTCGTGTGAGTCAAAAATGGCTTGCAAATAGAAAACACAACCACCGCAATGTTTTGCCTCTAAGAAAACAGAGACAAACTGGGTGGGCAAGGAATATACGGTAGATGAGCTGAGAAGTGAAAATCGTGACTGACTCATGTGTCTTGATTATCAGCCTGTGATCCCGGCTGCATGTGAGGTTTCATAACTCTTGAATGAAGAAGTTGATGTAAACAGTGAGGAGATGGTAAGGTAAATATGAAAAGGTAAGAAAAAGTATGGTTTTTAAGTGTCTCAGTAAGCCAAGTCTTACAAGGGACCACCACATTGAAGTTCTTTCTGGAAGCAATACGGTTAACTAAAATCTGGCTCCAGGGCCAACAGCTTAATGTAAGTTATATTTCAGAGGCTGGCAACTGGGCTCGGTGTTAATCACCAGGGAAACAAGATAAAATCAATCACCAGATAAAATTAATGCCTAGTCATTGCTATATCTTTCCAATCTCATGCACAAAGACAGATTTAAGTTTGAAATATGCCTTCAGTGGAATATCTGTTTTCAGAGGGCATATATGAATATGCACACGTGGAGAGCAGACAATGTGAGAAGTTAGTGTAAGGGATGTTAGTGTTGATATTTTTAAGTATCTTCAAATTATGTTGATTTTGTTAATGGCAATTCAAATTTACATTAGTTGATCACTTAATCCATAAAAGGGCTTTGAAGCAGAGCCTTTCAAATATATTTCTCAGAGCCAGCCTGCTTTATGAAGGCATATCTACAGGTTCCCTAACTTATTATGTATCCCACAGACCCATCTTCAAATATTTTTTGAAGATAAAAATAAGACTTCATCTATCTCTCTCTTTCTGCCACTCCTCTGCTCATTCTCTCTCTCTCTCTCTCTCTCTCTCTCAAAATAAATAAACAAACTTTAAAAAAAATGGAGGGGGCACCTGGGTGGCTCAGTGGGTTAAGTATCCAACTCCTGGTTTCGGTTCAAGTCATGATCTCATAGTTTGTCTCCACGTTGACAGTGTGGATTCTCTCTTTCTCTCGCTCTCGCTCTTGCTCTCTTTCTCTCTCTCTCACAAGAAATAAGTAAATAAATAAAAACAAGATTTTTGAAATATTTGGTATCCAGTGTCCTTTCTCTAATATGATAACTCAAAGAAGACAGGGGCGCCTGAGTGGCTCAGTTGGTTAAGCATCTGAGTCTTGGTTTTGGCTCAGGTCATGATCTGGGGTCTGTGGGTTTAAGCCCAACATCGGACTCCATGCTGATGGTGTGGAGCCTCCTTGGAATTCAATCTCTCCCTCTCTTTCTGCCCCTTACCTGCTCATGCTCTGTCTCAAAATAAATAAATGAATACATACATACATACATATAAATAAGTAAACGTAAAAATACTGAAACACTTCTGTAAATTTAGAGTGACCATTTATATCCCATCCTTAAATATGCCTGAGAAAAATAATGCAATGGAAGACAATGTGCAATGCTTGCAATTCAAACAGAAGAAACTTGGACTTTGGACTGAGTAGTTCACTCAGTTCTGTAAATTGCTGGGATTTTATTGCCACTTGATTCAGTGGTTGGAGACTTTTTCCAAAAAGCATGTGATGGGAGGTCAAAGGGTGAAAAAGTCAGTCAAAATATAGTGGAAACTTCCAGAATTTTTGAGGTTATTAATTCTATCAAGTTGCAATAGAATAATTAAATTCCCACCGTGACAAAATTTTAAGAGATAATTCTAATGCGAACATGAATGTTTCCATTCGGCATTTCCCCTCTAGGCTCCTGAAAATTTAGGAGAATTAAAAGGGCGAAATAACAAAACATGTACACCAATGTAAACGTTGACAAAACTAGAGATAGATTCCAACCTAACTGCAGGACTGCAAAAACCAGTTGAACCT
The DNA here is from genome assembly GCF_018350215.1 of Panthera leo. Lineage (NCBI taxonomy): Eukaryota > Metazoa > Chordata > Mammalia > Carnivora > Felidae > Panthera > Panthera leo. The sequence goes on from NC_056679.1 coordinate 224,297,192, forward strand.
ACGTGGTGAGAAGTGGAGAGAGGCTGAGGAGAAAGGCCAGCGCCTACAGGTCTCTAGAGAATGAACAAGAATGTATTTCCTGGCTCTGAAACAACACAATGCAAAAGCCATGTGTTGTGTCTCTGAACCAGGAATGACAGTGGGGTGAGTAACAGAAGTACTCTTATTGCCAGTATATTTTACAAGTGCAGAAGAGATAGTGGAAAATCCATACTTACTTACATGTAAGTTAAATTTGATATACATTTATTTATAGTATGCTATATTTAATATATATTTTAATAAGTTATATTTCATATATACTTAATATATTTAAGTTATTGCTTAGCGAAAGACTTTTGGAAATAGTCCGTCTTCGAAAATTTTGGAGGAAGAGATCCTTAACACTTTCCTCCTCCTTACTGTGTGACAAGAACCTCTAACAAACAGCTGGTCTAGGGAGCCCAGTACATTCAATAGTAAACAATTCAAAGGGGTTGATAAAATATCTATGTAAAAAATGTTTTATGAATAAAGGAGGCAGAAGAGTGTGACTTAGTAACAGATATGGAACTACACACTGGATATGTATTGCCAGGCAGGAAATCATTTGAATCAATTGAAATCATCTTTCCCCCATGAAATATAAAGCAATCAATTCTAAAAAGTGAGAATACAAAGCAGAAATGCAAGGATGCATGGAAGAGTTGGAAATAGCAGGAGTCGAATTGGAGCTGGCAGAATTCAAGAGAGAAATATAGGAAAAAGTAAAATTATCACAGAAATGGAGTAACATCGAAGCGACCATGGATGAAGGAGACATTAAGGAAAGTATAAGAGACGTAGAAGCTAGAAACAAGAAAAATAAATAAAATGTGTTGGGAATAAATATTTCTAACATTTTTTGAGAGGAAATTATAGTTATAAAATATTAAGTTGATTCACTATATGTATAATTGGAATCCCAAAAATAAAATCAAGCTATTAGAATAAAATATTTATAATTCAGGACCACTTTCTAAAATGAAAGACGTCTTCATACTCCACAGAAGGACATCCAGTATGTCAGAAAAAATTTAAAAACGACCCACACTTGTTAACACTGGGATACGTATTACTTAAATTTTAATCTCCAAAATTAAGGAAGGAGTCTTATGGGCTTCCAGGCAAAAATACCAAGGGAATAAGAAAATCTGACTCTGCCAGCTTCATAGGAAAATCAAAGAACAGGTGACAATGGAATCATAGTTATAAGATCTTTAAGAAAAGAAAATGTGAGCCAAGGACAAACTAAATAGTCCTCAAAAACAAATGCTATGGTTGAATAATTTTGAACATGTAAGCTTTTCTTTGGAGAAAACTACTACAGAACCACCTTGGCCAATCCAAACATTTTTGGTGAAACTGTAAGAAAATTTAGTGCCAAGAGATCCACACTATGGAAAATGTTAAACGAAGTTCTTCATGCAGAAGAAAAATAGCGTTAGATGGGATCTTGGGGGGGAAAAAATAGTTCCAGAAATAGCAAGTTTGTGGGGAAGGTTAAAAAAGATTTTTTTGTATTTTTAAATTTCTTTAAAAGCCAAAGAGTGATTTGAAGCAAAATTATAACGATGTATTCTTATATTTATATCATATATAGAAATAAAATGGAAGATGAAAATATATGGATGCGAGAGGATAAGTGGAAGTAAAATATTGTATGGTTTTTACATTATACGTGAAGAGCCATGTTATTATTTGAAGACAGATTATGCGATAAAATGTATACTTTTAACTTAAGAGCAACAACTAAAATTTCAAAAAAAAAAAAAAAGAAGGCTTTTAAAAGGCAATATTGGGGGTAAAATAGAATATTGGAACATGCTGAAGTATAAATCTAAAGAAGAAAAGGAAAGAGAGAATAAATGTAAAGAAAGCAGATAGACAACAAGTAACCAAATGTTATAGTGAAATCCAACCATACGATACTTACATTAAGTATAAATGGAGTAAACACTCCAACTGAAAGACTGATTTTTTCAAACTGAATGAAAAAGAAAAACCCAACTACATGCTGTCTAAAAGAATCCTAATTTAATGTAAAGACTAAGATAGGCTAAAATAAAAAGGAAATTATGTAAAACATGTAATAGTAACATGGAATCACAATAAATCTGGATAGCTGTATTATTATACCATAAATAAGAGATTCAAATACGATATTATCATAGATATTGAGGACGGTTTTATAATAATAAGTTAATTATTAATCAAGAAGATAAAAATCCTAAGTGTTGATTTATTAATTTGGTAAGACAGCTCCAAAATACATAAAGTAAAAAAAAAAAAAAAAAAAAAGTAAACACTACAAATAAATCCACAATTTTAGGTGGAGATTTCAAAACTTCTTAGCAAATGAGAGAATATGTAGACAGCAAGGATGTAGGAGTCTTAGCACAGTCAACCAACTTGGCTTTAATGGATATTTACAGAACATTCTTCTCAACAATTGCAGAATAAATATTCTTTTCAAGTGCATATGGTATGTAAACTAAGACAAGCAATAATCACCACCATACATAAGTCTCAATTAATTTAAAAGTTTGGTGTTGCACAGAACATGTTCTTTGAAAGCAATAAAGTGAGATTAACTAGGGATATTTGGAAAGTTCCCAAATATTTGTATACTAAATAACACTTCTATATTATTATGCTGCATATCAAACATATACAATGCCTGTATGTCAATTACATCTCAATAAAAGTGGGAAAAAATAATGCTTCCAAATAAAACAGAAAGAAGAAATAGCTGAAGAAATTTTGAAATATTGTAAACTGAATGAAAATTAAAATATAACTCATTAAAAATTATAATTTGTTGCAGTATTTTGCAAATTGGTAGCTTTAAATGTTTGTGCTAGGGAAAAAAAAGGTGTAAAATCAATTGTCTAAGTTGCCATCCTAAAAAATTAGAAATAGAAGTCCAAATTATATCTAATATAAGGAGATAAGAGGGAAAAATATTATTAAAATCAATGAAAGAGAAACTTTTAAAAAGTAGGAAAAAAAGAAAATCCAATAAAATAAAATCAATAAAATCCAAAGCTGGTTCTTTGAAATAAATTTAAAAAAATAATAAATCTCTATACAGTGATCAAGATAAAAAGAGAGAAGACATACATTACCAGTGTCAGGAATGATGGACCATGACTACAAGACATTAAATAGATATAAATATTACATGAAAAACTTTATACCAATACATTAAATGCAAACGTCCAGTGCTGTTTAGCTTATAAGAGGTTAAGATGTAATGTAACATTAGATGTTTAATTTCATAGCTCATGCTCTTAATTACTATACTAATTACTGTCAAATTCATTGCTTTCTTTTAAACGTTTTTGAAGTTATTTGTAATTTATGGGATCACCAACATGGTAGAAAACTTAGTACTTTATTTTACTTATCTAGAAACATGGCTTTAATCATGATATTACTTTTAAATAATACGATTGCTAGGCAATCATATAGGTATCCTAACATTCAATGATCATCCCATGCTTATATCTTCCTGCCAAAATGCAAAGGACGTGAAGAAAGTGAGATGGGGGGGGGGGGGCAAAGAAAGCAGAAGCGGACAAAATATGGGCATTGTCTATTATTAGAAATGAGTCCCCTTTTGTCTGAAAAATTTATTATTAACGTTTACAACTTCCCAACTCAAAAAGGACACTGCAGATAGTCTGTGTCCCCCATGACAATATCTAAAATGTGGTAACCAATTCATCTTAGTATAGACATCTGACTCATTTCAATGGCACTGTTGAAATCACTGGTTTTTAAGACGCATAAATGAATGGATAGCTTGTGCCCATTTAATCAGGACCTAAATTGATTAATTTATTGACTACCATCCCCCTCTGGGCAGAAAAAAGAATTCCTTTCTCCTATCTGTCCCTCAATAAATTAACTGGGACTAATAAGCACTTCTCACATCAGAAGATTTAATTAGGGCAAGAATAAGTAACTGCGAGCGGAAGTGCTAATACACAGAGAGAGGTCAAGGCGTTTTTGTACCATCTACCTAGCTGCCTTCCTCCCACTGCACAGTATGTTAGTTCAAAACCCAATGCGGCAACTACCAAATGCTTTGATTGGTGCCATGATGTAACTATGGCCTAAAATGAGCTAGGAAGTGAGAAGTTTTGCCAGCAAAGAGCCACATCATAAGATGAGATGCCCTGAGTGGTCTAAAATACCACAAGTTAAAAGTGAGATTGCTTTTCAAGACAGGAAACTGAATGTTTTTGCGTAGGGATTGTCGCCTACATGGAGTCTGTGATGAAGTTCAAGGTTACTCAACTGTGAGCCATGGAGAAGCGGAGCACCAGGTAAACCAGTACAATATAAATAAAGGCCTCAAAGCAAATAAAGGCGGGTGATTTCGTAATCAGTGTGTTAATGTGTTGTCAACATCAGGGGTGATATAAAAGGAGAGGTATTTTGAGACCAAAAGCAGAGCACTTTTATCATTGTGGTAGTGGGCTTTCTCTACAGCCGAAGCTTCCCTGAAATGTTTTGTGTTAGTTATTTATGGATGCAATAAAAAAAAAAAAATCCATAGTTCTATAAATTGGAGAAATGCTTGGTAAACTCGTTTTCTACCGCAAGACTCCTCAGAGCTTTTTTGGGTCTGAAGAAATAGAAGGCAGTTCATGAGAACAGAGGTACTTTACGTATGGTTAACCATTTCAGTTTTAAAACATTCTTGTGATATAGCTATTCTCACGATACAGGTTACAAACCGAAGCTCAGGGGTGCCTGGGGGGCTCAGTCAGTTAAGTATCTGACTTCAGCTCAGGTCATGATCACGTGGTTTGTGAGTTCAAGCCCCACATCGGGCTCTGGGCTGACAGCTCACAGCCTGCTTCAGATCCCCCTCTTTCTGCCCCTCCCCTCTCCCTCTTTCTGCCCCTCCCCTGCTCGCTCGCTCTCTCTCGCCCTCTCTCAGAGACAAATAAATATTTTTTAAAAAACAGGAAAGAAACTAAAGCTCAGAAATAGCAACACTCTCATGTTCACACAGCCAGCAAACGGTAAAGGTGGAATTCAGGACCAGGTGTATCTAAAGACCATATTCACTTTGATATCGTAATCTAGCTGCTATAAGTAAACGATTGTAGCTTTGTTTTTATTACTTCTTGGCCAAAGCAATGCTGTTGAAGCATTTGATGTCTCTCCTCGAAACTCTACAACTGTTACTACCATAGCCATCCTAGAGTTAACTGTTCTTAACAACAACAGAACCCATTGCCACTCTGCTGATTATAATTACATGTATAATAAAATATGTATGTGCAAAAAAAAAAAAAAAACAAAAAGACTTCTCAGAGGTTTTAATGTTACTTGTGACCATCCCAGGGAATAACGGATATGCAATTCTTTCTCAGTGTATTTGACTATAGAACATATTTATTTTCTTCACGTCTCTCTCTCTCTCTCTCTCTTTTTTTTTTTTTTGAGATACCTTACTAGCATTTTGGACAAATAAATAAAATCACATGGAAAGATGCTACTAACGAAAATGCTAAGATATTCCATGAACATGAGAACATAAATTATATGAAAATGTGAAAATCCATCAAAATAATAATGTATACAGCACTTTACATGAAAAAAGATTAATTCAAAATGATGGCTGGGTCTACAGCAATAGTTCAATTGAGTGAAGACCTTAAAGGTCATTATCGTGGTTAGTAGAAATAGTTGGCAAATAAAGGATGCCCATTTTATTCTAAAATATGGAAAATCAATATTTTATGTCATAAGTTTTGATTCTCCAGGGTAAGCCTTTAAAAATTGAAATGTTTATTTACGTATAAATTCAGAGCATCAATCTGTACAAAACACCATAAAAGCTGAAATGATAAATAAGATATTGATAAAATATGTTCATACAAGTAGTAACCTGCAGTATTAATATTAAATATAAGCACGTGTGTATTAAAAGTATGTGCACAAATATCGAAGTTGAGGGAAGTGAACAACCAAATAGAAAAATAAACAACGACTTTCAATAGGCATTATTCAGAAAAAAATACAAACAGTTGGCATATGTATTAAAAATGTTCAACCTCACTGGTAATTGCAAAAGGAAAGACCAACACGATCTATTGTTTTTGCTTTTTAACTCATCAAACTTAAAATGTCTGATAATCTAATGCTGATGAGAGCTTGGAAAGCCAGGCCACCTCCACTGTGGAAACAAATTCAAAGTAGTACTTGTTAGGGACCAACGGAAAATCTGGTCTTGATCAACATCTTCTATCAGGTATTTGATGTGATACGTGATAATCTGTTCAAATGAACACTTTTTGTGTAAGACTAGTGGCAAACATGCAGGAGGAAAAAAATTCCTTCACTTCTTACAACCTGTGTATTTTACATTGAAAATGTAAGAAATTTATAAACAGGGGCGCCTGGGTGGCTCAGCCGGTTAAGCGTCCGACTTCAGCTCACGTCATGATCTCACAGTTCGTCGGTTCAAGCCCCGCATCAGGCTCTGTGCTGACAGCTTAAAGCCTGGAGCCTGCTTCAGATTCTGTGTCTCCCTCTCTCTCTGCTCCTCCCCTGCTCATGCTCTGTCTCTCTCCTTCAAAAATAAATAAAAACATTAAAAAAAATATTTACAAACAAAATGCATTTTGGTCCTCTTGATGAATATTTTTGTTACATACTTGGTCCCCTTTGGTCTTCCTACATGGTTCGTTGTTCACCATTCCAAAACCCTTGGAATTTCCTAAGTGTTAAGAGGGATAAAGGTATCTTTTCTGTTAATGAGGTGACCTTGGAAAGCACCTAAGGATGAGAGCTGGTTGCCAGTGGAGCCAACCAGAGAGGGGAGGACTGGAAGTTGAATCTGTCACCACTGGCCAATGATTTGTCAACCGTCCCTATGTCATGAAGCCTCCATAAAAACCCCAAAGGATCGGGTCTGGAGAGCTCGCAGGTTGGCGACGTGTGGAGATTAAGGGAAAGTGTTGTACTTGGAGAGGACGTGGACACTCTGAGCCCCTTCCCCCACGCCTTGCCCGAATGGATCTCTTCCATCTGGCTGTTCCTGAGTTATATCCTTTTACAAGAAACCTAGTAAGTACAATTTTTCTCGGAGTTCATGAGCTGCTCTAGCAAATTATACAAACCAGATCTGATGCTATCTCCAGGTAGATAGTGTCAGAATTGGGTTGAATTATAGCATACTCAGTTGGTGCCAGAGCATTGCTTGTTGGAGGTATGGGAACCCCCACCCCTACCCCACCTCGTACAATGCACACACACACACACACACACACACACACACACATACACAGTTGAAATTGGGTCCAGGAACCCTATTTGTGACCAAAAATAAAGATAAATGCATTGAAGGAGTAAATGTTTTCTGAAAATTATAATTAAACAATCTTTCAAGATGAAAAACCGTGACTACAAATTTTAATAATCAAACCCTGGGATTTCTCAGAGTAGAACGTAGCTGTAGTGTAAAAATGCATAGAAACACAAAATTGTCATTTTAATTCATTTCCAAACAGAATGTTCACTACTAAAAACACAGAATAAGAATATAGCTAATAAGAATACAGCTAAATATACATTATATGACACTATATTACAGCAAATCATACTTTGTGATATGCCTTCATAATATAAGCGCTTTAGTTCATGTCTCTGAGAAGGCGCTAACTTTCTGGAAAGTGCTATTCTGTAGAACACAGGTTTTAAAGTCCTTAAGGAGAAGATTCAAATGTCGGTCCCATCATTTACCAACACAGTAACCTGAGTATTCTGCTTGTAGGGGATTTGCGCCTGGAATTTCTTTTATCTGAAATGTTCCTACTTAATCATCACCATGGTTCTGTACCTCCCTTGACTCAGATCACTGTTTGGATCCTAGCATATTAACCCCAGTCACCTGTTTAAAATAGCAACACTGACTTTTATGTTATTACCCACCATTCCTTGCTCTGCCTAAATTTTCCTCTTAATCCCTACTGAGGCCTAGAAGCTATATCCGTTTTTGTTGGCTGTCTCCCCTGCTAGATTGTAAACTCCATGAGCTTAGGGATTATGCATATCTGTGTTCACGGCGTAAGGTTAAGTAAACATAGCAGGCATCCAATGACTATTTGTGGAATAAATGAATGAATGCGCAATAAACATGAATGAATGAGCTCTGAGCCTCATTTTTCCCCTGTATAAAATCAGGATAATAAATAAGTATTTCCTGTAGTTGTTTTGAAGATGTTTAATCATGATTAAATGTTTAGCACAGTTTCTGGTACACAGTCATTATTCAACATGTTGTTGACATTTTTATTTCTTATCTTGGTTTTTGACAATTTCAGTCATTCTCCTTTTTGAAGACTCAACCTCATGAAGATGATTTTAATGCTTCTTAAAGACTGCTCTCTTCTCCATCTCTGACTATCTTTGTCACTTGATTTTATATATGATTGTCTTCAAATTTTTAATTGCTGTAGGCCCTCAATAGGAAATTATAATAAAAAGTATTTGGGGAAGTATAATTTAAAAGGCTATAAGATAAAGCCATTTACTCACTGTTGTTAAAATAAAGATTGCCGTGACCAAAGGATACAGTCTGTTCATATGAACGACAGTACATTTCTTTGATAGAATCATGTTCTATCAAATTACAGGAAATCATTCCAAAGTACACAGAAGAACAGGTTTTACAAAATGTAAAGTTTGGCAAAAGTTGCTATATCAGATCTTGATACACTAGTGGATATCTTTAATGTTCCTGGCAATGTTTTTTTTTGTTATTGTTGTTCTCTAACAATTGCCTTTATGGCGAAAATAATCAAAATATAAATATTTGTTGTTGCATTCAAGATGTTGGGAAGTGTCCAAGGACAACTGGATACTTGTACTCATGTAAATCATTTCAGTAAAAATCATATACCAGTAAAGGGTAATCTCAGACCTTGGGGACAGTTGACTTGACATCACTTTGTATTCCAGTAATGAACCCTGAGAATTAAGCCACCCTAGAGAGGCTTTATCAACTCCAACTGACCCTGACTTTGGAAAGCAGCTATTTCCTTTCCAACTCAGTCTCCTCATCACTGAAATGTGGGCCCGTTAGCTAATCATCACTTCTTATCTAGATCTATGACCCCTTCGTTTATGACTTGCTTTTATGGCTCCATGAAGAGAACACTCAGTTCTGCGAACCACAAGCAAACCCTCACTCAAACTTTGGGAGTTTTTCTTGAGTGATTGATTAACCTATATAATCAAGGAAAGACTATCTTGTAAAAGCAGCTGTCTTATTTTTGAAAGTTTTAAGTGAAAGTATGTATTTCTCCTCTAAGAAATATTTGAAAATGTACTTCCTCTTTAATGCATCTTAGTTATATCACGTTAATCAGAATGACCTCTCCTGTTAATTCCATGTAGTATTTAAATGCATGCGCCAGTCGTGTGGAACATAAATGACCCTGCTTTTTTTTTTTTTGTCTGTTTAATCCTGATTATATTAGCTCAATAAATCATTGTTTACAGGCATATTTTATGACAATGTGAAATCTCCACTCAAACACTGAAATAATGGGGTTCCTTTGAAGCTAATATTGACTCAATGCATAAATCTTATAACCATCTTAAAGATAATCACATGTCTTAAAGCTTGATATTAAATGTCTCTTTCAAAATCGAATGCTCATTTTCAAAAAAGCTTCTTATGAATTCAACAGGAAACATTTGCCCGAACGTATTAATTATCCTATTAACTCTTAGTAAAACTTTACGGCAACAAGCAGTGTAGGAAAATATTATGAGTGAAATTCCTCCAGTTGCAATGGTTTGCAAAATATTTTTAGCCCCAAGATTTTGGCACTCCGGAGCATATTTTCCCCATTCCCATAAAGAAGAGTGAATAGCAAGTGGACGTTAGCTCCTTAGGGAGGACTGAAGCCCTACTAGAAAAGAGGCTTTTCAGGGGCGCCTGGGTGGCGCAGTCGGTTAAGCGTCCGACTTCAGCCAGGTCACGATCTCGCGGTCCGTGAGTTCGAGCCCCGCGTCGGGCTCTGGGCTGACAGCTCAGAGCCTGGAGCCTGTTTCAGATTCTGTGTCTCCCTCTCTCTGACCCTCCCCTGTTCATGCTCTGTCTCTCCCTCTCTCAAAAATAAATAAAACGTTAAAAAAAAATTTTGAAAAAAAAAAGAAGAGAAAGTAATTTGGGGCAAAGCTTTAGTTGTTCTCCCCAGGCACTAAAAGCACACTGACGTGAGCAGCTTCGAGCCCCGCTTCTGGCCTCCCTCGCCTGTGTTCTGAATCACTGGTTGCCTGACGACACTGCATTTTCCACGATAAGCCAGAGCCAACCCCACTTCTTCCCTTGCCAGAAGTCACAAGTGAATTTCATAAAACGCTACAAACCACCGCTTTCATTGCTGTGTCTGTCTTGTATTCCTGGCTACTTCCAACAGTCACCGAGCAGGCAACCTTTCTACCACATATCCCTCTCCCTTGTTGTTTTGTCTTAAGGTGACATTTGCACCTGGTTGGTGTTTTCTGAATGTTTCATGGGGCACTGAGGGTAACGATTGCTCCTTACCACATAGCAATCATCGTAATGGAAAAGCCTTGTGTGTGTGTGTACTTTTTTTTTTTCCATCCTAAATGTTCATTTACTTATATGACTGGAAGAAGCATCTTCCAAAATCTGAGACTTCCTAACAGCCATCGGAATCAAATCCTTCCAAAGCCTTAAGGCGCATGGGCAAGATTTTTAACTTTAAAGATTTTAACAGATGTACTTCTATTCACATAATATGATATGCATTACAATTTTATTTTATAAGTCCTAAGTCATTTTTCCAGCTGAGTGAGAGCATGATCAACATGCTCAAGGGATGGATTAAAGGGATCATTTTCAAGTTCAATCCATTTGTCTTCCTTTAATAATATTCGTGTTTCTCCCAACAAAGCTCTCCTTTCTTATATATACAAACTGTCCTATTTTTATAGTCTCTAAGACCCCCAATTAAATGGCTCTTGAGCACTTAAGATTATGTTTTAATGAATTACTGTATACATATTATCTCTTAATTAAAGTCACCTTAACAAGAGAACATTTGCTGAACACACATATTTAAAAAGAAAATAGGATTTATTCTTTTTTATTGAAGTTATAGAAGCTTTTGTTCTATATTGAAATTAACATGTTACAATACTTTTCCACTCTTGTTCATTCTGTTCGTGGCCACAGTGATTTGATTATTTCACACCCAAACCAGGAATATCAGGGATTCTCAGCAATATTTCAACCTGGATGAGAAGAGTTGTTAAGTGTTTTCTCTTTTCCGGTAAAAAAAAAAAAAATTTCCAAACTTGTGAATCTGGGCTATAGCTGTAACTACTGTTGAATATAGTTTTAAAAACTATATTGAGACAAGGCAATTAGATGTTTTTCATCTTTAGAAAAAATACACATAGGATTTTTTTACTTCTTTTTTTTTCTAAAAAAAAAATAGTTACTGATCTACAGGTACATTCTATGAAATAGCTACCAGTACTCATGAAAACTGCTGAGGTCATTGAAAACCAGGAAAGTCCGAGGGGTACCTGGGTGGCTCCGTTGGTTAAGCAGCTGACTCTTGATTTCAGCTCAGGTCAGGATCTCATGGTCATGATCTGACCATAGTGAATTCAAGCCCTGCATCCGGCTCTGTACTGGGTTTGGAGCCTCCTTAAGATTCTCTCTCTCTCGGCCCCTCCCACACCTCACAAAACAAACAAACAAACAAACAAACAAACAAACAAAAAACAGTAAAGTCTCAGAAACTGTCAGCCAGGTAGAGACTAAGGAAATACGGTGACTACATTTAATGTGGTTTCACGGACAGGCTCCTACAACAGGAAAAGGATGTTAAATAAGAAACTAAGGACATTTAAATAATCTGTGGGGTTTAGTCACCAATAATGTAGGAATATTGGTTCATTAATTTTGGCAAATGCAACATGCTAATGTACAATGCGAATAGCAAGAGCAACTGGGTATGGGGTATACGGGAACTCTCTGTACGACATTCTCATTCTTTCTGTAAATCCGAAACCACTCTAAACATTTTTTTCACGTTTAGTTTTTTGACAAGACTCGCTGCTAACTTATGAACTGTACTATCAAAATGCATTACCATCCAAGAGCCTGGAGGGGACCCCATGCAATATTGATTCTGTCATAGGAAGTTTCTCTCTTGTCCCGCATATTTGACAATGGACATCACCAGGGCCTGCCTTGTGCTACCTGGCTTTGGCTGCTGCTTAAGTATCAGAACCCATTCATGACCCTGTGCCTTATGTGGCTTGCAGATGAGTAGTTCCCAGGGTCTACCTTACCCAGTGTAACATAGAATATCTTTGCCGTCTAATAGAGGATGTGCTTTGTTTCTCGCAAAAAAAACTTCTTACCGTAATAATAAAGCCGTTCTAAACATGATACAAGTATTGGGGAGTTTGAGTTTCTGGTTACTCACAAGTCCTCAAAATGTACAATGTTTTGAAATCCTAGGGTGTTGAAAAAAGTGTAGCTCACAATTATTGTGCAAATATACCCAAGAATTTAAATGATCTTAATAGATTCTGTTACATAAAAAGAATTAAGTCTCGCTAACTAACCCTTTACCACCGTATTTAAGTAGTTCTCTATGTGATACATGCTTTCTGCTTATTATTATTATTATTATTATTATTACTAATTACTATTCTTGAGGACCTACAGTAACCTACACTCTGAAACTACTCTAGTCCACTACTAAAATATAGCTATTCTGCTGTCCTTCTTGAACACCCATGTGTTTGTGGGGGTCTCCCTACTCTCTGGTCGGAATTGAAATGTTTCCAGTATTTTGGGAGTTCTGGGAACTGCTCAGTTTAAAATTCCTTGGGAGTGGTTCTCTGCTTACCTGCTTGCTCCCACTTGTGCCCTGATAATCTAACACAGGCTGGACCATTTTATTCCTTTGACTGCTTTCGTTAAAGCCTCCGTGTGGCATCCTTCCACCTGGATAAAGTTTCGTCTTATATGCCCACAGGGCAGCACGGCGCAGGTTTTTCTTTCTTCTTCATTTTTATGTTTTGCTGTACTTTTTCCTAGGAATTAATTATATTCTTTTAGGGATTATTTACAAGTTTGCATGAACTTCTGTATAAGTTTAAGGACTCTTTTCCTGGTCCGAGAGTCTGAAGTTACTTTTCCGTGTTTCTTTTTAATTCTAAAGGTGTCCAAGTTTTATGTCGTTGCATTTTAGCTCGTGATCTATTCGAGTTCCTTTTTGTATAAATGAGCGCGACTCAGGTCAGTGCTCATTTTGTTGCCTATAAATGTTCTATTCCTTTTTGAAAGGTTGCCAACCTTTCATTAATTGCTTGTACCTTATTGAAAAGTTGTTTGTAAATATTGCTGTGGATCTGCTTTTGGATTCGTGAGTCTCTGCCATTGGTCCAGGTGTCTAACTCCACCAAGATAAAAGTCTCAGGGTCCTACTCACTCTTCTTCGGTACCTCCTCAGTGGGGGAAGGGAGGGCAATGAGCTAGGGAGAGGCCCCTCATTATAGGCCAGCAGGATTGGGGTTCTAGGCACCCCACCCCGTCTTTGCTGGCTGGTGTGGGAGTGGGGCACAATTTATTTCTGTGGTGATTGGGTCCAATGGGTTTATTACTATCTACAATTTTTTCATTTCTCTAGGTTGCCTTTCACCGTCCTTTGGCCAGAGAGAGCGGAATTTTGCTGAGACTCTTTTTTTGTGCGTGCCTGTTGGTGTTTCCGAGTTGCTGGCTTCTTTGGGATGTAGGAGGTAAAAGAAACCCCAGGAAACTCACCACTATGTCATTCCTCAGGCCCGAGGTCTTTAGTTAGTCTGCTTTGTTTCTCTGCACTTTCCAGAGTCTTCTTATGCTTGTTGTATATACAACGCCCAGGGGTGTTATTTACACACAATGAGGGGAATAGAGAAAAGTATGTCTACGCCATCTTCTCACAAACTGAAGTCTTTAATTCTCAGTCTGTTACCTCGGGTGCCATCAAACACCTTCACAGAGTCGAATTGCTATGTATTTTTAAATTTCTTTCTTTTTCTTTTTTTGTCCAGCTGTCTGTGTGTTTTAGCATGCGTATATTGCAAACAATAATTCTGTTTGGCACATTACTGAAAACATCACGGTTATGTTTCAGGAAATACCCAGATAAATTTTCCTCTACTTGCACAATTTCATTCGATCAATCATCTGTTTCATTCCTCATCTATCACCCCTGACTAATAGTAGACATTTAGAAAATATGTCTTGTGGGTGCCTGGGTGGCTCAGTCGGTTAAGCATCTGACTTCGGCTCAGGTCATGATCTCACCTTTCGTGAGTTTGAGTCCCGCATCAAGCTCTGTGCTGACAGCTCAGAGCCTGGAACCTGCTTCAGATTCTGTGTTTCCCTCTCTCTCTCTCTCTGTCCCTCCCCCACTCACGCTCTGTCTCCCTCTGTCTCTCAAAAATAAATAAATGTTAAAAAAAGTTGTTTTTAAATATGTCTTGAATAAGTAGTGGAGGAATAAATGCTTCCATCAAAACAGTAACACCTAGCCACGGGGTTGCCTTTTAAAATCAATTATTCATGATATCCAGTAAATGTTTCTTTTTGCACCTTTCCAAATCATCTGGTATTCAGATAATTGGTGATTAATATTTAAAATTAAGCAAAGGGCTAATCGATATTTAGCCTATGGTTCACAGCTTGCACGATGTCAGCATCTCAGAAGTGTTTGGTCCATCTTTCTACTTCTTGTCCCCACCCATCTCTCCCCAGTCTCCACATAAACACCTAATTAGTTCAATCTCAGGACTTTTCTGTTTCAAAAACTTTGTTCTCTATGTTGTCTCCGTGACGGCAGCCAATCTAACTGCCCAATCTTTAAGGCTTTCCGAACTCTAGCCCCCCATGCATTTCTATGCTTTGTCTCTCATTTCTCTCTCTTGCATTAGCCAGCAAGGACTGAGTGGGGTGTCTCGTAACTGTCTCCTACATAGGCTAAAGCTAAGTAAACTGTTCCTTAAATCAAACCATGTCAATTATAAGTCCTAGGTCTCACCACGTCAGACGAAAAGTATAGCCCCAAATCCTTTTCTTTCCTCAAAATTACTGTGAGGTCCTAACATTCCAATTTTTTTTTTTTATAAAATGACGGTCTACTTCTTCAACTCATTTCCTCAAAACATAAACATTTCCTTGGAGGCTGTTTCACCAATACTTTGAGACAGTTAACTCAATTTCTTCGGTCCCAGCCTACTAACCTTGCCAAAATGTCCACACTCATGGTGCTGCTGCAGTTTCCAAGACCTCCATTTTGTGAGACGTAGCTTTTCTCAGCCTTTGACTTCCGGTGCCAACTCCTGTTCCATTAAGGTGTATAAGGGAGGGGAAGAAATGTGCTTCTCTATCAGTCAACGCCCACAGAAGCCATCCTCCCTTTTAAAAGCTGTCTACAGCACAACTGAAGCCAAGTAGTACTTTTGACAATATTCCACTAAAATATCATGGGTTAAGGGTAGGGTTTACACCCCAGAGAGATGGCTTACATGTTCCTTCTCTAGCCAACCCTGGACTAAAGTTTCTATGTGGTTACTCCTTCATCTTGCCTTTGCCTGCAGGCTTATTTCCATGTGTAACTTCCTCATCTCCATCCCTCAGGTTAGGTCTAGTCTCACTCCTCTTAGAGTGTGACAGAGGGATAGTTGGAAGGGGGAGGATTTTAGCTGTAAAAAAGAAATAAGCTCTTTTTTTTATAATTTGTAAGTGGAATAGAACTTGGATGTTTTTATATTTAATTACAGAATTAAGATGTATGAAATCAGTAAATTCAGAGGAACATGGCCACATGCCATTCAGTCAGACATTGAAAGAAATGAGCAGGAAGAGAGAAAGTAGCTGTAGAATTTTTGGGTTTTGTTTATTTGTTTTCTTTTGTTTTTCTGTTTTTTTTTTCTTTTTAAATCCTGCAAACACAAGATTGAAGTGAGCGCACAGTTAGAGGAAAGAGGGTCTGGCAAAGACTAAAATGGCAGTCACCCAACCGAGTTGTCTCAATGACCACAAACACCACCAAGGTCTCATGCGTGGTGGGGGGACAGAATATGAAAATAAAACCAATAACTACTTGAAGTAGAGTGAATTTGGATAGCTCCATCTTGATGGAAGATCTAGGTAGGTGTTTGGGAGTTATACAAATAGGACACAGGACGAGACCTTATGCAAAAGGTGTGGGTGGTCAGTTCGTGGCTTCTGCAGTTCCATGGTGAACCACACTCTTGCTCTCTGCCTATCATGTCTCCTGCTGGTATGGTTATGTCCAGGGCAGGTAATACAAGGGTCATAGTTTGTGTATTACATTCCCTCTCCTCCTGCTCAAGACAGCACAGAGTGAGGCAGGGGAGACTGGAAGGGATAGACTGATGAAGCAATGGATAATTATTTTGCTATTCTCATGGAGACCACTCCCCTTTACCTATTTCTCATTTCTTACTTTCAAATTAAGCTTTCCCAAGAAAACTGAAAATAAAAGTGACCAATTCCTTGAAGGATCACAACCCACTTATACCCATAATGGTGATGAAAAACATATCTGGAGGGGCACCTGGGAGGCTCAGTTGGCTAAGCGTCCGACTTCGGCTAGGTTCTGATCTCGCGGTTCAGGAGTTCGAGCCCTACCTGGGGCTCTGTGCTGACAGCTCAGAGCCTGGAGCCTGCTTCAGATTCTGTATCTCTTTCTCTCTCTGTCCCTCCTCTGCTCACACACTCTGTCTCTATCTCTTCATCTCAAAAATAAACATTAAAAAATTTTTTTAAAATATTTTTGACCCTGAGAAATTACCTAAAAATAAAAAATATTCTTATATGTTCTAAAAGACAGCTCTCTGTTTCATCTATAATTAACTTGCTATGGTCACAGACTCAGTGTCTGCTTTTAATCACTGCTCTGGAATCCTAGAAGGAACAATAAAGTTGAAGTTAGAGACTATAGTTGAAATCTGACATCGTTGAAATCGTGTTTAACAATGCTAAATTAATATAGACTTTCCTCAATTTAGTCAATTATTTGATTTGCCAAAATTGAATTTGAAATGAGTTGGAAATGGATATACACGAAACTGTGGATATGCCGAATGATAAAGATTCAATTATTTCTTTTGGCAATCTTCCGGCAAATTAGTCTCAAACGAAAATATCAGTCTTTCTTCTCAAGGCTTTATAGATTAGCATTTGAAGTTTTTTTCCAAAAAAAATAAAATGCATTCCATCTGGTATAGAGCTGTCAAATAATGTATTTCCTTCCACATTAAAGAGATAGCAAGCTACATAATTATGACTGCTATAATTTTTCCACCCAGTTCAGAATGAAGTCAAGCTTTTCTCATGTCAGGCAGACAAATGTCTTCAGAGATCTTGACACAGTAAAAATTGGGGAAGTTGTACATCTTCTGCAACATTAGTTACTAGCCGTAACTGATTATTATGAGATCAATATGTTGTCCATTTGCTAACAATTGGGTGGATAAGTCTAATTCAGAACTAAAGTACCGGCAACAGCAATCGCTTATGGATACGGATCCAGAGTCTCTTTCTCCAACCAGCTTCATCAAAAGAAAGTGGAAATCTTATTTCTATATGCCACTGCTGTTTCATTCCTCAACCAGCCCCACAGGAAGGTAGGAATGATCAGGTCTTTACTGCCTTCCCTACAAAGGAAATTTATATTAATATGTATTTATTGGTTGACATGTTTGACAAAAATGCTGTTTTACGCAAGGAGTTTCCATCCCTACACAGCCTGCCTCTTATTATTGTTTTGAAATCAATGTAAAATACATAAAATAAATACATAGACATAGATTTTTGTAAAGAATTATAGAACGTATAAAATAGCGGCATTATCCACGCGATTATGGCTTGCGTGTACACCATGGTCCTGTCTCTGGGCATACCCTCATTTGCCATATGAAGCCCTTGGTTGGGATTATAGAGAGCCAATAAGTCATAACGCCCTCATCCCCAAATTCAAAACCTTTGAGAAATACATATAGAAAGAAGTCAGATAGAGATCCAAATGACAGCTCTATTAACCCTACACCCATCAGTCGATGTAGCTTTGCATCTGCAGAGAAATGGATTCACTAATACTCTACCTTTGGACTACAGGCAGTTTCTTGGCGAAGAGAAGCCAGGGGTGTTTTCGTAGGAAATGTCCTTTATTTTCCAGGATGCTAGGGAAATGGAGGTTGACCACACAACGTCTAAGTAATTTCCTCTTTTATTCTTGATTCCAGGGCTTTGAGACTGTTACCCAGGCATTTGGCCTAATCCCTAATTCTGATCTAGAGTTGGCTTGACTTCTAGTTATCTAATGGCTCTGTCTAATCACCTGACTTACAGATTCCAAGCCTCCCTGTGTTGATTCCAATCACTTTGGTCTGTTCTAGTTTTTACTGAATTTCACTAATTTCTTGACTACATGGATCCACAGAATCTTCTTTTTCATGTTGGACTGTGGTTTTCAAAGGTGGTTGCTGGGCCTCTTGGCCCATAGAACTTGATTTTATGATTTACTAAGTGATATTCCTAGTCACCTGCTGAAGTTTGGCCTACCTCTATGCAACCTGAGTCCTGTGTGCGTGTGTGCGTGTGTGTGTGTTTGGATGCATGTGTGTTTATGTGCATGCTTGTGTGTGTGCTTTTTCTGATTCTGTTGTTTGTTCAAGCCCTTATTTTGCTTTTCTCCGAATGCTCTCTTTTCTTTATTCTACCTTGTCACAGTTTGATATTTCTTCACACCCCAGGTAAGGAGGTATCAGATAGTAAAGGCTAGTCATACATTTCGAAATTTAGGATCCTATATTTGTATATGTGTTTACCACCTCCACAACCTTCAAAAATGTGTGATCTTGAACAGGAGACATGTTTCAAACTTCGGTAACTATCTAAAGAAAGTTCTCACAATAAAGTCATAACTATGACATAAACTAGTATAAAAAGTACCTAGCAAGTCAGCAAATAAAGAAAAATGCTTAAGAGGCCCTCAAACATGTTAGAGTTTTAAATTTCCCATAAATGTATGCTATTTACATTCCTTTCTCTCCCCTAAAAATAGATTTAGAAAGCCTGGTTTTTATGAATAATAGTGCATTTTACCTACACTATCCCATTTTTGTCATGTGCCATTTCATTCATTCATCCATGCACTCATTCATTCAAGTAATTTTTGGCTTAGTTACTTCTCATATTGCTTAACATCTTATATATTCATGCCTTATTTTCTCAAATTCTCATTTCCTCCATCTTGTGTAAAACTCTTCTAGTTATTTAATGATTGCACATTCTACTGTCCATGAATGTGTGAAATTCAATGGGTTTTATATCTTTAGGGATCATTTAGATTATTTAGTAAATAAATGATGCTGACCATTACATAAAGATGTGGAAAACGGAATTATGTTAAGATATGCTCCCAAAGTTTTTAGGATAATTTAGGCAAACTACTTTTGCATGTATTTATCAGTCACGGGTGTTACCGCTGAAAGCACAGAGATAGCAGAAAACATTGTAATCCCATACTGATTTCTATCTCTTGAGTATAGCTTACATTACATGTGTAAAAATAATTATGATAAAGTGAATTAAGCAATTGAAAAATGAGAAGTGATTATGTAGTCCCTAAGCAGTCTGAAGATAATATCAGATTAGCGACAAGTGTAAGAGTAGGAGGGACCATACGAATCTTACAAGAAAGATTCCCAGTCCTGGAAATCCTGTTGGACCATCTGAAATGTGATTAACCTACTATAAGTAGTCATAAGATTATATACATGAGTATTTTGTGATTTTAAATTTCTGTTTAAATACATTTTCTCACAAGGCATGAAGTAGAAAGTCACTATTAATGTAATATGGACAATAAATACTGTCCTTATTCCCTTTGTTTCACATGAATACAATTTCATATACAAACCACCATGGACTCAACATAATTTTGGAACCGAGAAAGTTATTTTGGTAATCTTTCATGTGTCGTACAAGTGAAAACTGTATGATGAAAAATGAACAATTTGCACAACGGTAATGATTGCCAACAGTTATGGGGGCCATGATATCAACTCATTAATCCTCACCATTTGCCATTTTCCCGGGGATCAATGGCTTTGCCACTGACCACCGCCACCACCACCACCAACAACAAAATATTGGGGTGGGGGTGCCTCCCATGCCCTTGGGATAAAGAAATTAGGAGATGCAGTTCCTGAATTTAAGTGGCTTACAGTATAGTGGAAAGAAAATAAATACAGCTATGATTGCAATTCAGAGTAATAAATATTATGATTCGGAACTATCCAGGATGTTCTCTTGGCCCAGAGGATAAGGCAAAAAGTTCCACCTGACCCTGCTAAAGAGGGTCAAACCCAGTATGCTGGAAACCTGGTAAACTGTCCCTTCCCTCGTCCTGAGTTCTAGCAATATTCTCCAAACACCCTTTACATCCACTTGCTTTTCTGCAACACTTACATCCATTTCTGATTTTATTGCTGAGCCATTTTTTTTCCTTACAAACACACAATAAAAATGGTTTCCATTTCCTTCTCCCCTCTCATGTAATCATCACTGACAGGAAGTTTTTAATGCTTAAAGTCAGGACTTAAGAAATTTGGCCTGAGAACCAACATGGATTAATCATGTATTTCTCTTGAAAGGATTTCACGAAAAATTCCAATTAACTTGGAGTTTAGATTCCTGCCTCCAGAAAACCAAAAACTGTAATATTTTATCACTGGCAGTTGTTATGTCCTCTGCTTAGCCTCTCTTCTGTGACGGAGAGGGGGTGAGGGGAAGCTGTTAGTTTTGTCAGTGCCTGAAACACAGGTGAGCTCAAAGGACTTTAGTTGTCTCTATGTGGGTTCCCACTATTTTGTCCAAAGATGCAAGTGGAAATAGGTTAAAAATTCAGGTTGACAGATAAGCACATTCAACATTAACATTTTGAAATGACCTAAATAAAATGCCTTTACACTTCTCAATTTTTTTTCACATGTTTTCTCCTAGCTTTTATCAGCTTAGTCGAGATTGAGTAACTGTGAACTTCAAATGTATAAGCAATGCCAAGCTGTCATTAGTGCTTCAAAAACCAGCTGAAGAAGGTATTTTGATGAATGTGTTCCTCTGCTATCTTTGCCCCAAACAAGAAGCTTTGCGTCCTGCTTTAGAAGCAAATTTAGTTGCTACAGATTTCAAAGCTAACAGCTATCTAAGTGACATTATCTAAATAATGGTAGTATCTAAATAACATTAGTATTTCAAAACGGTCAAGTACTTTTAAAAAACACATTTCCTTTGGTTTTTATATTGTTTTGTTAGTTTATGTGTGTTTTTCCTAATGAGATGCCTGATGATTACAGAGTTCTAAGGTTGTAGGGGTAAGGTTTTTTTGTTTTTTTTTTTAAATCTCTCCAGGATATCTCCTCAATAAAATAACCATCATCCTCCATTTCTAAGGGAGGTTAGCTTTCATTGTTAACAGTGTAATCAAAGCTTTAGAGGCAATTGTTTCTCTTTAATGTAAATATCCATGCAGAATTGCAAAAAGCATTGAGAGAACAAACAAATTATTTCAGTAGACAAATGAAAAACTCTTTTACCCACAATGCATAGGGAAATTAATACACAGGCATTTATTTCATCTTTTTAGATGGACTAAAGCCACAAGAGTATGTAAAGTTCTCCCCTAGCTAATAAACAGTAGCTTCATGAACAGCGGGTTGTAATTCAATTAGCAGGGAAAGACTAAAGTAAACAGTTCATCGTGAGACGTGTCCGTGGAAAATATACATAACTTTGAATAACCATAGGTTTTGTGCTTATATATATAGAAACAGCTCTTTTCATGCATAAGTGAAACTTCTGTCTATAGTTGTTAATTTATTATACTATATTAATTATTATTCTATATGTTTTGCGTTCTCACTGGTTTTCAACATATCTTCTATAACTAGTCTTGTTTGTTTGTTTGTCTGTTTGTCTTTCTGCCTATACTTTTTCGCTTCTATTGAGAAACCTGATCTCTCCTTTTAGGGAGCTATTCTTTCAGCACTACTATCTCACTTACGGACTGAAAAGGAGTTGTTATCTTCATGCATGAGCTTGACATTTCTGAGACAAGGACCATTCTGAGAGTCAGCCAGGAAACCCAGTCCATTCATCAGTATCCTTCCCTGCATTTTGACATAAAGAAATCTATTTTCTAGATGGCGAGCCTCCAGTTTCTGACAACCAGGTTTGACACTCTGGAGAAAGCAGATTTGACATTGCAGTGGTTGGTGTAGATAGGACCCCGTGTAAAGGCATACTCGGTCATAAACCTTCCTGAGACAGTTCTGAGGTATGAATGCGTTGCACGTATTTGTGAGTGTATGTTTTGCCACGTTAAATAAACTCTTTAAAACTGAACGTGGAAAGATGTGACCTATTAATTTGATGTGCCCTTTCTGTGCTTCTATACCAGGACCAGCTGTAAGGGAGGAAGCTGGTGAGTGACTTCTCAGATTTCCTGGGCTGACCAGTTGTCCCAAGTTCAGTGACCTCACCGACAAGTCAAGAGGTCTTAGATCTCATTCGCATCCTCTGGCCAGCACTTCCTTAGGGGAAAGAAGGCCCCGAGATGCTGTGCAAAGTTTCATTTCTGCATCTTGCCCTTGAAGCCATTTACCTCTTCTAACATTTCTGTGAAACTGATCAATTGGCATACAAGATAACAAATTTCTGCTAAGGAAAATAAAGGTAATGTCAACGAAGCAGAGATGAGAGACAGAGTCCTGATCCAACTCATGTCACTGTTTACAGTGTCCACAGTCCCTGAGCTATTTTGTCCCCATCTTTCCTACTGACTGCCCCAGCGGTTCCTTTCACAAAGACCACGGCATCTTCCCAGGTAATTGCCTTCATGCTTTGTTTGCGTTGTGTATCTTTAAAAACCAAGAGCCTTGATGGATAGAGGAACTTTCAGTAGAACTGGGATCTTGCAAGCAACACACCCTAGAATGTGAGATGGAGGACAGTGAAGTAGGCTCTAAGGTCGCCGACATTCCGGATTCGTGAAAGAGCTGGTCGGGCCGTGTAAAAGCGACGTGACTACTCTATAACATATCGGTCCTTGGTACGCCGGGCGTGTATTCCTAGACGTCAGAACAAGACAAAACCCCCAGCCGGTTAGATGAGTCCTCAAAATTGTAGCTGCCATGTGCTTGCTGGCTCCTTCTTCAGTAAGATGCTGGAAAAGTAAGACACACTTTGGTTCATGCTCGTCCATCCCAGGGTGGTCAGGAATAGCTTGACAAACAGTCTCTTGTTCAGCCTGACTGAAATCATAGTTAACTAAAACTTGGTTGAAGAGATTAATTAGAAAAAGATACTGGGGCCTAGGTGGCTCAGTTGGTTAAGCGTCTGACTTTGGCTCAGGTAATGCTCTCACCGTTTTCAAGTTCAAGCCCCACATCGAGCTCTCTGCTGTCAGCTCAGAACCTGCTTTGGATCCTCTGTCCAGCCCCATCCCCCCACCCCAACTCCCCCTGCCCCTCCCTCGCTGGCACTCTCTCTCTCAAAAATAAATACACATTAATATATATATATATATATATATATATATATATATATATATACATATATACATGTATATATGTGTGTGTGTGTGTGTGTGTGTGTGTGTGTATATATATACCTGTATATCTTCAGTATTTTGTTTTAAGCTAAGTACACTTTTTTAAAACAACTCAGTTGGTGTCATTTCCACATCAATTCTTTTGCATCAACCAAATCCAATATGCATCATCTAAATTTCTCATTTCTTTAAAGTGGAATATAGATTTAAGTGTACCATTAATCTGAATTCAAGTTGCTTTTAGATATTGATAATTTTTACTCTAATATTTTAGTTATTTTATATACACATAATCCAAGGGTGTTTTGTGTGTGTGTGACTACTCAATCTTTTGGAAACATTTTAGTTAGTTTTCACATAAAGAACAAAGCTCTTTCCTTTTTAGACTCGTGTATCTAATTTGATGTGCATTTATAAATTAATTCATTACAGTAACAAATGAACTGACAACAACAGATTGTGAAAGCACAAACAATTAGGTTTTTAATTACATATGTCAACTGGTGGGAGCAGGGGGGCTCAGGCATTCTAGAATGTGGCCTCTCTGGGCAAACTCACAAGCTGTGGGCATCGGTCATAATGTTTTACAGGGAAAAGATAGAGTAGGGGGTGTATGTATTTGCGTAGGTTGCCATAACAAATAATTGCATCTGAGTGGTTTAAACTACAGAAATGTATTGTCTCTAGGATACCTGGGTGGCTCAATCAGTTAAGCATCCAACTCTTGACTTCAGCTCAGATCATGATCTCAGGGTTCATGAGTTCAAACCCTGCATCAGGCTCTGTGCTGACAGTGTGGAGCCTGCTTGAGATTCTCTTTTTTCTCTCTCTGCCTCTCTCTCTCTCTCTCTCTTTCTCTAACTCTTAAAAGTTAATAAACATTTAAAAGAAGAAAAGAAATGTGTTGTCGCACAGTTCTGAGGGCCAGAAGTCCCAGATCAATATGCTCTTTGGCTGAGAGTAGGCCATCTTCTCACAGGTGTCTTCATAGTGCCATCCCTTTGTGTGTGTGTGTGCGTGCGTGTGTGTGTGTGTGTGTCCTAATCTCCTCTTCGAATATGGAAGCCAGTCAGCTTGGATTAGGTTTCACCCTCATGGCCTCACTTTAACTTAATTATTTCTTTAAAGACCATCTACAAATATAGTCAACAAACTAAGATCCTGCGAGTTGGGGTTTCAACATATGAATCTGGGGGGACAAAATTCAACTCACTGAATTCATAGAGTATCTCTGTTAAAACATACGTAGTTTTACAGTGTTTAAAACAAGCTAGGGCTCCACTGCAGAAACTAATTGTACCACTAAGCATTTCAAAGTAAAGGCCTCAGCCTCTAGATATCCTAGCAAATATAAAGACAGGGACAACTCAAGTTCCTTAACAAAGCTCACTTAAACAACTGCTTATCCTTGATATATTGGCCTCTTGTGCCAAAAGCAAGTTAAGTTCAACTTAAAAAAAAATTTTTTTAATGTTTATTTTTGAAGGAGAGAGAGAGAGTGAGTGGGGGAGGGGCAGAGAGAGAGGGAGACACAGAATCCAAAGCAGGCTTCAGGCTCTGAGCTGTCAGCACAGAGCCCAACGCAGGGGTCGAACTCACAAACCGTGAGATCATGACCTGAGCCAAAGTGGGACGCTCAACTGACTGAGCCACCCAGGTGCCCCAAGTTTAGCTTTTATATTTTGCTTTCAATTAAACCTGTTGTCCTACCTGGAGATAGATAAGCCTACCCTCTTTAGCCATGCTGTTTAGAAAACTAAATCTCTTTAACTTATCTATCACAGTAAAGCTAATCTTTAAACAAAGCATAAATGGAGCTCATGTATTTGTTTTCATTTAGTGCCACCTCTCTCTCCAATAAAACGTGGTACTACCCACTTTCTTACCTTGACACAAACTAAACGTAAATTCAAACTATATACACTAGTTGCTTTTTGTAACAAAGCAGGTGATGCGCATTTATTTTGTTTGAAATTTACAGCAATGGCAACACAAACAAAAATACACCATCTAGAGTCTTATTGGATGATGGATTCCAAAATCTGGGAAAATTTCCATATGCATTTCAAGGAAATTAGTTTCTCAATATTGCCAGTAAGGATTCTTTCCCCCTGAATGAATGCCATTAATTACTGTCAATTCAATACTCAGTTTACAATAATAAACTACTCAATAGAAAGTAACCATTCACATCAGAAATTTTAGTAACTTGAAAGCTAATACATTGCTCTTTCAAGTGAGTTTCTGATCACATTCTATTTTTAGCTAAGGATCAACAGTAATAGAAAATTTCAAACACATTTTCATCAAACAGTGTATGGAATAGAGAAAAAATTCCGGAGATCTCATAAGACAGCATATTATTTTAAAGATAAGAAAGCAGATGAGTTAATTTATCTGTTCAACTTTAACAGTGTAATATATGAAGGTGTTTCAACTTTCCTAATCCAAATGTGTACTAATTTAATAGTTCTTGTCTACCACATTTAAAAAATGTGTTTTTAGATTCATATATATATATATATATATATACACTTTCAGAATGTGTATATATGTATGTATGTGTGTGTATGTATATATGTGTGTATATATATGTGTGTGTGTGTGTGTGTGTGTGTGTGTGCAAATTACATTTGTATCTGAAAGCACAACTTAAAACATAAAATGAGTGTCTTTGGAAATTGCCAGGGAGACACCACAGTTGACCATCAGACGGGAGAACTCGAGTGATAAAAGGGAAAAACCCGGACGGATTGAAGTATGACCATGAGACTAGTCCAATCACACTGCTCCACTGCATGCTTGACGAAGCTGCTGGAAGTGATGCTGGGAACACAAGAAGCTCTTGTGATGGGAATGAATTATCAACCACATTTGGCTTCTTGGTTCCACTCAAATTAGATTAAGCATCTCAGATGGGATGATCCAATTGGCGAAGCTGGGGTAAGCCACTATGTTCTAATGCTATACCACCCTTGTTCATGGCAAGCAGACGTCTAGCATTTTTAGATACCCTAATGGGGAATAAGGACTGATTCCATGAAAACTCAAACTTGGCATGGTCCCTAAACATGGAAAGTGAGTATATGCTCTGGTTGAATTTACGTCAAAGATGCATCTTTGAGGATAGCCTTTTGATTATCCCATATCCGTATACCTAATTCCCATCTTTCTGCTTCTCCAAGAAAGGACTGCTTATCACAATCCAACTATCCCTGATATAACAAAACCAAACCATTTTTTGAAGGAGACAATCTAGATATTACCAGTAACTGCATTCACTACTGAAATCTTGATTTATTGATCTTTTTCTTTCATCAGGTCCCATCTCTGTGGTCTGTCATCTCTGAGCTGCATCAGAAAGTTAACTGTATGTGTCTAGAAAGTGCAACGGCAGCGGGTCTGAGGGCTGGGGATGGTATCTATGCCGTTGCTTCTACATGATCCTCTCCACAAACCTCTTGCCTCTTGGAGGCTCCTTGGCTTTTGCTACATCCTGTGGTTTGTTACTTTGCTTGTTACTTTGCTTCCACGTGTGAAGATTCTAACCATTTGTAGGTCCTGCAGCATATGATTGCACCAACCCCATTTTGCGGTCACAACTCTTTTTCCCTTTGGTAGGCAGAGCCATTCACCTAAGTCTTCATATAACGCGTTTATTTTTCTTTCTTGAGGTGAATAAGAAGCTTCAACTTGCCAGGTTGAAGTGTTAGCTTTCTTTTTATTATTATTATTATTAAAGGTTATTTATTTATTCTGAGAGAGAGAGAGAGGGAATCGCAAGTAGGCGTCACACTATCGATGCAAGCTCCAAGTGAGAAGTGATCTCAAAAACCATGTGATCATGACCTGAGACAAAATCAAGAGTTGGACACTTAACCGACTGAACCACCAAGGCGCCCCTGACATGTTAACTTTTTAATTTAATCAAACCACTGTTGTTCACCAGGTAGAAACATTTTTTTTTTTTTTTAATTTCTTTTGGGGGTAAAAATTTCTAATTAAGAAGATCCCAGGGAATTGAGAAAAGGCATGCTTTTCAAGAAGAATAGATGTAACAATGAGAAATATTGTTCTATGATTCCAAGTATACATGGCACCCTATATGATGACATCCAAATTTCATAATGTTTTTTTTACCCATCTAGCTCTGCAAATATTGGTGAGCCATCTCGCTGTTTTGTGTAAAGGGAATTACTTCTATTTAACGAGATACATTACAGGGCCAATGAGTAGTGCCATAAGTATCGGACCCTTCCTTATTATTTTGTTTGAGGGTGGGTTTCTTGGCTAGTAGAAAGATTATGTGATAAGTTCTAAGGAACTTGTGTTTTTACCGAGGGTGTGTGTGTATATATATATGAACATGAATATAAACATAAACGTATCTGTAAGTTCTTGATTGAGGTTGGTGAGAGGAAGAAAGATGCTGTGAAGAATGGAGACAGCTTCAAATATGCATATCTAGCATAGAAATATT
Source organism: Panthera leo (assembly GCF_018350215.1). Taxonomy (NCBI): domain Eukaryota; kingdom Metazoa; phylum Chordata; class Mammalia; order Carnivora; family Felidae; genus Panthera; species Panthera leo. Next base: position 224,325,401 of record NC_056679.1, read on the forward strand.
CAAATAGAGGAAAATGTGTGGATTTTGGAGATAATACTAATGGAGATAATGCTGATGGTTTATCAAATATATTCACATATAAATAAGAAGAATGAAAATGCCAAAGCTGTCTCACTTGGATGATTGATGCAGCCATAGTTCCCTCAGTCCACCAATCTGTTACCAACAATTGATTGGTCAATTTGGTCCAATTTGGTCTGATCTTAAATTTAAACAAGATTTTATCAAGGGTCATGTATGTTTGCAAACAATACAATATCTAGCAGTTTTAAATGAAAGCAAAATCAAAAATTAATATAAAAATGAAGAAAATCTGCATTGTAGCTTAAGACAATAAATGTGTTTATTTAAAACACAAGGTTTATCTTTATCTCAAAACTATAGAAATATTATTATGAGAAGTGAGGCTAGCTTTTATCTTATCATGAATTACAGTGGTTTCCTTAGTCTTTTAATGGTTACATTTAGAAATGTACAAAGAAATTGGCAATGAGACTTTCAGAAGAATATGGGATAACATTACTTCCATTCAGCGGAAGGGATTTTAGTGTTTCAAATTATGGTTATTTCCTAAAACCTTTTTCTTTTAGTCAACTACTTTTAGGAGATAAGAATATTTAATAATTAATTCCCAGCTGTTTCTTGTTATGCTTCTAGCAATATATATCTGTACTTTAACAAGTTGGGGATAGTGTTACAAAATAAACGTAACCCACATTTTCTATTTGTCCAAGCTTTCTCTTTAGAAACATAAAAAATTTTGAAATTGGAAGTTTTGTAAATTACATTAAAATAAATAATTACTGTTTGGAAAATTCCACATCCTTGACTCTGTGCCAGTTTTTTTCTGGAAGATACATATAAATATGACACGGTTTCTATTTAAAGCTTAAGGAAAATACAAACTTTAGGGTGATGGGAAAGGATATGGATAAATAAGTACAAAGCAGAATTCAAAGTGCATCATAAGGACCCATGTATATACTACAAAAATAGTAATATTTGAATTACTTTTTAAAGAATGAAGAAGATCTTGATAGGTACACATGGGAAGAGGAAAGCATTTCGGATAGAAAAAAATCCCCATATTTAAATGGGCAAAAATTCAGAGGATAGAAAATTTGAGTCACTATCAGTGAAATACATTTACTACATTTGTATACATGACATGAATGTCATTCAAGGGTAGCTGGCTCTAAGGCTGAGGAAGTGTGTCGTGCCAGGACATGTAGGATTTTGAAAAATGAAGGCTATGGAATATAGAACTCATGAATGAGGCAATGGAAATGCTTCAGAGATTTGCTTCAGGAAGATTGATCTTGCAATACCCCCCTCCGTAGAAGAAATTTAGTGGAAACGATGGTAAGAAGTAAAAGCTGCACTTGGAGATCATTCCAGTGAGCCCCGCCATAGGTGGGGAAGCGTACGATTTTATTAAATGTGGAGATGGAGAGAAGAAATGGAAATTTGGTGCCATGTCTCAGGGAGTCTAATAAGTAGGCTGTAATTATCGATTTCACCCCAACAGTCCTGAATGACTGTTGTAATTTTAATGACATGAATACACTGATCATGTCGTTGCCCAAAGGACTTTGATGATGATTTGAGTGAGACTTACCTATTTATCCTAAAATTGATATTGGGTCTATGGAAATCAAAATCACGGTTTGACATCATATAGTTTAAAACAATGTTAAGTTATATTTTCAATTGTTGACCCTGTTAGTTTCTTGGTTTTAATCTCATCTGTGTTTTTCTCTCTATGCTTATTTTCTAAATATATGCTACCTATTTCCGGCAAACACAACACAACACACACACACACACACACACACACACACAATTTATAAGAGTACGAGATAGCAAAGCACAATATGTATAACTAAAAAAGGTATTTTAGTATTACCAAATTCCCACCTGGCAACATTCCTTGCCAGTTTTGATTGGAGCAGAAGCACACGTTTCGAGTTGCTTTTGTTGTCATTCTATATGCTTGTCCTTAGGGAAAAAGTAAAATGATTCCTAGTGCTAAACTCTAGTTAACTGGGTGTTCGATCTAATATTAGAAAGTGTGTAGTTTTCTGTCCAGATTTTTCATAAAGGTGTATTTCATTTCAGACCTAAAGAAGAGAAGATAGGAAGGGATATTCCTCTATTTGGTGCGACTAGGAGAAAATTTACGGCTCTGTTGATGCTGACAAGGCATTATCCACACCACTGGTTTACAAGCCCACATGGTCGTCTAACTGGTGGGCTTCTCAGCCTCTCGTGATGCCATTGCCCCCAGCCCTGCAGCCCAGGGCAGCTCTTGTTTTTCTGTAAAGAGCATAGGGGTGGGGGCTGTAATTGGGACATGGCTGCGACATGTGAAATCTACAAGGATCACTACATGTTACCCAAACCTCTCTGTCTCTCTGTCTCTCTTTCAGATTAACTATTTCCTCCAATCTAAGTCTCGTAGACATTATTTAGCAAAACCACTCCAAGCTTTTAACATGGAGAGGTTTAAATCAGATTTTTAAAAATGTGTGTTTTGTTGTCTTTTCAATAAGAGTTAGAGAATGTTTGGTGCCAAAGAGGATTAATGCCCTCCAGTTTGCCTGACTGTTAGGATATTTGAGACGAAGGGGGAAGTACTTGCAACACACAGAGAATGGTGTCGATTTCCAGAGCATTGCCTTTTCCTGAGCTTAAATGTATTAATTATTTAAAGTAATACTAGCTCCTAAAACAAACAGAACTATACATTTCAGTAGTTTAAGAATACATTTTATTCCTAATGTTCCTAAAATCTAAAATATTTATTTCTCTTACATCCTGTGAACCCGCTGTCTTCAACATGTAGTTTCCAAGATGCATTTGTTTACTAAGGCCACCATAACAAATGACTGGGTGGCTTTAAGATAGAATAAATTTATATTCTCACAATTCTGGAGGCTAGGAATCTGCACTCGGGTGTTGGAAAGACCCTGCTCTTTCTCTCTGAAGGCCATAGGAGAGGATCCTTCTTTGCCTCTTCCTGGCTTCTGGTGATTGCTGGCCATTCTAGGTGTTCCTTGACTGTAAACACATCTCTCCAGTCTCTCCCTCGGCCATCTCACAGCGTTGTTCCTGTGTGTCTCTGACTCTAAATTTTCTTCTTCTTACCAGGATCCCGGCCCTCATATGAAGATACCGGTCATATTAGATCAATCGGCCATTCTAATCTACTGGGACCTCATCTTAATTTGATTCCATCTACAAAGACCTTATTCCAAATCGGGTCATGTTCTCAGGCTCCAGACGGACATGAAATCTGAGGTAAATTGTTGAAACAAGTAGACAAGTCATAAGGCTTGGGTACTTTAACCCGTAAGAGGGTAGAATAACATGGAGTATCTGAGTTCAGAGATTGTTCAATGGACTAGGCCTATAGCTAATGTGAATCCAGATCATTCCAGAACATAACTGCGTAGGTTCACCCAAATCTACAGAGACTGGTGTCAATGGGGCAGACATGTGGCCGGGCAGCAAAGAAAAAGGTTTCTGAGCAGCTGGTCCGTGTGAATCACACTTGGTTCCTCTTTTTTTTTTTTTTTTCCTTTCAAATTTAAGATAAGCTAAAATGAGACACATCTGGGAAAAAAAAGAGTATGAGGCTAAGAATAAGAACAATATTTTTTTGTTGTCTTTTTTTTAATCTGTTTCCAATTCATCGAAAACAAAGTTACTATTATTAGAACCCTCCTGGTCACGAGATTGGAAATACAGTACAATTTTGCTCAGAATAAAAGATATAAATATCTACTTGGTTCTTTTATCAAGTTCTTTCGGTAAAGGGTGTTGAGTTACAGTTTAAATAGGATAAGTTTCACCCCTGTAAATGTGCAGTTGGACAAGTTGTAACAAATATATGCAGCCGTGTAACCACACCAGGATACAGAACGTTTCCATCATGGCAGAAGGGTTCTCCGTGTTTCTTTAAGGCCATTCCCCTGGTCCCAGCCCCAGCTCCTAGAAAACAATATTCTTATTTCTACCTCTGTAGTTTTATCTTTTCCATATTGTCATGTAAATGAGATTGTGGAGAGTATATACCTGAAGACTTCTTTTACTTAGTCCTTTGAGATTTATGCATGCCGTTGTGTAGACCTATAATTCATTCCTTTTCATGGCCGAGTATTCCAGCGTGTGGAAGTACCGCAATTTGGCAATAAATAAAATATTAGTGTTTGTTCTTCCTTCCGCACTTTATTTTTTTAACGTTTTATTTATTTTTGAGAGAGAGAGAGAGAGAGAGTGCATGCAGGTTGGGGGCGGGGCACAAAAAAGAGGGGGATAGAGGATCCTAAGTGGGTCTGGGCCGACAGCAGTGAGCTTGGTACTTGGCTCAAACTGACAAACCCTGAGGTCATGATCTGAGCAGAAGTAAGATGATCAACCCACTGAGCCACCCAGGTGTCCTTCCTTCTGCACTTGAAATGCAAAAATTCCAAAAATACCAATTTGGATAAGGGAAAGCAAAAGACAATATGTGCTCCCAGAGGAAATACCAAATGGTGTTTGTAAGCAAATGCCTGCTTTAAATCCCTGATTTCGGCTCAGGTCATGGCCTCATAGTTCTCCAGTTCGAGCCCCGCGTGGGGCTGTGTGCTGACAGCTCAGAGCCTGGAGCCTGTTTCTGATCCTGTGTCTCCCTCTCTCTTGCCCCTCCCCTCCTCACGCTCTGTCTTTCTCTCTCTCTCAAAAATAAACATTAAAAAAATGTTTTTCCTTAATAAATCCGGAAGTGTCTTTCACTTGTGCACTGGAAACAATATATTTATTACTTTATCGTCTATAACATGTTGCCTGTCATAAAATTGATACTTCTTATGAATCAAGGTCACAGTATGCAATAAACCAGAACAATTCAAACTAGTAGTAGGTAACATTTTAATCAGTAAATTTTAATCCTCAATTATCCCGGTCTGTAACTGACAAAACCAAGTGAATTTCTGGGCTGTGTGAACAGCCTCAGGGCTGTGGAGGCTGAAGGGTCTTGGCACACGACCAGCTACTTAAGGAGCCTTTGTGAAGTTCAAGCATCGGACTCACAAAAGAGCCGCTGGCATGAGTCCGTACAGCGCCAGGCAGAGTGGATTTTACTTCCTCTTCATAAAAGTAGAAAAGATGTGAACTAATTTGCCATCTCGCACAGATACCTTTATTTTGCCATGTTAAATGAACAATGCAGAAATCAAGCAGATAAAGCAAGAGGTTATGATTTTCTGCTGCCTGTTTAGGATTATTTTAATCTTGTGGCTAACAGAGTAATTTATATCTATATGTGATCTCTTGACACTCTGATGTACTCGTATGAAAAATCAGTAGAAATATCACAGACGGCCGGCAGACGCATTCATTTTGTTTTAAAATAGGTTTCAGGTTGACTCCTGTGTTTCAGTATCAGCTTAAGGCAATTAAGTTATCATAAAGAGAAACAGACATGTAAAATCAATGATTTGACATTAATAGGTACTGGCTGCGTCCAAGTCAATTTCATTACGATGGGATAAAATAAACAACTAGAGAATATTACAAATTTCATTTTTGGTGTGCAAGCTAAAGACACAAAGCACCCAAAAGTTCTTAGACGTAACCTACCACACGGGCGGAACATTTACACACTGGGTCAATGCTATGAGCTTTATGAGGGATACACTAATAAGCACTACGTATCATACGCAAGTAAATTGCATGCAGAACTATTCTACGTGTCATATGTATGCCTTCCTAAGGTTTTTCTCACTTTCCCTCCTATTTTTACTTTTTTTTCCCTTTCCATAACACTCATAGGCATCGCTCATATCATTTCACTAATTAAAGTTCAAACTAAGGGTAGATGGGGGGCGGGGTGGGGGGCGGGAAGGGAAAGGGGGTGCCGGGCAGGGAAGAGGGCACTTGTTGGGATGAGCACTGGGTGTTGTATGGAAACCAATTTGACAATAAATTATATTTTAAAAATAATAATAATAAAAAAATAACGTTCATAGACTTCAGAACCACTTTTTGTCCGAGAAAATAAAGTTGGTGCCATAGCAAGAATATCCGTCTTCGCCTTTGATTGGGGGAGGTGTAGGTTGAATCGTGAGGTTTGATTTGTTGCCTGAGATGGTCTTGTTAGCATCTATTTTCATTCCTTGTGTCACCTAAGCTCCCTTGCACAACGTAGCACCCTGATGGGAAACATTTCACATTTAAATCACTTTATCATAGCCTTTATACCAAGTTACCCTCCATATCGCAACTGGAAAAAGGTGATCCGTTCCTAAACTGTAGAAGGAAATAATTGACTATGAAATTCTCAGGGCGAAACATTGCCTACATTTGAATATAGGAATAAAAATTTGACTTAAAATTTCAAAACTTGGAGGTTTTGAAAGTGAGAACATGCCATAGATTGAAGTTCTCTGATGCTGCATAATTGCCTTTCTTTACTTACAAAAGCAATCTCAGTCTATCCTTCACAAAGCATACCCCTATTCGATGTATAATAAAATATCACCAAAGCCCCCAGATATTGTTTGAAGTATTTGACGTCAATGGAAATATGCCTTACTTGCTTGTGTTTTAAGTCGCGTAACTCAATTTATAATAGAAATATTCCAACTGAAAGCACTTGAATGAAGCAGAACCGCTTCTTTCATGTGGGAAGACTATTTTAGAAAAATGCCGACAAACTCTCATCCCGTGCTTATTGCCAAGCACATTCATACAGATTGTCCAGGTTTCTAAGATAAAGTCATTTCTCAAAAATAGGAGCTTTCTTGACACCATAATTTTCCCAGTAGAAACTTAAGAGAAATGGTTGATAACGAAGCCCCTGACTCTGCGAGAGTGACCTGAAAGACAAGGCGATGTCAGATTGATGCTGTGGAACATTGGCTGAGAAAGCGAAGCAAGGCTGTGTGTGCTTTAAGGGTGAACTTTAAATAACAGAAAATGTTGGCAAGCTGCTATCCAGTGGCTCTGTTTCGGGAAAATGGATGTACCATCTGCAAAGCTAAACAGACACGACAAGCCTTTGAGGCAGAGAGAGTAAAATGTTCAATCCATTTGGCAGATAAATCAGGTCATGGATTGGTTTACTTAGCTCCAGTTTCGCATAAACAATATACACGCAGAAGCGATGAACCATTGCTAAATTCAACAGGAAATTCCATTTGAGGTTATATCGATGCTCAAGCTTCAAACGGGCTACGTTCTCCCACTCCATGCCTTTGTTGTTTGACTCTGCTGTGACTGTCATTGTGTTTTGGTAGTTCCGATGGCAGAATTTACTGGGACAACACAAAGTCTCTGGTCGGAGAATAACGGAACCACCATCATCCCAAAACTTACCTAGCCACATTTCTGGAATAGAAAAGTAGACGTGGCAAGAAAAAATATATACACCGAATGCTTTTCCCATTTCCAAAAATACAATGGGAGACATATATCCAATCATGGTAGAAATGTACTTTCCTAGCATGTCATGGCCACGTGCACGCAGCAATCTCGAACAGCCCTCAGTGCCTCCCGCAGCTCAACACTGACAGGCGGCAGCCACACGTACCTTCTACCTTTGATCCTGGAGCAAAACTTTACATTGCATTGGTTAGTGTAATGAAATACTACGTTCTGCTTGACTTCCTTCTACTTTATAGAATTCCGTGCTTTCTCGAGAGCAGAGACACATTTTCTTTTTCAAGTGTGATGAAAGAATATCAACTACATTTCACTTTCCTTCCGTGTGAAGGTCGAAGTTCACGTACGATAGAACGTTAAGATCCGAGCCCCTTTTGCGGTTTCCTACGAACCAAAGTAAGAAATTCAGTTTAATAAACTTCATTAAAATTGTTCTTTTTGTCTTTCCACTATCAGAATATTTCGGACTCGTTGGATGACAAGAAAGGAATATCTTAATAGAGGCAGAAAGACTTTTTTTAGTCCCATTGCAGAAATCTTTTTTTTTTTTAACGTTTATTTATTTTTGAGACAGAGAGAGACAGAGTATGAACAGGGGAGGGGCAGAGAGAGAGGGAGACACAGAATCTGAAACAGGCTCCAGGCTCTGAGCTGTCAGCACAGAGCCCGACACGGGGCTCGAACTCACGGACCGCAAGATTGTGACCTGAGCTGAAGTTGGACGCTTAACTGACTGAGCCACCCAGGCTCCCCCCATTGCAGAAATCTTAACAATAACAACAAACGTATGTTTTTCAATTCTGTTTTTCTTTATTTTCTTTAATTTTTTTTTAACGTTTTATTTATTTTTGAGACAGAGAGAGACAGAGCATGAACGGGGGAGGGGCAGAGAGAGAGGGAGACACAGAATCGGAAGCAGGCTCCAGGCTCTGAGCCATCAGCCCAGAGCCCGACGCGGGGCTCGAACTCACGGACCGTGAGATTGTGACCTGAGCTGAAGTCGGCCGCTTAACTGACTGAGCCACCCAGGCGCCCCTGTTTTTCTTTATTTTGACAAGATATTTTAAAATATTTTACCTCTGTTTTTGTCCGTAGTTACCTAATTATTTTTTTTTGGTATTTTTTTTAATATGGAATAATATCAAGCCATAATTAGACCTGTAATATCCTCAATTTATTGCTTATGTGTTTTGCCAAATTTGAGTATCAAAGTATTTACTGCAATATAGGGAGGTTCAGTTCACACACACACAAATGCTGTTTTGTATTATGCAATGTTTTGCATCATATAGTGTTTTGTATTTTATATTTTGCATTATGTGTATATTCTTTTACGGTGTGTCCCAAGCTGATTGTAATGGACTCTTAGCTACTTCTCACAGATTCCCCTTCAGGACTGAAGGTTTTATTCTCCAGCCTGAGTATGCTGCTGCAGGCTGTCCTACAGAACTTTCTCCAGGGTTTGCCCTCTGTTGAAGAAGGCTTCATGCCCAAGTTAATGCATCCCTCCCGGGGACAGCCCACATGTAGTAACTGCCCAATGTGAGGCCATAAACCCTGCCCCTTCTTCCAAATGTCAGAGAACTCTGAAGAGTATTTCCAGCTTCAGAGCTCACTGGGTGAGCTAGGGATTTAATGCGATGGCACTGAAGCTCTGATTCTCCTCCTGCCATACCCTGCTTTCTTCCTTCCCTCAAGAATTGTTGAAGCTGAGAATACTACCATGTAAGTCCCCTGTACTCTATTCTATGCCCTCGAGAACCTGACCTGCAACACTTTGTACCAGGATGAGTTCAAGATAGTAGACGTTACAATGTGATGTTGGAATTGGACCACTCAACGTTGCCACCACCCGGTTGGCAATGAGGACCTCATCACTGGCAGGACGTGGCCAGAAAAGTCTCTGCAGATTGAAGTACAGTTGCTCAGCTTTCATTAGTGGTGAGCTGGGATTGCATGCCTGTGGCATGAAATACATTAGTGGATGTGATAAAAAATACAGTTGAAAATGTAATCATTATAACAATGAAATCGGATGGTTCTTGCGTAGGGTAACTATGATTTAGTAAAAACAAGTGCAAAGGGCAGAGGGCCACTTTTTCAGAATATGAAAAAGCACTCCTTCTCTGAAGGTGGAAGGAGAACAAAGCTAAAGACATAACATAGTACTTAATCATAAGAGCTCCAAATAAAGATACATTCTCAAATTAGGCAAGTGCACTATGTTGTACCGATACTATCGTATCAGGACTACGATAGAAAAAATGGAACCCTGATACAGGGGATGGTGACATCTAGGTTGATGTCCTTGAACATTATGCATCTCCCAAACCCATCCTATTGAAGGATGGTGAGGGAAGGTGATGCAGAGGACCTTGTCTTGCAATAAAACAAGGGTCCCCTCAATACTTAATACCCACATTTCTCTGTGTGGTAATAACATACCAGGGCCAGAGAATCTGAATACTTTTCTAGGGGGAAAAGGGACTATATGCAGAAGGAGTTATAGGACCTAGGCAATATGTGCCAACAGGAGATTGGCGAGGGTGAGTGTGTTTAGGGCTAGATCTCAAAGGTGCTGGATCAAGAAGGAAACATGAAATCGGAAAAGGGATTGTTTATCAAATTGGGAACACTCTCACAAGATAGAATCTCAGGTCGTGGCAATAACCCTGAGAGATGGAATAAATATGCTACCATGATGGGTCAAAGAAGCTTTGAGAAAATGATGGCTTATAGTAAGTGAGGTGTAGGTGTCCAAACTACCATAGTAGGCAACAGAAGAAAGGGTGAAAGATTTAGAGAATTGGATATGATGGAGTTTTTATTCTGTAGAAGATCAGGAAGCCCGCTTGGTGAGTATAGTCCCCAGAATGGGCCACCGGACGTTCATTGACCAAAACAATAAGGATGCACTAGCGGTAGGAGCACCGATACTATGACAAAAACTCACTTGGTGATTGTTGTCTACAGGAAGGTCTGATGGTAGGAGATACTGTATAGAAATGAGCACCCCAATAGCAAGGGAAGTGAAAAGATGGTCAGAAGTCTGATGGCTGTGGCACTAGTAAAAATTATGACCCTTTGACCCTTTTCTGGACCTGCACCAATTTTTAAACCTAAAACCCATTTTTTGAGGGAGTGTCATTTTCCCAAGGCAGACAACACTAAAATATCAGTGCACCTGCATATATAATGTCCCGGTCTTTTCCCAAAGATACCTATAGTGACTTACTTGAGTAATAGTACAGAGGAAAAACTAATAGCCAGATATTTTAAGAACCATTAAGGTAAGGGGTAAAGTTGATATTGATTCTCTGGGATTCAAAGCCCCACCATGAATCCCCTATGAGAGTAGGGGCCTCTGTAGGACAAGTAATAAAATCCTGATACTAACCCAGTCAACATGGTCTACTGAGACCATGCACATACCAATGATGATATCTCTTACTGCTGGTGAAACCCTGGAATGGACTTCCTAGGGAATGGGCCGCATTCCCGTGCTGGTTTGGTGCCTATAGAGCAGGAGCTTCTCATTAGAAAAAGCTAAGTTAAAGCCTCTGGAACTCTCCGCTACACTGGGAAAGATGGTCATAAAAAGCAAACAAACAAAACAAAACAAAACAAAAAACCACAAAAACCCAAAAACAGTAGCACATTCTACTTCAGTAGTAGATATTAGTGTCACCCTGTATTAGTTATCTATTTGCCCACTGAAGAATTTTGCACAAATGATTACATATGCCAAAAAAAAATCTCTTCTTCTATTTCATCTCATAAAGTATACTGTTTCAAACGTAGTTCAATCCTCACTTCCTTTAAAAGCTGTCTTATACTGTTTCAAGTGGACCAACCCCCCCCCCCCCCCCCACCACCACCATGCTATCCTAGTATCACATACGTTTTCTCTGGGCAACTTGTCTTTCTAATACATGTTTATTTGATGAACGTGTGTTCTTTGTACTAGAATTGCTATTTTAGCTCAGAATCCAGGATAAACTCAATAAACGGTACGATGAATGATTTGATTATATCTAGGCCTCCCAGAATCCTGACACAGGGAATGTATCTTGTGCAATTTGATATATCTTATAGACAAAGATGATTACTGCACATCACAAACTTCATTTCGTAGCATTTTCTTAGGACCAAAAAAATCTATTATAACACCCATCTTTGAAACAAGAAAAAGAAATGGACTTAAAACCATCCCAGGCTGCAGGAGCGCCTCGGTGACTCAGCCGGTTAAATGTCTGCCTCCTGCTTTCGTCTCAGGTCATGACTCCGCGGTTCATGAAATCGAGCTCCACGTTCGACTCTGTGCTGACAGCATAGAGCCTGCTTGGGATTCTTTCTGTCCCTCTCTCTATTCCCCTCCCCCACTCTCTCTCTCAAAAGTATAAATAAACATTTATTAAACATACACACACACACACACACACACACACACACACACACAACATCCTAGGCTACATATTGTTAGAACTTGGAGTTGAGGTTGCTGGTTGGCCAATGAACTCACAAGTGTCAGTAGTATTCTACATGAGTGGCAAGACTTTCACTATCTCCACAAGGATCTCTGGCCCAAAGAGTGGAGTTTGATAGTAATTCTTGCTACAAGAAAAAAGCAAACAAAACAAACAAAACAAAACAAAAATCCTAGGAACTAACAGTGGCTCTGGGAAAATGTAAATACAGATAAAAAATAAATATTGTATAACATCTTATAATAAAAATAAACACGTGTGAATGGATAAATGGATAAATATAATGTCATACACTTAATACTCTAGCGGAAACTCACGTGTGCTTCAACATGAGTACAAAAGTACTTAACTTCTACTTTAGAAAGGTGTGTTAGTCTAGGGAAGATTTTGAGGAAGGAACATCATCCCAGCTGATTATCTATCTATCTATCTATCATCTATCTATCATCTATCTATCATCTATCCATCTATCTATAACCGAAGGCGGAACCAGGGAAATCATTTATTTAGCACAAAGCACCGTTTAAATTGTCTTATATGCATAATCTTATTTATTATACACAACAACTCTGTAAATGAGATCCCATACTCCTACTTTATAGAGCCAGTGGAGGAGGAATTAATATGTATTCCTGTGCAACAGGTATTATGCCAGCTTTATATATGTTTTTGTTCATTAAAAAAAAGCTTCAATGCTTATTTATTTTTGAGGGAAAGAGACAGAGCGTAGTGGAGAAGAGGCAGAGAGAGAGGGAGACACAAAATCTGAAGCAGGTTCCAGGCTCTGGGCTGTCAGCACACAGCCGGACACCGGGCTCGAACTCACGATCTGTGAGATCACGACCTGAGTGAAGTCAGGCGCCCAACCAACTGAGCCACCCAGGCGCCCCTATTCTTGTTTAATACTGAGAACAATGCAGGAATGTAGGTTTTCTTATTGTTATTTTATATACGAAAAAGCCCAAGTTAAAGAGAATGATTAATGTGCTGAAGGTCTCAGTCCCAAAATAATAGTCGAGACATAATTTGAACCCAAGCTTTTGTATTCCTACTCCACAATGTGGAAAAAGTCCCTTTAAGGTCAGAGAAAATGTGAATTTAAGGAGTTATAAACACACTTGGCAGAACATCAGATCTTTATTGAACCTATTATTCTACTCACTGTACACAACATCTCCTGAGTAGAGAAGCTGTTTTCTAAAGAGGTCTATGAAAGTCAACTCTATCTTGATGTTTAGGAAAAATATGCATTATAATGGAAAAGTGACATATAATTTATTTGAAGTCTTTCTGTATTTCACTTTTTATCAAAGTTTCCTATTATGCAGAAGTTGAGATAGGAAGAAAAATAGGTGTAGACAAAGACGATAAATAGATTCATATAAATAAATTATCCACATATTTTCACAAAACATATAATTATCTCAATGTCTTTGCTTTCAAATTACAAGGCACATGATATCTATCGAAGAGTAACACGTGTAATAATTTATGCAGTAAATTGTGTTATTTTTAAAGAAGATTTTTCATTTTAAACTTTCATTAATATTACATGAGTGTATCTTATCATAGTAGTACCCAGCCAGTTAAAATGTAGGGTAAATGAAATAACATAATATTTAAGAACCTGGGATCTTAGATCCTATAATGATTTATTTATGAGCCATCTGGTTATACAGACAAGATACTATGGTCAAATGTGCTCTATATGCATGGAAAGAAAGAATCATTCAGAAAGAAATAATTAGGTTTTATGAGCTAAATCCCAAGGCATGCGGTAGGATTTAGGTAACTGACTTTTGTTGAGAGTGAAAAAAATTATACAAATACATATTATAATGTATATAATAGAATGTTATGTAGTTAGAACATTATCATATATATGTGCACATGCACATACTTATTGTATCACTTCACCATAGCAAGAGGAGCTTAGAACTACAAAATTTTATCTAGGGGATTATAAATGCAACACGAGGAGTATGACTCATTCTGAGTTCTTAAGGGACGTCAGGGGAACCCAAGGGGTAATGGCCTCCCATTTCTGTTAGTACCGTCATTAATCAATTTTTGCCTCCCCATCTGTCACATGTCTTCAGTGGACATGCACAAATGCCTATCGAGGGTCATACGTGGGATGGGATGCGAGATGATATGAAACCACTTCAGTTTCTTTTTGATGGATTCCTAATTTAAGTGCTGCTCATGGATGGGGTAAAATTAATTGACTTCCAAAACAAGTACAAGGGATGTAGATTATAACAAGCCCAAAGTCTTTTTCATAATAAAAAAAAAAAAACATGACTCTCTCGAGCATAGCCAAAAATCAAAAGGAAAAGTATTCTCCAATCTGTAATCAATGTTGCAAGCCAAGGCAACTAAAATTAAAAGCAAAATTTGGAACAGTTTCAAGGCATCGTGGACGTGAGTCTGATAATAAGCTGGAAGTACACCAGAGCATAGCATACAATACATATGTTGGGCGCTGCGCAATTCCATTATGCCATGTACATTTGCTAGGATTTTTATGGCGCTTCCCACCCTTGCAAGTTGTGGAATATGGCAGCCTTACCCATCTATACATTCTGGACATCTATTATATCTATAACAATGCAAATAAAAACTTAACAATGGTCCATGGGGGTGTCAGATGCTGGACCTCTACACAACAATTATAAGTACCATTTATCTTTGTTTTTATATTAATAACCTATCCCTTTTTTGCTGTGAAGATGAATAATCTTATCATTGGTTGGATGATGGAGACTTGGATAATCTCTGCTACCAAACGAATACAAAAAGAAAATAGATATCAGTTCTCACCTGCAGGGAAAAACTGCTTCATATACCCAAGAATTTTGGGGGGAGGGTGGGGTGGAAAGAGGCACCCAAATATTTGTAAGTACTTATTGTTTTCTCCAAGCATTCATATGATTCAAATAATTTGCATCCATGTGCATATATGAGGTTTATATCTAACAATAAACCATACAGGACATAGTGCAGAATTTATCAACAACACCCTATTTCTGTGTGTTCATGTCCTATAGAGGATAGAAAAAACCATCCACATCCCTCATTTCACCGAGTCTCATATTTCTGTTTGTCCTGGCATAAGGAGATCGTAATACCACTTCTTCACACCAGACCACACTCCTTCAAACTCTAAATCTACAGTGCAAGATACATCTTTGACTCATATTCATATCCACTCAACTACAGCAAGATGATAAAACGCCTTATCAAATAATGGGGGGGGGGTCGATTTTGTATATACCTCCCAAGAATGTGAGCTATAGGGCTGTAAGACATCAAATAGGGTGGGAGTTATTGGGCCCATAGATGTAAATTTATTTTAATAGATACCTCTCTTGTTTGCTTATTATAGACATTTTGATACTAAATGTCAATTGAATATAGAATATTATAATTTGCTACATGGTCTCGATAATTATATTTTCTTATTTATAAGACTGTACGCTTTTTTGTCTTTTTTTTCCTAATGTTTGTTTATTGTTGAGAGAGAAGGAGAGAGCAGGGGAGGGGCAGAGAGAGAGGGGGACCGAGGATCAGACTGTGCCGACAGCAGATAGTCCACTGTGGGACTTGAACTCACGAATCTGGAGACCACGACTTGAGCCGAGGTCTGACGCTTAAGTGACTGAGCCACCCAGGCAACCCTAGAAGATTTTGTGGATTATATACAAATAGTTTAAAGTTTCAAAATTTGAATAAAATATTTAAACTTCTAAAGAACATAGGTCAGAGATGGTGTAATAGATTTCAGAACTATCTAAGTCAATATACCTAGCTATCTCAATTGAGGGGAAACGGGCAATTCAACAATAATATTTGGGTACTTCAATACCTCACTTTCAATAATGGATAGAGCATCTGACAGAAGATTAACAAGAAAATAGAAGCCATGAAAAACATTGTAATCTCTTTAGACCCAGCAAACATCTATAGAACACTCCCCCCCAGCAGCATTGGAATATGCATTCTTCCCAAGGGCAAATGAAACATACTTCAGGACAGACCATGTGTTAAATCATAATATAAGGCTCAACAGATTTTAAAAGATTGAAATTGTAGAACGTATGTTCTTCTACCAAAATGGAAAAAGATTAGAAATTGATAATTCACCAATTTGTGAATTCACAAAATACGTTGAAATTAAACAACACACGCACTCCTAAATAATTAATGGGTAAAAAGACAATTCACAAGGGCAATTAGAAAATACTTGAGATGAAAAAAAAAAAAAAATGAATGCAACGTGCCCAAATCGTATTCTGATAAAGAAGTGCTTATAGGGAAATTTACATCTACACATGCCTATATGAAAAAAATAAATTAATTAAGATTTCTAACCAATAACCTAATTTTTTTCATCTGATGGAACTAAACAAAGAAGAGCCAATGAAGCTTGAAGTAGAAGTAAAGAAATAATACAGATTGAAGAGGAAGGAAATGAAACAGAATTAAAAAACAACGGAGAAAATAAACCCCAAAATTGGCTCTTTGAAAAGCTCAGCAATTAACTCTGCGTTTTAAACTTAATTTCGAACTGAGGAATCCATCCTTTAAGAATTATATGTGTGAGCTAGCAGGTGGAAAAGTATGTTCTTGGCCTTGAAGCCTTAACTGGTATTCTTGATCGCACATGTCAGAGTCAATTTATGACAGTTCAAATACCGATAATGAGAAAACATCTTGGACCGGATACACTGATATCTTTAGGACAGAAGTCACAAGAACAAATTCTCTCTAAATATGTACAATAATTCCTAAGGGAAGGAATGAGTTATAAGGACAGTTCTAGGTATTTCTTTCCAAGGGTGGAAATGGTAGTGTGAGATGAGGTACGCAAATAGAGTTAGCTGCCTTGCACAGCAGCTGACATGTAAAACAAAATAAAGTTCCAGAAAATTTTCCGTGATCCTCTGGTTAGCAAATCTGAACAAGAATAACGATCCAGTTCTTTCTATGAGATACTGGTCATTTTTCCATTACACAAGCGTGTCATATTGCAACCCTCCTTCTGTCACCTTTTTCTATGCGTTAGGATTTTCATCAACTGAATAAGAAGAAAAACAGGTTTACTGGTTCTCGTTATTCCATCTGTAGATTAGGGCCATAGGCCGGCTTACAATTACCAAACATTTATCAATATTACCAAAAATATGCTAATTGGATTGTACGTAAACAATCTGAAGAGGCAACTTCTTTTCATTTTGTATCTTTAGCACCTCGGAGAGTGCCTGGCGCGTATCGTAGGGATTCAGTGAATACTGGTTGAATGAATTGACTCAATCCACAATGTCAGCTCAATATATTTGACCCAGAAAAGATGGAGGATTTCAATCAGTTATCAATGAACTAATCAAAAATTTTCACCTGAAGAGCCTAAAACGCTTCAATGAGATGCTATACCCCGAAATTAGTCAGGGATTGTATCATGTATTGTTACCGTGATTTTGTCTGAATTTTTGTGTTGTATTTTATTCATGATACTTTCCTACAAAGCATACCACTATGCTTTCTGGCTTAAAACTACACATATTTATTGTCTCAGAGTAGCTGTGTATTGGAAATTTGGCATAGCTTTGCTGTATCCTCTGAGTGTGGATCTCTCCATCAGTCTCATCCAGTCCTTGATGTTAGCTAGGACTGGAATCTCCATCTGCACGCTTCCCTAGGTTGGTGTTCCTCCTTGGCCACGTGGCTGTTGGAAGCATCCCATTTTGGGGATGCTGGGCAGAGAGCTTCTTTGCTTGCTGTTGTCACATGCTTGGATCCTGGGGGTCACCTGCAGTTCTAAGTGGGATTTGCCAGCATGGCTGCTTGCCAAAGGGAGAGAGAGAGAGAGAGAGAGAGAGAGACTAAAGTAAGCACTAAAATTGTAGGCAATATAGTCACATTTACATATCCAAATATTCTGTCACCTTTTATATTCTACTGGTTAGAAGGATGTCACAGTCTTGCCCACAGTCAAGGTGAAGGGCTCATACAAAGGTCTAACACTAGAAGGCCAGAAACATGGCAGCCACCTTTAAAGTCTGTCCCTGTAGGTAGGGGGAAACCTAAGCTGTTTACAAACAACATTTCTGTTGTACTGACAGTAAGAAAAAAAAAATAATAGGAACTCACATTCAGCTTAGAAGTTCTAGCTTATCTTCGAGAATGTACGAAAAAGGATCAAAAAAGAATGTTGTGAGAGTTGATACCAGACTTGGTAACAAATTTCAAAAGGATTTTTGACAAGCCAAAAAAATATAATTAGCTCTGAATTCTAACAACTGAAAGATGAAGAGCTTGTTCACATCTCCCAGCCTCAGCTGATCCACTGCTCCTGGACATGGACGGATTGCTTCCCTTCAAGATGCCTCCTGAAAGCACGGAGATTAGTGATGAGTAAGGATGGGAGAAAGTACATTCCGTTGCACAGTGGAGATGTTGAGGTTGAGGCAAGCCTTACATTTTTAATTAATTAATTAATTAATTAATTAATTTTTAATGTTTATTTATTTATTTGGAGAGAGAGAGAGAGAGTGGGAGCCTGTGTGGGAGGGACAGAGAGAGGAAGGGAGAGAGAGAATCCCCAGACAGGCTCTGCACTGTTAGCACAGAGCCTGACACGGGGCTCGATCTCACAAACCGTGAGCGCATGACCTGAGCAAAATCAAGAATGGGTCGCTTAACCAACTGAGCCACCCAGGCTCCCCTTACATTTTTAAATCATAGGAAAAATACTCAAGAGGAAAGAGAGGGGTGCTTAGTCTGCATTAATGAAGCCCAAAGACATACGCTTTTAAAAAAAGAAACTGAGGGGCCCTTGAGGGGCTCAGTCGCTTGAGCGCCCCACTCTTGGTTTCAGCCCAGGTCATGATCTGCTCTGGCAGTGCGGAGCTTGCTTGGGATTCTCTCTCTCTCCCTCTCTCTCTGCCCCTCCCTCGCTCACGCTCATGTGCTCTCTCTTTCTCTCTCTCTCTTAGAATAAAATAAAATAAAATAAAATAAAATAAAATAAAATAAAATATTTAAAAGAAGGGACTAAAATTAGAACCTTAGGTAATCCTCCAAAATGTGGAAGAATATAGTTAAGGTAGCATAAGACCCTAATTAAAGAAAGAAAGCCCCCCGGTTGAGACCAGTCCTTGCTGCAAAGTGTTGGTCCACAGCTGAGAAGTAGCTCTCACGTGAGCTTCCAGCAGCCTCCTTGAGATGTGGAGGCAGAACAGTAACTGCCTGCGCTTTCAAGGCTGTTTGAGGCTTCAAGGGGATTGTGTTTATTAAATCAGGTCTGTTTGAACATTCTCAGAACCAAAGAAAACGTTTTGAATTTCAAAGCAATTTACGCTGTTTGGAGGTGTCTATTTAAAGTGGCACTATGAATGGGATTAATCATTAATTAATCTAAGGCTTCTTAAGACTAGTTACATATTTATGGATTTATAAATAGAATAGCATGTATCAACTGAACATTCAATTTTAAGAAAGAGCCAATAAGGTTTTGGATTTGTAAATATAACAAATTTGGTATCAAATGTCAACAATAAAATGCCAACTAGTCTTTGTCTAAAATAGTAGCTGCTAATTTTTAAATTAAAAGCAAGTGATTGAAGTCATTGCAAATAAGGGGCGCCTGGGTGGCCTGGGTGGCTCAGTTGGTTGAGCATATGATCCTTTTTTTTGGCTCAGGTCATGATCCTGGCTCAGTCTATTCTCAGGGCTGAGCGTGCAGCCTGCTTTGGATTCCCTCTCTCCCTCTCTCTCTCTCTCTCTCTCTCCCCCCCAAATAAATAAATAAAAGAAGCAATTCTGTCCTGGATTAAACCTCTATTACAGAAGACCTTTACTTAAAATTAAAAATCCTAGCATAGTACCGAAGGGATCCAGTATGCGGATGAGAATCCGCTTAAGGTCAGCTCCTACCGGATCATACACACTGATTTCAATATTGGAAAGTGGGATCCTCTTATCTAAAGTAAGAGGAGGTGTCCACAGTGTATTAACTTTATTGCTGTATAACAAATTACCAAAAGCCTAACAGTTCAAAAGAACCCGCAATGGATTACTTCACAGTTTCCTGGGTCGGGAGTTCAGGCACAGCTTAGTCGAGTCCCTTGTACAGGGTTTCACATGGCCTGGACCATGGGCTGATCTGGGGCTGCACTGTCATCCGAGCCCCCAGGGCCTGCCCCAGGCTCACTGGGTTGTTCGCAGAATTCACTCCTTTGCAGTGTAGAACAGCCATGGTGGATTGCTTTTCGGAGGCCAGGAAGAGAAGGATGTCTGCGATCCTAAGATGCTCTCTGTTCATTAACTTTGTAATCTACTGGTTAGGGACCTTAATTGTCTTTAAAAATGTCTTCACGTTTGCCATATTGTGTTGCCCGTGTGGGAGTGACTTCTAGCATCTTCGCAGTACCAGGCCACACTCAAATGGAGGGAAGGGGGCGCTATGGGTAGTGTATACCAAGGGGTGGGAATCCTGGGAACCTTCTTACAATTCCATCTATTATAGAGGACCTCCCTGTGAAAATTAACCTGTCAGTAGAACAATATGAATGAGAAAGATGAATCTTACGTATGTATTAGTAAAAAAGGGTCATGGGGCGCCTGGGTGGCTCAGTCGGTTAAGCGTCCGACTTCGGCTCAGGTCATGATCTCACAGTCCGTGAGTTCGAGCCCCGCGTCGGGCTCTGTGCTGACAGCTCAGAGCCTGGAGCCTGTTTCAGATTCTGTGTCTCCCTCTCTCTGACCCTCCCCCGTTCATGCTCTGTCTCTCTCTGTCTCAAAAATAAATAAACGTTAAAAAAAATTTAAAAAAAAAAGGGTCACAAAACATTGAGAAGTTGAGTTTATGCAATAATCCACTTTATGTCACCTTACTTAAATGACATAGAAAAGCAAGATTTTCTTAGAGTATATATATTTTTTTCATAATGATGCATTTATTTACTATAAGCCTAAATGGAAAAGGTAGTTGATCTTTATTTGGTGTCTTCTGTATAACTGATATTGCTAATGTTGATTAAACAGATTTTATATCATAATTAGTAACAGTCTATTTGTGCCCAAAGAAAAGTGAAATTGTCACAGTGATATAAATTTCAATGGGAAAAAAAAGCTACAATGATTAAATATGATATTTTGTATATCAGGAATGAGCTCAGAGATAATCCAGATGGTGGAAAATATTAAAATCTAAAAAAGGAAGATATTTTTAAATTTAACTCTGTCAGTGCAAAATCTTCTTCTAATTTTATTTTTGAAAGAACACCATTGAAATGACCACAGAAGTCTGAAAAAAAAAAAACATTTATTGAGCAACTGTTCATAATAACTTACCATATCACATAGGTACTAAAAAAATATGTATACTATATAGAGGCAGAATGCTTAAGCAAAGTTTTGTGTCCATGAGAATTGGCATGGGAAAGAAAACCTTGCATTTACTCAGAAAGCATATTTGCATCTTATCGAAGAGTTGAAAATTTCCCTGTTAATGTATACAGTTTTTTTTTTTTGTAATAGAAGTCAAATAGTTAAAAAATATATATCATGGTGGTTTTTTTAATAACCTTAGCTGGAATTCTCTGATATTGGTAAGAAGTCATCTCTGATACTTCAGTAGCATTTTGCATATGATTAGAAGCAATGCTTTTGCATTTTGTTCTGAACGCTTATTTTTAACTTGTCAAATGCTGCTTTAACAGAGAGTGGTCCTGCATACTTCTGACGGCCAAGAGCTGTGCTGTCACAGCAAAGGAAATCAAGTGGCCTGAATATGACCAATTAATTCTAAAGCTCAGGTCACAAAGGATTTTTTAATGTATGGAACAAATACACATGTGCGTGCGCACGCGCACACACACACGCACACACACACACAAAGCGATAGGATTAGAAATGGAATTGATGTAAATTCATGTAACAAAAGTATTTAAAGATAGTCTGATCCCTTGAAAACACAAAGAAACATAGATTGCCTCCTATACGTAAGGTTCAGCAGACTTCATAATGAGAGCTTAATCCTTTTTTGCCGTTAGATCATTTTTTTCACTTTCGTTTCAAGTCATATTCCTTGAACTGATACAGAATTTACATATGTCTCTTCATTCAAATGTGTCATTAAGATGCAGGCTATGTTACAGGGCTTGAAAATGATCTTCAGACATCTGTCTCTGGAACACTTAAGAAGCTAGCTACTCCAAACAGACCCTGGACAGTTCTCATCAG
This sequence comes from Panthera leo, assembly GCF_018350215.1. NCBI lineage: Eukaryota > Metazoa > Chordata > Mammalia > Carnivora > Felidae > Panthera > Panthera leo. The sequence continues at coordinate 224,347,564 of NC_056679.1, forward strand.
AATATGTCCCTGATGCTGAGCATTAGCATGAGAAATAACTTAAAAGCAGAATTTTATCATTGTGTGAGTAAGGTCAACACTGTGGAGTTTATGCAAGCAGTGAAACACGCATTTGGCAACCCTAGGGAACAATGTTCCTATTTTGCATTGTCATACCTACCATGAAGCACATAGCACATTCTGAAAAAGAAAGAGAGAGATGGAATTTTCATCTAAAAAAACCTCAGATCTTGATGTAAGAAGATTTCATTTGGGTCCAATTCATAGCATCCTCATTGGGCTGATCTAGTGGGGGAGGGCAAGGAATGGAGCTAGAGTAGACACAGAATTTAGCATTTATGCAAATTTCTTATAAAATAATGATCTATAATATCAAACAGAGAAAATCACTTATGAATTACAGACACAAAGGAGTCTGTGAGTTTGTGTGCCTGAATTACTGATTATTAAAAATATGGAGAAAGCTGACATATTTGTCTAAACTAAATTGATGATTAAATACCCTGAGCCCGTTGTTATCTCTTGTATTAGTTTTCTATCACTGCTGTAGCAAATTATCACAAACATAAAACAACCATTTATCACAGCTCTGTAGGTTGGCTGACTAAGTGAGCTTGACTGGGTTCTCAGCTTAGGGTCTCACGGTGCCAAAATCACTATGTGAGCTGGTCTGGACCCATAGCTGGAAGCTCTGGGAAAAAACAGAGAGGGAAAGGAAGAAGGAAGGAAGGAAGGAAGGAAGGAAGGTAGGAAAGGGAAGAGGGAGGGAGGGAAGAGAGACAGGAAGGAAGGCAGGAAGGCAGGAAGGCAGGAAGGCAGGCAGGAAGGAAGGAAGCAATCTGCTTCCAAGCTTATTTAGGTTTTGGGAGGAATTCAGCCCCTTGTGGCTGTAGGACTAAGGTTCTTATTTCCTTGCTGGATTTCAGCTAGGAGATTCTCTTAGCTCTATAAGACAGCCTATGTTCCTTCTCATATGGCCCTCTCAATCTTCAAAGTCTGCAATGGAACATCAAGTCTATCTCAAGCTTCAAATCTCCCTGACTTCTTCCGCCATGAGAAGTTGCTTTTAAGAGTTTGTGTGATCAGATTAGATTCATTTATGTTATCTCCCTCTCTTAGAATCAGCTGTGCCATACAGCATGACATAATCATGGAAGCGATATCTCTTTATACCCGTAGGTTCTTGGGATTAGACCTGGGCATCTCTGGGAGGAGCATTTTAGAAATTTTGCCTAATCACATCTCCTTTCAAGGAATCCACGACACTCAGAAGCAGCGACCTTCTTCCATAGTCCTTATCGCATTTTCCCTCTTTTATTCTCTTGTGCCAAAAATGTTGAATCAGCGAGTACCTCCTCTTCTACCAGCATCCCATTCCAGTTCTCCATCGATGAAAGTTTTAACAATTGCTTCAGTGCAACATGCAATGCGTCTATCTACTCTCAGTGATGGGATCCTCAACGCTGGTTGGAGAGTGAGTGTTTTATCAGTAAAATCCCCTTTTATAGTCTGCTCCTGAGAGTCATTTCTGATATCCACTGTCTTACAAGAGCTCCGCTGGAAACAGACTCTGAGAGGGAGACTGACTTTATTGGGGGATGTTCCCAAGTAATACACGTATCAAAAAGTAGGAAAGATAGTACTGACCAGAGGGAGAAGGTGGTATTTGATGTAGTGGTAAAGGAAGTCTTAGTCAACCCTGCAGATAGGTCTAGAGCTGGGGTGACCCTTCAAGGCGTGGTGGCTGGGCCTTTGTATCCCCACATTAGCCAGTCCTAGGAGGTAATTCCTTGCAGTGGTGAGCAATTTCCGGTGACGTATCAGCTGGATGAGAAGACGTGGAAACACTACAATGTCTAGTATCTATTAACACTATCATATATACTAACATTATTGTGTCCATTAAGACTACCATATATTCTAACACTGAAGTACCTACTAAGTATCTGCTTATACTATAGCATTTACTAACACTAGTATCTCTCCCACCGTAGGAAGAAATGATCTTTGCTCCACTGGAAGTTTCTTGAACTCTATTCCAAATCGGAGAAAGTATTCCTGATTTCAGAACGTTTACAGTAAACGAAAGCAAAAAGGTACCACGCTCGGTGGCCGTCAGGGTAGACAAAGTACAAATGACAATAGAGACGATACTTATAAAAACACTAAATCCTTTCCGGCAAGAATCTAGGAACTCACATGTTGTCGCTTTTATTTGAAAAACAAATGTAGACGTGGGCGCCTGAGTGGCCTAGTCGGTTAAGCATCCGACACTGGCTCAGGTCATGATCTCCCAGTCTGAGCCACGATCTCATGGTTTGTGAGTTTGAGCCTCACGTCGAAATCCGCACTGACAGCACAGAACCCGCTTCAGATCCTCTGTCTCCCTCTCTCTCTGCCCCTCCCCCACTCACAAGCCTGTGGTGTGCGCATGCACGGCCTCTCAAAAGTGAACACTAAAAACTTTATTTTTTAATTTAAATAGTAAAATCTTTCTTCCTTCTAGTCGCACCTGCTAAACTAAGTCTCACCTTCCAACAGAGATATGTTGGTTTCGTATTTAAACTCCAGTGGAGTCAAATGCATTATTGGCAAAGACTCTCAATGCTAGAGACCTAACCTTTAGGTCTCTTTCTCTTTCAGTGTGACCTTGAAGATGTCATTTAACTTCATCCTCTTCTTCCCCCCCTCATTTTTAAAGTGAAAATATTGGGATCGTTAAGTTTTAATGTTCTTTCCAAGTCAGAAACCATAAGCTAGATAATTGATTTTATCCCGTTTATGAAAAATCCTTCTCCCTCGTGCTTAGATTTCACAATCTGTTTTCTGTGTTTGTCATCTTCACCGCTTGAGCAGCCTTGACTTGAAATGTAAGGCCACCCCCATACAAGCTGTTCTGATCTGCCAAGCTGTCCATTCTGCATCCCACCAATGTGTGTGTGTGTGTGTGTGTGTGTGTGCGCGCATGTGCACGCGTTGTTATTTACATACCCTGGCAATAGAAATTCACAGGATACTGTCCTTTAAAAAATTTCCTGTGGTGGCGCCTGGGTGGTTCAGTCAGTTAAACATCCGACTTTGACTCACGGCATGCTCTCACAATTCGTGGGTTCGAGCCCCGTGTCGGGCTCTGTGCTGACAGCTCAGAGCCTGGAGCCTCCTTCAGATTCCATGTCCCTTCTGTCTCCGCCCTTCCCCTGCTCGCGCTCTGTCTCTCTCTGTCTCTCAAAATTAAATAAATAAATGTTAACAAATTAAAAAAAACAAATCCTGTGAATGAGCTAGCACCTCAAGTGACCATGGGAAGATTTAGAAACTCCAAAAAAGAGAAAACTTCTAACAGCAACTAGAAAGAACGTTCTTGTGTGAAGTAGGCAGAAAGAAAAAAAAAATGTTTCCTAAAGTGATTCTCTGGGATCCTAAGAATTTGACTTCTATCTTTGATTCTGGCTAATGTTTAGAGAATTTACTTGGCTCTGCCGATGAGCGTTCCAGTGCTAGAAGCCATCACACGCCTTCATGGCTATGTTCTCTTCCCACCCACTTTTCTTTCGATCATGCGCCGCTTTCTCTTATGATTGAAAAACTGCATTTATAAAGAAGAAGAAATAGCCTCACCATCTAGAGGTGAACACCGGTAATGTTCCAATGTGCGTTTGCTGTTATCATGCTTTGCCATGCACTTGGTGTTAAGATTTCGTGTCATTAAATACCTGAGCCTTTTCAGACATCACTCTTGTGACTTGAAATTATTTTTATTGTTTCAAGAAAAAAATAGTTCTGTGATAAAATCAGTTGGAGGAATGTAATATCTAAGACGGCTAGCATATATTTCTGTACTTGGGAGGGCTTGATAGAGATTAAATCACACTAGATTACTTATTTCAGAGGCAGAATATCATGACTGGTAAGAACACAAATCAGAGAATATTGGCTTCAAAATTTGGCTTTGCCACTCGTAAGATGTCTGACTTCTGGCAAATTGCTTAACTTTGCTAAGTACTTTCTACACTGATAGAAGAGAAATATATATATTTATTAGAATTTTTATCATAATATTTATAAAGCTTATAGATTCCAAGAATGGAAATGTGTTAGTATATAAAATATATGTTTTGTCAGAGTAATGATAATAAGAAAGTTAATACTGATCTAGATGCCAGATAGTGTTCTAAGAACTTTATATAGATTACTTCTATTACTTCTCACGTTTTTATGAAGCAGGTACAGTTATAACAAAACCCCATTTTACAAGTTAGGTAAGTGGAGAAAAGAGAGGTCAACTGACTTGCTCTAGATTACACAGCTGGTAAACGATCAAGCTAAGATTTGGAGACAATCTTTGCCTTTAACCACTAGTCCAAATCAATGGAAACTGCTTAATCAATTTTATTAGCTTCATATTTGACTAAAGTTTCATATATTAAGCACAACTTATTTAAGATAAAAAGTATTACTTAGGAAAAAGCGGTTTAAGTTTGTCCAATTTGATGACTAAGTAAGATTGATGCATAGATTTACTTGTGATTGGCTAATCAATTTTCTCATCTGCTTTGAGGATGGTTAAAGTAATGTGAATCTTCAGGTAATATATATATTAATCTGAAATTATTATTATGCTATTCATGTGTACTTTTCCAGAGAATATGCCTGGGTTATCATCAATTATATAGTATTAAAGCCCACAATAATAAAGGGTTGGGAGCCAAATTCTAACCTCAGGGTACATATTCAATGTTGTAAATTTGGGTAGTGGTCCAGGATCCACCCAATTCTTTCTGGCAGTAGCATTTTGACTTTCCTTTAGGGAATAACTTCCCCCTTCCTCTGAGCACATCTGGTTTAGGTGTGGCCATGCCTACCTTCTGGACATTGGAGCAGACCTATGACAGCTCCAATGTTCTACTCTGCTTCTTTTTGTCATACTGTTACGCCTACTGACACAGTAACGGACTAAGGAGTGGGCTCATGACCAAAGCCAAGAAGTGAGACATGATACCCAGACATGCTGAAACTGTTCAAAGAGATGCATTTTTTTCCCCTATCTGGTTTACCAAACTGGAAAGATGTGAACTGGGAGCTTCAGAAGGCCACTATTTGGAGAAGAAAATAGTTAAAACAATGGAGTAAGACAAACTGAATCCAGGTGACCTAGCATGCATGTAATAAATGATTTGTAAAATGAATCTATGAAGACATAAGTAAATGAAAATAGAAAATTCTGAGCCTTTGGGGTTGGTACGTAGAGCTCGGTAGAGTAAGATCGGGCAGGAACAAAGAACTCTGATGTCAGGGTGTATCAGTAACCAGTATGAAGAAATCCTGTTTTCATACTTGTGGTGAAATATGCAATCTTGTGAGCTTAATTTATTGTATACAAGACACTCCCAAAAGAATATGTTCCAATCTCTCTTAGTAATCGTTACTTGGAGAAAAATGATTTTATTTATTTAGTGTCACATAGACACATACCGATCCACATATTTTTTAATGTCTATTTTACTTAAAAATGCTGAGTTTTTGGGTGCCTGGGTGCTCAGTTGGTTAAGTGTCTGGCTCTTGGTTTTGGCTCAAGTCATGACCTCACAGTTGGTGAGTGTGAGCCCCGCATCAAGCTCCACAGGGACAGTACGGAGCCTTCTTGGGATTCTTTCTCTCTGTCTCTCTCTCTCTGCCCCTTCCTGCTCAAGCCCTTTCTCTCTCTCTCAAAATAAATAAATAAACTTTAAAAATGCTGAGTTTTAATACATTTTCTAACACCTTATGAATATAATTAATATTATAGCTTAAATCACAATATTGTGAACTACCTAATATACTGACAATAAAAATGAAATTAAAATAATTCTAAACCTTTTATTACTGTAATCTACGTGGCAATTTACTGAAGTTTTGGAGGAAAAGAGCAGGAACATCTTAAAATAAAATTTTCATATAATTATGCCCACTTAGCACTGCAACAATTTTTATATTAAAGTAATATTTTTTTAACGAAACCTCGCTGTGCATGCAGGTTGTGGAAAGCTATCAGTACCAAAATAGAACATATTTCTATTTCACAGAGAAAAAAGATCACTCTCCCCTCAGTGACTTGCCTCACTCTCTTTCCCTACACTCCTCACAGCTGAGCCGATTAAACTACTAATAGAACTTCATGCCCACCTGAAGATGTCACCACGTCTGTCCATGAGCAGGCACAGTTAGAGTAGTGGTTCAACTGGTTTAAGAGACCCGGCATCTGTCCCCATTGCTCTATAACCCAGTTCTCTTTTAAGATCAGTTGCCTACTTTGTTTTTCACTGGTGTGCCCAGGACTAGAGCCCTGAACCATTACATGATCAGAGTCTTGTGCCCTACCACTTGACCTCATCAACACTGACTGCCGTCCTAGTAATCTGTTTCAGTGCTTTGTAGAAAACATCGTAGTTACTGTGCCAAAGAGTAGCGATCGGAATTAAAATGAAGGTAGACTAATTCTGATCCTCAATAGCTCATTGTATAATGGGGAACAAAACATATTACAAAGGGAAAGATCTTATCCCATACGAAGCACAGTGAGAGTATCTAATGTGCATCCATTGTGCTTGCTTAGTCTATAAGTTGATTTCAGTCATTTGACAACCACAGAAGGCTATCGTTATAGAACAGAGTATTTTAAAGCTTGACAATATAAAAACAATGGTATGGAGGACAGAAGTTGGAAGAAGAAGATGACACAGAAATACTTCAACTTACATAGAAACAAGCCATGATATAAAGTCTATTATGGATATAAAGTACATCAAGTAGATCAACAAATCGAACCAACAGAAGAACTAAAAGTAAAAATGTTCACCTATCAGAGAGTGAAAGATAAGGCAGAAGTCAGTTTTCATGTTTCATAAATGGAGGCAACTGATAATGTTGAATATTTAAAAAAATCATGAAATGCGGACACTACTTAGGAAAACCCATTAGGAAGAGACCCATTTGAAAAAAATATGATAGAGATGTTTAAAATTGGAACCCGCTGAAGATTGGGGCTGGGGCTGGGTTTGGGCAAACAAAAGGAGACTTTCACTTTTTTTTTGATATTCCTTCTCTACTATTTTTGTTATCAAATTTATGTATTAATTTAAAAGTATTGAATTATAAAACGATTATGAAATTTAATGATGGAAATGATATAGGAGCACAAATATCTACACTTCAAACAAGCTGCCTTGGGAAGAAAGTACGTCCAGTCTCTGAGGTAGCTGTTCTCATTATTCACGTTTTACAATTTGAGAGTTAGGGACTCAGTGATTTTATGTAAATTGTCCAAAGTTGAAAAGGTAACAAGGACAATTTGCACTGAGTCCTACAAGAATTCAGAATCTGTGTTTCCCATCCAAACTTCATGCTTCCAAACTCACTTCTCACTGGCCTTTACCAGCCAGCAAAGGTTCTAGTGGCAGTGACCCCACCTACTCAGACTTTTTAGTTAACGCTTCTCTGGGGACAATTTCATCGCTGAATTATCTATTTAGTATGTGATCCTCTCATGATATATAGTACTTTTAAATTTATTTCACTTTAAAAGCATTTATTGACAGGCTCCTCGCTGGCTCAGTCAGGAGAGCATGCAACTCTTGATCTTGGGGTTGTAAGTTCGAGGCCCATGTTAGGTGTAGAGACCACTTAAAATAAAATCTTTTAAAAAACCGCATTGATTGCCATCTATGAACTGAGCATTTGTTGGACTTTAAAATGGAACATACAAGTGAATAAGATCCTGCTCCAGGAACTCAGAACATTGAACTCTGCTGTGTAGGCAATGACACACTCCAAAGAAGGTGAAATTAGCACGGTGTGCTGTCCATTTTTTTACAGGGCTTATTTCTGGAAACATGAATTAACTCCAAACTCCAAAAGTCAAAAAAAACCCTTGCAAGTAATGAAAATAATTTTTGTTCTCAAAGAGGTAAAAATACTATTAAGACTCTAATCACACCTACTAGTGATGCCCAAACATTGTTAAGACATTTCCAGAATTTGAACATATTCTTTTCTCTTTTTTATTTGAGTGTAGCTGACACACAGTTACATTAGTTTCAGGATTAGAACATAGTAATTCCATAGGCTTATTCATTATGCTATGCATACTACATGCTTGAATTTGGTACATTTCTTTGTCAGTTGAAAACTATTAAGCAGTTTAAAACTACCGATCATATTGCTAAGGATAAAATTTCCCATTTTTGTTGGATTGAATGATTTCTAATTTTTCTCAATTGACACGTTTGTGAGTCATTTTCTTATTTCTATTGTTTCATCCCTCCTGGATTTTCACAAAATAAGAAAGAAAATAGTTTAAAGCAATTTTCCAGTTCTTTAGTAGAACACATTCTTCAAGCCAAACATGATCAAGAGAGCCAACAGGTAGCATGGATATAAACAACTTCTGTCATCTTCTCTCCATGTCTCCCTTGCATGTCCTTGAGGAACTTTGCAGAAACTCAAGGTTACAAGGAAACCACTAAGAAATTACCTGTAATTACCTGCAAATTATCTTCAATGTTCCATTGAAATATGAGCATACAGAAACCTCACTATTCCAAGATGGCAGAATTTTTTTTTAATTTTTTTTAACGTTTTTATTTATTTTTGAGACAGAGAGAGACAGAGCATGAAGGGGGGAGGGGCAGAGAGAGAAGGAGACACAGAATCGGAAGCAGGCTCCAGGCTCTGAGCCATCAGCCCAGAGCCCGACGCAGGGCTCGAACTCATGGACCGCGAGATCGTGACCTGAGCTGAAGTCGAACGCTTAACCGACTGCGCCACCCAGGCGCCCCATCAAGATGGCAGAATTTCTATATGGAACTGTTGGCTGTCACAGCAGGCCACCAAAAGATAGATCACAAAATAGGCTGAATAGGCTTATTTATTTATTATTTTTAAGTAGGCTACACACCCAGTCTGGGGCTTGAGCTCACAACCCTGAGATCAAGATGCCCTACTGACTGAGCGAGCCACCCAGGTGCCCCTGAATAGGCATATTTAAAACACTCTTGAGTGCCAATATTTAATATTCTAATGTTCAGGTTAATGGAAGATCAAAAGTATAAAATTCAAGGACCACCTGTATATGGGAAACAGAAATATAGACATAGCCCCTGACAAGGACCTGCACTCTGGCAGGATTCTAACATAGACAGGTGGACCAAGACCCCCCCCGCCCCCCCAAAAAAGAGCATTTCTGCATTTCTTGTCTCTTCCATTTTTCCCCCTTAATCATTATTTTCATCTGTTTACACTTTTAGTCATCTTTGTCTTTCCTCTGCCATATATCCTGTTACTCTTTTGCTTTTAAAGTAGCAATGACTAGACTTTTATTTATATCCATTGTCCAAAAAAAATAAAAATAAAAAGGAGAGAGAGAGACAGACAGAGAGAACTTATCTTCTTGTCAGCCAACAAGGAATAATTCTCCTGGTTTTGAATCATCAATCATTTTCACCATCGCTTACTGTAATATTTAACTTCTAGTACTATCCTTATTTCAGGTAATTTAAGTTATAAGGGTCTAGGTACCACTATATGGATGCCTATTGTTTGAAGTTTTTCTGTGTAACAGTCACTGAATACAAACAAAATAAATATTCATCAATCTTTACCTACTTTGCCATTTGCTTTCATAGAGGAGTGTGCGATTTATTGGAAAGAATATGGGAAAACAAACAAACAAAAAATACCCAGGAAGTATTTATTTTATTTTCTTTAAAGGTTTTCTCCTCAGTGTCTCTTGTTTTACTTTAATGGCTTCACCAATCACCCAGACAACCGAGTCCTTTCTCTATCCTCTCTATCAATCCCCCATATCATATTGGTTATTAAGTCTGATTTATTGTATTTTTGGTATTTCTTTTTTTCAATTGTTTTTTCTTTTTCATTTTCTTTCTTAAAAATATAATTTATTGTCAAATTGGCTAACATATAGTGTATACTGTGTGCTCTTGGCTTTGGGGGTAGGTTCCCGTGATTCATCGCTTATATACACCACCCAGTGCTCATCCCAGCAAGTGCCCTCCTCAATGCCCATCATCCATTTTCCCCTCTCCCCCTGTTTCCCCATCAACCCTCAGTTTGTTCTCCGTATTTAAGAGTCTCTTATGGTTTGCCTCCCTCTCTGTTTGAAACTATTTCTTCCCCTTCCCTTTCCCCACGGTCTTCTGTTAAGTTTCTCAAGTATTTCTTAAATTTATCTTCTGTCTTTCTTCACTGAAACTACCCCAACTCAGCTACTCATGATTCTTTTTCTTAACTCTTATTTTTCCTATGACAGATTTCCATTCCATTTACTTTCATTCTCTCCAGAGCACCCACAATACTGTAAGCCAGTTTCATGTTATTACATTAAAAATCTGATATTCCATTACTCAAAATTCCATAATATTTACTGGCTCCTTCCTTCATCCACACCTTCGCACACTCTAAAATGTTTTTCTTCCACCCAGCAGTCTTCCAGTCTTCTTCAGTAATCAGTTCTAATGTCAATCATTCTGTGAAACTTTCGTTGTCTCTTCTAAACAACTTTTGGGCTTTTAGCCTATGTTCACATTAAAATTTGCACGTACGTCTATTACAGCAAATCATACATTATAACGTGCACACTGACTCTACCTTGATTGCTCTACTGGCTTCTCAAGAGAGCAAAGCATGTCTTTCCACCTTCGTACTCCCAGAAACTGCACCAGCAGTGACTGCCACGTGGTAATGCTAAAAAAAAAATAAACAAAGAACTTATGAAATCACTGGACGTCTTATTTTCTCATTTTATTTAAATATCTTTTAATTTTAATGAGAGGGAGCATAATACAGCAGTCCCGATTGTGATGGGCTCAATTCAAACTCTGGCTCCACCACTCATGAGATCTATAACCTTGAGTAGATATTGTAGCTTCTCTGCACCTCGTTTCCATCATATGTCAAGTGAAGATGACAATAACGCCTAACCCAAGATGTGTGGCAAAATTCTATGAGCTGATATATATAGATTAGTTCACTTAGAACAGTACCTGGCACATGGTAAGGGCCATATAAGAGCTTGACAATTTTATTAAAACTAACATTACTAATATTTACCTTATCAGTAAAGAGCACTTATTCACATCAATGGGACAAACTATAAAAAATCAAGTTGGCATCGCATATATTTTTCACTATGTGTATTCGACATCAGATGGCGATTGTGTCACTGAGTTATTTTAGGAGGTGGATTTTCATTCATCCATTCCATAAACATTTCTTAAGCCTCCAGTTTGAGGTGGACACTCCTCTAGACATTAAAGAAACAAAGATGTATAAGAAATAGTCCTTACCATTAATGTTTTCAATCTAACTGAGGGAGATGAGAAGAAATTAGACAATGACCATGTGACGTGGTTAAGTACTAACACAAGTACACAAAATGCAAACGTAACACCTATAGCAGGAAGTGAAACAAAGGTTGCATTTTTCTTTCTTTTAAATACCTAAATTAAAAACAAAGATCTTGATCCTCATACTAATTTAGTTCTTATGGTTAAGGAGGAAATCATAAACTAAGCCAATATATGTGCCTAATATTACAGTCAAAATTCGGCATTACAAGCAGGAATTAGCTTTGAGACATGAAATGCACAGATAATACAAGGGCTATTTTATCCATTTATTGAATATTCTTCACACTCAGTGCTATTTACCATAGCCCCCTGAGCAGCCAAAATTACAAATTTGAGCTTTATTTATTATCCTGTACACTATTTACACAGAAATGGAGGTGTCAACACCCACAAGGCAGACAAAAGAGGGGAAACTAAAAAATAAATGAAGCTGATAATTAAAACCATTAAACATTTAAGGATCTTAGAGATAATTTAGTACAAATCTTTAGTGCCGAGATGAAGCACTGAGGTCCCAAGTGGGCTTGGATCAATGTCACTCTGCTAGTTGGTTACAGAGAGGGAACTATAACCCAGGTGTCTAAACAGCAATGCTCATTAATTTATCCTAAAGAAAATGACAACTGTGCAACATTTCAGGCACATAAGCTTCCCTCTCATTCTCTAATGCATTCCACAGTTCAAGGTCAGTAATTAAAGGAAAGCCATCCCACCAATATATTCATTGCTGGAGAAAATAACACAGACTACGGGGGCAGGAGGGGAGCAGGGAAAGAACAGTAAAAACCCAAGGGGTTAGGAATCGGTTGTATAATGTTCAGAGAACTAACAAGCACAGATTTTAAATCAAGCTAAGGCCACAGAAGCGACATGATTTTCAAGGAAACGCAAGGAGACAAGAAGGTTTCCAATAATGGATATATTTTCAGAGCAGATATACAAGCTTATTTGTATTAAAATAAATTCATAGTTTTCTAAGGAAAAGTGCTGGATGTCTAAAAAGTTCATCTAATAGATTATACAAATACTGGTGTCTACAAATTAATAGATTTTTCTCTTCTTTCCACATGGACAAATGTTAATTTTCAAGAGAGTGAAATCATGTCTTTGATGTTCACATTCAGAAGGTGATACTCTTTTGTTAAAAATGCATAATACATAATATGCTGTTTGAATTCATGCAAAAACACAATGAATAGGATTTTCCTAGAGTTGATGAGTTGCATAAATAACTCTTTTACCATTGTCTTGTGTATTATTAGGTTACTTCACATTGACGTTTGGCAAAATTGAGAAATTAATAGACATTTACAAGACCCTCTGTATTTGAGGATACTGCCTCTCTTTTTGAGATAGTAGAATGCCAGAATACCACCTAAATTCTTCAGTTAAAGGATTCTTCATTCCTTTGAATATATTTTTTGATGGTTATGTTCTTCATTAAAATTTCACATGATTTGCTTTCATTTTATCAATAGTCAATTTATAAGTACTTCTTTACATGTGATTTGTAGTCTCTAGGAAAGCTTCTTAATTACTACATTATGTTAAATTTGCATTTTGTGTGTTACCAGTTTTACAGTATTATACTTGGAATTAAGCTCATTTAAAAAGTACTAACAACCAAAAAAAAAAAAAAAAAGCAGACCAAGAATCAAGACAAAGTTGGGATTATACGAGGAATTTAAGTTTAAGATTTATATCCTAAAGAGTTCAACACATTAACTAAATTAAAGGGAAAAAAATCATCATGATTAACTAATAAATGTACATGTCTTTTAATTATATCAACAACAATTTATGGTACCAGTCTTAGGAACCATATCACAAATTAGGAATATAAAGAAATAAATTTTTCCACAAACATATTATGAAATATTAGATTTATTATTTTGTGGTCTGGAAGATACTTTGTCTTAACTTTGATCATTTTTAAAAACATATTAGGCTTTCAGAGGCGATGGTTACCACAATGGACATAAGAATGGATTTTATTCCACTTTGTAAATATGCAAAAACCTCTACCATGATCTTATTCTGCCACTTAACCAAGTGGTTTTACGTATGTACTGTTGCTCGATTCTTTCCCCAGGTTGATGAGTCCCCTTAAGCTGCTAAAACTTCTATGTAAAATTCACTGGATTCCATGGAGGCCAAGTGCCCCACTTGTAAGGCCAAGTGCCCTTATTCTTTTGGTAATGAACATTTTATATTGAACTATTTCTTATAATGTCTCAGATACCAATTTATCTCTTTATTCCTTGTTACCATTCTTCCCATGCCCCCCCCATTTTGACTTCATGTATGTATTCATCCATCATTTCCATCATTAATTCAAAACATATACATGTATTTCCTACTATGTAGTAGACATTGAGCAATTTGTTCCATACACAGTGAACAGGATGGATAATTTCTCTGGTTTCTAGAAACAGACATAGGAGCAGAGAAATTGATAAAGAAAAGAAAAAGGGGTGCCTGCGTGGCTCAGTTGGTTAAGACCCCAACTCGATATCAGCTCAGGTGATGATCTCACAGTTTGTGGGATCAGTGCCTGAATCTGGCTGGGTGCTCAGAGCCTGCTTGGTATTCTTTCTCTCTCCCTCTCTCTGAGCCTCCCACACTCATGCTCTCTCTCTCTCTTTCTCTCTCTCTCTCTCTCTCTCTCTCTCTCTCTCAAAATAAGTAATAAAAAGAAAGAAAAAGAAAGAAAGAAAGAAAGAAAGAAAGAAAGAAAGAAAGAAAGAAAATGAGGCCAAGAAAGAAAAGAGAAAGTATACCATACAAAATCACCACAAGCTATAGCAAATGTTTTAAAAGGTAAAAGCAGAGGGGACAGGAAATAATTGGACATCATATAAAGGATGGAGTGGTCGGCAGTAATTTCTTTTTCTTTGCAAGTGATAATAAGGTCTAAAAGATGAACAAAAGGAATAGGGATGGCAGGGCAAAGCATTTTTTAAACATGCTGGCTTACTTCTTTGTACCAAAGTTGGTTCTTCAATTTTGCAATGCTACCTTGGATAGCTTCGCATAATGTCCCGGTTCACCTAAAGCTTCAAGAACTTTATATGGCCCCTGGTAGCTCTCGTCCTCAGCCGGACTGGCCTTGCTTAAGGGCAGGATTCAAATAAATAGCTCTTTGTTTATAGGATATTTTCCCCATTATCATTATTTTTATTCCACTATTAGTGATAATGGAAGTTCTCTGTAGAAAATTTAAAAAAATGTAACAAGTAAACAAAGAATGTACAAACAGAAATCACTCTATCCACCTAAGAAAACTACCATTGATATTTTGGTACCTTTCATGAAACTTTCTTATGAGGTTATATACAAAAGGAATTTTGTAGTTGGAACTGTATTTTCACTTAACGATAGCAATTTATTTCCATCATAATGACTATACACATCATTTTAATGGCTACAGGTCTGGGTAGCTTGTTTTAAACCAATTTTCTCTTGTCATTATTTTCCCCATTTGTCTACCATTATGAATAAGGCTTCAGTGAAGTTCTTGCAGGTACATATTTGCAAGACTCTCTTATTATTATCCTGTTAGAAGTTCTTGGATTTGAGATTTTGGATCAAATGATACATTAAGCCATTTTTAAGTATTAATAAGTTGAATTGTAGAGACTCATAGAAGCTTAAATTTTCAACAGCATGATATGTATTTCACCATAGCCATACTCATCAGGGACATTAAGATTTTTATTTAATTTACCAATCAGACATGTTAATATATATTTCCAATATTGCTTAAAAATGCAGGTTTTCTTTTAAAATTTCTAGTTAGGATTTTTTAATATATTTTTAATTTTTTGTACTTCCTGATTTTAAATCTTCACTTCTTGGCAATTTTCTAGTTTATGCTTTATTTGTTCCTTTTATTATTATTATTATTTTTTTTAATGTTTATTTATTTTTGAGACAGAGAGAGACAGAGCATGAACGGGGGAGGGTCAGAGAGAGAGAGGGAGACTCAGAATCGGAAGCAGGCTCCAGGCTCTGAGCTGTCAGCACAGAGCTCGACGCGGGACTCGAACTCACCGACCGTGAGATCATGACCTTAGTGGAAGTCAGACGATTAACCAACTGAGCCACCCAGGTGCCCCTGTTCCTTTTATTATTAATTAATATTATTACCTCTTCATAAATTAAGATCATTAGACTCTTTTTATTGTATTTGAAAATTATCTTCCATAGGTCTTTTTTCTTTGATTTTACTTATGGTATTTTTATAGACTGAAGCTTAAAATTTGTAAATTGAAATGTATAAATATTTCTGGTTTCCTTTTGGCGTCATTATAAGAATTAACATAAATATTAATTCATCTTAGTCCCTTTTTTTTCCCCTCTCCTCACTGACTCTCAAATATCCTGAGAATTTATTTTGAGAGTAAGTGTTATCAAGAGAAATAATTTCGTTTATTATTTTGTCCAAATAGTTGGTTGTTTTAACACCATTCAATGAACAATCTATTCCCAATAAGCAACATGTACTCTAATTATGTACATTTACATATCTAAATGTGTACCCATACAAATATATGTTATAAAAATATATACATATATACTCGTCTATTAAAACATATACATTTTATTTTCTTTCACTTATTTGTCTATTCTCGTCACTACAATTATACCTTAGCAATCAATGATTTAAAACATGATTTGTAAATGAATTCGGTAAGTTCACTACTTTTTTTCTTCACTTCCCAACTATTTAGTGGCTCATCTCACATATTTAGGTTGGCAGATTAATTTTAAGATATCTTTTATGTGATTTTTCTTCTTGCGAAAGGCCCTAACTAAATGTTTCGTGGAACCATATTAAATACGTAGGACTTAGGATAGACTTCACATCTTTACAAAATTGAGTCTTTCGATACATGAATAAGGCGTGCCATAATTTGGCAATTTATTCAAACCATCTTTCAAAGTTTCTCAAAAACAATGAGCACGAATGTATGTGTGCATATGGAAATTGTATGTATGCGTATTTATCACACACCTTAAATGGATTCAAAGTAACTTATATTTTTATTCATCTTATTAATAACTTCTTTTTTTTTCCATTCCATTATCTACATGGCAATTAATCTAAAAGGAAAGTTATTGATTGAAATGTTTACTTTCTACTCAGCCACCTTATTGTAATCTCTATTAATTAATAACATTTATTTAATGAATTCTACTGAGTTTCTAGGTTATATAATTGTCAAACCTAGAATTTGATGATACTCTCGCTATTGCCTTTGTAATCTCTTAGATTGTTGCCCTTATGAATTTATTGTCTAGATCCCCTGACACAACTAAATAATAGTAGTTATACTAGACTTTCTGGGCTTATTTTTACTTGAATGATGATTTCCCTGTTTCCTTCATCAATAAACTTAATTTTGGCAATTTTTTTGAAGTTTTAGGATAAGTTGGAAAAATTTTACTTAATGAATGGCTGTTGGAACAGCCATTCCAGTGGAACAGCCATTCCAGTGGAACAGACACTGGAAATTCAAGTGTCTTTTAATCTTATATCAATATGGTTACATGTTGTATTCTCTCCTCTGACCACTATCCATAATATATCCCATTAATAGATTTTTTAATATTAAATAATTTGTGTATCCTACAGGAAAAAAAATGATGGAATTGATTTTCAAAACTTTCTGTAATGTTTTTGATCCTGTGTTAGTAAAGGCAGACTTGTTCACAATCATGACTAATGAAGGCTGTGTTTGTTAGCTTTTGGTCCCAGCTTGTCATAGCGGTATAAAATCACTGTGAATATTTTCTTCTTTTTTAAAGATCTATAGACCTTGAATTCAACCAAAATATCCTTAATTACTAACATGTTTTGAGGGTTGGGGGAAGTTGGAATACTTTCTGAAAATCTCAAATTTCCCAAATAATAAGCATCTCTTGTAAATTACTGTCTCATGGTTTTATCATCCACTGTCTCATAAGAGTCACTGTTATTCATTCCTTTCATTTATTCCACAGGAAGAGATATTTATAGACAGAAAAAGGAATATTTGAATCTGTATATGTCTGTCTTTCTCTGTAACCTGAAATATTTCTCAGATTAATCTTTTTCAGCCACTTTTAGTCATAATTTAAATAAGTGGTTTTCAGTTAGTCCAATAGACAACACAATAAATATTAAGCCATCCGACATATGTTTTTAAAAAAAAAAAATTTTAATGTTTTATTTATTTTTGAGACAGGGAGAGACAGAGCATGAACAGGGGAGGGTCAGAGAGAGGGAGACATAGAATCTGAAACAGGCTCCAGGCTCTGAGCTGTCAGCACAGAGCCCGACGCGGGGCTCGAACTCACGGACCGCGAGATCATGACCTGAGCTGAAGTCGGCCGCCCAACCGACTGAGCCACCCAGGTGCCCCAGACATATGTATTTTTAAAGAAAAGAAGGCAATATAGAAACAATACAGTTCAGTAAAGTGAGGAAGTAGTTTGAAGGTGTGCAAATACTATGGGAAATTTTACTAAAAAGCATTATAAGGAGAAAATGAATTTCATGTCAACACGTTACTGTTTGTCATCCCAACAGATTTGAAATTGTTGCACGAAGCAGCAACTGGTTTTTATATGGGGTAGACACTAAAGTTAGCTGAATAAGTCACGAACCCACAGTAAAAGTTGAGACTACTTCTGGCAATTTCTTGTGTAACACCATATCTTGACTTATCTCAGGAAAATGTTCTAAAATTACATTTCCATCATTAATCTGCCCATTTATTTATTCATAATCATGCCTTCTTTCAGCAAGAATTTGCGGAGATTTACTATGCATTTTACGTTTTTCTTGAACCAAGATTCTAAATGATTAAGACACAATCTTTGCGACCCAAGATATCTTCCAGGCTTGCAGCAGAGTCAGACGTAAGTAGAAATAAATACTATAAAGGGTGTATATACCTCAAACAATTAATACTATTAGAAGTGACCTCAAGGTACAACAGTGACAAGTTATGGAATGGGTATGAAATCAAGCAACCCTCACCTCCTGACTTCCATTCCCTGTACAGATCTGTCAGTGTTATTCCCCTTTCTGCTTTGATGTTTTCAACATTTTCTTCTCCAGGTGTTTCCTCTTCCAACTGCTGACACTTACCATTCTTCAGTGGAAGGCTGTCCTTGAATCTCACTTTTCCTGGGTGAACAGAGAACCAAAGCAACCGGAAATACGTGTCTCCTCTCTCTGCTGGCACATTCCTGAATCAAAATGGGGAGTGTATGGGGCTCAGAATTCTAGTTTTCCTCCCCCGATCTGGATAACTCCGATAGTGACTCTCCTCTAGAGCTCTCAGGTGGGATTGAGCCAATCCCCTCGTCTCTGGGACTTAACTTGGCATCACTGCTTTGCTTAACTTCCTTTCATGTATAGTTCCATTTTTCCACTCCCCTACTGTTGTTTTCTGGAACAATTTCTTAGTAAATTACTTTCACATGAATCCTTATCTTAGGACCTGTTTGAGGGGAACCCAGACTATGACAATTGCCTTGAAAGATATTCAAGTAGAATTCCTGTCCTCCAACTGGATCGATCCAGAAGACATAGTGAGTATCGTGTAGGGCAAAATATCAGATTATATCAGTTAAAGCTGAACTAACAGCTCCTCCACACTACCCTCTTTGTATTGGCAGGTTAATCTCCTTCGTAAACAAATATGAAAATGTGCATTTTCTACATTCTAGTGTGTATTTTGTTCCATTTCGCGGAATCCGTGCCATTCCTGCTAAAAGGCAATCAAACCAATTTTGTCAAATAAAGTAAGAACTCGGAAAAATGTAAGAGATATCTCTCCCATGAATTGCATAATTTCTGCCTAGAAATATTCGAAAAGAGAAAAATGTTGGGACGATGACTATTTACCTAAGGGTCAATTTCCTGGTCTCTAATAACTGAACTTTGGATTTGTCCATGAATTAGGTAGCATTCAGGAGGAGAGATGAGTATGACTTCTGTCATAGGCATTGAATATATGACAAAGGTCTGCTCTATTTGATGTAAGAAGTCGGCCAAGACTTTGGCTTTCTGATTGTGAAAAATACCAATTACTAGCATATGACAACAATTTGCTGATGTTACCCCTTCCTAATATGGCTTCCTGAGATGCTGTTGAGATACCTGACTTAACGACCTCTGAAAAACACATTATCTGCAACATCAGTAATGCTGAACATTAGTTCTCTTTACAGACATTTTTTTCAGGATCCAAAACAATTTTTTCTCTCCCTGCATATTTCCAGCCTTACAAGGTGCACCTAGTTGAGCTCCTGCTCAACGTTTTCTGAAGCCACTTTCAAAACTTAATTGAGTTAACAGCTTCCTATATTTAGTTTGATGGCACTTTATTGTTTACAAGTTTGATGCAGAATAATATAAAAGTACAACTTCAAAGTTTTGTCCACAATTCATGCTGAAAATCTAAGTATTTCTTTATATGGGCTTTCTTGATAGTTTAAAATAAATAAACATAATCATGCTATGAAACACAATCATCAGATCTTACTAAACTTGTTCACCTAAGTCAGCGGTTCAGAACGAGTGAGCAGCTGAAGCCATCATAAGATTAAGAAATGAATCCTTATAAACAATTTGGTTAATGTAGTTGAAAGAAAAATAATAATAAAGGATCAATGAGCAAAAAAATACAAATAAAAATACAAAGTGAAAAATACAAAGAGAAAACAGCATGGTAGGTTTTTTAAGTATCCCCCCAAACAACTATTTCAAAATGATAGACCGCCATGAAAGTGCTTTGCTTGTACAACTCAAGTACAAGAAAAGTATTACCTAGCAAATCTAATTTTGTAATTTTTAAATTTTTTTTTTAAATGTTGATGCATTTTTGAGAGAGAGAAAGAGACAGAGCATGAGCAGGGAATGGGCAGAGACAGAAGGAGGAGACACAGAATACAAAGCAGGCTCCAGGCTCTGAGCTGTCAGCACAGAGCTCAATGTGGGTTCAAACCTAAGAAACATGAGATCATGACCTGGGCCAAAGTCAGACGCTTAACCAGTTAGGCCACCCAAGCACTCCTAATCTTGTATTTTTAATTTAGAATACTAATCCAAATTATGTTATTAAAAATTTCAATTTCCCTTTTCATTATGGAACTTCTTTTTAGGCATTTTTTAACAAGGGATAAAATTCTAATATGTATCAAATACAAATTGTGTTGAAAACTCTCCAGATACCCTAATATATTTTATTCTCACTTATCACATTCCTATATACTGAATTCACATGCGTATATGTTGATTTAATCTATAATAAATTCCCATGTCCTACCTTTGCATTTCTATGTCAACATAGAACAAATGTATATATATGTATTTTTATTTCCCCATGTGTCAGACAGACATATGGAAAATGTTTGACGCACTTAACCTCTATGGAATTTTTAATCAGATGTCAAATCATTGAGAAAAATGTGAACTTTTATCTGTGTTTATATTTATGGCTTGAATTTTTTTGTATACAAAAAAATTACTCCATTAAGTCAAATGGTGGTGGAAAGATCATTATTGATAATCAGCATCATTAACTCTAAACTCATCTCAATGCCATACCTCCTATGCTAAATATATAGAATAATATATCAATGTCCTTTCTTAAAGAATACACTGATTAGAGCTGAATTGTGTTTACTCATTTGAGTAACGTGTGATAACTATTCTTACTTTCATTCACACATTCATTTAACAAACAATTTTTTCAAAGATTATTGTGAGTCAGACATTGTGTTGGGGTAGGAGAGGGTAATTACCTAATCACTTATATTCACTGCATCATCATAAAAGCTAAAGTAAGATATACCAAATACAGTAGATCTTCAAAGACGGGAGTTTAGTTATTCCCTCTAGAGATTTGGACATTCATCTTGGAGGGCAATTAATCGGTCAAAAAATATAAAATGTATAATATTTCAATAGAAATAAAGATTATTGGATTATTAGTTCCTAGAATTAGAAACAACACCTACTTCTATCTACCTAGTGACAACATAATTATATAAGTGTTGAGTAGGCTCACTTTATGATTAAGGAAGCCTCAAGTAATAGATAAAAGTGAAAACAATTCTGATCATAGATCAGAGAGACACATTTCTCATTTATTGCCACCATAAGAAGACTGTTCAGGCTGTTCTGAGGTGTCTAGAGGTACAACTTTATAAAACGTCTAATCTCAGATTGCCCACCAAATACCCACGTGCTCTCATAACGTCCTCCACTTCTTCAAATCCTTTATTAGAATTATATCTGAAGTCCGCGCTAATGAACTCACTCTTTGATAGGCAATGGAAATCTTTTAAGTGTCCTTCGATCTAGGAAGTGACTGGTAATTAAATATAGTACCTAGGGAATATTACTCAGACAGAGACTCAAAGAACAGAATTAAAGAGAAGGAGCACAGTCGACAGGGTATTTCTGTGTTACAGATGCTAGGTAATAAGAAAGCCTCTTATGGCAGTAGAAGCCAAATCGGAAAGGATAAAATACCTCAAGTTTGAAATCTGGATTACTTATAAAAAGATAGTCATATTTTAAATTATGTAAATTTAACAGGAAGGCTGTGTTTGACTCTTGCTTTCTTCTCGTTTATTTTATTTGTTAATTTTTATTTATTTTTAAGTTTTATTTATTTATTTTTATATTTATTTTATATATTTTAATATTTATTTTTAATTATTTTAATATTTTAATATTAATTTTAATTTTTAATTAAAAATTAATTTATTTTAATGTTTTTTAATATTTATTTATTTTTGAGAGAAAAAGAGAGAGCATGAGCATGGGAGGGACAGAGAGAGAGAGAGACACAGAATCTGAAGCAGGCTCCAGGCTCTGAGCTGTCAGCACAGAACCGAATGTGGGGCTCAAACTACGAACTTCAAGATCATGACCTGAGCCAAAGTTGGACGCTAAACCTACTGAGCCACCCAGGTACCCCTTTTTTCTCTTATTTTTAAGAAAAGAAAAAAAATGGGTTCAAGGATGGATACGAAATAACAAAAAGAATAGCCAAGTAATTTTCATTATGAGTGTTAATATTTTCAACTACTTATTATGTTCTGAGCCCTACTCTAGTGCTCATTGGCTCCTTGCCACAAACCCGTTTTTGGATGAGGAAAGTGGAACCCAAAGAAATAATGTGTCCAATGTTAGTTAGTTCATCAAGGGTAGAACCCGGACTTGAACCTAGACATTCTGGCTACAAGAGACTGTGTTATCATCCAATTTGCCATCCACAAGTAAATGTTTCAAGTAGAGCTCACAGAAATGGACAGAGTTGATACATAGACTTTGGATAGAAATCATAGTTGCATAAGAGAATACAGAACAGTCATTCTCAACAGTGGCCAACTGTACAGCTTTACAACCAGATTCACTGGTCCAAATCGTGAGGATCCTCAATCAGTAGGTTTTGAGAAGAAACTGGCATTTCCATTTAAAAGAAGATCCATAAGCGATTCTGATTCACAGGCAGGGTGAGGATCACTAATATAGGAAGGGAAATTTAGAAGGCAGAAATACAAGCCTTGAAAAACATCTACATGCATTAGGAACACTGAGTTGTGTTATTAATTCTGTACACCACCCCCACGTCTCAAATTTATCAGTGAATAACCAGATGTAAGCTATCCCCATGATTACACGTTTCTAAGTGTTGAAACGGGATTTGAATCAAACTCTGACAATGTCTATATGTTTCCCACTAAACTGGCGTTTCTTTGAAATTGTGTTTTCAGAGCCTTAGGGTTCCAAAAATTTGTCTTGGAGACACCTTGGTGGAGCGAAGTGGAGTAGGTTAAAAGGACACAGAGGAAGGGAAACTTGGAGGTCTACATTCACTACCTTCTCATATTCCAGCCACAGCATCTCCGCCATTACATAGTGGGATTCTGTCTAATATTTATTGTAACAGGGAGTCCAGTGACTAAGGGTTTGAAGGTTTCTGAACTAAGCCAAGAAGCTGAAACAGGAATGTGACGCCAGCAGATAGGGATGTTCAGAAGATATCAGCATTATAGACGTACAGGAAGGCTCTGATTTTAGTCAACTTATGTACATGATGAAAATTTAAAAATTCACAAATCCTATCAACTGTAAGAATACTTGAGGAATTGGATAGATTATCCCCAACGAAACAATGATACTGATACCGTTTCTGTTTATCAGAGAAATAACGTTTCTCACCTAATGGACAACCTCCCTCTGTTTCTCATTACAAGGATTCTCACTCTTTCTCCCCCATCATCCTGAGTCAAAATCTTTTTCCCCAAAGAAGGGGAAATCCAATTGACCATACCATCCATGCAGTTAATGTAATGATTTCCATTATTCTCTTTTACTGGGCAAAATAAAACACCAACAACCTACTTGTAGCTGGTAAATGGTCAGAACAATACACCAGTAGATATCTTAATACTTGGCCAAATTTTTTTCCCATGTGAACCATATTATACTTTTTTTTTTTTTTTTTTTTTTAATTTTTTTTTTCAACGTTTTTTATTTATTTTTGGGACAGAGAGAGACAGAGCATGAACGGGGGAGGGGCAGAGAGAGAGGGAGACACAGAATCGGAAACAGGCTCCAGGCTCCGAGCCATCAGCCCAGAGCCTGACGCGGGGCTCGAACTCACGGACCGCGAGATCGTGACCTGGCTGAAGTCGGACGCTTAACCGACTGCGCCACCCAGGCGCCCCCATATTATACTTTTTAAGTGAAGTCTAAGTTTAATTAAATGCTAGCTTTGCTGAATATATACATCACAAAATAAATGGAGTAATATTAACAAAATAGCCAGTTTAGAACATTAGTGGTACACAGAAGTGTTAAGGTTGCTACTTTACCAAGAACTGTCTTTTATTTTGGAGAACTTGAACATAAGCACAAAGCCACAAACAAAAGAGTAAAAATGAGAACAATAAATTATGGAAATCAAGACTAATTGTGCTTCCAGGCGGTTGATAGATATTTTTTTAAGGGGAGAGAAGATCTGGTTTTTCGTTTGTGCAATGCTGAGATGAATTGCCCATGACCTTATGTAAACCGAAAGCTTGTACTGACCTGTTGAAATGGGAAAGCTTGTAACCATGGCAACGGAGGACAAGTAAAATAGGTTTTTGCTGCAGTTATAAATAAGGTAGAGAGACCAGTGGACTTTTCCTCCCTCGTTCTGTGATAAAGGCAACACAGATATTTTTTTTTCAAAACACCATTTTTCTGTCTGCATTTTTTTTTTCAGACATAAAATACATGTTGTACTTTGAATGAAAATCTCTGGGGAAGCAGACTGTGATCTACAAGGTGGGGAAGAAGGGAGGCAGGAAGGTGGGGATTGGGGAATGAAGAAGGGAGAAAGACCTAGAAAATCTGAGACAATGCCACTGATTAAAGAGTCCATTCTTTTTTGGATGCGTTCCATACATTGTATTTTTGCATGGTACATATTAGAATGCCTAACCTATGTGAGCCGAGGTGAAGGAGAAACAATGACCAAGCTGTTTCAAGTTGATATGCTGTATCACTCTTTTGTCTGTAATAAAAAAAGATATTAAGTATATTTTATTTGTACCTATATCCATTCTTACTGTGCTCTAAAATCTATGATAAGTGAATAATTGTATATAAGGCTTTGACACCTATGCAGGCTTGGTGGTCATCATGGCTAATTCTGTTAATTCTTCTAAGTCAGAATTTTCATCAAATTACTTTCAAAAATTTGAACCTCTTTCGCCCAACACTTGGTGGCACTACCACTGCATGAGGCAGACGCCTGCATACAGCTCCCAAATCTGTTTTGTGGCTTTTGAAAACACCTTGTATGGCTTCCTACAGGTTGCTCTTCAGCTATAATGCCTTGAATATGCAATCCGACGTATCACTGAGTCCTCTGTCCCTCTCATAACAGTACTGCTGTGGCAGCTGGGAAAACCTTTGTTAGAATCACTAATTTTTTATCACAGGAGGTTGACAAGGATGAGAAATGGAAGAAAGGCACTTTTATAGAACAAAAATGGGGTTGGTCCCCTAGAGTCTACACCATCTAATGGAAACATCTGACATGATGGAAATGTCCTATGGAACACACGGATGATGGAAGTCCATCGTCGAACAGGTAGCCGCTAACCACGTATGGCTATTGAAACCAGAATATTACCTAGTGTGATGGATAAACTGATTATTTTATTTTCATTAAGTTCAACTTAAATTACACTAATCACAAGTGGCCAGAAGCTACCATGTTGGGCCACACATGGAGCTCGCTATGCAAGAAGCTAACCTGTTGGCTCAAGAAAGTTGACCCAAGAATAAGGGCAGAAGAACATGCAATGTTGGTAAGAAAAGTGATGACACCATTCACCTTTCAGACAAAGGATGGGGGGTGGGGGATAAGACAAAATTAACTAAACCAGTCTCAGATATGAGAAAATCAGCCCATTACCCTTTCATTTCTCATCTAAGAAGAGGGAGTCTTTGCTTTGCAGTCACATATGAACTGATCAGGTTTCCCTTCTAGAAACTTCTACTTTTCAATGTTTTTTCTGTCTTCACCTTTCAAAAATGGTTGTTGTTGATTTTACCTGTGTAATAGTTAAAGGAGAAAAAAAAACCACATCACAGTGGCAGGCACTTTGAATTGCGCAAGCCTAAGGATGATCCCATGGAGGTCCCCATCACTCAGCCCCATCCCCAGTGACCTAGACTAAAAGACAGAATGAAACTTTCCAAATTAGCTCTTTCTTATCCCACTGAATGCTAAGCACTTTGAAAAGATGAATGTCCCACAGTGAGTCGTTACAGGCAGAGGGATGATCTAGAGATGCAATTTGTCCCCGGAAAAAAAGGGTGTATTTTGAAGGAGAATGACCATGGCAATGCTTATGGTACTGCTCTAGTATTCTCTGTACTGGACCGCCTTCGTTCTAGCATTGAACTTCCTTTACCTGCTTATGGGGCATTTTCAAGTTTCATGAAATTGGATTCTGTCTTCCTTATTAGAAGTTGAGCTCTCAGAGGAAACATGCTGTTTTTGTTTGTTTGTTTTCATTTTCTTGCCACCTTTCTTGCAACCCTATACCTCGGCGGTGACTCCTTTTCTATTAGCAGAGAAGATGAAGGTATTAAGAGAACAGAGGTGTCACAAGTGGGAATCCCTCTATTGTAAAAGCAATGTGCCGATTACGACCTCCTCATAGTGACATTGCAATTACTCTACTGACAGTTATGGATGTGGGAAG
This sequence comes from Panthera leo, assembly GCF_018350215.1. Taxonomy (NCBI): domain Eukaryota; kingdom Metazoa; phylum Chordata; class Mammalia; order Carnivora; family Felidae; genus Panthera; species Panthera leo. Next base: position 224,374,245 of record NC_056679.1, read on the forward strand.
GTTGCTGCCAGAATCTTGTAAGAAATCCATTCTGGGCTCTGAATTTGAGCAACTGTACTGCTGTGATAAGGAATACTGTCGCATATCAAGAGTGACTCTACAGGTAACTGGTTATTAAAAAAAATATTCTGTAGCTATATTACTGGCATGTATATAAAAACATCTTTTTGAAAAGCTATTATGTTTTTCACTCATCTGTTTCCTGTTGCCTTCAGCCGGTCAAAATCTGTACTCTATTCCTACGGACCACATGCCAAGACTACTCCCCCACTTTGATCACATAACAATTTTCCTTTTTCTCTTCCACTTCCCTATAAATAATAACCCTGTTTATAATCCACTTCTGGTTCAAAATAAGTACAGAACGCCCTAGATGATTACTTTACATTTTGACAATTATTTCTCACATTTTCACTAATACGTTCATTGATCATGTTCTGTCTTTATCATTTCCCCAACCATCTATCTCTAAGAATCACTGAATTTTAGAACTTACATGGACTTAGAGACTGTTGTTTAAGGACTTTTTAACTTAGCATCAATTAACCTGAAAGTTAAAGAAAAATTTTTGTCTGAGAGTATTTACCAACTAGGACCTATTCTACCTGAATAGAGAGAATTAGTAAAAAAGAATCATTAACTGAGTATAAAGAGTAAAAAGAAAGTGCTAAGGTATGTATCATGGAGGTTGCCACTCTAAGAGACAACCATAAACATTTGTGCTCAGAAAACAAGGGAACATGACAAAAGCTCAGAAACATAAAGAGGAGCCCCTGGGAGCTGAAACTCTGAGTTCTCTCTCGTGGGGGGTGGAAGGGAGGCAAGATGAGGGTCATTCTGCAAATGTTGGCAAAATTGTTGACTGGATTCAACTGCTGCTACAGAAATAATTGCTGCCACCAGGGTGAGGAAATGTAGCCGTGAGCCTTGCAGGAACTATAAGCAGACAGGAAGCCTACGTGAGGCAGACAGGGAGGATCAAGTTTATTCCTCCTCCACGGGTGCCTAATGGCTCAGTTGGTTAAGCGTCTGACTTCAGCTCAGGTCATGATCTTAACAGTTGGTGAGCTCAAGCCTTGCATCGGGCTCTGAGCTGTCAGCACAGCTGGAGTCTGCTTCGGATTATGTCTCTCCCTCCCTCTCTCTCCCTCCCCAGCTTGTGCTCTCTCTCTCAAAAGTAAATAAATGAACATTACTTTTTTTAATTCAAAAATTTTTTAAAAAAAGATTTCTTCCTCCTCCAGCCATATAGTCTCCCTCTGATACCTTTTATCTGCAGACCCAAAGAGAAATGGCAGAACAGAGTTCCAGCTCCACAATCGAAAAGTGGGGTGCAGATGGTGGGCTTGAAGCTGAGAAACAAAAGCTTAGTGATTGCTGCAGAGAAAGATAGAAAGATGGATGGATATTTAGATAGGTAGATAGATGTATAAATATATAGATAAGAGAGAGAGAACCCAAAATTTTATTAGCTTCCCAAAAGAACATATGACCCACAAACGATTAAGACTCATTGAGTAGTCAGAGAAGACAAAAGGGCATCATGATAGCAAGTTTGGTATCCTTTTGTCCTCTCTGCTATTTCACGCTTTCTCCATTCTTTGGTTAGTTACACTCTCTCTAACAAGAAGGCATATTAATGCAAATTTGAAAATATCATTAGTGCTCAAAACACAGTCAGTATTGGGATGCCAGATGAAACCAGAAAACAAGACAAAATAAAAGCAAACAAACCAGGGTGCCTGGGTGGCTCAGTCGGTTGAGTGTCTGACCCTTGATTTCAGCTCAGGTCATGATCCCAGGGTCATGGGATGAAGTCCTCTGCATTGGGCTCCATGCTGAGCATGGCTCTTGCTTAAGATTCTCTCTCTCTCTCTCTCTCTCTCTCTCTCTCTCTCTCTCCCCCCCCCCTCCCCAACTTGTGTGCTTTCTCTCTTTAAAATAAAAATAAAAAAGAAGATGTGGGATATACATACAATGGAATATTACTCAGTCATAAAAAAGAATGAAATCTTGACATTTGCAATTACGTGGATGGAGCTAGAGAGTATTATGCTAAGTGAAATTAGTCAGTCTGAGAAAGGTAAATACCTTATGGTTTCACTTATGTGTAATTTAAGAAAACAAATGAGCAAAGGGGGGAAAAAAGAGAGATGTAAACCAGAAAACAGGCTCTTAACTATAGAGAACAAACTGGGGGATGCTGGAGGGGAGGTGGGCGGGGGATGGGCTAGATGGGTGATGGGTATTAAGCAGGGCACTTGTTGGAATGAGTACTGGGTGTTATATGTAAGTGATGAACCACTAAATTCTACACCTGAAACTAATATTACACTGTATGTCAACTCATTGGAATTTAAATAGAAACTTGAAACTAAAAAAAAAAAAAAAACAAAAGTAATATACTGGGTTTTTTCTAACTGATAAAGCTTGAAGCAGTCCCTTTGGAATGCTTGCCGTTATTCATGCATACACAGCTCCTTGGCTATGTTGCAAACTCAGAGGCAGGTCAGAGGAAGAAAAACAGGGGGGAGAAAGTTAAGAAAAGAGTCAAGGTTAGGAGTATTCAACTGTTTTCATCATGTAGAACAATACATCATAATAATGCCTTAGATTGTGTGGCAACCTTGAATTTGATATCCAAGTGGTTCAATAAATTATACGTAGTCAATTTGTACTTGACATTCAAATGGGACCAACAGGATATTGTGGAGTGTGAAACAGGCCTTTCTAGAAATATAGATGCTCAGAGTAAGTTGGCAGTGTTATTTTGGAACGATCCCATAATTTCAGGAATTAGGCAGATATGCAGAGAGTTCTGGGAATAAGGTTGTCATTGAGGAGAAAGCTGACATGACCTAGAAAGTCTATTTGTACTCGAGCAAAAGGATTCCTCATCATAACAGATCTCTAGTCCCAAGGCACGAACTGTAGAAAAAAGAGAAAATGCAAGCAGAGGTGCTGTCCCATAGGACAAAGTAATTCAGGTAGGATTAAAGCAAAAGACTGCAGTCTGTCCTGTACTCAGCTGCCCAGGGCACTGGATGGATATTGAAAGGGTTCTAATGCACTATTGGGCTTTGTTCACCAATTAGACTGAGCCTTCAGGTGACATTCAACAGAACTGGGGGACAAAAGGACTAATGATCATAACCCCAGATCCTTGGAGAGTAATGGCTAGACTGATGGAGAAAAGGAGCCTCTCACTGACGGAATTGAGAAATGAAGCACCCTAGTGATTAGAATTACAGTATGACTTAGTTCTGCTGAATTAGCTAATCTTCTCTGAGAACATTTTCCTACTTCACAAGTAGAGTAATTCCACAGGGACACCTTTTCATTGATTGTGTCTGAACCTTAAATATTCTTCATATTATAGATACCATGCATGTATTTGCTTGCCATGGTAATCTCATTTATGAGATTATAAAAAGCCCAGGGCAGGGCATAGGCTCCCTTCAGCTGAGAATCCTCATTCCCTGGCACTGAGCCTGGCATGCAGCAGGCATCCATACAGTTGAGTGAATTTGTTGAATTGCAATCTGTTTTTAAAACAGATTGAATTGAATCAAGCAGGTGAAAATATTCACTTGGTCTCAGTGATTTCTTGTCACTCTTAGACAATACATTCAAGTCACTAAATGCTATATTTCAAGGTCTGCAAAGACATGAAGAGTCATCTAGTCCATCAATCTTTGAAATCCTGAATTTAATTTCTTCATCTATATGGATGTGTACAGACACACACTGATACGAAGTAATATATACATGAACACACATACATTTTACGCATGTTTACATATATATTTACTTATCTTTGTATTCGATTGAGTGGTTTCCCCCTAAGTGTCAGTGTTTTGTTCGATTCATTTAACACAGAAGTCTTGTGCTCAAATTCAACTTTAAGAATTAATAAAAGGGCACAAAAGAAAGCATTAGTATTCATTAGCTTTAAGAAAATAGCATGAATACCCTTTAGAGAAAGAGCAAGGTTAATACAGAATATTTTATTACATTCTCAACCTGGTTCATGATTCATTTTGTTATACTCTGTACACATTTGTAAATGCCATTGACAACAGTATCACTACAGATCCAAAAAATGGATGAGTGACAGAAAAACATAGTGATAAAAATGGTACTTTAAAATATCCAAAACACTAATAAAAAATAAAAATAGAGGTCAACAAAAGTAACAAGTTAGTCACTTATTTAATTTTAGTTTTGAAAAATAAAAACTGTAAGTTCAAACTGCAAATTGATGATTCTTTTTGAAAATGCTATTCTCAGCAATCCACATTATGAGCCATTGCTTGGACAATGAATATTCAGTCATTCAAGAAATATTGACTGACCATCTATCACACAACTTGTTAGGCTCTAGAGACAAAAACAGTAAGGCTAGTGAGGTCCCTGAAGTCATTGAACTTATTTTTAATGGTAAAAGTATACAATAAATGTTAGCTTTAAATTAATTGGGCTTCATGTGAATTAAATTCTGAAAACTATAGGCATTATAAACAGGGCGTTTATAATGGACGAGCGGTTGTATAACTCTAGGCCCAGGAAGCAGCATAGTATCTGAGGTAGGAGAGGGTTTGGGAGTATTTGGAAAACTTGGTTATGTCTGAAGCTTAGAGTGAAATGTGGGAGATACTACAAGGTGAAAGTGGAGTGAGATCGAAGAGACAGGTGGGCATCAAAATGGGTTTGGATTGTATGCTAATGGAAAACTAATGGAAACTTCTTTTTTCATTTGTTAGAAGTTTATTTAAATCCCAGCTAGTTAACATACAGTGTAATATTATTTTCAGGTGTACAATTTAGTGATTCGTCACTTGCATACAATACCCAGGGCTCATCACAAGTGCGCTCTTTAATCCCCATCACCTATTTCAACCACCCCCCTCACCCAGCTCCTCTCTGGTAACCATCAGTTTGTTCTCCATAGTTAAAAGTCTGTTTCTTGGTTTGCTCCTCTCTCTTTTTTTCCCCTAATGTTTGCTTGTTTTGTTTCTAATATTTGACATATGAGTGAAATCATATGATATTTGTCTTTCTCTGACTGACTTATTTTGCTTAGCATAATACTCTCTGGCTCCATCCACATCATTGAAAATGGCAAGGTTTCATTCTTTTTGATGGCTGAGTAATATTCCAGTGTGTGTGTGTGTGTGTGTGTGTGTGTGTGTGTGTGTACTTCCCCTTCCCCACTAATGCTCTGTTTCTCTGTTTCTCAAAAATAAATAAACGTTAAATTTTTTAAATAAATAAATAAGAAAATTATACACCAATATCCCTGATTAACAAGAATGCAAAAATTCTCAATTAAATATTAGCAAACCATATCCAACAATACATTAAAAAATCATTCACCGAGATCAAGTGGGATTTATTTTTGGAATGCATGGGTGCTTCAATGTTCACAAATCAATCAGTGTGATACATCACATCAATAAGAAAAAGGATAAAAAATATACGATCACTTCCAAAGATGAAGAAAAAATATTTGACAAAGTAAAACATCCATTCATGATACAAACCCTCAACAAAGTAGGTTTACAGGGAACATACCTCAATAAAAAAAAAGTCATATATGAAAAACTCACAGCAAATTTCATACCCAATAATGAAAAGCTAAAAGCATTCCCCCTAAAATCATAAACAAGACAATGATGTCCACTCTCACTGCATTTAGTCAACCTAAATTCTAGCCCCAGTAATCAGGCAAGTAAAAGAAATTAAAAGCACCAAAATTGGTAAGGAAGAAGTAAAACTTACATTAATTGCAGCTTACATGATACTGTATAGAGAAAACCCAAAACCCTCCACCAAAAAACTACTAGAATTGATACATGAATTCAATAATGTCACAGGATAAAAAAATCAATATATAGATATCTGTTGTATTTCTCTACACTAATGATGAAGCAGAAGAAAGATAAATTTAGAAAATAATCCCATTTGCAATTACACCAAAAATAATAAAATACCTAGGAATAAATTTAACCAAGGAGATTAAAGATCCATCCTTTGAAAACTATAAAACATTGCTGAAAGGAATTGAAGATGACCCAAAGAAATGAAAAGGTATTCCATGCTCATGGGTTGGGAGAATAAATATTATTAAAATGTCATACTACCCAAAGCAATCTACACATTTAATGCACTCGCTATCAAAATACTATCAGCATTTTTCACAGAATTAAAACAAATCATCCTAAAATTTATATAGAAACACCAAGGACCTTGAATAGCCAAAGCAGTCTTGAAAGAACAAAACTGGAGTTATTACAATGTCACATTTCAAGATATACTACAAAGCTGTAGTAATCAAAACAGTATAGTATCTGCACAAAAAAGATACATAGGCCAATAGAATAGAATAGAGAGCCCAGGGGCATCTGGGTGGCTCAGTTTGTCAAGGGTCCAAATCTTGATTTCACCTCAGGTCATGATCTCACGGTTCCTGAGATGGAACCCCACATCAAGCTCTGCCCTGACAATGCAGACCCTGGTTGGGATTCTCTCTCTCCTTCTCTCTCTGCCCCTCCCCGACTTGCACACATTCTCTCCCTTTCTTCTCTCCCTCTCAAAATAATAAGCAAACATGAAAAAAAAGAACAGAGATCTCAGAAATAAACCCACAGTTATATGGTCAATTCATCTTCTACAAAGCAGGAAAGAATAACTAACGGGAAAAAGACAGTTTCTTCAACAAATGGTGTTGGGAAAACTAGACAGCAACCTGTAAAAGTATGAAACTGGTCTCCTTTCTTACATCACAAACAAAAATAATCTGAAAATGGATTAAAGACCTAAATGTGAGACCTGAAACCATAAAAATCTTAAAGAGAAAACAGGCAAAATTTCTTTACGTCGGCTGTAGCAACATTTTTCTAAATATGTCCCCCTGAGGCAAGGGAAGCAAAAGCAAAAATAAATGATTAAAATTACATCAAAATAGAAACTTCTACACAGCAAGGGTAACAATCAATGGAACAAAAAGCCAACCTACTGAATGGGAGAAGATATTTGCAAATGATATCTTTGATAAGGGGTTGGTATCTAAAATATATAAATAATTTATACAACTCAACACCAAAGAAGTAATCTAATTAAAAAGGGGCAGAAAACATGAGCAGACATTTTTCCAAAGAAAACATACAGATGTCCATCAGGCACATGAATAGATTCTCAATATCACTCATCATCAGGGAATGCAAATCAAGTGCAATCAGTCAAAATGGCTAAAATTAAAAAAAATTAAAAAAATACAAAATACAGAAGAAGCAACAAGTGCTGGTGAGGATGTGGAGAAAACGGAACCCCAGTACACTGTTGGTGGGAATGCAAATTGGTGCAACCATTGTGGGATACATTATGGAGCTTTCTCAAAATATTAAATATAAAAGTACTATATGATCCAGTATTTCCATCCCTGGGTATGTACACAAAGAATATGAAAACACTGATTCAGAAAGATACCTGTACCCCTATGTTTATTGCAGCATTATCTACAATAGCCAAAATATGGAAGCAACCCAAGTGTCCATGATAGATGGGTAAAGAAGTTGTGATACATATAATATATAATATATAATATATAATATATAATATATATAAATATATAATATATTATATATAATGATATTATATATAATATATAATATCATTATATATAATATATTATATATTATATAATTATTGTTATTTTATTTATTATTTATTATTATTATTTTATTTATTATTATATAATTATAATTATTATTATATAATTATTATAATATAATAATTTTATTATTATATATTATATATTATATTATATATATTATATATTATATTATATATTATATTTATTATTTAATATTTATATAATATATATTGCATATATTATATATAATATATAATAATATATGTAATGTATAATTGTATAAATGCAATTATATAATATTGCATATGTAATATATAATATATATAATATATTATATATTATATATGTGATATATATTATATATATAATATGTGATATATATATTATATATATAATGGAATATTACTCGGCCATATAAAAGAATGAAATTTTGCCACTTGCAACACCATGGATGGTTCCAGAGGGTGTAATACTAAGTGAAATAAGTCAGTCAGAAAAAGGCAAATGCCACTTGAGTTTACTCATATGTGGAATTTAAGAAACAAAACAACGAAAAAAAGAAACAAACCAAAAAACACGCTATTAGCTATAGGGAATGAACTGATGGTGACCAGAGGGGAAGTAGGTGGTGGGAATGGGTGAAAGAGGTGATGGGGATTAACGCGACACTTACTACGAGCACTGAGTAATGTATAGAGTTGTTGAATCACTATATTGTACACCCGAAACTAATAGAACACTGTACATTATACTGGAGCTTAAAAATAAATAAGTAGATAAATAGATAAATAAAAAATTTTTAAGAAACACAATGCTTTCACCTCATCAAGGTACCCAATTTATTTATTCTATCAGTTTCTTACTCTCAATAGTATCATATTCTTGTCATGTTATTGTCATGCCTGTCTTTGTTCTGGTTATACTTCATGCTCAATTTTTGTAATTTTTCCCCTGAAGAAGTTTTCATGTTTTCTTTCCTTCCTTCTTTTTTCCTTTACACTTCGGAAAAAAAAAAAAAAAAAAGCCCTGGGTGACATCAAATATCCTCCTTTTCCTTCACGGACTAAGAGCATCTGATCATTTCTCAAGAAAATCATACAACTTGCTGAGCAGATTCACTTTAAGTGCCTCGTCGGAAACATCAAAGCGTTGCAACAGTTCTTGGAAATACCTTGTTGTTTCTTTAATATTATCTTTTACCTTATCCTCCTCAAAAGCCGATCATTTACCAGCCCACCCTGTTAGCACACAGACACTCAGTTAACAACGTCGTTCATTCCCGGTCCGTCCAACCACAGTGTGGCACATCCCTTTTCTGACCCTTGGCCAACAATCCCTCTAAGGCCCTGGGTCTTGTCTTCTGTAGCTTCCTTAAGGCTTTCATTTCTGGCAGCTATTTCTTCTCTGACCTACATCATTGTCTTGGACGCCATCTCTATGACTGGCATGCTTCACGCCTGTGGGGTATTTTTGGTTCTCGCTTCCCTTCACTTCTCAGTAACCTTTGACACCGCTGATCACGTTTTCTTGGAATCTTCTCTCTTGACTTTCATGAGGCCTCATTTTCCTACTTTTCCTTCTGCCTCAGGGTCCCTTTCGCTGTTTGCTTTGCTTGTTCTGCAGTGTCCGACATCTCAACTTGGGATTTCTCGGCACTTGTTCTCATGTTTTCGCATTATTTCTCTCCCGTGTCCTCTGTGGTGACCCATTCATTCACATGCCATGAGTGTCACTGATGTCATTATGACTCTTAAATTCAATATACCCAACCCAGACATTTTTAGTGAAATTCGGACTCATTCAACATCTCTACCAAACTGTCTTAGAGACACTTCAACATCATGTCCCAAACAAAGCCTTCGACTTCTTTCCTAAATCCTAATAATATCCCCTCTTTCACACCGGGGCTATGTGCTTTGCCTAACCTGGGAGTTACTCAAACCAGAATCTGTGTCGTTGTCCTGTTTCTGCCTTTGCCTTATTCCAACATCTTATCTATCAGCAAGTCCTATTAATTATTTTTGTACGGTGTATCTGGAATGTTTCCACTTTTTCATGGCTCAACTGTCACCTTCCCAGCTCAAAATCTCATCTGTTCCCAGCCCTGCAATCTCCTCTTAAAAAAAAAAAAAAAAAAAAAAAAAAAAATTGTTTATTTACTTTTGAATGAGAGAGCACGAATATGGGAGGTGCAGAGAGAGGGGGACAGAGGATCTGAAGGAGGCTCCAAGCTGTCAGCGCAAAGCCCGACGCAGGGCTCCAACTCACAAACCTCGAGATCATGATCTGAGCTGAAGTCAGACGCTCAACCGACTGAGCCACCCAGGCATCCCAACAACCTCCTCTCTATTAGTGTGCATGGTTCCACTCCCTCTGCCTTCTAATCCATTTCCTTCCCAATAGCAAATTGATGTTAGGAGTATATATTGGATATTCTAATGCTTAAAAGCCTTCCTCAACTTCTTAGTCATCTAGGATAAAATGAAAACTCTTTTATGAGACTCTCCTTAAGCTGAGCCCAACTTATATTCCAGCCGATCTGGTAATATTATCCACCCAGCTCATTTCAGTCCTCATGAACTGCCTTTTTATTAGCTTCATATCAACGATCAACTCTTTTCCAACTTGAGATCTGTTTAAATCTTCTTGTCCTCTCTCTTCCCTCAGGTCTCAGTTTAGATATCACCTCTGTACAGGAAATAAAGCAATGGATCGCCATGTGTTGCCGTGCATGAGCCAGTTGGAAAGATCAGTTCCACGACCTGAACAGGGAACAGGTTGCTTAGTCGAGATTCTTTTGTTTTCAGCATATTCAGCAACTGTGTGTCTTAAGACTCAGTGATGCTTCCTGATAAAAAACTACATAAAATCTCTCTCTGGGGATCTTTGGGCAATGTAATAATTTGAAATCCCATTGCCCACAGGAGCATTGGCAAAATTCAGCTATGGGGTAGTTCTCAGGGAAACTATGAAACGGTAATCCAGATCATGTAGGGGACCACTTTTTAACTCAATGCATGGAATTTGCAGACCTCTAGAAATACATCTCAGGATACGCCACCATTTTAAATTGTAATTTATTTGGCAAGTCAGTGAAAGAATGGAAGAAGAAAACGTAACCAATGAGCTTTTGCCAGATCATGGCAGGTAAGATCTACCTCAACATCTGGATCTCACAGAATCGAGGAAAATGAGTCTTCTTTTATGTGTACTAACTCAAAAACCATTACTGGGAAAATAAAGAAAATGCTACCACGTTTCATGGGATTTCAAGCCTGGAGAGGTGTTTGCAACCTGAGAGAATAGCTTTGTCAATATAGAGCATAATTTCACTACAACAGATTACAAAGAGTCGGAGACCCCGAGTCAAGAAGATGTTTATTTGAACGAGGATTTGTTTCATGTTTAAAATTTTGGATGGTCAGTCTCAAAGTTGTGGCTGATAACGTGAACCACGAATGCCACCGAAGGAAAGCAATGCTTGTGGTTCAAGCATTTCATGCAGCAGTAAAAGAAAGAGCAAAGTGACTCGGTAATTTTGACCGAGCTAGTCGAGGCATGCCAATATCAACGCTTGCCACGAAAAAAGGATGGGGGTGGGCGGAGAAGCTGACGATGTAATAGAAACACCAGACAAGCTGCCATTTCAGTGTTCCTGGCAAGGGAAACAGAGTCGATGTGATAATAATGTTTTAGAGAAGCTGTCCAGAAAAACAGGATAGGAAACTTGACACAGTTCTATTACTCACTACCTGAACTGCACGGAGATGTTAGGAGAAGCCGGAGAGGAAAAATAACGTTAAGTCTTGATGTGATCGCTACCGCGCCACAGGAGTTACACCTGCCGTTATCAGTTTCCACCCCCTAACCCCCCCTTCATCCTTTGGGTAGGGACTATCTATCGCAGGCTCTATTTTTACAATCTCAGAAATGGGACATAAGTGGATTTCTGGAGTGATAGCCCTGCGTATAAAGTTTCATCAAAGCCAAATAGTTCAGAAAACAGCCATGGTGTAAGCCAAAGATTTCTGGGGGAGTCAAGGGCACAGCTGCGTGAAAGAGGGAAGTGAACAACTTCTATATTGAATAAATATCAGTTTAGCAGGCGATAGTGCTTAAAATTTTAATAGGAAATAGGGCCACAGAGGCTAGAAATCAGAATGAAGACTTTTTTTTTTTTTTTTTTCCTACTGTTTCCTAATACTGAAAACCAGCTGCGGTTTACAGCATTTGGGATTCTATTAAAATTCGTCAATAGTGTATTGCCTCTGACATTTATTTTCGCCTTCGCCCGTGGCATTGTGGCACATGACGGCTCCCTGCAGCTTGTTGTGTTTATTCTGTGCTTTGGTAGCCTTGAACATTTGACTGTTAGGTGTAATTCAGGTGATAGCTATAGAATTTTGCAATTAATTGTAACTGAATGTGGAAAGGGGAACTGCTTCCCTACCACAGCTTTCTAAAATGGCATCTGCAATAAATAAAAAAAAATTCCCCCGAATTGTAACTCATTACAGGAACGTCTAGGGTGCAATGAGACGCTAAGGGGTTCAAGTGGGGGACATCAGCAAGACTTAATCCCGTAATAAAATGGGCGATAGTTTTTCACGTGGTTTCACTGACTATTCCGTGGAACAGTTAATTTTTAAAAGCAAATGATCTCTAAATGTGTGAACCTGTAAGAGAGCCACTCAGATCCGGGTTCCTTTTGGTTACCAAGGAAACCATGTCATAGACATTCACATAAATAAACTCTAGACAGTGGGAGGAAGCAGCATAAATATAGGAACAGGTTCCCTGGATTCTTTCTTTCTATGAGAAAAATTCTCTCTCCCTGTCACCGTATACGCACCAAAAAATCTACGAAATAGGAGAGTCATACCTTGTCCATGACAGATGTAAGCGGGATAATACTACATTTACGCAGAATGTGAGAATTAACCGGGGGCAGGCCTCTAAAATTGCCCGTGTTCGAAGTTTCCGAGATGAGCACCAGGAAGGCTGATTTTCTCATTGGGATTTTAATGGGTTGTTCATTTACACACTCACGAAAACAGGTCCTGATGTTATATTTTACTTCTTTTCTATACCTATCCCTCCGAGAAAACAGATAGAGATTGTTTTCGTCTTGCAAAGTTGTGCCACACTGCCTATCCAACAAAAGCTCAAAAATAGGGTCAAGTTTATATCTTCAAATTTTTGTCGAAGTTGTGACTCTCAGAGGTGATCTCAGGCTTTAGGAGATCTGAAAATATTTCAGAGTTCTGAAAACTATGAGGCATCTAAATATAAACCAAACAAAAATAAGATTTTAACAACCCTGCCTTTTTAGGCGTTATGATACAAATTCTTTTTTTTTTTTTTTTTAAGTTTATTTATTTGCTTTGAGAGAGAGCACAAACAGGTAGGGGCAGAGAGAAAGACAGAATTCTAAGCAGATTCTTAGCCATGAGCGCACAGCCTGATGCCGGGCTCGAACTCATGAACTATGAGACTATGACCTGAACTGAGATCAAGAGTCGGACATCAAGAGTCGGACATTCAACTGACTGCGTCACCTAGGTGTCCCTATAATACAGATTCTATGAATTGATATTGTATTCCTCTTTTCAATGCTTTCTTGGCATTAAATACCAACTTTAACCTATTCAATCAATCAGCAGAATGGGCTCTTTAGTTTTTGCTGGATGGCCACATGTCCCCTTCGCCAATAGGGCAGACCTCTGTTTTCCTCTGTAGGACTAGCTGTTCTTTCATTCTAGGGCATCAGACAGGGAAGATCAACCACGGTTTTTCTTGGGTGTAGACCTAAGCCTCAATCCAAGTCTAATTCTCCACCAGAGTAATGCAGTTAGAAGTTGGTTGGAACTCACTTCCTGCTGTGAAAAATCCTGATCTTGCCTTATTATCCATCAAGATCTGGCTTTTCAGGGTTACCCTTAATTCTGTCACTTCTTCACCATTCTCCCAATATATGTACCCTCTTCCTTAAATTAACTAGAATAGATTTCATCTGAGTTGAGCCAAAGGCTTCTAATTCAGGATTCTGCCTCTGGCTACAGGAGCAAAAATATTTTATAATAAAATTACTCTAGCTTCCATAATAATCAATGTAAAAAATGTCCTATTTTCACTAACCTGTCTTAAATAACTTTGTTTAAGTCAATGCATTATTTATATTTACCATCTTATGCAGAACTAAATAGAATCCTTTATTTAAGTGTTAAAAGGATAAAATCGAGTTCCGGAACTGTAGGTTTGGAATAAAAAGTATACATCCAGTGTCTCTGGGTCCTTTAGTATAATGAAAGCTAAAATTTTACTCATTCTCCATCGTGAACAGAATAATTGCCTCACTGCAAACTTCAGACTGAGTCCCGAATGTATTTCAGTAAGTGGAAAACAGGATCTATATTTTAAAAATATTTATAAATCTTAGAAAAGAAAAATGCAGATTTGTAAGGTATATAATAGATGTGTAGTATATTCAGAGAAAATTTAAAACAAGGTGATGATTACTTCCATTAAAGCCATTTGTAGGCGCCTGGGTGGCTCAGTCAGTTGAGCATCTGACTCCAGCTCAGGTCATGATCTCACAGTTGGTGAGTTCGAGCCCCATGTTGGGCTCTGAGCTGACAGCCCAGAGCCTGGAGCCTGTTTCGGATTCTGTGCCTCCCTCTCCCTCTGTCCCACCCCCACTTACTCTCTCTCTCTCTCTCTCTCTCTCTCAAAAATAAATAACTATTTTTTTAATTAAGAAAAAGCCATTTATAATTTTAACCCCCAAAAGTTTGCATTTTGTAAATATTACCTTATGTTTTTGTTCATTCACTCATCAAATATTTATTGAGTGCCATTGTGGGCCAGAAATTGCTTCAGCGCTGAGGACACAGCAGTAAACAAAATGCCTGCCTTCATGAAGATTATATTCTGGTTAGAAATACAAACAGTAAGGCGTGCCTGGGTGGCTCAGTCGGTTAAGCCTCTGACTTCGGCTCAGGTCATAATCTCACTGTTCGTGAGTTTGAGCCCCGCTTCGGGCTCTGTGCTGACAGCTCGGAGCCTGGAGCCTACTTCGGATTCTGTGTCTCTCTCTGTCACTGCCCCTCCCCTGCTCTCTCTCTCTCTTTCTCTCTCTCTCTCTCTCTCTCAAATAGATACACATAAAAGAAGGGGGGGGGAAGAAATACAAACATTAACAATATGTAAGAAAAATGATATTGTGTTTGATCGTGATGAGTCTAAGAGGGCAAAAACAGGAAAGGAGATTCATGTCACAGAGAGGAGAAGGAGAAGGCCTCTGTGGAAGGGACTTTTGATCCAATATCAGAACAAAAGGAGGGAGAGACCCATGGCATATTTGACAGAAGAATAAAGAATATGAATTTTATCATGGTTTGCTTTGTTAAACTCTTCTCCTAGTGCTGATCATTGGCCATTGCAAGAAACACCCAACAGATAATTACCAAAAGAGAGAATAGCAAGTAGAAAGGCCCTGAGGTCGTGGAGAGTTTGCTGTATTTGAAGGGAAAAAGGAGTTCAGGTGGGAAGTCAGTGAATATTGCATTTTAGCTGAGCAGAAGGAACAGTGTGAGAGATTAAGCTGGAACGGAAGGATGGTCCAGTGAGCAAAGGGCCTTGGAGGTCTTGCTGGAAAACGGGGCTCTAGTCTAAATGAGAAGTCCGACAAAGATTTTAAATGAGGGAACTGCTATAATCAAATGAATATTTTCAAAGGCTCATTCTTGAACTTTCAGGAATGGGAAATGAGAAGGTGAAGAAACAGCACAACCACTTAGAGACTGTTGTGTTTAAGTCAGATTTACTCAAACACATGTCGAAAATGGAGTTTTGAGGAGAACCATTGACACAAACGTCCTTTCTGGAAACAGCTAATTCTAATTCAGCTTAAATGTGTCAGAGAGATCTTTAACCTCTAATAAAAAATTAATCTGTAATAAAAAATTTATTTTGTAATGTTTATTTATTTCAGAGAGAGAGAGAGGGTGAGCAGGTGAGGGGCAGAGAGAGGGGGACAGAGGATTCAAAGCAGGCTCTGCCCTGACAGCAGCAAGCCCAGTGTGGGGCTTGAACTCACCAACGGTGATCATGACCTGAGCCAAAGTCAGATGCTCAACGACTGAGCCACCCAGGTGTCCCTAACCATGGCATTTAAAAGTCCCCAGCCTGGGGTGCCTGGGTGGCTTGGTCGGTTAAGCAGCCTACTTTGGCTCTGGTCATGATCTCAAGGGTTCGTGAGTTTGAGCCCCGTGTCTATGCTGACAGCCTGGAGCTTGCTCTGGATTCTGTGTCTCCCTCTCTCTGCCCCCCACTCCTTGCACTCTGTCTGTCTCTCCCTCAAAAATAAATAAACATTAAAAAGAATTTTTTTTGAAGTTCCCAGCCCAAGAGCAAACCATTACCTATCAAGATAGAGTGGTTTCTTTCCTCCGTCCTCACAACATGTAACACCACCGGTGCTCATCTTTTTTATTCACTATTTACCTTCTTTCACCATAATGCAGGTACCAGGACGGTGAGAACTGGTCTTTCATGTTAATTTTTTAAATTACTAGATATTAGTTTAGAGCAAGTTTAGGTTTATAGAAAAAAATCAAACTTCAAGTACGAAAAGTTCCCATCTATCCCCCTGTGCACACCGTATACGTTAGCACAAGAGATCTTGCACCTGTGCGCTGCATTGCTTACCATGATGAGCCAATATTGAATCGTCATTATTAGCCACAGTCCAAAGTTTACATTAGGCTTCACTCTTTGTGTTTGTGCATTCTATGAGTCTCGACATATGTGTGATGGCACGTTTCCAGACCCACCATTACAGAATCTTAAGGAATCGTTTCGCTACACTGGGCTCCACCCGTTCATCTGTCCCTCCCCCCACCCTGCCCAGCAACCGCTCATTTTTGTAGAGTCTTCCTAGTTTTGCCTTTTCCAAAATATCAGATAGCTTGCATCAGACGGTGTGTAGCCTCTTCAGATAGGCTTCTTTCACTTACCAATATGAATTTTAGGTCCCTCCTGTCACTTCATGACTCAATAAGTCATTTGCCGTTATTGCTGGAAAACACTGCATTGTGTGGATATACCACAGTTAGTTTCTTCCTTCATCCGTTGAAGGACGTAAGTTTTGGTAATTGTGAATAAGTATGCCATGAACATTTGTGTGCAGGTTTTGTGCGAACAGAAATTTTCAACTCGCTTGGGTGAATACCAAGGAATGCAATTGCTGGATAATATGCCTGGGAATCTACTAAGTTTCGCGAGAAGTCAAGAAATTACCAACTCTCTTCCAAAGTTTTTTTGGCCTCTTACCAGCAATGATTGAGGGTCGCGGTTGCTCCACATCCTTGCCGGGATTCTATATTGTCATTTTTGTTTGTCATGTTGTCATTTTGTTTGTCATTTTGCACACCATTCTAATAGGTGTGCGGTGGTTAAGTCATTACTGTTTTCACATTCACTGTTAAATCCCCAGTATCTAGAAGCATATCTGACAGAGCAGAGGTGTGGGGTGCGGGGAGAGAGAGAGAGAATGACAAAAGGAATCAATCTAAAAACTATTAAAACTAAGAATGAGAAAACTCAGATACATTGCACCCAGATCAATAGTCTTAAGCACAAACAACAGGGTAGTATAAACAGAATTACCAGGGATTTGGACACAAACTACGTAACTGTATTGAGGTGAATAAAATAATATTTTAATAAATGGACAAGCGTGGAGAGTTTTTAGCTAGGACAACTAAAAGTTTTGGAGGCTCCCCAAAATAAATCCAAAAGATAAATCTTATTTTAGTAAAAATTACCAAAAAAATTTTTTTTTACATTGACCTAGCAATTAAAAACATTGACTGGGCAACTGAAAGACTGCATCGAGGAAGGAATATCCTAACGAACACTGTAAACCAGTTGCTTCACATCAAGCAGCATTGCATTTGTTGGAGGGAAGCTGCCTTCATCTCACTTCTCCGATCGCGTCCTCCTCAAAGACTAGAGTGAGGGTCACCGGCCTCTTGTGTGCCATCTGAGTACAATCCCACCGTCTCCCCAATTCTGAAGCATCTTTCTTGCATTAAAATTATTTTTCCCCAGGGGCGCCTGGGTGGCGCAGTTGGTTAAGCGTCCGACTTCAGCCAGGTCACGATCTCGCGGTCCGTGAGTTCGAGCCCCGCGTCAGGCTCTGGGCTGATGGCTCGGAGCCTGGAGCCTGTTTCCGATTCTGTGTCTCCCTCTCTCTCTGCCCCTCCCCCGTTCATGCTCTCTCTCTGTCCCAAAAATAAATAAATTAAAAAAAAAAAAAAACGTTGAAAAAAAAAAAATTATTTTTCCCCAAATGTCCTTTTATCGGGGTTAAAATGTAGTTTAGCTTCATCCGGCTCTGCTTTGAACCAGTTTTCTTTCATAAGTAACACTCCAAGCATAAGAGGCTTGCCAAGTAACTTGCACTTCCCACACAGAGGCACACATACTAGAAAGTGTCACAGTGGAAATTGGAGACCGGGTCTCTGAACAATACCGACATCTTTGAGGAAAACAGTCCATAAAAGATGCAATGAAATACACAGAAAGGCATTTGGACACGAGCCTTATTCTCATGAACGTCCCAAATGCTGCCCCATGTATCGGCTGTTTTGTTAGTCAAGGACAGAAAATCCATTTGTAGAAATCATCTATCAAGAAGTCGTATATTAGGATCATTTGCCTTCCAGGGATCCTTGCATACAATTCCAACAAAAGGAAAATGTCATACTGCCAAAGCCTTGACTGGGCCAGGCAAGCCCAAGAACAGCTGCTTCTATTTTCTCGATTCACATCTGTGTCTAATAATTCATGCTTGACTTTGATGTGGTCATTGGCAAGTCAACATTTCCCCAAATCCAGGGTTTCAACCCAGAATAAAGTTTCATGCTTTGTGTTTTTAAGAACTTAACCCATTTCCCCCACTTAAACTCCCTTATCGCTCTTAATGCAATGGCATGTGACTACAATGTCTCACTGTATTCCTAGTGCCAACATACATCATGTGTGCAGGTAATTCACACACCGTCCATCTTCTACAGGTTCTATTTGTCCCTGAACATTCATAGATGCTTATAAATTAGTTCTCGTAGCAGTGTACCTTGTTAGATATACCCTACTAGATCATATTTTATGACTATGTTCCTTTATTCAGATTATCTACTCTCACCTAACTTCGTGTGATCTATAAATACAGCATCACCTCATTCATTTATTCACTCAGGAAACTTATTGAAAGCTGAGAATTTTTCGGACACGAAAAGGCACTCAGGATAAAAAGTTAAATTATTCCTATTCTGAAAGTCATGTCAAGGGAAGAAGAAAACACCAAAATTAATCATTCTAACAATCATAAAATTAGAATAATGCTATAATTTCTTGCATCTAACAGAAGACAGGTCTCAGATATGTGGTAGAGGCCAGGATTTCACCATTGACTTTCCGGAATCAAAGGTGGTTCCCCAATTCCTCTAAGCTTTGTTTGTCATTCAGTGAAGAGGGAGAAAGCGAGAATTGCCTGTGTATAGGACACATGGGAGGGGCAATCAAGGGCAGGGTGAGGAAGGATTGAGACCATTTATGGGAAGGTGCTCATATGTGCCACGCATTTTTTAGAACAATTTTTTCCTAGTGATTTCTCCCTATTTCCATTTATCTCCATATTTATGCTTTTGTTGCACTGCAATTTCATTCTCTTTTCCAACATGAAATACAGTATGATACACTTAAATTGCTGTAACATATTAACTGAGACAAGGTCTTCAAAAGGCCACTGTAAATCTCACTGTTGGTGCTATTCAGAAATGATCTTCTTTAGTTAAAATTGTTGACTCTTGGGGCACCTGGGTGGCTCAGTCGGTTAAGCATCCAATTCTTGGTTTCAGGTCAAGTCATGATCTCATGGTTTCATGAGTTTGAGGCCCACAGTGGGCTCTGCATTGGCATTGCAGAGGCTGCTTGGGATTCCCTCTCTCCCTCTCTCTGCCCATCCCCCACTCACTCTATCTCTGTCGCTCTCAAAATAAATAATTAAAAAAAAATTGTTGACTCTTATCCCACCCACACACCACTGTAGTCTTTATTTCTCTGTTTTACATGTAAGACACGTACAAGAAGCCTTGTCAAGTAGTGTGCTTTCAGCTCTGACATCCCCCTGGTTTCTTGGTCAATAGAAGACAACCTCAGTGATTATCGTCTTCTCCTCGCACTCCCATAAAATGTTTCTTCACTTTTGTTTAGCATTCAAGCTCTATGAGACCTTTTTTGCGTACGATTCAATGTTGTAACACCGTACTTAGGAGAGCGTCTGCCATAAGGGAGGTGCTGCTGCTGGAAATACATGAAGTCAGTGAACCCTGTAATAAATTTATTCCAGGGCACAAAATACTAACTGATCAAATGTTACTGAAATATACCCTCCAAAATGTTCATTTTGAAAATCAGGTGTTCTAAAAGGCTTTGTCAGAGGACTAAGAGAGGGAATCCCAGACTTGGATTGCAGATGACATAAACCTCAACAAACCTCAAACCGTGCTGAGGAAGACTGGGAATGAGTAGACGCGTCAAACATATCCAGGACTTTCTTCTTGCCACTCGCTGTGAGGCCAATCCCGGGAGCAATGATAGACCTCATCCCTCCCAAATTTACTCACATAGACAGAGCACATTTGTACTCTTAACATCCAGACATTTAAAGTAAAGCCTTTTATCGGGTTGAAATGAGAAAAAAAAAAAAAAAAGTAGAACCAAAAGTCCAATCTTCAACTAACCTTTTCCTAAGCTGTTGATGCAGGTTCATGGGACCATCGGTCACAATGTGGCTGACTCTAAATGACACATCATGGCTTCTCTTAGATGTTGTGTCATTTAGTTTTTCAAGGAAAGTCAGAGAATCGAGTTGTCTTAAATCATCATCTGAATAAGAAATATGTGCATTCAACCACCCTAATCTGTATCAAGAGCTGAACCTTTTTATTGTTTTATCAGAAGTAGAGGTTTATTTCTCACTGACCCACCGCCCTAAGAGTTGCTGTATCCAAAGTGAATCCTTCTCTGTTTTTATTAAACTTGACTTTGGTAATATTGGATGCTAACACATTTTGCAGAGCATATTGTAGACAAGAATAAGCTTTTGTCTATTTTAGTAAGTGAATAACTTAGAAATTATATTTGTTCTCTCTTGCTTATTTCTAATGGAGAAATAATCTTATAAAGAAATCCTTTATATATTTGTCCAATTGCGGGAGTCTTTCTAATTTGCAGAACTCATTAAGAGCACTGATACTTATTGGCATTCATATTCCCAGCTCCTCTTGGTGACTCAGGACATAGTTAATCTTGGCAAGCAGAACAAACTAATTTCTCACACAATCCCTTCAAGGCTTGCAGGCTTTAGTTCAGAGTCACCAGTATTTATCTTCCCTTTTTAAACTGAAAATTCCTTTTCCTTCAAAATGAAGATGAAAACAATAGGCAATATAGAGGACTTCTTCCCCTCTTGCCCAAACAGTACTGGTTTGAAATATACATTTTTAATTCAGCACAGAGCCTGACGCAGGGCTCAACTTCACTGACCGGGAAACCATGACCTGAGCCAAAGTTGGACGCTTAACTGACTGAGCCACCCAGGCATCCCAAAAACACCTGCTCATTTTAAAATATAGTGTCCCCGATACACTGCTTGTGGATATATACCACCATATTATTTTTTTTTTTTTTTGCCTTGGAGGCCAACTTTCCATATTGTAGATAGAAGCGTCTATCTATGAATTCATTTATCTCAGGTCCTGAACGTTTCTGGAGACCCCTCCCTCATCTCCGTGAACTCTTCACTCCTAAATTATCACCATAAACTATAATGATCCATTCTAATCCTTCCCAGGAAATGAATCCTGACAGTCTGCCCCAAGCTCTGAGATTTTAAACATTAAATGTCAATATCTTGTTTTAAATGTTTGTTACTGTGCCTTCACCAGAGGAAAAATAAATCATCAATTGCAAAAGACAATAAGTCAATGAAATCGGGGGGAAAGTAACAATTGTGTTGTATAAATATAATAATGTGATTACATTATTTTCAGAATAGCTGTTTGAAAAAAATCATTTTATAAAACTTCACAAACATTCCATCTATTTTTAATCCATACTCCGTTTCTTTACATTTGCACCAAGTACAGGTTTTTGTATATGATCCCGCAAACTCAAAAGAGTCCCTTTGGTAGAGTTAGGAGTTTTGGTCTCCTATAGTGAAACATTTTGGCGTTAGAATTTCTGCTTTAACTACTAGTCATGCTATTTTCTTATGGATCTCACAGCAATACCTTTCTCTGGGCTTCATTTTCTTCCTCTATAAAGCAATAGCTCACAAAGTATCCACAAAGACATAGAAATTTATCCTTTCAACCAGCAACTATGTCTTATTTATGTATTTATGCATTTATGTATTTATTTATTTTTAAATTTATTTTTAATTTATTTTTTTTTAATATTTTTATTTAGTTTTGAGACAGAGAGAAAGCACAATCTGAGGAGGGGCAGAGAGAGAGAGCACGAGACGGGAATCCAAGCAGGCTCGAGCTGTCAGCACAGAGCCTGACGTGGGGCTCGAACCCACAAACCCCCAGATCATGACCTGAGCTGAAGTCGGATGCTTAGCCGACTGAGCCACCCAGGCGCCCCCCAATGTGTCTTTTTTAAATTCAACTTCCCTTATCAATTAAACGTTATTCCTTTGTGTTTGGTTTAGCTTTCCTTACAAATTTTGGAATCACCCTGACAAATTATACAGTAATGGTTTCAGCTGCAATTCTTTTGAATCAATAAGGTCAGTTAAGTTTTGGGGGGAATTGACATTTTAACAATAGTGAACTTCACCACATTGAGTCTCTACTTTTATTACATCTTTCTTTAATGTAATTAATCAGTGTATCTGTACGTTTATTACATCTTCTTTTCTTTAACTCATCAGTGTTTTGTTATTTTCAGCACATCTACAGATATTGTATATATTTGGAAGATTTGTACTTATTTCATATATTAGCATTTTTAGTAATCATACCAGTAGTATTTTATTTCTGTGTTTCATTATTTGCTGCTAGCATATAAAAATATAATTGACTTTGAACATTTACCCTCTAAGTTACCATATTGCTCAAGTCACATTTCAGCCTTGGTATCTTTTTATACAGTCTAAGGATGATCTATAGAGATAATTTGGTGACAGTCTCATTGTTATTTCTTCAAATATTTCTTCTTCCCCATTCCCTCTTTTATTTTCCAGGTTTCTGGTGACACATATTTTAGATTATTTAATTTTGTTCTTAGTTCATTCATAGTTTTTAGATGCTCTGGTCATTTTATTTTCACAATGTGTTTGTGTGTGTGTGTGTGTGCGCTTCAAGTTGTGTAATTTCATTTTGACCTATCTTTAAGTTCACTGATAATTTCCTCTGCTGTGCGAAATCTGTTGTTTAGCCCACCAAAGCCATTCTTTGTCTTTGTCAATGTGTTTTTCCATTTGATTCTTTCTTACAGTTTCTAAATGTCTGCTGAAATTACCTTGTGGATCACACACATTGCCCATCTTTTGCACGGGAGACTTCAGCATATCATTGGCATTATTTTAAATTCCATGTCTGATGGCATCTCTTTCCCATTGTTCGGTCTTTTGACCATGTGCTATTTTTTTGCTTCGCTCTTCGTATCCCTTATGATTTGCTTTCTTTTGTGGAGAGCGATTTTCTTGTACTGTACTGAACAGTAGAAATTGAAGCAAAGTAATTATGACATTGGGCACCTTTTCCTTCTGCTAAAACTCTACTGGGGAGGTTGAATCAATCTAGTCAGAGGTCGAGGTTTTTTTTTATTATTATTGTTTTTTGCTGTAGCCACAAATTCCTCTAATTCCTCTAATATTACCTTAGGTTTAGAGGGGAGACCCCTCCAATGCCAGTTCCACTCTTGGCTTTAGGCCTTCCCTTTACGTGGTGCCTTAGATTGTGCTTTATGATCTTCTGTTCCTACCAGTGAAGTTACTTGTACTACTTACTACCGGATGCCCGTGAGCCTGATGGAGAGGAAGGAGAAGGAGCATTCCTGTTATTCATCTTCAGTCTTTGGCAGACCCCAGGGTCCCAGGGGTAAGGGTATTCTCACTTATCTGGTCCTGTCCCTGGCCGTCGCTCTGGGCCCAGTGTCCTCGCCTGCTCCTCCACACTGGTGGGAGTTAAGAATTTTTTTCTATTCTATTTCCCTAGACGTAATAGGTTTTCACCTGTGGTCTAAAAGCAATAGGTTCTGTTTTCTTTCCTAAAGTGTTTCAGAGCTGTATTCTGTAGAAAAGATAGGGAGAAGGATCCAGACAGTGTTCCATGACTTTCCAAGGTCTCTGGGACTCTCCTCCCCAGGCCTTCACCATAAGAGGAGGGATGTTTTATAGGGTTCTCATCCTGCCCCTGATCTTATTAAAAAGATCCTCTAAGAGATGTACGAACAGCAACAAAAACGGTCTCTTAAACGCAAACCAACACTAAATGGGTGGTACCCAAAGAGGAGGCAGAGACAGGTGTTGAGTGAACTAGGTAAAGGGAATTAAGAGGTACAACTTTAAGTTAGAAAGTAAGTAAGTCAGAGAGATGGAAATTACCATATAGAGAATATAATCAATAAGATTTTAAAAACTTTGGTGACAGATGGTGACTATATTTATCATAGTGAGCACTGAGTGGCATATAGAATTGTTGAAACATTATGTTGGCCACCTGAAACTAATGTAACAGTGTATATTAATTATACTTCGGGGGTGCCTGGATGGCTCAGTCGTTATGCACGTGACCAGCTCAGGTCAGGATCTCCCAGTTCGGGAGTTCAAGTCCTGCATGGGGTTGGCACAAGCCCTGTTTCTCTCTCCCATTCTCTCTCTCTCTCTCTCTCTCTCTCTCTCTCTCTCTCCCGTCTCCCTTCATGGGATTCTCTCCCTCCCTCTCTCTGCCCCTTGCTCACTTGTGCTCTCTCTGTTTCTCAAAACATATAAGTAAATAAATGTGATTGTTCCGAAGAACACACTCTAAAAAATGTATACTTCAAAACAAAACAAAACAAAACAAAACAAAACAAAACAAAAAAAACTCCTATAAGTAGGAATCAATGCCTTTTCTTTTTCTGGACTACATATGGTTCTGTATTCTGATCTCTTCTTAGGTCACACTCAACTCTTTGTAACTAATTAAAAAATTAGTTGAATTTTTATCAATGTCTGGCCACAGCTGCTCCTGGAAGCAAATGCTTACTTCCAGTTTCTCCCCGGAGACAACAGTCTTCCTTTAGATTTTATTTTAGTTGGTAGCCCTGAAACTTCAGCTCTCGGGTGGGTTCAGGGAAATTTGTGAAATCTGCTGATTGTCCATATCGGGTTTGTTGGAGGTGTTGCTGTGTGTGAATGGAATGTTCTCCCAGCTTTCTACGTACTTAGTCAAAGCTGGAAGTCCCCGTGAGCTGGAACTTTGCAATCGTTAAACAAGCTCATTTTAAAAACCAAAAAAAAAAAAAAAAAAAAAAAATGTAAAGAAACAAAATGAACAGTGTTTTCATGATTTGACATAATCTTTCCAAACACAGGCTCATTTTTTTTCTCTCCTTTATAGTCAATTAACTTAAGGGATTTGACTTTTCCTTTGGCCATTACATGTCAGCATACGCACATATCAATCCAATTCAATCTGTTACCTGTTCAGTTTTGCCCCTGAAATAATACTGTCTCCACTAAACTCACCGTTGCAATGGATATTTTCCATTCTCACCTTGGTCTCTCAGCCACATGTGACACTCATAAGTACTCTCTTCTTTTTAAAAAAAATAATGTTCATTTATCTTTGAGAGAGACAGAGACAGAATGCGAGTGGGTTGGGGCAGAGAGGGAGACACAGAATCCAAAGCAGGCTCCAGGCTCCAAGCCCTCAGCACACAATCTGACGTGGGGCTCGAACTCACCAGCTGCGAGATCATGACCCGAGCCGAAGTCGGACGCTCCACCAACTGAGCCACCCAGGCACCCCATAATTACTCTCTTCTTTACCAACTCCTTCCCTAAGCTTCACAACCCCAGTCTCCAAGTCTTCTACCTACGTCTCAGGTGGCTGCTTCTGGGTTTTCTTTACGGCTCGTTTTCTTCCTCCAAGATATTAAATGCTGGAGTTCCTCAAGGTCGGAATGATGATCCTGTTCTGTTCTCATTCGTTCATTCCTATAGCTTCAACAACTCTCGTTACACCAACACTTGCCAAATTTACACGTCTAGCGGGCTTTTGTTCATAGCTCTCATCCTTTTTTGTCCAGCTTTACTGAGGTGTAACTGGCAATATTGTGAGACGTGTAAAGTGTACGACGTGATGATTTGCGAGACGTATACTTCGTGAAAAAAGTCCCCATTGAGTTCATTAGCACATCCATTACTTCACGTGTTTGCGTTTTCCTTTTTTTGGTTAGAACGTTTTAGTTCTACTCTCAGAAAACGTTTATGACACAATACGGTGTTATCAGCGATGGTCACCATGTTATACATTGGATCCTCAGATTTTCTTCATCTTGTACCTGGAAGATTGTACCTTTTTACCAGTGTCTCCCTATTTCCCACCCCCAGCACCACCCGGCCAACCGCTTGTCTACCATTTCTCGCACAGCTCTTACTCTGATCGATATTCCTATGTGGATGCATTTAAGGCGTCAGAAACTTCAAATATTCTAAACTGAACTCCTTTATCCTCGCTCGCTGATGAGCTCCCATTAAGCTGTCTCCACAAGTTAGAATCCATGCAGTGACGTTCTGCACATTGATGGATGGCCCAGTAGTGGTCTGGGCCACCTGTTTGGTATTTCACTCAATACCCTCTGGTCCTGTTCTTGCCCGGTCTCTAATGGGCCACTTCCATCTGCAGAGTTTTGTTACTAGGGCTATCCGTCTTTACAACGTAGTGGGGTGTGACAGAACCTATCTTTGGCCACATAGTCATTCGATACCCCACAATCAAAGAAGCTCTCTCTAGCACTACCCACTCGTCCACCAAGAGCTAGCTTTCCAATAGTGTGTCCTTTTGTGCTATAGATGACATGCATTTGTCTGAGAATCCCAGGGCTCTATGCTGTGATCCTCCTACTGGAGTGGGGCTGGCTATAAAACTAACACAAGCATCTATTTTTTCCACCGTAGATATGTCTACTACTGGAATATCTGCCAACTTTTAGGCTTGGGCAGCAGTTTTTATTGTCCTCCCGCCTGAATTTGCTACAGAATTATTTCTCTATCTAGGTCCAATTCAACACTGGTAGATCTCCATATCACTAAGGACATGAGATGGAGAAATGCAGAATATGCTGCCTCCTGAACTAAGACATGCTTACCAAGTACAGGCAAACTTTCTTGATGGTAGAAAGGTTACAATTCAATAATTTGTCCTTTATAGGAGATGTCCCAGCATACCTCAGCCCCACTGAACCTCAAAGCACTTAATTTATAGATCAGGCCCTAAATCTTGGTAGGGTGCACTTCTCACCTTCTAAGATGTTTGTTTTTGGTTTTTTTTTTTGTTTTGTTTTGTTTTTGTTTTGTTTTTTTGTTTTTTTTTTGTTTTTTTTTTTACTGAGGCTTTCCATATACTAGTCACATCTTGCTCATCCGGTGCAATTCACAAGATGGCAGCAATAGAATGGATTAATTCGTGGTCCTGCAGAATATCCAGATGGTCTAGGTCCCTTTGAACTATCTTATGACAGAGGGAAGAAGAACAACGTAACCCCTAGTCCGTGTCAATTCCAACCGGTGTCCAGCAATTTTTCAAAGGTCTTTCCCTCATCCACAATTATATGGCTAAAAGGCAATATATTTCTGGGAGAATCACGTCATGTGCAGTAAGTGATGTTGCAAATCCCTTTCTCATAGACATTCATTAAGCCCATCCTTAGATAAGTGGATGGACTCTGAGTCTGATAACTTACTTAGGATTATGTATCAGATCATGACTTTTTAAAAAAATTTTTAATGTTTATTTATTTTTGAGAGAGACAGAGACAGAATGTGAGTGGTTTAGGGGCAGAGAGAGAGGGAGACACAGAATCTGAAGCAGGCTTTAGGCTCTGAGCCATCAGCACAGAGCCTGACGCAGGGCTCCAACTCACGAGCTGTGAGATCATGACATGAGCTGAAGTCGGACGCTCACCCGACTGAACCACCCAGGCACCCAGATCATGACTTTTTATTTGACTGTATAAATTACCTGAGATAGAGTGCCTTCTGGATATGCTCATGGAATGCAGTCAGATGAGTCTTCTGGCCTCACATAGGATGCTTTGGTGTGCCTACTGTTGACTCATTCCTGTACTATATGGCATTTATACTTAGTGTGAGCAATTGCTTTTATCACATGTCAGAGGGTCATTCTAGCAGCATGTTGGTCACATCATAAGGGGTCCTCACCAGCGTGTTAAATCTATCACAAGAGTACTCCAATTTCTATGAACCCTCTCTTATCCAACTAAACATTCTGCCACCCTTCATCAGGACTTCAGGATTCTCCCCCATGTATGCTGTCCCAGCTCTGCATTAGACGTATCCTGTAGCTTCTTCAATGCACAATCCTTCTCTTCCCTTGGATAGCTCTTGTCATCCATACTGTGCTGAGATTCAAACTCCGTTATTGGTCTGGTTGACAGCAAGAGAGATAGGGAAGATCCTGAGGGGGTGTGAGCGTTGTCTTGAAGTGCCGAACTTCAGTACGTTTCGTGATATTCAAGCAAAAGAGAAGGGCCAGGTTTAGGATGAGGTGAGGGAGGGGCCTGGAGGAGTAGGGTCCTAGAGGCCCCCGCATTTGCACAACCTCAAGGCTAGAATGCCTCCTTAAATTTTGTCCCACGTACACACCACTTGCCTCACACTAGTCGCAGTCATGGAAGAGGAGGGGCAATACAATCTACCCAATATGTGTATGCCACTTCTGCATGGTTAGTGAGTTCAGTGAATCTAGATCATGTGTCTCAAGGGCATCTACCTAAATATCCTCTTCTCAGATTCCTGGTCCCACTCCCTTCCCATGAGGTCCTTGAATTTGGTGTAAGAGATGTTAGGGCTGAAAGCTCAACCTTCTCGGAAGCTCCACTGTTTCATAATTAAATCCTGAGCCAAGTTGTTCATTTTGTTTGCCCTCCAGCTGCAAGAAATGAAGGTTTCCTTAAATACTACCAAAAAGACTCTCCGCTTTCAGTTTCTCTCGAAATGGTGATTTGTCGCCCAGACCCTGTCATTTTCTCTCAGCAATGATTCAATGGGACTCAGCAAGAGCCATTCAGTTCTGTTGTTTATAAGTACGGCTTCTCTCATAATTCTCAAATGCCAGAGAGATGGTATTGACAGATGATTCCCTTCCATTTGCATACCACCTAAGGTCATCACCAGAGTATAGTCCAACAATTTTATTTCTAAAATATCCTAGGTTTTCTTCATATCCCACTTACCAGCAGTATTGGAGTCCTCAGCGCCAACCAAAGGATAACTAACGTAGCTCTAGAATTCTACTCTCTGCATCCCCTCTTGGTAACAACGATCTTAGGTCAGGTTCCTCAGAAATAGACACGAAGGTAAAGAGTTTTACGCTGTAGTCATTCAAGAGTAGTGCTCTTAGGAGATACTCCACTTCAGGAAGTGAAGAACTCAAGATGGGACGCAGAGAGAAATTGTTAGGGACATGTTCCCATTGACAGTTATGTATGGCAGTTTCCAAAGGCTGAAGGTAATGCCCAATGACGAACACAAGTGGGAGCCATCAAAATTGAATATTGCTAGGAGCACCGGTGTTGGTCTGTAGAGGGGATATGGTTAAACCACTTCGGTTTCCACTATCGGGTGCGCTTCATTTTATTTAAGATAACTGACACATTCGGAACACATTAAAACAAAATTGTGTTTTTGAATCATTTTGCATTTCTCCTGGAGAAAAAAAAAAAGAGTCTATGTTCTAAGGCAATTGAAAAGGTCTGTGCATTTTGAGATGGAGAAAAGGTCAATTAGAAAAAAGAAAAGGAAAAAAAAACTTTTCAAGCATCAAGTAATGCCACTTTTGATATCACAAGATGATTTGGGGTACAAGGTGGCGATTCTGCTTGGTGTCCCTCCAAGTAGGTTTTGAACATCGAACGTGTTTCAAATGATCGTGACGCACTGTGTGCTAAACTAACAGGTTATGTGCATGGAATGTGAAGCATGGAACTCAGTGCTGGTCTTCCTCCAAAATGACAAATCTGCATATTAGATAGAGAGAACCCTAATTTCCAGTTTTGCTGAATCAAATTTCTCTTGGTCCACCAGATATTTTGCAGTGAGCATATAGGGTTGCAGTTGGCCAGATTTCCGTGAGAATGAAGGTCAGAGTATTGGATAAAGTCAAAGCATCTGTCTTAAGTTTTTCACCCCTAAATCCAAGGATTACTACCACCAATCTGTCAGACTGTTTGGAAAAACATAGATCAGGGTCATTGAAAATGATCTGCTTTTTTTTAATAACAACAAAAATCTTTGATTTTCTTGTTTATTTAAAAGCCACATATTTATGAAAGGTGTTTAATCCTAGTGCTATACTTAGAACTCTTGTTGGGGAAACCCTTTCCTAACCAAGATTTAATGGAATTAAATAAAATTAAATCATTGATATATAGTTCTTAGTATATACAAAAGGGATTAATTAATACAAAAACCCCTTTCTTAATAAGTATTTGTTGTCTAAATGATGTGCTGGTTAATGGGTAGTTCCTGAGAGTAATTTCAATTTGGGCTGTAGACTTTTGAGGTTAATCACATCCCTTCTTTCTATGAATTGAGAACCAACATAAAAATAGAAAGAGGCATCAGATGGGGATCAAAATATCGGCTCTATTGTGAGACTGTTGATTTGAAGATGCAGCTTGGATCAATGCCCAGATGCTCTTCCTTTGCTTGATCCTGACTTTGATTCCTTTGCCACCTACTTCAGGGAAGAGAAGTCTTGCTCTAGTCACCTGGTAACAGAAACATGAAACAGAACAGACGGATTCGGAAGACAGGATGACCCAAGGAAGAGAAGCCCCAAGTCATAAGGCACAACAAACATCACACCTACATGCTGCCTAAGAGGAACTGCCCCATTGAATTGTGGACTCTTGCCCACATAAAAATCGAGGAAATTGTTTCTCTTCCTGGAAGGGAGAATGTATAAATAAACTTAAAATGGCAAAATATTACTCCAATGTTGTCCCCTCCTGGAAAAGTTTCCTTGTGAAAACAATAAAGGAATAAGTAAGGCTTTCCTTTAAAAATGATCTGGAAAATGGATCTGTCGTTTGTATCTAATACTGAAGCATGAAGTCTCTGAGCGTCCACTGAAGAATATATCAGAGATACCCCAAGGTAGGTAATGAATACCAAGAGGAAGTGAGATAAAAATTTAATATAGGAAAACTAATGATCTATTGCCATTCTAATTGCTCTGCTCTTCTGTGTCATTTTTCTATGATTTGTTTTTGAAAATATTTCTAAGAAAATAATGAGCTACAAATTTAACATTAACTAAAAGGTGTAGATGCATATTTAAATACTCTCTTGTTGGGAAAACAAAAATTTTAAAGCCCAACTAACATAGTGCATGATGGTAAATTACAAATATGTTCTTGACACAGCATTAGTAACTTAGAAAATCCCCTAGTCAATTGAAAAAAAGTGTCAATATATTTTAGTAGATAGATACTAAAGTGAAACTATGCATTCTGCTATACTGGAGTATATTTGTAATTTTACGTATTCCCTATTGCTGCCTATTGGTTTGTTTGCTCATGAACCAATTCCAAACCAACTTTACCACTATTGTTTTATAATGTTTTGTTTTGATCTTTTACAACAGGTTCTCCCAACTTTTGCGTCTCCAGGAGCGTTTTGATCATATTTGGCCCTTTACATGTGTTATAGAATAAGATTGCTAGGTTGCATAAGAATGTACATACACATACACATTCATAAACCCAATTGAATTTTTGATTGATATGATATAAACCCACATATTTATTTGGAGAAAATCGCGATCATTCAAATACCACATCTTCCATTCTTTGAATAGGGTATATCTTTTCTTTTATGTGGATTCTTCTATGACCCTTTTCTCCAGAACCATGAGTTTGGAAGTGTAGGAGGAGAGGAAGGTTAGGTTCGCAGATACATGCTGACTCCGAAGAGACCTCTATCTTTCCAGTAAATGTGAGGAGGATGCCTTATAAGACTCCTCACCTTGATAGCCCTGGGCCTTAGTCTCTACACCTCAGTTAGCTACCAACCAATTGCAAGATACTAGATAATGGCCTTAGGACAACAGCAACTGTGGTTCTCTAATACTATTTTTACTCCTCTGAGTTCATAACTTTCTACTAAAATTATCTTGGCTGTTCCCCCACATTTTTAATCTCTCCAATTCCATTAGGGAAATTAAAGAAAATATATTGGGCATTTATAAATATGGAGCACTGGTTGTAAAAAGACTAGCTCACTATTACAGGAAATAGAAAGTCACATATACATTTCATAAAGGCTTATTTTAGGCATTTATTTCAAAATAATAGGAATTGGAAGGCATGCGACAAAACTTGAGAATTCATAATTTAAAATTAAATCTGTAGGGGCTCCTGGGTGGCTTAGTCGGTTAAGTATCTGACTTGGGCTCAAGTCACGATCTCACGGTTTGTGAATTCAAGCTCTGCGTGGACAATTCAGAGCCTGGAGCCTTCTGTGGATTCTGTGTCTCCTCTCTCTGCCCCTCCCTGGCTTGTGCTCTGTGTGTGTCTCTCTCTCAAAAGATGAATAAACATATAAAAACATTTTTTAATAAATAAAATTAAATCTCTCAATATTTTAACATTAATTATTGTTATTTTATTATATGTCAATACATTAATAACTTAATGCCAAAGCATAAGCTTCAAAGAAGAAGTTAATTTCTCAAACAAGGTTCAAGTTTTATGCTTTGGCTCCTTTGTTTCTCTAAAGATTCTTCAAGGATTACTTTGCAGGAGTAGGAGAGAGACAGAGAAGCCCGACTAAAGGCATTCGAACATCACTTTAACTAGAGTAATTCTGTGCTTTCTCTTCCTATTAAGCTGGGATTTCTCACACAAATTTATTTGAAGGAATAATTGCCACAGATAAGAAGTATTTGAAAACCACTGGTCTCTAAAGACGGAGGAGATTCTCAAATATGCCGACCACACAGTGCCTGGGTTATTGTATTAAGATCTGAGCACTGTACTCGGTGAGATGTATCCAGTGGGGGAGTTGTTTCACAAGTTCCAAATAAATCTAAACCATGTTCTGTAAGATGCTGTTTATCGTTCATTCAACAAGTATTTATGAGGCTTTGACTAAGCCACCGGGCACTACTAACGGAAGAGAGAAGACTGGAGATGTGGTCTCCTGGCTGATGATGCTGACATTCCCTTGGGTGAGAGGAAACAAAGTATATACTTACACAATAATAACCGATATTATTCAAATGGATGCACTAACAAGATGTACCAGAAAAGGAGATGACATTTCTAGACTGTAAATGCAATTTAAATGCATTTGGATGCACTGAAAAACGAGTGGCCAACTCCTACTTGAATTAACAAGTGCGTTAAATGTACTTAGGGAGTGATGCTTCACTTTGCAATTGAATCAGAAGTTAATATCCTGACTGTTGATGGAAGGGATCCTTGATCTCTATATTTTCCCCTTACCTCTATAGTCACACACTTGTAAAATAACTTTTTCTTCATTTTTTTTTTTATTTTTTGTTGTTGTTTGTTCTGTTTTTACTTCTCTTAGCCTTGGATGTTTATCTTTTTCTCTTTCTATAATGTCCGTAAAATTTAAAAAAAACAGAAGAATTATAGGTGAGAACATAGGGGCCAAGGAGCTTATTAAAATAAGCCACATTTTCTTTTTGCTTTTCAATTTGCAAACCCTAAGGGCACCCTTTGTGAAATCTGACACTTCTGCCTCTCTCAGTTTATTAGATCTTGCCACTGAACAGCAACAAAAGTAGACGACAAGACACTGGAGAAACCCCGAAAGACCTCTCCACTGCTGTGTCCATGAAATCAGTCTGGAACTGGCAATAGCAGGTCCCGACAAGCTGGTGGTGACATCTGTTACCGTATTGATTGTCAGGCTTTGTTCAAAATCTCCGGCCAGCTGAAAGGGTCTCTTTTCTCCTCACCTGCCTACATGTGTCCCCCTAAGGCTACATTCCAGCTGGAGACACAGGAGGCCCAAATTTAAGGTAGCAGTGTTCATCAATGCCAGGACATTACTAGCAAACTTTCCTGCCCCCCACTGGCTGGACTACCCAGACAGAAATCAGTTTCGTGAGGATAGGAGGAACTTCATTCTGGAAGGAGAAAAATCTCGGATAATCATACAGTAAAGGAAGCAGATTGCTCCCTTTGATTTTTTTGTTTTTAATTTTTGAGACATCGTTTTTGGTTTTTTGCTTTTCGTTTTTTTTTTTTTATTTTTTTGATGGATGAGTAGAAATGGATCTTCCTCTTTTTATTTCTCTTAATCTTTTACCTATCATTTTACTTCAGGGATCAAAAGTGTTTTCGTGAGGGGCGCCTGGGTGGCTCAGTCGGTTGGGCGTCCGACTTCAGCTCAGGTCACGATCTCACGGTCCACGAGTTCGAGCCCCGCGTCAGGCTCTGGGCTGATGGCTCAGAGCCTGGAGCCTGCTTCCGATTCTGTGTCTCCCTCTCTCTCTGCCCCTCCCCCGTTCATGCTCTGTCTCTCTCTGTCTCAGAAATAAATAAAACGCTAAAAAAAATTAAAAAAAAAAAAGTGTTTTCGTGAGATTGCATACGCTTTGTGTGTGTAGACAAAATACCTCAAACACTTTGGAATATTAAAAAAATATATTGTGATCGAGAAAGTCATGATTAGGGGAGCCTGGGTGGCTCAGTCGGTTGAGTTATTACACACAGCTAACATGAGGGCTTCCTCTTGTTTGCATTAACATTTGCTAACAACGTAGATCGTTCTCAGCCCCTTAAAGCTCCCCCTCAGAGAGGGGGAAAAATATTCAAAGTTTCAGCATTATCTTTTCTAATCCAAATCACCATAAACACTCACCATGACATTCATCGTTTAGGCCAATTGTATATAATAATACATTTGTTTCGTGAAAGAAAAGAGACTATGGCACGTCGTGAGGACGTTGTGTCTTCTTAAGTGTCTGTTGTGGCTAAGTACTACATGTGATCAAATGTGTTAATGCCTTAAAGGAATGCACACAACTCCAAGTCCTTCTTCTTCCATTTGATGGAGGACCAGTAGGAGCCAAGGGAGAATGACACTAGACCCAGGGCTAAATCTCAGCTGACTCCATCCAGTGTCTACCGCACACTTTATAACACAGTGCAAAAACAGCTGTAGAAGAAAGGCAAATTGTAATAGATGCTTAGACAACAATGAGAAAACGCAAAGCACTAAAAGATTACTAAGACAATAGCTTTCCAACAAGCTTCAGTTTCTCTATGAAGGTATTCAAAAAAATTGATGAGGAGTGGAGGTCATGCAAGCATGGATACTGTTTGAGTTTTCTGGGGTTCGAGAGCCCCAGAAACCGACTTTAATGCCAATTACTGCTGAACCCTGTAAGAAAATTACCTACAGTAATTTACCAGAAGTTACCAATTTCTTTTAGAAGTCGAGGAAACTAAATGTAGATAGAGAAGGTGAATTGATCACATTTTCCTTGATTGTCATGATAATCCAGATAGACAATACATAAATGTTCAATAGATTTCATTTATTGATTCATTTTGATTGATTGATAGATGGACAGATAGGTAGGTAGGTAGATAGATAGATAGATAGGTAGATAGATAGATAGATGATAGATAGATAGATCTCAATGAGAAAATTAAAAAAAAAGTGGGAGGTGGATGTTGGCCAACTTAAAGAATAAGATAAAATAGTCAAGTAGAGTCTTAGAAATGTATGTGGCTTCTGGGTGGCTCAGCCGGTTAAGTGTCCAAACTTCAGCTCAGGTCATGATCTCACAGTTTGTGAGTTCGAGCCCTGTGTTGGGATCTGTGCTGACACCTCCGAGCCTGGATTCTGTGTCTCCCTCTCTCCCTGCCCCTCCGCCACTCGTGGTCTGTCTCGCTCTCTCTAAAATAAATAAACATTTTAAAAAAAAGGTCATGATTAGAAATGGTGATATTGATTCTGTGAATGAATATTTGAATGAAACGTACATACCCAAATATAAACGATATTATTTGAACTGTGATATTTTCCCTTAGCATAAGCAGTGAGGGGCAGAGAGAGAGGGAGACATAGAATCCGAAGCAGGCTCCAGGCTCTGAGCTGTCAGCAGCAGAGCCTGATGTGGGGCTCTGGAACCATGGAACCCAGGAACCATGCGATCGTGACCTGAGCTAAAAGTCAGACACTTAATCAACTGAGCCACCCAGTGCCCCGTCATCCAAAATTTCATTTCTGTTATTTAAATGCTACCATTTCCAGGTTAAAAATTTTTGACAAAAAATAGTGTAATATATCCTGGGTGTGTTTATGTTTTAAATAGTATATTGTAAATGGTATTTTGACAGTTTTATGATATACGTTCTTAAAATCTTGGAGCACACATTGCACTATTGATCAATTCGTATTTTGAAATTGTTTATTTATTTTTATTTATTAAAAAATAAGTAGCTCCTAAAGACATGAATATAAAAATATTCTATGATTAAAAAAATTATGTGATGGACTATTTAATCTTATAATATTATCTTATATACATTATATTATAATAAGCATGATTCTGGTGAAATCTTATATCCTTATATGCATCCATACATATGCCTGAGAAAAATTAATAAGAGGTGTATTTTCCTTTCATTGTTACCAGCATTTTTTATAGCTTAAGAATTTTAATTCTTGCTACAGAAATATATATAGCAGAAATATATAAATGTAACAAAAATATATTTGGATTGTGCAAAAGTATATGGGATGCCATCACTAGATATATTTAATTGAAATGTAAGTGTCATTTCAGTATTGGGAACTTTTTCACGGAAGAGCCCTCACTAATCATTTTTATTTTACTATTTATTTCTTTTTACAAATTTATAATTTATGTTTTCTTTCTGGGGGGAACCGATAATCTCTCCAGCTGAGTGTTACAAAGTTTCAAGTATTCTAAGACGCAGGCAGTAGACTGGATCAGTAGTGTGAATCCATTTCATTGAACCCAGTGATCAAAAGCAAAGTGATATGAATGGAAGGAAGTGTCATGGAGAAAATCCCTATACATTCCAAGAGAGAAAAACTGAGGCTCAGGGAAGATATGAAACTCACTGGGGCTGAAACACGGAATCAGACCTCCAGACAACCAGCCCTGGTTGTCATTACACCTTGCAGAATGGTGTCCAGAAGTTTCTGAGAAGTTAATTTGATACTTGAAATAGCTCCTTCATGGCCTCTTAAGTTGGGATCAATTTGGTGAACTATATTTGTCCAATCCTTTCAGATTTATAGGGTTCTTCTACATACATTTTGCAATTTACTTCATTTCAACTTGGACTTTTGAGCATCTAATATGTCCGAGTCAATTTGTTGGCACTGAGAAATATAGGGGTGCCATTGAAAAACTTCTCTCTTCATGAAGCATATACTCAGAGAGAATTGTCATACATAGACTGGTAATAACAAAGGGCCACATGCCAAATATAAAATCTATCATTTTCATTCATTCTGCCTAGAAGATTCTAGGCTTCATGTTTGCTTTTGGTTTTGACTTTGGTAATAGTCCTTGTCATGGTATGCAACAAATGCAGGCTGTTTGATTCACCAGCATAAGTGTATGCAGCTACCTGAACTGGTCAGGATACACCCTGTGCCACATAATGACTTCTGGAGGGAAAATGAGTCGGAATTTGGGGTATTGGAAGTGAATGTTAAGTCTGAATTTAAAGATGTGTTTATTAGTTGTGCACAAACAGAAGAAGCAAATCGGGTTTAGTTTCCATTTTTGTAGTTATAGTCCTTGTGCTGAAAGAAAAGAACTCCTTTCTCGTGGTTATTTTTGCCAAAATACATCATCTTTTTAAACCATCAAACAGCACGGAAAGCTTCATAATAAAAAGGCGCAATCTCTGTCCCAAACCTGACCATCAACTCGCCCTCCCCAACTGGGCATTCTCAGGGTTTCCACGTTTAGTTCTTCCGTGGTTTTTCCTTCTACCCTACATACCATGTTCCTCCAAACCTTTCTTGATTTACAATATCCTATATTACCTGTTGGCTTCTTCCTATAAAAGACAAGTATTTATCTATCTTCTACCACTCTCAATATACCTAATATGAATATATTCCCCATGTAATCTTATAACTCTATGAGCTATCATTATAATTTAAAATAACTTCTTATTTTAATTCCACTAACTGAAGATATATGATATATGGTAAGTTGAGCTCCCTCATTCTTCTTTCTCCAACTTTCTTAGTAGCTCCCAAGTCATGCTGGCAAGAAATTTGCTTTTCCATGGTTAGATCTGGTCAACTTGCATTATATTCTGTCATACATCTACTCTCTTAGCACATTCCAATTATACATTATCGTATTATCAACTATGGTCACTGTGCTATAAACTAGATTCTCAGACCTTATTCATCTTCCAACTATAATTAGTCCCCTTTTACCAACCCCCTCTATTATCCCAACTCCCCAATTCCTAGCAGCTATTTTTATACTCTCTTTCCAGGCGTACAACTTTGTTTTTCAAGAGCCCACATATAAGTGGTACCATGCAGCACTCGTCTTTCTCTTTCTGGCTTATTTTGCTTTAGCATAATGTCTTCCAGACTCACCTGTATTGCAAATTACAAAAATTTCCTTTTCTTTTAAGGCTGCATAATATTTATCTGTGCGTGTACTGTACACGTGTGTGTGTGTGCGTGTGTGTGTGTCACACGTTCTTGATCCATTCATCCATTGACAACACCAATATTTGAATGACTCACGAACAAAGACACTTCTTACATATTGTCGTATGCAAAAAAATAAAAAGAAAAAGTGAGACAATCCTTTTCTTAAGGAGTCAGTCTGCAGAATGAAACCGTCATACAAATTACTAAAATTCAGTAGAAAGGTATGTGTAAATGCCAAATTTTTAAAAACCACACAGCCAGTTGTTTGGAATTGGCCAGAGCAGAGGGAAGGATCAGGAGGAAGCCTGGACGTTAAGTAGACATAGGTAGCTTTGGAGGAAAAATTTACTGTGCGAAGGTCTTTGACCGGAAATTAAGATATTTTACACATGCACACACATGCCTGCAGGCATGCTCATGGATACAGCATACTCTTCTCCACACCACGTAGTGGTATCATAATCTTGTTGATTAATATTGAGTTTATACTTTTATGATTATGTAAATAATATTCCCAACTAAGTCATGAAATGAACTGTAATTAAATTTCCTTCTTGCAACAAAGAAAGAAAGAAAGAAGAAAGAAAGAAAGAGAAAGAAAGAAAAAGAAAGAAAAAGAAAGAAAGAGAAAGAGAGAAAGGAAGGAAGGAAGAAACGAAGGTGTTTTAGATCCTTTATAAAATAAAAGCATCACAGGGGGGCCTAGGTGACTCAGTCGGTTAAGCGTCCAATTCTTTTTTTCCTTTAATTTATTTTTTAATTCACATCCAAGTTAGTTAGAGTAGAATCTAGTGATTCATCCCCTACATATAACACCCAGTGCTCATCTCAAAGAGTGTCCTCCTTAACGCCCCTTGCCCATTTGGCCCAACCCCATACCCACAAGCCCTCCAGCAACCCTCGGTTTGGTTTTTTATATTTAAGAGTCTCTTGTGTTTTGTCCCCTTCCCTGTTTTTATGTTATTTTTGCTTCCCTTCCCTTCCCTTATCTATTCCCTTCCCTATATCTATTTTGTATATTGAATTCCACATATGGGTGAAGTCATCTGATATTTGTCTTTCTCTGACTAATTTGGCTTAGCTTTATACACTCTAGTGACATCCATGTTGTTGCGAATGGCAAGTTTCATTCTTTTTGATTGCTGAGTCATATTCCATTGTACATATATACCACATCTTCTTTATCCATTAATCAGTCAATGGACATTTGGGTTATATCCACAGTTTGGCTATTGTCGATAAAAGCGTCCAACTCTTGATTTCTGCTCAGGTCATGATCTCACAGTTCATGAGTTCGAGCCCTGCATCAGGCTCTCACCTGGCAGCGTGGAGTCTGTTTGGGATCTTGTCTCCCTCTCTCTCTGCCCCTCACCTTTTTGCTCTCTATTTCTCTCTCTCAAAAGTAAATAAATAAAAATAATAAAACTTTTAAAAAAGAAATAAAATTAATAAAATAAAATAAAATAAAATAAAATAAAATAAAGGGTCATAAAGTTTTGGACTGGTAAAATTTAAACTGCATAATTGTTAACCAAAAGCTAGAGTGGTTTACGTTTTGTTTTGTTTTGTTTTGTTTTGTTTTGTTTTGTTTCAGTTCTTATAACGCGGTAAGTTCCGTTAGAGTAATTTGTAAAGAAACTCATTAATTTTGTGAAGACACAAGTTAAAGAATTCATTATACTCTTCTCAGGTTCCAAAATTCACTGAATTCTAAGAGGACTGTAAGGCAAAGAATTGTCGTTACACTCAACTAATTCTAATTAAAAAGTTTTTTCTCCGTAGGTTAAGCTACATGAAATTGTCATTACCCAAACATTTTTAGACCCACCAAATCCAATCTCATATGGTTCAACTTAATGAAATAAAATTCCATTTATAAATTATAGTTCTGCTTTCCAAATGCTGCATTTAGAAATATATTGTAATCTACATGCAGTTAACCTTGTAACTCATCCCAGTCAATGACAGGGCAATTATAACTTAAAAGCAAAGTCTTAGGATTCTAATATTCCAAGGTGAAAGTCAACTGGAAAATAATACGCTGTGCATTTACTGCAGGACAGCAGTGACTTAGGTATTTTCTGTATTCGAAAAGATAGAATATGGGTAACATGGAGGAAAAAGTGAGAACATTGTATTTTGGGTAACTCATAGGCTGGCCCCAAATTTTCACACAAGTAGCTCTCACTCCTTACCATGTCTTCCTGTGTTTTTACGTAGCCCGTGCAGTCACTGGTGCCATCGCAATAAAAACATCAGCCACGGGATTCCAAGTGCATTAGTGATGTGCTGTTATAAGAGCAGTCTCTTTCCTGGGTGCACATTAGACTTGCAGGGCTGTGCAGCTGGCAAAGAATGAGATGTTATGAAGCAGCTATTTAAATGTGAATTGCTTTTCAAGCTGCCAGAGGTAGTAGCGGACTTAAAAGAAATTTTCTCCATTTCAGAAAATTAACAACCTCTAGGGAGAAATATTCTCAAAGAGTCACTTAAGACATAAGGGCACTTTCTTTCTGTCCCTTAAAAGTACCACAGCTTCCAAAAATACCACCCCGAGGATGTATCCTTGGGCCTTTACATTCCTGTAAACTTTATTAAACATGCTGATTGCGAGATCTCTCCAATCTTTAAACTGTGCAACACAGAAAAGTGAATTGTTTGTTCTTCTTTCGCACACCTAAACCCAGGTTCGGAAATTTTAATAGATGCAATAACTCTGGAAATTGCACACAATTTTAGTCTCTACCTTTCACAGGCTACAGAATGGATCATTATTGTTAAAGAGGGTGAAATTCAATTACACATTTTCCAACCTGAATTGTGACTTAAAAATAATACAATACTGTTTGAATGCCTATGATTAACTTATCACAGGAAAGGAAAATGTAAGAGAAGGCACCCTGAATAGCAGCTCATTTATATTAATTCTTAAATTACACAGACTTGGTGTGTTACCATTAGATCTTAACCATCTTTATTTGGAAACTAGTTCTTTAGGAGTAGAGAGTTACCTTGATCAAAAATTGCTGTTCTTATTTAAAAGGAGCAAACCAGTATAATGAACTTAGGTCTTATTTGAATCAATTTGCATGTTAAAATTGGAAAGTGGGGTGTCGGGTGGCTCAAGTTGGTGGAACCTCCAACT
Organism: Panthera leo; assembly: GCF_018350215.1. Classification (NCBI taxonomy): domain Eukaryota; kingdom Metazoa; phylum Chordata; class Mammalia; order Carnivora; family Felidae; genus Panthera; species Panthera leo. The sequence goes on from NC_056679.1 coordinate 224,416,059, forward strand.
TTTGATTTCCACTCTGGTCAGGATCTCGCGATTCATGAGCTCAAGTCCTTGCCTCAGGCTCTGCACTGACAGAGAGGAGCCTGCTTGGGATTCTCTTTCCCTCCCTCGGTCTCTGCCCCTTCCCCATTCACACTGTCTCTGTCTCTCTCTAAAAATAAATAAATAAACTCAACAAAATAAAACGGGAAAGTGATTCCTTTTTAAGTTGTAAAATACCTTGAGCTGCCATCTTGGAAGGCTGCCCCATATATGTACCCTTTCTTCTGTTTAAAGAAAACCCTTCCTTTTATTAGTCTGAGTGAGGGACCGAAAATGCCTCTCCTTTGAGTGCTGAAAAGTCTAGATCTCTGGTTTCCTAGCCTTCTCTGCTTGATACGTTGGCATGGGACTTAGGCGTCTTTTTGTTTTAATTTTTTTAATGCTTATTTATTTTGAAAGAGAGAGAGAGAGGGAAAGAGAAAGAGAGAGAGACTAAGCACAAGTGGGGGAGGGGCAGAGAGAGAGGGAGACATCGAATCTGAAGCAGCATCCAGGCTCTGAGCTGTCAGCACAGAGACTGACCCAGGGCTCAAACTCACAAACCGTGAGCTCATGACCTGAGCTGAGGTCAGACGCTTAACCCACTGAGCCGCCCAGGTGCCCCAACTTAGGCTTCTTTGCATGGACACAACTTGCCTGACCTCGTGTCAGGATCTCGTGGCCTACGTGGAAGGGGCTGTCGTGGAACCAAATTCAATTGTTTCCCAGCAGAGGCTTGACTTTTTCTTTCTTTTCTTTTCTTTTCTTTTCTTTTCTTTTTTTTCTTTTCTTTCTTTTTTGGTTCATTTGTCTGTTGGTTGGCATGCTTTTAAATCTAGATCCATAAAAAAAAAGAAAAAGTTTCATATCCATTACAATTATTTGAACCATTTCTCCGGTTCAAGTTGGGATGGTGGTTTTGGACATCTGGCTCCTTCTCGATCCACGACGGCATTTCTCAGGAAAACGATGCTAAAGCCTTAAAAGCAGGACGGGTCTTTAGAAACCACCAGGCTCCGCGAGCCAGGGTGACTCAGTCAGTTAAGCTTCTGACTCTTGATCTTGGCTGAAGTCGTGATCCCAGCATCGCGGGAGGGACGGAACCCCGCCTGGGGCTCAGAACTGAGGCACTGAGCTTGCTTGGGATTCTCTCCCCTCTCTGCCCTTCCCCGACCCCCCCCCAAATAAATAAATAAACATTAAAAAAGAAAAAGAAACCACTGGCTTACCAGGGTTTCTCAAACTATTGACATTTAGGGATGGACAATTTGTGTTTGTGTAAGGCTTTCCTGAGCATTGGAGGAAGTTTAACAGCATCCTTGCCCTCTAATCCACTGGATGTCAATAACAAACCATCTCCTGTCAGCGTGAGAACTTTGGTTTGGTGTCAGATCAGAGAAGGTACTAGAGTTTTATATATGCGAAAGAGGGTGATAGCCCTGACCTCGTCTCTGAGGCTCCCTTTGGTTGCAAACACCTTGCTTTACTTTGAACTTTTCCTCCCTGATCGAAGTGTCAGGTGAGGAATTGAAGGGGCTAAGACACATCCTCAAACCTCCTCTCGGGACTGTTTTTGTGTCAGACAATGAAAAATTTTGAGGGTCAGGCTAAGCAACTTTAGCATCAAAGAGTAATTAAATATTTTCATGCAGGAGGCGACATAAGCAGGGTTTTAGAAATTTTAATCTGGCTTAGTGTGCAGGGGTTAAAAGGAAGAAAGGATATACACTGAATTTCCATATAGGAGGTTACTGCAATAATCCAAATGCGAGATGAAAAGAGCCTGAATTAGGAGCCTGTCAATGGACGTTGCAGAAAGGACGATGCAGAAAGAAATCCACAACGATTTGGAAAAGAGTAAAAACTCTTAAGACCGCCATGGTGTTTTGAAAGCAAATGCCACAAAAACAACTTGTAGCCTTAAGGGAAATAAGGCAGTAGAGAATAGGAGTCCATATTAGAGGAAAAAATCGAGTTAAATGACAGATCTACAAAGTTTTGGATCACAGGTAGTAGAATATCCATAAAACTATGTAGGACTGATGCCGAGAAGAGAGGATTAAGTTGGAGAAATAAATTTGAGAATACATTTTTAAAGTTGTAATCAACGATTTGATTTAACTCTTTAAAGTTTGCATACGCTTGACCATAATGAGCCTTTAACATACTGAACTGTGAGAACAATATTCAAAGCAGCATTGTGTATTACAACTGGCCGTGGAGAAAGAAAAGTAACATACGTCAGTAAAATCAGGCTGCTCTACAATGTTCTAAATGTCAAGAGGAGGTATAACTCAACCCCGTGGGAATCAAAATAATTTTTTCCCACGTTCTAAAAATTAAAAATTAACCACAAGTATCATCTTTAATATTTTACTCTCTTGAACAACTGTTGCAACCTCTAAAGATCTTCAAAGTCATGAACTCCGCCTCGTTCCCCTGAATGAATACCTGACTTTCTTGACAAACATGTAATTGAATTTTTTTTTTAAATACACCTTTGGTCTCATGGTGACTCTCCTTGTTTGCAAATTCGTCCTTGAACATCTATTCAAATGTAATGGCCTTTAGAAGTTTGTTTACATGCACATACAGGGATCTGTTCCCCTAGAAGATGCCAAAGGTACATTTAGCAAAGGACATTGGGAAACTTGGCTTGTTCTTTGTGGATGAGGGAAACTGTAAAATTGATCTGTCAAGTACTGAAGGGTCAAGGTCTCTGGTTTAGATTTTCTCCACCACTTCCCGCGAATAGTTTTTCAGTAAATGGCAAAAAGTGTATTTCAAGCGATTAAGTCTATTTTTCTCACACAAACAAATGTCAAAAGGATTCTGTTTTTATTCACCATTAATTGTTCCAATGATGAACTTTGGCCTCTTTAATTTTTCCACATTTTGTAATTGATTTTATTTATTTTTTTTTATATTTATTTATTTTTGAGAGACAGAGAGAGACAGAGCATGAGCAGGGGAGGGGCAGAGAGAGAGGGAGACACAGAATCCGAAGCAGGCTCCAGGCTTTGAGCTGTCAGCACAGAGCCCGATGCGGGACTCAAACTCATGGACTACAAGATCATGACCTGGGCCGAAGCCAGACGCTCAACCGACTGAGCCACCCAGGCGCCCTTAAGCTACTAGTATTCTTAAAATTCTGTTTATTCTAGCTGATTGTTCCTCTATACAGATGAAGATCTAGGTTGATTAATACTTCCCCTGTGTTAATTTATTTCCCTGTAATACTTCTCCCCTCAAAGAGAGGGTGGACTAACGCTTTGTGTAGAGAATGGGTGGGTCATTGGACGAACTTTATGCTGTTGTGCATAGCAAGGATCAAACCAATAAGGTATCGTGTCCAGAAATGTCAAACCACTGAAGGCCTGAGATTGGAGTGAGCCACTTTATTATGACTCCTGTTTTTCCTACAGAGTTGGTTCCATTTCTTTCCTACAGAGTTGGTTCTCAGGATAAAATGGCAGGATGAAGACTGATGATAGACAATTACTCGTTGCACCTGCGAGAGGTGGCAAGGGACCTGTTGTCACTCATGTTTCCTAGAACATCCTTTAATTAAGCATCTTGATTACTCTCTAAATCTCCAATCTGCTTACAATCTTTCCCGCTCTGATGCTGGAATTGTTTTACAGTAATGCCAACAAAAACATTTCCTATGTCTAAGGTAGCCTTCTCTGAATATTCTAGACTGTGGGTGCCTTGTCTTCTGTCAGATTTGTCATTATTATCCCAATTGTTTTTTATCTTCTAGAAATGTATGACATATTTGATCATCCGATAGCCCCTTTCCTGCTCTATGTTGCAATAGTTCTTGTCAATCTTTTTTTTTACTGTCATTTTCACACTTTTTGACAAAAGAGAGAAAATAAATATTATGCTCGGTTTGGCATCTTGAATAGAAAGTTGCAAAAGTTTTCTAATTATGGCAAAAGATGAACTTCCAAAGGTTAAGTGGTATTTTGAAAAAACAAAACAAAACAAAACCCCTACAAGACTCTTGGTGTGCAACAGAGAGGAGAACAGGTTACATCACAGAAATGACACCCTGAATTTAGAGAACCCAGATCTTTCGCAATGGACTAGAAGCATGGCTCGGCCGTTTCCACAGCAGGACATACATCTATCCTCTATTGCACAGTAAACTATCCTGCTCTTTGCTCCAGAGACAGACCCCATATTTATCTTCCAAGGCTGTTTATCAAGCCAACATCTTAGAAGAGATGGTCTAGAACAAAGACACTCATGACTCTGCTTTCAAAACATGCAGAAACATAAAGGACAATTATTTTCTGGCAGTGTTTTGACCTTGACACTAATATAGTTTTCTGAGATAGGTTGCTATAGGCTGGCTGTAAGTATCCCCAGGGACCCTCTCTCTTGGTAAGAAGGCCTGGTGTTAGAACCAAAACAAACTTAGCAATATTGGGCCCCTTGCCCCCGGCCAAGGCTGTCTTAGGTGTTATAGCTTACTACTTCAAAAGGACATAAGGTCAGCCTCAAATATAAATACCCCGATAAAAGAAGGGCAAACCAAGGCCAGAAGCCCTAAGAAGGTTTATTTATATCCTTACTATTAATTCATCATCTGGAGCTTTGGCTAAGCCAAGGAACAAGTCCCTTCATGGAGTCCAAGGGAAGTGTGCAAAGAACAGAGAATTCCTCTAGAAAGCAGTGGACATTTTGAGGGCGTGGGGGGGATTGTCCTTAAAGGATACATCAATTTTGGCTTTATATCATAATTTTCTAGACTGATGACTTTTATATTCTGATTTCTTAACTTCTGAAAAAATAAAGATTCTGCCTTATTCATCGATCAGAGTTGTGTTCTAATAATTTGTTTGGAAAAAAATTTGTTACAATCAATTCGAGTTTTAGAATAACAATTAGAGTCTGATTAACAATTTTCGTTTGTCAAAAGGAAGCCCTCCAACCCAGTTCGTAATATTTTCCCTGTCTTTACTTGATGAGAGCCATGTGTCTTTTATCCTGCGTTGGCTTTGCTCTAGAAAAGTCTGTCTCCACCTGCACTGCAAATCAGCACAACTTGGAAGCTTTTAAAAATATCAATGAATGCTACAACCTAAAGCCAAAAAAGTCAGACCTCCAAGGATATATTTTTAAGCCTTTTCACACTTGATTCTGATGCGGAGTGAGGGCTGAGAACTAGGGTCCAGAGGGTTGCTAGGTACTCTCTTCAAGAGACAGGAAATGTACCCACATTCTTAATTTTCTCTCTTCATTGCAGAAAAAATGTCTTTGAGATGGTCTACTCAGCCGAGTAGAACAACCCTTACTCAAGACTCTTCATTTTTATACTACAAGCTGAATTTTTATTTTACACACACATACCAATCCCCACATTAAAAAAATTACATATTCTAGAACAGAAACTTTAAAGCCAGCTAACCTTCTATTAAAAAAAAAAAAACACCTTGATGTTTCCTCAAAGATGAAGATATGCACGCATCATATGTTTTTGAATGGTCAGAAGTAGGCATTCAATAAATAAATATTGACCAAGGAAAGAAATAAATGTACTCATAAATGAAAAACAGAACGATATGCACATCGATAAGTCTAAAACTATTCATAAGGGGCATGAAGTACAAGATGGGGCCCTAGGTCGTGGAAATGGCTTAATGGAAGAACTTCATTAACAAAACATTTATTAGATTTCACCATAGGAAATCAATAATACCTGACTATATTGAACCACAAAATGGCAGTTTCATGTTACAAGCTAACAATTTCGTATTGATTATTTCCTACTGCCCATCATTTTCACTTATTTGGTTTACGGACAGTTATTACCTGTTGTATGTGTCAAAGTCCCATGAAGATCCTGTTCAGGAAAAGAGCTTGAAACACAGAGGTGAAATTGTTTGTTCTAAATTTTGAAACACTTCCATATGTATAATGTTAAAGTAATACATGTTTGCTAGAAGAATATAAGATTGTGCCCCTCAGGGCTAAAGCTCTGCTTAGTTTTCATATATGCTATTGAGATAGCCGTAGGATGTTTTAGCATCTCATATTTGTACGGCTAAATGAACTTCCCAATCTCAGTAGCTACAGGTGTCCAATTGCATCTCTGGGTAATTAGGAAAAAAGAGTTCCCCTTCCTTTGGACCAGATAGCTTTTACAAGGGCAAATGGCTTGATGGGTAAATCCCAAGATGAACTTCAGCCCCATGTGTCTTCTTGTACAAGTGCACATAGGCAGTGATCAACCAGCACAACCGTACATGGAGAACCTGAACACCGTACAAGGTTTTGTTCTAAACCAGAGGCGACTTCCTTTTCCTGGTTGTTATAACGTCAGTGCCTGATTGTTACCAATGAGACAGATATCACACAGCAAGAATATATCTAAAAACCAGCCCACAGTTACTCAGCTGGTCAATTATTATTGATTACATAAAATTATACTAAATACATTCAGACAGTACCACAGTAGATTTAGCTGGTAAAATTGTGTTTTCTTTTGTATTGTTGTCATATGGCCAAACGTGTCCGGAACTCCCACTTTTTGATATGTGTGATGTGCTTAGGCAGGCAGAGCTTTACCTCAAACTTGGAGTCCGCCTCAAACAAGACTCCCTTTATAACCTCTCTAAGTGCAGAATTAATTGGCTGTAATGAGATCCAATTATTACCTCATTTGAGGCCAATTAAATTGGCAGGTCCTTACATTCAATTTAGCAGAAATATTGAACAAAAATCTGGCAACTGGTTTTGACCAGAGAGGACTCACAGGAGTTCTGTGAGAAATCTGTGACATGAGTCTTTTTGAGAGAGGGATACTAGGATTTTGGTGCCATATGCTTGAAAGCAATAGTAAAAGGGGACAATTTGTTATTCCCAAGTTTTCATCAAGAGAGAAAAAAATAACTAAGTAAACAAACAGTTCATAGTAAAGAAATAGTTCAATAGGAAATAAATACGTGCAAGAAATACGCAGGAGTTTCAGGCATAAAGCCATGGTGGCTAGGAACCAGTTAAACCATCACAAAGCAAGGATTCACATCCATAACCTTGAATGTTGAAATGGGCACTGTAATTGTGGAACCAAGTCCTAAAGTTTCTTGAAAATTAATTGTCTCATTTTCGTGAAAAGCTATATATCATTCAGAAACTATAAACACTTGCCTTCTGATATCAGTGTTAATTTATTTTCTTTTTTTAAATTTTTTTTTAACGTTTATTTATTTTTGAGAGAGAGAGAGACAGAGCATGAACGGGGGAGGGGCAGAGAGAGAGGGAGACACAGAATCGGAAGCAGGCTCCAGGCTCTGAGCCATCGGCCCAGAGCCCGACACGTGGCTCGAACTCACGGACCGCGAGATCGTGACCTGAGCTGAAGTCGGCCGCTTAACCGACTGAGCCACCCAGGCGCCCCTAATTTATTTTCTTAATGGTACTTAACAGTCCAATTTCTCATCCAAACAAGTGATCTCTCTACTAATAGTTTAAAAAAAATTATACTATTTAAAGAAATACTAAATATCCAGAGGGAAAGCCGCAATTCCAGAAAAACTTCTGTAATTTTAATTATTGTATTTTATGAGTATAATATTGTTCTACACAATTATAGCAGATAAACTGGTTTCCCGGGGGGATTCCTGTAATCAGTAGTTTAAGACCTGATAAAATACACCTACTCTTTTGCAAGGAAAAAGTGATGTAGTCCTGAGTTCATCTTAAAGGTGTTCTATGTTTAAATTATTTCTTTATTACAAATGACAGCATTATAGGATTCTAAGTGCTAAATAGCTTTGCAATCAAAAGATATGTAGGGTGAAAACTGATTTCAAATACCTTTGAGTAGGAATATCTGATTGTTAAGTACCAGGCTTTATAGAAGGCTTTCTGTATGCTTAGTGAAGTTCTGATACAAAAGTAACCTCTTAAGTAGTTGAGCTGGCTTTGTTATTTTCCCGGAACCATCTATGAAGGGACTAACGACCGGTCTAGATAAAGTCTCAGAAAGCTAGGTAGCAGACAGTGGGTCTAATCTATACTATTTGAAAGAGATCACGCCTAAGAAGGGATTTTAAATTTTCACTAAAGCAAAATAGTTTATTTAAATGTGTATATTTCTATATCAGATCAGTAAGGCAAGGAGAAAGCCTAAAATACCTACAACATTTTACAAGGTAAAAACAAAACAGATATTTGTAAAACTGCGTTAGAGATAGAGAGAATCTGATCTGCATAGTAGCCTATGTATTGTGTGACCAATATTGGTATATTATTTTTTCATAAGAGGAAAACATTTGGCTGCCATGTTAACTACTCATGAAAGTTTTAAGACCTATTTTTTAATTTTGCTCATAATATATATTTGTGTCCAGTTTTGAGGTTGAATATTTCTAAAATGGGCATAATTTTTCTAGTCCCTAAGAGAAAAGACTAGCTTTTACATTGTTTTACAATTACTTTTCATATAATGATTTATTTATATACATGTTATTGGGGTTTATATACTAAAATACACTTTAAATAAAGATTAACTCTTTTAATGCATGAGTTACGAAAAATGATTGAATACAGAAGAAAAATGTTATTAGACCAATAAAGCATGGTGACTTTTTTTTCAATGCTCCTGGCAAAGACACTTTTAAGAGTCAGTCATGTCATACCATCTTGAAAGAGAATATTTCAAGTTTGTTCATAGCATTCTAATTCATAGGAAAAAATATAATACTTCAAAACCATTTTATAGAATTTTGATGTCACGGTTTATATAACTAATATCAAAACCCAGTGGGGTACCTGGGTGGCTCAGTTGGTTGACCAACTCTTGATCTCAGCTCAGGTCTTGATTTTAGTCCAGTATTGGACTCCATACTGGACATGAAGCCTACTTAAAAAAAAAAATGGAACCCCTAGATGTAGACTTAAACCTTACGAATGAGTAGAAATGAAAAAAAAATCATACATAAAATATAATCTGAGTCCATTAAAAGATAAATACTCCATAATAAAAAAGATACATTCCAGAAATGTAAAAATGGAAAGATATTTAAAAACCCAATGATATAATTCATCACATCTCTAAATTTAAAAATTGTAAATAGTATTTAAATGTATAATAAAAGACATCTGGAACTTGAAAATACCTTTCTAATGAAAATTCTTACAATGTGATACATGGAAAGATGCTTCATTTTTATTATAAAGGGTATTTGTCTCCAAGCAACAGGTGAGGATATTCATAAAGATGAAACCCTAATACATTACAAGCATTTTTAGCAATGCGACCTCTGAAAAATGGAAGAGAGAGAAAGAAAGAAAGAAAGAAAGAAAGAAAGAAAGAGGAAAGGAAAGGAAAGAAAAGAAAAGAAAAGAAAGAAGAAAGAGAGTAAGAGAAAGGGAGAAAGAGGGAGGGAGGGAGGAAGGAAGGAAGGAGGGGAGGAAGGAAGGGAAGGAGGGAAGGGAAGGGAAGAAATGAAATGAGAAGGAAAGAGAGGGAAGGGAAGGGAAGGGAAGGGAAGGGGAAGGGGAGGGGACGGGAGGGGAGAAGAGGGGAAGGGAAGGGAAGGGAAGGGAAGGGAAGAAAACTTACCAGAAATGCCACTATGCAAACATGAAATAGGCAGTGATTTTAGGGTAGGAGGAGAAGGACCACATGGAAAGTCACTACTGTCACTTCTCACCAACCCATCCCTACCTACAAGACAGCCCTGAGTTGCCAAAAGGTAATTCCATTCTCCATTCATGGATTATTCAGAGATGTGGGACCAAGCCCTAAGATAGATCATGGCAAGGAAGGCGATTTGGAAAGATGACCGTCACTCCCTTGTCACACTGCCATTTATATCAAGGCTACCTGAAGTTAGTTTATTGAGAGCATCTGAGTAAAGTTTCCAGAAACTAAACACAAAGCCCCAGAAAGAAACAACTTTTTAATTCTTCTTCTAGATATCCCCATCTGTGCTGTGTGCCCTGAAGCCTTGCAGTCATGTTACCCGTTTGAAGATGAAATCTACCCACAAAACTCAGAGCCGTAGCATTAAGACGGCCGCGAAGCCAGGCTCCTCCTGGTGGTTCAGTTTGTTCGGCCATCGAGCCAGTTCGCATTGCACTTTCTATTCCTTATAACCCACAGCAAGAGTTGGCAGCGTTCAGAAAAGGGCCTGATGATAAAGACTTTGGGCTCTCTGGACCATATGATTTCTGTTAGTCAACTCTGCCATTTTATGACGAGAGCAGCCCTAGGCGATACATAAACAAAAAAGGCACGGCTATGCTCCAGTGCACATCTTTATGCACAAAAGTAGGTCATAAAGTCACTCTCCCACGTTTTCTTTCATAACTTTCGTACTTTAAAGATTTCCATCACGGCCTTAGATCCATTTATAGCTAATTTAGATACGTGAGGCAAGTTACGGGTCTGGCCCAGCCGCGTTTGTGCGTGGAAAAGGCTATCCCGAATTGCCCCTGTGCTGTTGTCAAATTCCATTGACTAATTCTGCATTCTTTTCTTTTCCACGGATTTATTTGCCTATCCATATCACACTACCCCCCCCCCCATTTTTTTTTAAAGAATTTTTTTCATGACTCCTCTGGCTTTTTTTTTTTTTTTTAAGTTTTGCAAAAATTCCAGTTAGTTAACTTTCAGTGTAAATTAGTTTCAGGTGTGCAATACAGGGATTCAACGCTTCCAGACGGCACTCAGGGCTCATTTCCAGTACTTTCTAATGCCCATCACCTATTTCACCCATCCCCCCACCCACCTCCCCTCTGGTAACCATCAGCTCTCCATGGTTAAGAGTCTGTTTCTTGGTTCGCCTCCCTCTCTCTTCTTTTTTTCCCTTTGCTCTTTGTTTTGTTTCTTAAGTCCCACATATGAGTGAAATCCTGTGCTATTTGTCTTTCTCTGAGTGACTTATTTTGCCTAGCATAATGCAGTGTGTGTCTCCCAATTTTGCTTTCTTTTTTGATAGTGTTTATTCATTCCTATCAACTTTAAGATCAGCTAATCAACTTCTAAAATAAGACCGTGAAGGGGCGCCTGGGTGGCTCAGTCGGTTAAATGTCCAACTCTTGATTCTGGCTCAGGTCATGATCTCAAGGTTCAGTTCGTAAGATAGAGCCTTGCATTTGGCTCAGCTCTGACAGCACGGAGCCTGATTGGGATTCTTTCTCTCTTGCCCCTCTCCCTTTTTCCCCAGGTCTCTCTCTCTCTCTATGTCTGTCTCAAAAAAGAATATATATATATATATATATATATATATATATATATATGTGTGTGTGTGTATATAAATATATATATATGTATATATGTATATATATATGTATATATATATATACACATATACATATATATATATTAATGTTAGTTTATTGTTTTGAGACAGAGAGTGACAGAGCGTGAGCAGGGGAGGGGCAGAGAGAGAGGGAGACACAGAATCCGAAGCAGGCTCCCGGCCTTGAGCTGTCACCACAGAGCCCAATGCGAGGCTCGAACCCACGAACTGTGAGATCATGACCTGAGCCGAAGTCAGATGCTTAACTGACTGAGGCACTCAGGCGCCCCAAGAATAAATAAATATTTCAAAAGAAAAAGAAAAAGAAGAAAGAAAGAAAGAAAGAAAGAAAGAAAGAAAGAAAGAAAGAGAGGCTGAGAGGATTTGATTGAGATTGTGATGAATTTAGAGGTCATTTTGGGAAGACTTGACATTACTATTGAATCTCCTGATTCAGGAACATTATATATCTGACCATTTACTCAGGTCAGCTTTGATTTCTCTCGGCAGCGTTCTGTACTTTTCGGTGTACGAGTCTGACACAGCTTTTACTAGGCGTATCCTTATCTACATAATATTTTGACGCTATTATAAATAGTACTTTTAATTTAAATTTCTTGTGTAGAAGTTAGAATGTAATTGGATGGCTGAATCTTAATATCAGTCAGGTTATAACTCAAACTTTTGAAAAATTAAAGCAACTGCACTTGTCTTATAAATCCAGTCTTCATCAGCCTGCAGGTTTAGGTCTATGTATTTGTTGCAGACGTGCATCTTTCTCTTTTTACCTCCTGGTGGTATTTTTTTACGAATTAATTTGTAAAGAGCTCTATTCATTTTTTTAACGTTTATTTATTTTTGAGATAGAGACACAGACAGAACACAAGCAGGGGAGGGGCAGAGAGCGACGGAGACGCAGAATCCGAAGCAGGCTCCAGGCTCCGACATGTCAGCGCAGAGCCCGACGCAGGGCTCGAACTCACCAGCTGTGAGATCATGACTTGAGCTGAAGTCCAATGCCCAATGGACTGAGCCACCCAGGCGTCCCTGTAAAGAGCTCTATTAAATTGGCTTAAAGATAAACAAACATTAAATAAATAAATAAATGAATATACATATTTTATATATGTAAAATATACACATACATATATGTAAACTATGCATATACATATATATAAAATATACATATTTTATATGTGTGTATATGTGATTTCCTTTTCCTGGTATCCACACACACATATACATATACACATACATATACATATACATATACATATACGTATACGTATACATATACAGGGGAGCCTGGGTGGCTCAGTTGGTTAAGCATCCAACTTGGGCTCAGGTCCTGATCTCACAGTTCATGGATTTGAGCCCCATGTCGGGATTTGTGCTGACATCTCAGAGCCTGGGGCCTGCTTCGGATTCTGTCTCCTTCTCTCTCTGCTCCTCCCCCACTTGCGCTCTATCTCTGTCAAAAATAAATAAACACACACACACATATATACTATCAGAAATACAGAACCTAACCCAAATGTTTTTCAAATTCGTGTGATGTAGGATGATATTCAGTAAATAAAGGTGTAGGGGACAAAAATTAATTTCCCCTTCAGCCTTGTAAGTTCTTCCCAGAGACAGTCCCCTACCCCCATAACAAACAACAGATCAACAGGGGAAAAAACGAACAGGAGTTTAATAACATATATACCTCCAATCTACATGAGAGATGTCCAGAAACATTGAGTAACTGCCCCCAAAGGCCCAAAATGTTAAATGAAATCTCCGGCTAAACACAAAAGAGATTTTGGGGGAAGGAAGCAGTTATGACAGGTTAAGAGTGAGGTTGTACGCAGATTTAAGCCCTTGCCTTCTCTGATGATAAGAGTTTCTAGAAACCGAGTCGTCTTCTCTTCCTGGTACAGAGAGGGTAACAATCTTACAAATGGCCATTTCCCTTGCAAATGTAAATGTCTCTTACAAAAAAAAAAAATTCTTTTTGCTTTTCAGAGATTTTCCTATAGCTGCCATTTCTCAAAAACAATCAGCCTAAAGTAATCTTTATGCCAAAGAGGAATTTGGGGGGTAGCATGTTCTTCTGTCCTTCAAAAACTAGGTTAAATTTATGATTGTTTCCGTTTTATAGATTTTTGTATGTTGATCTTGTGCCTGTGACCTTGCTAAACTCACTTTTTAGTTTTTGTAACATTTTTACAGATTTCATAGAATTTTCTGCATAGATGATCATGTCATCTGAGAATAAAGACTGTTAGTTTTTATTTTATAATGAGGATCTCTTTCATATCTGTTTTTCCTAACCTTACTAAACTATCTAGGACTTCTTGCGCAGTGTTGAGTAGATTTCCCATAATGTCTCTTGCTTTTGCACTTAAAAAAAAAAAAGTGTATTTATTTTGAAAGAGAGAGCAGCAAAGAGAGAAGGAGAGAGAGAGAATCCAAAGAAGGCTCTGTGCGGTCAGCAGGAGCTCGAAGCAGGGCTCAATCCCAAGAATCATGACCTGAGCCGAAGCCAAAAGTTGTTTGCTTCACAGACTGAGCCACCCAGGGCGCCCCTACTTTTACACTTTTTGCAGACCTCCCAAAGATACTAGATTTGGAATTTAGAATGAAAGTTTCTGTTACTGGAACTGACTACTATTCATTGGAAATTTTTTCAAGTAAAGATACTAATACTCAGCTGGTTTGAAATTTAATGTATTATTAAGTGGAAATTTCGGGTCACAGAAATATATATATTTGTACGTGTATGTGTGCATGTGTGTGTGCAGAGAGAGGCTTAGCACATGTACGTTGTAAAAATGTGTCTCTAAGAGGTGTTATGTACATCTCTATATATGTGTGTATTTGTGTTAATACATCTACCTATTTAGGAGTGCGGAGAAAAATGTCTGAAAAAATGCACTATGAATCACTAATCGTGTTTACCTGTAGAGGTAGGGCATAGGGAAGGAACTCAGAGTTTACTACATATCATTTACTACCTATGATCTTTTTATATTTTTACAATGAACCTGAATTACACATACAATTTAAAACAGGTGTTTAAAAAATAAAGGCAAGAAGGCAGCCAAAATACAGACCAAAATGGTAACAATGACTCACTCAGGAAGGTATCATTATAGTATTTTTCATGTTCCATGTGCTTTTCTGTATTTTTCCTTTTTATTATAACCAATGTGTACTGTGAAAAGAAGAAAATAAATGGGTTTGTCTTTATTCTTAAAAATGTGCTCATGAGAAAGGATTAGTACATCAGAAATCCTAGGAAAGCTAAGCAGTTTCGTGGAAATAATCAGCACAAGCTGATGGAAGATGGGAAGCTAAGTTCTAGGTGATTTGAATAAACGGCCAGAACCTATTTTCAAAACCCAAAATACTTTCTCTGAAATTCCAAATGGCAAAAATGTCATCTTAGATTCTTATCAGGATTTAATTTTAACAAAACACACTGACCATGAGTCACTGTTTGTTCCCAGCATTGACTCTTCGAGGAAGGTTTTAGAATCATGATATCAAAAATGCCCAAACAAAATTCACATGTGCTGCTCATATATTTTGAGCAAGGTTGCTCATGTTTCCCAATGCATAATTTAATTCTTATAATTCATAGGACATTTATTGCTATTTACCCCCTTCTAAAATGACAAGCCAAGTACAAAAATAAAGGTTCTACTTTTCATTAGAGTGGTGCCTTTAAAATTTCCATATTCAAATGAACGCGAGCACACACGCGTGAACATACAAACACACATTCAGTAGTTTTGTAATTAGGGTCAATCGAGACTGTCCTTTGGCAGTAATAATACAAACTGACATGATACCTCTATTTTTGCACATTCTATCAATGCTTTGAAACCCTTAGTTGTCTCGTTGTTTCGGTGCTATATCTTTAAACTACATGTTTCCTTTGAACTTTATGAATAGTAGTATCGCTCTTTAATGTTCCAGTTTCATGGTGAAGGATTGTGAAGGAATTGTTTCTGAGTCATTCTGTATCCTGCCCTTGGCATCCCAGGCAACCACCCCGTCTCAACTAGGCGCCCTTGGCATTGGTTTGTGTGCATACAGTCAGATAGTTAAAAATTAGGCACGATGGAGGCAAAGAACAGCATGAAAAGCAAGATGAAAGTACGAATCTCGGGGGCGCCTGGTGGCTCCGTTGGTTAAGTGACCGACTGACTCTTGATTTTGGCTCAGGTCACGATCTCACAGTTGATGAGTCCCAGCCACCCACGGGGCTCTGTGCTAATGGTATGGAGCCTGCTTGGGAGTCTCTCTCTGCCTCTTTCTCTCCCGCTCCCTTCTCTCTCTCAAAATAAATAAATAAACTTAAAAAGAAAGTATAAATCTCGTTTGTTTAAAAAACCTAGGGACATCAGGGCCCGTGCTGCTGTGGTAGCTCTTTTCCAGAAAGTCTTCAAGGATTCTGGCTCCTTCCAGCTTATCGTATGATCATCCTCCACATTTTCTGCTGGGTTAATTTAGCAGCGTCGACAGTCCAAACACCCAAAGGAGAGGGAAGAATGACAATGTGGGGCAAACGGTTTCCTCGTTGCCATATGCCATTTCCTCCGACGTCCCACCAGCCATGAATTCAGTCACATGGCCACTTCCAGATGCAAGGAAGACTGAGAAATGTAATTTGTGTTTTTGTTGTCTATCTGCTGAACTCATCATTCAGTTAAAATGAAACAAAGGGAGAATCAGTCTTAGGGGAAATTATCGCCCTGCCTGCCTGCCTGCCTGCCTCATTGACCCACTTTTACTTCCAAGACTTAAAACATCAGGCATCCTACTTGTTTTCTGATTTCAGCCTGTTTGTCTCACTGTGGAAAGTATTTATTTATTTCAGTTCATTGTGGTCTGACATGGATACTTGCCTGTGTACCAGGACCTTCTAGGGTTTTTTTGTTTTTGTTTTTGTTTTTCAATTAGTACTACTCCGATTCTCGAATCCCACCTCAAGCCTCTTAAATCAAAACTTCTCAGGATGGGACCTCATTTTGCATTTTTAAATGGCAACCAAAGTGATCCTTAGGGGGTCTTCCTGGCAATTGCACATAAAATACACACAGGTCTAGACTCCAGGTAGGTAGGCTGGACTTGAAAAAAAATTAGTATAAATACATCATAATGCTAAAGACAATAAAATCTTGCATTACGACCTTGGTATCTGTAAATCAAGTCTACTCTGGGTCAATGCATTCTTCCTCCTTCTCTTGTTTTGTTTCCTTTACTTCCACGGGCTTCTCATTCTTCCACTTTCAACTAAATAGAAACTCGGACCAAGGAATTGTCTTGTGTCCATGTGAATTACTTCTCCAAGGACGTTTACTCTCTATGACTGCTCCCTAATGAGCTAGTGACCCAGTGCTGGTCTTTTTCTGGATTTTCACAGCCGCTGGACAGACCATGGAGAATACTGACATGTCCTAGGACCCCTAAAAGCTTATCAGAAATGATACCTATAATCACATCAATACGGAGGACATTTAGAAGACCCCTTCTTCTGAGTTCGATATATCATGGATGTAGATGTTTGTCTGACAGCCCCCAACACAAAAAAAAAAAAATGTCATTAGGTGAAAGCCCACTGTTTATGATGAAACAAGGCAGATCCCTTGGGAGTGGAACTAATTTATCTCTTTGCAAAATTCAGGCAAAAGGGGATGGTTTCTGGAATATGGAATAGATTTTCACTCCACTATGCAGCATGAATAATTTAACCTAAAGATAAATAAATGTACATGAAAAGATGATACTCTCTGGTATGCTTCTACCTGGAGTCTAAATAAATAATTTAGTATGTTTTTATGTGGTGTTTTATATAAAACTGGTTCCACCTTGCTCTTCTCAGGTCCAAGTGAGAAACACTTCTAGTTTATGCAAAATTGGCATTACATTTTACCAACCTACTTCTCCGACTGAGCTATACCAACTCCCTGTCTGAGGAAGCAGTAGGAACAAAGAAAAAGGTTGAAAATACATGTTTTAAATAGGTCAAGAAAGATATTTTCTTCATTCGGTGCATACTCCATGCTGGGGCTACGCAAAACACTCTATGGTTCTGTTGTTATTTCATGATTTTTCAGAAAAAAGCAGCAGGGAATCATCTTCAGACTATTTCTGTTTATTTGACTTCTTAAAATGGTTTTCTTCAGTGAATTGCTTCAGGGCCCAGATACTCAGCTATGCAACAAACTATTAAAAATAAATAATCTTGAAATAATGATTTAAAAAAATTTTTTTAATGTTTCTTTATTTCTGAGACAGAGACAGAGCATGGGGGGTGGAGTGCACAGAGAGAGAGGGAGACACAGAATCTGAAGCAGCCTCCAGGCTCTGAGCTGTCAGCACAGACCGACGCGGGGCTCGAACTCAGAGTGTGAGATCATGACCTGAGCCGAAGTCAGAGGCTCAACCAACTGAGCCACCCAGGCGCCCCATGATTTTTAATAACAGTAACAAACAAGAGCTCACTTTGACTTACACCCCTCATTGATATTCTATCTTCTACCCAATACACATGTTTTTCCTTCTGTATCTAATTTTCCCATGTCCCACCTTCAGATTTTCCTTCTCCCATATCATGTCTCTCTCTGATTTTGAAAACAGAACAAAACACTATTAAAAAACAAAGAAGGTTTAATAATGTAGCTAGAGGTTGTAGGTCAGGCATAAAACTTGAATATTTACCAAACAGATTCTGTAACACAAAAAGAGTCTGAGATTCTTTGGAAAAAAGTGTAAGATTTGAGAACCCACACATTTGGGAAACACAGTACACTATGTTCTATTATTGGGAACCATCAGTGGACAATGGACATTGGCTGATGAGAGGAGAGGTGATATATTTTCTGGTAGTTCAGAATCTAGACTTCCACTTTGTTCTGCTTGGCCCATACGACTTCTTTTTTCCCTATTTTTTTTTTAAATTTATTTATTTACTTTGAGAGAGAGAGAGAGAGTGAACAGGAGAGGGGCAGAGAGAGAGGGAGAGAGAGAATCTCAAGCCAGTTCCACGCTATCAGAGTGGAGCCAGATGCAGGGCTTGAACTCATGAACCATGAGATCATGACCTGAGCTAAAACCAAGAGTCAGATGCTTCACCAAATGAGCCACCCAGGCGCCGCCCCCCCCCCCATACAACTTCTTTAGAAGTTACTATTCACAGAAACTCAGGCAAACTGTTTAACCTTTCAAAGTCTAAATATTTTTAGTTCCTGGGGCACCTGGGTGGCTCAGTCGGTTAAGAGTCTGACTTCGGCCCAGGTCATGATCTCATGGTTCATAAATTCAAGCCCCGCATCAGGTTCTGTGCTGACAGCTCAGAGCCTGGAGCCCATTTCGGATTCTGTGTCTCCCTCTCTCTCTGACGCTCCCCCGTTCATGCTCTGTCTCTCTCTGTCTCAAAAATAAATAAACGTTAAAAAAATAATAAAAAAAATATTTTTAGTTCCAAAATGACAATAATAACCTATTTCATAAAACTGTTATGATATTCATTTACAGATTTCATCATAGTGACCTGACTCTTGTTTCCCTAGTATGGTGGTTATTACGTTCACCCCATGCCGTGACCTGACCCAGAGCAAGCACTCAATAATGTTAGCTATTATTTATTATATTAAAAGCCCTGAGAAGTCTCACTGTTAAAAAAAAAAAAAAGGGCTTTCTCTAACCTAATATTTTCCAAGTTTACGGGGAATAACAATCCCCCCTTTTTTATACCACCTCTAGGAGCAACTCTGAAATGAAATAGATTAATTGAACCCTAGACATTTTGAAGTTATTTAATATAATCTGTCCAAATATTTCCCCTAAATAAAATAATTTCAATCCCCTTCCTCTTAAAAGTTTCAAAAGATTTGTATGTTTCTCCTCTAAATATCATGTATTAGAATTCTGTTGTCAGAGGAAAAAAATCCCATTTATATCTTTTAATCTATATTTGGCATTTGAGCATCCACACTATCTAGACAGCAGCATATGCAAACTTGATTGAATCCCACATATTTTTTTTTCTCTTTCCTTTTTTAAACCAAATGTCACATAGTTGAGCTAGAAGTTTTTACTAATGCAGCCTGCATCCTCAGAAATACATATTTTCTTATCTGAGAAACAAATTTAGTCCTCCATTAATCCTTGTATACTTCTTAAAAGTTAACTCACAACATCTAAAAATTATTTCCCCTTACTACAAAACCAGTACATGCAAATTCATGACAGCAACAGAATTAGAAATGTGTTTAAGCTACAGAAACCAAGCAGGAGAGATACTGTGCCTGTTCTAATACATACAAATACACCTGATTCTGTTTAACACACTTGCAGAGCATAAATCATGTTTTCTCAGAAATGTTAACTAAGGAAGAAAATATCTCTGTAGCCACATAGGCAAAAATTGGCAGAATGATAGAATATTATTTGAAATATTTTCTCATTCCAAAAAATTAGTATTGAAGTTGTTATATATTTTTCAATCTTCATTACGCAAAGAGGTATGTATGAAGAGACACATGTATGAATATAGTCTTATATCAGTTGCCTTCCTAGGAAATTGCTTCTTTGAGAAAAGGGGGGAGGTTCTGAGCACTTATCCATTCAATAAACATAATTCTATGACATGATTTCAAAACCAAGTTTTATTTCATAATTTTAAAATCTCCCCTAAACTTGGTAATTAATGCTAACAATGTTTAATGTTAGGTTTAATGTTTATTTTTAATGTCACATTTTTTATAGGAAGAGTGTAAATGCTATAAATCAGTAAATGCATTTGTGAGGTCATAATTAATATATTTGTCATACTTATAAAGAATGCTATAGAGTGATGATGGCAGGAAACTAAATGCCACATGTTAAAATTCAAGAATATTAAACAGTTCTTATAGGAACCCTCTAAAGGGTACAAATACTTAAAAATGGTCAAGTTAGATAGAAACGTTAATTTGATGGAGTTACAGGCAAAAAGATTTTGAGCATCTTTGCTAGAGCTTTCTTATTAAGCACACATATAATGGATATTTTACCACTGTGGTTCTATATGCCAATTATTCATGTATCCATTTCAACCATAAAAATATTTTAAAGACTATACATTCTAACTCAATTTTGATTAGATAATAAGAATTATAACTAGACATGGTAAAACCAACCTGCTATTCCTCAAAAGGAAAGACCACAGCCTGGCAAGTGCTGGCCCTGATCTCATTGTGCTCTTTTTTTCCTTAAAAAATCGATTCCTTCCCAGTCCACACTTTCTCCTGCAAGTCAAAATCTGTGAAACAGGCAAGACCCTAGCAAATGGAAAGAACAACAAGCGAGAAGGAATCTGAATTTCTGAATTTCTGAATGTGGAAATATAGCTACCTACCCATCCTGGACTACATATTAGCTTTAAGCAGTTACATAAGAGAAAAGTCATCTACCTTTTTGAGATGCTATATGTTGTGGGTTTTTTAATTTTTATTTTTATTATTATTGCAGCCTAGTCTCTACACTGAATAATACAAACCACACATAAAATTGAAAATATCAGGAAGTTTGGCAAACACAGAGTATGGGATCATAAAAGACTTAAAATACAGCTATTTCTTTGCAAGCAAGTAATAAACCATATTATCTAGTCCTATTAAAAATTGATCGTACATTTCAAGTTGTCTTATCAATGTTAAGAGTTCTTCACATGTAAGAGTTCTCAGGTTGAATATACCTTTTTTGTTTAACATTTTTTAATATTTATTTTTGAGAGAGAGACTGAGTGTGAGCAGGGGAGGGGCAGAGAGAGAGGGAGACACAGAATCCCAAGCAGCCTCCAGGCTCCTAGCTGTCTGCACAGAGCCTGACGCGGGGCTGGAACTCACAAACTGAGATCATGACCTGACCCGAAGTCGGACACTCAACCGACTGAGCCACCCAGCCGCCCCTCAGGATGAATATATCTAAGTTTGGCAGGAATATTACTGAGAAAACCTGGCAAAAATGAAAATTTTATTCTCATGGAGACAACCATAATGGATTTCACTGTTGTAAAATTCAAGGCAGATTCCCCTGTGAGCACAAGGGGAACGCTACATAATACCGATGTAAGTGACTAAGTGAAATTCATTATTTCCTCCCTGAGCTACAGTCACAAGATATAAAGGGAGAAAAGGTCAAGTTTTCATAATGAGTATAGTCATAGCAAACTTTGTAGTTAAAATTTGGAATAGTTTGCAAGTCCCTAAACTAGGTTTATATTAATATGACTGGCAAAATGCGTACCATAAAAAGTGTAATAATCCATTCATCACTCTTTTATTACTTCTAACATATATTTTGGGAAACTGCAAACACACATATTGCCTATAAGTTGTTACGCACTTTTTCAAAGGCTGTTTATCTGCCGAAATTTTAATATAGTGAAATTAGAAAGGCATGAAAACCATTCCACATGTGTTCCTGGACGTCTAACAGGTTCTAACTAATCCCCTCAGTTAAACCATCAGTTACAGTTTGTAAAATACATAGCGGTTAATCAATTTTTTCCAATGTATCATTTAGATGTGCATAGATGCATTAACAGCGTCATAAAACATGCATAACTAACAAGTCCATAGACTGCTTTGTGATCTTATAATTTGCATAAAGGGTAAACAGAAGGTGTGAAGAGAAGGGACACAATAAAGGTCAGCTCTTGAGGACTGAGGTTACCTAAAGTACAGCCAATAAAAAAAAAATGCTTTGTTTCGTATCGAAGTTTCAACATTTTCCACCTGGGTTGTTATTTATATTGCAAGCCATTACAGAAGTAAAACAAGGATATTAAGGAATGCATTCTCATAAAACTGAAGCTAGGTAACGTATGATACATAACGTGTGTTTTTTGTTATTAATATGAACAGCATATAGGACAAGGGATATATGTAAAATCAGATTTTGTTTAAATGGTAACATCCTTGATGTGTCGCAGCCAGAAGGATCACACAAGATGTCATC
Organism: Panthera leo; assembly: GCF_018350215.1. NCBI lineage: Eukaryota > Metazoa > Chordata > Mammalia > Carnivora > Felidae > Panthera > Panthera leo. The sequence continues at coordinate 224,438,339 of NC_056679.1, forward strand.
TGCACGATGTTTCTTCACAGAGAAACCTCTGGTTTCAGCTTTGACAGAGGTCATTGTCTTGTCCTTGCTACCAAATAATTAGCACAACAAAACCGCCTGACTCAACAGCTCCACAGGCCCCTAAAATGTGTCTGGGGAGAGACAGAAATCTACCAATTGAATAAATAAGAGGTTTTAGGTCTTTAGGAGTAGACTATTGAGAAACACTTTGGAGAATTTCCTTAGAAATTCTTCTTTGAAGACTCACTATTTATAGTAGATATTGAACAACGGCTAAAAAGATCTGAAAATTGCTGTAAGAGCCTTAATAAGAGCGCCTGTATTCTCTTCTCAAGGGGAGATGTTAGATGTTGAAGAAAAAAAAAAAAAAAACTTTTATCTAGACTGGGAGCCAGAGCTGGTTGCTTTTAGGGTCTGTCCACTCTGATAACCAAAAGGAATATGGTTCAAATGAAAACTAGCCCAGAAAGCAAAATCCAGTTTCTAGGCAATGGGACAAAATCATTGAGCTCTTAGCTCAGAAGGATTGAGAGGAAAAAGAGCTTAAAGGTACCCCCTGATGTGTGGACACATAAAAGTAGGCAGGGTTTTATCAGGCATCCAAGAAGTCCTTGCCGGGTTAGAGATTTAATGGTACGTGGTCAGTTCAGACAAGAAAGACGTACAACAGTACAGGTTTCATGGGACGAGTGGGTAGCACAAAAAAGATGAGCAGAACTTGGGTTAACAAAATATAAAAATTAAAGAAAGAGGATGAGAAATCAAATCACATCCAAACTGATTTTGTTGTCTGAAATTTCTTTGCTGGTGAAACCTTAAAACCGGTGGGTGAAGAAAATAGAACACCATGGATGGTTCAACACACTGAATTAAAGAAGCCAGAGTCTAGAGGAGGCCAGCCAGGTAGGAAGTATCTTCTATGCAGTGGTTCTTAAAGTGCGGTTCCCAGCATCATTAGCATCACAGAGAACGTGTTAGAAATGTAAATCCAAGCCCAATTCCACACCTACTAAATTGGAAACTGGGGTAGAAACAGTAATCAGTATTTAATAAACCTCACAGGCGATTCTGAGGCACACAGAAGTTTAAGGGCCACTGCTTTTATAGAAAACCGTCCTGCTCTTTCTGGGTTGGTGACAAATTAAAACGCACAAAAGATTTCTTTACAGTGCTCTGTCTAAAGGTTTTTCATTCTCATTAAAAGGCAACGCCCATCTAATAAAATAACAATTTTTTCAGCTTGAAATGAAACGGACATAATAAGGTTTCTGATAATTTCCCAGAAACACCAGAAATCTTTAATGAACCTAAGGACTCCCATTATGGGATTATTGACACTTTGGCCTCAAGGGGGATGACTTGGACAGGAAATGGCAAATTTAGGGCTTACCGGAAGCTGCACACCTCCACTGACTAAAGCTAACCTCACGCTGCCCCTGCTGGCGATCCAACATGCCAGTCACAGAGATTAAAGATGAGTCCCCAATCTGATGGCGTCATACCTCAGGGAGAACAACCAGCCAAGTGGTGGCCTGTTGGTAGCTGAAGGGCCAGAAGGGAGGCAGAACTCGATAGTGATAAGGTGTATTCTTCAGGATAGGGTTTAAGGCACTCAATCAGAGAGCTCTGTATGGCATTGCCTCCCCACCAGAAGAATTTATGAGTCCACAGACCAGTGGATAGAAGTCGAAGTGGCCACACTCAACGTCTGTATAAGTGACCCATTGAGGTAATTTGTGCTTCCTACTCATGTAACTCTTGGATTCTATTACTGAAAAGGGCTGAAGGACACAGAAAAATTCCCATTTATTAAAAGTTATGGCTGCCACCTGGGTACTTTAGGCTCCTTACAGCCAGAGACCAGCAGGCAAGAAAGGAGTCTCCATCTTTCCAGGACCAACTGCCCTTGACCATCAGGACATACAAAGGGCATACAAAATAGAGGCAGGAAGGGAAGTAGAACCAGGGACTTGCTTGGACCCACTTTGAACATCCATGTTCAGTTGTGACTGGGCAGGGACAACAATCAAAACGCCAGGAGGATATAGTGAACAGGGCTGACATTCCTTAGGGATAAAGGTGTAGGTGAGATCATGAGACATTAATATTTTTTTTTTCAAGATTGAAAACGTTAGGAAATGTCAAAAGATGTAAGAGGCTTAAGAAACTACAGAGAAGGCATAAATAATAAAGCTGGAAAGAAATCAAGAACAGTATGTCATATATAATGAAAACATAAACTGATAAATTCCAAGAAGAATCAAAACTGATTCAAGATAAACAGAAAATATGAATACATCCAAAAACCATTAAAGAAAAGGAAACATTGATAAAACTGGTCAAAAACCTTGAGATTTAACAACTCAACAGATACGTTCTATGAAACATTCACAGAAATGGCAGCATTTAATTGATGTGCACACTATTCTCAGATAAAGAAAAGGAGAAAGATTCTCCATTTCTTTAATTAATTTAATGAGGCATTCAAACCAAAGATGGTATGAGGAAATTTCAGCCAATTTCACTTACGAACAAAGATGCTACTCATTAATAAAAAGTGAGCAAATTAAACTCAGCAATGTACTCTTTTAATTGGGTTTTTAAGTGTTTGCTTAATCGCAAAAGTGTTTACATTAGTAAAACATTAATGTAGTATGTAATATTAATCAATTAAAAGAGAAAAAACAAATCAAAAATAAGAATCAATATGATTATTGATAACAGAAAACACACAATTTTAAATTCCTAGAAAAACAGGAATATTAAAAACGTTTAAATTTGATGAAGGGCTTATATCAAAACACACATCAAAAAGTTATGTAAACCTTGTAAATGAACAAAACAAGGACACCATCATCATCATTATTCTTCATAACTTAATGGGGGTTTGAGGCAGTGCAATAATGCAAGACAAATAGATAAAAAATATAAGGGTTTGAAGCCAAGGAACAAAATCATGACTATCCACCATTGTTACGTTCGTCTGCATAAAAGAATTCAAAAGATTCTGTAAACAATTCTGTAAAAAAAAAAAAAAAAAAAAAAATGAGGAAGTTTGCTTGATATAGATCAAAATACAAAGTTCATATTCCTCTGCACAGCCCAAATCAATTAATGTAATTAAAAATATAAAATCAATTGGATTATAAACAAAAAACCATAGCTTCCTGAGTTTAGTCTAACAACGACAAAATCCTTTAGGCAAAAAGTGTAAGAGTTTTTGTCTTCGTTTGGTCAGGCTGCTGGAATAAAACACCACAAACTAGTTGGCTTATACAAAAAAACAGAAATGTATTTCTCACACCTCTGAAGGCTGGAAGTCTGGGATCAGGGTGCTGGCATGGTAGGATGAGGGTAGGTGTGAGCCTTTTCCAGGCTGCACACTTGTCTTTGTATTTCTACTTGGCAGATGGGGCTGGGGCCTTCGTGGGATCTCTTTATAAGAGCACTAATCCCATTCATGCCAATCACCTATTCACGCCCCACCTACTAATACCATCACCTTTGGTGGGTTAGGATTTTAACATATTTTGGGAGGACACAAACACGGACATCGTAACAGGTATCAAGACAAAACAAAACAAAAAGAAAAACATAAATAAACAAAAACAAAACCTACACGAATGTAAAACATTTTTTTAAGAAAGAAAGATTATGAAGATGATAATTCTTGGCAATATGACCAGTAAATGAAAAAAGACATCAGTACTATTAAATAGTGACAATGCAAACGTTCTTAAAAATAAAATTATATCTACATCTCCCCGTGTGTTAAAATTCACTCCAAATCATTTAAACACACATGTGTAAAAAAGAAATGAAAAAGGAGAAAGCTGAAAACTTTTAGGAGGTGATATAGAGGAATGTCCTTATGATATAAGGGTTAGAGAAAAAATGATACGTTTGACCACATCAAAATGTAAAGTCTTTGACTAATATAAGACATCACGAACTCATTTAAAAGTGAAGCTATAATTTTAAAAATATTTCAATGCAGATAACTGGTAAATGATTGTTAGCCACGATGTATAATAAACCACACAAAGCAATACGAAAAGATAAATGATCCAATAGGAAATTGGATGAAGTATATGGCTATCTAATTCCAAGCACAGGAAACCAGCAGGGCCGATTAACATAGAAACTATGCTCACTCTCAGTAATAATCAGCAAAATGCAAATTAAAAAACTGTGGTAGGCAGAATGATGCCCTCCTAAAGATGTCCAGGTCTGAATCCCAATCGTCTCAGGGCTTCACAAGGCAAAAAAAAGTTTTGCAGATATAATTAAGGCTATGGCCCTCAGGAAAGGGAGAAGGGCCTGGATTATCTAGGTGGGCCCAACTTAATCAAACGAGTTCTTAAAGTAGAGAAATTTCTCCAACTGGAATGAAAGAGGTAAAGCAGGAGAGCTCTAAGAAATTCGCTGTATAGGTACTGGACACACCATTGCTGGAGGGAAAACACATGGAAAAAATAAATGAAAATAGCCTCTAAGAGCAAAGACTGGTCCCTGACAAACAGGCAGTAAGGAAAAGGGACCTGAATTCGTCTGACAATGTGATTGAGCTTGGAAGCGGTTTCATCCCCAGAGACTCCAGAAAGAAACACAGACCTGCAAACCCCTCAATTTCTCCCTTAGGAGATTCTAAAGACTGGACCCAGCTGATCCATGCTATTTCGAGACTTCCGATCTACAGAACTGAGAGATAATACATGGTTATTTCAAGCCACTATGTTTGTGGTGATTTTTTACAGCAGTAATCGAAAACTAGTATAGAACCAGGGAAATATTTCACACCTCTCAGCTTGGTAAGCAGGAGCGTAGACTAGATTAGCGTCTAGACTGGCAACTAGACTAGACTAGCGTAGACTAGAGTGGTCGCATAGGGCAGTCAGTCTCTAGCTGGTGAGATTAACATGTGCATGTGCTTGGATCCACAATTCTATTTCCAGATGTCTTTCCCAGAGACGAGTGTTCATGAAGACATGTATCAGAAAGCTTTTTTTAATTTCAAAGTAACTATAAAGGTAAGGAATGGACAAAAGCTCGATGACCACTCAGTAGGAGAATGGAAACATAAAAGGTTTATTCATTTAATGGAATTTAAGCCATTATGCAACAGTTGTGATGGCTTTACATCTCATTTAATTAAGCTTATACAAAGAAAATAAAAATATCTAACACTTTGGAGAGCTTGTTCTGTAGAAGCCAGTGTTCTAAGCACTTGATATATATTAACGCTTTTAATCTTTATACTTCTTTGAAGTAGGGACTATAGTTATCCTAATTGAAAAGTAAGAAAACCAAGCCCCACGGAAATTTAAGAAAATTTAATAAAGAAATTGAAATTTAATTGACCCGAGGTTATGAGGTCTCCAGGTACGACCAGCTACAGTATAGTTTCTGTGAATGTTTTCAGTACTTTGAGCAGTATGTAAGGTGTGAGACCCTATGCAGAAGTGTTGAAGGCAAATAAGGTTTGTCAGTGTTAGAACTTGAATTCTACCCCAAGTAATGACTCCAGAATTCATGCTTTTAGCTACCATGCTGCAATTGCTTCTGTACAGGGTTATTAAGCCCCTACTATTTTCCAGAAACCTTGTGAATACCCAACTGTCACAGAGAATAGATGGGTAAGGGCTTTGCCATGTTGAAATCTGTAGTCTGGGGAAAGTAAATATGCAGTTATAACACAAGGTGATGACAGTCAGAAGGGATGGACAGTGTAAAAAGGCAACACAAGGGAGGGGAGCCCAATTTAAACACAAGTAAAGGGACTGAGGAAGGCCTAAGACAAAATAACACTGAAAATAGTTTCAGGAAGAAGGCAGGTTCACAGTAGATGAAAAAAACAAAATGCATGGGTAGCACCCATTCTCAGAGAGATGGAAAGAGAGGGAATCATGAATACTAGCCCTGAAGGCGAGAAGGAAGTTTCATAGGCTCTTTCTCCCTTCTGGTTCATGTTCTTTATAGAATGCTTTATACACATATGTAGCCTTCAAATACATAAGTAAAATCCCATCAGATCTGATGCTTGCCTACAGAAGTCACAATGAATGGCATACAATGTCGGGAGATACCTGACAATCAAGAGGGTGTTTCTTGAAGACCTCAGAAAGCCCACAATCTCAAAGTTGGCCATCAACCAGGCTCGTTTTCAGTATTATTAGAAATGTTGTCAACCAAACCTTATGGCTTTTCGCACCATTGGAGTTGAAGTCAGGTGTCCATATGTGAGGCAGGTAGGTAATTTTACAAGAGGTCTTTTTTTTTTCTAGTTCACAAGAAAGACAGCCTATGTGGAGAAGTATGAAGCACTCATGATAAATAAGTAAGCTGGTAAATAAGACCTAAATAAAGATGAAAAAAAAGAGAGAGAGAGAGAGAGAGGTTTGAGTGGGAGAGAGCCAAAGCATAAGAGACTCTTAAAAAATGAGAACAAACTGAGGGCTGATGGGGGGTAGGAGATGGGTATTGAAGAGGGCATCTTTTGGGATGAGCACTGGGTGTTGTATGGAAACCAATTTGACAATAAATGTCATATATTTAAAAAAAAAAAAAAAAAGAGGCCTGCTAGGCTCACTCTCAAATATATTCCTCAGCAAAAGCATTAAGGAATATAGATATTCAACAATATCACTCATGAAAAATGAAAGCCCCAAATATTAAACCTGGAAACGCCAAGAGACTATTGAACATTACTTTGGACTTTTAGAAGAAAACCATCATGTTCTAAAAATAATGCCAAATAAAATATCTTCAAGTGTTTCACAAGAAAAGCAAGAGAAAAATGAAGAACAAAACTTCACTTTTTCTAACTGTGGGAAATTAACTTTCTATTGTCTAGGAGAGGTGTTGGTGTTTAACAACATTTGAAAAACAATTACACAAAATTACATCCCTCTCATGTTACAAAACATATTTACAATACAAAAATCTACTTGCTTTTTGGGGGGCTTTTTTAGGGTTTGTGTTTTTTAAAGAATGGATGTCGGCAAAAGGCAATCTAGAATTTTAGGGCTGTGATTTTCTTCTATCGCCTAGCAACATGTGCAAATATAGATCTGCTGAAGCAAAATTAGTGACCTTTCTTTACGCCTGCCTCTAATGTGTATAAAGATCTTTGATTATTTCAGCACTACTCGTAAATCTGGAGGGCACTCTAGACACGGATGTTGTGTTGCTTTTAGTGCATATATGAAATGAGCCAATAAGCTTATCATCTTTGAGAAAGAAAAAAAAAACAAAACAAAACAGTGGTTACATATTACAATTTAGCATCCCTAACAGTGCACTACTCGATATGCAAGGCAAATCTACAATATGAATTCTTAACCAAAAAAAAAAAAAAAAGCGTTAAAAAATTCTATTATACAATGAGAGTAAGTTAGTAAAGGGCTTACCCAGAAAAAACAAAACAAAAACAAAAACAAAAAACAGAGAGAAGTCTTGGTTGCAAGATGAATGATCTGGTAATTAGTTTTGTTTGGAAAGTCAACTGCTATTTTATACACAGTGATACAGACGATTAACCCCTATGGGAGCCATTTAGCAGTTTCTGGTAAAGTTAAAGACATATGCAACCTACAACACACAGAAAACATAGCCCTAAGTACATATTCCAGAGCAACACTCATGACAGTGCACGAGGAAATATAGAAAAAAAGCTTTTGTAGCTGCTGAATTAGTTTTCTACTGCTGTGGAACAAATTAGCACACATGTAATGGCTTAAATTAACACAAATTGATTATCTTGATGTTTCCATGGGTCAGGAGCTGGGTGTTCTGCTCAGGGTCTCACAAGCCTGAAATCCTAGTGTTGGCCAAGGATGAAATCTCATCTTGGACTAGAGATCTTCTTTCCAAGCTCATTTAGACTGTTGGTGGAAGAAACTTCTTTATGACTCTAGGCCTGAGGACCTCAGCTCCTAGAGGTTGCCCTGCTCCATAGGTGGTTCACAACATGGACATTTGCCTCTTTAAGGCCAGAAGAGTAGTTTTTGTTTTTGTTTTGTTTTGTTTTGGGTTTTTTTTTCTCCCCATGCTTTGTACATTTCCTTTAGTAAGGACCTGACCCCTTTTAGGGCGCTTACCTGATTAGGCCAGGCCCACCCACTCCTATCTCCCTTTTGATCAAGTTGAAGTCAATTGATTTTCAACCTTAAGTTTATTTCAAAATTTCTTCACTTTTGGCTTGCCATGTAACCTAAGCATAGGAGTGAAATATCTGGTACGCATACTCTACCCACAATCACTGGTAGGGAGTCAGACAGGATGTGGACAACAGGGGTTGGAAATCTTGGGGGACATCTCAGATTTCTACCTACCACTCTGCTTTACTAAAAATAGGGGAAAAAATGAGATCAACATGAGAACAAATAGTAAACTGTGGTAGATACAAACAATAGAATACTATTTAATACTGAAAATAAATGAAAAGAGTTATTTTTTGTCAACAAGGATGCATTCCATAAAGAAACTAACTGAAGATGGCAAGATACAGAAAACAAAATGGCACGAATTACATAAAGTTTAAACTCATTGAAACCTGAGAGTGCGCTATTAGGAATACACGCATGGTAATGATAATCTCTAAACTCAGTTTCACCTCTGGGAAGAAAGAGTGGGATAAAATCAAAAAGACTACGAACAGATCTCAACCTGTAGTTGTGGCTCTTGCCGCTTTACATTGGATGCTGGGTACACTGGAATTTAGGATAGCATTTTGTATTAGCGTATTTGCTCACTAGATATGTTCTGTAATAAATATGAAAAATAATGGAAGTAGGCAAAGAAGTCTTTCATGATCTACATTTGTGACACTCAGAAAAAAAGAATCAATGGCTTCTTTCAGCTGTGTGAACTGAAACGCTGGGATTGCAATTTTTATTGATGATTGAATCCTTTCCTCAAACAAACTGAACATAAAATTTGGAGATATAAACTCTTCCAATCACAGTCTGCGCAGTGGAAAGAGTTCACAGGAGAGGGGACGAAGCTGGTGAATATCCCAGAATTCCACTTTTTTTTTTTTTTTTTGCCACATCCACAAACAGCATCTGAGCGTGCTATTCATAATCCCCGGTTTGCAAACCACTTTTCCGTAACTTCATCTATCACCTTACATATGTCTCCACGGTAGCGTTAACCACGTCTGAGAATTCGTTTCCACACGGTTGTCTGTCCTGTAGAACTCTGAGCGCTTTTCTATTCATCTTTCGCCCTGTACCCCTGGCACATTTTGGGGGACCATACAGATGTCAATTAATTTCTCTAATTGTGTTGCTGATAGCTTCTTAATGAAAGTGAAACTCGAGACACGTAAAACACCTTAAAGGGCTCAAAAGGAAAAGAAGTAATACATTTTTTACTAATTTAATGTTCCTAACATGTTTGATCCATGGCTGGGTGGGACCGGGAGGGGACGTGGTGATGTGAGAACTCAAAATCATGCTTGAAGGGAGGACTTTTAGTAAGTCTTGGCATTTGAATGTTCATTCAACTCAACTTCCGTCTGTTATGGCCCCTCCTTGGCCCCTGGCCGCTCACCTGCTTCTCTCCCAATTCAGTTCCTGTATATCAATGATCCTGAGTCAGTTTCTCTCTTCCTTCCAGCGTTTGGTGCCACTGACATCATCACCCTTCTCCCCCTCCAGTCTTCAATTCTATGAATTTCAAACATCTTCGTATATGTTATTCTCCTCTTAAAAAGGGAAGAAACACAAGAGGTGGTGTATTCAGACAAGAGCCACTCAGTTAACTTAAAAGACTTGAAGAACACTCTTCCACCATTATGATTATTTTGGCATGCTGGATCTAAGAACCAAGTCTGAGGAAGCACTAACATTTAGGGAAGGAGATTTTAAAAATTAGAAAAAAAAAAAAAAACAGCACAGATATCTTTAAAACTGACACCAAAATGTACACGTTCAAATGAATCAATGAAAGGAAAGCGTAGGTATATCCTGGCAACATAACGAAATACTGATAGGAATCAATAAAAATGAGGGCTTAGAAAACGTATTCTTTACTTCCGAATACTTAGTTATTCCTTCGTCTATGCTTTCCTCCCAATTTGTTTGTCCCTGTATCATAGCATTTATAACGTTGCCATTTGAATGGCAGGTGTCGTTTTCTTTCGTTTTCCCTGAGCCCGTGTCTCCTGAGACGGTCTATACTAACATCAGTCTTCCAGCCTAGCAGCTCGGCTCTGAACCATGGCATGGGAGCAGAAGAGTTGGGGACCACTTCCAGATCACAGGCAGGGCCCTGCAGTGGCCCTGGAAATCTTTCTCCATGCACATGACCAAGCCCAAGCGCCACATCCTAAAGGATGCTCAGTCCCCGACCAGATCACCAACCTGCCTGGGACTGTTCCTCGAGTCTGTGGGATTGCATCAGGTCAGCCTGTGCTGTCATTACAATAGATTCTAAAATACTTCCCTTTCCTCACTTCTCCTTTCTTTTTTCTGAGTTTTCCTAACGGTTACTGTAAGTCAGGACATAAATATCAGAAGCATTTGGAAGCTAAAATTATAGAAACAATTTCAAAGGCTATCAGGAAAGATGAGTATTTATGGAGTCAGGCATTATGCAGAAAACTTACATAGGATGCAACACTCAAAACAACACCATCAAGTTGACATTCTCATCCCGATTTTAAGGGAAATAAAAAACAGACTCCAAGAACTTATGTCCTCAATGTCACAGAAAATTAAAAAAAAAAAAAAAAAACAACAGTGGAGACACTCTTCAGGGGAAGAAACGACTTTAAGATTCCAAAAAGCATTCACTTTTCCACCCTACAACACTTATCACCTTCTCCTAACAGCAGATGTTCGCAGGGAATTACGCTCACTTACTGGCCTTTCGCCTTATTAGGTGGCCTCACAGGATATCTCTGGAGTTCTCAAAATTAAAATCAGCCACTTTACATCCTTTGTGGGAGCAGCTCAATCACGGTATCGACAAATAACTCTGAGTTATATTTGTTTTATCAAAGCTGAAAGATTTGTTTGAGGTCCATGGTATCTTTCCGAATCTGGAAATCAATCAATTCATCAGCTATGGGTACCTGAGTAATATTTTCACCCTTTGGGAAGCGAAATCACCCACGCTTTCATCCCGATGACATTTCTTGTTTGTCGTTTTGGCCTCCCTCTAATAATCTTTCTTTGGATTCATTTACCTGTTCTGAAAGTCTCAAAATTCTGACGCTGGAAAAGCCCATCTACACTTTCAGTAGACTCTCTTTCTCCTTTGCTCTCTTCCCTACCCTTATCCAAATTCTGTCCCTGGACTTGAGATTGTCCTACTACAGTCTGGAGTCAGCCCTTCTTCCCTTCCCTAATCCACTTACAAGCCTCCACCTCAACTACTGAGTATTTAATTACTAACTGATAGATGCACCAAGTGTTTTTTATGTCTGGTTCTCACCACTAATTAAGCATGCCTTGCCCTTTTATGGTAAATGTAAACGTAGGTTCTCTGCTACCTGCCTTTATTCTGAAGGTTTTCCATTACAGAACCAGCCAAGATTACAGATTTTGAAACCGGTGGATCTTCGGTCAACCAGATACACCAATTACTGCCTGAGTGGCCTTGAACAAGTTAACTTCTCTGTGACTCAGCTTCCTCATCTGTAAAATGGTGTTATAGAATCATACTGACCTCAATATTTAGCAAGAATTAAATTGCTCAATTCATGTACAATTCTTAGAAGAGTACCTGGCACACAGTCACCACTCGTTGTTAGCGCATTAATTCTCTTTAACAACAGACTCCAGGGTCCTATTATTCCAGAGACATGCACCTTCTGGACCTCATATTCTCAGTTCATTTCTAGGTTTTGAGCAATTATTTTCCGCCTGTTGTTTGCAGATTCTCCTCATTCTCCAATTTCTCTGTGATCCGTCCTTTATTTCTAGATCCTTCCAGAAAGAATAACCATATTATTCAATAGACATATCAGGAATACACAGAAGAATGAGAACTACAGCTTCCACCTTGGGAAGAGCAGTGTCCTTCTCCCACACCTGTCCTGTAACAGATCCCATGCAATCGATTTTGCTTGTTTAACCTGGGTTCCCACTTTCTGTCCAAACCAATATTACTAGAAGGGGAAGGCAGACAATTAATAGATAAGCATTTGTCTCACCGTGTTGTCTCCTTCTAATCCCTAGAGGTTCATATTGCTACCTGGGCCCTGCTGTCATGAGTTCTAACGGCACAACTTTGCACTTGGTCTGCAGCAGAACTTAAAAGTGAGCTTCACGTTAATCTCAAGTTTAGTTCAACTGTTTGTTTTGTTGATATCTGCTTGGTTTATCTGGACATGCATTCAAAATCTTAATGTTACCATATTCCGAGTCATTCAGAGATAATTTTTAAATTTCTTATGCCTTCACAGAATTTTAAATACCCAGAAGCTAATTCGATATTTTATGACCCATAATTTTCAAAAAGGCACATTGAGCACATTCATTCCACACTAAAAACAGAGTGTAAACACTATGAATTTACAGTAATTGACATCTTAGAGAAACTGAAACTGTCAAATACCTCCAATTATGATTTAACATGTAATATATAATTAGTACTGCTGTTTTTTCCCCTAAAAAGGAGATATTCTTATGGTCCTGAATCACAACATGATGCTATTTTTTTTAAAATACTTTAAATCATGTTCCTGGTTATTCTGTGAGATATTTTTCCCCATAGTAAACAGTTTGTTACATAGCATGTATCATCAGTAGAAAATAACACTTTGGGATTTCTCATCACTTGGTTTCTTCAGAGTGTAGTTAAGCCTCATCAAATGAATATATTGTTGTTAATAGTAACAGATTTACATACCATAATCATTATAAGAACAGTCATCGAAATAATATGCTATGTTGTCTTGGTCTGTTTAGGTGGCTAAAACAAAAATACCATAGACTGGATGGCTTATAAAAAACACAAATAAATATCTTGCAGTTTTGGACGTTGCGAAACGCAAGATCGAGGCACTGGTATATTTAGTATAACACATTTTAAATACGTAGTTTCAATTCAAAGATGTAGATAGCTTGAAAATAAAATTATGGAAGATGTTGTACCATGAAATTTTATTAAGAACAACAACAATACCAACAAAGGCCAAGTTAGCTATATTCATATCAGGCTAAATAAATTGACAATCTAGGGGTGTTACAAAAGATAATAATTTTTAAGAAAGACCAAACCTTCAGTCAGGCATAAAAACCTAAATGCGTATGGACCTTAATAGAACCTCTGAATTTATGAAGCAAAAAGTGACAAATTCAAAAAACAAAAAGATAAAACTACAAACAAAATTGGATAATTTTAACACTCCTTCAATATAAAACATATAACTTTAATAGAAACGTATAGAACCTTGTATCTCACACTTACAAAACACACATGTATTTTTCAAGGGAAGAAAGAACTTACCAAAATAGAATACATGATAAATAATTCCCAAATATTTGGAAATTAAGCCTAGCTCTTCTCAAAATTCATGGCTCACAGAATACATCAAGAAAAAAATTAAGGGGTGCCTGAGTGCCTCAGTAGGTTCTGGACATGATTTCATGGTTCATGGGTTGGAGCTCACACTGGGTTCTGAGCTGACACCTCAGAGCCTGCTTGGGACTCTCTCTCTCTGCCCCTCCCCCCACTTGTGCACTCTCTCTCTCTCTCAAAATAAATAAATAAACTTCTTTTAAAAAAGAGGAAGAAAAGTAAAAATTAGGTTGAACTGAATGACAATGAGATATATTGTATCCAAATTTGGGGGAGGTGAGTAGTATTTGAGAAAAGTTTTTAGCTTTAAATATATATATATGTGTGTGTATATATATATATACATACATATATATACATATATATATATTTGTTATATATATGTGTATATATATATATATATATATACATATATATATATATATAACAAAAGAAGAAAAGTTGAACTGAATGTTATAATCTCAAGAAACCTCAAAAATTTAGCAAGTTATCCCTCAAGAACTTAGAAGAAAAAATAAATTAACAAGCAGAAATCAATGAAATATAGAGGAGACATAAAATAAATTAACAAAGCCAAATACTGGCTGTTTGAAATGATTAATAAACTGATAAACTAGTAGCGAGATTAATCACAGAGGAAAAAAAGAAAACACAGAATGACAACATTAAAATTTATTTATTTATTTTTTTAAATTTTTTTTAACGTTTATTTATTTTTGAGACAGAGAGAGACAGAGCATGAATGCGGGAGGGTCAGAGAGAGAGGGAGACACAGAATCTGAAACAGGCTCCAGGATCCGAGCTGTCAGCACAGAGCCCGACGCGGGGCTTGAACTCACGGACGTGAGATCATGACCTGGGCTGAAGTCGGACGCTCAACCGACTGAGCCACCCAGGTGCCCCATAAAATTTAAAAAAGGGGATGTCACTAGAGATTCTTTATTGAAAAGATAATAAGAGAATAGTATCCACAAAAATTTATTTTAAAGTAATAGGGTAGTGAACCCATAAATTTAACAACTTACGTAGTATAGACAAATTTGATTAAAAACATGATTTACCAAGCTGGATATGGGAAGAAATACACATACATATGACTTTTTTTTTTCCTGCTCAAACATTTTAGAGTAAGAGCTAGAGACTGTGACACCTAATCTCTAAATATTTAACAAGTATCTCCTAACCTGGGATGGTCTCCTACACAACTATCATAATATCATTCTAAGAAAATCAACACTGTTGAATAAATAGCATTGAATATTTTAGATAATATTACTTTAAAAATAACTGCAATCAAGTTTCTTCATTTTTCCCCAAATTTAAGCTTTTTCCCTTTCTAAAAGCCAAACAAAAATTACAAGTTACATTGCTTCGCCTTCTTTATATTTCACGAGACTTCAATATTTTAAGGGGCTGAGCCATCTTTCTTGGAGAATATCACTCATTCTGGAATCTTTCTACATAAGTTGACTCCGTTTAAATGTTTTTGGTCTGTGATTACATAGGTGAAAATACTTGACATCACACTTCACTTTGCCTCACTCTAGGAGGCAAATATGGCAGCCAGTCATAATATCATGATGGTAAGTTTGATGACTTTTTTAAGATGACACTTGCCAAATTTCTCTCTTGCAGAGGCCCCTTTCACTTTGTAATTATCATATAATCTGTAAAATGACATTTTCAGGTTTTTTGAGTATCCTATTCTCTATCAACTTTTCATCCAATGGTTTTATCATCCACTGGTGAGCCTTGCCTGAATCGATCAATACAAAAATGTTTGCAAGATGGTAATTTTTCTAAAACTCTCCTTCCTTCTACATGTATAGCTAGCTTTCTCTTCTCCCCACCTTCCCTCTTTGAGTAGCACGCAGGATATGTGGATCTGTTGTTATTTGATGAGTTATAATTCAATACCATCATTATTCATGATGCTCAAATTAGATGCTTGGTGTGGAAACCCATTTAAACTAAATCCGTGTTCCTGTAGTTTTGAATGTATGTCCATTATTCTTTGAATGTCTCTGGTTTTCTGATATGACAAGCTATCCCGGGCTCATCTCCTCATTTCTACATTCTGTGTTTGGAATCAGATATTCCTTTAAAGTGACTAGTTCCTATTGGTGGGGCCAAATTTTTAGGGAAAAAAATAAAACACTATCTGCCCTATATAGGCTTATGTGGTTGCTGCTGTGGTTGTTGTTTACAGGCTCTTTCAATCATCAGAGATAGGACTATATGGTTGTAAAACTTACATGGTCACCTTGATATCTCTAACCAAAATCCAGCACCGCAGAATTCTTCAACTTCACCAACTCTCTGCTTACACATCCTGCTTCCACAGTAAAAATCCTGATTTCAAACATCAAAATGTATATTCATTTTTCCCTCTCTGCATCACACACAACCTTCTTTTGCAACTTGTGCATAAATAACCACCAACGCCTCAAACTTATAAGACTTCTTGGCGGTTCTTTTTATCCTCAGATTTTATAGCAATAAAGGTGTAATGGCGGAGTCCTGTGATCCAATGTACTGTATCGAGTTAATTTTCTGTGTGCTTATGTTATCTATTTGATATACTGCTAAGATGGATTTTATTGAATGAGAGACAAATAATCTTCCATTTTTTAAGGTCAGTATTGTTTGGGGGCTTTCTCAAAACTAAACTGAATTCTGAAGAGTTCCCACTAGTTATAGAGTACGTCAAATAATTACACAGCTTATACAATTTATAGTTATACAGCTTATATAATTTAACTGTCATAAACAACATGAAGTGACATTTTTACTTCTGTTTTCCTGCGAATCAGCTAACCAAATCCGTTTTTATATATCTCCTTTATTTCACAAAGCTCTCAGAGGAAATAGGTTTGTGTGTGTGTGTGTGTGTCTCAATTATTTTGACGCACCTATAAGAGAATCAAAGCTAAACACCATTTCTTAAACAAGCTGTAGAAGTAGCTTCCCTAAAATGAAGAAGTCAGTAATAAAGAGAACCTGAGAAATTGGAGCTCTAACCTGAGAGAGAAATGAAGAGTGTCTCCACTATGACGTCCTTGCAACTAGACCTTGGAAGCAGTCAGTGCCAGCACAGAATCAAAGGATGGAGACGAAGGATATATGGGGAGATTATTCCTAGGCAATAAAAAGGATCAGATACACTGTCAGGCGAGTTATTGGAAAAATCTTATTGAGAATCAGGTTACAGGAGTGATGGAAAGGATAGAAAGATTTATCCAATGATTCAAAGAAATTGAAAAGTGTCATAATAAAAAGTTCTAAAAGAAAGAAAATATACAATCGTACTACTTTTACCTAATCGTAGCAATTAAGCTATTGAGCGATATTTTAACACAAAATAGACATATAAATTTAGCGGGAGAAAGGAGAAAAGCAGTAGTTGAATTGTTTTAAAACCCCTGGATACCGTCAGAAGTCAATAATGCACAGAACTCATACATCTATAAATAATATTTTGAAAGATGAAGTTAAACATCAGGGAGAAAAAGCCCTCAGTGTGTTTGAAGTTCTTTCCATGAGATTTGGACTGCTGTGTATGAATGCTTTAAATACCATGCCTTTGTTTTGATAAAATCTAAATTGATTTTTTTAAAAATAGATCCTTTACCTTCCTTCTCGATGCTATTTGTTTTTCTTTTCTTTTCTGTAATTGTGATTGAGCAGTATAGTCACCTTGCTATTTATTGTTATGTCAAGCGTCGTTCATTCACATGAACATCTTTCTCAGATGCCAACACATGAAATATCTTCCACATATTCCTTACACGATGTGTAACCTATTTATCTTACCCTTTTGAGTTCAAGACTGACTGGTTTCAGGAGATGTTCTTCTCATTTTGAATCTGGAGTTCACAGGGCAGGACGGGAGAATGGTGGATGGCTAAGTTGGGTAGCTGAGTTCTGAAATGTTCCTCACCTGCTTCTGAAATGTTGTGAAATATGTTATCGCTTTCAAGGAGGGTTCTGTGTTTTTCCCACATTGGCATATATTTGGATTCACGTTGTTCCCACAAATCAGTAGGAAGCACTGGAAAATTATGATCCCTAGCAGTTCCTTCTTCTCTTGAAAGATGCTGGTTATAAACTCATACTCTATACCATTTCACTAGGCCATTCACCCGACGTCTTCTTCCCCCCCTTCAGCTGGCATCTGTTCAAAGTAGAAGATTTGAGAAACTATAGTATGAGTGTTCTTAATTCAGTGACTTTAGCTAAAATCACCTCTGAACAGTGGAGACAGGATGAGGAGTTGTGCCATAGCATACTTTAATTTTTTTGGTTCTTTTCCTTGGCTGCTACTTTCAGAGTGTCTGGCCTGATGACTAGAAAGGTATCGATTCTCCTTTCATTTTTATCAATGCTTGTGCTTTCCTTTGTATTTATATTTCTGCGTTTAACTACTTATTGGTGCTTCTTTTGTTAAAGCCAGAAATAATTAACTCATCATTGCTCTTCAAACTTGCTGTGGAAATCAAACATATTTTTTTTAATTTTATTTATTAATTTTGAGAAAGAGAGAGAGAGAGAGCACAAGTGGGGCAGAGAAAGAGAGTGTGAGAGAGAATCCAAAGCAGGCTCTGCGCTGTCAGTGCTGTGAACCCAGTGCCTGACATGGGGCTCGATCTCACCAGCTGCAAGATCATGACCTGAGCCGATATCAAGAGTTGGACGTGCTTAACCGACTGAGCCCCTCAGGTGCCCCAAACATATTTTTAAGACCATAAATCTACAAGTCCATACACGTTGTGATTAGTTATTGGATTATTTATATATTATAGTTAAAAAGAATTTTCTCCCAGGTAAGACCCGACTTAGGGTTGACTCAGTTTTGTTTTTGTGGGGGTGGTCGTTTGGTTTATTATTCCGATTTGGATATATTCAATAATTGAAGTGGACAGAATTACTAAACCAACCAGAACAATATGTGAGAATAAGGATTGCCCATGGCACACCAACATATATGTGGAAAATATACAATATAATACACAATATATAATATCTTTTATGTTATTAATATATACCTTATATTATATACATTATATTATATATTTATATTATATTGTATTGTATTGTATTATATTATATTATATTATGTTATGTTATGTTATGTTATGTTATATTATATTATTATATCATATCATATTATATTATATCATATTATATTATACCATATTATAGATCATTCAAGGTATAGTGGAATATATGGAAATGGTTTACAGTTACTTTTATGTATGCCTAAGTACTTGCTGGTCATCTCAAAGGAAGCATGACTTCTAGTAACATAGAAACTTCCCTCTGTGCCAACTTACCCCGAATCATGATCTAAAAGTGCATGGCCAGAGATCATAATCCATTGTGACGTACCTAATTCAATGTTTTTAATTTCGTAATGTCTTTTTTCAGAAGGTGGCTCTCAGAGTTCCTTCCGCTCCAGGTTTCACAACACCTGGAACTAACCTTAAATGTGGCCTAATTGTTTGGGATTCAGTCTTAATTCCAAATCCGGTTCTGCTGTTTATCGCCCATTGAAACCTGTGCGAGATACTTCATGCAGGTAAGATTCAACCTTCTCATCGCAGAATGAGAAAATACCTACCACGTGATGTTGCTTTATGGGTTAAAGATTTTTTAAATGCTTAGATCAATGCCTAGCAATATTAAGCAACTTAAAAATTATAGTTATTTTAGGGACGCCTGGAGGGCTCAGTCGGTTAAGCGTCCAACTTCTGATCAGGTCATGATCTCACAGTCCCTGAGTTCGAGCCCCGCATGGGGCTCTGTGTGGACAGCTTCGAGCCTGGAGCCTGCTTTGGATTCTGTGTCTCCTTCTCTCTCTGCCCTTCCCCTGTTCATGCTCTGTCTCTCTCTGTCTCAAAAGTAAATAAAAAAATTTAAAAACTGTAGTTATTTTAACCATTCCTAAGCAAATAAACACAATACCAGTACCTATGATGACTGATCCTAACCTCGTGTTCTTTCACTAGCTACCTCTGAGGCTGAAAAAGCCAAATCAGGGAGGCAAAGGAAGAGAGATATTTATTAACACACTAGTCAAGTTCATCAGCTATTATATTTCTTCCTTTGTGCTCTTCAGTTTCTCCTGCTATGTCATGATTTTTTCAAAACATTGAAAAAAGCACTAAACTTCCCTGAGCTCTAAAGTTCAGTCACTTCTGTTTAGAGAGAGATTAATAAAAATGGGTGATATGATCAGGAAAATACTTTAGAGTCCTACTTAACACACAGCAAGAATACACCTTATAGATTTCTTCATTCATTCTCCCTGGCGGAGATGGGGTCGAAGACATGAAAAGATCTGAAAAAGTATTTTCTATCCTCCTGTACTATTCGGTTTCCCTTCAGGGCTTGTGATGTTACAAACAAACAAACATTTGTGGAAGTCTATTGGTCTATTGAAGACTTTGAAATTCCAACTATAAATGGATCATTCATTTCCTGCGAATGGACTACTCAACATGTTGCTAGTTTTCAGAATTTTAGTTACACGTAGAATGTTTATTACCTCTTTCAACAGGGCCAATTTGATTTTGGCAATTATGTGAGAATTTGCATGCTGAAACCTGGCAGAGAGCTAGCTCAAAATATTTTTGAATGAGTGGATGATTTAATCACTAGCTGAATAAATAAATGGAATAAATAGTTTCAGATATATTTTCCATAAATCGGATAAAATGAAATTTTAACTCTCTCACACTGCGCTATGAAATATTTGGCTCAGATGTGCTTTCTTGCTTCCATTTTATGGAATACTTTAGATCTATTTTTACTCCAAAAGAAAATTATGCAAATCACATTTAATCACTCTATAAAACAGTTCTGAATGAAGTGTTTCTAGTTCATCACAATTAGTTTGATAGCCAAGGTTATTAAACCAGTTTTCATGCTTACTTCATTTTGCTAGTTTATTCACTCATTTGCAATTTTTGAGATTTTCATAGTAATTAAAGGGGAGGAAAATCATTTGTAATATATTGAAAGACTCTTCGTTAAAATAATTCTTTACTGCTGTCCATATTTGTCTCAAAACCAGACATACAAATAAAACCTCTATGGCCAATTTTAATTAGTGTTATTTGAAGTGCAGACAGATATCTAATTCAGAGAGATTTCGGGAAAAAAAATTTAAAGAATAATTAGTACTTTATTTTTTTACCCTATGGCAATTTATGAGTTTAGCTCTAAATTAGAGCACCTGCATCCGTGTATTTTAATTGTCCCATAACTTACGCAAGTTAAGATTTTCATAACCTTTATAGAGAAAATACAAATAAATAATTTTTAATTCTTGGTGAGTAGTATTTCTGAGTATTCTAAAGTCAACTCACCCTTTCTTCCCACCACCACCCTCCCACATGTACACACACACACAATGCACCCATGTGCGTGTGCACGCACACACACACACACACACACACACATACACACACACACACACACTTGAGCTAAGAAGCTCCCTTTCCTTCTGTTTTCAAGAGTTGAATTTTCCAGTCATATGGATACTCTTCTTAGGCAACTTTTCTTTGTTTATAAATGACTTATGCTTTGGTGCTGGGTATTAATTCACTCAGATAAGATGTTTTACCTAAATACATTTCACCAGAGTTTCTAAGGAGAGCAAACCTCAATAAATATTTAAGTCGTTCGGGGAATGCCTCAGCCCCCTAAGGATTTTAACCATCTCTTGAACCTAGATTTCATCTCTTGAACCTAGATCTCATCTCTTGAACCATACAGTTAAGAATGCTGGGAACTTTACCTCCACAAACCATAGCAGAAACATAAGGTGGGGAAGCACTTTTTGCAGAGGGATTTACTTGTTAATGTTGTCTTCTGTCTGAATGAGTAAACTCAGAAATACTCAAGGGGACCTACAAAATTTTAAAAAGAATTTCACTGGCTTGCACTACAAGAAGCAGAAATACTCCAAATGAAAATAGGTCTAGGATCCCCAAATTTCTATAGGCAGGAAGCACACTAAGACATCTACTGCAATAGACTGAATGCTTGTATCTCCCTGAAATTCGTATGTTGAAACGTAATCCCCAATAAGATGGTATTTGGAGGTGGAAACTTTGGGAGGTGATGATGTCATGAGGATGGAATCCACATGAATGGCGTTAGTGACCTCATAAGAGACACCCCAGAGAGCTCTCTCGGCCCTTTCACCAAGAGAGGACACAGCAGGAAGATGAACATCTATGAAGCAGGATGTGGGCCTTCACTAGACACTGAATCTGCCAGAGTCTTGATCTTGGATTTCCCAGACTCCAGAACTATGAGAAATAAATTTCTGTTGAGAAGCCATCCATCTAGTTTCCGGTATTCTATTACAGCATCCCAACTGGACTCACATACTCCCATACCTATTCATCTGTAAATGGGCTATCTTTTATGGAAAAATAAGAATGACTTCAGCATTGAGAAGTTAGAACCTAGAGGGTGGAGCCAAGAGCTAAGGACAAATATTAGGAAAGAGTAGGAGGACTGAGTCCTGCTCAAGAAAATGCCAACCCATGCCCAGCAGAAGAGCCACTTCCGGGTACCTCTTGCTTTTCCCTTTTCTGAATGAAAGATCTCTAGTGATTATCCTATTCCTGTCCCAGCATTGTATATTGAGTGCACGACACAGGGGGAGACAGATTACTTCTCTCCTTAATTTATGTGTCTTCCCGTCCAAAGGAGCTGTACCTGAGAAGCTGTGCTCTAAGGAACACACTTCCACACTTGGATCCCGTTTAGATGACAAGGTCCCAAACTTCGAGCTGCTGCTGTAATAAAGTTGAGACTTTGGGGAGTTTGGGAAGAGGATGAGAACAGTTCAAAAGTAAATCGTGGGTGCCCAGAAAGCAGTCTATAATGTTCTTCCTCTAAATTGGCCTAGGATGGTCCCAACCTATTGGAATTTACAAATTTAAATATAGTCTCCTCCTACATAGAATCATGGCTGGCTGCCCAAAGTGAATAATAGAATACACATGTACATCATTAAGAGTATTGATAGACCTGCCTATGTGAATACAGTCCCGTGCATTTATGTCAGTCTCAGGCTATGTGATAAAGGCATACAGACTTCCATGTTGGTTACTCTTGCATAATTCACTCTGGAGAATTCTGTCTTCGGTGTCAAAAGGGCAAGCAACACCCCATGGTGAGGCTTAATGGAGAAGAAACCATTCTCCGGACATATAAATTGGACCCTCCAGCCTTGGTGAAGTCGTTAAACAGTTGCAGACTCATAAGAAACCCCAAACTAGACCATCCCCCCACTGAATTGTCCCTGAATTCATAACCCATATGTGCTGTGAAAGATAACAAAGGATTGTGGTTGCTTTAAGTCACTGAGTTATGGGATGATGTGTGAGGCAGCACTAGAACGTAAAATCTTAGTCTATGATGTCATTTACATAAAATTTTAAACCATGCTAAATAGAATTCTAGGATTTAGGGTTCCATACTCTCGTGGTAAAAGTACAAATTTTTAAATAGCAAGAAAATACTTTTTTTAAATAAAAAGTGATCTAGTGGTTTTTGCACCGCAAGGAGGGAGAATCTTGCATTTTCAGACATTATTGCATGTTACTGTACATTGCCATAAACATTTTAATTAAAATAAAAGGTAAATTGCAATACAAGATAATATATTTTATGTTTGATGTATTTTGAGACCGAGGGAAATTTTTCTGGAGGAGAAAGGACCATATTTGAATCTTGAAAGAAAATAAGGGTTAAACAAGAAAAAATAAATACAATGAGTTTAGTTAAGAAAAGAGTGGAGGGAAGTTTCCAGCAGATGAAGCCATAAGTTTAAAGTCACAGAGCCAAAAGAGTTCGTGCCTTCTTTCACAGTCACTCTAGAGTGGTTGAAAGATTTTAAACAGGCGGGGTAAAATCAGACTATGCTTCAGCAAGGAAAAAATCTGGGGATGGAGTGGAGAGTGGGCTGGGAGATGTCAGTGGAACAGGGAGATCAATGAGGAGATTGTTGGAGGCTCCTACTGAGAAATCATGAGGGCTTGAATTAAGAATCTGGCAGTAACCATGGAAAGTCTTCTCCATATGAGTTAACGGCAACGCTATCCTTCTAGTTTCTGAACCCAAACCCTTGAATATCGTTGGCTGTTCTTCCCTTTTTTCACACCACACATCCAAGACCTGGGCCAATTCTGTCAGCTTTCCTTTCAAAATATATCCTGAATTGGAATACTTCTCACCAGCCCCCCTGCTGCCACTGTCATCCAAGTCACCCTTGTCTCTGGTTCAGATTATTGCGATAATCTCATAACTGGTGTTTCTGCTTCCATCTCTGCCCTTCTTCAGGCTACCCAGAGTCAGTCTGTTACAAAATCAGCTTCTGCCAGTCCTCTGCCCCAAACCATCCAACGGCTTCCAGCCTCACTCCCGGTGAAAGTCAGTCTTCTCGGTGGCCCTAAACACCATGGCCTTCACAGACTATTTGACACTCACCCTCATTTACTCACACTGTTTGCTCCTTCTCTAATCCTCAAGATACAGCCTCTGCCTCAGGGACTTTGCAATCTCTGTTCTCCTCCTACCTTCGGTGCTCCCCTAAGCTCACCTAAATATCTGTCAGTCTCACTCACTTGTCATTTTCACCTCTCACTTGTCATTTTCACCTCTCACTTGTCATTTTCACCTCTTTCCTCAAGAATGACTTTCTCCGGAAAGGGTTTCCTGAGCACCTTATAATAAATTACAGCCCTTCCAACCTCCTTTATCCCCTTCCGTACTCCGTTGTTGCTTTTAGATATTATCCCACGTATTTTACTTAATTACATTGTTTATAATCTGTTACTCTTTCTCCATCCCCGGAGCTGGGAATTTGTAGCCAAAGCATGCAGTATAAGGTGAGGCACATGGCAGGTATTTAATAAATATTTGTTGAATGAATCAACGGAGGAAGCAGGTACGTTTTATTGTAATTGGCAACGTGACAGATGCAGACAGGGATAAGGCAAGGATGGCTTCCAAGTTCTGTCTTTAGTAGAACTGTCTAGGTCCTCTCTTCCACCACGTACAAACGACGACTTTTAGTCACAGGTCTTGAAAGGTCCAGGTCAATGAATTCAGAAACAAATGTCTTAGGAAAAGGAAATCTTCACACAAATTGAGCTCTCGAGTTTAATAAAGCATTAAGTAGTTTTTAATAGTCACAACTTCCTCCAGCACCTTTTATAACTATATGACAATAGAAAAAAAAAAAAAAAAGGGAAAGAGTTTAGAAGTCCTGGTTTGTTATAAAGATCTGATAGCTTCACCAAATTCTAAAATTTAAAGGTTATTATTTATTTTTTTATCGATTGATTGATTTTTAATTAATTAATTAATTAATTAATAGAGGGAGAAGGAGAGTGCATGAGCAGGGGAGAGGGGCAGAGGGAAGAGAGAGAGAGAGAATCTTAAGCAGGCTCTACACTCAGCAGGGTGCAGAAGACAGGGGTCCTTCCCATGACCCTGGGATCATGACCTGAGCCGAAATCAGGAGTCGGTTGCTCAGTTGACTGAGTCACCCAGGTGCCCCTAAGGGTTTTTATACAAGTAATAATTAAAGGTGGGTTTTTTTCACTTTTTAAAAAAATTTTAGTGTTTATTATTGAGAGAATGTGAGCGGGGTGGGTGGGGGGGGGGGAGGGAGGGAGGAAGCAGAGAGAGAGAGAGAGAGAGAGACACACACACACAGAACTTG
This sequence comes from Panthera leo, assembly GCF_018350215.1. Taxonomy (NCBI): domain Eukaryota; kingdom Metazoa; phylum Chordata; class Mammalia; order Carnivora; family Felidae; genus Panthera; species Panthera leo. The sequence goes on from NC_056679.1 coordinate 224,463,621, forward strand.
AAGCAGGTTCCAGGCTCTGAGCTGTCAGCCCCGAGCCTGACGCGGGGCTCAAACTCACAAACCGCGAGATCCTGACCTGAGCCGAAGTCAGATGCCTAACCGACTGAGCCACCCAGGCGCCCCTAAAGCTGTTTTAGAAGTTCGATGCCAGTACAAAAATCCAACATGTACTGGTTGCATTTTATCTGTACTATTTTCAATGTCTTTTTTCCTTATTATATAACAAACTAAAGTTCAGAAGCTTTTGAACTGAATTTAAATAAGTCAGCTAAGTATATTGCTTAAAAGTAAAAATAAGGCAAATATAGTCATGCAAAGCAGAACTCTAAAAGCAAAAGCAAATGGGCCAACTTGAAAGCTATGAGATGACATGTTGAATCTTTGGATGCTTCTTGAATGTCTCCTGATAATATTCACCTGAGCAATTAGATCAGAGGGCGTCTCATTGAAGTGCACACCCTCCTTCTGTGATCCAGTCAAATACATCTAAAGACGTCCAGGGCTTAGATAGATAGATATAATTTCTCTCATCTTTAAGAATTAAAATCATTTTAGCAGTGCACATCTAAGTTTTGTATTGTTATTGCAGACAGACGCCTAGAACCATCATGAATTGCTGGTTAGAACCACTTTGTCAAATGATTTGGCAAATTTGTTTTAAAGTTGAACCCTGACAGGGGCGCCTGGGTGGCTCAGTCGATTAGGCGTATGACTTCAGCTCAGGTCAGGATCGTACGGTTCACGGGTTTGCGCTTCGCGTCGGGCTCTGTGCTGACCGCTCCGAGCCTGGAGCCTGTTTCGGATTCAGTGTCTCCCTCTCTCTCTGCCCCTCCCCTGCTTGCGCTCCGTCTCACTGTCTCTCAAAAAATTAATAAGCATTAACAAAAATTGAAAAAAAATAAAGTCGGACACTTACTTATCACATAACCCAGGAATTCGCCTTCTAAATGTTTAAGAGATAGAAAATATTTCTACCAAAGAATTGTATAAAAATGTTTATAAATATTTTTATAATAGTCACCAACTCTAAAAAAATGACCATACATGAAGAGGAGAATAAAAAGATCAACTGAAATATTTTCATATAATAAAACACGACTTGGGGCGCCCGGGTGGCTCAGTCGGTTAAGCGTCCGACTTCAGCTCAGGTCACGATCTCACAGACCGTGAGTTCGAGCCCCACGTCGGGCTCTGGGCTGATGGCTCAGAGCCTGGAGCCTGCTTAGGATTCTGTGTCTCCTTCTCTCTCTGCCCCTCCCCTGTTCATGCTCTGTCTCTCTCTGTCTCAAAAATAAAAATAAAAAACATTAAAAAAAAATAAAATAAAATAAATAAAAAAATAAAACACGACTTAACGATAAACAGGAACAAGGTAGTGATGCACAAACAACATGCATGAATCTCAAAGACATTGTGTTGAGTGGACGAAGTCAGACACGAAGAACATATCAGAGGATTCCATATATCTGAGGTTGAACAGAAAAATTATTCTATTTTGATAGAAATCAAAGCAGTGGGGGCCAATTGTGGTTGGTAGTTGACAGGAAGAAGGTATGAGAAAACATTATTAGATGATGGAAAATTCTATAACTTAATTGAGACAGTGTTGACAGTGCACGTATATACTTATCCAAATACCTGAATCACATACTTAAGATACGTATGTTTCAGTGTCTGTACATTCTATTTAATGAAAAAGAAAAATGTCAGGGGACACCTTCCCAGGCACTTTTCAAAGGTGGTTGAAATCAAAATTCTTAAAACGTACATAACTATTTGTCCTAAAAAGTAATTGTAGCTGCGTGAAATTTTAAAATGCTATATTTATTTACCTTAAACATTTATATATTAGTGGAAGAACAAAATTAAATAAACCCTTCTTCACTTATTAGAGTATTAAGCAGCCCTTAAAACTCTTTCTTCCTGAGTGTTTAACAATGTATTATGCCAATATATTAATGTACTTTAATATCATGCATTCATTATATACATTAATAATATAATGGCACGTTATTATTGTTAATACATATTGTATGCATATTAGATTCTTAAATTAAAAAAGAACATGAGCATCATAGTGCCACATGGGCAAACGTGGAAAAGCCAGATATATGAGTATTTAAATTAACCAGTATGTGTGTGCATAGGGTTATGAGCCCACATCAGTGTTAAATGAGCCCATATGGAATCCTCCTGAACATATTGCTTTGTAATTTCATTTTTCAGTATCATTTTACTTCTTTTCCATTGAGTGTTTTATTTTGCCATGTGTGCTGACTGCATCGTACAGTGTTTGACAGAGTATACACTCCCAAGTTTTCCTATTGCACAAAGTATCCTCAATAAATATGGCACTTCTCAAACTGCGATAGCTCTCTGTGCTTAGGATTTGCATGGAGCCTTGGCTTGCCTTTTGCTTGTAATATAATTGATAAGGTCCTTTGGGTAACACACTTTCTTCTCATGTGCGGCGGGAGAGGGAAAGAAATCTAATCCTGAAATGAGTGTCTTCTTTTTCAGATTTTCTTCCCAGTCCTCCTGGTTGGGTTATTCAAAGTCAGGACCATCCCCTGTGCTGATGAGACTTTTCAATGGAAAGATAAATATAGCCGCAATGGCTTAAAACTGGAACAAGGACCAGTTTTTGGAAATTTTTTCCTATAATTGGCTTAGAAAATTAGAGCACATCTTTGCAGCTGGGGTGGGTGTCAGACACATTGGTCCTGGATGTGAGTGGATTAGAATCCCACCTTTGCCATTGTTACCTGTGAAACCTCGACAGATTACTTCAACCTCTTGGTAAATTGCTAATAATGATAGCATCTCATAGAATTTATGAGGATTAAACATATAAAGTCCATAAAACTAAACTAATCTGGCATATGTAAGAGCTCCAGAACATAGCTAATACACTTATGTTATTACCCTGAGATCTATAGGGCTGTGTGAAGAAAGAGTACATCCCAAACAAAATTATACTACTGTCACGTAGAAAAATATCCTGGGTAGTAGCCAACAGTGGTTACTACGGATAATTACCGCCTAAAATAAACTACTGAAAATTAAGAGATTGATTTATAATATTAAAAGATGGTCAAGATTGTCACCGAATATGTAATCTATAAAATTATTTTGATGAAATCAACAAATGGATTTGTGAATCCTCGGTTAGTCATTCAACTGTTTAGTCAAAATGGGGCTCATATATCTCTCTGTCTTGTTCTATATAAAAGGGCAAGATGGGAATGAGAAATTTTAAGTGTGAGTCACACAAAATAATAAAATAAATTCTTACCATCCATCTGGATTCTTCAGTTGATCATTTTAGAGAACTAAATATAAAGTCATTGGAAAAATGAAAGAAAATAGGCCTTTCATATACACGACGGACTTTGCCAGGGAGAGTTACAGGTTAAAATCTGTTACTCAAAAGAAATGAATTTGTTAATTAAAAATGAGCAAAACACTATAAGATACAGATATGAATAACTTCTTAATCATTTATCTGGCACTCCTAAATTATATTTAGTTACGTGAAGTTTTATTAGCTAGAAAAAATAAGTATTCATCAAAGGTTAATGGGACTCCCTTGTTAGTTTAAACTAATCTTAATCTCAGGGCACTAGATACATGGATGGGGGAATGAATACCGGCTAACAATATCTCCTATGATGTACTTCTAAGTATATAAATAAATTAAAGCTTGTTCATCAGATAGCACACAAAAAAGATCACAAATATTTATATGAAATAAAAATGTTTAATGTTCAATTATTGCTAACATAGAGCATACTGCCTTATATACTTTTCCATAAGGTTAATTCTACAATTTTTCAATATTCTTCCTCATTGAAATGATCTCTTTTGCATGTGTGTGCACGTGCTCATGTAGACTCTTAACATAAAATAATTTAGATAATATCTAAAATGGTTCCATAGAATTATGTCATTCAATATCGAGCTTAACAGTTGTGTTACCTTGTTTGGATAGGTCACATTTTATTCAGTGCCCAAAGATAGATTGCCTGTGTAAATGTCTAAGTTACAGCCAATAGTCATTTTGGGAGATACTTTGGGCTTAAAAGAAGTAAGATTTGCAAATTTTTAACAGACCAATGAGTGCGTATTATTGATCCCCAAAATAATAATTTCAAAGTGTTTTAGCTGAATCTTCATTTATTTTATAAATGATTTTTATATTCAATAAACCTTTCTTATTGCACCTTTTAAAAATATGGTTCGTTTGACTAGTTTCCTTGTCTAGAATGAGGTCAAATGAAATACTTGCAAGTAGGGGTGAATGATGTGGTCCAAGCCTTTCATTTATTTAAAAAATGTGAATGAACAAGTTCCTGCAGCAGTCACGGAAATTACAAGTATCTAAAAAGTCCAGTCCCTTAAATAACTTGGAGTTCGATGCTGAGAATTGTTAAGATTGTCCAACAGAATAAACTTTACATAGGGAAGGCTTTCTTTTTCCTTTACTGGGTAATGGAAAGAGGAATAATCCATTGTGGATGGGGCCAACTCAAATTTTAAATGTTTTAAAATAACACAGCGGTCACCAGGGCGGCTCAGTTGGTTAAGTGTCCGACTTAGGCTCAGGTCATGATCTCGTGGTTTGTGAGTTTGAGCCCTGTGTCAGGCTCTGTGCTGACAGCTCGGAGCCTGGAGCCTGCTGGGATTCTGTGTCTCCCTCTCTCTGTTCTCCCCACTCGTGTTTGCTCGTTCATGCTCTCTCTCTCTCTTTTAGGAATAAACATTTAAAAAAAATTAAATCATATAGGCATTTAGAGCTTAGAAAAATATCTTTCATGAAATTGACCAGGTAAACTGACATTTCAAATGGATGAAAACTAGAATTATTTAGTTAAATGAAGCCATCCTCTTTTCCACATTTCTCAGACATTCCGTTTTACAAGGGCCACAGATATCGTTTCATAAGGCAGCTTTTGTCTGGCAAAAATTATTATTCTATAGATTGGAAAGAGCACAGTTATTGGTTGATGATACACCTTGAACCTCTTTAGATAGAGTGGTTTTGGGGGTTTTTTTGGTTTGTTTTTTTTGTTGGTTTGTTTTTTTGTTTTTTTGTTTTTTTTTTTTTTTTTGGTCAAGAATTATACTTTATTCCGTCTAGGCTTGGGACTCAACAATTACAGCCAGAGTTGGGACACATCCGTCTCAGTGACTGTGAGGCCCCCTTCTCTACTGCAATTGCTAACTCCATCAGTCTGGATCTCTTTCTTGACTCCATTAGCTACTTCAAATGTTCACATTCAGTCCATCATCATAGGTAGCGTACTCCCATGCGCTGTATTTTTCTCAAAAACTTCCAAATCTCTTCTTCCCACTATCATTACCGTAGAGCTGAAATTGATCATTTCCCTTCTAGATTTCTGGTGAGACTGGTTGTTCTCACTGTCCCAGTGCTGGTCCTGTCCAGTTCATTATATACCATATTGTCAATTGAGGTATTTCTAGAAATAAAGCTGATGGTGCTTAACCCTCTCTTATTACTTTTGTTAAATTTTTTAATGCTCGTTTTTTGAGACAGAGAGAGAGCAAGAGAGAGAGAGAGAGAGCATGTGTGGGGGAGGGGCAGAGAGACAGAGGGAGACACCGAATCTGAAGCGGACTCCAGGCTCTGAGCTGTCAGCATCGAGCCATACCGGGGATGGAACTCGGGACCTCAAGGTCATGACCTGAGCTGAAGTCGGCGCTTAACCGACTGAGTCACCCAGGCTCTCCCTCTTTACTTTTAGATAATGTTCACGTTCCCCAATGTTGCCTTCATGAAGCTTCATAATCATGGTTCCTATATACTGCTCTTAGGAATCTCGTCGGATCAAAGCCCTTACCCCAGTTCATCTGTGACTCGTTGTGAGCTCCTCAAGATGGTCTGTGTGTGTGTGTGTTCCCCAAGTCTAAAAAAAAATTTTTTTGAGACAGAGAGAGAAAGAGCACACAAGCAGGGGGAAGAGGCAGAGAGATAGAGGGAGAGAGAGAATCTCAAGGAGGCTCCACGCTCAGTACAGAGCCTCCCCCAACCCCATGCAGGGCTCGATCTCAGGACTGTGAGATCACGCCCTGAGCCAATATCAAGACCCAGACGCTCAACCAATGGAGCCACCCAGTTGCCCATAATTTTTTATATAAAAAAATTGTGCATATTGGTAGGAAATTTAAGAGAACATAGTGACAGATAAGTAGGTACCCTATAGCATAGATGAAAAAATTTACAAATCAATAAAACTAACATGGTGCAATGTGAGATATTTGATCTATGATTGAAGTTCTCATTTATTCCCCTCTCTAGTCCCATGTCTTTATCTTTCTGTCACTATACTGAAGTTGTTATCATTTTTTCCACTACATTTTTACTAGATATTTCTGCATTCACATAAGACCGTAAGCATATAAACTTCCAGTTAGAAAATGAGCAGGTCCTAAAGATCTAATGTATAATATGATTGTAGTCAGTAATACTGTATAAGATTACTAAGAGATGCTAAGAGATTAGATCATAAATATTTTCCCTGCAAAAAAAATATGATGATTTCATGGCACAATGCGTGTGTTCTCCAACATGGTGATAATCATTTTGCAGTAGACAAATGTATCCAGTCAGCATTTTGTACACCTTAAACTTACAAATGTTATATGTCAATTATGTGTCAGTAAAGCTAAGGAAAAAAAGACTAGTTAAGTATCTTCTAGAAGGATAGTGACCCCTTTTGTTTTGTTCAATGCTACATGCGAAAACATAAAATGGAAAAACACATGAAACACACAAACAGGCATGTCATGTGTATATATATATTATTTTATATAATACATGTGAATGTATGTTTACCCCTTTAAAAATATCTAACACTGAGTTAGAAAATACAGTTCAATGGATTATTGATGAGTGATCATGCCTGTGCAATCACAGCACAGACCAAGATACTGGGCAACAACAGCACTGAAGAAGCTCCTTTCTTGCCTCTATCTTAAATATCAGGACTGTACTGATTTCTAAAACCATAGATTAGTTTTGCCTGGTTTTGAACTTAATATAAATCAAGTCATACAAGTATTATTCTTTTGAACTGCATTTCTTTCTCCAATATTATATTTGTCATATCCACCCATGTTGTCGCATGTAACAGTCATTCATTCGTTTCATCACCGTGATATTCCATGGCGCGAACATACCATGGGCTTTAACTCTTTTGTGTTACATGTTTATATATTTATTTTGAGGGGGGAGGGGCAGAGAGAGAGGGAGAGAGAGAATCCCAAGCGGGCTCCACAATGTCAGTGCAGAGTCAGATGCAGGGCTTGACCTCACAAACTCGTGAGATCATGACCTGAGCTGAAATCAAGAGTTGGATGCTTAACCAACTGAGCCACCCAGGCACCCCTTAACTCTTCTAAAATTGGTGTGCATGGGAGTTGTTTTCATTCCTTGATAAGAGTAATCAGTGGTGTTATCCTCATCCATGATGTGTGGTGTGTACGTGTATGGATGTCTATTGGGTAAACAACTATCAGTGGGAATGCTGGGCTATAAGGATCGTATACATTCAACTCTAAGAGGTAATGCATGTGAGCTTTCCAATGTGACTTTACCAAAATAAATTCCTATGAGTTGTGTTTAAGAGGGTTCCTATAACCCCCTATTTTGGCTGGCACTTGATGTTCACGTTCTTTTCACTTTCATCATTCTGATAAGTGGGTAATGCTATTTACTCATTTATGAAAATGTGAAAAGGTTTTATTGTGAAAAGGTTTCATTTTGCTTTTCCCTGAAGAGCACCTTTTTATGTATTTATTGCTCATTTGAATATTCTCTATTGCCTAACATGTATTGAAGTTTTTGTCCAATTCTCTACTGAGTAATATTTTTCTAATTGACTTGAATTTTTTATGTATTTCAAACATGAGCCTTTTGTTGGTAATATGTATTCAAAATATTTTCTCCTAACGTCCACACTTACTGTTGTATTTTGATAAATAAAAGAATTTAAATTTGAAAAGATCCATTATGCTATTATTTTCCTTTTGTTTATTGTGACTCGTGTCCTCTTTAAAAACTATATCCTGGACTTAACTTTTTCCATTTCAAAGTTGTAAATGTAGTCATGAATATTATTTTATAGGAATGTAAATTTTCACTTGGACATTCAGATCTGTAATGAGGCTAGGATTGGCTTTAATATATAATGTGAGGCTTTAATACATAGAAGTCAAAGTTCATTTTTATCCATGTAGCTATCCAGCTGGCACAGAATCATTTATTTAAAGAAGTCGGTTGAGTGTCCGACTTCAGCTCAGGTCATGATCTCACGGTTCATGGGTTTGAGCCCCGCATCAGGCTCTCTACTGTCAGCACAGAGCCCAGTTCTTATCCTCTGTCCCCATCACCCTCTGCCCCTCCCTGGCCCATGATATCTCTCTCTCTCTCTCTCTCTCTCTCTCTCTCTCTCTCTCTCTCTCTCAAAAAGAAACATTTAAAAAAAAGAATTATTGGGGTGCCTGGGTGACTCAGTCAGTTGGGTGTCTGACTTCGGCTCAGGTCATGATCTTACTGCTTGTGAGTTCGAGCCCCACATCGGGCTCTGTGCTGACAGCTCAGAGCCTGGAGCCTGCTTCGGATTCTGTGTCTCCCTCTCTCTGTTGCCCACCCCCACTCGCACTCTCTCTCTCTCTCAAAAATAAATAAACATTAAAAAAAATTTTTTTTAAAAAGAATTATCTTTTGAGGTACCACCATTTAAATAAATGATTTATGTATAATGCTCATGGACTATAAAGATATCAATTCTTTCCAATGCATTTTATTGAGCAGGACAATCCAAATAGTACTTGAACAGGTTGTTTTGTGGAAATTGGCAATCTGAACTTAAAATTTGTATGAAAATGTGAAGAGCCAAAATATTCCAGACAATCTTAAAAAGGAAGAGCAAATTTATAAAATTTAAACTACCACATAGAAAGACCCAGAAAAGATTTATAGTCATCAAGGCAGGCTGATATTGGTGAAATGCCAAATAGTCCATTAGGACCAAATAGACAATACAGAAAAAAAACCCACACATATGTGATTTTTCAATCTATGACAAATATGACCATTCAACTCAATGGAGAAAGTCCTGTATTTTTTTTTACCACTTACCCTAATTCAATTCCAGATGAGTAATTGTAGATCCGAGCACAAAAGGTTAAAACAATAAATCTCTTAGAAGAAAACAGTGTGGCTTTCTTAAATAATGTTAAAGATTTCTTAGATAGAAGTTAAAAAAAAAAAAGTGCTAGCCATAAATGAATAGACCACATTAAGAAAGAGAAAACACAGGCTTTCAGGTGGGAAGAAACATTAACAAAACATGCTTAGAAAAAAACAAAATCAGGGGCGCCTGGGTGGCTCAGCCTGTTGAGCATCTGACTTTGGCTCAGGTCATGATCTCGCAGTTCATGAGTTCGAGCCCCGTGTCGGGCTCTATGCTGACTGCTCAGAGCCTGGAGCCTGCTTCGGCTTCTGTGTCTCCCTCTCCCTCTGCCCCTTCCCTGATCATGCTCTGTCTCCCTCTCTCTCAAAAATGAATAAACATTAAAAACAATTTTTTAAAGAAAAAAAACAAATCAAAGCTATAAAATCAATCCCTAAAATAATAGGATAAGCAACACTGAGTCAGTAGAAAAATAGCAAAATATTTCAACAGGTCCTTCACCAAAAAACTTGGATGGCCAACCCACATATGAAAACTTTCTTTATTTTAATAGTGAGCGGGATAGTGGAAATTAAAGCTATGACCTGATAGATACACTGTGCATCTATTCAAATGGTTAAAATTAAAATGTAGTCAAAATACATCCTGGCAAGTTGTGGAGCAGTTGCAATTCTTTCCATGGCTGATGAGAGTGTAAATTTGTCCAACCACTTTGGAAAACAATTCATGGGCATCTACTAAAGCCAAACATACCAACTCAATGACCCCAAGGCATGCGCCCAATAAGAGTCAGTAGATATGTTCAGCAAAAGACACGTGTTAGAATATTCACAGCGGTCTCAAACTGGAGATAATGCCAACCTCCATCTACAGAAAAAAAATGATTAAATTGGAATATGCTCATATGACCGTATAATATGCAGTGATAGAAATGAACAAACTATAATTATAGCCACAAAACATGCATGATCTCACAAATGTAGCACTGAGTCAAAGAAGCTAAGCACACCCAAATATGTATCGCATGGCTGCACTTACATAAAGTTCAAAGTTAGGAAAATCTAACCTATGCTATTAGAAGATAGTACTTTGGCTATCTTTGGGGTTGCTGGTGGCAGGAACGGGGTTCCAGAAAAGTCTATGGAGTCATAATAATATTTTGTGTTGTTCACAGTGCTGGTTCCACAGGTTGTTCACTCTATTTAATTCATAAACATTTTACACGTTATTAACAGTTTACTATTACCAATGGGCACAACCTGTTTTGATTTTTACATTGGCTTCCTTGGCGTCCATGTTAGCGTCACCATAAAACCCTTGCAAGGCCAGGTGGTGCCATTTGGGGACAGATCAGCAGTGTTGAGGATTCAGGAGCACGAGGGCAGGTCCCACCACCCAGAGCCTTGCGTGCCTGCTGCCCTCACAAAGAACAATCTAGACTTCTACGTGTTCCTGCTTGACATTTGACATGACTCTCATCTCAATCATGAGCCAACACTTCATTAAATCTTTACTTTCCAAAACGTAGACAATAGGCCTTGAAATAATTTAACAACTCGGGGCGCCTGGGTGGCTCAGTCGGTTAAGCGGCCAACTTCGGCTCAGGTCATGATCTCGCAATCCGTGAGTTCGAGCGCCGCGTCGGGGTCTGTGCTGATGGCTCAGAGCCTGGAGCCTGCTTCAGATTCTGTATCTCCTTCTCTCTCTGACCCTCCCCCGTTCATGCTCTGTCTCTCTCTGTCTCAAAAATAAATAAACGTTAAAAAAATAATAATAATTTAACAACAGATCCGTTTTGTTTTGTTTTGTTTCGTTTTGCTTTGTTTTCCTTGTGAAATCTAGCCACTTCACTGATGATTTGTGACCAGAAGAATCTTCACATCTGACAGCACCAACAATACATTCACATACGATGTCCTAAATGCTAATTTCTGTAGGGAATATGATGAAGGCATTGATCACACTGAACAGCTTCCTTTCTTATCTGACGGAAGCATAAAGTGTCTCCTTTAAGAAAGGCTCTGTATTAAGTAGGACGAAGCCAGCACTCTCCAGCAGACAGCACTTACCAGCATGGAACCAGCCTCATCCTGCTGTGAACATATTCAGAGCAGCCTCACGAAAGTCCCAGGACTGCTGGGCTGGCAGCTGCTCACTAGCCATGAAGTCCCTGTCCTGATAAAGCACCCTGTTTTCGATTTTCCACGCAACCTTTTTATAGGATGGGGCTCCGTTGCCATGAGGGCTCATCGCCAGGAAGGGATTGATTAAGCAGACAGCTATAAACATAAATAGCACCGAGTTAAGTGGACGCATCATACGTGCCGAATAACAATCCCGTCTATCGTAGAGCAGGGACAGTTCAATTACAAATAAATGCAATCATGGCCACTGGGCCTGAACCATGCGGATTAACCGGAAAACTCGTCCTAAAGCTGTAAAGCGAGAAGTCCGTGTGTTAGGATGCTTAGAACAAGATGTCTTAATTTTAAAACACACTTCATCACACACTGTAACCCTGAAGAACGGTTAAATTGTAGTCCTAACTACTTTGTGATACCTTCCTCAGAGAGACGACAGAAAATTTTGTAAATTTGGTCAGAGATTCAATGTAAGTCGAGAAATGGAAAGATCATGGAGCTGGAAGTCAAGAGACAATGATTCCTAAGTGTTCCAGTGATTACCCCTGGATGATGGGGGGCAAGTCACTTATATGTAAAATGGAGGGAATAGTTGCTCTAAATCATTATTTCAGAATTGTTGAGAGCACACGGCATAGTACGTGTAGATGCCCTTTATATATTGTAAAAAGTTATAAAAAAGGTTAGGCGTTAACATACAACTACAAGATGACCCCTTTTGTTTTGTTTAATGTTTTATTTATTTTTGAGACAGAGAGAGACACAGCATGAACAGGGGAGGGGCAGAGAGAGAGGGAGACACAGAATCGGAAGCAAGCTCCAGGCTCTGAGCCATCAGCCCAGAACCCGACGCGGGGCTCGAACTTGTGGACTGAGAGATCGTGACCCGAGCTGAAGTCGGACGCTTAACCGACTGAGCCACCCAGGCGCCCCAAGATGACCCCTTTTGAATAACCTGTATTAGTATTTCTGGGACAACTTCTACAATTAATACATCAGACGAAACAAACATTTCAAGTGGTTCAATTTCAGAAGCTAAAAAATATCACTTCGTCATATATAACATACACTTCTTATTTTTAAATAAAGCTTCCTTCTAGCTTTCATCTACAAAATCCTCATATCTCGCTTGCTTCATGTGCATATAACCCTGTGTTTATAATGCCTATATTTCAGGACCCAGACTGTATAGCCATCTCTTATTTTCACTAATTTTCCTTAAAAGATTCTCTTTAAAAATCTGAACTGTTACATGCTGTCTTTTTGTCTCCGCATAATACTTAACCCTCCTGATTTATAACCTACAAACATATCTAAACATATATTTTTCTTTTTATAACTCTGCCTATATTTACCAAGATTTCCAGAATGTCCTAGCTAGCTTGGGCATTTTTGTAATAAGCTTCTATGAGAGGGATCATCGTAAATCTCTGTGTCTCCCTCTGTCTCTCTCTCATACACACACACACACACACACACACACACACAGAGCAATGAATGTGATCCTTTTCTCTTTCCAAAATACACAGTAGCAATGCTCTGTCTCTTAAGCTTGTTGTACACAAAGGACAACCCAGAAAATGTAATTTAATTTTTAAATTAAACCTTCATTTCTACTTAATTGTACATTACACCTTCCTCAGTGCTGAAAATTAATGAAAAAGAAGCAATTTCAAACGTGCTTAAAGGTCTTGCACTGCTCCAAAGTAGAACTCGTTTCCATAGCAACTGGCATACCACCCTCTATTTATTCCAAATAAATGACAAATCAAAAGTGCAGCTGTAATATCGGGGGTTTCTATTTCTCCTAACACAATACAAAGCTACAAATACCTCTACTAGAATGGTTACCATTTACAATAACCTAATAAGTGAAAACAGCATGCTTTCAAAACGTGGTCTGTGCTTGCCGTTTTCTATAGCGTGACGACTGTCACAATAACCTTGACTTCTGTTCTGTAAAATGCCCTTGGGTGTGGAACCAAAACGGAAGGCATTATTTTCATGATGTTAGATATTTTACACTGCAAATGAGATTTGTTTGTCTTAACCTACGAAACAAATCAAATTCCAAATTACATCATCTAATAGCTCCTGCTGCGAGATGTCGTCAACAGGATTATTGATTTGGAAACCCAACATCTGCAAAACGCTAACCTGATCTATTAGGCTAAACAAAGGGTGTAAGGCTCAGCTGGTCCTTTTTTGCTGCCTACATCACGCTCTTGGTTAAATGAGCCCCAGCCCAGGAGACAGGAAAAGAGGCTGGTGAGAGGCCATCAAGTTAGTCAGTGACCATCCGGGAGGGTGTCCATCCTGCCTACTGCAAAACCTGCACTCCCTTTACTCATTCACATCCAATCTTTCTCGGTTATGTTTATGTGCATGTGTGCGCATGCGTGTACACACACACACACACACACACACACACACACACACAGTCGTTCCCCAATGAACACCAGAAGCATGGCACTTGACAAAAAAAAAAAAAAAAAAAAAAAAATGTCTGTACCTTTCACATTTCAGCTTCTTTGTAAGTCTTCTCCTGAAATGTAAATGTTATGGAAAATTAAATATATTTTCAATAAGAGAAAATACAATCTTATATCAATGTCTTTTAAATGCTGAATATAATCTTATACCAATTTCTTTTAAAGGCTGACAACGTAAGTCAGAAATAGTGGTATTTTTATCCATCCTTTCATTTAAACACCGGCTTTAAAGATCTAGGTATCGGTCATCAGCGTAACTCTGAGGAGATTTTTTTGAGACCAGTCGTCAACAAAGATATTTTTGTTTACCAACTAGACGGTTAAAGTTACAAATTCGAACACACACACATGCATATGCGCCCCCACCCGTTTTGTTGCAGATCTTAACCTCTGTAAGAAAGATGAGGGGCCTCCAGGAAAACCAGAGGCCACGGTCTGTTGTCGCCTTCTGCTGCCTGTGTCAGCGTGAAGGCATTATGATCATTTCACCCACTGTTTGCCTCAAGACGTCTTTATGCATAGGAAGCAGAGGATGAATGGGGCTGCTTCACCATGAGCTGTTAATCTCTTTACGATGTTCAACGTCACTATTTTTCAACACCTCTACGTATTTTTGTCGCAGAAATAAATGCGGATGGTCAGGGGCAAACATGGTCCATGTTGAGATTTTTAGAGTCCCGAATATGCCAAAAGATATGGATTCCTCAATAAATAGAACACAACTTCTCTTCATGAAAATGGCTACGCTTCCCCAAAGCCAGCGCGAGATCTACTTAAACTCATACTTAGCAAGGTCTTAACAAAGATTTAGCAAAATATCAACTATACGCTCATCACTTTATTGCATATTGATGTATTGCTAACAATCATGGGTTGCTATTAATTCAAATAGCAACAGATAAATCAAGTTGCCATACAATTAGCTAAAAATTACAAAAGGACCCAATACCGTGCAGAGCAATTTTTTTTTTAAATTGACCGCATAGGCAGATTCAATAAAACACTGTGCAACTATTTGAATACATCAGATTTAATGAAAATGGATATAAAATTCTGGACGGGCTCCTTTTACAAGCTCAAAACTAAAATTTACCTTTGCGTTGTCTGTTGTTAAATGAATTAACGAAAACAAGATTAGAGAGGACACATTTAACGAACACAATAAAGGAGGTTTTCACATAATAAATGTAGCAAATTTTTTTGTGTAAAGGATTGACGCTGAGCAGGGCTTCAGTTTCGAGCCATCTAAAGCTGAGGCTTTCGAGTCAGAGAAGCCTTGGGTCTTGATTCTTGTTCCGGCACTAAGAGGTTTGGTTCGCCTGAGCAGTTATTTAACTTCTCACTATTAGCCCCCTCCTCTGTGACGATGGGCTAAGCAATCTGTCTTGCAGTGTTATTGTGAGATGTAAGTGAAGAAATTAAGTAAAGCATCTCAGCAGTGCCTAACACACAGTAGGACATTGATGAAGTTCTTTGCCTGCGATTCAGCTTCTTCTAATGCAACACTTAGCCTGGGGAAAATTGGAGAGCTAAGGAAATCTATTCTTCCTAATTATACACCAGCTCCCTTCCCCATCAACTGTCCTATTTCCTCCAAACTATCGCATCTTCAATGTGGGTTCTCTTGTCTCCTCAGCAAACTTGAGCTTTATGGGGTATGGAAGAAGAGAGATGTTATGGTGTTTAATAACTAATTTCCAACATTTAACTTTTGACAAAATTCATGTAATGCTCACGTGTATGGCGTGAAATACTAACCTCTCACTATACTCACTCTTAAATTAATTTTTATTTTTATCATGATTATGCAAGTACATGGTTTTAAAAATCATATAAATGACCGGCACCTGGGTGGCTCAGCGGGTTAAGCATCCAACTCTTGATTTCAGCTCTGGTCATGATCTCAGGTTCGTGGGTCTGAAGCCCACATCGGGCTCTGTGCTGACAACGCAGAGTCTGCTTGGGATTCTCTCTCTCTCTCACTCTCTCTCTCTCTCTCTCTCTCTCGCTGTCTCTCTCCCTCTTCTGTCTCTCACCTGCTTGTGTGCGCACATGCGCACATACTCTGTCTCTCTCTCCATCTCTCTCTCTCTCAAACTAAAATAAATGAAGGAGGATATGACAAAAACAACAGACTTTGCCATTCATATATGCATCTTCCTGCTTACGCACCACAGGCAATGATTTTTAGCTCTTTACTCCATCTAGTTAATGTCCTGTTCTTCACTAAGACACTTACACTGCTATTTTTTCTTAAGATTTGATATCAATCTACTGATTCCCTACTATGGGCTATGAAGATTCAGATATCTTTATTCCCCATCCCAACTATATATTCACATATACACATCTCCAAAATAGTTTTACTGTAATTGTGGTGAATTTGGTATTAAGCACTTCTTATTTCCTTCTTATACAGCTTTTCATTTTCACTGAAATTGATATTTGCATCTTTTTTTCTTTGCCTATCTACTGTATCAAACACATTAACTAGCTGACTTCTCTCTTGGCAATACCTTTTCTCGAGCTCCCTTTCTTCCATTCTGGTTTGAAGGTTTGAACCTTTGAACCTACTGCTGCTTAGGCTAGATACACAGTTGCGGGAGCACGATAATCGCCATCTAAAAATACCCTGATTTTTCCTGCGCTGGATTCTTGGTATTTTCCCCTTTGTTGTTATGTTACAAGACTCCTTCCTGCTGGTAGACTCACTCTAGAGACTCTCCATACTGATGTGACAAATTAAGTGGCCGTGTTGGGAAAACATATTATGTCTGGGAACTGTGAGCAGATTCTAGAAGTATGGCAAGTTCCAGGTATTTAGGAAGTCTCCAATCAACAGACAGCCAGAAGCTAAGACTCCCAAATTACAAATTTTGTATTACAAGTACAAGTGAATGAATTCTGTCAATAAGAGGAGGGAGCTTAGAAGCAGACTCTTCCTCAGTCAAGCATACAGATACAAATGCAGCCCAACTAACCTCTTAATTGCAGTCATATTGGACCTTTAGCTAAATACCCAACCATGCCCCTGAAGGACTACTGATTCAGGACAAACACTGGCAGAGAATTATATGCATATGTTAAACAACTAAGTTTATTGTAATTTGTTAGCAGCATAGAAAATGGGCATTGTTGGGGCACCTGGGTGGCTCAGCCGGTTAAGTGACCGACTTTGGCTCAGGTCATCATCTTGTAGTCCGTGAGTTCGAGCCCCGCGCTGGGCTCTGTGTTGACAGCTCAGACCCCGGAGCCTGCTTTGGATTCTGTGTCTCCCTCTCTCTCTGCCCCTCCCTGATCACATTCTGTCCCCCACTCTCTCTCTCAAAAATAAACATTTAAAAAAAGAAGAAGAAAGAAAAAGAACATGGGCATTGTTTTTCTTGTCTAGATCTCTTTTCTTATTTTTTCATTTTGATTTGTATGGAAATATTACCTGATCCTCAGTTATCTCCTTTTATTTAGTCATTCCCCACCCCCTCCAAGTGACTGGGATTTTACAGGTATGTTTTTTGTTTCATGGCTCTGGCATAATTTTCTCACTAACTGGTATTTCCCTGGGGCAGGGCATATGGCTCTGTCCAGGAAAACATTGTTGGTTTCCTCAATCAGAATATATGACACTAGCTTCTTCTCTCTATTTTAAGGTTAATTGTAGTGATAACAACATAAAGTATCAGTGCTATATTAAAGCACCAAAATTCTTCTCGGTAGGATGCCCGAAGCAAGTGCTTTAGGGTATACAATATCAAGTGTGCATTCTAATCAACACATCTTAAATATTAGCTAAATCTTTCACCTTAAGAACTGTATTAGGCAGTATTTGATAGACTTCAGCAGCAAATGAATCCTAAAATTTAAGGAGCTTAATACTACAAAAGTTTAACTCTCAAGCACATATTATCTGATGTACATAAGATGAGATGATGGTTGGTTTCGCTCTGTGTGAAGATTCTGGGTCCGAGCTACTTTTGTTGAGTTAGGTCATGGTCACCATTTCAATATGTGGTTTCCATGATCAACGGCCAAAGGGGAAATGAAAAATAGAAGAGGTGTACAGAATCTTAATGGGCTTTCAACCAGAAGTAAGACCCACATTTCATTGTCAGACTCGGCTATGTGGCTACAGTCTGACTACAAGGGAGGATGTGATCTGATAAAGGAATACCTAAGTATTTATTGAGTACTACTTATCCTGGAAATAAAAGCATTGTTTACCTCTAAAAACAACTGTCTCCTAAATAGAAGAGGATAGATCTTAAGCATTTCGTTTTAAACATTATAATTAAAATAGTATTCGTTTAATTTTTAAAAGCCTGCCCAGTGGCATTGGAAAGGACACAAATATCAGGGGAAGAAACCTGGCAGCATATGTGACATCGAACTGAGTTTTGAGAAGTTTATCACTTTAGTAGTGAGGTTAAGTTATCCCTAGAGTGAAGTCGGCATATCCTAGCAAGATGAAAGCAAGCTTCAGAAAACTGAAAATGATTCCCACCCACCCCACCCCAACAAATTAATTCTGGGCTAGGAAAAGAAAACAAACATAATTAAAGGAATCCAGCAACAAAATATATAAAATTCACAATGCCTAGCATGCAATTAGAAATTTCCAGGCACAGAAAATTATAACCCAGAAGCTACCAAAAAAAAAAAAAAAAAAAAGAAAGAAAGAAAAAGAAAAAGAAACAGAACTAGAAGTAACAGAGAGGATGAATTAGAGAGGGAACTTAAGCTATTTTAAATCCTATAAATATGGTAAATAATGTAAAGGGAAACATGAATATGATATGAAGAGAGATATATATGAATTTTTCACATCTAGAGCTGTGAAAAATAACATATCTAAATGGAAAGTATTCTGAAAGGGAATAACAGAGGGGCGCCTGGGTGGCTCAGTCGGTTAAGCGGCCGACTTCACCTCAGGTCATGATCTCGCGCTCCGTGAGTTCGAGCCCCGCGTCGGGCTCTGTGCTGACAGCTCAGAGCCTGGAGCCTGTTTCAGATTCTGTGTCTCCCTCTCTCTGACCCTCCCCCGTTCATGCTCTGTCTCTCTCTGTCTCAAAAATAAATAAATGTTAAAAAAAAATAAAAAAAAAATGAAAGGGAATAACAGAAACTAGACAAAGCAAAAAACAAAAACAAAAACAAAAAAACAAAACAAAAAGGCAGCTATAAAATTGAAGAAATCATCCAAAATAAAGAATTAAAAAGAAAATTTGAAAAATTAAAATGAGCAAGACATAAGTGGCCTGTAGGAAATAATAAGCAATCTAACATATGTGTAATTCAAATCCCAGAAGAAGAGAGAGAGAGGGAAAATATGCACACACACGCACACACACAAAGGTGGGGGGGAGGGAGAAGAAATAATGGCTGATTTTCTTAAATTTTTATAAAACTTTGGGACCAATGGGTGTGAATTGGACCCAAGCAGCTCAAGAAACTCCAAGTTAGAGAAATAAACAGGAAATCCTACTAAGCCATATTGAAAGAACATTTCTTAAAATTATGTGCAAAGAGAAAAATCATAAAAATCGTCAGAGGTGGAGGGAAGATACTTTATAAATAGAGGAACAAAGATAAAAATGATAGCCAAATTCCTGTCAAAATTATCCAGGCCAGAAGACAATTGACCAGCATCTTTAAAGTACTGAAAAAAATATGCTCAAGCCAGAAGTATATATTTTATGAACATGTTTCATAAATGAAAATGAAAAACTTTCTGGATAAACGAAAGCTGAGTAAACTTGTGGCCAGAAGAACTGGGAAACAAGAAATGTTAAAGATAGTTCTTCCAATAGAAGGATAATTGTATCAGAAGCTAATTCGAACTTATTTAAAATAATAAAGAGATTCAGGAATAGAATGTATATTGGTAAATATAAAAGAGTTTTGTGGTGAGCTTAGCATAACACAGAGATGTTAAATCACTATATTGTACACCTGCAATGAACATAACAGGATATGTCAGCTGTTTTAATTTGAAAATTCTATTTTAAATAGAAAATTAAAAACTAAATAAACAAAAGGGATTTGTGTTTGCTTTCATTTCTTAACTTATTGGAAAGAACATTGACTATTTAAAGGAAAATAATAAATAATAAAAAAATGGTGGGGTTTATAACATTTCAAAATAAAATAGATGACAGCTGTAACAAAAATGAGGAAATGTCTACAAGGAAAGTATATTTTAGTAATATTATTACACTGTGTTGTACATATATTATTAGGGTAGATTGTATATGGTAAGCCCTAAAGCAATCACTGAGAGAACAAAGCAAAGAGGTATAGATATAAGCTAGTAGCAGGGAGAAAATGAAATTCAGAAAGCATTCAATTGATCCCAAATGTGGCAGAAAAATGGAAGAAAGGGAACAAAGTAAGATTTATACGCATAGAAAACAAATAGCAAGATGATAGAATTAGATCCAACCACATTGGTAATTGTGTTAAATATAGACTAAACACTCCAATTAATAGGCAAAGTTTGTCAGATGGGATCTTTTTAGAGCTAGAGTAAAATATATGCTATCTATATGACCTCATTTTATACATAAAGGTGTGGGGATAGTAGAGTTAAAGAATAGAAAAAGTCAGACACTAATCAGAGAAAGCTTGGAGGACTTAAGTAATATCAGATAAAGTAAACCTTAGAACAAGGAATATTACCAGGGACCAAGAAAAGCATTTCATACAGATAAAATGGTTGATTCATCAAGAAGAGTTAATAATCCTAAAAATATGTGTTTAATAAAAAAACATGCTTCAAAACATATAAAGCAAAAATGTCTCAACTAAAAGAAGAAATAAACAATGACTCGGAGATTTTTAACCCTTCTCCCTCCGTTACTGACAGGACAGACTAAAATCAGTAAAGGTACGGTAATGGCTTTGTAATGTGTCAGTTTCCAGAGCTGGACCTCATTTTCCAATATCCCCTTACTTGCATGTTTCCAGTTCCTATGGGCCACCTAGCAGGCTGTGGGAATAATTGGAGAATGGAAGGGAAGCCACGGCTGGTTTGAAGCCCACACACCATTACTCCTCATCCGCTACCTCCTTCACTGGCATGAGGCACCGTGTGCACCTGCAAATCCTGCACCTTTTCCTGGACCCTCCTTCAGCTTCTCTAACTCGTGGACCAGGGGCGTTGTAAGTCTGTGAGGAAGATGATCCGCTTCTGCAAAACACGATCTAAACTAAGATCAGAGAGAACAAGAGCTAGTCTGTCCTTGTGGATTTCCACTACATGTTGGTGGGTTGTACCTGCCTCGATGTTTCCCACTTGAAATTCTTCCTCTCTCACTGATGCCCTTCCCAGTGAACTTCTAGTCCCAACATCAGACGTGGAGACAACAGCTTTACAGAGACTGCTTAACCAGGTCTCTCCATTGTGTAAGGTGAATTTTCTGGAACAAATCAATTTATCTATTATCTATCTATTATCTATCTATCTATCTATCTATCTATCATCTATTTATCATCTATCTATCATCTGTCTATCTATCTATCTATCTATCCATCCATCTCCTAATGATTTTGCTTTTCTGGTTAAACTCTGAGATAGTTATAGAAGACTTACATATTATCAACCAATTTGTCCTAATTAACATTTACGAAATACTTAACAGCAACAAAAAACACAGACTTTCCAATATTCACCAAGACAGCTCTACTGGAGTCCATAACATAGATTTCAATATATTCTAAAAGATTAAAATCATGGCAGATGTATTTTTCTGGGTGAACGCACGCAGGTGCGTGTGCATACACACACACACACACACACACACACACACACAGGCCAGAATTGAACTAGAGATCAGTAACAGAGATAACTGGAAAATCAGTAACTATTTACAAGTTAAGCAAAACACTTTGCAGTAAGGTTGTGAGATAAAATACATGACACTCTGTTAAATGTGAATTTCAGATCTTCGATGAGTTTTTTTAGTGTAAATAGCACTCAAATATTGCCTGGCACATAAAAATCATTAATCTGAAATTCAATCTGGATATCTGCGTTTTAAGTTTTCTAAAAAAGGCAACCCTACTTCTTGATCATTTGTGAATCAAAAAAGAAATCCAAAAGGGCACTGATAACAACTATTTTGAATTCTATGGACACGAGAATACAACATATCAGAAATTGTGAGATGCAACAAAATGTTGACTGCAGATAAGTTTGCTGCTACCACGTGCTCATATGTATTAAAAATAAAACTCTGAAATTAATTCTAAGATTCCATACCAAAAACTGGAAAAAAATGGAAAAAGTAGATGAAAGCCCAGGTAAGCAGAGGCGAATAAAGAGCAAAATATCAGTGAATTAGAAAGCCATCAAGTGATAAAGAAAAAATTATAAACCATAAATCTGCCTCTGAAAAGATCAATAAAATTGATAAATCTCAGCTATCTGTTAAGAAAAGAGACAAAATGCCAATTAGCAATACCAAGAATAAAAGAGGGGACATCATTATGGATCCTGTAGACATTAAAAGGACAATAAAGAAATACTACAAATAATTTAAAGTATAGCATTAGCAACTTAGGATGAAATAGGCAAAATCCTTGAAGCCACAACCAACGAACTCTCACTCATCAAAAGATAGTCTATATAGCACTATGTCTAATAAAGGAACTGAATTCACAATTAGAAAACTTTCCCCCAACAGAAACTCCAGATCCAGATGGCTTTCTTGTGCATTCTACCATTCAGTTAAGGAATAAACATTGTCAGTCTTCTAGAAAGTCTTCTGTAAAATAGAAGGGAATACTTTACAATTCACTTTATGAAGCCAAAATGACACTAGCATCAAAATGAGAATGCCATTGAAAGAAAAGAAAAAAACAGATACCAATACCCCATATAAGCAGAGGTAAAAAAATAATTGTAAACAAGCCTTATGAAATATAATCGGTAATATGTGTACATAATAATACATTATGACCAATTGGGCTTTAGTGTCAGAAGTGATAAGTTGGTATTACATTAACAATCAATCAGTGTAGGGGTGTCTGGGTGGCTCAGTAGGTTGAGTGTCTGACTTCGGTTCAGGTCATGATCTCATGGTTCATGAGTTCAAGCCTCGCATCAAGCTATGTGCTCACAGCTCAGAGCCTGGAACCTGCTTCAAATTCTTTGTCTCCCCCTCTCTCTCTACCCCTCCCCTGCTCATGCTCTGTCTCTCTAACTCTATGAAGAATAAATAATAAGCATTAAAAATTAAAAAAAAATCAGTGTAATTCCAAATCAGATCATAAGGCTACAAAATAAATTAAAAATCACACATGATCAACCCAATAAATGCAAAAAAAAAAAAAACTCTTTGAAAAAAAAATCAACAATCATTTATAATTAAAAAGGAAAACTCTTAGCAAAGGAGAAATAGAAGAAAACCTCCTTGACCTGATAAAGAACATCTATGCAAACTTGCAATGACATCACTTTCGTGAAATAGAAAAGGCTTTCCCTTAAGATCCAGGACAAAGTAATGATGTCCATTATCATCACTTCTTATAAGTAAAGAAATTAGGACACCACTCAGATTGGGTCAGGGCACACCCTGATGCCCTCATTTTCATTTAATTACCTCTTTTAAGGCCCTACCTACAAACATAATCATATTGTGAAGTCCTGGGAATTCGATCTTTCACATATGAATTTTGGGAGACACTATTCAGTCCATAAAAGCCATATTTTTAAAAATTCACCTCAAGTTCATCTCAAAATGAATCACAGAGCTAAATTTAAAAACTAACAATAAAATGCATAGATGAAAATAGAAGAAACTGTTCATTACATTAGATTAAACAAAGGTAAAGACACAAATAGCGTTATTCATAAAATAAAAAAGATAATAAATTTTAATTCTTTGAAAATCAGTATTAATAGAAAAGGCAAACCACAGACAGGAGCAAATATATCTAGAAGTGTAATCTGATAGGGGCGCCTGGATGGCTCAGTCCGTTAAGTGTCTGACTCTTGGTTTTGGCTCAGGTCATGATCTCATGGTTTGTGAGTTCGAGCCCAGCATGGGGCTCTGCCTTGACAGTGTGGAGCCTGCTTGGGATTTTCCCTCTCCCTCTCTCTCTGCCCCTCCCCCACCTGCACGCTCTCTCTCTCTCTCTCTCTCTCTCTCTCTCTCACACACACACACATACAAATAAAAAAAATTAAAAATATTCAGTAAAAGATTTAAAAGTGTAATCTGATAAAGGACTCGTATCCAGAATATTGAAAAAAAACATTGACAATGCAAAATTAAGAATAAAACCAGCCCAGTTAAAAATGGGTACCAGGTTTGATCAGACACTTCATTAAAGAATGTATACGAACTGTCAAGATGTACATAAAAAGATGCTCACCACTAGCACTGTTAGGAAAACGCAAATTAAAACATCAACAAGGTATGCATCAACCAGAATGGCTTAAAATTAAAAAGAGTGACAATCACAGATGTTGGCAAGAATGTGCAATAAATGGAACATCCATGCCTTGCTGGTGAGAATACATACGACTTACTTTAGGGGGCACTTCAGTGGTTCAGTCGGTTAAGCATCCAACTCTTGGTTTTGGTTTAGGTCATGATCTCGTGGCTTTGTGGGTTTGGGCCCCGCATTGCATGGGGCTCTGTGCTGACAGTCCAGAGGCTGCATGGGATTCTGTCTCTCTCTCTATCTCTCTGCCTCTCCCCAACTTGCTCTGTCTTTCACTCTCTCAAAATATATAATATTTTTTTTTTTAAAAAAGAAAACATTTAACAGGTTTCTTCTAAAGTTGAAGATTTGGGGTGCCTGGGTGGCTCAGTCGGTTGAGCGTCTGACTTTGGCCCAGGTCTGACTTTGGCTCTGCCCCCCCCACATTAGGCTCTGTGCTGACAGCTCAGAGCCTGGACCCTGCTTCGGATTCTGTATTTCCCTCTCTCTGACCCTCCCCACTAGCTTTCTCTCTCCGCCCCCCTTCTCTGTCACATAAACATTATTTTTTAATAAAAAAATAATAAAAAAAATTAAGATGAAGATTTTGCTACCCAGCACCCAGCAAACACACTCCTAGAACTGACTTAGGAAAAATGTGTGCAACCTGTCCGCAAAAAGACTTCTACCTGAACGTCCATAGAAAATTTACTTATAATTGTTACAATTAGAAGCAAACCAAATGTCCATCCACTAGTGAATGGATTAGCAAATAATGGCATATTCACACAGGGAAATATTGCCTTGCCAGAAAAAGGAATCTACCAAATTAGAGATGAATCTCAAAAGAATTTTTTTCTTTTTTAATTTTTTTAATGTTTATTTTTGCGAGAGAGAGAGAGAGAGAGAGAGATAGCACGAGTGGGGGAGGGGCAGAGAGAAAGGGAGACACAGAATCTGAAGCAGGCTCCAGGCTCTGAGCTGTCAGCACAGAGCCCCACTCCGGGCTCGAATTCACGCTCACGGACTGTAGGATCATGACCTGAGCCTAAGTAGGGACGTTTAACTAGCAGAGCCACCCAGGTACCTCCACAAAAGAATTTTCCCAAGTTAAAGAAGACAGACACAAAACACTGCGTACTTTACGAGTCCATTAAACTCAATTCTAGAAAAGGTGAAAATATAGTGACAACAGGAGGCACAGATCACAGAAGAAATTGTAAAGGGGCTGATGGAAACTCTTGGGACTGATGGAAATACTGTATCCTTTAATAGACGTCGTGGGCACGGGACTATAGACATTTGTCAATACTCATCAAATTTTACATAAAACCATTGACTTTTTGGGTCCACCTTGAAGGATAGGCAAGTTTTACAATTTTTCCCCCTTTCTAAAAGCTCATCCTTGGGGCACTTGGGTGGCTCAGTCGGCTAACTGCATCGCACAGGGCTCTGCTTGAGATTCTCCCAACCCCCCTCTCTCTGCCCCCTGCCCTGCTCACTCTCTCGCCCTCTTTCTCTCTCAAAGGAAATAACTAAACAAAAAAAAATTAAAAGCTCATCCCTGTATATGGAGACCCATGCAACAGAGTAACCATAGAGCTGAGTGCTCTAAGCACATTGGCTCCCAGAGTAGCAAGTAGACAAGAAATGGGTTTACATCCAGTTTGCCATGGTGCCAACATCGGAGAGAGAAGTACTTTATCTTGAGGGCATCACAGAGCGAGGCAACTCAGAGAATCCTGGAGAGGAGACCGCTCGAGGCCAACTCCCCGAGCCCTCCAACAAAGAGAACGATAATAAATGGAAGGTGTTTGGAAGGGGTGAGCCCCCGAATCACACCCGGCAGAGTGAAGAAAGAAGTATTCCACCACCTGCAACTCCATTTCTCTCAGGCTGATGTAACCTTGGAAACAAATCAATTCAATGACATGCACTGATATTTTTGAAATCATGAAATGGGAATGTTGCTCAATGCTGAGAACGTAAGCTAATTACATAAAAGCTAGTTGAATCAGTGCAGCGGCCATCACAGAAGAGTGAAGCCCTCGGCGAAAAACATGTCATATACCCAACAGGCGCTGTGTCTCGGAAGGAAAAAGATTTCACACCTCAATTGCTCTGAATAAATACTTCAGGGGAGCTATTGCATCGTCAGCCGGTGACTGATGCAATCCGGGTTTTTTCCTGACCTTTTTAAGTGGGTTGATATCCGGTTTTCTTTGACCTTTTAATTAGCATGCAGAGCTGTCCTAAGCATAAAATTCTGTACCTATACTGTACAATAATTGTTAAAATTTTAAGGCATTTCATGGAGAATACACAATGAGGCATTTACCATGCTATCATATATACATATATATATATATATATATATATATATATATATATATGGTAAGTAATTATTTACATATAGAGATGATAAGTAAAGATGAATTTTTGTTAAACATACAAATTCACTCAATATTTTTATCCGAGAAAGAATAAAACAAATCTGATGCTTAAAAATTATTAACTCTAGGGGCACCTGGGTGGCACAGTCGGTTAAGCAGCTGACTCTTGGTTTTGGTTTAGGTCATGATCTTGCAGGTGGTGAGTTCAAGCCCTGCTTCAGGCTCTGTGCTGACAGCGTGCAGCCTCCTTGAGACTCTCTCTCTCTCCCTTTCTGCCCCTTCCCGACTTGCTCACTCTCTCTCTCTCTCTCAAAACAAATAAATAGACATTTAAAAATAAACAAATAAAAATAAATTAAAAAATTACTAACTCGACCAGCTTCTTAATCTAGTGTCCTCAAATCCCTTAAAATAGGTTGGAAATCTATGTACGAGATACATTTATTTTGAGTTAAAAACGTTGATGAATTTAATTTGTCTTGAAGGAGTTTGTGACTTAAAACTTTGAGGATCACTGTGCCAAACAATTGGCGTTTGCCGATAACGAAATGAGAAACTGCTTAAAATCTCATTTTTAGTTGTATCAATCCACATTTTGTGCCGTGGTGCTAAAGTTGGGACATTAGCTAGTCACGATACTCAGGGATTGGATGCCACAACCATCCGTTTTACGGATGAGACCCTGAGCACTTACTTGGCTTGCCTCAACTAGCAAATGTCACAGTGACAGTGTTAGAGCCAGGACTCAAACCCAGCCAGTCTTGTCCTACAGGCTGCTTCAAATCGCCACATTAAGTTGTCTTTGCAAATCCATATGCTTTGAAAGTGACATCAAATTTTTCAATCAATTTGGTCATGAAAATGCAATGTACTTGGGTTAATGTGGTAATAGGTATTATCACTTGTACTCAGAGGCATTTTCAGCTTCAGTAATGAACTTTGATGTTGAAGAATTTTAATACCTATTTACATTGACTTTTGAACATACCTTGTGTTAAGAAAAATGAAATGGAGTGATTTGTGGTGTGGCCCTTCTACTGCTGTGCGTAGCCATGAGGATAACATAGATGTGCATTTTTGCTTTTTATTGTACGTAATAAGTTACACATTTGAAACTAGGTTAATGACTATGTGGGTCCATTTACAGCTTTTTCTGAATGCGTCTTTTTTAGATTAATATGTTATTTTTCATTTGATTCCTAAGAGCTAAATTATTTCATTTTCTTTACATACAACTTAGATAATGACGATATCCTTGAATTAGTGATAGGATTAGTCAGCTGTCTTACAGCTGCAAATCTCATTATATACAATGAGCAAAGCTTCGGGCATCAAACTGGTTTCCTATGGCTCAATATACTCTTAGAACAGAAGCTGAAAAATTCCTTCTTTTATTAAAGTTGTTTCCTATGTGAATTATCTAGTTATAGAATGGTAATGCAGTACGTAACTAAGAGATTTTTTTTCCAGTTCCTACATAAAAAATATAAAGGATTTTTGCTTTAAGTTTCATTGCCTGAAATATGAAATATAATATCTTGGGGGTTTCCTGTGTTTGAGACATCGTAGAAACCAATTCCTTAAAACTGAGTAAGACTCACTATTCTATAGAGTTGGAACTTATAGGGCATTTGGAATTAGTCACCAAATTCTCAAGAAATCTCCGCTTTAAAATTTGAGTTCACTAATTGAAGGAAATATGTATGTTTTTTTTTTTTTATTCAAGAAGTAAGAATCTTTTAAAGTAATGTTAAAGATACCCTCATGCAATCTAAAATCTGAAAAATTATGGTGCCTTAATTTACAAAACTATAGAAATTGAAGAGGCATGGGAGAACCCTTATAAATTTCCAAACTAGTCCAGGGTCTGGAAATTGACACTAAGTGTGTGTGTGTGTGTGTGTGTGTGTGTGTGTGTGTGTATGTGTGTGTGTGTAATCCTAATAGATACAGTGTAACACATTTTCCTTTTCTTATGAATATGATTTATTGTCAAATTGGCTCACAAACAACACCTTGTGCTCATCCCAACAAGTGCCTTCCTCAGTGCCCATTACCCATTTTCCCTTCTGCCCCACTCCACCATCCACCCTGTTTGTTGTCTGTATTTAAGAGTCTCCTGTGGTTTGCCTCCCTCCCTCTGCGTTTGTAACTATTTTTTTCCCCTTCCCTCCCCCCCATGGTCTTCTGTTAAGTTTCTCAAGATACTACTTGGCAATGAGACAAAATGGAATCATGCCATTTGTAGCAACGTGGATGGAACTGGAA
The DNA here is from genome assembly GCF_018350215.1 of Panthera leo. Lineage (NCBI taxonomy): Eukaryota > Metazoa > Chordata > Mammalia > Carnivora > Felidae > Panthera > Panthera leo. The sequence goes on from NC_056679.1 coordinate 224,492,555, forward strand.
GGTATTATGCTGAATGAAATAAGTCAGTCAGAGAAAGGCAGATATCATATGTTTTCACTCATCTGTGGATCTTGAGAAACTTTACAGTGTTACCTCTTCAAAAGGAAACAACACACTATAAATATATATACATTTTGTTATTTTTTAAGAACCATTGACCTGGAGTCTAGTCCTTTCATTGTATAGATAAAAAACACTAGTCCAAAATAATTAAATGAACCTAATGAACAAAGAACCTTCTTCCCCAGAAATTCCCAGTTCCTTGTATATAGTGTTAACTACAGAATTAAAGCAATTTCTCATTGGCATATTTTTAATCTCTAGATATATTATTTGGACTCACACTTTCTGTAGGATTCTGCATTTTGTTATGTTTGATCCCACAAGTAATCCTAGTCTTGTATGACTGAATCTGTGAACTCTTTAAATATTTTTACTGTGAAGAAAATATTATAACTATATCAATTGCATGAAGCATCATTCATTTAGTTTTTCCTGGATTTGATACTTTGAAAAGTGACAGAAGGAAGTTTTATTTAGCACAGAATAAAATTGCCAATTGGAAAAAAAAATCAAAATTCTTTGACATCTTAGAAGTTTAAATCAATCCTGAAAATCCAAACTGCTTTCCACAGTCTCAGCCAATACCAAGAGGCTTCTTAGATAGAGTGAGGAAGTAACCGTGTCATCTGAGTCTCGTTTCGTCTCATCTTATTAGATCTCACTAGCTATACACTTTAGCATTGGGAAATTTTCATGTGTAACCACCTAATTCCTGTTTCTTTCAAGTGTTATACCATATTACAGTATGTATACAAACTTTAAACCGGTTTTACGATATTAAAAAATGTTACGCCTAATGAAGAATTGAATACAGTGGAGAACCCATCACATAAGAATATTGCCCTCACTGCAGTAGGAAAGAATTTGTAAGATTTATGGGGAAGAGTTTGGAAAACACCTCAACTCTACATCACGGCACATAAAGCGCATCAGTAACTTGGAACGGACTCTTCTCCCTTCCAAATTCCGGTCCCTCCAACTTTCTTCTACATTCTGTATTTCAGTCTCTAGTTGTTTGTTACATTGCCCATAGTGTCTCACGTTCTTGCTATTGGCATGATACTGCGTCTACCATACCGTGCATTGGTATTTTTTTATTGGCCATTCTTCCCGTTAGACACAGATCTCCTTACATTCAAAGGCTCAACTTTCTTTTCCTCTTCCTGCCCACACGTTGGGTTACAGGAAAGCGACCGCCATAAAGTAGCTGTGTCATTATTTAGAAACCAAAGAAGCTAATAGCTGAACACCTAACACGCACGTTTTCAGTGATCACGGGATATACTGAAAGAAAGACGGAACTGAATTTGCAAGTCGTGATTCTGTTTTCGCTAACTTTGGGAACTTCAGTAGTCACATGACCCCTCTGAGTCTGTCTTATTAACTTGGGAGAGTTAACAAATATTCTGCCTGCAACATGGGGTTGTCGAGAGAATCACGTGAGAGAAAAGAAAGCAACGTTATGAAAATTGCAATCCACAGTAAACTTGTTTTTGTAATAATGGTTTAATGAATGACAAAGGCCTTCTGAACATGTGGAGTTCAGATTATAAACTTCTAAAACAAGGACTGAATCTTGTTTAATTGCTTAATATAATATTCAAAATGTATAGTTAATCAAACTTCATACTCATACACATGGAAAGAAACAATAGGAAACTATAGCCCACAGACATTAAAAAAATATATTTTTGGGGGGTGTCTGGGTGGCTCAGTTGGTTGGGCGACCGACTTCCGCTTGGGTCATGATCTTGCAGTTTGTGAGTTCGAGCCCCACGTCGGGCTCTGTGCTGACAGCTCACAGTGTGGACCCTGCTTGGGATTCTGTGTCTCTGCCCCTACCCCCCCCCTTTCTCTCTCAAAAATAAAGAAACATTAAAAAAGAAACATTCAACCTTATTGTCCTATTGAATTTTCATCATAAAAATTCTTGCTTATCTAGCCAAATGGACTAGATACTTTGAAGCAATCTGGTAAATACATCGGAAAATTACTTGGAGTGTATAAGTTTAATTTGTTCTTGGATGACTCTATTTCCAACAAAAATAATATTAATGAGACATGACCTACAAGTGAGATTGTTTTACATTTAAAAGAAAATATTTAAGAAAGAAAACTCTGTTCTCCAAATAGATGTTCTTGTGACTGCAGAAATCTGAACTCGGCGCCTGGAAAGTTTAATAGAATCCTATAATGCTGTTAATCTTCTGAAACCAGAAATAGTGAGCATTTATTACCCAAGAGTCAGTTGTAAAACTTTCAATGCGTTGCCAGGCAAGTCAAATATTAAAAAAAGAAATTGCTGGAAATAGCTTTCAGATTCCATGGCTATTCCTCTTAAAATGTGTTTTAAAGCATAATTACTTTGTCAGTGTAATTTTTATCTTAAATTAATATATGATTTTTCCATATATTATTCTACTTATATTTCTACTTAAGTGCAAATAAATAGCTCCACCTTAATTTAAATGTAATTTCTGGGGCCCCTGAGTGGCTTAGTCAGCTTAGTCAGTTAGTGTCTGAGTCTTGATCTCGGCTCAGGTCGTGAAATCAAGCCCCCACGTCGGGCTCTGCACTGACAGTGCAGAGCCTGTTTGGGATTCTCTCTCTCTCTCTCTCTCTCTCTCTCTCTCTCTCCACCCTGATCCCGCTTACACACTCTCTCTCAAAAAAAAAAAAAAAACAACAAACTTATAGCTAACTAACTAAATAAATAAATGTAGTTTCTATTTTGATAGGGATTCTGTTATTTTTCTTAAGATGTAGTCACATATTTATCCAATCCACAACATAGCCTATATACTTAGTGCCAAGCACTGTACTGAGTAATAGGAAAACATACCCCTGCCCTTGGAAAGATAAGTGGGGGAAAATATAGTCTAGAGGTGCCAATGTTAAACTAAGATATTTCATTTGGACACTCTCAACTGCTATAAAATATTACAGCATTTTATGGGTTTTAACATCCTGGGAATAGTATTCTTAATAAGCCATCATTTCCTCCTATTTTGCATCCTCAAAATCTTTTTTTCAGTTTTTGACGATCCCCAACCCTACTCCCATATGCAGTCAACAAAAAAAATCAAGAGTAAAATGGTTAAACAAGTAATCCCTGGCACTACCAAGGAACTGTTTTATGATATTACACGGGCATCATCATGAATCCAAAATACTTAACAAATGAAATAAGAAGCTTAAGATTATCAACTATTTTTCTATATGATCTACATTATATATATATATGAATATAGTCATCGTTTTAAACCTAGCTACGTAGCTATGGAGACAGAATTATCTGAGTACAAATAAATATAATATTTGTTTCATGAAAAAGAAGAATCCATAAAAAGTTTGTGTAATATAAATTCTCTAGAGAGACCCATGTAGATGTTAGAAATGTCATTCTGAGCGTTACATGTCCATAATATATTTTCATCCCCAGACTGCTTAATTAAATGGTATTGTGATATGCCACAGTAACTAAAGAGAAATGAGTAATTCCAGAATTCACTTAAACTCTTTAGTTAGAAAGCATAACAATGTAAAAAAAGCTTAGGAACTAAAAGCGCAATGCTCAGAACCAAATTGTCGTCTATTTCCAAAATTAAGAAATATCATATTTGGTTTTCCCGTGACCTCATCGTGTCTTCTAGTTCATTAAACACTGACATTCTCTTCCTAACCGCGTCAATCTCCAAACATCACGTATTTTGTTATAATGAAGAAGCCGATGAGAATCGAGTGTAAAGATAGAGGTTAGGACTGGGACATGGACAAACAAAGGAAAAAAAGAAAGAAAATAGAAACTGCTGAATTTCCTTATTAACGTAGGATGATTCTGATAAACATGCATTCTTTGTAAATGGCTCGAGGAAACCGAATTCTTTATGTTTTCTCAGTACCAGAGGAACCTCTGAGCATTTGGCCACAGTTTCACAGGACAGAGGCGCCCAACACGACCGTAGCATCCTGCTCAGCAATCAGACTGCTCGAGTTTGAATCCAGTCTGATAGCTTACCCGAGGGGTGGCTTCACATGGTGGTGCCCAAGCTTCTTCACGGAGAGGAAGAAAATGTGGTAGACTGCGTTTCCACTCACCTTCCTTCAACGCCTCTCCTTTTGGTCCCCTTTCTTGTAGGAGGATTACACATTTCCAACCTGTTGAACTCAGCCATGGCCACAGGACCTCTTCTGACCAATGAAAGGAGCGTGGAAATGGCCTGAGGATCTTGCTCAAACTGAAGGATCAGAGGAGCAACATAAGGTTCACGGGAACCTGGTCCTCTATCGCAATGTCTGACCGTGTGTCGGAAAACACGGGAGTAGAGCCTTAGCAAGCCCACCTCGGATACATAGCATGAGAAACACCTCTGTTCATTCAGTCACTGAGCTGTTTCAGGTGTCCATTAGTGCACCTGTACCTCAACTACCTTGACTGAGGTGCGTATTCATTGGTGCCAGAAGATCAAATGAGACTGTGCATGGTAAGAACTCGGAAAGCATCTACTATGGTAAGAGCTCAATAAATGGTAGGGATTGCTAAGATCCTAGCCTACATCGGTTCCACGAATGAATCTTAAAACAACATTAAGAATGTATTTTAAAAGCCAAAGAATCCATGTTTGTGGCTGTTTGTTAAAATGATGCCCACATTCTCCGATCCATCATCTCTAATACTTTTCAGGCATCTTTCCTTTGTAAGAAATATTAATTCATCTGTCGTCCCTTTTCTTAGAGAATTCAAATCTGTGCTTGAGCTTTCTTTCACATGCAAAAGATATAATAGTACCTACTTCATAAGGTTGATATGAGGATTAAATGCGTTAACATATGTACCACACTTAGAGCAGTGACAGCACTTAGCTCCACGTAGTTATTGATATTTTAATTATTGTTAATGCTGTGACTCTCTGTATTTCCATATCACACTTCCCCGTGGATCACTACAGAGTTGCTAACCACAGGAACTGATTTCCTTCTGTACAAAGTAATTGAGATTTTATTTCTCTATTTAGCGAGAAAATAAGCAAGTATTTATTACGATCGTTACTTATAAATTTTACTTATAAATTTTCTTCAATTCTGGAAGCACCGTGGGAGGTAGGAGGAAAATTAAGAGGCTAAAGCCCACCAGCCAAGAGGTGGAGAGACAAATTGTTCCAGACAATAAATAGAGGTTTAGAATAATTAAGAAAAGAAGAACGGAAGAGAGGGAAGAATAAAAGAAGGAGGGAGAAAAAGCAAAGCGAAGCGAAGGGAAGAAGCAAAGAAAAGAAAAGGAAAGGAAAGAAAAGGAAAGGAAAGAAAAGGAAAGGAAAGAAAAGAGAAAAGAAGAGAGAAAAGAAAAGAAACTCTCTTAGAAACCTCCTGCATTGGGAGTTCAGAGAAGTAAGCACTTAAGTTAATCGATTTCTTATCCAAAACCAATTCATAGTGCTTAGTTTTTAAATGGCCTCTTCAGTTTATGTACCATTTATTTTTGTTTGACTTCATCAAAACAGAGACGTGATAATGAAAAGAAATGGAACCAGATAGGCAGAAGGTATGTCTGCAAACACCTAAAAGACAAACTTTATCACAGCAAAGAATCCTTGCTGGAAAGTAAGCATTATTACTTGATTGAGAGTTTATGGATGACTTGAAAATCTAGTTGAAGAAATTCTGACCTCAACCTGGTCGGAAGAGGAGTGATTGATAGTTTCAAGCGGGTGAGGCATAATAGCAAAGCAGCATAGTTAAGTGTGGCTAAAAACTGGGAGTGTGCAGGAAGCAAGAAATCCACAGAGGAAATAAAGTATGGATGATAATGGCCACAGTAGAAAAAAAGAGGTAAAAAGAGAGAGAAAAGGACAGGGCAAGCCTAAGAATCAAAACATCATGTAGACACTGATAGAAGCGAAAAAGAAGAAAAATTAAATTTGGCGTGAAATAAGTTGAATTTCTGATAAAATCTAAAATCTACTCAGAAATAGGATTAGACTTTATCTCAGAGTTTATGAAATCCAGTCGTCTGAAATTTGCTACTCATAAAATAAAACTTGTCTTACTCCTAGAAAAAATATATATCATATATATAATATACACTCTACATAACACATATATATATATATATTTAATGTTTATTTATTTTTGAGAGAGAAGAGTGCACGCAGGGGAGGGCCAGAGAGAGAGGGAGACCCAGAATCCCAAGCAGGCTCCAGGCTCTGAGCTGTCAGCACAGAGACTGATGTGGGACTCGAACCCCTGAACCAGGAGATCATGACCTGAGCCGAAGTTGGACATTCAACCAACTGATCCACCCAGGCGCCCCATGACATGTGTATATATTATATATTGTATCCATATTATACACACAGTGTGTGTATATATATATTATTCATATATTGTTACACTTGACTTCAGTCTTTATATAAATATCAATTATCCATTTCAATTCCACCTGGCAAAATGAATGGCCACTTTAACTCTTTACATTGGAGACCATTGTATAATAATAGTGTGTCTGTTTTTAATAAAAAAAAAAAAAAAACATGGGGTGCCCGGATGGCTCAGTCGGTTAAGCGTCCGACTTTGGCTCAGGTCATGATCTCACAGTTTGTGGGTTCAAGCCCCCTGTCGGCCCCTGTGCTGACAGCTCAGAGCCTGGAGCCTGTTTCAGATTCTGTGTTTCCCTCTCTCTCTGTCCCTCCCTTGTTCATGCTCTGTGTCTGTCTCAAAAATAAATAAACATTAAAAAAAAAAAAAAAAACCACATAGGGCCTCCTGGGTGGCTCAGTCAGTTAAGTCTCTGACTCCAGCTCAGGTCATGATCTGTGGTTCATGAATTTGAGGCCCTCGTTGGGCTTTCTGCTGTCAGCGTGGAGCCTCCTTCCGATCCTTTGTCTCCCTCTCTCTCTGCACCTCCCCTGTGCTCGTTCACTCTCTCTCTCTCTCTCTCTCTCTCTCTCTCAAAAATAAATAAATATTAAAATATAAACACATAGGCAATAGTTTTTTTAAAAATTCTAGTGCTTTTTTAGCTAATCCAGGATTCTTTTATTTTTAATGCCTTTAAAAAAAATTCTCTCTTGAAATACCAAAAACAAAACCAGATACTCTCTTCCCATTACTGTAAATAACTACAATTCCTTAAAACCAGATCCTTGGCAGAGAACTGTGATTAGCCTCAAAGCACTGTGGAAGGAATAAAGAGCTGGAGGGAGGTGGACTGATTATACAAAGGAATAACTACAGAAACTAGGTTGGTGGAAAATCCTATTTTTGACAATTTATAATATATTGTTTCAAAGAAGTAAAGTATTGCCTTTGCAAATTTTGCTGTTCCGTTTCTGTTTCTCGTGAAATATTGTTGCTTATTCTTTTCTCATTATATAGTTTCCATCCTTCGTAGGTAGGAGATTTCAAATGTTTCGGAAAAAAAAAAAAATCATGGATGGCAAAACCTTTCTAAAAGCTCTTCATGCTGTTTTATTTTTGAAGCTATTTTTAAAAATATTGAAATGAATGTGATACTTCATATAGCCAAGAAATGTGATAGCTGCTGAAGCATCCAAAACAATTTGTTGTTTTTATTGAAATCGTCAACCTCATAGTTGTTAACAAAATTAAATATTTTTTGGGGGATTCTTTATAGAGTTTAATAGGGATAGAGAGATAAACCATGGCAGAAATAATACTGTTAATTAGAGATATACTGGGTGCTGAAATCAGTCAACTAACATATTAGGTGATTGTATCTGTTCCTTAAAACCATACCAGTACGAACTCCTAAGTTCCTAGATGCCTCAGTAGTAATGGTTCTATAATAAACCTCTCCATTGCCGATATTAATAAACAAGCAGTTTGGGACAAAGAGTAAGAGCCAGAATATTGGTGTCATATTCCAAGTGCTCCTTAAACAGAATTTAAAATCTTGAAAAAAAAAAAAAAAAACAGAACAGCAAATAGCCACCAATTCTCAGGCATCAGAGAAACAGGCCAAAGAACATTATATATGAATATATACCAGTAAAGGAAATGTCACACGTTAGGAATGATAATTGTAAAGAATCAAGATGGCCAAGTGTCTCTATGGAGCTCTGATTCCACAATTTCTCCAATATTTTAAATAAAGTCTTGCTATGGGGCACCTGGGTGACATGGTCGGTTAAGCATCCAACTTTAGCTCAGGTCATGATCTCGTGGGTTCAAGCCCAAGTCAGGCTCTGTGCTGACAGCTCAGAGCCTGGAGCCCGCTTCACGCTCTGTGTCACCCTCTGTCTCTCTGCCTCTTCCCCCGCCCCTCTGCTTGCTCTCTGTCCCTCTCTGTCTCTAAAAAAAAAAATAAATAAATAAATAAAATAAAAACATAAAAAAAATAAAGTCTTATTAGGCTAGTGTTTATTTTTACTCCTAATGCTACTGTGTAACTCATGTGATTTCCCAAGCCACTGTCCCCTTATCTACAAAAAGTGCGGGGACAAGGGATGGCCATAAAACCTGACAGCGAGACATTGGCTTGGAATAGGGAAGGCAAACTTCTTTTGGTAGCTGCCCATGATGTCAAACTGGCAGAGTGCAATTGTAGATATGGGCAGCGAGCAGAGGTCAGCACGCCAGAGAAAGGAATCTGGATGTTTTGCAAATGAAGGAGAGAAAATAAACTAAACCAGGGAATTAAAGGGGCAAAACCAGCAGTGTGGGGGGCTAGTCATGACTGATGAAAACTAGGTTTTAACTGCCCGCTTTTTTGAAACATGGGGGAGAAAAGCATCCTGTGAAAAGGAACGTTCAGATACACGATCACAAAAGACATGCAATCGAACCGCGTTGGAAATATACCAAGATTAACGGAGTAAAGAAAGAGAGGGGAGAAAACGACCCGTGTGGAGGGCAATGTAACAACGAAAGAGAAGACAAATTAGCACCCAGTGGACATTTAGAGTGTCCACTAATTCTAAAGGAATTTTAGAGTGAAGAATTCCCCACCTTTCAGCTTTTGGTAACTCTACGCTATTTGTGTTGCTGTCATGCAAATCTGTTTGGCATCTTCAAATAGTCAGTTTATTGACACACCACCAATCCTTGGTAATGACTTGTCGTCTGTCACTCAAAGAGAGCAGCTGACTCCCGTCTGGTTCCAGACCCCCCCGCAGAACAGGAACATCATCCACGCTTAAAATGAAATCACTACCAGAACGCAGAAGCTTGGAGCCAGGGCGGGTCATGAGAAATTAAGTTTTCCGGGAATATGCTGACATTTGAAAAAGGTATTAGGCTTGTCACCAGTCCTGGAAGAGCGTTTTAGAAACGCAGTTTCCATATTTGCAGGAGCAGGGGTATCACGGAAAACATAAAGATTAATGATATTGCTACATTGGACCCTTGCCTGCAGCGACCGATGGTTTGTGAAAGCAGAGAAGCATATTCCATCCTGGAGGTCCGTTGTTTGTTTTAATACACCGTGTCAGTGTTGCAAATGGATTTGGTAAATCCAGGTCTGAGGCTATGTATGGGAGTAGGGATAAAATGTAAATAAATAAATAAATAAGTAAATAAGTAAATAAATAAATAAATAACTGTATTTGAGAACTAGAACCAACAGATGCAGGACTGAGTGGATGTGAGAAGTAAAATTGGAAGAAGCAAGAACTGAGATTTCTAGCTCTTGAATTACCAAGAGGAGTCTCCATTCTATGGCCCTGGTAACCATCCGTTCAGCTGGCTTATGGCGGCCTAGAATAACGGCTCCATCACCAGGTTCCTTTGAAGTTTGGTGCGGGTATAGGACTAAGTTCCGGCCAGTGGGCTGGAAGTGTCCTTGCATGAAGCAAATGCACTCTTTTTTTTTTTTTTTCTTTTTTCTTTTTCTTCTGTCTGGGGGCTGGTACGAGGAAGCTCCATCACCTATCTGGGACAACGCTGACCAGGAGAACGGCGTAAGGGTGGCGGACGTATAATATGGAAGAAAGTGATTTCTAGAAACTAACGAAGCCGTCCTACAAGACCAGCGCCGCTGACTTCTGGCTGTTGTAGATGACAGCATGAAATCTAGGAGGCTTAAACCAACATCAATTTGGATTTGCTCTCACATTCATCATCTTAACCAATACAGTCACCTCTATTTGACGCTGACCTCACGCAGGGCTAAGAAAAACAAAAAGAAGGAATTTCTCCGAGTAAGAAAAGGAATTCAGTGAGCTTTTGGTTTTTTTCAACTTATTTTTGAAGGAGAGAGCGCAAGCAGGGAGGGGCTCAGCGAGAGGGGGACAGAGGATCTGCACCCAGAGCCCCATGTGGGGCTGGAACTCAGGAACCTTGAGATCACGGCCTGAGGCCCAAGTTGGATGCTCTTCTGACTGAGCCACCCAGGCGACCCAAGGAATTCAGTTTTGGATGGATAGGTTTTCAGTTGCTAATGAAACATTCAAATGAAGATGCCAGTGAGATGACAAGCACCTAAGACTGAGACCTTTTTGTTGATTCGTAATTGGACACAGAAAGAGAAGCCAGGAAGGCAGCTGAAGAACAGTGGCTAGAAAAGCCTGAAGTTTGGGCAGCGCAAACGCCACGACTGGAGCTTGTTTCAGGAACCAAGCGGTCAACAGTGACGGATGTTCCAATGTCAAGGAAAGTAAGCCCCGAAGCCTGCCTCGGGAATTAAGAGAGAGGAAAGTTACCAGCAGCCAAGGTAAAAGTCTCTTCCTTTAAAAGGAGGCGGTGGAGGGGCGCCTGGGCGGCTCACAGTCGGTTAAATGGCCCACTTCGGCTCAGGTCATGATCTCGAGGTCCGTGAGTTCAAGCCCCGCGTCGGGCTCTGTGCTGATGGCTCAGAGCCTGGAGCCTGTTTCTGATTCTGTGTCTCCCTCTCTCTCTGCCCCTCCCCCGTTCGCGCTCTGTCTCTCTCTGCCTTTCAAAAAAAAGATGAATAAATATTATAAATAAATAAATAAATAAATAAATAAATAAATAAGAGGCGGTGGAAAGTGGACGGCCAGTGGATTGAGGTCTCGGCAGGTGAATCGTTAGAGAGAGGCACACGCTGGCCTGGTTCCAGCCCATCTCGTCTATCACGTGGCCCAGCCCTTCCTCCCAGAGAGTAAATTTGCTGCCCACCCTTTGACCGCCATGAAACAATGCTTCTCACCAGTTCCTTGGTGATTCAGGTCCGTTCTATCCATTAGCTTGAGATGCTCTAGATATTTGGCCCACAGCTTTCCACTCCTCGATGGTCTCCAGCACTTTTGCCTTGTCTGCTCAGCGGTGATTCCAAATTCAGCCGCTTCTCTCGGAGTTTCCATCTTATCCTCAGACCCCTAAATCTGCAAAGGACCTCATCCACTACTCCTTAAAGCTGTGTTCTCAGCTTCGGCACTGTTGATATCTGGGGCGAAAAAAATCCTGTTTGGTGGGGCACGCCAGCCGTGCTGTGTCATCTAGGACGTTCCTATAGCAGATCCCCGGCCTCTACCTCTATTCGATGACCGGAGCAGCACCCCTGTTCACGTGACAACCAAAAATGTCTCCAAGTATTGCCAAAGACCCCTTGAGGAGGTAAAACTGTCCCCAGTTAACCAGGGCAGTCCTAGGGTGGAAGAGACAATTTGTAAAGAATTTTTTCAACTGCCTTTCCCTAACACTTGTAGATTCAATACCTCGTCACATGCTGTACCTGGACACTCAAACGGTAAGACTGACATTGCAAACCTGTGTGTCTCCCCCCCCCCCCCCCCCCCCCCCCCGCCCAGCCCTGCGATTTCCTCTGTACTGAATTGCTTCCCCTCCGCCTATGTGTAGGTTGTTCAAATCAACGATAAAATCAACAGTCGGGTCTGTAGGTTGTTCAAATCAACGATAAAATCAACGATCGGGTCTGAATCTGCTTCAGAATCCCTTCCTCTGACCTCTAGAAGGTCCGTCTTCACCCCCTCTGCAGGCACACCTTGTTTTTCCTTCCTGCTGCACACCCTACACGCCACGCGTGTTGAACTGCACGCTTACGGTTTGCCTCCCTGCCTTGCTTTTCCAGATCTGCTTTCTGTTGCCCGCCTGTTCCTCCTGCGTAAAATGTTCTCCCCTTCTTATTCAGTTGTCCAGTCCTCGGGTATTCTTAAAGACTCAATCCAAGAAGCCTTCCTGGCCCTCGGATCACACATTTCAGAGCACCCTGTGTTTACATCTGTCACCATATCACAACTCCCACTTACAGATAACTCTCTTTGTTTTCACAGTTACAAGCTCCTTGAGGCTAGAGTCTGTGTCTCCTTTCTCTATGGTGCCTGGCTTCCCCCGGATCCAGAATGACCATGAACCGTGCCACATTATCACACATAAGCAGTCTTTTGTCCTTTGACTTAGTTTTGTTCCGCTGTGATCAGACACAATGGAAGCTGTTAGGAATCTCATTTACACCTTGGTGCCTTGCAAACACATCATCTTCAGCTCTATTTTGGTCAACTCTTTTTTTTTTTTTTTTTTCCTATCCATGTATCTGCTCATCAGGAGAGATGAGAGTAATGGAAATAACATATTCTGTGTAGAGCCTGGTTAATAACTGCTTCTATTTGATGGTGTGGTAGCAGCTTTCCAATTGGAACCGAACTGCCTGCGCATTGATTGATGGCCCAAACGGGCCCTGTTTCCTCTCCTCCCCTGAAAAGCTTAGCCGTACTTTTAAAAGAGGCTTTTCAAGACCTCCGCCTGAACGCTTCGCGTAAAGTTAATCAAGGATGATGGATAAAACATGATTTCATGTCACTACCGAATGCCCTGAATAACTCATTCCCATTTTTGTTCCATTGAGCTTGTACTGGGTGTATGGAAATGCATCGAATGAGCTTAGAAGCAGAAGCCATTATGCATCATGCTATGGCCCGGCTGTCAGTGAAGCCCTTATTATGTTTCGTTCTTATGTAAATGCAAGGGAAGATTTAACTTTTTAAATTTTCTACAACAAAAACCTGACACAATGGGGGGGGGGGGGGGAAGCCAGTCTTATATAATGACCGCGATCCGTGAACCCTATTATGTCTTCTCATAGAGAAAAACGTCTATAATTTGTGCAACGATAGTGGCTTTGGACCACCGTTATCAGAACTTGGTTAATCGTGTTCCTAAAACAAACCTATTCTCGAGTGTTACAGGCTTAGCCGGTCCAGAAATTCGTAGCCCTGCTTCTCTGCTTGACAACTTGGGATGGCAAACAAGAGACTGCATCCACACTAACAATTTTACACCCCATGTTCTACTTCTTTGAAAGCGTAGGGATACTTTTAAAGATGAATGTACAGGATTTTTTGCCTAGGTAGTAAATGGCCCTATGGAGGGACCTACTGAAGGGGTGAAAACTTTCTCTGTCTGCCTTTCTGCTTTTTTCCCTTTTCCAACCGTTTCACTCTATAACAATGACGTCAGAGTCCAAGAAGGCATAACCAGAGAGTAGATGAATTTTTAACACTGAGATAAATTCAGTCATTCGTTCCTAGAAGGTGCGTTAGATGACTATGTTTTTAAACTACTGGCCATGTCCACAAAGTGTCATTTGAAATGCTTAAGACTTGTTTTTCGGGTGTGGAGTTTGGTGAGCTCTTTATAGATTTTGGATACTAGCCCTTTGTCCGATATGTCATTTGCAAATATCTTTTCCCATTCCGTCGGTTGCCTTTTAGTTTTGTTGGTTGTTTCCTTTGCTGTGCAGAAGCTTTTTATCTTCATAAGGTCCCAGTAGTTCATTTTTGCCGGGCACCTGTTGGGATGAGCACTGGGTGTTGTATGGAAACCAAGTTGACAATAAATTTCATATATTGAAAAAAAAAAAAAAAACAAATTCCAAAAAAAAAAAAAAAATGAAATGCTTAAGACTATTTGATAGACTCTTTTAATTACGAATTTATTCTTTACTAATTTGCTAGTTTATTTGCATTAGACCTCCCCCAAAATCATGTCTATTATAAAAAGGCAGGAATTTATGGAGAACTTTGATAAATATTTGTTGAGTAAATACTTTATTCAAATTACAGTACCTTTATCTATAATTCCATTTATCGTCTAAACAGGATTTACTTACTGTTCAGAGCCAATCACTTTGAGATGATATTTACTAGAGTTGCGTGATCTGTTTATCAACTTAAATAAACACATAAACAAATAGTTTGCATTCTTGGCCTAAACTTATGTCGGATACTCTATTTTGAATTGGTCAGATTTTCATGCTTTGAAATGACTAGTACATATAAAATGGTAATCACTATACCATTATTTATTCCTTTCTCTCTCCAGAGTCTAACAATAGTTATGTTTACATGTTCCAGTTACTTAAGTTCATGTTACAATTGCTTCCCATGTTTCTCGAATCTATCTTTTGCTCATTGTTACTATTCATCTCATCTGAAAAGGAAACATTTTTAAATAAGGAAACAGGCTGAGCATTTAATCTGTTCTCCGTTTGTAGGTGTATGTGGGTCTAATCTCTAGAAATTTAAAGGTGTAAATATACCAGGGCACCTGGGCGGCTCAGTCAGTTAAGCAGAGGACTTCGGCTCAGGTCATGATCTCGCGGTCCATGAGTTTGAGTCCTGCAACAGGCTCTGTGCTGACAGTTCAGAGCCTGAAGCCAGCCTCAGACTCTGTGTCTCCCTCTCTCCGTCCCTCCCCTGCTCATGCTCTGTGTCTCTCTTTCAAAAATAAATAAACATTACGCTTTTTTTTTCAGTTGTAAATATGTAATGATTGATAAAATGTGGAAGTATTTTATATTTACACGAAGTCTACTGACCAAGTTATATATATATTTTTTTTTTTTTTTACATCTATATTTTGTCTTTACCTAGTTCATTTGATGGTAGATGTTCTGTTTCAATTATTTTGGTAGTTTGCTATTAGTTTCATACCCATTTAGGATTATTATGTGTCTTGGAAAATTGAACTTCTTTACCATCATGCTTTGCCTCTCTTTATCTCTGGCCATCTTTCCTGTTCTGAAACTGGCTTTGTCTGAAAATAATACAACTACTCCAGCTTTCTTTTGGTGAGTTTTAGCATAACATTTCTTTCTGGACCCCATCCCTTTATTTTTAATCAGTCTGGGTCTTTATATTTAAAGTCGATTTCCAGTATATAACATAATCGTGTATGCTTCGTTTTCATATCCATTCTGTAGACCATTCATATGTTAAATGATTATCCATAGAGTTGAGTTAATATCTACCACGTTCATAACTGTTTTCTATTCATACGTTATCCAATCACCACCTGTTTTTTCTGCCTTCTCTGGTTTTAACTGACATTGCCCGTGATTTAGTTTTACCCTGTTCTCTGAGCATATAAATTATACTGGTTTACACATTTTGACTGGTTGCCCTAGAGTGTTCAATACACATTTATAACTAATCTAAGTCCACTCTCAATTAACACTTTATCACTCCACCTGTAGTACAGGTGCCTTATGACTCAGTATTGTCAATTTCTCCTGCCACCCCTTTGCTTTTCATTTATTTTAGTAATCCATATGCTTTGATCACCCAATATATTTTATTATCATCCAGTGTATTATTATTATCGCCGCAAAAAAAGTTGTCTTTTTGATCAATTAAAAATAAGAAAAATAGACTCTAGTCTTACCTCCATTTATTTCTTTTCCAAAGTTCTTATCCTTTCAAGATTTTTTTTTTCCCTATCTCCTTGACTTTCTTCAGTTTAGATATGCTATACCTATATGTGAGGGCTTTTTTGGTTTTGGTTTTGGTTTTGGTTTAGACTTCGGCATTTATCACGGTTGATGTTTTTTTTTCAGCTTCCTAGGCCTATGTTTTTGTGTCTGTTACTAATTTTGGCAAGACTTTGGCCATTACTATTTCAAATATTTCTTCTGTTCTATTTTCTTTCTTCACTTCCTGATACTCTAATGCATGTTATACTTCTATCTTCTTTTACTGTTCCGCAGTTCTTGGATGTTCTGTCTTGTGTTTTTGTTCCTTTGCTTTTCTGTTTGTCATTTTATTCTTCTTTCTCTTTGTATTTCGGGTTGGTAAATACAAATTGAACTACCTCCAAACTCATTGATGCTTTCCTTAGGTATGCTGAATCTACTGATGACCCCCCTAAAGACACTCTTCATTTCTACTATGGTATTTTTCATACATTGCCTTTTGATTCTTCCTTAGTATTTCCTGTCTTTTCTGCTTATGTTACCCATATATACTTGCATATTGTTTATTTTTTTCCATTAAAGCCTTTAGTATTTTAATCACATTTATTTTAAATCCCTTGTTTGATTATTCCAACATCTGCACCTTATCTCTGATTCTGGCATTTGCTTTGTCTCTTCGAACTGTTTTGGGTTTTTGGTTTTTTGTTTTTTTTTTTCCCCTTGCCTTTTGGCTTGCCCTTTAATTTTTGTTGCAAGCCGGGCGTGCTGTATTAGGTAATAAGAACTAGAATAAATAGTCCTTTATTATGAGGATTTACCTTATCCTGACTGGGAGTTGTGATTTGCTATAGCTAGAGGTGACAGAGGCTTCAAATTCCTCTAGTTTCCTTGTTTTTGTGTCTGCTCTGGTCTTTGGGCTTCCCTAAATACTCCTCAGAAAGATTGTGTCTTGCAGCTTTTTTATTTTTTTTTAGCTGTAATTCACCACTCCTACCTGGTAGCCCTGTTGTAGATAATCACCACTATTTTTAATTCCTATTTCAAGATATAGACTTAAAAATTACTTCCCACAACGCTTCTTGTTGAGGTGTTCTCGGAAATGTTCACTTGGAAAATTGAAATTGTCAATTTTACTCACCCTCTCTTCTTTCTGAAAATCATCCTCTATCCTTCCAGGACATTCAAAACTTAATTCTATTAAGTCACTTCAAGTTTCTTCTCGCCATACAACCATGGGAATTCCAATTTATCCATGAATTCCGATCACCTATGTAATCACTGACAATTCTCCCACAGTTGTAGACAATGATTTAGGATTTCTTTCCTCTCGTCCTAGTCTATTATTGTTTATGAGATACTTCTGCAAACTTAAAATGCATATTTTTATGATCTACAATCCCATGCTTTACAAGATATTCTCAAAGTTGTTCAGTAATCACCACTGTCTAACCTGACAATATTTCATTAGCCAAAAAATAAAAATACATTCAGTAGCCATTAGCAAAACATCAAAATTCCTCCCTCCATCTTGACCCCATCAAGCACTAATCTACTTTCTGTCTATACAGATCTGCCTGTACTGTTCATATAAATGGAATAATCATGCAATGTGTGATCATTTGTGTTCAGCTCCTTATATTTAGCATAATGTTTTCCAAGGTTTATCCGTGTTGTAATATAAATCAGTTCTTTCTTTCTTTCTTTCTTTCTTTCTTTCTTTCAGTGAATAATATCCCATTGTATGGGTACACCACATCGTGTCTACCCGTTGTATCAGGTGATGGATATTTTAGTTGTTCCCTCCTTTTGGTCATCATGAATAATACCGCTATGATCATTCATGTCCAAGATTTTTGTGTGGACATGTGTCCATTGTTGGGTCACATGATAACTCTATGTTTAACATTTTGAAGAACTACCAAAATGCTTTCTGAAGTGGTTGCACCATTTTAAAATTTAATCAGCAATGTATGAGGATTTCGATTTCTCCACATTCTTGCCAACATTTGTTATTCTTCGGTTTCTTTATTGTTAGCCATCCTAGTGGATAGAAAGTGGTATGAAGTTTTAATTTCTATTTCCCTAATGACTAATGATGTTGAGCAATTTTTCATGTGATTGCTGCCCAGTTGCATATCTTCTCTGGAGAAACATATATTTAAATCCTTGACCCATTTTTTATTCCATTTTTTTTTTGTCTTTTTGCTGTTAAGTTTCAAGAATTTTTTATATAGTCTGTATATAACAGTTTCTTAATAAATAAATGGCTTGCAAATATTTTCTCCTCTTCCATGGTTTGTCTTTTCAATTTCTAGATGGTATTTTTTGAAGTACAAAATTTTATATTTTGATGAAGTCCAATTAATTTATTTGTTTTTTCTTCTGTTTGCTTGTGCTTTTGGTGTCATAGCTTAACCAACAACAACAACAACAAACTTTTATCTAACCCAAGGCACAAAGATTTACTTCTTCGAAGACATTCTCTTCTTAGTGTTTTCTTCTAAGGGAGTTTTATAATTTTAGCCTTTAGATCTGTGATCAATTTTGAGTTAACTTGTATATAACATGTGAGGAAAGAGTCCAACTTTATTCTTTTGCATGTGGATTTTCCAGTTATCTCAGCCACATTCTTTCTATCCTTGCCTCATTGAATTGTCTTGGAATACTTGCTGAAAGTCAATTGACCAAAAATGTAAGTTTATTTTCTCCTGGACTCACAATTGTGTTGTATTGATTAATATGTCTATTCTTTTGCCAATATCACACTGTCTTGATTATTTACCTTTGTGCTAAGTTTTGAAATCTGGAAGCATGAGTCCTCCAAATTTGTTCCTATTTTTCAAGATAGTTTTAGCTATTCTGAGTCCTATCTGTTTTTAATCAATTTTAGAAATATGAAGAGAGTGTGATTATTGTACTGAATACAACACAGAAGTGTTAACCTTTTCTCTACAACTCACCCTAATTTCCATTTCAATCTCTTGAGTGGAATAATAATAATATTCCTCACCAAACTCTGCCAAATATTCGTGGTCCAACTCCGGACCAAAATAATAATCTTGGTCAATTTGTGTCTGTGTAGCATTTCCCAGGTTTTGTTTAAAATTCCTTATATATTGGCAAGTTTTGCTTGTGTTTTTGTTTTGAGGTGGGGGAATGACATCTTGCCTCATAGTCACCACCTATCCATGATGGTACTTGCTGACACACAGTCCCTTCCAGTTTATATGCCCACAGAGGTCACCCTTTGTTGCTCATTCCTTTCTTAAAGTGTCTAGATTGAGAATGACTCCTTCCCTCTTCCTGTTTTTCCTCTCTGGCACATAGGGGTTTATCTCCCTGCTCACAGTTCACATTGGGCTATGAAAAACTCTTCAAGAATATTCAGGAATCCCTTGCAGCTGTTACTACTCTGAAACGTATCTGTCTAATGGGTTGTCCTCAGGGATCCTGACTTAGGTCTTTATACACACAGTTCCCACAAACTGATCTCCTGGTATTTCCAGTATCTTTGTCCATTGGATCCGGACCCACAGAGTTTCCAGTATCTTTGTCCATTGGATCCAAACCCATGGAGTTTTATTCAGAGGATGCAGATCCTTTTGAGGCACTTATTAGATTTTCAGATATGCTCACTTACCCTTTGACTCACTCTGCTTCCTTTCCGACAACCTGAAAAATCTCCATCTAGACTTTCAATTCAAAGTGTTTTCTCTAAATCTCAAGTCCTATCAGGCCCTAGTTGTTTGACACTCAAAAAGTCTTCTATGTGTTTCCTGTAATATCTTAGTTTCCCTGAGACATAGTGTCTTATAATGTAAGCAACTGAAGGTGGTGAAAAGAAAATGCTAAAGAGAAAAAAAAGTTAACATTTCAATATCTTATTCCTACACAAAGTACACCAACGAGATGCCTATTTGTGTATCAAGAATAGGAAGCCGCATGCACTAACTAAAAAATAAGTGACTCATGCGTTGGAATTATTTAAAAAAATAATAATATTGGGGTCAAATGCAAAAAGGAACATAACAGCTTCCTGCACCTAATTACCAGATCTGGTCTGGAGCTTGTGACAGACAAGCCACCTCATAGAATGAAATACCAATGTTGGTCTTCTTTTAATGGGCACTTGTCTGCAGAGATCTACTGGTATTGGGGGTAAAGTCAGTTGTTGTATTTGTTTGTTGAAAGATGTAGAAGAGTTATCGTTCCACATACCAGTGTGATTACTTTTGGGTTCTCTATTATCAAAGAGTTCTTTTGGGAAAACCTAGTTCAAATCAGGTAGTTAGCTAGTTAGCTAGTTCTAATTAGTTCTACTCATGAGACAACTAGAAAAATATATAGGTAGTGTTATCTTCTTAAAAGCAATAAATCACAGACTAGAATCACATGATGCATCTGGAAAGTTTTTCTTTCAGATTCGAAGGATTCCTTGATCACTGTTGTGAGTGCAACAAACTTCCTTTAAACCCCAGAAATCATTACAACTTCACTAACTATTATGAATAATTTGATAATAATTTGATAATGAGTACACTGTCATTTTTTATAGAACAGTTGGCCTTCCACAGTCAAAATTTCAATTACGAGAAGTGCTAAGATATATTTGTTCTTTTGCAACCAAAGACAAAACTTACGCGATGATTTAAAGTAGTTTATTTTCAACCTAGCAGGAAGAGTAGAAATGTCAGAATCCCTTAGTAAGCTTCATATGCTACCTGGATGAACATAGTAATAAATGGTGGCTTATTAGAAAATTTTCATCTCGGATAAAGCAATTTTAGAAGGGAAGTTGTATTATTCTATTTCATAATAAAACATATTTCCAAAAATAAATATGCAAGCATTTTACTTGAAGACATTATCTTGTAACAGTTGAGCGATTCTTTCTGTGGCCAACAGTCCTCTAATGATACTGACAAAAGTGAAACAGATGTTGTTAATTTGTCTTAAAATAAGTTGCAATAACCATGGTGACGTCATGAAAACTGGTCCTTATATTATAACACAGTCAATGTCCACATCTGAAAGAATACAGTTTGAAAAATTCTGGTGTGTTCAACCCTTATTTTCTCCACAAATGGTAATAATACTGGAGTTTTTCGCCCTTTGCTTTTACCACATGGCTGTAACATACAGAATTGTAATCCTCTTTAGATGTAAAACAAAGGCCAGAAAACACTTTCAAATAGAAATGTTGGCATGTATGTAGCCATTCTATTCAAAGTTTCCCTTGCTTAAACATCATTGAAGAAATGCTCCAGGAAAATCGCTATGTAAGTTTTATGTCTGTTTAACCTTGTTTTGAAAGTAAAAGGAAGTCCATTATGTAACTTTAGGCTACATCTTAGTGTAAATAACTACATTCTCTTTAAGAATGAGAGCAATAGACAAAATTTACAGATATAGAAACTAAAGTGCTGAAAATGACATAATTTCTCAAGGCGACAGCATGAATTGTTGATAGAGGACGAAACAAATTCCAGATGTTGTACTGCCTCCGTGATACAATAATGCTTATTCAAACATCCGTGATAAGTGACAAATGGTATCCCCAGTGTTCGTTGAATAGCAATGTAAAGCTCTAACGTGTTCATGGAATTTCTATACTGGATGGAAGATCTAAAATAATACAAAGCAATTATTTTTCTCTGAAAAATAGGCAGAACCCAGTCTGCAACTGGCCCTTTAACAAAACTCCAGCTATCAAAACTTAAATGTTTCCTATTTTCAAATTTATCTGCAAAGCAATAGATTTCTCAAATGATGATGGTCCTAACCAGGCATACTCCTACACTACAGAAAGCACAGTGATGATTCAATAAGGAGAAAATCTCGGGACAATAGCTTAATTCTCTGTAAAATATTGGAGGTTAAACCCCAGCAAGTTGTCTTCTGAAAGGAGCTACATTTTCCTATTACCAATAACTATGTCATCGAGCATCCTAAATGCTTAAAGTTTATATCCCTCTGGCATCCTTATATGTTCTTGGGTGTTAAAAATATCGCCAGTGTATTAATCATGTCTCAGTTTTCATGAGAAACTTGGACCCAAAATTTGCTTAACATAAGAACATGCCCTAAACCCCTTCAAGAAGGTGCTATTTGTGTCCTGGGAGCGCTGCTAAAAAGGTGGGCCACCGTTTGCTGTGGTCCTGTTCGCCATGATGGTAATTTGAGAAAGAGCACATGGTGTGGCGATTGTCCAGAGAACAAAAGACTGTCCAAATAGGTAATCAATCTGCTGGAGACTGGCAGACAGAAAGCTTCCAAGTAATGATGTCAATGGCAGAGGAATCCGGGAGACCAGACTGAAGAGAGGGTTCCAAGCAGATGGTGAGAGTTGTAGCCACCTGGAATAATTCTCTGAGTCAATTAGCAAGTACCCGTAGTGGATTTGGGGGTAATTCTTCAAGCTACTGAAAGGAAAATGTCTGCCTCGAGAATACAGTTCGGATTTCAAAGTGAGGAAGAAAGAGTTTTAAATGGGTTCTTCCTTTTTTATTCCTTCTTTCTGCTCCCTTCTGCCATCACTTCATTCCCCACTCAGCTTAGATTCCACAAATGACCACCTGCACTTCTTCCCGCAAAAACTCCCATCGAACTTGCAGGTATTTCCTTATGATACAACCACGGATGCAGAGTAGCACTGGCTCCACTCCTGAATTTAGGATCCCAGCCCTCTACAGGAGAAGGAATAACCCAAGATTGTGGTTAATACAGATGTTCATCCTCTGATCTGACCCCTAACAATAATTGATCAGGTGTCTCCTTGTCTTTCACCAATTTCCTCTACTAAAAAAACAATTGTATTTTATTTATTTATTTTGAAATTATTCTACTTTGTATTTTTAGTCATGCATAGGTGATGTACCATTGTCTCAGCTGCAGGTATACAATGCAATGATTCCATATTTTTTTTTTATTTTTTTAAAAATTTTTTTTTCAACGTTTTTATTTATTTTTGGGACAGAGAGAGACAGAGCATGAACGGGGGAGGGGCAGAGAGAGAGGGAGACACAGAATCGGAAACAGGCTCCAGGCTCCGAGCCATCAGCCCAGAGCCTGAAGCGGGGCTCGAACTCACGGACCGCGAGATCGTGACCTGGCTGAAGTCGGACGCTTAACCGACTGCGCCACGCAGGCGCCCCAATGATTCCATATTTGTATATGCTGCAAAACGATCACCAGGATATATCTAGTTAACACGCGCCAGATAGTAGTCACCCTCTGTAGTTACAAACTTTTCTTCTTGCTATGGGGACTTTCAAGTTCTGTTCTCTTAGCAACTTTCAAATATGCAACAGGGTATTATTAACTGTGGTCGCCATGCTGTACATTACATCCCAAGGCTTGTTTATTTTATACCCTGCAAGTTTGTGCCTCTTGACTGCCTTCACCATTTCTCTCATCCCCCACTCCCCTATCTCTGACAACCTCCAGTTTATTCTCTGTATCTATGAGCCTGTTTTTTGTTTTGTTTTGTTTTGTTTTGTTTTGGGGTGGGTGTTGTTCTTTGTTTGTTTTCACTTTCCACATATAAGTGAGATCACATGGTATTTGCCTTTTTCCGTCAGACTTACTGCATTTAGCACAACGCCCTTGAGGTCCATCGTGTGGTCAAAACTTTGCCCTTCTATGGATCCCCCACACTGACCCTTACCAACTAATTCTCAGTTGAAGGACCGTTTCTATGACCTCCTTTACCATTGTACCTCCGAGGCCTATGTCTTTACATCTGGCCTATGCTTGCAGGCTTTCTTCTAGTTTCTGAAGGGAGAATGTGTTTCTTCATATACAAGATCAACATTGTGCTTTTAATCCCAACCATATCATCTGCTCCAGGAACTAGCATCCTTCCTTTTTGCTCAAGCATTCATTCTTCCTCTTTTTGGAGACATCCCTTCAACTTGTAAATTTGCTGCAGGTGTCTTAGACCTAAAACACACCAAAAACAAAAACAAACTGTAAATACCTTTTTTCTCTTGGGTCAGAGTTTCCCTTGAGCTACTGCCCTTTCTCCTTCCTTCTTCATGTGACATCTTCAAGGAAAAGTCTCTGGGTTCTCACTTCTCAATTAGTTCATTTCCACATGCAAAACAAAGTTATGCTCCCCAAAACTACTCTTGCTAGGATAACAAAGGACTTTCTAACTGCCAAATCATGACACTACATTTCAATCCTAGGTGCTATGTTTAAGTCTTTTCTTTTGAATTGCCCAGTTCACTCTATGGCACTCTCCATGTCTCCCTGATTCATCCTTCCCAGGTTTCCTGAGATCCTACTTTGACATTATTCACCATGTAAACATTGCTCTTGCCCCATGATTCTGTTCTCAGCCCACTTCAATCTCCTCTTACATGTCAGTCTTTATGTCAAGGCAAACTCTTCCATCATAAGACCCTTACTTCAAATTTTCTACATGCTGATGACTATGTACATCGGTCAGGGTTGTCCAGAGAAACAAAATCAAGCAGATTTGTGTATATCTATGGAAAGAAAGATTTGCCTTAAGGGACTGCTTCACATGATTGTGGGTGTGAAGTTCAAACTCTGTAGGGTTAGGACTGCAAGCTGGAGACCCAGGAAGAGCCGAGGTCCAAGTCTTCAGGCAGTCTATTGGCAAGATTTCTCTCTTGCTTGTGGAAGGTACATTTTTTTGTTGTTGTTCTATTCAGGCCTTTACTGACTGGATGAGGCCCACCAATACTACAGAGAATAATCTGTGTCATTCGAAGCCCACCGATTTATTCAGTTTTTTTTTTTTAACATTTATTTATTTTTGACAGACAGAAAGAGAGCACAAACTGGGGAGGAGCAGAGAGAGGGAGACACAGAATCTAAAGCAGGCTCCAGTGTCTGAGCTGTCAGCACAGAGCCGGATGTAGGGCTCGAACCCACAAACCGTGAGGTCGTGACCAGAGCTAAAGTCAGATGTTTAACCAACTGAGCCACCCAGGCACCCCTAAGTCCACCAATCTAAATGTTAATCTCATCCCAAACATACCTTTACAGAGGCATTCAGAATACTATTTCACCAAATATCTTGGTCCAGCCAAGATAACACATAAAATTAACCATCACACCATGGAATCTAAATCTTGTACCTATACCTTACTACTGAGTTCCAGAAATATATAACATTGAACACCTTCATGGGAATGTAAAATAAGCATTTCCAACTCAACGTATCTAAAACTGATCTCTCTAATACTGGTCGACCTGCTTCTTGTCCTGCATTTATTTTTTGTTTTGGTCTCAGCCAATGATATTACTAGTTATCTTGTCTCCCAAGGCAGAAAACTCTTGTGTCTGTCTGTCCCTTATAATTGATTGGAAGCTCCTCTCAAATATTTCTTGACTCTGTCTCTCTTCTTGTCTCTTACTGTCTCTGTCCTAAGTTAGCTTCATAAAGACAAGTTTGGGCTGAACATAGTAAAAGCTTTGTACTCAGGTGAGCCAAGAATGTTAACCCATGTACCCCCCAAGAACACGGCTGCTGGACCGAAACTGCCATAAGCCTCTGAAGTTTCAGGCTTCTA
Source organism: Panthera leo (assembly GCF_018350215.1). Classification (NCBI taxonomy): domain Eukaryota; kingdom Metazoa; phylum Chordata; class Mammalia; order Carnivora; family Felidae; genus Panthera; species Panthera leo. The sequence continues at coordinate 224,517,788 of NC_056679.1, forward strand.
AAGCACGTGACCACTATTGTAAGACAGTTCGAATTTTATATTCTCTCCCCTCATTGTGCCCAGTTCCACTGCACCAACCACAGATGCCAGCATGGACACCAAAAAGAATATCTGAAGGCCGTGCCTAGACGAAAAACCACCAACCACCTAAGCCATGGCTTTGTGCTGAAGGCTCTTTTTCCCTTGACATGCTATCAAGTAAAGCTGCTCATTTCTTCATACTTCGTTACCTTTCAGTAGAAAAGTTGGGTCTACACATCTCTATTTTATTCCTTCTTCCAAACATTTGCATCTTTTGGCTCTTACAAAAACCCCTTTATGTACTTGTAGATGTGAAGAGGAGAGAAAAGGATGATACAACACAGCGTTAGGAAATGTTGGAGTCCAGGGAAGAATTCCTTTGCTAGGAGGGATAAAAGTAGAGCCTGGGGGGGGGGGGGGGGGTGCAAGTGGAGAATGCATGGGAAGAATATCTGGGAGTACAAATTTCCTGGGAAGGAGAATCCAGAACATACATGGAAAGACTGCCCCATAAAACATGGAGGGATTTTTCTGTGTTGTAAGATGAAAGGAAAGGAGAGAAACATTAACTTGCATATTTTTGGTGGGAAATTGAGGGAATTCCCATCTAATGGCTTTTATTTAGTCACTCAAGAAAGAGACATAAGGTACAGGTTGAGATTGGCCATTAGTTTTGAGAAGAGCAGAAAAGATTTGAAGTTGTTGCAGTGAATAGTGCATAAACAAACTGTCTAAAGAAATACAAGATTGAAGCTGTGCCTTGGTGGCTCAGCTGGTTGAGGGTCATGAACTCACGGTATGTGGGATCGAGTCCCGTGTTGGGCTCTGTGCTGGTGGTACTAAGCCTGCTTGGGATTCTCTCACTCTATCTCAGTTAAATTAAATTAAACTTAACTGAAATTTTATTTAATTTAATTTAAAAAGAAATACAAGACTTAAGGCTAATTTACATTGGCATTGGTCTGATTGGATGTGTGTGTGTGTTTGGTCAATAGGTAATATGTTTCATAGATAGAGATCTAGGCAAGCCAGAAGACTGGGTTTATCCATGATAGTGGTGAAGACACATACGGTACAGGTTTCTAGATGAGCATAACACAGGAGAGAAGACAGTCTAGAGAATTTACAAAGGAGTAATTGAAACGTCAATCATTGTGGAGGTTTTTCTTAGTGTAAAGGACGTGTGCCCCCAATATTTTGCGTCTGAGAAGATGACTATGGATATGCTCAGGGTCCAGTTGACTTCCTGTAGTTTGGACTCCAGTTAAGACTACATTGACCTAGTGATGTTTTGAGGCCTGAGAAATTAGTGTTACTTCACAACTAACACCAATCACTCCTGTAAAATCTGGCTCTTTTCCACTCACCATTAGCTGTCATCTGTGCCAATGACCACAAGTTGTATGGGGAAGACTAAGGACAAGATTTCCTGGATATTCTTGTCATAGTATAGACAGGGTCCATCCCTAAAAAAACCAAATTGTTTTCTTCCTTCAAATGTTCTGCGTCTACGAACACACTGAGTCTTTATCTGATACGGGGAAAAGGGCATGTAATCTACATCCTCTTTGCTCAAGCCTGTCTCTATTCATTTGTATCCAAAAACTGAAGAATGCTATGAGCTGACCATCCTCATCACTCCTGGATACCTTACCATCAACTAACCAATTAGCTGAAAGAGCTCAGCAGAGGACACAAATCTCAGCGATCTGAATATAACACACTACTTTCTGTTGTGAAAATCACACCCACAAGCTCTTGACAGAGAATGTGCCTCTCTCCATCTCTGCCACCTTGTGGAGGCTCGATCTCCACTGACCACAGGGTGCCTGTGTCAGATTCTTCTCCACCTTGCTGTCTCCAGAGATGTTGGCCACAACAATCTCCACCAGGCCACCATAGAAGTGGCCAAGTCTATATGGGCTTTGGCTGACTTCATATGAGTATAACCAAACCGTGTATTACCTCATGCCAGCATCACCACACATGACTCAGAGCCTGCCCAGAGAATTTCAGATGTGACACCACGCACACAGTCCTGGGGACTTCAAATGTAAAATGAAGGCGCGCAAAGGAGACAATGGTTGAGGAGTAAACTTCTCCCCTCCTCCTCCTCCTCCTCCTCCTCCTCCTCCTCCTTGATGGACTGTCCTGAGATGTAGTTCACAAGACATTCCCACAACACAAGTCCCAGTTGTCAGTTTCACCTGATACCCAAACAGTGGCCCAGTCTGCTTTCGTACCTTGGTATCTGTTCTCCCTCTTTCTGACCCTTACCAGTGCTTTCCTGGTCTTGCGTTCCCTACTAGCAGCTTTTGCCTTAGGCTCTTCTCTCTGTGAGAAACCAAGCTAAGAACCCATTTCATTGGCAAAGTATCCTATCAGCATTTTTCGCTGAGAGAAAACAATAAATCAACCACTGTTCCAAATGGATCACGTGCTTTCCTCAATACTGTATTTCTCAAATCCTCGATGACATGTGTCTCCTCTGGATTTTTCTCAGCGGCTATTGGGTTTGGGTGAATGAAATGTCATACGTGGTAGGGATTTAATCTAGACTTTAAACATCTTTTTTCTCCTATGGTTTCCAAGGTCTTTCTGAACTTTCAGTGTCTTCGGAATGAGTCCAAGTTGGTTCTCATTGTAAATGTACTTAGGACTGAAACTGACCTGCCATTCCTCACTGAACCTGTTTTCTAGGACTTACTATTGTCATTGAGTTGAAATCCAAGCGCTTTAGCCTAAACATAGGATCCTCCTCATGCAGCACCTGTGCATCTCTCTAGCTTTATCTCCAGCTACTTCCAGCCCTATACGTCACAAATTACTTTTGGTTTTCCACACACATCACCTACACATCTGTTTCTGTCATTTTGTTCATGCTGTTCCCTATTGCAGGAACTCCAGCCCTACCCTTATCCTTCTCATAAACTTTTCGTTCTTAAGGATTGAGCAAAGCTTCACTTGCCTCCAAGAAACATTTTCTGACTTCTTACCCTTAATCTAAGAGATTATGTTACGTGAAATTAGATTGCTATGATAAAATTGTTTGTTTCACTGTGTTTTTTTATCACCTTTGAAATAGATCAATTTCTTTGACAGCATGGATCAAATTTTATTTATGTAGGTATTCCTATGACTCTGAATAAAGTTGCTTCCACAGAAAATGTCAAATGAGTGTTTGTTAAGTTGTTAAAATATCCAATAGGGGAGGGGCGCCTGGGCGGCTCTGTCAGTTAAGCGTCCGACTTCGGCTCAGGTCATGATCTCATGGTCTGTGAGTTCGAGCCCCGCATCGGGCTCTGTGCTGATGGCTCGGAGCCTGGAGACTGCTTCCAATTCTGTGTCTCCCTCTCTCTCTTCCCCACCTCCGTTCATGCTCTGTCTCGCTCTGTCTCAAAAATAAATAAACATTTAAAAAAAATTTTTTTTAAATATCCAATAGGGGAGATTCAGTGGACTTCCATCAGATAAAAGCACAGCTGACCAGAAGATAGAATTAAAAATATATATATTTAAATTTAGCTACAGAAAAAAGACACAGGAGTGGTGTAGAAGGCAGACAATAGAGATCTCAAAGTAACATACAAACTGAAGAAGATGCCAGACATCAAATTTCTAACTAATTATGGGCACTAATTATGGCAGACAGAGTTTGCCAGAACATTTCCCTATGATAAATGCCTTATCTTCATTGCAAACACTGACTCCCCACGTGATTCCATTGCAGTTCACCCTCCGTGTTTGTGGTAAACAATCTTTATTTATCACGCAATGGCCCTAATTTCCATTGTGATTATAACTCTGTTATTGTCAAATATCTTTATTCCTGACAACTTTGGACACTTGAACTTTAAAACTCTATTTAGTGGGGCACCTGGGTGGCTCAGTCAGTTGAGCATCTGACTTCAGCTCAAGTCATGATCTCGTAGTCTGTGAGTTTGAGCCCCACGTCAGGCTCTGTGCTGACAGCTCAGAGCCTGGAGCCTGCTTCCCATCCTGTGTCTCCCTCTCTTCCCTTCTTCTGCTTTCTCTTCCCCACCCTCTCAAAAATAAACATAAAAAAATGGTTTCTTTTTACTCTGTTCAGAAGCATTTACCACAGAAGTGTTAGAAATAACAAATACCTCAAAGATTAAAACACATTATTATTATTATGCTAATATTAGCTATGATTTTCATCATTACTGCTATGTGTTGAGCACCTACCATATAAGAAAGGTCCAGTATCAAATACCTTATGTTTAATGCTCATAAATATTTTTTTTCCACTTTCAGTCTAAGAAAAAAGATATCCTAGAGAAATTAAAGAATTTCATTTGGTCTCAGGTCTATTTGAGACCAAACATATGATTAAGAAAAGAGTGAACATCGTGTAATAGAAGTAATTCTAATATCCATGGGTACCTTCGTGATCGCAAAATTTCCAAAACAAGAATGAGAACTCAACTTTCGACATTCTGTCCCTGCGAGATGGGATTTCTGAAGAACACACTGAACTGTACTCATTCTTGCCATTTACTGCTGGCATTCACTTCCGTTTCATTTGCTTTAAATGTTGTATTTCATTTCAGATTGCTTCCACTGTTACTAAAAATGGATTTAGGGCATAAAGAAAAAAAAAAATACTGACAAGTTATTTCCAGTTTCTTAGATGAGATTTCCAGGGCTCCTGTCATTTTAAAACAGAATCTTTTCTTTTCCTCCCTTTAGAAAATTGTATAACTAATGATTAAAGTGGTTGTAGCTTTTCTTGCATGACAGGAAATTGCCCCTCACGACCTTGTACCTCTCTCGCCCCCACTGGTCTCTCAAAATCTTCTTAATGGAATCCAGCAGATAAAAATAGTCAAGAGTGGTATCTTTTCTCAAGGCGTACAGAATTAGATTTATAAATGGAAAAATCGGTTTTTGAAAAGAGCCGAAGGTTTTGTTATTGCTCGGGAACAAGGACCAAGATTTAATAACATGTCACTGAAAACGCAAAGCCCCTTTGGTAGACGGAGATTGCCCTAGCCACGCAGCGGAGAAAGACATCGAGGGTCCCCAAAGGGAACCTCAGCATGAAGGAGGGGAAGCCAGGGTCGGTGACGCAAACTCATGCCAGGGCTGGTTCTGGGAAAATGAGCAGGTGTGGCTGGAAGCCCAGGCTGGACAGGCCATCCTGGCTACGAAAGCATGTTTTGGGGAAAATGCCTGAACATGTGAGCATTAACCAAGGAGCCTGACCTGAGAAGTCCATGCACGAGGGCTCCTACCTTCCAGGCAGGCGAGGTCCGTGCCAGCTTATGTCCTCACGCGGACCCGCATGGGAACAGCTTGCAGGAGAAACATGTCAGGGAAGCAGTAATAGCATCAAGAAGCAAGCACCTGGCCTCCTTGTGCATCGAGTGAATTCTCTAGCTCGTCTTGAAATACAAAGGGGAACGGGGGATCCTACTGAATAAGCCTCTGTGGCACTTCAACAATCCAGGCAGTGAGGAGATTTCTCTGGAAAGACTCCAGACTTTCTCCCAATTTGGAAAATGGGGCCTCTACCTGTTTTACTTTTGGAATCAGAGATATGTCCATATTAGTCATCTCCACTCCAGGAATGTGTATACCAATTGCGTATGTATCTTTGATGATCGACTAAACTGAGTGTGATGTCTCTGGCATTCCATGGAAGCAGTTGGAGCCCACTGTGCTCCTGCACTGCTTGAGAATTAGTGGAACATTCCTAACCATTAAAAAGCAAGATTACAGTGTCCAGAATGAGCACAGTCAGGCAGCAGCACCCTCACAGAATGTTGCTTTAAGCAAGGCTTATTTTAGTCTGATTGGATTACCCGTCACAAAACCACAGTTTTCACGCCACTGAGAAGCTCATGTGTCAAGCTGACCCCATGTCAATGATCATACACAAAATATTCTTTCCCTGCATTAGCGATGATGAAATGCTCACATCCGCATCATCCTATTATCATAACCTGAATGATTCTGACACGTATCATATTCCAGATCCATAATATAATTGTTCTCCAGAACATGGGTTCGTGACCTTGTATTCTGTATTTGTAAAATATTCCTTTACGATGACTGACTCTAGTGTTCTTTGAGGAATGCACAATAGTGTAACTGTATTTCAAAGGTACTAATACAAATTGGGGCTTTACCTTGAAATTTAATATCTAGACTTTGTCGAGGATTGTACTGCCTCCTTAATTATACTTAACATTCATGCACCACACCACATATGCTCAGTTACTGTTCTCCTTAATGAACTTGTTCAATGTCATCATTGGTTAAAAAAAGAAGGGAAAACGCTCTCACGTAAAAAAAGAAGATTTTGAGGCTGGCCGGCGGCTCAGTCGGCTTAGCATCTGACTCTCGGTTGCGGCTCGGGTCACGTTATTATGGTTCATGAGCTGGATTCTGGTGCTGACAGCATGGAGCCTGCTGGTGGTTCCCTCTCCGCGCCCCCCCCCCCCCCCCCGCCCTGTTGAGCTCTGTCCATCCTGCATTCACACATTGCATCTCTCTTTCCCTCTCAAAATAAATAAATAAGCTTAAGACACAAAGATGTTTGGAAACGACAAAACACAAAAGAGTTTTTCCAAAGTCATCCATCTGAACCCGTATCTTTCTGCTTGGGGAGGCTACTGCTGAGCTGGAAGGACGAACCTTCACAATTATTCTGGCTTGGCATTCAGCCAGCCATAGAACTCCAAAATTGCAGAGACCAGACCATCAACACAACAATCAGTCCCTGGCCCACCCACCCGGGAAGTCTTCCTAGAATTAGTCCTGTGGCAGAAGCACTTCCCAAACCCGTCACTCTCAGAAAAAGAAGCACCAGGTGAGTTATCACGCATGATCCCTCCTCCTGATGGAATCCGAACACTATCGGCTACGGCTACCGACTGCTCAGCAGAACAGCAAACGTTATCCTCAATGGAGCCGAAAATCTACTTGTGGGCCCCAAGAACGTGTTTCTAACATTGAGAAATATTAAGACCCTCTGCTCCGCGGCCCAGCCGAATTTGAATCAAGGGACATATCCTAACTTTTTGCTCCTCTATAAAGGATTACCTCTGAGTTTCCGTATCGACCCTCATCGGGAAACAAAGTTAGGCCCCCGTAAAAATCCTCAAGGCTCTCTAAGGCAAAAGCACCCATGTGAGCAGCTCTCCTGCCAGCTGTTTTTGGGAACTCACCGATCAAAACCACTTCCCTCGACTCCACCGGCTGATATGTGGGTGCTCTCAGTTAGATATGTGAGGTCCCAGCTTGCATCCCTACGATGTTGCTTCGGTACAAGACATGGGGCATGGCTGTTAATCCTGCGCAGACTTCCGCCCATAGGGGGAAAGAAATAATCATGGAAGCATCCTCAATAGTGGACGGACTGAACCTGAGCTTGATTTCCGGTGCTGCAAGAGATAGGACGGTATGACCTTGCACCTAAGCATCATACTTTTGATAGGCCACACTTGTGTAGTTCAGTATTTGTTCGTTGGACCCGAATAATATGCATTTCCCCTCATTCCTCCTTTAAGGGTACATGGATTCTTTAAAGTCATCATAGCAGTATTTTCCAAAGCTGTGAGCATACTTCCAAATCTATCTCTATTTCTGTAAAGTCAAATGCCTCACTAACACTTCCCCAACATGAAAAAGTAATCAGAGTTAAGTGTTTCGGTCAAGAAGAAAAAAAAAAGACTTTATTTCCTGCTTCTTTGCAAAATTCCTTCACCTCAAATGCCAGCATATATGGTGGTTTCTACCTAGCAAGGCAGATGGGAATCTCTGCCTCGGGGGATCATTGGGGAAGTGACAAAATTCTGTTTTGTAAGACACAAATACAAAGAGGAAGGTAAAAGCCAAAGCTGGAGTAAGGTTTCTGCAAGGCAGCCATAGGTGAGAAAGAGTGTTGGGCGATGATTCTCCAACGATCCGTCATTTCTGCACGTCTTCTGAGCAAAAGGCCCCGACAACCTTATTCAAGGATGCCTGCAAAGCTGTTCCCGGGCTGGGGGTAGATTTGCTTACGTTCCAGGATTATAAAGCTACAGACTTTCTTGGGTGATAGCGGTAACGTCTCTGGAGGGAAAGATAGGCAGATTTGTTAGTGGTCTTTCTTCTGAAACTGGGGCTTTCTTAGGCAGAGCGTTCTTCAGGTATAACAAGAAGGCCCTGTATGCATGCGAAGTATTCACATAAGTCCATGCTCTTCTCTGTGCTGTGAATGACAAACTGTCCAAATCCATTTGGGTTTACCGTCTCCTTGCAAGTAGTGTGGCAGGCCCACCTACCTGCTTCAGCAGTGACTGTTACTTACCCACTGTGTGACTGCTGAACAGGTAAAGATAGAAAAGTGAACTTTGGTCTTAGAATTACATTCTTTGTTAAAAAAGAGGAAGTCAGATAATATGTAACAAGGCCTGATGGCATAAACTCTGGAATGAAATTTCCATAGGAAAGAATCTATTAGTACAGGTTTGAAAAACACCCATCTTTGCTAAAATTAAATAAAAGCCACCCAAAGTGTGTGTGTGTGTGTGTGTGTGTGTGTGCTTTCATCTCAAGCATCCAAGTTATTCTGTGTCTGGGGGTCTGGGTTGTCGACTGGATGAAATGCGAATTGGGAGCCAAGAAATATGAGATGTTCCATGTGTATATGTAAGGGAAAATAAACTTTTACTGTGAACATTATCATAAACAAACAGATACACACACATTAGTAAACTCGAGGAAAGAAAGATTCTGAAAGCTCCTTTGACCAAAAGAGATAATTAAAATTTATAGAATGCCTCTTATTAACATTATCTTACAGTATATAAAATACTATTGAAATTCACTTAATTTTGTTACCTATATATTATTTTATTTCAGTGAAAATCAAAATATTTCTATGTGCCTTTACAGAATTAGTTCTTCAAATAATCTTCCAACCTATTTTTCTAACACAGCTTAAGATCCTTAACTGGACTTCTCCAATAGGAAAGTCCCATGTCTTCAGGGTTAGGAAGGAATTATTGTATTTCACACTATAGGAAAAGTTGTCAAGTAGAATTCACCATTGAAATTTGATTTCACTGGAGTTTCGTGTGTGTGTGTGTGTGTGTGTGTGTTTAAATCTGCATAATCTAAAGTGTTCAGTATACTATCCTCAATTATCGTTTAGTGAATTAAAACACTGGAGCATTACAAATGACATACAGATGACATTTTTTTGAGGCTGAATATTCTGATTTTTCAATTCCAACAGTCCCTACCTGTTTTGGAGTTCAGTGAGAATGTAAAATATGTCTTATGTTGATTAGTTTTCAAACATCAGTTGTTATTTAGCTATCGTTAGAGGCAAAAACAGAAATATGCTATAAAAAAGGCTAACAGAAATCATAGGCCTTTGTTCTAGTTACATTTTTCAAGAAAAAATTAATTAAATTAATTTACTCAATTAACTGAGGACAAAATTTGATTTAATGAAATTAATAGAGTTTATTTCAATTTAAATTTATACTAATGAAAAAAAGACAAGTAAAACTGTTATATCTGTGCTATAGGAAAGAGTTGCTGCCATTTCTTCTAATTAATTTCTATTTGAATCTGGATTCTAAATCATAATCCCAGCTCACCAGTGGCTCATGCTTCAAAAATGCCTTGAAGCTAACTGAACCTCGGAGTACATTTTCCCATGGAAACATGTATCATAACGTATACTTTGGTTTCTAGACCAGTGTACAAATCTCATACAGATGTTATTGCAGGAATGGTAATGTCAATCAGTCATTTTGTCTTCTAAGTTTTGAGGAACTCTATTTCTCCAAAGAACACCTCTCTAAGTGAGTCATGGCTTCCCGCGAGTTGGAAACAAGCGCCCAACAATCAACAATCTTTAGGTGAGCTCTAAGGGAGAGTAAGGTAGAGACCAGTAGGAAAGGACTCGCCAGCAAGGCAACCCAGGTTGCCGAGGTGAGGGTAAGCACGTATGCTCAACCCCTCTGCCACACTGCAAATAGCCAGTACACTTGCCTCTAGCCTAGCCTCCAGCCTTTTTCCATCAACCACCTGGCGCATCCTTCTTACTTCTCTTTGCTTCGGAATCCAAAGTTACATTGTGAAAGAAAATCTGTGCCGCGGTTCCAATTACTAGCTGTGAGAACAGTTGAGAAATATTTTGAAACCAGAGAGTCACCGGTCTATGCCATTTGGTTTGTTTCATTCATTCATGTATACAATGTTTGAGAAATATGTACTGAACATATACTATGTCCCAATTTGTGTCTGAGTCCATCCAATTTGTTGCTGTAGAAGCTACCTTCTCAGGCTAAGGTCTTTACCTGGAGTAGAGGGCAGTTAACTCTTTTCCAACCTTTCTCGGCCATCTGCATGGTCACATACAAGAGAAGCCAAAGAGTGGAAATAAAACATATCTAGAGTTTTCGCCACCACTTCTTCACAAACAATTCAAAATGCATACAATCATTCCACCTGTAATGCTGAGAGCACTGCTCAAAAAAAAGGGGGGGGGAGAAAATGCACTAGATTAGCATCAACAATTTATTACTGGTATGTAAGTTTGATTTCTGCAAAATCCAAATATCCCTAAAAGGAACAAACCTGGTAATAATTATCAAAACTGTTAATGATAAGTCAATCTCAGATTATTTGGTAAGAGTTCTTTGGTGAAAAAAAGAAGAAAGAAAGGAAGAAAGAAAGAAAGAAAGAAAGAAAGAAAGAAAGAAAGGAAAGGAAAGGAAAGGGAAAGAAAAAGAAAGAAAAGAAAAGAAAAGAAAAGAAAAGAAAAGAAAAGAAAAGAAAAGAAAAGAAAAAAGAAAAAGAGCAGCTGCCACAGGGGGGAAATATTACAACAGGCACTGAAGTTCTTCACAACCAACTAAAATTCCAAATGGATGAATTGAAATGAAAGGTCATTATTTAGAAATATTGCTCTAGGTAGAGGCATATCTGATAGAAGCTATGCCAAAGAGGTTATTTTCGAACTAAACAGATTTGACCGAAGACTTTTAAGAGCCAAAGCTTTCAAACTAATGAAATACTGTGATGTTTGCTTTCTGAATAATGACCCTCCTTTTTTTTCTTTATACATCTCATTTGTCCGTCTCAATATTCACTTTCCATTTCTTTTTTTTCTCATGTTTATCCAATTGAATCGACTTCTTAGAGTAATGGCAAATCAGATTCCCCAGATCGATTACTCACACTGAGTAAAGCACTCAAAAAGGAAACAGAATGGACCGAGCAAGTATTTTACAGAGAAAGTGAATGATATAAATTAGAATCACACATATACAATGGATATATGTATGTAGGTATGTGCTTATGTGCTGTTAAAAAATCGCTTTGCCACTATTTGTATTTACTAGTGACTCTGAAGGAGTCAGCCTTGCTAATGTTTTTCAAATGATCGTCCAGTATCAATCTAGCCATCATGAGATGACATTTTTTATACACCTTAATGCTAATGATGTGCTGACTGGCCTAATAGACATGTTTTCAGTGTGATCTAACATTTTAAAATTTCATATAAAAAGGAAAGCTTATTACGAATTCCAGTCTATATTTTCTTCCAGCGTAAACTTAACAATACATTTTGATTAGTGCATACATGAGATAAAAATGTGATTGCTAACAATATTTCTTGTTTAGTATCTATAAGGAACAGTTTTTAAATTAAAAAACTGGGGCTCCGGGGTGGCTCAGTCGGTTAAGTGTCCGACTTCAGCTCAGCTCCTGATCTCGAGCCCCGCGAGTTCGAGCCCCGCGAGTTCGAGCCCCGCGAGTTCGAGCCCCGCGAGTTCGAGCCCCGCGTTGGGCTCCAGCTTGGAGCCTGGAGCCTGCTTCGGATTCTGTGACTCCTTCTCTCTCTGCCCCTCCGCCTCTCGCTCTGTCTCTCTTTCAAAAATAAGTAAACATCAAAAAATTTTTTAAAAAATAAATAAACTCAGTTTTACATTCTTCTCAAAGGAAAAAAAACCAAAGAACCATTTCAGAATATTAGTAAGTTCTGGAACATTGACAAATTGCTGGTATAAAATTGAGTGATAAATATTTGAAGGATGTAAATGAAAGAAATGTACCCTATTACAAATCAAATTCTAGTAGGAAGGCATCAAAATTCCCAATGTTCATCCATGATTGGAGAGAGTTATGTTTTATTTATATTTTGCGAAGTTGAATAGCTTCCAATGATTAAAACCTAATATTCTACTAAGTAATGTTCATCTAATAGCTTGATTGTTCTATTCCTGATGTTCTCAATTTTAGCGTATTTTTTCCTGTTTTATATAAATAACTTGCTGCTGATTTATCCAAATTCTGATGAACTTTTTTTTATCATCGACCAATAGTGCCTGTAATAAAGAAAATAGTGTCTGTCACTAAGGAAAAGTCCCCTGCCTGAGTAGCTAACAGGTGTGCTAGGTGCCAACTTGTCCTTAAAGTATCAATTGTTCACCTGGCCACGGTTGGCTGACTGGTTTCTCATTTAAAAAAAGCGAGAAGGACTCCCAGTAATCTACCCAGGGTCCAGAAAGTAAGTTCTTTCATGCATCCTGCATACATGAAGGTTTAAATTAATGAAGCTTCAGGACAATTTCTGGGAGGCGTCTCCAAGAGAAGAACTGATCTATAGTAAAGAACAGACACCAAAATATTTCTTTAGGTCATGAGGGCACAGGGCAATCTGAACAGCCCCAAGTATTATCGCAACTGTGGCTACCTGCTGTTTTAATTCTCACTTAATGCTGCTTTCCTAGGTGTAAATCATTCTCAGCAGGGCTTCTTCTGGAACATTGCCGCTTTTCTTCACTGCTCCCAGTCTCCCAGCCTAAACCAACCCACTGGATGCCTTTCTCTTCCCAATATGAGGATTTTTTTTCAAGGTCTCCATTCACGTCCTTGATGCTGAACTTTGGTTGGATCCACCCAAATCCATTCCAAAAGTGATTTCAAACTCTAAGTCCTGGGGAGAGATGTCTGGAGACTATTGGTCCTTTCCTCCCAATCAATGATAAACACGTAGACAAATTGACTTGACTTGCCGTGGGCTTAGGAGCAGCCCAAACAGAAGCCGGTCAGAAGGCTGTAAATGGTCACAATATCTTTTTTCCTACCTATGACCTGCCGAACAAAGTCTCTGAGTAACAAAATCCCAGAAAGCGTACTCCAAATTGCTTTCGAACTTTGTTCTCAAGTGGAGGGGGGAAAAAGATATTAGCAGGCAAAGAGAAAAAATGCTTTTGTGGTTCTCCATTCTATCTTACAAGTCCATCACTGACACCTTACAAGAGTCCCCAAGGAACACCAAAGATCCTTTGTCACACTTTGAAAATCATTAATTTGTTATAATTGGGCACAGTGGCTTTCACGGCCTCTTCTTCCTTCCTTTTTTTTTTTTTTTTATCTTTTTCCATTTACATCCAAATCAGCATATAGTGCAACAATGATTTCGGGAGTAGATTCCTTAATGCCCCTGACCCATTTAGCCCATCCCTCCTCCCACAACCCCTCCAGGAACCCTCTGTTGGTTCTCCTCTAATGATATCATATGATTTACAGTTTCAGTGTAAAAACTCTGGAAAAGTTCGATTTCATTTAGCACCACTTAGGCCTTTCCAAGAAGCCTACGGCCGGGTCTGAGTTTTCAACTTAAATAGGACAAGGTTAATTGGAAGGTAATTCAGAGAACAATCTGATTTCATATTGTTGGCAAGTTGTCTTTCTTTTGATGGTCAATTCCGCTCATTCCCATCTCATTGGCTCCATTATTCCCTAGCCCTAGATAACAGTGAACGCTTTCACCTTGTGGACGAGATATTTTACTTTATTTGCTACTTTTCTTTAGGAGTTTTGCATCTTAAACTCATGCTTAAAATTTATTAAACGCTTTCTCAATAATTTATGCATCTTTCTAGTCTCTGCCTTTTAAAATTTCAGGATAACATTTCTTTCCTTTTTTTTTTTTTTAACATTTCTGACACAATGTTTTATTTTGTCATGCTGGCTCTTAATGGATGTAAGAAGAAAAATTATCCAGTAATACTAACGAGTGTGGAAGTTTTACTCTAGAGATTTCCCATTTAGAACCATCTCCTACTAAATGCTTAATCTATCACTTAGAAATAGAAAAAAAATAAACTTCATGGTTTGTTTCATGTATACTGAAAAAGCGCATTCTTATGTAAGCTTTTATGAGGTTCAAGAAAAACTTGGAGTGTTTAAATTTGTTTTACTTTATTCTTAGAGAATTGAAAATTACTTAACTTCCATAACCTGAAATCCCTAAAAGATTGTTTGTAAACTCAAACATTTTAAATCAACTTGGTAAAATTAGCTTACGAAAGCATCATGGTTTCATTCAATGATTTTATGAGAGTTGGGTGTGTGTGTGTGTGTTGGGGGTTGTTTGTGTGTGTGCTTACTACCCTACTTTTTCACCCTTTTTTCTAAATGTGTAAAATTGAACTTATATGCATTCCCCTATACTTGAAATCTTATATTAATGAAAGATTAAACTATGATATTATAGAAATTGCCTAACTTTATTTTTTACCAAACGAGGTCATGATTATATAGATGTCCTGGCTGATGGGTGAAAAATTGCAGTTGATCAGCACAAAAATACGATGCATACCTGTGTGAACCACATTCATAAGTCAAATATTCTGTGTAAAGATATGATAACATATATGTATTTAAAAAATATTTTGTAATCAAATTTATTTTATCTATCTAATGTTAGTGACACCAAACACTAAAAGGACATATGCTTCTCCGGAAAGAGCTCTGATTTGTCTTACTCCTTATGCTAATCCATATGTGCTAATTTATAGAAATTATTCCATGGCCAAAACTCTATTGTACTATGGTTTAAATATCATATTTATATAAGATTAGAAATAGCTAACAAAGAGTATCTTTCAAAAGAACACAACGATAAGACAATTACCCGAAACAAAAACTAGAGAAAAATGGGACATATTTCTCACTTGTAAAATGACAGTATGAATTAATAATGCAGATTAGGTGAATGAGAGCTGAAGGTTGTTTTATGTGAGGGCATTATATGTAAAAATAGAAAATAATGGGTTATCATATAACTAGGTTTCGTTATTAGCACATAGTTTTATTCCATATATATCCCTTAGCTCTATTTTTTTTTTAACTCCCAGCTCTTACTGTCAAAATCAGATCTTTTTAAATTAAACATTAAAATACAAAGTGTCACCCAGATACCACACAATTCCCCATATGGCGCTGTCTTCACATTCCACACGCTACTCTCGCAGACTTTTGCACATATTCTGTTGCTATGGCTAAAAAAAAGAGTAAATTTAGCCTATGTGAAAGCAAAGGACCCCTATCATCACAGATACGTGCATCCCACGCAATTAGGAGGCTTCCTTCCTTTACTCATCTCAAGGCCAAATTTGCAAAAGAAATCCTATATCGCCTTGAATTTGCAACTGAAAGGGCGGGCCTACGCCGGCAGACTCCATCTTGTTCTGTGTCCTTCACCTTGACCACACCTCCTCCCCTTGAGTAACCCCCACCTCACCTGCCTAACAGGACTCGGACCCTTCCCCAGGACCCTTCCCCAGCCAATCGGCTGAGGCCATAGCCATTACCTCACCAACTGCCCCTAGGCCCCAATAAAACCTTTGTCCTTTTGAAACTCTCTCCCCAGTATCTCACCACTGCATCGGTGCAGGTAGGGGATTGAGCTCGAGCTAGCTCGAATAAAGGCTCTTTTGCTTTTACATCTGACTCGGCTCCCTGGCGGTATTTGGGGATCACGAATTCTGGGCATAACACAACCAGACAATCTTGATAGATAAATTACACGTAACATTCTCCTAATCGTATGGGAGTAAACTTTTCATTAAGGAACAGGAATTTTATACAATTAATCCTCTTTTACTGAGCATCTCTGAAATGCCATGTACTATGGTTGGCACAGCTATAAATAAATATTTACAACTGTAAATGAAATAGACACAGCCCCTGCGCTCAGAAAACCTTTGTTCATATGTGCAGAATAAGGTATTAATTAAGTCAAAAAGTCAATAATTACATTAGTTTGCTTGCTACCATAAAAAGCAGACCCCCAAATTGGGTGGCTTAAAGTACAGAAATTTATTGTCTCGCAGTTTTAGAGGCTAGAAGTCTGAGATCCAGGTATCAGCAGGATCGGTTCCCGCCTTTGGCTGTGAGGCATGTTTCATGTTCCTCTCTGAGCTCTTGAGATTTTCTGAAAAGCTTATTGCTTGGCTTGTGGACACATGACCTTGATCTTTACCTTCACGTTCACATGGTGATGTGTGTGTGTGTGTGTGTGTGTGTGCATTCAAGTGTGTAAAAATTTCTCCTTTCATATAAGGGCACCAGTCATTTTGGTTTAGGGACTCATTCTACTCCCATGTGATCTCATCTTAACTATATCTGCAATGATGTATGTCCCGGGTACCTAGGGTCACATTCTGAGATACTGAGGGTTAGGACTGGAACATAAGAATTCAACCCGAAATAAGTGATAAGTGTTTTTTAAAGAGAGGACCACTATTTTATAAGAGTCTAGCAAGTTGGTCTAGGGTGTGAGGGCTGGAGATGGGCGTAGAGATAGCTTGTCTAGAAAAGTGCAAAAGGAAGGAAATAGAAAAAAAGGAATTGAAGATGGATTCAGAAATGGGGGAAAAAAGGTCATCGGAGACACTCCCTAGTTTCCAGGTGATTTTGTTCAATCACGTCCAACACCAAAGTAGATAACTCCTTGAAACATTGAATGGGCTATCCTACTCAGCAACCAAAAGGTGAGTGGTGACCTTTTCGACTGGAATTGGAATGCATACCTACGAATGTTTATGGTGTGGACAACACTTACAAATAGGAGAACGAATGAAACTCACATGTAGGAAACATGTATTGGAATTTCACTCATTTATCAGAGACCTGAGTGACTTCCCTGATGACTGGAGAATAGACTTTGAAGAATATTTTCTCCATATTTTTTTAAGATTTTTTTTTTAGTGTTTATTTTCAAGACACAGAGAAACAGGGCATGAGTGTGGGAGCAGGGGGCAGAGAGAGAGGGAGACGCAGAATCCGAAGCAGGCTCCAGGCTCTGAACTGTCAGCCCAGAGCCCCACACAGGGCTTGAACTCAGGAACTGTGAGATCAGGACCAGAGCCGAAGTCAGGTGCTTCATAATGTAAATACTTCCATTGTATCGGATTTCAAGCTGCCAACCTGATATCACCCAATGCAAAGTTGAGAACAGATCAACAGAATTGGCAGATTAGCAGTAGATATGTAGAAGTTCCACCACATAAATACAACTACCTCAAGAACATAGGTAATAGCAAAATAATTAGTCACAAATGGTGAATATTTACCAGGTTTCATTTTAAATTATATAAGCCTAATGGTTTACCATTTAATTTTCAGAAATCGCCATGTTTAGCAACCGGCTCAAAAATTCCTGAAAACTTAACAAGAGAGCCAGCCCCAGCATACCATTGGAAAGAGCTCACCCTGCTAGAAGAGCATTAAGTCATCTAAATTTGGTTCAAGAATAAGAATGAAAAAGAACATTCTGGCAAAAGATAATGTCTACCATTCCAATTAGCACCAGGACCCAAAATCTGGACAGTTGGGCCTGAAGGAGCTACAATATAAGAATAAAAACTGAGAATTGTTGCTTTAAAATAAGAATTGCATTTGATTGTTGGGAGTTTGATCTGAAAACGGGGCCAGGAGAGAGAAAGTTTTCAGTATTTCTCCTAGAAAAATGCCCAGATAGTATGGGTGGAAAGAGGAAACAGAACTATCTGTAAAACCCTAAGAAAAGCTGGGGCACCCCGGTGGCTCAGTCGGTGGGGCATCTGACTTTAGCTCAGGTCATGATCTCACGGTTCAGGGGTTAGAGCCCCATGTCAGGCTCCATGCTGACAGCTCGGAGCCTGGAGCCTGCTTCACATTCTGTGTCTCCCCCTTTCTCTGCCCCTGCCCTGCTTGTGCTCTGTCTCTCTCTCTCTCTCTCAAAAATAAAATGAACATTTTAAAAAAAATTAAAAAGAAAACCCTAAGAAACGCAATGAGATGGCCATCACTCAAAAACTAATAGTTCATCAGATGTTTTAAGAAAACCTGATCCCAGGTGGCACCTGAACCTGCCACCCTAAATAAATAAATAAATAAATAAATACACTACTCTTGTTAATGTTACCAGTGACCTTGAAATTGCCAAATATGTGTGACAATTTTAATCTTTAACTGAGTTGACCTTTCCTCAGTATTTGACATCGATGTCTATCCTCTTCTTGCCGCATTTCACTCTCTGTTTTCAATGGTATCATTTTTTTGTTTGTTCGTTTGTGTTTGCTCAACTTCTACCTTCCCAGCACTCTCCTTATGCTCCTTCACTGATGTATTTTCATGCCAATGTTCCCTAAGGATCCACCATTAGCTTTCTTCCCTCCTCATTTCACGTGGTCCAGTGGTTTTCAACTGGGGAAATCTATTTTACTCCCAAGGCAATATCTAGAGATACTTTTGTGGTCGCAACCAGGGTGTGCTAGTGATTTCTAGTCGGGAGATACCAGGGATGTTGTTACCCATCCTACAAGGCATCGGACAACCCCCCACAACTGAGAAGTATCCGCCCTAACGTGTCCCCTTCTGCCTCTACACTGCTAAGTTTCAAATCTGTGTCCCTGGGCCAGAATGAAGCCTGAAATCGGCCTCTGTCTTTACTCGTGCATGGGTTCCATTTCGAGTCCTACAGGCATCTCACGTGAAAAGCTAAAATGAAAAATTCATCTAAAATGCAATTCATCATCTCGTTCCCAAATCTGCTTTTTTCCCATGCAGTCTCTAATTTTGCCAGGGACAGCAAAAACAAAACAAATTTATCCTAATAAACTCTGTATCTTTGACGCGTATCTAATCAGCCTCTAAGTCTTGTAGCTTCTCTTTCCTGGGTCCCTCTCAAAGGCACTCCCATTACCCAGGTGCTAAAATCTATCGTATCATAAGATCCTCTTAACTGATTCTCCTTTTTCCAGCCTTAGCTCCATTTAAGCCAGACTCCGACACTGCATTCATAGGCATCTTTCTAAAATGAAAATCTGAGTGTGTTCTTCTCTTCTGAGATACTGTAATGGTTTTTCCAACCTTTCAACCTTAAAATGGATTCAAACACCCCATGACCACCAACCTCATTTTGAACTTTAACTCCACGCTAAATTCCCACGTTCCTGAAAAGCACAGCATTTTGAGAACAACATTCCCTCTGTGTTTTCATGTATTTGCCCAAGATTTCATTTTACCCATTCCTCTGCTACATCCCCCCTGCATGGCTGCATTCTTTCATCCACCACGACACTACTGAAATACCACCTGGTTTCTAATAGAATGACAATATTTTTTTAAATAATAATATCCAGTATGGTAAAAGTAGGAGCAAAAAAAGCATTCTTATCTATAATCGGTAGACGTATAAATTCTAACAAGCATTTAAAGAACAATTTGGCATTTAATTGTTAATATCCTTGGGGCGCCTGGGTGGCTCAGTTGGTTAAGAATCCGACTTCGGCTGAGGTCATGATCTCGCGGGTTCGTGAGTTTGAGCCCCACCTCTGTGCTGACAGGACAACGTAGAGCCTACTTCAGATTCTGTCTCCCTCCCTCTCTTTATGCCTCTCACCTGTTCATGCTTGCTCTCTCTCGCTCTCAAAAATAAATAAACATTTATAAATAAATAAATAAATAAATAAATAAAATGTTAATGTCCTTACTTGTAGACATTTAAAACATTCATTGTGTACGTAAGGTTTGTATAAATGTGCAAGGATATATTTGAAAAAGATATCCTTTGCGGCCTTATTTGTTAAAGCAACATAATGGGGATGACTCGACAGAATGACTTTAAACTATGTAAGTTAACATTTTGGGATAACAAGTAATTTTCAAACTAAGGTTAGATTTGTGTATGTTGATTTGAAAGTACGCCCTATACTATTGGAGGTAAGAGGACCAGTATGTTTGTATGATCTTAATACCAATAAAAGAAAAAAGTCTCTTTCACTTTTTAAAAAATAACCTTTTTATTTTGGAATAATTTTATATTTATTATATTTACAGAAGTTACAAAGGTAATACAAAGTGTTGCTGGATACCCCTCCATGCAATTTTCCCCATGATTAATGTCTTACATTTTTACAATATATTTCTCAGAACCAAAATACCAACATTGATATATTGCTATTAACTAAAGTTCAAACTTCAGAGAGATTTAATTTGCTTTTCCATTAATATTCTTTTTCTGCTCCAAGATCCAATCCAATAAACCACATTACATTTACTTCTTTCGTTTTTGACTTTATAGGCTTCTGTAAGGTTTGTATTTTTTTCAAAGCTCATACGCAACATCCAGGGTATTCATAAAGATTTGAGGGCTACCCCATCCAAAATTCTCCCCTGTCTGAGTTGAATGGCCTGCTCCAGTCCCCAAGGAATCTTGAACATCCCTCCAAGATCATACACATTAAATCCTGTCATACTCATTAATTTTCTTTTCTGTCTCCAAAACTGGTTCTAATTAGGTAACTCTGAAATAAGTGAGTTCTTAGAATTATTAGCCTATTTTGTTTCTTCATATCATGATACCCCTGGAGCCATTTGCAAGCACATTAATATAAAAACACAATAAACTAAATAGATAATAAATATTGAACATTGCAGTAACAGAACCAAGGGATAAAACTATATAAAATATTTATGCATACATCTTTATACATGGTAATGAAATCACTGAATGCTGAGAGGAAAGGTACAAACCTCACCAGCAGAGGCTCAGACCCAACTAACAAAATTTCCATTTAAGATTAATTAGGTCATTAAACGATTTCATGACCACATTCCAATGTCATAGAAGATATCAGTGAAACCTGGTTATTGGATATGCTAGCTAGAGATAACCCAGCAGAGCAAACAACGCTTATCACTTTTCAGTGAATGACAAACATTAATGCCAATCATTGAGAGGTCTTAGTTGAGAATTCTAAAATATTCTTTCAAAAGGACAGTTCTCTAGGAACCATTTTATTGATTAGGGATTTTGGAAAAATCTTTCCAGAACAGTACACATCTGACCAGTGGACTTTTCTGCACTCGTCTATAACTGACGAAAGGAAGGCTCACAGAGGAAGAAACTTGATCGGGGTCATAGATACAGCCAGTCAGTGGTGGCACAGCACTTCACTGAAACTGACTAATGTCATTCCCCACTTCTGACTAAGGAGAAAACCCAGACTCAGTTTACCATCACTACCCGCAAAATCATATTATTATAGGGGAAGCTTCTAAATCAAAAGGCTTATTTCACATAGGTAAGGGTTTTGTTTGTGCTTAGCACAAGTGGGAACAGCTAAATGCTCGAGATTTTATTTTATTTTATTTAGTTGTAGAATAGTGTTGAAAGACAGAAGTCTGCCTGTTTCTAAACTGTGGTGACACCTACTTGGTTACGTGCTTCTGGGTGATGGATTTGAAGTGTGTCCGCTGAGCTAAGCTGGGACTGTTTTCCAGGATTCCCTTCCCTGCACAATTCCTGGGGTGGGGTGGGGGAGGGGTGAACCCAAAGCTGTATTTTGCGTGAGATTTGAAAGGCAGAAGTGAAGCCCCGGCCGTGTTCCTGCGGGAGGCTGAGCCCCCCCTGGTTCACCCCTGGCACCAGGGGCCCCACAGCCCCTTCCGCTCCTGCCAGACCTACTGGGTCAGCTCCTCGGCCGTTCAGCCCGGTTGCCCCGCGGCCAGCACGCCCTTCCTCTGCGGGGACGCTTGGAACCAGTGAAAGATCAATGCGGGTTCCAGCCTGTTCTCAGCATCCCAACTCGGCTGGTTCCGGTTACACTTTGTTCACGAGTTTCCTAATTACACCCATTTTTTCCTTCCAGACTATACTGCCTGTGAACTTGGGCCACCAGTGTCAGATAAACATCAAGGTCACAAAGATTGCTTAGCCCCCACACTTGTGTAAGGGCAAATACGCCTAATAATTTCCTTATTGTGACATATCCTGTGGGTCCTCTTTTTTTGATCAAATCCTAATGATCCATACAAACTCGAGGCGTTTACAAATAGAAAGGAGAAACATAGATTTATAAAAACCTTCTATCTGCCAGTTTGGAGGCTGCCTGGTTCTTGGATTGCTGAATGGAAAGTCTGTTAGATCAGCCAAGCAAACAAAACAAACGGATATTCCTAATTGGAAGGAAAACTTCACCAAAATTTGTCCATAGTAACAGCAAAAGAGCCAGGGATGATATATTGGTTTCAAAGATACTAAAACAACTAAAAACAATCTTCAACCAACCAAAGAGCAAAGTGTATTTAAACATCTACAAAAAATAAAGAATGTCAATGCTAGTATTCAGTGGTCAATTTAATTTTTAAGGGTTTTACACTGGATTTTCCTTTTATCTAATTCAAGATATGAATATAAATATAACTTTTAAATGACTCTTCCTTAATTATCACACAATCTCAATTTCAGAGAGCACCTTTAAAATTCTTTTAAATGCAGCTGAAGAAGAAACGATATCAAGCTATTCCTTGTCTGTGTAGATAGCAGGAGAACTAGCCAAGCTGTGTACCCATTTCTCAGATTTCTACCTATTTCTCAGAATGACAGACCAGAGAAGATCTCTTTGGGTTGGGTGACCTGCTTACAGGGGAGCTGAGTCTGTCAATACGTTCTATAAATGTTTCTACTGTGAACAAAAATTGCCCTTGAAAACCAATTGCCCAGTGATGCCGGTTTCTAAACTTGGAACACATAACAAGTCCACTGGCTATAAAGCAGATGGCTTTCAAGCATATTAATTCAACTGATGGAGTGTCGCTATTTGGAGGCTTTCTTTGATACGTGAAATAGAGAATGATGTGACTTTTTAGTCACATGTTGACACATAAAATGTACCAGCTAAATAGCTGCTTTCTTTGATGTGTCAAAATGATAAGTTATCTTTAAGACTGTAACTGTTTACTTCTAAGTATATCAAACAGGGTGGATGGAATAGAGGTTAGTATGAAGGGAATCAATTGTTGAGGGCCAATTAAGCCAAACTTAAAAGGAGAAACAAAATAAATATATCACTTGACTTTGTAGGAAAATATATCAAATGTACTGCTGGTGACTATACAAAGATAAGTTATTGATATAGCTTATATTTGCCTCTGCATTTAAAAAGAGGATTGATCATAAGAAATATGGGCAAGGTGTTTACTGAACAAAAACCCACGTCCCTTTCTGTTAGGAATTATCCGTGTTTGGCATTCTATCTGCTTAGTGGCTAGAGCTGTGCATTTGGGAGTTGACTCCACCTTAAGAAAGCCTTCTGAACTTTACACACTCACCTTTTTTTTTTTTTAGTCGTCTTGCTCTTTAAACTAAATTTTCTTGACCATTTAAAAACCAAGAAATAGAAAAATGAATGAATTGAGTGTTTAGTTACAAAGAGGAAGACTAAAGAGATTGCGGCATAAGCCCCCCAAATTTCCTTCTCCCTGGCAAAATGAAATGCCAGATGCTTTGCTTATCCCATCACAAGTGTGTCGGGCATTGTGAAGGGCCTGAGACCTTTCTCTTCTTGCACGATTACAAGTTAGTCTGCCACAGATTCGTAGACGTGATGGGAGACATGAGACGCCTGGTACCGAAACAAGGGAGTTGATTGCTCACAGTGCGGCGGAAAGCATGAGCCGCTAGTGGTTTTGCTAGTGCTTCTTGTTCTCCAAATCCCAGGGGGTGACACAGAAAAGCCTAAGCAGATGCTGTGTATGCAGTGTGTTTGCATCACAGCGGAGGGGCTTGTGCTAAGGAAACTCCAATCTTTGATAAAACAGGCTACGAGCAAAACTTATCTGTTTCACCAGAGGTGAAATTATCGCTATCATCCAAGACTGTTTGCTCTGCAAATATATTTGGAAATACAGTTCGGAAGAAAGATTGTCAGTGCTTCAGTTCACATGCTGTACAGAATGATGAAAAACCCATGGGGAATTATCTTCCCCAAAATGATTATACTATACTTAGTTCAACATCTTCATAATAATGAGGAATAGGCATCTGCCTAAGCTTAACCTCAAAACCTGAAATGATAAAGATAAGAAGTATTCTGTCTAGCAGGATTGAATGAAATCAAAGCTAATTTATTGAGTTTCCAATTACACATGACATTGTATCAGGACTATGTCAAGCAAATTACCTGTTTAAAAAGAAATGTTTTGTTTCTTAACTGCCTTACATCTGTCAAGAGTAAAGTTCTAAGAATGTGTTGATTCACATTGCTATGAGACCAAAATTCTGCCTTAAAAACCAAGGCCACTAGGCAGACTTAAAGTTGGAACAGAGAAGTAAGATACGTAGATGATAGGTAGATAGATGGATGGATAGATATATAGATAAAAATTTTGGTTTTGTTTTTGTTTGAACAACTTGACTTTCCGGGGAGATATCTGTGGATTATAGGAGTCCGTCCCTGACTGTGGTTTTCATATTGGTTGTTATTTTTTTTAAATACTAGGTTTTTGGCCTCTTTATGTCATCTAATTTATCTGTAGATAAAATAGTGGTTAAAAGTCCAATAATTGTGGACATTTTATAGATTCTAGAGGTAATACATTTTAAAATCTCATAAATATAGATGAAAATATGGAATCCAATATCCACACTCCTTCGGCTTAAGAAGCAGCAGCAGAGCTGAGAGCCAGAGAGCCTCTGAGGCTGCCAGAATTCAAGGTTGCAGAGGGGGAAGCCTTCCACCTAAGGGTGACACATTCAGGTCAAAATGAATGAGAATACGGTAAGAAGAAAGAGTCACAATCCCTGTATATTAAGAGCTGAACAAGAAAGAGGGTGGAATTTTTCCCTCCACGCAATGCCAAGTCATTTGTCCTGGATCTCCCCGCTAAGCAAAGTGAAGAGCCCATCAACAAATGGATTCAGAGGCATCTCATTCGATTTTACTTCTGACGGCATGTCCTTATTTGGCAATTCTGCCAGGTTTTTAGCCCCTCAAGTTAACATCTAAAATCTCTCTGTAAATAGGACAATTACTCAGAATTTGGCTGTCATATACAGTTCCCTCTGTATTTGATCATTTCACTGTTGACTCTCCAAAAGTCTATGTGTGAATAAAGAAAGCAACTATACCTTGTATCTACTAAGCTGCAAAGAAAGGAAGACTATGAAATTTTGTCTTGTAACTGATTCAAGCTGAGTAAAAGCTTACATTTTAAAGTGACATACATTTTTACAGTTGAAATATTCTTTATTTATAAGATTTATTTATTTTTATTTATTCTTGAGAGAGAGAGAGAGAGAGAGAGAGAAAGACCGAGCACTAGTGGGGGGAGGGTCAAAGAGAGAGGGAGACACAGAATCCAAAAGCAGGTTCCAGGCTCTGAGCTGTCAGCACAGAGCCCGAGGCGAGGCTCGAACTCGTGAGCCACGAGATCATGACCTAAGCCGAAGTCAGACACTTATCCGACTGAGCCACGCAGGTGCCCCTACTTATAAGACTTATACATATACATGTGTAAGATTTCCAATGAACAAAACTCACATTGTGTGTGTGTGTGTATAAAAGTAATGGCCAAAATCACTGAAAGCAAAGTCATGACCTAAATTAAAATCTAACAATTATTTTTATTTCTACTGGGTTCCTAAAAAGTAAAAGATCACCTTACCTCAGAGTCTCATACACATATATATCCATTCCTTAGTAAAAAGTAAATGAAAGGCAACTAATATACTGGAAAGAATTTGACCATTAGAAAAGAAGGAGAAAATGCCTTATTTGGTTGTAAAATCTTCTAGCAAACATGTTATATTTCAATCGTTTCAATGATGCTTTTGTGAAGCTTCATGCTGCTGAAGGAAAAAAAAATTGCCTCCAGCTCAGAATATGCAAAGTTCCTAGAGTTGGCAAGGTCTAGGCAACCTAGTGATTGACAGCTGGGAGAATCTTCATGATTGGCAGGAGGCAGTGATGCCCTCCAGGGGGATTGTTTACATGCCGACACTAAAAAACGATGCCAGCCTCTCTTTCCTACTCCTTTTTCCAAAATCTTTTATTAGTAAGCTTCTCCTGCTGTTCTACCTGAGCCATTAAACACATTAAACCCTCCTTCTTTTTCCAGAAAGGAGAAAATCATATTTTACGTAAAACAGGAGGACCTGAAAAACTGGACCACAGTGACATGTCAGAAGGCCAGGTCAAATTCCCCAGGTTAAAAAAAAAAAGTTGAAAAGACTTTCTTTTATTCCTTATTTTTGAAAAGGTACAAAATATTCTATATCTCCCCTATAATTGGGATTCCCCAATATACAATGGATCTTGGATATGGTTGGTGGTCAAGAGAAGAAAGATCTAAAACATTCTTCTAATCCCAATTCTCTTTCCGAATAAAAGTACACATTTTCATGTGAAACATATTCACCTCCTCCATCCTTTGTTTTCTAAAATAAAAGTATTTGGAAAATAGGATCAACACCAGATTCCAACCATGCTGGCCTTCTTTCCTTCCTCGAACATTCTACTAAAGTTACTCTTTTGTGTGCAACAGTTGCATTTTTTTGTCAGGAATGCTCTTATCTCAAATCTTCACATGCCAAACACTTAGTCATTTAATATGTTCTCACGTCATGAATAAATGAATAAAATAGGGAATAAACATGCCTTAGCAAAGAGAATTAGAGGTTTCTCAGATATTTCTTCTGTTTCTGGAAAATTAAAACGATCTTCCCCTTTCTCCCAGGCAAGGGATGGTTACGCGTCTTCAATATTTTATTGAATTAATGTCTAGATTTCCCTCAATGTTGTCTGTAGCTAAAGAGAATGGTCATTTAGAAGTTAAGTGGCTTGCCACCAGATCTGTTCTAATTCTAAATAGACATGATGGAGCAAAATATTCAAGGGACGGGGGAAAAGAGTGCACTCAGTAAGCTAACACTGCTTGCAAAATAAAGTGAAGGAACATCTCCAACCGGAGAGTAGTTAGGAACGTCTCTCTTGCTCAATGCCAAGAGCTAGTATGTATCATCTCTGGCAGTTGACGTTTGACCTTGAGAAATGGCAATGGAGGAAAGGAGATTCCACAATCTGAAGAACAAAGCCTCTGCAATTTATACTGGTGAATAAATGGAAAAGGGAATTAGAGAACTCCTCTCCTCTGTACCACCTACAACACTTGGTCAAGAGAAGTGCCCCCACGGATCACCCTGCTGGTGTCCCCTAGTCCTTACTCCTGAATAAAATACTCTTGACTGAGAAATGTAAAGCAGGAAGTTGGATCCGGGGGCTTTACCTATGGGCAATGGGTAGAATTCCCCAAAAGAAAAGTAAAGCTTTGGCGATAAAGATGGGAAAAAGGAGAAAATCTTTCTCAAAGAGAGATGTAGAAATCAGGCCAGCATGAGCATTCCAGAACATCTGAACATAAAAATGGCTTTCTGGGCGCTAGTAATGGAATATTTGGTGTGCAGCTTAAAAAGTTTCCCCCTGGGGGCCCTTGGATGATTCTGTTGGTTGAGCGTCGACTCTTAGTCTTGGCCCAAGTCATGATCCGAGGGTCGTGGAATCGAGCCCTGCCCGGAGCTCCGCTTTGTGTGTGTGGAGTGTGTATAAGATTCTCTCTCCTTCTGCCCCTTTCTCTCACTCATACTCTCTGTCTCTCAGCAGACCCTGAAGATAGGAAATGGCCAGATTAAAGAATTCTTTGTTCTTTGTTTGTGGGCAAACAGCAGTCAAGTGAGTGATCCCTTATGGAGGGCAGAGAACAGGAAAGGAACAGATGGTGCTTGGGAAGAGCCATGCCACACATGATGGCGGCCAAGAAACAACCGTCTCTTCCTTTCCTAATGTCATAGAGGGAGGCCTTCCCTGATATGAGAGAAGAAAACACACGTGGGCCCCAAGTGCTGCCACATCACACGCTTCACAGTTTGAGATTTCCATTGGGCATCGGCCATCATACAAATGTGCTACCAAAGTCTCATCACTTTGGTGCGACAGGCACGCCAATGGTGTCACACTACAGGCTACTATGTTGTCAGTGTGCCATTGGCTCAAATGTTCACTGAAACTTACTGCTTTAAATCATTCTTAGAAAAACGTTTGACGTCAGCTCGTTCATTTCATTTCGGGGGGATGCTGATGAAATCTCTTGGTTTTCGCACAGTAGTGGAGGTTTAAAAATAATAAGGGGAGATTTAAAAATAATAAAGGGACTAACAGATAAGGTCATTGAACCAATTAATGAACACCCACATCGATGAAACAGATTTACAGGGAAGTAAATATATTTTTCATAAAATGACTCAGTAGGGTATTCATTAAAAGGCCAAGATCTTTTAAAATATGAGCACATTCCCCCAAGTCAACACATCCAACTTTTTGAAAACATTTCTCTTTTTCAAGAGAGATATGTTTCTGTAAATAGCGAAATCCCAGCCTTGCCAAAGACTGTTCATTTGGTGCCCAGAACATTCTGAGATCATTCCCGCACTTCCAGGCACTCCTGCCATCAGGTGATTCTGCGTACTGCCATTTGCCTGACCTTCTTAAAACACGGCATCTGTCCTGCTATTCTTCTGGCCAACACAGTCTTGTGGTTTTTCAGCGCTCATTAAACTTAGGTCCAGTTACTGTTTCTGGTGCTTACACACCAGCGTAGTTTTCTAGTTTTCGATCGTTGCACGACAAATAATCCCAAACCTATGTGACTTCAAACAATGCTCATTTTAACATCTCTCCTGGTTTCTGGAACTCAGGAACTCAGGAGGGGTCCTGGCATAGAGTCTCCCATGAGGCTGCAGTCAGAGGGAGGCTGGAGCTGGAACCCTGGGAAGGAAGCAAGAAGGAAAAAAGGAGGCGTCGCTCCGACTCCGTGTTGCCACCAAATTTTCTCCATGGGGTCCCTCCACAGGTGCTCCTCTGGGCTTCCTTACATCCCGGTAGCCTGGAGGCGCTCAGATTGCAGGCATGGCAGTTTAGGGCTCTGATGTGATTGCTCCAGAGAAGTAGGCAGAAGCTGTGTGTAACCTGGGCTGGAAAATAACACTGCATCACCTCCACTGTATGCGTGCGGGCAACCAGTCACCGACGCTGGCCCCGGATGAAAGGAGGTGATGCAGACCTCACCACTTACGTGGGGAGTCTCAGCGTCACATTGGGTCTCCACAAGAGTATGTGGAACTGGAGATATCAGTGGCCATCTTGGAAAATGCCATATGCTGTACCTACTCTGATTTCAACGTAATTATTCAGCCTAGATGATGTTTTCATTTGGTTTCTACCTATGTCTTCATTTCTCCCTACTTCACCAAATATACTCTTCGATATTTTGGGTTACTGTTCATAAAATAAGCGTTCTGTCATGGTGAATGGAGCATAATCCCTTGCTCCATTGATACTGTGTCTGTCCATGTGACTAACAGCCAATGAAAAATTAGTGGATGTGACTTAAACAGTGACTTCAGTGTGAAAGTGTGCGTCTTAAACTGTAGTGGTCAGCCCTAAAGCCTTTGCTTCCTGGTACCGGAGGCCCTGTTAGCCTGAGCCCCGGAATGAACAAGAATACAAGAGTAGCAGTTATTTTAAATTCAACATGAGTCGACACTTCACATAATCAAGGACGACAATGTTTTTTATGCTTTCACTTTTTTGTTACTCTTATTGAATTCAATTTTTATATAATAATAGAAACCAATTTTAAGGTAAGAGTATGCGGAATTTTGGCAAATGCATTCACACATGTCTACACCATTCTAATTACGATACAGAACAAGAAATATTCCTTTTTTTTTCCCCACTTCTTTGTTTATTGGGAAGCAGACACAGGGCATATGGCAAGGTAAGAAGCAGCCTGATGCTTACTGGTAAGCTCCAGCTTGGTCCTGCACCTTTTTGGTGTAATTCCCTGATTCCTCCAGGAAAGAGCAGTTTTGATTTCCACCATCATTATTTAGTTTGCTGTGCTACAAGTTTATATAAATGGAAACATATGGCATGTTTTTCATTTGTTCGCTTCTCTTACGTATGGTAATGTTTTGATGTTCATGCATGCTGTAGTGTGTATTCATAGTTCATTTATTTTTATTACTGAGTAGCTATTACTCTAGGCATATATAAGACATCATTTGTTAACCCATTTACCTAAAGATGAGTGCTTAAGTTGTATCCTGTCTGGACTATCATAGGATAAAGCTGATATGAATATCAAAGTACATGTCCTTTTGTGGCCAAAATTTTTTATTTTTCTTAGGTAAGTATCTAGTAGTGAAATTGATATGTCATAGAATAGACATATGAATAAATTTAAATTTATTCACACACTGTCAAGCTCCTTCAACTGGTTGCACCTTTCTTTACTTCCAACATCAACATATGGGAGGCCGAATTGTTCTGCATCCTCATCAACACTTGGCATATACAGTCTACTTAATTTTAGCCATGACAGCAAGTGAAAGTAGCGACGATAATATTTCAATATTAGTCATATCCAAAAATATGTTTCAAAAATACTTTTCGCAAATACAATCTACCATGCACACTGAAAATAGAGATATTTTAATTAAGCCAACTTAGCACGAAATACAGATTATTGATTTTAGGTCTTCTAATTTATCTATATTTAAATGCCTTTGAATATATTTTGAAAAGGATTATAGGGGTACCTGGCTCAGCCAGTTGAGTGCCTGACTCCTGATTTTGGCTCAGGTCACGATCTCATGGTCTGTGAGTTCGAGCCCCACATCGGGCTCTGCGCTCACAGTATGGAACCTGCTTGGGAATCTCTCTCTCTCTCTCTCTCTCTCTCTTTCTGCCCCTCTCCCACTCACACTGTGTCTCTCCCTCACTCAAATAAATAATCTTAGGGCGCCTGGGTGGCGCAGTCGGTTAAGCGTCCGACTTCAGCCAGGTCACGATCTCGCGGTCCGTGAGTTCGAGCCCCGCGTCAGGCTCTGGGCTGATGGCTCGGAGCCTGGAGCCTGTTTCCGATTCTGTGTCTCCCTCTCTCTCTGCCCCTCCCCCGTTCATGCTCTGTCTCTCTCTGTCCCAAAAATAAATAAAAAAAAAACGTTGAAAAAAAAAAATTTAAAAAAAAAAAAATAAATAATCTTAAAAAAATAATAATGAAAAGGATTATGTACCAACATTTTTGAAAAAAAAAAAAAGAGATTGGCAAAACACACACACACGTTTTGACTGCAGTTTTCTAAAAATCTGATTGTCGTATTCTGACTTTAGAAATGATTTTAATTTATGCTTCTTAGTACTTCAGTGATCATTTCAAAAGAGGTGTAGGGATTCTTTTTTATGGACAAACTATAAAATATGGTAATAATCTTAAAATTCCAAAGTTTGACACATTTTCTAACCAGGTCAAGAAAATTACATTCTTCTTAGTTCAGTTAGTGCCTTTCAGACTAACATGACTCATCAAATTGTGTTCTGAGAAAATAGGGAATGTGAAAATTTGAGGCCAAAATTCATGATGTTACTTTGATCGCATGATTATGTGATCCCAAAAGACCACAGAAAATCTTACTTAAAAATGAATGGTGAGGAGCGCCTGGGTGGCTCCATTGGTTAAGCATCCAACTCTTGATTTCAGCTCAGGTCGTGATTTCACAGTCATGGGACTAAGCCTGGAATGGGGATCCACGCTGGGTTGGAGTCTACTTGGGATTCTCACTCTGCCTCTCCCTCTGCCCCTCCCCAGCTTGCATGCATTCTCTCTTTCTTCCTTTCTCTCTCTCTCTCTCTCTCTCTCTCTCTCTCAAAAAAAAGACAAAAAAACAGAAAAGAATATCGATAGTGAAAGGTAGCTGTGGAAGAAGAGCGGTCTCAGCTTGAGTGCATTTGTTTTTATTTTTAAACATCTGGCTATTGTTTTAAGGAATTCTATTAATCAAGAATATTTTTAAAAGCTTAATACAGTGTTAGACTAAGGAAGAATACGCTAAACTCAAGATAGACGTTGATGTTTGTGTTACCCACCCACACAGTCAAGGAAGCAAATGACGAAAAGGTAATTTACCTGTAATCGGTTCAATGTCTCAGTCTTCTCAGTGGAGCAACCCAAA
Organism: Panthera leo; assembly: GCF_018350215.1. Taxonomy (NCBI): domain Eukaryota; kingdom Metazoa; phylum Chordata; class Mammalia; order Carnivora; family Felidae; genus Panthera; species Panthera leo. Next base: position 224,549,970 of record NC_056679.1, read on the forward strand.
TGACAAACTGAAAATCTATTACAGCTGTGGCTGATATTATCCAAAGACGAGTCTGTATAGCGTAACTTTGAGAAAAGACATTCAACGACTAGAATCAATCATCAATCATCATATTAGCAGAATTTCATTACCCTGCCAGCCGAGGAGCTGCGGATAAAATGCATTGGATGAATCGTAATGAAAGATAACCTCTTTGCTAAGAAAGTAATTATACGCACAATTCTATGTCAAAGAAAAAAATAAATTTAACATTTACTTATCAAAGCTACTTTACAGTACAATTGCTTTTCAAATTGATCATGTTAGTATTAGCACAACACTAACTTTGTTTTACTGTCTAAAATATTCCTTACAAATCTCATAGACCCTAGGAAAAAACGTAAATACATAAATATATGTAAAATCCTTATTCAAGTACTTTGGTAATAAAAGACATAAAATTAGTAAAGCAAGGTAACTATGCTTTGTACTTCTATGGACGGTCAACTAAAGTCAAAATATGCTACCGCTGTTGAATGCCGCCATCCGTGGAAAAATCTAGCACCTTTTGTGATTCCCACTCACCCCATGTCCTTGCTTTGGACTCAACTGAACCATGAGCTTTGTTGTAGAAAGATTTTGGTGTGAGTGTCCTTGATCTTTGTGTATTGTATCTTTTCCCGCATAACTCAGCAATCTCAAACTTTCCATCAAACTGAGGCCATACCATTTTGGCTTTGTTTGAGTCTAATATGTATTGGAGCATTTATTTATTTATTTGACAATTAATCTCTAGCTAGCTTTACGAGTGTTTTTATCAGGAGCAGGTCTTTTAGTAGATTAGTTACAAAGCTGCATAGGGTTCTTGTGGTCAACTTTTGACTGTTTTTGTCATAAGCATCTTTAAGTTTAATCCAATGATTCTGCAGAACAAGACAGTTTGGGGAGTTCTTTTTAGGAACATACATATTGTGTGGTAGCAGCTATGTCTCCAGGCACACATAGCTAGTCATTTTTTAGGTGTTTCTACCATTCCTAATGTAGAAGAGAAAAGGAATCTATATTTAAATATTTCTGTCCTTGCTGTAGCCTCACAAACTATTTGCACAAGCGCACACACACACACACACACACAGATACACACACACACACACACCACTAGTTATATTCACTCTACCAATGAGCATGATGATGATATAAAATTCCTGAATGCCATAAAGTACATTAAAATAATTTAGTGATAAATTCAGCAGCATGGTAGGTCCTTGTATAACTATGGGAGGGCATATTCACTGGGTATTTTCATTCTCAGAACAGACACAAATAATATGCACAAAATTGTTCAGTGTAATCGTATGAAGCAGTGGGAATTGTTGTCAAGACAGGACGGGAAATATCACAAGAGTTTGGATAAGGAAGATCACTGTGGATCCAAGTACGAGGTCAAACCGTATTAAGTACAATCTAGAGTGGCTGAAGAAACTGGAGAAAACAGAAACATACCCATATTCCTGAGCACCAACTTTACTTAACGGTAATTTAAAACTTTAATGTTATCATTGTGAAATGTGGTGATGTGTGCAAGTCAATTTTTTCAACATGCATGGATGATTTAGGAGAATTGTCTGTGGCAGGACAATTCAGGCTCACTCCATCACTCTTTCCATCTCCTTATTTCAGTTTTTAATTAGTGAAGTGTCAAACAGAAAATTAAGAAAGTATTATTCTATTTTTTTTATATTAAACAGAATTTATTGTCACATTGGTTTCCATACAACACCCAGTGCTCATCCCAACAGGTGCCCTCTTCCACGCCCATCACCCACTTTCCCCTCCCCCCACCCCCCATCAACCTATTATAAATATCCATTCATGCATCATCCATATTGAATATTTTGCCTTAACTGCTTTGAATCACTTTAGATGACCATTAAGGAGGTAATGCCTCGTTTGTAATCCCACTATGATATTAAACCCATGCCTCTCTCTTCAGAGAGGACTCATCTTTCTAAAGATAGTATACATAATGCTTTTCAGCCATGAACAGATAGCCTTAAACAATGTGTACTATTGCTTTCAGTATTCCACCAGTTCTCATACAAGAGATCATTTTATATAATATCATGCAGCTAGTTTTATTTCCGTTCACTGTATATTTTTAAGTATTCAGATCTATCTTTAGATCACTCATTTCAATAGCCATGAAACATTCTATTCTATGAATATGCCAAAATAATTTTCTCTTCGTTGCCTTTGATAGACATTTTTCTCTATTGCAAGGAAGGCTTCTAAGAACTTTTACTGACATGTCTCCTTGGTTGCACACGTGCAAAAATATCTCCACTTTATTCCTGGAAGTAGAAATGTCAAGTAGTGGGTCACACACAGCTTCAATGGACGTTACCAAATTGTAATGCATGCCGGTGACAGCAGGGGTGACAACCCCTGATGCCATTTACCAAATACGTCTGTCTCTAGGTGGGACCGATACGCCTGGTTCTGGACAATGAGTAGTGAACAGAAGAGTGGTTGCTTTTTGCTGTTTTTAAGGGTATGAAGTTATTTTGCATTGTATTTCACTTTTATTTTCTGTGATTGCAGATAAAGAAGTTATGCATTTCTTCATTTGTTTATTGACCATTAGGGCTTCTTTGCATGAAACTTTCATCTTCAACACATTCATACCATGGCCAGTTTTTCTACTGCATTGGTTAGTCACATTTTACATTCTGGGCACATATCAACTAACATGCCACAAATGACCAGTGTTTTCTCTTAGTCTGCATCTTATCTTTCCCTATGTCTTCCTTCATAAAGAATATTTTTTTTAATTTATTTTGAGGGAGAGTTTGAGAAGGGCAGGGATGGGGGGGAGGGAATCTGAAGCCGACTCTGCACTGTCAATGCAGAGCCTGAAATGTGGCTCGAACTCACAAACTGTGAGATCATGACCTGAGCTGAAATCAACAGTATGGCACTTAACCAACTGAGCCACCCAGGCACCTCAGGAATATTTTTAAACTTAATGTATTTAAACATATTAACTTCTCATTTTATGATTTATAACTCTTTGTATGTTTAAAGTGCATTTTCTTACCTCCTAAATGTAGTCTCATAATTTTGTTTTTATTCTTGTTCTGAGTGTTTCAGGAGAGGGAAAATTTTTAATTTGGGATATGAAATACTAAACTTTTTTCAAAATTAATTAGACCCACAGTCAGAGACACATAGAAAATTCATTTTATACAGTAAATTTATCTTTTTAAGTTTATTCTTTTAGTAATCTCTACACCCAGGGTAGGGCTTGAACTCACAACTCTGAGATCAAGAGTTGCATGTTGTTTTGACTGAGCCAGTTAGGCACCCTGGGTAGATTCATTTCTTAAAAACTATCCAACACTGGTAAATCACAATATATTTTAAATATCTGAGGATACTCTGCCCTTTATGACACCAGTGCTAAAATATTTTCAATAGTGTGAAACCACCTTTCAATTGCTTAGAAAAGAAATTGTCTTAATTTCAGGTTTCCTAAAATTAAAATAAATAGTTCAGAGCAGAATAGAGTGAGCAAAATAATATTATATTGCTTTTAGTGGTGCTATCCGGCTAGAAGCACATGCAATGAAGGTTATTTTGTGCGATGTTAAAATCAATACTTAAGGTATTTAAAGAATGAATAAAATTGGAACTTCTGTGACCAGTAAGGCCAACTGAATAATTCAGATCAACTTTTTAAAAAGTATTATTTTTTTGAAACCTTCCTAAAACTAGCAACCATTAAGTAAATAGTTACCAGGCCAAAGCCTAGAAGAAGAAAAGAGCAAGGAAAGACAAAAGCCAAAACTCAAAAGATTTTTCTTTTTTGCCCTGACGATGTTTTTTAATTATGAGAGAAAAAACCTGAGACATAAATGAACTGTGGTGACATGTAAGACCAAGGTGAAAATCTCAGCATTGAGAATTCACCTGGAATTTGAAACGTTTGGGTTGGATTTGTAATTAATCTCTTTCCTTGGTTCACGGATTCCAAAGATGAGGTTTTAGGGTATAAGTGCGAACTGCGATTGAACTAGCCCTCTCTCAAATTGGAAATACAGCTTTGATTCATCTGGGTGGTCAGGAATTTCCAAGCGCTGAACTTGGAGTGAAGTGTTGGGGTGGGGATAGGGTGGGAAATGCATTTCCGTAGACAACTATCCATTGCCTAGAACAAGAGTTCGCAAACCACAGCTCTCTGGTCAAATCCAGCCCACCACCTGCTTCTCTAAGTAAAGTTTTATTGAACACAGCTACACCCATCTGCATACACTTATCTGTGGCTACTTTAGCTCTAGAATGATTGACCTAACTACTCCCATCATGGACAGTATTGCCCACAAAGCCTAAAATATTTACTATCTAGCTCTTTATAGAAAGTTTGCCCATGTCTGGTCTAGAGAACATCCTTCTAGGTGACCTTATTCTGATTCTTTGGGAGTTATTTTACCATAATGTGAGTTGCAAATAATTGGAATAGATACACAATAATTCTTGCCTGGAGATGTGCAAAGGACAGACTCAAGTGATTTCTTCCTCCCCAACTGTAGCAGAAGCTAGTTTTATCTCCAGTTGCAATATTCCTGATCTATAAACATGTTCTTTGGATTTCTCTTTGAGCAAATTTAACATATTTCCACCCTCCTAATTAATGAGTTAACCAAAATGCTTAACACGTGTTCATTATTATATGTGCGTGAAAGTCATGGTTGAAAATTATTCTTTAACAGTGCTTTTCGATTGAATTGTCAATATTTGAGGTTGGGCTACCTAGTTGTGTAATCAAGGCTGTCTTACAGAGCACACGTTAACTTGTTGGGTTTTTTTAATGTTTATTTATTTTGGAGAGAGAGAGAGACAGAGCATGATTTGGGGAGGAGCATAGAGAGAGGGAGACAGAATCCGAAGCAAGCTCCGGGCTCTGAGCTGTCAGCACAGACCCCGACACGGGGCTCGAAATCACGAACTTCGAGAGCGTGACCTGAGCCCAAGTCCGACGCTTAACCGACTGAGCCACCCGGGCACCCCAGCACACATTAACTTATTAATGAAATAGGGAGGACATTTGGTTTCTTTAGACCACTTTTCTGTGGTCGTGGCATGTTACATGCAGTTTCCAATTGGATGTCAGACTTCGGCAGGAAAATAAAAAACAAAATCAGATCCTCTCAGATCTGATAGATTGAGATACACGAACTATATGGCTCCACACATGGATAGTTTTGCTGTTTGCAGTACAGCCATATGCTTGTCTCCGAAAACCATGGGAAAACTGTTCAGTGTATTTCACGTGGTTTCCATCGAAAAGAAAATTTGGTGTGTTTAGAGTTGTATGTACTGCATTCTTCAGTCTAGTTTTGAAACTCTCTTTCCATGCACGCTAAGTCTTACACCTAAGTTCTATACACCTGATCATTAAAATCATTTTGTAGCGATTTGTTCTGTCTGCATACTTTGTCTCCGTCTGTGTGGGCTGCCACAACAAACTACCGTAGACTGGGTGGTTTAAGCAAGACATTTAGCCCTCACAGTTCTGGAGGCTAAGGAGTCCAAGATCAAGGTGCCAACCTGGTTCAGTTCTTAGTGAGGGCCCTCTTCCCGGCTTGCAGATGGCTGCCTTCTGGCCGTGTCTTCGCAAAGTGGTGGGAGAGAGAGAAAGCGCTGGTCTCTCTTCCTTTTTTTATAAGGGCAAATATTAATATCACCAGGGCCCCACCCTGTGAGTCTTCTAAATTTCATTACCTCCCAGAGGCTCCATCCCCACGCACATTACATTACACTGGGGATTAGGACTTCGTTATGTGGATTTGGATAAGGCACACACTTTCAGCCTGTAACACGTTTCAAAATGTGTTTCTCCTATGCAACTCGGATGTTTTGGTGCTGGGTTCTAAAGGAAATGATATGCTGAAATAGGTGACAATAACTGAACTGCATATGAAGATATATATATATATATATATATATATATATATATGAATATATATAGGTGACAATAATTTTATGTATATATGTGTGCATGTGACAATACTTGAACTATTTATGAATGTGACTATAAACTACTCAGATGTAACCCACTGAACACAAACCAAAGGCATTCCCATCTTTGTCTGCCCTTGGCTGAATCCCAACAGCACCTGAACTACCCAACCTGAGGAGAAATGTGACCGTGAGGAAAGCAAAATAGAAGAATCGGCAGACTTAAGGAAATTGCCATTACAATATTTTACTTTTTTAAGGCACTGTTGGGGCCCGCAATGGGGTATGTAATACAATGTCCCTCTCTCCACTCTGGGCTCATTCATCTTGTGCCTCTGCTAGCTGAAGGCTTCTACCCTGTTGAAATATATGTAAATAATGACCAATGGCTTGAGAAAGATGACGTTTCAAATGTCATCACATCTTAATGTGATTACAGGACGAAGAGGCACAGGAAACGACCAAGACCAAGATCTATTTGATCTTGCCTTATGGCTTTTAAAATGTAAAACAATGCTCTAAATGAAAAAGTTCTCATTTTGCAACAGCATGAAGTTCAGTCCCCAAAAGAATAATCCATCTTTTCCCAAAAGGACAAGAAATCCAACCTCCTCAGATACAAGAATAAAGCCTGTTATCAATAATACGTGGGAAATCAAATTTTAAAGCCCTCTATGAAATTGCAGCACAGAGTGGTTTCGAGGACCCAATTTCAGGTTTAAGCAAAGGATTAAATAAAACCAAACTTAAGGTTTTATTCTAAAGAATAAAGATTGATCTGCTTCCTATGCATAGGCCTAACCGTTCCTGTGAATCGTTCTGAGTACGGTTTCCATGAGACAGTGTTGGCGACACTTGTTGCAAATCCGTGAGATCACTGCTGCTTCGCAAGGCTTCGCCTGGGAATGGGTGTATCAGCAGAATCCCGCTTCACGGTTTCTCATCACCAAAGCCACTCCCGATGAGGAGTGTGTATTTCCTCACTGCAAAGAGCATGTATCTATTTGACATCTTGAATTGCTCAATTTTCTAGTGATTTACAGAGACAGATGGCCCACTGTTCTGGTGACCACCACTGAATTTAGATACATTCTCCACATAAAAAAGATTTTGTGTCTGCTCTTAAAAGGATAGGAATTAATGTTTCAAATGAAGATCTCGTGTTCAGTAGGAAAAGTGCAAGGCCTGCAGAATCTCTGAGACTATTCTCAATCAACACATATTTATTAAATTAGAAAGAGCACTCTGGCCAGCGTGAGTATTGATCTCGAAAAGAAGTCTTGTGCAACCTACCTTTTTAAATATACGTGCTTTCAAGTATGTTATATCATTATGCACCATAAGTATTAAAACGCTTAATCCTATAAAATGAGCTTAATCATATAAAAACCTTCCAGATGAAGTAACGATATTTGACATACACATTACTTTGGCCTTCCTCCCAAACCCCAGCAAGTAACAGTAAAAATATAGTAATTTTAAAAGCCTTGACATAGAATTTTATATATTTTACAAAAGGAGATGATAAAAGGTACAAATTCAAGTTTTAAAATAAAGCAATAAACAATAAAATAAAATAAACAAATCACTGGGATAAAAAGTACAGCAGAAGGAATATAGTCAATAATATTGTGTAACATCACATGGGGATAGATGGTAACTACATTTATTGTGTTGAGCGTCGTGTAATGTAAACGATTATCGAATCACTATGCTGTGCACTTGAAACTAATATAACATTGTATGTCAACTATACCTCAATTAAAGAATCAAATATATATTATATAATAATATTTATATTTTTTCCAAGTTATCTGATTGCTAGTATATCATTGTTTATCGTAATCTGTTAGTACACTATGTATTTCTGTGGTTATCTGTTGTATTGTTCTCTCTTTCATTTCTCCTTTGGCTTTGTGAGACTTCCCTCTTTTTTTTCTTAGTTATTGTAGTGAAAGCATCGCCACTTCTGTTTATTTTGGGGAGAAAACTGGTCATTATTTTCAATGTTACTATTTATTCCGGCCTCTATTTTATTTCTTTCTGATTTTTCTTTGTTGTCTCCTTCATCTACTAAATCTCAACTAAGTTGCTTTTTCTAGTTCCTTGTGATGTAATGCTAAGTTGTTTATTTGAACTTTTTTTTCTTAATACAAGCATTTACAGCATCGACTTCACTCTAAATTTACTTTTGCTGTACCCCATAGGTTTTAGAATATTGTCTTTTCTTTTTCTTTGGTTTTGACACATATTTTGATTTGCTGTTTGATTTCTTATTTGGCCCATTGCTTGTGCAGCATTGCATTGTTTAATATTTACATATTAAATATTTACATTGTAAAAAAAAGAATCAGATATGTATTTATATTGTATATTAATAACATATAATATATACTTATGTAATATATTAATTATGTAAGTAATTAATTGTATTATTCATATTATATGTAATTTTAAAAGCCACAAAGATAATTGGAGAGAAAACTACAGCAACAAAATGTTGGACGTTGAAAAGTACAAGGACTAGGGTCACATGACTTAACAACTAAAAGAAATTAAATCTGAGCTGGCAATGTAAGAAGTCAATGAAAAAAACCCTGATTTATAGTGTGAAGTTCCAAAATGACTAAGAAATTCGAGGCATGAGGAGTTTACATAAAGGGAAAAAGCAGAGACTAACACTCTATGGGTGGCTTAAAAATATTTTTTAAGGAACAGCTAGGTTCTTAAGTGTTGCTTTTTCTATAGAGGCAAAAGGTTGATCAATAGCAAAATGTAAAACTTAAGTAAAAATAATTCTTTCTTGGGCACCTGGGTGGCTCAGTCGGTTGAGCGTCCGACTTTGGCTCAGGTCATGATCTCGTTGTCCGTGAGTTCGAGCCCCGTGTCAGGCTCTGTACTGAGAGCTCAGAGCCTTGGAGCCTGCTTTGGATTCTGTATCTCTCTCTCTCTCTCTCTCTCTCTCTCTCTCTCTCTGCCCCTCCCCTGCTCATGTTCTGTCTCTCAAAAATAAATAAACGTTTTAAAAAGTTTTTTTAAATAATTCCTTCTGAAGAGTGAAAAATGTGGATGAACTTAGTAAACCTTGAAAAACTAAATGCTATCTATAAAACTGGTAAAAACAAAAGTTTTAAATGTAAAAGATAAAAATTGCTATACCGAGGCCCTCATCTAGGGTCAAGAATAGGTACTAACACCTCACTGCTGGTAGGCGTTGGGTGCATTTTGCCTTCATCAGAGGTAGAAAGGGAATCATGGTTGAGGCAGCACCAGATTCCATCGAGGTGCTTCGGTCAAGCAAGAGACTAGGTACACAGGTGAGATTGTGTCTTCCCTAACTGTGCTCAAGAGTAATAGTGAGTGTCTTGCCTTCAATTTTCACCATCACAGGTCAAGTGGGGGTCCCAGGAACCCATCTCTTCTTATTCCTGACAACCCTCAGCTTCACCACTATAACCTTCCTTGAATCTGCTTGGATGCGTCTTCGTAACTGGACATTTCTCTTTATGACATTTGCTCCAAGCTCCCAAACTTCCAAACCACTTTTCCTCTCCTGGATTCTGAGATTCCACAAAGTTCTAGACATCGCCTGTACCTAGGACTTCTCTTGTCTCTCCCCAACTCCTAAAGCTTTTCAACTATGACCTCTGGAATTAGTGATCCACTGTCAACAAAATAGTGTATTTTTAATCTATTCTCTAAATGTTCTCTTCACTTTACACAAATCCTGGATCTTTGTTCTAAAGACACTGGTTCCTCTGTTGCCCTCTCAAGTAGCGACCATTTTCTTTCTCCCAAGGCTCATCACCAGTCTCAGATCATTCTCTCTCCCTCCTCCCTGGAATCTCTCAGCTTGGATGCTGATATCTGATCTTACCATCCACGGTTCTCATTGTTATTGCTTTCTATTGACTCCCATTACCCCTTCTCACTCCCCAATGTTATTGGCTCCTGGAACCTTGTCATTCCTTCCAATAGGAAATCTGTATATGTGAATGTACATTGTCCTTCCAACAGTTTCTCTTCGTTTCTTGAGTTTTTCTTGTCTGATGATGCAATGCTTTTATCTGGCACCCTACCTCAGCAACTCACTTCTAAGATTTTAGTCTAGATTTCGTCGCTATGAAAAATTGCAATTCCTCTGTAGGCTCACTACCCTCTATTCCCTTTTCCCTTTCTCACCATGATCTCACTTGACAAAACCAGACACCTGGATAGACACAACTTTACTCCTATTTCCTGCCAGAACCCGTGCAGCTGTGTGCCCGAAAACAAAAACAAATAAAAAAAAATAAAGAAAAACATACCTGCATTAAGTGGTTTCCTTTTAAACCCATGAGCACAAAACTCTGTGAGTGCTTAATGCTATAATCACGCCTTACACCTCTCATCGCTGCACTCTCCCACTCTCCTCGAATAGCGGATATTTTTCTCCTTTCTCTTTAAGCCCGTGTCCTCCCCCTCCCTCTCACTTTCAGTTGATAGTTGTATTAGTCAGCTCTGACTGCCATAACAACATTCCATAGCCTGGATGGCTTAAACAGCAGACATTTATTTCCCACGGTTGTGGCGGCTGGGAAGTGTAAGATTCAGATGACAGCAAAGTAGATTTTATTGTGAGTTCTCTTCTCTTGGCTTGTTAGGAAGCCACCATGTCACTGTGTTTTCACATGACCTCTTCTTGACTGTGTGTGGAGAGAAGCCACTGATCCTACCGTACTAGGACCAGCCCTTATGACCTTATTAACTTTAATTACCTCCTAAATGCCCTATCTCCGAATACCATCCCATTGGGGGTTAGGTAGGGCTCCAACATATGAATTTCAGGGACACAAACGTTCAATCAATAAAGAGAACTCTGATTCCAACTTCAATAAGGAAACAGAAACATTCACGTATTTCCACCACCTCTTCTGCCCACGGACCAGTATCTGTCCCTCTCAATCCGCCTTCTAATCTGTTACCGCAGAAGAACTATCCACATTCCTATCTAATGCCAATTTCTACCCTCATGCGCTGCACCCATATTTTCTTGTATATTCAAGGGTATGGTATCGGATCAGCAATTCTCTGTTCTCAATCCTATCTAATCCAATGTTTTCCCACTCTACGGGTTCATTCCCATCAGCAGGCAAACAACCTGCATGTTTTCTCGTTTGAAGAAAAACTTATCCTGACCAAGCACCCCTTACAATTCTTGTGTCTTCTGCAGCAAACGTATCCATAATGACCTACATTTACTGTCTCCAATTCCTCTCTTCCTTTTCTCTTGTTAACTCCAACCAGGTTTTCATCTACCTCATGTCACTGAAATTGCTCTCATAGAAGTTCCCAAGATCTCCACATGTCTAGACCTGGATCTTTGGATCTCTTTCCTGAACTCCTGAAACATATATTTAGCTGTTGACTCAACATCACTTGTGTTCCTATAGGTAGCTCATACTGAACATGTACTAAATTGTACACTAACTGCTCCTGATCCTACTTAATGGCAATTCTTCCATTCTCTCAAGCCAAAACCATTTGGGGCCATCTTGACTCCCCTTCTCCTACATCTGACATTCAATCCAAAAGGAGATTCTGTTGACTCAACCTTGCAAACATATCCAGAATTCCCAGCGCATCCACTCCTCCCGGTCTGCACTTTGCCATTATTCTTTCTTATCTGGATCGCTGCCAGAGATTTCTAACAAGTCTCCCTGCGGTTACCTGGCCAACCATTCACATTCTCGTTTCAATCTATTCAGAAGTCACAGGGATTCCGATACAACCTAAGTCAGATTATGGCCTTGCTCTAGTCAAAACCCAGCGATGGTTCCCAATGTCCTGGAACACAAAAACACCGTACTGACAATCACATACAAGAGATTGTGCGCCTGTTAGCTTTCTGACCTCATCTCTCCACTGATCCCTTACTGGCCGCTCCATCAAAGACAAGCGGCATGCTTTACCTGTACCTCTGCCTGGACGAATCTTCCCTAATATTTGCTTGCCTGACCTCATCAGCTACTTTACACCCTTCCTCGATATCACCTGCAAAGAAGTCCCTGCCTGTCCATGTTACCTAATTTCCCATCCTGAAACTCCCTCTCCATAGCACCCACAATCCTTTATCCTGCTCTATTTCTTCTTTATCCATTGACATTCATCTCTTCTTAAGATACCACATAATGAACTTATGTGCCCCCATCCTTTACTTATTTGATAACCTTGCCATTTACTGTCTCCTCCCTCTCCCGGTGTGTATGTTCTACAAAGCAGACATTCTGCTCTTGTTCAACAATATCTTCAAATGCCTAGAGCAGTGGCTGGCACATAGTGAACCCTCAAAACATAATTTCTGAAAGCATAAATTAATATCGCGATGTGGTAAGCTCATAAAACTTTAAAACGCTCACATGGATAATTGAATAAACCGAACTGGGGATTTCAACGAATTAGAGGTTTGGGAATATGTGAGTTGAATATAGGAGGCATGGGATAGAAATGTGCCCCATTTCCAGAGCAAATAGGAAATAAAATGGGCTCAGCAAGGCAGATGGGAACATGGATAAAATCCACAACTCCAAAGCCTCACATAATGTTCGAATATCTGATTGCCACGTAGCCCCCACCAACTGAGCCACCAAGGCAAAATAATTAAGCTAAGAATCTAAAATTCTCTGGAAATGGCTCCATTGATTCCTTGGTGGTTAATCATTTTTAACTTCTATTTTTTTTAAATTAAGCATTAAATGACAGGTTTAATTGAACGCTTCATAGCTACAATTTTGTGTTAAAGAACAATCACCACAAATTTAATATTTTAGGTTTATGCAATTTTTAAAAGAATTTTGCCTGTTGCGGTAACAAATTAATTTTTTATTTCAATTTAAAGCAGCTAAATGAATAATTGTTTTAGACTGATAATTTCAACTCTAAATCCCACTAGGTTTAAAAAAAAATAGATCTTAAAAAAACATAGAATCATCCAAGGCATAAGATTTCCCAGAGTTACTTTTGTACATGGGGATTTTATTTTTATTTTGGGTAAGGAAATTGATGCATTTAAAATGAGAAGCAAATCCATTAAAATTATAGATTGTTTTTACAAATTAAAATATATTGAATTATTTTGTAAATTTGCCTTTAATGTGGTCATTAAAATGAATTGGGTTTATCAGGAGAAAAATGAGATATGTAGTTCAACTGAAAAAACTCAATGATGAATCGAAGCTTTAGAGCTTCTCATTTGACATTTAAGAAATGATTATTAATTTTTAAGGTAAAGTGTCTCTGAACCAATCTTTTCTGCGCACAAAAACATCCACAGTTTATGAAAAATGTCACCATGACACAAATGAGTTCATCAAAAAGTTGTTGATGTTATTTTGAAGATTTTTTTAAGTTTATTTATTTATTTATTTTGAGAGAGTGTGTGTGTGGACAAGCAGGTGAGAGATAGACAGGGAGGGAGAGAGAGAATCCCAAGCAGACTTCACACTGTCAGGGCAGAGCCTGATGCAGGGCTTGATCTCAGGAACCTTGAGATCATGAACCGAACCAAAATCAAGAGTCAGAGGGGTGCCTGGGTGGCTCAGTCGGTTAAGCAATCGACTTCGGCTCAGGTCATGATCTCACAGTCCGTGAGTTCCAGCCCGGAGTGGGGCTCTGTGCTGACCGCTCAGAGCCTGGAGCCCGTTTCAGATTCTGTGCCTCCCTCTCTCTCTGACCCTCCCCTGTTCATGCTCTGTCTCTCTATGTCTCAAAAATAAATAAATATTAATTTTTTTTAAGAGTCAGAGGATTAACCAACTAAGGCACCCAGGCACCTAGAGTGATGTTATTTTGAAGAAGCAAGGAAGGGAAAGAGTGAAAATGAGGGGCTGATATTGGGGGAAGAAAGTGAGTCCTACAGGTGAAGAACTGGAACGAACATTACTTGTCCCACATGTACTCAGCCCAACAATATGAGCTGCAATGGACAGGTATCCTGCACGCTGTCAGCTGTCCGCCTCACGTACCTGCCACATTTCTCCATTTTGCTGGCCAGGAATTGTTTGCAAAGTCTTAAGAGCTCACCATGAAACTCAGGGTGCCTGGGTGACTCCGTCTGTTGAGCTTCTGACTTTGGCTTAGGTCACAATCTCACGGTTTGTGGGTTCAAGCCCTGTGTCAGGCTCTGTTCTGACAGCTCAGAGCCTGGAGCCTGCTTTTAGGATTCTGTGTGTGTGTGTGTGTGTGTGTGTGTGTACCCCTACCACACTCACACTCTGTCTCTCTCTCTCTCAAAAATGAATAAACATTACAAAATAAAAATTAAAAATAAGACCTCACCACGAAACTCAAAATTTATAGACTATAATACCGCCAGGGGCTAACATCAACTAGTTAGAGGATGTAAATCAATAAATAAATGTCCCCCCAACCTCCTACCTATCCCTAGAATAAGTCCTAAGAGACTCCAGCATACAGGGTGCTAACCGGCTTAACATAGCATTCTATACCAGCATTTCCTTCTATCATATCTTACTTTCTCCTGCCTTCTCGGATCACATCCCAAGTAAACAACTTGCACCTAAGTCCTGTCTCCAGCTGGACTTCTAAGGAAAGGCAGAGTGAGGACAATATACCAACAGACTCTCAAAAAGACTTCCAACTTCCACCCAAGCTGAGGTAACAGTGACTGGATTTACACACCTACTAAACATAACCAAAAACTGGACAAGAAGCAAGGACTTTCAGGATCTTGAACATCAAACAACGAGAGACAGTGACCACTAACAGATTAGAAATAAACAAAGGGAATTATTCAATCACCCTAGTAGACTGCCTGAAGACATTGTCCACAACAAGGGAAGGCAACCCAGGTGGAGCCTGGTGATGTCCCTGAATTGAGAAGGTAAAGGTGGATTGTGTGTGTGTGTGTGTGTGTGTGTGTGTGCACGTGTTGAGGGAAGCATGGCAGGTAGAGTTTGCAGGGATTAATATCATAAAGGGAGCTGCAAAAAGAATCAGAGAAGCCTGCAGAGCATCCCTCTTGAGAATTCGGCTGAGTACTGAGCAGCACTCTTGGAAAACTAGCCAAGAAGCAGAAAAGAATTCCTTAAAAAATAGAAATCAGTGATTCTCAGAGCTCACGAAAAGCTGGGAATACCTACTATTCCCCATAACCAATGTGGAAGATTTCATACTGCACAAGACGTTGGATAGAGCACACATTAGTGAGGACAATTAGTGGCAGCCTAAATGCTGCTCTAATCTAGCCAGCCTAACAAAGCAGAAAAACGAAATCTGAGGGGCATCTGGGTGGCTCAGTTGGTTGAGTATCTGACTCTTGATTTCGGCTCAAGTCATGATCCCAGGATCATGGGATCAAGCGCCGTGTCAGGCTCTGTGCTGAGCGTGGAGCCTGCTTAAGATTCTCTCTCTCTTTCTCTCTCTCTCTCTTTCCTTCTGTCTCTCCCCAGCTGGTGTGGTCTCTCTCTCTCTCTCTCTAAAAAAGAAAAATAAATTAAAAAAAAAACTGAAATGATCAACTATTTCCAAGTAACTTAAAGAATTCTGGAAGCAAAGCTTGGGAATATTGATAGGACTACAAAATATATCTGGTGCTCAACAAAGAAAAGTGAAGTGACATCCAACCACAGATGACCATGCACACAAGGACAGGAAGATAAGAGCCAACATGAGGAAGAAAATAAACTAATAGAAATAGGCACAAAAATGACACTGTTGATAGAGTTAGTAGGTAAAAAACATTAAAAGAGTTCTTATAATTGTGTTCAGTAAGTTTCGAAAAAGGCAGGAAGGATGGGGCATATTAAGTAGAGACATGGAAAATATGAAAAAAAGAACGAGATAGAATTTCTAAAGTGAAAGGCACAGCATCTGAACTATATGTACACACACACACACACACACACACACACACACACACATGCGCATACTCAATGGAGTTTAAATGAATTAGACATTGCCCAAGAAAAGATTAGTGTGCTTCAAGATATAGAGGTTGACACTGTTCAAAATGAAACAGAAACACTGAAAGCAGAGATAAACAGACACTAGAAAGCTGGGGCCTGAGAGATGTGTACCTTAACTTCTCAGAAGAGAGGAGCAAAGAGAAAGGCATACAGATATAAATTAGCACAAAGAAGGATGCCAATATCAGTAAACATTAGGGAAATGCAAAGTAAAACCCCACTAAGGTACGGCTACACACCTAGGGGAATGGCTAAAATTGCAATGACTGGCTCTTTACCAAGTCCCAGCATGGTTGCGGAGCAAGTGGAATTCTCAGATGCTGCTGTTGGGAATACAAAATGGCACAACCACTTTGGAAAACCGTCGTTACTTCTTATGAAGTTAAACATACCTACATGACCTGGTCATACCACTTTTAGATATTTACCCAGGAGGCATGAAAGCATGGATGCCTGTAAAAAGTCATATATAAGTGTTCATAGCACTGTTCTTCATCAACCCCTGACACTGAAACAACCCAAATGAATGGTCATCCTCAGGTGAGTGTATTAACAGAGTGTGGTATAATCCATATGATGGAATCCTATTCGGTAATAGCAAGGAATGGATTATTGATACATACAATATGGATCAATCTCAAAACAAATATGTTGAGTGAAAGAATTCCCCTAACCACCATCACACATAAAAAAGGTACATAATATGATTCCATACATATAAAGTTAAAAATTGAAACTAATATATAGAGACATAAAAATATCAGTGTTTGCCTATAGATGAAGGGGTAGGGGAACAGGTAGAGGTGGGAAAAAGTATCATGGGGCATGAGGATATTTTTTGTGTGAAAGATGCATTCACTATCTTAATTGTGGTAATGATGTAACGTGGATATACACACGACAAAACCTTATCGAATTGTCCACTGTAATAAACTATGAGTAGTTTCTTATATGTCTATTATGTTTTAAAAGGCTGTTTACAGTTAAACGGGAATAATAATAAGGAATAAAGTAAGGAATTAATATCCAGAATATGGAAAGAACTTCCACAATTCAACAACAAAGCAAACAACCTGATTTCAAAACGGGTAAAGGACCTGAATAGACATTTCTCCAAAGAAGGCATACAAGTAAAAGACATAAAAAAGATGTTGAACATCGATAATCATTGGGGAAATGCAACTCAAGCCATAAGATACCGCTTCACGTCTACTATCAATAAGAAAAGAAAAAAGAAAAAACAAAGCAAACGTTACGAGGATATGGAGAAATTGGAACCATGCATTGAAGGGGGGTGTGTGAACTATTGCAGAACGGTGGCTCCTGAGAACATGAAACAGAATTACCATAAGGTCTAGCAATTACCCTTCTGGCTACATACTCAAAAGAACTGAAATCAGGGATATGAAGAGCAATCCACAAGTGCTAAACGGTGGAAGCAACCCAAGTGTCCACTGATGACTGAATGAAGAAACGTGGTACACACATATAATGGAATCTTATGCAGCCTTCAAAGAGAATGAGATGCTGACATGCTACGACCTGGATGAGCCTTGAAAACATTCTGCTAAATGAAACAAGCCAGTTAATGAAGAAAAAATACCAGTGTTTGAGTCCAGGGAGTTTGACCTCTGTGAGCCATCAAATTCACAGAGAGAAAGTAGACACCAGAGGCTGGAGGGAGCAGGGGAATGGAGAATTGTTGTTGAATAAGTACAGAATTGCAGTTTTGCAAGATGAAGAAAGCTCTGGATGTGGAATTGGTGATGGTTGTCCAACAGCGTGTATGTCCTTAATGTCCTCAACTATACACTTAAAAATGGTTGCAGTGGTGAATTTTATGTTATGTATATTTTACCACAATTTTTTAAAAGCTGTTTAGGGAGAGGAGTCAACATGGCAGAGAAGTAGGGAGACCCAAAGTTCCCTCATCCCTCAAACACAGCAGTATTGAGGCCAGAAGACTTGGAATTCCAGGAGTCCGGGCTGTAAAGTGACAGAAACAGCTCCTGGGGCCCACGGGGACAACTTTGTAGCACGATAGGTGTGTGATTATGAACTGGGAGAGATAAAATGGGCATTGTAGGCATGGAGGGGAGGGGAGTCCCTACCCTTCTCAAGCTGTTCCAAAAATTAAAAATGGAAGGAAAGCTTCTGGACTCATTCTATGAAGCCAGCATCACCTCGATTCCCAAACCAGAGACCCCACGAAAAAGGAGAAGTACAGGCCAATATCCCTGATGAACATGGATGCAAAATTTCTCAACAAGATATTAGCAAATCGGATTCAACAGTACGTCCAAAGAATAATTCACCACGATCAAGTGGGATTCATTCCTGGGCTGCAGGGCTGGTTCAATATTTGCAAATGTAATACATCACGTTAATAGAAGAAAGGATAAGAACCATACGAACCTGTCAATAGATGCAGAAAAAAGCATTTGACAAAATACACAATCCTTTCTTAATAAAAACCCTCAAGAAAGTAGGGATAGAAGGAACATACCTTAACATCATAAAAGCCATATATGAAAAGCCCACAGCTAATATCATCCTCAATGGGGAAAAACTGAGAGCTTTCCTCCTGAGATCAGGAACATGACAGGGGATTTCTACTGTCACCACTGTTGTTTAACATAGTGTTGGAAGTCCTAGCCTCAGCAATCAGAAACCAAAATGAAATAAAGGCATCCGCATTGGCAAAGAAGAAGTCAAACTTTCACTTTTCACAGATGACATGATAATCTACATGGGAAACCCGAAAGACTCCACCAAAAAGCTCCTAGAACTGATACATGAATTCAGCAAAGTTGCAGGATACAAAATCAATGTACAGAAATCGGTTGCATTTTTACACGCCAATAATGAAGCAACAGCAAGCGAAATAAAGAAACTGATCCCATTCACAACTGCGCCAAGAATCATAAAATACCTAGGAATAAACCTAACCAAAGATGTGAAAGATCTGTATGCTGAAAACTATAGAAAACTTATGAAGGAAATTGAAGAAGACACAAAGAAATGGAAAAACATTCCATGCTCATGGACTGGAAGAACAAATATTGTTAAAATGTCAATACTACCCAAAGCAATCTACACATTCAATGCAATCCTAATCAAAATTGCACTAACATTCTCAAAGCTGGAACAAACAACCCTAAAATTTGTATGGAACCACAAAAGACCCTGAATAGCCAGAGTTATGTTGAAAAAGAAAACCAAAGATGTAGGCATCACAATCCTGGATTTTAGCCTCTACTACAAAGCTGTAATCATCAAGGCAGTATGGTACTAGCATAATAGACCAATGGAATAGAATAGAGAACCCGTAATTGGACCCACAAATGTATGGCCAACTAATCTTTGAAAAATCTTTTTCCAATGGAAAAAAGACAGTCTTTTTAGCAAATGGTGCTGGGAGAACTGGACAGCAACATGCAGAAGAATGAAACTGGACCACTTTCTTATACAATGCACAAAAATAAAATCAAAATGGATGAAAGACCTAAATGTGAGAGAGGAAGCCATCAAAACCCTAGAGGAGAAAACAGGTAACAACCTCTTTGACCTCAGCTGCAGCAATTTCTTGCTCAACACATCTCCAAAGGCAAAAGAATTAAAAACAAAAATGAATTATTGGGACCTCATCAAGATAAAAAGCTTCTGCACTGCAAAGGAAACAATCAACAAAACTAAATAGCAACCAACAGAATAGGAGGAGATAGTTGCAAATGACATATCGGATAAAGGGTTAGTATCCAAAATCTATAAAGAACTTACCAAACTCAACACCCAAAAAGCAAATAATCCAGTGAAGAAATGGGCACAAGACATGAATAGACACTTTTCCAAAGAAGACATCCAGATGGCCAACAGACACGTGAAAAGATGTTCAACATCACTCATCACCAGGGAAATACAAATCAAAACCACACTGAGATACCACCTCACACTGGTCAGAGTGGCTAAAATGAACAACTCAGGAAACTACAGATGCCGGCGAGGATGTGGAGAAAAGGGAACCGTCTTGCACTATTGATGGAATGCAAACTGGTGCAGCCACTCTGGAAAACAGTGTGGAGGTTCCTCAAAAAAAAAAAAAAAAAAAATTAAAAATAAAACTACCCTATGACCCAGCAATAGCACTACAAGGAATTTATCCAAAAGATACAGGAGTGCTGAGTCATAGGGACACATGTACCCCGATGTTTATAACAGCACCTTCAACAATAGCCAAATGATGGAAAGAGCTCAAATGTCCATCAACTGATGAATGGATAAAGAAGATATGGTTTATGTACACAACGGAATACTACTTGGCAATGAGAAAGAATGAAATCGTCCCATTTGCAACAACGTGGATGAAACTGGAAGGTATTACCCTGAATGAAATAAGTCAATCAGAGAAAGACAGATATCCTGTTTTCACTCATATGTGGAAACTGAGAAACTTCACAGAAGACCATGGGGGAAGGGAAGGGGAAAAAATAGTTTCAGAGAGGGAGGCAAACCATAAGAGACTCTTAAATACAAAGAGCAAACTGAGGGTTGATGGGGGCGGTGAAGAAGGGGGGAAATGGGTGATGGGCACTGAGGAGGGCACTTGTTGGGATGAGCATTGGGTGGTGTATGTAAGCGATGAATCACAGGAATCTACCCCCAAAACCAAGAGCATCCTGTATACACTGTATGTCAGCGAACTTGACAATAAATTATATAAAAAAATTTAAAAAAATAAAAGATAGCACTTTGCCTTAAATAAATAAATAATAAATAACTAGAAAAAGAAAAAAGCCTCCAAAATATACTCTTAAATGAAAAGAACAAAGTTAAGAACAGTGTATATAACATGTCCGCTTGCATTTTTAAAAAGCACAGACGCACACATACACACGCCGATGATTTTCAGCAGTAGCCTCTGGAAGGGCGCACAGTAAAGAGCAGCGGTGGTTGTTTCCGGCTGGAAACTTCAGGGACTTGGGGACAGGTGTGGGAAAGAGACTGATGTTTCACTGTACCTACATACTTAGACCCTTTTTGAAATGTCGTGTCATGTGCTTGGATTACCTACTTAAAACAAAGTCAGAATTAAAGAAAAAAAATGGCTGTTCAAAAATAAGGAAGAAAAATACAGTTAGGGCCATTGTCAAGTTGTTACCTATGTCGCTGATATCGTTAAGAATGGGAGAAAGTAGAAGGTGACCCTCAGAAAGAGTCACTGCATGAGGGATGTGAGCTAGTGTTCAGAAGGCAATTGCATCAGAGTGCCGTAGGGAATTCTGTGGTGTATTCTCTCACAACTGCATGGGATTCCAGAAGCAAAGTCATGGCCACCCACAGGCCCAGGAGCAAGGCTGGGAATAAATGTAAAACAAACATTTCCATATTTTTCTCTATTCCCAAAAATCCCGAGATTCTGTTGGTCCTCGGCTGTAGGAAATGTTGACACCAAAGGCAGCAAGAGTGAGATTTATATTATATTTGCTAGTATCTGGGTTCCCACAGTATCCAGCTGCATAATGCACATCAAAATAATTTCCTAATGAGCCTTGATCATTTTTGTCTCTCCACGCTGCCTGTTTTCCATAGCCTCTGTCTGAAGCTTCTATGATGACAGATCTAGTCGTGAATTAAAACTCTGGGTAGGACTCACTCTTAGTTCCTCTGTGCTTTTCTGGAAGACGTTTCCGATTTTATTCTGTAAGTTTCTTAGTAGTAAAAATTTGGAAACTAATTAATTTCGGATCTATCAAAAGCATCTACTTTTCAGTCACCATATTTATTTTTACCTTCTATGAAAGTTTTATTCCTCCCTAAGGCATCTTTCTTTGAATGATCTCACATCCAACAGAACTTTATTTGTCCCACTTACTGCCTCTTACCTTTCCTCAGAGCCAGTACCCCTCAAAATTTCCCAGGCTTGCCCCCTAAGAGCGCGGACCCTTCTTTTTGCACAGTAGCATTTATGTCATCTTGGAAATTACCAACTCAATGGCTGAAATATCCTCTAGTAATTTTCTTGATGTCTCTTCCTATATCTGTCCAGTTGTATGATTGTTCAGCCAATGAAATCTCTCAATTGTCATTTTGACCTCCTTACCCGCAGCTTTTGGAAGGGGGTTTTTAATGATTTTCATGATTACCAATCAATAACATTTACTGAGTACCCATCATCTGCCAGGCTCTATTCCAAGCACTATGCCTATATTAATTCTATCAATCCACTCAACAATCACCATGGAAATAGATACAATTACTAGCCTCATTTTCTAGGTTAGCATACCAAGAAATAGAGAAGTTAAACACACCAGACTACTCCACAGTTTGATTCTCATAAGTCCTTTAAAAACATAGTCCTAATAACCAGCAACATATCCCATACCCTCCCTTCCCCTCCCCCACATCCCCTTTAAGCCCCTCTTTTAAAGCAATTAGGGCAAAGGATATATTCTTTTTTGTTATTGTTGTTCCTAGAAATCTCCAAAGGATATCTTTTCTTCACTTACGTCCTGGTAATCCTGCAGCGGCTGTCTAACATTTTTAAAGGATTTTTTTAATGTGTTTGTTTGAAACATCTTGTAATCTTTCTTCTGATAGATGGCTTTCCACTGCTGCTCAGACAATGTAATTCCTACAGGAAGAGAACTCTGGTCATTACATGTCTTTAGGGATTTAGGAGAGGAGGCACTCTGAATCTATGATTCATTCTTTCAGAATTTTTCTCTCTCTCTCCGTCTAGGTGGTGACCTCAGCATCGCCAGGTCCTTTATGCTTTCACGTAAATAAATGAAATGACTCAGGCCCCATAATAAGTGTTGGTCAGAGCTTAAGTTTCTCCTAATTATCTCTAGCTCCGAGCTCTGAGAACTGCCTCTCTTGATTTTTCCAGTTCCCTTTGATCTTTCCTCCAGTAGCCGTACCTTCCCTCTACCCCATGATGACCTAAAGTCATACAGTCTCTTTTCATCTTGATTTCCAGCAAACGCTACCCTCAGAAGGCAATTTTAAGGAACAGGCTTTCATTGAAGATTCAAGAAGTTAACACCAGTGTGTTATGTAGAAACCTAAGAGAACCTAAAACTTAAAATTGAGTATTACTTATCTCTTTAACAGCCTCTCAACCATTCCCACTGCGGGGGATTTTTCACTTCCAGAACTGCTACACCTCTAGACCACCCACTCATTCCCTTTCTCAATAACTGCCAAAGTAAGCTCAAATGCTGTCCCTGCGTGTTAGGCAAGGCAACATGTAGTTATCAAAATTTTTGCTAAAATTAATAATGAGAATTTTCGACCTATTTAAACTAAAAATCAATGATTACATGTGTGGGGAGAGGGGGATTTTGGCTCAGATAAGGTTGAAAATTGCTTAAAGATAGAAAGATCCCTCCCCTGGAAGACGTCTGCCAGCCTTTGCTGTGCCATTGTGAGCTCTGTTCGGTAGGGAGATCTTGTAGGAACAATACCACTCAGCACGCAATTGGGATACTCTCTTTTTAAGTTTCTTTACCTAGAAGTTTCTTCCAGGTGGTCACTGTGTTTAGATCTTCAGAACTTCAAGGACAATGCCTGATACACGGTGGGTCCTCAATAAATCTTGGATAAATCTAAAAATTATATAATGAATGAATAAATGAATGACAGAAGAAAGAATCTGAGTTTCCTGTAACCCACTTCTGTTTTAGATTTATTGGTTCCCTTTAAGAATTATGGATTTTACGCAGGAGAATTATGATTATTGTCTGGTAAGATAACTGGGCCATCCCTCTCCAGTTTGAAAAGGAGATGGCCTCTAAAAAAAAAAAAAAAAAATATATATATATATATATATATATATATATGTATATATATATATATATATATATATATATATATTGCGAAAGCATCATGCTTCCAACTGGCATTATGTGACCCTCCACTTAATGCAAATCTAGGTTGAAATAGAGGATATTTAGTTACAGAAAGGAAAGAATGAAGGATATTTGACTATGGAAGAGAAAGGAATAACTTCCACAAACTGAGACATGGAGAACAAAACAAGCCATCTGACTACACACGTTGCCTCTCAGGTCCTCTTGGGATCGAGGAGCTAAGACTGTTAGTATAAACGCAGGATCCTCAAGCCCAAAGGGAGATTTCTTCTGGTAACGAAGTTAATTGGTAGCGTCTGCCCATGATCGCCGGCCTGCTTACGGATGTATTTACCACAGAACCATGAAGTCATATCCAGATCTGCTTGTTTTTCTCCTCACAAGAGAAACGTATAGATATGCAACCAATTAATTGATGTTATTACACGCAGCTAAGATGAGGGCTTCCTCCTGTACGCATTGACATTTGCCAACAAGGTAGATCGGTCTCAGCCCCTTACAAGCTCCCCCTCAGAGAGGGGGAAAAATATTCAAAGTTTCGGCCTTATCTTTCCTAATCCAAATCACCATAAACACTCACCACGACACGCATCGTTTAGGCCAATTGTATATAATAAAATATTTGTTGCGCGAAAGAAAAGAGACTATGGCACGTCGTGAGGACGTTGTGTCTACTTAAGTGTCTGTTGTGGCTAAGTACTACATGTGATCAAATGTGTTAATGCCTGAAAGGAATGCACACAACTCCAAGTCCTTCTTCTTCCATTTGATGGAGGACCAGTAGACGCCAAAGGGAGAATGACACTAGACCCAGGGCTAAATCTCAGCTGACTCCATCCAGTGTCTACCGCACACTTTATAACACAGTGCAAAAACAGCTGTAGAAGAAAGGCAAATTGTAATAGATGCTTAGACAACAATGAGAAAACGCAACGTACTGAAAGATTACTAAGACAATAATTTTCCAAAAAGCTTCAGTTTCTCTATGAAGGTATTCAAAAAAATTGATGAGGAGTGGAGGTCATGCAAGCATGGATATTGTTTGAGTTTTCTGGGGGTTGAGAGCCCCAGAAACCAACTTCAATGCCAATTACTGCTGAACCCAGTAGGAAATGAAGTTACCAATTTCTTTTAGAAGTCGAAGAAACTAAATGTAGATAGAGAAGGTGAATTGATCACATTTTCCTCGATTGTCATGATAATCCAGATGGACAATACATAAATGTTCAATAGATTTCATTTATTGATTCATTTTGATTGATAGATGGACAGATAGGTAGGCAGGTAGGTAGGTAGATAGATAGATAGATAGATAGATCTCAATGAGAAAATTGAAAAAAAAAAAAGTGGAAGGTGAATGTTGGCCAACTTAAAGAACAAGATAAAATCGTAAAGTAGATTCTTAGAAATGTATGGGACACCCGTGTGGCTCAGTCAGTTAAGTGTCCAACTTCGGCTCAGGTCATGATCTCACAGTTCGTGAGTTCGAGTCCCACATCGGGCTCTGTGCTGACAGTTCAGAGCCTGGAGCCTTCTTTGGATTCTGTGTCTCCCTCTCCCCTGCTCACACCCTGTCTGTCTCTCTCTCTCTCAAAAATAAAAACAGGGGCGCCTGGGTGGCGCAGTCGGTTAAGCGTCCGACTTCAGCCAGGTCACGATCTCGCGGTCCGTGAGTTCGAGCCCCGCGTCGGGCTCTGGGCTGATGGCTCGGAGCCTGGAGCCTGTTTCCGATTCTGTGTCTCCCTCTCTCTGCCCCTCCCCCGTTCATGCTCTGTCTGTCTCTCTCTGTCCCAAAAATAAATAAAAAACGTTGAAAAAAATAAAAAAAAAAAAAATAAAAACAAACATTAAAATTTTTTTAAATAAATTTAATTCATAAAATTGGTTAAACATTGTAAAGTCTTACTTACAATGAACAATCTTGCAGTTTTGATACTGATGTATCACACGTACTGGTATCATTAAAGCTTGGGTGCTTTCTCCCAAATATATTTTCTTGCTAAAATGAAGTCATTGAGAGACTACGCCAATATACGGAAGATTTTATAAGAACACAAGTGTATCTTTTGTTTGGGGAAATGATTTGGGGGAAAAGTTCTTATCTTATATTCAGGTATACATTACAAATACAAAACTAAACAAAATGCCTTAGCTCCCTATGTTTTGGAGAATATTTTGTTAGGAACCATGATACAAGTGAGCCATATTTCCCAAAGCATTGAAAAGCAAACGGAAGAAGTAATTATGATGTGTTAGGCAACTTGATAAAGTCTGCATTTGAAGGTTTATTGGGTCATAGTCAACACAAATTGGAAGAATTAGAGCCCGAGGGTAGGAAAATCAATTGAAAACCAGCTGCACCAGTCCAAGATGAATCGTACAAAAGCCTAAACTAGGAGAGTGAGAAGAAAGAAAAAAACTAAATGATTAAGTTTAATTCAAAGACTTCAAAGGCAGCAATAATTAGGCAGATAACTTATGCGAAATATGTGAAGAGCAAGGTCTAGTATGCATCTGATTATTCTAGCCCAGGACATTGACAGATTCTGTTTTTAATAAGAATAGAGAAACTTCTGTAATAACTTATTGCCACCTCTATGAGAGCCAGGAATTGATTGTTGGGATCTGTCACATCCTGGGAAAAATTAGTTTTTTATAGTGAAAACTGGGTAAAGGGGATTTATGGACAGACTCAAAACTTCTCCTTTAAAAGCAGTTGTGGGGGCGCCTGGGTGGCTCAGAAGATTAAGCGACTGACTCTTGATTTTGGCTCAGGTCATGGTCTCATGGTGTGGTTGGGGAGACTGAGCCCAGCAGGGGACTCTGTGCTAACAGCATGGAGCCTGCTTGGGAATCTCTCTCTGTGTCTTTCCCTCCCGTTCTCAAAATAAATAAATAGACATTTGAAAAATAGCCATGTAAAAGTTGAACTCTGAAAGAAATTTTACGCACGTTTTTCCAGGTCTAATTTACATTTAGCGAAGCTCACTGTTTTTCCAAATGTGCCCTGCAAAGAGTTTCGAAGAACATGACGAGTCACATAGTTTCTGATAAAACTGAAATACAGATCATTTCCATTTCTCCACAAAGGCCTTTTGCATCACTTTTCAATCAGTCCCTTCCCCCATTTTGGCCCTTGGTGACTGACAACGTGATTCTGTCCCTACAGGTTTGGCCTTTTCTAAACTGTCATCTAAATGAAATGACAAGCCATGTAGCTTTTGTGCCATTTTTCCTTAGCCTTGGTGATCTCGACCAGCTTCCTGTGGCCGCAGGAATGGTAACTAATCCGTTCAGCAGCTGATAGATATTTGAGCTATTTCCAACTTTTGGCAATTATGAAAAAATCTGCTGTAAACATTCATATACAGGATTTTTTACAGACATAGCTTTTCATTTCTTTTGAATAAACACCTAGGACTGAAATTGCTGGATGGATCATATGGTAAAGACATGTTCACCTTACCAGAAACTACAAGATATTTTTTCTACATATTGAAATGTTTCATAACCTAATTCTAAAATTATAAAGCCTCTGAAAGTGAATGTAGGAGAAAGTCTATAGGACTTCAGGTTAAGGAAAGACTTCTTTTAGATAGATGAGGAGAAACACTACCCTTTTGAAAAACATATAAATTGGAGTCAGTCAAAATAGAACTTTCATTCTTTGAAAGACACTGCTAAGAAAATGAAAAGACCAGCCACAGACTGGGAGAAAATACTTGCAAAACATCTATCTGATAAGGGATGTGTATCCAAATTATATAAAAAATTCTTATCGCTCAATAATAAGAAGCAGGCCAAATAAAACTTAGGCAGAAGATTTTAATAAACACTCATCGGAGAAAAGATCAGATGGTAAATAAGGACATGAAAAGATGTTCCACATCATTGATCACTAGGGAAATGCAAGGTAAAACCGTGATTAAGTACTGATATACACCTGTTAGAATGCCTAAATTAAAAAAACAAAGTGCAGGTGTAGATAAAAAGCAAATGGAACATTCATAAAGCTTCTCGGCCTCTTTATATTTTGTCTCTAATGGCAGATTGATTCTTGCGAGAGAAGAATAGTCTTCTTTTGAGAGACAGGATATTTTCCTCTATAATATTGCCTAGGAGTCTTTTGGAATCAAGCAGACAAAATTCTTCCATTTTTAGCAGGCTTGTTTTGCATAAGACACTTCTCTGAAGACCCATTAATTATAATAAGTCTATGTTGGAAATCAAGGTTCTCCTAAGTACTGCTATAATAGATATGTTCAGTTTGAGAGGCAGAGACAGAAAGAGAGGGAAAGAAGAAGGAAGAGAGAGGGAAGGAATAAGGCAGAGAAGGAGGGAAGGAGAAGAAACAGACCGTATTCTAATCCAGAGATTTTAATAGCATAGAGCTACATGTGCATATTGGGATTTTGAATCTGTGGTTGTGAACCAACCCAATACTACAGGGAAATTTTTAAAATGTTAAACTACTTTACTGCTATAGACGGGCTTATGTTCAGAATAATACACTTTG
Organism: Panthera leo; assembly: GCF_018350215.1. Lineage (NCBI taxonomy): Eukaryota > Metazoa > Chordata > Mammalia > Carnivora > Felidae > Panthera > Panthera leo. The sequence continues at coordinate 224,578,319 of NC_056679.1, forward strand.
ACACTTCCTTTTTTTTCCATTTAACTTTTATACAACAAATCTTTGGGCTACAGGTTACATTTTCATTGTATCTCCTCAGTGCACTGGCCAATAAATAAGTACATGCACAAAAAGGCAAAACTAGGGTCCCTTTAATATGTGGTATATCAGACCCTAAAAGTACCAAAGAGCTCTGATTTAAAAAAAAAATTCTATACACCTAACCCACATCAAAATAGACGTTTCTGCCTGAATGGAAAATTTGGCAAGAGTTGTTTGGGCATTTATGTAACCTTCCATTTGCTTTACCTACATATGTCCCCACTGATACCTACTGCCGGGCTAAGCAGAATTTAGATCTGGAATTTGCAGAGTCAGTACTAAAGCGCAGAAAGTGAGCAGCAGGTTCAGTTGCTGGTAAAGACCCAGGTCACAAGGGTGGGTGGGGGCAGCCAGGGGTCAAGGAAATTCAGAGCCAAGTGGGGCAGACGCCACGGTCAAGAACTAGAGCCAAGATGTCATCAGGAGCTCAGGATGCATCCACAAGGACGCAAGACAGGCAACAGTATCTAGAAAGATCAAATTTTGCAGCACGCTCTAGGAAACTTTTATAGGTTAACGTGACTGAACAAACTCCTCTAACATCATAAAGATATCATCTTGCCGATAAAACCCTAGGCTTGCCGAATATCTTTCTGTTATTGTTTTGGCTGTTTATAATGATTATTATCTCTATCAAGAGCACAACGATACAGCTCATTTTATATCTTCATCACTCCTTTCTTCAACCGGATCATGGTAAACTCTTGAGATTCAAGTCATATTTACTTTTGCACATCTCGTCTGGACACGTGGGCACATTACAAGATTAGACAACTGATAAAATACTTGTTGACTGAACTTTTTTCACTCATAACTAGAAAAGTGATGCTATTTATATGCCGAGGAAGCACAACTACGTGCAAAACATATAGTTTGGATTCTGGCATTTTTCACTAAGTATCTTGGGAATCGCCTACATTTGATGAGCCCCAGTTGCCACATCTGCAAAATACAAACAAACAGTACTTTTCCTCCCTGAACATCAAAACCTAGGTCAAAATGTTATCCGATAGCCACAAAAATGAAACAGACTTCTCGAACACTAGAAGAGATCTACATTAGTTGTTGGGGGAATTGGATTCGAGGTCCTGAACCTTCCACAATGGAGCTGTGTCTCTGTAGAAAATACAGCATGCATTTAAAGGCAATTCCACTGCCAGAGACTGGGGGGTGGGGGGGGGTGGGGGTGGGGACAGCATCAGAACGGACAGCACCGTGAATCCCACCCATTTCAGTGCGATGCCTAACAAATTGCTCTCCATTACTGTGGGGCCCTAGACCTTGGGCCTCCTTTACCTTAATTCTACAACTTACATGAAAATGGGCAAACTGCACTGGTGACATATGAGAGTTTACAATGGCTCAGAAAGAAATTGTTGGAAGAAGGAGCACATATAGAAAGATCAGATTCGTTGGTAAAGGAACCCGATTTCACATTCCACTTTCATGACGACGTGTTGGTCTAAACACATTTCTCCTTCCTAAAGAAATTTCCTTTTGAATCACCAACAAAAGATGGCACGTCAACATGCAAATGGAATGAAATAAAGACATTGCATAGGGACATGTGCTATCCATGGCCAGGAAGGTGAAGAATCTCTGGATGGTACCGAGTGGATATCACTCATCACTAAACTTGAGGCAAGCAAAGTTACCCTAAAGATTAAGTGTAATGTATTTTTTGAATAAAATAGCCCAAAGCTCAGGGTCGATAGAAGAGATGACAAGGACGTCATGTGGAAGATTGCAGAGTAACTTCAAGAATGGTCCCGTTCCACAAACTGGTGTCGCCGCTCTGGAAAACAGTGTGGACGTTCCTCAAAAATTCAAAGCAGAACTACCCTATGACCCAGCCATAGCACTACTAGCAGTTTACCCAAGGGATACAGGAGTGCTGATTCATAGGGGCACAGATACCGCAGTGTTTTAGCCCTTTCGACAGTAGCCAAATTATGGAAAGAGCCTACATATCCATCAACCGACGAATGGATAAAGAAGATGTGGTTTATATATGCAATGGAATACTACTCAGCAATGAAAAAGAATGAAATCATGCCATTTGCAGCAACGTGGGTGGAACTGGAAGGTATTATGCTAAGTGAAATAAGTCAGTCAGAAAAGGACAGATATGAGATGTTTTCACTCATACGTGGATCTTGAGAAACTTCACAGAAGTCCATGGGGGAAGGCAAGGGGGCAATAGTTACACACAGAGAGGGAGGGAGGCAAACCACAAGAGACTCTTAAACACAGAGAACAGACTGAGGGTAGGTCAGGGAGGGGAGAGGGGAAAATGGGTGATGGGCATTGAGGGCAGCACTTGTTGGGATGAGCACTGGGTGGTTGTATGTAAGCCAACTGACAATAAATTCTATTTAAAAAAAAATTATCCCGTTCCCAAATGCACCTGACCAGAGCATTTCCACCAGGCGTGGATGTGGCCTGGGCTGGCTGCTAAGAAAAGTGGGAATTCTGCCAAAGCAGACCTCGGTTATTGGTGTTAGGAGAGAAAGAAAAGATAAACGGTTCTCCAGCTAACTTCCAGCCACAACACACACGCGGGGTAAAATGACTCAGCACAGCAATACCATCCCCAGAAACTTTCATTTCCAAAGTAAATCCTTCCTTATACTCTTTCCACGGGAAACTAAAATTCCAGCCGGAAGCAAACACCCCTAATATCCTATCATCAGAAGACAAACGTTTGTTTGGTTTAGAACGTAGACACCAGGAGAAGACTGGTGAAGAACTCTGATGACTGTCCCATAGCCAGGAAAACAAAATGGCTTCTCCAAGCATTACTGTCTGGTTTTCCCACGGTAAAAAATAAATAAGTAAATAAGTAAGTAAATAAATAATTAAATAAATAATGTTTTAAATAAAAACAAAGAAAACAACACAGAGCAAAAAATCCACGTGTTGGTACTGCTAAAACATGCCTCTAGCAAAGCAAATTGATTTCCTACAGAGCTAAGGTAAACATATTCACCTGTTGACACAGGTACATGACTCAGCTCAGAGCTTTTGAAAGAATCCGTGTCAGCTGCAAAATATGGATCCACACCATCAATTCTAAGAATTGGCACTGGTGTTAGATAATGTGACATTGGAGGACATTCGCTATCCTGACAAGAAGCTCAAACAAAGACAATAATCGCCTTTCTGTAACGACACGGTTAACATAGGAAAATAGAAAGAATGTTAGTATTCTCAGCGGAAATTGAAACCATATTGCATCCATAAATCAAGAGCAGAATACTATGACAAATGAATCAAAAAAAAATCAGGGGAATTTTTAAAATGTGACTGCTGACATTTTAAAGCATTCAGTCTTAGCCATGGAATACACGATGGATGTGGACATTTTTTTTTCTTTCTTTTCCAATAGAAAATGCGTTGCACTGTATTAAAAAATCTACCCACCTGCACCTGCTCTCCTCCCAAGGAAAGTTGGATGACAGTAACAACGAACAAAAAATAAGTTAGTATTTTGAACAAATATAATACATAAAAGCAAACTTTCTTCTTTAAATACTGATACAATTGGAACTTTCTTGCAAACGTTCCCAAGAATAAAGAAATGAATGGAGGAAAAGTAACCATAGAGACAAAAAGGATAAAATGCTGTATGGGAGTAAAGTATAACATTATATTGATAAGTTTGTAAATACACTTTGTTTTTTTTTTTGGAAAATATAAACGACCAACCTCACCTAGCAAAAGATTCAGAAAGCCTGAGTCAAAAACAAGGGCACCAGATGCCGTAAGACTTCACCAGTAGGTTTTAGCAAAGCGTCGATTTTGTGTGTGTGTGTGGTTATTCCAGAGCAGATAAACACATGACCCATCAAATTTTTTTTTTTAAACATTTATTTATTTTTGAGACAGAGAGAAACAGAACATGAACGGCGGAGGGTCAGAGAAAGAGGGAGACACAGAATCTGAAACAGGCTCCAGGCTCTGAGCTGTCAGCACAGAGCCCGACGCGGGGCTCGAACTCACAGACCGCGAGATCATGACCTGAGCTGAAGTCGGCCGCTTAACCGACTGAGCCACCCAGGTGCCCCTCAAATATTTTTTATAAAGTTGCTATGACTCTAATATCCAAGGAACAAAGATGGCATAAAAACTATGACAGATAGGGTCGTCTGTGTGACTCGGTTGAGTGTCCAACTCTTGATTTCGTCTCAGGTCACGACCCCAGGGTTGTAGGATCAAGCCCCACGTCAGGCTCCGCGCTGAGTGTGGAGCCTGCCTGGGATTCTCTCTCCCTCTGCCCTTCTCCCCCCATTTGCAAGCACTTGTGCGCTCTCTCTCTGTCTCTCTAAAAAAATATAATAGATCAATATCACTTGCATATGGATGAGTCATTAATATCCTAAAATTATTAGCTCATAAGTTCCAACAGAAGTAGAAAAATACTTTATCAAGAAAAAGTTGTTCATTTGTTCAAAGAATATAAGGATGGTTCAATATTGAGAAATAGAATGATGTAACTTATTGCACATTAATAGAGAATGCTAAAATAAGGCATTTAATAAAATTAAGCATTCATTACAAACCAATACCTCACACTTATTTCTATTGTTCAACGTTTTTTTTTTTTTTTTTTTTTTTTTTTTATTTATTTTTGGGACAGAGAGAGACAGAGCATGAACGGGGGAGGGGCAGAGAGAGAGGGAGACACAGAATCGGAAACAGGCTCCAGGCTCCGAGCCATCAGCCCAGAGCCTGACGCGGGGCTCGAACTCACGGACCGCGAGATCGTGACCTGGCTGAAGTCGGACGCTTAACCGACTGCGCCACCCAGGCGCCCCTATATTGTTAACTAATGTGCTGTAAGTCCTTGTCAATGCAATTTGTTAACAAAAATAGGTTAGATGTATAAATATTGAAGTGATACGCAAAAACTATCTACCTGGAAAGCCAAAAAGCATGAGGTGGAAAATATGAGAACAGCAAGCTTGTACAATGTTGTCAGATTTTTTAAAGAAAATATATAAAAATCAATAGCACTTAAGTAATAATGATCAATTATAGCATATTAAAATTGTTTGTAAATATTATATAAGGTTAGCGCTAACATGAAATACAGCCAAAAGGTAAAAAAAATAAAATAAAATAAAATAAAAGATAAAATAAAATACAAAAGGAGGTTGAATAAGCAAAAGGATAGATTTTGTACAATGGAAAGACTCAATGTTATAACGATTGAATTTGCCAAATATTTGTACATATTCAGTGTGGGTTCAATCAAAATTGCTGCTGTATTTTCTGGAAGTATTTTTATCTTTTTTTGTTCTAGAGTTCACCTCCAGTAAGAAATGATTGGCATAAACAATAAAACACTGATTTTAAAAAGTCATTTAAAAGCTCATAGCCAGGGGCACCCGTGTGGCTCAGTCAGTTAAGCATCTGACTCTTGGTTTTGACTCAGGTCACCATCTCACGGCTGGTGGATTGGAGGCCAACATCGGGCTCCCTGCTGACAGCACAGAGCCTGCTTGGGATTTTCCCTTTGTCCCTCTCTCTTCCTCTCCTGTGGTTTCTCTCTCTCAAAATAAATAACTAAACTTAAAAAAAGAATGTAAAAGCTCCTGTCGCATCATGGCACGTCCCTCTTGAAATACTCCAAAGGCTGGTTTTTGTTTAAATCCATGGTAAAGAAGACCCTAGCTTCCCATCCATCTTCTGCATTTTCATCCCGGTGCTGCTGTGCAATCACACAACACTGCCATGTGAGCTCCTGTAGGACGCAGAATAATGAGTCCCCAGATATGTTCCTACCCTCATCCCTGGAACCTATCAATGTGTTTGATTATGTGACAAAGGGGATTAAGACTGCAGTTGGAATTTAGGTTGTTAATCAGCTGACCTCTTCCAAAGCGTCCTGTCTAAATCGACAGCCTTTTGACACTCCACCTTATTTCGTTTCTGGAAGTTGGTACAAATTGTGATTGTATTTCATCCTTGTTTGTTATCATCATCCCTCTTCACTAAGTTCCACGTAAGGGCCTTATCTGTCTTGCTCCATGCTATATCCCCGATTCTTCATGCTGTGCTTAAAACATATGTAAAACTGAGTAAATAAATGAATATACAAGGAACACACAGTAGTAAAATCATATGATAATGGCACACAAAAATCTGTAGAAATCAACAGACAAGATAAGAGCCCAGAGACAGCAGGACAGATTTATGAATCTCCAGGATACAATAAAAATTTTACTTTAAAACTGTGAGTAAAAAATGCACTCGCTAATATATTGGGTACAGAATAACTATCCTTTAAAAGTATTATACGCTCTTGCTATGCTCTAGATGGGTTTAAGACTTAAATGTAAAAACAAAAGAATACTTTTATAGCTTTAGAATAAAAAAGGCCTTTTTCATTATTTTCTTAACGTGTATTTATTTTTGAGACAGAGAGAGAGACAGAGAGACAGAGAGAGAGAGACAGACAGAGTGCGAGCCAGGGAGGGGCAGAGACAGAGGGAGACACAGAGTCTGAAGCAGGCTCCAGGCTCTGAGCTGTCAGCACAGAGCCCCCCACGGGGCTCAAACTCACAGGCCATGACATCATGACCTGAGCCGAAGTTGGACGCCTAACCGACCGAGCTACCCAGGTACCCTTAAAAAATAATCACATGAAACTCAGAAACAATTAAGAGAAAAGGTTAATACATTTGAGAATCTAATAACTTAAATGCTCAAACAGCAAATACGCCCCTAAGCCAAACTGGCAAATATCAGAAAGAAAATTTAAAAGCAGTGGAAAACATTTTTGCGATGCATTTTACAGACGTTACAATAAAAAAATATTGAAAAAGCCTACAAATTAGTAAAAACATGTACTAATAGTCTTAGGTTCAAAAATGGAAAAGAACAGGAGCAAACAATTTATAGACTTTCTAGTAAACCTGAGAAGACAAGGAAAAACAATTCACAGAATTGACGAACAAGGAAATAATAAGATGCTAACCCTTAAACAATAATCAAATAAATGCAGCTAAGAACAAGGAGGTAGTTGTCATGCACCAGACTGACAAATATCAAAATAGTTTATACCCAGTTAAATGTGGGAAAGCCCAAGCCCTCACCACCATGTAAAGAGGGTCATTTCGTACAAAATACTTCACAGAACTTCTCATGCCTTTCAAAAACAAGGAATGTTTTTAACCATACTAACACGTTGATTTTTTGCTCTCTGTTGTTGTCTTTGTCTTTATTTAAAACATTATTTATTTATTTATTTATTTATTTACTTACTTATTTACTTATTTATTTTTTACCGTGGGAAAACCAGACAGTAATGCTTGGAGAAGCCATTTTGTTTTCCTGGCTATGGGACAGTCGTCAGAGTTCTTCACCAGTTTTCTTTGGCAGAATTCCCACTTTTCTTAGCAGCCAGCCCAGGCCACATCCACGCCTGGTGGAAATGCTCTGGTCAGGTGCATTTGGGAACGGGATAATTTTTTTTAAATATAATTTATTGTCAGTTGGCTTACATACAACCACCCAGTGCTCATCCCAACAAGTGCTGCCCTCAATCCCATCACCCATTTTCCTCTCTCCCCTCCCTCCCCCACCCTCAGTTCTCTGTGTTTAAGAGTCTCTTGTGGTTTGCCTCCCTCCCTCTCTGTGTGTAACTATTGCCCCCTTGCCTTCCCCCATGGACTTCTGTGAAGTTTCTCAAGATCCACGTATGAGTGAAAACATCTCATATCTGTCCTTTTCTGACTGACTTATTTCACTTAGCATAATACCTTCCAGTTCCACCCACGTTGCTGCAAATGGCATGATTTCATTCTTTCTCATTGCCGAGTAGTATTCCATTGCATATATAAACCACATCTTCTTTATCCATTCGTCGGTTGATGGATATGTAGGCTCTTTCCATAATTTGGCTACTGTCGAAAGGGCTAAAACACTGCGGTATCTGTGCCCCTATGAATCAGCACTCCTGTATCCCTTGGGTAAACTGCTAGTAGTGCTATGGCTGGGTCATAGGGTAGTTCTGCTTTGAATTTTTGAGGAACGTCCACACTGTTTTCCAGAGCGGCGGCACCAGTTTGTGGAACGGGACCATTCTTGAAGTTACTCTGCAATCTTCCACATGACGTCCTTGTCATCTCTTCTATCGACCCTGAGCTTTGGGCTATTTTATTCAAAAAATACATTACACTTAATCTTTAGGGTAACTTTGCTTGCCTCAAGTTTAGTGATGAGTGATATCCACTCGGTACCATCCAGAGATTCTTCACCTTCCTGGCCATGGATAGCACATGTCCCTATGCAATGTCTTTATTTCATTCCATTTACATGTTGACGTGCCATCTTTTGTTGGTGATTCAAAAGGAAATTTCTTTAGGAAGGAGAAATGTGTTTAGACCAACACGTCGTCATGAAAGTGGAATGTGAAATCGGGTTCCTTTACCAACGAATCTGATCTTTCTATATGTGCTCCTTCTTCCAACAATTTCTTTCTGAGCCATTGTAAACTCTCATATGTCACCAGTGCAGTTTGCCCATTTTCATGTAAGTTGTAGAATTAAGGTAAAGGAGGCCCAAGGTCTAGGGCCCCACAGTAATGGAGAGCAATTTGTTAGGCATCACACTGAAATGGGTGGGATTCACGGTACTGTCCGTTCTGATGCTGTCCCCACCCCCACCCCCACCCCAGTCTCTGGCAGTGGAATTGCCTTTAAATGCATGCTGTATTTTCTACAGAGACACAGCTCTATTGTGGAAGGTTCAGGACCTCGAATCCAATTCTCCTAACAACTAATGTAGATCTCTTCTAGTGTTCGAGAAGTCTGTTTCATTTTTGTGGCTATCGGATAACATTTTGGCCTAGGTTTTGATGTTCAGGGAGGAAAAGTACTGTTTGTTTGTATTTTGCAGATGTGGCAACTGGGGCTCATCAAATGTAGGCGATTCCCAAGATACTTAGTGAAAAATGCCAGAATCCACACTATATGTTTTGCACGTAGTTGTGCTTCTTCGGCATATAAATAGCATCACTTTTCTAGTTATGAGTGAAAAAAGTTCAGTCAACAAGTATTTTATCAGGTATCTAATCTTGTAATGTGCCCACGTGTCCAGACGAGATGTGCAAAAGTAAATATGACTTGAATCTCAAGAGTTTACCATGATCCGGTTGAGGAAAGGAGTGATGAAGATATAAAATGAGCTGTATCGTTGTGCTCTTGATAGAGATAATAATCATTATAAACAGCCAAAACAATAACATAAAGATATTCGGCAAGCCTAGGGTTTTATCGTCAAGATGGTATCTTTATGATGTTAGAGGAGTTCCTTCAGGCTTGTTAACCTACATAGATAGATCTCTACTGGTTATAGCTTATAGGATTAGTTTATGAAAATTCTGAAAGAATGTGTAATATTTAGTTTAGAAACCATTAGGAAGAGTATTCTAGGCAAAGATATTAAGGGGGAAAACAGCTCCCAAAGAAATGTTTGTGAAATACACAACAGATTGCAGAAGCAAAAACTCACAGAGCCAGACGTGAGTAATAAAGAGACAATAGTGAACAAGGCTGGCTTGTCCAAGATTGGACTCTGCCTCTTGAAAGTGACAGAGAGGCAATAAAGAATTCCAAGTAGACAAATGACATGGTTGCATTAATCATTTTTGAACATTCTTTCTAACTCAAATTCTATGACTCTATAACCCTATAGTTCTAAATTTCTTAATAATGGAGAGGTTAAATTTGGCATTTGGTTTAAGGTATATAGATTCTACAATAGTGTTAATAACAGTGTATTAAATAAAAAAATGTTAATCATTTGATAATGTAAGATTAATTCCATACACATGATTTCATCAGACCGCTCTGGAGTGCTGTTTTCACTTTCACGTTCCAGGAAAAATGTTGTTAATCTGACAATATTTACAAAGTGTCCAGTGTTATAGGAATGATTTAGTAAACCATATCTGGGGAAGAAAGTACTTTCTGTCTTCAAATTTTAAACAGCTGTCATATGAAAGAAAAAACGACGTAAGGGATGTAACTTTAAAGCCTGTAGATTTAAGATATATTTGTTATGTGTGAGCAACTTATAGGAAGCAAAATTCCAGTTTAGTCTACAAAAACAGAACGTGACAAAACTTAAGATTTTCAGGGGGAGTAAATTACCTTCTTACATACAACCTCAAGCAGAGGTTAAAAACACTCTCTTCTTCAGGAAGTAGTGCTGCCTTCTAGATAAGACACAAAGAAGGAACTTGCCCTCTCACCATAAAAACAAAACAAAACAACCATGCGCTCTTGTCATAGAAAAATGGAGTCCACATATGAAAAAGTTGAGTTTAGACGCCTGTATTTGCCTTTTGTATATATATATGAAAACTTCTTAAAATAATGGAAATACTCCATTTTTCCAAGCATGTGCTCTTTCATGGTAGTTTTGAAATAAATACAATAAATGCATTGCTGTCAGATTAATTCTCTTTTTATTTATTTTTTTAAGTGTGTATTTTATTTTTGAGAGAGAGAAAGAGAGTGAGTGGGAGTGCATGAGCAGGGGAGGGGCAGAGAGAAAGGGGATTCGAAGCAGACTTTACACTGACAGCAGAAGGCCTGATGTGGGGCTCGAACTCATGGATCCATGAGATCATGACCTGAGCCGAAGTCAGACATTCCACTGACTGAGTCACCCAGGCGCTCCTAATTCTAATTCTCTTTTTAAACATTTTGCTTGGTGCTTCAGATTCTGTGTCTCCCTCTCTCTCTGCCCCTCCCCCGTTCATGCTCTGTCTCTCTCTGTCTCAAAAATAAATAAATATTAAAAAAAAATTTTAAAAATCGGGGCACCTGGGTGGCTTAGTCGGTTAAGCATCCAACCTTGGCTCAGGTCATAGTATCACGGTCTGTGAGTTCGAGCCCCGCGTCGGGCTCTGTGCTGACAGCTCAGAGCCTGGAACCTGCTTCGGATTCTGTCTCCCTTTCTCTCTGCCTCTCCCCTGTTCATGTTCTGTCTCTCTCTGTCTCAAAAATAAATAAACATTAAAAAAAATTAAATATTTTGCTTGGAAAACTGCATTGATGTGAATAGAAATAAAATCTACAAATGCTTTGTATTACTAGGAAATAAGGGGAAAGGACCAAGAAATCCAAAATCAATATATTGCATGATTATCAATGGAGGACATGATACTGATGATAACAATTAAATAATTGGTATTACACACTTCCAAATTACTTTAACAATGATAATGAGAGATATCAATAGGTTTTAGAAATTCTACCAAAGTGAGCCTTTGAAACCTTATGTTCCTTAATTATGCTTACTGACGTTTTCTTTGCACTTAGAATTTTCACTCACTTCTCAGTTAATTTTTTGTCATGATTCTCTAATGAACCACCTTTTAAGGTGGAGAACAGTGTAACAGGAGAAGAATAACTTACAATTCAATTTATTATACATAATGAGTTACAGTATCATAAATCATTTCCCAAGGCTAATGATACCAAGCTAAACTCTCTTAACCCTAGTTAGACATATTCACAAAATATTCCCATCCCTTTTACATTTCCTGAGCTGCACCAACTATGGATTTTATGCTCTAAGTTGAGAAAGGATTAATAAATACTGAGCACCCACATGGGTTCAAGGTATGTCATATATTTTGATATGGTTTATCTATAAACCAAGAAAATGTATTCAGGTGCACTTTACTTGTATTTATGTAATTCACTTGAAAAATTCTTTTATTTAAATTTATTTATTTATTTTGAGAGAGAGAGAGAGAGAGCAGGTGAGGAGTGGTGGGGCTCATACTCACCAACCATGAGATTGAGACCTGAGCAGAAATCAAGAGTCAGGCACTTAACTAAGCCATCCAGGAACCCCTGTAAATTTCTTATACAGTCCTCACGGAAAAGATGAAGAAATGCGCTAAGAATGGTAATATTGTTGGGCAAATGTAATTACCTATCTAAAGGTAATTATTGATTTAATGTGAAGATAAATTCCTTATGGCTTCTTCTCAGTCATGGCTGTGTATTTGGAAAGATAGCTTTTTTTTTTTGGCAGGGGTGGGGGAGCATAAGCGGGAGAGGGTCAGATAGAGAGCGATAGAGGATCTGAAGCAGGCTCTGTACTAACAGGCTGACAGCAGCAAGCCCGATGTGGGGCTCGAACTCACAAACTGCAAGATCATGACCTGAGCCGAGGTAGGGCATTCAATCGACTGAGCCACCCCGGCACCCCAAAGGTAGCTTTGATTTAAATATTGTTATGCTTATGGAATTCCAAGATGGTGGGAGGTACAAAGAATAGCCAATATAATAGATAGCAAGATGATCTGAATTTATTGAATAACATAAACTTGGAAAAGATATAAATACCCATGCCTAGACTTTTGTCTGCATATGACAGGGGTACAGGAATTTTAATTATAAAAAGTGAATGTGCAAAAGTCTCAGTGGATTCAAGTCCCAAAGAGCTTGAAAACTGAATAGCTAAAGTACCCTTGAATTTTATTTAACTGAATCCAAAGTCTTTATTTGATTTTCTACAAGCTCGTTATGAATCAACGGAGTGATAGAGCTGACCAAAATGTTAATGGCATCCTGAAATGCATTTGTCGAAACATTGTGCACAGAATACAGGAACTCAGAACAAGTGAAGCCCTCGTCTGCATTGTTCAGACGGTTTGAGATGCTTGTTCTACATGGGTGCCTCTCTTAGAGGAACATTGAGAAACTGGAATGCATCTAGAAGATAAAGATCTGCAAAGCACTACATATGTATTAAGAGACTGATGAACTGAGAACATTTATCTTAAAAGGAAAACACTTGGCATGTCTATTTAAGTCCCCCGAGAACCAGAGTCAAGATGGAATTGGATATACGAGAGATTTATTGGACAATGTCTAGGAAGAATAAAGACGGAGAGACCAGGAGTAGGTAGGAAGAGTCTTAAGACTATGATTCAGCCTTGACACCTGGGAAGGACAGAAGAAAGAAAGAATTATATAGGAAGAGCCTCAGTACAGCATGCAGTTCTAGAAAGGTCTTGGCCAGACCTATGGGAAGTCCCTAAGCCAAACTTGCCTCTTAACAAATCCTCTATAGGCAGAAGTGGCTTCATTCCAGTATGGCAGGTGTGTTCAGTCATTGGGCAGGAGCAGTCTGGAGAAAGCACGCCCTCTCATCAGTGACCCAGTGAATCCCAAGGTGCGGCCATTGGAGACTGTCAACCAGATAAGATCTTGCAGCCAGGTGCTTCAAAGGCACACTTTCATGGCCGCTACACTTGGGAAGGCATAACAGCTATTTTTAGTTTTACCAAAAAGCTTTAAAACGAACAAAGGTCTAGGTTTCTTCTACATGACATCGAAGCACAAAAGCAGAACAAAGAGATAAATAGGACACTCAGATGTATATTACATATAGCATATAAAACATAATTTTTAATAATTAGAGCTCAGAAAGGGAATGAACAGTTTCATGAGATAATGAATCAGAAGTTAGACCAGAAGATCTGTTAAGCTCCTTCTCAATCCTGAAGTCTAATAAGATTTAGGAATAAAGACAGTAAGGATAGGAGAAACTCAATTAAGGAGTATGATTTGTTCAAACGAGCCTGGATTCAGAAGCATTGATTTTTTTCTTTTATAATAATGGCACATCTTTCATTTTGGTAGAAAACTGTAAGAAATATACTGAAAATCCACTGCATCTTATTAGTGTGAACTGATTCTCTCCCTGCATGGGATTAGAACCAGAGAACTGTAAGCTGGGATGTAAATCATAACCCTTCTGATCCCTGATGTTCTGAAAAACATTAATAATATTTGTCTTCCCTTTAGTTATTTCCTAAAAAAAACAGTCTACTTTCCTTGTCGATACAGCTTATGTCCCTGCAAAAGAGTTCTCTAGATTTCAGTCACGTGATAGCTTCTGCTTCCTTTGGGGGATAAAAAATTAAAAAGCTTTCGTGCTGTGTATTTTCTCAGCCTAATCGCAGAGTTAAGTAAGCTACCATAGAGTCCTGAACTTGAGAATTGAAAATCTGGCAACCAGCCCAGAGCCGGTTTCCAAAAAGAAGCAGCTATCCTGGGCCCGTACAAAGGAGATGGTTGCCCCAGCAACAGTTTCTGATAAAAGAAAATATGGCCGACAGGTACACGTCCAGATTGCTCCAGAAAGAGGAAAATGGCTCGGCTGCTGCAGCACTCACGAGTAAGGAGTCCTTTAGCAAATCTCGGCTTTTAAAATCGAATCCCTTCATTTCCAATTGCAGACATTTTCCGTGTAACCTAGATCAAGGTCATGATCAATGTATTTCAGAATTCGGCATTTTGTGGTGATTACTGAGAATGAATGTGCCTCCCAACGTAAACGCAGCCACCACAAATGATTGCCAAGACACATCAGCTAACTCAAAAGGCCACTTTCCAAACAGATTTGCTCAAAATAAGCATTGATTTGTTTTTTTATCCAGTCTTTAATTAAATTCTCTGAGTATGCCCCGGTTTCTTTTTTATTATTGCACAGAACTATGACTTTCATGTGAAACCTTCAAACTGCTCAGAGCTTTCATTATTTTAGTTTACATAATGATTTGCAATTTATGCTGTCGTATTTTTTTTTTATAAAAGACTAAACATTGCTCAGTGTCCTGTTCTTTTCGCTGAATATTTCCTGATAGAATATTTTGCAGAAATAACCTTAGAGATTTTTGTCAGAGGCCCTAAAATGGTTGTGGTCAGTAATACTGTTTCTTTGATTTGATTTTATGTTTTTTTTTTTTTTTTAAGTTCATTTATTTTGAGAGAGAGGGGGAAAAAAAACACGAGTGGGGGAGGGGCAGAGAAAGGGAGAGACAGAAATCCCAAGTAGGCTCAACACCACCAGTGCAGACCCCGCTGATGTGAGGCTCGATCTCACAAATCGTGAGATCATGACAGGAGCCGAGATCACGAGTCAGATGCTGCACCCACCGAGGCACCCAGCCACCCCTGATTCCTTGATTTTAAAGCATTTTTCCTGAAAAGCCTGCAAAGCTTGCTTACTGGAGAATCAGATTCCCTAAATGTACACTTCAGATTGATCTATGTATAGATTTACTATAATTTCTTAGTATAGACCTGGGTATTCACTCCTATAGCAATCAGAATCTCAGTAAGAAGGGCACACATAAGCCACTGCTCAGTGAACCGGTGTGTAATATATGTCCTTTCGCTCTGCACTCCCTCCCTTAAATAGCCAGTTTTATTTCCAAAGTTCTATGACATAAGGAAAGAGACCCATATTCTTTTAGGACATCCAGGTCCTGGTGCTCAGGTTTCTATTAGCTTATGAAATGGCATTAGTAGGGCTCTTAGTCTCTTGACGTTTTGGAGACAGCACGATGCACTCCATGCAAATGACCTCTACAATCCCTGGTTGTGCTGTTCCAGGAAAGTAAGCTCACATTGTACGGTGAGCACAGAACAAGGTTCCATTTGGACCTATCCATTAAATTTTGATTCAGGTTTCTTTATCAAGTTTTCTTTACAATTTTTTTCCTGCATAAACACTCCACCTTTTCCTCAGCAGATTAAATCACGACCAGCTTTAAAATTCTACGTAAACGGTTCATTTTATACACTGAATGAAGAACTCCAGTCGACCCTATTCAGGGGCATTTAATGCTTTTTGATCTGGCTGTTACTTGGATTGGAGTATGAAATCCCTGGGACAAATCTAAAAACGCACAGAAAGAATGTATCGATTGCCTCTTAAAAATGTGGAATAGCGGGGCGCCTGGGTGGCTCAGTCGGTTAAGCGTCCGACTTCAGCTCAGGTCACGATCTCGCGGTCCATGAGTTCGAGCCCCGCGTCGGGCTCTGGGCTGATGGCTCGGAGCCTGGAGCCTGCTTCCGATTCTGTGTCTCCCTCTCTCTCTGACCCACCCCCGTTCATGCTCTGTCTCTCTCTGTCTCAAAAAAAATAAATAAAACGTTAAAAAAAAAAATGTGGAATAACAAAGGGTAGGATAGAGCAAAAATAAACATAAATAGTTATTCTTGACAAGGGGGCATACTAGGGTGATTTCAGGGTTTTTCATGACTAACTTGAAGGGTCCTCGAATACAGTGTTTCTAAAATCTGAACAGAAACATTTTAAAGGAAAAAAATATGAATCCATTCACTTGCTATTGATTTGCAGTACTTTGATCAGACCATGTTTATAATGTGTAAATGTGTATAAATATAAAACTAGGTATAAACATCTTATGTTCAGAGGACGTAGTTATAGAAACAAATCTACAATTTCAAGAGGAACCCAAACTAGAAAGCCAATAAAATTAAAATTAATCTTGTTAATTTAATGTGGTGAATCATCTTGTGTAGAAACTTGACGTTTGAAATTTGAATAATGTACTACTATCCCATCATGGTTTTAAAAACATCTGGCATGCTTACGCTACCCTGGCCATCTGCTAATTCAGTTCACCTACCATTTTTCTCTACTCGTGTGAAAGCTGTATTTGCATAGCACTTCATGACATCACTTGGCCTTTACTTCTGGGAAACCATGGTGTATTTTCATGGCCTATTGTCTTTGGTTTGTTTTTGTTTTTGTTTGTGTTTTTTTTTGTTTTTGGGGGGTTTTTGTGCTGGCTGATGACCATCATAGATGTGATCGGTGCCAGTGCGATCCAAACCTCAACAAAACATGAAGGGCAGTTCTCGAGCAGTCATCCATGTGACCCAACCTATGCTCATATGATCCAACATTAGTTTTTTTTTTTTTCTCTGTAATCATAAAATTAAAAACAGAAAATCTGGAAATCACTGTAGAATATTCACAAAACCCCAGCTGGATAGATAGAAGCCTACTGTGTGATTATGTCCAAAATAAGTTACGCCTTTCTTGGTTTCCAAGGTAAATATTCCCATACCCCAATCTCTTCACATCCTTGCACTGTTGACTGAATCAGCAAGCAGTCCCCCTCTATTCTCCCCTTCTGGCCTTCCCCTGAGGGTCTGAGAAGAGCCAAATTCTCATTTTTGCAGACTCCTAGGTAGGGATAGCAACATGATGCTCTTGTTGACCAATGCAATGGGATTTGGATTTGCTGGGAATGTGTCTTGCTTTCCTGATAGAAGCGATGGATGTGAATGAGAAATTGTTTTTACACCCTCCTCCTCCTTGGTTCTGCCATGATAAGGACTTTTTTAAGGAAAAAATTCCTGGAGATACCTCAGACACCTCATAGCCATGATGGGCCAAGACATTAAGTGCGGCAGAGAAGAAAAATAAAGAGATTCTGTGTCCTTGGTGATTTCTAGGGTTTTTAGATTTCTTGTTAGGTAAACAACATATGCCCATATGTTTTAAGCCACTGTTAATCTGCAGTTCTATTTCTCACACCCAGAAGCACCTCTGCTCCAGAGATACTATATCATCTTCCAAATCCCCTAATTTTGTATTAGATGAAAAATAATCATAGGGCATGGTGTTGGAAACCTGATGAAATATACCCTATTTATTCCATGGGGTGTTTCACATGACATTTTATGTTTTATGTTTCAAAAGTTTATGTTGCATTTGCTAGTTTTCTTGGTCCCGATATTACTTACTTGTACTAGTGTATAATGTTGATAGTAACTTGCAGTAGGAAAAATGGCTCTTTTTTGCAGAAGTTGTTGGAATGGTTTGTCATTTGTCCAGTCCCTGCATGCACTTCCACCCCAACCCATAGAACTTTCTATTGTATCTTGACACTGTAATTACACAATTGCCTTCTCTCATGTCTTAGGTGTGACAAACTCTCTTCTTCCTGGGCTTTGCATATGCTGTTCCTCTACCTGGAGTGCTCCTTCTGATCCGCTCCTCCTACCCCTCCATCACCTCCAATTTAGCCTTCAGATCGAACCTGAAGATTTACTTCCTCCAGGAACCTTCCCAAAACCCTGCATCTAAACCAGGTCTTTTGGTGTAACTCACAAAAGCCGTGTTCCTTTCCTCCTGAGCGCTTGTATCAACACGAAAGTCACATTTGTTACTGTATGTGAGTGTCAGACTCGCCCACCAGACTCTTGACTTGAAACCTGTTGGTTTTTTGCTCATGAATGCATCACTATACTCAGTACATTGTTGGGTATCTGCTAGGCACAGAGCAAGTATTTGTTAAATAAATGTGTAACTCAATGAATGAATAAATAGACAAATGGAAAACCATGGGAGTAAATTAATGATATTTCAAAAGCAGTAGGTATTAAAAACTGATAGCCTCAACTGGTCACCAGAAATCTTTATTTCTGTGTGTGCATATTAGCACTACTAAGTTTCAGATCCGTTACATGGATACATGCATTTTGATTCGTTTGGCTATCCAGTGTGAGTGCCGTGGCAATTCAGCAAGGCACATAAATGAAATTATGATTCTGTACCTGAATGTACAGAAAATTAGGTTCTCTGTGAAGCATGTTAACTTGTCTATTACTTACCAATTAAATTTATTTTCTTCGTGCTGTCCTTTGCTACAACTAACCATGTTTACTTTAGATGCATCAGTGTCACCGGCAGGGATTGTTTTAGAGGTCGTATGCTTTACAAAATAAAAACTAAATATCCTACCTAATATAATTTAAATGCCACAGGAAATTTTATTTCTGTTGAGAGTCTGAATCCCATGAAAAGAATGAAGATTTTAAAATTTACAGTTACCAGTGCAAAGAATTCTCACTGAAAATTCTTTTGTAAATTTCTTCAATGTGACTCTTTCTTCCAGTATACCAGTTTGCTGTCTTAAATGAAAGTCAAATATATCATTGTTGAACTTGTCCCTTTTACAGATAACTCTGAGACCCTTTACCTAATTCTTGGAATGAAAAGAACATTGTGATTACTTCTTCTAATCTCTTTTTAATATAAAAATCAGGAAGGATAAGAGGTAAATTAAAAATTGAAGAACAGAAAAGTTAAGATGTAAAGTTGAAAGAGTAATGCTTGCAAACTATATATTTTTAAAATTAGCAGTTTATGTTTTATTCAATATTAAGCTACACGTGTAGGGAGATAATTCAAATGGATGTGAAGAAAATATTTGGCATAATAATTGGTACAGGAAAACAGAACACAGTTGTTTTATTTTTTATTTTATTTATTTACTTACTTACTACTTACTTATTTACTTCTATGTCTCCACATAAATTTGCCACTGGCTTAGTTTTTGTGACATAAATTAAGGCCATATTTAAGGACCACATACTGAAAGCTAATAAATCTCCTTTTCATTTCCTAATTGTAAACTTTTTTCTGTTTGTCCTGATTTTAAAGACCATCCAACTGGCTGGGTATTTTTGTTGTAAAAGCAACCCATTATTCAACACTGGTCAGATATCCCCATATTAATAAAGTTAGTTCCTGTCAATATAGCACTAAATTATCAAATTGTATAAAAAGTAACTCCTGCCACCCAGGAAATAGAACTGATCCATCAAAATAAATAACCACTAGCTCAGATTAAGTCAACTGTACATATTGACTCGGTAGAAAGTGGAACCGTTAGGACATGTTATCTTACAAGATGATGTAGTGGTGGAGGTGATTGAAGGATGTACCCTTGAGAACATGGGTGTTATGAGCTTTATTATAGAAAAAAAATAATAGGTTTTAAGAAAGCTGGATTTAATATGAAAAGCATGGGGATTACGAGCTGGATAATGGGGGGGGAAAGAATTCATATTTATTCCAACTCAGTTGTAGACCAACCATCTCATTGGCATTTTACTGCCATTAAAGGGCAGGTGCATCTGTGGTGGAATAAAAACACATCATTTTAAGAAATTAAAACAAAGCTCATGTGTCTGGAGGGGAGAGTCGGGGAAAGGGAAAGGCATTAGATTAGGAGAGCAAGAACAGCAGACTCCAGAAATTTCAGGGCTTTGTTAGGCCCTGATGTGGCTCTCATGATGCTTAAAATAATAGGGTGTCATTGAAAGGATTTAAACAGGTGAGGGACCCAATCAAGTGCATTTATAAGAGATTATCTGTGCAATTACCATGCTGTTCAACAGTTGCACTTTTAGGCGTCTGATTCCAGAGAAATGGATATTTCGGTTCACACAAAAACCTGTACCTGGACATTAATTGCGGATGTATTTGAAATAGCCAGAAACTGAAAACAGCACAAATCGCCCTCAAATCGTGAAGGGTTAAACAAACTCTGGTCCATCCATATCATGGAATACCGTAGAGTACTATTCAACAACAATAACAAGAAATGAACTCTTGATACAAGTAGTAACTCGGGTGAATCTCAAGGAAATGATGCTAAATGAAAGAGCCAGTCTCAAGAGGTTACACACTATATGATTCCATTTACATGATTTTATTAAAATGACAAAATTATGGACATGACAACAGGTTAGTGGCTGCTGAGGTTTAGGGACAAGGGAGAAGTGGGTAAGGAAAAGAAGTGGGTGGTTATAAAAGAGCAAAGATAAGGATTGTGTGGTGATGGAACTGTTCGGCGTCATGAATATGATGGTGGGTGAGAAACCTACAGATGTAAGGTTGCAGAGAACTAGACACACACACACACACACACACGCACTCACACACGCACTCACACACACTAGTTGAAGTAAAACTGGGAAAATCTGAATAATACTGGTGGATTGTATCAATGTCAATATACTGGTTCTGATATTGTCCTATAGTTTTGCAAGTTTCGTAAATTACCATTAGTGGAAACTGGACAAATGGTGGGTGGGGTCCCTCTGTATTATTTCTTACAATGGCATGTGAGTCTATGGTTATCTCAAAAAATAGCTTTTCAAAGGTTAGAGTGATTGCAATGGCAAGAACGGGTGCTGGGAGAGTTGCTAGAGGACTTTTCATCTGCTCAGGATTCTCTACATTTCATGCTCGTTTCAGTTTCCCTGAAACTGCTAGGATTAGCGTGTACCAATCTCAGACTTGTGACTCTGTATTTTCTGTTCTGTGTACCTGTCTTAGCTCCCTAATAAGATATAGGGAACTTCTAAAGACCAGGACCTGTGTCTGATAAAACAGTATAACTCCTATGACGGCCAGCTTCAGGCCTTAGATGTTGTCAGTTCTGTATTTTTAAAGGAATTGCTCTATGTACGTGCACATACTAGGCGTCCACAGCCCTTCATAACAACAAGGCTTGGCTATAATTAGCTGTACAGAAAAATCTATCCCGATCCTTTATTATACCTTTGTTATATAATAAACTGGTAAACATAAGTAAGTGAAAATAAATAAATAAATTAATTGATTGATTAAAATTACAGAAAAGACGAAGGCTATTCTTCTTGCTGTTAGGTTTGAATAATGTTCACTGGGCTGCCAATTGAAGTGTTTATTTGGATCATAGTTCATTGACCCTAAAGTTAAAAGGGTATCTTGGAGGGGCGCCTGGGTGGCTCAGTCAGTTGAGTGACCAACTCTTGGTTTTGGCTCAGGTCATGATCTCACGGTTCGTGGGTTCCAGCCCTACATTGGGCTCTGTGCTGACGGTGCAGAGCCTGCTTGAGATTCTCTCTCTCCCTCTCTCTGCCCCTCCCATGTGTTCTCTCTCTCTCTCTCAAAATAAAGAAATAAACTTTAAATAAAAGTGTCTTGGAAAGCCCCCATCATCTCTCTCTCTGTCATTTTTACAGAGAAGAAAGGTCACGTGGCCTTCCCAAAGACCCACAGGCCAAATGCAGCTGAGAAGCAGACAGTGACTAGGTAACACAAGAGGTGATTGATTTTGAAGAGCATCAGGTTAGGAGAAACTCATCTCAGCAAGGGATTAAAGTTGTTTCTCGCTGGCTAAAAGCAGATCGCTGAGTTGGCATCTCCTGAGCAAGACTGTATATATTTATCAGCAGATAATTGCTAGGTTTCACAGTGTCTGAGGACCTCTGTACAAAGCCTTGAGAAAACCAGAGAAACCAAAGAAATCATTGCATTCCCCACGTACTTGAGTGACGGTCAGTTCACCTCTTGAAAACCTATTCTGAGAGAAAATGTATAGCAACAATAAAATTTCTACTTTATAATTATAAGCAATTTTCTTATTTTAGCATAAAGGAGATTTGAGAGATGCAATGTCACAAATGTTTCAGGAAACTAAGAAAACCAGCACAGAATTGTTACAGAAATAGTAAAAGACAGTATCAGAATACAGAGGGGTATTGTTACGTAGATAAATGGTTTTCATCAAAGTGCATACTAGAATCACTTAAGGGTTTTTTTTTTTTAATTTTTTTTTTTCAACTTTTTTTTTATTTATTTTTGGGACAGAGAGAGAGACAGAGCATGAACGGGGGAGGGGCAGAGAGAGAGGGAGACACAGAATCGGAAACAGGCTCCAGGCTCCGAGCCATCAGCCCAGAGCCTGACGCGGGGCTCGAACTCACGGACCGCGAGATCGTGACCTGGCTGAAGTCGGACGCTTAACCGACTGCGCCACCCAGGCGCCCCAAGGGTTTTAAAAATATCAGTGTCCATCCCCCAAATTGAATCAGAATATTTGGCTTGGATCTTAGCCTTGTTATTTATCATTTGATTATTATTATTATTATTATTATTATTAAAGCACCTTAGGGGTTTCTGATGTTCACACAGGTCTGAGAACCACTGACATAAACCAAAGGTATGATTATACATTCAAAATATCCCATTATGTCCAGAAAAACACTTTGTTCTATGCATCTTTCTCTAATTTTTCTGAAGTAATAGACTTCCTGTAGATCAAATTTCATGAGTTATTACCTCTAGTCGTTGCCTAGAATTCCAGAATCAAGATGGAAAAAAGTAGGTATCAATCCACAATTGTTATTTGGTGCAAGGCAAGGAAATGATTACAAATATAAATATTCCAACAAAGGCTGTATTATCAAAGGCACGAAGAGAAAAATAAACACAGCCCTCATTTTTTTTCTGCTCATGGTTCTGGACCCCAAACTGAATGAATCCTTTCAAGTGGACCTGGTTCAAAGGTGATAACATAGTCTTAAGACTAGACGTCATCTTGACCTTCTTCTTTTGAAGACTATTTAAGAGGGTACTAAAACCCTAAATGTGTTTTCCAGGGAGAATAAATTATATAAACTATTCTAGAACTCTTTCATGACATCCCCAGATAATATTACAAAGAGCACTCTATCAAATAGTACCTTGAGTAAGTACTTGCCTCCAAATGGGGGAAGGGACCAAACCTTTAAAACAAAAGAATGCATCAGCATCATGGCACGGTGAGGCCATAACCAAAGAACCAGAACACTCCCGAGATAGAAGGAAAAATGACATCTTTGAATCACTGGGTACCAGATGCATTCTGAGTATCACCAACTTTCTGGGGTGTAAAATGGACTTATGCCCTGGGGAATGATGGCCAGGGCTTGTCATGTTTTCCTTCTATGCTGTTTGGGAAAGCTTTGAGGTATAAGAAAATGGAAGTAGTCTGAATATGCTTGATGGCAATAAAATGAGAAAAAGCTTAGAAATCTGTTATACCTTTGATATGTCTGCATTTCTCCTCAGAAGCATGAGTCACAGTTAAAAGTTAATTCATTCAGTATCTCTTGAATCCCAAATAAGTCCTTCGGGAGTGTGGGAAATATGAAGATCATTTACAAAGATTTGGTGGCCTTAAATAGCTCACATTCTAACGAAGAAATGAGAGTAATGATTGCAGAGGTATCTGTCTGAATAAACGCTGGATGTCGAGAGGATTCCAGGTGTCAGCAGCAGTGGAATGAGGAGGTAGAAACCATGAAAAATGCGCGAGTCTCAAAACTAGCCCACCCATTCCTTGTGATGTCATTTTCCCCGGAGTAATGCCAGTCAGTGGTACACAGTTCAACTTCATGGCAGAGACGTCTCTATACCAGAAGCTAACGATGGAACAGAAACTTGGCCTATATTGCATGGGTTCTCTCAACAAAATGCTGGATAGCGGGATTCAAAAACAAAGTCCCACGTGTTAGTTCATCTTTACGGGCTGGAAGTCAAGCCACGGAATCTGGTCCTATGCCTTGTCCAAAAAAGTCTACCTTTCAATTGCCTTGCACTCTTATCACCATCAATTTGGAAGAGTCTCCCGCTCTAGTTGTCCAGGATGCAGACTACTATGGAGAGCCAAGCAGTAAGACCTAAACATCTTTTTAAGTAGTAAGAAATGCCCTTGAGAAAGACAACGGGGTTTTAAAGTCTTTATTATTATAACACCAGATTCATGAGAAGCCACACAAGAGCCCTGGATATGGATCAAGACCTGGAGAGCCAGGCAATGAATGGTTAAGGGTCTGATAACTTATCAAACTAGCAAAGACTTCTAAAAAAATTGTATTCAATCCACCGTTGGCAACAATTCAGGAGAAAAAGCAATAGCTTCTTAAGCTATCACCAGAAGTTTGGCAAGATCCATCAAAATGCTAATGCCCATACCTTTGACCAGAAATTCTGTTCCTGGAAACAGAATCCTAAGAAAGTCTTGAGAAAGTAATGAGCAAATGTCTGAAGATGACTGTGGAATTTTACCCATCTTGATCTATATGTGATGTTCATAAAACCTTGGTTTGTGAGCATAATTCGTTCCAGAAACTTGCTTGTAATCCAAAACACTTGTATATCAAAGCAAATTTCCCCATAAGAAATAATGGAAACGCAGATGATTCATTCTACAACCCAAATATATTCACATAAAAATAATCATAGTACTGTAATATAATACAAAATAATAAAGAAAATACAAAGTAAAATAAACAAATGAACCTACACTTACCTTTGAAAACCTTCATGGCAGGTACGAGGTAGACAAGAGAGAGGAGGGTTATTGTGTAGGACGACTTTCACGATCACTAATGGGATCACTGCCATCTATTGAAATCTTCTGCTTGGGGGCCATCATATACGATTGCACGAATGCTGACTAAAGTACAGTACTAATAAACTCTTATCATATACTGTATTTAATGTCACTGGCAAAAAGGCATCAGAGGAAAGGGTCTATACCTACAGGCAGCCTGATCTAGAATGAAGCAAAGCATTCCTAAGCTCACTCTTGTATGGAAAAGCAAAGGACTGTCCATAGGTGCTTTGAAGTGACAAATAATACACCCATGCCAGTTGTGGGCACCTTCCAGTGTTCTAAAAAAATCACTGATTTCCGCCAAACACCGCGGCCTTAGATTGAGCATCTGAGCATAAGAGACAATCACTCACAATCCTGCAGTGAGAGAGAGAGAGAGAGAGAGAACCATTGGCTCAGTTGTGATCATGTGACTTTTGGCATCACATACTATTTGTACTGCAAGACATAATCATTTATCAAGTTAAAAATTGTTAGAAATATTTGCTCATCTTGTAGAACACTCACAGAACAAGTTACTTGCAATCCAAGGTTTTACTGTACTTTAACGCCCATCAGGAGGACATGAGTTATATAAATTATGAGAAGGAGAACAGAATCTTAGGTAACCAGTTAAAAGCATGTTTGTAATTTGGAGCTCTTGTGTACATGCGAAGATGTAAATGACACTTTTTGTGATCAAGTTATGCTGACAAAGAACAGAATGCATAGTAAAATTTCATTTTTAGTTCATTAATGTATATACACAGAAAATCTCCAGCGAGCATAAAATTAAATATTTAAGAATATATAATAAATGATTAGCAATAATTATCATCGGGCATGCATTTCACCTTGCGATATTTTACACCCGTCAGTCCACATTTCTAGTTTTACATCTTTTATTTTATATTTCTATATTTTCTGAAAATTTTTAATAATGACACAGTATTTTATTGTGATAAAATTAAAAAAGATTGAATTCTGTTTGTTTGTTTTTTTTAACTCTTAAGTTAACAGGCTTTAGTAGTGTGTGGTTGTCAGGGGTCAAGAACAAGAAAAACGTCAAGAATCCCGGGTGCCATGTTGGCTGGGAACCGGCAACCAGATAGTGGGGTCATGAATTTTATAGTAAAGCAAAGGCTGCCAGCCTTGACCAGGGGTTACACACATTCTGGGGAGAAGCTAAATATTAAAGTACTTTCCACAAGTGAGGTACGTTTAGTAATCATCTAGCTTTACCTGAATTATGCCTTATTCTACTTGCTCTCCCTGTAACTTTTGACACTGTTAATCATACCCTTCTTCCAGAAGTCCGTTCTTCCTTAACTTTCAATTCATCACACTCTCCTGCAGAGTGAAAAGGTAACTCCAGTGTCTGAATTTTTTTTTAGATTCTTCCCTGGTTCCTTTTTTTTTCAAAAATATGTGAAAATAAATATTCCCTAGAATTTTCTCCTTAACCTATGTGTTATTTTATTTGATTTTTTTTTTTGCACTGTTCCTGAATAATCTACTTCACTGAATCTACTTCACAGTCGGTTTCATGAGCTTTTCAGTAGCTTTGTCCCCCGACTTTAGGATCCAGACCAACATCTCGGTTTTGAGCTCCTATCCCACATACACATCTGCTCTTTGGACATTTCCAATTACATGGCCCACAGACTCTTAAACCAAAGTAAATACATTACCCACCTACACCCTCACACATGCACACACACAAACACACACACTCCAGCCACACGTTATGTTTCTATGTTTTCTTATTGATGAACAATACTGTCATCAACCTCTCCAATTTCGAGACTTCAGAGTCCACCTCAAATTTTTCTCCCTTACTATTTCACAAAGTCCTATAAATTCTACCTCCTAAATATCTCACCCATTTGTTCTCTGCTTTCCACCTCCACTGCCACTGCCTTGGTGGAGACTTTCTTTATACTTATTTGTTCTAAGAACCCTTAAATGGCCTCCAACCCTTCCGCGAAAATAGGCTTTCTCCCGAGATACATATCGAATCATGTCATTCCCCTGTTTAAATTCGTCATGGGCTCCTTGCTAACTTCACTTTGTCATGACCTTTTCTTACCTTTTCAGACTCACCTACCCTTCTTTCCACAAATAACGTCGTGCCCTTAATGTCCCCTAAAAGTATTGGACTTCCAATGCTTCCATACATCTTTTATGCCATCTACTTTCACGATTGAACTTGTCAGGGGCCCGTGGAGCCCCTAGAAAGTTAGCCATGAGCGCTCTACACAGGCACCATTCTGTATCAAGGGAGTTATTATTTGGGAAGCTTGAAATGACATAAGCAGGTGGGGAACCAGAATTCTTTTCAAGAAAGAACAAGATCAGTGTAATTAAGGAAGCCCATGACAAAGCGATATTGCCCATAAGGAAGGGGAAAGAAAAGAGGCAAATAGAAGAGGTTAATTTGTGGTCAGGATACTTCAAAGAAAGAAGAAATAAGGTTCAGAAAATAAACATTGGCTAGTAGTTCAGACTTGAGACCATAAATTGACAGTCGGTGTTGGCAAGGCACTTTTATTTGGAAGCTGGGTCCTTTCAAGAAAATGAGGAGGGGCGCGTGGGTGTCTCAGTCAGTTAACCATCAGACTCTTGATTTAGGCTCAGGTCATGATCTCACAGTTCCCGAGATGGAGCCCTGTGTCTGGCTCAGTGCTGCCAGTGCAGAGCCTGCTTGGGATTCTCTCTGCGTCTCTCTCTGTCTCTGTCTCTGTCTCTGTCTCTCTCTCTCTCTCTCTCTCAAAATAAACAAATAAATAAACTTTAAACCTATTTTTAAAAAAGAAAATGAGGAGAAGACCAGTGTAATCACAGAACGCAGGCTGGGGGCACTGGAACCCTTGTAATCACCCTCCATTGGTTAATGCCACCAGTCTCTTTGGCCATGGTTGACTGAGTCAAGTGTAGAGACACGTGACCCACGCTCTCTCTTAGGAATGTATAAAGTGGAGCGGGGAACCACCAGAGACAAGTAGCAGTGTGAGTAGGGTTCCATGGTGGCAAGAGTCTGTCAGCCTTCTGATTCCCCCCCAGAACAACCATGGTTTTCCTCCTTTTGCATGTTTGGTTTGGACCGTCCAGAGTATGTCACCGTATTTCCTTTTTGAGAAGAATATGCTCAAAGTTCTGCCAATTATTTGGGAACAAAAGAATTTATGTCCAGTATGATTTCTCACGCTTGACATTTAGATTTCAAACAACAACAAAATAAATCTGGACCCCAAGAATATGTTGATTTCCAGGGTTCATGGAAAGTGCCTGCTGACTTGGGTGACTATAGGCTGACTGCTCTCCTGGTTGGTGTTGTGGCCTCTGGCTGGGATCATGCAACTTGATTCCTGTATTACAAAAACACTCAACAGAGAGGGGCAGATACCAGTGACGAGTAGCATTTAATTAAGAACAAGATGTGCCTTCGGTGAAGCTATTGTCCAAGCATTCCCCTTGAGAGGATCCCTCAGGAAGAAATGTTTCCTACACACCCTATCGCTTGGGGCTAATGGACAGGTCAATAGTCTTGAAGTCTGCTTTCCAGAAGGTAAGTCATTAAAGTGCAATGTTGGAAGAATTGTGGCAGGATTATCCTACTGAGAGAAGTAGCCATACCATCGTAGCAATTAAAATCATTCCAGAAGAGCCATGTTCAAATTGACTTGCTCAGCACAGGCGGACAGGAAAATCAGAACTGAGATAAACCAAGGTTATAACCAAGAAACGACGCTCTGTGACACATCCAAAGACTGGGGTGAAAACAGGAAAGAAAGTATATGATAAGGGCAGTGGTCAGCATACAAGACACCGAGGCTGATTCAGGATGAAGAGTAGGAAAGTATTGGAACAATCTCTTTGTTCCGCCAACCCACAAGTTCATTACTCTATGACAGCATTCACTATACTGCCTTGGAGATGTCCCTTGCCACACAAAGCTTAATTCACAGAAGAGAGAGACTGCAGGTTCCTCTCTGGTCCCCAGCACTTGACAGAGTACCTGCCACAGGGGAGAACCTAAGTGGTTGCTAAAAGCCTGTTAAATGAACTGGGACATTAACATACTATTTGGAGCGCAGAATAGCATTTTAATCTAATCTAGGAAACTGTGCAAGAGAATAGCAGAAGCAATACATTTAAATAAAGGTTTTTCTAAAAGTGCAAATAGACTGCCTTTGTATCACATTCGTTTTCAGATTGTAAATAATTGCCTTGTTCTTCAGAGAAACTTTCAAATTATATTGATGCCAGAAATAGGAGCAAGAGGAGGGGGGAGAAAATCCACCTTGCTTGTAACAAATTAAAGCATGCGTTTTCTTCTTGTGGCAAGTTCCCTGATGCTCCCCGCTTGTTTATGATCGGCTAATGAAGTGTTTGTTAATCTTTTACCATAGCAGGGACTGGTCACAATCTGCTTAACAAAGGACACCTTTGCCTTCACACCTAGTAAAATAGTTGCCCTGCTTGACCCAACACTGCGAACTATATATACCTTTTTAAAAACAGCCCCTTCGTGGCGTGGTCCTAACGTAAGATGTTCCTGTGTCTCTTAAAGAACTGTTTATTTGAAAATATCAACTCCAGCTTTGAAATCTCAGAATGCAGAATCAAAATCTGTAGAAAAGGAAAAAAAAGCAGAGTAAATCGAATTGCATTAAGGCTTGTCCATGATCAAAATACGAGCCTAACTTCTCGCAGAGATGATCCTCACTGAAAAGAACAACAAATTAGATAGAAACGAGATAAGCATGTAACGTTCCTTGTTTATCAGTGTCTCTAATATTTATAGAAAGATAATAAAAAGAAGTGTCAAAGGAATTGCTATGTGTGATAAAGCCTTCCCACTTCCTAAATATATACAAAAGCTTTAGCACTTAGTGAATTAGGCAAAGCCCAGAGTTGCATTCTACTCATGAAAAATTTCGAAATAAGAGAACACGAAGCCTTTGAAGGGGCTTAATTTAAATGTTTTAATATTCCATTTGTTTCTTCTCCTCAGGATTTCAATGTTCAGAAAGGACATTAGTATTACTGCAGAACTTTGGAGACACGATAGCATAGGGAAAAGCATGGCTTTGGACGAGCTAGAATCCAAATGAAGGCCAACTCCGCTACCTTGAGCAGGCTACGTAATCCACTCGAGTCGCAGTCCCCTCTGTCGTGGACAGGATCAATGACCTCTGCCTCAATGAGTTAACATAAGGAATGGGGCACATGGGATAAGATGTGGCATTCCTAGTACAAGGTAAGTGCTGGAAGAGTTTACCTGTTTGGGGATCCCTACTGCTTTTGTTTTGTTTTTTAATGCATGAAGGTTTAGAATATGAAGACACAGCACACAGAGTTGGAGAGGAAAGACAAATATGAATTACAAAATAGAAGAAAACCAATATGCTGAGGTCAACATGTGACGTGTGGGTGAAACCCTGTGTTTGTTTCTGAGGGCGTTGCCATGGTTTGGGGTCAGCCATCCGCAACCCCCCCCCCCCCCCCCCCCCCCGCCACAACAGTCCTCTCAGCCCTTTGGCATTGAGAAAATGATCACTGAGTTCCTGGAATTTATGGTTTGATGAGTCTGATAAAACCTTGCTGCATTATCGCTCTTTCATGTCTCATCACCTCTGCAAAGTAAGAAAACCCTGATGGAAATAAGAGCTGGAATAACTGGGGGAAAATAGCCTTTCATCCACCGTCCTTTGGACTAAATTCGGAGTTTGTTTTCACATATATCACCTTAGACAAGCTCCTCTAGAGACTGAAAATATTATTTTCAATTTGTTTGAAACTGCTTAGCATTAGCTGCCCTCCTTTTAGCTGTGATTTCTGCGCCTTTACGTTGGGACCTAAGGTTTTCAAACATCTGGAAAATGTGGTGTCGGAATAAACAATACAGCAAGAGTATCTGTCCGATTCCCCTAATCCCAACATCTTGACCCGAAATTTATAAATGAAATGGAAGAAAGGTAGAAAGGCAAGAGAAGAAAAAAAGAAATGTTCTCTTGTTCCTGCTCAGAGGAGCAGTAATGGGTTATGAACCCTTTCAGAGTCATGGAGCAGAGAGAAAAATGGTTGCCTTGGTAACAAGGCGGTCCAATCAGCTGCATACTCTCTCCCCAGAGCATCTAATTTATTCAGCAAATGCAGGCTAGAACAGGTGGCTAACCTAAATGATGCCAAAAAGCTTTAGCTCTCAAACATACCCACCCTCCAAATTTTCTTATACACAAAGTTTCATTCTTGTCCCTCATAAAGGAAGACTTAATGAGGTCCATTTCAGTGGGAAACATGACACGTTCGTAGGCAAAAGAGCCCTCTGCGTTTGTCACTTTTGAATCTTGTGACAAGAAGAAAGATATGCGATTTTAAGAAATGACTGTTACTGACAGCTTAATTCTACCAGTCACTTTGAAAGTGGAGGGCATCCTAACTCCTATTATAAAACTCCATGACTTGTATTTTAATAAATCTAATATTATTGTGAGCTCCAATAGCAAGAGAGTTTATCCCTAGATTTCACAATTCTTGCTTTAGATAACAAACAGTCACGGAAGTTTCCAGTGCCTGAAGCCTTCCAGAAAATCATACCAAGCTACTTAAAGCTCCATTTATGATAGGGTTAAGCAATCCCAGTAGCTATACCTAAAGTTAGAAAGGAAAAATCTGGAAAACTAACGTTAAGGCATAAACTTTTTTTTTTATATCATATAAGGATTTTTTTGTGATCCGGCCCATTTTCCACTTTGAACTTCTGTCGATGGCAGATCGACAGAACTCCTCACATCTCTGCCCTCTGCGTTTGCTGTTGTCTTTGTCTTAGAATGTCCTTCCAGCGCTGGGCTCCCAGCTCAACGTTTATCCATCCTCCAAGGCAAAAATAAAGCATTTTATTTTAAAAGCTTTTCCTCACGTTCCCGGGAGAAATCACAAGGATCCCTCTCTGTTCCCTCTGCAAGGGATCCCATTGTTGCTACGTCTGCCTTCTTCACCCGATTGAATCCCCCAAGCCTTAAACGTAGGGACTGTGTTCTATTCAGTTCTCATCTCCAGAGTAGCCCCTGGCTCTTAGTGCAAAATCATAAATATTTGGTAAAAGAACAAATGGATGAATGAATGAATAAGTGAGATTGTAAATTATTGACACAAAAACTGCACAAGCCAAAAACGTGACAAAATATTTTCAGAAATTAAAATTAAAATGTCACCAATTTAGACAAAGTGTAATCCAGGGTGCTTGTCTGAGTAAAGAATCTCAGTAAGAATCTGAGTAAAAAATCTCAGATCTGTTTTGTCACTGAGCTGAACCTTTGCTTCAAATAAAGTGTAACTTGCAGCTCCTGTCTTTCAACTTGAAAGTCAGTTCATCACATAGGCTGCTGATCCTGTGGGTTCCTCCCCCTCCCTCCCCCGCCCGCTCTGAAAACATCTCTACCCAGACCCCAGGCTTCCAAGAGCACAGCTCAGAAATACTGGGCTGGACTTATTACGCATTCAGTGTTGCCTCCCGACTTCTCAGTACATGGTAATCACATAAGCAAGTGTTGGTTGAAAATGACATTTAAAATAGGAGACAACATTAGAGAGGAAGTTCAGGTCTTGGCGTTTCTCTATTATTGATCTGCTTTTGAAGTCTTCCAATTGTCACCGAAGGTGACCCTTGCCGCCTGAGGATGTTTCCTTGGCAACAGGGATGACTGCTTCCAGCCTGTGAGAAAAGGCATCTCTGTTTGTTTGATACTCAACTACCACCCAGAGATGCTATGTGGCTTCAAAGAAACCGAGAACCCCACATTTTTAAGTACGAGATGGGCTCTCCAGTTCATGGGCTGCATATTACTCTGGAAAACAAGAGGTGGTGATAATTATCTGGCAATGGTTTCCTCGGCTCATGAAAAGAACACATCCTCTATACTGATGCATTTTCATTCTCCTTCCCTAATTATTCCATACGCCTGCCTATGCACACATGTGCACACACACACACACACACACACACAAATACAAACACATCTTTCTCTTTCTTTCTTTCTTTCTTTCTTTCTTTCTTTTCTATATTTAAAACCTTTTGCTTGTTATCAGTTCTCTGCTTTCTGTGTGGTCTCTGTTTTACCTCTTTCCTGTTTCTAATAGCAGCTTCTTTGTACATCTCAGCTTCTAATACCTACCAAATTATAAATCAGAGTTAAATGTCAACCTATTGTGGCCCAAACAATCTTGCTGAGAGCAACTGATGGTCGATCAGCTCTCATAGCCCCATATTATCGTAAGATGAAATGGAAAACTGAAATAGACCTTGAAATTAGTGTTGTTTATGATCAACCCACCTTTAATTCACATTGCTCATATATTCTTTTAAATGGTATGGTAACATTTTATTTGTCATGCTTTAGGCCTCCCGAAAGCAATTTGGAAACATTTGTCTTGCAATCAATGAAACTTTCTAATGCTTGTTTCATACAATTGCATAATCATGCCATGAGAATTCTAGAAAAGCAGCATGTCAGACATACCTTCATATTAGTGGAATTATTTTGCCTGAATTGTGTACTCACAAAAGGGGGGAGATTAATGAGGTTGTATAGAATCGTGCAGGAAATAATTCTTCCCGAAAGATGCTTCCAAATATTTTTGTGCTAATTTCAGTAGGTAAGTAACTAAATAAAGTAGATTTGTAGACGGGATAATGGCATAGCGAAAGGTTCAGACTCAGAGCCCGTATTTTTCTGCGTAAAATGTACAGAATGCTAAGTATGAACAGTAAAAGTATATCTCCTTTCATGTCCACAGTATCCAAGGAAAATACCAATTTGAAAATATCATTCAACAGGTAGTGTTATAAATCCATCGATTCAAAACATGTTTTATTTTAATTTTTTTACTTATTTTAAGACAGAGAGAGACAGAGCATGAGTAGGGGTGGGGGGCAGAGAGAGAGAGAGAGAGAGAATTTGAAGCAGGCCAGGCTCTGAGCTGTGAGCACAGAGCCGGACGCAGGGCTTGAACTCACAAACTGTGAGATCGTGACCCGAGCCGAAGTCGGACGCCTAACTGACTGAGCCACCCAGGTGCCCCAAAACATGTTTTATTTTAATAAAGTTACTAATTGTGCCTCCAGTGAAACTTAGAAGTAATGCAATTCCTTATTTTACATATGAGAAAATGAACACCAAGGGGGAAAGAAAGCCTATACAAATTGGTCTCAGACCTTGCATGGATATCAGAAAGTCTTTTGATTGCTTTTTGCTTACCACATAAAATGTTCACTATAAAATTCTTGAAGATGAGAATTGCATGTTGTCTTTATGGTTAAGTATTCCATTTTACAGCACAATGCTCAACTTTCAACATCTCTAATACATTATTTATGCATGTGATATTCAGTTAAGAATGCTTCTACTAAAAATAACAGAAAACACCATTTAGGTTGACTTAATAGATATTGGTTTATTCTTCTGACATGACAAGGGTCTCAAGGGAAGCAACTGGCATTGGTTTCGCCATGGTTGTTTCAGCATGGCCGGACGAGCATTCCTAAATTCCCCTGGTGTTCCCTCACGTCTGCCTCCTCTGGTCACAAAGTAACAATGCATCCTTTCAGCATCCCGTTCTGCCTTCAAGAAAGAATGGAGAAGGAGCCATGCCAGACATGTCTTTCCCTTATATGAGGTAAACAAAATATTTCATAGACCTCTTTGAAAGTCTGTGCTCAGATCACAGTGCCCAGAACTAATCAATATGGCCACTCTCCGGGCAAGGGAGCCTGGGAATGTAAAAACTTGGTTTTTCCAACTGTTAGAGTTAACAACAGACAAGTGGACTTGGAACAAGTCAGGGTGAGGTACAAAAGATTACATGCTTATTTCTGGATTGATAGATGACAGATAGATGATTGATAAATAGACAGATGAGAAAGAGAGAGAGAGAGAGAGAGAGATGACATAGAAATCAAGAAAGAAACAAAAATAAATACCAAGAAAGATATTAAGAAAGAAAGTAGGGAAAACATGTCCCACTGCGATCTTTTCTTTTAAGTTTATTTATTTATTTTGAGAGAATGTGTGCATATGCATGCATGCACAGGCGAAAGAAGGCAGAGAGAGAGGGAGAGAGAGGATCCCAAGAAGACTCTGTGCTGTCAGCACACAGCCCAACACAGAGTTCAATCTTTTGAGCCACGAGATCATGACCTGAGCCAAGATCGAGGCAGATGCTAAACCGACTGAGCCACCCAGGTGCCCCACCACTACAATCTTAAAATAGAAAAAGAGGGTATCCAAACTGAGAAAAAGAGAGGATAGAAATGTTTTCCAAATGCCTTCCATGGTGGGATCCGAGATACATGCTCAGTGAACGGTGTCGCTAGTTACCAAAGCAGGCCAACAGAGAGGATACCGCAATTTCAGGAGACATTAAGAATCTGTATATTTTGCTAGTTGTCGGTCAAGAGTAAACATCAGAGAAATTATTGCTAAGAAACTTATTCACTTACAAGCATGAAATTTAAAATCACTGTTCTGGGGGAGGTGGGGGACGCCTGGGCGGCTCAGTCGGTTAAGTGTCCCACTTCAGCTCAGGTCGTGGTCTCGTGGTTTGTGAGTTCAAGCCCCACCTTGGGCTCTGTGCTGACAGCTCAGAGCCTGGAACCTGCTTCGGATTCTGTGTCTCCCTCTCTCTCTGCTCCTCCCCTGCTCACTCTGTCTCTCAATAAATAAATAAATAAACAAACAAACAAAAACATTAAAAAATAGTAATAAAAATCACCATACTGTGTGAATAGTGTAAGAATATTTTTGCATAGTCTTCTTAACACAGAATTTAGAAGAACAATATTGTAGCAAACAATTTCCTGTCTGATTTTAAAGCCATTTCCACATATTATGAAGGTACATGTGAACATTTGTAGGAGCTCTGCCTTTGCCTTTGGGTCATCGTAGTCCAACATGAAAAACAAGTGGGCCAGATGAATGTTTAAGGTATGAAGTCAGTAAATTCAAGCTCTAGGTCACCCTTGCCCTTTCACTTTTCTGATAACAAGTGTGGAAGTTTATGCTACGTCTTTATCCGTGGTCCCTGCTAGAAGGCAAGCCCCGCGGTAAAGGCTGCGCTCGTCTTGTTTGTATCTCCCGAGCATTTCCAACACTGCCTGCACAGTACTGTCAGCCAAAAAACAGCCGTTGCTTTCATAGGTGAAAACGAGTCCTTCCATTTACCTACCAGGCAAGTATTCTACTCTGAGTGGCATTCAGTAGATTTTGCAAGCTTCCCTTCCAACAGGAGATTTACAGCAATATAATGAAATATTAGATCCTTGTTGAGAAAATAGCTCATTGATCCAGAGGATTGGACTATAAATGTCTTGAGAGTGAGAACCCCCTGCTTATCTTTTTGCCTCTGTTGCCAAGCCCAGTGCCTGGCACATAATAAATGTTTATAAAATGAGTTGCTGAGCAGCTTTTATAGTGAGTGATTACTAAAGTGGTAGCAATCGATATTTGGGTTCAAACCTTAAAATAAAACTAAGTTGACATGTTTCCAACGAACATCTGACCCCTGAACTTTCTTCTTAAGAACATCATTCAAGCTCAACCGTGTTGATTTTTCTAACCAGAAGGCTAATATAAATCTGAGAGGAAATTCATAAGACCCAAGGCAGCGTTAAGCACACACTCACACACGCATGCACAGGTACACGTGTCACATAGCTTTTTTTTTTTTTTTTTCAAATCACCGTGGGCTTAAAAAACAAATTGCTCTCAAAGAGAAAAGAAGAGCACAACTCAGAACCCTTGTGGGCTTGTCTGTAAGAACATAGAACAAAATAACCCTGTGGAGAGTGAGACTCTACCAAATCGTGTTGGTTACTTTCTATCTATGCAATTGCAAACACAACCTGTAACAAGTATAAAGGAAGAGAATGTATCTCTCTGTGGCTGGAAATTGAAAGCATTGCTTTATTGCGATTAACCCCTTGTTGTTGCTGTTGTTGTTGTTGTTATTCTTGCTGTTGTTGTTGCTGCGAGGAACCCAACCAGCCTTAAAGCAGACTCCCGTTAACAAACACTGTGGTGTGCACCATTCCACAATACGGCAGAAGGTAAAGTAATGTAGGTGTTCTCAACAAATCAAATGTTGCATTTATGAAAATACTTCTAAAACAGGCTCAACTCTTTCCATTGTGATGGTTTTACTGTTACATGCAGGCATAGCTAAGTGAGCGCGATCATACCTTAATATCCTGTGGGTGGGAATGTATACATTTTCTTAAATGTATACTTTCTCCAACTCTTACTGATGTCAGCACAGCCACAAGAAGTTCAGAATCCTTCTCCCATAACTGCAAGCACAGATATGTTTAGTTTAAGCATTTTATCCCACGGAATGAAAAGGAACACCACCACCACCACCAAAAAAAAAAAAAAAAAAAAAAAGATCCAAAGCAAAACATACAAACAAAAGACAGAAATAAATCCGTTGGAAAACAGAAGACTGAAGCGTTAATTGAACATTACCTTTTTCTCATAGGGAGGAAGATGCATCATGGCCATTGCTATCTTTTCTCACTGTGCTGATTTAAAAACCCCCAGCTGAGAAGGCAGCTGTGCAGAGCAAGGAACTGGTGAGCTCAGCAGGAGCCCTGTATCCTAATGCTACTCCCAGAAATTCATGCTCGCTTTCAGTGGCTGTGTTGTCGTTAGTAATGCCAGAAATGTGAAATGCTGTCCTCTTTTCTGCACCGTGGTACAAAGATCACAGTGGTAGTGTCTTTAAAGACTTCAAAAGCCTGCATCTCCCCGTTTTTATCGTTGTTTATTTTCAACATAGCCTCCAAAGACCAGGCGTTGGCTCCCTTTCAAGGTATTTAAAATTCTGGAGACTTTCATTAATCATAAGGTTAATGGAATAGATGGCAAAACAGACATAAAAGTTGGAGCATATGGGAGAGGGAATGGTAATGTTGCTTTTCCTCCCTCCCATGCCAAATTAAAAAAAAAAAGAGAGAGAGAGAGAGACTTCACTGGTACAGGCATTTTTTCCTAGATTGCAACAATGAAATCCTTATCTTCAAAAGATAAAAAGTACTACCTTGTATGCCTCTGACAAAGGTAGCAATACAAAATTAACTTCAACCTAAAATAAAGCTACATTTCTTAAAAGCCCTGGAAAATGGAATTAATTTATTTTCTCATTCCCCATAGTGGCATTAAAAACATTTAATGAAGTACTCTGGAAATGACTTGAAAAATAATTACAGGGAAAGTACCGGGCAACATAATGGCTGCAGCCCCTACTGCAGGACATGATTGATGTCACAACATTGTCGTAAGTGAATAAAACGCATCGTATTCACAGGGAGGATTTCTGGGAGGCATAGCCTTCAAAATCAGGGGAAATAAAATGTTTATGCTTCTGAAAGCATAGACATTAAATATGTATCTTATATAATATATTCTGAAGGTATAAATGTTAAATATATATATAAACCTATACGTGCTTCATGCATAAAATTACATTTACATGTATGAAATACACATGCGTTTCGGTATGTATATGCAGGGACATTAGGATTCAGTATTTAAAGTGACATGTATCAGAAATGCCTCAACACTTAAAATAATTATGAAAACATTTAAAATAAAACCTGAACAGCAATTTAAAACATATGCTTCCTTGGGTACATTTCCTTTTTTTTACCTGAAGCTACAACCAGATACAAAAGTCAGCACAAAAGAACTGATAAAGGGGAAGATGCTCTAAGCCGTTTGAGGGGTTTTCTTCTATTTATATTCAGTTAATTTTGTAAGTCCACTTGGGGAGAGACAAAGAGCTGAAATATCAACATTTAAATTTTTTTTTTCTTTACCTATGGATTATGTGATTCAATAAGCATTTGTGAAGGCACACTTGGTGTCTAGGATTTTGCCATGTTAACCGAAACCAAGGTGACAAAAACAAAAAGTCGAATGCGTGGATCGCTGAAGTACGTTCTTCTTTCAGGAAGCGTCTTTCTCTTGATTTTCAAATGGTGTTCCCACGAACAATATTTGGGAAAATCACAAACTAATACATTCTTCACTGCTGCAAACCAAATGACCACAAGTTTAGCAGCTTAAAGTGAAACACCGTTGTCTTATTTGGGGAATTTAAACTCACTAACTTTGTAAAGAAGCATACAACTCCAAAATGTTGCCTTGGCTTCTTGTTGCAGATTGATAGTAATTTCCTTTTTTGTGCTCGTTTGTTCATTCATTCATTCATTCATTCATTCACAGTATCTATTGTTGTGATTTCTGCCAAGAGTTGCAATTTTTGCCCTGAAGAAACTATTCAAGTATTTTGTCTACGAATACACTGTTTCTAAAAATATCAAATATTTAGTTTTAGTCTCAACACATATGAAAGGTGGACCAAAGATGCTACTCTGTATAGGAAAATAGCAAGATGCAAGATGGGAAATTAAGTAGATAATATTCTAGGAATGCAGTTTTCCCCATTTTTCCAAATAATGATGGGTAGATTGAAGAATTCAATTTGATAGTAGAATCAAATTTGGAAGCATGGAATGCTGTATGAAAATAAGAAGGGCATGGTAACAAGTACAAAGGAAGAATACTGACCAATTGGATCATATCTAATTTTTGATATGCTAAAAATTGTTTTTAGACTAGACTAAAAAAATTATTTTCAGCTTATTACTTGAAGATATAATATAGATTCAATAAGAAATGTAAGGTTTAGGGGCACCTGGGTGGGTCAGTCAGTTGAGAGTCCGGCTTCGGCTCAGGTCATGATCTCGCGGTTTGTGAGTTTAAGCCCCACGTTGGGCTCTGTGCTGGCAGCTCAGAGCCTGGAACCTGCTTCTGATTCTGTGTCTTCTTCTATCTCTGCCCCTCTCCCTGCTTGCAGTCTGCCTCTCTCTCTCTCTCAAAAATAAACAAGCATTAAAAAAATTTTTTTAAGAAATGTAAGGCCTATGCGGCACCTGGGTGGCTCAGTCGGTTAAGCATCCGACTCTTGATTTCAGCTTAGGTCATGATCTCACAGTCATGAGATTGAGACCCATGTCAGGATCCATGTTGGGTGTGAAGCCTGCTTAAGATACTCTCTCTCCCTCTCCTTCTTCCCCTCCCCCATACAAGCATCCTCTCTCTCTCTCTCTCTCTCTCTCTCTCAGAAAGAAAATAAAAGAAAGAAGAGAAGAGAAAGAAAGAAAGAAAGAAAGAAAGAAAGAAAGAAAAGAAAAGAGAAAATATAAGGACTCAACTAATTGACAAAGAACATGAACAGATAATTTGAAAAAAGTAAATGCAACTCATAAAGACACATGGAAAATAAATTCAATCTTATAGAACTCAAGTAAGTTAAAAATCATCTTCCATTTTTGCCTATTAAGTCATGTTTAAAGTATGCAGTCCATAATAATGATGGAGGAAGAGTATCATCGATTAGTGTTGCTGGTTCAAACTGGAATGGTGGGAATTTGGCAGGAGAATAATGGTAACAGAGAGAGATCAAAAGAAAAACGAGCACAAACTGATGCTAACAGACATCTCTGGGAGCCTATTCAAAAAAAGGAAAAAATACTATATATATAATGCTGCTCAGCATATCACATCACAGAATTGAAGAAGTGGAAAACCGAAGTGTCCAACAATAAGTCAGTATTTTCAGAAAGTGAAAATCACCCCTACCAGCCGACAGTTAGAACTAGGCTATCATAAACAGCATACATGAAACATCAACACTCATCGGGACGACATGGCGGTGACAGAGTCTGAGACGACAGAGGCAAGGACACTCAGCAACCACAGCACATAACTAAACAACCCCCTTTGTACTAGTTATTTACCTCTGACATCCAGCGTTGTTTCGATTTCCTGACCTCCTAGAAAGAATCGCCAACGTAGCCAATTCCTGAATTGCCACTGAATTCTGACCGTATCCAATTCAGAAATGGCCTACCTCTTCTTTAAGCCCTGCTTCGAATCACCCCAAAGAAGCCCGCATCCTTTAATAGACCTTTGCCAAAATTGTCTGCTGAGACTTCTACAGTTCCTCTGGAGACAACTCTCCCTTACGGTGGTGAGCTAAATAACCTTTTTTTGCTGTACTCAGATGTGTTATGGTCTTTGGCTGGTGGGTTTCAACAAGTGAAACTGGGACCACCTGTTACATTGAGACTAGTACGGTCATTCTAATGATGGCATATAAAATGGTAAAGCATAATTATAACTACATGAAAAATGTATAAAAAATATAGCAGGTACAGCACTGGGTTTATCAATACTTTTCCTCCCAATAATTTCTTGCTTATTTTCTTCTCTATTTTCCTGTCTTAACGTTGAGTAAATTATATTTCTAATAAAACTCATTTTATTGAACACAGGCAAACTGTGTCTTCATCCATTTGAGCTACTGTAGCAAAAATACCATAGACTGGATGGCTCAGAAACAACAGAAATGTATTTCTCCCCATCTTGGAGGTTGAGAAGTCCAAGATCAAAGCACTGGCAGGTTCGGGTCTGATGAGATCTCACCTCCTAGAGCAAGAGAGCTCTCTGGAGTCTCATTTATAAGGGCATTAATAGCGTTCATGAGGGTGCTCTCAAAGGCCTCCCTCCAAATGCCCTCATATTGGGGATTAGGTTTCAAAATGTGAATTTTTAAGGGATATGAACATCCAGTCGATACCAGGGAAGAAAACAAAATCCCCTCAGTTAGACAGGAGAGTTTATATATGCATCTTATACACTTGTTTTTTTTTTTCTCCTTAAACTTGATTGATTCGTTCATGTACATAATTAGTTGACTAATTGATACATGTAACGAGTTCATTTATATGCACTGGACATTATTTGATATACATAACAATGCAATGATTCCTTCCCTTATATGTTCATTAATTTATTTCGTATGTTCATTCAATTATTATTTCATCAAATGTATGTTGAACCTCTTTATTTGTCCAGACCCAGGGCTAGGTGTCGGTGAGACAGAGTTGAACGTTATTAACTGCCTGTGAGACAGGAGCTCACTCTATGGTGGAGAGGTAGAGAGAACAAATATATTATCAAACAGAGGGATGATGCTCTATTCTCATACAGAAGATGCTATGGGAGCAGAGTCATGGGGACCCTTACTTCCTTCGGCGGTAGGAGGTAGGAGTGTTCGGGGATGACTTTAAGGAGGAGATGAGGTTTACCGGGAGTCTTGAATAACAAGTATGTGTTTGTCAGGCAAAGGAGATAAGGAACAGTATTCTAAGCTGTGTAATTAGAAAATGGATAAGGTATAGAGATGGACAAAGAAGGTTCAACTGCAGTAACCACATAAACCATTCCCCTAGTCTGGAACTTAATGGGAGGTACAAACTGGGACAGGAGAGTTTGCTTGCATCCACAGAGAGTCTTCAGATAAATTAGGCAACAAACTTTCAGTTCTGAGGCAATCACTCCAAGGACCCTTGTATTAATTACATATTAAGTCAGATCTCCCGTGTGACAAACCGTTATTAAGTAGAAAATGGTCACTGGTGGCAATATCTTTCTTGACCCAAGGGAGATTCACGCACAAAGAGTCAGCTGGAAAGTTTAGATGAGAACTTTCTGATCTAACCCAGTT
Source organism: Panthera leo (assembly GCF_018350215.1). Classification (NCBI taxonomy): domain Eukaryota; kingdom Metazoa; phylum Chordata; class Mammalia; order Carnivora; family Felidae; genus Panthera; species Panthera leo. The sequence goes on from NC_056679.1 coordinate 224,620,872, forward strand.
GTCCTATGAAGACAGAATCAATCTATCAGGATCGCCTTCCCACTCCTACAAAGAGATTTCTTTAAAAAAAAAAAAAAAAGTTCACTTAATTACTTTGAGAGAAAGAGAGAGAGCATGAGCTGAGGAGGGGCAGAGGGAGAGGGAGAGAGAGGATTCCAAGCAGGCTCCATGACCAGCAGAGAACCAGACACGGGGCTCTAGCTCCTGACCTTGAGATCACAACCTGTGCCAAAGTCAAGAGTCAGAAGCCAAACTAAGTGAGCCACTCAGGCGTCCTGAAAGAGATTTCTGACACACTGCTACATTTTTGTATTCTCTGAACTCAGAGTAGGCCCCAAAATGATAAAAAGTAGGAGGAAACTCTTCTTTGAAAATTCACTAGCTAAAAAAAAAAAAAAGGAAAAAAGAAGATCAGTCAGATTTTCATAGAGAAAACTTATGCAAAGTTTCAAAGGCATAAAATGCAGAATACAGAGAAGGATATTTTTCAAACTTCAAATCGGGTCTGGAAATGTTGCAGGGATGGTTACATATGGCAGGCAAACAGAACACATGCCAAAAAAGGCAAAATGAGTGTGAGAACGTGTGAAGATTGATCTGTGCATGTGAGGGAACATTAGCAAAAGAAAATATCTATATACGAAATGGGCCACATTTGTAGGGAAAAAAAGAGTCCAATAGAGGGAGACGTTCTGAACGTTACATGAGTGAGAGGAACCAGACAAATTACAGCTTGACATTTTAAACTCAGACTCTATTTGATTTTTATTTCCCCCTCTGAGTTTAAATAACGCTCTTTGATTTCTTTATCTAGAATCACCTCTTTCTTCCCTTCCCATCCATTACCATCATGTGAAAAAAGCCTGTTCCTGTTGTAGGGTTAAAATGCAGACACATTTAGGAGTAATCAGAAGGCAGAACCAAACATTTATTCTGTCCTATTGCATGTTAAGGACGCATCTTTTTTTTTTTTTCTTATTAATGATTGGAGAGTCAGCACTAATTTGGGCGGAAATCACGTGAAAATGCAATAGATTAACTCATGTGTTAAGGAATTCTCTTTGAAATACAGTCCATATAGAAAAGTATTATTATTCTGAAAGAGCAGAAGGCCTAACATACTTTATGTCTAGTTTCAACACTCCTGTTTCCAGAGATAACTCTGTTAACATGTATTAACCCAGGACAAAAGTATTTTCGCAACATTTTAATATCATCTTTCCTATTTGAAAGCAAAAGCTTATCTTGTGACTTGGTTTTAATGTTACATACAATATATGCAACTGGACTATGTAAAGTTGCGTAACAAATCACCCTCAAATTTAGTGTTTTAAAACACCAAACACTTATTATATCACAATTTCTGTGGGTCAGACACCCTGGGTACAGTTTAGCTGGCTCACGGTGTCTCACAAGCCTGCCATCCTGCCAAGACTTGACTGATAGCAGACATGCTTCCTTGGCAATGACTGATTTGGCTTCTGTTTCTTCAGGGTTTCCTCTTCCAGAATCTCATATAACTGAATCATAAAGTGCATAGCACTCTAACACTGGCTTCTTTCATTTACTGTATTCGTTTAAGAGTCGCCTATGTCTTCACATGGCTTGACAGTACATTCCTTTTATTGGTGAATAGTATTCCACTGTATGGATGTACCACAATCTGTTTCTCCATTCATCATTTGAAAGACATACTGACTCCTTCCAGGTTTTGTCCATTATGAATAGAACCCCTAAGGACATTCATGTGCAGGTGTTAAGGCTTTTGTGTGGGCATAAGTTCTCAGGTCAACTGGGTCAATATCTAGAAGTACAAAATGATGGGTTATAAGGTAAGTCAAGGTTTGGCTTTATGTCAGCTTTTGAATCAATGATGTGTATGTATGCTGAGTTATACAAACTTTTAGCATGATGTGCTTTATGCAGTTTTTATCACTACGCCCCCAAATGCTTTCTAGTGAGCCATAAGAAAGTTGGGAGAGAATAAGGTCAATCATTACTGTAAGTAGCATTTCTTATGTTGAATTCTACCAGGGAGGGGAGTCGCGGAGGAGAAAGATTTCATCGTAAATAGAAAACATCAGTTAGGTTGTAAAGATGAAAGGAGTATTTGAGGAAGTAGCTGTCAGGAATGACAGGATGTGTTTCATATCTGAATTTGGGTTTTAAAATGCAGCCTGGGAAGGAAATAGCAGAGAGTCTATAAAAAAAAAAAAAAAAAAAAAAAAAAATCAGTCCTGGGAAAAGAATGATGTATGAGAAGAGAAAGACACAAAGTAAATAACCAGGGAGATAAGGAGTAGAATGAGGAAAACATGACAGTCATCATGATGACTGAGGAGGTGAGCTTTAGAATCATTAGAAGGGAAAGAAAAATAAAATAAGATGGAAACAGAGAGGGAGGCAAACCATAAGAGACTCTAAACTACAGAGAACAAACTGAGGGTTGCTGGAGGGCAGGGGTGGGGCGATGGGCTAAATGGGTGATAGACATCAAGGAGGGCACTTGTCGGGATGAGCACTGGGTGTTGCGTGTAAGTGATGAATCACTACATTCTACTCCTATATGTTAACTGACTTGTATTTAAATAAAATCTTGGGAGAAGTTAAAAAAAAAAAAAAAGGATGCGGATTTTGGTGTGATGTACCTCCTTGATCTCCAGCCTAATAGCAATCTCACTTTCTTTGATTGACAGGAGACTTCACTGAGTATTTTTAAGAACGGTTCTTCCCTGTGCCTTAACCCCTTTTGATGCCAATGGCTTTTATAGGCATGTTTAACAAGTGTTCCCTGAATCGCCTCGCCCTCCGCCCACAACCACTTCTCGTATAGGTAGGGACTTACTATAAAAGTTGTAAATGTAATAAAAAATGAAAAGGGTCCAAAAAGTTGTTCCACAAGCCAATCTTGATGCAGAAATGTGATGTGTAGAATAATTTACTGTAGCTTCTGAAACGTCCCTTCTAAGAGCATGCGAGTGAATGGTGAATGGATATGTGGGCCCTTAAATAATCAAATGATCATATAAGGAAATAGGGCACAGAAATGCTTTGTCACCAAATGCTATATCACTGCTGTCACCATCTCACACAGGAAAATACATGCCTTCCTTGGTCTTGTTTCTACATTTGGAGCAAGGGAGGCTCCTGGCTCACCCCTTTGAACTCCGAAATAATGGTAGGACTATTTGCTTCTTATAAGGTGTTCTGATAGCCAGGAGGGCAAATTAAGATGCTCATAATGGATGCATGATTAAGATTTTTTTTTTAAATACATATGTCCCTTCTAAACTTCTATAATATTCTCATGAGGCGTGGTTTCTGTTTTCAGTTAGCCTCCCTGAAACATGATCCGAAGTCTCAATTTTCACCAATATTTCTTCAGAACTCTGAAATACGAAGAACCAAAATCATCAGCTGCGAAATATATGCATAATTGAGGTAACTCGTAATTCTAGCACTGAAAAAAATATAACGAACCATTTAATTTCACTTATAATCTTCTAATTAAGTAGCAATAACCTTTTTTTAAGGATGAGTCAGTGTGTTCTGTTTTAACTATTTCTCTACGTCCACCATTTCTATTCTAGGATTATCTATATAGAAAATGTGGGAGTCAAAACCTAAGTTTAGTCCTTTTGTAATGGCTGTCTTATGATATATCCCTGATATATTTCTATTGACTTCTATTGACTCGTCATCGTTTCTTGATTTCTACTCTATTGGCTTCATATTCAAAAGGCTTACAAAGTTATCATTGATAGGAGAGACAGAAAAGCATATATACTTTAAATAACCAAATGATATAAGAAGCTGAGTCTTAGGTAGTTCTCCATTTCACTGGGCAGTGAAAATCAGTGGGACATTAAGCAGGCAGCATTCACTGCATTAGCAAGGCAGGACTGTTCTCTCATTAGGCAGCGACACTAGATCATGTAAGACAGGACCGCAGACTTGCAGGGACCCTCAGTAGAAACTCATCAATATTTTCAAAACACATCACATTCTTCTTGCGCTCCTTTGAGATACATTAGCAACCTTATGAGGTCCTCTGTTCTGAATTATCTCCCTGTCTTAATCCTTGACCTACTAATGTCTCAAAATGCATTAAGGCAACAATTAGTTCCTTCTCTTTATGCTGATCGGGCATTTGGCATTCTCAAAAGCCTAATACAACTCATTTTTCTTCTCCTGCTTGGTGTGATAAGGTTTTTATTTTAAGTAAGTGAGTATAAATTGCAGCACGATGTCAAGCAACTTAAGTGAGAAGACTATGGGATAAAGGAAGCAGCGAGAAGAAAATATGGAAGCAGGTGAATGTTGATGAGTCAAAATAATGCCATGTTACACCTATTAAATAGAACAATTAAATAGAACGACTTCTAACCATTTTGTTTTCTGTTTGAGAAACTGAAGTCTACAGTTTGCTTTATTTTCACTATTTTTCTTTCCTTCAGCTGCTTTTCCAGCAAATAGGTTCCCTAATTCCTGCCACCACCCAAAAGCCCCTTTTATACTTTCATGCGAGTCCTACATAGTGGTAGCTGATACGACTTCCCACCAGAACTGTGGTTACTGATGACATGAATTTTCTTGATGGATTTGTGCTCATACCAAGTAGAAAGTGATTGATTGTCAAAAATGAGATGTTTACTGATTCAGCTGAACACTAAAGCCTAGAACGAAAGGTAGCAACCAAGCATTTCCCCTTTAAAAGTGAGCTATTGGATCGTCCATGGATTACTTGACAAGGTTAGGGCCCCACAGAGTTCTGCCTGTACCATGGAACCTGTAGGGGGGTGGGGGGGGATTGAGGTCATCAGCTTGGATAGGGTTGCCAGTGAAGAGGGAAGTGGGAGGGTAGCCAGTCAAGGGACCACCAAGGAGCTTGACCCATGTCTCTGGGAGTTTGCAGATGTGGTTTGATTCAGCAGTGATATTTGAAATAGTTCGCAGCTGTCATCCACTGCTGCTGACAGATGTTGGAGTAGGATCCTAGAGCCCGGTGGTCCTACAAAATACCTTTCAGCTACTGGGTGGTGGGAAGGTGAGCGGAGTTATGGAGAAAGGGGAACTGGGCAGGGGCCATTGACCTGACTGAAGAATTCAGGGTTACCTATATACCAAAGCTAGAGGCATATTTTCACATGTGAACCATTCTAAGGCTCTAGCACTGACAAAACATCAGCCTTGATGAATACCTGATTTGTCTGGGCAAAATAGAAGGTCAAGAGAATCTGAGGCTATTGACCTTAGCCAATAGCAAAGAGAGGGACAGAGACAGACTTATACCCAGACACACACAGAAAGAGAGAGAGAGAGAGAGAGAGAGAGAGCTGAATCTAGAATGAGAAATATTTTCACACTGGAGCCAGGCAGAAAGAAGCATTAATTTTCAATCTTGGAATTTGATTATTACTCCGGTCTAGACGTTTTAATGACCGAAGTGAGACTGTTCTCTGGAGTTTTATTTGAGGTCTTTATTAACGAAGTGTAATTGAATAAAACTCTGAGGCAAACCTGAGAGTCACCCAGGGGCAAGGAGAGAACTACCCCACAGTCCGAATAAAAAGGTTAGTGGCAGGAAAAATAAAGTTTATTTTCTATTCAGATCTCAACATTCACTCGGTAAAAAAAAAAATGACAACAGCAAGATGTTCCTCTGAGCGTCCACTGCCCTTTGGACAGGGCTGGGCTTGTCTGATCAACTGGCAGGAGGGGTCAAGGGCACTCATTTAGCATGATGGTTTGTTGTGATATATTTGGTTGGTTTGGGCTTTGTTTGGGGTCAGCACCAGAGAAGAAAAGGGTACAGAAAACCAGAACTGCTCCATGATCAGTTGCCTGTGCTCCTGACTGAGGCTTTAGGAAAACCCTTCTGCAGAAGCAAGAGAATCTTGTTTTCACAAAAGTCCTCCTGAGAAGGGGGCAGCTGTAGCACTAGCTGTAACCCTCTGAACATGAGGGGGGTGTCCCTCCTGATATATACACTGTCATGGGCTTTGTAGAGTGAAGATTCCAAGAGATTAGCACATCAGAACCTCAGACCTCATACTTTGGGGAGTGTAGGACATGAATTGGTGTCTCAGACTCGGGGCAGTCCCAGCAGACCCTGGCACCTGTGCAGTGTCACCCATGTGACAGGAAGCCAGGGTGACAGAACAAAGAGAAAGTGAACCCACAGGACAGGCGACATCAGCAGTCACTACACTTATGGGCCCAGGGACCCCCTCAGCACTCTTATTTTATTATACACTATCAAAAATCTCATTCATTGATATCACTACTGTCTCAGTCAGCTCAGGATGCTGTAACAAAATATCACACACTGAATGCCTTAAACAATAGACCCTTATCTCTCATAACTATGAAGGCCGAGAAGTCCAAGATCAAAGTGCCAATTAATTTCGTTTCAGATGAGAGGGCTCTTCCTGGCTTGTGAACAGCACCCTTTTTACTGTGTCCTCACAAAAATGACAGCCAAGGAAAGAGACAGAGAGGGGGAGAGACAGAGAGAGAAAGAGAGCGAGAGAGATGTCTACAGTCCTTCAAATAATAGCCTCAGTGTCTCTGTCTATCTCTGTCTTTGCGATTGGCTTAGGTCAAAGGCATCAGACTCCGTTGACCTCCTATTCTGCCCAGATAAATCAGGTGCTAATTGAGACTGAACTTTCGTCAGCGGCAGAATCTAAAAATGGTTCACATTTGAAAATACTTCCCTACCGTTGGGACATAGCCCTGAGATCTCTAGTCAAGTCACGGGCCCCTGCTCCAGCCCCCTCCCACAGGGGCTCTCACTTGTCCACCATGCAGAGCACAGTCTGGTCTCTTCCTCTTCTTCTAAAGGCTCCAAATCGATCACAGAGACCCCATCCCCACACCTCATCCAAACTTCATCTAACTTTGTCTGTTGGATGTTCTTTAAGGTAGAATGAGTGTTCCGTGAACAAGCAACCAGTTCAGCTCGTCACTCAAACCATTGTATAAGTGGGTTTTTCTTTTTCCCTCAGATACCATCATACGGCGTCACCAGCATATCAAAAAGACATATACTCATCAAGAGTAGATGTATTCAAATGAATAATTTTCCAGCTTCATCAAAGACATGCTCAAGCGAAACTAGCATTTTGTTTATCCTGTGAGTGGGTGGCAGAGAAGAACAGTACGGCTGCTAGGACGTTTTGGTGCCACTGCCTTGGCTCACGCTAAGTTCCATAAGTTTCACACTCCATTGCTTCTGCACCTGCAGTGAAACAGACATATTACATCTATTTCCCTATCACTGCGGAAGTCGTGTTTGACCTTTCGGTCCTTCTGAGAGAGTGTTGAGAAACCCAAAGGATCCGTATACGACATTTGGGATCTCTTGGACTAGATTATAGAGGTGTCAAGGGGGACAAATTAAGTGGCTTATAGGAGGGAAAGATGGCATCCCAGTATCATGAGGCGAATTGGCAGAAGCAAAGTCACAGCTGTAAGCGACAAAGCCAGCACTGGAACCCAGGCACCCTGGCTGCAGGGATCGTCCCGAATCTTTCACACCACATTACATCCATGATGAATTGCTCCATTTATTGTCTTGTGAGCCTTAGTTAAAGCTACACAAGCATCATCTTCCACCCTGAGAATTTTTTCAACACCCTACCAAAAAAGCAGAGAAAGACAAAGGGTGTCGAATAAGATTATTATACTGATATAAAGCATAGAATAAAATGCCTGTCCTGTGAGCCCTGTTTATAAATGCATTCAAGTAGAGAACTCGGTTCTTCAGGAGAGAATTTGTGCTGTTACAGCCACAGTCTCTGTCACCAGCTTAGTGACACCGTCTTACGAGAGTGTAATGTCCACCAAATGACAGGAAATGCACAGAAAGGCAGACTGGGTTTCTTGAAGAGCAGATTTCTAAAAGAGTTGATTGCTTTGTTTTATCAGAAAGCATCCTCCCATGCCTGGAAGTGACAGTGTGTCGAGCAGAGTTGTGCCATTTGTAAGCGGCAGAATCGCGTCCCTCCCGACGGCGGCCACTAAAACAAAAATCTCTCTCTCACCTCTCTTTTTTATAAAGGAAAACAAGAAGAAATCGAGAGCAATTTAGTACCAGGAATAGAAAATAGTGTAAAGATGTGGGGGCGGAGTGGGGGCGGGGGCACAGTGGCAACAGGTTTTGAACCCAGGAGGTGCTTGGGATCAAGGTATTAACACTTAGCTGACGAAATGTTGCAAAAAACAGTCTGCTTTGCCTAATGATCATGCAGCTTGGGTTGTCAGCACCGTTTGGGCCTGAAAATATTCCCTGCTGGTTGGATATGAAAGATGTGAGTAACAGAAAGGAAGCTTTCAAGGCAAAAACAATGACGGTTATGTGTAAAGAATGCATCAAATACCAAGGGTACAAAGAAGTAAGGTACAAAGGTACAAAGAAGTACCCTTCTATGTAAGGGTACTTACAAAGTAAGAAATATCTCTAAGTAAGACTTTTAGAGAACATGTTCGGTCTACAGGATGAAACAAAAGTCAACTCTGAGTATCATATATATATATATATATATATATATATATATATATATGTTTATATACATACATACATATATATGTATACATATATATGTATGTATGTATTTATTATATAATAGGGAACAATCTAATATAACCCAAAGCTTAAGAGATAACATAAAAAGATGGATATCCATTATTTAAAATGTCTTTTAAACTTACTGTGTAAATGTTATTTCTTACTCCAATTTCTCTCACCCGTCTGATTATTAAAAATTGAGAAGAGCCATATAATATATTTGATTAGATTTATAAGTACTGACGTGATGCCCTGCTAATACATTTGCCCTACAGTTTGGGAGCTATTGATGATGTCTGGTATATAGTTATTTGTGAGAATTTGTTAAAACATGGTACATAATGATTTTTGATGTCACTATCCACTTTCTCTCCCTAAAATAATTTTTACTTACTAAAAATGGACTGTATCAAGACACAGCGTGGGTCAACAGCATTATTTGCTTAAACAGAATTCAAACCATTTTCAGTACCACTGTGATTCTGTTTGACAGGTTTTGTAGAGTTGTTTCCTAAAGCAGTATTTGCTGTGTTTCTAAACGTAGAAGAAGAGATCAACAAGGGGTCTATAATCCTTCAATAAGTTCAATGGCTTGTGTTAGGGTCAGTGTCTGTGTCTTTCAGAATGAGCCATTTTGCCTGACACAAAAGCAGTAACTGTTATACATCATGTATATGTGTCATAAGTAAGTTTGCGCCGTGACATAGGCATGTAGCTGGGCACGTCTCCTTCTATGAAACAGGTGTAGCTATGAAATTCTGTGATGTTCACAAAAGTAAAAAAAAAAAAAAAAGAATTATTTTTTATTAATGTCGTTTATTTCAGAGCAATGTTTTAATAAACCTCTATGCTTTATTTTCTCCCATGCGTGCAGATTAACTCTAGAACTCTTATATATCAACTAGACTAAGTGTCAGGCAATGCTTTCCAAAAGACAGTGAAAGAATTGAAGGTGATACTCAAATGAACAGATGATACACGAACACTAAGTAAGGTCCTATTTAAACAGTGGCAAACAAAATGGAACTGGACTTTCTACTCGTCGTTCGGCACGTATGATAAACTGATGAAAATAATTGGTATTCAATGCAAATGTGGAAGAGAAAAGAAGCACTGATGAGTTTCTCAGTGCGCTCTTTATGCAATCTTTATGTTGTTCCAATAGTCCAAAACTCAAAATAGTTTTGTATTGACACCCACGAAAGGGGGAAAGGAACAGTTTTGCTTTCTTCTGGGATGTTTAGAAACAATGCTTATGCAGCTACACTCAAGAATAAACCTGTCAATCAAATTAAGAGGAGAAAAGAGGATCGCTCCCTCACCTGCTAATTGCAGAATTAAGCTAATTTATACAATATAACACTAAATGCCTCCGGCTGCCCCTCTTGCTTCTTCCACTGCCTTCTTCCTTCCAAGTACAAGAATCGGCTTCCCGTAATAACATACGTGCGCACAAAACACAATGTTTATCCTCCCACAGCCTATAACTTAGCGAATAAGTTTACACTCGACAGACCATTAGTTTCCCATACGACAAGCTTTAAAGATACACTCCTGTTATCATTTCAACAAGTTCTTTCTTAGAGCCTGCTACAGGCTTGGTATTGTCAGAGACACCAATCCTGATATTTCTGGCCAGGAACTTTCCACTTTTCTGACAAGGTCTGTCTCGGGGAGACCTGAGATTGGTGACATCACGAGAATTAGCTGGCATTATTAGGACAGGTACAGGTGTATCACACTCTCATTGTTAAAATGGTAACAAATTCAAAGGAGAAATGGTGTTTGCTTTCTTTTTTCTTTTTTTTTTTTTCTGCTAGATAGGCAAGTCCATGTTAGCTCTTATTTTAATTTTTTTTTTTTAACTTTTATTTCTTTTCGAGAGACAGAAAGACAGAGCGTGAGCAGGGAAAGGGCAGAAAGAGAGGAAGACACAGAATCCGAAGCAGGCTCCAGGCTCCGAGCTGCCGGCACAGCTGAGATCATGACCTGAGCTGAAGTTGGGCGCTAACCCACGGACCCACCCAGGCGTCCCCCGTGTTAGATCTTTACAGACCTTTTATCTGTCTGATAAAAGTTCTACCTTTGATCAACCAATTACTAAAGAAGCAGCGGTACCACCACCCACTTCCTATCATTAGAGGTAGCACATTTCAAAATGGCAATTAAAGTCCTTCCAGTTAGGACACCCGAGTGGCTCAGTTGGTTGAGCGTCTGACTTGGTTTTGGTTTGGTCATGATCCCGGTGTCCTGGGATCGAGCCCCGCATCAGGCTCCGTGCTTAAGACTCTCTCTCTCTCTTTCTCTCTGCACTTCTCCCCATCTTGTGCATTCTCTCTCTTTCTCTCTCTCTCTCTCTCTCTCCCCCCCCAAAAATAAAAAATAAATAAAGTCCTTCTGATCACTACTATCTAAAATCTGAAATGGATGGTATCATTCTACACTGTTAAAATATTTCTCCTAGCATGATTAGAAAGCCTTTCATTTTAGTAGAAAATTTCCCTCGTTGAGTATTTCTGTGGCCCAAAACGGCACATTTCAGGGAGATAAAACCTTTCTGCCACGTTCTCTGGCTTTGACTTCTCTATCCCAGTACAAAGAAGGGAAAAAAAATACACAAGATCCAGGTTCTCCATCTACCTTTCAGATTCTGTGACTTCTTTCATGTGAAAATTCAAAATGTCTAAAAATATACATTCTAGGCATGGCTTTAACCAATACATCATGTAAAATTCGGCATAGGACAGAACATTGAAGAATAAAAAGATCCATTTTGTTCTCTAAAATATTTTTTTTTAATTTTTTATGTTTATTTTTGAGAGAAAGAGGGCATAAATAGGGAGGGGAAGAGAGAGGGAGACACAGAATCCGAAGAAGGCTCCAGGCTCTGAGCTGTCAGGACAGAGCCCGACAGGGGGCTTGAACTCACAAACCAGGAGATCATGACCTGAGCCGAAATCGGACGCCTAACCAACTGAGAGCCGCCCAGGCATCTCAATCTCTAAAATAATTTTTAAAGGATAAACATTTTGATCTAAGAAAATTGAAGCAAACTAATATAAATTCCTATCCATCTGATTTGGGAGTCATCTACAGAAGCAAGAAGATGATTAACTTTGAGAACTACCTTGGGTTAAAACATTACTATTTTTTCAAACCTGTACTTACTTTTCCTGGAGAAAGTGTAGAGAAAGATCCTGTGAAAAATGTTGGAAAGTTATCCTTACAGAATAGAAACGTAGCTTCTGCCAATATTGGGGCCAAGACTTTGGTACTTTCTTTCTACCCAAAGAAACAAACAAAATACATTACTCTTACAGACTGAATGTTTGTATTTTCCCAAAATCCATACATTGAACTCTATCCTCATACGTGACGGTATTAAGAGGAACAGCCTTCAGGGGTTACGATTCAATAAGGTCATGAGATTGGAAGCTCCACGAAGGGGAAGAGTGCCCTTGTATGAGTCACAAGAGAGGTTGCTTCACTTTCCAGTCTCTGGCTTATGAAGATACACTGGGAAGTCATCTGTCTGCAACCTTGAAGAGTGCCCTCACTGGAATCTGACCATGTGACGACCTTAGTTCGGACTCCCAGCCTCCAGAACTGTAAGAAATACATTTCTGTTGTTTATAAGTTCCCTCAACCACCACCCCCAGTCTGTGATTGCTATTGTTGTCACAGCACCTCAAGCTAAGACAGTTACCTTAAGAGATATTCATTCATGCATACATTGCTTTGTCCAAAACTATTTAGAGGGCACCTACTATGAATATCATGCAGCCTGTTTGTTCATCATTAGTTATATTGGGATCCTTCTGACTATACTATTCAGTGAACCAGGATACTGTAGACTTGATCCACTCATGATGCCAACCTCTCAATGAGAAACTCATTGTTTTCTGCAGCAGGGTTGATACCCTTAAATGACTTTTTGTTTTGTTTTGTTTTTGAAAAATGATACACATCACTGTGCTCACATTTTGTGGCCAAAAGAAGGCACTCGGCCATGCCTGACCTTAAAGGTCAAGGGAGTGTAATCCTCTAGGGGGTCAGGAATTAAGAGGAACTAGGAATATTGGTATGCAAGAGTAATGTTTGTCAGGAAACTCAAATTTAGCCAGCCCCGCCAAAAGATACTTTGGCAATTGATTATTTTCCATCAAACACTTCATAATGCGCAGTTTAATTGTCAGAGAGCATGTCATGTACTCCTGTCTATTTCCCAAAGTGTTGGACAGATATTGGGAACTGAAAATTACCAGAAAAATTAAGTAATTACTGAGCAAATAAGTAATGAACATTTCATTGTCATCTGGGCACGCAATTGCTACAGGGAGATGAGGTTTTCTCTAACAAAGAATAACAGGAACAACATGAGGTCAAGTTGTGCTAACCAAGGTTGGCTGCATGCCTAGGTTGAGTACACGAAACATATGGAGTGAATTGAGGGGTGAAATCCTGTCTCTCCAAAAGAAAGTCTGCCCTTGCCCTGTCGGGACACCTTTCCCCTTCCTACGGCACCTGAAATTCCCATTCCTAGCTAGCAGATTCATGCCTCTTTCTCCAAACTTTAAAAGCTAAGGGGATTGCCTTGAAAAGGACAGTGTTACCTATCACACAGGGCCGTTGTATTGAATTTTTGTATAATGATGAAGTTACTAAAAAGAAACAAAAATGCAAGCTTTGGCTATGTGAACAGACATTGTATAATCAGAATTAGGAAGACAACAGGCCCACTTCTCAATGCTAACCAGGCCCCATCTAGAATAGTGTGCTTGGGGAACTCTGCATTTAAGAAAATTGTCAATACACTAAAGCTTATTGAAAGATGAAAAATGGGGAATCTATGTTGTAAAAGTTATAAAGGTAGCCTTTAAATCTGGAGCATTTTTATGCCTAAAAGGCCTGGAGCCATCATCTTCTAGGTCATATGGTCTGTCTCAGACAGTCTGGGATGCTATAACAAACTAACTTATATTAGTTGGCTTAAACAACAGGTATTAATTTTTTAAAGTTCTGGAGGCTGAGAAGTACGACATGCTGATTAATCAGGATCCTGGTGAAAGATTTGCACATTGCCACCTTTTCACTGCGTGGTCACATGTCCCAGAAAGCACTAGTCTCTTTCCTTTCCCTAAGGGTACTAATCCCATCATGGCAGATCCAATCTCATGACCTCATCCGAAGTTAATTACTTTCCAAAGGCCTTACCTCCTAACACCATCCCATTAGGGGTAGGGTTTCAACTTACGAAATTCTGGGGAGACACAACCATTGCATCCATAATATGGCCCAATACCTTTTTTCTGGGGCAAAACAACAGCTCTGTAACCCAGCCAACTTTCACCCATTAGCAACTGTTTCAGTGGGATCAAACTCAGAGCAGCTGAGGACACAACAACCCACCACAGGAGTATGTTCAGGTCAAGAATTAAGAACCTGACTACCGATTTGTTTGAAGCTGAAACCTAGTACCGATTTCAACCAAAACAGAATATCAGAGTTCAATCTTTTTTGCTTTTTAAGTTTGTTTATTTATTTTGAGAGGGAAAGTACACAGAGGAGGGACAGCGAGAGAGGGAGACAGAGAATTCCAAGTAGACTCTGAGCTGTCAGCACAGAGCCTGATATGGGGCTCGATCTCAAGACCCGTGAGATCATGACTTGAGCCCAGATCAAGAATCAGATGCTTAACCAGCTGAGCCACCCAGGCACCCCGGAGGTTTGATCTTAATATACATGCTTCAGTAGTGATGTGCCAACACTAATTCCTTGTTTTTGACATGACTTTCATTTTCATAATTCTGAAAAGCAGACATTACGGGCAAATTGAAATTGTAAAAGAGAAAATTGTGTTTGACTATGTCATCACCCTATATACACAGGCCAGACTAGAGTGTTCCCTTTTTGTATAAGATGCTAGTTTTCTGCTAAGCACCGAATTGATAATGAATGGAGGAAATGCCATGTCAGATTTGTAAAATCACTATCTTTATAAGTGAAAAGAAGTGCTTACATCTAAAGTGCCCAGAAACAGAGGAACATGCAAATAAATGTTAATACCTCAATTTAATGGACTATCATTCCACATTTAAAATAATTACGATGACTAGGAATCAGTATTCTATAATGTTAAGATTAATGGCATACTTTGTAAAATGATGGCACATTAAGTACAATGATGTTTGCATATGTAAAATTATTAGAAGGGGATTTAGATTAAAACAATTACATTGAAACAGTGGATGTTTTAATTAAAGGAAATTGAATGTTTTAATCTAGTTCTGAGTTTCACTCATTCACTTAAAAGCCATCATGCTGGATTTGAGAAACACTAAGAAACAATCGCTTTTCTCGGAGCACTGAAAGGTCTCTGTAAGTAAAGACAAAAAGATGAATAAAAGCAGGCATTTACAGTACAGTTTGGTAAGAACTATGATAGAAACAGACATGGCCGGTGTCCTAAGAGAACCTACAAGAGACACCTAACCTAGTCTGGTGTGAGATGGGTAGAGAAGACAGGGAGAAGATTTCACAGGAGTCAAGATGCCTGGGATTGAAGTCTTAAGGAAGAATTAGGAGCTACCCAGGATGAGACATGGCAGTGGGGATGAATGATGTTGGGGTAAGTGGCAATCACAAGCAGAGACTTAAAGGGACAGTTGTATGTGTTCAGCACACTTGGGACTCAGAGTGGGAAAGGGCAGAGGAAGTACCAAGTGTGAAGAGAAGCTGGCAGGCACCTGACCACAAAGAGCTCTCAGAGCTTGTCATTCTTCTAGGGATATAGGGACTCATCCCAAACAGAAATCAAATCTACAAAGGGCATCCTGATGTACCATGGAAAGTGATTTTAGACTTGCAGTAGTTCAAGAGGGAAATCATAAGAGCCTGAATGAATAGAGCAGCAGTGAGGATAGAGACAAAGAGCCCAAGGCAGTAACACTGTGGATAAGTGGAGCTTAAGAAGAGGCCGAATTTGGGGGTGAGAAAAAAGTGCATCCAGAATGATCCCCGGTGGAGGCTTCAGTCAACTTGACTCCTCAAGGTGGGAAGTACAAGAGATGCAGGGTAGGGTGGAGACGAGTTCTGTTTGGGTTTGTTATAGGTCGGTGACCATTAAAGAGGCAGGATAGATGATCTAAAGTGCAGGGAATGATCAACAGTTTGAGAGCCGTTGGCATATAGAAGATGTTTGAAGACATAACAAAAGATAAGATCTCTCAAGGAAGTTTGGTTGTGCTAAGAAGGACATCAGCACATCTTGGAGGAGCTCTACCATTTAAAGACAGAGTGGAGGGAGAAAGGTCCATGGGAGACTGGGAAGGAACAACCATAGAAGTAGAAGGAGAAACTGGAGAAGGAGCTTTATTGATTAATCAAATAAAGACAGATTGTCAAAATTGAGGGATGGAAAACAGGGACAAATACAGCAAAGAAGATATTGTAAAATGCTTGTTGGCCTCGGAACCAAGAGAACGTGGAAGCAGCCACAGGTAGTTCACCAGAGTGGTGCGACAGAAGCCAGTGCTCAGGGGATCCCAGGATAAATAAGGGGACAGGAGGAAATGGGAAGTAGGAAGGGCGACAGTGATCAATATTCTCATAAACTTAGACGTGAAACAAAAAGAGACAAAGCGGCGAGGCAGAGGAGTGATGGATGACACTGGGTGAAGAAATAGGAAAAGAGTAGCATAATCAGATTTACTTGCCAGTTAAAAGGGAAACTGTTTAACATATCTTACAACCATTCCCTTTTCTCTACCCTCAGTGACTCAGTCTTACATCAACTTTCTTCATTTGAGGCCAGGATTATGATAACGAGCCTCCATTCCCCTCTTGTGCATTAAATGGCTATAGAGGGACATCTGTTTGGATTTCTTTCTTTATGTATGTTTTGTAAAGATGAGAGACTGTTGAGAAGGTGAAGTGTCGGGGGTGGGGGTGGGGGTGGCGGAAATCCAAACACTGAAGCATGGAAAGACTAAACATTCTAGAAAAGGGGGACAACAGACAGGGGGAATCTGTAGCAGAGGCAAATAATTCACTTCAAAGGAAGGACATTTCTATCTCTGAGCGAAAGCAAAGTGTGCAAGGACAGGTACAGATATAGATAGGCTTACTGGGAGGGGAGGAATAACAAAAGTTGAAAACTTCTCCTTTTTTTCTGTATTTAATTTCTTTGTCAAGCAGCAAGTATTTAGTCTTTATTGATGGATGCTTACTTAGGGCATGGCCCTGTAATCAAAAGGTTTAGTCTGGTGGTTGAAGGAAAACCTCAACAAAGCACTACCCAGCATGGAATCTACTGTCACCAAGGCATCAGTGGAACCAAGAGCTGTAAGACGGCATTTATGGCTGGAATGATCAAGGGTATCCTTGAAATGGAATCCTTAAATCATTTGTGAAACTTATTTAAAAGAAAATATGGTAAATGGAGAAACTATTATTTTTCTATTTCACAAACTTTTGTCTTATTATTAACTCATTTTCAAGTTAGTTAACAGAGAGTGTAGTCTTGGCTTCAGGAATAGTACCTAGTGATTCATCTCTTGCATAAGACACCCAGTGCTCATCCCAAAAAGTGCCCTCCTTAATGTCTGCCACCCATTTACCCCTACTACCCCATCTCCATGCCACTGCCAGCAACCCTCAGTTTTTTCTCTGTATTCAAGAGTCTCTTATGATCTGCCTCCCTCTCTGTTTTTATCTTGTTTTTCCTTCCCTTCCCCTAAGATCATTTGTTGAGTTTCTCAAATTCCACATACGAGTGATATATGATATCTGTCTTTCTCTCACTGACTTATTTCACTTAGCATAATACCCTCCAGTTCCATCCACATTGTTGCAAGTGGAAAGATTTCATTCTTCTTTATCAATGAGCAGTATTCCATTGTATATATATACCACATCTTCTTTATCCATTCACTCATTGATGGACATTTGGACTCTTTCCACAGTTTGGCTATTGCTGATAGCACTGCTATAAACAATGGGTGCATGTCCCCCTTCAAATAAGCATTTTTGTATCCTCTGGATAAATTCCTACTATCGCAATTGCTGGGTCATAGGGTAGTTCTATTTTTAATTTTTTGAGGACCCTCCATACTGTTTTCCAGAGTGGCTGCACCAGTTTGCATTCCCATCCATAGTCCAAGAGTGTTCCTCTGTCTCCACATCCTCACCCATATCTGTGGTGTCCTGAGTTGTTAATTTTAGCCATTCTGACAGGTGTGAGGTGGTCTTTCGTTGTGGTATTGATTTGTATTTCCCTGATGATGAGTGATGTTGAGCATCTTTTCATGGGTCTGTTAGCCATCTGGATGTCTTCTTTGGAAAAGTGTCTATTCATGTCTTCTGCCCATTTCTTCACTAGATTATTTGGGTTTTGGATGTTGAGTTTGGTAAGTTCTCTATAGATCTTGGATACTAACCCTTTATCTGATATATCACTTGCAAATATCTTCTCCCATTCTGTGGGGTGCCTTTTAGTTTGGTTAATTGTTTCCTTTGCCGTGCAAAAGCTTTTTATCTTGATTCAGTCCCAAATGTTCATAATATTAACTAATATGCAGGAAACAATCCAGCCTATGATTCCCAAAGATCACACTTAATTATTATCTGGACCCAGGGTCAGTGGAGTTGAAGGGAACAAGAACAGGAAAAGCACAAACTGACAATAGAACTGTGTGAGAGATGGCACGGGGAGGAGGGGAAAGAGCTCCAGGGAATGCCTCCCAGGACCTGTCACCTGTAGACACCATCTTTGGTGGGTGACCCAGAGGCTGGTTCTGGTCCATTCATATGCATCCAGGATCCTTCTCACCTGCTGGGATTCATCCTCCTCTGTTTCTCACCTCGCCCTCCCTATTCTCACAGTGTCTATAACCTAACTCATTTCCCTGAGTTTAGGCAGAACTGGTAATTAGACAAAAATTTACCCAACTGGCACAAGCCTCCATCAAAGGAAAAAAGCCTCCCTCCCTCCAGAGGAAGCAATAGGTCAGAACTTCTTGGCTCAGAGTAATAGACGGGTTTAAAAGAACTGAGAGTGAAGAATAGAGCACCCAGTTAGTGAGATTATCTAAAGGTAATAAAAAAGAAAAACAGATACAAGTATCCCAGCCAAATCTGGGTTGCAGAGAAGGATGTAAAAGATAGTGAAGTTGTGCCAATGTTCTCATCTTGATAAGGAAGGACAATAGCTATTTTCTCAATGAAAAAAAAAAAAAAATCCAAAACAGGATTTCATTATATTCTAAACACAAATTGAAAGAATTCTAAATTATCAAAAAAAAAAAAAAAAATCCAAAATTGAGTCACCAGACACAGACAAGATAGTAAATTACAAAGAAAAAGCAAACAGGGCGCCTGGGTGGCTCCGTCGGTTAAGCATCAAACTCCTGGTCTCAGCTCAGGTCATGATGTCACGGATCATGAGCCTGAGCCCTGCGTCGGGCTCCGTGCTGACAGTGGAGCCTGCTTGTGATTCTCTCTCTCCCTCTCTCTCTCTGCCCCTCCACCACTTGCTCTTGCTGTCTTCCAAAATAAATTTTAAAATTTTTTTTAAAAAGAAAGAAAAGCAAATAAGGGATTTAGAATAGAAAATAATAGAAGAAAATATCTCATTTACAATAGCGACATAAAGAAAGCGTAAGTTACCTAATAAAGAATAAACCTAGCGGCACCTGGGTGGCTCAGTCGGTTGAGCGTCCGACTTCGGTTCGGGTCATGATCTCGCAGCTCGTGAGTTCAAGCCCCGTGTCGGGCTCTGTGCTGGCAGCTCAGAGCCTGGAGACTGTTTCAGATTCTGTGTCTCCCTCTCTCTCTGCCCCTCCCCTGTTCATGCTCTGTCTCCCTCTGTCTCAAAAATAAATAAACGTTAAAATAAAAAAATTTAAAAAAAAAGAATAAACCTAATAAGGCTTATGCAATAGTTCTGTGAGGAAAATGTAAAAACTCTGCAGAGATACATAACAGAAGACATCAATAAATAAAAACAAATATTGTGTTCTCATAGAGGAAGACTAAATATTTTAAATGACTCAATTATCCCAAAATTTATTGATCCACTTAATATTCCTGCGACAATGCTATAAAAAGAAGGTTTAAAAAAATCAACAACTTAATTGTAAAGTTTATAGTAGAAAACAATATGTAGGAATACACATAAAATTTCTGATTAGAAAAAATGGTGATAAAGATAAACGACATGGGGCGCCTGGGTGGCTCAGTCGGTTAAGCGTCCGACTTCGGCTCAGGTCATGATCTCAAGGTCCATGAGTTCGAGCCCCGTGTCGGGCTCTGTGCTGACAGCTCAAAGCCTGGAGCCTGCTTCAGATTCTGTGTCTCCCTCTCTCTCTGCCCCTCCCCCGTTCATGCATTGTCTCTCTCTGTCTCAAAAATAAATAAACGTTTAAAAAAAAAAAAAAAAAGGCTAAGCCACAATTACCAAGTAGTAAAATAGCAATGAAAACACTTCAGTACTGGAGACCAAACAAACAGATCAAGGTATAGAGTAGAGAATTCAGAAATATCTCCAAATCAAAAAAAAAAAAAAAAAAAAGTAAAAGTAAAATTGTGAAAGGATTTACTTGTAGGAAGAATGAGTAAGCATACTTTCCGAATGCTTCTACTAAGTACAGTTAAAAACCATGGACATTATCTATAAAACAAACATTAGAAGAATTTGAAATGTGCAGGGTGGAAGACGGAAGGCTATGAACCCCAGAACATGAGAAATCACTCAGTGGTGAGTTCCTTGGATTTCTTTTTGCCTAATACGTTCCAGACTTGGAGCTGACGAAGCCAAAGCTGGCAAGCTGACAATCTGGCAACACTAATGGATCCAGATGAAAAATAAATAAATAAATAAATAGCCTGATCTCTAGCCAAAAGACAAGGAAAGGGGAAGCTAGTGGGACAGAAACTTTTAGACAAGAAGCACTCTACTCCATCCAAACACCACACCAAAACAGTCTTTGACCCCACGCCACCTGCTTCAGTGGGGACTAACGTGAAAAATACAGACTTCCACCCTGTCTAGGCTATAACAAGGGTCTTGCCCGTGACTGGTGTAGGGGAGTAACATGGGCAGGTCAGTCCTTCACCCGCCACTGGCAATAAGAAGCCACCATGATGCCTCTGTGAGAGTGTGGTATCAGCAGGATCCTGGGGAGAGTCAAGACTTTCGCCACTATCCAACGGTAATGAGGCCACCCCACTGCTCTGTGGGGTCAGAAGTGACCACACAGGCAGTGGTAATGAGTTACTCCCAACCTTCCCGGCCAGGGAGCCGGGAAGTCAATGAAGACTTTCTGGGGAAGCCAGCTGTAACAAAGACCCCCAGTACCAACATGACAGAGATATTGGAATTATCTGAGGAAGACTTTAGACCAGACTTCAATAAGCAATTATCAGCTCATTTGAAACGAGTGAAAAACAGGAAGCATCAGCAAAAAAATAAAATAAAATCTACAGAGAAGAACTAAATAGATTTTTTTTAATTTCTTTTAATTGCTGTACAGTTAACACGTAGGTTATACTAGTTTCAGGGGTACAGTATAGTAATTCAACAATTCTGTACATTACTCAGTGCCCATCAAGATAAGTGTACTTTTAATCCCTTTCATTCAGATAGGAATCTCACAACAGAACAATACGATAACTGGAATAAAAATCTCAGTGAGTGGACTCGACAGCAGAGTGAATGGGACAGAGGAAAGAATCAATGAACTTGAAGATAAATCTATGTAATTTGTCAAATCTGTACAAAAGGAGAGAAAAAGTAGATTGAAAAAATTTACCGAATCTCAGGGACCTATGGGTCTATATAACAAAAGATCTAGCCTGCATGACATTTGAGTCCTTGAAATAACAGCTTAAATTTTCTAATCTGGCAAAAGATATAAATGAGTAGATTCAAAAAGCTGAATGAACCATAAAGTACACCCAAAGAAGTCCATACCAAGATACATCATGGTCAAGCTTCTAAAAATTAAAGACAAATACAGAGGCAGAGCAGTGATCAGACCTAGTACAATCTCAGATCCAACCGCATTTTTCCAACAGTGTTCTTTGGTTCTCCTTTATCCTCAAGCTCATGGAAAGGGATTCAACACTTCCAGGTCTCCATCCTCTCTCTTGATGCCTTTTTTTTTAATTGAGAGCAATTTTTTTTCTCAAAAGCTACCAGTAAATCTTCTGTTGTATTTCATTTAGCCAAATTTGGTTATATGCCCATATCTAAACTAATCCCTATGCAAAAGAATGCCTTCTTCCTATTGGCTGTAGCCTGGATTTCCAAAACCAATTTCTATGGCAAAGGCAGACATTTCTTCACTAGATTAAAAATTAACTCCCATCCTGGTGCTCTCCTGTAGTAAATCCCTCCCAGTTTCCCAGAAAACATAGTGACTTCTGTCAATTAAATATCAGTCAAGTCCTATCCTCGTGCTCATGGATGAGGCCAAGTTAATAAAGTCTGTCTCAAGTTCACCCTCTTCTTTTTCAAATAACTTGTGCAAATCAATTATTTTTCCTGTAACTAAAATCCCCAGCATCGGGAATCGACCCCCCAAACCAAGAGCATACTGTGCACACTGTATGTTAGCCAATTTGACAATGAATTATATTAAAATTTTTAAAAAATAATAAAATAAAATGAAAAAATACAATTTTTTAATCTGAAAAAAAAAAAAACAGAAAACAAAAACCAAACCAAAACAAAACAAAATTCCCAACCTCTACTATGTAATATCTCTGAGAGTAAGAATTTCAACCCAAGAGGGAAAGGCAGCAGTGAGTTTCAATGGTTTACAAAGCCCATGGTCCTTCATTCACTTTTCTCCTTTAATTTGAGTATTTTTTAATAACTTTTTCCTACTGAGCAGGTTTCATCCTATAGACTACCTACAAATAAGTTTAGAAAATAAAGTGCCCCAAACATCTCATGAAAGCCTATGCAGAAGGAGGTCTCCAATAGCCTGATATACTTCTAAGAAGACGAGGAATCCAGACTCCAAGCCTTGGTCTAGCCCATGCACACATTCTGCTCCCAGAATCAGTTCATTCTGGGATCCTGCACATGAAAAGTCATTCCCTGCCCTCCCCCTACCCCCAATCTTATTGACTAAAGAAGAAACCAAGCCTTGGAGAAATTATGACTTCCTAATATTATATAACTGGTAAGTTTTCAATTCATAACCAGCTAGTCTAACTTTAAATTCACCATATATCTAAGATTTTTAATTAGCTGATGACATCATTCACCAAGACAATTTTATTCAAAATTGTTATAGTATGTCATAAAGAATATTTTTAAAATACACCCCCTCTATTTTATTTCTTCCTTAATGCAAGTAATTAAAAAATAGACGTGCCTTCTGTGAAGAGGCCACTGTCCCATGTAGACACATGGCTGAAGAGAAACGTGGCTTCTGGTTCTTATTCAACATGGTGGTTCACAAATTAACCATCAGAGGGCCCCAAAATATGAGCTTGTGCAAGCAATGTAATTAACACAGTCAGCTAAATAACGTATGAGAAAGTTTGTGACTTCTCTCTTAGAGTCTGTCCTGAGGATACAAAGAGATCTTTGGGAATTGCTCTAAAAGTCATGTGTCAAACGATTTCAAGGAGTTTGTCCGGCTTTAATGTCCACTAAGAATAATAGACATTTCTGACACAAGAAAACTTTTTGAATTTATCAGTTAGTGTCAATGATATCAGTTGTCTGGCTCCAAATGGAAAGATGAATTCTAGTAACTCTGCTATTGAATCTCTGTGTTCCTTTGAACATCTTCCTCTCTGTTGGCTCGACATTTTAAGCGGCAAATTACAGACATTTTCTACCCTCTTGTCACATTAGTGGCACCAGATATTCGTTCTGTTCCCCAGAGCCTTGCAAAGCTGGGTGCCTGTCACAGCAAAAAGTCTCTTTGCTGGGCCCCTAGCCAATGGCAAGGGAAACTTCCTGAAGTGTTTGCTAATGAACTACTATTGCAACTCATGCCAGCAAGAGCAGCCTAACGAAAATATTGAAGTATTAATTAAATGCAATCTAAAATCTCTTATGAATTTTATGCGTAGAGAAATAACACTGCTGTAGGTTCTGTGATAAAAGTGTGGTATATACAGACCAACTAAATACAACCTAAGTTTCTCCTTCCGGTGTATCCACATACCTAGATTGATCTCAACAAACTATAGACTGTAATGACAGCCAGTGAAGAATTTAACAGAGCTTTATGGCGAGCTGCGGAACTCTCTGCCTGGATTCAGGGTGACAAACTATCTGTATTTCCCGTAGCCACCTTTAATGAGTCTAGAAGGAAATATAGCTTCCATAGCAGCCAAGCTGTTAAAGTGAATAATAAGTGGGAAAGTTCATAAATTCAGTAAATATTACCTGTTATGGAAAAAAAAAAACACCTGGCTTTTGACAAATTTAAGAGTGTTCCTGGAGGTTTGTCAGTCAGCGATTATTTATTGAGCACTTACTGTGTACGGACAATGTTCCTGGCACAGGGAACACAGAAGAAAACAAACTAGTGAGCATATCTATCCTTCAGAAATTTATATCCTCAGGGGTGTGAGGAGAGTGGCAGCTAATATACCCAGAAACCAATAAATAAATCTGATACTCTCAGACACTACAAAGAACTATGCTTAAAGATAATATCCTACAGACGTGGAGTAGTCAGAAAGATACTTTCCAAAGGCTGACAGCTATGTTAAGAGGGGAAATTCATGATGGTGGAGGGACTGATAAATTTCCCAAGAGAAAACAAGTGCAGAGACAATTTCCAAAACTGGAGTGACCTTCCGAATATTTTTGTCGTTGTTGATTTAGTCTCACATCAACATCCCCCCACACCCTGGATATGAAGTGCTTTCATATAGGAATTGAGCCAGTTTTTGTGGGAACCCTGAGACATGCATATTTCCCTGTTTTTTGCCCATGAGAGAACAGAAGCTGAACGGTGACGTTTAGCAACTTTGTCAAGGTCACATCGCCAATACAGCACAGCATGATTTTAAACACAGTCTTATTCATCTCAAATCTTATGTAACACATTATCTAGTGTGTTAAGAAAGCTCCAGTGTGCTAAGAAAACCCTGAAACATTTGTAAGACTTCTTGAAGTCATTATTATTCAGGATAATAAATATGTCCTTTGGTATTGTGATCAAAGAAAGAAAAACTAAGGTTGTGGTTTCCTTAAGAAACCAGGTGTTACAGCTGAGTGCCTGGGCTAAGGAGGAGTATAGAATATTCTTGAGTATAGAATAGCTGAGGTAGTTGACATTTCATTGCATGTGTCACCTGTGGAAAGACAGTTTGGATTCTCTCTGCGGAGGCTAAAGAGATAATAATTAAGAAGAAAGTGGTGCAGAAATTAAAATTTCAGATGACAAGAGAACATCATGCATCCAAAGAACATGGGAACCATTTGGATCATCTCAAGTTCAGAATCATCCACAAAGGTATCCTTCAGTGTTGGAGGTAATCAACATTTTATTCAATGTAGCAGAATTACTGAGCACTTACATTTTGTTTTCTTTCTCCGGGGCTTACAACCATAGAGATGGGACTGAGAAAACAGAAAAGAAAAAAAAAAAAAATGAGGAGGTAGAAAACAATTCAAACACATAGAAAACTGTCATTAGTGTGGCAAGGTTGTACTGCTCCCGTGGTATCATTTTGGTTCCATGCAATTTTTTTTTTTTCTGATTTGTTGTTTAGACATTAATCTAAGGCAAGTACATAGAAGATACAACCTCTCCTGTCAATTCGCCATCTCTGAAGCCAACCTACCCATCTAACTGTGAAACCCCAAAATGCCCTTATCTTTCATGTGAAATCAGATTATGACTGTAAAATCACAGTGCCAAAGAGGAATCCCATACTTCAGAATCTAAAGGTCCATTTTGATTTTGAATTTAAATCAAATAAAAATGAAAATTTAGTTCCCCAGTCATACTAAATTTAGTCAAACTGAATTTTCATTTGTCCATATTTCAAAAGCTCAGTCCCCACAGGTAGTTGGTTCATAGCTCTTGCATTGGACAGGACAGAATAGTACGTTTCCACATCATAGAAACTTCTACGGGACATGACTGGACCAGATGGCGTTTGTGCAATGACAAAAATCTCACATCCTCTCTATCCTGTCTCTCACATGCCACATGTTTTTCACTCCAAAAAATCTCCTTGCCCCACATCTCATTCTGGTCTAATTTTGATGTGTTATCTTTAATCTCTATGCCATATTAGTCATAGCATAATAAGTTTGGATATAGATGTGAATTTAATTGCGTTTGTTCCAATACCATTATTTTATACATGAGGAATTGCCTGCTTGTTGTAGTACAATGTATCCATTAACTTAATAAATATTTAGTTAGTGCCTATATATTCTAAACACTTAGGACAGACCAAACTCTGACCCTCCTGGAGCTTAAAATCGAATGCAGAACAGACAATAAAAAGAAAACAAAAAAATGCATAAGGCTAGGAAGGAAGATAATGCAGGACAAACGGACAGAGGGAGGGGATGAGGGCAAAAAGGAGGGGAGTGGAAAGAGTGGCTATAGCTGCTCCAGGGAAGGAAGCCAGAGAGAGCTTCTCTGCAAAAGTGACAATTGAAACAAGACCTGAAAATGTAGAAGGACAAGCCATATGAAGGTCTAGGATAAGAGCATTCCCAACACAGGAAACAGCAAGCATAAAGTCCACGGATTGGAATAAACTTGATGTGTCCAAGAAGAACAAATAAGGGTAAAGAGTAGTCAAGGACCAGATCCGATAGGGCCATGTATTCACTATCTACTGCTGTGCAACGTTTAACTCAAGACTTAGTAGATTGAAACAGCATTTATTATTATCTCACAGTTGCTGTGGGTCAGAAATCTGGGTGCTGCTGGGCTGGATCCTCTGCTTCAGAAGCTGTCACAGGCTGCAATTCAGATGTTGGCCAGAGCTGGGTCCTCTGAAGTCTCAAGAAGGACCCACGTCAAGTTCATTTACACAGTTGGTGCCAAGATTCAGTTTCTTGTGGGCTTCACAGATGTGGTTGTACGGGTACAGATGGTTGTCAGTGTTTCTGTTGTTGACCCTCAGGGTCTCAAGGCTGGCTGGGAGCTGCCCTATTGCCCAGCCTCTCGAGAGAGCATCAGATCACATATCGCTGGCCTAAGAAAAGTAGTTCTTGGCCATCAGGCTACCCTTATGGAAGTCACAGTCTTGTGTAATCTAATCATAGAAGTCAGGCCCCATTACTTTGGCCTTCTAGTTCTAGTCGTCTAAGCAAATGACCAGGTCTAGCCAACACACGAGGGGAAGAAGTTACATAAGAGCGTGAATAGCAGTGGGCAGCCATGATTGAAGGACATTTTAGAAGTTGCCCAACACAGATCTTATGAACCATGGTAAGGATCTGGAATTTTATGTTAGGAATGATTGGGAGGCATTGGGGAGCTTTATCTGGGAAACTGATACAATCTGATCTTGAGTTCAGGACTGGCTGTTACATGGAGAATAGAAGTAGCAGGCCAACTGTGGAAATAAGGACAAGATAAGAAGCTATTGCAACTGCTCATGTGAAAACGTGACTGAGCTAAGAACATAGTGAAATATTACCAAAATTGTGATCTGCTTTAAAGATAGATCCTACTGTATTTGCTGATGGGTTGGCCATGGAGAGGGAGAGAAAGAGATAGGGACTCTCACAAGAAAGCTTGAAATAGATAGACGGTTCCCACAGAAAGATTTCCCTAGATAATCTTCCAAGAGATACACCTCATGTTTCCTTGCACATTCTCTTTTCTTTCTCCCACATCTCTTTTAACACGTATCTGATGATCAAAGTCACTTCCTAGTGATGATGTTTAGAAAAATCTAGAACGTCCACACTTTTCATATGCTGCAATAGAAGTCACAGTTTAAGACCTGTAGGGAAAATGGAAACACAAGAAACAAAAAAAAAAAAAAAAACAGATGGTCCCTGACTTGTGATGGTTCAGCTCATGAATTTCTGACTTAAGGATAGTGAGAAAGTAATACACATCAGTAGAAAGCATACTTAGAAATTTGCATTTGGGTCTTTTCTCGGGCCAGCAAAATGTGATCTGATACTCTCTCTTGAGATGCTGGGTAGTGAGGCAGCTCCCAGTCAACCTCATGACCATGAGGGTCAACGACAGATACACTGACAGCCATCTGTACCCATACGACCATTCTGATTTTTACTTTCAGCACAGTAGTCAATAAATTACATGAGATAGTCAACATTTTACTATAAAATAGCCTTTGTGTTAGATGATTTTGCCCACATGTAGGCTCATGAGGAAATGTTCTGTGCATGTTCAAGTTATGATGTTTGGTAGGTTGGGTGTATTTGATGCATTATGACTTAACGATATTTTCAACTCACAATGGGCTTATGAAGACAATCCCATCGTAAGTCAAGGAAGATCTGTAGTCGTTGTTAGTTATTACTAAAAATGTGATGCAATCTTTCTAAGTTTGTGCCCCAGTTTTTTATATTCACCAGTAGATTTAGCATGCTTCTTCATTCCCATTTTCTTTAAAAAATGGAAATATTTTGATTCTCTTAAGGAAAAAAACCAGCTAATAAAGACAGACAAGGAATTGCTTTCTCAAGAATATTTAGAGGATGATTATACATTTTTAATAGTTCGACTTCAATGACAAATGGCTGTATTCTGTAATAACGCAGCACGGATATTAGCTCTCCCAAGGAGATTCTGGCATACAACACCTAACCTCCCAAAACCCGCCAAGAAGAACCCAACAGATTAAAGAGGGTAATGGATATATTTCATGGGCCTGTATGATCCACTCGATGTATTGTCTTGGGCCAACCCTGTGTAGCCAAATACCAAACAAATGAAACTTAAATAGGTCATAGTTAATACTAAACAATATAGTTTTTCTTCCTTGGGTGTAATAATTAATCCAGATTGCTTCATGACTAAAGCAAACGATACCGCCTCTGCCCTCAGCAGAGTAAGATTTCACTTGGGAATTGGCTCACTTTCACTTCATGCTCCTTTCTTTGATCTCTCCCACCCACTCTCTATACACAAGGTCTTATCTTGGGTTTGTGTTCTTTTTTTGGAAATAGAATCCCCCAAAGACAGTTAAGAACCACAGGAAGAAATACCCTACAGAGCCAGCCTGAGCTTCTCCCATCACTCATCCTTAATGTCCCCAGACAGGTAACCTTGGCAGATACCTAAAAGCATGATGTCCTCCATTTTATGCAAAACATGTGCGCTCATTCAATCTCTGTGACAATTCCTTTGTGTATTCCACTACAAGTGAAATTTAACCCAGTAGCAAGGGAACACATTTTTCCTGACTTGTATGTTCTACCCCTTCAGAAAAAAAATTTGAGACTACTTGTCATAATCATTTCTGCTGGTTTCATTTTTTCCCAGGGTACAGAGAGAAAGAACGAGGGAAAGGGAGAGAAAAGCAGGGAGAGAGGGAGGGAGACAGAGCAAGAGAGAGTGAAGAAGAAGTAGAAGGAGGAGGAGGAACAGGAGAAGAAGGAGAGGAAGAACGAAGGAGGAGGAGAAGATGGGGAGAGGAAAATGGAGAATATAGAAGAACAGGTTGGAACATTGAAGTAGAGAAGGGAACAGTGACCCCAGATTTAGTCTTAAAGGGCCCATGGTGAGTCGCCTTTTCAGCTGAAAATGTGCCAGCAGTGGAACTATATACATGTATGTTTCATCCCGAGATGTAGCTATGGACAAGTTGCTCAAACACGAAGCGATTAGGGAACATGCCTAATGCATGTTAGATGCAAGAAAAACCCAACCTGAACAATAACGCAGGCTTCCAGACTGTTCCTAAGGTACTCACAGAGACCTAGAGCTTTTGTAAAGGCGCTATTTCAAAGTTACGGCCTTCGCATCAATGAACCCAGGACTCCTCAAACGATAAGCATCATTCTTTTTAAACCAACTCCTTCAGAAAATATATCGTATTCCTTCAATTTTTTACTGTCAACAGACACGCCAAGGGACCAGCTTCTCCACACTGGCTTCAACCTCACTGTTCTCAAATCCACCCTTCACACCAAGTCAGCTTGAATATACACTTTTTTTCTGTCGTACATTAAAACCCTTTTCTTCCCATTTCCTGTGTTTCTATTTGCCTCTTCCGCCACTTTTTCACAGGGACCTAAAAACTTATGTTTCCTAATCTAACCTCATATCTTCCCACTGCCCTAACATTGCATAGTCTCTTCCTTTTGTCCATATGCCATTCTACACACGATCTTCCTCGCAAAGGTCCACTCATACTTCAAGACGCAGGCCAAATGTCATCACTCAACCTGACCTTCTTTCATACCTGCACTGACCTTGAACATATGTCTGTCGCATTATTTTATAATCAGTGATTTGTATATCTAGCTTTCTCACTATATCATAAACTCTTCATGGGAAAGAATGGACCTTAATTCATCCCCAATGCCTAGTCTCACTGCCTAGCCCTTGGTTGATAGCCAATACATTTTTGTAAATGAAATAATGCACTGTGATATTTAATGATAACAATAGCTTGTATTTATCAAGA
Organism: Panthera leo; assembly: GCF_018350215.1. Lineage (NCBI taxonomy): Eukaryota > Metazoa > Chordata > Mammalia > Carnivora > Felidae > Panthera > Panthera leo. The sequence continues at coordinate 224,651,059 of NC_056679.1, forward strand.
ACTTACAGCATTATAGGTACCCCTATAAGCTCTTTTCCTGATTTAATTAATCTAATGGTCATATCAAGCTTATGAAGTAGGAGGTATTATTATCCCCATATTACAGATAAAGAAACTGAAGAACAAAGTTAAATTGCCCAAGGCCACAAAGCTAGGAAATAAAAAAGATGGGATCTGAACCTATGCTTTCTTAACCACTGGGAAACTTGCTGACTATAGTTTAGGGGTCAGTAAACTTTTTCTTACAGAACCACATAATAAATAGTTTGGGTTTTGCGGGACAAATGTAACTATTCACCTTTGCTGTTATGGCAGGAAAATGGGTGTAGACAATCTGTAAATGAATGAGTGTGGCTGCGTTCCAATAATACTTTATTTATAAAAATGGACAGTGGCCGGATTTTGCAGAAGGCATGTGGCTTCTTGACCCTTACTGTAGACTCTGCCCTGTGTATCCCAATATTTAATGATATTGACACACTTGACACACCCGGATGGCACATTCAAGTACTTGACTACTAAAAATAGACCACCAGGTCTATCGTAGAAAAGTAAGAGACATTCCTCATCAGCCGAAGAGAACATAGTTGCAAACGCTAAAGTCCTTTCCTGCAACGTCGGCTTGGGTTTAGTGGCCAAGGAGGGGGCTCCAGAACAACTGTGCTGCTCGGCCTCCAATGGCTACATGCCTGGAAGATAAATTAGGATGGATGTCAAGAAAATGTCTTAGTCTGTTGCCCACGCACTCAGCAATGGCTTCTCTCAGAACTACATGCAAATTTCCAGGCCAGGTTGGCTGGGGCCGAAGCCCACCGGTCACAAAGCAAAACAAACGTAAAGATCTGGAAAAATGAATAATATACATTACTACGTGTATACTCTGCAGATGGAAGGGGAGTGGCTGCAGGCGGCAGCCCTACCCAACCCAATCTTCAGATTCCTGAGGAAAAGGAACCAACCCTGTCGTCTCTTTATAACCCATGCGACGTAGCTGCTACACAGCCGGTGCTCTTTGCCCAGTGTTTGAGTGAGCCTACTCTGCTTCCCACCTTCTAGAGCTGTGCTGCCGATTGACGTGCGCTGGCTTGCACCACTGTCAGCTCACCCCTCACAGACTCTGGGCATCTGAAACCCCTGATATTTTTATGCCCGAGGCCCAACCCCTGCTTGTCCTTCGTTAAACCCAATCGGGGTCCTTTAAGCGGCTACCCCTGTATCCAAGGATTTCTGAACGAACTGCCGGGCTGCGTCTCTGCATTTTTGCACGTCTACCTCCCGAACTGATTGGATTGGATCAGCCTGCAGCCTGCCTTGTCCCCCCTCACAGGTTCCCTGTCTCCCGGATCACCCACCCTTGCGACGGGACTGTCACTCACCTCCTTGTTCCTCCAGTTTGCCGTGAATCCCTTCTCTCTGGACTCTCAGCCTTTTTGCTCGCTTTCCTGATTTGCCTTGTGTCGTTTCTTCTGGGCGTGGTTTTTTTTATAAGCCTTCTGACAGCCAGGCTTTCTCATCTCAGCCTGGCTGCCCCCTTCCTACGGGACCCCTTGGGGGCATTTGCCATTCATCAGTTTTGGACAGGAGAGAAGAACCCCTGTTGCCTTTCTGCAGCCTCCTATCTAGTAGGTGTGGTTCAATGTCTCACCTGCCACGCTCCACGGCATCTGCACCGTGGTCTGTGCTGCAAAACCGCCTGTACGAGTGGAGGACTCTTCAAAGGGCTTTTAAAACGTATTATTGTTATTTCCATCTTGTCACTTCCTGTGCAAATTCTAACCAAGAAAAAAACTAGTCAGGTTCACTGAATGTTTAAGAAAACCAGTGGCTCATGATGCAATTAAAAATAAAAAAAATACATGGGGCGCCTGGGTGGCTTAGTCAGTTAAGCGGCCGACTTCAGCTCAGGTCATGATCTCATGGTTCACGGGTTCGAGCCCCGCACCCGGCTCTGTGCTGACAGCTCAGAGCCTGGAGCCTTCTTCAGATTCTCTGTCTCCCTCTCTCTCTGCCCCTCCCTTGCTCACGCTCTGTCTCTCTCTCAAAAACTAAATAAACATTTGAAAAGTAAAAATAAAGAAATACCTCACTGTTTGCTGTTGCTCAGAATTTGCCTACAAGGGCAGGAAAAAAAATGACATTTTTTTATTGTTTACATTTTTTTTTTTCTGTAAGAAGCACCGATGAAAGGGCTTTAATGACCCACTAAACGAAGAATTGGTTCAGGTACTTGTTTGTACCTTGAGGACGAGCTTCCGGAAGTTCCAAAGTTATGCTCTCCCCAAAATGAACTCAAATAGGAGTCTTCGCTGATATTATTTTACCTATTTTTTGTTTGTAACACAATCCAAAAGAGATGAGAGTACATTTGTTCTCAGTTAATTTTCAGATCGCTCCGGAAAATACCCAATATTGTGTTTCTTTGTGCGTTGTTCAAAGGCTGCTATGGTGGTTTGGAGGAGACAAAAGGCATCCCCTAGTGAACATGGCTGTTCCTCTAGGGGGAACTTCTACCCATCTAATAGCTATTTTAAGCTGTTGAAGATGCATTACCGCAGGCTGCAATTACTCCATGAATTCCAATTTGAACTGAAGTCTCATCTCTCAAGGGTGTAATCCTAGGGTCACATTTCCTTTTCCAGGCAAAGTAAACCATCTCTTTGGCGATGAAGGTCCACTGCAAGAAATATCAGACAATCAAAGTTGCTCTTCATTTTTAAGTAAATAAAATTATCTTTAAAAAATAAGCAATCTGAAATTCACCAAAACAGTAACCTACGGTGATAAAAAGAGCAAATCAGCCCCCCCACACATACACACACCCACAATCAGTAATTATGGTCACATGTTGAATAACGATCACGTTTAACTAAGGAAGATCCTTTAAGCATATCTATGTGGTGCTGAAAGAAATCTTACGGAAATCTATCTATGATCTTTAAAACTTCAAACGGGCTTTTATAAATCAATAACGCCATGTCTTCATGCAGCAATTATCATTTACTGTAGTCGTCTTCTTCCAAAATTAATGTTCCAAGTGCCTTGATGTCTTTTTCAATCGAGTGGACAGACGCTCCAGACTTGAGATGCCCTCTCAGCTTTTTGGTCTTTCCCCGTGGTCTTCATCCGGATCCAAGGAGGCCACAAAAGCCCCTGACTCTGCATGTGACCCATCCAATAGTGTGAATATTCACGAGCCCAGAGGGCATGCACATTAAGCACAGTCGGGCATCTTGTTTGGATTTGGTTCCCAAGTGAAACAGCCAACTTAACAGGTTTCCAGAAAAGCATCTCCTCTGTTTAAATGTCCTTCTCTTGTCTTCTTTCTCTTCCACTATAACAGAGGTTGATCAGTTTTGCTAAAGAGAAAGCTAAACAAGCTCTCAAAAATAAGGTATCAAAAATTATCACCTTTACAAAGATGATACAACTGACCTGTGTAGAAACAGATTTTCGCCCGTGGCTCTGGACTGTGAAGATTTATTCATTTGGATCTTCTCTTATGCTCCAGACCTTTGTGACAGTGTTTACCTGGATGGCGCCATTTTTTTTCCCCCAAACCCTGAGCCACCACTTAAGGTCAGGTGACCAACCTGGTCTACTGCACCACCTTCTAACTGGCCTCCCAAACCCTAGTCTTGCCCCCTCTTTCACGTAGTAACCCATCCTCAGTCATGATGAGAATTCCAAACTGTCTAACCAGTTGATGGGGTCTTTCCCATTCTAGCCCCTCATCACGCTGGCGGCCACATCACTCCTTACTCCCTGCTTTGTAACCCAAGCCCTAGAAATACTGCGATTCCTTTTGTTTCTAGAACATATCGCATTCTCTTCCCCATAGGTTTACAAGGATTGTGCCCCAGTCTGACTAAATACCCCTGCCTCTCCTCGTTTCTGGGCCAAGCCCTTTTACACCTTTGAGAACGGAGCATAATTTTCATTTCCTCCCCTGCGATGTTCTAGGTCTTTCTTCCTTACCTAACGGCCCAAAAAGTCTCTACTGTGAGTACTAGAGATGTATTTTTATATCACATTTTACATGATGGGCTTAATCCTCTCTTCCTTCCGTGAGAGCAATGCCCTATCTATCTTGCACACTGTCATAATACCAACACACAGGCTAGTATTTACAGAAGGAATGACTGCTTGAGCAGCTGGGTGAAAAAAATGGAAGGATAGAATGGCTGGATGAATAGATTTTTTTTTTTTTAATGTGTGGAGTTAGGATGACCATCTGAGAAAGCAGCAGAGACAGAACTTGTAACGGCATCTTTAAAAACATTAACACATCTTTCAAAACATCCCACTGATGTCCATGCACATGGCTTTGATACAGGGACATACTTATTCCAAATAAAAAAAAAAAAAGTTTATAATCTCATTTATATAATCAAGTTTTAAAGAAATGACTTAAAAATATTTAAGTATTCATTTGGGGCATATGACAGTGACTGAGCTAGTACCTGATGATAATTAGATAACATTTACTGTTTCTTTCCATAAGGAATCTACAGGCTAGGGATGTGTTATACCATGAACTTTTTAAAGAAAAAAAAAGTTTTTGTAAAGCAAAAACATTAAGTCATAATAGTTCTGCATTTGCCTTTCTTTTTTAATTTTTTTAATGTTTATTTTTGAGAGAGAGGGAGACAGAGTGCAAGTGGCAGAGGGGCAGAGAGAGAGGGAGACACAGAATCCAAAAGCAGGCTCCGGGCTCTGAGCTGTCAGCACAGAGCTCGACCTGGTGCTCGAACCTGCGACCTGTGAGATCATGGTCTGAGCCGAAGTCAGATGCTCAACTGACTGAGCCACCCAGGCGCCCCATGCATTTGTCTTTAAAACACAGTTTTTATTCATCACTTTTTTAATGTTTTAAAGAATGCTGAAAACGGTTTTGGCTGGAAAAATGCATGAAGTTTCACATTTAAATTTAAAGAGATTTCTGATTTGTCAAATATTCGATCATGAATTCTACAAAAATTAAGAATGGTAAATCTATACAAGGAAAAGAGCAAAATAAACAAGGAGGGGGGAGACTTGAGAACTGGGACTTAGGACAAATGATCCGGGGACACTGAGTAAAATATTCCAATATGGAAGCCAGGACCCAGAGGAAGTAGCCCTGCCGTTGGGGGTAATGGATAGACGGGGCTTTCCAATGATGAGGAGAAGGCTTAGGTTTCCCAAAATAACGCAAGGAATAGTGAGCACTGGAGAGAATCCACACAGAGCCAGACCGCCTGGAAGCACCTGACCAGCGAGAACAGGTGATTTCAAGAGCGCTGAAGAGATGGTCACAAAAATGTGCTCATAGCAGAAAGAGTAAGGAGTGTGAGAAGTGCTGCACTTGGGGACTTCATGCAGGCCACACGGGAGCCAGTGCATTTGTGATCGGCAGTGTTGATGGCAGAATGAAAGAGGAGCCCGAGAACTTGTTCTTCGTGTGACCTGCTACAAAGCAGAACACGGTGTGAGAGGAATGGAATCTGCATCCAACTAGTGGCCTCAGCTAAACCTTCCTTTTCCTCTGTTCTCCCCTCACTCCGCCGTCCTTCCTGAATGGGTCACACACCCTCCCACGTGCTCATACAGCGACTGGGTGAACGTCTACACTTGCTCTGCTTTACCTAGTCGTATGCTGGCAAACGATTAGCAACCCACTCTTGTTGGGGAAAATGCGGAGATGCGCCTACGCGCACAATTGTAGTACAGTCTCTACTGATGCAAAGGGATGTGTAGTGCAGTTTACGAAAAGAATAAAATACGCAAGGCTCTTTGTTGTACATACGACACAGCCAACTTATCCTCCCGGAACACTTAGGCTGATGATTGCTGAACTCTTGCCCATTCCACCAAACTATGATTGCAACTGAACCGTGCTTTCGCAAAATTAGACTCTGAATAAACGCTTGATTGCTTCCCAATTCAGAAGTTGCTCACGGCATTGACAAACTCATATAGTTCTGACATAAATATTACTCGATATTTCCATTGATCTCAATGAGAAGGACAAAAGGGGGGAAAAGTGAAGATGTACTGACAACTTCACTCATTCATCGATGACATGGGGACTTATTGGCCAGATAGTTTTCAAACACGTGAAGGATAGCTCCTCACGTTTTTGTGCTATTGGTAACGTAACGGCTGAAGACATGACACACATTTAAATTTAATCTGCGTTATTGCCACCATCTCTATCACTTTCTTAAGTCTAGGTAACCAGCAAAACAATACATAAATCCAAGCCAGGGGAAGCGAGATGGGCGAGAAGTATTTGCCAGCTTCTGTGGTATAAATACTTCTGTCGCAACCAATTTCAGGCTCCAATGTAATGTCACTGACACAGAGATCAGAAGGCATGCGCGGCAGCACACCCCTGCATGAGCTCTATATGCAGGCAGGGCTAACAGACAGAAAGAACCTCTAGAGTGTAAGGAAGAGTAAAATAATTAGGAAGTGATGAGCGTGTATTAGCTTTGTTTTTAATATAGGTTATTTAATAGTAAGTTTATATAATCTAATGTTTGGCAATGCCTGTGTTTAGCAACGAGGTGGCAAGGCTTCCAGAATTAGCAACTGGCTCTCTTGAGCCAGTGTGAGCCCAGCCACTCCAGCGCACGGGTGGATAATTCTTCCTTGATCATATATCCCCTTTCTTACTAATTGTCACAAGCATCACGCTACGTAATGGCTGTTTACTTGTTTGTGTTCTCCCGAATATCAGAGAATTGGGGACGAGACCTTCCTTCTCTTTGTCACAGCTCCCTGCTGTGCCTGGAATGTCATGGAAGCTCAGGAGATGTTCAGTGGACACGTGATGAGTACATGAAAGGTCTCATAGTCTTTGCTTGTGACTTTCATTCATCCTCCACTGGGCTTAACAAAGGCCACTCTTGTGGCCTTCCCTTTAGAGGAAGTTCATACAGGTAGCAGTTAGCCACTTTCCATACATTGCTAACCTCTGGAGCTAACCTCAGAATGTCATATTAAAACAGAAAGGAACACTGAACAATGTAAGCCAGGGAAGTTTCTCACACTTGTTATTCTTTGGACCCACCCACTCTTAGTAAATCGTTATAGAATATGCTATAGTGGTCTGCCCAACACCCCTCCGCCCCCACACCACCCCCCCCCACCCCCGGCCCCAGTCCACCCAGGACTAAACCTTGGCGGTCAAAGGTTCTCAGCAGAGTTTCTCTCTAGAAACTGTCCTTTCCTGAAGAAAGCTACCTGGCCCAAGATCACTCCTCTCCCCCTGTGCCAGCCTATAAGAAATGACTGGTGACTTCAGGGTCACGTGGACCTGCTCTCTTGCTTTGATCTGGGACATCTTTACGGGGCCATCCCTGCTCCAGTGCTCTCTGGGGCACCCGCTGAGACTTCTCGTGCGATGGCAGTGTGACCTTCAACTCTTACCTCTGCCCAGTTCTGCTTCCTTCACTCCTCAACCAACTTATAAACACAAAACTCCACCTCAGCGTCTGTTCCTTGGAGATCCCATGGTTGTGCAGCCCTCAATATTGTCTAATGCTCATCAGTGCACACATTTTAATAAAATCTCATGCCAAAAGATGCACATTGTGAAAAATATTGAAATAAAAACCTGGAGCATAACATTAATGAACAGAACAGATCATCCATCGGACTAATATTTGCATTGCCTTAATAGAACCGTCTCAGTTCTAAAACCGTGATTTCACATGTATCTTTATCGAAATAAAACTATACGCTCACTTAAATATTCCATTTTCTCATGACTACTGACTCTGTTTTCCAATACAGAAGTCTTTCCGTGTAAAAGTTATTTCAAGGCTTGCATGAAAGAGAACATTCTAATCCAAATAACAGAGTATTTAATCATTTGCATTATCAATGCAGGATCAGGAAGTCGGAGGTAAGCTGAAAGCAGGCATACAATAAGAACTTGCTTCGCTAATAAGAACAATCATTAAAAGGTGAAAATGACCTTAATTTCTAAAAAGGAAGGGTATTAGCTAACTCCTGAATTACGCATAGGGACCTCCACGCACAGAAAATATGGCCTAACAGTCACCTCTCTCAGGTGAAAAGCATGTCGTGTGGCATGGGTCCTTCATTTAAACAAAAGACAAAGCTAAAACGCATCCTCCTGAAATTCCACCCCAATTAGCCATATCTGAATACTAAAAGACCACATGCTGTAAAGCAATTAAACGTGTTATGTTTACACAGGCACTTAATACATAAGAAGAGCAGAGGACAGGGGACCTGCAACCTAGTTATTTTTTGTCATGACCCCATGGACATTTCAACAGTTTTGCACTCTCGAGGCACTAACTGACAATAATTCAACATTTAGATAAGAGTCATTTATTCAATTAATATCCACCCCTCTCAAAAATGGTTAAAAGAAATGCGCTGAAATTTTTACAGATAGGAGAACTTGCATCAAGGCCAAATGTAAAATGTTAATATCCCGAGGTAAATTTAAGATACTCTGAGGGATTTAAGATAACGTTTCTGATTTTTTTTTTTTTTTTTGTCACCCTTGGCACGAATTACTAAAATACGCTCTTTCAAATTGCCTTTGACAGCTTTCACCTATGGCTTTCGCACTTATCTGAATGACTTTTTGTTTTCACTCCACAAAAACAATTTTATTAGCCCAGTAAGCGAAGTCCCCGTCCCTTTCCACCCCCAGCCCCCTCGAAAGGATAGGGTTGAGTAAAGGAGAAAGAAACCTGCGGTGGAAATGCGTCCTAACCCTCACGAGGTTAGACTGAAGGCAGGGACAGGGGCTGTGCAGATAGGTGGCCAGAGGTGGGGGGAGGGGGGTATCAGACCAGGATGGCCGCAGAAGAGGGAGAGGAGGATGGGGAGGGCAATGGATCTATTGAAGACCCAGGAAAAACAAAGGGGGCTGGGGCTATGGAGCCAAAGGATGTGGGAAGCGTGAGGCTGGAGCCCAAAAGCGGGGTCCGTTCTGTGGCGGGCCGGTCCCTTGGCTCCCCTTCCTCATCACCTGCTTGCCCCGGAGTTTCTCCCTCCTGTTCCCCGTCTCCAGGGCCGCTATGAACAGGCTGCTTGCAGACGGGGCAGGTCTTCCGGGTCTGGGTGAGCCAGGGGTCCACACAGCGGCTGTGATAAGCATGGGCACAGGGAAGGACCCTCAGCTTGTCTCCGTCCTCATACTCGTCCAGGCAGATGGCACAGACCTCATACCGGTCTCCCCTCTGATAGTCGTGTGTAGGAACCCGCTTCAGTTGCTCTTTGGTCAGTCGATTCCGCTGGAGACGTTTCTGGTGCTGGATGAAACGAACTATCAGCCCTGCTGCCACGGCCAAAATCAGCAGTCCCACCACCCCCGTGAAAGGGATGAGGCAATAGCCCAGGAGGAAGTTATTGTCTGGGACCAGGAGCACTTGCACTCCCTTCTCATAGACGTCCAGAGCACGCAGGTACCTGGAGCTCCTTTCCCCAACGAACACAGACGGGATCCAGATCTGCTGCTGGACCTCCTCGCTGCTCCACACCATAGTCAGCAGTTCATTGGAATTTACATTGTGTACCACGGCGGCCCCATACCCAGCCTTCTGAACGTTCAGGACCTTGAGGTCGAAGTTGCAGTCGTATCTTCGGAGAAGTGCAACGAAGACCGATCCGTTGGCCGCGACCGGGGGTGGCGGGGCAATGGGCACGCAGGCGTTGGCGGGCTGGGCCTCCACAAGTAACCCGTGAAGTCCCTCGTGGCTCAAGGCAGCCCCAAAGAGAGCCGGCAGGTCTGCAAAGTCCGTGCTGTTATTGCGGCCTGAAGTGGCTCGAACGAGCCCCCGGATGGGGGCCGCTCCCCACAGCACGGTGGCTCCCAGCATGGGAAGCAGGAAGGCCGCGGGGTGCATGGCGGCGGGAGGCGAGACTAGAGGAGACCTAGTCCGGTAGCAGGTGCAGAAGAGGGGCTCTGTGTCCTCTCTCTGCCCTTCCTTCAGCGTCCCCGGAGTCCAAACATGCCCGGGTCCCACCTTCCCAGCTACACGGGGGCGTGAGGCAGGAGCCTCACCTTGGGGAGCGAGATACTCATCCAGTTCGGCGAAACTAGGACACTAAAAGCATTCTTTTCTACTCTAAGGATAAAACAAGGAAAGGGGGCAAAGGCGAGCACAGGCTACAGGAAAACTTCCAGAAGAGGAGGAGAGCTCAAGGAAGTGGAACTTCCAGCCAAGTAGGCGTCTTCCTATTTCCGGGAAAATGGTCTCTTTTAAAGAAAAGTCAGGCCCCTTCCGGCGTGGGGGCCGGCTCTCCAAATGAAGGACTTCCGGTGCTCGGCTCCTCCCTCTGGCTGCTGCAGCTGTGGTTACTTCAGGTCTCGCGAGAGTGCTCGCCGCGTTTCCATCCCACCCGCTGAAGGCTGGGTGTGCCTCTCGTGAGACCTTTTAACACTGGCTTGTCTGGCGCCCCCAGTCTCACTTTGAGGCAGGCCAAAGCAAAAAATGCGTAGCAGACTGTTACTTTCAACGTCGATTTTAAGATCGATGAATCCAATTTGAGAATGCACGTCAGTATCTACGAGTGTCAGGCCTACGTGGTAAACAAGTGGTGAAATCTGAGACGATTCACAAATAAATGCCACCGTATGATGCAAATAACCAAGAATCGTCTATGTGTAAAAGAACTTAACAGTTTAAGAATTTTATCCCAGTAACTCAACACAGTCTTTGAAACTGGTAAGTTTCTACTTCCATTTCAGAGACAGTATAGATGTGTCCCTAAAATCTCCATAAAATCTTACTTCTTCTGAGGACCAGTGTAGGCTAGAGGTTAACCTGCTGGGTGTTTGGATGATAAATGTTTCTAAACTGTTATAGAGGCCTGGAGAATATGTTATGGAACTGGATCCCTAAAACCAACGAAATAAATCGATTATAAGATTGTGGGAAACCAAGACAGATTCTTTCTTGTGAGCCCATTTACAAATATCCATTGGTTCTCAGACTTTACATTTCCATACAGCTGCCCTTTCTGTCTTTAAGTGCTATCCCCAGAAGTCAAAACTTAGATTAGAAAAGGAAATTATAGGCCACTTTAAATAAAGATGTGCCTGATTGGCCGAGTCAGAAATGGAAAGGTTTTATTCTGAGTACACTGCCCAAGTCGTCCCTCCAGACTTGGGTGGCCACCTTCTCACATGACAGGATTATCCTGCCATATTTGTACATTGGTTCCATTGGCCAAAATCTTCTTTCGGACTTGTTTCATCTTTATTTTCTGTGTCTTCTGTCTTCTGTGTCTTATTTTCCCTGTGTCTTCCAATGTGGGAGTATAATGGGTTATTACAGGCCATTCATCCTGCTTCGACTTAATCTCTCTCGGGTGAAGCACAAAACAATAAGCTCTAAGTACATCTACATCTGAAGACGGATGCTATACCATTCCTTCAGAATGTTTAAAATGGGGCAGAGGAGAGGACACAGCAGCCCCAAACTGGTCCTATTGGCATTAGCTACTCACTGACCTTAGCCTAAAAAGATGGAAAGTACTGAGAAGTTTTCTCCAGAGTGAGTTAGCAGTGAGCTGTGCTGATCCACAGACACCCACGGGGAAGCAGACGTGATGTTTCCCCTTAACCTCAAGCCAAAGAAAAGTGACTTGAGAAATTCAAGGCCTAGAGGAAAGGAGAGGGCAGTGCATTGGGTCAAGCTGCGTTTCCACACCCAGAGAAGTTTCTCAAAATCCAAACATGGATCTTGCCATGGGAAACCTTTAAAAAGAAATTGCCTGGAGGGTTCTGTCCGAAAGGGCAGAGGGACAGCACGACAGGATGGACACTAGAAGCGACCTAAAGGCCAGAAGAGCTGTCACAGATGGCCAGCCCAGGAAAGGTACCGGCCTCATCAGGTGAGCAGCAGAGAGAAGATTCAGGAGAAAAATATTGCCGAGAAATACACCAAAACACTCACCGGGTAAGAGGAAAGGGGTCAGTTTGGGATAATTTGCCGAGCCATACCAGAAGGTTACCACACTGGCCACTTGTGATTACTCCCCCTGAGGCCAATCCTAGAGAAGTCAAGAGCAGAACCTAACTGGAGCAGGAGGGAAGCAAAGACAAGAGAAGCCAGGAGGACCCGCCCCCAAATACCCGGAAATTCAAGTCTGAATTAGAACCGAGCTGGGGGAGGAGAGTCTATGTAATGAGTCTGGGATTTTATACTACATCAGAATACACTAGAAGGATGCAACTGTCATTCTGGACTGAATACTTAAAGTGATCCAAGGCCCGGATGCGTTCAGGTTTTTCTAGTTCTGGAGTTTATCAATTTGGAAACCTTCTCCAATAAAAACAAAACAAAACAAAATTGTGGTTTCAAAATCAGAAACAGAGCCTTAGAGAGGCCTATGCAAGCAGAGGGCCATGAAACAGTCTCCCAGCTCAGGGGAGCAAGAATCGTCTCTATAGTCTCTAGTACAAGGATTTTGTCCCAGAAATAAAGTTGCTGTGGAGGAAATCTTTTTACCATAAAATTTGCGTTAGATATATATTTTATACACACACATATTTTATAGGTAATATACATTATCTCTAGAGATGTACTTAATTATATACACACAAATATGTAATTTGAAAATAACTATCAAGTTAAGTTAAATACAAATTCATTAGCTTAACCTATTAAGATTTCTTCATTTTGTAGTTAGGTACTCCAGATAAAATCCTCACTGGTTGTCATAGATGACTGGTAATTATCTCAATCCAGAATGTTTAGTTTGTAATGGCTATCAAAACTATCTGCCTTTGATTGTTCACTATTCTTCCTATGCCTGGACATATTTTTAAGGAACTCTGTACGATCAGCAGCTTCCTAATCTATCTTTAACGTTCCCAAAAGAATCCAAAGCTACCCTCCCCCTCACTTAGTTTGTAACGGCCTCTGAGAAAACTTAAACAAAAGGAAATGTTTAATGTCGAACAATAAGGTCCCTTGATATGGGATCAGACTATCTGGGGTCCTGTATAAGCCTTCAAATCCATATTGTGTCCTTCCAGTGGGAGAAAACAGTCAGTCAATTCAGCCACAGAAAAAGAGTGAAGTCGTTGATGGGCATTGCATTATCTAAACAATTGGTGATTATATAGGTTTTTCTCGATTTTCAACTCGTTCTCCATACAGCAGATAGACACAAGATTATTTTACTGAAATAGAATCATTAATCACTCCTGCTTGCAAATATAAATGATATCTAAGAGCTAAAAAAAAAAAGATATTAAATGTGAAATATTCCAACATCCCAACTACCCTATGCTCCTATCCACGTCTCTTTGTAGGTACCCATGGCGTCTTCCCCATCCTTCCTCACTGGGTTCTTTTGGGTAAGATTCTTTATTTTCCAGCTTGTAAGGGATAATTTACATTTAGATTGTGGAGCCATTAGAGAGAAGGAGAAAAAGAAAAAGTAGAAGGAGCTGAAGCAGGGTCTAGGCTCCTGACCTTGTCATTCTAATGCTCCCAGTCGAGACCTACTCCACACCTGTGTGTTACATCCCCATCCTTTCGTGCCCCCTCAAGGTCATTGCTAGATCTGGCTCTAGCCATTGCCAATCTCTCTAGCCATTCTCCCTCTCTGTTCAGAGTCATCATTTTCCCCTATTTAATGGATCAGTCTGTTAGCCTATAAACATTCCTCCCAGGATTAAATATGAACAGATGAATAGATAATTGAAGGGGAGATAGATAAAATAAAAGCTCCCTTTTGACCTCGCTCTCCTTCCCAACTGTTGCTCCCCTTTCTCTTTCTTCCCTTTTAGCAAAACTCCTCCTTGAAAAGGGCCTTCTATAACTCGCTTTCTCCAAGTTTTCCCTTTCTGTTGAACATTCTTGAGTCATGATTTGTCTCCTTCATTCCACTGAAACTGCTCTTCTCTAGCTCGCTAATGATCGCCAAATCACTGAACCCAGCGATCATCTTTCAGTTTTCATCAGATTTGACCTATCAGAAGCATTAACCCATCTGATTATAGAAAATGCTGGTTTCAGAAAATGCTTTCTTCCCTGGGGCTCCGAACCGGTACTTTCACCTGCTTTCTCCCTATCTCTCTGGCTCGTCTTTCTTTTCTCTTTGATATTCCTTTTTTCACTCCATGTCTAAACGTTGCAATGCCCCAAGCTCAGTCTTGGTACTTCTTCCCTATGCTATCTGTATTCACTCCCTTAGGGATTTCACACAGTTCCATGGCATGAAATACCACCTCTGTTCTCCCAACTGCTATCTCCTGCTCAGACGCCTTTTCAAAATCCAGACCCAAACCCATGCTGCCTACCTGACCTGTCCATCTGAGTATATAATCGGAATCTCAGACTGAATATATCCCAGGCTGAATTCTTGGTATTTGTCCCTAAACCAACTCATCCTTAATCTGTGCTATCATAAATAATAATGACTCCATTCTCCCTCTCTCTCTCTCTCTCTCTCCTCTCTCAACTCCCAAACTGTCTACCAAAATAATCCCATTGGTGCTACCTTCCAAATATATTCTTGCTATTTCATATTACCCCCTTATCATCACCCCGGTCCAAAACACCATTGTTTCCTAAACTACTGTAAAAGTCTCTAGTGTTTCCTTTCTCAGTTCAGAGTCTGTTAAAACATAATGATAGTGTCACCCCTTTACTCAGAAATGGCTTCCATTTCATGCAGAAAAAAAAACAGAAAATCTGTCTATTACATGTAAAGTCACGCGCATTCTCTGATCCATTTTCTTACTAACCTTCCCTTCTACTCTCTCCGTCAGTCACAAAGGCCTCCTTCCCCATCCTTGGACGTGCCAGAATTACTCTGCACACAGATTTTTTTTGTACTTGATCTTTCCTCAAACTGGAATGCCTTCTTCTCGTATATTTTCATGGCTTGATTTTTTTTTTTTCTCTACAGTTTCTATTCAAAATCCGCTTCTCAGCAAGAACTCCACTGGCCACCACTCCCTCCAACAGACATTGTAGACTCACTGACCCTGTTGCTGGTTCTTATTATTTATCCCTCTCTCTCATGTATAACTATATAACTGTATTATAGATTTTGCTTGCATGTCTTTGTTATTGCCTCATTGTCCCATTAGAACGAATAGTGCAGGATCATGAGAACAGGACTGCTTTTCTGTTTTATCCACCAATATAGCTTTATCATTCATCAAGTTGCTTAAAAGGTTGTGTATGCTCAACAAATATCTGATGTGGGGCCCCTGGGTGGCTCAGTAGGTTAAGCGTCTGACTTCAGCTCAGGTCATGATCTCATGGTTTGTGAGTTTGAGCCCCGTGTGGGGCTCTGTGCTGACAGCTCGGAGCCTGGAGCCTGCTTCTCCCTCTCTCTGCTGCTCCCCGACTTGCTCGCTCTCTCTCTCTCCTGTCTCTCAAAAAAAGTGAATAAACATTTAAAAAATTAAAAAAAAAACAAATATCTTTTGTTATTTATTGGGTTGAGAGGAGATTTGAGTGGAGATTGGGATGGAAGTGGAGACTGATTTGGGGTTGGAGGTTGAGGGATACAGAGAAGCTACAGGATATGGGAGATATTGGTAGAGAAAAGAGTGAAGGAGAGGATTTTAAGATGTGCTACTGCAATTTACAAATTAATTCCCTCTAACATTTTAATATCAACTTGACCTCTTTTAAGTAATTTTTAGGACTGGACTGCATTTCTGTTCATGGGATCTATGCAGATAGCATGCCACTTAAGACCAGGCTTTTTAATGCAATAAAATCAAATTGCAAACGTTTACTTCTGTGTATATCATCAAAAGAAATATAAGTTTCCCCTTGTTGCAAAGCTCAATTCTTTTTGACCTCTGTGCAACCTTAACGAGGATTTCAGCTCCTTCACCAGTTTCTGGAAGAAATCCAACTGCACCCAGAATATGGTAAAACTGGGGTAGAATTGTTGAAGGTTTGTTTCAACAGGATCCCTAGGATTCCACTAAAAACAAATCTTCCTTGAACTGCCTCTTGTCTTCAGTGCTTGCTTTCCACCTGCAGAAATTTGCTGCCGCTCTCTCGTGGCCCCTGCACCACGGCATCCCCTCCGGCTTTCCCCCTCTTTTATTAGGGCAAGGAGCCCTCTTCGTCCCCCCAGACTTGGACTTGGATAGTGTCTGTGCAGCAAACTTGATCTTCCCCTGCAATGAATATCTTTAAGAGCTGCTAAAAATATATTTTCTTCATATTTGTACACTAAGAATGGAACAAAAAAGTCAGAAAAATTATTCACTGAAAAAAAAAACAAAAAACCAGGGGTGTCTGGGTGGCTCAGTGAATTCAAAGTCCGACTCAGTTTTGGTTCACATCATGATTGATCCCAGGGTCGTGGGATCAAGCCCTGCGTTAGGGTTCTCTCTATCTCTCTCTCTCTCTCTCCCTCTGCCCTTCTCCCAGCTCTCAGTCTCTCTCTCTCTCTCCCCACCCCCTCTCTTTCTAAAAATAATAATAGTAATAAGTTTTTAAAGAGAGAGAGACATCAACTTCTTCTAAAGTCAACAATGATCTTAACTGTTTGTGAGCTACATTGGCAAAGTATATAAATTTCAGAAGCCATCACAAAAACACTTAAACTAACTTTTTTTTTTTTTTTTACTCTGATTAAATTGGATTTAGAAGCTTGGCACTGAAACCCCCAAAGTTTGGAACTTATAGGAATGTATTAGGTTGCTCGGGATTTTTGTAACTAATGTAAAATTCATTAAAATGGCATTATTCACAGGATGAGAATGCACTGAAGGATTAAATTAAAACATAGGTTTATTTTTAGGAACAGCCCATCATAGGAAAAAACACATGTTGTTCCTCAGCCTAAAACTTAATTTAATGTGCAGAAACTAAGTAAATGTCATTTATTGTTATGAGGAACCACCCCTGGGAATATGCAATGTTTATTTACTTAAAAATTTATTTTCCAGGGGCGCCTGGGTGGCGCAGTCGGTTAAGCGTCCGACTTCAGCCAGGTCACGATCTCGCGGTCCGTGAGTTCGAGCCCCGCGTCAGGCTCTGGGCTGATGGCTCGGAGCCTGGAGCCTGTTTCCGATTCTGTGTCTCCCTCTCTCTCTGACCCTCCCCCGTTCATGCTCTGTCTCTCTCTGTCCCAAAAATAAATAAAAAACGTTGAAGAAAAAAAAAAAAAATGTATTTTCCTTACATTCATGAAAGCTACAAACCTGAAATTGTAGTATCGAGGTAGAAGCAAAATTAGCTAATGTTTGCTAATAATAACCAAACTAACAGGTTGCAGCTCACAGTAATTGTTTTTCAGCAAAGAAAGAAATGGAAATATAGAACCTTACAGATGATTTCTTAATTAAATGGTATGATATTATTTGCTCTATATTAATCGTATTCCCAACTCAGTCACCCCACTTTAAAACTACAAACAAATCCTTCTAATTCTTTCTTTGACTCAGGAGTTGTCAGTCTGGGACCTCAGAATCATTTGGTCTGCTCTGTGGTCTTTTATGGTATATTTCATGTATGGTTTCTAAAATAATAGTAATTTAGGGCGCCTGGGTGGCTCAGTCAGTTACGCGTCCGACTTCAGCTCAGGTCATGATCTCGCGGTCCGTGAGTTCGAGCCCCGCGTCGGGCTCTGTGCTGACAGCTCAGAGCCTGGAGGCTGCTTCGGATTCTGTGACTCCCTCTCTCTCTGACCCTCCCCTGCTCATGCTCTGCCTCTCTCTGTCTCAAAAATAAATTAAAAAAAAAAACATTAAAATAATAGTAGTTTATTGTCCATAACTTAGAGACAGTATAGTTGATACCCTTAAGGTTCTTAAATCTTAAAGTAACCTAGAGAAAAAAAAAAAAATGAAGACACGTTTGACAAAATTCACGTATTCGGGCCACATGTCAAAAACTTCCATGAAGGAACCATACAGGATTCAAAGCCCATAAGCTAAAATGTGTCCCCCTGCCCTCCCTTTGCCAAATCTCAGCCTAGAACAAGAACACTTATGTCATGAGTATGACTTTTAATTTGAATTTAAGAGCCCCCAATTCGATAAAATGGATAACAAATATGAGCAGAAATGGTTTATCAGGAAGTAACAAGGTTGATCCCCAAATGAGTGACGGTCTGCAAAGTGGAGCCTCCACGTCCATGAAAGCCCTGAGCCGAAATGAACCCGGTTGACCCAAAAAAAAAAGCTTAACTCATGAATATAACGTAAGTATCGAAACTAGTACAAGGAAGTCTCACTTGGCAACCCTGAACGCGACAGAAAATCTGTTAACCACAAATTTGTCACTCAGAAACCCAGATGTCCGTTAGTGGTAATAAGATGGTTGTGTCTGTACATTTGCACCTTCACATAGCGAGTGGCTGGGTGACAGACAGACGTGCTACTGAACCATGTGGCCTTCCTCCGACTTTTGCCCATTTTCATACTTCCTTCAACTCTCCCAGCAGTGCGATTTCGCTGCCCTTCCTCAACCTTGCCTAAGTAGACCGACCGGGGTCTCCTCCACTTTATATGGAGATCTGACCAGCAGAAGCATCAGAGAAATCACTCACAGGTGTACTAAGAGAACATTTTAGTGTTTGGGGAGGAATATCGGAACTACGGGGACACAGAAAGCCCTAAGTGTGCGGTAAACAGGTACTTACAGCGGTGACACTGGCAGGAACCTAAACAGCTTAAGCAAAACCAGAAATCTATCGGTTCGTGGAATTGAATGAAACACCAGATGAACAGATCAACAACAAATACGTGAAATAAGAACATGGGAGTGCGGGTGGTAATTCCACAGGCTTCTTCAGCGCGGGGTGATCCCTGCTCCTGATTTCTGCCTCTCCTTTGTCCTTCCCTGCAGGCTGACTGCCTTCACACCGCACGAGACACGGCCCCCGACAGCTCCTGAGTTCGGCTTCTTTCTGCTCAGTCCCCAGTACAGGTTTAAGGCACAGACCTCCAATGCCAACTCTGAATAATAGCGATTGCTTGTACCCACTTTGGCTGGGATGACCCCGAGATTTTCCTGCCATCTCATTAAAGACTTCTGGGGCACGTGCGACCTATATTTTACATCATTACCCTTATTTGATTCTTGTGCTAGTTAATATAAAGACAAGATCTATTCTTATATATTGGATTTTACTCATGTTTTATGCCCTTTGGCATAAACCAAATGGAATCAAATGTTTGATTATAAGTTGAATGTTTCAAATCTTGTTAACGTCACATAGAGATAAATAATATCATATTATTTGTTTTTCTATAATATTGTATTTTCTATTTTTATGTAATAATATAATACGGATTTACTTTTTTTTTAGTGTTTATTATTGAAAGAGAGAGAGCAGGGGAGGGACAGAGATTTGAAGCAGGCTCTGTTCTGGCCGCAGAGAGCCTGATGTGGGGCTCCAACTCACCAACCATGGGATCATGACCTGGACCAAAGTCAGAGGCTTAACCAACCAAGCCACCCAGGGGCCTAATATGGATTTACTTTTTAACTGAAAAGCTTATTTAGAGAATGTGAGATTTCAGCATCCCTTAATGTTTCTTTTTTCTCTCATTGCCAATAAAGAAGTCATTAAAAGTAAAGAGAAGATCATTTTTTTCAGTTTATATGTTCAATAGTAAAATAGACTTTGTACTGTACCCAAGATCTGGTTTCCTTTTTTTTGTTGATGAGTCTCAAGTGAAATTTAAGTCAATGGGACCTTTGGAGATTGGGGTTGAAGTTAATGTTGACTTGGTGTTGGTGTTGACTTGGTTGTATTCTGGAACTTCTGTATTCTAACGAAGCTATGCTGGTAATCATAATCACGAGAAGAATTATATTCATGTGATTTAAGTCAACAAATACACTCTTCAAGCTTACTCTTCAAGGCCTCCCCACCTCGAATTTCCTACTCACTTCTTGGTGATCTAACTTTGCAGAAAACCATCAAGGAGCCTATCAATCATTACATGTCCACATCTAGAATTTTCATTTCTAGGGAAAAATAATGCAGATTTCTGACTACTCTTAAGGGAATCACTTTATTAGTTTCTCTACTAATTTTTCTTAAATAAAAAATTACAAGAGGGAGGAAAGAAAACGGACTAAAATATCCAAGCTTTGTTTGGTATTAAGCTTCTGAAAGATTCATTCATGTTGTATATGTTTATAGGAGTTTAATTCAATCAAGGTCATAGATATCTCAATAAATTGTGCTTTGAGAGTTGAATAGTCTCAAATCATATGAGAAACTGATTACCTACCAGACTCCCAAAGGGTCAAAGAGCACACGTGGAGACCACAAACGGAGCGGGCATCTTCTCATTGCTTCTCACCTCAGACAGGAGGATGGTTTTACTGCTACAGAAAAAGAAACCTACTGGCCAAACACAGATAGATTCAAGAACATGCATCTTTTTATAATGCACACATGTGTTTTCTTTTCCAGTTCTATCTACCTCCCTCCTACCTGAATGCAACTCCATCATTCTTACGGGAACATAGACACATTTCATGGGAAATGATGGAAATAAATCAACAATTTTTTTAAATCAACAATTTTTCAAAGGACATCAAAAATGGTACCTCTCGGTGGTTTCTTTTGTTTTTGTTTTTCTTGTTTTTAAGTTTTAGCTGTACTAAGGTATGACTGACAAAAGTGTAAAATACTTAAAGTATACATCATGGTGATTCAACATTTATATATATGCCATATATATATAATATATAATAATATATTATAATATTATAATATTATAATATATACAATAATACAATATATAATACAATACAATAATATAATATATTACTATATATTATATACAATATATGATGTATATATAATATACAATGTATATGTATATGTAATGTATGTAATGTGTAATATGTAATGTATAATGTATATACAATATATAATGTACACTGTATATATTATATATAATATATAATATAATACAATACAATACAATTTTTTATATATATATATATATATATATATATATATATATGGTAAAAAGATTCTTCCATCCAGTTAACACATCTGTTACGTCGTGTTCCATTTTTTTTCTGGAAATACTAATGGGTAAGAGCTCTGGCCAATCAACCTTACTTGGCTGGTACTCTCCACTTGCTCTGAGTCAAGTCAAAAGAACGCATGTGTTAGGCATCTTTTGGGTAGAAATAGCAAAGAGATCCCCACTTTTAGGAGAATCTGTCAGCTGAAAACAAAACCTTCATAGGTGCCCAAAGATCATCGTATGGATTTTCTCTCTAGTGGAATACATTTCAACATTCTTCTGAAAGACAAAAAGGATTTTCCAGATTTGTTATTAAATTGTTTTTATAATTTTATCTTTTTAGTGTTTATTTAGTTTGAGAGAGAGAGAGAAAGCAAGCAGGGGAGGGGCAGAGAGAGAGGGAGAGAATCCCAAGCAGGCTTCTCGATGTCAGCCCAGAGCCCTCGTGGGACTTGATCTCATGAACTGTGAGATCATGACCTGAGCCAAAATCAAGTGTCCGATCCTTAACCGACTGAGCCACCCAGGCGCCCTGTCATAAAATTCGGTTTTAATGAAACATTATTCTGAAAGATCAAAGTTTTGCCCAAGACGTTATTACAAAATCAACTCGTGAAAATGTTATGGCAACAGCAATGCCAATGAATGTACCACGATGACTCGGGAAAAGATACAATCAATTCCTATTTTCAATGCCTGTTTTGAAATGCAAATTTTGTTCTGCTGCAATTAACGTGTTGGGGTAAAATTTGAGCACAGCAAGAATCTTGAATTTCATCTTGTGGTTTGCTTGTGGTTTCATCTGCAAGAAGCCCTAGGTGAACGTGGCAAATACAACTAAGCTAAACTGAGCTGAGTAGAAATACAGCAGACTCATCAACAAGAGCATTTATCAGCTACCTCAGTCCACTCACACGTTAGGAGTCACGCCCGTCCACATGGGATGTCAACCTTCCCGTGACTCCAGAGTCACTGCTCTCCCACCACGTCATGACACGCAAGCTGTAGCAAGCCCACAAGCAAACTTCAGATTAAAGAGCCATATTTATTGTCTTTATGTATTGTATATGCATTTCTGTATTTCTTAATCCTTTAGGATATACAAGAGTATGCTACCTGCTTGATTCAGTTGCCATCCTTTTACGTGTCAATGACAAAGGTTTTGAGTGTTAAACACCTAAGCCTGCTTTTGCCCACACACTCTTTTAGTTTACGTGATTCTGCATACCAGGGTGACTTTTAAGAACATGAATGCCATGTTACAGCAGAACTGACTGTACTTGGGGGCACCTGGGTGGCTCGGTCGGTTAAGCATCTGACTCTTGGTTTTGGCTCAGGTCATGATCTCGTGATTTCTTGGGTTCCAGCCCCATGTTGGGCTCTGTGCTGACAGTGCGCAGCCTGCTTGGGATTCTTTCTCCCTCTCTCTGCCCCTCTTCCACTCATACTGTCTCTGTCTCTCCAAATAAATTAACTTAAAAAAAAAAAAAAAGAACTGGTTGTACCTGTACTTTTCATAAGGAAGGAAAGTTTAACAAGATAAAAAAAATCGAACGACCCAACAACATGCTATAGACCACTCACTTATCTAAGAGATCTTGTTCTATGATGATCATATGAAAATTAGATCCATAGCTTGAGCCCAGACACATGTTACAGCAAGACTCAAATGTAGCCCTAAATGTCACTGTGTTTTTCACGATCGAGGTAAGTCTTGTGCTTTCCCGAAGAACCTCCTTGAGAAAGAATTTGTACTACAAACATCAGGATAGGAGCAGAAGGGTGGATTGGTGAAAACAAAGGCTTAAAATCAATTTAAGGCCACTAAAATGAAATGAAATGGCTTGATTCACATTTGATCACTGGCCAAAACAGAGCCATTTGCAAATAGCCCATTCTCATATATTTGCAGAATTCAGTGCCCCAAATCACATTGTATGCAACACAGCACTGTTAAAGGACTTAGGTATTGGAACTGCTTCTATCACTGTAATGTTTTGGGAAGTGGGGGCAGTTTGTTTTTGTTTTGTATTCTTTGCTTCTTTATCTTGGGTACAAGAGAAAAAAAAAACCTGGCAAACTAAACAACTAGTCTATTTCTTGTCTTGCTGAGAACTTAGTGTTTTGGTTTGAATTTACAAGGCAATGGTTTACTATTACGGTAGGACAAAATTTGGGTTTGTGAACAAAATCTATCTGAAGCCAGTGATACAGCCACTCTAAAAGCTAATTATGTTTTTATCTTTGTTTGAGTGGGGCGGTGTAGTGCTTTTCAAAATACATTAAATTTTGTTCTAACTGTCAGAATATGGCAGAAAAAAAGAAAAATGCCAACATGCCTATCAGTTGAGATTGTCGTTAAACCTTTAGAAGAAAAATGTTTCCATCTTCCAATTTGCTCCCTTCCTATTAGAAAGAAGGGTGGACTAGACAACGAGAAGTAAAGGGAAAGTTTCATCTTCTCTGCCGGTTCCATCGACTAGGATAAGACTGGGTTTTCCGGAAAGAATTATCAGAATCCATTATATGTGTCTGCTCTTTTCTCCAAGCCTTAGGCATCCAGGTCTTTAGTTTGTATTAGGTCTCACTCACACTGTCTTGTTCTGAGCAGAGCAGACCTATCACCCATTTGCCTTTGCATTTGCCCCGGACTGTGGATTGAGTTACAATGTGTATTGAAGCAAACTCCTTGTACCAATAGGCCACCAGTATACGACACCCATCCCAGTTGGATCAACACCAGCGATCTCCTCCCTAAGTCCTCCCCCTCCAGACTCAGTCTGGGTTTTCCTGTGACTAGAAACCTGTCTTGATTTCCAACGTCTTTCTTGAAGACCTTGTCATTCAATAGACCAAAGTACCCGGTCATGCCACCACAGCCGCCACCACCACCAATGACTAGGATCTGTCTCCTTGTTTTCCACAAGCAAAAATTAAGTAATCGTGAATGAAGCAGGAAAAGAAGAAAATACGACTATTTCCAAGAAGTCATCACATTTTGCAGGATCACATTAAAGGCCTAAACCTCGGAGATCTGATGACGAACTGATAGAGTTCATTCAGAAATCCAAAACAATATGATGCTCCAAAGTGGGCTCGGTAAGTTACAGAAGCTGTAAAGAAGAGACCGAAAGGTGTACATAAGCTACGCATCAAAGCATTTTGAACAGGCAACAAGCCTAGCCAGCAGACCCAGAATAATATAGTCCATTGTCAGGATCTTTCTTGTGTTGGTGAAAAACAACAGACTAATTTAGCCTCTCACCAGGAAACACTGCAATACATCAAACTAAAGCCCTGTGTTCTGATGCGAGTTTCCTGATCAGAATTTGACTTCCCTTACGGGCTGACCCATTGGGAGAGAAGGTACTGGTGCTGAGGTTTTGAGTACTCTGGTTTCTAGGACAGTTACAGCCTCCCTGGAAAATGTATAAATTTGCATTCTATGTCCATACGTCAGCCTCAGGGTCAATTAATATGAGCCTGAGCCTTAGAGATAGAAGATTGTCAACTGCCTGACAAAACCAAGCTTCCAAGTCTGTAGGCCTAGGCACCTTAATGACTCTCTAGGGTAATGCCTCCCTGGCAGGTATTAGCAAAAAAGAGTGCAGACATAAAGTTGTTTGAATGCGTGAGTTGTTTCTTATTGAGATTTCTAAATTCCAACCAGCTCATCCGTAGGATCCATATTGCCCTTGACTCACCTGACTTTGTACAGGAAGGGCCATTTGAATTTTCTGCTGTATAGACATCTAATTATTACCACTACCACCATCACCATGTTTGAGTTCTCAGTCACCCGTATCTTCTGAAATCAAATATAAATATATTTGTTGATATAACAGAAATGTATTCCTACTTGAGAATGTCCCCTGCAACAGGGTTGGTTCTCGCTTCTTCACCTGATCCCAACCCTCCTCTTTTGGTAAAATTCTACAAAGGATGCCCATACAGGAATAAATGGCATTTGTCTTCTTTTTGGGGGGGAGGGTGACATCAGCAGAAGAGGGGCAGAGGGCGAGAAAAAGGAAATCTTGAGCAGGATCCATGCCCAGCACGGAGCCCTGTGCGGGGCTCAATCCCACGACACTGAGATCGTGACCTGAGCCAAAATCAAGAGTTCGATGCGAAACCAACTGAGCCATCCAGGTGTCCCTAAATAGCATTAAGACAAAATTCTCAAAGATGTGTTGCCCACCTGCCTGTAGCCCTTTCTAGGTGGAAAAATATTGACTCTACTAATCATAATGTGTACCCCATTAGTGTCTGTAGAATAGTACCTATAGAACATTATAAACATGACAAATAACTTAAATGGGAAGGTCAAGTTCATTGAGCATGATAACTGTGGCAATGGAATACACTCTAAGTATATCAGACTCAAGTTCCTCCCAAGGGGCTGGTGATTATTCTCAGCCTGCTAGAGATAACAAAAATGTTCTGGAACAGCCTGGAAGTTTTCAGTGTATCCCTTATTACACTAGTCCTGTGACTATCTACCACTTGCTTCAGGAAGTTTATTAAAAAGTCTTAGACATACTAATATACCTGATTAAAAATTACTTTTTAGAAGGGAATATTTACCCACAAACTTTAATGGAAGGCTTTGCTTCTCTCTAACATGATCACTCAATGTTAGCTTTGGCTTTACCAACCTGTTTCTAAAACCCAAATAATTCCTGTTCCTTTATTTCATTCTCTTTCCTATTAAGGTTTTCTCACACCCAATCAAGTTTCCCCTTTGGGATCAGCATCCCTTTTACGGAACAGACACAGTACTGGGCTGTCTATAATGGTAAAAAGAAGTAAAAAGTTAAACCATGCCTTCAGTGACCTTCCAGTACACAGGGATATCAGGCAGAGTCATATAAAACAATTCTATCTCAAAAGAGGAAATAAGTCAGTGCCAGGAGATTAGTAATACATAAAATGTATCTGTAGTAGAAGAGATAGATTATTTTCAAGTAGAAAGGCACTTAAATTTTCTTGGAAAAGAAAAGTTTGATTTGCAACTCAAAGGATGTGTAGGTTTTAGATGAACAAAGATAAAGGCGAAGGAATAGTGGGGGCAAAGGGGAGGTTGAGTGGGGTGGCAGGGAAATGGGATATGTCAGACATGTACGAGATGCGGCAAAAATGACTGCCAGAATCCATTTGTTGGTAGCCCCGTCGTGAATTCTCTGATTTTGGCAACATACCAACTCTGACACAGACACAGATTCATGCATTGCCAAAAAAGACTCCATTCTTCCCAAATGCATTGCTGAGCAAGGTAAAGTTAGCTGGAGATTTTGTAGGGAAGATAGGGAGTGAGGCATAGTGGTTTCCGTGATATAATCATGACTAGACCTCTATTCAAATGGTTTCTTCTCTGGGAAATTTTACTGCCAGAGAAGCCAAGATTCTTTCTTCCTCAGACTGTACCCCTGGGGCTCTGCCTTATGGCACCTTTTTCTCTGTCTTTTCTTTGTTATGTAGAGGAACTTCCCTCTTTCTCTTGCTATCTGAGTGTCTTCCTAAGGATCACTTCTCCCTTTGGGGAGGACTCACCAAGACCTCATCTTCAAACACTGTGCCATTCTGCTTTCAGATGCTAAAAAAATGGATTTCCCCTGTGTATCCCCATTAAGTAGGAAGGGAAAGCATTTACTTAGTGGAAGCATGAAAAGGAAGAATGGAAAGTCAGATTTCGGCCAAAAGGTAGAGCGTTCTTGGAATTCAAACACTACTCGGGACCCTTCTGAAATGGATAAGCAGGGTCACGTGACAAAAAGAGTGTTTTGTGGAAATTAATTCATGGGCTGGGGCCAGCTTCATGGGTATGCTGCCTGTGCTATCAGCCTCACAGGTCCTGGGCCCAGAGAGCCCCACACATGCTCTAATGCCCTGTTCTTGCCAGGTTAAAATTCTTTATTATTTCTGAACTGGGGGCGCGGAGCCTTTTCATTTCACACTGGGTCCCTCAAACATGTAGCTTTTTCTGCCACAGATAGGCTGACAGCCAGCCTCTAGCAAAACACCTGGTGCCTATAGTTACATATTTGCTAAATGAAAGAACTATATTTTTTCAATACATTGTGCGCAGGAAATTGAAAAGGGAACAGAATGCAGAGGTGTTTTGCAGATGTCCCAGTAGAGGGTAATGTGTGCTGAGAGGAGGCCACATAGAACACAGGTCCAGGTAGAGACCTGAGTATCAGACCCAGGCTCGAAGGTAAATGTCTCACTATAATCCAGGTCGGCTTTCTGAGCTTTGATTTCTCACGGGTAGCTAGGATGACCTCCAGACTCGCTGGGGACTTTTCTCTTCTTCTTCTTCTTTTTTTTTTTAAGTTTATTTATTTATCGAGAGACAGAGAGAGAGAGAGAGGGAGAGGGAGAGAGAGCAAGTGGGGAGGGGCAGAGAGAGAGGGATACAGAGAGAATCCCAAGCAGGCTCCATGCTGTCAGCACAGAGCCTGACGTGGGACTCGATCCCATGAACCCACGAGATTATGACCTGAGCCAAAAACCAAGTCAATGCATTTGGGAAGCATGGCCGCTCCCAAAGCGGCCTTGAAGTTGGCGAAGTGTCCGCCTCTGCCTTGAGTCTTGATTCACGTCCAAAGTAATAAATATTAATATATATTCAGCAAAATTTTACCGTAGAGGAGATATTGAATTCGGTCTGTGGGGTTGGAGCCATACGCCTTATTAAAGCAACCGAAATACCAACGTTGGTACCTACTCCAAGTGAAGTTCTCTGCCCCTGTTAAATGCACGGTTGACAGCAGAAACCCAAATGCAAACATACGGTTCCTAGCCTGGCTATTGAATCAAATCCTGACACCCCCATGTTTGGTTCATCTCAAAATACACATTCACAACTGCTAATATATTGTCGATATCACCGGTCTACCCACTGTGCTCCATAACTGGTTTGGAAACTGGCAGTAAGTTTTACTACAAACATTTTAATCTGTCGCTATCATTATTTATTACAGTGAAAGTTATTAGCTTCATACAATCAGATCAAACCTCAAAAGTACAAGAACATCCAGAGTCTCTTAAGCCCCCAAATAGGAAGTGTCCCAAGTAGCCAATTATCATGTTTTCTGCGTGCCAGTGAAATGCCATTTCCAATAAAAAAAAAAAAAAATACCCAAACTCTGTTTATTCCAGATCACGAATCCAGTATTAAATATCAGCCCATCTGTGCATTATGTTATTGTTTGTATATTTCTAATGAGCGGCACTGCTTTACTTACCTATTTATGCCCGTGTCTGGTCATTCCGTTATTAACTTCATTTCCAAAATATTCTCTGTGTTGGTACCATTTCAAAATGTCCTAACTAATGCTACTTGCTTCTGCATCTTCCTCATTAAAATGAATAGAGACGTGAGGTTCAAGATCAGGACTAGAGAAGGCAATTTGGCAGATAATTTTCCCCAAATGGCAATTTCTTTTGCCTGTCAATGTAAAAGAGACCTTGCTCTTCCTCCCACATTATCCTTCCCCTTTTGCGGGCCACAGCGTCCTGTGCACTTATAAAGAAGTCATACATAACTTTGGTTTTCTTGGCAACATTACCTTCTGTGACCATTCCATTCTGAGGAATGAAACCTGGTTTGGTCGATCTCTCTCTCCTTTCAAGTAACTGGGAAAATATTTAGAAGCCAAGAATCGGTGAGTACGGCCACAAACATGATGAGTTTAGAAGGGCCAGGGGGCTTTCTAACCTCTGCTTCTGTCACTTTCCGGTCACTAATGATTGCAATCACTTTAAGAAAGGAACGCGCTTGTATTCAACAGGAAGGTGAAAGCTTACATTTTACTGCGCTGGAAAGGAACAGCGCCAGTGCCTCAACTCGCGGGAGAGAGATTACTACGCGCGCCCATATACGTATGGTGCCAGGTTCCATCACTCTAGCGGAAAACGAAACGCACCCATCACAAAGGAGCTAATTTAGAAAATTATGCACCCCCCCCAAACCTGGCTGGTTTTGGCAAAAGCCAGCCCTCAGAACGAATACACCGTTCGACTGGAACCCAGATAAATGGACCTGGTCTTATGGCATTCGCTACTGTGATACCCGTCCCCGAGGCCCCCTGGTCACCACAAGCTGCATCAGCGTCACTGTGCTCAGAACAACCTGCTGCATCATGGGAATCGCCAGGCTCGTCAAGCTCTCCATAGGCCGCAACTGAAAAGAATATTCTATATGCTCCATTCTGAATTCACATGCCCCAATGGACAACAATATGATTCAGTGTTCCATGCACCACTGCAAGTGTGAGGCCATTAAACAACAAAACCTTAGTGAAGCAGAAAACAGATGGCCTTTAATCTCAGCTCCCGGGGCCAATAGGATGTTTGATCTCCAGAGTGGGGGAGGCACCCCAGAGGACACAAAGCAATTGATGGGACTGGAAAGAGAAGAGCACGAGAACATCTAGTTTTAGTTTTATCTCAACCCTTGAAAATTCTGTTACCTTCAAAAATTCTTTTTGTAACGTACACAGTAATACATGCATTATATATACATATATATGTATATAATAACTATATATGTATATGTACATACATGTATGTGCAGGCTATAGATGTGCATGACGGTTAGGTTTGGGGCCCATGCCCACGGCATAAGAGTCCGAGGGCAAACGTCGACCCAAACCTCTTTTCCCATCAAAATTCAAGACGTTGGCAAACCCGCTCCCACCACAATATTTCAGGGCACTTAGGCACATTTGGGGGGAGGCATTCTGTGCCAATTGTTTTTTTGTTTGTTTGTTTTGTTTCTTGGTTTTTTTCCAGAGCAGTTCTCAGGGAGACTATGTCAGGTTAGAAAAGAACGACACTCCCAGCTTCGCACAGGATTTTGAACTGGCAAACAAGAACAAAAATGGAGCCGTGTGAAAGCAGTTAGTGGACGACTGTATCAAGAGGAAGGTACAACGGAAGAGGGAGGGAGAGCAAATTCAACCTCTGGGTCATTGTAACCAGAGAAAAAATATGTTGCTATCAAGCTGATATCAATAGTACCAGGAATCTACCAGATAAATGTGGGACACAGACACAGCCAAGGTGTATCAGCGGATGATTCAAACAAGCAAAACAACCACACACACACACACACACAGACCAGGTCAAAATCAGCACAAATATCCTAACCTAGACATCCTTTTCAGGGCCGCTCAACACTAACCTACGTACAGTGCTATCAGAATATCACGCCCTCGTTCCCCGCAGCACTCGTAGGGGGTCCACGTTGACGTTATTAGGCCCATCACCTGTGACTCGTTTTCCAGTAATATCTGTTCAGATAAAAAAAAAAAAAAATGTGGTCAGATTCAGAAGAAATTTCAAGTGCAATTAAAAGATATTTGAGCCTGTTGGCCCCCAGTCACGTTCTTAGACATGGGGCATTTCTTGGTGAATACTTTCTGACAGAGGTTCATCAACATGTGACAGAGTCACATCTTAGAGAGCAGCCATGAAGCTTGAAGAAATGTCATTTTAAAAATGTGTTTTGCTCTACTGTGTCATTCTGTACTCTGTGATGCGAGGCTGGTGTACGTATTATTGATTTTTGTCATAATTAGGCCACATGCAACCCTAGAGTTTTGTCATCTCACGTCATCATTGTTTTTTAGTTCAAATTCAAGTCAGTTAACATACAGTGTATTCTTGCTTTCGGGACACTTGAACATTTCTTCATGATCTAAACCAGGGGGTTGACAAACCAACCTGCAAGCCAATGCTGTTCTGCCACCGGTGTTCATATGGCCTGCAAAGGAAGAATGGTTTTTACATTTTTTAAAGTTTATTTATGAATTTTAAGAAAGAGAGAGAGAGCGAGAGAGTTCACGTGCGAGCAGGGGAGGGGCAGAGAGAGAAGGACGTGAGAATCCGAAGCAGGCTCTGCACGGTCCGCACGGAGCCCAACGCGGGGCTTGATCCCATGAATCGTGAGATCATGACCTGAGTCGAAATCAAGAGTCGGAGGTTTAACCGACTGAGCCACCCAGGTGCCCCAGTTTTTACATGTTTAAATGGCTTGGGGAAGAAAAAGCAAAAGAAAAGTATGTTATGATGTGTAAAAACTATATAAAATTAAAATTGGCCAGGGCCCATTAATAAAGTTTTATTCGACACAGTTGTGCTCTGTACTTTGCACAATATCTATGAATTCTTTCACATTACAACAGCTGAGCTGAATTCCTGTAATACAGACTGATGGCCCCCAAGCCTAAAATATTTACTCCTTGGCTTCTTATTGAAAAAGCCTGCTGACCCCCAGACTAAGTGGACTGAAATCTGAGATCATGATTTTTCACCTCTTATTTCAAGTCTGGCTGCACCGGCCTTTTTAAAGCCTATTTGAGTCTTTTAATAATTTTTCAAAGGAGATATATTCAGAATGGCTTTCCTGTGATCAGGCGGGAAAAGTAAGGTAGATTTATCTTATATATCTAGATCTATTCTAATTGCCCATGTGGGTCATTTGTTCTAATGCCCGCCGTTACTTTAATTAATCTTACTGGGTAATTAGGATGCTAATTTATCCCACAATTGTGACCCTGCAGCACTTTATCTGATACGTCCACGAATGTACCTGAGCCAGACCTGCTGATTTAAGTCTTATCCAAATGAGCTTAAGGACATGTTAAAATAGAATTAGATTGGCAGAGGAGATATTTTGCCCCCCTCTGAACACTGGTGCGTCTGTCTCCCTTTTCCAAAATAGTATTCACAGGGGCACCTGGGTGGCTCAGTCAGTTAAGCCTCTGACTTCGACTCAGGTCATGATCTCATGGTTGTTGAGTGTGAGCCCCGCGTCAGACTCTGTGCTGATAGCTCAGAGCCTGGAGCCTGCTTCGGATTCTGTGTCTCCCTCTCTCTCTTCCTCTCTTCTGCTCACACTCTGTCTGTCTCTCAAAAATAAATAAACATTAAAACAATAGTATTCACACAAGGGCTGGGAAGTCCTAGATCAAGGGCACCTTCAGAAATACTAATAGCATGAAATTATTCCAGAAAAAAACATGGCTCTTCACTTTGCACATTACCTAAGGGGACAGCAGACTGTCACACAGCAACTCTATCTTCTTAAAAAAAAAAAAAAAAAAAATCACAAGGGACAAAAAATGGCAACAAAACAAACAAGATGCGATTAAACATGTAGCATAGATGTGGGATTTGTGTCTTTCCTCTTTATGATTTCCGTCTCGCCTTTGATTTTTCCCTTCCTGGAATGTCCTCTTCTCTTTCTCTCCCAGCCAAGTGCTGCTTCAGGCCAGAGCTCACGTCACTGCCATAAAGATGTCTTTTCTCTGTCATACCGAAGCACACTGCATATGTCCCTATGAAAACACTTGTCACAGGATATTTCAGCTACTTTTTGCTGTGTTGCCTTTTTAATTTTTCTGTATCTTTAGTTGGATGATTAGCTTTTTAGAAGAGGACCCATGTGTTCTCAATACCAGCCCAGTGTCAGGTGCATAAGTGCTCAGTAAAAAGCAGTCCAAGTGTTGGGGTGCCTGGGTGGCTCCGTCGGTTTCGCGTCCGACTTCGGCTTGGGTCATGATCTCATAGTCTGTGGGTTCGAGCCCCAGGTCGGGCTCTGTGCTGACAGCTCGGAGTCTGGAGCCCGCTTTGGATTCTGTGTCTCCCTTTCTCTGTGCCCCTCCCCTGCTCATGCTCTGTGTCTCTCTGTCTCAAAAATAAAAAAATAAAAGAAAATAAAAACATAAAAAAAAGTAGTCAAAGCGATTTAACTTTTTTCTCTTTTACACTCTTAAATATTTCTTTCCATGATCAGCCATTCCTCATTATCATTCCCACTGGTGACACATTGATTCGACCCTACACAAGGCAAATATTCAGGCATAAAATGGAAAAACTGATGTGTTTCAATGAAGTAATTTATCATTAAAAGATGAAAATTCTACTTATAGTCCCACAGTGGTTAATTGTGAGAGGAAAACCATAGTGTTCTCTCTCTCTGCCCACCCAAAACCCCTGCTCGAAGTAAACACCTTGGTAGGAAAGCCTGAGACATCCGCGGCCCTTTCAGATACCACCTAGCGCTGCTTAGGAATGACAATGACCTCTCTCCTAGGTGCTATGTATCTGGGGAGAGGCTGTGCCCGCCCACCACAGAGGCGAGACTGTCGGCTCCCAGCCCCACACAGCCAGCGGAAGCTGAGAAGACCCTTCTCCTAAGCCCTTGACTCTCTAGGGAGTAGCACAGGATTTGAGGACGGAATGTAGACTGCTGGCCATCGTGGCTGTGTCTACACTGCTCCCGCCAGGTGACTCCGGCTGCAGTTCCAAATCCCAGAGTTGTGGCTTCTCCTGGTTCCTGGCCATTTGTCAGATCCAGACTTCCAGCCTTTCTCTGATTCCCTAGCAGTATTTGTCCAAAAAATTCCTGAGGTGACAGGTGCTGCCTTCTCTGGCTTACAAAAACAGTCCTGACCGATAGAGGTGGTATGAGACAAGGCTATGCAGGCTAAACTCGAGTCGAGCCGAGTATGGGAAAATGCCAATATATTTAGAGAAGGATAATAATAGCAATTAATTTTTAATAGTTATTATTTATTATTTTGTATTTTATTATTATAGTTTATATATAGTAACCCTTTACTACGTGGCATTTAATCCTCACAAAAACCTTTTTTTTTTTTTTTTTTGAGAGAGAGAGAGAGCTCAAGGGAGCAAGGGGCAGGGAGAGAGAGATTGGGAGGGACAGAGAGAGAGAGAGAGAATCAGGGATCACCAGAAGTGGGGTTCATGTTTACCCGAAGTGGGACGTGTGCTCACCCAACATGGAGTACGAGTGCACCTAACGTGGAGCTCGAGCTCGCCTACTGTAGAACTTGAACTCACAAACCGCGAGATCATGACCTGAGCCAACGTCAGATGCCTAACAACCGAGCCACCCGGGTACCCTAATCCTCACCAAAACCCTTCGACGTGAGGTAATTCCCATCATTGTCATCTTCCGTGGATAAGAAAATGAAGGCCACGCAGAGAAAGGATAAATCAGTGGTGTAGGGTCATATGGCTCATAAGTGATGGAGGTTGGCTCCTAATCTACACAATGTGTCTTTATACTATTCATTCTTAATAATAATAATAAAATAATAATAAATATAACTATTAATATGAATACCTGAAATTTATTATGCATTTACCATGTATAAGCACTGATAATTTATTCTTCATGATCTTAAATACTTTATGAAGTCCCTTCTAATCTTATAAGGTATAATCCTTGTTTTACAGATAAGAACCCTGAAAAATAATAAGATTAATTGACTGGCCCAGTTTAGTAATTGGCAGAATCAAGGTCTGAGTCCAACCAGCCCCCACCCATACATACCCCCCGGCCATGAGGGACTCCCAGACAGCTTTGCCACTGCGAAGACGCAAGCTCGAAACCTACCCTTGCACGAACTAGCTACGTAACTTTGAATGTAATTTAGTTTCTTCACCTGTGAAATGGAAATCTCATTAACAACTAACATAACTTACAAGGTGTTTGTTTATGGAAGAACAATACGATGAGATTTTCAAGTGTTTTGAAAACTGCGATTGGTGTATACAGTTGTCGGATTTATTGTGACCCGTTCGTTTAGAACCCTGGAAAGTGTCGCCACGCTGTTTACTGTTGTTGGGTCGGGAGTACCAAAAAGATGCGTATGCATGGCGAGACCTATTTATGAAACATCACTGAGTGCATTTTAGAGAGCTAGAACATTCCAGAATGCCTCATAAAGCTCTCACAACAAAGAATTATCCTGCACAGAATGTCAATAGTGCCAAGTATGAGAATCCCTGGGTAAGCTCTTACATTGTTCTCATGTAGAACTTTGTTCCAAAAGAGATTTTTGGCTGAGAACAGTGCATTTCTGTTTTGCTCTGTGCTTTTTTTCCTGAAATGGCATCTGGAGATTTTAAAGGACACACAGCCACTTGAGCTGCATGCAGATAATTGCGAATTACCCAACATAATTGCTTTTATGCAGGACCTCTTGCCCAAATGACTAGATACACACGCTACAGATGAATCGCTTGATACACGATGTCAAATTTCAATCAGGCAAATTGAAAGGAAATTCAAGTGGGAAAATTATTGTGTCTTTCTGAGACATCAGAACAAACACCAAAATATTTCCTAATGACTCCAAGATGAAGGCTGGGGGGTGGGGGGTGGGGGGGAGGGAGTCAGGTGAAGGGAGAGGAATGAAAATATTTCCCAACGTTATCCCTGAAAAGCAAGAGAGGAAAGTAAAGCTCGCTCAGTCAATGCTAAGATCCCACTCCTAACCCAAGAGCAACCGTTTTTGCTCCAACCCCCATTTTTTTCTCTCAGTGCACACATTACAAATGATCAACACTGTGACTGAAACTCAAGAGTGTGCATCACACTGACTTCCTCTTCTCAGCCCTACACGGGATACAGAACTGCTGTTGAGATACTGATGATGCCACCGCTGTCCTTGGTCCCGAGTCGCAGTTTCTCCATCCTCGTCCCCAGAGATAGGATTGGCCCCAAGGCCCGTTTCAGCCCTGATGTGTGTTAATGTCCACAACTACTTAGACCATTAGCAGTTACCTACTAAGGCTAGGTTCCCAGACGAGTTTCTGAGAATACATAGGATGAGCCCACAGTTCACTGGGTACCCATACCTCCGCTAAAAACATACAAAAGCAAAATAATTCGTCCATGTCTTAAAACCTGTAACTACGTCATGTAAATGTCAAGGTAAGCATCAACATAATGTGGAAGTTATGTCGGAGATGGACATTGCATGATTAACCTCCTCATTATCCATCTATAGCATATCATATTGTATACCTATAAGATGGGTTAAAATATCTTGAAGCCTTTCCTAAAAGAAGAACATGATATTCTCTTAAAGCAGTTAAATACTGACACTAACAAAATTTGTAATAGGAAAGATAGAGTATCATACAATATCTTAAATTTTATTTATTTGGAAATGTGGTTGTTAAAAAAAATTTATTTCTTTTTTCTAAAGACGCTGCCAGCTTTATTGTCTGATATTAGCTTTCATGTAACTATTTCCTAGGTCTGTGGAATCATTCTGTAGAATAATATGAAAATTAGTAATGGGGGCTCCTTGCAGAAGACTACCACCTTCCAAGCCTGGCTCTGACATTTCTTAGCTATGTGATCTTGGACTTTCCTTAATCTTCTCCATCTTAATTCTTGTATCTGCGAACTTGGGATAATAATAGCAATTCCTAGGTTGTCATGAGGATCCAGTGATTTGTGAAAAGTGATGAGAACCATGCCAGGCACATAGGATTTAATCATATAGTAGTCGTTGTAGTAGTGGTAACAGCATTATTACCATTCACATTAGCATTTATATTTTCCATTCCAGACACCTTTCCTTGCTGCCAGACCTTTGCCTCTGCCGCTAATACTTCTTATAAGATCATGCCCTTCAGACATTGTTGTCCATATCTAGTGAATGCTATAGGAATCGCTGTCTCTCCCATGTTGGTTTCAACCAACATGGAAACGGGCTCTTTTTCATTCCCTACTTACAAGGGAAAATAGGTGACAAATTTCAATAGGTTATGCTGGAGGTCAGAGACCATAGATGGGGGTACAGAGTAGGAGGGACAATTTATGGCTCAGAGACCGGGAAGCTTCCTTCACTTGAACAGTGATATCACTGCTCCCATTACACATCCAACATTCCCTTCACTGGATCTACTCCAGTGGATCAACTCTACTCTGGATCTACTCCAGACATCTTCATGCTTTAGAGTCTCGTATCAGACTCACTCCTAATCCCTAAGTAAAGAGATGCTTCTCACCTCACCTCTGTTTTACGTCCTTCTCTCCATTCTGTCTTTCAAAATGACTGGCAACAGAATATTAAGTGCCCATGGGTAGCCTGGTAGTGGAATGGCCTAACCCTATAAACTCAAAAACATAGGTAACATTTCCTGTTTACCACTCTCCGAATCTAGAATAGATTCAGATAAAACTGGCAAAATGGGTCAATTTAGAAGAAAGAAACACTTCACTTTCAAACTCTTGCTACTTGGTATCCAAGTCTGTTCAGGACACACAAAAAAATTGAAATAATTCACATTGGTCTGTGTTATCTGAACTTACTGCTGGAACTCTCACTATCTCACCTTAGAAACTGAATAGAGTTTATTTTTTTTTTTCATTTGAAACTGAATAGATTTTAATAGCAAGGGATAAATGCATCATAATAATAGAATAGTTTAAAAGTTGGTATATTTCCTAGAATCTGGATTTTTCATTCCTAGCTATGTTCTCTTCATTAAGGTAGACTATACAAATTCACTTAATGAAGCTCGTATGCTGTAATATACAACTCTAGAAAAAAAAAAAAAAAGAGCACGCCAGGAGGGAGAGAGAAAAGGAGAGGAAATATAAAAAAGAATAGGCCCCTAATGCTTGTTGTCTTTGGTCAAATGAGCATCATTTTGAATCGCTACTTCCTTGTGAATAAAAAGCTAAAAGTAATCAAATATGATATGTCATAATATATGCTCCCATTCTTTCAAATGCTTGTATTTCCTTCATGTCCTTAGAGAATAAAGATTGAAAACAACATCTGAAGCCAAAAAAAAAATCGTTAGTTAAAAAATCTTTCTAGTTAATTTTATTTTTCGGATTATATGTTTCCGCAGGCTCTACCAAAATTAAGGTTTGGATTTACGCCATGTTTTGGATTCTTTCAGTGCAATTACAAAACTACGTCGATCTAAGAATGAATATGGAAGAGCCCCATTTTGTTGAAATTAGCTAAAACACACACCATTTAAATATTTTTTAATAATTCTTTCCAGTAGTTAAATCATAGAACTAATGTATATTCATATGTGCATGAGCCATGGGACAAGGATAATTAGTAGTACCAGCAGAAACCATGGCCATCGCAAACCTTCTGCTCTCCTCTGAGCCAAGTGATGCTTAGGACTCAGCCCCTTGAGTAAGTGGGAGGATTGGCCAGCTTAAAGATAGTGAGTCAGATGGGAAATAAGGATTCACATCCCTAGGAAGGAGCACAAACCATGTAGAACAGATGCCCACACAGATGGAGGAATAGGGGACGGCCAGTGACCAAAGTATCCAAGGGGCTTTGGGGTCTCTTGGACACAGTAAGCTAATTGAACACAACATTAGAAAAATAAGCAACAGAGTAGAAGCGTAACACCTGTGCAACTGTAGACAGTTCATTTAACCCACACAATCCCATTTCTCACTAGTTTAGTAAGGAAGTTACACTAGATAAACTGTGACCCTCTTCTGAATTATAAAATTCAACAATCCTGTACAAAGCACTTCCTTTTACTCATTGGTGCAGAAAAGCTGTCAACTATATTGGTTAATAGAGGAAAATGGTGAAATAAAAGATAAAAAATCATCTATAATGAGCTTTGATTGTCATCGTAGGGGGGCATTGATGGCAATAACTTCCTATTATGTTTTAATGACACTGTATTGTGAATTAACAATTTCATGCCAAGGATGAATTGGAAAAGATAATAGGCAACCCAGAAACAAATGAGGAAGAGAAACTAAAAAGAATAAGCAAATCTATCTTTGCATAGCAGCCTTCTCATAAGTCATTATAAAAATCCATCAAATATGAGCTGCTTTATCTTGAGCCACTGACCTTTAAATGTTTTTAAACATTTATTTATTTTTGAAAGACAGAGAGAGACAGAGCACAAGGAGAGGAGGGGCAGAGAGAGAGGGAGACACAGATTCGGAAGCAGGCTCCAGGCTCTGAGCTGTCAGCCCAGAACCCCAAGTGGGGCTCAAACCCACAAACCATGAGATCATGACCTGAGCCGAAGTCAGATGCCTAACTGACTGAGCCACCCAGGCGCCCCAAGCCATTGACCTTTAGAT
Source organism: Panthera leo (assembly GCF_018350215.1). Lineage (NCBI taxonomy): Eukaryota > Metazoa > Chordata > Mammalia > Carnivora > Felidae > Panthera > Panthera leo. The sequence continues at coordinate 224,689,947 of NC_056679.1, forward strand.
GTTGCCCATTCTGTGTTGATAAAAATTCATTCATTTATAAATAAGCCAGTATTTCTTGAAGCATTCTGCCATTATTGCTTCATTAGCAATGAAGTGGAAATGAAGACAGTTGCTAAAAGGGTTTCATGTAAAAAGAAATACATAATGTTTTCTAAGTTCCCACAAATTCAATCGAAAGGTATAGTTTTAAGATCATAAAGGAAAGCTAGATGACATCAATTTAGGCCGATGAAAATTATTAGTATCATATCCATTTCTTTGAACTCCATTTATTATGTAACCAATATGTTATTAGTCTACTGATCTTCTGTCCTGAGGTCACAGAATGTGTTTGAATTTGTGCCATTTAAAGAACGGAGGTTGGTCTTTCCACTTTCAGAAAGGTTCCTGTAGAATTATTTGTTCTCTGAGTCTCCATTTGTTACCAATTCTTGAAAACAAGTTGGATTATGTCAGCTGTTGGTTTTCATTGGCTGTAACCAAACAAGTCATATAGAATGTGGGCTCCTTGTGGTACACTGCGATAAAAAAATAATTGCCTTTTGCTTCTTACTTTGTAGTAGAAATACACACGTTATTAATTGAACTACTTTGACATTGTACTTTACGTTACTTAAACTGTTATCATTTTGGCACACGGCCTTCTCCTGAGCTGGCTGCAAATGTGTTACGTGCAAGCCGTAGGTGCTAACAAAATTCATTTTCTGGAAGGAATGAAAGCACACGCAATACGTCATCGTTTCTTTACTGGTATTAGAGCCCGAGACGCATACCTGGGCGAGGGAAGGGAAGAAGGGCCAGGTGTAAGGCAAATAATTTCCTGGAAGCTCAGAGGGCTTCTTTCAAAATGTAAGGAAAAGGGCGAAAGTTCTGAGGAGACAAATACATTTCAACCAGGTCATTTTCTTCTGTTCTTTCTTCGGTGTCTGGATGACTTCACTAACAACTTTGTTTTTCTTGATCGGTTCCTTAGGATGCCTGCAGTGTTAACTTTACAGGTACTTGAAGCAAAATGTTCAGAGTTTCATAGAATTCTGCAAAATTTCATTTTACTTTGTCACCAAACAAGTGTCTACTGTGCATAGTTAGACCCCGAAAAGTCTTTCCAAATATCCTTCTCTGACTTTGCTCCCAGAGAAAAAAGTGTCACGGTAGACGAAGCAGAAAAAGAAAAATCCTTTTGAAAATTCTTCAAACGCCAAACACCGCTGACAAGTTTCATCTAAAGGTAAAGAAAAATAATTGGAGGCATAATACGTCAGTTTCTCCGATCCCGCTTCTATTTAGCAAAGTCCTTTCCCCTCTGGTGCTACCAAAGGAGAAAACTCCATTCAGTATTTGTTGATGCTGGATACGCTGGTGGGAGCTGATCAGAAGCCTTTCATGAATATCTTGAGTATCAGATTGTTTTTAAGACAGTGCTGGTCACCAACGGAAAGAGGCCGATGAGGGCTCCTGGGTTTCTCTCCTGCAATGCTACAATCACCAGACTGTTAACACTGAAAGAAGCTTCGGATTGAATTCAGCTCTGCATACAAGAAGGCAAAAATAGTTACACATCCATTCACACGTACAGTTGTGTACCTGCGCTGCAAACCAAATCAAGTCTTTGACCTTAAAGGCGCACAGACCCCCCCTTTGCCTAGCGCGTTCATTCCAAGAAGATGTGACAATATCCTAGCAAGAGGATTCAGTGAATGAGCGAGGCAGAATCAAACTGCGAGAGCATCCACACACAGCTGCCAAGGACACGATGGGACTCCTCAGCCTACACCACTATCCGGCACATCGGTCAAGCTCGCTAGATTCTTACACCTCGTTCGCTTAAGAATGCTCATCACTGCATAATATTCCTATCAAAATTCCAATGGCATTTTTTTTTACAGAAATAAAAAAAACACACAATCTTAAAATTTGTGTTGAACCACAAAAGACCCTGAATAGCCAAATCAGTCCTGGGGGGGCGGGGTGGAGAACAGAGCTGAAAGCGTCACGTTTCCTGTTTTCAATATATACTCCAAACCTAGAGCGATCAAAACAGTATGGTGCTGCCATAAAAATCGACACATGGGTCAATAGAACAGAATTAAGACCCAAGACATGAACCTCTGCATATACAGTCAACAATATTTGACAAATAAACCAAGAATACTCGGTAGGGAAGGGTGGTCTCTTCAATGAATGGTGTTGGGAAAACTGGACAACCACAGGCAGAAAAGTGAAAAGGGATGCCTATCTTTCACCACTCACAAAAAATAATTCATAATGGAGTAAAGACTAAACACAGGACCTGACACCATAAAACCCCTAGAAGAAAATCAGGAGGAAAGTTCGTCGACCTTGATCTTGTCAATGATTTTTATATATGACACCAAAAGTACAACCAACAAAGGAAAACAATAAGTAAGTGGAATTATGTCAAGCTAAAAAGCTTCTGCGCTGCAAAAGGAACAATCAATAAAACGAAAAGGCAACTACAGGATAGGACAAGCAAACCATGTATCTGATAAGGGGTTAATACCCCAAAAATACAAAGAACTCATACAACTCAGTAGAAAAAAAAATTTAAAAATCCAGTGTAAAAATGGGCAGCACTAAGTAAACATTTGTATCCAAAGAATGACCAGCAGGTACATGAAAAGATGCTCCACACCTATAATTATCAGGACAATGCAAATCAAAACCACAATGAGATATCATCTCACACCTGTTAGAATGGCTGACATCCAAAGACAAGCAGTAACAAGTGTTGGCAAAGATGTGGGGAAAACCCTGAGCACTGTTGGTAGGAATGTAAACTGATGCAGCCACTATGCAAAACAGTATGGGAGTTTCTCAAAAACCTTAAAAATAAAACTACTATCTCATCCAGCCATCCCATTCATGGGTATTTATCCAAAGGAAATGAAAACAGGATATCCAAGAGATATCTGCACTCCCATGTTTATTGCAGAACTATTCACAAAAGTCAAGGTACAGATACAAAATAAGTGTCCATCGAAATATTCATGGATAAAGAAAATGTGCGATATATGTCTATGTATATATGTATATATATATATATATATATATATATACACACTTACATATATACACACACATATATACACAATGGGATATCATTCATCTATGAGAAAGAAGGAAATCCTGTCATTTGTGACAACATGGATGGACCTTGAAGGCATTATCCTAAACAAAATAAGTCAGATAGAGAAAGACAAATACTATATGGTAACCCTTACATGTGGAATCTCAAAAGCTGATTTCATAGAAATAAAGTGAAATAGTGGTTACCAGGGATTGGGGGTTATGGGGGGCGGGCAGGAATGGGGAGATATTGGTGAAAAGGTACAAATTTCTAGTTATAAGATGAATAAGTTCTAGGGATCTAATGCACAGCATTGTGATTACAGTTAATGATATACCATATTATATACTTAAACGTTGCTAAGAGAGTGATCTTAAATGTCCTCACCACAAAAGAGGAATGGTAATTATGTGATGTAATGTCTATGTTAGCTAACACTACAATGGCAATCACATTACAATAGATAATTATATTAAATCAACACATTATACCCCTTAAACTTACACAGGGTTATATGTCAATTATATTTCAATAGAGCTGGAAAAAATATTTCGAGCCAGCTCACATATTTTGAACATAATTATTTCTCCAACATCTACTATGCAAATTTTTAAACTTTCTAATATTGATGAGGAAAAAAGTTAGGGAGCATACTTTTATTCAGCCATCTCTGGAGACATCAGGCTTTGATTGGTTTTTCAAATGCTAACCAACTATTTCCGGAGTATGTATTTGTGGTTAGAATACTACAAATGTTAATTAATTGACCCGAGGGATAGAATATAGCCTGTAAGTGTTTGTATATGTCTTACTGACTATGCCAAAGTATTTCAAAATAAATCACATTCAGTATAGTCATTTCCAGAGATTCAGAATGAATCCCTCACTCAGCACACGTTATGGATTCTCTGGACATTGCCCTATATCTGATCTGAGAGATGTGAATTAAGGGTCACTGAATTAGTCCCCTTTCCCCCAAAATCCACCACCCAATTACTGTAAATGCCACAGAGGAATAATCAAAAAACACTCCTTGAATTGAATTGAATTGAATTGAACTGAATTGACTTAGAAAGAACAGAGGAATTGAACTGAATTGAATTGAATTGAATTGAATTGAATTGAATTGATTTAGGAAGAACAGAGTCTGTCACACTTCTTTAGGCTGGAACTCCAAAAGAGCCAACGACCCTTATGAAGGGTGAAGATAGCCCTTATCCCAGGGCTATCTTTCCTTTCCTTTAAACAAGATTTCAGTTTTAGAAAATGCCATCAAATATTTTATGATTTTAAAGCTCTGAAGCTTTAAAGAAGAAATACCATGTATTTTTTTCTGCCTTATTTTTTTCTCTGCTCCTCCTTTAAAAAAATGTTTTAAAAAAATTGCCAGGATTCTGCTAAGAAAAAAAAATGTTTTCCAAGGAGAAAAAAACTATTCACATTTGATAGCTCTTGCTGTAAGGAGGTTCAAGAATCTGGAACAACCTCCCTCCAAAGCTCATTGACTTTTACTGCTGGCAGACAATTGGATGGTGACAGGTCCTTAGTATTTAGCTTAGTGGGACATTTCTGCTCGGCTCCCAAACTACGTGACTCCTGGGAAACCTGCCAAACTTGAATGTTTCCTGCCAGATCTAATCAATTTTACAACCAACCTCTTCTTAGTTGGAGCTGTATTTCTCATACCTGACTATTGAGAAGGGCCGTGGTGGAAGACAGAAGCTTCTTTAGTTGCTCACCGTCAGAAGGGAAAGAGATTAAATTCACCTCATCCTCTTGGTATTTAGCAGCAAAAGCAATTTAATTTCAAAATCAACATTCGCAGTGCATGGTGTTTAGTGTTACTGTCGATATTCAGATATGAGACAGGGATCACCTAACAGTGCTATACAAATCGGTAACCACCCTGCCTGTTTATGCCAACACTAGCTTCTTTCCTACCTTGCTTGAAAAGATCACCTTTAACCCTACTTCAGCTCACATCATTCTCTATACAGAACACGAGCATTAAATAACAATAATAAATGAAGCTGTAGTCAGATTGTTCATGTACGCTCATCTCTCCCACAAGCACACAATTTTTTTTAAACCAAAAGGTTCACAATTGTATCCTTAGCACTTAGCACTGTGCCTGGCATGTTGTCATACCCTTGACGGGTCCAGGAGACTTTGAACATCACACATTTATTCCTATCCCTGCTAGACAAGTTCTGAGTCCAACAGATTTACCCCGGGACTCCTTAGGTCCTAAGGATATAGTATCCAAGCAATGGGATAAATTCCTCACCAGCAGGAAAAAAAGTTGCTTCTCTCAGAGAAGATGAGCAGAAGAAAAGGGTTGGGTTTTTCCAATGGCCTGTATCGAAATGGCAAGAACACGCCTAGGTAGACTAGAAATGGCATGAGTTTGCAGCCAGGTTAAGAAAGGTGCCTGGCAATTTGGAGCAAGTAGGTCAATAAGAGGAGGAATGACACCAAGACAGGCTTCACTAAATGTCACATAATGTTTTCTGTTGGTTCTGGCATTTAGGTACCTTCAGGAAGAATGTGAAAGCAAACAAAATAAAGAACCAAAACAAAGACCCTGCTGTACCTTGTCTCCAATGTCATCGGGCTTCTAGATGTTGATCCCAATGACCAAGAGGAGGGTGGTGCCAATATTGACCTGTATTCCCAGAGGAAGGGTAAATGTGCAGCGATCAAAACCTCTACACGACAGACATACTCCCTGCCTGTGATTGGGTTGGTGGATGCTGAAAAGCTAAAGCCCACAGACTTGGTAGGTGTGAACAAAGGCTCCTATCTGATCCTGGAGACCCTGCCTACAGAGTCTGACTCACGGGTAAAGGCCATAGAGGTGTATGAGAGACCCACAGAACAATACAGTGACATTGGGGGCCTGGGCACCTGCTCCCTGGTCTCACGCTGGTTACAGTTCATAATAAAGGAGGGCTTCAGGTCCCGGGGGGTACACACACACACACACACACACACACACAAAATAAAAACAAAAACAAAAACAAAAACAAAACAACAGCAAGTGAAAAATGTAACAAAATAAGATTCTCCTGATCTAAATAGAAAATGTGAATCACTAGAGTTAATCCAGGACAATTTTCTTAACTCTGCCACTATTTGAATGCTAGATTAGCTACTAGCCAGCCAATTAATTATGCTACACATGTGAAATATGATAGATGACATGATAGATAGATAGATAGATAGATAGATAGACAGACAGACATATAGGCAGATAGATAATCTACCATGACTCCAAAACGCATGGTGGAGTCTAGAGAGTATTATCCTGAGTGAAATAAGTCAGTCACAGAAAGACAAACACCATATGAGTTTACTCATATGTGGAATTTAAGAAACAGAACAAATGAGCTAAGGAAAAAAGAGAGAGAGAGACAAACCAAAAAAAAAAAAAAAAAAAAAAAAACAGACTCTTAATTATAGAGAACAAACTGGTGGTTACAGGAGGGGAGGTGGGTGGGGGATTAAGGAGCGCACTTGCGGTAAATGAGCACTGGGTGTCGTATACGAGTGTTGAATATTGTACACCTGGAAGTAATGTTACACTGTCTGTTAACTAACTGGAATTTGAAGAACAAGTTAAAATTGTAAAACAATCATTACGTGGACCACACGAGAACAGTTGCTTGAAATTAAGCACTTGAATGGATCATGAACAAGGTAACAAGCAACATCCAGCTGTGACGCAGAGACCTGATTTCATAGTTTGCTCTCAAGTGGCTTCCCTTTCAGTTCTTACCCGTCACAGGAATGAGATGAAAAGACGAAGGCTGACCCCTGGTAGCCTAATTTTGATGTGCTCAAAGTCCAGAGAAGGAAAGAAAGCACAATAGTAAGAGGACAGAAAAAGAGGCGCATACCCAATCAAAAGAAGCTGTTTGATTCGAAGACCTGAGAGTTAGCATTTAAAGACATTGACTGTTTGAAAAATCACTTCCCATTCAAGGCATTAGTACGTGATTTTCATTAATGTGCCGAGACCTAAGCATTGTGGCCATGACAACTAAGAGGATGGGAATGAACCTTCCCTAAACCATTGCGGCTTCAGAGTATAGAGTTAGTTGTCAGATAAAATTCAGGACTCAGCTAATTTAGTTTTTATGTTTTATTTTTTTTTTAGAGACAGAAAGAGAGAGGGCACAAGTGGGAGAGAGGGACAGAGAGAGAGAGAGATTGAATCTTAAGCGGGTTCCACGCTGACCCCAGAGCCCATCACGGGGCTCAATCCCATGACCCTGGGATCATGAGTCTAAATCAAGAGTACTGATGCTCAACCCACTGAGCCACCCAGGTGCCCTGGACACTCAGTTGACTTTGAATTGCAGGTAAATAATGATTTTTTAGGATAAGTCTATCCTAAATATTTCATGGAGTATTCCTATGCTAAGAAATTATTTGTCATGTATCTAAAATTCAAGTTTTACCGTGCACTCCACGTTTTCTTTTGCTAAATCAAGTAACCCTACCTCTGTGCCAAGCTGTACCTGCATTTCTAAGCACAACAAAAATATCACGTAGCTTGTCACAAAATTACAGTCAAATGCTCAAATTCTGACGGATATTCAGAGGTCAGTATGTTTTCCCGTCATTTGGAGCAAAAACCGAACCAGGAACAGGGCCTGTATTTTAAATTCATAACCACAAAGAATATTTTAAAAAAGCAAACTCAGGATTCTTCTCTCCCTGCAGTACCTGAAGTCCTGGCCATGCGGTTTCCCTGGCTTTTCCCAGTGGGACAGCAATGAGGCATGAACTTGCTTCATATAATTCTAAGGCAGGGAACACGATGAGGAACGTGGGGTATTCGCCTGAGTGCAGAATTTAAGGGAAGGGACCAAAAAACTCAGTTGTCAAACTAAATACCTTTTTAATGAATCATTTTTAATGAAAGTCAATAGAAAAATTTCATGATGAATAAAGTATCAGAAATTTAAGTGAACGACAGAATCCGGCCTCACATGTTAATGATTTGGCCCCCCACTTGCCTCCCCCTGATCCCAGCCCTGGTTCTTAACCTTCAAGACACTGACAGTCGCCCATGTCTACCTCGAAGCTCTTCTTGGCTGTTCTGTTGATCGCGTTCTCTGCTCAGTGTCTGCGTTCCAGCTACATGTGTCGTTACTTTTGCAAGTTGCACTGAGATTCCCTGGAACCAGCCTGGGCCACCCGTACATCGTCAGGCTTTGCAGTTGCCCAGCGGGGCCTCATCTAACGGGACCCCATTTTCACTGTAGCCGGTACAGAGGAGGACAGTTTATTTGTGTTCTAATCTGTGCTCTACGGATAAGCACTGATCCCCCAGTGTGTTTAACGTCGAGTCTTAAGTTGTGATGCGAGTTTCACCTTTCCGCCAGAAAGTGCTGTCTTTCAATGTGCAAATACGGGCTGTCTGCTTACCCGCATGCCAAATGCAGATAGATCTGCTTTCCGCATGGTAGTGTCGACCACATAAACAGCTGTGCAAAGCGACATCATGCAAAGTGATCTTATGAATCAAGGCGAAGAATTACGATTGCTCCATAGCTTTAAAAAATTGTTGGCAAGATATTAAAAGTTTCTGGGGCGCCTGGGTGGCTCAGTCGGTTGAGCGTCCATCTTGGGGCTCAGGTCATGATCTCGCGGTTGGTGGGTTGGAGCCCCGTACTGGGCTCTGTGCTGACAGCTCAGAGCCTGGAGCCTGCTTCGGATTCTGTGTCTCCCTCTCTCTCTGCCCTTCCCCCGCTCGTGCTCTGTCTCTCAAAAATAAATAAATATTTAAAAAAAAATTTAAGACATTAAGACTTCCTTACTGTTGGTTATACCTGTATAGAAATGAAAAAAGAGAATAAAATTAATTTATTTAAAAACTGAATTTAATACGTCAGAAACATGGAAAATGAAAATTTTTTTTATTTCTTTGTTTAAAAAGAAAAAGTTACCGTGAGTAGTTTGAACAGCGTTTCCTTTGTCCTCGTCAGATGATCTACAATACAGAGTATTTTTCTGGTTTCTGCGAACTGTCGTTCTCTGTTCTGTTTGCATCTGCTTGCAACATTTTTTCCTTTACGTTTTTAAATGTTGTGAGACAGCGCCGAGAGTTCCTCTAACTCTGAAATTTTTGCTGGTGTCACTTCCTCTGAGACCTCACCTGCTTTCCTCATTTGGATGGGTACGTTCTCCACCACTAAGTCACTCTGGCCACTCCAGTTACTCTGGAGGCTCTCCACTGGTGAGGCATCAATGGTCCCACGGTCAGCCGGTCCTATACCTGCGCGTAACTCGCCATGGGAATTTCACTCTCAACATTATCGCTCTGTGTTTCGTCACTGAGCTTTCATCTTTGTGGGCCAATTTCCTCTACCCGCTATCTAGCTTTGTGAAATGTCATGTGGACGTATTCCTGAAGTCAAAGAGCGACACAACTACTACATCTTGGCTCCTGGTGTGTGCACCAAATAGCCGATGGCCAGTGGCCAGTCATCAACAGGCTCTGGAAGAAGGGACGTGGTCGGACACCGACCATGACATCCGTCGGTTGTGTATGCAGAGAGTTGTGAACTGCAGAGCAGGCAGTGAAGTTTCTACACTATGCTATCGCACACAGTTAATAGACTGTGGTAACTGAAACTCAAACCACACTGTAGTATTTAACTAGACTGTGGTACCTGAAATTCATGCATATTGGAACTATGCAAAGTAAGGACTGCCCATATTCTAATCTCTCTCTTAATACTCCTTCTAGAATTAAAATAGAATTGTCCAGGGGCGCCTGGGTGGCACAGTCAGTTAAGCGTCCGACTTCAGCCAGGTCACGATCTCGCGGTCCGTGAGTTCGAGCCCCGCGTCGGGCTCTGGGCTGATGGCTCGGAGCCTGGAGGCTGTTTCCGATTCTGTGTCTCCCTCTCTCTCTCTCTGCCCCTCCCCCGTTCATGCTCTGTCTCTCTCTGTCCCAAAAATAAATAAAAAACGTTGAAAAAAAAATTAAAAAAAAAAAATAGAATTGTCTGGATATAAGCCAAGTTACATCGCTGAATTTAGCAGGCTTTTCTCCTATTCCCAATCAAAGTATGTTTTCCACGAAGTATATTTTCTAAGTTTCTCCACCACTTTCTTTGGAAATGATACATTCTCATCAGCTTGTCCCTACTAACATACTCATAGAGAAGGATAAAGGGGATTCCCAGGGCCCTGTCTCGCTCCCAGACAACATGTGCAGATTACTGTCCAACCTCTCAGCAACTAGGCTGAGACCATCCCCATTCCAACCTCCTTGCACGACGGGGCCCGAGAATTTCCGAGTCTCCCCTGAAGTGAGGATTCTGCACAAGAACCATCTACGAAGCAGACACAGCTGCTGCGCCTTGAAGTCAGTACGAAGAGCCTCAGACCTGCCTGCCTGTGGTCTTCTGCGGTGTTAGCAGCAGAGGTTTCTAAAGGTTCAGTCCCTGGGGCACCGAGCGCCAAGAAGCGGCGACAGAGACAGCAGTAGATTTCCACTGGAAGAGACCCATGTCTGGATGCAGCACACGAGCTTGGTTATTTGGCACTCCTGGAAATTATATAAGCAGCCCTACATCCCATAGTAAATCCCTTTCTGCTTTAACTAGCTAGACTGGAAATTATTATCTGCAACAAGCATCCTGAGACACACAGGTGTTCATTTGCGGACTGGCTCGAATGATGCTACATAGCCAACTAACTGCTCTCTTTCCTGGGTGGATTTTCCAGAGATAAAAACAATTTAAGTGAGAGGCCAATTATCTCAGACAACAAAGAAAAATTTGTTCTACCCCAATCCAGGGAACTATATATATATATATATATATTCTAACTTTAGTTCATCAAACTTCTTTTTTTAATTTTTTTTTAATGTCTATTTATTTTTGAGAGAGAGAGCAAGTGGGGGAGGGGCAGAGAGCGAGGGAGACACAGAATCTGAAGGAGGCCCTAGGCTCCGAGCTGTCAGCACAGAGCCTGACTCGGGGCTCGAACCCACCAACTGAGAGGTCATGACCTGAGCTGAAGTCGGGCGCTTAACGACGGAGCTACCTAGGGGCCCTTCATCAAACTTCTAAAACTTAAATCACTGACCCAGAAAATTCAGACATCTTTAAGTTCAAAGGTGTTTTGGTTTTCCTATTTGACTAAAAATTGTCTTCCTAGGGGCACGTGGGTGGCTCTCTCGGTTGAACGTCTAACTTCAGCTCTGGTCCTGGTCTCACAGTTCGTGAGTTTGAGCCCCACATGGGGCTCTGTGCCGACAGCTCAGAGCCTGGAGCCTCCTTCGGACACTGTGTTTTCCTCTGTCTCTGCCCCTCCCCTGCTTGTGCTCTGTCTCTCTCTCTCTCTCTCTCTCAAAAATAAATAAACTTTAATTTTTTTTAATTGGTTTCCTGAACACCTAGATTTCCATTTCCTACCATGATGATTCCCTCTTAATACTAGGACCCGTATCTTCTGCTTGTTGCTTACTATACAAAGCAAGCAACTCAAAACAAGGAATGGAGGTGGAAAAGACAACAGTAAGAAACTGGCTAAGGGGCACCCGGGTGGCTCAGTCAGTTGGGTGACCGGCTTGGGCTCAGGTCATGATTTCACGGTCCATGAGTTCCGTTCCCACGTCGAGCTCTGTGCTGACGGCTCGGAGCCTGCTTCGGATTCTGTGTCTCCCTCTCTGTCTCTCTCTTCCCTTCCCCACTCGTGTGTGCGCTCTCTCTGTCTCTCTCTCAAAAGTGAATAAACATTAAACTTAAAAAAAGTTAAAAAGAAAAGAAAAGAAACTGGCTGGCCATAATTAGTTCCACAAGAGAAGATAATACATAAATAAATTTCTTTAAAAACGTCGTGGAGACCTTTACCTCCAGTAAAAGCTTAGGTGTATTTTTTTAGTCTAGAATATCGAAAGCGTCTTAGTCTTCACCATTCTCCCCATGGCCACGTTAACTAGTGCTTAAAATCAGAGTTAACCAATAGAAAGACCTACAATTTTATCCAAGTTTTTTTTATTTATTTTTTAACGTTTATTTATTTTTGAGACAGAGCATGAACGGGGGAGGGTCAGAGAGAGAGAGAGACGCAGAATCCGAAACAGGCTCCAGGCTCTGAGCGGTCAGCACACAGCCCGATGCGGGGCTCAAACTCACGGGCCACGAGATCATGACCTGAGCTGAAGTCGGACGCTTAACCGACTGAGCCCCCCAGGCGCCCCATTATCCAAGTTTTGATACCAATTACCTCCGTGCGTGTAGGTCAGTCATTGAACCCCGAATCTCAATTTCCCAATGTACAAAATGAGGACTATTGTATAAATGGCTTCCAAGGTTTCTTCCAGTGCTAACTTGGTTTGTTTCCATGATGCTGAATGTAAGATTTATATGAGCCAGAGCCAAAAAAAAATGTCATCGGGACTATGAACTTGTATGCCCGTCCATGAGAGAGAAAATAGATACCATAAGGACAGAAGCATTCAGTTCTCTACAGGATTTCTACTAATAGTATAGTTCATTCTGCATTATAAATTTAATCATGTTCTCTTTATCAAAAGCATGTGTTCAGTTACATGAGTTATTTTTAACTACTATTTGTTGGGTAATCGCTAGCTCTCGAACATTGTCAACACTCTATGCGTATGAAGTCATTTGTCACAACCCTATGGGGCATTGTCCATTTTTTACAGACGAAGCAACCAGAATAGAGAAAGTTGATGCAAGAAACAGAATTTCTGAGGAGAAAGTCTGGGACCTACCCCTCACAGTGAGACTCCAGAGTCCATGTGTTTAACGCCAACCCAAGATTCTTTATTCCTCACTAATGATAATGTATGAAATAATATAGAAACAAGTAAAATAAAAATTGTAGGTATGTGTAAAACTTTTTAAAGATCTTTGGCATGAAAGGCTAACATCTGTCACACGCTTTAGAATATAAGCTTTCTTTTTCCCTTTGAGACTGTAAAAGAAGATGTAGGATGACTTAGTCGAATCAGATAATTTCTGACATTCCTCTTAGCTTTAAATGTCTTTAGGCTAAGAAACCTTAATAACCTTTCTTTACTTATTAATTTCCAGATTCTGTGGTTCCCTTCCTGTTAGAAAACACTTCCTGTCTGACAAATTACCTTCTCATCTTGTCTTCATCTTACAGCCGCTATGGTGACCAAGAGAGGCTTTTCCTTCATACAATGACAATCTTTAAACCCCCAAGTGACGTCTAATCAACCCTCTCCTTATACGTTACCTATTTGCCTGGAACAGAGATGACACAGTGGTAAAAACCACCCACGGCAAGCAACAAGACAGAAGGAGTGTGGCACGCTTACACCATAGGGCTCTCAATATGGCAGCACCAGACTCCCTTCCTTGGACCTTACGTGACGAAACAGTGAGTTCCATCTCGCTGAAGCCACCATAATTTGAGATTTTTTGCCACATGCAGTATAATTTAGCCTTAACTATACACAAATATTTACATATGTTTTTTAAATATTTGAGTAGTAGAAACTTTTGTGCTTCAAAGTAATAACGTACCTTGATGATATTTCCAGTACAAGAAATATAAAACTACTTCATTCTTTTTAATGGCTGCATCTGTTCAATTAATTAAAAAACCATGTAGAGAATGAACCACGTGCGCCCATTCAATGTTTCGTTTTGTTTTGTTTTGTTTTGTTTTGTTTTGTTTTGTTTTAACCATTCCTCATTACAGAAGGTTATTTCCCAGCTTAGGCCATTATGAACAAAAGCCCCAGTCAACATCCTTGACCATGCCTCTTTCTACACCTAGGAAAGCGTTTCACCAGCCACCAGTCTGTCCTGCAACTTCTGAGTCCAAAAACATTCACGTTTTCATTCCTCATAGAAGCTCCAAGTTGCCTTTCTAAACAACTTCCTAGTTCATTCTCCAACCGGAGGTATGCCGCGTACAGGTAGAAGTGATGTGTATCAGTCAAATCTGCCATTTTTAAATTGGATAGCCCCCCAAAGCTTGTCTTTTAAAGACTAAAACTTCCCTGTACCTTTTCTTTTACTGTGTGGCAATGTTTTCATACTTTCCGTTGTCAAGGTAGCTCACACCAATGTATCAATATCCTTTCAAACTATGCCAGCCAAAACTGTTCATATTACCACAAATCAAGAGTTGACAGCCTTTTTTTAAGAAGGTTCAGAGAGTAAACATTTTAGATTTTGTGGGCTAGATGATGTCTGTTACAACTGATCACCTCTGCTACCAGAGCACAAAGGGAGCCCTAGACAACATACAAAAAAATGAACGTCTACGTCCCAATAGAAGTTTATTGGAAAAAACAGGTAGTTGGCTAGAAGTGACTCATGGGCTGTGGCTCATTATAAATTATAGTCTTACTGTAATTTACCTTGATCCAAAAAACAGAACGGATAGCGAGGAATTAGGTGTGCCTAGGGGGAAACGAGATTTAATATACAGCCTACCATACTGTGGCTGCGCACTGAATGTTTATTAAATAATAAATGGGACAGTTATGTATGAAGTCTGGGAGTAGTCCTACACCTAACAGAAAAGGAGAATACGTCTGAAAAAAAAATACCGCAGGAGAAAAAATTAGTAAGAGAATATCTTCTCAGTGTTCTCACTAAGATGCAAGAATAGATGTGTTATATAAAACTGAAGTGGGAATTCATAGAAGAAAATATGTTGAGATGAACACAAAGATGAAGAGGAAGCTGGTTAAAGAACTCAAAATGCAATCACAAAATGTAGGTCTACTTTCAAGGCAATAAGGCACAAAAGGGGATGTATCCGATCACAGAATTCTGCATTTTGTGATTACGGTTGAGGTTGATCCTTTTCTTCCTAAGTGAACATTTCCTTCTGGTTTCCCAAAGATTAATATGGACTCAGAAAAGCTTAAAGTGAGTGCCTGCCGTATGCCAGACACAGGAATAAGGAACTCTCCGTCATTGTATCGTTGAATTGCGACAACCAGATGAATTCTGGAGGGTGTTTTCTCCATTGACCGAATCACAACATGAGAGCTGAGGGGAGTTCAGAGAATTGTCACAAAGCAAGTGTACTACTTAGAGTGGTGCTCACTGCTCCAAAAAAAAAAAAAAAAAGGACTCAAAACCCTTTTGATGCATATTAAAAACCATTTTATATTCTCCCATGCTTTTGTAAGTTGACTGGCAGGTTCCCCTGCCTCCCATGATCATTACTGAGGCTACAATTGTCTGAGGACTTGACTGAGCCGGAACTTTCACCTGCTGCAAATTTGCCCTGGCTCTTGCATGGGAGGTGAGCTGACGCTCTCAACCAGAAAGACACAGTTCTTCTCCTTGTGGAGTCTCTATGCTGCACGAGCTTCTCCCAGTAGGGCACCTGGGTCCCAAGTAACAGAAAGTGAAAGGTGCTAGACCTCTCGCAGCCTGAGCTAGAACATCTTTTCCATTGCATTCTGTAATTCAAAGCCAGCCGAGACTAACACAGATTCAAGAGAGGACAGATAAAGTCTACCTCTTGAGATAAGGAGTGACAAATGTGTACCAAGAACAAAGAAATTATTGGTGGCCATCTTTGGAGAGAACTATCACACAATAATCCATAATACTATATAAGCAAGAAATAAACATAATACAAATTCCCACTTAAATGACAATCCGAAGTGAAAGGTTCCTGGCCATCAGGCAGCTCCCCTCCGTGCAATAATTCAGGCACCAAAGCCGATCACAATTGACAGGCTCACAATCATTTTTACCGAACAAAAGGAGGAAAGGAAAAAAAGACATGGAGAAGGCACCCCACTGCTTAAAAGCCTCAGAGGAAGTGATATACATCACTTCCAATGACTACCCATAATCAGGAAGCACGTAACCATAACCAAATATGTTCAGGGTTAAGAAATACTCTTAGTCACTGACCAGAGAGCCATTCCATACATTTTGCTTTTCTCCCCTCAAAAAACCAGCCTGGCTAATCATCTTTGCCAACACTAGTGAGGGCAAAAGCCTCAGCCAGAGCCTAGATCTACATCATTCTAGAACATTCTCTCTCCATTATGCCTAGAAGAAAGAGGGATGCCTACTGTAAAAGACTTTGAGGGAAGAGAACAGGTAAACTAAGTAAAAAATACACTATCATAATTATTGCAGTTATGATATACATTAAGTACTATGGGAGAAGAATCTGGCATTAAAAAAAAATAGACAGTGGCTGAGATGAGGTTAGAGAAATAAGAAGGCAAATGGGGAAAAGACATTATATGTGATCATGGAAAACCATGGAAAGATTTTAATAAAAGAATGACATGACAAGACTGCAGAAATATCACCCTGTCCACATTATCCAACATAGAGATTGAACAATGGGTCCTCAATTGTACCTTAAATTCTTTTATCAGAACAAAGTCATGTATCCGGGGGATAAGATCTTCTCATGAAAAGGATTTAAATTATCTCTAGTGTTGACATCTTGTATATCATTTCCATTTCTCTTAGAACCTGTCTCTGTTATTCTTTCCGGTAGAGACATCATTCTTCTTAGTAGAAAAGGCAGAAGAAAATCAGACTTGAAAAGTGTTTTTGTGCTTGTATGTGTGTGTGTATGTGTGTGTTTATGTATGTTTATGAAAAGACAGCTTGTTCTTTTTGTTTCAGACATAGCTTTCTATATCTTTTTAAATATCCATCGCATTTTTTAACATTAATTCGAACTGAAAGGACCAAGTAAGGTATCACAAAGCCCTTGAGGTAGGTTTGGAAGAAAAAGCTAATGGGCTGATAAGGAATGAAGGGCACACAACCATAAAATTCCACATCATCTCTTTGGAAAGAGTGGGGAAGTTAATTATGGGAGGCAATGGGGATGAAACTAACGTTATCATGGTAGTCATTTCACAGTATATACATGTATCAAATCATCACTTTGCATACCTTACACCTACATATTTTACACGTCAATGATACCTCAATAAAGCTGAAAAAATGCAGAAGCGCTAAAGACTTTGTGGAGAGTCATCCGAGCTGTGTTTTAAGAAGGTAACTGGAGTATGATTTGGAAAAATATGAGAATTAAAATGAAAATACTGTCTTAGTCGTTTGGGTGCTATAACAGAATACAATAGAGTGGGTGGCTTATAAACAAAAGCAATTTATTTCTCCTATTTCTGGAAGGAAGGCCAAGATCAAGACTCTGACAGATTCAGTCTCTGGTGAGAGCCCACTTCGTGGTTCATAAATGGCATCTTCTCACTGCCTTGTCACATGGTGGAAAGGGTGACGTAGCTCTCAGAAGCTACTTTTACAAGGATATGAATCCAATTTATGAGGGTTCTGGCCTCATGATGTAATCACTCCCTCATGATGTAATCACCTCCTAATACACTGGGAAGTAGATTTTGACACAACCTAATTAGGGAGACACAAACACCAGTAGTAGGCACGTAGACCGCCCAGTGATGAATTTATTAGTTACGTAGATAAGAGATACTCAAGAAGGGCTGGACGAAGCAGTGGCAGAGAAGAAGAGTGAGAAAAATCTGATCACTACAAAAGTTGGGGAAATGGAAATCGACAGTGGGGTCTCCACTCAATGAAACTCAAAGAACGGTAAGGCCGGGAATCCCGATAGACACGCTGGCGTTAGGAAGGTTTAGGACGCAATTGCTCTTAGCTATTTGAAATAGAGGCTTCGACACGGTATCAGTATAAAATATCAAGAAAAGGTTACAAATTCACAACTGGTGACCACAAAATAGATTATGGTTACAGACATTTGAGAGCAGGAATATCTGGTCCTGGATACTGAGAGTAGTTTCCTAGCTACTGATTCCTAGAAACTGGGTTTCGGCACTACCTTCTAAGCACGAGTTAATAAAATTTCCCACATACATGGAATTTATCTGCTTGAGATTTTAGGTATAGGCAGTGTGTGTGTGTGTGTGTGTGTGTGTGTGTGTGTGTGTGTGTTTATGAGTCTAGGTTGGTGAATGTGTAGGCATGCACATACACACACATACACATTTGCATTCCTGGCTGATGTAAGAAAAGAAACTAATCAGAAATAAAGACTGTAAAAATTATTGACTCAAAACTTTCCAACTTACTGGTTTAGTACCCCGGAACCCTCAGCACAATAACAGCCAAATTGTTCACAGCAAGGGGTATATTTTATTTCACAGTAAAAATTACCACCTAACGATTTTTTTCTAGTGCTATCGCTTGACATTCACTTGTGCTCCCAAGGATTACCGCACAGCAGAAAAAGCACATAGTTAACTTTTTCTATCCCACAGTCACAAATTCCTACAGATCAAAGCTCTGACTACTGAGTGAAAAGTAACATTTGGACATGATCATAAAACTAAACTCCTGTAAACTCTTATGAAATTTGAACTTAATAAAAATAATCCCCTGCATATAGAAACCTGCTGATTTACATTTTAATGAAAATGGAGAGCAAAACTTAGAAAAAATAAACTTTTAAAAGCCTATGAAAATAAATTCACTTCAGAACCCAGGTCTGGAGTTCTGAAAGTTCTTCTGGTCTTTGAAAACACACACCCTCAGAAATTCTTCTGAGACCTAGAATTCGTAGACGTACTTCGTTCTGCCTATCCCTACCCCTTATCTCTCTTTTTTTAATCCTAATTTACAACATTTGTCAAGCCCAGATAGGATGAAAGTAATGTAAACAGGCAGCTCTGGGCAGATTTTGTCGTAAAAATAGAAACTAAAGTCTTGGAGCTGTATCTGAATCTCGTTTGCTTGGCAGTGATGTAGATGTTCAGACAGGACAAACTTTCACTGGAAGGTATGGCTATAAATAAAAATGTTCCAAAGAGAAAGTAACAAAATGGCATCTCTTCCCCTGTGAGCCACCAGTGGGCCTGGATCCTTTCCTCCTCTCTGTTAATCAGACTCAAGTTGGGCTTCCGAATCACTAGATGAAAGACATTTAATAAGTCCTAGTTATAACCTAGAGCAAATCCCCTCACTATTAAGATGAACTGACCCATTTTGTAAGTAATCAGGAATTTAAGGAATTTAATTTAAAAGTAGAGGAATTTAATTTTTTTTTAATGTTTATTTATTCCCAACAGAAAGAGAGACAGAGCGCAAGCAAGGGAGGAGCAGAGAGAGAGGGAGGCACAGATTCCGAAGCAGGCTCCGGGCTCTGAGCTGTCAGCACAGAGCCCCGCACGGGGCTTGAACTCACAAACTGCGAGATCATGACCTGAGCGGAAGACAGCAGCTTAACCAACTGAGCCACCCAGGGATCTCCCCCCTCTTTTTTTTTAATGTTTGTTCTTCAAAAGTGAAGGAATTGAAAGGCAATTCATTTTTTTTTTTAATTCATTTATTCAGTTGGGGAGAGAACAAGAATACAAGCGGGGGCGGGGCAGAGAGAAAGGGGGAGAAAAAATCCCAAGCAGGCTCCACACCATCAGCCCAAAGCCCGACGCAGGTCTCGAAGCCACGAACTGTGAGATCATGACCTGAGCCAAAGTCTGATGCTCAATCAACTGAGCCACCTAGGTGCCCCAAAGGCCAATTCAGTCAGTAGTTGGTGCAATGAAGGACTTGGGGATCAAAAAAGAACCTTCTATTGGCCCAGGACCCATGTCTGTCAACTCTAGCTCACAAGTTACCGGCCTCTAGCACCTTGGCCTCCTCCCCTATGGCAATAATCATTTCAACCCATTTTTATTGGGATAAAAAATCTTTTAGATAACTTATCTGCCAAGTGATTTTTAGGGGCATCCTTGGCTAAACGAAGTTCTAAATCACGAAGAATGAATAACATTTTCTCTCTTTCTGGGGAAGAAGACCCTTTTTTTCAACTGAAAATGTACGTGATCCATACGTTTTAAGAACTAGAAAGCTGAACAATGACGGACGGTGAGAAGAAAAAAGTGATATCAGAGGTTGATGGCAGATTAAGGCAGCAGAGTCAGGATGTGACCCCAAACTCCCATTATCTAGATAAACAGCACATTGAACTAGCCGGTTGCAGATGAGGAAGTTGACTGAGAAAGAGACACCCTGCTTTGGCTTTCAGCCTGGGAGCTCTGGTGCAAGCGGTCGGAAACCAGCCTCCTCACCCAAAGCTGCCTTCCCAGCCTTGCAAAAGCTACGGTCCCCTCCACCCCTTTTATGAGAATTAACATCTCCTGTCCTTTGTTTAAATACAGAAATATGTGCAAATATAGGTCCTTCTTCATTTTAGGAATATAAATAATGTACTTAATGAAATGCTTCAAACTACGCACACTACTCAGATAGTGTTCTTCGCCCTTCTATGAAGGTCTTCTAATATTGAGAGGTCAGTGGGTGTGGCCTTCCAGATGATTACAGGTGCTAATTTAAGGAGCTGCAATGCCACTTCAAGTTACCCCAAAAGCTAGATTGGATATAAATTGTCAACCATAGGTTCTGACTAGGGAGCCAGCCCCACAGACCCTATTTCCCGGCCACACGGCTGACAGAATTCCCGTCTCACCAAAAAACAAATCAGATGCCATCACATACCCACTTTTACATTTTCTTTGATATGTATTTATTTATTTTGAGAGAGACTGAGAGAGCATGAGAAGGAGAGGGGCAGAGACAGAGGGAGAGAGAGAAACCCTAACAGGCTCCACACTGTCAGCGCTGAAGGCCGATGCGGGGCTCGATCTCACGAACAGTGAGATCATGACTTGAGCTGAGATCGAGAGTCGAACCATTAACCGACTGAGCCACCCAGGCACTCCAACTTTTATGTTTGTTTGTTTATTTTTAATAGAAGTATAGTTGACATGTAATATTATATTAGTTTCAGGTATACAACACAGTGATTTGACAATTGTATCTGTTACGATATACTCACCACAACAATTTTGGTTAGTATCTGTCACCAGAAAGCTATTACGATATTATTGAGTATATTTCTTATGCTGTACTTTTCATCCCCGTGACTTATTTACCTTAGAACTGGAAGTCTTTAGAGCTCAATCCCCTTCATCTATTTTGACTTGCCCCTCTGGCAACCACGAGTTTGTCTTTAAATTTATGAGTCTGTTTCTCCTACTGTTGTTTGTTTTGTTTGGCTTTTGCTTTTCAGATTCCACATATCAGTGAAATCATACGGTACTTGCTGTTCTCTGTCTGATTTATTTCACTTAGCATGACGCCCCCTAGGTTCATCCACGCGGTCACAAATGGCAGGATTTCATTCTTTTTTAGGGCTGAGTAATATTCCATTGCCACATTTCTTTCTTTTGTTTTGTTTTTGCTTTTTTGTTTTCCTTTCTTATTGAAGTGTAGTGGACACATCATGTTACGTTAGTTTCTGATGTGCACAAGAGTGATCTGACAAGTCTATGTGTTATGCTACACTCACAACAAGTATAGCCACCATCCGTGACCACACAACGCTGTTACAGTACCACGGACTATGTTCCCTCTGCCGTGTCTTTTATCCCCATGACATACTCATTCCATAACTGGAATCCTGTATCTCCCCCTTCCCCTTCATCCAATTTGCCCATCCCCCTACGCCCTTCCCTTCTGGTAACCATCAGTTGGTTTTCTTATACCACATCTTCTTTATGTGTTTATCTCTTGATGGATATGTAGGCTGCTTCCGTACCTACCAACTTTTACGTCTCCATCTCCTTCCTGTTGCCTTAAGGACGAATTCCAAACTTGGCATTCTATATGCAATTCTTCACAGTTGACCCCAACTTGCCATTTCCACCTCACCTCCCAAAAGTCCCATCTTTCTCACAAAATCTCGGCTCCAACTAAAATGACCCTCCCCTTCCATTCATAACTTCACCTGTCCTATCATCGCTACTGGGAATAAAATAGACTTCCTCGTTCCTTGTGGCAGAACACGCGCTCCTTTGTCATGTCCCCACTCAGAGTTCGTATCTTTCATCGAGACCGCCCCAATGACTCTCGGCAAAAATAGTTAGTCTATCCTCTACTCCCACAATATCTTTCTATAGCACAGTTACAAAGCTCAAACTGGATTTACATATCCTAACGTTCAGAGTCTAGGATTTCTCCATTTACCATGTACAAAGCATTGTGCTGGATACAAAAGGAATACCAGGATAAGAAAGACACAATTCCTGTCCTTAAGATGCCAAAAGGCTGGTACATAAGGTGCTATTAATTGTAGGCATAATGAGAATCCCCCAAAATGTAATCAATACATTATTGGAGTCCAGTGATGAATAGAATTATATCTTACTGTAATCATATAAAACTTACAAGAAGACCTTCAATTTGAGGTGAGCCAGGAAGCTTAAGTAAAACTAGTCAAGGAGAATTGGGTTAAGGGAGAGGAGGCAACGTGTCTGGGAAAAGTAGACGAGGGGGAAGCTAAGGCAGAAAACTTTCTGAGGTCTTCCTCGGCCATGGTCGTGCAGTCTTAAGAAATTTGTCTCATTTCCATAGCAGCCAGAAACCTTTAAAAGCTTTGAAGCGAGGAAATCTCAGGATCAGAGCCTCCCTAAATTTAGGAAAAGGTCCCTGTGAAACTTTCTGGGATTAAGAAATTATCTGTGCCAACTTTCAAAGGCAGAAGACATATTATGAGCACTGATTTATATTGTTTGATTCAAACTAGTTTGTAGCTAACAAGAATAATTATCCCCAAATGATTCCACAAGCTGATTCAGCAGAGGTAATATTAAGTACAAAATTAAAAACTTTAATTGTACTCTTTGGCCCTTAAAAGTAGATAAAATAACATATGTGCATGTTTGAATTAAGATAAACAGAGAAAGAGGCTGTTGAGATGTTGGCATAATTAAAAAACTGGTTATGTAAAACGAATTAATCAAACCAATTAACACTAAGTTATTGAAGCAACTGGTACTATGAAACTTTTGTTTTTAAGATTTTGTTTTGTTTTCTTTTCTTTTCAACTGGAAATCATGGTTAGGGAGTCTCTTCAAGCTCGTGGTTTTAGAAAGACAGTCAGATGCAAAACAAATATACCTCCAAATTTCTGCTTTAACTATTACACCCTTAAGTTAAATATTGATATTCAAAATAATGATTCCAAATAATATTTTTGTATGTTTTATTATGCAGAAGTTAACATGGCAATTTGTTCTAATACAACTTTAAAAAAATTCTCTGCTCAGAAGGGCAAAGTAATGACTTTTGAATCCAATGGGAAAGCAAATCTTCAGCTAGAAAAGCAAAGATTAGGCAGATGGACTTTATCAAAAAAAGAAATAGAGGCCTGAAAGGATGATGAAGACTTCTCTGTAAACAGGAAACACTTTAATTTTGCAACTCTTAAGCCGATAATTTTACCGTTACCCAGTAACATACATTTAGTCACAGGGCTACTGAAAATGATTTTTTTCATTCAATTAATTGCCCTTCCAGCCTTGACCAGCCTATTTTTAACAGTAACCCCAGCTGCTTATGTTCATGATCAACCTAGAAATAAACCTAGTGCTATATCAGCTCTTTGAGTTATAAATATTGGCTCCTGCTATCTACAAGGGAAAAGTAATTGTATTAAATCATTGGCACTAAAGAGGACAAGCCTAAAAATTCTACTCATTTTCCCCCTGAACTCCAGGAACACCTGTCAATCCTAACCCAGGATTAAACTAGAAAACTTAGAAGTTAGCAAAAAATGTATGACTTCACCTCCACTGAATTTCCTCTGGTTAAGAAGGAAGAGTAACCGTTAAGGGAAATAACCATTTGCCTCCTAAAGGCATGACTTCTCAGCCATTAACTCAGCATGTCAGTAACTGGGGAAAGCGTTCGTAGAAAGTTATCTAAGGAGATCTATGTATGCATTCACGCTTAGACACATAAAAACCGTAGAGACAGGCACCAAACCACATACCCAGAAATTTAAAGAAGTCACGCACAACTGAAATGGCCGAAAATACAGAATTTAATAGTGTGACTGTAAGTTTTGTTAGAACAACATTAGTTGGATCTATCATACCAAGATCCCCATCAAAACGATTTCCAAGTGGAAACATGGAAATCATGAAATCATGTAGACGCAGCAAGATGACTGAGAGCCAAACGAGAAGTACTGAGTGTATTATGCACGCAGCACTAAGAAGGCCTATTTTCAATGATCAATAATATGAATATTATTACAATGAATATTACAGTGTGGTTCTGGTGTTTTTGACCTCTTCCCCAACAACGTCAAGGTCTTCCCCTGGAACGAGAGAGTGTCATCTCGGTGAGATCTTTCCACAGAGGCTGCCAGCTCTCTACTTCATTGCTTGTTTGTATATCTTTCTCTCCTTCACACCAAATTGATCGCTTCCTTCTATTTAACCGATATACCGAATGCATGCTGTTATTATCTG
The DNA here is from genome assembly GCF_018350215.1 of Panthera leo. Taxonomy (NCBI): domain Eukaryota; kingdom Metazoa; phylum Chordata; class Mammalia; order Carnivora; family Felidae; genus Panthera; species Panthera leo. The sequence continues at coordinate 224,714,375 of NC_056679.1, forward strand.
TCAGAATTGCTCAAAATCCAATTTTTAAAGTATATGCCTTCTGCCTCAACCACTGATGGTGTTTGCTTTCTCTTTCGGTTTCTCTTGACCCTACTTTTTTTGTTTCTAATTGCAACAATTAGAAAATCTGTGCAACGCCAGAACCACGAGAGGTACCACACTCCTGAGCAACTCCCTTGGAATGCAAATGTGTTTTGCGAAGTGTTCTGCCCTGACTGTCAAAGAAAGAATTCTGTATTTTTTTCATAACTTCAGAAGCATAAAATAGATATCCTTTGAGGGTAACTTAAAATATCTTTCCAATGGTCAGAAAACTTTTCGTCTCTCATTGTGTCCTATCTCAAGTCGCAGAAGTGGCTGAAGTTATAACCTAGTCCTTAGGATGTATTTTCAAAATTCCAAGTCTCCCAGGTGCAGATAGAAGATTGAAATGTTTTCCTTGGGGAAGGGACTAGATTTGTTCCTGTAGCAAATACCTGTTACATAACAAATAGAACATCATCGTCTGTTCCACGCAGATTACCAACACACTTTTGTCGAACAACGATTACACACTGCAGAAGGTAAGACCTGTGCTCTTAAAAAGCTGGTAACCTGTTTGTAAAGATAAGAAACAAATTCAAAAAAGATAAACAGTCTGAATGCCAAATGAGGAGCGTCAAGCTTTATATGTTCAGAGCCCTTGACAAAGTACTCTCATATCCATTATCATGTTTAATTCACACACGTTAACCTCAGAAGATAGGCGGCTCCATAATAAAAAAGTTAGCAAGGTCCACAGACGTGAAATTAGTCGCTCGAAGACATAGTTAATAAGTGGCAAAGCTGGAATTATTTCTAAGTTCTTTCTTTGCTAAATACAGAGTTCTTTCCACTGTATCTCTCTACCAGTTAGGGTCTAGTGAGGGAAATAGAGACAATGCCAAAAAGTTCCATAGAAGGAATTTGACCTGGAGTTACTGATTGTAAGAGCTTAAAGGTCAACTGGAAAAGGTGAGGCATGCCTGAGATTAGCAACAGCCAGCATGCCTTTAGGTCTGGAAGGACACAGAGATGGTGTCATGATGTTGCCACCACCCAGTGGTGTAGCCCAGGGCTGTCTGGAAAGAACTAGACCTAGTGAGAGATGCCTGTTAGGGCTGAGACGATGATGAATGGGCTTCGTGGAGGAAGCTGGAATCTGAGAAGTCACCACCTGAAGCGTGTGGCAGAGAAGGCAGAGGGAATACAAAGAAAATAAAACAGTAGAAGCAAAGAATGAAAACCTAGTGAGGTCATTTCCAAGCAGTTAACCTGATACAACACAGAGGGAACATTCTGGGGAAATCGGATCAGGAGTTCTTAGGACATCTTAGTGATTAAGCCATTCATACTCAAACTGGTCCTCAGACACCTCTCACCAAAGCTTACATGATTTGAGCTATCTCAGGAATTCCCTTGCCACTTATGTTTTCCTAAGTGATCTCTTCACTTCTCCTGGATTTAAATTTTATCTTATAAAGGTAATCCTAAATTTCATACTCCAGCCTGATTTCTCCTCTGGGCACCAGGATCTGGAGGGAGTGACAGTATTTTGGAATAGGAGAAGAAGAGATACTATTCTAGGGATGTGGTGGGGAATTTAAAGTCAAAGAAGAAAATAAAAACTAGGGCAACAAAACAATTATGGATGCTGGACAGTATAAACGATCTTTCATAGACTTCTAAATGATGCTAAATATTATGAGAAAAAGTAAAAGGGGGAGAAAATAATAAATGGAAACCTACATGTTTTAGATTGGTCAGAGGGGCAAGGAAGGTCTTTTGGAAACTAAACTGAACCTGAGAGATGAGAAGGGGCAGATTCCAAAAGAACTCTGTTTGGACAAAGGCAAGAAGAGAGAGTCAGCTGAAAAATAAACATATTTCAGACAGAAATGCCGCACGTATGAAGGCTCCAAGATGAGAAGTCTCATGGTAGGCTTATAGGACCAAAATAGGTCCCGTGTTCAAAGAACCCTGTGGCACATGGTGAGGTTGCAGAGATAGGCAGGGGTGAAATGGTGAGGTTCGCCACCATCTCTAGGCCCATTTATAGCTTGGATCTCAATGGCCCTTCACCATCTACCTCAATCTTTCCTCTATGGGTTGATCTATCATTACACCCACACACCCAATGCTATAACTCTGGATCTTTTCTTCCTCTTGGCTGGAACATTTTCTTCTCTTATCTGCCCTTTCTGTACCTTGTAGTCTGTCATTTTCATGCCCCACACCAAACAGCAAGAAGAGGCAGTTGGTCTGTTCTCTGATGCCTCCAGTATAATACTCTGTTCATACCTCTATTTTAATGCTTGCAGCAACGGACACGCAATTTATCTTCTCTACGCTACTAGACTATGATAGCCTGTAGTCCCTTAACCATACATTATTCATTTTCGTATCCTCAACGCTTAGTCTGGGCAAATATCAGTAAGTGTTCCTCGAAGAATGGGAATATTTGGAGGCAAGAGATCAATATTAACGAGCTACTATATTGCACGTTTCGACAGATGTAAGGTGTATGGATTCCATCAAAAAGAATAATAATCATCAATTCCATCTTTTAAAATCTCTGCGTACAGGCTGAAATAATTTGCATTTCTCTGAGAAAGAGAAACTTGTATAAGAGGGTCTTGTACATTTTCTCGGCTACTACCTCAACAAAACTAACGATTCTTTTAAGCCATTCTGAATCTTTGAAATATTGACATAATGTCTTCTGTTTCCTGCATTTGATTCCTGCTCTCTGTTCCCCATTTTCATAGTTCTTCACATACCTTCATTATTTGGATGATATTCCACAAACGAGGAAAGCTGAGGCAGTAAAGTAGACAGACACAGGCTATATAGGCAAAAGGCAAGTCTAACTACTTCCTCCATCCTTGGCAAACTGTATGAAAAAGCAAGGCCTTTATCACCATCCAGTTCCACCAAAATACTAGCATTAGAGGATTTCTTTCATTCTATAGTATATCCCTCTATCCGCGACGGGTAGAGCTAGCAACTGACCTGACCACTGGAAAATGGAGAATCCTTAAATGTCAGTTTGGATGGAATTTGGAAACATGGGAGAACGCAAGCCAAGAGCAATGTTGCTGAAAGGGTCATGCCAGGCACCCATGAAAGAGGAGCTACGTGGGTCCTTAACACAGCCAAGGCTCAGGAGTGAAAATGAGTAATGGAAATCTCCTTGAAAATGGAGCGAAGGGGGAGCTCCCCTGAAGGGGGAGCTCTCGCACAAGTACCACTAGGTGCAGTCAGCACAACCAGTAGGAAGAAGGAAGATAATTCTTATCTTTAGGAGGGAGGACACTTTTCACATAGGAATTTTATCTCCTGCTTTCAAGAAGAAGGAAGGTCTCTTCTTGTGTCAGCAATAACACGCTAACCACGGTTTGCAGCCAATGAGAAACTGCCACAGCCTCAAACTCTTGTTCTTCTCCAAGGAACTTTTGTTCAAAACAGCCCTCCCTAGGGGCTCCTGGGTGGCTCAGATGATTAAGCATCTGACTCTTGGTTTCAGCTCAAGTCACGATCTCATGGTTCTTGAGTTCAAGCCCTGCATCGGGCTCTGCATTGACAGCACAGAACCTGCTTAGGATTTTGTCTCTGTCTCTGTCCTTCCTCTGCTTTCTCTCTCTCTCTCTCTCTCTCTCTCTCTCTCTCTCTCTCTCTCTCTTTCTCAAAAATAAATAAATAAACCTTAGAACAAACAAAAAAGCCCTCCCTAATTTCTTCCTGAAACCTAATAAAAGCCGATCTTCCTTTTTTGTCTCTTTGGATTTGCCTGTGGTTTGCAATGGTTTGCTTGTCCCAGATTGCAATTCCTCTGCTATTCCCCAATAAACTCATTTTGCTAGTAAAATAACTGGCTATTGTATTTTTAAGGTTGATACAGGCTTTCCTTGGATGGTAACAAGGCATCTACAGACATTGGCTGGGTTTCCATGCCCTCATTCCCCAGTGTTGGTCACAGACAATGCAGGATACCCCAACGCTGACTGAACTCTCCTAATTGGCCACCAGGTATGGTCCTCACACCCAAAGACCCACAAATCTTTGGCAAGGCTAAATCCCATCAAACTCATTCCTACTCCCAAGAAGCCAGGACACTTTCACCTAATCTCTCAGCAAGTCAAAGTCAAGATTTTATTTTATTTTTTTCCTTTCCAACTGGTTGTGATGACAAAATCTGTATCTTGCCACCTTCTGGGCCTTCTGGGATGTTCCCTATTGATTCTCAAGAGCATTTCCTCTCACAGCAATATCAAGGTCTTATAGACATTTACTGATTCTCTTTCACACATTCCTGGTACAACAATCACAACTCCACTCCCGGCAAAGTAGAAATGTCCTTGGTCACAGGAAGGGACCCATACAAACAAGTACTGAAGAAAAAAGCACAATGATTAATAGATAACATTTCAAAAGATTATGTCCCTGTGTATGGAAGTTCTCAGCCTTATTACCCACCCTGAAAATGGAGGTAATATCAGCCTTCTCTGCTTCATGAGATCACTGTGACAGTCACAAGAAATAATGGTTGAAAATATGTAAATGGAGTCTCATCGTAGGCAGGGATTTGGTTCCTAAAGAACACAATAAAAACCCTATTTTTTTTTTAATTACCCTTGAAAATTTCTTCACTTGTCAATAAAGGATAGCATACAAGTTTTGTGCCTAAAACTCTGTGCCATCATTCTTAGGCACACTAAGTGTTGAGAACCACTGAGCTAGATGGAAAAAGAAAACAAAAGGAAAATCTATATGCAGATTTTCAGACATTCAACCCATGTTGTATTTAAGAAAACTATCAAGCCACAGACAATGACCAAGAAAAGGATGAAAATCTTACATGCTCTTTTTTGCCTATCCGGCTTAGTCCAACTGGGTTAATATTAAGCCACTATAATATCAATAGACTGGCAGAGGAGGGAGATTTGTAAAGATTTCAAAAACAAATAAAGAAACAGTACTGCAGTCCATTGCTTTCTAGCATGGCCACAAATATCAGGGAGACACCTCCGCAAAGCCTTAACACAATGTGACAAAGGAGTCAGCTCACAGTGTAGCATTATGACATAACGCCCAGTGACTGGGCTTACACCAAGCTCATAAGCCAATAAATATCAATGCTCCTCTCTGAAAGAGCCCAAACCAAGGGTCTGCCATCAACAGGCAAGCCAGTCCTCTCGTCCTGAGCTACACCTCTCACTATGTGAAGACATTGGCCCCAGCCGTTCAACAACTTCTTACTCTTAGGATCTAATTTTCTTTAAGACTCAGACACCAATAACTCACTTCTCACTTCTCAACTCAGTGCCAGGCCAATGGTGACAGCCCATAGGAGCTCCTAGCAGTGTGGACACAGCTGGCAGGCATTTTCCTCTAATCACAACCACCTGACACAGAAGACTTATGGAGTTTTCTAGTGCCTTTTATCTGGAATACTTTAGATGAGTGTAGGAGAGCTGAAAGTTAAAACCTTCTTAGAAATTCCACTTTAAAGCACTGGCCAGACCTTTTAGAACTGGAGTTAACTCTTTTCATATCAGTGGGAAAATAGGATGATACATGCCCTACGTTTAGCAATCACTGCCGCTCTGCCATGACATGTAAACAAAGATCCATCGTTCCGAAACCAGCGTGCTCGCTTTACCTTAAGGTAAAAACCTGTTCACTGTGGATCTAATGGCCATTAGTAATATGGTTCTTCCAGATCTCACAGCTCTGAATTTTATCTTAACCAGTATGGGAAGGATGTAAGCTCTGAAGATCAAGAAATACTACCTACACATACCAAAACATAAATGGCTAAGAGTTTAGAGACATGGGGCAAGGAAGGTGGATGTTGCTTCAAGTCAACAAAGAGGTAAAGAAATAAAGAGGTAAGGAAACCTTTGTGATACTAGAACTGTTCTGTGTCTTGATTTGAGTAGAGGCTACCCAACTCTATGTGTGTGATAAAATCACATAGAGCTTTATATACACGCAACTGAATGTATGTAAAACTAGTGAAGTCTGTGTTTTGAATTGTTTTTTGAATTGGCCTATTGTCAGTTTTCTAGTCTTGATATTGTCTGTAGTATGCGGGACATTACCACGAGGGTAACTGGATGAAGGATGCAGGGAAACTACATTCTAACCCCTAGAGGTCTTTATTTTTGCTAATTAGTAGGCATGGTTTACCATATTCAAATTAATTGCTACAATATCAGAAACTATATGAATAGCCATTTAATTTCATTAGCAGAAATGCTTAAGACTTATCGCACTTTCTGCCCAAAGGTATAGCAAATAATGAATCTGGTAGATGTAAAAGCTTTAAACTTCATGCCTGAGTGACCTTTAGTCCGGTAATGTCCGACACCGGTTATTCTCCAAGAGTGGTTTCTGAGCTATCAGTATTAGGAATCTTGTTAGCAATGCAAATTATCTGTCCCTCCTCAGGCCTACTCCTGAAGGACAGAGGAAGGGCAGGAATCTGTGTTTTAACAACAAAGTCTCCAGATTATTTTGATGCACATGAAGGTTTGAGAACCACCACTGTGCACTTTCCATTGCTATAAGACATCTGGCAAACGTTCATATTGAAAAAGAGAAACCAAACAAACACGCAACACTAACTTCTGGCATAGGTTACATTTTAACATCTGGCCCTCTCTGTCTCTATTGCACCTCCCTCCGCAATCTTGAATTCCTGATCCTCCCTGAAGACTGAATCCCATCGGGCCAGTGCATAGAATTCCAACTTTCTCATTCTAGAATAATTCCTAGAGGCTCCATGAAAAAAATTGAAGGTAGACCACGTCTGACTCCCTGGCATCTGATTTCATTCAGTTAATGTTCAAAAACCGGTGTCTTGGCGATGGGAAGTGTTCTTCACATCCTTACATTATAACCTTCCCAATAAATATTCATTGATTATACTTTTCATGCATCCCTGTTTGACTCTAGAATTTCTAAAGAAAACTGTTCATTGTCAAGACTAATGGTGTATTCTGGTATGGGTAATTCAACTCAAATAATCTCAATGTTATTTCTGCTGAAACCAGACTCAAGCACGGGTGCTTTGTTTTGTGTTGTTTTTAATGATTATTTGCTTATTTGAGAGACAGCCGATTTTCTTCTTAATTATATTCTTCTTGGGCTCATATCAGCATGGGTTCACAGGGCCAGGAATGGGTATCGTTAGCCTACAACATTCTGAGTGACATTAACAAGAAAAGACAGCACTAAAATTGGCTACAATTGATCCCAAAAATATATTTCCGTATGTTCATTTTAGCCAGTGTCCCACAGCAGAGAAGTCACCCGGTCATTTGCTTCGACCCACCCCCGTGTTGATAACAGATGTGTAATTGTCCCAGATGCTCTAATGTTAATGACTTAAAATCACATGTACTTAGACTGGTAAAATGTAAGCCTTTAAAATGTAGGGCTTTGAGAGAAGAAATTGAATAAGAATGGCCGTGGGCCCAAACTCATCCCTGTAGTTACTCAAAGAGCTATACTGTCTTTCCAATGTAATCTCAAGATATCTCAACAGAACTAGAAAAGTAACTCATAGTTACAAAATTCAGATCTTAGAACTATGCATTGAGAAACACTTGAAATTATAGTAGATATCTGTCTATAGTGTAAAATAAACCACCACCACTTTGAAGGCAAAAATTAGGGTAAAATGGTGATGAATGGGAACAAGAATTTCATTCTCCAACATGGTGATAGGCTTCAGGTAAATGATACCTGAGCTTAATCGATTTAAGAATTTATTTTCATTTTTTATTACAAAATCAATATTTGCCCTTTGAGAAAAAAATTAAATTAAGAAAACCAGAAAATAAAATTAAGCCAAAAGAAAGAAAGAAAGAAATATGAACCCCCCCATAAAATGCCCCCCAAAAGGAAAGTAAGAATGTTCCTGCTCTGTCTTTCACAGGTTACATGCCCCCTGTGAGAAAATGTTAGACCATGAGTGAGGGCAGGCTGCATAGCAATTTAGACAGAGAGATGCAGTTCTTGTTATAATAAAATTCCTTTGCCACAAAGCATCACAGCAAAACAAATACAGGAACTCAAATAGAACAATAAAAATAATATGAGGTCACTGAGTCTTGTTATTTATAACAGCAGAAATTTGTGTTTGTTATGAGAAAAGCAGTCATGGGCACAGAAGGAAGGGTGCTCGGGGCATGCGTGTTCCTTCGTCCATTCCAAAAATATGTACTACATGCCTTTGAAGTGCTGGGGATATAACAGTAACCAAGATATAAACTCCCTGCTCTCAGAGATATTACAAGCTAATAGGAGAGCCCAGAGGTAGATTTACCCTGGAACTAAGGAAGCAAAGCTTTAGGGCTTTGGGTCTTTGCGAGAGACCTTGTACCTCATCGTGCACTCATGAGTTTGAGTTATTTTTGCAAGGGTCAGTAAAATTGTGTCATCTGCAGACCCCCACAAAATCTGGACTCAGCCTGGATTAGATAGATAATAAGCAAGTGAAAACAGAAGATAATTTCAAGCACTGACAAGTGCTGTGCAAGAAATAGAAGAAGTTGATTTGATAGAGAGTGAGAGCACTATTTTAATATGGGGGATCAGAGGAGGATTTGAACTAAGACCTAAATGAAAATGCTTTAGAGGGATCTGAATGAAAAGTTTTTAAACACTACTTCAGATTGAGTTTATTGACATATCTAACATGCATTAGATAAAATTGACTCTTGTGGCACAGTGATATTAAATTTAGAGAGATTAATTGTAACTTTGCAAAAGTTAGGCCTTAATCATATTTTGTTTTCCACAGGTATGTTCAGTAGAATTCACGAGAACTGATCATGTTTATGACTTCCAGATTTTGTAATAAATGTATTAGTATTTGTTCTAGTTATTTTTTTTTAATTTTTTAAATGTTTTTATTTATTTTTGAAGGAGAGAGAGACAGAGCGTGAGCGGGGGAGGAGCAGAGAGAGAGGGAGACATAGAATTTGAAGCAGGCTCCAGGCTCTAAGCTGTCAGCACAGAGCCCGAGGCGGGGCTCGAACTCACGAACTGTGAGATCATGACCTGAGCCGAAGTTGGACGCTTAACCGACTGAGCCACCCAGGCGCCCTCTGTTCTAGTTATTTTTATTATGATATTTCGTGGCTCTTCTCCACGAAACATTTGAAAGTGTTTTCAAAAGCAATAAATAAAATATATATTGTATATATTATATTCTAGCAAGTCTAGGGAACTAAATCATTCTGAATTAAAATATAATGTGTGCATTTGTATGTGTGTCTACTTCTGGATTTGTAAGTGTCTTCATTATTCATTATTGTCTACATGGGGAAAATAAATAAACAAAAAATGTATCGAGAGTGAAGAGTAGAATTAATATCCATAAAATCTTTAAATGACTTTTGTGTCTTGTGCTGTAAATGCAGTAAGCAAGAAATAGGAAATAGGTTCTAGACACTGTTTTTCAGCTCTAATAGCAATATAAAAATATTAGCTGTAGTATTTCATTTTCATACTCATCAAGTAGTATTCTTTATATCTTTTCATTTTAAGAATTAGAGTTATGTTACTATAAGCTCTATGTTAGTGGTCTTTTTTCACGATGTTTTCTCCAGCATAAAATGCTTACAGTACAACAGCTATACTCCTGAGTTCTGAGTTCAAAAGTAAATACTATTAAGATATTTCTTACCTAATGCTAACTTTCAAATCAGCCCATTTCAAGATCGGCTCCATGGAGAACATTTTTATGTTGCTATAATTTATTATTCAAAAACTAGCTTCCATCAGACTCACACCTAACTCCATAATGACAATTCCATTATAATAATGAGTAGCATATCGATGTTGCAATGAATATGTCCAGAGTTGAAAAAGGAGAAAAATTTAAAATAAAAAGAGAAAGAGAAAGAATCACAGGAAGAAAGGAGAGGAAAGGGATTAATAGAGAGATGGAACTTCACAGGAAAGGAAAAGCTCAGGTTTGAGGAGACATCAGCTCTCAGACTTTCTTTGCGTTTTCTTCTGTTGATGAGCCAGACTCTACTCTCTGTTTACTTAAGTGGTCAACTCCAGTGCTGGGGCCTCAAATTCACCCCTGAGGTCAATGCAAGTCTTGTGTCTTTTCATTTCCTTTTGCCCTACCCAACAGCTACTTTCCCACAGTCTCTTCTTGCAAAGCAACCAAGTCCCCGGTCTACAATTAAGCATGTGGACTCCTCCAAGTCTTAGAATTTCTATGTCATGAATTCTGTATGACTCCTCAGAATCAGTTCTACACCCTGCTTCCCTTGAAGGCATCTCTGTTTAATTAAAAGAACGGTCCAAGAGTACTAGTGTTGACACTATATTCCTCCAAATACAATAATTATATGTTGAAAAAGCTTGATAGAATAGAGTATCTCCATAAGATAAACAATAGTGTGATAGTGTTACTCCCTCATCAACAGATCTATATAGTCTCCATATAAGAAGGGAGACTTTACCATATAAAAATTCTAGTTACCATAATATTTCATATCATAATTCCAGATAGTCTACAGTTATATGAGTTCTCTATATATTAAAATAGAGAGAGAGAATGTGTCAACTCTGTTTAAAGTTGGAAGTGCTGGTAACTGGATTTTATTGACCTAGGTGCTCAGAGAAACAAAGGAGTACATTACCAAACAGGAAAAACTTAGAGGAGCAAAGAAAGAAATTTGTTCATTGGAGTTGAGAAAAAGAATTCGGTTGTTAATGTATGAGGAGAGAGATACAAAAAGAATCAACTTAGCACATTAGAGTTGAATGAATTTTTTGACACGCAGGAAAGACTTATCCTGAACAGAGATAATGCCTCCGATTAAAAGCGACCAAAAAAGTTGACTTGTTTCATGCCTTAAGAATCAGATCTCTGTGGGTAACTCTGGCCTCTTCCTATGTAAGGTGTGGTCCACGGACCAGCAGCACTACCATCAACAGGGAGCTTGTTAGAAGTGAGGAATCTTGGGGCACACCCCACACCTACTGGGTCAGAACTGGTATGTATTTTAACAAGATACCCAAGTGATTTATACAGTTAAAGATCCCGCAATCTCAATAATAAATAGACCGGTACATACACAAATGGGTTGTGAATGTATTTGGCTAAGTAATAGTTAATATGACTTCATAACTGGGATCTGCCATATTATTGATTTCTAGTAACCACTGAACAGAAATTACTTGTATAACATACTTTAGATATATCATGAAAATTACATAATTCAATGGGCTTGATATTATATAATAAGAAAACCATGTGAGCTAACAAAGGTCATTTATGAATTAATGTGTACATCTGAAATCTAGAACACAGAAAGAGAAAGAGTAGAAAAAATAAAGCTTTTGTTTCGCAAATGAATTCTGGATCTGGATAAGAAACGATTGGTGTTACTAGAGAAGATGTTGACATTTTAACATACAAAGGTGAATTCTCAGCTCCTAAAGACACCTCTGAACATACGACAATATAATTATTATACACTTAAATGCCAAAAGTTAGCCCTTTTGTTTTTTAACAGAGGTTATCTAATTGCAAAGACCTTTTTGTGGTGTTTTAGACTACAGCTGCATCAATTCCAAATCCAGTCCTCCTAGATTCCTTTCTAGATAATTTCATTTGTTCCAGTAGATTTCACCCATTTTTTTTCTTATTCCTATATTTTATCTAAAAGCTAACAATCCACTTAGAGCTCAAAATGTTAAGGGAAAGCCAATAGAAATAAGAACCAATACTGTAAAATGGTGTCACCTCTGTGAAGAAGCATTTGCTCAAGAAATTAAAAACAGAGTTACTGTATGATCCAACAATACCACTTCCAGAATTAAAAAGAGGTAAAAGCAAGATCCCAAAGAAGTATGTATATGCCCATGTTTATAGCATCGTTATTCACAATAGCCAAAAGATGGAAATAACCCAAGTGTTCATCGAAAGATGAATGAATAAATAGAATGTAATATACACATACAATGGAATATTATTCAGGCTTAAAGAGGAAGGAATTTCTGACACATGTTATAATATGGGTGAACCTAGAGGACATTATGCTAAGTGAAATAAGCTAGTCACAGAAAAAGACAAAGACTCCGTGATTCTACTTATATGAGGTAACTGAAGTAGTCAAATTCTTAGAGAGAGAAACTGGGAGGGGATTTCCGGGGGTTGCAGGAAGGGAAAATAGAGAGTTCTTGTTTGATGGGCACAGAGCTTCAGTTTTGCAAGATGAAGAATTTCTGACGATTAGTTGTACTACAATGTGAATGAACACTACTGAATTTCACATGTAAAAATACTTAAGATGGGGAGTGCCTGGGTGGCTCCATCGATTAAGGGTCCAACTCTTGGTTTTGACTCAAGTCATTATCTCAAAGCTTCGGGGGTTCAAGCCCTACACGTTGGGCTCTGTGCTGGTAGCTTGGGGGCTGCTTGGGATTCTCTCTCTCTCCCTCTCTCTCTGCCCCTCCCCGACTCACACTGTCTCTGTCTCTCTCAAAATAAATAAATAAACTTAAAAAAAAATAAAGGAAAAAAACGATACAGAGGACATCATACTCAGGTGTTTATTGCAGCATTATTCACAACGGTAAAATACTAGAAGAGTATGATTAAAGTTCATCACTAAGAGAAGGGCTGAGTAATTTATGATACATCCACACCACAGAATAATAGGAAGACACCAACTTACGGCTAATCAGTTGGTTTGGAAGAAGTTCCACGAAGTATAACTGAGTGAAGAAAGTAACTGGAGAACATCATGCATGTAATTTATCACATTTTGAAACGCAAGCTATCAATAATTTTAACAATCATCATCGTCATCATCACATACATTACTGAACTCTCACTGTATACCAGGTACTTTTTTAAGCACGTGGCACAGAAAAATTCACTTCGTCTTCACAATATCCCTGTTAACCTCACTTCACAAATAAGGAAACGGAGTCACTGAGAGGTTAGAAAGCGTCTCTAAGGTCCCACGGCAAGCACCAGCAAATTCAAGAATTTGACCTCCAGAAGCCTGTCTTCCAGTGTATGGATGTGTGGATGTGTCTTTCTCTGTGTGATTCCAGATGAAAAATGTGGAATGATGTGGAATGATGTGGAAGCGGCTGATGATGTGAGTTATGTGACGTTGAGTCAGGAATGCTAATGTAGGTTAAAAGGGAAGGAACGGAGGGGTTGAAGAAAAGGAAAAAGAGAGAGCGAAAACCATACATAATATGACCACATTTATGTACTTAAGCAACATCACCTATGTGTAAGGGGAAATGGTAAAATTTTTTTAAAAAGACAAATTTATGTTTTGTTTCTTGAAACCTCAGCAATGCTATTTATGAAAACGCAATTTGAAATGATCAGACAATATGATAGACAGATTTCTATAATCACATCCGTTTTCTCTATTTGAATAATTAAACGGACATCAGATATTTGTGCCAGTTTACATATGCCTTTTACCTTGTTTCAAAAGACTGTGATTAGTAGTTTCAGTGCTTTCAAACATAATAGTGAATATGAATTTATGGTTGATGGAGTGATAATAGGTGTTTGGGGACCTAACACCTATGGATGGAGTGATAATAGGTGTTTGGGCAGGCTGGGGTGGGGAACAGCATGCTTCTTGGTCAAACCAGTATGGAGGGAGGATACAGGGTTAAAGGCCTTTAAATAGATAATTTGTACCTCAACTCACTCTGTTATCACTTAATATGCTAATGTTTTTACCAATCTCCAAAAGGGACTATGAACCATGCTTCACTTTTTATCCTTCTTTAGCTAGAGGACCCACCCCTTTTATTTTTAATACCATGCCTGTTAAACATTGTCCAAAAAAAAACGATTCCACAAAGCAGAATCTAGGAGCCAATTACCTATAATATAGCTTTTCGTAACCTTCAAAACTGCTGAAAAAACTATCTGCTAGAAGGAGGGAATGGGACGGATAAATGGACAGTACACACAGGTTTTACTTTTTTGTTTTTTTTTGTTTTTTTAGTTCACCAAGTCATGTTTCTACATTTGCTATTTTTCCATGCACAATATATTGATAGCAAAAAAACAAATTTGATTTCAGCCAAAATCATTTACCTTGTTGAAAATAAGGGGTTTGCTCACACAATAAGTCAATGTATTGTCCAATAATATTATAGTACCTAATTCCCAGATACGAACTTCCTATGATTTACAAACTGGCCTGTCTAAAGCTATTTTTCTGTTAATGTCCATTTTCTGTCCTTTTACTGTGTCAAAAGTTTTGTCATCAAGCCTTAGTAGCCTACTTCAAAGTAATGAAAAAGTCCCACAGTAAATCAACTAAAACCCCTATAACTGTTCTAGTCCCATCATTATCACTTAGGTAATAGTCAATCCTTCAAATTTGCATGAGATTTATCCAATAAGTATCTATGTTTAAGGCATTTCAGTAGGGGCATGGGGATCCTAAAACAGATAATACCCTATATTTCCCTTAAGGAGTTTATAATCTACTAAAGGAAGCAAAAAATCTATACAGTGACTGATATATGTTTAAGGAAGTAGGTATTAAACAAGAAGAGAGAGGACAAAAATATTGTATAACTTGGTCAAAGAGATCATTTTTTTTCTACTAAGGAGCTGCCTTTCTTGGAGGGTAGACAACCCCACTGCAGGCAATACTAATGTGTTAAGGAATCTTCTCTTAAAAGGCTGCTATGGAGGCACTTCCTAAAGCCTACAGCCCACTCTTGAGAGAAGCATGGATATTCTTGTTCTTTCCATTTCATTGGGTTTTTGGGAGGATCCAGTAAGAAACAGATGTGAAAGAATTTTAGAGATTTCCTGAATATAAGAGGATTTTATGGTTAAAACTAAAGATTGCACTTGTTTCGTGATTTGTAACAATCACCAGAGCTCCATGACAGAGACTCCCACTTGTCCTTCGAAATCTGTCTTCCCTTCTTCTCTGCACGTGCCCGCTGAGCCTCATCGGTAGTTCTAAGTGGCACCACGTGTTGAAGTTCTACTTCCGGGCCTCATTCTCAATGTCACGGGCACACCTCATCCACAGTCTCTTCTCCTTAGCGCCCTGGAATCCTCTGAAACCAGCTTTGCCCCACGGAGATGATGACACGAGGGGATGATGGGATAATGGAATAAGAACAAATCTGGACCCCTAAATAAGGAACGGTGTGGAGGACAGCAACTGGCCCAACCAGGCCTGTTGTGTGAGCGATACATAAACGGGAACTACTGAGTTATACTATACAGCAAGAGTTCTACTACCTGAGTTTTCGCCCCAGGTTGGCCACTGCTTAACTGGGTGATCTCAGATGAGTTGCCATTTCCCAATTTCTAAACTGAGAGCATCTGGCTAGATCAGTTTTTAACAACTGTGATTCACAGAACTCCAATTATCACATTTTTAAAATTATTTCAGAGGGCAGTTTTGGTGGAAGAAGGAAGGATGGGGGCATCCAAGAAAGTATTCGAGCAAAGAATTCTGCAATTAAAAGTATTTATAGAGAACCGCTAGGCTATAAAATCCCAAAAATATATTCACATTCTGAAATGCTATGCTTGCAGGTGTTCAACATTGTTTCTCGTTAGTGACCATGGATTTCTTCCTTGAAACACCTGTGTGCTTTTCCTCATTTGTCCTTTGTGATTAGTGACACATATTTCATAAGTGATCTAAGTTAGTCATAGAACCCATGATTATAAAATGTAATTTTCTTTTTGCAAATTAACTAGGCTATCCAGGGATCTAAGAAATGATCTTGACCTCATTAATATTGTACTTGAACCAACTTAGCTAAAAAAGTAGTAAGACCTATCTTAATGCATTTAATGAGTTCGTCAAAATCTGTTTGGTGTCTCTTATTGTTTGTTTTGGAAGAATCCCGAATGAGTGACAAAACTAATTGTCCCACCATGTTTTAATGGTTTTTTGACGCAATACTCCATCCCATGTCTCCTATAATGGTGCCCATTACACATCATTCTGCTATATCGACAAAGTCTTTCGACCCATTGATAGTCAAAATCTGATCAATCTGGATACCCAAGATTGCTTTCAAGACATAACGTTTCTTGGGGTCCAAATTTCATTCTTCTTGATTATACAATATAACACTCACTCGTAACTTATGTCTAAGACTCAGTCTTCACACTCATACACTTCCTATGATTTTATTGTTAGAACTAAAGATTATGCTTGTTTCATAATATGTAAGGAGAAAATCTTATTTTTAACAACTTCTCAATACTCACTCTATCTTTAGACATTCTCAATTATCCTTCAGTATATTTATTGTTAAAAATCTAAACCAGGATTGACAACAAAGCTCAACCAAAACTGGGAGCTCAAACTCCCAAAGCATTCCAAGCCAATGTCATGGGATTTAATCCTTAATGATATACTGTTTTGTACCCAATTGTTATTCTAAAGAGTCACAATAAAAAATACCTACAAAAGGAATGGCGTTCCCTTATGTCATGAATTAAATGTCATGGCATTTCATGTTCTTTAGAACAGTGAATAATATTTATATCAGTTGTCATAACTTGTAGCCACGAGTTTCAGAAAAGTCCGTCAACAGCCGATTAATTCAGATTAATTGTTTTCTCAGGAAGCCGGGAGTCTGAAAGTAGCCGCGGTAGCATTGGTTGGACAATGGAGTCGGGGTTGGCTTCTTTGGACTGCACACTGTTTTCATCCTGGGGGCAAGAAGGATAAGTCGACAGCAGGCATCACATCCTTGTTCAGCTTAGAACCGGTTAGAAGAGTCCGTGACATCGACATGTGATCTTCCAAGATAAGCTTAAGTTTCCCATAAGACCTACTGCAGGCATGTGTATCTCTTCGGGAGAAGCATGGCAAAGGACCGTCCCAGCCTGGCCAAAAATGCAGGCAGCTACTGTTGCCTCAGCAATTGAGGCAACTGTGCCTCCAGTTAGGTTTTCTTTTTTTTTTTTTTTTTTTTTTAATGTGTATTTATTTACTTTGATAGAGAAAGAGAGCACAAGCAGGGAGGGGCAGAGAGAGAGGGAGAGAGAGCATCCCAAGCAGGCTCCACTGTCGGCACGGAGCCCGACACAGGGCTCAGTCTCAGGAACCTCGAGATCATGACCTGAGCTGAAATCAAGAGTCTGACACTTAACCGACTGAGCACCCCCCACCCCAAGGAGGGGGGGGGCATTTAGGTTTTCTACAGGCATCTTTACACACGTCTTCTTTTTACTGCTCATGTTCTGTTCTTACCATGAAACGTAGCCTTTCAGAAACTCTGTAGCAAACAGAATTCTAAAAGGTAACAAGGTGCCTTCCTCTAAATAGCCTGGGTGTCACTCCCGGGATGAGACTGGGAATCAGGTGACCGAGGGACTCCGAAGAGAGTCTCTGCACTGGCCTGATCTCATGTGAGCCCTTTGGGAGGGGTTGGGCCTTCCTGAAGTCACACGGATCCCAAATCTGGGAGTCTGCACGTGACAGAAAATCTCCCGTGTTGGCTTGAAAAAGGGACCCAGTGCCAGAACTCTGAGCTGGGCTTTCTTTGAAAGTGCCGAGTTTGTGGAACTCTGTTATACAGCTAATCTCCACCAGCAAGTTCTTCACTCCTCAAGAGGAAGAAACCTCTGCGTGTATGTGTGTGTCAGGGTGCACACGCGTGTGCACCCATAGGCACACGCATGCGCTCGTCCGTAAATATGGGTCAGTAGAAATTCAGCAGCAAATCTGCCCCCAACTTTGCTCAACACCACACTGCAGGTCGCTGAGCCCACCGCCACAGCCCCACATCACAACCCTCATCAGGATGGACAAAGCCAGCGCACAGAATGGTAGTGACACAGACGTGTTAGGTGAGCTGCCCGTTATACTCGTGAGCCCCAGGGCCAGCGACACGGAAAGAATTCTGACATGGACAGATTTCCAGGGGACTGACCAGGGGGTTTGAAGGACACGTCTGGCAAAGAAGGTGAGTCCAGGAGTTAGAAAAGCCCAGATCCAAGAAGAGATGAAAGGGAAAACTCATTATTTCCTCCTGCAACTAAAGAAGACAGATAACAGACACCAAAAGAGAGAGAGAGAGAGGAAGTGGAAAGTGGATGAAGAGGTTCAAGGGATACAGGGGCGCCTGGGTGGCTCAGCCGGTTGGGCGTCCGACTTCGGCTCAGGTCATGATCTCGAGGTCCGTGAGTTCGAGCCCCGCATCGGGCTCTGGGCTGATGGCTCGGAGCCTGGAGCCTGCTTCAGATTCTGTGTCTCCCTCTTGCTCTCTGCCCCTCCCCTGCTCATGCTCTGTCTGTCTCTGTCTCAAAAATAAACGTTATAAAAAAAATTAAAAACAAGAAGTTCAGGCAATACAAATCCTGGTGTGTGTGTGTGTGTGTGTGTGTATGTACAAGGAACCACTGAACTACTCTGAAGTTTTGTCTGTCGGCATTCCTGAGGGAACCATGAAAGGTCTGATCCTGACTATGGCAGGCACAGAGGTGTCCCAGAACTTGGCCATTGTCAGTCCTCAGTGGCCAAGGTCTTGGTTGGGGAGGGGGTTGGAGAGGCCCTGGACATGTGTGAGAGGTGGAAGAATGTAGCCCAACTCAACCCAAGCATCTGAGGGAGGCTGTTCCGAGGTCAGGCTCCAAGGAGCAAATCCCCAACACCAGGCCCAAAAAGACCATGTTCTTCTCGGCCAAAACCAGGAGCAACAGGTTGCTCAAGGAAAAAGCGCTGCCTCCAGACTTCCTGTCCCCTGAGACTTTGGGTGGTGTAGCTTCTGTATCTCAGGCTGCCGTGGATGTACCTGGATTTTAACATCTTTCTGAAAACTAGGATATTGCCCGCCCCCCCCCCATTTGGGGAAAAGTAGGGCTTAAAAAATGTTGAATGCTGCAGGATATGCAGATAAAGAGGCGTTTCCAAGTTAGAAAAAGAAATCTAGATTTTATTTTCCTGATAAATCTAGATTGATTTATTTAAAAAGAAATCAACTCACTTCTCATAGTTTTAATGAGTCCTTTGTTGCATTATCAGCCCACATCAAATTGTTGCTGACATCACAAATACAGGATTGCGGGTAGAGCTTCTCTGATCCTATGCACAGTAGTTTCTAACTTGAGTGTGGGCCCATCGTTTCTCATGACAATAGTGGAGGTTCGATCGTGGTGCTTATTGCTTTGAACTTGTGTTTGCTTTGTATGGTTTGGAAGACTGGAGTCTTAGCCCAGAGGAAATATGTTTGTCAGTTCATTATTACCATGAAGTCTCAAATCTCAAAACTCACCTTCTTTTGCTATTCTCTGGACAATACAGAGAGCATGGCTTCAGAAAGCAAGATCTTCAAGGACAGTAAAGAGAAAAGGAATAAGCCAAAGAAATGCCTGTGAGAGAAGGACTAAGGTTTCTAGAAAATCTAGAACAGGAAGCTACTTTATCACTGCCTTCTCCTTCCAAGTCGCTCCTTAATTAATGGAAAGTAAGTTATGATACTTCCCTTTTTATTTCCCCCCAAATCTGTAATTTTGAAGAGTCCTTACTGCAATTAAGTCTCTTTGGTCTGTAGGTTGTCCCATGATACTAACATGAAATGTTATAAAGCTCCTCCCATATTCAAGTAACTTACGAAACTATTACACATGATCCGGACGTAGTTCATTTCCCGAAAGCCTCCCCATCATATACGGTCATGTAGCTCAGCACCCTGATTTTGCTCTCCTTCATAGCAAACATAAACCTGTCCATTCATAGCTTAAACTTGTCTATGGTGTAAAATTTTACCTTCAGTCGCCATAGCTCTTAGTAGTTTCTAAGACTATCCCCTAGATGATATGCCTTGGGGTATAGTGAAACTAAATTGCTTAAACAGTTTTGGCCACGTGCTGTGTACTTTTTTGCTTTTTTGGAAAGTGGGGCAGAGTATTAAGCTTATCCCAGAGTGACAGTAAACTCTTCAAAATTACACTGTCAAGTTAGTCTCTTTATTTGTTATGCATCATTTTACCAAAATAGTATGAACCGGAGACCACATAGTCCTAGGACGGCTCCAAATGTATTGTGAAGTGTACTTTGAGAATGGTAATGAAGCCCCGGGGGAAAGTTTTATTGTTCATAGCACACAATAAACCATTCGTGACACCATTGCACAGATTTCTCCGGGAATGGTACGAGATGATATAGATTTCCTTCTGGGGGGATCACGGATGTATAACATTACATTTTTTTTTAATTTTTTTTTTAACATTTATTTATTTTTGAGACAGAGAGAGACAGAGCATGAACGGGGGAGGGGCAGAGAGAGAGGGAGACACAGAATCGGAAGCAGGCTCCAGGCTCTGAGCCATCAGCCCAGAGCCCGAGGCGGGGCTCGAACTCACGGACCGTGAGATCGTGACCTGAGCTGTAGTGGGAGGCTCAACCGACTGAGCCACCCAGGCGCCCCACATTACATTTTTTTTAAAGTACCGGCATGTGGGAAGATTCTGAACCTTTTCAGTGAAGCCATTTTTCCCGTCTGAGAAAACACTGCTGACATCCTGCTCCTGGGCTGGCTTCAGTGGTCTAGTGTTACGCAAACTTCACGGAACCCATGAGTGTGAGAATTGCCCGGAAGAACAAGTCAATGGTGTCTCCAGGGTCACCATCACCACCACCTGCCAGATGGTGATCCCCACCTCCACCTGCTTGGGTTAGGCTTCCCTTGCCTCCAGCTGCCAGAACGCCACAGGTATGACTTGTCCACCCAAAAGAAAACATCTTCAAAGATTTCCCCAATGTACCTGGGGGGAGGAATGAGCTGCGAGCAGCATAAAGATCGGTAGAACTTGAATCTCTTACTTCTGTCCTTGCTCTAAGCGCTTTATTTCCCGAGACAGTCTTCATGGGTCCACGGACTCTTCAGAGAACCTCTAACCTCCATCTCTCACCTTGTTTCCTGCTCTGGCTCATTACAACCATTAATGTAGAAAGTGGGTAAAGGAGAATTGTACAGAATACCACGGTGTGAAATAGAATTTGCTGATCCTTGCTACAGGTTGAAAACCTATTGTAAACAAAATGCCAAAACAGTTAAGAGTCTGTGAAAGGCCCCAGTTGAAAGGCAAAGAGTAAATGTAAGAAGAAGCAAAATAATATTTTGTGTGGAGGGACTTTGGGCTTCAGAAAGGGGAAAATGGAGGTTATTACCCATTCGGCGTTTGGGCTGTACTGCGGGGCCTGTTATGTCTTTTTGGCCTGTATTCTGCATTTCAGGGGACACATGGAGAAATTTAACAGACTGCAATAGCAGGACAGATATCCAAATTGTCCTGTGAATGTCAACACAGATTTGAGAGTAAATTCCAGGCCTTTATTTTCTAATGAAAAAGTACTCTTTGGGACAACGCATGTACAAGTAGAACATGGAATAATTTCCCAACTACCACTAAGCCTGCTTAGACTCGTTACGACAACAATTTCTCTCCTGCCGCGGATTTACCCACCTTTTGATTTTCTAGGGGGGACTCTCAGCAAAATGACTAGAATCAAATATATTCTAATACGATGCTTTGAGATAAAAGCACCACCAAAGTCTCAGGGGACAGGAAGTCTGGAGGCAGCGCTTGTTCCTGGAGCAACAGGCCCTTCCTGGTTTTGGCCGAGAAGAACACGGTCTTCTTGGGCCTGGTGTTGGGGATTTGCTCCTTGGAGCCTGACCTCGGAACAGCCTCCCTCAGATGCTTGGGTTGAGTTGGGCTGCATTCTTCCACCTCTCACACACGTCCAGGGCCTCTCCAACCCCCTCCCCAACCAAGACCTCTTTTTTAGTGATATTGCCCTAAAGTTTGCAATATCCGTTTACAACTCAGTCCACTTTCAAACAGCACTACACCTCTTTCTAGGTAGTACAGCTATGTGATAACGACAGAATATTCCTTCCTCCTTACCATTTCTTGTATCATCGCTATCATTCATTTCCCTTATACATAAACTATTACCATCAAATATGTTCTGGCTATTGTTATTCAGAACAAACTGTTCCCTGTTAGGTCCATTAAGAATAAGAAAAATGAAATTTTGTTTTGTCTTTACTCAATCCTTCTCTAATATTCTTCCTTTTTTTATATATGGACCCAAATTTCTGGCCTCTGCCATTACTTTCCCTGGGAAGAATTTTTTCAGCATATAGCAGGCAGTTTATAAACAAACAAACAAACAAAAAAAACATACTTTCAGGGGTGAGAACCTCCTATAAATTGAAAATTAATCTCTGAAAACCAAACAAGGGAACAGAAATACATAAACGTTTGATGGAGATCAACTATTCAATTGTCTCTCACTATAATGAGAGATTGAATTTGTCTCAGCTCCTTTTTATTCTTCATTTTTCTCTTAAAGGCCATGTGGTTCTTTTACCTACAAGTTAGAGAAAGGCCTAACCCAACAGTGTCTAAAATGGAATGGTAATGGGAAGCCGTATCCCTTAGGAGGTTTGCAAGATAATCAACTGAGACATGAGGGGGGAAAAAATGAAAACATCTATTGGTGTTTGTTTTTATTTAAAAATAAAGAATTCAACATTTACTAACATTGAATATACAAAATGACCTAGCACATGAACAAACAGTGAGTAAAGAGATCTGTGTTGGATTCTTCACAAATATTTTACTGATGAGGTACACGTTACAAGAAACAGGCACGACTAGATCGAACTCCAAAACTCCAAACCAGAGAGATGTTCGTAAGTGGAGTCATCCCCTCCCTCCTGCATGGATTAGACAGCATCCCACATGAACTCTCACAGGCGTGGGAGAAAGCAGCCCATATTTCACAGTGCTCCAGAGGAAAATTCCAGACACTTTGTTTAACGCATTTAGCTGCTTTCCAAGCCTCAATGTCGAGACAATTTTTGAATTGTTTGGAAAAGATAAAAGCATTTGATTTTTTTTTTTCTGCTGTGATGTGGCATTGTTCTTGATCCCATTACTGTGATTCTTGTTCTAATATCCTTCATAATGTTTCTTTAAAAACATTACTTGCCTTTCTATTCTATTCGTTATTAAAGTAAATAATAGAAAAAATTATGCTAGAATGTTCACAATTATCTTGAAAAATATTTTCAAAAGTATTCATAACAACAGAACCTTATTGGATGCAATTTATGGGGTCCTGGCTGTGAGGAGTGTTGGAACCCTCAAAAAGATGATGTATCCCTAATTTTCAAATGAAAGAAAGAAAGAAAGAAAGAAAGAAAAGAAAGAAAGAAGAGAAAAAGAGAAAGAGAAGAGAAAGAGAAAGAAGGGGGCAGAGGAAGGAAGGAAGGAAGGAAGGAAGGAAGGAAGGAAGGAAGGAAAGAAGGAAGGAAGGAAGGAAGGAAGGAAGGAAGGAAGGAAGGAAGGACAGAAGGAGGAAAGAAAGAAGGAAGGTATTGTATGGCTGTTTTCTAGATCTTTGGCCTCCTTTTTAAAGATTTATCCTACTACACACTCAAAAACTATGTTTCAAGAAATATTTATTGAACATTTTACTACATGATAGGTAGGCATCATGGAGGAAATGGTATAAATATGTACACAATTCAAATCCTCCCTTCCTAGAGATAAAAAATCTGGTGTTTTGAGCTATTGTGAATTCTTCTATTCTAGCCATTTGGGGGAAATTCCCTAACCCCCATAGCCTTTCAGAAAACCAATCAATATCTTCATGGCGACAAGTTTACCATGCATAGTCACAAACTTATACTTTCTACTTGGTTTGTGCGATTGTGCTGCTCTAATTATGACACAGATGCTTCCTGTGGATACATGGTTGAAAATGTCTAAAGTAGTCAGAGACCATAAACTTTTCTCTTTATTTTTACAACATCTCTTGTGAGGTATAAAATAGGTATCAGCAGAAGTTAGAGCACTCTGATGACTCTAAATAAATCCAGGATTAAAAAAAAAAAATCACTGTGCTTACAAGCTATTTTCATGGTTCCTTTTTTTAGCTCCACAATATGAAGGAAGAAAACTATTTTGAAAAGAAGGATGAGTTTCCTTCGTGGTAGAACACAGGGGTCAACGGCCTAGAAAGGCTCATTCCAACTCTTCATTCTACTAGATCTGAATTGATCCTGCTCTCCAGTGGCCATCTCCACCTTTTAGGGAGTGTGGAAAGATCAAGAGAGAGGAAAGTAGAGGTGAAAAAAAGAAGGCATGGGGGCTGGGAGAAGAAAGGGAGGTATCTTCTAGAGGAATCAGCCCTTAGAGATGGAAACCCAGAATTCCAACAGTGCCCTACACTCTCTGTTCCCTAATTCTTCCCATCCAAGCAATCCGCATCCTTTAAGCCACTGTTTAGAGATCCCTAACAGTTCTCTGCAAGCTTTCCCCAGCCCTGTTCATCTTAAAACTCTCCTCCCGTTCCTCAGATAAGAATCAGCTGGAGATGTCAGCGTCTACAGGATTTATATGCTTAACTTGTTTTAGCATTGGACATGAGATCCAAGGAGGTGACAATCATAGCATACCAAAAAGCGAGTGTATTTATTCCTAATGGCTTTCATGTTGTTGACTGTAGGATGTATTTACCATGG
The DNA here is from genome assembly GCF_018350215.1 of Panthera leo. Lineage (NCBI taxonomy): Eukaryota > Metazoa > Chordata > Mammalia > Carnivora > Felidae > Panthera > Panthera leo. Next base: position 224,738,954 of record NC_056679.1, read on the forward strand.
ACAGCATGGGAAGCAGTGACTGTTCTACCACAAATAAAATTTTCTGGGATATAGTAAGACCAATTTAGATTTAACATCTTGGTTGGTTGGTTGATTTTTTTTTAATTCCTATTTAGGTAACATTAGTGGGTATTCTTAAAAGGAAAAAAAAAAATCAGCAAGCTAAAACAAAATTAAATGGAGGAAAAAGACACCAACAGATATTCCAGAATACATCTATGTTTAATTTTTTAACATTGTGTATTACCATTTATTCTTCTAGTATGCATTTAGTGCTCCCTGAGATTACAATGCTATTCCTCCCCCTCTCAGCAAACCATTTTGCCAGATAGATGATAGATGATAGATGATAGATAGATAGATACATAGATGATAGATCAATCCATCTTGGGCAATGAGAATCAGCTGAGGAAGTTTGTATCTACAGGATATCTATATCATCTATATCTATCTATCTAATATACATGTATGTATACATATGTGTATATATATATACATATATATATCAGCATATATATTGTATAAATGATACATTTGATATATATAATAAAATAAACCATATATATCATATGTAAGCTATTTCAGTTCCTACCCATAAAGATATTGACATCTGTACCCAGATTTTCCCTTCTCTTGTGTCCCAATGACAGTTTCCCACACTCACCTATGAATTACTCTCTGCCGTGTTCTAAATCCCACATTATCCTAGGGACATCACTCATTTCTAGATCTCTCTTTCCACCCCTTTACTCTCTATTACCTTTATACCATTAGCATTTAAATGCTGCACACAGTGTCTTCTGTCTTGAAAATGAGTTAACTCCTTCCTCCTCACATGCCCCATAGCAATCACCATTTACGTTCTCCTCCCACTCAAGAATGGGGCTCCTTCTAAGAGTTGTCAGTCCACACCGCTTCCATTTTGTTAATCCTTATGCATTCCTAATCTTTCCAGAATCCTCTCCCTTTGCCATGCCATTGAAACATCTCCCACTTCTAAGCAGCACTTGGCAATTGTTGACCACTCACTTCCTTCCTTAAAAAAAATAAAGTTTTCTTCCTGGGGCTTCTGGGTTTCCAAGCTATTCAAGGTTGTGTTCCCTCTCAACATACTTCTCAGTCTCTTATTGAAGTTCATTGTCTTCTTCTTTCAGCTACCTGCAAGGGTACCAGTGCTCCCAGATGCTCTTAACCCCATCTTCCCTTCTTTCTCTTGTTCTCTTGACAACCTCGTTCATTCTTGCCTCTCCATTATTGTCTCCATGCTAATGGATATACCTCCCTATTTCTCCTTCTGCTTGCAGTTCAGAAAATATTAAAAACCCAGGAAACACACCCAAAAGAAGAATAAAAGATTATTCGACACACCATAGTTGTGGTCCCAAAGTTGGAATTTTTTTTTTTCAAAACATTATAGCAACTAAAGGTGCGTTACAGACTTTGGTTGGAAGGTCTTGACAGAAGCAGCATTCTCACAGAATTTGTTTCTGAAGTTGGAGGTTGAGATATCACCCAAGTACCCATTATATGTGTATTAATACGACAGCGTTCTCTGACACATTTCCCATGCAGACTAAAATAATAGACTAAATAAACTCAGCATAATCTAATATTCCACATTCCAATATCATCAATTGTCCCAAAAGTTACCTAAAGAGCAATTATTTACAGTAAAGGATCCAGTCCAAGATCACATATTGCATTAATTTCTATGTCTCTCCTTCAATCTGAAACAGTTCTTCAGTCTTTCCTTGTCGGTCAAGACACTGAAATTGTTGGGTAGTACAGACAAGTTATTTTCCAGAATGCCACTCCAGTGGGGATGGTCCAACATGGTCCTTCATGAACACTCAGGTTGTATGATACGGTGTCTTTAGGGAGTCCGTTCGGGCAGTACATAATGTCAGCCTGTCCTAGAGACAGAAGAATCTTGAAGTCAACAACTGATGAGTCCGGGAAAAGGGTAGACGGAAATATCTTGTACTATTCCTACTTTACTATAAGTTTGAAGTTATTTCAAAAGAAAACAATTTTTAAAAATGGAGAATGGGGAATGGGTGATTCAGATGACAATGACCATAAGTTGATAAAGACTCAACCTGGATGATAAATGTGTACATGTACATTATCTAGCTTCTCTACTTTTGTCTCTGTTTCAATTTTCCATAAAAAAAGAAGTTCAATTTTAACTTCTGCCGTCACTAAGATGGCATTCCAATTTACGAAATAAGCACAGGATTTCCAACCCAAAGGATCTAAAGTGAAAATTTAACCCGATTCCATAACTTTTCAGTGAGACTAGAGAAAAGGTGACTTTTCCATGCTTCTTAATTTCATACCTAAAGGTATTGATGAAAGTGGTATCATGTAGACCGGTGCATAAAATAGGAAACTCAGCAAGAGCTGACTGTGCGTAAAGCTTTCTCCGAGGGTTCAAGAGTCGTGAGACGAACTGTGCTGCAGAGACTTTGAAACCATGCACATGTTAGAGCATGTGGGGCAAACATTTTGAATATCACCTACAAAAATGGCAGAGTAGGGAGCATAGCACAAAAACTGTTAATTCCTAAAAACATGTATTTCTGAATCAGCTTTTAAAAGATGATGAGTGTGGGGGGTGCCTGGGTGGCTCAGTCAGCTGGGCGTCCAACTTCGGCTCAGGTCATGATCTCACAGCTTGTGAGTTCGAGCCCTGCATTAGGCTTTGTGCCGACAGCCCAGAGCCTGGCGCCTGCTTCGGATTCTGTGTCTCCCTCTCTCTCTGCCTCTCTGCCACTCAGGCTCTGTCTCTCTCTCTCTCTCTCTCTCTCTCTCTCTTTCAAAAATAAATAAACATTAAAATTTTTTTAATAAAATAAAATAAAAGATTATGAGTTTGGGGAGCCTGGGTGGTTCAGTCAGTTGAGCATCTGACTCTTGATTTGGGCTCAGGTCGTGATCCCACGGTCATGGGATAGAGCCCCATGCCGTGCTCTGTGCTGAGCATAGAGCCTGCTTGGGATTCTCTCTCTCTCTCCCTCTGCCCCTCACCCCTGCTCATGCTCTCTCTCTCTGCCTTTCTCTCTCTAAAAAATTTTTTAAAAAATTTAAAAGGATGATGACTTTGGTTTGCACTTTGAGAGACATTTATTTTAAGGGGAAAGGCGCCTTGCAAGGGCATTGCACATGTTCACGTGTATTCCCTGCTTGAACATCTCACACGTTCATATCAATACAGGTCCATGAAGTGGACTGAAGGGTGAACACCCCAAAGGTATAGCTATTTCGTAATCCCCAGACGCTGGGAATATTGCTTTATATATCAAAAGACTGAATATTTATTGTTCATGTGTAAAAAGGGGTGATTGAATTAAAGACTTTGAAAGGAAGAGGGTATCCTGGGCTGTTCCAGTGGACCTCAAATGCAGTCCTGTGTGTATCCTTATCACAAGAGACAGAAGAGGTGTGGACGCTAACAAAACTATTGTTTCTCGACTCGCAACACTTCTGACACCAAATGTGTAGGGATCTTCCCCCCACACCAACTGATTTTCCAACTCTTTAGACACCGAGCGTCCTATAATTTAATTCAATGCTGACACTAATTACCCAGAGTCAGCATCAGACTCTGCAGGTTTCAGGGCTCAGTCCCACAGGACTGCCCTCCGTTCAGATGCCAGTTGCAAGTAATAGGTCCCCAGGTCCCCACTCTTCTGTCCGACTTGGCCGTGAAGTCACAACCCCAATTCAGGTTCCGTGATTGCTGGAACAGCTCTCAAAATTCAGGGAATCATTTACTTACGTTCACCAGTTTATTTTAAAGGTTACAGATGAAGAGGTGTGTAGGGTGAGGTCCAGAAGAGTGCCAAGCTCAGGAGCTCCTGTCTCCATGAAGGTGGGGTGTGCTACCTTCCCAGCATGTGGATGGGTCCACCAACCCGCAAGCTCTCCAAACCCTGGAGTTCTTAACTCACTTTCCTACCCTTCTATCCTTCCTGGAGGATAGAAGATAGAGCTAAAAGTTCCAAGCTTCTAATCGCGGCTTGGTCTCTTTGGTGACCAGTGTCTACCCTGAGGGCCCATTCCAGGAGCCCTCCAAGAGTAACCTTATTATAGCAAAAGATGCTTCTATCACCCAGAAAACGCCAAGGGATTTAGGGGCTTTATGTCTGATACTCCTGCCACTTCTATCCCTCAGGAAATTACAAGAGTCTTAGGGGCATTATGTCAGAAATGAGAGGCAAGGACCAAATATATATTGTCTATTATGTCACAGAAATAGACACACAGAGGAGAGAGACACACACAAGAGGTGAAGACAGAGCACCTGACTCTTGATTTGGGCACAGGTCACGACCTGTGCCCAATTCAGAGCTTCTGGTTCTCGAGCCTTCAGACTCCAGGACTTAATACAGTGGCTTCTCCACCCCTTCTCAGGATTTGAGCCTCAGACTGGAATTTACACCCCTGGCAAATGTGGTTTTCCAACTTGCAGATGGCATATCATGGGCCTTCTCGGGCTCCATAGTCATGTGGGCCAAGTCCCATAATAAACCTCCTCTTGTATATCTAAATCGAGAGATAGAGTGAGATAAAGAGATAAAGATAGAAGTACAAGCAGAGATAGAGAGAGAGAGACCCTATTGGCTCTATTTCTGGAGAACCCAGACTAAGACAGACACCTGGTTTATCACAATCTGTTACATGGCCCTAAGAAACTAAAACAATATCTTATTCTTCAAAAAGTCTTCTCTTAAATTTAATCCACTATACAACATGCTATTAGAATTAAAGAAAATTAGTGTATTCGATCACAAAATTAGACTTTAAGAGGAATCCTTCGAGATTTTATTTGCATGGAGCAAAAGCAGAAGGCCTTGGAGATTTCCATATTCATGCTAACACTGTAAGAAAGCTTTTATTATTTGCAGTCTGTGTCTCAATGTGGGGGAAGGAGTGAAGGCTTAACATCCTCAGGTAAAACACAACATTTAATTAAACCCTTATGACCCAGGGGCACCGGGGCGGCTCAGTCAGCTAAGCATCTGACACTTGGTTTGGGTTCAGGTCATGATCCTGTGGTTCATGGGTCTGAGTCTCACATTGGGTTCTGTGCTGACAGCACGGAGCCTGCTTGGTATTCTCTGTGTCCCTCTCTCTGCCCCTCCCCTGCTCTCTCTCTCTCTCTCTCTCTCTCTCTCTCTCAAAATACATAAATAAACTTTAAACAAACAAAAAGCCTTATGATCCGTGCAATGATTGAAGCCTTGCTCTATCACTGCTGATACAATGGAAACTGTTAAAGCGGTTCTAGGACCTTCTGCAACTCAGGATGAAGTTTGATGTCAGTTTTGAACCAGGACTACCTCTATACCTTACAGTACCAGTGAAAAATAAAAATACAGGGCTTCTTATTCAGAAGTCATTACGAATATCAAGACAGCATAGCATTAATCCAAGGACAGGGTCCTTCTAAGCATGGGGTCCAGTGTGGCTGCACAAACTCCCATGAAAACAGCCCTGCGTGGAAATACTATCCAGTTCAGACTTCAGCCCAAGAAGAGAGCGTATCTCAATAAAAACCGTAAGAGATTACTCTTCCTGAAAAAAAAGGCAGTGGAATAAACTCCGCCCCCCCACCCCGCCTCAGTATGGCAGAGACTCAGGGACAGAACACAGGCAGCCTGCAGAAGACACAGAGCGACTCAGAGTGGAATGAGAGGGAAGGAGTCACAGCATCTCCCAAATAATTAGACAGGGTGATAGGAAATAACTGAAATGGGAACTAGACCTGTATATGAGCATCAGAGGAAGGCAAGACCTCCACATCGACAGATATATTCACTAGTAAGCTAAAAAAGCTTTTATACACACATATATATGTATAATATATATGCATACACAAACTAATATACACTTACAAATATATATTAGAATATAATAATGTTATTTTCATACAATATGTTGATTTGTATATGCTGATATTTACTAATATCTTAGTAAGAATAACATATATACTTTTATAATATATATGTTGAATAATATATATACTTTTAAAATATATGTGTTATATAATATGTATACTTTCATAATATATATGTTATATATGTTATATAATATGTATACTTTTATAATATATATGTTATATAATATGTATACTTTTGTAATATATATGTTATATATGTTATATAATATGTATGCTTTTGTAATATATATGTTATAAATGTTATATAATATGTATACTTTTGTAATATATATGTTATAATAATGAAAGACCCGATGAGAAGCATTAAAGGAAGCATTCAAACCAATGAACTCGTTTTTTAAAAGTTTTTTTGTTTTAATTCCAGTTGGTTAACGTACAGTGATATATTAGTTTCAGGTGTACAATACAGTGATTCAACACTTGCATCCATCACCCAGTGGTCATCACGACAAGTGTACCCTTTAATCCCCATCACCTCTTTCACCACCCCCCCACCCATCTCCCCTCTGGGAACCATCAGTTAGTTAAGAGTCTGTTTCTTGGTTTCTCTCTCTCTCTTTTTTTCCCTTTTGCTCATTTGTTTTTTAAATTCTGCATATGAGTGAAATCATGCAGTATTTGTCTTTCTCTATCCATGTCATGGCAAATGACAAGATTTCATTCTTTCTTATGAGTGAATACTATTCCATTGTGTGTGGGTATATATATGTGTGTGTGTATATATATATATACATACATACATATATATGTATATATATATATGTGTGTACATATATGTGGGTATATATATATATATATATATACCTCTTCTTTATCCATTCTTCTATTGATGGACACTTGAGCTGTTTCCATATCTGGGCTACTGTAAATAATGGTGTAAACAAAGGATGCATGTATCCTTTTGAATGAGTGTTATTGTATTCTTTGGGTAAATACCCAGTAGTACGATTGTTGGATCATAGGGTTTTATCTTTAACTTTTTGAGGAAACTCCATACTGTTTTCCATAATGACTGCACCAGTTTGCATTCCCATCAACAGTGAGCAAGGGTTCCTTTTTTTCCACATCTTCACCAACACCTGTCGTTTCTTATACTGTTGATTTAAGCCATTCTGACAGGTGTGAGGTGACATCTCATTGTAGTTTTTATTTGCATTTCCCTGATGATAAGTGATGATGAGCATCTTTTCATGTGTCTGTTGGCCATCTGTATACCTTCTTTTCAAACCAATAAATTCTAACATAGCCCAAGAACAGAGAAACAGTGAGAGAAATACATACTCAGGGCCTGAAAAAACTTGTAGAACATGAGAAACAAAATTGTAAGAGAAATCAGAATGAAAAATTTTATGCCATATCCAACTGAGGGTTTTCACTAATTCTTTAATTAGGAAGCAAATGGAATGTGTTATGACGCGCAGTAATATTTTAATGTTTGTATAAAATGAGGCTTACATTAACTTTCTAGTAAAATGATTGTAAATTATTTTACATGGTGTAATTCAGTCATCCTGCAACCAAGCTTGCAGTCATCTTCAAAACACCACAACAAGTCCAAAGGGGAAAAATATATATATAGGTACAGTTACAAAGAACACTCTAAGTGCTCCACACGTTCTGCCATCAAAATGAACAAATCCAAGGTCCTTTATAGAATATTATTATGAGCAAAAGCTTGTTTCCATCTTAGCACTGCATATATTTCACTAAGTTCAAGGAATGAGGAGTCAGACATGCACCTCGCCTCAGAGAGCTTATGCTTCAGGAACCAAACCAAATACAGATGTAATAAAAAAAAAGGAAGGCAATAAATCCCAATGGACTCCAAAGTTCGGAAGTCAGAAAAAAAATCTAAACAGTTCTGGAACTCAAAATTGTCCATTTCCTCATTCCCACCCAAGTGTTATTGGTTGCCTATAGTCTTTTGTCTGCCACCATATCAATAACTGTCATGGCTCAAAGTCCCCTGGCTCACCACAGCCCAGTTACCTTTTCAGTAATTGTAATTCTGTTACCCTTAAATCTCTCAAAGGAAATCATCGTTCTAAGGGCCAATGCTGACCAAACCCTCTCCTAATCCCTTTCATGAATTATCTCATTTAATGCACTTAATATCTCACCTAAGACGTGTGTGAGGGAGGTATCTTTACATTCATGTTTTATACTTGAATAAACCGAGGTGCGGGGAGTTTAAGAACTTTGCCCAGAGTCACAAGGTAATGTAGGTTAAGGAGTCAGGATTCACATTCCACCAGTATCTGTGTGCAGCCTCCACTTTTATTCACTCTGCTAAGTGGCCTCCAAATTATGGTCAGCAAACTCCCTGATACGTGAAATATTGTGCCGTAGAAGGAAACTCGCCAGAGTAACAATTACCTTTAGAACTGAATGCAACATACACCAGATCCCGTATGAGTGCTGGAACTTGCATTCTTGATATAGCTTCTTTTGGCTCCTCCTTATCCTCTCTTTTATGGATCTCATATAATTCCCTCCTCATGCAAATCTGGCCTCAACATCTAGATTGTTCTTCCATTGCGTCATAGGGTTTGGGGGGATCTTATGGTAAAAACTTGATTATACAATTTTTCCCAAGATTTACTCAAAGCATTGGATCTTTACCAATGAAAGAATTGCTTCATCCAGTATGCTGTTTTCCCTGGGAGAGGAAATATGGAGACAGAAATTTTAGTCACATAGGGCTGCATCTTTTTTTTTTTTTTTTCCTGGTAGAAAGAACACTTTGTTCTATCTGCCTTTGGTGCTGTATCCCCAATACCCAGCCCCCACTGCCCCCTCCCCGGCTGTAGATTGGAGAATTTAAACATGAACCCTTGTGGTAGGTTGGCAAGAAAGGGAATGATTAACTTAGTCCAAACTGAAAATACATTCCCCTATTGTGTAGAAAGATGTAAAGGTATGTAACGCTCTTAAGTACTCCTGGTCTGAAGGATTCTGGCATGATTACTATCTCACCTGTTATCATCTAGATTACATTTAACATGTATATCTGTTCTTAAAAAGAAGGTATGTAAAAAATAGTTGCCTAATAGTAAATGATCACATGAACTCAAATACATACACAAGCAGTGACAACATAGATTCGGACCGGAGTACATGTACTTTTCCCAAATAAGAGTGAAGACAATGGAGGTTGATTGTTTGAAGTTTCGATATACTGGAGAATCTGTTCCAAGAATGGGATACGACCTTGGATCTCACCTAGAAACCGGCACTATGCATTTACAAACCAGAAAACTGAGTACTTGTATAACTAAAACTATCCAAAGACTGTAAAAAGTAAACCAATATACAATATGCTCAGCAAATCTACGAGCTAACTATCCTTTGTCCTGTAATTAGATCGCTGTTCTTAAGACAGAAGTCCCAAACATCTCAGATGTCTTTTCTCCAGTATCTTTACATAAATGCCTGCTGTCATTCAGCTTTCTCATAACCTTCATCATTTTTATGTTTTCTGACTTTTTTTTTATTTTGACCATCACCTTAGGCTATTCCTTAAAATATTGCAACTCCTCATATTTCAAACTCCTCTAATTAAAGATGTCCTATCTCCTGACACCACATCCCAAAGCAAACCAATACAGACATCCATGCACACATATACCAAGATACTGAAGAATGAAAACGAGTCCCCCAGGCCAATCAACAGCAATACACATACACTTTAGTACAAATATTTTCACATTCTAGTTCAGTGTTCTGCTCTCTGAGCCATATTACTTCAGCAGGACATCTAGTACATTGTTTCTGATCAGCAATTGCCAAATGTTTAACTACCAGTAAAAACAGCTTTGTGCCCAACCTGAACGATACCCGGATCAAAGCAAAACTGTTCCCCAACACAACATCATTGTTCCATCTATTGTTCCCAAATCCTAGGCGGTATTGTTCCCAAATCCTCAGCCTTTCTTGGTGGGCTTAGTCACTTTTTTTTTGATCACAGCCATTGCTCCCCCAATAAGAATAGCAATCCTGACTAAAGCAAATCACAATGTTACCGTTCTAGAAAGAAGGGCTTCAATGTAGGCAACTACTGGGGCCAGCGTCACTTGCCAGGTGAAAACGCAGCATAGTGTCATGGGATTTCCCAAACAAAGACATGTTTAGCTCTCTCTTGAAACAGAGAGTTCGATGTGACTCGTTAGATAGTTATTAAAATGTACCACCCATCTTCATTTCCTCTGCCGTCATCAAGCCACCTCTATCTGGAATTAGCAGTATTCACTTGACCTCCAAACCATCAGTTTATTCACTGAAATAAATGCAATTGAAGGCGTGTGCAAATGGTATGCTCTTACTTTGGATGTTGACATACGTGCTTTATTCTAGTGACCGTGCTGTCCTCGTGACAGCGAGCCAAAAGGGGTATTTTGAGCAGAAAATGATTTGATATTGATAGAACGATGAAGCCAGAAGGGCCTCAATTCTGAATTTGATAGAATAGACAACTGAGGTCGAGAGAAGTTCGGAGACTCTCTTAGGTCATCCCAATCAGACTAATATGGGAAACTGAGGCCCCCAGAGTCCGCGTATGTGCCTCATTCTTCAAAATGTGCTGTTTCTTACGCACCATCAACATCCTATAGCCACGACCTCCAACTGGTCAAAAGACCTCAAATGACTCCACATGGGAGTGTTGGCTTTTATTCTAATTATTGACTATTTACGTTATTTATGTTGATTAACAAAGACAGGAAGTATTCTCATAGCTCTTGGGAGCTTATCTATTTTTAAGCACAAAACACGCGAACAAGGAGAAAATTCTTATTATGGGCTAAATAGAATTATTAGTCCCATTCATAAACAGCATTTCTCACATAGACAAGAGCAACCAGAACACTTAGTAATGGATTGGCCCTTACAAAATTAATTTAAGATACGCAAAAAGCTGTTCTTTCACTGTTAATCATCAAGATGCCAGAGTAGTAAATGCATGAAACATCTTTCCATTCCATTATTATTTAGGAAGCAACAAATAAATATTAATGGAGTGTTTATAGGGGTTAGGCAGTATTACAGGAAGCATGGCATGACACAGTGGTTCTCAATCTTAGGCGAATATTTGAAACATCTGGAGGAACTTTTTAAAATCTCAATAGCCACGCTATAGCGAAGACTTGTTATTAAAAAACAAACAAAAAAAAAAATCTCTGGAGTTGGAACAAAGGCATTGACATTTGTAAAGCTCCCCAGAAAATTCCAGTCTATGGCTAAATCTGAAAATCACTGAAACAGAATAACAGAAGCTTTATATTCAATATATATGTCATCGGATCCTGTGTCTGTCTCTTGCTTTCTAAACTTGGGCCAGTTTCTTTATCACTCTGTGCATCAGTTTCTTATTCTGTAAAATGATGATGATGAGGACGATGATACCTACCTCGTATGTTGTTTAGTGGCTCGGTGGTAATATATGTAAATCTACGTAGCACGTGACAAAGGACAGGGAGTCAGTGAATATTAGATATTAGTTTACGAGGAGGATCTGTCTCTATTCATGGCGGCATAGCTCGCATCAAACTAAACCTCCTATAAATAACAATCATAAACTCTAGACAAACAGAGCAAAGCAACTGTTTGCAGGCGTCGGTGTACAATCCAAAGCAGGCAGAAACAAGAAAATCTAGTCCTTGAGGGGAAGCACCCCAGGCGAGCTCCATAATTAGTTGGCTTTTCCCCTGAGGACATTCTCAGGGCTTCTTGCCGCGCAGGGCGAGAAGAGAAATCAACCAGGAAAGAGCATCCTATTGTGGAGAGGACACAAAGGGTGGAACGGGATGGCCAACGGTGCGGGAAATTGGCGGAAAAATTCCAAAGAGTCGGGAAACACAGAAGGGATGCCCCCCAATCTGCCTGCAAATACCCTCAGTTTGGCCTACATCTAAACCGTCCATGCTTAATGGTGAGAATCTGAGGCACCAGGCAGAATGCAGCGGCTGGAAGAATAAAGAAGCGAGAAAATATCTCCGCGACTATCTCGTAGTGGAGAGTTTATAGTTCCAGTGTGGCCAGGTTAGTGGGGCTTACTAGTTACCTTCCCTTTTTATTGGATCTCTGAAGGACCACACCTTAGGGGTAAGAATCACGCATCACGACTAAGATCTATGGCACAGAACTAAGGATAAGACCAAACAGACCACCCCCACGCACAAACCCCCAAAGCAAACCTCCAAAAGATCAGAAGATTACGCTAGGAAATTATAAGCCATGTATTCACCTTTCGGAACAAAATTTAACACTCTTTTTTTTTTTTTAATGTTTACATTTATTTTTGAGAAAGAGAGAGTGCAAGAGGGGAAGGGGCAGAGAGAGGAGGACAGAGATCCTAAGAGGACTCCTCGGTGACAGCAGCGAGCCCCACATGGGGGGCTCAGAGAACCGTGAGATCATGACCTCAGCCAAAGTCAGATGCTCAACCAACTGAGCCACCCAGGTGCCCCCAGATTTAACACTCTTTAGAATAACATAACATAACCCGGAAGGTTTATCATCCAAAATATTCAGTCTCCCACAGCCAGACGTAATACAACATATGAAAATATGCCCCAATGAATAGGAAAAAAAATTAATTAATGGAAATAGACCCGCATATAACTTAGATGCTGAAATTAACGAAAACGTTGAAACAGTTAAGAGAATTCGACTAAAGAATTTAGAAAAAAAGGTAGACCAAATAGATGAACGGCTCTAGAATCTCAGCTGGGAAGTTGAAAACAAAAACAAACAAAAACATGGAAATTACATTACGTAACTGAACATACGATACCAAAAATAAAGTTTATTAAATTGGCTTACCTGCAGACTAGGCCTACCAAAAAAAAAAAACAAAAAAAAAAAAAAACCAGTTAATTAACTCAAAGGCAGAAAAACAGAAAAAAGAAAAAAAAAAAGAAGAAATACACATACTAGTAATTCAAGACAGGTGGGGCAATATTTTATTATATGACATATATGTAACTGAAGTCCCAGAAGGAAATGTGGAGACAGAAGAAATACTTGAAGAGAAAATAGTTAAAACATTTCCAAACTAATAAAAAAAAATAATAATAATAACTAACATCAACAGACCCCAAAACATTGCGAATCTTCAACAGGGCAAACACAAAGATAAACATACCTAGGTACCTTATGTTCAAACTGGTGAAAACCAATTATTAAAAGGAAAAACATTAAAAGCAATCAGAGGGAAAAAAAAACGCATTACATTCAGGGCAACAGCAACACGAACGATGACTGATTTCTCACGCACAAAAAAGATATATACAAGGTAGAAGATAATGAAATATTACCCTGAAAATGCCACATGAAAAATTTCTCAGCTGTTTTTTTTTTTAAGTTTATTTATTTGTTCTGAGAGAGAGAGAAAGAGAGCACTCACATGGGAGCACACAGGTGGGGGAGGGGCGGAGACAGAAGGAGAGAGAAAGAATCCCAAGCGGACTCTCCCCTGTCAGCCCTGTCCGCCCAGTGCGGGGCTTGAACTCATGAACCTCATGACCTGAGTCAAAATCAAGAGTCGGGCACTTAACCCGCTGAGCCACCCAGGCACCCCTCTCAGCTGTTAATGCTGCACCAGCAACTACATCCTTTAGAAAATGGAGGCAAGGCAAAACCATTTCAAACAAAAACTGAGAGAATTTATTGCAAGCAAAACCTCACGACAAGAAAAGCTAAAGGGAGTTCTTGACGCTGAGAGTTTCATTCTCAAGTGGAAACACAGATCTGCAGGAAGGAATCAAGAGCACAAGAAATGGTAAGTATGCAGGTAAATATACATAACTACCTTTCCTAAAATAACTACTTTTCGAATTGACCCTTTGAAATGAAAAAAAAAAAATTACACAGATTTTGAGCTTTAAAATATAGAGAAGACTCCCCCACATGGACTGACACCTGCAGGTGGGAAGGCAGCGATAACGAATTCCCTGGGGAAATCTGGGACTGGCTGGAACTGTTGTGCGTTCTGAGATTTCACTTCTTGCAATCCCAGAACAGAGGCTTAAAAGAGAAATGACATTTAATGGAAATAGTCTGTTACATTTCTTATACTGTCGAGTGTATAGACTGATATTTAACACTTGCTTGTATGTGTCTGCGTTTGTACGGGACAGAAAATTGTCCGGAAAGATGTGTACAAAACTATTCAACAACACATCCGAGAAATTGGGTTAGGGAAGCAGGGGGTAAAGGACCTAGACTCTGTACTTCATACACTCCTGGGGCTTTGCCCATGTTTGTTTTGACGCAAAAGATGGAAAACAGATGTGAAACAGTGTTCAAGAATTCAACAAGCCAGCTTCTCGACTCACTAGCTCTCTGACCTTGAGTAGGCTACTTGACCTCTGTGGGTTTCCCCAGCCGTATACATAATGGAGATAACCAGTGTACCTAATTTAAGAGCTTGTTATGAGGATTAAAAAAGTGTAATTCTCTTCTGCTTAACGTGGCCCTAAAGACCTAATTCATTAGGATGTGAAAAAGCCAACCTGAGCGTGTGCAATATTTTATGAACCATCTCAAGCATTCTGTATCCCAACACATTATTTTTGAGGTAACTGTATGAAAATTAAGACCATGTGAGGTAAAGCCTATTTTAAAAATGTCCACATCAGTTCAGGTTAAGTTTTGCCACCAAATTAATTAGAAAAAGATAACCGTTAGTTTCCAACAGTTTTTATGTTTCGGAATTTCAGACGGAGGACTGACACAAGAGGGGGCAAATAAGGGTCAAATGGTTGGTTGGTCCATTGGTTGGTTGTTGCTCTTGGCGTGGCTAACAGCCGGAAGCAGGCTGAACGATCACATCTCATGACAGGGCACGCGCACGTTGCGTGAAATGAAGGGCATAGTCATTCCCTGTCTGTAAATTTGTATTCTTTTTCCCTCAGTCAAGCTGTAGTTAAGTTCTCGTATATTCAATGTTCAAAGAACATGAATCCATTGTGTTGGCACAGAGTTAATTCTTGGCCTAACTTCCGCAACCACCGGGTCCTAGAAATCAGGAAAGCGTTCACGTATTGAGGAAAGATTAAGAACATTAATCGTGTACGTTTCTGTTATTTTATTTTTAATTTGTTTCCTGGTCTCCTTTTCTCTTTCCCACCCCCAGAAAGGAGAGCATTTCCATGGACTGCGCTGAACTGACTCGGTTCAGGTAAACAGGATCAAACGGAAGGATGCTCAAACCTCTAACGCAAACAGTTCTCATAATTTAACTTACAAAGAAGAACAATGTTGGTAGCAGTTGGGTTCCAAGGCAAACACAGCCATCCTCCCCTGGCTTCCCTCTCTGAAACCTTCTTCTTGCCACGCCTCTTATCTACGGTTGCCAACACCATCATTGCCAACATCTGTTGCCAACACCATCATTTTGCCCACCAGCTGCCCAGAGTCCTCTGTGTTCACATTAAAAAAAAAAAAAAAAAATCTCTTTCTAATTCTTACCTTGACTCCTTTTAAAAGCTTTTATCTGGTTGAAGTAATTCGTATCTAGCCTGATCAGAGAAGACACTCACAAAACTTCCTGGAAATAATCAGCGAATTTAAAATAATTCTCCACTCAAAATAATCTTTGCAACTCATAGAGGAGTATTCCTGAATTATTTGCTTATTCCCTGCCACCCCAATATAGCCCATGCTGTTCCCATACATATACTCACATTGTGCCTATAAAACAGAACGAAATAAGTATAATCATTCTTTCGGGAGATTACAATGGCTGGCTCAACAAACCACAAGTCACAAATAGGAGGTAAAGAGAGCCTTTCAGACTGTATTTCTGGCAAACAACTTGAGCCAGTATCCAAAAAAGTACCTCTAGTCTGGTATTCCCTGCTAAAATTATCTCAAATAATAAATGTAGAGGAAGCTACCAAATCGATTTATTTTCACCCAATGTAGGGGTTTGGACCAATTTCTTCATCACTCTACAATCAATCACAGCCCCCATGCAGATGTCCAACTTTGCCATTATCCTAGCTAAGTGGTTCAGTTAATACATTCTCGAATCAATATTTTAGTCACAAACCACCACCTCAGGCTTTTATGACCTTATTTTATTTCCCTCCGTTGTTATCAACGTTTCCTGGTAAGTTTCACAATTCCCCAGAGTTTGAACTTGCCTAAACAGTTATTCCATTATTAATTGCTCACATGAGTAGAGAGACTCACTCTCCACTAAAAAATCTAAACGGACAAATAGTGAAAGTTAGGAACTAAAGTTGATTTTATAAGATATTAAACACGTTGCCATGTAGTAGACATTTAGTAAATATTTGATGAATGAATGAATGAATGAACTAATGAGCAAATTAACTGGCAACTATTTCTAAGCTGCAACGTGAAGGATTGATGTTTTAGAGAGATTACACCTTTTTCATACCTGAGCATTATCATCTACTTCAAAAATATCCCTCTGGTTTTTCTTTATACTCATGAATATGTTGCAGTTTTAAATTAGGCAGCAGGAAATGACTTCTCCATTGGTTCAAAAACCCTGGTCAGACAGAACTTACATTCTACAAACTGCATGGTCAGGCTTTCTCAGAATCACACATCCGTTCTGGGCACCCAGATGCCAAGGCAGTGAGCTTAACCCTCGAAATCAAGCTTTATTCTTGTACCTGGTCCCACACAGCTCAGACCTTGGGCTGAGAGCCTGATCCTTCTTTCCTAACTTTTGGCCAAGATTATTGATCTTTTCTTCATAGGCTCTGAGCTCTTGGTTCTCCAGGCTTCTCCTCTAGGTTTCGGACCCCTACTCCCTGACTTCCGTGTTTTTAACCTGCCTAGATGCATCCACCAACTCCTCTGGACCAGAAATCTTGACCTCGTCTGAATTCCAAAACCAACATGTCCATCCTACTGTGTCCTATTGCCGTTCCCGTTTAGTATTCTAGAAGGAGAACCAGAGAAAATGCATTCCTAGTATAAAGGGAGTTCCTAAAACAGCCTTTATCTTACCTACAGCCCAGTTTCAACCCTCACCACAGTCTCTCAGTCTTCCCCGAGCTTTGCTTTCTTAGCTTAGTGAGCCACTCGTTTGGTTTCATCTGGCCCCCACCAGCCTGCTTTATTTCCCTGCAACAACTTTGTCCTCCTTGAACTGGTATATCCGTGAAAAAATGATGGTAACGATGATGACGATGACAAAACGAATGAACAAAACCAGAAGAAACCAGAACTTATTTTTTCCTTGGATCAAAACACCCCCTACCTATGAACTCCATGGGAGAACTCTATGGGAAACACGGATCTGGGTACCATTCAGAAGGGACCTCGGGTGTGAAAAGTGATAACAATGCCTCTGCTGACAAAGAGGAGAGATGAGACAGTGTTAAATCTCAGTCTCCGAGTCTCTGAGCAGGTGTAATTGTCACCTACTCACCTAATCTTACGCATATGCTGCACCTCAGGGCAAATGAAAACATTTCTCAGTCCAGGTGCATGATTCACAAAAAGATACCCAGGCTGGGTGTTTGATGCCCCACAAATCGATCCAATCCTAGCAAACGGAGTCCCGGCTACCCTGCTGTGCACCAAGCAAGGTGCTTCCTAATCATAGTTTAACTGTGTTACGGTATTCGGAAATCCAGACTCCAATAAGATAATGTTGTTCTTAAGGACAACGAAGGTTCTAGAATATGTTTGTGCATGGAACAGACCTCCTGAGCCCTTCGGCTCCTTTATCTCTGATTACTAATGGCTCCTTGTGGTAGACTATTTTTGGAAAAGGCACAACAATTGTTCCATATGTAATGCAGAAAAAATGGTGAGTTGTTGGTTTAAAATTTTCATTGTTCCTGTTTTGTTCATCCCATTGCTAACAAAAAACAGCCACGGCTGCAAAACAGCTTGGAAGATGCAGACAGACACACAGGGATAAAACGTGCATGTTGTGGGTTTTGACCTGTGTCTAACTGAGCATTTCCAGATGTGAAAGGGAGTAGATAGACTGCAGACAAATCCCAGGGACCTGCTTGATTTTACATGCTTACAGTTGCTGTGGATTTTTCCCCTTGAACTAGAAAAAACCTTCATCAGTGAGAAGTAGGAGGTTGAAGGAAGTGTCGTAAAAATCCTAGATAAGTGACTTCAAGTTTTTTTTAATTTTATAGTTTTCCAAACTGCTTGGAGCATCCCTCCTTTTCACATAAGGCAGACAGAAGTCTTTTCCATCCACATCTTTAAAAATAAAGTTTAGGGGTGCCCGGGTGGCTCAGTCAGATAAGCATCTGACTCTTGATTTCAGCTCAGGTCATGATCTCACTGTTTGGAGACTGAACCCTGCGTCTGCACTGAGGGCACAGAGCCTATTGGGCTTCTCTCTCTCCCTCCTCTCTCTTCTCTTCCCCCGCTCGCATGTGTATACTCGCTCGCTCTCGAAATAAATAAATAAAATTTTAAAAAAATTATTAACAATTTAAAAAAAAATAAAGTTTACAAACTGATGAGAGAAGAGAGAAAACACTTATTTGATAAATCAGAAGTCCTATGACAAGTGGAACCACTCTAACGGAAGGTATTATTTAGCTCTATTTCATATGCCGAATTAGAACATGTAAATGTCTTGTCCTCCGCACACAACCATGGCTGGGAGGAAGTTGCTTTCAGAGTTCGGCTCCCATTCCATTACTTTGAAGGGTCTCAAGACAAAGCGGCCCACGTGACCCATTGTAAACTGCCGAGGGAAATACAGGAGTCAAAATTCACCCTTGGATTTTGAGAGCCATGATTATAACGGGCTGAGAAAGTCTTCCCTAGAAAATGGGTCAGTGATTGAGAGAAGGAAAGACTCTCAAATCACACATCATGATTAATGTTGAAGCATATGTTTTATATATAAGTTATCACTTAATTATATAAATAATTACCATTTTTACTGCTTCCATGATCAGTCTCCACATCCTCATGCACTAACACCCACACTCTGTTTCCTGACGATGATAGGTTTTTCTTTCTTTCCGCAAGGCAACTTAATCTTTACATGTTTCAAATTCACACTGTTTATCCCACTTCTATGAGCTCATGAGAATATTATTCAGCCTTTCTGCTCCAAATGATATGAGAGAGAGGAAAAGACTAGACCGAGAAACCATTAAAAGGAAAATACAAGCCAAAGCAAATACCCAAGGGAAAAAAAAAATCAAATATTCATGCTTGAAATGATTGAAAACGGAAACGAAATTGGACACTGGCAAAAATTCCCCAGTAAAAATTATTCCTGAAGTGTCCCAACGTAAAAGGCTTTCACTTGTAGTCAAAATTCATTTAGGTTCAATGACACATCGGACAAAGGGCTAGTATCCAAAATCTATAAAGAGCTCATCAAACTCCACACCCGAAAAACAAATAACCCAGTGAAGAAATGGGCAGAAAACATGAATAGACACTTCTCTAAAGAAGACATCCGGATGGCCAACAGGCACATGAAAAGATGTTCAACGTCGCTCCTTATCAGGGAAATACAAATCAAAACCACACTCAGATACCACCTCACGCCAGTCAGAGTGGCCAAAATGAAGAAATCAGGAGACTATAGATGCTGGAGAGGATGTGGAGAAACAGGAACCCTCTTGCACTGTTGGTGGGAATGCAAATTGGTGCAGCCGCTCTGGAAAGCAGTGTGGAGGTTCCTCAGAAAATTAAAAATAGACCTACCCTATGACCCAGCAATAGCACTGCTAGGAATTTATCCAAGGGATACAGGAGTACTGATGCATAGGGGCACCTGTACCCCAATGTTTATAGCGGCACTCTCAACAATAGCCAAATTATGGAAAGAGCCTAAATGTCCATCAACTGATGAATGGATAAAGAAATTGTGGTTTATATACACAATGGAATACTACGTGGCAATGAGAAAAAATGAAATATGGCCTTTTGTAGCAACATGGATGGAACTGGAGAGTGTGATGCTAAGTGAAATAAGCCATACAGAGAAAGACAGATACCATATGGTTTCACTCTTATGTGGATCCTGAGAAACATAACAGAAACCCATGGGGGAGGGGAAGGAAAAAAAAAAAAAAAAAAAAAAAAAAGAGGTTAGAGTGGGAGAGAGCCAAAGCATAAGAGACTATTAAAAACTGAGAACAAACTGAGGGTTGATGGGGGGTGGGAGGGAGGGCAGGGTGGGAGGGAGGGCAGGGTGGGTGATGGGTATTGAGGAGGGCACCTTTTGGGATGAGCACTGGGTGTTGTATGGAAACCAATTTGACAGTAAATTTCATATATTAAAAAATAAAAAAAAAATTAAAAAAAAAAAAAAAAAACAAAATTCATTTAGGTTCAAAAGAGTACAGGAATCTTTTGGGGGGTGATGACAATGTTTTATAAATTGGTTGTGATGGTGTTCTTACAGGCGTATTCAGCTGTCAATATTCATCAAATTGTACACTTTAAATGGATGCAGTTTATTGCACATAAAGTACACCTCAATAAAGCTGACTACAAAACAGAAAGCAAAACATTTATTTATGGTGCTTGTATGAGAGTTAAATGTACTGCAAATAAATGATCTATGAACAATGATAAGCTTTCACATTTCCAAAAAAGCTATTGCTTTGAATGTACTCTTATACTACAGTTTGTCTCCATAAGAGGTTTTCAACATTATAATTTATAATAAATATGAAGGTTTACAAACATAAGACAAAGTGGACATTTGGGGCGACTGGGTGGCTCGGTCGATTAAGCGTCCGACTTCAGCTCAGGTCATGATCTCGCGGTCCGTGGGTTCGAGCCCCGCGTCGGGCTCTGTGCTGACCGCTCAGAGCCTGGAGCCTGTTTCAGATTCTGTGTCTCCCTCTCTCTGTGACCCTCCTCTGTTCATGCTCTGTCTCTCTCTGTCTCAAAAATAAATAAACGTTAAAAAAAAATTTTTTTTAAAAATAAGACAAAGTGGACATTCACATTTTTTTTTTAATTTTTTTAACTTGCCTCACAGCTTGGAGCTCTGCCCTGTTAATGATGAAAAAGTTGAGATGTTTCCGATTTTACGGTAGAATATAGAGTCTGTGAATTGGTAGATAGGAATCTGAAATACGGTATCTGTCAAGAACTATGAAAGACCTGAGAATTCACCCTAGTTGCAAGCTAACAAGTTAGCCCATTTCATGGATTCTAGTGGAAGACACGAGTCTCCTGAATCAGACAAAAGGACAGTTTATTACTCACAGCAGTAGCGGTAGTCAGAGTATCAGCATTTTGGTGCCAGCTCCCAGACCCCTAATGCAAATG
Source organism: Panthera leo (assembly GCF_018350215.1). Classification (NCBI taxonomy): domain Eukaryota; kingdom Metazoa; phylum Chordata; class Mammalia; order Carnivora; family Felidae; genus Panthera; species Panthera leo. The sequence continues at coordinate 224,760,183 of NC_056679.1, forward strand.
GGCAGGATGACATCTGCACACACAGTGGGTTGTGTTATAGCAGAGGGATCCTGAATCTGAGGACCCTGAATCTTTTGTAACAGGCAGTAAACATTCCCGACTTTTCCTCCAGAGACAATACCTAGCTCTTGCAAAGCTGTTCACAACACAAGTACCCATGCAAAGATAGTCCAGACCACAAGGCAGTCGAGTGTTCACTCACGAGGTGTGCAGAAATACTAAACGTCCGTGGAGAATTGTCTCTCAATAATAACAGTTCTAGTGTTAGAGGAAATACTTCAAGAGACCTTGAATTCTTTAAGTAAAATTACAACTCATCTTTTAAAAACCTCTAGCTCTCGAGATCCATTTTTTATATTAATAGCCTTATTAAAATTGTGTACCCATGTACTCAGTTGGAGTCAGAATACCAAAAACAGCACAACAATATGTGTATTAACGAATAATCTGAAAACAGACAGAGCAAGGATCATCCCGTGTGAGACACACACTGAACTTCCTTGTTAGCCACCTGTACCATCAATGACAAACCCAACTGTTAATACTTTCTTCAGATGATAAGCTGCTGGTCCATGAAATTTGTTTCTTATTCACCAAGGTAAGAGAGGTAGAAATTAATCAGGTCTTCAAAATGGCTGCTCATAATCATAAAATCTGTTTCACTACTACGTTAAAGGAGCCAAAATTGGGGAGCTGTCTTTGGCATCCATCCTGCCACTATTTATAAATGAGAGGACACTATATTCCGTTTGAAAATAATTATGCCTCCCATCAGATCAACAACTGAACCCGGAAATCTGTACATCATCCTAGATTCCAATTTCTCTTATGTAAGCACCCGCCCACCTTTATTTAATAAGTAGTTACTATATCGGCTTGGGGACAGAGATCGTGCCTTTTATTTGAGCATCCCTCCACTTGCCACTAGACCAGACACATGGTAGGTACGCAATAAAAGTTTGTGGAATGAATAGATTCGCTTCTTTATCAATAGCAAAAAAAAAAAAAATGCACAGAGATAGAAAAAAGAAATTTTCTTAACAAATGTGTTCTTCCTACTAAATAACTATAGACATTTTCACATCACTGATGACACAAGTATATATTGTCTTTAATGGTAACCTCAAAACCCATTTTAAAATGGCAAAATTTCTTCTCTGGCCCTTGGGTAGACCATCTGACTGCACTTCCCTGTTTAGACCTTAGTGTTTCAGAAAAGAAAGCACTCTCATTTCAATGCACAGCAAATGAAATGATCCACAGGACGGACAGAGCTATGGAGGAACCCTGAGATCTGAGCTGTGGGGCTCTGGCGGTAGTCTTGGCCCAGCCAATTTGACACTATAAAGTCGAATCTCAAATTGGAAAGGCACATTCAGTAGAACGTATTTGTGTTTATTTAGGGTTATTTTGCTCGTAACCAGGCGGTTATCCTCAAAATACGCAGCTTCTGTTAGGCGAGATACAAGGAGAAAAATCGAACAGAGTCATCTCTAGATCTCATGGAGAAAATCTGAAGAGCAAGTCCTCCCGGTTAAAAAGCGTATATGATGAAAACATGTTTCCGTGAAAGGATGAGATCCAGGCATATTTTGACAATTTAACCGTTTTAATATACTGTAACAGTTTTCTCAAACATAAATACTGCATTTGCTACCCAATGGGACAGTGACTTGAGAGAGCTTTTGGTAACCTCTTCGTACAGAATTAACCTTAGGGACTAGAGTGCCTACACAAGGAGTCTTTCTGCTTTCTCCTGACTACAAAGCTTACTCTAGAGCAAGAAACAATGTTTTCAGGATATGGGTAAATCAAGACCCACCCAAAAAATAACTTAATAAATTTATATTTAAAATTAACCTGAAACGCCTATACCTCATCGTACTCAATTCGCTTCTTGAGTGATAACGTTCATCCTGTGAAGTGTAAATTGTAGAATGTTTACAGTTCCAATAAGGAAAAAAACTGAAATACAATTAGAAGTGGTAACTGCAGAAAACTTATTCAGAAAGCTAACTATACTCACGATTTGAATCCTACTATCTTAGTCGGCTCAGCCTTCAGGACCAACCACAAGCTGGAATGTAAACAACAAGGCATTTCTTTCTCACAGGTCTGAAGCCTGAAATGCAAGATCAGGGTCTCTGACTGATGTGGCTTCTGGTGAGAGCCTTTTTCTTGGCTTGCAGACTGTGCCTTCTTGCTGTGCATGCAGAACGTGGGGAGAAAGGGAAAGAGAGAGTGAGTAAACTCTCCAGTGTCTAATTTTATAAGGACACTAATACCCTAATACCTAATCCCCACCCTAATACCTCATTTAACTTTAATTGCTTCCCAGAGTCCCTGTCTCCACATACAGTCACATCGTAGGTCAGGGCTTCAACCTATCAATTTTAAGGGGACACATTTCAGTCCCCAGCACGTATCATGAAGTGTTTGTAAATTTATTTTTCAAGTTTTGATGCATTTTTTAAAATATGAATGCGGTTCTTATATTTTTAAGTCATGCAAGTGTTACGTAAACAAATGCTCATTCTGAACATTTTTGATGCAATAACTTTTCAGTCTATGCACCCTCGTTGCACATCCCTTAGAAAGTCCTAGAGTTATTAGAATGTCTGTCATATGCAGAATCACTTTTTCTTTTTTTAATTTTTTAATGTTTATTTATTTTTGAGAGAGACAGAGACAGAGAGAGACAGAGTGGGAGCAAGGAAGGGACAGAGAGAGAGGGAGACACAGAATCCAAAGAAGGTTCCAGGCTCTGAGCTGTCAGCACACAGATGGTTGCGGGGCTTGAACTCACGGACTGCGAGATCGTGATCTGAGCTGAAGCTGGACACTTAACCGACTGAGCCACCCAGGCACCCCCAGAATCACTTTTTCAATAGAGCCCCCCAGAGCGAAATGCCCTGTGTTAGAAGATAGTGACTCACCTGTCGCTGGAAGGTTGTAAACAGGTACTTGACTGTGATTTGGGAGGAAGGTTACGAAAGAAATTCAAAGTTTGGAGGAATGGCTGAGAGTATGAGTTTTAAGGAGGTCTATTCTTACTTTACTGTATGTGATTCTAACCCATAATTATCTCGAAGTTATCACACGCACACACACACACACACACACACATATTTTGACTTCACTGAAACCCACTTTCAACTAAGGATTCTACTTCTCTTAAGTGGGTGTTGGAGCTGTGTTTTCTCTCAGACCTCAGGGTCACGAGTCCTGAAGGACATTGCAATGTCCTTCTGACTAACCAAAGCTACGTTCAGACAAGTGGTTGTTCTCTCTTTTGTAAGCTTGACCCTTTGAGCAGCTGGTTATAACTCTCTCTTCTTTCTACGGCTGAGCAATAGCCATCTAGTACAGACTTAGTCTTCTTTTCATCTCAAGCCCACCATCATGCTAGGAAACTCCAATATTCCACGGATGCATCATCAACACCTTGGCCAACATTGATACCCAATGATCCTTGCCCTCACTCCACCTCAAGTGCCAATTTCCAAGTCATACCAAGAATTTGCTCATCATTAGAAACTGTACTCCAGTTAATTCCTCAATAACATACACACACACGTACACACACACACACACACCACTTTAACCTCTTCTCTTGCCAACTGCCTTGTTGTAATACCTCTGCTTCTTCCTGCCTCAAGACCTACCATCCAATAACACCTGCACTTCATTTACACCCGCTTCCTCAATTGTCCACACTCTCCAACAGTATAGTCATTGCCACCTCCCTCCCTCATTTCTACCCCCAGCTCCTGACTCCACATTTCATCTAATCTCTTTCTACTCATCCTTAAGGCTTCATCTGAAATGCTGCTTTCTTAGTAAGGGTTATCCTGACTCCTAGCTACGTGAAGTCTCTTCCCCCCCCCCCCCCCCCGTTAAGCTATCTTATAAGTTCTGTTTACTTTCCTTCGCTTCCCTTCAAATACAATGATCGTCATATTGCAATTATGTCATTGTAGATTCAAAAATGGGAGGTCTGTTTTATCCAAATTGTAAATCGATTGAGGGCAGAAGCTATGGCTGTTATTCTCGACCATATGTCAACTAGCATTATGCCTGGCACGTAGAAAGTATTCAAGAAATATGCCTAGAGTAACACAAATGCACAAATCTCTTCCAGTGGATCACTCTCTGTATTAAACAAGGAATATTGAGGGGCGCCTGGGTGGCTCAGTCGGTTGAGCAACCGACTTCGGCCCAGGTCATGATCTCACGGTTCGTGAGTTCGAGCCCCGCGTCGGGCTCTGTGCTGACAGCTCGGAGCCCGGAGCCTGCTTCAGATTCGGGGTCTCCCTCTCTCTCTGCCCCTCCCCCATGCGTGCTCTGTCTGTCTCAGAACTACATAAACGTTAAAAAAATAATGATAATAAAAACAATAAACAAGCAATATTGAATCAAAAAGGTTTTTTGGGGTTTTCTTTGCAACCTGACAACAAAACTAACTGCAATCGCTTTTTGAAAAATACACTATCTTTACAGACAACCTCTTCCTGATTTGTAGAGTAGAAACGTCTCCATTCTTGGCGTTTCATTGGCTGAGTGAGGTGACCTGCTAAGAGGCTCACTGCTTCCGTAGCAGAGAATGTAAAAAGTGGCAGGACCAAGAAGAGAGAAAGAAAGAAAGAAAGAAAGAAAGAAAGAAAGAAAGAAAGAAAGAAAGAAAGAAAGAAAGAAAGAAAATGTGGAGGGGAAGGACAAAGGGCCCTTGCTACTCAAAGACGCCAAGAATAAATTTGCAATCAGAGGCTGTGTAACATAGGAGAGAGGGAAGAGGCTCTAGGTTTATCATAAGGAGCAAAATTCTTTATTTTTTTATTTTTCTTTAATATACGAAATTTATTGTCAAATTGGTTTCTGTACAACACCCAGTGCTCATCCCAAAAGATGCCCTCTTCAATACCCATCGCCCACCCCCCATCAACCCTCAGTTTGTTCTCAGTTAAGAACGAAATTCTTTAAAGATGGCTACATGAATAGTCAGCGCTCAAAAATGGTAGCAATGCCAACACTTGCTTCTCGTTCAGGCTACGTGCCTACAGAATCATTTCTCCAGGCGGGGAAGATAGAGGAATCTTATTTCTCTATCTTCCAGTGTATCTCTCACCCAATCCCTGATTCCTCAAAGGGGTTAACCCTGTACCCGACAACACACTACAAATCACTTTCACAGCATTGTCAATAGATACCTCCATTTCATTCTTGGTGGTGGTCTGAAAAAAAAAAAAAGGAAGGAAGGAAAAAAGAAGAAGGGGGAAAAAAAGAAAAGCTCAAAGTATTAACAATTCATTAAAAAAAAAAAAAAACAATTAATACCAATGTCCGTGGAAAAATAAATGACAGAAATCACCACAGCAACGCGTTTCTTCCTTATCCCTTCAACTGACGGGGGCCCAACCGAGATATGTGAACAACCTGGGCAGCCATATACTTTGATACACCTTTGCTAGGTAAATACATCTTCAATATTTATTTAGAGAAGAGGCTGAGAATTGCATGGGGTGGGACCAGGGAACGCAGAAGGGGGCTGGAAACAGGCATGACTTCAAGGATGCTCAACAGCACGGCCATTGCCGTGAGCATTTCAGCTCTGGCCCTGAAGTTGTGCGTCCTACACAGAAGCCCTGTGAGTCATAGGATTCCCTCCTCGCTTCTCCCCGCGGATCAGCCTATTTCTATGGGATCTCGGCCCCACCCCCAAAGTGGTTTAAGGAATCCTTCACTTACAGACAGTGCTCTCTTTGAAAGCAACCATGATAATTTTTTATCCAATTTTACACACAGAGAAACTGGAGTTCACAGGCCCATATAATTTTCGGAAACAGCTGGGTCTACATCTTGTCGAGTAATAGAACAAAAAACAAAAAAAAAAAAAAATCACAACGTACAATCCTATGGAAGTATGGACTGGCACAGGCCAAAGAGCTGAATGATTTAAATGAGTTGTTGCTGTTGTTTTAATCAGTCACTGAAGGCCTTCTTCATTCAGTCACTTTGGCAAGAGTCAAGCACAACTTTTGAAACTACAACTCATTGCACAAATGTAAGTATCACCGCTGTTCTCTTGGCGAAGAAGGTTACAAGTAAATCTCCTGAAATCCCAGGTGTAAAGAAATCTTCTCACAAGATCCGCTCGTATAAAATGAAATCAATGGACTCAGGCATCTGATTTCTTTGTATTTACTTAGAGCAACAGACAAGAAGAAAACTAGGCTTTGGATTTATTTATATTAAGCCTCCGCCACAGGGAGGCAAAAGAGGAAGGAATACAATGTAATTTGATGGTGGGTGTATTTGCAAGCAACATAGTCCAAAAAAGAAAGACTATGCTGACCAACTCTCACAGTTTACTTTTTAAAGTTGTGGGGAAAAGAGATGGCAAAACTTTCTATTTTGGTAAATTTTTGTTCTAAAAAAAAAATCGAATTAAAAATAACAATATCCAATCATCTCTAAATGAGTCCGACTAAAAACACCGCCAAAGGACTTATAACGTTTTTTAAAAGCCTTATTCTCGCGATTCCTTCCTTGGCCCTGGAAATAATGGTTTCAAATGACTGAGTCGGTGTTTGACTCCTTCACTGCCTTTCTACACGTACATTTTGAAATGCTTCCTTATGGGAAAGCCATCGCATGGTTAGCTTTCATCATTTATGAAATCTCTCTACTTCCTGCATCTCAAACTGGCACGTTCTGTTTCCAGCAACAGGGGAAGCGTTCCAATAAGGAAAATTCCTTGCTAAAAGACATGTTTAAAACATAGCTGAATGTGTTTTTAAAATACATAACTGCGTTCCCAAGGGAGAAAGGGAAGTCAGATGCCAGAAACAAGGGAAAGAGTGAAAGGCGGACCTGGAGACACGTGAGCTGCCCCAGGGGCGGCCCTAAGTGGGGCAGAACACTAGTGTTTAGTCATTAGTAGAATACCCCTAATGACATCCGCATTTGTACCTACCGTAATCTTCACATAGCTGCAAGCATTTGACTAATCTATTACGTCTTCAAGTGAGGATGAAGTCACGAAGGAAATATCCATTGTCTTAGAATCGGGGCACTGTATTTTCGAAGCACGCATGTGCAGAGCCTACGGTATCGACCATTGCTGTTTCCGAACGGAAAAGAAGGAGTCGCAAAAATAGTTCATCGAATCGTATGACATGGCTGATACTGGCAGAGAAAGGCGTCCGGTCCACGACTGAAGTCGAGCAGGAAGGAGACAGGCCAGAATGTGGGCCACCCTGGTGCGGTCCGAGGTCCCGCCACCTCCCGGACCACCAGCTGGTTCACACTTCCAAAAATGATCACCTCCTGCTCTGTCTGTGACGCTGACAGTTTCTACATCTTTGTCTGCTTTGAGTTGTTATATAAGTCCTGGTTCCGTTCCGTAAGCTTGCGGAGTGCCAGGCCCCAGAAAGGAAGTCAGGGGAGAGGCTAAAAATTCCTTCCATATTTATTTGTGTGGAATCTTCATTTTTCAAGTATATACCAGATGTAAAGAAGTTTTCTTGCTCTAGTGCCATCTGTCATCTTCGAGTTAGGATCAATTCACATGATATCCTTTAAAAAAAAGGTAGTAAGAGGGCCAGGTTTTATATCTTTTCTCTGTTATAACTAATCGTGTTTAACTTCTCAACCTATGGTTTCCTTGTCTATAAAGTGGAACTTAGGCCATGCCTAGCTACAGAAGCTCATGGTAAAGATCAAATAAAATAAAGTCTGTCGAGTGTTTTGAAGTGCCAAGGTACTGCCTTATGATCAGGGAAATTCATACAGCCAGGTTGGAATATCATGGTGGTAGAAAAACCAGAGAGAACGCCAGAGTGGGCCAAAGTGAGGAATTCCAGTTTGATTCCAAAAGGAATATTTATTTAGGACGTACAAAAGGGTTTGATGAAGCCACAAACGCAGCCACCATACTTAAGGATAACGACAGGCACTTTCTTCGATGCGTATCTAAGGATATTCTTAGAAAATATTCCCGAGATCCAACACTCGCCCAGGTTTACAGGCAGAGCAACATCACCCGTGGCGCTGACGTTTGCCGCGAGGTTCTATGGCAGCCAGATATCTCTCAGTACACCTGTACTTCCTCTACCCCATGGAGAGAAAAAAGGAGAGTCAACTCAAGCCTTTCATGTGGGCAGGCCCCGAGCCAAGACCTTTAAGGTCTTATGATGACTTGCAAAATTCTTTTTCATTTTTTAAAAATAACATATTGTCAAGTTAGCTAACACACAGCGTATATGGTGTAGTCTTGGCTTCAGGAGTAGATTCCCGGGATTCATCCCTTACATAAAACACCCAGGGCTCATCCCAACAAGAGCCCTCTGCAATGCCCATCCCCCCCTCTCCCGCATCCCCCCCATCGACCCTCCGTTTGTTCTCTGTATTTAAGAGTCTCTTATGGTTTTATTGAAATATTTCCCCACATAGCAATCACCTGAACAAATATTTCCCATATTGAAAAGAAAATTGAGTGGCTATTGCAGTCCCGTCTTTCTTACTGTGCGTGACAGGCCTGGAACTTGCTCGGGAATATTTCTCCACACGAACTTTGGCATCCAAATGTAATTTTTAAATTCTGAGGGACACACACACACACACATCCACTCTTCTCTTTGTGACAGTCTTACCTGACGCTCTGGGAAAAATGGGTGACGATCTCCTTGTAAGCTCTTAGGCAGGAAAGACATAGTGGCCGCAAACTTTTTAAAAACTAACCCCACATGTACTTCCAATGATAGGTAAAATGCAGTTGGTGCAGCCAAACATATTTTTGCTGGACCAACTACAGACTATAAATTTACTTCGGGCTCCTGGGTGACTCAGTCGGTTGGGCTTCCGACTTCAGATCCATGTCATGATCTCACAGTTCCTGAGTTCAAGCCCCGCATCGGGCTCTGTGCTGATAGCTCGGAGCCTGGAGCCTGCTTCGGATTCTGTGTCTCCCTCTCTCTCTGCCCCTCCCCCACTCGTGCTCTGTCTTCTCTCTCTTCTCTCAAAAATACATACACGTTAAAAAATTTTTTTCATATACATGTATTTCAAAGATCACGGTTGAAAAGATCAGAGAATTGTGGAACCAAACAGAACTAAATGAACTACAATTCCAAGGGCAGAGAGCTTCCCTGAGGTGATCTGTCTCTCAGGAACTGTTTTCTTCATTCACAGATCCTAGGCACAGTCTGAAGGCCAGACCCGGTCCATGTACAAGGACCACAGGAGGGACAGAAACCAGCCAAGCTATTGGCATCCATGCAAAGGACCACAGCGACTTGGAAATGAAAATATCCCCAAATGCTCAGCCAAGTTTCTTCATGGTACTGTTGCTGACTTCCAAGGCTGAGCTCCAGGCTGAGAAGCTTCTGGAAGGTAAACTAAGATCTCCAGTAATTACCATAGTAACTGGGAGAGACTGGCTCAGAATCAGGGCTGGTGTCCCCAGGATGTTCCCCAAGTTTGGAAATACGTAGTGCGTGGCAAGACGCAAAAGTTGTCTCTCGGGGGTCTCAGTCAAAAGTGCAGGAGAGACAGGCCCAAGGAAAAAAGACAGAACTAGAGAACTAAAGCGAAACCAAACCAGAACTAAAACCTCTATGGTCCTGATCCAGTTTAGTCCCTACAGACTGAGCTGACCACCTCCTCCCCCTCATCGGCCTCACAGGGAAAAGCACAGCCCTGTCTGCTGGAAGTAGAATCACGCAAGAGCTCCGACTCTGGCTTCGTACATAATACCTGGCATCTGATAACAAATTACTAACATGGAAAGAGACAGAAAAACATGAGCAATAAGCAAATGGAACAAATGATACAAGTGGATATGAAAATAAAGTGGATATTGCTGTTAGCATCCAAAGAGTTTGGTAAAATAATCAATAGGTTTAAAAAATTGGAAGAAAATACGGACAAAAGTGATGAAAGGCTGTGACATTTGATGAAACATAAGAATCCATTAAAAAATATATATTCTAAGACTGAAAACTACAATACCCAAAACCAAGACTTCATTGGATAAACACAGCAGAAGATTCATTAAATGGTCCCAAAGACAGATGAGTATAAAATATTCGACTAAGGCACAAGAGAATAAAATAATACACATTATCAATCACGTGCAGGTCATAGCGCAAGACCCTACATCCTTATTATTAGAATTAACTGAAGACAAAGAAGGAGGAGGAGAAGGATGAGGGGTGGGGGGAGGGGGGGGAAGAAGAAGAAAGGGAATAAAAGACCAGGGCAGAAAAAAATATATAAGGAAAACACGATCAAGAATTTTCCAAAATTCTTAAAGCAACCTTCATATTCAAGAATCTCAGCTAGCCCCAAAATACAAAAGAAAATCATAACCAGGCATATCACAAACCGCTAAAGACAAAAGATTCGCCCTGATTCTGATAGGATAGTCAGTATGCCATAATCTTAATTTTAAACCCAAGTAGAATGTGCTATGAATTATTTTTTAATACTGCTTAAAGGGAAATTAACTTCCATAACTTCAAAACAAGACCAAGTGAGAGACACATAAACGTGTTTATTGTCTGAAGCTTTGAGCTTCTTTTCAAAATAATAGAAACCATTTGTTTCCAATTGTCCTATAATCGAGATAAAACCAATTTCCAGAAGAACCTCCATGCCTGATCAATATGAGTAAATTGGAAAGTGATTCCACAGAAGCAATTAGGAATGTTAGCTCTTAACTCTTCCTTCATGCATTTGCTTTAGAAAGCTTGGCTGAAAGGTGCCTGGGTCGCTCCATCAGAAGAGCCCGATTCTTGATTTTAACTCAGGTCATGATCTCATGATTCCTGAGATGGAGCCCTGTGTTGGCTGCTGCTCTGAGAGCACAATGCCTGCTCGGGATTTTCTCTCTCCCTCTCTCTCTGCCCCTCCCCTGTGCTTGCTCGCTCTCCCTCAAAATAAATAAATAAACATTAAAAAAAAAAAAAAAAACCAACCATGGCTGAGGTCGTTCAGGACACTGGAATCACGGGAATTAGACAAACTGAAGGTGGAATCAGAGGTAAAGAGTCGACATTTGTTGAGCCCTTAGTAGGTGCTGGGCATTATTTTAAACTCTTTCTGAGATCATCATGCATGAGAAGTGAGCTTCACATAGATCATACGTGGATATGAAAATGAGCTCATTCATAACCTGAACTTCCATAGTGTAAACTGTTCCAGACAGTCTGATGTTTTCAGTTCTGCTTCCACTCCTTTTTCGTCCTATTTAGGGGTAAACACACATTCTAGCTGTTGGTTTCTGGGTTTTGTCTGGAGGGTCACAGGTCCCAATGGGATCACCCTGGGCTCCCACTGAGTTCTTTCTCACAGACCAAGCCTGATCTCCTCTCTGCCCCCCCCCCCAAAACCCTCCTCTCAGAAACTTCCAGCCCCTCTCCCTTCCTCACATTACACCACCCCCTCCCCAACCACAAGCGGGCTGTGACATGGGATATCGTGCCCTGGCTTTTCTCTTCCCATCTAGCACACATATCCATTTCCTCCTGAATTGTTTTCTGCTAATCACTTCGGGAAACAGGAACAATTAAAATCATAAACATGAAGGATTTTAAGAACCCATGATATTCCTGTTGCAGAATTTCCTGAACCACTCTTTTCTCTGCATCTGAAATTATAAGTCAGCTCAGTTGGGATTCTGCTCCCCACCATCCATCACTGAATTTCCTTCTAGGCCATATCCTTTGATTAAATTAAGCCCTGCCCATGTCATGAAAACATCTGGTGTCTCAGCTCTCAGCGCTCAGTTCACAATTTGGAGGTCCCCCAGAAGACTTCTCCTCTCCGGTTCTACAAGCTATTTCCTCCATAATGTGGAAATCTCCAAGGTGAATGATCCATCAGCATTCAGTCCTTCCCATTCCCTGTCCCCTTGGAGGACAAAGAAAAGACAACATTTGGAACTAAAAGGTTCTCAAAATTTTGTTTAGCCTCTTCAGACGGACTCACGGACCATCTACCATTAACTAGACCTACGCAAGAAAAAATCGTGCCATCAGTAAGCCATTCCTAATTTTCAAACAAACTATGCCCATCTCTCCCCACCTCACCAAGTTGAGTCGTTATCTGTCCAAGCTAGACACATAGGAATTATCTTTTCCTCTTTCTTTATTGTTTTCCTTTGATATCTGGTGGTTATTGATTCCATGATAAGTTTTACAGAGTCACTCTTTCCTTATGACTCAGTCTTCTTTTTTTTTTTTTTTTTTTTTTCTTGCTGAAGGTATGTATTTGCTCATTATATGTAGTCATTCTGGAAACATCTTGGAAGACGCCAGTTGGTGTTTGAAAGATTTACTTTCTGCACTGCTCTCTAATCTTAAGGATGTTAAGGATTGCTCCTTCTGTTGTTTCAGGTTAATATTTATTTGTCATGTCTTAAAGAATTTTAAGAGAATTTTACTTCCCGTAAGATAGAGGTTTCTCAGCATTTCCTGCTGAACTTTTTCTAAACACAATTAAATAGGAAAAGCAGGATTAATTTACGTACACCTTCCTCCACTCTTGCTCCTTTGATTTGTATCATTTTAGCGCCAAAAGCAAGTGCATGGAGTAGAGTTAGCAGCTAGCAGCTCTCAGCGCTACCTACCTGCTCTCCCCATTCCTGCGTCTACCTAAAGAGCACATGACTCCCATTGCTGGGAGATGTCAAGACTCAGAAAGGAAGTTGAAAATTATGTAAGAAATGAGCTGAATGACCTCCATTTCCTTGTCTATGGAGTAAATAATTTGCGATTTTCTGAAACTGGGAGCGTATCTTAGAGTTCAAGCAAGCTTGGCAGCGAATGGTCCTAAGGCTCATAAAAATGTGTACACGGGGTTTTACAGACACCGAATCAAATAACTAAAATGAAGCAAAACCAAAACAGAGCCAACACATGTCTGCTCACAGCATACGGTACCCCAGTCCCAGAACTGCACACACAGTGGTCTATCTTCTACCATGTACTATAAATTCTGTAACGTTAAATAGTTCAGTGGTTAGGCAGGTTGTTTGAGTTGCCTTTATTGACTTTTAGAATATCTCTACGCTCAATTTTGACCACTTCAAAGAAAGATATAGGTTATGGGTTGTGTCCTGGAACTCCAGAACAACCCAGGACCTAGCAAGGACATTGTCCATCATGTCTCATCTTTTGCATGTTCCTAAGAAGGTTGGGACGGGCACTCAGACAGTAAAAACACTATGAGGATGGAGGTGGGACAGGCAGAAACACACACTCTGGCATGGGGAAAAGAAAAAAGCTAAACTGGAAGATCTTAGCAGTCCACAGATCATTGGGAGTAAGAGGAAATCGGCTCAGACATACACCAACTTTTCCATTTTTATTTCCCTTTCTAGTAAAACATTAACTGATTATCCAAAGCCCCCCCCCACCCCCCATGCCCAACAGTTAGTGGAAGGAGGAGTCCCAACTAGGATAAGAACATGAGGCCATTAAGTCCACTGCCCACTGGACGTGTGCCTAGCTCACAAACCCTCACCACTAGGATCCTCTGGGCGCACTCGTGATCTCCTACTTTTTTTTTTCCTCAAAACATTTACCAGAATAAACTTTTAAAAAATAAGCCATATAATAAAGCACTTTCACTCCTCTCCTCAAATCACCCAGTGGAACTCAATATCACAAAGAGAAAACGCCAAGGTCCTTATGGTAGCCTCCAGGGTCATCCACCATCAGAGGAGCCTACACCTTCACTTAACCCTTCCTCTGACCCTAACACCAGTCATCTCAGATCTTGCCTCCCCCAGGACCCCTGTGTCACTCCATTCCAACCATGCGGGGCTCCCTTCTGCCTCAGTGCCTTTACACTCTTCATTTTCCTGCTATTCCCCCAGATGTTGCTGTGACTTGTTCTCTCCCTTCCTTTAAGTCAAATATTACCTTCCCAGTGAGGCCTTGCTGACCATCTTATCTAAACTTAGAAAATATGATTCCCCAAACTCCTTATCTCCTCCATCCAACTCTGCTTTTCCTACATCTTCCTTATCACATTCTTACATCTTGTAGAATATGATTTTTTTGTCTCCTTCGCCAGAATGTAAGTTCTACAAAGCAAAGAGGTTTTCTCCTTTCACTCACTGCTGAATGCCTGCATCAAAAATAATGCTTAGTACACAGAAAGACTCAAGAACTATTTATAAAACAAATGGGTAAAACAGAGAGACAATCAACACTTTCTTCACACTTCGTGTCGTCACTGACTGGCTTTCTTATCTTAGACAGGTAACTGATATCTTACCTAACTAACTAGCTTTCTGACTTTAACCAAGTAATTACTCTGAGCCATTGTTTTCTCATTTGAAGATAAATGTTAGTCCCTATGGGAATCACCGGAGATAATATATTATAAAAGCACTCCAAAAAGTATTAAATGCTGTATAACTTAAAGTCGTGATTAGAAAACTTACTGATCTAGTTAGCAACTTCTCATAAATGAACAATAGAGCTCATCCAAAAGAAATAACATATATCTGTATATAAATAAATACAGATACCATATCTATATCTGTACCTATCTACATCCATGTATCTGTATATCTATGTATTGTATCTATCTATATGGAGAGAGAGAGAGAGACTTCATCCATGATGAAGTTGGAGAATAGATTTGTGTAATGACCATTGTTCTCCCAATTAGGGAGTTAATAAAGAAATGGAAAGAAATGGAATAAAACAAGTACAAAGCACAATACTATACTTAACTAAGGTTCTCTCTTTTAATTTAGTGACTGCAATTATTATGGCTTCCTGTTGTAAAACAAATTATTTGGCAGAATGCAAGTTCCTTGGGGACCAGGAATTTTGAAACGTTCATCAGTATATCCCCTGGGTCTAATAGAAAGTTGTTTGCTCAATGCTTGAGCAAATGAGTAACTAGCAGAAGCAACGAAAAACTGCAGCAGAAAAACAGGGCAATTGCACAATAAGGACTGGCTGGGACCAGAAGTTGAATTGCATATCAAAAGGCCGTCTCTTTCTTGACTTGTGACGTTAAGGATGAGTGGGCATTTTTGAAAAGGTACATGATGTTTCCGTTGCAGTTGAGCACAAGTCACCATGGGCTCAGGGTGTTCTAGACACAGAAAGCCAAGAGTGGGTGGGAGAGAAGTGGGGAGGGGTGGGGGGCAGTAATAAACCATCAGGGTGCTTCATAATTACGGTTTGATCCAGCAAATCCTAAGGGTTGGTATTTCATTGCCTACTTAATCATATAAAAATCCTCATGGGCATTCGACCTGACCTGCTCAACCTGAACTTTAAGTCACAAAAGAGAAAAGGGGGGGGGGGGGGGAGAGGGTTGTAGAATGAGAAACTTCATATGGCTGCCTTTAAAAATAAAACCAAACAAAAATAAAGACTACTTAAAATTCACCTACCAGTATTGACATTTCTAAAACAAAACAAAACAAAACAACTCAGCTTTAAAGCGACGGGATAGAGGGCGGAAGTGAGACCAGTATTCTCTTTTGATCTTTGCACGGCCCCAACTTTATTTTAATAATGTGTCCAAAGACTGATTCAACCTCTCTCTCACTTTAATAAAGGTTCGCTAGTGGATTAGGAGAGATTTGAAACTGAGCCCAGCGGAGTCAGCAGAGACAAGTTCCAAACAGCCACTCAGCGCATTCTGAAAAGTACCGAGCTAGCAACCTGGAAAGGATCCACCAGTAAAATTTGGTTGTACTTGTGGATGTGGAGCCCCACTGGACTGACAAAACGTCCACTTCTAGATGGGCACGAGGGGCAGCGGTACCCGAAATGAACAAAGCAAAGATCATTGTGCTCAATGGGAGTCCATTCCAACATTAACACGGCCCATGAGCATGGAAAATAACAAAGGGGAAGACTGACAGTCCAGCGTATGTTATGATGATGACAAGAAGCGTGAAGGCCATCTATAGACCGGGAAGAGAGAACTCACCAAGAGCCCAACCCTGCTGGCATGCTCATCTAGACATCTAGCCTCCACAACTGTGAGAAATAAACCTTTGTTGTTGAAGCCACCCAATCTGTAATTTGTTGAATCAGCCCATGCTCGGGCAGATAGATACGTGAACAGACGGACAGACGGACAGACAAATTTTTTTTCCAGGCATGCCTCTTTACCCCCAAACACTTCAGAGTGTACTTCCCAGGTGAAGGCATATTCCCTCACGTGACCACTGTACAGTTAATCAACTTCCTAAGTTTAGACCCATACGACAGTTTTACAGAACCTGCCAACTGTAATCTAATTTTGTTGGTCGACCTCATAATGTCTTTATGGCGATTTTTCCCTCCAGGTCAGAACTGGGGCGCCTTCGTTGTTGTTGCTTACGTATTACGCCAAGTCTTTGGTGAACGCACGGACATCCCTTGTCAGGACGTGTAAGAACAGCCCTTGTAATCTCTCCCATATCTACCCTCTGTTTCATTCTTGTCCCTCCTTTTTGTCACAGGACTCGAACAGAGAAGGCAATGATGACCTTAGACCCAGGCAAACTGGGCTCCCGTCTGAGTTCCTGTGCTTCAAGGGATCTTAAGCTCCCTGTGCATTCCACGAAATTCTCTAAGACTCCCTGCTCCCACCCCTCTGGTGCTGGGGCCTGGCTGCGCAGGTTCCCTGAGCTTAGATGGGGGCCAGCATGCGATCGGTCTTCATCTGGACCCTTTAGCGTTCTCTCCAACCCTCTACCTTGTGCTGGGGAGCAGGTTGGGGGACCTGATGCCCTGAAGAGCTTCCAGACTTGTGCCTGTGGGGTCCTCCAGGGGCTGGGGCCCTCTGGGGCCCTGGGGCTGGGCTCCAGTTCCAGAAAAGCAGCCTGGCAAGATGCTCGATTCTGCTGACGGGCCCAGGATTGTTTCCATGGGGTGGCGTGAGACCGGGCTGCTGGAGTGGCGCTAACACCCTGAGATTGATGATCCTCATTCGTTTGGATACGGGAAGAGCTCAGGACCCTGCGCCCCAACAGCCCACAGCCGATCCCCGAGTCTGAGCTGCATCTGTGGTCTCTTGCATCCTCGGCCACCCATCGTGCCCCCTGGGGATGCTGCCTGTGGCCTACAGCACCCGAAATAGCAAGTGTCATTTACCCTGTGCATCCCCCTCCCCCACTGCTGGCACCCCATCCCTCTGCAGGCTCGCACCGCATGTGATACCGTCCTCGGGAGTGACCCCACCTCTCTCCTCCAAGGGCTTTCGACACTGTTGCTCTGCAACATCATTAGGCCTTTCCCTTCACGTCCACTCTTGCCTCCGTTGACGTGGTGACTTTGTGCTCTCCCATATGAAGCTGAGTCAAACAAGGGTCAGGGATTCCTCGCATGAATAGGATCACTGTTCTGGCTCTACCTACAGATCCCTCCCCTCCCCACCACACTGGTGACGGTGAGCAGAAACCAGGGGTGCAGTCGACGCTGAAAAGATCACATTTTAGGAATGCTGTGATTATAGCCTGAGAAGTTCAAGGGAAGAGGCAGATGGAAACTGTGTTGTTCTATATTTATGCCATGAAATTCCGAACGATAAATTTAACATGCCCATAAAATAAATTATTGCTCACGTTTCCCTGTACACTCTGTGCATTTGTGGTCACCTTCAAAGACGCCCAGGCACGACAGTTGAAAGCCATCGGAAGCTACTCACAGGACAGCAAAATGGATGGTGCAGCACCATGAATAACGATGTAACCAGCACGAAACAAATGGCATTAGGGCCTTTCGGAGCCCAGAACAGCTGCATTGTTTCAATCCAGACAGGTTCTGACGAGCTACAGGACTTGAATAATAACAGTGTCGTTACCTTTTTCTCACAGTGGGAGATGTGAAATTACTCGGTAACAGCACATTTGACAACAAAGAATATGAAGCGGTGATTCCTGCACCTAAACCGAAAGAAACGATACCTGAATAGTATGAAGAATCAAGGGCTCCGATCAGGCAATGAACAAATACGCTGGCGTCTCTTCTTAATCATTCTATATCGTTAACGATAAATCAACGTGCTTCATAAGTGTTCGTGAATTTTTCAAAGTATTTTTCAATGAAGATGATTCTATACACAAGAGCTCCACCAAAAAAAATTTTTTTTAGCCGGCATCCCACACGCTCTAGGGGAGGCCTTGAAGCCAGAGGTGGGGTGTAGGCAACCATTACGTCCCAGGCCTAAAAAGCGCATCACAGAGGATAATATCACAGTGATGACTCTGAGTTTTTCTTCTTTTCAGTTTATTTTACTGATTTATGTAATGTTTATTTGTTTTTGACAAAGAGAGACACAGAGCGCAACCAGAGAGGGGCAGGGAGAGAGGGAGACACAGAACCCAAAGGAGGCTCCAGGCTCTGAGCCGTCAGCCCAGAGCCCGAGGGGGAGCTCAACCCCACAAACCGTGAGATGGTGACCTGAGCTGAAGTCGGATGCTTAACCCACTGAGCCACCCAGGTACCCCAACTCCGAGTTTTTCTGATGGCTTGGCCAATTTCCACTTCTTTTTAAGAATCACGGGAGATAGAAAAATTACAATGGAAGCATTTGCCTGCCATGGAAGTCTTAGGTTTCTGTAGGAGACAGAAATGCCAGTTGAAGCTTGAGGCCAACACAGGAGGGACTCTGGCTTCAGCTTCAAAGGCCACATTAAATTCTCCTTGACCAAAGAAGAAAGAATAGGGGAAATATGGCTTTGCAGTTGTCCAACTTGAGGAAATCGCATATGAGGGACAGGCTACCAATCTCACTAGAGAATGAAATGTGCGTTATAACATTACAGCAAGCTAAGGACTATAAGTACAATCGCCATGAAAAAGGTTTCCCTGGCAATGTCTAGGGAATCACAGTGGTTTTATTCACCATTAAAGCAAAACTTGGAGAAGTCCATCCGGTCGAGTGCTAGTTCCGGCCCGTTGGCAACTGCCTCCTTTTCCCTCCACTCCATTTGCACCTACACAGATGACATATTCCTTGGGCACGGAGTCCACTGAAATGAGAAGTCAGCCGAAGGCAGGATGACTCTTCCTCACCCACAACAACCCTTGCACACTCAGAAATGCTAGCCTGTACATGGATTCTTCCACCATTGGCTTCAAGTTACGCCCTTCTTTGCTTGGTCACAATTACGCCAGTTAGTATCTCCACTCATTTCCCCGAAGAGTGGAGAGAAATGCACAACCCCAGAGGAGCAGGTATGTGACCCAACTGCTACTTCCTTTCTTTCAGAGTCCTTTGCCAAGATCGGACTACACTAGCTGTGTTCCTATCCCCTCGGGAAAAATCCCAGGAGCAAAGATGATCAACTTTGCAACAGAACTCTAATCTCAGCCATGACTGGGAGCCACAAATAATTCCCCCCGAAAGGTATATGCAATGATTCCAACATTTAGAAAAGCCCCGTGGTGTTATCTTTCCTTTATTTAGTAAAGCATACTCTCCTCGAGGGTTACTAATCTCTTTAGGTCTGTCCCTACGTTGGTGGTGAAAACCTGACAGATGATGCGACTGCTTTGGGCACACTTCAGACACGACAGAGCGAAGAAAAAAATTAAAGAAAATAAGGAGTATGGGGCAAGGAAACTGTTGGTGGGAGAGAGGAAAAGTAAAACTAGAAGAAAAAGAGAAGCATCTGATAGGAGGCTATGGGGCATCACCAGCAATGGCCCATCCATCAGTTAGAGGCCACTGAGGCATGGTTATCTGCAAGGCATCACACACACACACACACACACACACACACACACATATAACACATATACATATATAAATGTAATATGTATATAATGAGAGGGGTTATGTCTATGTATTTAAAGACACAGGCTGTGTCGTGAAATTGAATTCGCTAAAGAGGACTGCCTGTCTTGCTCAACACATACGTGAAATGTCAAGTCCAATTGTTACGAATGAGTACTATTTTCCCCTCTTGCTTTTCATCATCCCCCCTTTAAATAACAGTGCAGTCTGTGATGCAATGAAACTGAAGCCTGAGATCCCCTAGCACAATATCCATTGTTCCGGCAATTTGAGTACGATAATAATTTTGCCAAATGTCGCAACACAGACGCCACACAGGAGACTCTGAATGCAGCGTTGCCGTTTGGCCTTCGCAAAAGCTTCAGTACACGAGCTTTCCTTGCTTCCATCATTTTTCTGAAATTTGTAATAGCTGCCATTTAGTGAGTGTTTATGACGTCCCAGCATATTGTAAGGTACTTTAAATGTAGTAATTTATGAAAACTTTGCGACAGTCCTACTCTCACTTTGCAGACGAAGAGACCCAAGTGTCACAGCTCGTAAATGATGAAGCGCAGGGTGTATTCAAAGAGACTTTTGAACTCTCAGACACGTGAAAACATTAAATAAATCAGCATCATCTAGAAAAAAAACCTGACTTCTTGATTTGCTTCTATTTACAACCTCAGCAATTAATGTCGTTCATCCACGAAACAACTTCTCCACTCTCCTGATTTTTAGAGTACTCTGTCCCCCTGTGTAGGGGCCAAAGGCAGGCCACCCCAAGATGGGCCACCTTGGCATAACATTGTTTTGAATTAAAAACCATCAAAACCCAGTGGATGCAGGAAAAGCTCTTAACCTGCCCCTCAACTAACTGCCTGCTTTCACCAGGAAGAGAGCTCTTAACAGAGACTTCCCTCTACCTAAGAAACTGATTTGCATAATAAGCCAAACTTTGCTTTCCAAACACCTCCTCTCTCACTTCCCCACTAAACACCTTTCTCTGATTTGTATCCTTAGACCTCCACCCCTCCCTTAGCTCACATAGGCTTTGTGTTGCCTCACTGCCTTTGGAATTTCCATGTCTGCGTGGATTTCCCCGTGTGGACTCTGTCTCATGTCAATTTGATTCTTAGTTCAGCTAGAAGGACGTTGAAAGGCAGAGTGAATTCTTCTTCCCTGACACCTGGATCTGGAAAAAGCTGCATATCCGTCCAGGAAGTAAATAACTTGCAGAATCTATTCACACTGTCACAGATAACTTCGTGATTGTTAAGAATCCACAATATCCTCAGAACTGGGCAGAATGGAAAAGAATATTTTTTTCCTGTGCCATCTTCTAAAAAAGACAGAGTGCCCCAAAGAAAAATCAGCAAAATTTTCTTCCACATGTGTCAGGTGGCAAATCAAACACTGAGGTATGTCCATCTCGACATGCGGTGTTTCTTTTTTCATCTTGGACCCCAAAACGAAAGCCAGCAGAAGAGACCATTCCCTAAGCCAAGTAGCCCCATGCTACTTTTATAGAGGGGCAGGTGGGGGGTGGGGTGCCGTATCTAATCCATTCTGGGAAACATAATGGAAACTAATCCCACAAAATGGTACCTCTGGGTCAGCATCACTTTTCCATCTCACAATCTTTAATTACCTAGGTAACTCATGCTTTTATAATATAATTATGTGCTAATGTCACATTTGCGCACAAACTTCACCCAGGCAGTAAAATGGGCATAAATCAATTATAGCAGCCTGAAAAACCAAAGACCTAGCTCTTAGGTAACTACCCCTATGCTTATGTAGAAAAGTTTCCCCTCCCTTTTCAGTTTGTCTCCAAGGCTAATAGTCTACGTCCAAAAAAAATGGACCATCCCGTCATTTCCATGCCCGTTGTTATTGCTAAGGAGAGCTCTAAGTCTGCACAGTAGTGTTCAAATAAATGTGGAAATAATTCAACATTAATAATCAACCTTTGGTAGGGTTTTGAGTTTGCGAAGCACTGCTTCCCATGTTCTTCTCCAACACAACCCTCCAGACAACACTGTGAAAGTTCAAGCCACGTGATCACCAACACTTTCCGCATATGAAAATTCAGAGCTGAGAGAGAGGAGACAACAGACGACATTGGTCAAGGGCTAGGAGATCCCAACCTTAAGACCCAAACCCAGGTTCTCTGAGGCTGAAATGATTAGCAAAATCCACTTTGCCACGAACCGGTCCATACTCACACAAATTTTATTAAACAGAAATGTGGAAAATATTCCAAGGGAGGACTGTAAGTGTTCCCCTGAGGTACTTTCTATATAAATCCAAGCTACCCCACAGCTTACCATCACATAAAAGACAAAAGTGCCAAACCAGACTCGAGACGAAAACCAACAGAGCTGTTTTTACTGGCCACATGTATAAAAGGCAAGAGGAGGAAAAAAGGCAGATCAAATGACAAAGAACTTTCTAAATCTGTCGCTTAGTAACATATTGCCAAATTCTTGGTGTTTTTATCCCAAGAAGTTTAAATTCTGCTTTCCACTATTGAAGGCTTCATACCTTCTGTCTGTCTGTCTGTCTCTCTCTCCCTCTCTCTCCTACCTTTTTTGGGCATGATGGGAGAATGATCGTCTTGTTGATTACCATATATATATATACATATATATATATATATATATATATATATATATACATACGTATATATATATATGTATATATATAATTCAGAAGAGTAAAGAGAACTGTTTTCTTTGACATTTTCTGTTTTCCTCCTATTTTTACCAATTTTCGAGGGATGACATCGTCTCATGAAGACGCAGAGCCCTGCAGAGCCAGATAAAACACAAAGGACATGACTTCTGCCTGGAGAGATGCATATACACACACAAAAACCCACCCGGAGCTTCTTCCCTCTCTGTATCTGCATTTCAAGCCACCTATAAAACATTTGTGGGCGGCTGGCTGTTCACTCCAAAACCATATTTAACCTCCTGAAATCACATTTAGCTGACAGAGCTTTGGCGTCTGTTGCCTAGAAAACAGATCAATATACTCTCTATTTTGAAGGGCATCAAACTCTCCCCGTCAGGAGCCGGAAGGCTGTGGGGCCAGAGGCAGCCGGCAGGGATCAAGCTTCCCTGAGCTGGCCCCCCTCCCCAACCCTGATGGAACAGAACTTTTCTGAGGCTCCCTCCCCCTCCCCCACCGCCCCCCCCACACTGCTCCCCTGGCAGAGGCCGGAGATGGGGTGCTTTTACTGGGTAGTCAGAAATCATCAACCTGACCAAGAAATCATGGCCAAAGTCCAAACATATCACAGTTTACAGGTGGTCAGAGCAATCCCAGCAGTATCCCCCATGGTTAAAGCTCTGGGGGTTCTGAAATGTCAGCAGGTAGAACCCTTCAGCAACTGCTCACTCCTGTACCATCTAAATCCTCGAACACACCGTCGGGCAAGATTACAGGAGATTCTCTCCTGCCAGAGTATGTGCTTCCGAAACAGTAATAATAAACTGTTCAAATAATAAACACGGAGGCGTCTGGGTGGCTTAGCCGGTTAAGCGTGGGACTTCAGCTCAGGTCACGATCTTACTGTTCCTGAGTTCAAGCCCCACATAGGGCTGTCTCTCTCTCTCAAATATAAATAAAGATTGAAAAAAAAAAGGAAAACTAGTGCTCGCTTTGGCAGCACATACACTAAAAAATTGAAAGTAAAATAATAAACAGACATCTTATCAGAAAAAAATAAGATGCTTAAAACTCACCTCTAACTCAACATTCTTCCTAGTTATAGCTGTATCTCGAATAGCACGTACAAATGAAAAGTATCTTGCTTCTGTTTAAATGGAGGCATTGCAATCCAAGACCGAGATGCTTCCACATACCGCCAAAAAAATGAACTCCAGCTGATTTTAAAGGATCTCGCTGTGAAATCTGAGTAGATTTCGTCAGGGCCTTCGGATGTGTTTCTAAGTTGCGTGTCCCAAAGGCCGTGCCATACACAACCATGAGTAAAATGACCATGTGTGAGGAAAATGTACAATCGCACACTGTTAGGGACTGAATTGTGTCCCCCAAACGTCGTATGTTAAAGCCCTAACCCTTGGTTCCTCAGAATGTGACTATATTTAGACACAGGGACTTTAAAAAAGTAAGGAGAAATGGGGTCATATGGGTGCTTCCTAATCCCATCTGACTGGTGTCCTTAAAAGAGGAGATTAGTACCCAGACACCCGTGGAGGAAAGATCGTGTGAAACACAGAGAGGAGGAGGCGATCTACACGCCGAGGAGAGAGGCCTCAGAAGAAACTTCGCTGACGACGCCTTGATCTCAAGTGTCTAGCATCTAAAAATGTGGAAACATTAAATTCTGTTGTTTAAGCCACTCTGTTTGTGGCATTTGTTAAGGCAGCCCTGACAAATTAATAGCATACACTGGGAATTTGAATCTTTTTCTTAGAGTGAACATGCTGTCTCAATTCTAGAAACTTCTTCAGTAGAGTTGAAAAGCAATCCAACAAACTAAATTTCTCATATAAATGAAACACACCACATCCCACTTCTAATTCATCAAAAATGCTCTAGAACTTACCTTCAAACACCACCTAGTACCTCACCACACCCATTGCTGCAATACTAATCCAAGCCATTATCCCTCACCTAGATTATAAACTCTCTATGGCTCTGATATAGTCCCCCCAAAAACATACTCAAAACACATGACCCTTTGAAAACATGTCAGATCACATCAGGCTTCTGTCCAATACCCTGCAATGACTCCCTAATTCCTTCCAAGGAAAAGCCAAAGCCCCTGTAAATGGTCACCATGACCTACGTGAGGTGACCCCAATTAGAGTTCTCCCTCATGCCCGTGATCTAGCACAGTGGATGCCCTCAGCCACACTTTTGCTCTAACTTCTCCACAGGAAGCCTCTCCTCCGGGTATCTGCAGAACTAAATCCCTCACCTCCTTCAACTTTTTGCTCAGATTACCTGGGTTCCATGAAGCCTTCCCAGACCACCCTATTCAAAATTAGAACTACTTTTGTCTTCTCTCCTCCACTATCCTCCTCTACTGTTTCCCCTTTCTATAGGTTTAGTGTCTTCTGGAATATCATAGACATTACTAATGGAATTAGTTCATTTGGTTCACTCATATATTTCAAATTCCCTGAAACCATGCCTGACCCATAGTAGGGGCTCAATAAATATTTGATTAATGAATGTTGAATGAACGATTAATTAGATATAGAAGCTAGAATTTTCTTTTCAAGCTCTGTAACTTTTCAAACATTCTCCAATTGAGACACCCTTACCAATACAATCCATTGTGAATATTAAAATTTTCCTTTTTTGTTTTTTACTTGCATTCTTCATATTGATTTACTTCTCCAAGAAAATCCTGAAAGGAATAAAAGAAATTTCAATCGTTGTCTTTCCACTGGACTTTTTGGGAAGACAAAATGGACAATAGGCCCCTAAAGCATGTGAACTTAAAATTTTTCAGGGACGCCTGGGCTAAGTCCGTTAAGTGTCCAACTCTTGATTTTGGCTCAGGTCGTGATCTCATGGTTCGTGAGATCAAGCCCCCAGCGGGGCTCTGTGCTGACAGTGTGGAGCCTGTTTGGGAGTCTCTCTCTGCCCCTGCCCCGCTCAAACCGCTCTTTCGTGCTCGCTCTCTCAAAACAGACCAAATTAAGCTTTTTTTTTTTTTTTTTTTTTTCAATTGTGCATGAATCCCTGTGTATGTGTATGTGCATGCGTCACTTGAATGGTCTCATAAGTTGTGACACAGCAAGTCAGGGAAAGACAAGTGAGAGATCCAAATTTCAACTGGGTATCATCTCAAACATCCATCAAATATATAAAGTATTAATACTATAAAAGAAAACAAAATCACATCAAGATTTAAAAGATTTTATCACTTAATAGAATTTACACTTTTAAATACCTTGAGATTCCATCAAGTTCAACAGTCTGAAGAAACTGAAGGAAAATATGTTTATAGACCTTATGAGCCAAAGAAACGTAAAGTTCCACCAAGTGATCAACCTGGATCGAATCTAAAGATTCTGTGAATCAAGAGAAGAATTAGGGCATGGATATACGACTTGACGCCAGAGGTGTAGGCTCTAGGACCAAAGGGACCTACCCTTTTGAAGTTTTAAAGCCCATGACATAAGAAATGTAACATAGGGTCCCATGGGCCACTTGTAGGAAGGAACGGTTTGCAGGTATTAACTGGAAAACATGAATTTTAACAACGTGAATTTGAAAATACCAGTATTACTATAAAAACATGAAAAGAGGAGTAAAATAGCAGTCCTCAGACTTGAGCCCGCAGCAAATTTACATGAGGGCTTGCTATAATACAGATTTCTGGGCCTCGCCTCTGGTCTCCCATTCAGTAAGTCCTGGGTACAGCTGCAGAATCTGCATTTCTGATAAGCTCCCAGGTGATGTTGATGCTACTGGTCCAGGGATCACACTTTGAGAACCGGCGGAATAAGCAATTAAGATAGTTTTGTGTTCAATTAGCTTGGAAAATGGGAATCATAAATTGTCTTGAGTTGTGAAGGAAAAGGTACCTGTTGTTGGTACCTGTTTGTAAAGGCGGTCTTCTCTACTCCCATAAAGGAGTATTCCTCTACAAAGGATGTTCCAAATTCCCAAGCCCGTTGGGTAAAGGCCATCACCTCCCTTGAGGGTAGGAAGGCATCCATGCCAACACCCTCCCCTTTCCTATTGCTGGAGCATCCTCTTTACAAAGTGGCTGCTGAACAGGACACGTGTTAGAAGTAAACCGTGGCGAACAGGTTCCTGGCTGGTTGCAGAGAGTCAGATTCTAGCAACATTCCTGGTTTGAGACAAAACATTCCGGTCCTTACTGGATGATTCCCATCCTAGAAGAGATGTTGGCCCAGAGAAAGCTACGCTGGAGGTGTTCAGAGGCAAAAGAAGCCGGCTTCGGGCCCCTGAAATTCTGGCTGCTTTGCATGTGGGGGGGGCTTGGGACCCTGGTCCTGTGTGGCTACAGCTGGCTGTCCATCTGTCTGGCCTCAGTGCAATTTGTGGATAGGGTAATGGGGCAATAGGAAGGCCAAACCTAAGTGATTCTGTTTTCTTTCTTCTTCTTCTTCTTCTTCTTCTTCTTCTTCTTCTTCTTCTTCTTCCTTTTTTTTTTTTTTTTTTCACCAGCTACCGATGGTTGACAAAGAGATTAAGGGCAGAAAATTGTAGACTTCCCTTTCAATCCGAGCAGCAATGCATACAGAGAAAAAGGTATTTTATGACAACTACAGATAGCTATCAGATAATCATACTCACTTAACTTGAACAATGAGCCTGCCATATTTACTATGGGATTCCCAAGTAGTTGCCATTCCTTGCTTGTCCTTCTTAGGTCCTTCTTTTCTTCTAATAAAGTTTATTGTTTAGCGTTAAGGAAGGAAGGAAATACGAAATACTGAGATTTATATTATTTACTCTCTAAGTAAATTTTTAATTAAAAAAATTAATCTAATATTCTGTTTAGTAGCTAATATTTTGGGGAAGTAGAAAAACAACGAATATCATTACCATAATCCTGGAAAAATTATGAGGCATATTCCAATAATTTACTTCTTTTATAGGTAATCTAGCTTCTGTGTAAAGCTTGATTTTTTTTTTTTAAGATAAACATGCCTGGTAATCAATCTCTGAATTAAGCAGAAAATAATGAGCTTCTGTGTCTACAAAAGGTGCTCAACCAAGTCTTCAACATAAGCAAGGGTTTTCCAAGGAAATAGCTATGAAAATAAGAGCCAGTGCTGAAAAAATGGCCAGCCAGATTACTGAAGGCGACCTTGATCTCAGATAGCTTTTGTATTGTCATATTCTGTGTTGTCCGTTTTTAATTTAGCCAACACGGGATTCTGGAAATGGCAGGGATAGCCCTCACGCTGAATCACAGAATAATCCATCTGACCACAAAGGACCCGAGGGTGAGAGACATTTGCCGCCTTGCTCAGAGT
This sequence comes from Panthera leo, assembly GCF_018350215.1. NCBI lineage: Eukaryota > Metazoa > Chordata > Mammalia > Carnivora > Felidae > Panthera > Panthera leo. The sequence continues at coordinate 224,787,926 of NC_056679.1, forward strand.
GACACAGCAGGTTTGTATAACAGCCAGAGCTCTGAACTCCTATCTAGGTTCCTTCCTGAATTTGCAAAGTATGTCCCATTCCTGAGGATAGATAACCCGTGAATGTTTGCCGCTGTAGAACCTGCCTCTCGACCACCTCGGTAACCAGCTCTTTCCTCATTAAGAGAAAAGTGGGCTGGAGGAAGAGCATGGAAGGAAGATTTCTACCAGTCTGTCTCCAGTTCCCAGGGCAGAAAAGCCTGTATTGTTTTATCATTATTTTCTAGATTTCCAGGCAATAGGTTATAAACTTGATAACGTCAGTGTGCCTTATATTTCAGTAATATCCATGATCCCTCTGTTCCTTTCACCTTTCAAATTGAGTCTTTTCCAGCTACAAACCAAGAGAAATGCCTGAAGCTCTGATCTACCCATACGGCGGGGGGCAGAGGCATATTCCCAGGCAAATTCCCAGCATTTCCATCCAGAGGCGCTGCCAAATGAACATTTAGGGCAGCTCTGAGAGAAAGAGGAGGTCCCAGAAGTACACTCTGCACGCTGAATGGAAAGTTGTGAAAGAAACTCAGCATGCAGCTAGGCATACAACCTTGGCCTTTCTCCACAAAGCCGTCTTCTCACCTCGCTCTCAGTGCAGAAACCTACAGCTGCCTGTGGGTTCTTTGTGCGAACCTCGGTCTATTTCTTCTCACCCCAAATCAGCTAGTGTTCCAAGATGAAGCCAGAGTCCTTGACCCCCAGTCCACATCAGGTGGCTCATCTGTCCCTCCTGGGAACTGTCCAAGAAGGGAGGCCGGTCTGTGTCACCTCCTACTTAAGTCTAGAAGGCTCCATCAGGTCCTTGGTCCCAGAGGGCACCTGGTGACCAGTGTCAGAAATACACGTATCATTCCTTTCTCGTCTCTGTGTTCTTATGGACTAAGAAGTCCTTCCTTTCTTTCATGCGTCTCCGTCATGATCTCCAAGAAGCAGAGGCAAAGACAGCATTAGACACTGGAGGGATTTTGGGGGGCTGGAAGAAAGGGAGACACTTTGGAAGGATAAAGAGAAGGGGAGAGAGACCAGGGCCATTTTGGCAAGTCCTCAGCCTGAGCTGCAGTTCTCATACCGGAGAAAGACGCGGGCTTTGGGATTTGGTAGGAGGAAGCTCAGCCTACAGCGAGCTCTGAGAACACCTTGTTCCAGCTGACAGTGAGCCCCCCGGGGCAGGGCTTATCCATTAAAAGACACCTACCTTCTGCAGGAATGAACTGCTTCCCCAACCTCCTTCCTGCCGCAGATTTTCTTGAAGGGATTGTGAGCACCACAGCTCACGGCACCACACGCACGCATCTTCTACCTTGTTATTTGGTTAGCTCTGGAATAAAGTTCCCCCACATGAAAGGAAGCAATTCTGCATCTCGAGGAGGAAATAGCATGAACAGTATATGATGCAGGCATACTGGCAGTGCTTTTTAATTTTGCGGCTGAGAAAATGACTCTTGTTGTGAAATAAGAATATCATATTTCTTTCTCACAATTCTTGTATTTTAGGGATAAATGGGGGCTTTAGAAATAGCTGAGTCAGTTTATATATGAGGTCCGATTTCATTTAAACAGGCTTTCTCTCCTACCTCCTAGCCCGTATGTTCTGGAGTAGGGTCCTGATTCTCTCTTCCAGATCCTTTACCCAGACACCAGATATCGAGGTGGTGTGGTCTGATGGTCCAGATAGACTACCCAGAGGAATTCTAGGGCTGGACTTATGTGGCCACCGTTTTAGCAAAGGCTCATGTATGGCTTTGCTATCTAGTGGATCATTCTGGGTCTCACTTAAATGACCCTCCCTCATAGAATTCTCCATAACTATGCATATTTTTTTGAGACAAACTGGACTTATCTTTGTCCTGTCTTGCAAATGCTCAGGACACTGTCCCTTCTCTTCCCCTCCTTTTGGAATTAAAATCTATCCTCGTATTGTTCCCCTCTGCATTGCTCTGAGTACAGCTCATATTGGCTCGAGGGCTGCATTTTTTACGTAGCCTAGAGTATATATGTTTTCCAAGTACTTTGATCCTCTAAACTGGGCTGCAGTGTTTTTTTTTTCAAAGCTCGGCAACCTGATTCAAATTGCCTAGAAAGCTTTGAATAGTGGCTTGTTTCTAAGGCACTCTAACACTAAATATGTTCAATACTCCATAATGAACACTGGAAAGCCTGTTCTTGCTTTTTTTGGCACAGGATAACTGGAACAATCAGATCATGTATTCAGTTGGCATTGCATCAGAACAGATCTGCTTCTTTAGCCTAGAAAGAAAAGAGGAATATCATACTAATTGACCTGAAAGCTAGAACATGTGTTCGTTTCCTGCATTCGATAGCATTCTCATTGTTAATGTAGAGGTCCAGACACCTATTCATAGAATACTACATTTCAGAACAAGGACAAGTCATGACAAAAACCCCCTACCCCTTACTCACGTATCTACTCGTCCAGTTTAGTCTAACATAGCTACTGAACTTTGAACTATGCTCTTTCTTCCTCCAACTTTCACTTGTTCCTGAAGATTTTTAGGTCGTTCAAAAACTGGTGAGTACTTTCTAGTTACTAGTATTTTAGCTTATATTATAATGTAAGTTCCGTGAGAGTCAGGACTTGGCTTTGTCTATTACTGTTCCTTCCATACTATGGAGAAGTGCTACTTAGCGCCAGAAAACTCATCATCATCATTCCCAGGAGTGACTGCGGTTTGGAGAGCAGTCCTAGTCAGATGATACTAGATAATGATAGCTAGCATGTTAATTGAGGGTTTATTATATTGATAGCTTCTCATATCTTTATACACAATATATATATATTGTATATAATATATATATGTACATATACATATATATGTATATATATATACAATTTATATACACAATATAGATATAGATATAGATATAGATATAGATATAGATATAGATATAGATATATACACAATTGATTCTCATTATCCATAGTTCTTAGATTCTATAAAGTCACCACAAACACCAAATTAGCAAATACTGAACCACAGCTCCTGGAGGAAATAGGGCTTTAAGTTCCTTCAAGCATCGGCTCACATTTTCATCAACTGGTCAACACACAACCTTGTTTCTGTTTAATATATGTCATTGATTCAGGGGTGCCTGCGTGCCTCAGTCTGTGAAGCGTCCAACTCTTGATTTCGACTCAGGTCATGATTTCACTGTTAGCGAGTTCAAGCCCCTCACCAGGCTCTGTGCCGACAGCACAGGGCCTGCTTGGGATTCTCTCTCTTCTCTCTCTCTCTTCCCCTCCCTCTCCTTCTCATTCTCCTTCAAAAATAAATAAATAAACATTAATACATATGTATATATATGTATGTATGTATGTATATATCATTGATTCATTAACATTAAACTCAGCCCACAGCACTGTAAACAAAGTATATTTAACATGTTTTTTTTTTTTTTCTCCTTAAGGCATATTGCAGCCTCCTTGCACTTAGGAAAGACTTTAGCACTACACTTGGGGACCATTCTAAATAACAAAGTCACCCAAAGCAGCACAGAAGTGTGAAAAATGTGGCATTAAGTATATCGAGAAAAGGATACTTTACATCATGAAAGCTAAAACAAGAAGCCAGAGGGTCACTTTGTCCAAACTCACTGGGAACACGGGTACCAGGTGATCCAAAGGTTCTTCCACTCTGTGCATGTCTGCAAATGGCCACAAAGGTACCATGAGTATTGATGTGGAGGTGACAAATTTGAGCAAGTGGGAAAATTCACGAACACGGAATCCACAAATAATGAGGACTGACTCCACAGGTAAACACACACATACATTTAAATACATGTACATGTGCGTGAGAGCTATGCGTATCTACTTCCTTCCGAAGAGCACAGGCTTCCAGGGTTGCCCCAGCGCTGAAGGCAGTCTCATCTTCACTGGTCGATTCCTGAATGATTTCCTCCTGGAGAAGCATCCTGTTATGCTGGAAATACATCAACACAAGATTCGAGAGACTTTGAATTACTGCCTGAATTCTCACATATACTGTTGGACAAGTCGCAGACTTCTAATCCTCAGATCGCTTGCTTTCTGCGAAACTGAGGCCAGAGCGCCCTTTGGTCATTATAAACTCACCGAATTGTGGCTACACATACAGGTTCTCTAGACTAAGTTCAGATCCTAATGCTGCCATTCACGAGCTGTTTCGTGAACCTAAATAATTTGGCCTCCTTCAGCTTTCACATCCTCATCTATAAAATAAGGATAATGGTAGTGCTTACATCCTTCAGTTTTTATGAGGATTAAATTGCATAAATGGGTGCAGTAGCCGACACTGAAACAGCCCATACGTGTCAGAGATTCATAATAAAAACAATAACAGTAAGACTCCTGCCTTTGGAAGTAGAGCGGTTCAGAACATCGTCTCTCTCAGACAAGTCTTGGTTGAACAGCATAAAGATCTCTAGATTTCTCCTTTTTCTGTTTCTGTGGCTTCTCAATCCACCCGTTGGATACATTTTCTTTAAATATATTGGTACATTTAATTAACTCGGAGAGTTGAGTCTCACTAGCTTAGGAGTCATTTTTCCCTTAATGAGCATCAATGCAATCTCTGGTCCCTTATAACCCGGTTTTACAGTGTATTGAGAGGGCCTGCTCATTTAAGGCCACATTCTTCAGAGACTAATCATAGTTCCCAGTGTTAGTTATATGCTCTGACTGGAGAATTTCTGTGGTTTCTCTGAGTACATACATAATGCTATGATTAGATCTCAGTTATATGTGTACCAAATATCCACATATAGATCTTTTAAAAAGGTCTAAAAAGAGATAAATCAACTAAGGAAAATGATGGACCAGGCTTTCACCACTAAAAACTGGATAAAAATGTTAAACACACCCATTACTTTACAGACAAAGGCAGGTGAAAATGCATCGTGTCATTATGGGCCTTTATTCAGTATCTAATTTCTATAAAGATTTAAACACCTGTATAGCAACCACGAGCAAGCAAAAATTAGAATGTTGGTAATAAACTGAGCCCCATACCCCTGAGCCCCTTCCCACTCAACAAGACCGCGAAATATGCAAAAGGTTAATATAAATTATCCTCTTATAAAGATCAGGAAAACAAATTTGATGATCAGTAACTTGTCTGAAGTTATAATGAGGTAAACAAACATTCAATGATAAGGGAAACAGAGGATAATACAGGGAAATTCATTCCCAGAACTTGTTGGACAAACCATAAGAGAGCAGTCCAGAGGGTTATGAGAGAAATAGGGCTTTAAATAAGAGGAGGGCAAGTCTTCATAATGGGTAACGTATGTTATTACTTCACAGTGTATGTATTTATTTCCCAAATTATAACCATGTGGAAAGACAGCAGAGCCAGGAAAACACTGGGCTTTGAATCGAAAAACCTGGGTTTAAGTATCTGCTATTACTCACTAATCAAATGTGAGACTGGGAATGAGTCAGAAAAATGTTAAAATGTATCAGTTAGAATTCAGCTGCCAGTAGAAGTTTAAGCAATTACCTCACAGATGATGAAACCAGAAGTAAGTAGTTCCAAATTTGGCAACAAAGGTAACGAAGTGATCCTCAGAGAACTAGGTTCATTTCTTTTTCCTATCCTTCCTTCTACCTTTTAAGATCCTTTCTCTATTTTCCATCATCCTAAATAGGATGGCCTTTAGGCCTTGGGTGTTTTGTCTCATAATCCTAATAAAGATGGCTGCCATAGGTCCAACTATCATTTTCCCACATAACCACCTTCAGGGCAGGAAGATAGAAAGGACAGAACCAAGGAGTTCTCCTCCTGCACTTGACGTTTTCCTGGGAAAGCAAAATCTTTCCTAGAGGCTCCCAAGTGGAATTCTAACATCTCATTGGCCAGAACACATCATTCTGTCACATGGTTATCTTCGCAGCAAGGGTGATCATTTTTCAATCCTCAAGAACTTCTCAAGGAAGGAGGGAGAATGATTCAATTGCTTGATACTCAAGTAACAGTGCCCATCAAAGATACATCTTTTCATAAATGTGATTTAATTGTGTTAATTTATGTAATTATGTTAATTTGCGATCTATACATGTATACATACAGTCACATAAAATAATTGGGATCCTTCTGCCCTTCTGGCAGTTTAGTGGAACAAAGTAGATACGATCAAAGGGAGCTTTCTACCTTTGATCACACAGAAAGAATGCGGTATTTTAAGATTATTTTAAAACTGAACTTGCTAACAAAAAAATTACTCTTAAATGTGCCTTAGACTGGGGTGCCTGGGTGGCTCAGTCGGTTAAGCGTCCGACTTCAGCTCAGGTCACGATCTCACTGTCCGCAAGTTCGAGCCCCGCATCGGGCTCTGGGCTGATGGCTCGGAGCCTGGAGCCTGCTTCCGATTCTGTGTCTCCCTCTCTCTCTGCCCCTCCCCCATTCATGCTGTCTCTCTCTGTCTCAAAAATAAATAAACGTTAAAAAAAAAATTAAAAAAAATGTGCCTTAGACTTTGTACCTGTGTTTAAAAATAATAAAACTACAAATGTAATAATCATAATTTTAGTCTTACGGGTCTTCACAGAAGTTTTACTAAACCTGCAATTAAAGCCATTTTTAGCGTTATTGTTAAAACTGGTCACATTTTTTCATTGTTACTTTTAAAATTTGTTAGGGGAAATGGATAACCCTTAACCAAAGTAATTTGGGGTGTAACCTGAACTTTTTCTCATTCCAACTCAGACTGCTTGTGGCGGTGAAGGAAATTAATGCAAACTGTCAAAAAGGTACACAGCTAAGGAGCTCAATTTCTTCTTGGAATGAGTAAAATTCTCTTCCTCTTCCAAAAGGGAAAAATTATACACCTCTGCCAGGAGTCATAGTGGTATTCAATACCACAACAGGGATTAGCCTAAATAGTGACTAAAGAACATTTGTAAAGAAATATGAGACCCAAAAAGAAAACACAGGAAGATGAGTAAAGACAAATTGTTAGTTGTATGAAACATCTAAGAAATACATAAGAAGAAAACACAACAACTGAACAAAGTAATTCGGGGACAACGAGTGCCATATTCCTCAGGAATCAATGACAATGCTTCTAAAACATCTAATACATTCTAGGATTCAAGAACAGGAAGTAAGTACAGGTTAGATGAAGCAGTGGCTGACAGTGGTTAACAATTAATGGTCACACACAAATATCGATTTATTTATACCTTGCAGTCCACCTTCGTCTTTTAAGATAATATATTATAATGTTGCTCTAAAGAGTGGCTTGTTTTTGTTGTTGGCTTTTAAAGGAGAAATGTAAGTTAAGCATTAAAAAAAAAAAAAAAAAATCTTCCTAACACTCCACACCTACTTGAAAAGAGGAGGTTTCCATGAGAAGAGGGAAAAGTTCCCAATGTATTCCCTTTTGTACCTCCAGCACGGAACACACAACAGCACTCGGTAAATGTGGGTAACTGAGGGAATGCCCTTGAAATCAGGAAATGCAGCTGCACTGTGCTTGAAGGCAAATTGATGGCAGTAAACCTTCCCTGCTAGGACTGGAGATATTAACATGTAATAACACTGCAGATATCTCAGTACTCCAGGAAAGGGGCCAAAGATGTGGCATCATAAGGATCCATTTCTCCAGGGAACAGTCACAGCTCTTTATTCAACGTTTAGTAGCCATTTACTGAGCAACTGACTCACCTGGTATTTTCAGGATCATCATATGGAAAATTCATGGACACTTTTCCCTTAAACTTGGACGTAACTCACCCCTTAACTCTCAAGAGGAATCAACTGCGCCCTCCCCCTCCACCTCCATGTACACAGAATTTACAAGACAGGGAGTCTCCCTGCCACCTTCCTATTTCTCTTCCAAATCACACCTCCCCAACCTAGAAATAAAAACAGCTTAGCCTCATCAAGTTCTTCATCACATCCCTGCCTCCCTCTGTTAGCGGTTAGCTGCCATCTCTCTTTTCTACCTCTACTCCCAAAAGCACGGTGTATGACATCCATGTCTGATGACAGACGATTGATCTTGTACCTGGTATCGAACACTTAATACCCTTGATCTCTTCCACCGCAAAGATTTTTCTCTCTGAACCCAACTTAGCCACCCCATTTCATGACAACCATAGGGCTTTGTCTTTGCCTCAAAATCTTTGACTTTAATTTGCCTTTGGTTTCCACCACCCCTAGGCGTGAACTTCTTCACTGTTCGGCCCTAGATTTTAGAACCTAGTTTAAACTCTCATCTTGGCTCACAGAGCTCTCTGCAATCCATCCACTGCCTGTTCACCTGCTCCTCTTTCTTCCTTCTTCACGTACGCAAGTAGGCTTTCTTCTTTGCAGGCATCGCAAAAGACTTGCGTTTCCCACGTAGCTTCAAACTTCTTAGGTGGTGGTGTACCTTCCACCTTGCTTTTTCTCCTTTGGTTTACTCCTGCTCAGTCCCCCAAAACCTCTCTGAAAGCAAGTATTGCTGTTAGAACCCTTTCTGTGCCCCACCTGCCGCGTCTCGTTTATTTGTTCTTCCTCCAGATTCCCAGAACATCCTTTGTAAAACTCTAGCCTACAGGTCCTAAGGCAGGGAGCTGGATTTTCTCCCATATGTAACTGTAACACCTAAGGTGATGTTAGGAAGACAGCTGCTAGTTCAAGCCTTGAGGATGCTTTCCACAAACTGTTGAGAACCGACTCTACAGAAACTGGAAAATAGCACTTAGGTCCACATTTCAATTTTTCCTACAACAGCTTTCTGTTAGTCTGCCAATACCTTTAGCTATTATTCTCCTCTGGATAGAGATTACCTTGTATTCTCTTACGGAAGATAAACACTGCGTCGTTACCGCACCCGTGATGACAGACAATATTTAAAAGTTGAATAAAGTGGATCAAATAAAGCTGAGCTTTCAAGCTGAAAGAGGGAAGGGAAAATGGGAGCAAGCAAACATTCCTATAAGCCTTAAAAGTCCACAAACACAATTATTTCTGTTTCTGGGGGTGGGAAGCGTTCTGCAAACTATCAGGAGGCTCCCCACTCGGTTAACATTTTAGTTATCGATCAATTATTCAAAACAAGAAATTTTATCTTGGTGTCTTTTTCACATAAGAAGCAAAACAGGTCTTCAGAATTATCATATGATGATAATATGAGAAAAAAAAGAATTTATCAACATCATCCAACCCACATGTAACTATGTTGCTTTTAAACAGATGTGACCCACAAATATGGGTGACTCTTGCCATGGAAACATCAGTACTTTAAAGGAGAATTCTAGGTAGTACATGCAACATGTAGAGTCCTCTCTGCGTCCGGGACCCCCTTTGCAATCACCACCAGTATCCCGGTGGTCAAAAGATTAGAGTTGTAACTTAATCTGCACCATTAACAGTGGAATCCCACGTTAGCTAATTAACCTTCTGGGTGTCGGTTTCCTCACTGGTAAAATGAGAAGCGATTAGATGAGTCACTTTTCAAACATGTTGTTAATGGACAGAACTCCCTTCTTCTCCCCAAAGGAAACCTTACTGAGAATTCTAATACAGAAAATCTAAAACATAACAGCTTTGGTAGAGGCACGATGAAGCTTCAGCCTTCTTCGCCTTCTGCCTCCACACACACCCAGAGCTCTGAGACCAGCAGTGGAAAAACTCATAGCCCAGGATGACCTTTTGGGTCTTTTCCAATAACGCGGGCAGGTCCTTGGGTGGTCTGGTAAGTAAGGATAAAACCGGGGCAGGTCTGCTAAGCTGAGCACCCACCTTAGTCACCTTAGAAAATAGCACATTTTTCCTCCCTCTAACTCACGAAGAGGAAGGGCAGATTTGTCGGGAAGTGGCCTGGGAGGAATCTGTCTCCATCTCCCCGACTATGACGTCGACTCCTTGCAAGGCATTTCTGACGGCTCACCTGCCCTGCTCCTCCAAAATCTCCCCACCGTGGCCTGAACCCAGGTAACTTCATCCTTTTCCACCCCCAGGCTCTCAACACCTGCAGCAGATGACTCAGATTCAAGAAACCCGGGTTATTGGCACCGGGGGTCTCAGATTCCTCAAGGACAATGGGAGGAACCTTACAACAAGTGACCCCAGGGGCCCTTTAGGACCTGAATTTTCTAAATCTCCTTCTTGGTCTTGCTCAATTAAAATAACCCAGGGCTTGGCTTTTGCTCTCACCTACATCCAAAGGTCCAATGCAGATGATACTCAATTTCCTTCACTCTCAATCCCTAAGAAAGCGTGAGAAAGCGGTTTTCAAAACGAGGTCTAAAGTTGGCTCATTTTAACTCTTTGGGAAAAAAAAAGAGAGAGACAGACAGACAGACAGACAGAAAACTTTACTTGGCTGCTTCTAGCACTTGTTTCAAAATTTGCAAAGGAATGTTCACAGAGCAATTACAGCTGAAAGAAGCTACTAGCCCACAAAATGCCCCCAGTCAGCCGCTGGTGCCACAGGGATCACTATTATTCTTCCACCCTGGGATTCGCTTGTAAAACCCTCACACACACAAATAAACAAATGCCAGAGAGCGCACACAGAGCTCCCTCTGAGCTCCAGGAATTATCATTTCCGAGATCTTATCTGTCCACCGTCTAAATGTTTATCTGTTCCTCCGACGTGTGGGCAAACCAGGCATGTGCTTTACAAGCCTGTGTTTTAAAAGTAAGAAGCCAAGCGTGGGCTCCGGGGGCCCTAGGTGATCTCCATCCGGCCTCACCGCAGGCCTTCATCCCACGCAGCTTCTCTGGCTCCTTCGAAGCCATCTCTGCGTCCAGAGGAAACAGAGACGAGAAGACGGTGAACATCAGATCCTAGACTTCCTGTTCTAGGGAGTTTTTAGTGGTGCCCACTTAGTTAGTAAACAGGTAGGGAGGCGGGCACTCTGCCGCTGAGATGATGAAATAACAGATTCTTACTCCCTGACTTCCCCTTGCTAAAGTGGTGGCTCACCGCGGACTCCTGCGGTGTCCCCGAGGGCATGGGGGAAGGGCCTGCTTGTCAATAATGCGGGAGCCCAGAAGCCCCGGAAATGTGCGCTTGGGGCCAATGTGAAGTGGGGGGGAGGGGAGGGAGTGTGGGATAAGTCACGCGGTAGGTGTATCAGATAAAGGAGCTTTCTCGGAACCTCTGTTCTGCTAAGGATTTTCATGACGTTCCCCAAGCTGACTTTTCTCCTACCTTCCGGGTAGATTTCATACTTAGAAATCCTGAAACAGGAAGGGTAACGAACGCAGGCCTTTCTGTAAAACGGCAGGGGAGGGGGGCAGAATAAAAGGAAACAGGAGAGCTTTGATCAAGAGTGTGTGTGTGTGTGTGTGTGTGTGTGTGTGTGTGCGCGAGTATGTGTATGTAAAAGTGAGCATGTGTATGAAAGTGTGTGTGAACGTGTGAGTGGATGAGTGTGCCCGTGTGGGTGCATATGGGCGTGTAGGAGTATGTGTGTGTGTGCACCTGTGTGTATCTGAGCAGGTACCTATACGTGCGTGTGTGTTTCGGGTCGTCTTTATTATTATTCCTTTTGTTCTAAAATGTGTATGTCTCCCTAATTGCCCCCACTGTACTGATAATAATTTCAAGGCCAGGGTCTTTTTCCTTTGACATTTCATTTCCAATCCTTTTATGTCAACATTAAGGTAAAATGTCATTTTACACATCAATTTTCCAGCACTTCGAGGAATCGATGGCTTTATAGAACACAGTCACCGACCATTGAATTTAACCCTTTCGCCAAAACTTTAGCTTTTAGATTAAACACTTCACGTATTGCAAACTTCTTTTACTTCTTTAGTAAAACATACAAGCAAACGTTCCTGATAGCTAGAGATCATAATCACGAGCGAGTATTTTCTCATGCTGCAACCTAATCAGCTCCCCATGGGCCAAGATGCATAGGCGGGTGAGTTTCTACACAGCAAAGTGGTTCAGGTTTCCTTTCACCCAGACCTGGCAATAGCTCTTGGCCACCATAGCAGCCTGCCGTTCTCGGTCAGCCTGCAGGAATCATCGTGTCCACTGTGGGTCTGACACCACCCCTGTACCCCTCCACAGGGCCTTATTTTAGTTTATTTTGCATTGCTTCACTTTATTCGACTTCTGTCCTCTCCTCTGAGCTTCTTCCCCTGCCCTCCTGTTCTTTCGGCTTTGGGGCTGGCTCTCATCTCGGAACATGCTGTCTGGTTCTGCTCAGGTAAGTGACATATATTGAGGTACGTGGGTCATCCGTTCTCTTTTTTTCTCTTTATCCTGGTTCGTTTCGCTGTTGGAAAGGCTTTCTCCTCCTCCCTCGACACCTTCCAACGGCAGGTTTGGTGCCATCGTGAGAAGGGAAGATTGCTCCCCAAATGCCCTCCAGGGGATCCAGACTGCAGTGGTTTCCAAATAAGAGATAAGGAGTTGGCAGTTGGAGAACTTGGGGCTGGAGGCTCTTTCCTGAAAAATTCCCTAACTATAGGGGCACTTGGGTGGCTCAACTGGTAAACCATTCGACTCTTGATTTCAGTTTAAGTCAGGATCTCATCAGTTTATGGGATCGAGCCCCGTGTCGGGCTCTGCACTGACAGCACTGAGCCTGCTTGGAATTCTCTCTCTCCCTCTCTCTCTGCCCCTCCCTGGCTCGTGCTCTCTCTCTCTCTCTCAAAATAAATAAGCATTAAAAAAATACACTAACTACAAAAAGAGATGGAATAGGCACATTTGAGGATCAATTAGAATTTTTGCTCTAAAAATGAAATGCCTAATATGAAATATAAGACGTGCACTCAGCCAAATACTGAACCTTGAAAGTTGCAACTGGTCCCCAAACTGGTAACCCTCGAGTGAGCAATGACGTACACAGAGTCCGTTCTCCAATGGTCTCTCGTTTGAGGACCAGATGGAATTCACCTCCCTGGTTAGAGACTGCCATCTTTTCCCCCAACCCCACACAAGTTGTAAGCCTTCCTTTAAGGAAGGAACAGTCCAGGGCTATAGCAGCCTTCTTTACCCTCCACAACCCTCAAGCAACCAAAACTGTGCTTGACAAGTTTGTTAAACATGGACAAAAGTGTCAAGTTTTCATTGGCTTATTCAAATGTCCAAGATACCTTCTTAGGGAAATGTTAGTTTCAATTACATTTGAATTGAACTTTAGGGTGGGGGAGGGGGGCGTGCCTCTATGAGTCGTTCATTCATTTCCACATTTCAGTTCCTTCAAATGCTAAACAGACACAAGGGTGGCTCTGTTTCCCTAGATTATCATCAGGTATGCCTAAGAAAGAAGCTGAACAACTTGGGAGAAGTATTAGTATATGAGAATGCCTTTCAAGGAGTTAATTTTCAAAGAACTTTAATGAATATCACCACCCACCACCTCTTTTCTCCACCCCCCCCCCCCCAAGGCCATCACTTAAGTAATTCTTTCATGGAAAGTGAACGTATTCTCATCCCTGGATGAGTCTAGAAGCATTTGCCGTAGCCTGCTAGGTGCCAGGCACAGCTGTCTGTAATCATCCACACCCTCACCCTGCTGGTGTGGTGCACTTTCCCCCGGAAAACGCACAGACGTTTTCAACTCAACTGCTAAAGAAACAACTACATTTCATTTCACCCTCGAAGGTAATGCTGCTTTACCAGAAAAAAGAAAGGAAGAAAATCAGCTTGGCTCACCTACGATCATACCAGAAGGCACGGCTGAATACTTCAGCTACTGGTTCGACCATTATGAAGTGGGCAGGAACTTGACCACCAACGCTGGCATTGTCTTGTTATCACAACAGTGCCCGTCAGATGGAAAGCTGTTGGGCTTTGACTTTGAAAGACAAGCACCTTCTACAAGATGAGAAATATGTCCACGTGATCCGTACCACAAAACAATCTTACATGAACACTTAGTACAGGTGTCTAATTGTGAAGGGCTTATCATAAAGGAGAAATTACAGATTCCTTCCGGAGTCCGTGACCAAGACAAAGCTTTCTCACCAACCAGGCTCTGAGCCACAAAAGTTGGGTTGTTCAATCCAATTTCAATTATCTACTCTATTAGTTTGGTAAGGGAGCTGTAGCAAAGCACCTCCAACTGGGTAGCTTAAAACGATGGAGATTTATTGTCTCACAAGTCTGGAGACAAACTTCAAGATCAAGGTGTTGGCAGAGTTGGTTTCTTCTAAGACAATGAGAAAATATCTGTTCTACACGCCTTTTCCTAATTTCTTTTGTTTGCTGGCAATCTTTGGTGTTGTTGGCTTATAGAAGCCTCGCCCCAATCTCTGCCTTAATCTTCTCATGGCCTTCTCTCTGTATTTGTGTCTCTGTGACCACATTGCCCACTTTTTATGGGGACACCAGTCATAAAGGATTAGCATCTGCCCACATGACCTACATCTTGCTAATTACATCTGCAAAGATTATTTCCAAATGAGATCACATTCTGAACTTCTGAGGGTTAGGGTTTCGACGCATGAATTGTAGAAGGATAGAACTCAATCCCTAGCATCTGCTCTAGGGGGCAGTGGTGCAAACCATGGTGGAAACCTATCTGTCAGCTAGCCACTGACGGTGTGAACTCGCCACACAGTAACTTTGATCTAAAATCAATGAGTTTATTATATTCCATACTTAGAATTCAGCCTCATTTCATCTAAAGATGAAAACACACGCCAAACACATGTGCAAATCTCCCTCCTCTTACATCCACCATAATCCTGCATCGGTCAATACGGTTGGACATCTTAGACAAAAGACTCAGGAGTGTCCACATGGCATTGAACACACGTTTGTCCACCAGGACAGAGACAAATAAGAAAGGGTTTGCACACAGGACTTTGAGTATGGTATTTCCTTTCATCGTACATACGAAATACGGGTCCGCCGAGGGTACAATCCTTAGATGAAAAACATTCTTAAAATACGATTTTGAATTCCAAATAACATAAGCAAACATACTCTCTTCCAGGAGGTGGAGCTTAATCCCTCCACTCTGCTGAGCGTGTGTTGAACTTCGTGACTCATTTCCAAAGAAAGAAAAAAAAAAAAAAATACCAACTTTACAGAGTAGAAACTTGGTAAGCCTGATCCTAGCCAAATGGTCAAGTTAACATCACCGATGACAAATCACGTGGGCATCATGTAACCTCTGATACTTCGTGACGATAAGGGGAGTTCCTTTCTGTGGTTTTCTGCCCCCCCCCCTCTACAACCCAGTCTAATCATGAGAAAAACATCAGACGAACCCAAATTGAGGAACGCTCTATAAAATAACGGACCAACACTCTTCAAAGCTGTCAAGTTAATGAAAAACAAGAAACGACAGGGAAAACTGTCACAGAGCAGAGAGAACTAAGGAGACATAATAATCTAGCGTAGCATCGTATCCTGGCTGAGATCCTGGAGCAGAAAGGAGACTTTAGGGAAAGACTGGAGGAATCTGCGTGCAGTCTGGAATTTAGTTAATAGGAATATAGCAATGCTCGTTACTTAGTTTAACAAATACGCCAGAGCAGTGGAAGATAATAGGAGGGGGAAGTGAAGTTGGGGGGAAGGGTATTTATGAGACTGTACTATTTTTGTAACTTTTCTGTAAACCGCAAATCAGCCCAAAATAAAAAGTTGACTACAAAAACACATATGTGTCAATATGTGTCATCATGAAGCAGAACATCATGCCTTATTTCCTACAATACTCATGCAGCCTAATATAAAACCATATTTAAAACCCTATATGTAACACACGGCCTGAAACGTAATACATACTTCAAACTTGAACAAAAAGTAATAGAATGCTGGGACACCCGGGGGGCTCGGTCGGTTAAGCATCCAACTCTTGATTTCAGCTCAGGTCATGATCTCACCATTGGTGAAATTGACCCCCACCTCAGACCCTGCGCTGACAGCCCAGAGCCTGCTTGAGATTGTCTCTCCCTCTCTCTCTCTCTCTGTCCCACCCCGGCTCTCTCGGTCTCTCTGTCTCTCTCTGTCTCTCTCCTCCCTCTCTCAAAAGAAATTAAAAAGGAAAAAAGCATGAAAAAGGAAAGTAATGGAATGCTGTTATTTGTTTACCTTATTAAGTCTTAAAAAGTTTCTCGCGTCCCAGAATGTTAAAGGGCCCCCGACCATGTCACATAGGATTTTTCATGGCACTACTCCCTGCTCGTAAAGCTGAAGCTCTTCTTGAGATTTTTCAAAGGGTATGTTCTATCACATGTCAACATTATTCATTCTGAAACAAACGAAAACCATCCTGGTGGGTTTTTAAGTGTGGTTTTCTGCCCCAGATCCTGAGAGGATCCCCCACTGAATGACTTATCAGCTCTGGGAGTGGGAACAAGCATCAGAGTTTACATGTGTTTTCTCTTGAATCTCTGGGAGTCAGTTTTCTCATAGTTGTTCAGAATTTAAAGCTCTAGTTGTTTAGATTTAGTAGAACATTTTGTTTACACATATGCAAAGAACACTAAATAAAAATAATTTATTTCAAAGTTCATGGAATTTTTAAAAGAAAGCAAGCAGACATCCACTGTAAAGTCATTGTGGCAACAATTAACATAGCATCCCGCTCGGACCAGAGGGAAACGTAGTTTTTATGTCGAAGAAATGTAGCGACAAAAGCCCTTCTTGGCTAAGCTACCCTATTGCCTGTACCATTACAACATAACTTTGAAAAATCTTTCGAGATCATTTCCACGGGCATTCTAGCCTTTCCTAACCTTATATTCCCGTTGCCCGTTTGGAACCTTGAACTTCCTTCCTGCAACCCACGTCTTCATCCACACCGGTTAACAAAGGAGAAAGGTGCCGGGGTGGCTCAGTCAGCTAAGCGTCTGAGTCTTGATTTCGGCTCAGGTCATGATCTCACAGTTCATGGGATCGAGCCCGGTGCCGGGCTCTGAGATGACAACGCAGAGCCTGCTGGGGAGTCTCTCTCCTCCCTCTCTCTGCCCCTCCCCCACTCGTGCTCTCCGTCTCTCTCTCAAAAATAAATAAACATGAAAAGTAGTATAACTAAAAAAATAAAAGTTAAATTAAAGAAACAAAGTAGCAAGAGAGCTCTCTTCCACACCCTCTCCAACACTGGTTTACGTAGAAGCGCCTTAACTGAATAAGGCACTTCTGACCTAGACAAAAATAACGCACGTTATGGTTCTAGATGTCCCCCTTCCTTCCCAATCAGTATCACCCACACACTTCGATACCCTGGGTATCTCCTGTGTTCCTCCTCACAAAATATCATTTGGGAAAGCAAATATTCGAAAGCACGTTCCTGCTCCATAGCCCTTCACTCATACGATGTCCCCGGAAACACTTCAACACAGACTTCAAACTATTTATCCATGTTACCAGGACCTGCAAACGTTACAGGGTCCAATATAACTGTCTTCTTCCTCCTTCCCCACTACACATCCAACAAATAATTGTTTGTTGAGCACTAACTCTGTTTGAGATTCCATCAACACATAAATGCTAGCATATAAAAATGGTCAACTTCCTGTTTTCACAGAATTAGGTTTCTTCTCAGAATTCCCTAGGTCTGTGGTAGGCAGACGCATGCCCCTCGCTCCCCCAAGGGTGTCCATGCCCGGACCCTCACAATTTGTGAATGTTTTAGGTTACGTGGCAAGAGGGAATTTTTTTTTTATTTATTTATTTATTTTTATTTATTTTTGAGACAGAGAGAGACAGAGCATGAGTAGGGGAGGGGCAGAGAGAGAAAGAGACAAAATCCAGAGCAGGATCCAGGCTCCGAGCTGTCAGCACAGAGCCCGACGCAGGGCTCGAACTCACAGACCGTGAGATCATGACCTGAGCCGAAGTCGGACGCTCAACCCACTGAGCCACCCAGGCGCCCCTCATGGCAAGAGGGAATTAATATTTCAGGTGAAATGAACATTACTAATCACCTGACTTCAAGATAAGGAGAATATCCTGAATTATCCAGGTGGGCCCAATGTAATCATAAAAGTCCTTAAGTGGGGGAAGAGGGAGGTAGGAAGGTCAAAAACAGATGGCAGTAAGATAAAGACTCAACCAGCTATCACTGGCTTTGAAAGTAGAGGAAGGGGCCATGAACCAAGGGATGCAGACAGCCTCTAGAAGCTGGAAAAGCGAGGAAACAGATTCTCCTCTGGAACTTTCAAGAAAGAACGGGCCCTGCCAACACCTTGCTTTTAGCCCAGTGAGAACCATTCCAGACTTTTGAATTCCAGGGCTGCATGGTAATTAATCTGTGTCATTTTCAGCCACTAAGTTTGTGGTGATTTGCTATGGAAGTGTTAGAAAATGGATAGACACTAATTATAATCATTATAAAGTTCTATGTTATTCACGGAATTATCTTTTTTTCCTCCAAAATTGATCATTGTATGTTCATCTTTTTTTTTTTTTTTTTTAACGTTTATTTACTTTTGAGACAGAGAGAGACAGAGGATGAACGGGGGAGGGTCAGAGAGAGAGAGGGAGACACAGAATCTGAAACAGGCTCCAGGCTCTGAGCTGTCAGCACAGAGCCCGATGCGGGGCTTGAACTCACGAGCTGTGAGATCATGACCTGAGCCGAAGTCGGCCGCTTAACCGACTGAGCCACCCAGGCGCCCCCATTGTATGTTCATCTTGACTCTTTCCTTTCATGCTGGTCATTTTCCTTAACTGTCTCAGATCCTTTGTTTCCTATTTATATTCAGAAATACAGCCTAACAGTGTCAGACCGTGTAGTTCTTTCTCCCCACCGGTCCTCTCCCCTGACGAACAGGACTGAATCCTAGCCCTACACACGTGGCCAAGAAGTAGCAATGGAAAAACCCTCCTTAGAACGCATGCGCGCCTACCCACCATCGTTGTGGTAGAATATCCACAAAAATGACCACCAACAATCTCCACTTTCCATGTGCATGAATGCTGAGTTAGTCAGAGTTCTCCAGAGAAACAGAACCAATAGGGTGTGGGTGTGGGTGTGGGTGCGTGTGGGGGGAGCGGAGGCGAGAGTGATTTATTCTAAGAATTGGCTCACACAATTATGGAGGTTGTGAAATCCCGAGATCTGTAGCTGCCAAGCCAGAGACCCAGAGGGGCTGATGCGTAGTTCTGGTCCAAGTTCAAAGTCTTGAGCTGCAGGAGAGCAAAAGCTATGAGATCCAGCCCCAGATCCAGCAGGCTCAAGACCCAGGAAGTGCTGATGTGTCGGTCTGAGTCCAAAGATCACAAAAGGCCAATCCAGCTCAGTCGTCAGGAAGGAGGAGTTACCTCTTACCCATACTTTTTGTTCAGTTCAGGCCTTCAACTGATTAGATGAGACCCACCTATATTAGGGAAGGCAACCTCCTTTACTCGGTTGACAAATTCGAATGGTGATCTTATTCAGAAACACCCTCATATATATATCCAGAGTAATGTTCTGCTGAATGTCTGGTACCCTTGGCCCAGTCGAGTTGACGTATCAAATTAACAGTCACGTATACCATTCCTCCCATCAAATTGTCTCCTTCTCCTCTCCTTTAACCTGGCCTAGCCCTGCGACTCGCTTTGACCAATGCAACAAGGTCAAAGGGATGCTGTGTGATGTAAGGGACCTTACCTCTCCCATCCGGTTACCCTCATAAAATCCATGATGGCTACCCTCCTAAAGAATCTTGGACTAAGCTATAGAATGGTAGGAGACAGTGTAATGAGAAAGAGTCCGAGGAGGCCCAAAACGATTTCGAACGCTTGAACGGAAGCATCAGACGTGGGAGGGAAGCCATCTTGGATGTTTTGCCCCCAGCAAAACGTAATTCAGTGAGCAACCCAGCCAACACCACGTCAAGGAGAAAGCCACCCAGCAGAAGCCACCAACCCAGAGATTCCTGAAGAAAAATAAACAAAATGCTTTAACCCACTAAGTTTTTAGGGTCTCTTTTATTCAGTAATAGACAATGAATATCTACATAAGACATGTCTAGATGAGACAAGCCTCCCGTCTTGCATGTCAGCTCTCGCCTAGGAGTGATGGCTGAACATACTCCACCAGTTTTCTGGGCGAACAATCTCATTCTGGTTTTATTCTGGGCAACACTTGGCTGCTGCTGAGAAGTCACGCTATACGATTAAGAGTGGAAATGCCCTGGGGCGCCTGGGTGGCTCAGTGGGTTAAGCGTCCGACTTCCGCCCAGGTCATGATCTCACGGTTCCTGAGTTTGAGCCCCGCGTCGGGCTCCGTGCTGACAGCTCGGAGCCTGCTTCCAGATTATCTCTCTCTCTCTCTCTCTTTCTTTCTCTCTCTCTTTCTCTGCCCCTACCCTACTCATGCTCTGTCTCTCTCCCTCTCAAAAATAAATTAAAAAAAAAAAAAAATTAACGAGAAAAAGAGTGGAAATGCCCTGAGCAAGGGTGACTGAAGGCCCCTGGCCTCACGCCCTCAATGCGACGTCTCCCCAGTAGCTTTGCCTTCTCCTTTTCTCCTCATATTTGTAGACTCCAGACCTGTATCAGTAAGAATTATTTTTACCTCCACCATGGCCTTCTCTGTACATGTTCTGGACAGTAACATCCTCTGCTCTCTCTCATCCATCAAAATGGTCTCTGTGTCTTCCATAAATGTCCCCAAATCACTGACCAACTTAGGGCTCTTTGTCCCCTTCAGAATACTTACGGATGTACTGCTATTGTATTTATTTAACGTTATTCCAGTGGAACTAGGGCGAACGCGAACTTATGTACATGATGTGTTTAGGTCTACCTTCCTGAACCAGAATGAAAATATTTTTTTAAATGTTTATTTGTTCTTGAGAGACAGAGAGACAGAGAGAGGGAGACACAGAATCTGAAGCAGGCTCCAGGCTCCAAGATGTCAGCTCAGAGCCCGACGTGGGGCTCAAACTCGCGAACTGTGACATCACGACCTGCGCTGAAGTCGGATGCTTAACCGACCAAACCACCCAGGCGCCCCTGGAATGAAAACATTTTAGAATAATAACAACAACAACAACAATGCCAATAGCTCATACTGGTGAAGGTGTGGTAAAACTTGGTACCTCTAAATAGGGTTAACAGGATTGCCAACTGATAAGGCCATTTTATCACATATATGAACGTAAACAACCAAGGTGCCTAACTCACCTGTCCTGCATTCTCTAGGAATGGACCTAAAAAGGTAAAACCTTAGGCCTCTGAAACCTTGTCTCTGTTACAGGATCTTGCCTACTGTACCAATGGGGGCGGCACCATAGCAGCCCCCTGCCCAAGCCAGGCTGGGATGCAGGCAGCTCCCCAGAACCGTTTCTACTGAAATTAAATCCAGTCCCTTGTTACTGGCACAAACACAGAAGTTCGGGGAGGCTGTGTTACCCCTGGGGAGGAATAAAAGCCAACCTCTGAACGCATGAAACGAGGCTGACAGCTGAACCCCAGAACGAAGTATAGTCAGAGAAAACCCCGAGGGCATCTTAGTCCCTGATCCCAGCCATCCAGAAGCACTTTTCTCTCCTTCCTGTTCTTCTATATAGACAACAGTTTACATCTAATAAATCCCCCTTTTGTTTCTAAGCTAATTAGTGACACTTGAAAACAAATAGGTTCTAAATAATATTTGCTTCCAAAGTCATTACATAGAGGTTTATAAATTTTCACCCACTAATTTCCCTTGTAGAATTTCTCCTAGGAAAACAGTCAAAACCCGGAAAGAATCTACGTGCGTGAAAAAATGCATTACATTTGTCTCGTTTGTAACAACAAAAACAAAGCATAGGAAGAGTCTAGGTAGCCAGTTAGATGGAGACTGTTAAGCAAATGACAATATTTTCGTAC
Organism: Panthera leo; assembly: GCF_018350215.1. Lineage (NCBI taxonomy): Eukaryota > Metazoa > Chordata > Mammalia > Carnivora > Felidae > Panthera > Panthera leo. Next base: position 224,809,676 of record NC_056679.1, read on the forward strand.
CCGATACATTTAAGAATGACATGCGTCCATCGATTATGATGAATATTTACTTTGTTTCCAGATTTTTTGCTATTAGAAATATCAGCCACATTCATAACGACCAGCTTTTCGAAAGTGAGGGTAAACTTTAAACACAACAGGATTATAGCTATTCCAAAAAACATGCACTGGAAAAAAAGTCTAGAAAGAAATAAACCAAAATTACTGTGTGAATAACACATCCGAAAGCTTCTGGCACCGTTTTACATTGGACAGCAAACAATCATTGGAAAATTCTTAGGAAATTAATAGCTACCAGCTGCAGAAGTGAAGAGTATGGATGCCCCTTTCTGTCTTGCCACCGTCGCAAGTACAGGAAGTTGAGGGGAGATTTTGTCCAGAGAGTGTTATAAATATTAGATTCCAATTTCTTGAATTCTTAATCACCATGGCAAGATACAAATCGCGGGCAGTTCACTGCTCTTTGGCGTTCAGTTAACCTCCCGTGCTTTGCTGAACCAACATGCAAATTGAGATCACTACTGGACAAGGTTTATGCTACCCATGCCATCGTTGTTCTTTAATCATGCAGTTAACCACCTAGGGTGACCAGGTTTTCAGTGTCCCCATAACCATTCCATTGGGGTAATTACATGTTCTCCGGTGTCATTTTTAAATAGCTTTTCAGTAGAAGCAGAAATTCAGCAACTTAAGCTAGTTTTCTTTCACCATGAGCTTGCACAGCTGAATAAAATCTTCACTTGGTCCGAGTATTAATAACTTCTCAATTATCCAAAGCTCAATAATTATTTAATATTAGTGCAGCATGTTTATCATTGCATTAAGAAAGAAGAAAGAGAAAAAAAATGAATCCCCACCCAGTAATTAATACTTGTGACTCATTTCCCCAGAACAGACTACAAAGGAAAATGCTACCCGATTTTTCAGGAGACTCAAATTGCCGCTCTAGAATTATTAAGGTGGTTATTACAAGTTAATTGAATAGCAGTTGATTATATAAAGGAACACTTGGTCTTTTCAGAGTGCAAGGATTAATTCAGCAAGCAGCTACGTATTGAGGTAGCTTTTTTCTTTTTTTTTTTTTTTACTCGAGTCAGTGAATACATATCTATCTAGTACTTATTATATGCCATTTATCTACTAGAGATCCAGAGAGGATAACACCCGAGTTTTCTGCCCGAGATAGAGCTGACTCTCCCATCTTCTGATTTCTCCCTTTGCATTCAAGGTCTCACATAAACTAATACTCACACACTGTTTTGTAATGGAGCCCAGGGCACCTGTTCTGGGACCATGTCCCTCGACAGATCAGAAACACATTTGTGGACCTAGCAACCTGAGAAACACCTCTGTTGCCTCTGGGAGGCTTTTCTCTTCTTAAGGGGCCAAAAGACAAAATTACTTCAGCCTCGGGCTGCACAGTGCCATGTTCACCCAGAGTTAGTCTGCCCACAGAGTCTAGTCAAGCAGAAAGTGACTAGAGTGTGGACAGCTTCCTGGAGCACCAACTCTTTCCTTCTGTTCTCCTGTCAGTTTCATATTATGTTACATCATCAAGAAAAGACTGCATCGCGGTGCCTCGGTGGCTCAGTCAATTAAGGGTCCGACTTCAGCCCAGGTCATGATGTCACGGTTCATGAGTGCGAGTCCTGCGTCAGGCTTTCTGCAGTCAGCACAGAGCTGCTTCAGATCCTCTGCCCCCCCCCCCGCCCATCCCCCACTCAAACTCTCTCTCTCTCTCTCTCTCTCTCTCTCAAAAATAAACATTTAAAAAAAGAAAAAAAATGTTTCATCTTCTTCTAAAATAATTGTATCTTTCTCTCTCCCAAAGAAATGGGTGTGTCTAATCAATTTCTCATCTGTGTCCACTAGGTTGGAGTATTGAACTGGGGTAAACTTGAAAAACTCCAAGTGAGAGCAAAGTAAGGAGGAGAAGGTCATATATAACTAACAGCTAATTATAGAAAAATGCATACTAGGGGCTCCTGGGTGGCTCAGTTGGCTAAGTGTCTGACTTCGGCTCAGGTCATGATCTCACAGTTGATGGGTTCGAGTCCCGTATCGGGCTCTGTGCTGACAGCTCAGAGCCTGGAGCCTGCTTCAGATTGTGTGCGTGTGTGTCTCTCTCTCTGCCTTTCTTCCACTCGTGCTCTGTCTCTCAAAAATAAAAATGTTAAAAAAAAAAAAAGAGAGAGACAAATGCATACTAAAATTTCTAACTTTATGTTTATCAAATGTGATGAAAGTTTTCAATTCAAAGACCAAACATGTTTTTACACGGTGCACACGATGTTGTCTGTTACTCCTTCTCTAGAGACAATGGAAATTGGGAGTAATTTCCCAATTACTGGTAGACAATTTCCCAATTGCTGATAGGCATCACCACCACCACAAGTAAAGAACTAGCCTCAGAATAATGCCGACGGGGTCCAGATGTGGAGGGACAGGATCCCAGTGACAACATTTGCATTCCTGTGTCATCACAGCAAGTAAGTGAAAGGAAGCAGGGAGGAGAAAGAAGTCGCAGCCTTTTCATAACCTAATCTCATAGTCCTGGAAGGGACAACCCATCACTTTTTCCCGTATTCTGCTCCTTAGAGGCAAGTCGCTAAATCCAGTGAGGGGATCGCCCAAGGGTGTGGATGCCCCGAGACGGGAATCTTTGGGGGCCAGTTCAGAAGCTGCCTGAAGAGAAAGAAGAAGCACACAGAGCTCATTGAGCTGATTGGTTCTGGAAGAAGAGGAACACTTCTTTCATCAGAATTGAGCAGGATAGGAAGATATGGGTGCAGATCCAAGCAGATTGTTATCATTGGTGGTGACGTGTATTAGGTACAATGACATCTTTTTTTTTTTTTAATCTCTGTGAAGAATGAAGCAAAGCCATCTGCCGAAGGAGGGGATGTGATGGCTTGAGATCAAGAGGAAGGTACGAAAGATGAGCCTCGGTGAAGAGGAAAGGTCACCTGCTAAAGAAATAACGGTAGAACTACCAGGCGATGCCAACTGGAAGTTTAAAATAACTTGCAAGTAGAAAACTAGTCGAGCTCCGTTGTGTGATTTTCTCCACCAACGTTCAGCTGCCAGAGGACTAGCTCAGAAAAAGTGGCAAAAGATAGATGCCAGCTTGGAGGTAGGAAAAACTTTTCATCCATGTGCGAGTGTAGCCAAGAAATAATGGTGTGAATTACACTCATTCGTATTTCTCTCCGTCTGATTCTTCAAACCCACCCTTGCCCGGCAGGTGTCTTTCGACTCATCAGGCCAACAGATTAAATAGCCTGGTGGGTGAGCTTTTGATACGGCTCTTCCTAACCTGTGGCGCATGCTAATTTCCTGGCTTTATTCCTCCCTGCGCCCTATATCGCTACTCAGTGGGCAAAACTCTCCAGGACTTCAAAGAAGATCTGTAACATGGAAAAGACCCAGGGGCTCCGTCAGCACATCACAGGTAAATATTGATGATGATGGTCTTCAAAAGTATTTTGTTACATCTTCCCTCCCCAAACTGGGTAAATCTAGCCAACATTCTGGTACGAACCCTATACCACTTATGAAATAATAGGCTTCTGTGTATTTCTGAGATACATAGAATTGGGTTGATTGGGTTCAAATTCCTCAAAAAGACAAGTCACGTAAGTGTAGTGAAAACAGCACCCCTCGCCACCGACTGATTGCACACTGGGTTAGTCAGCTTGGGCGGCCATTACAGGATACCATAGACTGAGTGGCTTAAACAACCGAGATTTATTTTTCATGGTTCTGGAAGCTGGAAGTCCCAGGTCAGAGCGTTAGCATGGTCAGGTTCTGGTGAGAGCCCTCTTCCTGATTTATATATGGCTTCCTTTTCATTGTGTCCTCACATAGCAGGAGAGAATGAGAGAGACAGAGAGAAAGAGAAAGAAAGACACAGAGAGAGCAATTGGTATTTCCTCTAAAAGAACACTATCCTATTGGATCAGTTCCCCACTCTTAAGACCTCACCTAACCTTAATTAATTCTTTACTCCAAACACGGTCACACTGGGGATTAGAGCCTTAACATATGAATGGGGGTGAAGAGTACACAAATATTCAGTCCATAATAACGTTCCTGCTGTGACGACCAACTCCTCCCGGTTGGCCTAGGACTTTCCTGGTTTTAGCACTGAAAGTGCTGGGAAATCTCTCAGTCCTGGGAAAACTAGGATGCTTGGTCACCCCAGTTTATCTGCCAACCCTCTCAGGAGGGGTCCTGGGTCAAGGCTGCCCCTGAGAGAATTCCTACAGCTGATCTTGTGGTAACTTCCGATTCTTGGCACCACTCAAGCCACGACTCTTTCCTGACAACCCTGGCCCCTTAGGCAAAGCTGACAGGCTGTCCCAGAAAGAAGTCATCTCTCAGATTATCACTGTGTTTAGTTCAGGGTAAATCAAACCCATCAACAGAGATTTATTGGATGCTTATTATTTCCACAGTCCAGGACCAGCCATGGCTGGGGCCATCGAAGTATTAAAAGAGTATTCCTGTCTTCCAGGAACTTATTTGTGACTAGGACAAGTATTTGGGGGATAAAAAGTTCACATGGTAATAAAACTAATATGACAAGACGAGCATGAAAAAACTCAGAAAAAAAGGCAGAATATGATTTGTTGCAAACATGCTCTTGGAAAAATAGTAGCTTTTAGAGTCCGGAAGTTTGGGGGTTTTTTAGTTTTTGTGTTTTACAACATAAAGGTCATATTGCTAATGACCAGTTACCACTGGTTGAGCAGAGCAGTGGAGAAGAATGGGTGTCACTTTAGACAACTTTTTAAGGTTGAACACTGTGAACACAGGCCTCCCAGCAAGACACAACGGGTTCCGACGTCATTGCTACTGCAGATTACTCGTTGGAAAATGTCAAAACGTCCTTTTCCTCACCTGAGAAATTGGGATATCCTACCTCTACTTTAGAGCTGGCGAGAGAACTCCATGAAATGGGGTTCATAATCACTTAACACATTATCTAGCACACGTCCGGGCCTCGAAACACAGTTGCTATTGTGATTTGTTTAACTGTCAATACTGTGATGGCAGGCGTTATTTCCTCTTCTGTCCGCATGTCACAGTTGCCCTAATCTGGAAAGTCTGGCGCAGTTCAGCCTTTACATTAAGTCACAAACGCGGCTTCATTGTCCCCGTGGATTTAAAAGGAGCAGAGGAGTTTTGCACGTTCTTGGTCTGATGGCACGTTCATTCAAAATGCTCTTCATGTTGAAACTGCCCAGTTAAGGCCACGCGGAATACAAAACTTAGCGTGACCAGCAATGCGTTTACAGTCAATCCACGTTTATGAACTTGTCTTACCCCTTTTGCTACTGTGTTGGTCACCTGTTGCCGTGTAACAGATTATCCCCAATGTACCAACGTAAAGCAAAACGCAGTTGTAACACACAGTTGTAACCTCAGAGCTTCTGCGAGCCAGGGGGACGCAAGCATGGCTGCACTTCCGCTCATTTCCGGGTCTCTCGCGGGCTGCAGTCAAGGTGTACCCGAGCTGTGGCTATCTGATGGCTCAGACAGAACGCGACAAGTCTGCTTCCAAGCCCCTGTGATCGCTTCCGGGATTTGGTTCCTCACAAGCGGTTGACGTGAGGATCTCGGTTCCTCGACGCTATTCGTTGGAGGTCACCCTCATTTCCTCGTCACGCTGGCCTCTCCATCATGGCTGCTCGCTTCGTCAATGTGCTCAAGCCAAGAAGGCAACCAAGAGAGCCTCTGGCAACATGGAATTCGCAATTCTTTGTAACCTAACCTGAGAAGAGGCATCCTCTCACCTTTCCTGTGTGTGTTGGTTAGAAGCAGATGACTAGGCTCAGCTCAGGCTCAAGAGGAGAGAAAACAGGAGGCCATGAACCCAGGAGCGATGATCCCTTATGGGCCATCGGCGAAACCTGCCTACCACAGCTGTCTCTCGGAGGCGCTCAGTCATGACCAGACAGCAACAACAGTGAGTTAGGTGATAACCTGATTCTGTCAGACAACCTGAGACACGGGGTCATAGGAACAACTGAGGCAGGCCTTCTTGCTGGAGGTGGCTGCCCCCTTGGCTTATCGTATTCGTCAGAACTAGACCACTTTGGTGCATCTGAAACCATTCTCTGCTTCTTTAACATCATATTGTAGCTAAGCGAAATAAGTCAGTCAGACAAAGACAACTATATGATTTCACCCATTTGTGGAATTTAAGAAACAAGACAGATGCACAGAGGGGAAGGGAAGGAAAAAGAAGATAAAAGCAGAAAGGGAGGCAAACCATTGTTCTCTTAAATACAGAGAACAAACTGAGGGTTGCTGGGGGGGGAAGGCCAGTGGGGGGGATGGGCTAAGTGGGTGATGTGCATTGAGGAGGGCACTTGTTGGGACGAGCACTGGGTGTTACATGTAAGTGATGAGTCACTAAATTCTATTCCTGAGGGGGCGCCTGGTTGGCTCAGTCGGTTAAGCTGCCGACTTCGGCTCAGGTCATGATCTCACGGTCCGTGAGTTCGAGCCCCGCGTTGGGCTCTGTGCTGACCGCTCAGAGCCTGGAGCCTGTTTCAGATTCTGTGTCTCCCTCTTTCTCTCTCTGTCCCTCCCCCGTTCATGCTCTGTCTCTCTCTGTCTCAAAAATAAATAAACGTTAAAAAAAAAATTTTTTTTTTAAATTCTATTCCTGAAATCATGATTACATTATATGTTAATTAACTTGGATTTAATTTTTTTTAATTAAATTATAAATAAATAAATAAATAATAAACAAAATCATATTATAAACTTTCTTGCATAATTTGAGTAAACTTGAGTTTGCCTGGTCTGAATCTTAATAATATGAGGAGTATCACAATCAGAAGCACCCACGATCAAGAAGAGAACACGCTTCTAGAAACCGCTGAAAACTTGCCCCAAGTCACAGAAGGCAAATAAAACTGTTTCTTGCAGATTCTGGGCCAACTGACTTAACCTGCGAACCTGTTTCCTTTCATAAACAGAAGTGCGGTACCAGATAATCTCTCGGGCTCCTTCCAGCTCCAAAATGGTGCCAAGATTTCACGACCTAGTGTTCCTCAAAACCTGCTGTGGGCCGAGAAGCCTTTCCCCAAACCCAGGAGCCACTCACCACGGAAGGTACAGCCCTGAAAGGGACCGCAGAGAACGACTTACGACTTGCGATTCAAGGTTTTCCAAAGCTTCACCTGCAAAACCACGTTCGATTTTGTCCTTCCTCTTGCCACGTAGGAGGCTAATGAAAATCGTCAAAGCCTTTCAAAGCTTGAATGAGCATCTGGTACCAACGGGGTCACATCAAACACTGAGAAAGATTTGAGTGTGGAAGGGAGCAAGGGGAAGGCTGGCAGGTATTTGCCGGTAGAAACTGGCACTGACCCAGCGAGGCATCCCCTGCTCTGTCCCAAGAGGACTTACAGGCTGAGCCAGGAGTGGGTACACGGTGAATACTTGTTGACCAAAAGAATGAGAAAAGTGTCTTATTTGCTATGCGCTAGACACGAGATCCGTTGTCTTTCAGGTGCATAGCCACGAGTCACCAAGTATGTACGAGAAGCACATATCTGTTGACATACGCCAATGTCCATTGACTGCCCCAACTGAGAAATGCACGCAAACAAACATGGAAGAGAAGGAACACGTCGTCTGCAGTAAGTGGCCCAGTGAATTTGGAATCAGAACACAGAGAATAATAATAGGAGATTTGATGTTATTTGGGCTACCACGTCTGGAATAGAGGCAGTGGCACCGGTTGGGGTCCTTAGCACTTGAGGTTTCTTGGCCCAAACTCACTTTCTTTGGGGTAGCACTTAGATGGGAAACACCCCGTCTGCCCCCGATTCTCCTTTTATCCAAGCTTCCAAATGGGTTCAACGTCTCTGATGAAAGAATGCTCTCACTAGGTCGAAGGGTCCTAAGAGCTATCTTGTCTTTTTAAAGAATTGTTTGTATGGTCTTATTTTAATCCCACGCAACTGATCTGAGAAGTTAACTCTCGTTGGGAAATCTTTTTTTTTTTTTTTTTTTTTGGAATGTTTATTTATTTTTGAAGGAGAGAGAGACAGAGCCTGAGCAGGGGAGGAGCAGAGAGAAAGGGAGACACAGACTCCAAAGTGGGCTCCAGGCTCTGAGCTGTCAGCACGGAGCCCAGAGCGGGGCCTGAACTCACGAGCCATGAGATCACGACCTGAGCCACAGTCATCCGACTGCTTAACTGACCGAGCCACCCAGGCACCCTCCATTGAGAAATCTTTTTACCTCAAAATTCCAGGAGAACGGAAAGCAACAGTCCCCAAATACTAACACCTCCGCACCTACTGTGACCTAAATGTGGGGGCAAGACTGCATTCTTTCATGAGCCACAACACCATACCACAGCAATCAAAGCACACACACCCTCTAATAGATCCTTCTACAAGCTTCTAGAACATCTCATTGATAAATTGCTCCATCCGGCAGCAAACGTGTAAAGGAGGCAACGATACGATCTTCAGGCATGTAACGTACAAAATGACATGTTTCGCGGGGCCACGTGACCAAACGATCCCTTATCTGAGGTTCTCCAGAATGGGAAAAATACCCATTCTGGAGAATGGAGAGGGTAGAAATGTATTTTCCTCTCCACTTCAATCATACCTCTACCTATGCTTCCATGCACATAAGCAGTAACAGCTAATGTAAAGGGGATATTGTAATAAAATGTCCACAGCACATCTTTGTGGTCTGTAAAATTATAGAAAACCGCCTCTTGTCCCCCTGTTGGGAGCAGATGCAGGCCTGGGGACAATTACGCAGAGTGTATTGAAGTCACCTGCTGCAAATCTCCTAATGGCAGCTTGGCGGGGGGCCAAGCTCTAAGTCAAGCCTCAGGGAATTCAAATTCAAAAGTCAGCTACATTAGCGGTAGAGATGCAGCGTGGAGCAGAGATCGCCTTTCGTGATTTATGGCAGCCAATGCTTTCAGTCCATTTAAAGGATCATCCAGTTGAGTTTGCTTCTTCGGGGAGCCGTCCGGCCTAAAACGAGAAACATCTGAACCGGGAGTTACCAGAAAGGAGAGGCCTGATGAAAACTTGAATTATGGGGAAAGCGCAAAATTTTTCTTACAAACAGATCTTCAGACACCGCAGAATCTGCAAAACAAGCTGCATCTCCAGCCTCCCATATCTAACTTGTGACTGATGGGTCCATTACTACTGTATTTTTAAATGACTACAAAGACATTAAACGGCTAAGTGAAAAGTAATCATTTAGTGTTAAGAATAAACATATGATTTAACATCTTAATCTTGGTGGCGCTTATAATCTACGAGAAAGCTTCCTCGCAGAGAGAACACCAAATCTTCGTCCTCTCTCACCCAGGCGAATTTTCACTAAGACTTACGACCTTAGGGATTCTCCCTGCTTTTCCCCCAATGTATGCCTTTGATGTCCTTTTATCTCAACTGAAGAGACACGAAGGAATCAGTAAGTCTTTTCAAAATATTTATGTTCCTTAATACTCAATGAAGATGTAGCAAAAGAAAAAAAGAAGAAAAAAAAAAGAAGGAGCGACGGTTCTATTTGGAATAAAGCGGTTTAGAAAAAAATATTATTTCTGGAAAAATAAATCTATCTATGCCTGTGTTTCCTTACTAACATATTTGCTAGGAAAAAAAACAATACCATGAATTTCAAATCCATTTCCCACTCGAGTCTTCATTTTTATATTTTATTGCATTCCGCAGTGGTTTTGCAACCAGCTATATCAAGAGTTTCCAAAAGGAATGTAAACAGTGACTCGGGCTAGAATGCATGAATACGACTGGGAGCAAAAATCTCTACTGAGCTATCCCAAGATGAATGGCTGTGCTACATTTCAAATCTCTGCCAAGTTCTTTCTGGCAAGCACATCAGGAAATGAAATCTACCTACCAGAAAGGAACTAGGGAGACTCTCCCACCTTGAAGAAGACACCAACTCCATCCTTATAATAACCTAAGCAGTATAGCTATCACTTTGTGTGTGTGTGTGTGTGTGTGTGTGTGTGTGTGTGTGTGTGTGTATAAAATGAGACAACATTTTGAGATATTATCCAATCCAAGTTGGTTGTTTTTGTTTTTGTTTTTGTTTTCTGGATCTGTGGCCTGATAGCCCTCCCCCAGGTCAGGCCCTTTAAGGATCTGGGAAGCGGAGATTGGCCCACATTTTCCAGCTGCAAGTCGATCGGGACCCCGTTTCTAACTTATATCAGGTTCAACCTACTGCATACCTGAAATGTCTATGATTCACCATGAGGATTCATCAGGCTTCTCTAAAAGAGGGTTATTATGATCAGAGAGAACATGACCTGTATTATGTAGTTATTAAGTTATTATTCTGTCTATAGAAACAGAAGGTAAACAAATAATATAAGTATGTTACATTATGTAACACAGTTCATCTAAAGTGCATATTAGACGTTTGTGCTCTCAACCAAAAACTAACACCAGGAGCAATTTTTATTTCATTAAAAAGAAAAACCGAAGAGAAGATATTTAATCTGAGACCTCAGAAAAGGTGTTTATTTCTGAAGCCCCAGAGTGATAAGGAAGCTATGCTGTTAATTACTTCATTTTTTTTTAAGTTCATTTTATTTATTTATTTTCAGGAAGAAAAAGAGAGAGGCAGAGAGAGAGGGAGAGAGAGAATCCCACTCAGGCTCTATGCTGTCAGCACAAAGCCCGACGTGGGGCTCGAACCCACAAATCGTGAGATCGTGACCTGAGCCGAAACCAAGAGTCAGATGCTTAACCAGCTGAGCCACCCAGGCACCCTTAGCTACTTCGTTTCTAATCCTAACATTCTGCTGTGAGTCCTTGGCACACAAAATGGTTCAGAATAAAGAGGCGAGTGGGGGGAGGGACAGAGGGCAGGAGTGTGGCAAGGGTCATGTTTAAGAGGCGGACAGGCAGGAGCAAATGTCTCGGGCAGAGTTAGTGGGCTGCACCAGCCAGCTCTCCCTGAGACAGAAAGTGTGGACCTGGGACCTGCCTGGGCGTCTTCAGCCCCGACCCTGTCCTGGCGCGTCCTTACACAAATACCCATTCGGTAACCTCCACCGACCCTCACGTGCTACAACTCAGACGGATTGGTGCAGAGCCCCGAGGGTCCTGGTGTTCAGAAAGCCCCGGAGGAGGATTTGGGTTGACTCCCAGTGAAGGACACACACCAGACACTCATGACACTGGGAGGTTTTCTTTTTCTCATTGCGACAGAAAGAAGGAGGTAAAACAAGTGAAGTTCTCTCAATCCCGAGAGGATCGGCTGCGGTGAGAAGGATCACAGATCAGCAATTTGGGGAGAACTGCAAATCAGCAGGCGTCTTTCTCACAAGCAAAATTTAATAAAAAATTATTTATGAAAGAGTAAGACCGCTACTTGGATAGAAGCCGTTCCATCCAAACCTTAACGTGTCACATGTCAACTACTCAACTTTTACCGCCTTCACCCTCCAAAAAAGGGGGCTTCTTCCTTCAGTGAGAAAATTGAGGCAACTTGCCTTCATTAACTAGACAATATTCCACTCCCCAATCACCACCGGCACTGCCGTCAGACTTAGCTGTCTCTATGGTTATTCTCACTTCCCTCCTACAAGAGGCAAAGCGATGGGCACAAATCTCGCTGAACGTACCTGTGCATCCCATCCCTCCCACACCTCCACGGGCAGGGCCCTGGTCTACACCTTCCTCTACTTCATCTTTCCTAGTTCCTTTCCATCAACATTGACGTGTTCAACTTCCCCCATCCTATAGAGCTAAAGATGTTATGAGAACAATTTTCAACATACCAATGACCCAAAACCAGAGAAACAATTGGAAGGAAAAATAGGCTTATGATACAACACCTCCAATGAACAGCAACGACAAAAGTGTTGAGCAAGTGGGTTGGACCTCAAACTTTGGCTGATGTAATACGAAAATGTATTAAAATATACTTAAAATAGTTGACATCCCCCATTTTTTTTTGTACTGTTGGTTTAAATGCTTGCAAAGGATAGAATTTCTAACATCGTATTTAAATTTTGAAATTTTAAAACGCAACTGTTAATTAATTTATTTTTAATGTAATTCTTTCACTTATTTAAGTTTATTTATTTTGAGAGAGAGAGAGAGAGAGAGAGAGCCAGCAGGGGCGGGTCAAAGAGAAAGGGGAACAGAGGGTCCAAAGTAGGCTCCATGCTGTCAACACAGAGCCCGACGGGGAGCTCGAACTCACGAACTGTGAGATCATGACTTGAGCCAGAGTCAGGCACTTAACTGATTAAGCCACCCAGGCATCCCCAAAACTGTTCATTTAAATAACAGAGCAACATGATCCCTGCCATCAGCCATTTTAAAACTACATAAATAAGCTCTTTCGTGAAAGTCACAAACTGTACGTGATTTCCTTTCTCTTTGAGACCATTTTTATTTTACTTCCCCACATAATTTACCTTAAGGTCATATATTTTTTTCCATTTGAATATGGTTTATTGATCATTCAATCATAGGTGATCAACACATAGATAGATAATTTTAAATTTATGTAGTATTTAAGTTACTGAAGTTAAAATTTGGGAAACAGAGGTTTCAGGAACCAATAATATTATTTATTAGTCCACAAAGGATCAAGACAACACAGCACATATAAGTTTTGGTAATTAATAAGCAATAAAAAGTAAAGCTTTTTGGAAATACATTTTTTTTTTTAGTAAGAGGGATAGGCTCCAGGTTTTGGAGCCTGGATTAAAAGAGACTTCTCTGACATCAATATGGTATTTTGAGTCCAGTTAGTTTGGCCTTCCTAAAGTGTTTTCATCGTGAACAAGCTTGCATAATAAGAACTGGCAGATGAGAGGGCCACACTATTCTTTATAAGCAGCAGAAATGAGATTGGGAGAGGAGAGGTAGGAAGGAGAACCACCCAGCACCTTCAAGGGCATGGTCTGAGGCTGATCACTTTCCAAGAAAGATAATATATGGAAGTTGAGGATCCGGAATCTCGATCCGTTTAAAAACTGCATACCCAGCTTGAATATCACTAGGTAAGATTATTACTTACCAATGGCACAACTAACCGTCCTTCACCTCTGTTTCTTGTGTTTCCTATGCTAGGCTCCGTGGAAAGAGGAAACAATTCACAGCCCAAACAAACGCTTTCCCCTATTGGTGGAAATAGAGTAAATTGTTCTGGTGAGGCTGTTTACCAGTTGATATGACATTTTCCCAGGATTCGACCCACAATGTGAGACCTTCAGAGACATGATATTTAAAAGGTCACATCTTTAGTTCACTCATGGGCACGCTCCTGGCCAGTGTTGCTGAAAGCAAACCTGAATGTAAATATTAAGATGCTCATGTCAAAGGTGTCTTCCGTACAGGGAGGACAACTCTTTGGGGCAGGAAAAGCAGGACAATCGAGGCATCATTTGAGGACACTGTCACGTGGTTTAGAATTACAGGGGACAAATGAAGACTCATGACTGCTCACTCACAGTACAGGGAGCAGTGGAAGTTACATGCAGAGGCAAGAATTGAAAAGATGGCCCTGAAATATCTTAAACAGTCTCTGTCCTTCCCTGGAATCTAAGACAGGGGTCAAGAACACACAGACAGCCATTGCTTCAATTCAGGAGAACTATATGAAGGGTCACAATCTGGGGCAAGTGGCCTCAGTCAAAATCTGCAGATAACTCATGCTGTCTCATGTTTCACAAAGAGATGCTATGAGCAATTGGAAATTAAAACCCTGTTTTCTTTTCCAAATATCCATTCAAGAACCATTTGGAAACTTTCTTAAAATTCAGATTATTGGCTCAACCTAAGACCAACTGAAACATAACTTGGGGGGGGGGGGGTTGGCAAATAAAAATGTGGACCTACAAGATGTCTAGCTCAAGAGTTCTAGACATTTTTTTCAATGTCTATTTATTTTTGAGAGAGAGAGAGAGAGAGGAGTGCAAGCAGGGGAGGGGCAGAGAGAGAGGGAGACAGAGAATCTGAAACAGGCCAAGGTTCTGAGCTGTCAGCACAGAGTCCGACGTGGGGTTCAAACTTGGCAATGGCGAGATCATGACCTGAGCCAAAGTCAGACGCTTAACTGACTGAGCCACCCAGGCGCCCCAGGAGTTCTAGACATTTTTATTGTGCTACTGTTATTACTTTTATAGTATATACATACATATATATCACGTGTGTGTGTGTGTGTGTGTGTGTGTGTGTGTGTGTATCATCGTGGTACTAATGTTGTAGCATGAAAAAAATAGAAAAATGTAAAGGATAAAATTTTTTTTTAAGTATAAATCCTAGTATTTTCTTCCTACACCCAAACAGATCATCTGACTCCTCCACACCCAATCTTGTGTATACATTCCACTTTGGAGACCATCCACTTTTAGGCAAGGACAGAGATCAACATAAAAATGGGACGAAATCTCTAAGAGAAGTCTCTAATGAGGAGCGGGTGGCCAACGGTAGAAGAAATACTTTAAATGGAGGTTATTGTTTATACTTCTTTTTAACAGCTTCCCTGTGTCTATCAATTATTTCAGTCGTATTTACAGCCTTCTCACACGTCTGGATAGCCTTTTAACTCACTGTGAAAAAGTAGTACTTACTAAAAATTGACAAAAAGCATAAAAGAGCTCTATCTTCTTAGAAATTGATGGGAAAGCGGACTCTGGTGGATTACCTAAGAGAAAAGCATTGGGTGGAGATCCTGATCCTTACAGGTCAGGCTAATACTTTTGAGATAGTAAATGATGTTTCTTTGCCTCCAGCGTTGTCTCCTTTCCTTTCCAAAACTCTGGGCACCTTCCCGCATCCGCCTCCATTTACAAACAGCTCTGTTTGCGTGAGTTCATACAGCTCAGAACTTTCGGTTTCCCAAAGCCTGATTCCAAAAATCGAAACAAAGTTTCTTCCGAATGTATGCTAAGGGCAGCGCAACCTGAAAGAAGCAAATCCCTGCAGGAACACGCCTGAAAAAGAAAGGATTTCTGGCCTGAAAAAGAAAGGATTTCTTTCCAAGGACCAGAAAACAATTCTAGGCTCGGGAAATGCAGACCGTAAGGGAAATAATGAGTCAGGGATCCCCAACGAAAGGATACGAGAGACCACACGAGCAGGAAGAAAGGAGGCAAGGGGCTTTGCTTGAGTCCTAGAAGTCTTAGTGGGGCTGAGCGACCCACCTTCTGTAGGTTCTACAGCCCTCACTTGGGGAGCACGGTCTGTGCCCTGGGACAAGGCTGCTGTCCTTCCTGCAAAACCTCACTTCGACAGCAGCCAGTTCACCTGTGATGACACCCAGCAGGAGGGATACTCCAGCCTGCGGCAAAACTTTGCTCACCTTGTGTCTGTGAACCTGAAATCGCCTACTGGTAAGGAAGCTGCCCTGTGGAAGGCGCTCCGTGACCCCTGCAACTGAGACGGGTTCACTGGGCTGCAGGGTTCTGCTCACAGGCGCCCTGCCTGCCTGCCTTCCTTCTCTTACACAGTGGGCAAAAGATTCCCAATCGATTTGAAATTTTAAAATACATCAACCAGTAATTCCAACCCTCCCCTTCTTCCCACTGAATCCTCATCGCCACCCAAAACAATGCTAGGGAGAAAACGAAATCTTGTAGAGCGATGTAAACAATTTTGGAAATCATACAATTCAAATTATGTCATATGTCTGTGCCCGTACTGAATAAGCCCAGACACCAGTATAACTTGGTAATGCAGAAGCAAGAAAACTGGGAGTTGCCCACTGCGATAGTTGATTTTATGGGTCAACTTGCAGACTGTCTTTGGATGAGATTAACATCTACACAGACTTTGGGGAAAGTAGATTGACGCCCATAGCATGGGTGGGCCTCATCCAATCAGTTGAAGGCCTGAATGAATAAAACAGAGTAGTCTCTCCAAACAAAAGTAAATTCTCTAGTAGGATATCTTTGGGCTGCCACTGCACTGTTGGCTCCCCTGGGTCCTGAGCCTACCAATCCACATTGCAGATTTCGGACTTCCCAGCCTCCACAATTACATGAGCCATTTCTTAAATCTTTTTAGATAGATGATAATAGATAGATGATGATAGATAGATAGATAGATAAATTATTGGTTCTGTTTCACTAGAGAACCCTAACACCCAGACTCCCTTTTCTGCCATCCAAGTCTCTAAAATCTATCTCCAGTTTGGGTATAATAAAAAAATGTATATTTAATCTTTGTCTCCTTTCCTGGTAGAGCTCCTAAAAACCCATGGATCTCCTGAGGGATAGGGACGTCTTTTTTTATCCATAACAAGCCCTTTTTCAACCATACCTGGGTTTATGCCAACGAGACAACTCTTGGCAGGGGCCCTAGATAGCTCCAAATGGAGACTGATCCCTGAAGGAACCAAGCACGGATTCGAGTGTGAGAACTTTCACTACCTCCAGGGAAAGGAGTGGGGCTTGGGGATTGACTTCAATTACCAACAGTCAATGATTTAATCAATCGTTCCCATGCAGTGAAACTTGGATACATAAAAGCACTCCCCCAATGAGGGTAAAGAAGCTTCTGGGTTGGGGAACGCGTGCCAGGAAGGTGGTGTATCCTGACTCCATGGGAGCAGGGGCTCCTGTACTTCAGATTCTTCTAGACCTCGCACTGTGTACCTCTCCACCTACTGTATCTTTTATAATAACTCTGGTAGTGAGTATAGCACTTCCCTGAGTTCTGTGAGTGCTTCCAGCAAATTATCAAAGCAGAAGACGCATCGTGGACTCCCCCAAAGTTGTCATCAGCCAGGCAAGAGTGCAGGTAGCCTGGAGACCCCACACAGTGCTGCTGTCTGGAGTAGAGCGGTCTTGTGGAACGGAGTCCTTAATCTGTAGGGTCTGTGCGACCTCTGGGCAGACTTGAACCGAACTGTTGGGACACCCAGGGGGTGTCGGAGAACCGGCTGGCGCTAGGAAAAAATGTACCCGCGCGCGGTCCGACTCCGCCACCCCTCTCCATGTCCGCTGATGCCTTTCTAGCTCAGTCCGTTCCCATCTCCCTCCGGGATCCCCTCCGCATGGCCTCCTCAGTGGCCTTGTGGCTTCCTCTGTTCCTGCCAGGCAGTTAATAATCCACCAGCAGAATGGGTTTCTAAAAACATAGATCACAATATGTCGCTCATCGCCTAAAATTCTTCATGGCTTTCGGCGCCCCCTCCCCCCCCCCCCCCACCGGGTGGCTCAGTCAGTTAAGCATCCGACTCTTGGCTTTGTCTCAGGTCATGATCTCACAGTTCGTGGGTTCAAGCCCCACAGCAGGCTCTGTGCTGACAGTGCGGAGCCTGCTTGGGATTCTCTGTCTCCCTCTCCCTCTCTCTCTCTCTCTCCCTCTCTGCCCCTCCCCCACTCATGCTGTTCTCTGTCTCTCTCAAAATAAATAAATCAACTGAAAAACAAAATCTTCATGGCTCCCTATCACACTTCGAATAAAACCCTGTCACCTCATTCTGGCTTTCAAGGCCCCTTGTGATTGGCCTCCGACTATTTATCAAACCTTATCACATACCACACCCCCCCCACTCAAGTCCTTTCCATGTGGCCTTCCTTCGGGTTTTCTGTTTATCAAATCCACCAATCTTTTGCTTGCCTTGGGGATTTATACTTACTTCTTCCTTGTCCTGACATGTTCCAACCCTCTTCTAAACAGGGCAATCTGAGCTCTTATTCAGAATCTAGCTCAGATATGCCTTCCGAGATCACGCGAACAGGGATAGAAATTCACCGTCACAGCAGGCTATTCTAATTTTCTGCATTCCTTATCAGCATCCGACACCTTTCGTATTTGTTTATCTGTTTATTGTCCGACTACACCCATGAGACGGTAAGCTCCACGAGATAGTAAGTTCCGGGAGAAACGGGGCCTTGTCTGTCTCATCCATCACTCTCTCCCCAGTGCCCCAAACAGGATCTGACCCGCTTGGCCAACTGATGAACACTTGAAGACTGAGTAGCTGAAGAAAACCTTCACACAAGGGGTAAAAGACCAGGGGCTTACCGATTTCTGAGCCCGTGTACCAGAGAACAACAACCACTCAGCTAATTACGTGCGGGAGCATCTGACCGGCGACAGGGACTCATGTTGGGAATAGAACTATTTCAAGGATTTGCCCCCGTGAAAAGGGCTGTTTATTAGAGCATCAGCAATATAAACAAGTTCTAGAAAACCAAACAGCAGGGCCGGCACCAAACAAGGTCACTGGCAAGTTTCCTTGCTGAGTCCAGTGCGTTGACACTGTTCCCATGAAAACCATTCAGTCGGCAAAGGCAGTCGGGCCTCCTGTCTCCTTGGGCACTAATTGCTCTGCTTGGTTAGACAATTTAGGGAAAAGGCACCACTCTCAACACAGCATCAGGGAGGAGAGAAAAGAGGGTCTGGCTTTTCAAAAGTACAACGTGTTCTAGTGAAAAAAAAAAAAGAACACAGAGAAAGTAATCCCAAGGCAGGACGATGGTCCCAAATGGGAATGCATGAATGCCCCACCTGGGCCAGGAAGGAGCCCCAGGACCGTGGCCTCTGCGTTCTCCAGGAAGCGCGGGCTGGCTGCAGCTCCAGTGGGAAGCCGAGAAGCACCACCTTTCCGGAACCTTGCGTTTGAAATGGTTACGGTTTCTCCCTAAACAGACAGACCCCAGCCACCGTCCAGTAGGTCTGCTTGTGATTGTTTAAAAGCAAAGGTGGGGGCGCCCGGGTGGCACAGTCGGTTGAGCGTCCAACTTCGGCTCAGGTCATGATCTCAGGTCCGTGAGTCCGAGCCCCGCGTCGGGCTCTGTGCTGACAGCTCGGAGCCTGGAGCCTGCTTGGGATTCTGTCTCCCTCTTTCTCTGCCCCTCCCGTGCTTCTGCTCTGTCTCCCCCTCTCAAAAAGAAATAATTTTAAAAACTAAATACATAAAAGCAAAGATAGAACTCGGTGTTCACTGTTATTCAAAAGGTCGATTTCCGTACAAACGTGGTCAGCAGATCGTGCTGACAACTAACTCGGCATATTTTTTTCTCTGCCATAAATTAAACCACCTCACAAGGGACATCTCAAATCTCCAAAGGGAGACCCGTGTACAACGTCTAGTTACAGACTTTCACTGCTTTTTTTTTTTTTTAATGTTTTGTTTGTTTGTT
Source organism: Panthera leo (assembly GCF_018350215.1). NCBI lineage: Eukaryota > Metazoa > Chordata > Mammalia > Carnivora > Felidae > Panthera > Panthera leo. Next base: position 224,828,823 of record NC_056679.1, read on the forward strand.
TGTTTCGTTTTGTGTTTTAAGTAGGCTCCACTGACCCCCCCGGGGTGGTGCCCAATACAGGACTGGAACTCACAACCCTGAGAGCAAGACTTGAGCTCTCAGCTGACTGAACAGGAGTCAGACACTCAACCGACTGAGCCAGCCAGGCACCCCGCCCCCAACCCTAGTTAAAGACGTTTAAATAACCATAGCTCTGCATGCAGGAATTCCACTACCAGAAATTTACCCTGAAAGGAAACAGTAAGGAATGCAGACAAAGATTTGTTCTTAGGAATGTTCAAAATCTTAAAACATTATAAACAACCGAAACGCCTATCAATAAGGAAGCCGTAAGGAAAATTACTGAATGGGATTCGGATGGAATGTTATATAGTCGTTAAAAATTACATTTATAGGGAACTTTTCAAAGCGCACTTGTGCTCTAAAAAATTCCACCATGCTTCCAAAAGGGTTACAGAAACACTGGTTAATCCCAAAGAATTTCTGGATATCCTCATATCCTTTCTTACTTTTTTTTTTTTTTTTTTTTTTTTGAAATCAGAGACGTTGACACGCCATGGTGTTAAAACAGGAGAAGCTGGTTGGAGAGGACTATAATCCTTGTGTAAATCTATATCCACACAAAAAACAAACTCTCCTGTCCTGAGAAGAGAGGAAGTATGGTCAAGTCAGGGTTCTGAATGTTTTCTTGCTGATTCTACTCTTTCAAACAATTTCTTGAGCAGCTGCTAGGCAGCTGTTTCAGCCTCCTGAGATAGGTAGAGAGGAAAGAAATGAAAAGCAACGCATCAAGACTCCACAGAGGCTTCTACGCCATCCAGACTGCAGGTAGAGTTACGCTATTTAACATTATGGAGACCGTCGTATTAATTTCTGCAGAGAGAGAGCCACCTTGTTGGGTAGATGTTAGGTAAGCCTACCTGACGGTTGGCCCTCCAAGGCCTCTGGGTTTGTCAGTCAGGCTGACCTAAATTTCCTTGCCTGTGGAAGAGGAATTGGGGGCAGAGGCTCAGTTAGGAGCCACACGATGAGAGATTAAAAGCCTAGAAGATGGCAGACTCTGAGGGAGACAGAAAGATCTGTTCATCAGTTTCCCAAAAAGCCACCAGGCACATCTGCTGCTCAAGCAAAGTGTAGCTTATTAACTTTCCATAGTAACAGTACTTGACAAAACAAGACCTGACAGAGCGTAGCGGTGTCTCAAAATGGAGAAACTGTGAAAACACACGTATGGAGTTTTGAGACCTGGGTCATCTGCAGGCGGGTCTTCCAAGGCAGGGAACCGGGTGGGGTTGGCCAGAACTCAGAACCTAACAGCTGTGGCTTGATGGGGACAGTGAGGTGGAGATTTTGAAGAGGGCCCCGAAGAGCAAGCTCCTTGGTGATCCACAGTCCTGTCTTCTAGGAGCAAGTGTCTTCTGGACCGAGCAGCGTAGATTTCTGTTACTGTGTTTTGCTTTGTTTTGTTTTGTTTTGCTTGTTTTGTTGAATGGTCATCCGTGTCGTTTCACACACAGCCAGGAAGCTATCCCTGACTCCAGGTAACACGAGGACAGGAAAGTAGGCTCGGTCCCAGTATTGTTTAACACAGAGACAGGAAATGATATCGCTCTCCGTCCTTAGCAAGGGGGATCGTGATTACCGGTCGCGTAATGGACGCCCTCTCCTGCCGTCTCCCCGGAGATCTTTGGTGAAACCTACGTTGCTCACGAAGGCTTTGTGGAGGGCTTTGTTTGGTGGCTACAAGGAAATGCGGTGCCCCATTTCCAGGTTGGTGTGGTCATCCAAGATGGCCTGTTGAGCCCTTGCTTTCATGGGGAGGAAGACCACGTTCTTCCCTCACCCTGTGTACAGTGCCCACCAAGATGCCCAGCATCTGTAGTCAATAGTGAGCACCGGAGAGGAAACACGAAGGGGGTGCTAAGCATCTGAGAAATGAGAGGAGCCCAGCCATGCAAAGGAAGTGATGCCGGGCTTCAAAGTACCAAGGGAGGGCCACAAGAACTTAAATCGTCCTTGCTAACAGGCATAGATGAAGAGGAAGAGAAAGACAGCCAGGTAAGAATAAGCAGCCTCTGCCCCTCTGGCCACAGGACCTTTCCAATGCAGTGAAGACACTCTGCTGGAGAAATAAGAATGCTTGAGGAATGACGAGAGGGCTCTGGAAACCAAACAAAGGGGTATAAACTGAGAGTTTCTGAATAACAGTGGAGAGATAAGAGGATCTTTTTTTAAGACAGCAAGTCTAGCTAAAGGATTTAGCTTGGAAGGGACAGGAAAGAGGAACAAGCCAATGAGAAGGCTCTCCCACGAGGTAAATCAGTCTCAGAGCATTCACAAAGCCCCTGGAAGAAGGAGAATAGCTACACAACACGAACCACGGGCCAACAAGCTGCAGAACTTGAAGCCGACCACACGTGAATGATCAGACGTGAAGAAGAGTCAAGGAGAAGTCCAAAGCGCCGAGCTTCTTGATCGGGAGAAGGGTGTTGCCTTTGAGAATCAGGAGCACGAGATGTGAGAGGGAAACAGGGAAGGACACGGAGAGCGTGGGCAGGCCAGATTCTGCACGCATGCGGAGATCTGAGTCATACCTCTGGAAGGCAGCTAGAAGTAGGAAGGGTGATGCTTTGGTCACATGACAGAAGAGAGACTGGAACAACCGCTACCTCTCAAGCGCACCTCCCAGAACAGGTGGGGTGCTACCTGGTCACGATGGCAGGAAGGGCAGGTAGGCGTCGTCCTCTCCCAGGACAAGACTGGCTGTCCGCAAACATGCACACTTGAAGGGCATGTGAAAGCATTTCTGTTCTTTTCCCAAGGACACCCTTCAGTCTCCGCATGAGCGAGGGGGGTGCCCAACTCACTCCCACTCTTTTTATCCTGATCTACCCACAAGGCCCAGCGTGTCCCCACACGTGTTACCAGGCTGGGCCTCGGAGGCCCATGTCCTTGGTTCTATTCTGGAGGAAGCTCTTCTCTGAGTTGCTGTTCCCCTCTGTCTCCCACAGGAGTAGACAGAGGTCTTCCAGATTCTTCTGAGCGCGGCAGCCGTAACACAACCCAAAACCATTCTCTGGCCAATTTTGGAGGATTCTCAACATAATTCCATGTTTTCTTGTGATTTCAACATACCCTCTTCTTCACCAGTGGCAAGCAGGAGAGAGGGGAAAATATGAGAAGATGGGACTGGGATTTTTTTTTTTCCATTGATGAAAAAATTATCGCCTGCAATGACTTAATTTTGGTGCTAAGGCACTTAGGGGTGTCTTCAACGCCATTCTGTAAGGAAGAAAGCATTTCGGCAAGCCAGAGGGGGAGAAAAAGGAGAATCAGCAGAGTGGAGGAAGAAAACTGGTCAGGGGAAGATAATGTCAGGAAGCAGATTATTGGAGGAGTAACTTGAGCCGGAGCCCTGGAGACCGAAGGCAGGTGAAAAGTCACCAGACTTGACAAAAAAGCAGAGAGGGGCCCGTATGTTACGTTTGACTCAAATCGCCCAAAACCATCCCCTCTGAGCCTGTACTTTCTGGACCAGGCTGGTCCAACCTGTAATAAATAATCATATGTCAGACTTCCCAGATTTCATTGGTTAACTCAAGAAAGCAGAAGAACATTTTATGTGAGTAATAAAATCGTGGGTTTGGTGGCACTCGTGATAATTTGTAAAACCACATGTTTTCACACCCACACAGAAAATTCTCTTTTAAGAAACCCTAGGGGCGCCTGGGCGGCTCAGTCGGTTGAGCGTCCGACTTCGGCTCAGGTCACGATCTCGCGGTCCGTGAGTTCGAGCCCCGCGTCGGGCTCTGTGCTGACCGCTCAGAGCCTGGAGCCTGTTTCGGATTCTGTGTCTCCCTCTCTCTCTCTGACCCTCCCCCGTTCATGCTCTGTCTCTCTCTGTCTCAAAAATAAATAAAACGTTAAGAAAAAAAAAATTAAAAAAAAAAAAAAAAAAAAGAAACCCTTGCCAGTTCTCTGCCCTCTGTCACAAAGTGACTCCAGGCCAGGTTTCTTAAGACTGTATATTTGTGTCTGCATTTCTGGAATAGTACTGAGACTGCATCTACACAAAGCGTCTTCTCAAACAGATGTACTGATGGTAATTAGTCCACACCCTGAGCATCCCTGCTGTTCTCTAACTTAGTGTCCTTTTTCAGAAAACTAAGCCACATCCCTTGGCTGGTATTTGTTTTTTAAACCAAGCTCAGGTTCCGGCATCCTTTTTTAAGGCACTGAAATTTCATGCAAGGATCCTTACCACATGCTTTGAACTTCATCCATCTGACATGATAAATGTTCTCAACCCTCCTGCTCATGGATGCTTTCATTTGCAGAGGGATCCATACAGTTTACAACGGGTCATGATTTTAGGCATTGCCATGATATTAATCTATTTTTTTTTACTAGACATCCAACGCTAAGGAATATTTAATTAATATTTAATTAATTAATACTTTCCATGTTGAATCCCACAGCCAAACAAATCAGATTTATAAGATGATACTGTCTAGTTTAATAAACCCTACATTCAATCTAACCTGTAAAATGTTTTACAAGTCGTTAGCCATCCCCAGTAAAATAGCTATTTGCTCCACAGCATCATGGCCTAAATGACTTACTTCCATTGGGCTAAGCAGTCTCATATAGACACTAATTTTTAACAGATCCATTCCAAGTTCAATAATGCAAATGAATGAATCAAACCAAAGCAATATTTGTGTGGTATTATTCAGGGTTCTCCGGAGAAACCGAACCAGTAGGATATGTATATACAAATATATACATACGCATATACACATATATGCATATGTACATACGTATTCAGTATATAGGAAGGTTTTAAGAGATTTATTTCAAGCAATTGGCTTACATGATTGTAAAGGCTGGCGAGTCTGAAAACCATAGGGCAGGTGACAGACTAGAAACTCAGGCAGGATTTCTATGTTACAGTCTCGAGGTGTAACTTCTTCTTCATCTAAGAAACCTCAGTTTTTGCTCTTAAGGTCTTCAACTAATTGGATAAAACCCATCCATATTATCAAGAGTAATTCCCTTAAAGTCAGTTGATTGTAGATATCAACCACATGCACAAAATACTTTCACAGCAGAATTCCATTAAATAACTGGTTACTATAGCCTAGGCAAGTTGACACATAAAACTAACTGTCACAGTGTGGCCATACTTACGGGTTCACAATATCATTGTAGGTCCAGGATCAACAGAGACTGTATCAGATGAGAAAGAATGTTACCAAAACATGGAAGCTGTGACTCTTGCTTTGCAGGAGAAGATCATCTAATGATAGAAACTGACAATCATAAACTATTGCATAAATACACATAAACTATAACCACACAGCCACAGAGAGAGACATCCCTGTGGAGACAAAACCCAAGACTGGTGAATTCATTGATATTAGTCCTCTATACACTTTTATTGCCAAAGCCAATTATTACTTGTTTTAATCAAACCATACCACATTAATGAAAGGCATTATTTACCTTACCAAAAAAGCCTCAAATTATACAGATTTTAATTTTATCCAGGATATGTAGCAGTTTTCTGTTGTCAAAGTACAAGATTATTTTTTAACTTCACGGTACTACATAAAATAATTATAAAGCAAATTCTGATTCATCAGCTTGCTGAATGTTTCCCCAATGGTTTTGCCATATCAAAGTTCTATAATTAAGGAAATTAAAAAAAAAAAAGAATAAGGAAGTTGCTAGAATTACTACAATCACTTTTATTCTAGCTGCCATATTTCTTCTGCATCCTAGCTTCACTTCCTTTTTATTCCCTCACATTTTAAAAAGAGAAACTACCCTGAGAAAAGAGAGCTATCAAAATCAAATCTCTTATTTTGACCTTTGTGATGGTTAATCTTATGTGTCAATGTGGGTAAGCTCCATTGCCCAGTTGTGTGGTCAAACACCAGTCTCAGTGTTGGTGAAGGTATTTACAGATGTGATTAACATTTAAATTAATATACTTTTTTTTTTCATTTATGTTGAGAGAGGGGAGGAGGGGCCGAGAGAGAGGGAGATGGAACCCCAAGCAGGTTCCGCCCTGTCCGTGCAGAACCTGATATGGGGCTCAAACTCACAAACCATGAGATCGTGACCTGACCCGAAGTCAAGAGTCAGATGCTTAACCAACTGAACCATTCAGGCACCCCAATATTTAAATCAATGTACTTTGAGAAATGCAGGTTACTCGCCATAAATTGATGGGCCACATCCAATCAGTTGACCTTAAGAGCAAAGACCGAGGTTTCCTCAGGGGAAAAAAAAAAAAAAAAAATTCTCCTAAAACTTTAACATAGAAATCCTGCCTGCCTTCTGGCATGATGCCCTGTGGACTCAAGACTGACACATCAACTTTTACCTGAATTTCCAGCCTACAAGTCTACCCTACTAATTTAGGTATTGCCTGCCCCAGAATCATGTGAGCCAATTCTAATCAATCAACCAACCAATCAATTAATAGATATAAGTGATAGATAGATAGATAGATAGATAGATGATAGATAGATAGCTAGATATGTATTTACGCATATATGTATGTGTTTATGTATATGTGTGTATATATATTGTTTCTCTGAATACAAAGCTTCTTCTTTAGATTTCTAATAAATATTTAAGACCAGAAATACAACTTATTGTAATGCAGAAGTCTTAGTTTATATACTTTGTTTTTTACCATAAATTGTATAATGTATCTCGGAGGCATTAAGTATCTTCAGTTTTAACCTGAAAGGTTTGTGATGTATGTTTGGTTGTGTTTTTTTTTTTTTTTAACTTCCTTTTGTCCCTTCAGGGACCCACATACTTGCTCATTCATAGGCTGCAGTTGGCAAGACTGGATACACTCTTCCTCCTTCTAGACACCTGCCTTCTCATTGCCCAAGGTGTCGAGGCAATGGATACGGGTGAGTCCAACCAGATGCCAGGGTTCCACATGGAACCCGCATGCTTCTGCCTGAGCAGCATCAGAACGCGGGTGGTACAACTAGGAAGCCAAAATATTATGGTAACTCGGGGTCGTCTACTGCGACTGCTAAGGATCGTTCTCTTATTAGGCTATCTTAGCGTCCGCTCCTGGGACGCCATTCAGTCAACAGGCATTCGCCTCATTAGCGATCTGAGAATCGCCGTGGAGAGGACGGGGGAAGAGCAGGGCAGACCTTTAATGATGTGCACATTGGTCTCTTATGAGACTTCTTTATTGATAAGGTTTTGCTGAAATGGGTAAGATTTTCCCTGTTGCTAAGGCAACCTGCCTGCAGGAATAGCTGATCTATACACCTCTTCTGGAAAGTGGTCTTGCAATTTACTAAAGGGAAAAAGAAATGTTGCTAAAGACTCACCTCAGAGAGGAAAAGAAACAGAATATACAAAAAGGAAAAAAAGATAATGGGTGAGGAGGGGGGTGTTGGGTTTGAAGACTGGGGTTAAACATGTTATCTTGCCAGAAAGAAACAAACACTATGAGGAATACAAAAGTATATGTCTTATGCAATCTTTACCCCTTTCTCCTCCCCATGCTGGTCAGATTTCTCACCACCTTCCCTCACTCTCTCCTCCCCAGTTCCCTAGACTCCTTGTTCCTCTGGCACATCATTTAGCTGCTGTCTCAAGTCTGCGTTTGCTGTTCCCTGCCTGGAAAGCTCCCACCCTGGATGTGAGCGTGACTCCCTATCTCATATCCCACAGGCCCCCTTAGCAGAAAATCTGTCCCTGGCCACCAGGTCTCAGATAGCCTCCCACCATCCCCACCGTCGTCTGTCTCTTTCGCTTTACCCTACTTTATTCTTCTTCACAACATTTGTCCCCAAATAATATGAAATATGCATTGATTTCTTCATTCGCAGCCTCCTGTGCTGGAATACAAGCTTGAGAGCAGATTATAAATGTCTTTCTCCCTGCTCTGTCATCGGCACCACGAAGACTGTTTTGTTCCCTCTATAGCAAATTCTTCGCTAATAAATCAAGTTGTGCCCCCCATCTTTAAAAACCCAGTTAGGGAGGTAAAACTAAGTCCTATAAAATGCGTGTAAAAGGCTACTGTGGCAGATGATAACAAGGCAAAACCAAACCCAAAGGCAGTGGCAAGGGGAGACCGGGTAAGTTAGAAGAGGAAAAAAAAAAGAAAGAAAGAAAAGCATTATCGGGAACAGCCACCGCTGGAGAACTCTCTCGAAAACAGCGCTGGCATCATGTCACTCCTGAGCCAGAGACTGTCTAGCTCCTAGCAGGAGCTAGAAGCCTGTAAAGTACATTTCACAGGCTCCTTTGCCAGCAGGGCTCCAGTGGGGGTCCTGCCAAAGGAGACTTTCACGGGAGATTAGAGGGAGGGAAAAGAGAAGGGACCTTTCCTCCTCAGGCGGAAGCAGTAGGTATCAGCTCCTATGGTCCCTGCAATACACCTGCTCTAGGTTGTATTGTTTAGCAACAGATCACCAGAGGCAGCTTGGGGCAGATGGGCCGGGGGCTACAGGGCTGACGACAGCCCCCTGGAGCCCTTTATCTCTGAAAACGCCCTCCCTCTTCTGCTCTTGCATCCTTCCCAACAATTTGATGATCTAACTCCCCATTTTAAACACCTCTATGCCGGAAATACCCTAAGTGGTTTTTACTTTCTTGGTTCGGTCCAAGCTGATAACCACCTACTTCTTGTGCTATCCATTCCAGCCTTCTTTAAGTCATCATCTCAATTAAATATGAATGTAATTCATATCATGTTCTTTCATTCATATTCTAAATTGTGAAGTTTCTCTAGCGGAGAAGAAGGCTGCACCATAATCATTCTCAAGAAAGCCCACTCAGAGTGCTCTGGCCACCATTCATCTAAATAAATGTATAGGGGTGCCTGGGAGGCTCAGTCAGTTGAGGGTCCGACTCTTGATTTTGGCTCCGGTCATGATCTCATGATTGGTGAGTTTGAGCCCTGCATTGGGCTCCCTGTTGACAGCTCAGAGACCGTTTGGGATTTTCTGTCTCCCTCTCTCTGCCCCTCCCCTGCGTATGCTCTCTCTCTGTGTCTCGAAATAAATGTAAAAAAAATTAAATAAATGTCTAAACCTTCAACTTACGTAAGGCTCAGATTGTACCCTATGATTTTGCACTTGATTCCATACATTCTCATATCTTACTCCATAGTTTTTCTTAAATAAAAACTTCCATTCTCCAATTAAACTGTAAGTTCCTAGAGGCAAGCCTTATAGTTTTTCCTTTTATCTCTGGTATTGGCAATGTCGGGTATTTTGTCCGTACCCAGAAAACAAATATGGATTCGTTTTCCTCAAAAGAGATCAAAGAAAGGATATTCTCCACATCCCTTCAGTACAGAAGGACAATGATTTGGTCACAGTCATAAATTATATTGTCCCATGGGTCAAACAGTCATAAACCACCTTAAACTATAGTAATAATTACTATAGTGATTAGTAAAACATAGTCAACGTTTGCTTATGTTTTATCTGTTATTTTCCACCAGACACAGAGTTATGATGTGATCTCAGCGATCAGTCTCTTGCTATGTTTTCTCCCCCCGCCTCCCAGAGGAAATTGCTCTGTATGTAGCAATAGATTCAGTGTGTCTATGGAACGAGGTGAGTTCCGGATCCTTCCACTTAGCCATCTTAAGCCAGAACCCTTCGGTCCCTTATCATCATTAAAGGAATTATTTTCTGAATGTACAGTCGATTCTAATATATAGTCAATTCAATCCAACTGATTTGGACAAAAAAGGTAAGAAATCTTTTCAGAAAGAAAGAATCAAGAAAGAACAAAAATGTACTGCCGTGAACCAGATACCCTCTGAAAATTTTGAAATAAACGGTCACAGCATCATCTTTTACCCACCAACGAAAGACCAGCTAACTTAAGAAGTAGAAGATAAGGCCTGGGAATTTGGAATCACCAACAATTCTACCCTGTATAAAAAGCAGAGAGAGAGAAAGGAGGCTTATATCAGAAAGCACCTTCCAGCACCTCGTATAGGATTCCAACCGGAACTGATCTGTCGATATCTTTTTATTACTAATAAAATCCCCGATAAGCTACTAATTTGGAACCGGGGGAGTAAGCAGGTAAGGAACTGAGAAGTAAAGTTTTTATTTTTAGATTCCGGAGAATATTAGGATCGGGTTTTTAGATGAGGTGTCCACGCTTCGTTTCTTTGGTTAAGTCACAGCCAGGCTGCTCTTTCAACACTGATGCATGTCTGTAGCTCTGACTTGGCTGTCCTGAGCAAATTAGGTAGTCCTTATTATGATAAATGACATTATTCAGCATTGTTAGCTGCTAACAACAGCAAATTGGCTATTAAAGCAGAAAAGGGATTTAGTCAAGGATAATAGGTAGCTCTCAGAATCTTCAGCGGAGTCAGAGAATAGGTTTATGGCTTGGCTGTGTGACCAGGCACATAACTTAAGTTACACCACCCAATGGCCCAAAAGCCGCTGACATTTTCCCAAGGCCAAGGACCTGACCCAGCAGCTCCTACCTGTGAGGCCAGCCACCCTCTCCGCCCTAGCTCCCTCAGTGGCCAGCATGAAAACCACCTGAAAAACCCCCGCTTCTTGTGGTTATTCTCTCTAAATCCAAGTCTAGCCCAAGGGCATCTCCTGTGTGTAGTCTGGGTCACATGTTTTTGCTAATTAAGCAAAGGATATGGTCATGCCAGGCCATCCTGGACGCAAAGGGAAAAGTAAAAATCTATAATGCTGATCTCGTCTTTATTTGAAACGGTCCGGTATATAAGAGACTCATAAATGCGGAGAACAAACTGAGGGTTCCTGGAGGGGTTGGGGGGGGGGGGGGATGGGCTAACTGAGGAAGGGGCACTAAGGAATCTACTCCCAAAATCATTGTTGCACGATAACGCTAACGAATGCGGATGTGAATTTTAAAAAATAAACACAAAATTAAAAAAAAAAAACCAACTAAAGCAGTCTAGTATCGATTTTTGAAATTGTAATTTTTTTTTTTTTTTTTAACATTGTACCAAAACGTTATCTTGAGGCTTTCTCGGCCTTAGAGCCATCTTCTTGGAAACCTCTGTGCCGTGAGAGCCCAGCGGAGGGAGAAGCGAATGCACAGTCCAGGGCATAAAAGAAGAGGAGGTCGGGGCGCCTGGGTGGCTCAATCGGTTAAGCGTCCGACTTCGGCTCAGGTCACGATCTCACGGTATGTGAGTTCGAGCCCCGTGTTGGGCTCTGTGCTGACTGCTCAGAGCCTGGAGCCTGTTTCAGATTCTGTGTCTCCCTCTCTCTCTGCCCCTCCCCCGTTCATGCTCTGTCTCTCTCTGTCTCAAAAATAAATAAACGTTAAAAAAAAAAAAAAAAAAAAAGAAGAGGAGGAGGCAGAGGTCCAAGGGAACCACTAGCTCGTGCACCTGTGGAGCCACAGGAACAGAAATAAGGAAAGCCAGAGGCCAGGGACACTGGTACCAATTGTTGAACTGCCTGCCTACCTCCTAGAACTTGATTCAATGGATCTAGAACATCCATTGCCATCTGATCACAACGACCACCTTTGAGAGACCAAAACAGTCCCTTTCGGTCCTTGGCTCCGGACTTGTGACTTTCGGGACTAATTGGATTTTCATTTGTGGCTGAATGTAACACGTGTACAATAAACCTTCTCCTTTGCCATCTTAGCTGAAAAATAAATAAATAAAATGCTACCTTGATTACTGGTTTTTCTTTTTAGTGGTCCCTTAACTTTTTCCCCTCAGGCGAGTGCCTCACTCTCCTCACCTTGGAAAGTGAGCTTCTGGATAAAAGTCCAGCTTCTGAACTGAAAGGTGACAGCGAACAAAGACGGATGGCCCCCAACGATATCCAGGCTCTAATCCTCAGAACCTGAGAACGGGTCACCTGACGTGGCCAAAGGGACTTTGCAGATGTGACTAAAATCTTGAGATGGGAAAATTACCCTGGACTATTTAGGCAGGCCTTATCTAATCAGAAGAATCTTTATGGGAGGAAGGCTTGAGGGTCAGAGCAAGAAAGAAGGGGACGTAATTAAAAAAAAAAAAAAAAGCAAAGGGACAGAGAGAAACATTTGGGCACTCTATGCGGCTGGCTTTCAAGTTGGACACGACACCTCAAGCTAAAGAACAAAGGAAGCTTCTAGAAGTTACAAAAGGCAAGGAAACAGACTCTAGAGACTCGAGAAGGAATGCACCCTCGCTGCCACCTTGATTTCATCTCAGAGACTGATCTTGGATTTCAGACCTCCAGAACTATAAGTTAATAGATTTGTGTATTTCAAGCCATCGAATTTGTGGTGATTTTTTTAATAACAACAATAAAAAACTAATACAGGTGGGGAATTCTTCAGGTACTAGAAGAGTATGCAGAGTGGGCAGAACTGAAGATTTTTCTTTTTCATCCTATGCTTTCATCTTTTTATTCAAACTCCAATCCTGATATACTGCTGTGGTTTTCCTAGTCAGGCTACAGATAAACAGGATTTGTCAAGTGAAATGATGAGTTTTCTGCTTGGCTTCTGAGCACCAAGCACCTTAAATCATCTTGTGCATATACGGTCCATTTCCCTGGGTTGATTTTCAGTTGCTGGAGAGGGGAGGTTTTGTCTCAACTGTTTTCCAAATGTTCAGGACCAAAACACAGAATCCGAGCCTCAGTTTCCTCCCAAGACAAACAACGGCAACAAAATGGCAGAGTAGGCTTTCTACTGCTTTCTACTGGAAAACGATGGCTTTGTGTCCCTATTAAAAATGGAACAACAAAACCAACTCTAACTGCTCATCTAGTGTTTTGTTTACCATGAGAAACTAAAACATCGTAATACTATAAAAGATAATTGTCCTGTTCCTTAGGAAAAAACGTCGCATTCTTCACCCCAGGATACATAGAGTTCACTGTGCTTTCGGCAACTAACCGAAGGCTACGTTCCTGCGTTTGAAAGAAAAAGACGGTGTCTAATGTAAATACAGATCATATTCCAACAGTTCATTTGTTGGTCCCTCACTTGGAATTCACATTATCGGAGTAACAATATGATGGGTAACATGTAACAATTACTGTAATCTCCTTCTAACAACACAGAGAGAGTTTGATCTTTGTAGGAGTTGGTGCATGGGTTCCATCTCAGTGAAGGAGCGGGTTTGTCCAGAAGATAATCGCAAGAGCACCTGGCATGATGCGGGGTAAAGAAGGAAACAGTTTTCGTGATAAAGCGGGCCGAGGGAGGTGAAGCCAGGGGCAGGGCTGTGTGAGGGAAAGCCTCTCTGAATGTAGAGATAAGAATGGACACAGGAAAGGAAAATATCTTCTGGGGACAAAATTTTAATCAAGATGAATGTAGTTCACTAACGCCTTGGGTGTGGGTGGGTTATTCGGGGGAGCGTGGAAGAGGAGGAGAGCAGGTTTTACGTGGTGCATCGAACCTGGCAAAGGCAAAAGCAGAGACGTGGAGATCCCTGCACCCCAGGTCACATTCTTCTATAGCGATCTTCAGTAGGAAGAAATGAGAGCCTCAGTTCTGGGCTCCAGATTGCACCGGAAGTCGCTTCTCATCCATGAGGCCTCAGCTCGCAGACATAACGTGGTTAACTAATCTCAAGTTATTCCTTTGTTTCTATGGTCTCAGGTAAAGACCCTCATCTGGGAGGCGGGGGGGGGGGGGGGTGGAATACACCTAAACCAGCGTCACTCTATGAGAAAAGACTCTTAAAGACACGTGCGTGCGTGTGCATGTACACACACACACACACACACACACACACACGCATACACACAGCATCTTTTCAATGTATAATTTTGAACTGTTTGTCCTGGGGCACAACTCCATAGAACACAACCCCAGAGATCAAAAAGCTAACCGTGGCCCCCGATGTCGTACAGAGGTGGCCCTGAAGAGCTATTTATTTTGTCTTGAGGAAATAGCCATATTGTGGGGGAAAGTGGCAAGTAAACAAAAACTTGAAAATGATTACAGCCCCAGCCAGTCCTCAGTCAGGAAAATACGGGGCTGCAAGGCTCCCGGGGGGCTGGACTGTGTCTTGAGACGTAAGTGTTCTCGTGCCCCCCCACCCACTACCCCCGTCGCAACCCAATTCATCAACAGATCTCGTTGATTTCACCTTTGAACCTTGCCCCAATTGCAGCGACTTCTCTTCTCCACTACACTGCCAAATCCAAGCCATCATCATCTGACACCTAGACCAGTGACTTCCAAACTTTTGGATCATACCCGCATCAATAAAATAGTTTCAAACACATACACACCCATTATGTACGTTGATTTATTTATAAATAATATTCGTATGGAGGCATTCGTATATTATGCATTATATATAATATAGAAATAGAAGGTTTTAAAGAAAAAAATTGCAATATATGCACACACACACACACACACACACACACACGTATATGCACACACACATCTAATATTTTCTTTCTCCAGTCGAAGAGGTTATTATCCTGCAGGCTCTCTGGGCTATGTGAGCTGTGCCTTGAAGCCACTGGCCTAGCTTACTACGATTCCCTCATAATTGATTTCCTGACTTCTATGCTTGTTTCCTACAATCCAGCTCCTACAGAAAAATTGAATTCAATCATGCCACTCCTCTCCTTAAAACTTTCCAATGGCTTTTCCTTGTACTTAAAACCTAAATTTCTTCCCCTGACCTACCTACACAACAGTCCATGATCTAGACCCTTGTTCTAAGGTCTTCTCTGAACTTCTCTACATGATCTTTTGTCACATAGACCTGTTTTCATCCCCCCAACATGCCCAGCCCATGCCCACCTTGGGCCCTTTGAATCAATTCTTCTCTCTGCTGAGAATGCTGTCTTCTAGGTTTTCACAAGCCAGACTTTTTTCTATTCATGCGGACCTCACATATGGCCCCTCTTAAAAATGACTGTCTCTAGCACCCTCAAGAAAGAAGCTGATGGTGGTCACTACTCAGCCCTTTATCCTGAGGCAATTCTCAGCCTGGCACTTGCTTGCTACATGACGTCCATCTGTGGGTGTAAGTTCATACGTGTTTGTGTATCGTCAAATACGAGTAGAGAGCTTAGCCGTTGCATTGACTGTGGTGTTTGACTCATAGTAAGCCCTCAGTAAATATTTGCTGAATAAATTGACAAGGTAATTCATTAATAGAAATTTGGTGAATTCTTGATTTGCAGTCAGTTGAATCATGCAAAGTACAGTTTCATTAAAACTATTTTTACTTATGTTAGAATTCCTTCTTGCAAGCAACCTATGAGAAAGAAAAAAAAAGTAGGTGGCTTTATAGAAATAGCCTGACAAGAGCTCAGATTTCTCTGAGACACCTACGAGCAAAGGAGTGTGAAGCTAACAAGAGAATCACAGATTTCCAAAAATAAACATTCCTTTAAAAATAGGCAACCCGCCATGCTTTGTAACGGGAGCTCTAAAACCCCATTACTGAGCCCTTTCTAGGAAACCTTAGTGATCTGCCTATTATTCAACAGTCTCTAATTGGCCATGTTCTTAAAGGGCCTTAAATAAATAACAGGTCTTATCTGATCTGAATTGCATCCAAACGTTGTCATTTGAAGGAGATAACACTCTAGTGAAAGATATCACATTGGGAAAAGAATGTTGAACTATTCTCTGCTACTCAACAAGAGATTTGAGAGAAAAAAGTTAACTCATATGTGCCTGTTAAAAAGCATTAAATTTTCAGAGAAGTAGCTTCATAGAATGCTAATGTCCACACGGTTAAAATAAATGGTCAAAGCCATAAATATTCCGAGAGCGTCCAATGTCTGACTCTGCTATTATTTTTCAGACAGAATTCCCATTCAAAAACACGAATTGTGCATGGTACGAAGTAAAAGAGAAAACGTAACACATAATCAGCTCTAGGCAAAATTGTGTATAGGCAGAATTTGAGATCCATTTCCCGAACTTAATTTACACACAGAAACACACGTGCAAATGCACATGCCTCATCCAATAATAACAATAAAAAAATTGGGGTAAGTGTTTGATAGCATTTATTAGCATTTTGATATGAATTTACATCAGTGTCCTAACTCTCCCAGAAATATTTGTGTCTGTCTCTTTTTTTACAGTTAGAAGAAATGATTTTGTCTCTGACGAAAGCATTTTGATATCGAACACGGGGTTGAGGAAGTTGTTTGGGACTTAGAACCCCATCTCTTGCCTTAAAACCACACCCCCGAGTAGCCATTTACTTGTTCTAAGTGTGGCATTTCGGATAGACAGCTCTACTCAACCAGAAGAGTTTTGCCCTCATCATCCAGTTGGATGGAGCCATTGACAAAAACAGACTCGGGAACTTCCAGCCATCCTCTCGAAACACAAACACACCCACACCCTCACCAACCTTCTTTTGACGAACAGCTCAGATAATGCTGCCGAACCCACTATCAATTTCTTAATTATTCGCTCTGACTATGCTTCCGTGAAAACAAAGACATTTTCATCCCCCTTGCTTTCTCACATTTTCCTTCAAAAGAAAGATCCTGTCAGAAACTATTATGACTTGTTAGAAATCCAGTGCCTTTTAGCAAGCTAGGTGCTACTCAGAGCACAGCCTAGGAAGAGCTTCTTATGCAAGGAACTGGCATCTTAAAGAAGCAGCCTTGACTGAACAGAGTAGATAAGAAAAGAAACAGAATGTCGAAATAGCATGGAAATGATGCATAGCCTGCCTCACACAATCTACTAGCTGCCCCCGGCTCCCACTGCCTTCCTGTTGCACAGAACTGCGTGCAGCCAAGGTCTACAAATGGGCTATTACAGGCCTACCGAGGAGCTTCTGTCTTTAGCAGGGGAATCTGCTCGTTATTTTTGTTTTTGTAATTTCAGCACCCACCCCAGTGCCTGCTGCAGTGGCAATGGCTGAGGGTTGGACAATGATGAGGGATGGACAAAGGAACGGATGGAAGCTGATTGGTCCAGGAATCTGGCTGAGCCAATCAGAGCCTAATCCTGAAATTTTAGAATTTGAAACTGCATACCATTGTTCCTTTCTACATAGCACAGCTGCAAGATGCAGACCAAGAGCTTCCGGGGACCTGTGTGGTCACCGTGCGGAAGAAGCCAGTCTGAGTGAATGAAGCCAATACGGGGAGTAACTGAAATGAGAAATGGGAAGAAAGAGCCCTGGTGGGTTTGTATCCCACCTGTGTCCACACCCCTGCCTTCCTGTAGCTGTGCAAGCCTTCCAGGGAATCCCCCTTTCTTCCTAAGGGATGGTTGAATTCAACACCTATAGTTTGCCATCAGGATTCTAAAAACCCTAGAGAGTGTCATTTGCTGACAGGACAGGGGCTAAAGACCTTCAAGGCTATTCTTTGAAAGATTTTCTGGAATTCACATTTTCTACTCTCTAGCATCTGACACACTCCAAAACCCACTAACTTCATATCTCTTCAGCACCTCTCTCCCATTCTCTTAAACTCCATTTAAGCCTCTTGTCATCCGTGAAACTTTGACCAACATTCTAGCCCACACTGGTCTTTCCACTCTCTGAAAGTCTCTAGTATTTAGAATTTAAACCGCAGAATTTAATTCATGGTTATACATTGTATTATTGACTTTTCCCCCAAAAAGCTCTTGCCTTCTCCAAAGACCAGTAAGATACAGTTCTTTGGTCAACAGCTTCCAAATCCAACCACATGTTAAAATCACCTAGGGCACTTTTTGAAAGGCTTCTAAAAAGAAATGCAGATTTTAGTCCTCATGTTGGATTTATTGACTAAGATAAATGGGGAGTGAAGTCCGGGAGAATATCAAGTTAACAAGCTCCCCAGATGATTGTTACATAACTAAGCTTGTACAGCACCACAGAATCATGCTGGGAACATGCTCAAGAAGGATATATATATATATATATATATATATATATATATATATATATAACTATATATATATAACTATATGTATAACTATATGTATAACTATATGTATAACTATATGTATAACTATATGTATAACTATATATATATATATATATATATATATATATATATATATATAATGAACAGAATCTTCTAATCTGTCCCATTGATCTTGCTTGGAAGTAATGGTAGATGCTACAGAAACAGGAACACAGATAGCATAAATCTAAGCAACTGGAACTCTGACATAGTCATTCCTTACATAGTTAGAATTAAATTATTTACGCATGCAGGGTAAAGGGATGGATAAACATGTAATCAAATAAGCACAGTAAAATGTTAATGCACAATCTAGGTGTGGACATACAGATAGTTACTTTCAAATTTATGTTAAAAATTTTTCATAATACAATGTTGACAAATGAAAAAAAAAATGTCTACCTGTCCGGAAACATCTGACCCACCCAGATTTAGTTTCCCTGGATTATATTCTTCTTCCTTCCTTTATTACTCTAATTCTTAATTATGGTCACACATAACAAAAAAAAAAAAAATCTTGAAAAAAGAAGCATTTGTCATCAAGAATATGTCTCTTGGATGTGAGCTTAGCTGCTTACTTTACGAAGAAAATATTTTAATCCTACAAAGCATCAGCTTTGACACTGGGGCCATATATGCTGCTTTAGATTCTTTTTATGACAGTCAATCTACATAAAGTAATTCCACATAAAGGTGCAAAATGTTTAAGTATTTTGAAGAGTTCAATAAAAGAGATGACAAAGTAAAGAATATATGAATTATTCAAGTTGTTCAGTACTATTTTAGTATTAACGTCCCCCAAAAGTGATAAACTGTGACAACAGTAGATACATTTTGATAGATAATTAAATTTAATAGGATATAAGTACTTATAAATTGATCCAAGACTGAATATTTTCCATTGCCAGGTCAATAAGTATCTCCCATGGGCCAAAAAAGGCCAGTGCCAAGAATGAGCAATCTATCGAAACGGATAACTATTACATGATATCAGATAAGTACTGTATAATATCTGATTCGCTTGGAGTGCTGTTTAAAAACCAGTGAGAGAAGATGTGAAGAGGTTCTTTGGAGAGTCTATCATATGCCTGTGGATTTATACTGTCTTGATTATATTTATGGGTAGATCATATTAATGACCATAGTCTGACCATAGTGAGGAACCAAATATGTACTCCCAACTGAAATGTTAGTGATCGTATTTTTCAACCTCACTTACAAGGTGGTTCGAACAAAAATGTACATATGCCTGCAAGTTTCCACCCTAGAATGACTCCAACACTCCTTTTCCTCACTAAATAATCACCAACGGGGTACTTTCCCGCCAACGAACTAAGTTATTTGCTGTTCCACAAACACATCTCGCACTTTCTGGTCCCCATGCATTGAATTTTATTGCCCCTCCCTACCTGATACTCCAACAATCCTCCCTACCTTCACCTCCACGAGCACTTTCTGTACCCATCCAAAGGATTGGTTCCTCCCAGACCTCCTCACTCCAGAGTCACTTCTTCCCCTCCTGGATTTCTCTGATGTATATGCTGTGCCATATTGGGAACGGATGAAAATCTCTCTCTTAAATTTTCTTTTTTTTTTTTCTTTTTTTTTAATATGTATTTACTTTTGGGACACAGAGAGACAGAGTGCAAATAGGGGAGGGGCAGAGAGAGAGGGAGACACAGAATCCGAAGCGGGCTCCAGGCTCCAAGCTCCGAGCTGTCAGCACAGAGTCTGATGCGGGGCTCAGGCTCGAACCCACGAAGCGTGGGATCATGACCTGGGCCGAAGTCGGACGCTTCACCGACTGAGCCACTCAGACGCCCCAATCTCTCTTATATTTTCTAAGTCATCACTTAGGATTCATCTTGCCGGTTGTTTTGAATCCTTTCGGTGAAGACTTCGATGTTTCCTTGTAAGCCCCACGATGTCAGCACTGAAGGGAAGACAGCAAGGCACGCCTGTTGCTTGGTTAGTTATGCATGTGTTCATTTATGGAAGAAGGAATAGAAAAGAGAGAGATGTAAAAAAATAAAAAGTGGGGCGCCTGGGTGGCTCAGTCGGTTAAGCGTCCAACTTCAGCTCAGGTCACGATCTCGTGGTCCGCAAGTTCGAGCCCCGCATCGGGCTCTGGGCTGAGGGCTCAGAGCCTGGAGCCTGCTTCTGATTCTGTGTCTCCCTTTCTCTCTGCCCCTCCCCTGTTCATGCTCTGTCTCTCTCTGTCTCAAAAATAAACGTTAAAAAAAATAAAAAATAAATTTAAAAAAATAAAAAGCTAACTTTGATTAAGTGTTTACTATCTCCCGGGTCCTTACTCTTCATGCTACCATTTGCAAATTATATCGTTTAATCCTCTCAGTATCTTAGGTTATCCTATACCTTTAGCTGTCTTCATTTTACAAAAGGAGTCATGTTCTCTAAGGAAAATCTGCTTCTCTGCACCACTGAGCTCTCCCCTATCCCATTCACCCCCAGGGTTGACTTCAGCCTTGCCCAGGGTTTCTGTTGAATTCTAACAGTTCTGTCCTACCTGAAAATCTGGTTCAACTGAAAATAGTCTTATCAGCCTTGTTTCTAAGCCATGGGGCAAACACAAGTAGCTTGTCCTACCTGTTCCCACTGAAAGATCTGTGGCCAGGAACCATAAAAAATATCAATGTTAATAGGAAGGCAAACAAATTCTACTTTTAAGAGAAAAAAATGTCAGAGCATATATCATATTTTGCATTAGGCAAAATACTTTGACTTAACTAAAACCAATTTTCAGGATAACCTCAACTAAAAAAAAAAAAAAGCAAGCATTTATTTGATGGACAAATATTTGATGGACAAAGCATTTATTTGTATATGTCAGAAACTCCAATGCAATCGCAAGTTCTGCGAGGAACTTAAACTGTCCTAATCAGCATAATAATAATCATTAACTATTTCCATCTTTTTTTAAAATTTTTTTTTTAACGTTTATTTATTTTTGAGACAGAGAGAGACAGAGCATGAACGGGAGAGGGGCAGAGAGAGAGGGAGACACAGAATCGGAAGCAGGCTCCAGGCTCTGAGCCCTCAGCCCAGAGCCCGACGCGGGGCTCGAACTCACGGACCGCGAGATCGTGACCTGAGCTGAAGTCGGACGCTTAACCGACTGAGCCACCCAGGCGCCCCATCTATTTCCATCTTAAAACAAAGCTAGTCTAAGCTCTAGAAAGCCACGCGAGAAAGCAAAAACTCAACTGTAGTCATAAATACACGGCTACGAGAAGAGCCTGTACAAAACTAAGCCGAATTAAATGAATTGCTCTCTCCAGCTCTCCTTTAGGGGATATCCTAGGACATTCATAACTTATAAGAAAATTAATTACGAAACCAATGCATCCAGGAGTTGCCCAATATTCACATAAAAATTAACATTAATAATGATACTGTTCCCTTCTACGGCACCTGCCCCTGGCTGTCCCAGTTAATTAAGGCTTACACAGTGGCTTTAGCCTTGGGCAATACTTTGAATCACATACCCTGCCCATGTCCTCCGTGCCCAGAGAGCTGTGCTGACAGTTTTATTTCCCTGATGAACTGAAGTGATGAACAAAAGAATGCAAAGCAAGCAGTCCTCACCCGGTCCTTTCCCCTATGGTTTGTCCTCCGGTGAAGATGTAACTACTATCTCTTGCTGCCGCAAGAGAAATTCAGAACCAGTAAGAGGATGGTGGCTGACAGGAATATTTGTTGAAGTGACGACTCAAAGAGAAGTTTTGAGAAGAATTTCTGAGCCCAAGTTTGTTTACGCTTAAATTATGCATTATGTTGTTCCAATGTCAGAGATGGCTTAACTGATTGCAAAGCTGCATAAGAAAGGAAGGCAGGAGGAAGGGAAGGGAAGGGAAGGGAAGGGAAGGGAAGGGAAGGGAAGGGAAGGGAAGGGAAGAAGGGCCACAGAGCAGAAATTGCTGATGACCCAGATTCTCAGACTTTGTTCTTTCATGGTTGTAGACAGCACATCCGGGCAGCAGGCCTCTGAAGCCAAGTCTATCTTTAAAATATAAGAGAAAGGCAGAAAAGATCACGTCTGCAACAGAACCTAAAAATAAAAAAGGGAGTTAAGGGGGAGAGACGGATCAACCACATACCTAAGAGGAACCAAGTTAGACATGCTGTGTAGACAGGGCGCCAACGAGGCTAGTATGATTTCCAATTCTATTCGAGAGGATCAAATGGTAACCCAGGTAAACTGATCCATAACGGCCTCAGCTAGGTTATTGCCAAGTACCGTGAACTGACTTAAATCAGTCTGACCGCCCAGCTGTTACCAGGCTCTTTCAGCTAAAGCCAGGTAGTACTCGCGATAATCATTAGTGCTATTTTACCAACATTCAAATATCCCCCTCTGGGGCACAAGGTAGAGTTATGCTTCATGGTACTCACTTGGGGAGTCATGGGACCAACTCTAGATGGTGAGTTACTGGCAGCCTTTTAATAACCAGCATGACGCCTGCCAGGACTCTTACACGAATGTGCCACAAGCGGTCATGTGCCATCGGCCTGGGTTCACTTGCTTTGAAAACAACTCACGGCACCACTGCAAAGTTATTTCCTGCATCCAGGTTTTCAGAGATTTGAACTAGCAAATAAAGAAAGGGTCGGTTCAGGGCCCCTGGTGGGCTCAGTCGGGTAAACGTCCAACTTCAGCTCCGGTCATGATCTCACCGGTTGTGAGTTCGAGCGCCGCGTCTGACAGCTCAGAGCCCGGAGCCTGCTTCAGGGTTCTGTGTGTCCCCGCCACCCCCCCCTCCCCGGTCTGCCCCTCCTCCACTCGCACTCTGTCTCTCTCTCTCTCTCTCTCTCTCTCTCAAAAATAAACAGTAAAAAAAAATCTTTAAAGAAAGTGTTGGTTCCCCGTTATGATATTTCAAAAGCTAACTATTCACCCTAAAATGTAAATTCTGACGAAGGTCTTTCAACTGCCTCTAGGGTATAGATTAAGATTAACGTTAACACAGATTCATCACATTTTTTTGTACACTAGAAAACATCACAAGTTACAGATCTCGTGAGATCTAGTGAAAGAACCAGTGAGGATGATTTTGTCAGGATATCAAACTCCAGAACTATTCCAAAGACAAACAAACAAAAATCCTAGCAGCCCGTACGGCCTAGCTGGGTAGAAAGAGTCGTGGAGGACAAAGGACGATTTTTCAAGCTACTGTGGTTGCTTGGCAATGTCCACGTGTGATTCTAGTTCACCAAGCAAGCTCCTATCATTTGGGCTCCTCACTTACCAATGCGTGGCAGAAGAGAGCGTCCAGAGAACTAAGTGATGCCAGTTATCCTACTAGATAAATATTAAAATTCTAAACTCTAAATTGCCGTCCTAGATTTTAAATCCGTATATCGTGAGGTTAGTACTAGTGTGGTAGGCTCATTAATGCGCCCTTCCTCTCACCAAAGACACCCTGGTCCTAATCCCAGAACCTGTGAATATACACCCTTACATGGCAAAAGACATTTTGCAGATGTGGCTAAAGACCTTGAGATGGAGAGATGATCTTGGATTATCTGGTGGGTGAGGGTAATCACAATGGCCCTGACAAGAGGGAGCCAAGCCAGGGGGACAAGGGTCAGAGTATGAGCTGTGATGATGAAAGCAGAGGTCAGATGGTCAGAGAGGATTAGAGGTTCTGCAAGGCTGGATTTAGAGATGGAGGGAGGGGTCATGAGCCAAGGAATGTAGACGGCCTCTGGAAGTTGAAAAAGACTAGGGAAGAAATGGTCCCCAAGAGGCTCTCGCAAGACCTACTAGCCCTGCAGACAGCTTGGCTTTAGCCCAGGGAGACTGATTTTGGACTTTTGACATCCAGACTGTAAGTTAATAGAGTTGTACATTTTTCAGCAGCTAAGTTGGTGATGATTTGTTACAGCAGCCGTAAGAAACTAATACAGTCACTATGATTTATCTTACAGTCTGATCACCTCTAGATGAACTAAAAAATTAGATTTCTGAAAGATGAAAACTGATTTGTGGGGCCGTGATGTTTATCTTTCCTCTCTCTCTCACCCATCATGATCATCTTCATTGCCTGAAAACAACAGAATATGGGATTCATTCTAGAATCGTATTCGTTCCTTTGAGCGCTCAGATCTAATGAAAGCACACATCATTTCCATGGAGAAATTACCGATAACAGAAAAGAAGCCTAGAATTTTAAACACTAACCAACTCAGGTTACAGGTTACAACACATTCCATTCAGTAAACTTCCTCAACGTCACCCCTAGGATAGTATTTCTGTGCCTAATCACTCTGACGTGAGATTCAACCAGCTCAGTGGTCTACTTGCCCAGCCCATTATAAGGGGTGAAGGCACAGATTTGAAAGGGGTAGGAAGGATGGATGGTAAAAGAGTTCTAATATTAGCAGAAAGAAGAGAGAGGGAGGTCACAACCTGACAACATGTCTGAGACGTAAAAACTCCTTTGAAAGAAAAAGGAAAGAAAAAAGGAAAAACCAGAACCCAGGATTTGGGAATTAAAAAAAAAAAAAAGCAGCTGCCCGGAGCCATTTCATGAAGGATCGACTGTATCTAGACACCTCAGCAGAAGCCCTGGGCACATAAAATGTATTAAGTCACAGTGCATATCTGGAGTTTCTTGCGATTAGCCTGAGTAATCAGTAGAACATTCCATTGTGGTTTTTACAAAATGCTTAATAAGGCAAAGAAGTATGTTCTATAGTTGTAAAGATAATTAAGTGTATGTTTTAATGCTTATCTGGGTAAGACCCCTTACTAATTCACTTAATAGGAAGCCTCCCATTTCACAACAATGGCAAAGAAAAGAAGTGTTAACGTATTAGTAAATTAAGCCCATGCTAATTAGTAATAACGAGGAATCAGAAGCCCTTTTACTCACGCTGCCTTTTTTTTTTTTTTTTTTTTTCTCTCTCTCTGGGTTTACAGAGATTGAGGAAATCCTAACAGCAAAGACAAGAACCTCCTCGATTTATCATGTCCTTTGTGGTTTTGCCAATACCCCACAGGAGATGATTTGAGAGAGCAACTTCGCAGGCGGTGTTTCACGGGTCCTACAATTTGGAGACTCTCCCTGGCAAGCTCCATAAAAGAGGTCCAATCGGATCCCGCCCAAGAAAGAGGCAAGAAGGGTGCAACGAAAGGCGTTTCTCTCATCAGCTCTCATTTCCCGGGGCTCTCAGAAGCCTGGAGCCTCGAAGCAAGTCCTGAAGGCAGCATGCAAATGGCAGGCGTCATCAACAGTCACGTTTTAAAAAGTCACTTTAAAACGTTCAGCCCTACGCATAACTCCCTTTTCCAAAAGAAGGCGGAGCCAATTTCTATGGCCCTCCCGGTTAGCAGATGACCCAAGCTCTCTAAAATGAGAAGATGGGAGTCATATTCTTGGCACAGATGGGTCTCCACCACCCGCAGCCCTGAGTTCCCTTGGGTGAGGATTAAGTCCACGAATTAGATAGGTAACCGTCACTTTGCATATCAGAGAAATGGGTGCGTTAGGCGAGTGCCTTATACCCGGCCCTCCACTCCCAGGTCTCCAAGAAGGCACTGGGTCACAGAGGGTATAGTCATAAACCAGAGTGAAAAGACCTGTCAGATCACCTGCGGCCGGCGCCAAGCTTGGACCCTCACCATCCAGCTTCTCATCTTCAGGCTTCAGACACTATCTCGAGGTAAACACGAAGCGAGAAAGAATGCTACGTGCCCCCCAGGCTGCAGACTCAGAGAAGAACAGGAGGGAAAATCAGGTATCAACTTTGTGGGCAGGTTTGCGGGGATTTTATGACATCCCTTCTACGCAGGCTTAGCGACTCTTCACCTGCAGGTCGTTCTCCAAGGTGATGCCGTAGGGCCCCTTCTGCGTCGGTTCATTTGGCCCGCTATCCAATCTGGGAGGGTTCTTCTGATCACGGGAGAAGACGCCAGTGGATACGCTCCACATAGCCCTTGACCTCAAGTAGCAGAGAAATTGAAGAGGAAGGAGGAAATTACAATAAAATGTGGAATGTGCCCTGACATGAGTAGTATGGGGTCCCATGGAAGGTTTTGGAGGGTGTGCATCAAAGTGAGCTGAGAAGGGTAGGTGGGAGTTATCAGCTGAAGGTGGACGTGGGGGATGGGAGATCTTACTGGACGAGGAAATGCTGGGAGCAAAGAGCTAGTGATGAGAAGGTGAGCTGGGCGTTGGCACAAGGGAAAGAGGCTCCCATCAGTTCCCCTCACAGGTCATCCTCGAACATTCCAAGCTGACTCAAAAAGGGATGAGGGGTGGGGCGCCGGGGTGGCTCAGTCAGTTAAGCGTCCGACTTTCGCTCAGGTCATGATCTCGCGGTTCGTGAGCTCGAGCCCCCAGCCAGGGACCGTGCTGACAGCTCAGAGCCTGGAGCCTGCTTCGGATTCTGGGTTTCCCTCTCTCTCTGCCCCTCCTCTGCTCATTCTCTGTCTCGAAAATAGATAAAAGACATTAAAAAATAATTTTTTTTAAAAAGAGCGACGGGTCTATGAAGGGCTCTAGGTATGCCAGCCTCATCAGCATGGTTTCATGCAGAAAGAAACCTTTGGCTGCAGCACTATGGATGTGGCAAACCAGAGAAAAGAAGACTTCATGGAAGGTTCTGGAATCTCTCAGAGAGGATCCTCATGACACCAGAGAGGGATACACACCCTGGGGAGCATGATGACCTCTCCAGAATTAGGCTCAGTGGTGGAAGGTCTGGTGCCTGACATCCCTACCGAATCTAGTGATAAATGAATTTCCTTGGCCTGCACCGTGATCATTTTTAATGAACATACAGTCTTTTTTTTTTTAATGTTTTATTTATTGTTGAGATAGAAAGAGACAGAGCATGAGCAGGGGAGGGGCAGAGAGAAAGGGAGACACAGAATCTGAAGCAGGCTCCAGGCTCTGAGCTGTCAGCACAGAGCCCAATGCGGGGCTCGAACTCACAGACTGCGAGATCGTGACCCGAACCGAAGTCGGACGCCCAACCGACTGAGCCATCCAGGTGCCCCGTATACGTGTCTTTTTAAAGGAGAGCTTGCCCTCTCCACCGCTCCCTATTTTCCTAAAGTCGACCCAAGTTACACATTTAGGTTAACCGTAGGCTTGTGAGCCACTGAGAAAAATATGAAACTTTTTTTTACATTTAATATACAACATTATCATCACCCTTTTGGGCATTTGGGACACCAAGATGCAAACGACTGTATCATGTACCAGGCAAGCATTTGGGGTTCCACGAAGCACAAAATAGTATTCCTATTCCCATGGAGGATCCCTTTTTTTGGAGAAGGTATAAAAAGGTAATCAGCAAACAATTTGGAGAGACATTTCACCAGTGAAGGTGTACATAGTAAAGAGGCTCGTTCTTAGTCATTAGGGAAAACCAAATCAAAACCCACTAGAAAGGCTATCGTCAAAAAGGCCACAACAAGAGGCAGATGCGGGAAAACTGGAATCCTCACACATTGCTGGTAGGTTGTAACACGACGCAGCCACTTTGGGAAACAGTTCGGCTGCTTCTGAAAAAATTAAGCATGAAGTTACCAGAGGACCCAGCGATTCACCCTCCGGAAATTTTATTCCAGAGACATAAAAGCCTACATCCGCGTGAATGTCCACAGCAGCATCATTCATAATAACGAACATCATGGAAATAATCCAAAGGACCATCAACTGGTAAATGGATAAACAAAATGAGACATCCACATGGTGGGAGTCCCTTCCACAACGTGAAGGAAGTATTAATACATACCACGACACGCATGAACCTCAGAAGCCTACGAAGTGAACGGCGCCAGTCACAAAAGACCACATATTGTGTGATTCCATTTACATGCAAAGTCCAGAAAAAACAAATCTATGGAGAAAGAAAGCTCTCTGGTGCCTGGGGTTGGAGATAGGACAAGAGAGGGACGGCAGAGAGCCACACAAGATCTTTCTCGCATACTAAAAACGTTCCAAACTTGGATTGTGCTGATGGTCACACAACTCTGCAAATTTACTAAAAATCATTTAATTGTATGTAATGAGTGAATTTTATGAAATATGAATTATAATCCCCATCAAGCTGCTTTTGAAAAGAAAGTCACATATTATGAAATACGGTAAATGTCAACTTGATGGTTTAAAAAATTGGCCTCCAGGGGCGCCTGGGTGGCTCAGTCGGCTAAGTGTCTAACTTCGGCTCAGGTCATGATCTCACAGCTGGTGGGTTTGAGCCCCGCGTCGGGCTGTGTGCTGACAGCTCGGAGCCTGGAGCCTGCTTCACATTCTGTATCTTCCTCTCTCTCTCTCTGCCCCTCCCCTGCTCACACTCTGTGTCTGTCTCTCTCAAAAATAAATAAACATTAAAAAAAAATTTTTTTAATTGGCCTCCAAACTTAAGGTCATATCTGTACCCCTCTCATCAAAACTATGTGTTCATCTTCAATATATACGCATTTATTTCTTTACAAATAATAAAATGAATATATTAACATATTATGTGGAACATACAATACACCCCAAAAGTAAAACTAAAAGGAGATTTAAAACACATAAACAGGTAATATTTTAATACAAAATTATTGACTTCATCACAAGGTCCTTATGAATAAAGGGATCTAGGGGTTAAAATTACTGAACAAAAGGAATTCTAGAGTAATAGACATCTGAATGTGGAAGGCTGCCAAAATCGACTAGGGATTCTGTCATGGACAAGACCACCCACGCATAATAAACCCTCCGAATATTCATCGATTTGAAAATCATGTCCAGCGTAAGGCTGTGTTTGCGCGGTGAACAATGGAACATCCATCAAAATAAACCCAGCTGTTCTGAGGCCGGCAAACATTCAGGGACATGGCACTGCAGACGTTGTTGATAATAAATGTCAAAGAGGAGAGTTCAAAAGAAGAGGACAGAGTAAGAAAAGTTGGAGAAAGAATTTCTCTGAAGACGAAGCTTCCTACACGATGCGACCTTTTGCTTCCGGGTAAGATGGATTTTGTCGCGTCACTCGACTGTGGCCAAAGAGTTACTAAGAAAGACAGTGCCAGGTACATGTGGACCTACAACAGCTATTGCATCTTTAGACGGGTTTGTTACATCCGTTGGTGTTTACCCTTAACCTTGTTCTCTGTGGTTTCACATTGCAAAAATAATGATTTCTGTTGATTTGGATGTTTGCAATCTGACACTTGCAGGGAGCTACAAAAAATAAGTGTATATAACCAAGACAGAGGATTCTTACCAGTTGTAAGAGACAAAGTTGGACAAGGAATGTAGAGCCGGATCCTAAAGGACCTTAAAGCAGACTTTTGGAGTTTGGACTGTTTCTTTGTCGCCACCATAGAGGCCACTGTTTTGGAGCACGGGCGAATCTGAACAGCGTGGCTTTTGCAAGAATTCGCAGACTGCCACACACAGGATGGGGAGAGATGGGAGGTAGGGTTCTAACTGGTTAGGATTCTAACAATCCAAAGCCCAGGGCAGGATGGGATTGAGGGTCTAGACCAAGATGGTGGCAATGAGAAGAGAGAAAACAGTCGAACGAGAAGATTGTCTGATAGTTGATGGTGATATAGGGGTCTCTCAGTCTTGGGGCCAAAAACTCTCCAACACCAGGCCAGAGGGCAAGTTCAACTGAAGTGCACAAAAATAATCTATAAGCTAATCTCCACTGGGCTTCTTTGGGTTAGATGCATGGCCTGAGACGTTTGGAAACAGGTCCAAGACCAAGAGCTGCTCTACCATTTTTAGCCCAAAAAGCATCTGTGTCTCTTGTCCTGTTTTGTTGCTTCTCAATGGAACTCTCAAAGAGGCAGAGGAAAGGACTGAGGACGTGTGATCGATTTTGTTTTTAAGTAGTAAATAAAAGCATCTCATTTTGGAAAGGGAGATTTCCTCTCCATCCAAATTAGAGGCATTTTGTAAGGAGGACTCAAGCGAGAATTAAAAGACCCACAAAATCCTCACCCAGTGATTTGAACTTGAATGTGTTGTCGTTTATGATGGTGTTCAGCCACTCTGGGAGAAACAAGGTTGTGTTACTTCCAGGAGCCTGATATCTACACGTTCTTTACATGCAAGGAGGCCATAGCCAAGTGACCAATTAAACACAATAACCCCCTGTTATTGTTTTAGCTTCAAAATAAAAAAGCTATTTTCCCATTAGCTTTTGTGTCCTATTGTCGCTATGGAGTTACTCTGGAAGAAATGTAACAGGAAGTCTGTCCTAATAATCCGTTTTCTTTCTTGCCTACATAAAAACTCAAAAGTTTGAATTTTGTTGGTGAATCAAACTGAAAAACAAACAAACAAAAAAAAAAACAAAGAAAGATAATGTTTTCTATACTACCTGATAATAAAATTCAGAATTTTAGGGGCACCTGGGTGGCTCAGTTGGTTAAGTGTCCGACTTCAGCTCAGGTCACGATCTCACAGTTCGTGGGTTCAAGCCCGGCGTCAGGCTCTGTGCCGACAGCGCAGGGCCTGGAGCCTGCTTCCGATTCTGTGTCTCCCTCTCTCTCTCTCTGCCGCTTCCCCACTTGCACTCAGTCTCTCTCTCTCTCTCTCTCTCTCTCTCTCAAATAAATAAACATTAAAATAAATAAATAAATAAATAAATAAATAAATCAAAATTTAATATAGAATTGTCTTCCAGACCTATTCTCTCACTTTCCAACATCTCTGTATTTCAAGATTGGTTAATGGCGATGGTCAGTCAGGCAAACTGTAGACCTTGGCTTCCTTCATGGAAGTAGTCATAGTTCCAGACATGTGGTTTCCTATACAGTCCCATCCTGAAGATTACAACCACAAAAGTCATCTTCTTCTTCCCTTGTGGAATCTACTCTTTGTGGGTCTAAAACAGCAACATTTTTCTGCTCTAAAGATCACAAGCAGAAATGTCATCTTCTGGTTATTAATCAGGTCATGATGTAGTTTCCCTGGTTTGGAATGAGCAAAGCATCCTTTTTCAGACAATCTATAACCTCTACTGCTGCAAGAAAACGGAAGCATTTGGTATACGGTCAGGTGAAGTCAATGTTTATTCAATGTTTTTGATGACAACAAAATAGAAAATCTTGGCAGGCAAGTCTGTCTATCATCATTATTCTAGACTATTTCAAGACAGGAAATTAAACTCAAACCTTGAAACTGTCTTTCCCTACAGGAGAGTCAGCCATCTTCTTTCTTGAATATTCTCCCTTCTAATCTTAGTGAGGAGTTTATGGAATATCTCTTTCTGGCAATATGATAACCAAGGAGAAATCTGGAAACTCTGAAAAGCAAGCCAATCCCAAAGTGGCTGCATTCTTAGGGTTGTGTGTTAAACTCTGAGGATGCAATAAACTTTAGGGTTGTTCAGTCTGGAATCTAATAGGAGACCCTTTACCTAAAGCCAGACCCCAAAGGGAACCAAGAAATACATCACACACAAAAGGAAACCAAAACCAAAATGAAACAAAACAAAAACTACATACCTATTCATGTTGGATGAATGAAACAGAGATCTCGTTTAAGATTTTGTAATTACAGTCTGGCCCTTACGTGGGTTTTCAGTCTAAATGTACGTTGCCCATGTGATCAGAAACATCTCAAAAGAAAACTAGATTACAGTAATCTCAATTTTATTGCAAGCAGAAGCAAGCTATATGCTCTCTGAAGGATCTCTAATTCAAACCAAATCTCAAATTTCCACTAATAAATCTCCAAGGAAAATGGGAAGTTTTCATTCAAATTTCAGGAAACACAAATGGAGCAGGTACCATAAGAGAATCAGTAAAAATAACAAATCACTGAAATAGACATACAAACTTTTATATATTGGAGTTATTAGATACAATATAATAACTATACTTAATAGTTTGTAGAGGACATTTTTTTCAAGTGGTCTTCATGCCCAGCACGGAGCCAAACGTGGGGCCTGAACTCACAATCCTGAGATCAAGACGCTGAGCTCAAGGACTGAGACACCCAGGTGCCCCAAGAGGACATTTTTTAAAAGAAGCTTTCAAATGTGATCAAGGAAGACACAAAATTTAAAAAGAACACAACTTTTTAAAGCAAAAAGTGTGGTGATTGAAGTAAAAACTCAATAAACATGAATATTTGACAATATCAAGGAGTTACTGTTAATGACTTTAAGTAGAACAATGATATGCTGGGAAATGTCCTTATTTTGGAGAGAAGCATGCTAATTTCTGAATCGAGACTCATGGTATCTGCAACTTATTTTTAAGAGGTTTTGAAAAGAGGGACAAATGGAAAGACAGATCAGTGGATGGATGGATGGATGGATGGATGGACGGATGGCTGGATGGAGGCAGTGGGATGGCTAAAGAGATGGAGAGAGGGACACAGGCATGGGATGGCTGGATGGAAAAAGCAAATATAAGGAGAAGTTAACAATTTATTGACTCTAGTTGGGTGGATAGATAGGTATCTATCAAAGTATTCTTTCACCTCTTCAGTATCTTGGAGTTTTTCGTAATAAAAGTTGTAAGTAAAAGTAATCTGTCTGAATAGAACAAAGACCCCCTTCTCACTCCCAGAGTCTCTACTTCCGAAATTCCCCATGCTTTTCCTTCTTGTTTTTCCCTGATGCTGTCCTATTCTCTTCCCAGACAACTTTCCTACCTCCTCAGTGGGCACTTAGGGAAAGCTGCTCTTTGTGGAGAAACAGAACTCGATTGTCTAAGATAAAACTTGTCCTCGGGCGCCTGGGTGGCTCAGTGGGTTCAGCGTCCCACTTTAGCTCAGGTCGTGATCTCACGGTTCGTGGGTTCGAGCCCCGCGCCGGGCTCTGTGCTGACGGCTCGGAGCCTGGAGCCGGCTTCTGATTCTGTCTCTCCCTCTCTCTCTGCCCCTCCCCTGCTTGCAGTCGGCATCTCTCCCTCCCTCAAAAATAAGTTAACATTGAAATCACTTAAAAAAAAGTTTACTAATCATCAACCACGATTATTATTGAAATGGAGACTCCCTTTTGTATCTGTAGCCATCTGAAATTTCCACGATGCTCCTCCTTCACTCTTTAGTGTTGAGTCTCCAACTGAGCCACTCTTCCCCTCCTTTTGAGAAAGCATGTGTGTGGGGGGGGGCACCTGAGTGGCTCAGTCAGTTAAGCAGCTGACTGGCTCAGGTCATAATCTCAAGGTTTGTGAGTTCGAGCCCCACGTTAGGCCTGCTTCCATCAGCACAGAGCCTGCTTCGGATCCTCTGTCCCCATGTCTCTCTCTCTCTCAAAAAAAAACTTAAAAAAAAAAAGAGACACAGAGAGAGAGAGAAGGCACGTGTTCACGTACACACACGCAAACACACACACTTCCCCTCTCTGCACCGAACCAAAACGCAGGCGGACCTACGAGAGTTGAACAGAGACGCGATGAAGCAGACCACCGAGGTACACAAAGACGGGATCCTTGGAAGGACCTGAGCATTCGCTGACCTCCCCCCCCGGGAAAAGTAAAGGAAGATCGTGGCATTCTCAGACACTCGCGTCATTAAGTGGGTGTAAAATTGAAACCAAAGTGGAATATTCCTTTTCATGTTGAAAGCAGTTCGCGTAAGTAGTCTGTGTGCCTTGGCTGCTTCTGCTGCACATTATTAAGGGATTTAGAAGATTAATTTTCGGGGCACCTGGGTGGCTCAGTCGGTTAAGCGTCCGACTTGGGCTCGCGTCATGATCTTGCGGTCCGTGAGTTCGAGCCCCGCGTCGGGCTCTGTGCAGACAGCTCGGAGCCTGGAGCCTGTTTCAGATTCTGTGTCTCCCTCTCTCTCTGCCCCTCCCCTGCTCATGCTCTGTCTCTCTCTCTCTGTCTCAGAAATAAATACACGTTAAAAAAATATAAAAATAAAGATTAATTTTTGTTTCAGAGGCCACTATGCTAGCATGAAGCAAATAAGCCCAGTGCCTCAGAGAGAAGCCGATGGCTGCTGGGCAGGGGAAGGGAGCCCAATCATCCCGCTTTGCACGGACCCCGTGATGGCCCACATCCTCTTCGCTGCAGTGTGCGGCGTGCAGTGAGTCTCTTCAACTCACCAACTATGAGGAGAGAACCCTCAGCAGGAAGCGAAAGTCTCAACGTGGCGGACCCGTAATCTCATCTAGAGTGACAACTGCCACGTTCCTAAACCACAAGTATTCATTTCCACAATTCGCGATCATCTGCCCTGTGCGTGCCAGAGCATTCTAGACAAGAGCCCATGGTAGCAGGCTGGTCTCCTGCCCCACAGCCTGTTCCACTAAAACCAGACCTGTAATCAAATGCTAAGAAAATACATCCCCTCAACCCTGAAACAGAACTGTGAATGCAAAGTATCTGGAAGCCGTGTTCTCCCGAAGCGGCTACACACGGGTAAATCTAGTTTGCATATGGAAATGAAGGTAAATCTAGTTTGCACATGGAAATGAAGGTTGCGCTGCTTCCCTGCACAACATTATCCGGAAACAAAGGTTAGCATCCTCTGACTCTGCGTTCCACCTCTGGACAGAAGACTGTCAGTGACAGTGACTGACAGAAGCTCTGCTCAGGCACAGGGAGGGAGAGGGTGGGGGAGACGGAGGTCTGGGGGTTTAGGAACAAAGGGTTTAGAGCAGGCGCAAGCAGACCTTTTGTGTAAAGGCACAGGCTCTGGGGACCACTGGTCTCTCTTGCATCTACTCAGCTCTGCCAGTGCGATGTGACAGCAGCCCGAGACAGTCTGTAAAGGAAGGGGCATGGCCATGTTAGGATAAAACCGTATTTATCGACAGACACGGCGATGTGACCCTTAGAGCATTTTTTTACCTATCACAGAATAGCGATCACGTTTCTTCACCATTCAAAAATATAAAAACCCTTCTTTGCTCACCAGCCATACAGTGCCGGGCAGAAGGCCGGACTTGGCCCACAGGCTGTGGTTTGTCGACTTCTGATTTAGAGCCCGGATTTTCAAACATGGGCACCATCAAAATCAGCTGGAGAATGAGATGAAACACGGATCCTTGGGCCCCCCTCCAGAGTTTCTGCTCCCAAAGGACAGGACCGAGGCTGACCATTGGCACTCACAAGTACCGGGGGATGCCGAGGCTGGCAAGATCTAAACAGAGACCTGTGGTCTAGAAACAAGGGGAGCGAGGAGAAGGGAAAAAAGAAATGTCCACGATGGCCAGGCTAGATCAGCAAGAGCCACTTTGAGGTCATACAGGGAAAGCCTATATAAATTTTACATACAAATTAGGAGACAGAAACGGACATAATTGAGTTTCAATCCTCTCTGCCTGGAAAGTTCTACTCTCCTATATCTATAGGAGCAACCCCTTCACTCCCTTCAAATCTGCTCAGATACCTTCTCTGCAAACGCTCTTCGCCCAGTCGCCCATTAGCATTGTGTATTAATCCTGGCCCACTCACCACGCCTACCCCCAGACCTCCTCCCTTATTTCTCAGCCAGTCACCGCTAATAAACCATATAACTGACCTTCATATTATTTATTATCTGTCTTGCCCTTACCTTGCTACCCAACCCCCCCCCCCCCCCCCCCCCCCCGCCCATGCTCCTATATCCCTAGAATATAAGCTTCTTCAGGGCATGGAAAACAGATGAGTATGTGCCATGGGCTCAATGGTTGTCTCCACAAGACTCATATGGTGAAACCGAATCCCCAGTGTGATGGCATTACGAGGTGGGGCTGTTGGGAGGTGGTTAGGTCATGAGATGAAACACTCATGAATGGCATTAGGACCCCAGAGGGCTCCCCAGCTCCTTCTACCCTGTAAGGACATAGCAAGAAGTCAGTAACAGTGTCTATAAGCTGAAAGCAGTCTGCAAGCCAGGAGAGGACCTCATCGATCAGACCCCAACTACGCCAGCACCCTGATTCCAGATTTCCAGCCTCTGGAACTGGGAAAAATAAATTTTTATTTTTTATAAACCATCCAGTCTATGGCACTTAGTTACAGCTCATCAAACAGACTAAGATAGTCTATCGGCAACCCAAGTTTCAAGAAATATGCCTGGCGCTTTCATGAGCACTTAAATATTCTTGAATGAATGGATGTATAAGTGATACGACTCTCTTTGGGTCTAAGATAAGGAGGACGTGAAGATAGTCAGATACTTCCAAGAACTCTGATACAACTTTTAACTTGTTCGTGGTGCATCATAGAGATCATAAAAAGAACTTGAATATGCGTCACTCTGTAAACATTAATCTTGGAACCGCAAGTTCAGTCTCAAGCATTACAATTAAGGACGATGGGATGCCTGGGTGGCTCAGTCGGCTGAGCGTCCAACTTCAGCTCAGGTCACGATCTCACACTCCGTGAGTGCAAGCCCCGAGGCGGGCTCTGTGCTGACAGCTAGGAGCCTGGAGCTCACTTCAGATTCCGTGTCTCCCCCTCTCTCTGCCCCTCCCCTGCTCATGCTCTGTCTCTCTCTGTCTCAAAAATAAATAAAAACATTAAAAAATTAAAAAAAAAAAAAGGATTAAAGAGACCCTAGGCAGCCCTCTCGTTCAACCACTCCCGCGTGCAGAAGTTAAAGGACCTTATCATTGTCCTTAACTCCAATCCAACCAAAAATCCCAGTTCCAAGGGTCTCACTCATGAGCACCACCGCCTTAGTCTGCTAAGGCTACCGTAACAAAATACCATAGACTGGGGCTCACACAGCAGAAATTTACTTCTCACAGTTCTGGAGGCTGGAGGTCCAACATCAGGCACCAGCACGGCCGGGTTCTGGGGAGAGCTCTCTTCCCGCCTTGCAGACAGCTGCCTTCTTGCCGTGTCCTCACAGGTGTCTCTTCATAGAAAAACACTAATCCTATCATGAGATCCCCACCCTCAGGCCCTCCCCTCGCCCTAAATATATCTCCCGGGAGTACTAACTCAGTTAACACTAGTGAAGTTTACACTCCTTTGATCCTACCACTTTTCAATGCCCTCCTCCTCCCTGTTGTCCTCATTTCCCTACCTACACTGTTCAAACTCTGTAGTCTTACATTTAAAGCATCCCCTTACATATACTAGTCAACCACGAGAAGCTCCCTCCACCACCCTGTGAGGTCAAGGCTATTATTACGAGCCCCATCTTATAGGTAAGAACATCGAGGCACAAGGGAAAGGGCCTGGCCAAGATTCTAGGCCAGACTCCAGAACCCCCACTGCTGCTTGTTTCGTTAAAGTTTACTCACCTGGTGTTTTCCTGCAGGTAGTTTATTAGTATTTACACTAAAGAGGTGGCTTAACCAACGCTGCCTCATGGTAGCGGCCTGCAGAAATAGTTGCCCGTCGTGAACTGTTTGTTACCAGTCCGTAACGAGGTCAGTTCAGAAAGCGAGAGTCAGCGTTTGGAAAGATCACTTGCTAGAGTCATTCAGTGTCTGTTGACTCCAGCCATAAAATCTGGTGCTTGCCCTCTGAGCTTCATTTTTAATCTCATTTTTCTGGTAGGTTATTTTAAGTTTATATTACAGAAGTGAAAGTCCAGGAGGGATTTGGAAATTAAAAACAAACAGACAAAAACAAAATATTCTTTCCCCCCCGCCCCCGACGGGTCATTCTGAAGCACCGGTTTGAGCGACTAAAAGTGCAAGTTTATTTATTCCAGTGTGTTCCAGATTCCGATCTTATTAAAAGAGAAAATCTCGGGGCGCCTGGGTGGCGCAGTCGGTTAAGCCTCCGACTTCAGCCAGGTCACGATCTCGCGGTCCGTGAGTTCGAGCCCCGCGTCAGGCTCTGGGCCGATGGCTCGGAGCCTGGAGCCTGTTTCCGATTCTGTGTCTCCCTCTCTCTCTGCCCCTCCCCCGTTCATGCTCTGTCTCTCTCTGTCCCAAAAATAAATAAAAAAAAATAAAAAAACGTTGAAAAAAAAAAGAGAAAATCTCTCCTATGCGATTATTGGTTATGAGCCGACTGTTCGAATGAAATGGCACAGATAACCTTAATTAACATAGAACCTCAACCCAAAGCCTTCTTATGTAAAAAGGTATTAAATATGACTCCCAATTTTTTCCCAACCCTTCACATCCCCCTTCACGTCACCTGACTATGTGAATGATTATCATACGGCAATATTTTCAATGTCACGAAAAATAAAATTTCGGCCTTTTTTGCCCATTCTGCCATACACTACGCTTTTTTCTCATTATTGAAATTTCAGACTACTAATTAGAACAAATCAATAGTACATGGTCTCGTAATTTCACTTAGATCAGGGCTTCTCAGGATTACCTGGAGGGCTCATTGAAACACAAATTTCTTCCTCCACCCTGTGTAAAGAATCTGATTCAGTAGGGCTGGGATGGGGCCTATGAATTTGCATTTCTAACAAGCTCCGACGTGGTGCTGAGCCTGGGTATGCCGACCATATTTTCAGGAAGCACCAAAAACCCCAGATCGCTTTGGGAATTCAGCCAAAATATTACTTTGCTCAATTATTTGTGTATGGGAAATATTTTCAAATCTAATTCACCAACGTAAAGACATTTTTAAACAGATTCAGACTAAAATCCAAGATATTTGAGAAATGCCGGCTCTTAAAAATGACTTACGCAAATGATAAACTTGACATACTTCTCAGCACGTAGCATTTTACACATTGTAGGTGTTTCACAAATGTTTGCAGAAAAGAAAGGAAACCAGGAGTGATGGAAAGTAAGGGGCCTGACTCGGTTCAGCAAAATGATTGTGAATGGAAGCGCTGGGACTTGGGATCGTGCGTGCTTTAATCTGTTCTAGAATAATAACCATGTTTCAGTAAAACTAAACTGTACTTGGCCAGATACTGTATTCCCTTAATTTGATCCCTCCC
Source organism: Panthera leo (assembly GCF_018350215.1). NCBI lineage: Eukaryota > Metazoa > Chordata > Mammalia > Carnivora > Felidae > Panthera > Panthera leo. The sequence continues at coordinate 224,867,545 of NC_056679.1, forward strand.
TCAATTCAAAAATATTACCAAGGAATCTCAATTGTTGTTTTTTTTTTTATTTTTTTTTAATGTTTATTTATTTTTGAGAGAATGACAGAGCACCAGCGGGGGAGGAGCAGAGAGAGAGGGAGACACAGATTCTGAAACAGGTTCCAGGCTTGGAGGTGTCAGCACAGAGCCAGACGCGGGGCTTGAACTCACAAACCGCGAGATCATGACCTGAGCCGAAGCCGAAACTCAATCGACTGAGCCGCCCAGGCGCCCCTCGATTGTTTAAAATGTCACAGAACGGGGGGGCACCTGGGTGGCTCAGTCAGGTAAGCATCCGACTCAGGTCAGATCTCATAGTCCACGAGTTTGAGCCCCACGTCGGGCTCTGTGCTGACCGCTCAGAGCCTGGAGCCTGCTTCAGATTCTGTGCCTTCCTCTCTCTCTCTGCCCCTCTCCTGCTCTCTCTCTTTCTCTCTCAAAAATAAATAAACAAAAAAAAAAAAAAGAAAAGAAAAAGAAATGTAATAACAAACTGCTATCCTTTGATCTTTCCATTCCTTGGTGTCCTTTTCATTCTGGTTGGCAGTGAATGTGTTTTATAGACTGATAAAGAGTTTCATTCACTCAGCCATTTTTCTATCAGCTCCCATAAAAATTAATGGAAACTCTTAAAAAGACAAAAACAGCTGAAAGCTCAAGACACCAACTTTTTATTTTATTTTATGTTATTTTATGTGAGAGAGAGACAGTGAGTGGTGGAGTGGCAGAGAGAGAGGGAGAGAGAGAGTTCCAAGCAGGCTCTGTGATGCCAATAAAGAGCCCGATGTGGGGCTTGAACTCACAAAACCGTGAGATCATGACCTGAGCCAAAACCAAGAGTCGGACACTCAACTGACTGAGCCACCCAGGCGCCCCAAGACATTAATTTATTCTAAAGGGACTTTTGGCTGCTGGTTGCCTTATATATGGTGGTGACCCTGGATTCAAACGCCTGGAATATTGGGGGAAAAGTAATCGCACCTTCCAGTACCTCGTATTGTTTGCAGCAGGTAGATCTGTTCCCTCAGTCCAAGGAAAGATTTCATTAAAAACAGCTTGCATTGTATAAACGTAAATGAATAGCACTTCCTTCAGAGTTGATTTGCGTTAGCACGGAAGCATGAAATAAAATATTCATGGTGCCTTTTGTGCAGGCAACACGCATGAGCTTTTAATCAAACACGCTGTAGGACAGGGAACCCATGAGTTCAAACACAGATCATGGGGCCCTACTCCAGAATTTCTGAGCCCAAAGGACTGGGATGAATCTGACCACACGCATTTCTCACTTGGGGAATTTCAAGTTTAGATAATTTTTACATGTCACAAAATAGTATTCACATTTTTTAACCATCTAAAAATATAAAAACCATTCTTTGCCCACCAGCCATGCAATATTAGGCAACAGACCAAACTTGGCCCACGCAAGGACCATAGTTTGCAGACTTTTGACTTAGAGCATTGATTTTCAGACTTGAATACTATCAAAATCACCTGGGGGAGGAGAAAATACTTCATCTAATAGGAGAATTGGCACAAACCCAGTAGGTAAAAACTACACAAGCAACCAAGTCTTCCACGTTAATTGATTTAAAGTCCTCCTGGGAACTGGTTTCTCTCAGAGGTAACCTGACGCCTTTCCTAAGGAACTACCCCAATTCTGACTGTTTCACACCATTATGCGCACCGCCTTCAAATGGCAACGTCAACCTCGAGTGCTGCTGGTCGCCAGTTGGCTTCTCATTCTTCACCTCAACTCAACTGCCACAGCTGTTTGCTAGGAATTCTCCTGCCTTTCCATCTACAAGGTTCTTAAAAAACACAATTAGAACAAACACGACTCCTTGAAGGTGGGTTTGTTTTGCTTTGGTGAGGTTTGGGGCGGGTTGTCTTACAGTCTCCTGTTTTCCTGAGCCATCCTGATTTCTGCTCGGTGTCATTCAGGTGACAATATTCACTACTCTAGGATCTTTCAGTGGTGCTTCTGGCAGTTTGGTTTTGGAAGTCACACAGGTGACAAAACACTGGATCCCTACCCCGTCCTTATATGTGCAGTTCAGTCTCTGACTCAGTTTCTAGGGGTAGGCATCGTCTTGTCAACCTCCCAAATAGATGTGGTGAAGTCTTCTGGATCAGTCCAATTCATCAGTTCATTGTTAGGGTATATTCAACCCAGCCAGCTGGTATCCTTATTGCCTTTACGACTCGGTGATATGCAAATGCTTCTTAGTTAAATATTTTACCTTAGACTATTTCAGATTTATCACTAGTCCAAGGCCTCTGTTACAATCCGTCAGCAACATCTTGCATGTCTGTGCAACTAAATAAACACGTACTTTATGCTAATACAGGGTCAACTTAATGGACTGCCTCCCATCAGCCATCTGTGCTGGATTGCCATCATTCTTCCTGACATCTATGAGTTACAACTCAGCCAAGGGTTCTAGCAATAAATCCAAGAGGTGATTTTTCCATATTTTATTGCCTATAAATTTTATGAAAAAGAAAATTGAGGCCTGGAGAATTTAACTAATTAGCACAATGGAACCATAGTTGCAAGAATTACAACCCAGTTCTGCTTATTTGATTAAAGCAAAGATCCAGATCAAATATTCAGCCAGAGTCCCCCCCCCCCACCCCGAACAGGGAGGAGTGGAAATATATTATAGACTTGGAAAGAGGGGGAAAAATTATACATATATGCATATATCTGTATACACATGTATATAGATATACATATTTATGTATATGTATAATGTAGTATAATATATTTCATATTTAATTATAAATAGTATGAACCAAAATATAAGAAAAGAAAAAATTGAAATGTGGTAAAAAATAATCATGCATATTTCAAGGAATACAGGAAAAGGAAAGAAATTACATTCTATATGAGAATGTGGCAGAAATGTTCCCTAAAAGGAGGAAAAACTAAGAGTAAGAAATTAGCCATATATTGGTCACATTTATACAATGACCTTTAGACTTTTAAAAATTCAACCCCATTTTTTGTTTTCACCGCAAGACGGTATGTGTCCCAGAGTACGTACTCAATAAACGTTTGTTGAATTGAATTTAAATTAGTTTGGCAACATAATTTCTTTTTCATAGTGCTCCGAAGGAAAAATCATTAAATGGATTTTTTTTTTTTAATCCTGCCTTTCATAAACGTCTCTATAGTGCTGTCCCAGTTGAGGATTTTTCTGTTTTGCTTCTTGTCCACGCTAACTCCCTTCTCTGCTCTCGTATTAAAATTCCAAGGTAGAGAGACCTGTCAAGTCCCTACTATCAAATCTCAAAGAATTCAGCAAACAGGCTAAGTGTCGAAGCTAACTGGTTTCTTTAAGGAGTCAGCTGAACCCCAACTTTGGCTGGCCTTGTTCCGTGTTAACTACCCCAGGCAGAGAGAACAGAATTTTTGTGTGGGTTTCAATTCTCTGTTTGTGTTTGTCTAGAGTTTGCAAATACCTTTCACGTTATTATAAAGAAGAGAAGTTTGGGGAGGACTTTAGAACTCCAGTTGGAAATCAATGTAATCAGATCTTTCGCTGCTAGTAGGCTTCAAGATTCATTTAAGATCCTATCAACCTTTAGAATTGTTTCTAATGCAGTCTACAATTTCCATGAAGAGTTTACATCAGTAAAGTCCAACTGCATAAACTCGCCACTTTTCCAAATAAAGGTTGTGGTCTCAAAAGGCTTAGAATATATCTTAGAATTCATACTCGCCTACAATTCATAAAATTATACTGAGCAACAGAATTTCACATTTGCAAAAGATTTCCTTTATCCTTCTTATTCTTTAGACGTGTCACATGATCAGGTTAGGGGAGGGTAGCTAACCAGATAACTTTCCCATCTAGGGTGATTTCCCATTTATTTAAATGCGTAGCACTCTTTTCCTTTGCTACACATATGTGCATTATAATTAAAGCTTAGGATGGGTCGGAAAGGCCATCTGGTCCCACCTTCTAAGTTTTCTGATGAGAAAACTGAGGCCTAGAGAGATTGAAATCCTCTCCTGAGGGAAGGAAAATTCGAGCCAGAATTAGAAACAAAATCTTTTTTTTTATTTATTTTTTTTTTTTTTTCGTTTTTTATTTTACTTTTGGGACAGAAAGAGACAGAGCATGAACGGGGGAGGGGCAGAGAGAGAGGGAGACACAGAATCGGAAACAGGCTCCAGGCTCCGAGCCATCAGCCCAGAGCCTGACGAGGGGCTCGAACTCACAGACCGCGAGATCGTGACCTGGCTGAAGTCGGACGCTTAACCGACTGCGCCACCCAGGCGCCCCTAGAAACAAAATCTAATGACCCCCAGATGCTTCTTCCCTCCACTATAACGTCATATCATTTTTCTGCACCGTCTTTTAACTTCTTGTTTACCTGTGTCTCATCTTGCCAACTGGACTGTCTTTAGTTTAGTTCCTACACTATTCAGTCAGCATCATCTCTGTTCAAGGCATTGTCCTAGATGTGGAAGCAGAAGATAAATTACACCTGCCCTTCCCCTCCCCGCCCCCCCCCCCCAACTGTTAGTCTCCTATGGTGATTAACAATGAAGAAAATCAGGACTGGATACTGATGTTTGTTCATTCACCAAAAGGGTATTGAACACCGGTCCTTACCAGGCACCGTTTTAGGTACAACGGTGAATTGAAATAATCAATTTCCTGCTCTCGTAGCGATTATATTTATTTGGGAGGAGAGGCAGAAAAATGAACAAATAAATATATCATTGGTGAAAAGTGCTATAAAGACAAACATGGGAAGAGGAACAAAAATAACGGGGGCACCGTTACAGATGGGCCGGAAAGGTCTTGCTCATAAAGTGACCTTTGAACCAAGACCTGAACTAAGTGAGACCAGCTCAGCTGCTGGGCCATTTCCACCGGGCCCATCAGACGTGCTGCAAGTTGGGAATGAAAAAGTGTGAGTATAGGATTCTAGAAAATGAGACCCCTTTGGTTTGGTGCTAGGTTCGGTCTTTTTAAATTACTGTTACTGAGATGAAATTCACATAACACAGAATGAGCTATGAAACGTGTACTCTTGGTATTTAGTACACTTTACGGGTGTGCACTTGGCCGGGGTTTAGTACATTCACGATGTTGTGCCACCACGCCCCCCATCTCTAAAACACTGTCATCTCCCCGGAAGGAAACCCCGTACCTGGTAGCCGTCACTCTCCGTTTCTACCAGCCCCCGGTAACCACCGATCTGCTTTGTGTTTCTATAAATGTGACCTATGCTGGGTATTTCATACAAATGAAATCATGCAGCATGTGAAACCTTGTATTTTGGGCTTCTTTCAGTTAACATGCTGTCAAAGTTCATCCGCATTGTGACTGTGTTCGTCCCTAGCACGTCATTTGTTTCACGGCTGAATAATATTCCGCTGTTTGTCTAAAGCCCTTTTGGTGGATTCATCCCTAGGTCACCATTGGGCTGTTGCCACCTTTGACAGTTGTGAGTAACGCTTCTGTGAAAATCGGTGTAAACAGGTGTTTGAGGACCTGTTTTCAAATTTTTTAATCTCCCTTCTTCATCCATTCCTGAATCCATTCTTAATCCATTCCTGAGCAAAGTCATGCTCAGAACTTTGAAAAATGTGTACAATGACTCCGCAGTGATAAAAGGCTAAATATATTTTGACCCCTTCAGTGAGGGCCCGGCACAGAAGAAACCCTCTCAATAAATAGCAGTTGTGGGGCGCCTGGGTGGCTCAGTCGGTTGAGCTTCCGACATCGGGTCAGGTCATGATCTCGAGGTCCGTGAGTTCGAGCCCCGCGTCGGGCTCTGTGCTGACAGCTCAGAGCCTGGAGCCCGCTTCCGATTCTGTGTCTCTCTCTCTCTCTGCCCCTTCCCCACTCAGGCTTGGTCTCTCTCTGTCAAAAATAAATAAAAACCTCAGAAAAAAATAAATAGCAGTAGCTATTATTATTACTCATAAAAACAACACAGTGCTAAATAGCACAGGGTTGAATGTAAACTCCGTAGAGAATTATTCCAATCTGGGCAGGGGTGAGTTGGGGAGGAGATCTAGCCTGCCCCTACAACTCTTCATCCACCTCAGACACTTCCCAGGGATTGGAGAAATCAGCTGGAATTTTTCTCAGCATTCACGTAGTTTATCTGCCATCCTATGAAATATCCCCAAGTCACCAGGGGACTTGCTCTGGGTTTTGCCCTGAAGTTACACACACTCTGTGGTGAAAAGCAAATGGAATGAGATGGTTGTGTTTCTCCTTGTGTAACTTGGCTTCCACTGACTCTCTGATTTGTTTACTTAACACACAACTGCTGACATCATTGCCTGAAACAATATCAAGCAGGTCTGATCCCAACTCGTTTGCACCCAAAGTCAACGCTATTTACATGAATTGTGACAACAAAAATTCCATTTTTATCCAGAGCCAAACACCCGCTCAAATAATCACTCGAAGATCATTTGAAGTCTTTGGATTTGCAAGACGTGCTGAGCGGGAATTTAGGAGACCTTGAGATATCCCTAGTCTTTCGCGACTTGTTTTGTGACTTCAAAGGGTACACCACTGGCAAAACTCTGCTGCCCCATCACATTAAGGTTATTTTCTCTGACCCTGTGTATCTCATTAAAAGTTGCAAGACTTACCCTGTATTTGCGTTTACTGAATCTGGTCACTTCGGTCAAAATGGTTATGCGTTGTACAAGTGACCGCTTAACTAAGACCATATTTCAATTTCTGATATCAGTTCTGCCTTCTTGTTTTAAATCTCAGCTAAAGGATCCCCTTCATGTGTTACAACATTAATCGGGTGAGTGAAAGGGTTTCCATAACTAGGCTAACTGCCATTTGCAGTTCGCGGCCAATGCTAATTTAACGTCCTCGTGGAAGTGACAGTTTTAAGAAAGACGTGTCTTCCTTCAGCAAACAAAACAGTTCTCTTCACAATAAACGTGATCCTGTTCACATATTTGCACTTAGGGCTCCTTCACCGACAGAATCAAATTCTGGTTTTCGTCGCTGTGTCGTTGTCCCCCTTCTCAATGCATCAGATTACAAAGGGAAGCTTTCTGAAAATTCTCCACAAGTGTTGAAAAAGAAGGACAGCGACAAGAGGCCTCCACTCGCTCGGAGTCTAGGGGCCCCAGTGAGTTAGCATCACAGCTTAGGCCAAACTCCAAACAAAATAAATACCATTATAAGCGAAATTTACCTACAGGAAACACATTTCCCAACCTTGAGAATTTGTTGCCATTGACTCAGTAAACTATACCCTGCAGACCAGCACAAGGTCTCCAAGACACCGGGTCTCTGATGCTACCATTTTCACCTTCCAACTAGAAGGTCTTCAGGAGCCAGGATTTGTACCTCTGGTGCCTGGCGATTGTTGTTGTGTTTCTGAATAAATATGGAAACGAGTAGGGGCTCGCTTCACGCTGGCTGCTGAGCAAATAACGTTCAATAAATTTCCCTTCCTGGAACTTGAAAACTCAAGGAACGAGCAGTGACGGTATTGTCGACACCATCAGAAGTATTTTAATCCTTTGTTTGCAATTATTGAAAAGGTTATTCTGGAAAACAAACAAACAAACAAACAATAATTTTGTACGAAAGCGCCATTTTCATTTAGGCTCCGGAAGCGGTGTCTATGGTCAAAAAGGTTGGCGGTGCCTCAAGAGGGGAACGAGTAAATAAATGATACCCTGTGTTCTCTAAAAACAGTTCGACATGGGGAGCGCCTGGGTGGCTCAGTCGGTTGAGCGTCCGACTTTGGCTCAGGTCATGATCTTGCCGTTTGTGAGTTCAAGCCCCGCATCGGGCTCTGTGCTGATGGCTCAGAGGCTGGACCTTGCTTCCGATTCTGTGTCTCCCTCTCTCTCTGCCCCTTCCCTGCTCATGCTCTGTCTCTCTCTGTCTCAAAAATAAATAAAAACATTAAGGAAAAAAAAAATTTTTTTAAATAAAAAAAAAAAAAAAAAACAGTTCGACATGCCCTGAGAAGGCATGACTTCCAGAACATACTGTTAAGTATAAAATAAGTGTAATGAGCATCAGCCTGCACAGTATTAAGCCGTGTCCCCCGGGGTGTGGACATCTCAAGCAAGGGAGGAAGGTTTGTATTGTCTCAGATGTCTCCAGGGGTGAGGACATCTCAACCAAGGGAGGAAAGTTTATATTGTCACAGCTACGCCTCACTGGAATCCACGGTGGATTGTCTGCCCCACCCTCCAGCCCAGCGAGGGAACAGGGCTGTGAACATCTTGCTGGAGCCCTCCGGGAGCAGTTATCTGCAAGATTCTGGGCCTCGTCCCCGTGATGACAACTTCTACATGGGAGGATCCCCCAAAGAGTATGTTCTTCCAGGGAACAGTTTACTCCAGGTAGATCCCTAGAGTCATAACAAAAGAGGACTCCTCTGCGACAAGACCTAGCTGCAGACAAACAGCTCAGAGTTTTCAGACTCGGGTACAAGGGCGCCCGGGTGGCTCAGTCGGTTAAGCGACAGACTGTTGATTTCGGCTCTGGTCATGATGTCACAGTTCGTGAGCTTGAGGCCCTGCATCGGGCTTTGTACTGACAGCGGAGAGCCTGCTTGGGATTCTCTTTCTCTCCCTCTCTCTCTCTCTGTCAAAGTAAATAAATAAATTTGATTTGTTAAAAAAAAAAAAAAAAGAAAAAAATAAGTGTGCAACAGACTTCAGAGAAACCCGGGAGCAGTGGCAGAAGTGAGGGCCACAGAAGTGGGGGGGGGGGTCTCAGAAGCCGGATCTTAGTATTAAAGAAGCAGCAGTGCCAGTGGGGACGTCAGCGCAGTGGCTCAAGCCACCAACTGTCTGCTCAGCTAAGATCTCAGCAAATTTGCCACAGGGCAACGGTGGGTTCTTTGAAATACCCGGAGCTGCAAGGCTGGTGTAGATGTGGAGATTGAGCCTGAGAGGAGTCCAAGGAGATGTCACGAGGCTTTGTCTGCAGTGAGCAAGAGCCTCCCTGGGGACGACCAAGGACTGGCCAGGTGCCAGGCAATGGGACTCTTTGCTGCCCACAGTCACGGAGGTGACGGGAGTCTTCAGGATCACCCCGGGGGTGGATATCTAAGGAATGAGGTGTTTGGGTTTCCTCCTCTTCCCTCAACTAGATTTGGCACAAAGCAACATGAAGGTGATGAAGGCTTCCAGAATAAAATCAGCCTGAGAACGGCATTGCCCAAGGCTACATTGGGGGAACTCGAAGGATGTATCAGAGAGGATAAAGGGCATTATTAACAACAAGCTGACTATGTGACCATCCCAGTGTTTATCGAAGGCAAGAACTTGGCAAGGGGATTCATGTGAGAGACCGAGAGATTCATGTTTACTGACAGAAACTGTTGCTAGAACAAATAAACATATCGAGAAATTTCTCATGACTGATACAATCCATTCTTTCCCATTTCCATGATTTGATGAAAGTGTATGATGGTTGTACTATACATGTGACCATAATTACATTTTATTTCATCTGAATCCTATTCCTACCATCCTAAATGTGCCCCAGGCCACCCCTTAGTAGTTTAGAGAGGTTTAGGACCACTCAAGAATATTCACTAGAGCTTTCTTTTGTTCTGTGATGAATTCAAGCTTTTAAGAATAAATTATATATAAGTTTTCTTTCCCTTAATATGCCATTTATAACTAAAGAGTATATATAATCCATTTGGGAAATATATTGCTATCCAGGCTTATATTATTTTAAATACTAGTATTATATAATCTATTATATTATATTATTATATATTATATATATTTATATGTTATATTATACTGTATAGTATACTATACTATAGTATAATAGTATAGTATAGTATAATAGTATACCAGTATAGTATAATAGTATAGTATAATACTATAGTATAATACTATAGTATTATATTATATTATATACTAGTATACTATTATACTATATAATATATAGTATATATAGTATACTATAGTATATATAGTATATATATATATAATATAGTATACTATATATATATATACTATAGTATACTATAGTATATATATATGTATATATATATATATATATATATATATATATATATATATATATATATACTATAGTATAGTATATAGTATAATATAATATAACATCTTTCAGGAAAAGAAACTGACCCATGAATGACCTTGAGCATAATTTAAGCTTTTCTTTATGATCTGGCCATCTTTATGCGCCTCGGACGCTGCATACCGTAGTGTAGTGTATATTATAGTATATATATTATAGATACTATATGTATATATATACTATAGTATCTATAATATATATATACTATATATACTATAGATACTATAGTATATATATATATATATATATATATATACTATATATATATACTATATATAGTATAGTATATATATATATATAGTATAGTATAATATAATATAGTATATTATTTCTATATAATATATAGAAATATATTGCTGTCAATATAGAAATATATTGTTTTAATATACTATTCTAATATATAATATAATATAATAACAAACTATTTTAATATGCAATACTATTATATTAATAATATAGTATATTACATATACTGTGTAATATTATGCTATATTATATTATGTATATTATTATAACATATTACATTACATTATATTATATTATACTATATTATATTATGTATATTATTATAACATATTATGTTATATTATATTATATTATATTATATTATATTATAATGTTAAAATTGTACTCTAGTTTGAAGTCGTGTCTTAATACGCATCTTCTTCCTTAATACATATCTTACTAGATGCAGGTCGGGCATGGGGGAGACCCAGAGATAGAGTGGACTTCAAAAATCAATAAGGTTGACATGATACACTCAAATCTATGGGTGAGATCGGTCCCACAAACTGTTACATTTATCCCACGCATTTCTCAATATTACATTAAGTGACACACAACATTTCAGAAAGCTCCCATAAAAACCCAAAATGAGAGCTTCTTTTGAGAAAAATTCTGGAAACTCTGAGCCCGCGTTCTCTCACAGCAACCATCTACTTGAGCTGAGGAGTAGACAACCCTCGAACAATTTGCCAGTCTCCACTTGGCCCTACACGGCTCGACAGACCCCTGAGTTTGCAACCTCCAGGTTCCCCATTCCTGAGTTTGGCATCTCTGGGCTAGAGGACAAAGCAGCCTTAGGGAGCAAGGAAAGGTGAGGGACAGGGCAGCAGCCATGTTGGGGGGGGGGCATTGAGAATGAGAGTCAAAAGTTCTGTATACCATACACAAACGTTGTGTGAGCACATGATTGCACAGCTTAGTAGGACACCAGAATGTTCTGCCCAGTGTAAAAGACTGGGTGGGGCTTTGCCCTGACATCTGTAGACACAAAGAACAAAAAAAGAGGGGAGGTAGGCACTCCTCATAACAACATAACCAAGGAAAACATCAAGTGTCTTGTGTGTAAAAGGAAAAGAAACTGACGCATGAATGACCTTGAGCATAATTTAAGCTTTTCTTTATGATCTGGGCATCTTTATGCGCCTCGGACGCTGCGTACCGTAGTGTAGGATGCTTTCACATGTTCTTGAGAAACATTGGCAGAGATGTTTTAGATTCACTTTTAATTCTTCTGGTTTTATCACTTCAATATACTTCTTTTCCTTTTTTCATGGAGGTACAATCGACAGGCAACATTATGTTAGCTTCAGGCGGACAACATAATGACTCAACATTTGTCTATGTTGTGAAGTGATCACCACAAGATGACTAGTTAACATCTGTCACCAGACATAACTACAGAATTTTTTTCTTGTGATGATAACTTGCATATTTTTTTAATTTTTTTTACATTGTTTTTGAGAGAGAGAGAGAGCACGCATGTGAGTGGGGGAGGGGAAGAGAGAGAGAAAGAGAGAGAGAAAGAATCTCAAGCAGGCTCCACACTCACCACAAAGCCCTACACAGGGCTTATCAATCCCATGAACCCTGAGATCATGACCTCAGCCGAAATCAAGAGTCAGACGCTTTTGGGGCGCCTGGGTGGCGCAGTCGGTTAAGCGTCCGACTTCAGCCAGGTCACGATCTCGCGGTCCGTGAGTTCGAGCCCCGCGTCAGGCTCTGGGCTGATGGCTCAGAGCCTGGAGCCTGTTTCCGATTCTGTGTCTCCCTCTCTCTCTGCCCCTCCCCCGTTCATGCTCTGTCTCTCTCTGTCCCAAAAATAAAAAAAAAAAAAAAAAAAAAAATTAAAAAAAAAAAAAAAAAAAAAAAAGAGTCAGACGCTTTACCGACTGGGCCACCCAGGTGCCCCATACCTATATTTAATTGGGGAAAGAAAAGGAGTTCCCAACACCCGTGGTGCCAAGGGGGCACCAAAACAAACCAAAACAAAAAGCGAACTGTCCTGCTGGTAATGTGCATAAGCGTGGCCACCGAGGTGCATCACTTTGTCACTGTGGATGATTTTAGCTCCAAATATCTACTCACACGGGATGTTTCCCCCAGTTTACGAGTGATGCAAGATACACATATTTTTCTCAATAGCTAGAGAATTTATAATAAAAGCAACTTCGGAAGGTCCAATCTTATCTCCATTCTTAGTTCTATCCTGGTGTTACGGAAAAAATGTAAGTTGGTTCTTCCAGAAACGACCATTAATATAGCAATAATTCTCACACTCTGTGATCTCAGGAGAACAGAAAGCGATGGTAACGATGTCACTCTTCTTACACTGCACTGATGTCAACCGCCCCTTTCATACGGTCACTGATGCTACATGATTACTCCCCATTTCTTTAGCGTGTCCACCTACCTCTCTACACCTATACACCTGTAACATACATACACAGACGTGCTCACCACTGTCGGTCACGTGTTTGCCCACATGTAAACTGAATCTAAATTCGAAGTCAGAATCTGCAATGTCTCAGCCCAATTTTTCTTTTCTTTTTCTATCCCTAATAGATGAGACGTATCAACTTCACCCTGATCTGAACTCATTATCTATAAACAACAGCCCCTCCCAAACCACATTCATACTTCTCTAGGAACGCTGCCCTTTTAGAGGTCTGATTAACTAGACAAACAGGAACTCCGGCCATATTTCCAACATGAAAAATAGCCGTTTGTTTGAAATTATGTGTTTTTTCCTTCCTAGTGAAAACTGGATATAACTTATGACGACCAAGGCATAATCCCTCAAGGCAATAATTGAGAAACGTTTTTCTTATTCTGAAAAACCTCACTCTGAAATTTCTTCTTTTGAAAAATCTAGCCATCTTGAACACAGATATGCACGCAGAAGTAAGCCAGGCATTATTGTGGAAAAATCCGGATTATTAAATCAGAAAGTATTCCCGACTTTGTATTCAGGGAGCCAGCTGCTTGCTGAGGACTCACCACGCGTGTTTCTGCCCAGTAGTCATTGCTTCGCCCTTGCAATAATGCACACAAGAGAAAAAATCACTCTCGAATAAAATGGCAATCAGTCAAGAACAAGTAAGGCTTTGAGACGGATTTGAACTAAAGACACTAGACATAAATCCACAAAAAGCCAACAATATCGAAATATGTGGATGCTGTCAAACCCCCGTTTGAGACTGAGATTTCTCTTCAGTAAAAATAATAATAATAATAATAATAATAATAATAATAAATAGCGGGTATGGAAGCAGCAATTACGAAGGACCTGGCACTATGAACCCCATTAATCCCCACAGGAACCTCCCAGGGCAGATGCTATTACCATCCCCATTTTACAGATGAGGTCAAGGTCAAGGGTAAGTAACTCAACCAGGATTATCAACAGTCAGCGTCAGAACCGCACCTCGAACCCGACAAGTGAGACCCCGGGGTCTGTCATCCGCCCCCTGCACATCTGCTTTCACAAGCAAGAGAAATGAATCTTGTCTTTTCACCCGATGGCATGGCTTTTTGGAAGGACTTGGCAATATTAAACTATGGGATGCATGTAGTACCTTTCTTAAAAACGCTTCTGGTCTTATGTCCGTGGCTTTATATTTTGTGTTCAGGTAAGCTTTCCTCCTCTGGTATATAAGCACGTGAGCTGAGTATCTAGGACAGGCCTTACCATCAGGCAAAAAGGACAGTCTTCCTTTCAGTGGGATGCGAGGAGGTCCACTTTCCAAAAATATCTCTCCCGGCTACTGATCACACTGCCTAAAATTGCATCCCCAGAAAACGTGTGGAAATGGCCACACAGTGACAGTGTAATGTGAGCGTGTCTTCAACGAATTTTCTTCCATCCCAGGGATTCTGTAGCCAAGGGCATCGGGGGATGATGGGACGCCGTTGCGGCAATGACAGGTCATGGGTGGTGTTTCAATCGCCACCCCCTCCCCCCCTGGGAAGGGGGGAATTTGCATCCCAGAGTGATGCAGGGGGCCAAGCGCATGACGCACAGCACTGAACAGATGACATCCACGGTATTAGTGGCGCATGCGCGCAGCCCCGGGGAAGGAGGGCATCGCCCACGCAGGGCACACAGGAGTTGCTCCCGGGAGCAGAGTGAACACGCAGAGGCTGTGGGAGGCTGGTTTTGTAGTAACAAGGGGGGTGAGGTGGCTCTCCCTCCTCCCCCTGTAACAGGATGTGATGGGCTTATTTGAATATATCCGTGGACTGGCGGGGAACAGAAGCCTGCCACGCGGAGACAAGCGGGGCCACGATAATGGCACTGACTGGCCCGTGCGCCTTGTCCACGGGAACGGAGAGGGGAGGGAAACACGTTGTCGGGCCCTTCCAGACGCTCCCAATTTCCCCTAGATGTGGAGGCAACACATAATACTGACCTTGAGTTTAAACCTTACACCCCAGATGGACGAGTATGGGGGGCGATGGAAGAAGGAGGAGAAAAAGAAGAGAGTTTAGGGCCTTGAAATGGCAAGACCAGGTGATTGGAAGAGTGGGCTGGAGGCAAACCTTAGGGAAGACATCTCAACGGCTTTCCATTTGGACAGTGAAATAAAGTTTCCGTTTTAAACAAATATTTCCCGGTAGAAATACATGAATCAGTGAGCAAATTTGAAGAAAACACGGAGTCAACAAGTCCACGTGTCCTATGAACACAGCAAAATTATGACGTTTATATGTGAGTGGCTGAAAGAACACTTTGAATCAGAGAAGGTTTTAATCCACGTGTGTATGCAAACATATAAATTTGTTGCATCCGTGTCTATCCTGATCGATCTCAAATCTCCTGAAGTCCGACAGAATAGCCTTTTTTTAAAAAAAAACTGAAAATACCTTAAAATGTCTGTTCTTTATTTTTCGTGGGCTACACTGTTAATTCACAAAGATAGTACCAAGATTAAATCTCTGTTTCACAAAAGAATGCTTTTCCCTGAGAATTAGCATCATAGATGATCAAACATGTTCACTCTATGGTCACGTCTAGAAATGCAACAGTGTGGGAAAATAATAGGCTTTATTCCTCACGGTAAGGAGAAGTCTGTGGCTCAGGAGTCTGAGGCCCCGTCCAGAGATTAAAGAGCTCTTCCCCCAAAACTTTCTGTAACCCCTTCCTCTCGAGATTTCGGCCCCTCGCTCTTCTATTGGGTGACACCATCATCACACGATTAGAAACATCCAGATAATCCCGCCTTGGCGCCCACATTTCATCTCAGGACTTTGTCAGGTAAAGCCAGATGTGCGGTGGTGAAAAGATTAGTCTGGATCAAGGGGGCCCAGCAACAGGCTTGCCCCTTACTGTGAGGAACGCCCAGACTCTTGCCAAAGATAGAGCCTAGACTGGCAACAAAACCCAGCGTTCAGAGAATTTGGCAAATTTCAACCAGTCTAGACAAGTAGGCAGTGTTAAGATGTATAGGATGGAATAAAAATAACAGGGACGTCTGTATAGGTATGAGGGGCAGGGGAATCTAGATAACCAGCGAAATTCAGAAATTCTACAGACAGCCTCTGCGGAGATTTTAGGAGGCTGGTATAGGCTGCTGGCTGAGATTGTGCCCCTGGCACTGGCCTCAACCACAGGACTCCCAGTCTGCGAGAGGACCGCCAAGATCTAGGTAGAGTCTCAATTCTGGAGGAGCACGGTTTAAGAGGGCATAGGTTCTGGAATATGCTGCTGATCCTCTACCCCAGTGGGTCCATGGGGGAACTCGGCCTCAGGACCAAGGCCACAGAGCAATTATTAACCTCAGTGTTGAGCTAAGGCTTCCTAAGCCCCCAGAGGGGACTGAGGTCAGGAAATAGCCCTCTATCCTGGAGGCAAATACGAATCTTAGCGTGGAAGTGAAGCAACACTGTTGAACATTTCGCAATTTAAGCCTAGAAATCATTCAGATATAGACAACAAAGCACAAAGCCTAGGAATATTTTTTTTTAATTATCAGACTGGAAGAAATCAGATACATGCCTATGACATATATTTTCAGAGATAGACACTCTCCAACTGCAGAGAATAATGCTAATTATTTGAAGTCCTGTAAGACCTCGCTACTCAATGTGTGGAGCAAAGGCCAGCAGCATGGACGTCTCTTGGAATCTTTTTAGAAAATGCAGTGCCTTTGCCCCGGTCCAGACCTACTGAATCAGAATCTGCAATTTAACAAGAGCTCCAGGCAAATCGTTCGCATATGAGGTTTGGGAAATATTCTGAGATATATACTAGTGTGTTTCTCTTTTCAGCGTCCGATAACGAAAATTTAGGGGCACCTGGATGGCTCGGTCAGTTGAGTGTCTGACTCTTGATTTCAGCTCAGGTCATGATACCAGGGTTGTGGGATCAAGCCCCCAGTTGGGCTCTGCACTGAGCCCGAAGCCTGCTTAAGATTTCTCTCTCTCCCTCTACCCCTCCCTTGCTTTCACACATGCACATGCCCTCTCTCCCTCTAAAATGAACTAAAAACAAATAATAATAATGAACATTTAGAAAATTACATTTCTTAGGCAGAAAATTCTCCATCAGAGTTACTGCAAGTTATCCTTAAATATACTTGTTAATTGGTGAAGTTAAATATGCTAAGAAACCACATCCTATCTCCACCCTCCACCTCTACCATTTCAAAAAGGCAAAAAGTGTTTTATACTCAGCAAACCTATTATCAGAGACCCAAGGAATGGTACATGTTGCAAGAGTGCACGTGTTCCCACATGTTCAGGAAACCCCCAGAAGGTCTGGGCGGAAGTTGAAAGCTTGAGCATCTACGGCAAATGCATATGTGGCCGCGTGTTTTGCTACATAAGTCACAAAGTTTATTTATTATTTATTATTTATTTATTGTGAGAGAGAGAGAGTGAGAGAGAGAGCACGAGCAGGGGAGGGGCAGAGAGGGATGGAGAGAGAGAATCCCAAGCAGACTCTGTGCTGTCAGTGCAGAGCCTGACACAGGGCTCAATCTCATGAACCGTGAGCTCGTGACCTGAGTCGAAATCAAGAGTCAGACGCTTAACCAACTGAACCACCCAGGCACCCCAAAGATCTTTGATTTCTGACCTTGTCTACTGACTGAGAGCTCAGGTGGGTTATCAGCTTCTTCCTCATTTGATCTGCTAGTTCTCAGTTGGGATGCTCTTTTCTGGCCCCTGTCAGTTTTCGGGCATCTGCCCTATCTACAACTGTGGCCTCAGGACCTTGGCCTTCCCACATCCTCAGCGATAACGCAAGACTCTCTTCTAACACTTCCATAAATTCAAACTGTCTCCAGGAACAAGGCACATATAAAAAAGGAGCTCAATTTCAAATTACCGTTAGGCTCCACTCATCAAAACTGTGACTCATAAGCAACATTTTGGCCTCCTCTTGCCTTTGAAAGTGGTGATGGGTTAAAGCCGGCATGAAATCTCTCATGAGCATGCACTTTCTCTTGCTTTAGAGAATCAGGAGATGGGAAAAATTGGAAGAATTTGATTCGAGTACCAGGAGGCCCTTGTATGAGTGAACCTGAGCTACGGAGTATGGATGGTTAGGCAGCCAACAAAGTGGTGACCTCTAAAAAAAAGTAACCAAGATTTCATCTAGCACCTGAAAGTTATAGACCACTGATCTAGATGTTTCCTTGAAGACCGCTATTATAAGACAATATCAATCAAGCTAAGTAACGTGACCAGCCAGAATTTTTCCTTAAAACCAGATGCCAGGTTAAATGAAGAAACTACCAACATGAGTGTTTTGTTCCATGAAATAATCTATGTACTTTACAACCGTATATAGGTTGTTTTCACTGTATTAAAAAATTTGATCGTTGAACACACTGGAGTAGAATAGCAGGATTTTTTAGAATGCAACATAAGTGAAGCATCTTTTGGTATGACTTAGGTAAATGAAGACTAGTAAGGATTTTTTTTCTAATTATGTCTAATTATGTCTCATTATTGACATATAATGGAGACATAGGTATTTGCTCAGGTATAGAATGCTAGTGCCTGCTAAAACTGATGGCAATTATGAACACATTTTTTTCCATTAAGGAAAAAAAGGTAACATGGTTCACGAAAAGAAGATCTATAAGAGAATCATGTGTGTTTCCACTGGAAGTTTACTAAATCACTATGCACATCATATAAAAAAAAAAAAGATAATATTTATGTTACTTTACTGTAGGGGCTTTGCCAGAATAAGCTTACTCTCTACTTAATAACTTTAAGGTATTAACTTTAACTTAATAACGTTAATGGACTGATTATAGACTTGGTGTGTAAACTCCTAGTGCCTTGTTTTAACAAATGATAAAGCTATCCAATAATTATTAGTTGTCTTTAGAGAGACCTAGAGAATTAGGTAAGAAAACACCAGCTCCTCTAACCAGCCTGTAGCAGCTCACTCAACAACCTCCTATGGGACCTTCAGAAAAAGGCTGAAACTCAGATTCTGAAACAGATGTCAAATTTCCA
Source organism: Panthera leo (assembly GCF_018350215.1). Taxonomy (NCBI): domain Eukaryota; kingdom Metazoa; phylum Chordata; class Mammalia; order Carnivora; family Felidae; genus Panthera; species Panthera leo. Next base: position 224,886,414 of record NC_056679.1, read on the forward strand.
GAACTCACGAAGAAACCAACAATCAATTACTTGGTCCAAAGAATATTAAGCAAATAAAGGTCTTTCTTTTTGCTTTTGTTTTCTCCAAATTTAAATTGAAAACCAGTATTTTTGGCGAGATCATAGAGTGATCTTGGACATCGGTTCAATTACTACCCAATCCCATTTGAAGACTATTGGGGATCCACTGGAATCTGTTCAGAGATAGGAAGCTTAGTGATTCAATTCCACTGAACATCTCCATAAAATAATAATGCTTGCTTTGAATCTGTGATTCGCAGATGTTTTTCATTTATAATATTTGAATTAAGACAAGCATTTACATCCTTCCTTTTCCAAATGCGATTTACATTTTAAATTCGTTAATAAGATAATAAATGGCGTTGCTACCAAATACAGGGTTGGCCATATTAATTGAGAGAGTCAAACTGGCCAGGCATGACACCATTTCAGTGGTTCCAGGACGATCTTCCCTAATAATACTATCCTGCCCACCCAAAGTCACCTGACTCTCCCCCTAATAACTATTTCTCCTCTGACTGACCATTTATCTGAAATGGGACAATTGAGAGTCATTTTTACTTAAAAACTTCGTCTCATTTTAAAAGGCAAATAGGTCTGAGAGAGGACGTTCGAACTCATATTATGTAAATCATTTACATCTCGACAAATATTCTTAAGATGCTTACTAAATGTGAGGCAACATTCAAAGCACTAGAGACAAGGAAAGGGGAAGGAATGTCCCTGCCCTCAAGTTACTCAGTCTAGTGGGGAAGAATCACATGCCCGTGAGTCAATGTAATGTAAGTTGATGTTGGCTATGAAGGAGCTGTCTGCCAGAAACAAAGGGACCTCATGAGTTGTTACACTCCAGTCTTCTTGAGTCAGAAATGCTTCAGAATGACTGACAGCTGGAGAATAAGTAGAAACCTACAGACACTGAGTGATAGGGGGTGGTGAAGGCAAGAAACACACGGAGGCGGGGACTGTGAAGGCACAGAAATCTACGCACATTTAAGGACAGAGCGGTGAAAACAGGTGAATTTAAAGAAGTCCAGTAAACCTGGAGTTTGGGGAACATTTTGAGAAATAGGAAGAGACATAATGGCACATTTTCTTTGATCCCTTACTAGGTTCCAGGTCCTGTGCTTTAGATCCGTTATGTCACTTGATCTCGGTGACAACCCCATGAGTTAGGTGATGTTATTATTCCCATTTTACAGATAAGGAGGATACAGCACTGAGAAGTTAAGTAGCTTGCCCAAGGTCACTGTGCTCATAAAGTCTCAGAGGTCGCTGAGCTCATAAAGTCTCAGAGACAAGCTTCAAACCTGGGGGTCTGCCAGCATCTTCTAAATGTAGGTTGCAAGAGAGGGAGGGTCGAGAAGCATAAAGTCATTGGAGGTCTTCAGAGAGATTGCAGGTGATCAGAACAGTGTGCCGAGCCCAGGTGCAAAGAAGTTCACCCACCTGTGCTTTATTTAAAGTCTAACCTACAAGGTCGAGTCAAAATGAGGGATAACTTAGAGAAAATGAAACGCTTCTTTCTTTCTGCTCATTTGGGCAGCATCTACTTCCAAAAAGGCACCACCCAGAGCTATTCAGGAGCAGAGTTAATCGCCTCCCTACCCATGGCTTGGAAGGACTTCGCCCCACGTCTTATGAAACAAAACCTATGGCCATTAGGGCCAGAACTCACTGTCCTCAAAGGGAATGGTAGAGCCTAATCACTATCTCACATCTCCGGTCATCAGTCAACACCCAACTGTCAGCTATCATGGGCCCTCTCTTGCTTCAACACCATCACTCTCAGAATGCATTCTGCTTCCTTGCCCCAGACTTTGCTTGCCTTCCCCCCCACCTCCCAAACTCTGCCGTTACATGCCCTGGAATCACAGCATCATAGCAAGAAAATTCCTTTTTACTCTCACCCCTCGTCTTGGGGCACCCCTTCCATGTCCTTGCCTTAACTGAAGCATCTGAGCATATGATATGGTATATCCACAGAATGAATATGAAGACCAAAGCAGACTTAATCCATAACAGATGCTTTTGCTTCCAAAGATAAATTGATCATAAAAATCAGGGGAAGGGGAAGGATGAAATTGCCCCAATCTTGACTGTCCCTTGTTCCAGAGGGAAATGCCAATCCTCGTGGTACATCCATTTAATGAGCACTTATGCACTAGGCACGGCACTAAACACGACCTTCAACTCTCACCACAAGCCCCTGAGACAGGAATATTCTCTGGGTCTCAGATGACCATGCCGAGGCTCCAAAAAGTTAAATTTGTCCCCAGGTCACAGAGCCACCTGAGTACAGGGTTGGGACTCCAATGACTTCACCTGCCATGTCTTCCTGTTACATTTTGCTGCATCGTTTAGGTAGGACCGCCGGGCCAGAGCTTAAGACCCTAGCCTTTTTAAGGAATAGAAGTATATCACGTATGTTCATGGAGTACATCACGAGCCAGTTTTTTCTAGGTCTTATTGAAAATAGTCACAGCAACTCCATTGTTGTTATTATTTCCTTTTTTTTTTTTTTTTTCCCAAGGAGGTAAGTAAGCCTCACAATGTCAAGGGCATTACTCAAGATGAGAGTATATCCACAAACCCCAGATTTTAACCCAGTGTCTTTGCAATCGTGTGACAATTACAGTATCAAAGCGAAGCCCCAAAGAAAGGCTTTGCAAAACTCTCCCCGTCCTTCCACCTTCCATCAGAACTGCTGAATCAAAGTCATGGCTGGCGGCCTGGGATGTTTGTATTTCAACATCCAAGAAGATATTACGTAGCCAGGTTGTATGGCATTTAGGAGCCACAGCCCTGCCCTCCGGGTCGGAGTTTCTGGTGGAGAGACATTCAAGATGCTCTTTTAATAAGCATTCTACATCAAAAACTATTTCGAATTATCTTGGATCCTGAACATAGCCTCCTATCCTTCCCGGATCCAGATAAATGGAGGCGGGGAGGAGACGAGTAAGACAGGTAAGTTCAAGTAAACTATCTGTCTTCCTGAACACATGGATAAGAAGGGTTATGCAGAGTCAGAAGGAAGTGTATTTAAGAACTACACACTTAAAGGAAGGTGGAGGGGGACAAAATGGGTGAAGGGAAGTAAAAGGTACAGGCTTCCCGTCTGGGAATGAATGAAGCACAAAAGAGAACTACACATTTAAGATGTATGTAATTTTTATAGTTCTGGTCCAGTATGAGCATTTACGTCAAGGGAAGGAAATAAGGAGGGAAAGAGGCAGGGAAGGAGCGAGGGAGGGAAGACGGGGACATTATCACTTTAGAATTTAATTAGCTGGGCAAAAAAAAAAAAAAAAGGGTAGAAAACTTGACGGGAAAGACAAAATGCGGAGGAAACAGAATAAGGAAGAGAGGAAACAAAAGAGACAAAGTTATAATGAGGTTCGGACTAGCATCTGAAATGTAACCAGCTCTTTTTCTGATGTACTCTAATTAGCTTGTCTTCGAATTGTGTTATTTGGGGTTTTGTTGCTTTTACGGGTGTGTGTTTTATTTTGAAGACATAGGCTTTGCTCTGAATGTCAAGGCAATTTCAGCTCCTGCAGGAGAAGGCAGCTGAATAGGTAGCAAGCAAAATATAGTCTCCATTATACTCAGCTAAAAAAAAAAAAAAAAAAAAAAAAAAGGAAAAGAAAAAGAAAGAAAGAAAAAGAACCCTCCGGGGAATTTGCATACTAGTCAGACTTTGGTGGCTACAGTGGGTGGTTCCGGCTGAGAGGCAGCTCTATTCTTAGATGTCTGAGCAGGAGGATGGAACTCGGTCACTGCTGCTATAGGACCTTTAGTTAGTTCTTTTAATGGGGTACACCTGTCAGGTCAAATTTCCCCAAATTGCGTAAAAGACGATTGTAATCAGATATGTCATCCTGTTTTTTTACGGTGAATCTCAAAACAGGGCTGTTTCTGTCGGTAAAGTACTAAAGCTGTGGCCTTTCCCTTTCCTTAATGAGTGTTTTTTTTTTTTTTTTTTTAAGGAGGAAGAATTTTTTTTTTTTTTATTTTCCTCCCCATTCTTTTTGCCAATAAAATTTTATTACAAGTGAATATATTTTCCTCAAGGTAAAAAATAAATAAATAAATAAATAAATAAGATGCCTTTTTCCTTTCAGTAACAACATGATGGGGCTGGCTTTCTGGTTGTGTGACCCTTAAATACAATCTAAGCAACATGAAGGATTAATTTATTCTGTCCTAAGGCAAGTCTTTGGTGCCTATTCCAACATATTTTGTACTTCGATACATTTGTAGCTTAAAAGCCCCAAAGAGGGGCGCCTGGGTGGCCCAGTCGGTTGAGCATCCGACTTCGGCTCAGGTCATGATCTCACAGTTTGGGGGTTCGAGCCCCGCATCGGGCTCTGTGCTGACAGCTTGCTCGGAGCCTGCAGCCTGCTTCAGATTCTGTGTCTCCTTCTCGCTCTCTGCCCCTCCCCCGCTCATGCTCTGTCTGTCTCTCAAAAATAAATAAATGTTAAAAAAATTAAAAAAAAAAAAAAGCCCAAAAGACAGTGAGGCTTCCAATAATAAGCCTTTCCTACCAGGGATGGGAGCTCAGTCTTTAAAAAAAATTTTAAAAATTTATCAGAATATTTATGTAAGTGTTATAAAATAGATTTCTTTAGTTTTAAATTCTTTTAATGTTTATTTATTTATTTTTGAGAGAGACAGAGCACAAGTGGGGGAGGGACAGAGAGAGAGGGGGACAGAATCCAAAGCAGGCTCCAGGCTCTGAGCTGGCAGCACAGAGCCCAACACAGGGTTCGAGCCCACGAACTGTGAGATCATGACTTGAGCCGAAGTCGGATGCTTAACTGACTGAGCCACCCAGGCTCCCCAAAAATAGCTTGCTTTTTTATGTTTTCATTTACGTTTCTACACCCACGGCTTCAGGAAAGCCTGCAGCCTAACAGGCTTTGCTTTCATTATCTGGAACTCTGACTCAGAATTAGGAAAAGATGAGAAGTTCCCCAAACAGCACTTTTATTGAGGCCCCTTTACCCACACTCTCTTAAATCCTGGGCCACCTAAGCAAAAACATATGTGAAGAGAGCAAATGAGCACATTCTCTAAATGATTCTAAATGGGTGCCCAACGCTTCATCGTTTTGTCATTTGACCATCGAACACGTTGAATTAGCTCCTGGGGGAGCTAAAACAAAAGGCTTGGATCCATTATATGAGGCCCAATTAATTTATAAATGAGTGATATTACAAGCGAACTTTCTGGACTCAGAGAGCAGCTCAGGAGAAACATAAAACCGCCCTTTACCGGGAGAAAAATGAGGAACACGTGTGATATTTGGACCTTAAAAAATATGAAGGTCAAGTGTCCATGAGATGGAGATAGATGATATTGGTGTTTGATGGATTGTTTTGGTGTGCACAGTCACACTGAGTGTTCTTTTTAAAGATTCTAGTTGTTTTTCAAAAAGATACTCTGGGAATTTACTTAAGTATGTATATGAATAGAAGAATACAGATGGAGAAAGAAAATTGCTCTTCATAAAATGAAGACTGAGAAAGACTCAGAAATGTATGAAAACAATGGTTTCGGAAGGTGGCTCAGTTGGTTGAAGGTCAGACTCGGGCTCAGGTCTTGATCTCCGGGTCTGTGAGTTCGAGCCCCGCGTCGGGCTCTGTGCTGACGGCTCAGAGCCTGGAGCCCGCTTCGGATTCTGTGTCTCCCTCTCTCTCTGTCCCTCCCCAACTCGTGCTCTCTCTCTGTCTCTCAAAAATAAAGGTTAAAAAAATTTAAAAATACATAAAAAATAAAACAATGGTTTCTGGGACTTTGAGATTTCATACATTAATAAGAAAAATCTCTATCATTAAGAGGGCATGAAACATACAGGCTCAGGGTAAGGAATAGTTTTTGTTGTTATCGTTGTTTTTAAACCAAAGGCATGTGTCTTCACGAAAAACTCCCTGCGTGGCCCTTTTCACTTTTCCATTAGCAGAGAGGGTAAAAGATAAAAATAAATCAATAATAATAATAATAACAATAACACCCTGGCTAAATAGCAGCCCCTGAACTAAATGCTTAAAATATTAACTACTTGGCAGGCCAAAAACAGTGTCAGCTATAAATGAAGCAAATCTTGTCTCCTTTTATGAGGATGCATATAAGAGCTCATGTGACTAATATCACAACTGGTTAGCGATAGCATTTTTTGGTATATTCTTAAAATTATCTTCTGAGCATTCAGCTTTCCATATGGAGGAAATTAGTTACAAAGTAACGATCAAAATTACCCCACGGTTACTCTCAAAAAGCAGACTAGAAATCAAAAGAATGAAGATTAACCTCATCAATTTTGAGACAAGTTCGTCACCAAAATAGTAAATTTCACAAACAGCAAATTTTTCCCCATAAAATCTGAGTCCCCACTTGACTCAAATCGGCTGTGTGTCACAGCCTTCTGTCTGTAAAGGAGTGTCCCAAAGCCAACTCTGACAGTGGACATTAAGTGGTACGTTGGGTGAAGCCTTCAATGAAGATAGGGTGTTTCATTATGCCTTGATGTTTCATGTGATGAAGATTAAGGATTTCGGATGCCCTATGAAAACAAACTTTGCGTAGCTGCTGGCACTTCCCAACTTACCCAATTCAGGCAGCTGAATGTCTAGATCTTGCCAGCACCCAAGTTGACCACCAGTCCCCTGTTGTACGCTAGACCCTGGGTCTTGACCCCACTGAAAGATAGGGGACTGTCCAAGAATGGGGAATGGTGTTCCTGTATCATGACCATGTGTGACCTCTGCCTCAATGGGAAGTCCCAGGCTGAAGACGGTCTTCTAGGGCTGAGGCCAGGTAGGGCCACTCCGGGATGCCTGGTGCTCCCCAGTTCTTGGGATTTGGCTCCGTTCCCATCATGCAGAGTCAGTGTCAGCTACTAGATAGGACCTTCAGGGTGGAGGGACATAGCTGGTAACCTCGGACTAGTTCATTTTGGTTCCTGTGTTTCCTCTTTGCAGTATGCACATAGGTCCCCAACAGGTATTAGACCCTGGAACCCTTCGTTCTTCAGAGGAGACGCTGTACTCATGGGAGCTAGCGGGCCAAGTAGGTGGTGAGGCCCGAACAGTGCTGACTTGACTGCAAAGCACAGCCTGGGTATTGCATTCCCTTCATTTTATATTTTTCACGAGGAGGGAACAATCTAGGTTAATCCAAATTTAACATGGATTGCCCAATTGTTCCCTTCCTGGCTGGGCCAAATACTCCCACACATACGACACTTTCTGCTGAATATCTGATTTCAGACTACATCTTAGGTTTTCTTAAGAATGGTAAAATTTGATGTCATGAGCCATAGTTAGGTTAAAAGTCGGATTTAAATATTTTGGTGAGCACATTCATGATGGTCTTTAATTGCTTGCACACAGTTTGAGTAGAGTCAGAAAAGAGAAAAAAAAATGCATACTTGGTTCAGATTTTAATTCTTCTATACGTTACCCAACACATCTAAGTGTAAGAAAACTGAGAAAAAATGTCTCCTTAGTCTCACTTATCCCTGAACAGTGATTTATTGTAATAAACACTAATTCAGGAGGCTGATTTGATTATTCTAATCACCAAAAAACCTAGCGAATTTTTTAATTAAAAAAGGGGATGAAAAGACAGTGACTATATAACATATTGCTTCCACCGATGACATTTATCTGTAAGAAATGCACAGTATTTAATATTAGTAACCGTATAAATGTCCCCCAAGGTTCACTGAATCTGTGATCTCCCCACCACCCCCTACCAACCTGCCCCCAAGCTATTTTATATGTGCCCGGACACCTTGTAACAACCTGGGCATTCCTCTGCTTTTTTTCCTACCTAAAACAGTTGCTTGGTGGTTAAGGTGTTTACGTCTTTCTTGTATGCTGTGCTCTCAAGCATTAAGAATTCAAATTCATTTCACTATAGAAACAAGAACCAAAAGTCCCCAAAGGCGATCATAGGCATGAATTGAACCCAAGAGGTATAATATTTGCCCAGTATTCGGTTTCACCATTTCTTCTTCCAGAATTATCCTCTGACAACATCTTAGGTGTGGTACACACGACAGATCACTCAGAAGTTAACTGGGGCCAATTTCTTTAACCCACAGGGACAGCACCAGGTTCGTCTGTATCTGCTGTATCACTTAAGTCTCTTTGAGAATTAATAATCCCCGTGTACTGGCCCTTCACAAGTTCCATAGAACTTTTTCTATGGTAGGGTGTGAAATCATATTTGTTACTCTGATTAATTACCACCCAATGCCACTCCTTGCCAAAACCTGTTGTTTAACTGATTCAATCATGAGAAAGCTTTTTGTGACTAGGGTTAAGTTCATTTTTAAGGGGTTTACATCTGAGATTTAGCTTCTAGAATCCAGTTGGAAAAGACCCAAATTACTACCAAGAGATTCAAGAGACAATTCCTTATTTTCTTGTGTTACAGATGGATGAGCACACTCTAAAAGTCACTGCTTCTGCCAGTTCTCCAAGCCTTTCCCCATGTACAGAATACATGGAATCAGAACAAGCTTTGGGGGAGAAATCAAGGATGAAGTTGAAGTCACATACGTTGGTGGCTATCTATCCATCCTATAACATTATTACCAGGCATATATACAAATTACTAAATATTTCCGAAGTGACAAGGGTCTTTCCTTAGAGATCATAAAGCCTTCACCCTCTTGTAGGTAACACAGGGAGACCTGGAGGTTAAGAGACTGAGAAGTCATACAAGACATTAGTGGCAAAACCAACAGAGGAATCCGGTCACCATGAACTCCTGTTCCACACTTGGCTTTCACAGAGCTGCTATCTCACTGCCTCCGCCCTTGGGTCCTCTGTCCAGGCTTTGTCATGAATATGATAAGGAAAGGGCTAAAATAATATGATCATCGGTGTTTTCACAACGTACATAATATATGATATTTTTCCATAGGATCTTCTAATTCTCTTTCCCAGGCTTCAAGATCAACTCTGCTTACGGCTTCTTGTTTTATTCAAAAATACTTGTTCTGGGGGCACTTGGGTGGCTCTGTCAGTTGACTGTCCATCCCTTGATTTGGGCTCAGGTCACGATCTCATGGTTTGTGGGATGGAGCCCCAAGTCGTGCTCTGCACTGACAGCATGGAGTCTGCTTGGGATTCTGTCTCTCCCTCCCTCTCCGCCCCTCCCCTGCTCATGCTCTGTCTCTCAAAATAAATAAATTTAATATATATATATAGATAAATAAACTTAATAAACTTTATATATATATACACACACACACACACACACACACACACACACATTTGTTCTAAGTAAATTAATAACACCCATGTTATAAGGTATATATCCAGAGTCACTTTTTAGTTTAGCCTCTCCAAGATAATTTAGTGACACTGATCCACCAGCTAATTTTTTAAACAGATAATGTTCACCAAAGTGAGAACATACCGCTTTATACTTCTATCCAAATACCTCCAGGAAAATGCCCAAGAGCGCGCTCTATTCTCTACTGAGGTAATAACCAAGGAGGAAGGGGCCATAAAAGAAAACCAATAGTCCTCATTACTTCTTTTTAATTGTTTAACTTTATTACTGTTGCACCATTTATACAATTACATATAATTTCAATGCATCCATTGTACATTTTTTTGTTTTTTTTTTATTTTTATTTTTTTTTCCATTTTCCAATGAGCGGTGTGTTGGTGCCTGTGACACAGAATGGAAGAGAAACCAGAACTGCAATGAACGCAGACTTTTTTTTTTTTTTTTTTTTCATTTCCACTGACCAATAAACAGAACTACAGGTGCACCCAACCACGGACATGCATTAACTCGTCATGAGAAATCTAGGGAGGCTAAGTAGGATGAGAGAATGTTTGTTACTCCCAAAAATACCTGGGGAGGAAGAATGGAGTCTTGGCATCGAGATACGTGTGGACAGGCTAAGAGGGCTGTCTGAAAGTTGGCATTCATCCACAACATTAAAAAAATATCAAAATAAGAAAAGCTGTAAATCAAAAAGAAAAACACAGAAAATACTGCTTTCCGAAAGATCTGATTGCCTTGGCCCTGTGGGCAGAATCAAACGCATCACTCCCAACCCCCTTGCAGAAGACAAGATATTCGGATCTTAGCGGCGGAGTGCCTGTGACAGCAGTTCAGGTACAAAAATTGTACTGTACTTTCAGACATTGATCTTTAAAATCCAGGACTGATTGGTAAAGTTGACTGAAGGTATATTAGATATTTCCCCACAAAAATACTATTTGGATTCTCCCCACCCCCTCCCTCCCTCGATGGGACAACATCCTTTTTTTTTTTTTCTTTAATCTTGGGCAATACATATCATTACTTCGGATTTGAAACGAGTTAGTATAGGAGAGAGAGAGAGAGAGACAGAGAGAGAGAGACACAGAGAGAGAGAGACAGGCGGTGGAAGCAGACTCGGTTTCCATAGGCTGTCCTTGTTACTCCTTGACTGCTACGGTTTGCTCAGAGCTGGCGGGCGCCTCGGCCGCCTTGACCTCGTCCGCGGGGGCTGCGGGGGCCTGGGCCTTGGCCGTGGAACTGGGTGCTTCCGTGGCTGCGGGGCTCTCCTTGGACGACGGCGCAGCCTCGGTGCTGCTGGGTTTTGAGTCTGAAGCCGGGGCCCCGTCACTTTTCGTCTCCTGCGCGGCAGGAGCTGCGGGAGCCTCAGTCTTGGTGGGTTCCCCGGCCTCCTTGCCCTTGTCGTCGGCCTTGGCCTCCGCGGGCGCCTCGGGCTCCGCGGCCTTGGGGGCGTCGCCGGCCGCGGCCGCGGGCTCGGGCTCGGCGGCCTTCGGGGGCTCGGGCTTGCCCTCGGCCACCGCCTCCGTCTGCTCGGGCTCCGCCTTCGGGGCGTCTTCCTTGGCCGCGGCCGTGTCTTTGTCGCCTTCCTTGTCTTCGGGCTTGCCGGCCGCGTCCTGGCCATCCTTGTCCGGCTTCTCCTCCTTGCCCTCCTTCACCTCTGTGGTCTCGGCGGCCGCCTGGGCCTCGTTCTCCTTCGGGGTTCCCTCCTCTTCGGTGCCTGCACCCTCGGCCTTCTTGTCTTTGTCCTTGGCCTTCTCATCATTCACATTGTACCCCTTCTTCTTCTTGCTCAGCTTGCCTCCCATCTTGGAGTTCTGTAACACAGCACAACACGACACAACACAGAAGCGTTACTGGTGGCTCCTGAGGGAATGGCTTTGCGCACCTCCCCACCCCTGACCTGGCGGGCTGAAATCCTAACCCCGCGCCCTGAGACGATGGCACCAGGAGGTGGGGCTTCTGCGAGGCGATTAGGACCCGAAGGTGGGGCCCTCGCGGGTGGGACTGCAGACGGGACCCCCACGTGGCTCCCCAGCCTTTTCCCCACGTGAGGAGCAGCCAGGGGACCAATCACGACCAGTCAGAAGCGGGCTTTCCCTTCACCACACCTGCCTGCACCCCCACCTGGGACTTCCCAGCCTGCACAACTCTGAGAAAGAACCTTCTATTTACGAGCCACCGGGTCTGACTGTTTAGCAGCCAGCATGGACCAAGATGCTTCTCAGTAGGAAAACTAAAAAAAGCTTCCGTTTACAAAGGAAACAGCTCCGGACGCTACTGAACTGTGCACTTTATTCCTTAAGTTTATTTATTTATTTTGAGAGAGACAGTGAAAGCGTGAGCAGTGGAGGGGCAGAGAGAGAGGGAGAGGGAAAATCCCTCGCCGTCAGGGCAGAGCCCAGCCCCGTCTGAAGAGTCCCACACTTAACCGCCTGAGCACCCCCCCCCAAGCACCCCAGAACTGTACCCTTTAAGACAGGTTACTGCAGTCAATTTCATATTTTGCCACAGTTAAAAATGACAAAAAAGTGAATCTGAAAAAGAGCCCAGTTAGAGAGTGTCTGGTTGCAGCAAGTAGAGGAAATAATAAACCGAGATCAAAGAATCCGTGATGAAACGCTAAGCGTGTCCATCGAAAAGAGAAGGGGCGCAGTATTTGTTTCTTGTCTGCTTTCCGACGTCCAACGCAAACACTAGTGAACGCTTGTGTACAAAATGGCAGAGGCAGCCAATTTATCTTATTTTAATTTGTTTCTAACGTGTATTTATCATTGAGAGACAGACACAGAATCGGAAGCAGGCTCCAGGCTCTGAGCTGGCAGCACAGAGCCGGACCTGGGGCTCGAACTCCAGCTCACAAACCGGGAGATCGTGACCTGAGCCGAAGTCGGACCCTTAACCACTGAACCCCCCAGGCGCCCCCAGAGGCAGCCATTTTAGATCCATAGTGCAGCCCCGAAGAGGCTCCATAATCTTAAAATACTTGCCAGAGAAATGGCACAGCTGTAATCAAGCACAAATGACAAATTCCTAGAAAAGAATCTCAAACTAACAACTCTTCTCCAACGAAGCTATTCAGCTACATGCTCACATCGGCACACACATCTCCAAAGACAAGCAGCATGTGGCCTTTCTGATTATCAAGCGGGACCGGTTAAAGGAAAACTACCACCCAAGAAATGAAAAGCCTACGTAGTGTCTCTAATTATATTTGCTTTGTCAGTTGTTCCAGACTTGTATTCATTGCTTTTCCAGGTATTTTTGGCTTACATACTTCCATAGCAATATGAAAATGGCCTTCATTATCAATTATCATAATCAATAACCTGATTAGAATTCCAACTAACTCAATGGTCATTAACAGGCTTTTTCACTCCGAGTGAAGTCCCCAACTTCCTAGGGGCTTTTGATTCTGGCCTCAGAAGCTGTGATTGTATTTGAACCCTCAATTTTTCTTCCCTAGTATGAAAGCAAATCCAAATAAATAATAAATTATAAATGTACAAATAAATTCAGTCTAGAACCATTGCCAGAAATAAGCGGGCATGCTATTTTTTTTCAAGTGCATGTTTATGCCATCATATATCAGTGGGAACCCACTGACCTGTTGCTCTTTAGAGGAAATTTGGTTGCTTTTCTTTGATGAAGCATGGAAAAGATTGAATGTACATGTATTCTTCAGTCCTCACCATTAAGAAAAGTCCAGGAGAGAGAAGGCTTTGCCCTGGGCACCAGCGGAGGCAGAATTAGAACATTCTTGTTGCCCAGTCACCTTTTTTTTTTTTTTTTTTTTTTTTTTTGTCATTAATGTCATCCATTTAGAACAGAAAATTTTATTCCTTACACTTCTTGGAATCGTAATTCATGACCGTGAAATAATCTACATTTATCTTATTTCAAAGCAGGGTGTTGGGTAGGAGAGTGCTATGCTTTGGTCAAAATTCGTCTCTGTCTGCTCATTTCCACTCTATATGTGAATTTCCTGTCTGGAATGCATTTAATGGTTGAAGGAGGGAAAAAGCAATAAGCTGAAAGATGACTAAAATAATGTTCCTAGTCTGAAGGAAGGGCTTTATTATGTTATGAAAGAAAGAATTTATCTTATGTAGCTTTAAAAAAAAAAAAAAAAAAAAAAGAATGGCTTTTGGTCATGATCCACTTCGGATATCCAATGGGATCTATTTGACTTAATTTTTGGTTATTTCTCCCTCAGAAGTGGGGGCAAACATATAGGGTAAAAATACAATTAAACCCACTCTAATCTCCTAAACAACCACAAAGCAATAAGTGAAAACATAAAGAGATAAGTTGGACTAGTGTCTTAAGTTGTCGTTTACAACTCTTTCATTGAGTTCTCAATTAGCCAGTATGCAGGAATGTCAAAATAATTTCAGCTCTGATATTTCAAGATCTATTCTGGTTCATTAGGTTAGAGCTAAGAAATGGAAAACCTGACAGGCCTGCCTTTTCTATATATTCTCCAATTCTATCATAGAAACCTATACGCCAATTTAGAAGTCACAGAATAGAAGACAAAGTGGAAATGCGGTGTGCATTCTGCACATAACATAGGGGTGCCTCTTTTTGACATACACAGCATGAAATTCTATATAGCTATCCCCAGAGGCTTAAAGCTATGTTGGTCTACAAACCTAAAATCTGTGTTACTAAAATTGGTTTTCTGAAACACAGGGCCACTTTCTATTCTTTAAACCCAGCTGTGATTCATTTCTGGGCAGGAAATGAATGTACATAATCAAGTTGTAAGAAAGTCTCCAACCCTATTTGTTTTTCAAACACAAAGTTAATAAATGCCCCTACATTTTGCTAATTTTCTTACATTAGTTATAGTGGGGTATCAGAGGGAGGCTTATAGAATCCACCAGAACCCTGGAAAAGCAGGGAAGTCTGGTTATTTCCCAAGACCACAGGGGTGAAAACCTTGCATATGCCGAGGGGTAAATTAAAATTACAGTTTAAAATCTAACGGTTTCCTGCGTGTCGAGCACAATCCTAATCCTAAACACATTACGAGATTATTTTATTTAACCTTCTCAATAGTACCACAATGTAGTAAGTATACCATTAGTATCCTCTTACCCATATGGAAATTCTAACTAACAGAGGTCATGGGGCAGGACTAGAAGCAAAAGCCAAATCCAGCATGTAAGGTGAGAAGGCACCATCCAAGAGGTCAGAGGGAAGTTCATGAGCAAGCTTCTCACGGGACAGAGCTCATCTCAGGAATGTTACCCACCCTGGGTCACAAGGTTGGTGCCGACGTGGGGTGACTCAGAACTCAAGATGTTGTCAAGATAATGATGAAATTCTGAACTTCAGATACTCTCTGCCCATAAACTTTTCATCACCCCATTTGTCAGTGGGGCTTTGTATCAGTATCCTTAAAAAAATAAGGAGAGCAGTGGGTATGCGTTTTAATTACTTCTCTCATAGTTTTCATTCTAATTTTGAGAGAAATCAGTTGCTGTAGCAAGTTGTGAGTTGAAACATCTAAGCTATAAAAAAAAAAAAGCAGTTAAAATAAAAAATCAGCAGCAAATAATCCCCCTTGGAAATGATTTAAACCTCAATCTGAGCTACGGTGAAGGCTAAGCCTACCTTTGCATTTCTCCACATCTGGAACATTCACTAGCCATTAAAAACTCAGACCAATGCTGATGCACTGAACTGACCTCATAGTGTGGATACAATAACCAGACACTTAAGTTGATCTCTTACCAGAGTTGTCCTTTAAAATTACAAGACAATTCGATGTCACCGGGGCCAAAACTACACGCTAACGGCTTCAACGTGGCATAGAAAATAACTAGCGGCCAACAACCGAAGAGACTGCACTGTGTTAAATCTGGAAAATCCTGTACAAGAATTATTTCACGGAGTGCCCGCATGTTGCGTCATGGGTGACTCCTAAGATGTTGCTAATGAATCCCAACTCCTCAGCACACCTGCCCTGAATCCTTGCAAGTCACTTAACCTCATTGTCCTTCCATTTCCTCTACAGAAAAAAATAAAAAAAAAATGTCAACCTTCGGGGAATTTCGTGTGAAGCATCGGTATAACGTTTGACATTTCATGGGCCTGCAAGAAATGTTAAATTCCCTTCCCCGTCATTTAATTTTGCGATTCCTAGCTAGGTCTGTGCTTGTAAACCCCACGAGAACAGTAGAACATGGGCTCCACACACACAGGCACAGTAATCAAAAGACGATTTAACAATATTTTGAAATGTCACCAAGAAGATGTTTGGGATGTGCGTTTCAAGCTTGCTCTTGCCGACCGGGTGGATGCGGAAAAGAAGTTGGTGCACCTATCTCTTGTCATCATGCTGCTGAGAGTAAATTTGTCTACTCTTTGGATGTGAATGTTCTATGCACTTAAGATTCTCAAGAGGTTACAAGTCTTTTTAAAAACATCAACAGTCTGTGATAGCAAGAAACTATTTTCTAGACAGAAGTAAAAATTATAGACCGGTCACCAAATCTAATGACTCGTAATTTGAGCTGGGTACCAGAGCGACCACGGAAGAAATATTATTTCATCTTCCTACCATCTATTCATCATTTGTTCCAAGGAAACAAGGGAAAATTCCGTTTCGGTCATCGGGATGAAGGCAGACCCCAAATTCTGCAGTTAAAATTCATTTATTGCCTATAATACACGTGGAAGGCCAAAAACCTGATCGACACCTTAGCGCAGCTAATAAGCTAAACAAATTGCTTAGGAGGGAAGGTCACACTGTCAAATGCCCCCCTTTTTCCCAGCATTCTGTGGAGGACTTTTTTTCTTTTACCAAGTACCAACACTTTCATACTTTTAAGGTCCTAACATGGTGTTTGAAATCTCCCACAGCTGTCCTGTGACTTACTCCCCAATAAAAGCAAACCTCTCTCTAGTTAATTAATCCCACGTGGCTATAAACAAATATTCCAGAGAATTCAAGTTCTGCTTGTTGGTGAAAAGAGGAGAGAAAGGGTCACTCTAGCACAGTTCGCTGATCAAAGCAACTGACACGTTTCTTTGTTGGCAGCTAATGACTTTTCCTAATAAATGACCGTGTATACTCATGAACTTCCATGAAAATTCCAAAGGTGTGTTTCTCTAACGTCTTCAAGCGGATGAAGGCACGTGAAAGAACAACTCCCTAGCTAGGCAGGCAAGGTAAGATGATGGGTTCAGGCCTCAGAAATAGGTACATGAAGTAAAGTAATAAATGGCCTAAAAATTAGATTGTAATTCTTTCTCCAAACATCCTGTTGAATCTTGAAGCTGACAAGCCCTTTTTTTATATAAAACAAAATCCTGCTTACAAGCTCATGTTCAACTATGAAGTTGAAGACTATACATATCTATAAAGAAAAGAAATGTGACCCCATATATCGCCACTATAGCAAACCTTAAAAAAATGATTCTGACTCTTGACAGCTTAAATTTTACATAAAAAAAAAAAAAATTTGTTTGGGGGATTAAGGGCAAGAAATAATTTGAAAGGTTATGTTGTAGTCAACATACTCTAATAGAGATGATCTCCCCTACAAGGTTCTCCCAAGTCTTTGTTCCTTTCACTCCAGAGAGCCTATCAGGGAACGTGGAAGATGCTTCTTAGCCATTCAAATCACCTAAGTCATGTTTATTTTGTACACACAACCCTCAGGGCACACCGGGTCAAAATCACCTCTGTACAGAGCTGAATTATCACTTAATTTCATTAAGTAACAATTCTTACAAACGCTAATATGATCAGCGGGTCCAGAACTTTCCTGATGGGCACTCACATTTTTTTCTTACCTTAAAACAAACCAGTCTACCATCAGCATAGCCTCCTAGCCTCCTGAGTTAAAATCTGGTCTTTCATTTTGAGACAATGAAGGCAGAAGGGCTGAGGACAAAATGTCACTTAGAAAAAGGTTAAGTAAGTTATAAATCTTTTAAGACGCGTCAAAAACAAGCCCCCTCGCACTCAGTATGAAAGTTTGCTAAAAATGGCAAGCACGCAGAGTGCTGGTCCCAGCTGTCAATAATTTGCTTAAGAGTCTGAGCAAATCACCTTCCCCTCTGGGTCTCAAATTTCCTATTCAGTAAAATGAAGATATTTAAAGTTCGTGCTCTTGGTGGGGAAGGTGGAAATGTGTGCATATATTTTATGAAGGCTTGTGACACTAACAAAATGCTATGTGTGTGAAAAATGGGTTATGATCAGTGCTATGGTCGGAATGCTTGTGTCCTCCCCCAAATTCGTAAGGTGAAAGCTCATCTCTGAGGTGACAGTATTAGGAAGCAGGACCTTTGGGAGGTCCTGGGCATGGAGCCTTCATGAATGGGATAGGTGCCCTTATAAGAGACCCCACAGAGCGCTTCAGCCCCTCCCACCGCGTGAGGACAGAGGAAGAAGTCGGCACTAGGCCCCAGAGCCCAATTATGCTACACCCTGACCTTGGAATTTTATTGCCTCCAGGGCCGTGAGAAATAAATTCCTGTTGTTTATAAGTCAGCCAGTCTATGATACTTTCTTATAGCAGCTTGAACAGATGAAGGCCATCAGTAAAGCTCTATATTCCTGCTAATTATTATCATAAAAACTTACACACCACCTTGCACCCTGAAGACTGACATCCAGTTGGTTTCCTGCTATACTTGGATTTCTTTGTAGATATAATTAATGTACGATAAATGTTCAGTACCTTCAACACACGTGAAACTTGTTAAAAGTTAGAAATAAAAACTTACAAAACAACATCCAAGTATTGACCAAAAAACATTTTCTGATGTTTTCAATTACACTTAGGATATGTTTTCAGAATAATGCGTCAGCTCCGTTAAGTAATGAGTGGGGGCAGAACTGAACCCTGAAAACACTTCGGATGAAGACGTAACTGTCAGAAAAATTACGCTTCGTTAGTTTTGCTCATGCAGAACTACCTCATCGCGTTGTGTTTATAGAAGACGCTCAGTTGTTTCCCTTGACCTACTTTTGATGGGTCATCTACCAACCCTTGGTGGTCCTGCTGGCCAAGACGTGCCCTATGCCAAACTCTAAGAAGAAGCACTTCCTAGAAACAATCAAACGCTAACCATCTCCCCTTTTATGCAATGCTAAGAATATTTTAAAACTATCTTTTCAATAGAATTTAAGTCAATCTATGGAAGATCCATCACAGGCCCCTGAAGCTAACATGACTTGCAGTTGACTGTTGGTTGAGGAAAACCATGTGGGAAGACTTCTCAGGTTCAATTTGCTACAACAGTATATCCACCTAAAACTCAAAAGCAAAAGTCAGTGACTTAAATAGAACAATAGTGACATCGAAGGATTACTAAGCCTCAGAAGCCAAATTAAAACAATTTCCTTGTCCCATCCTATATCCTGTGAGAATCATTTAAATATATAAGTCAAGGGCTCCTGGCTGGCTCAGTTGGTAGAGCATGGGACTCTTGATCTCAGGGTCTTGAGTTCAAGTCCCATGATGGGTATAGAGTTTAGTTAAATAAATTATATATATATTATATAATATATGTATATTATATATATATTATATATGTGATAATAATATATTATGTATATTAAATTTATAGAAATATACATATATATTAAAATTCAGTTAGTTATGGAAGACTATTTAAGTAACCAGTTTCCTGCATATAAAAAAAAGCATTTATAAAACAGAAACTTGCACCAGGTGGAAATTATTCTCTTGCCACCACCATGGGGAAAAAAAGTAACTTGAATTTTATGGAAAAGGGTAGAATTCTTGAGACAGAATAAATATTAAGATAGTCCAGTACCACAAAAGTGGTCTGAATATTGCTAAAGTTGAAGGTTGTAGCTGAGGACTCATTCTCTTTTCCTTCAGACTTGAGAAGTCTGAAGAGCTTAACACACAAACACTTACAATCACTTACACCACTTACTTTGGGTAGAACCATTTTTGTTTTGTGTTTGAGCACAGAAATATGGGATATTTCTTTCAAGGAAAAAAAATTCAATTTGTTTATAAAGGTCTGTATTTTTTCTGAATTTTCTTATGTGTTCAGAACCTCATTAAACAGTTTTATCTAAGAAATCTCTCATGAATTGTTTTTTTTAATTTTTTTAATGTTTTTATTATTATTTTTTTTTTCATTTTATTTTTTTTGAGACAGAGAGAGACAGAGCATGCGCAGGGGAGGGGCAGAGCGAGAGGGAGACAGAATCAGAAGCAGGCTCCAGGCTCTGAGCTGTCAGCACGGAGCCTGACACGGGGCTCGAACTCACGGACTGTGAGATCATGACCTGAGCCGAAGTCGGACGCTTAACCGACTGAGCGCCCCAGGCGCCCCAGGTGTTGTTTTGTTTTGTTTTACTTTTTTAGTCAAGCAGGAATTCATTTCTACATTTATTGTCAGGGACAAATGACACAAAACAAAATTAGGACGGACGCATCAACTTTTTACAAAGCTACAGAAAGCAACATTTTACAAGACTTTGTTGGGAGTTTGTAAGTTGAGAAAGAGTTCAGGCCAGTTACAGGTTTTAAATGCCAACTTTGCTTTGGGAGGTCATGGTCGGCACGAGGTCATGGTGACTTGAAAACAGTAAGGGCAAAGATTCACTATGTTCACATAAAAGAGAGAGCAAGGGCAAGAGTGAGGAGAATGAGATCAGAGAGGAAGTTTCTTATTTTGAATCAAGTCTCTCCGCCCTCGCTCTACCACTTCTGAAAATCTACTCCTCCAGCGGATCCAATCTTTATCTGCATCTTTTTTACTCATGGAAACCGCAGCCAGCTTTTCTAGCAAGATACCTTCCGGGCACCCAAGAATGAGAGTATCTAGCTGTGTAAGGTTTCTACCTGGACTCCACGGTGAGTGGCATTTTGAATCAGGGAGCCCATGAAAATAGTTTCTCTGTTCTCCAATGCTCAGAAAGGGGCTCAGTTTGGGTGCGTGGAGCCCTTGAGCTGACTTGCTGCTCAGTCCTCCCCATAGACAGAAGACATTCTCCCTCTTCTAGAACTGAGGCTCTCAAATCCTCTGGCTCCTACCACGCGAAAACACAGGCCCTGACCCCCTGCCTTTGGTTTTAGTAAAAAAAAAAAAACAACAAAAAACTAGCA
This sequence comes from Panthera leo, assembly GCF_018350215.1. Taxonomy (NCBI): domain Eukaryota; kingdom Metazoa; phylum Chordata; class Mammalia; order Carnivora; family Felidae; genus Panthera; species Panthera leo. The sequence goes on from NC_056679.1 coordinate 224,906,864, forward strand.
ATGTTTTAAAACATAGGAAGGCACAGCCCTAGTTACCTGGATAGAATCTAATCGATATTTTCGCCATTATGGAAGTTGTTCCTATAGTCACCGTAGGGTTTCTGGGAGCTCTCATTTACTCTTTCCTTTCTTCAGACCCTGAACTAAAACACTTACTAAAGAGTCTGGTTGGGTGCAGATGAGAGAGGAAAGGAGAAATGTTGGGTCAAAAGGGGTTCTGAGTAAGAGAAGCAAAGAAGCACTGTCACGACCGACTTTGAGATTTCAGTCCTTTGAGGCCACCGATTGTCGCTCGTCCCCCACTCCCTCCAAATAGCTTTCAAGAACCCGTCTGCATCTTGGTAGCGAGCAAAATTACTGGCCATTAAGTATTAGTATTTATCTTAGCCCACGTATTGAATTTTCGATGTCTCGATTTGCACAGGGCCGCCCCTTACAATTGTTGAATCTTCGTTTCAGTAATCCTCGGTTGGTCAGTATCCATTAGCGTCGCCCCAGTCTTTGGAACAAAACTGCAAGCCCCAGTTACAGCAGTGCCGCTCTTCAGAAAATGCAGCCTTGCATAATGACATAGTTTCCGGGCATTCGCTACCCCCAAACCCCGGGGGATTACATGCACTGTGTTCTCTCTCCAACCACTACATACTCCACAATGTCACCCACTTGCATTTCTTACTAATATGTTCGCGTTTGTGTCACTACGTCAGTGAACACCACCACAAGTCTGTGACAGGGAAAATCACTGGTATACTTAACTGGTATATACAACCAGACCACACCAAACCAAAAAAAAAAAAAAAAAGACTAATATAGAATTTCTCCCATATGATCTAAAAGTGACTATATTTACAACTTCACATGCTATTCCTATTTATGTCTTCTTTCTCTGTGCTAATAATATCTAGGCACCTCCTATACAAGACGTACAAAGGTCCCATCCATTGCCAAGACTTTTATTCTGAAAATGCAAATCTGGATTAATTAACCATTTCATCTCCAACCAGGAGAACCGAGTTTTTTTGTTGTTGTTTTGGTTTTTTTTAATTTTTTTTTTTTAACGTTTATTTATTTTTGAGACAGAGAGAGACAGAGCATGAATGGGGGAGGGTCAGAGAGAGGGAGACACAGAATCTGAAACAGGCTCCGGGCTCTGAGCTGTCAGCACAGGGGCCCGATGCGGGGCTCGAACTCAGGGACCGCGAGATCGTGACCTGAGCCGAAGTCGGCGCTCAACCGACTGAGCCACCCAGGCACTCCGAGAACCGAGTTTTTAAGGATGACATCAACCAGATTACAATGAGGATGACTCCACGCACGTAGCAAAACGCAACATGAATGAATATGCCACGGCAGGTGTCACAGGCTGGGGCGTTATTCCCGGTTTGATTGCTGCTTCATGATATGATCAAGACCAAGTAGAATCTCCTTTTGATTCTGTTTCCATTTCAGAATCAGAAGAAAATACATCTGCTTCACACAAATGCTGAGAACGAATCAGTGCTTCCTGCCACGGTTAAATGTGTGGCCAGAGTATATTAACGGTACTCTTGAACAAGTAATTATCACTCTGAATTCAGGGCTGCAAAGCTCCCACAGGTTTATAAGCAACGCAATCCATGATTGATTTTAAGGTAACCTGCAAAGTTAGAACTCATGAATTGTATCTGCAGACAAACTCTTCACCAGACCAACTGGGTTTATAATTACTGCGGCCTAAAAAAATACCCAAGTTACTGGTTAGCTGAAGCAAATATTAGGGTAAGAGAAAAGGGGGTGAAATTACCTTTAAGAAAGAATTTACAAGAGCACCGGGGTGGCTTAGTCGGTTAAGCATCAAGACTCCATGATTTCAGCTCAGGTCATGATCTCCCTGTTCCAGAAGGGGCCTCACACTGGGGCAGGGCCTGCTTGGGATTCTCTCTCCCTCCCTCCCTCCCCACTGCTCATGTGTGTGCGCTCTCTCTCTCTCTCTCAAAATAAATAAACAAACATTAAAGAAAAAGAATTTATAAAGAATGAAGAAACACGACATATTCAAAAACTATATTCGATAAGAACAGATATGCCCCAATATGCAGTGGGGCGCCTGGGTGGCTCAGTTGGTTGAACATCCGACTTTGGCTCAGGTCATGATCTCCCAGTTCATGGGTTCAAGCCTCGCATGGGGCTCTCTGCTGTCAGCACAGGGCCCGCTTCGGATCTTCTGTCCCCGCCTCTCTCTGCCCCTCCCCTGCTCACACTTTCTCTCTCAAAAATAAATAAAACATTAACAAAAAAAAAAAAAAAAACTTAAAAAAGAATCCAACATGCAGAGTGGCCTCGAGAACTTCAAATGTTCAGAAATTATTCTAGAAGAGACAATCTTAATAAGAAAAGAACTGTTTTGAGGTGGGTTCAAGTAGGAGCCATGCACAGAGACAAGTGAACCAAAAAACCTCCTCTCGTCTAGCAGGAGAGAGACGACATACAGAGACAATTAAAATGAGAGTAAGCTAAGTGTTACAAGAGGGTGAAAAACCATACTTTTCCCAGAAGAGATAACCTTTAGTTGGAGCAAGGGCATCAGGAAAGTTTGATAGAGGAGATGGGGTCTGAGATGGTAGAAATATCAAAAGTATTTATGCACATAGTACTTACTCTTACTGTATATTGACTCATTAACGGTCTCATCCATCCTATGGAGAAAGAATTCTTATTACTACCCCCACTTTTCCCTGAGGAAACCAAGGCGTGTTGTGGGTCAATAGCTCACCTAAGATCGTACAACCATTCCTCTGGAGGTGTTGGTGTGAACCCAAGCACGCTGGCACTTACATGAGGTCTCGACCGTCATGATAACCTCCCCGGACAGATAGCTACACTATCTATAGATGAAGACAAGAAAGCAGAAAGTCCAGTTAAGATTGTAAGAAAACCCTCTTGACATTGAGGAGACAGGTGAGGATGTATTTACCTGGAGAGAGGGATGATGGAATATAAATCTATAAGGCTGTCTAATAGAATGTTTGTATTCAAATGGCAGAAAGTAGGAAAGCAGCTCTTAGAGGAGTCGCAAAGGGGAAAAAAGTATACGTCTCAGAAGGCGAAGGAAGAGAGGGTTTCAGGAAGCAGTTTGGCGGGTCTGCATGCTGCTGCAAAAAGGCCAAGAGGGAAATTGTGTGACTCGATCTGGGGATAAGTTGCCCACTACTGACTCTGGAGTGACTCGGGTGGAGGAATGAAGATACAGGTCTCTCAGGAAGGGCTCACAGAGCGTAAGAGGAGCCAGGAGAGATATCCACAACGGTCAACAGAAAAGAGCGTTGCTACAGTAAAGGCAAAAGCCAAGACGAGAACTTGGAATGTTGTCAAGACAGAGTTTGTAAGGGTTTGGAAGAAGAGAAAATACATATGGGAAGAGAGGAAGAGACAAAGAAGGAAGAAAGAAATGAAAGGAGAAACAGGAAGGAGAAATCACTGATTATTCAAGGTTCCGGAAGACTCGCTCAGAAAGTAAGTCAAAATTGGGCTTGGTAAAGCTTGCTTACTTACTATACAGATGGGGAGGGAGAGAAAGGAGTGAGGGCAAGTCCAAGGCCAGTGGCGTGCCCAGACTCAGCATCCACATCCCTCTCTTTCAAGTGAATACGGTCAACTCCGACTTATTCCGGAACAAAGATTCACTACGATCTCAACAGGATCTCTCTGAAGGGCATGTTAACTCATGAGCATTTGAAATAGTTGTTTACCTTTTAGTATTCTAGGTCTTTATTTTTCTAGTTATTTACCGTATCACTTAGCTTCTTTCATATTACAACACTTAGGATTTCTCAAGCACACAGAGAAAAAAGGACAACCATTTCATCAATTAAAGTGTTAGAGGATGAACACAGTGACCAATAAACCTGGAGAGGTCTTATCGGAAAACAATTTGATGTGCACAAGTTAAAGCAAATAGGTTCATCACATTATATATAAAAGGCTTGGAAATAAGGGAAGGCACATTTGGTCTCTAGACCCTTATTCTCAATGTAAATATAAAAAGGGCATTCAGTCTTAAGAACTACTTTGCTACACTTATTCTTTCCTGATCATGCAATCTGGTCTTGGTCTTTAATAAGCCATCCATCTGTATGATCCTTGCTTAGCCCTTGTATATTCTGTTGTATTGTGCAGGGAGCTTTAACAGTAACACAGCTCTAGTCTTACTGGAGCATTGACCTAAAGCCCTTCTTCAAATTTCTTCAACACGTATCTGAAAACTCAAGAACAAAGGTTTTGTTTCACGGTTGTGAATCCACGATGGGTGCTCCATAAACAAGGCAGACTTACTCCACACTGAGAAATGCAATTTTCAAATTATAAACTTATAAAATGAAAGAACCAGGAGTATAAATTTGGCTACATAAGCTCAGCTTTTCCACAGCGGTAGAAATAAGTATGCTAAATTACAACTGAAATCCCCATTCCATTAAATGAGACATGGCCAAGTTCCAGAGATCATCCATGGTGGCGAATTCTACAGCATTAGGGCCCATCACGTAATTAAGAGGAGGACGCACAAATCACTGCGAGACTTTTGAAGTTACTAAATGCATATTGTGGAAACCAATTTTTCAAAGTATATCTCCAGTTGACTCTACAACTTTTAACCATACAACTGAATTTATGTGCTGCTATAAATATGACAGAGGACATTAAGCATGGCTTTGAATAGGAGGTTGACCGAATGCAGACCTTATGCAGAGGGTTTTTTTTTTTTTCCCCTCCCGTTTAAAACATCCTGCCACACACAGCAGACCATCAGAAAACATGTATTATTCATTCTTGTCAATAGCCTAATATGCTTTCCTTCAGAGTCTGCTGTGCATTTGCATCATTATTTATGTGCACTTAAGAAGTGGTCCTTTCAAGAGTCTTGGCTGCGACATTCTAACATTTGACTCCATACGAATCACCTGTTCTTTTCGCCAATAAGGCTAGTAAGTGAACCACAACCAACCCACGAAATGCAAGCTAAGATCACTCCTGAACCACTCCTCCCGTCCACTACCGACCTGGGAAACTAATATGTCCTATGACTGCCACTAACTGAAAGCTCTCGAGACAGAATTAAACAAAGCCCAGGGAAAAACAAAACAGAACAGAACAAAACAAAACAACAACTTCCAGAAGCTGAGATATTCTGGGGGCTTACTGGTCAACTAGACAGATCATCCTAGGCTTGGGGCCGTAACAGATGCGCTCAATGTAGTCCCCTGGACAAAGTCTGACTAGTAGCCAGGGAGAAGGGAGGAGACCCGGCGGTGCAGGGAAAAACCCCAGTTTTATTTCCAGTATTGTCTATATCTAATCACGAAGGGCTGGGTCACACGTTTTATGACCACTTAAAATTGCCACATATTGACATTTTAATGTACCCTGTTGTTCTGGCACCAATAGCAAATGTAGTGGTATTTCCAGTCCTGCTGCTATCTCATAGTTTAATCATTTTCAAAGAAAACCGTTATATATATTTTGAGAGAGTGTGTGTGTGCCCGCACATGAGCGGGGCAGAGAGGGAGACACAGAATCTGAAGCAGGCTTCAGGCTCCCAGCTGTCAGCACCGAGCCCGACATGGGGCTTGAACTCACGCACCACGAGATCACGACCTGAGCCAAAACGCGATGCTCAACCAACTAAGCCAGGCAGGCGCCCCTACAGGTCCTTGATTTTTTAAGCAAAGCATTTGACCTTTTTTCCCCCCTTGATGCTATGCTTAGCGCAAAACAAAGAAGAGTTTCGGAAACATGGGCTGAATGAAGGAAGAACACATTGAATCCACAGGCAAACAGTAAAAGCTGTCTCTTTTCAAGAGGCTACCGCAATGGTGAGCTTAAATAACACAAGGTCACCTTTAATGTCACTCGTAACGCGGCCCCCCACTCTTACAGGTGGAGTAGATCTCTCAATATTTCTCATCCAAGCATTCCCTCTCCACACTTGCCTTCTTCAAGTTTGAGTCTCTTGGCCACTTAATGAGGCATTGAATAATAAGAAAACATTGAAGGTCTGAGTCCCGGAGTGCTGTGGGATTGAAAAACATAACTGAGGGGTATTTGTTCCCAACCGGGAACTCCTAAAGCAAGACTACGTCTTTTATCTCCACGCCCGCTATGGTAAAAATTCAATCCGTATCTCCTCACGGAATGAATGAATAGGAACGATTTCTAATTGAAACAACTGGAATTCAGGACCAACTTGCCCCTCGTGTCGACGTCATTCAAAATCTTTTTATTTGGTGAAATTGAAAAACGTGTCGAATAGTAGTGAAATTTGAGAACAGCGGAATCCTGCGAGGACCTTGTTAATGATGCAGACCAAGGGGTCTTTTTCCAGATTAACTCATGGCTCTAGCGTGGGTCCTAAGCATCGTATTTCTTAAGAAGCTAACGTGGTACAACTGAAGCCGGTGGCTCAGAGGACACTCACTGAGGAGTTTGCAGCCACACGGGAGTTGGCGAATGGTTTTGCCTCATCGATAAAAACTGAAACGTGAAAATTCCAAAGACCAGTATGATTATTAGGAGCCATGAAGCAGAAAACAGGCATAGAAGAACACCTAGCTGGGTCTAACCCCGAGGTAAGCGGGGACAGAACAGGGTGGCGTCAGCCCCAATAAAATCTCGTCACCTACGGGGCCATCTTTGAGTTCTCTTCGCTGTCAGAATCACAAATACATTAGCATTATCGCGACTTCTCTCCCTCCCAGAACCTCTCCAGCAGCCATATCCCCCCCCCACCTCCCTACCCCCCCTGTTCTCCCCCCCAGCCCCATCATTAGTGCCACTGTTTAGCCACAGAAGGGGCACCACGCGAGCAGTCTGCAGAGAAGAGGAAGGTTCCAGACCGAAGAGCAGTGTTATCAGCTGCAGAGAAGCCCCCCCCCCCCCCCCCCCACCGCACCTACATCAGGCCTTAGGTGGTCCTTTGTTACTGCAGCAACTTTTCACACTGGGGGGACACACAGTAGGGCTCTGTAAACTCCCTTCTTACAGAACCAAAGCTTCAGTTGTTGCTTTGGGTTTATAACTCTCCCTGAGACAATATGCTTTTCCGGGAGCATCCATTTTATAGAATTAGACAACAGATTTTCCTCTTCTACTTCAAATGGAGCTTTGACGGCTGGCCAGTAAGTTTTGAGCCCCCATCCAATATACCCTGTGGGGAGAAAGCACTTGGGCAATGGGGTCAGCAGGCCAAGTTCGGCTGTGTGAACTTGGGCGGGGAAGTTCACCTCAGCAAACTCGGTCTCACCTACAAAAGAAAAAAAAAGGCGGGGTGGGGGGGTAGGAGCGAGGTTGTTAATAGCATTAACTGCAGTACTTGCACAAGAGAGAAAAGTTCAGCTCATGACACAGAGTAGGTATTCAGGAAATTTTCATTCACCTTTCTTTAGCTCGTGAAAGAGAACACCGCAGGCCCAAAATGGAGTCATGTATGCTAGGCCAAGTCACCAAACCAGGGCTCAAGACCTAACCTACCTGCAGCTTCAACCTCCCCTTAGAAATGGAGGCTTACCCGGGCCAGTAAGGAACATTTTCATCCGTGCTAATGAAATAATCTGTCACATGGGCCCCCTCTATGCCCCTGAGGAAGATGAAGTCATCCACAAAACAGGAGCCCTTCCCTGCGCACTAAAGGAAGAGGACCTTGCCCGAAACAATCCTTTCTTTTCTTTTGCTGGTAACATCCTTGCCCTACCGGCCTTCCTACAAAAACCTTCCATTTTGTACAATTCCTGGGATCTCCCCTCTACTGGCTAGATGGGACGCTGCCTGATTCACGAATGGGTTGATAAAGCCAATTAGATCTCTAAACTTTACTCGATTAGATTTGTGTTTAGCAACCTGAAACCTTTTCTCAGCCCTGTTAGTAGGTAACTGGTGGTGACCTTGAATTTCAAGATTAGGTAAAATAGAGGGCGAATAAGTTACTGTATTCAAAACAGGCAAACAAATGGAAATTGATTCAATTATGATCAAAAATAATCATTTTCCTTCACATTTAAATCCTAAAGCCTGCAATACTCATCATATAATGAGTAGGTTTTAAGAGCAAGTGAATGTTACTAAATGTGCAAAATCTTACAATGATAAGAACAGACGCCTCGTGTTGACAAAAGATGAATGCCAACAGGGGACACCAAATGACTAAGGGAGCCCAGTACGTATGGGAGAAAGTGCCAGAAAAAAAAAAAAAAATCGAACGGGAGAATGTGTCTTAAAATGTGCCTGAAAGCAACTTTGGGAAAGAGTATTTTCCAACTACATATCCACCTCTCTTGTTTTAGGTAGATCGGGAGGTTGTGGCAAAGGGCCATGCACAATACTCAGTTTTGCCCATCTTACCTGTTTGGAGTTCAGTAAAAGTTTTAAAATGGAAATATCGATAGTCCCTTTTCCTAGGAATATTTTATTGTCCATGTATAAAATAATACATTCAAACACAGAGTACAAGAAAGAGTTACCAGAAATCTTTCCTTGCTGTTAGTATAAAACTCAGGCAAGAAGTCGGCCATTTCTCTTATTTTTTTTTTTTTTCCTATAGGCTTAGAAAAAGCAAGTTAAGAAAATAGATTACCCAAATCCGTGAGCAGTTTTCTTGGAATCAGGGAGCCACCAGGGAACGAGACATTGGATTCCAAGCCACACGAGTATCATCACAGTTGGTACTCGCCTGCTGACCAAGTGCTAAATATCATCCCAGCACGTGAACTTAAAACCGAGCACCTATTTAATGCCTCAGCAGTGTCCCTCTTGAGGGGTTCAAGCCATGCAAAACTCACCCCACTCTCCTTAGAAAAGGAACTAACATCATTAATTGCACATGATCGCGTGAACTGGAATCAACAACGTTCTGTTCAACTTGGGTTTCAATCTCTTTATGGCTGACGTGGAGAACAAAGGTAAAAGAAATGTAGAACAATTAAACTTCCTTACAACTGGCAACATTGACAAGGACTTGGGACCGGCAGAGTGACCTTCCTGCAGGAACTCAGGTGCCTGGAGGTTAACACTTGGTAAGGGCAAAGGGCAACCTTAGCTTGACATGAGCCTGACCTCCAGGATCCTGTACGGTTTCTTTAACATAATCCCATTTGGAAGCTTCCTTTATCTCTATCCCCTCAAGATATATGTTAGCAACTGGCCCACTGATACACATCTGAAGTGTCTCATGACTAAGGTTTTACTAGGCAAAAGTAAATGACTCCTCAAGGTCCTGGAAAAAATTCCCTAGAGACTTAAACTATCCCTAACCCCTTCCTTCCCAGCTTGAAAGTGTATAATCAGTCACTCCTCACAACTTTTTCTGCCCACGGGTCCTGTCCCCATGCTTTAACATCACCTTCGTGGCACTGAAGACATCTCAAGAATTCTTTCCTGTTTGCTCCCAGACCCCCAACATTTCACATCAATGGTCACTACTAGAGATTTATGTTAAACAAGCCGCTTTTTAATTCCCCAAGGCTTGGTCATTTCGTTTGTGCTCTTAAGTGACTACCACTGTATCCCTTAGGTCTATAACTTTTGGTCTTTGCACAGATGTACAATAATCATGTGTGGATTGGATTAGATTGTATTGAGGACTCAAATCCACTTCCACGTTTCTTTCGGAAACGCCACAAATGTCCAGGCACTGTCCCTGGTTGCCTCGGAACTCCCATCCATAGGTCCGTCAAAGTCTAGACCCCAGGAAGATTACACCTTGTCAGTTGGTCAAAGGTAGCAAGCAGATAAATAGTAGCTGGGGGGGGGGGGGGGGGGGGGCTGGATTCTGACAGTGTGGCTTAGGCAATTTTAACAAGTATACTACGATAAAAAGTCAATTATTTGGCAAGAGTTAGAGGAGAAAATACACAGTCAGCGGCCCACATCTTTCCTAATGAGGCTTTCTAGGCTCTCCTAGGGATGTCTTTCAAAGTTCTGGTGCACCATCTGAGATGCAGAACAGGGCGGGTTGTTAAGGCAAGGGTGGGAAGTCAGGCTGCTATCAGACAACTGATGATTCACTCAGTCTGACACAAATTCCTTCTGATGAACAGACCAAGGATCCTGTCTACACTCAACCCAAGTCTCCTACGTGGGTGTCTGGAGTTCCCCGTCTATAAGCCTACTCTGGTCTGGAGGATGGTGCTAAACAGAATGCACCATTGGCGGAGTGCGTCTTAAGCAATCTTTAGTTTTGACAGACGTGTTCGACGAGAGGGGTACTGTCTTAATGAGAAAGTCAAAGGCACACATATTGTCCGCTTCAAACAGAAGGTGGGGACAATAGAGAAGACGTATTTGACGTGACAAAATCGACCCGATTTCACAAGCTGGCAAAACTCAGCCTCGGTCAAGATTCTGAGAGTTCCGCTACTCCTTCCTGTCACCACACAGGTGTCACCACACCACACTTGCAGCCCCACAACTTCTGAACCTGTAACACGGAGAGCAGCGGGTTACAAGTCACATTTCCTGACTGACACTAGGCATGGGCGTGGGGTGAGGGATTAGAAAACACAGAGCAGCCTTGCACTGCCACGGTAACAGTCACCAGGTTCCAGGTGACTGTTAGGTATAAGGAGAATACAGAAGAAACGCTGGGAAGGGAATATTCACCTCTGACTCATGAGTCGGTTTCAATGGAGAAAATCCCAGCAGACTTACGACAGTATTAAGTGGGCAGATTAGTTTACTATGTCAAGAACGCGAGACCCAAAATTGATTCAGTTGAATCCAAGGGAAAGAGAATCTTTGTTAGGATGGCTTCCCCTAGCCCTGGTGACCGGACACTTGTCCCTCACATCTCTGGACCTGCAACGTTTTTCTGTAAAACAAAGGGACTGAGCCAGCTCGTCTCGAAAACGTGAGACGTCTAAGACACTAAATCGGTAAATACTAAGAGAGAAAAAATTTTCGTGTCCGGAATTACCGACGTGTTTGGAGCAACGGGTCCAAATAAATAAACATGTAAGTAGGAGCACTGCAGGTTAGAATAAATTACCGTGTACAACTTAAAAAAAAAAAAAAAAATCAAAGCTATGCCGTCAGTCAGTTGGAAGACAGTGAATTAAAATTTCCTAAGACCACCCATAAAAGAGGGGGCACCCATTAAAATAAAGACCAGTCGTCAGAACACCGTTACTTTATTTTATATGTGAAACAAAGACGTCCGGCATAGATGGTGTGTTAAGCTTTATCCACTCCACTTTTATATTGGAACCCTCATCTAATTTAAGCCTCAAATGTCTTAGGAATCAGTACCAGGCACGACATATAGGAGAAAGTCATGATTCTGGATCACGTGACTCGCACTCTGCGACAACTCGGATGTGGGATTTGCGATTCTTCATCGAATGAAACTCTGAGAAATAATTGTCGTTCTTCAAAACTGTCACTGAGCTCTTCACTATTCACTGAAGATTCGTGGCAATGAACTCCCATTGAATTGAATGTTTTTATCGAACTACTTCATTTAACTGATTCACACAGATTTATTCCACTTGTAACGCAGCTCTGAAAAGTAGACTATGCTGAGATCCAAACCATCCTCTATGGCAGGCACAACGGACTCTTTATTTAGAATTAGCGGAACTTGACTGTGATGTGTGATTACAGCGGACTCTCGGGATTCCCCAAACCCAGCCTTTCCGCTCCTCCAGTCACCGGAACTTTAAGAGAACTTTCGCACCAGGAGAAAATATTTTCTTTCCTATAAGTCATGAAGAGAGCCAAAGGTCAAACAGATACATAATAGCACTCAAAGGCAATGAGCGTGCAGGTGCTCAAGGTGTATCCTGAACCATGCAATGCCTGCGATGAAAAGGAACACACAAAAGGCGAATTACAATTATTTTAGCAAACATTTGCTCTGTCTCTTACAACTCAATGAGAACCAACAGCTAGAAAGAACAGAGAATCTGCTTATGATTCTCCTACAAATTAATTATGCTCACTGGTCATAATCGGCACTTATTTGCACACAAAATACAAAGTCCTCTTGGTGTGTTCTTCTAGAAGAGATTGCCCTTAAAATCATCTAGGTGAAATTACTAAAAACTCTCCACTGCAGGACGAATACAGATTTGAACAGATTGTAAAACTACCAACAAGCCAACTCCACCTTACAAAGCTTTTCCATGATAGCTGTGTACGTCGGCATTATACAAAGAAAAAAACACTAGACGAAGTAACTAAGTTGAAGGATTTTTCTGTTCCTTGAAGACTCCTGAGGTGGTCTTCTTACCGCCCGGGAGTAAAATGCATGCAAATCTGCCAACAGTGTGAGGACCCACGACTCCTCTCATCCACAGATTCCAGTCTATACCAGTGTGGCTATCAGGATACACCCTGATGGTGATCTGAGCAACTCAGAAGTCTGTTTGGTGGTCAAGGTCCTCTGTGACTTAGGGGTTGACGTGGAAGCGACAGATGACGCTGAGACATTTGGAAGGACCTTGGTAACTCAGAATCCCATCAAGCCTACACACAGGAAAATAAAATAGAGAACAAAACAGGGACTCCAATTTCACCCTTTTCATTTGTCCTCTCAGAACGGTCATCACACTTATAAAAGATCGTTCTAGAGATAAGGTCAAGTTTAAGAACAAAATCAGCTACGTATTTTTCGAGGTCTGGAAACAAAGGGGAATAATTCACTACTTTCACAATTTTGTCAGATGATTTTACTTGTGGGCTTAAAAGCAGAAATTCTAGGGGCGCCTGGGTGGCTCAGTCGGTTAAGCGTCCGACTTCGGCTCAGGTCATGATCTCACGGCTCATGAGTTCGAGCCCCCCGTCGGGCTCTGTGCTGACAGCTCAGAGCCTGGAGCCTGTTTCAGATTCTGTGTCTCTTCCTCTCTCTCTGACCCTCCCCCGTTCATGCTCTGTCTCTCTCTGTCTCAAAAGTAAATAAACGTTAAAAAAAAATTTAAAAAAAAAAAGCAGAAATTCTAAAATTTACCTTTCTTCTAGAGCAGGGGCCAGCAAATGGGGCCACCCGCTTGCTTTTTCAAATAAAGTTTCATTAGAACACAGCCATGCCCATGGAGGAGGGCACTTGTTGGGATGAGCACTGGGTGTTGTATAGAAGTCAATTTGGCAATAAATTATATTAAAGAAAGAAAGATAAAAATAAAGAGACCTTCCATTTCTCACACATGACAAAAAGAAGAGTAGGAAATAAGGTGTTGGAAGCCGATGGTGTCAGATCTAAAGAGGATCCTTTAATGCTCATGCTATCGCCATGCTGGACGGGTTAGGGACTTCTGACTAGTCGCTTAGTCTTGAAGGGCCAAAGTCTTCTAATTTTCAAAATAAAGACGGTATATCCTCGTCTGGCGGCCGCATCCGGCGGTTTTTTGTTTGGTTATTTTTGTTCGTTCATTTTAAAAATGCCAATGAGCTACTTCGCATGGATAACATTAAGACAAACCATAAAGTTATATAGAATAAAGTTATATATATGTATACATAAATGGCTATTTTCAAAACAAAAAACAAAAAAACACAGCCATGCCCATTCATTGTTGCACCCCCTCTGTTCTCAGGCTGCAAAAGCAGACTTGAGTAGTCGTGACAGAAATCACACGGCCGGCAGAGCCTAAAATGTTTGCTCTCTGGTCCCTTGAGGAAAAGTTGGCAGATTCCGGTCTAATCTAGTCTTAGATGAACATATTTAGCCAGTGCAAACAAGATAGTCCTTTTTTTTTTTTTTTTTAATTTTTGAATTTTGTTTTTAATTTTTCAGAAATTAAAAAAAATTTTTTAATTCTTTGAGAGCAAAGGGACTTGGGTTGTTAGCAACAGCACAGCTCTTACCAAGTCAAAATCTCCTGACAAGTCAACTTCTCAGGAGTCATGGTACTGAGGCAAAAAATCCAGAGCAGAACCAATAAATGCGCTTGGTTTCCAAGCCAGGGATCTAATCCCTTTCTGCCCCATGGCAGGGAGTGAACTGCCGAACCTCGGCAAGGCTGCTTTTCATAAGCATAAAATGGGGATAATAACACCTTGATGTGAGAAAAGATTTATTCAGAGGATCTTTTAATGATGAAATGAGACAACGAGGACCTCAGTGCTTTTCTTGAGCTGGCGGCATAGTCTTGTGTGCCCTTCAGATTATATCACACCTAGCCTTTTCTGAAGTTAAAATGTTCATCTTTGTGACGCGTCCATTATATCAAACAACAGTCCAACGGTAAAAATGAAGCTAAAATAAAAACACACCTATTGCTTCCCTCTAATTTTCCACACACCTGTCTTTCTCACCTTTAAGCCTCAACCTAAGTTTCTCTCTTCTGTCCGTGACTTCCTTCAAATGCGCATGGAGGCATCACCTTTGGTCCTCGTCAACTCAGCTGTCTTGCTTTTCCTGAGAGATTCACCCACGTGCACAGTCTCAAGAGCCTTCTGGAATGCTAAGGTTCCTTTGTCTAGTGTCTACAGCTTACCGACTATTATTTCCTGAGCTACAGACTCGAGCACACTGTGGTATACCCCTGACCCAACACGGACATCCCTTGAGTACGTCAAACTCAAGATGTCCCCAAGTGAGCTCCTTACCACCTTTCCCACCTACCTGAATCTACTCCTCTTCTGTGTTCCCATCCAAGAGACTAAAACCATCCACCCACCCCCCACTGCCACGGCAGAAATATGGGGGGTTTTGTGGACCAACGCACACGACCACTATCACAACCGCTCTGGTATCCAATTACTTGTGTCCTTCTCCTATGTAAAATAAGTTCAACTCCTCTACTAAGTGCTGGCAAACAAAATATGATCTAAAAAGTGTTGTACGTGCTTCTGAAGAAAGAGAGCTTGGCATTCCAGCCGCCATTTTGAACCACGAGGGCAGAAATCAACACTGAGAATGGAAGCTGAAAGACAGGACCCTGGTATCTTGAAAACACCACTCAACTACCACATCAGCCCTGGAGCCCATCGTTGGAATTTTATGTAAAAGAAAATTAAACTTCTCTCTCATTTAAGCCATTATAATTTTAAATTTTCTGTTTTATCTATGCAAAAAAAAAATAATCTAATTCTAAGAGTAAATTTCTCAAACCCACTCCTTAAGTGCCAAAAATTCAGGTTAAAAATATCTCAACACATTTGGCAATAAATTATTCATAAGACTCCTTCCTCCCCAGGACCATCTCTTAAACACATACATTTCTTAACAATTAGTGGTCAGAGTCTGGAATCACCCGAAAATAGCAAGCCTGCTCAATGAATTCACTGTGAAAAATAAATAGTAACAAAAATTAGGTTGATTCTTAATACTTACTGTAAAGTCAGTGCAGCTAAAAACAGACAAGTGAATCAAAAATACATCTCCTATAAAATACAAAGTTTCTATACAGAACAAAGTGACTTTTTATAGTCAAGTGGAACAAAAACCATCACATGGAAATTGGTGTATTTTAGTATGGATGGACCAAAGCACACCAGCAAGGGTCTTAGCAATAAGTAAAAGTAAAAGAGAACCCTTAAAAAACACATGCAAATGAGAAGCCTTAGGGATGGTCCAAAAAGAAAAAAAAAAAAAAAAGAGAGAGAGCTCAAGTTGTGGGTTTCAGAGAAATTAAGGAAATAGGAAGGCACAAAGCCGGCAAAGAGGCAGAAATGTTAGCATGGGGGAAAAAAAGAGCCATTTATAGAAAACATGAGAAAGTCTACACTGAAGGTTTAAAAAGGTGAAGCAGCTGTGTGTCAAGTGATTTTTAAGTAGGGGTTAAAAAAAATGCTGGTGGGGGATGGGGAGGTGGGGGACAGCGCGGGGCTCCTGGGTGGCTCAGTCAGTTAAGCGTCCGGACTCTTGATTTGGGCCCAGGTCGTGATCTCACGGTTGTGGGATTGAGCCCACATCTGACTCCCAGCTCATCTGGCTCCCAGCTAGGAGCCTGCTTAGGATTCCCTCTCTGGCCCTCCCCCCCAACTCTCATTCTCAAAAGAAAGAAAGAAACACAAAAGAAAATGCTGGCAACTGCCTTACCACTGACCGAACAGGACTGAAAAGGTCTCACGGATCTAGTGACTGAATTTGGCTCTTCAAATTCCAGGCCGATTAATCACAACTATCTAGACTTTGGCCAGTGCCGCAGCTCAGGGGGGAGCGACCATGCAAAAGACCCCCAACACCGCAACCTAAGGAGATTAAAACTCCGACTTTCGGCCAGGCACACAGTAAGGGAGGAGCTTCTTACCTTTGGATTTGCTTCCGGCTGGAAAACCAGGCTTTGCCAGAGGGACGGCCGTGCCTCACCCAGGTCAGACCCACCCACCAGGAGGTTAGGCAATGCGAGACCAGGGACAAAGGACAGGCCCTGCGGACGTGGGACAAAGGTGTCAGCTCTCAAAGGCCCTGTAAAGTCTGCAAGGTTGAGATCTCAAGGAAAGAAAAATAAAGCCTCCAAAATTCAAAAGAGAGAGTTTAACGAATAAGTACGTAACTACTGCTATAGACTGAATGCTGATGCGCCCCACCAAATTCCCATGTTGGAACCGAACCCTCAGGGTGACGGTATGCAGGGGCAGGGCCTTTGTGAGGTACGTGGGTGTTGGGTCATGCGGGGGAAGCCTTGATGAAGGGAATCAGTGCTCTTTGCCAAAAGGCCCCAGAGAGTCCCCCCCCCACCGTGGGAGACGATGGTAAGAACACAGTCCCCTACCAACCAGGAAGAGGGCTCTCACCAGACACCCCATCTGTTGGTACCTTGATCCTGGACTTCCCCAGCGTCAAAGCTGAGTGAAATTAATATTTAGTGTTTAAGCCACTCACTCTAGGGTATTTTGCAGATCGACACACACAGATTTATAGTTCATGCAAAGCATATTTAATTTGAGGTGTGAACATGTTTAAAGTTTCATACGATGTGGTATAGGCCCTCCGTAATTAAGAGATGCTGGGACTTGTGCAATGGTGGTGTGTGATTAGAAAAAAAGGTAATCGAGGAGCCCTAACACCGTACATAAAAGCACTCTGAAAGCTATAAAAAAAAGCACAATTGCAACGCGGCGTGTATTTTTATCAAGATGGGAGGGTGTTGAGCCGTCCAGTGCCCCCTTGTTTAATGGTAGGCAACCATAAACACGCTCGTTGTAGGAAGCCGTGCCGTACTATGGGCTGGAAGCAGCTCACGTCCCAGAGTGGAAAACACATTGCCTCCTTCCTTCTGAGTTTGAAAGGACACCTCAGTGACAGAGCTTGGTCGACGTCTCAGCTTGGTTTTATTCATCCTCAAGTGTACGCAATGAGAATGTTCAGCCAGAGAATAAACATCGCACTGTCCGTGCGGTAACGATCACCCAAACACCGCCATATCCCACGGTCACATTCAACTGCCTCCGGAGCAGATATTGTTTAACGATTCCGCTTACGTGACCCTTCCCCCCATGTAGATTCACACCGCGGGAGGCCACTATAGAATTAATGCCACAGATGCACCGGAAGTTCAACGCTTTGTCGCCTTACCACACACAGCAACAGCACATGATAAAAAAAAAAATAATAAATAATAATAATAATAATAATAATAATAAGCTTTTAATTTAAGTATGGTATGGCTGGGGTGCCTGGGTGATTCAGGCGGCTGGGCATCCAACTCTTGATTTTGGCTCAGGTCATGACCTCACAGTCATGAGATCGAGCCCCCAGTTGGGCTCTGCACTGAGTGTGGACCCTGCTTGGGATTTTATCTCTCTCTCTCCCTCTGCCCTCCCCCCATCCCCACTTGCACACACAAGTGGAAGTCTCTCTCTCGAAAGAAATAGGTAAATAAAATATGGCATCATTGTTTTCACTTCAACGGATTCAGTTCACAACAGAGGCTGCTCTCATAGGCACAATTATCGGTCATTGTCTCCAGGTAACAAACACGAGATATGAACGTGGTCTTTTCATCCCACGAGTTTACAAACAGTGGCTAAATTTGTGTGTGTGTCAGAGAGACTGTTGCGTTTATAGCTGAGGTGAGAATTCTAGCCCTAGGACTGCACACAACCATCTAAAAGATATTTACCAGAATATTATTTTCATTTATTTTTAGTGAGTTCAACATCCAAGGTGGCGTTTAAACTCATGACCCCAAGATCAAGGCTCTTGTGCTCTACTGACTGAGCCAGCCAGGCGCCCCATATTTACCAGAATATTAACCAGCATGAAACCATCCGTTCACTCCCCCAGGTCTGGAATATCTCAGATCGGTTTGAACAAAAATAATCACAAGCAACTGAGAACAAGACACAGGCAGACCCATGACCCCGGGGTACTAGCCAGCCCATGCCTAAGAAAGCTCCACGGTGGCCCAGATGCAGAGATTCACAATTTCTCTGATCACTAATGCCCTTGCCCCAGGAAACAGTGGGGCACTGTTAAAGAGACCACAAAAATGCTAAATATTTTCCAAATCCTCTGCAGCACATTTATCCCTTGATTCTTTTAACACAAAGTCTACCAATTCTTTTAAGTTAAATCTGGGACATATGACGTGCCAGAGGATTTAGACAGCCATTCTCACATACTCCGTCCCTGCCGCTGTCTTATACGGAAAGAGATACAATTTCTTAAAGTTGACTGAGGAGTTATTCCACCAAAGGCCAGCTTAAGTGCTGGGCCAGGAACTTTAGAGGCCACGTCAAAGTTGATTCCCAACCACAGGTACCTTTTGAAGAAGGAACAATCCAGATAAGAGTTACAACTGACAAACCAAAGCATATGGAACACACATCCAGTGGGCAGTCCGGTATTCAACGGACTTCTTCCATCGTTGAATTGAAGACACAGTAACATTTAGGTTTTTTAATCCTCTGCACCAAATAAAAACATTATCATCACTCAGCCATACGTACGAAGTCAGGATCCACATCTTTCAGAGTGCCAATGGACTCTATTCAGTCCGAGGGGCTCTGGGTTAAAGCCTCTCAGATTCGTGTTCAGAACTTTAATCCGAGGAAGAACTCAACACTCACTGAAATGACTTTCATAAGGTGATACAAGATGACTGATAGAAGATTAGGTGCTTCTCCTCAACGGTCACAGCCAGAGTTCAGATCTCCAGAGATCCAGAGGGAGCAAGAATGCAATGTTGAAAAAGATCTCTCATGGAAGGGTTTGTAAAGCAAATTGGGGAAATGGCCAGTTGGGGAATGAGGCCCCTCTTTCTCACTGGCCCCCTACTGCCATCACGGGGGCTCAGTTTTCAACCTAGTTTTCAGGGTTGTCGTGGCCCCTGTGATCTAGAATTTCCAGCTTCCCAAAGGTCTTTCATGGGGAGGGCTCTATTCTTGTCAACACAATGGAGAACGTCCTCTGAAGAATTGAAGCCAATTCTCAAAGCTGGGACAAGTTGTGGCCATCATTTCTGGCTGAAAGACCCTCTCCAAATACCTTTGAGTACAATGGGACTCTACTATGAAGCCCTCTCCAAGAATTCTAGAAAGATTTTAGAAAACCTGTATCCCCTTCCTTTTTTAGACTCCTCCTGACATTTATTTCTCTATCCACACATTTCACTGATACAATTCAACCTATCCTAATTCACTACACTTCCCAGTTTTACGTTTTGACTCTACGAAAGCAAATACACAAGCTTGAGCATCATACGCCCATCACTCTGAATCCTGCCGCTTCCAAATAATCCATCCTGATGCTGGCTGAGCTACCCTACACAATTAATTTCTCTCCTTTTTTTTCCTTCCCTCACCCTTTTCTTTATTTTTGTCTTTCCCACCCCAGCAAGTTTTCTCTGTGTTTTTCTAATAGTAAAGACTGAGGAGATTCTCTACCTAGAGAGAGAAAGAAAAAGAAAAAAAGTGATGTAACTTTCTGTGCAGTGCCTAGTAATTTCTAAAAGCCTATAAAATTACAGTTTTTTTTATCATCAATCTCAGAATTCCATACATTAAATCGCTGAGGTGAGAATGTTTACCAAAACAATGGAATTACTCATAGAGGCAAAGTGGTATTTATAGATTTGTATAGATGTATACACAAAACATCATATATCTAGCATTTAGATGTAGCACTTATGCAATGTCTCTTAACAATGAGAATAGAATAGGGAGGCCAGACGGTATTAATGGAAAAACTCCAGGGAGAAGAAATAGCATCAACAATGACAAAAGACACTTTATCTTCAAAGTGAGAGCAAAACACAATGTTTTGAAAACTAAAGTTTAACTGTAAAATAACTTTAGCATTTTTTAAATATTAAATGTGAAAAAAACTTAACAAAATGTAGCTGATAGCCACCACAGGGGAAAATGTCTTATTTCAACATTGGCACTTAAGTATGTTTGAAAAAAACTGTAATTAAGGTACCTTCAATGTACTTCGGCGCAAAAATATATCCAATGACGTATTTCCACTAAGCTGTACTTAGGTTAAAATCTCACTTTAGGATCTGACGGTGCATTCGATCGTAGTGTCTGTGCGGGTATCTCGGAGTCCTCCTACCTTGACTTCCCACCTCCCTAAAATAGGGGTTGAAGAGGCAAGTCCCAGGATTCGATGTCAGACCCCCGCGTGGCAAGAGTTACTAACTACAACACAGGTCCCCAGGTATCCGTGGATAATGTACTCCCAAGCCAGAATGTGTTCTCCCAACATGACGACCCTCTTACATTTTATTCACATTGAAAGCTCAGTACAATTTTCACCTATACACACAAAGCAAACAGTCGCGACAGCTCTACCAAATGTGCTCTGAAGTTAAAGCAGATGACTCATAAGCATAAATCCAATTATATATTATCACGAATTAAATTACTAGTTAAACACACACAGACACACACACACACACACACACACACACACACACACGACGATGGACCAACCTTCCACCTAATTATTCTGTCCTGCAGACCCTGGGAATGTGTAATGTACATATTCTCAATCTTTTTTAATGTTGATTTATTTTTGAGAGAGAGAGAGAGAGAGACAGAGTGTGAGTGGGGGAGGGGCAGAAAGAGAGGGAGACACAGAACCGCAAGCAGACTCCAGGCTCCGAGCTGTCAGCACAGAGTCTGACACGGGGCTCGAACCCACAAGCTGTGAGATCATGACCTGAGCCGAAGTTGGACGCTTAACTGACTGAGCCACCCAGGCGCCCCAGTAATGTACATATGCTTATCAAGAAGGCATATATTGGCAATATTTAACATGTAGATTCCCACAGAGTAGGAACCGATATTCTACTATTTGAGAACCTAAAATTTCAATTAGAAATCTTGAACCCTGTTTTTACAGTTTATGGTGTCAATATATATTTGCAAAGAACGAACTCTAGCTGATTTTGCATCGTCCCCAGCACATACTGCACTGGAGAATAGGTGCCTGATGAACGTTCTGGCAAGAGCTCTACTGATTGGTTTTCGGTTGGCAGTAGAAGAATATTCCTTGAAGAGATACAAGGTGCAGGACGCTGGAAACAGAGCCAGGCAGAGAACGCCTGGGGGCTGGTAGCACAAAGCTGCCATAAGCCAATAAGGGAGATAGTTAAGAGTTACAGAGTCACACACCAAATAATTACAATTTGTCAAAAATGCTCTAAGGAAATGAGGATCTAGATAAGACAGGGAAGGGAATGATGGAAAAGACCACCCTTTCCTTCTTTTTTTCTTTTTTTTAGTTTTTTAAAATATAATTTATTGTCAAATTGGCCTCCATACCACACCAGGGCTCATCCCAACAAGTGCCCTCCTCCCTGCCCACACTCACTTTCCCCTCTCCCTCACCCCCATCTGCCCTTACTTAGTTTGTTCTCAGTCCTTAGGAGTCTCTTAGGGTTTGCCTCCCTCCTTCTCTGTAACTTTTTATTTTTTAAGATTTACAGCCAATTAGTTAGCATCTAGTGCAACAACGATTTCAGGAGCAGATTCCTTAGTGCCCCTCACCCATTTAGCCCATCTCCCCTCCCCAACCCCTCCAGCAACCCTCAGTTTGTTCTCCATATTTAAGAGTCTCTTCTGTTTTGTCCCCCTCCCTGGTTTTATGTTATTTTTTGTTTCCCTTCCCTTATGTTCATCTGTTTTGTCTCTCAAAGTCCTCATAGGAGTGAAGTCATATGATTTTTGTCTTTCTCTGACTGACGAATTTTGCGTAGCATCATACCCTCCCAGTTCCATCCACGTAGTTGCAAATGGCAAGATTCCATTCTTTTTGATTGCCGAGTAATACTCCGTTGTGTATATATACCACATCTTCTTTATCCATTCATCCATCCATGGACATTTGGGCTCTTTCCATACTTTGGCTACTGTTGATCGTGCCGCCATAAACATGGGGGTGCGTGTGCCCCTTCGAAACAGCACACCTGTATCCTGTGGATAAATGCCTAGTGGTGCAATTGCTGGGTCGTAGGGTAGTTCTAGTTTTAGTTTTTTGAGGCACCTCCATCCTGTTTTCCAGAGTGGCTGCACCAGCTTGCATTCCCACCACCCCTTCCTTCTTCAGGTGTGTTCCCTGCCTGGCTGATCCTTACAATAACGAGAAGCAGACCTCTTTCATGTCAAATTAGACACAAAAGGAATGGAAGCTAAGAAGGTTGGAGGAACTGGATCCAGCCAATGTGGACATAAATAAGGTGTGAAATGAGGATTTAAGTCCAGGTGCATCTATCATGACACCCTTTCCATAAAATGTTGCAAAATAACCGCTGAGAAAATGAATTGTGGGGCGCCTGGCTGGCTCAGTTGGTTAAGCATCCGACTTTGGCTCAGGTCAGATCTCACAGGTCGTGGGTTCGAGCCCTGCCTCAGAGCCTGGAGCCTGCGTCGGATTCCGTGTCTCCCGCTCTCTCCGCCCCTCGCCCGCTCTGGTTGCCAGTAAAACGGATTCTGAACAAGTACCAATTCACAGATTCAGGGGGAACCCAGACTAAAACAGTTTTGTCTCCCTGATTGAAGGTTGTATTTTCAACCATAAAAGGACATTATAAGATGCAAATATGCCACACATATCTGCAATCCGAACAGGGCCTTAATGAGGATCAGCCTTGCGTCGCAAGGCCTTGGAAGGGAGACAAATGAAGCTATAATTTAGATGGATAGCCTGGGCTGTTTGAACATGCCCTTCGGGACACCAACGCCCATCCCAAGAGGCGTGTGGGGTCAACAGCTATCACCAAATATACGGCCTTCTGTTACATGTACCAACACTGACCTATCTATGTGGACCCTGAATTTGGTGGCTTCAAAAATCGTTTATCAAGAGAAAATGAGAGGACTTATCATGCATGCCATACCTTCTTCCGGAAAGAGCTAAAGGCAATGTGTGATATTCAGACAAGTATCGATGGGTTACCCGGGTAAGGGGTTGCATGGTTTTATCCACCAACACATTTGTATATTCTGTTGGATGAAGACAACTTCACTGGCTTCTTTTAAAAAAAAAAATTTTTTTTAAGTTTATTTTTGAAGAGAGAATGGGCACAAGTGGGGTAAGGGCAGAGAGAGAGAGGGAGAGAGAGAGAATCCCAAGCAGGCTCCACAACGTCAGTTACGGCACCCGACGCAGGGCTCAAATGGACAAACCGTGCGATCATGACCTGAGCTGAAACCAAGAGTCAGACACTTAACTGACTGAGCCACCCAGGTTCCCCTTCCTCGGCTTCTTCTATGGCTAAGAGAGCAAGCACCAAACCCAGTCCTCCTTTCCTAGGCATTTATCAGAACCGGACAGTCCTCATTTCAGGGGACACATACTTAAAAGTTTACCAAAGATAACCGAAGTCCAACAGAAAGCTGGTGATGAAGAGTTTACGCTCCAACAGAAATTTCCACATACTCTTCGAGAAGTCACTGTCACAGCAATATTTGAATGCAGTTCATAATGAGTCACGTTTCCATCACAATATCGTGTATGCCACACTTCAGATATTCATCAGAAATGGCCAACAGTTCCTGGTGCTAGAAAAGAGGATGACAAACTGGAGACAGTGTGAGGCAGGCAGAGAGATGGCAGGGGCGAAGAGGAAAAGGTGAGCCGAGGTCGGATAGGAAATGGCTGTGACTCCCCTCCGGCACATTCCGAGGAGACCACGTGAGGGCCAGGCAGGCATTTTTAACTCCTCGCTTTCAAGGGTGCCATAGAAAACCCCTGACCACAGAGCATCAAATGCTCAACACAGAATCTTAAAAGGTTTCTGCGCACCGTTCTGAAGCCTGACATTCATGTCCATTAACACCTAACCACACGTTTCATCAAATAAACATCAAATTATTCCCAAGATAAACATCGGTAGGTGTTAGTTGAAAGGGAAAGATGGGAGGCTCCAGAGTCTTCAGTTGCTTTGAAGTTTTATTTTGGCTTCCATAAAAACCTGGAGAGCCAGCTAGGTAAATCACGTTGGTTGAAAACAGTGATCACTTTTCCTGTATAAGAAAGTTGGAACATGGAGAAGAACCAAATGAATGTTAAGATTTTATGGAGAAGGAAAAGTCCGGTGCTGTTATTTAAAAAAAAAAAAAAAAAGATTTCAATAAAGAGAAAAAAGAAAGGCACCTAGACCATAGAATACGTATAATCACAAAAAAAATTTTAAGTCAAAAACCAAATAAAGTGTCAACGGAAACACCCAACTGCAAAGACAAGGACCCCACAAATAAGCATTTACGTAACTAAACAGTCTCTTCTCACACACACATCGTGTTGTGCATGGGTTTGGAGACACGCATGCTGACTTTAGAAAGTAACACCAGGGGACACCTCGCAAGAGTTAAGTGACAGAATCCTCACTGAAATACTTCCTTCCCCCAGGTCCACACCTGTGACGTCCGCAAGTTCAACCACAGGCTTCGGCAGTTTTCCTTCTCCATAACGAAAGCTATCCAAGTCACCAATGTTAAGACCTTTAGTTTTAATTCAGAAAACCCTTCCAGATGAGCTCACGGAAGGTTCTTCGTGTCCGTAATCAGACAGCCTTATCAGTCTTTGTTACAACACTTCCGACGCAGAATACTTGGGTGTTTACTGCAGTGTGGGCTGGGAGATTCCATGAACAAACTTTCAAGGTACACAGAAAAATTTCAGCTTTTGAAGATTTCAGGGGAACTACATGTAACACAGCAGTTTTTCCGATTCACAGAATTGTGATTTATTTATATCAAGACGGGGTGTTACGGATTTTTCTTAAAATATGATCTAATTAAAAGTATGCATTATTCACCACATTTGAACTACTACTCAACTTTTACATATCGGAGTCTGTGAAGACTTAATATAAATCTTTAATTCCTATTATTATTTTTTTTTTTTTAATAATGACATGAAAATTAAACCTGTAAGACAGAATCTATTTCAGAGTATATTCAGGAGTCATAAGAAGTCATTTTTGCTTTTCTTCCCCAAGGCAGAATAATCCCAAGGATTAATACATTGATTCACATGGAGGAAATACTCTGGACCACCTACTGTCTGAAGCTCTAGGAAAACCACAAGTAAGCAGACAGGGCTCCCACGTCCTGTGAAGTTGAGAAATAATCACTTGTCAATCAGCCATTAGAGATTACAAGGTAGTAAAAATCAGACTGGAAACTAAAGGCTCGAGGAATGAGAAAATAATTGGTTACCAACCTTGCCCTACGTTTGTTAAGATATAAAAAAAAAAAAATCACGTTCAAGAGTCTCAGCTACTTCTGTAAACTATTGGCAACTTAGGAGTCAAGAGAAAGCAACACATTAGGGCAAAAGGGCCTAGATATGGAGGGAAATATCATTCTTATAACAAAACATTAACAGAAAAATGATCTGATATGAACAGCACTGCAAACTTACCCAATCCACGAAGAAACTCTGGAAATTAACATTTTCCAAAGTAGATGTTATCAAAACAAAAGGTTTTCTTTGTGTAGAGATACCCCTTTTCATCATATGCCACATGTAATTTCAGAGTCATTTTCGATGCGGTCCCCCCCCCCCCCCAACTTGTGTTCCTAGAGATCACATCTCTCTCTGGAACGAAGGACAAACAGCACTTATACTCTGGATTCAAGAAGTTAGCATCGCCAGAATACAGATTTGCTGGGTCCTACGAACCAGCGTGAGTTTTTCTTAGAATCTTGAACGTGGGAGCAACAGTAGTCCTTCCCTCATTCTCTCAAGAGGACTATCCTGTCCCTGCTGCAAGGCTGGCAGGAGAGGGCACCTGCTGGGGACATTTCCCCAAGAGGTCCTTCAGTGACCGTATGCTAGAGATATAAAGTATATTCTTCCTGTGTTTTAAGAACTATTTTTGGAAGGCTTTTCCTTCCATTTTTAATCCTTAAAGTACTTGGTTTTTGATGGGAATGTAAGATATCTGAACGTCTTCTCTATCTGGTAATTAAGACCTTTAAATGAAACAAAATCAATCCCGAAATTCATATTCTCAAAAGTGATAGTCACATAACTCGTTAAATGGTAACCAATTGAGCCCAGAATATCTCACGTGGTGTGGTCAGGTGAAGGAGGTGGGTCAAGTGACATACAGTAGGACAGAGAAAGGACAGAAGTAATGACCGAGGGGTGCCTGGGTGGCTCAGTCAAGTTAAGCGTCCGACTTTTGATTTTGGCTCAAGTCATGATCCCAGGGTTCATGGGTTCAAGGCCCACATTGGGCTGTGCTGACAGCACATTCACATTCTCATTCTCATTCTCTCTCTCTCTCTCATAAATAAATAAATAAATAAATGAATGAATAAATAAATATTAAAAAAAAAAAGTAATGATTCATCCGTGTAGTTAATTTAATGGCTATCTTCTGGCCAGTGTCTCTACCCCCCACATCTACAGACCAACACTTGTCTCATTCTAATTACTGGTGCACCTCTTTGCCTTCATCAACTGTGAGCTCCTTAAAGGAAGGAAACCGGTCTTTGCATCTCCCAGCTCATCCAATAAACAAACATTAATCCTGCAAGAGTTTAATGTGGTTTTGCCTTTTCCCACGTTGCATTTGACAGAGCAGAAAAATCCCACACGGGCTGCTCATCTGGACTGCCGTTAAAAAGCTTGGTCTTGGGGCGCCTTGGTGGCTCAGTCGGTTGAGTGTCCGGCCTCCACTCAGGTCACGGTCTCACGGTTTGGGAGTTCGAGCCCCACGTTGGGCTCTGTGCCCGGAGCCTGCTTCGGATTCTGTGTGTGTCTCTCTCTCCTTCTGCCCCTCCCCCACTCCTGCTGTCTCTCTCTCTCTCTCTCTCTCTCTCTCCTTCAAAAATAAACAGCCATTAAAAAAAAATTAAATAAAGGATAAATTCATCGCAAAAGCATTAGCTATATCTTTTAGCTGCATTGTTTTCTTCTTTTTTTTTACTTCTGGCTGCAAATATGTGAGGGTACATCATATGCATCTGCCCCAGTAACATATTTATAAAACAGAAATAGGACAATCTTCACAACTGAAGAGGGGGAGGCGAGGCCTATACCCACAACAGCCGAAGACTGAGGGCCACATGCATGTTCCCTGGAGTTCAAAGACTTGATGGAATCCAAACATCTACAGCACTACTGCTGACTTCCTTCACGCGGGTCACATCAGAGGGTTTAAGAAAAAATACAGGATGAAAAATATCATCAAGTAAACTGCTTGGAAATACACATCAAAAGGCGTATCGATCATCCAGTCTGTGTCGTGAATTCCTGCCCCACCATCCCTACGCTGTCATTCCAGCTAATTACATATTCCAAGGACAGAACCTGCAACCTGGCCTGGGCTTCCCAAGAGAACGTGAAGTTAGGGAGACTTAACAGTGTGCATCAGATAAAAAAGTACCCGCAAAGGTTGGCCCTGCTCTTTCTGGTCTGCTAACCGATTTAAATCAAACTGGCTCGACCCTATGAGCTAGAGCTGTCCTCTCCCTTTCCCTGATGGCTGGCTCCTTTAGATGGATAAGGAGTGCCGTTCTGTACGCAGGGGTGAGGGGCATTGCGGGGAGGAGCTCACAGCTGCAGACAATGCTGCTGGCTGATCCATAACCTGAATTTATTTAAAATGAGACCATTCTCGGGGCGCCTGGGTGGCTCAGTGGGTTAAGCATCCGACTCTGGATTTCAGCTCAGGTCATGATCTCAGGGTCATGGGATCCAGCCCTGCAATGGGCTCCACACTGAGCTTGGAACTTGCTTCTGATTCTTTCTCTCTCTCTCTCTCTCTCTCCCTCCCTCCCCCTCTCTCTGCCCCTCCCCTGCATGCATACGAGCTCGCGCGCGCTCTCTCTCTCTCTCTCTCTCAAAAACAGAAGTTTAAAATGAGATAATTTCAAGATGAAATATTGATCTCATAGTATAAGTAGCAAGTGTTTAGGGTGTAAATCATGTAGGTGATACGTCTCCTCTCCCAGCTCAGCTCACAAATGTAGGCAACAAAGACAGTCATCAACTCAACGGTAACTACACTTTTAATATGTTAGAAAAAAACCTACTACAATAAAAATTTTGCAAGTAAAATATCAATATCTAGGAACATTTTTAGAATGAGCAAATTGTATTGTCAGATAGTTGCCTGAAACCCTGCATCATTGTTCCCTAAATACAGTTTGCTTTGGAAGTCCATTTTGCGTCGTTATAAAAAACTACAAACGTTGTCTTTTAATTTAGTGAGAGTCCCATGAAGAAGAGCCAGTTTTAGGAAACTAGACACAGATCCGTGAGAGATCTCAGACTTGACAGGAGGGTTTTTAACTCTCTAACCATCTCAGTTCAAAGTAAAGCATGACGCTCAGGGAGGAGACAGTGACAGTTGAACGCTGGCCGTCGAGGAGTGTATGAAATGAGGAGAGAGGGGGAGTAAATCACAAATGCTGTCTTAATTGTGTACCCCCAACCCCTAAAGGAAACACCATGATGTTGGCTAAAGGTTCTTTGCCAGCTGGTTCCTGGACGTGAAGGTAAAATAATTAACATTCTGGCATATGCCTTATGGCCCTGAAACATGCCCGTCTGTGCATCCGGCCCTTTACTGGACCACAGGTTCTGAGCTAGAAACTGACATCCAATGATGAATGAAGCAAGTTCCTGGCTTGGCGGAATGCACGCGTTAGAATGAGTGGTTACAGCACAGAACCAGGGCTAAACTCATTTTTATTTGTTATCATCAACTAATGTGTAAAGATTTAAAACTGCACGCTCCTCTGGGGGCCTAACACATGACACTTCCCAAAGGCGGTTATGAAAATGGATTAGTCAAGCTGTTCAATAATGATGGATCCACTGCAAACCCTCGATATTCAGTGACTTGGAGGAAGGGATGAGAAATGTACCTGTAAATGGGGCGCCTGGGTGGCTCAGTCGGTTGGGCGGCCGACTTCGGCTCAGGTCACGATCTCGCGGTCCGTGAGTTCGAGCCCCGCGTTGGGCTCTGTGCTGACAGCTCAGAGCCTGGAGCCTGTTTCAGATTCTGTGTCTCCCTCTCTCTCTGCCCCTCCCCTGTTCATGCTCTGTCTCTCTCTGTCTCAAAAATAAATATAAATGTAAAAAAAAAAAAAAAAAAAAAAAAAAAAAAGAAATGTACCTGTAATGAGCCCCAGCTTCCACTCACTGTGGTTTATTTCTGAAAAGATTCCATAACAGAATACTATTTGTTTCCCACAAATAACACAGTTTCATTCTTCCTCGGAGGCTCTACCTAGGGAGGAAGCTTAGATGCATAAGCCATTAGGACTAATTATTCGTAATGTCTCAGGGCTTTAGAACAATTACTACTAAAGTTACTGCCTGGAAACAGAATAATTACACTAATTGGAGTTCATCAGATATTCATCTTCATAGTAAGCACAACAGATGAGGGGAAATTTACAGTGTCCATAAATGGAAGTCATTTCAACTACCAAAGGTGATTTTCAGAAGACACGGGCCCTCCATATAATGTACGGTAAGCAACCTCGTCCACTGCACAAATGCGGAGGGCTAGGTTATGTATCAGAACTGTCACAGAGCACTGGTATGGGTCAACAAAACCAGTACACTCCCGCCTTCTGGTCTTTTCATCGAGAGGGGTGGAAACATGAAATAATGCCCTCAGTTTTGATAAATGCAAAAATACAAAAATGCTAAGGGCTGCAAGAGGTGTGGGGACAGACAGGAAAGTTATCTCTGTGAAAGTGGTAACTGAAGACTACTTGGGCGGTGGGAGAAAGTATATTCCAGGCAGAAGGAACAGCAGGCCAGGGCCTGCACACAGCACTAAGAGAACGGAAAGGCGGGCCATGTGGCTGGAGAACAGAGGGTAGATGAGAGAGGACGAAGGAGTTTAAATGGGAAACTAGGGCAGGAACTTGCAGATCAGTAGGATTTTCATATTTTATTGTCGGTGGACCAGAAAATCATGATATAAAGTCTTAGGTAGAGGGATGTCATGCTCAGATATACAAGAGTATTAGGGCGGTAATCAAGGAGAGGGATAGAAGCTTCTATGAGGTTCACGGCTTAGAGTAGAGGGCGATGAACATAGTGAGATAACGACAAGGTACACCGGTCACCAGAAAGAGCCCAGTTTTCCAGAATGAGTGGAAAAAGGTGATGCTGACCAAGAAAGTGAGCCACTAAATGCGAACCGTGGACATTAGCTTGAAAATAAATGTTGCATAGGGACGCCTGCGTGGCTCAGTTGGTTAAGTGGCCAACTTCGGCTCAGGTCATGATCTCGCAGTCCGTGAGTTCGAGCCCTGCATCGGGCTCTGTGCTGACAGCTCAGAATCTGGAGCCTGCTTCTGTTTCTGTGTCTCCCTCTCTCTCTGCCCCTCCCCCATTCGCACTCTGTCTCTCTCTCTGCCTTTCAAAAATGAATACATGTTAAAAAAAAATTTTAAAAAAAGAAAATAGATGTTGCATATTAAAATTAAAAATTCTATTACTTACAGCAATTTTATGCAGAAAGTAATTTACCACTTATAATCCTTTATAAAAATATTAAATAGTACCAACTCTCAATTATTTTAGGACCTGTGGTTTATCTGGTGTAGTAACACTGAACTGTTATACTCAATTTAGTGGTGGATCAACGAGGTAATATTTTATTGCTGCCGTTAACACATGACGTGACCTGAAAGTTGAAACAGAAAAGGCGGTAGTTGAACTACTTGATGGGACACCCTCAAAAGTTGCAAAATTGGTTTTTTAGAAAGAGTCTCTCAAAAGCGTTAAGCATAGGCATATACCCACAGGCACATGTGTTGAAAATGCCCCTCAAGAAAATCCCTTAAGTATCACTACTTGTTTTATTGCTTGGAGAGACCCCGAAATGTATTAGGCTTGATGTCTGCAGTCATCAAAGACGTCATATGATTCCTGACACTTGCTACTTTCCATTCCCCAGCGTCCCACTATAAGGCAAACTTTCCAGCAAAACTCTAATGGCCCCGCCCACACTTGCCTTTGTTAAAACTCCCATCTCCTAAGGTCTCCATCCATCAAAACCTGCCCCTTGGTGACACTGTGTGTGGTGAATTCCTACCAATAAGCCTTGATGCTAGTGGGGGATTTTCAACTAGCCTAGGCATCCCGTCTACTCTTTCGTCTAGAACAAGGTCTCTGCCATTGCCACTGTTGGTAGATTTTATAAAGGGGGGGGGGGGGGGAGATCATGGGAGGGGCAGAGGGAGAGAGAGTCCCAACCAGGCTCCGTGCTCAGCCTGGAGCCTGATGAGGAGCTTGATCCCACAATGCTGGGCTCAGGACCTGAGCCAAAATCGAGAGTTGGATGCTCAACTGACAGAGCCACCCAGGCGCCCTCAGGATTGGCAGATTTTAAAGAGGGCCTTCGGAAAATAACTCTGTCTTCACCTACTCGACACTAGCTAGTTCTTCACACCGTACTCACTAAGTAAATCTTTCTCTCACTCCCTTTGTTCACGGTCTTGTAATATTTGGGTATGTGGCTACCCAAATGGGAAAGCCTTCGGGCAGAGGGAAAGAAACAGAATATAATGCTAGAATGAAAACCGGGCTTCACCACGTATTGATGCTTACTGGTGGACGGCAACTGCCTAGAGACTGTGTTGAGAGGGATTCCAAGGCCTCTCGTACCCGTGTCCGTCATGAGTACAACAGAGGGAAGAGTACCTGCATGCACTCTTGGCCATCCCCCGTACAAGGGAGCCACAGAAACCTGACTCTGAATCTCATACCAGGCTTGATCGTTTCCAGTGATGTGAATCCTGGGGAAATTAACTTCTCTGCATCTCATATCAAATGGAGGCACTTATGTTTGCCCCACGTGGATTGGTGGGGACCAAGCCAGGGGCTCAAGTACCATTGATTCTCTCCACTCTCTTCTTGGGGGCAGGGACAAGTGAAAAACCTTTTCGCCCAGGACTTTCCAAAGTTCCTCACTATAAACCACCTTTCGTAACATCAAGCATGAGTTGTTAGGGGTCGAGTTGTCTTCCCACAAAATGCACACGTTGGAGCCCTGACCTCCAGTACCTGAAAACGTGACTATGTTCGGAGACGGGGCCCTTAAAGGGGTCATTATATGAAAATGAGGCCATTAGGGTGGGCCTTGTGCTTACAGATCAGGAAGAGACGTCAGGGATGGCTGTGTGCACAGATACGAGACCACATGAGGACACAGCAAGAAGGTGGCTGGCTATCTGCAAGCCAAGGAGAGACTTCAGAAGTAACCAAACATGCCTTCGAGCCTCCATAGTTACGAGAAAATCAATTTCTGGTGTTAAAGCCATGCAGTCCGCGGTATTGTGTAATGGCAGCCTGAGCAGACCAAGACGGGAACAAGGCATTGGTGTCTTCCACCGCTTCTATTACTACACATTTGTTTCCCCACCTGTCCTGTCCCTTCTCTTCCTCCTCTCAGGCACTATTGCCCTCCCCCCAACACTAGGAGGAAGCAGCGCGGCTCAAGGACAAGAGGTCACTGACCGTTGACCTACAAGACAGTTTCGCGTACTTTTTGTACAAGGGGAATCCAGACACTCCCAGAAACAGAAAGGAGCGGTGTTCCCCTCTCTCCAACCGGAAACATGGCTGCCAAACGACCGTACAGAAACTCCAAGTACAGCCACGGCCTCCTTTTCGGAAGCACTTTACAAACTGCAAGATTTAACAAGTTAACGCCACTGCCCACAAGTGCCACCCCCACGCCCTCAAGATTGGACTGTTTAATTCGGTAGGGAGATAGTTCAATATGTTCTCAGCATCAGATTTAGATGCAAATGCCAATTAAACCTCGCACTAACCACTGTGCCTTCCGGTGTTCTAAAACATTTGTGTCAGCAGTTGGGTCATTTCTCTGCCAGGTAAACTATGCAAACAGTGGCTAACATGCCAGGGCCTGCTGGGTTTGCCACGCTCCGTGCAGCTGATGCGAACACTGTCTAAATGCCCTAAGGGTTTGGGTTGGGTTTTACAGATCTATCTCCCCCAGGTTACACCCTCTTCCAATAGGAATCATGCCCTGCTCAAAACTGGCTTGAGCTTTTTTGACTCCCCTTAGAAACAGCAGCAACATTTTTTTGCAATGTTACATCATTCTGGACTCCTTTGCCCTTTATCTGAGATTCTTGGCTACCTCACTAGGCCGAAAGCCCAGCCAATGGGGATCAATACAGGCAAGGGGACTGCAAATAGTAGCTCCTGGACTGAAGAAGGCAAGTTAAAGGGGAGGCACAAGTCCATTTGTCCTGATTTGCCAACCGCTCCCTTGAACGATTACCTGTTCTCCTTAACCCTGTTGTAGTATTTGTTGCTGGAAGCAAGGATACAGTCAGAGACTGTGTTACTATTCGCTGCACTAAAGTTCAAAGTGCACCAAAGTGATAGCTTGTAAGCAGGAAGGGCTCATCAACAGGGTTGTTTCGGTGACTGGGGCGGGGGAGGGGGGTGGCAATGTGAAGCCTACTGACATTTAGATACACTTTTTTTTAAAAAATCACCTTTTGTTACATCCCCTGCACCCAGAATTAGTAGAAAGTTGAATGTAAGATCTTAGCAATATTCAAGAGAACTCTTTTCCCACTGAGTTTATTCCACTTAAAACAACCACTCTTACCTTAGTGAAATCATGGGTTATAATTCCACTGTATAGTTACTTCTCTCTTCGTGGTGGCCAGTTGGGGTCTCCTAAGACGACCACCCACCCAGGAGACTTTAGGACAGATGAAATCAAACCTAAGCTCTCTGCCTGATAGAAACAAAACTAGTTAGAATGAAAAGGGTGAAAGGGAATGGAGCGAGCCAAGTTTTTGACTCTTGCACCCATGAGACCTTCAGTGAGACTTTCCGTTCGTTAGTCAGCCATTGGATTGGATGAGGGAGAAGAGGAACATTTAGATGTGAGTCACATGAAGAAACACACACCTGGGAAACCATTCCTAATCACGTATTAACAACCTGGTGGCGAATATTGCTACAAACACCTGTTACTATTTGTCCGAAAACCAAACACTGGAAATTCTAGAACGAGGTTTCCAAAGTCCAGTTGGGTGAGCCCCGGGAATTCAAGTCTTGAGGTCTCAACAAAAGATCACCAGGGTTACTGAGGAAACCCTGGGTGCTACAGTAAACCTCCAGTCAACAGGGTGTTATTCACTGAGGTTAGGAGATCACGAGAAGCCCCAGGAGCTATTGTCACCACCAACTGCTGAGATTCTTTCTTTTTTTCCTTAGGAAAATGGGTCATTCAGAGATTCCAGACCACCTTACTTAACCATATTATGTCTTCAGTAAATTCCCAAGTGGTCCCGTCACCTTATCCTACCTTCCTGATGAAATAAATGCAGGATAAAGGAGGAAAGAAAGCGATCTCCCCCCTTCCCACCTACAGATCACGGATTTCTCTAGATTGTTCTTTCCCATAATCATCTCAAATATGCCTGAGACAAATACAGACGCTGTTAATCTGTACTGACACAGCTGAGAACATAGGTAAAGGTCAAAGACAGCAAACATTCCTCCAGCCCCTACTGTTTTCAGGACAAGCTCAGAGAAGCTTATGACAGTACAAAGACACAAGACCTTTCTTCTAAACATCCTTAAGAAATAGTGATGTTCTTACAGTTGCTACCTGGTTGCTGTTGCTTTCCTTTTTGATACATTATTTCCCCCAATTAGATTTGTTACTGCTTAACTTGGCTGTTGAATTAGTCTCTGTGGTAATGGTGGTTTAAAGACCTGTCAACAGGTAATCAAAATCACTTTGCCAAGCAACCCAGGAAACTTGTAATTTAGAAAGCTCAACCAGGAAAGGCTGTTCTCTACCATCTATCTCTTCATAACCTTCAAGAAGAAATTTTAATTTGGATTTATTTGAGGACCAGGTTTCTGACCTACAGAACTGTAAGAATTAAAAGCCGTCTAAAAACTGTGAAGTCACTTATTTACTGCAGGCTTCCCTGGAGAAATATAAACTCATCAGGCTCACTCTCCACTTACCGAAATGTCCAACCAGATCATTTTAAATATGAAATGAAAACCGTATCTCACCAAAACTAAGCTTACTGGTTTCTCCGCGTGCAAACGCACATACACCATTTACACTGCTCAAATAAGTTTTCAAGTCTGGCCAAAGTGTTTTCACAACCTCAGTACTTAATTACATTCCACTTTCAATGACTGCTGCAGAAACTTGCCGCGCTTTGAAATCCTCTAAATCGGCCCAAACACTGTTAATGGTGATTCTAAAGAAAAAAGATGAAACCTCCTGCTTTATGCAGCTCTCAAACCAATAAGCCAGATAACACTAGTAATCAGCATGAAGGCTGCTGTCCATCCGATCTCCACAGCACTGCTCCCTGGAGCTTCCAAGAGACTCCTGAGTGAGTCTTCCTAGCGCACAATGCTTGACTGTTCCACTCGCTCTGCAGCCCCCAAATTAGTGCAGAGCCAACTGGCTTTCTCCTCAAAGGAAACAAAATACCCCCAACCCTGCACCACTGCTCATTTCAGGAGGAAAACGCAGATACGACACCAACATTTCATTTTATGAGTAAAGTTATTTTAATGCATGCCATAAATGCTTTGGCATGTGAAGGAAGTCACGTCCCATAATGCAAGAAGAGAGAGAAGTTGAGGGGGAAAGATGGCACGTGGAGAAAGCAGGGGGTACCTGAAGACAAGGGGCTCACGTGGTCTGTCGAAGGCGGAAGAGGTTCCTTCTGCAGAGGAGGGGAGAGAGGGCAGCAGCGAGAGACATACAGGATGCAGAGCACATTTTCACAAAATGGTACCAGGTTAAAAGCATGGCAGGAATTTAAGTTGCAGACATTGAGTAAGAGTTTGACTCAATTCCACATAAGGGAGAGGCAGCAGGAGTGAGGCTTTATTGGGAAATAACCTGGTTTTCCACTCGGCCACTAACCAGCTCATGAGACCTTGAGTAAGCCACTGACTTTTCTAAGACCCTCTCGAGTTCCAAAATAAGTGTGTTTGGTCATGAGCTTTCAAACCTTCTGTTGGAATGACACAAGTTATTTACAGAAGACTGAGGTTGTGGTCAGGATGGTATTTAAAAGCAGCCACCAATTTTCTGTAAATGAATCCTGCCTGGAGGCAGAATGAAAATGGGTTGGCAACGTTAGGACTTGAGTTTGTCTCTAATCGGGCAACCGACAACACAGCAGGAAGGGGGTCGAGTGGCATCGCTGATTAGCACCACGAAGGTAGGATTACAGGTAAGGCATCTGAGTGATTACTTTCACTTGTGAAGGGCAATGAGGAAAGTGAAGGGGCCAACCAAAGCCACATTCATTTAGAGCCCTCATTAGGGGCAGCTGCCATCCCCCTCCCCCTCCTCCCCCTTCCCCACCCCCTCGAAAAGGATGGCTTGAGGATATCAGTCCATATTCACTAGGATAAGAAGCACTTCTAATCTACAGATCGCTTAAGGCATTACTGATTAAAACATTTATTCCACATTGTATCTCTATGATAAACATCTTTTCATTGAAGAACTTAGTACAACTCTCTCTATATGAACACTGAAGATATTAATATGTTAGAAGGCTACCCATGTTATCCCATGTCCATTGGACATAAGATAAAATGGCCAAGGCTTATGGGAAATACAGTGTAGTGCTGGACAGCAGAACAGGGTCATCAGACGTGGATTTGGAATATAGGACTTCCTATTAGCTCTATAATCTTTTTTCTTTTTTAATGTTTATTTATTTTTGAGAGAGAGCATGAGTGGGAGAGAGGGGAGAGAGGGGGACAGAGGATCCGAAGCGGGCCCCGCACTGACAGCAGAGAGCCCCATTCAGGGCTCGAACTCATGAACTGTGACATAGGACCAGCACCGAAAATCGGCTGTTCAACCGACTGAGCCACCCAGGTGTCCCTAGCTCTGCAATCTTATGTGTATTATTCAACCCTCCATTTTTCATTTATTCATAGGCAAAATGCATCCTACAATTTGTCTGAGGGGATAAAATTCAGTTAGAGTATAGGATGTACAAGAAATATTCACAAATGTTCAATCTCATCCTGTAGCGTCTCTAAATTAAACCAAAACAAATCAAAACAAGCCTTCACAGAGGCAAGTTTTCAAAAGCTACAACACCCATATCCAAAACCTCTTGGTAAAGTAAAATATAATTTCCCTCCTAAATCCGTAAGATTCAAAAAGCTGTTAAAAAAAAAAAAAAAAAAAAAAGCTATTTAGAAAAGGATTTAACCAAAATGGAAATGACTTTACCTTCACCCAACAGCAAAACTCAGTCTCCAGAAGGTAAAACACAAATCACCTTGGGCAGATCTCTGAATTAAATGCCTAAAAGGTTCAAACTGAATCTAGGACCGACCCATCAAACCCAAATATCTGAAACTCCAAAGAACTTCCTTTTTTGTTTTTAAGAAGCCAGGCTGACTAAGGTGTCTACGGGGATAATTACATAATTTGGTCAACAGGTAACAATACCTTTACAGTCCCGCATAATTGAAGCTTCGGTTTTACTCCTGGCAACGGGGTGGTGGGGATGTGGTTAAGTGTATACCTTAGAATTTTAAATATCGAGATTGGTTTATACTAATCTTAGTACCAATGATTAAGACGCTCCTTTCAACTGCAAACGAAGGCATCTTGATTCAGGACACAACAAAACCGCGTGCCTTCAGGAATCTGAATGAATTATGTCTATTCCCCAGGTGATAGTTTTGCCCTGATCTGAACATATCAAAAGAGTAAGCCTTTCTCTGAAGGTCTCTGAAATCCCAAGGACTTTCTTTCCCCTCCCCTCCCCCCCCTCATTTTAATACCAGTTGTGGAGGCTGGGGTTGTGTTGATTTACCCACTCTGGGCTTTTGAAACCAGTTAAGTGTCCTGGCAACATGTTCAAGGTATCATAGCTATACCTGGAGGATGTTTCTTTTTTTTTTTTTTTTTTTTTTTAACGTTTATTTATTTTTGAGACAGAGAGAGACACAGCATGAACGGGGGAGGGGCAGAGAGAGAGGGAAACACAGAATCGGAAGGAGGCTCCAGGCTCTGAGCCATCAGCCCAGAGCCCGACGCGGGGCTCAAACTCATGGACCGCGAGATCGTGACCTGAGCCGAAGGCGGACGCTTAACCGACTGAGCCACCCAGGCGCCCCAACCTGGAGGATGTTTCTAAACCACGTATTTCTGTGTTCTACCAACTCCTGTCCAAGGCGCCACCGTCAGCTTGTTTTGCGATGATGGCCTCTTTGAAACAAGCGTGTAAGTCACTAACACAGGGCATGAAGTAAAGAAACCTGGTTCTTTCACCACTTTATGGTGAATGTGCTTTACAAAGACTTGCAGAAGCGCCTCGGTGGCTGAGTTGGTTAAGTGCCCTACTCTTGATTTCAGCTCAGGTCATGACCTCACAGTTCCTGAGTTCGAGCCACGCTGGGGCTGTGCAATGACAGTGTGGAGCCTGCTTGAGATTCTCTCTCTCTCTCTCTCTCTCTCTCTCTCTCTCTCTCTCTCTCTCTCTGCCTTCCTCCCCCACTCGTGCTATCTAAATAAATAAATAAAACGGATTTTAAAAAAAGACATGCAGAATGTGAGGCCGTGTTGTAAGTGTCTGACAATTTCACTTAATCCTTACAAAAACTCTAGATTGTAATCCCCACTTTAGAGATTGAGGCACAGAAGCGAAGCAATTTGCCAAAGGCCACACAGCTCGTAAAACGGTTGAGGCAAGATTCTTCAGCCAGGGAATCTGGCCCCGAAGTCCAAATCTACCACACCTAGCCCTCCAAATCATGCTTTTCTAAATACCATAGTCCCTACACAAGGTATAAACAATGGCTGAAATCTATTTATTTCAAAGAGAAGTT
This sequence comes from Panthera leo, assembly GCF_018350215.1. Classification (NCBI taxonomy): domain Eukaryota; kingdom Metazoa; phylum Chordata; class Mammalia; order Carnivora; family Felidae; genus Panthera; species Panthera leo. The sequence continues at coordinate 224,946,105 of NC_056679.1, forward strand.
TAAAAAAAACACCAGTGAAACCCAGTCCTTTCTAAAATGAAGGGGAAAAGTCAATCCAGAAACAAGTTCACAAAATGTTTAAGTGATAAGAAGGAAATATTGTGTAAATGCTCTGCCTGCCCCACTAAACACCATTTTTCTCTATTATCTTGAGAGGTTTCCTTATGCCCTGGGCCCCTGTTTGTGCTTGCAGATGGTTTCTATTTCTAAATCTCTAAAGCTTTCAGGAATTTATTCCTAGACTTTGAAACCTGCCCACTTGCAAACCTCCCCTCACCAACGGCCTTGGCAAGTCAAAAAACTCTCTACTGCCTTTGGAAAGCCTGATTTTTAAAGCTATTTAAGTTCTCAGGTTGCAGAAGAAGGAAAAGGCACTATGAGTCTCTGTGTCCATGCCACCCCATTCCCGACTTCCAGAGGGAAAGACAGAATGCGGTTTAATCAATGTCAAGGCTTGTGTCTTCTCATATTTACACTTTAACTGTATCCTGGTAAGAATTTGATTCTATGTGGTCACCTCTTACTCTTGATAAGGTTCGCTGGACAATTTTCTCATAGGACACTTACCTAGATGTCTGTCTTTAATAGTGGTGTAGGGAATGGTATTTAGGAAAAACCTTCCTTTGGCTGGCTGGGAGCTTCTGTGGTTTTAGAACTACCCCTGTATTTTCTCAAAAGAATTTAAATGCCACCTCTTGAGTTATATAAGCAGCCATGGGAAATTCAATGAGCGTGGCTACCCCGGCTTAATTCAATCCACTTTGGGGCAAATTCCCAGGGTCTCATTAAACCTCAAATATGTACATGTATGAAGACAGTAGTTGGGAATTATGATATTTGAGCAACTTTGAAATTGAAATATCCAATTTCTAACTGAATACACTGAACCCCTCAGGTCTTGATTAATCAGCATGGAACAAAAATACAGCTCAATATACAGAAATTAATTAGGGATGTCAATCACATGGACTGTGTTGAAACTGCAGACTGAGAGGTCAAGAAGCCACAAAGAGCCAGCCACCGTGCCTGTGCGCTTTTTAGACTTACGTGTGGCCCTTATTATGGCAAGAAAAATAAGAATTATTATCCCAATTTCACAATTGAAGAAAGTGAAATTCAGAGAGGCTTGAATAATTTGCCCACAGTGGTTTAACCAGTGTCTAGAGATTTTTCAAACCCAGTTACTTTCCGCTGTGTCTTAGGAAGCCTCCCCAAAATGCACTATTTTCTCTTAATAAATAAATAAATAAATAAATAAATAAATAAATAACAATTCTGACTATTCACAACCTCAAAGCTATCTCCTGATTATGTATCTACCATAATTAAGCCAAAGAGTAAAGTTCATGTTGTATGGGGTTATCTACAGAACTGGGATAAATGGAAAGGATCCAGCTGAGTCGAGAAAACTTGATGAGATGAGAGATTCTGCACCCAATTTCCCAAGAACTTCAACTTGTCTATATACTCAGTTTTCCCTTAGCAGTTACCTGGCTTCCAGTTCACCAGCTAAAACGATCATGAAGAAGATGTTAACCTTTTGATAAAGAAAGTGTAAAATGAGCAGGTCAACTACATGGAAGAAAGAGGAAGGCCCAAGCGAATCAGAGCATTTCTTTCAACAGAATCAGACACCAAAAGCAATTACTTCTGACACACAAGAGTTGACAGGCCTTTGGGGGATATTTTTCAAAACCAAATTGTACAAGAGATCAGAAAAAGAAGACAGAACAAGTTTACAAATCCTTTATTTAGTAAGCATTGTTTATTACAACTTTTAATGTTCACTAATGCTCCTTGTGAGTTCTTAAGCCTGTAAATGAACATCTTAACTTAAGATGTTCAATGCAATCCATTAGTTTTACCCTGCTAGGCACTGGGAATGGGCTTCTTCAGACACTAGCTAGGCTCCCCCTTTTACCTACGTATTTAGAAAGACCAAAAATGGATCATTTTCCAAACGTCAGTATGAAGCACTGTACAATAACTAAACTAGTTTAGTTTCATATCATTAATAAGATTTTATTTTATAGCACGTGTACATATATATACATATGTGTATATGTGTATGTGTGTGTATATGCGTATACACATGTGCATATACCGGACACCTCAACTGCTTTAAAAATTAGGTTTGGATTTTGCAAGTTTTTGCAAAACGACAGTGAATAACACAGGCATCCATTTTACAGTGACCAAATCTCCCCCAAACGTAGTAAGTTTTTCATACTCTCCTTATCGTGACCGTGGAATAAAAATGGTTTTTAAATTGTTCTTAATGTGAATTTGTTTTCAAAAACACAAAAGCCAAAGAGAACACATCACATCTTAGACTATAACATGGTTTGTTCTGGTAAATCCAGTAAGATTAGAAAGATGCCTCCAAGGACAGAGTGGAAGCCCTCAGGGCTCTCGCAGTGGACATTCAAATTAGGGTGACCCAGCAGGAGAGAAGGTTCTCCCCAGCATGCATAATGAGAGGATGAGCAAAGTTAAAGACAAAAATGCCACTGTCTGATATGGTTATTGTTGGCGCATTTTGTCCAAAGGCCCATTAGCTCCTTTTCTCCACCTGCTAAGGACTGCCAAAAAAACTAGCCGGATAAAAGAATAAGGTAACTGATTATTTTTTCAAATTCAGCTTAAAAATGATCTCGCTGAAAAACCCATGACTCACTGAATTGGGGGCATACTGGAATACACTTGCTATCAAATCCCATCTATATTCTAACTCACCTCTCCCTCAAAAACATAACCTTAAGGAAAAAAGAAAAGGAAAAAAAAAAAAAAGATAGCCCTCTAAACCATAATAAGCTGCTCAATACTAAAGACTAGAGACAGAGTACCAGGCCTATCAAGCACACACCCTCATCTATTAAACGTGGTCAATATCAATATCCTTTTATTAAAAGGAACAAAAGAGAAGACTTCCATTTTCCTGCCACATGCTGTCCTATCAGGGTGTACTAAGACTACTTAAACATAAATTCTTTTAAGTATAACGGGCTATTGCAAAAATACAGTATTTAGTTATTTTATATCCATAAGTCACCTTTTGGATGGTAGAATAAAGGAGCCCAAAAAGAAATCTAAATGACCATAATCTGGTTATTACATCATCGTTAAGAAAATCAGCACCTAAGGTATATGTATCATGGCTTCTGCTGGAAATTGACCAAAAAAAAAAAAAAAAAAAAAAAAGGAAGCGTTATGAATTCAATCGACCATCTTCACCCCTGCAGCCCCAGTAGCCTTCTTCCTTCTTCCTGCCCTATCAGTGATCTGCATCTCTGTGGGGTTGGCCTTTTGGGGTCCCTAGTAAAACAATGAGGCAGGAATCAAGAGAAAACACAGGGTTAGGATTCTGACAAGGTAACCATTTTCTCTGCCTTGGGTTTTGTAGGCCATCTTGTTCCTATAAACGCCAGAATGTCTTAATTTCTCCCAAGTAGTGACACTAGGGGCAGATAGCCACTGTTAGTTTTGAGGCCAATGTCCCTTAATGAAAGGACCAGCAGCAAAAATCTGTCAAATGGTTAATTGATGCAAATCGAGGGCCACCATCACTGCGGTGCAATATGTTGCAGAAAAGAGAACAATGGACAGTACTAGAAAGGAAAAGAGCAGTATTCGGTCATTAAAACATTTAATCCACAGTTTGCTCTCATCACCAAGGATAATCTTTACTTTTTGTCAACTGAGATCGCTAAGAAAGCAAAAGATGAAAGATAACCTGGAAAAGAAGAAACATACACACAGAGGGGATAAAAGAAAAACTGTCATTTGGGTCCAAGGATTTCACGCAACATTTAGGGCAAACGCCTTTGTTCCTCGGCTTCGGAAGGGAGTGGGTGGGTGGGTGATGGAGAGATCAGATGGGGCTGCCGGGGCCCTCCACACCCTGCTCTCCGGCGCATGCGCGAGGCCAAGACAAAGGAATAGGTAATTACAGTCCCGATTCATTCATTTTGCCCGCAGTACCAAGGATCTGCTAGCCCTGGCTGGAATCCCGGGGAGGCCGATCCACACCCCTACAGCAAAACGACCACCTCGATGCTACTGTTGGATTTTAACCCGCGAGGTAGTGGCCTCGAGGGAGATCGAGGTGTGTCAACCCCGTTCAAAGGCACTAAAATTGCACCCCTGAGCGCTGTGCTGATTTCAGCAGGGTGAAAATTACACAGGCACAGGCTGTCCAAGGAGTTCGTTTCAAGGCGGAAATGTCTCTGGGGAAGCAGATAAGGAGCTCAGCCGAGCATTCGATGAATATTCATGAAAGAATGCGGTTTGTAGCCGCGCGCTGTGTGTGCGGTCGCATCCAGGGACTCCGCAATTTTTTTTTTATTTGTCGGGGGAGGGGGAGGGGGGGCGTGGGGACGGAGACAGGAACCGGGCGTCGGGTTTCAGCGTTAGCGCTTTCGGCAAGACCTGCTGAACCCCAAACCTCGGCTCACAGCGGAGCCGGGCCGTGGGGGGACCGCGCGCTGTCAGGTCCGCGCTCACACTCTCCCGGCCCGGGCCGCGAGGGTGGAGGCGAGGCGCCCCGGGCATCTCTGCACCGAAGCCTCGCAAAAATATAAAATGCTCCGAGATGGCCCACAGGTTAGCGGGAAGGCAGTTCGGCCACGTCCGAGGCGGGGGGGGCTTTGATCCGCTCAGAGGTGCTTCGGCGGGCACATTGTCGTGTGAACCTCGCATTCCCTGGCCACCGCAGGCCAGGATTCAGGAGTCCCCCGGGGTCAAGGAAACCCATTTGCTGAACCAAAGAGCCACCTCCTTCCTTGGGAGCACACCAGATCCCCGTGTTCTTTCTCCCCCTACTCCCGCCCCACCCCACCCCCACCCTCCATCTTTCGCTGCTGCGCCCCTCTCTCCCAGCGCTCCCTCCCGGGCTGCGACGGGTTCCGATGACAGATACGCTCCCTTCCGCCCCACAAAACCGTCTCCTCGGGACTCGGTGCGTTTAGAGGGTTTCCCATTAGGCAATTTCCTCCTTCACGAGCAGCTGGCTCCCGCTCGCTACCCACCCCGCATCTCCCGTCTACCAGACTCGCCACCCCCGCACCTTCCCACCCCGCGAGAGGCTGAAGCCACCCACTTCGGGGGGCCCCCCCATCACCCCACAGCCCCGAAGTGCGACGGGAACCTCGCGGAGGGTCCCCCGCGTTGGGCGCCGTCTAACGAGGCCCGCGGCGCCCCACGCCCCCGGCCGCGGCGCCGAGAGAACAAAGGGCCTCGAGGTGGGGCGGGGGCGAACGGAGGCCCCCGGGCTGCCGGCGCCCCGGGTCCGCGGGGGCGGCGGGGCCGCCGGGGCGCGCCTCCTTACCGGCTCTGGGTGCCTGTGCCGGCCCTGGGTGAGCGCGGTGCCGCCGAGGGGCCCGGGTCGCAGGCGTCGTCCGGCCGGTGCCTGGCCGCTGGCGGAGGCTCTCTCCCCGGCTCGACGGCGGAGCCCGGAGCGAGGAGCGAGTTGGAGCGCTGCCGCCGCCGCCGTCGCCGCTGCCGCTACTGCCGCCGCCGCCGCCGCTGCAGCCTCTGCATTTCTCGCGCTCGCGCTCCCCCTCCCCTTCCTGCCCAGCGCCCTCCCCCGGCGCGTCCGCCCGCCCAGCCTCCCTCCTCCCGCGTACCCCGCCCGCCTCCCTCCCCTCCCTTCCCCTCCATCCCGGGCCCCGCCCGCCTCCCCTCACCTCCCCTCCACCCCGTCCCCTCCCCGCGTCCCGGTGGTCCCCTTTCCCCTTCTCCTCCCCTCCATCCCGCTGTCCCTCCCGCCAGTCTCCATCTGCCCTGCACGCGGGCTTCCCACTCCCTCCCCACCTCCCTCACCCTACCCTACCCTCCTCTCCTTTGCCGCGCCCCCCCCCCCCAACTACCACACCCCGCGCCGCCTCCCCTCCCCCGCCGCGCCGGGGCTGTCTGCAGGCACCTCTCTCTCTCTTCTCCTCTTTTCTCTCTCTCTGTCTCTCTCAGTCCTTTGGAATGGGTGGATAGGAAGTGCTCGGGCTCTCGCTCAGACTTCAGGGGCTGCGTGGCGGTGGTGAATGACGCCCCCTGCCACCTGCTACCCTTCTCAGCACCCCAATCCCGCTCGCGCGCGACGTCCGCCTGGGATTCCGATACCTGGACGGGCAGTGAGGTTGGGGGTGACCTGCCGAACCCCCTCAGCCCATCGAGACAGAGGTCCTCGGGGTTGAGGGAGGCTGCCAACGGCAGGCAAGTCCGGGCGGCGCCCCCCCGAGGACCGGGCGCGCTGGGCGAGGCGGCTCCTTCGCACGCTGGGCTGAGCCCGGAGCTCCGCGGCTGGGGACTAGCGACGCCGCCGAGGTCCGCCTTGGGGGGGGGGGGGGGGGGGGGGCTGGGCAGCGTCGTCCCTGCGACCGTGCTCTCGGGACTTGGGAGAGGAAGGAGAAAGGACAAGAGCCCGAGGGAAGGAACCGTCGGTGTTTCATGTCTGTTCTTTAAAAGAGGCAACCAGTTCTCGGGAAGACTGGGTTAGCCGAGGCAACCGGTGCAGTGCTGCCTAGCAGCGCACAGGTCAAAGCCACGGCCAAGCCGTGTCGGGGTGCCCTGAGGCACCGCCACTTTCACACCGGGACATAAAATAACCACCAGCGTGGGGAGGTATGCCCACCTTGCTTATCTGTTGGCCAGCAGCAAATGCAAAACATAACGGGACAACGCTTACAACCGCAGCTCTTTCATTAGACAAAAGCCAATTTTACCTTCCCGCAACCATCCGAACCTTCGGAACTTTTATTTGCGGCATTTTGGCGCCCTCTGGCTGTGCTCGGATTGCTTTCACGTTTGCCCGCCTCCCGGTAGAGCGAAGGATGGAGCTGGGAGTTGTCCTTGAAGGTGGATCTGCCCTCCTGACCCGCGCCTGGATTTGGGGGTTGGGTTGTCCTCCAAAATCGAGGCGACAAAATGCAACCATATCTTCAAAGGGAGGACGCCAAAGGCAAGTGCATCTGCATTCAACTGGGGAAAGGTAAGTCCGGGTAACAAGGAAAAAACTTGTTAGAACTTAACTATATTTAAATTAAGCAGGGTGTCAATATCAACCCAATTCTATAGGTCGCTGGAGGCTATGCAGGTAACCGCTAGACAACCGTACTGCACAGGTAGTTACGGTTCATACGCGGCCACAACAGATAAAACGCGTGCAAGCTGGAAATGTTCGCATTTTAACCAAAGGGCGGTAAGAAAAAGTGGCGATTATGTTTCTAAGTGGTTTTTTTTCCTTGCTTTCCTTTTTTTTCTTTTTCTTTTTTTCTTTTTTTTTTTTTTTCTTGCCATTGAAGTGAAATAGCAAAGAAGTAACTATAGTTCAAGAACGGGGTGGAGCGGATTACAACTAGGGTTGTCTCCAAAGCATTTTATATATTTGAACATTTATGTTCAATAATTGAGTGTGTTCAACCTATGCCCCTTATTCCAGAACATCATCCAGAACATCCAGAACATCGTATGCAGGGTTTCTCAACCTCCTGTTTGAGATGGGTAATTTTTTGTTTTGGATGGGGGACAGGGCTGTCCTGTGCTCTATTGGATGTTTAGCATTATTGCTCGCCTCTACCCACTAGTTACCAGTAGTGAGTGCGCACACACACACACACACACACACACACACACACATACACACCCTCTACCACCACCACCACCATACCATCAGTTGTGACAACCAAAAATGTCTCCAGATGTCTCCAAACGTCCCCTGGGAGGCAAAAGTCACTCCAGGTTGAAAACTGTGTGGCCATCGAATTTCAAGTCCTCTTAAGCAAGCCTCTAAGTTTTCACTTTATCGAATCCGATGAGCACTTGCATTTTACACTCAAGGCATTTGCTGAATGTATTTGTTAAGACATCTGAATAGTTATTTCATTAACATTCAGTTTTAACTCTGTGATCTTTCAGACATGTAAATAAGTCATCTGAAAATTAGTAAATATATGCTCCTATTGTGTTTGCATGAGAGGCCTCTGAATGTTACCTTCTTTCTGTTTTCCGTTTTTCCAATTTTTCCCAAAATAGACAACGCAGAAAATAACATTTGTTACCGTCAGTGCTTCTAGCTAAATTTTCATGATGGGAAAAAACAAGCCTTTCAAAGTTGCAATTCGAGAAAAGATCACAGGTTGCCATAGAAATAGGAGGCAAAGGGGCACCTGGGTGGCTCAGTAGGTTAAGCATCTGACTCTTGAATTAAGCTCAGGTCATGATCTCACTGTACATGGGATGGAGCCCTGAGTCGGGCTCTGTGCTGACGAGTAGAGCCTGCTTGGGATTCTCTCTCCCTCTCCCTCTGTCCCTCCTCCCCTTGTGCATGCTGTCTCTCAAAATAAATAAATGAACATTAAAAGAAAAAAAAAAGAAACAGGAGGCAAAAACGTACGCCAATGAGACTTTGGGTCTCCTCAATTTTGTCTTCCATTAAATCCAATTTGTTGATGTTTTTAGTTTGATTTTTAGTTGTTCATCTCCCATCTTAACATTTTTAGGGTGCGTGCACTTGAAAACGTTTTCAAAACACACGCTTCAGGAAGCTCTGGAGTTTAGAAAACTCTTGTGGATGTCACTCGCTGCTTCGATTATAAATGAATGGATTTGGAGGCATATGTTAAAAGCACATTTTATGACAAATTTAATTACCTGCCAGCATTACACTCGTGAAAACCAGCTTTACTCTCCAAATGGAGTGAATATCTTTTTAATAAACAAAGCTGAACTTCCTGGGGTTGTAAAATGAATCCTAGTGTCGTTTTCAATTGCCTGCATAATTTGCTTCAGTGAAGCATCGCCTGCATCATGAAATTACTCATCCAAAAGATAAATTATTCAGCGACAACTGATTTTTCCTAAAAGACTTACCAAAGAATTGCTTGCAGTGTAATGGACACATTGCCACCGAAATTACTAGTCCGTTTCCAAGAGCCTCAATGCGAGCTCAGCTTTTTCAACTGTATCTAGTGTGTCAATTGAGGCATCTCCGATTGATTAGTATACAGACCTCATCTCACCTCCAAACCTCACCCACAGCTCCTCGCCCTGGACCCCCAAATCTCCACCTCCCCAGGCCTGACATCGTCCTCGCTTTCCCTTCCTTTTCTCTGGAATAGTAAAAAGGATTAAGGTCCCAAATACGATGTGAACCCAGATGAGTGAAGCAAAAGCATGCTGACAGCCAGGCCTGTCACACCAGCCGCCTTTGCTTGACATCTTTTTGGCTAGCTCCTGTCCAAGGCCACGTGTTAACCCAGAGCCTTGGAGGAGAACCACGCGGAGAATTTGATAAATTCAGCTCTACTCATTAAGCTATTGAACAGATAACCGAATTGCGGCAGGTGTTCACAAGGCCTGATCTACAAATTCCAGGCCAAAGGCCAGACAGAGCCAGATCCCATATGACATATGAAAGTGTTACAGCTTCCCCCCACCCTGAAGTATATTTGTGACTTAAAAAAAAAAATGAATGCTTATTTATTTTTGGGAGAGAGACAGAGAGAGAGCACAAGCCGGGGAGGGCAGAGAGAGAGGGAGACACAGAATCCGAAGCAGGCTCCAGGCTCCGAGCTGTCAGCACCGAGCCCAAAGGCGGAGCTCGAACTCACGAACTGTGAGATCGTGACCCGAGCTGGAGTCGGACGCTTAACCGACCGAGCCACCCAGGCGCCCCAGTGTCGTTATGATTTTCGATCAAAGGAAAATATTGAAATCGGTACATTTATTTCGTCTTTCTCCCTGCCTCACTTCCCCCACCCTGCGATTATCACCACCTCAGCATTCACAGATCCAAGTGAAAAGACTTCCTTTGTTCCAATCGGTGGCTCTCAGGCAGGTGCTCTTTGACTTCCCAGAGCACAGCCTGCAACACCTAGAAGCATTTGGGGAAAGAAGATAGAAGTGGGGTGGGGGGGGGAGTGCTACTGGCATCTAATGGGTAAAAATGAGCATTGCTGCTAAGCATCCTTCAGCACACGCAGAACAGCCCTGCAGTCAGCAATTATCCAGTCTAAAATGCCCATAATAATGAGGTTGAGAAACCTTGGTGTAAAAGCGCATGAAGTCGGGAAAGATTTGTTTTGAGAGCACGTGCTGCCAGGGGCAGTGCCTCTTGCCGTGTGTGTGGTTCAGGGTGTCTCGCAGGCAGTGGGTCTGGAGCTGTAAAATTCTGCTCTTAGCAGGGGCCCTGAGCCCTTCACCGACCCCCTTCCTTGACTATGACATGAGTCTGAGCGGTGACTTCAAGAGCGGAGCCAAAGATTGACATCAGGGATTTTTGAATTCCACCCTCTGTTACTACCTGCCGAGTAACTGGAAGAGAAACAGCTTAGCCTCACTTCCCAATTTCAGTTTCCTCTTTGTGTCCTGTAAAACGATAGCCGGGAAACCTGAGCAACCCTGGATGTGCTAACAAAGCATGGGACTCCGAGTGGAAGGAGCAAGCCGGCCTCGGCAAGACGCTAGGAACATGTTTGCCCAGGAGAAAAAGCAGGGCAAAACAACAACAGCAAAAAACAATCTCATACTCTGCCCGAACAGTTCCCCTTTTCAACACCCTTCTCCCTTTCTTTCACTGTAATTTCCGCACCTCCCCGTCCCCCGCCACATTGGCCCCCAAATACTTTTCTACTCACCAGCATTTTCTATTAAGGAAATACATCAAACCAACGATAAAGGGTGTGTGCCTCACTCACCAGCGAGGGCTTTTTCTAGCCGGTGCCTACCCGCTCCTATAGCCTTGAGGCCTGGGATTAAACACAGGGACCTCGAGTCTTAGAAAAACAGCCCTTAATTCTTTGGCTGCCCTTCCGCCCAAATCGCCTGTTAAACCCTTCAAAGAACAAGTTGCTTTTAAATGACATAAAGAATGTCGTAGAACAATTATTCGCATGGCTCCACTTTTGAATAAATGAGACTGAAGAGGTTCTGGTGTTAAATAACACGAGCTTGAAGTCTCGCCCATTCCTTGTTGCTACCTGCCTTTACTCTCAGATCAGCCCCTACCGGTAATTAAAATATTTTTGCTTTAACTTCGAAGCCAGGAATGGTGCCCAAAATAAATTGCTAAGTGCAACAGTAAATTGCCAAACAGAATGCAGAGGACGAACATTTTTTTGTTATAAATTAATTAAGGGATGCTGCCTCCCCTGCCTCTCCAAGCACAAATGCTGCCCAAATTCCAATATCTAGCCAACTCTGCTCTTTGGATACACACCCTAAGACCCCCAAATAGACGCCATGACCCTCCCGTGTCTCAAGCCCAGGAATCTCCTACTCAGATAAGGTCAGCTCCATGTCAGAAAGAATGATTTCAGAGCCAAAGTATTTGGCACAAAGCATCATGGTCCCCATCTGAAAGCATCCAAAAGGACCTGGAACAAAAAAGGAAATTTCAGGGGCGCCTGGGTGGCGCAGTCGGTTAAGCGTCCGACTTCAGCCAGGTCACGATCTCGCGGTCCGTGAGTTCGAGCCCCGCGTCGGGCTCTGGGCTGATGGCTCGGAGCCTGGAGCCTGTTTCCGATTCTGTGTCTCCCTCTCTCTCTGCCCCTCCCCCGTTCATGCTCTGTCTCTCTCTGTCCCAAAAATAAATAAAAAACGTTGAAAAAAAAAATTTAAAAAAAAATAAAAAAATAAAGGAAATTTCATTGTAATCGAAATATTCATTTGATCAAAACCGAACACAAGGAAGGGTGTGAAAGATGCCAAGAACTACTTCTCAGGTGCCAAAGCAAGTTGCTGACTAGCACCTGTGGGGTTGTGCATTATGGTAGAAATAAATACATGGGGAAATGTCCACGGGGTTTTAGCCCAGACTGTTACCAGTGGCTGTCCTCGGGAATTGGTGTCATTCCAGAGGTGGGGTGGGGGGCTGCTTGGCTCTCTGACACCATATTATCAAGTTCTATGTTGAGTGAATATTTTTGCAATGACCGCTCATTATTTTGGGACTCAGAATATATAATTTTGACCAGTGCTCGAGAGACCTGTTCTGGGCTAAGAAATCACCACTTGGAGACTGCCTTCCCATCAGCTTTCCTGCTGTATGCTTTCTAACCCCATACTGCTGCTGCTTGAATCTTCCTGTTTCTTACCTTTACATTGGTGGCCTAATTGACATGAAGCATGTGCCCTGGCACATTCTTAATAGCCCTGGCACTCCGCTTTCAGCTGCTGGACCAGGTGTCTGGGCGACCTCACCCCAGCCCACCTCTAGGGCAAAAAACCCCTCTCCCCAGCTTTTGAGGTGATTGTAGAAAGATGTTCGCCTACAGTTCACCTCCACTGTGCCATCCACATATTAACTTACTTTGGGAGTTGATGGACCGATGATCACACGCAAAGCTCTGTTTTCTATATAATGTGTTTTCCTAAATGTCTTTCTTGGTATATCTGAGTGCTTTTCTACTCAACAGCACTGCTGCGGATTCAAAAATCACCGTAGGCATCATATCTTCTACTGGAGACCAGTTCTCTTCCTTTCTGTTTTTTATTCCCAATAATGCTGCGGTGACAGCTTTCAACACATGGTTCTCATATTTTGAAGTATTTTCCCAATTTACATTTCTAGAAATGGGATCCATCAATCACTGCTATGCTGATGTTTATGGTTTTGCCCTCCACATCCACGAGATTAAACAAAATCAGTGCAAACAAAATAAACTAAGAGAACTCGTTTCCCCAGAGATCTGACCCCAACACATTCTACAACTTCTCCGAGGTGCCAATGTCTTTAAGTTGCATATATTTAATTACGGACCGGATCAGCCTTTTTTTTTTTTTTTTTTTTTCCAGTGCTGATTCACTGTATGGGTTTCACTTGATGTCATAGTCTGTCTCCTATGAAAAAGGGTTAATATCAGTTCTACTGACAAAAGTCTTCTGTTCATCCCTTTGTCACTTTTTAATGGGAAAGTGGGTTCCATTCGTCGACGTTCTCTTCGAACCTGTTGAACTCTGCGGGACTAGCGCGGGCAGCACATCTTAGTGGCTCTGCAGACAAGCTTGATTTTTAGATACTAATGGTTTCAAGTCCCAACTGCCTCTGCTTTCTGGGTTTTAGCACAGATCTTCATCTCTTTTAGCCTTAGTCTTTTCATCTGGGAAATGGAAATATTTCCAGTTGCACCGGGTTGTGCTGAAGTTTATACAAGAGACTTTATTTTTTAATGTTTATTTATTTATTATTATTTTTAATATGAAATTTCTTGTCAAATTGGTTTCCAGACAACACCCAGTGCTCATCCCAACAGGTGCCCTCCTCAATGCCCATCACCCACTTTCCCCTCCCTCTCATCCCCCCCCCCCCCCCCCCCCCCCCCCCCCCCCCCCCCGCCCCATCAATCCTCGGTTTATTCTCAGTGTTTAAGAGTCTTTTATGGTTTGCCTCCCTTCCTCTCTAACTTTTTGTTTTCCCCTTCCCCTCCACTGTGGACTTCCGTTAAGTTTCTCGGGATCCACATAAGAGTGACAACATATGGTATCTGTCTTTCTCTGGCTGACTTACTTCACTTAGCATAACACTCTCCAGTTCCATCCCCATGGCGACAAAAGGCCAGATTGCATTCTTTCTCATCGCCAAGTAGTATTCCGTTGCATATACAAACCACAACTTCTTTATACAAGAGACTTTAAATCCCTCAGGCAGTTCATAAAACACACTCAGAAAAATGTGTTCTAAAGGGGCTGATTTTACAGCGCCACCAAGAGGGCCATCAAGGAAGGGATAAAAAACAGGAGTCAACAGGATGGGAGGGCACACGTCCCTGGAATGGGAAAACCTGTGGCACACGGTCTGTTGCTTTGTTTGCACGAGAAACTTAGCTCGAAGCTTCCTGGCAGCCAAGAAAAGAAGGTCAAGACGCCATGAACTATTAACTCTCCTCTAATAAAGGAAAGGTTTCCAGGGTGTGCGGAGCGACAGATGTTCCCAGCAAACGTTTCAGAGGAATGGATCGATGTATCCCGCGACGGAAAGGCTCGTGGACTGTGTAAAGGACAATTTTGCAATAACGACGTTTACTGGAAACACAGACATTTTCTCATGAGGTCATTTATGACGTCAACCAGCAAACGCCACGAGCCATCGAATCCTAATTCTGGAAAGGAAGCTCGTGAGTTTTACAATTCATATCATACTTCTGGATCTGGAAAGCTATTATAATTATACAGCGATTTTACGAGAAGGGAAAAATAAGGTGGTGCAGGCAGACCATTTGGGCTGGAGCCTAGGGTGAGATTTTTCCGCGCGGGCGGCACCAGGAGGGAAGCAGCGGGACGCCTTTCCGTGGTCCGCGTAGACTGTCCCCCGGGAGAGAAGGCCTACTGAAAACACACGGCCACCCCTCCCCCAGACTCTGCTGGCAACCTCTCCCCGGGAGTCTGAAGCAGAGGTTTTGAACACGGAGACCCTAGAGTCCCAGGGGATTGGGGGACAGCCATCACGCAATTCTTCACCCCTCTCGCTAGCTGCTTCTGCATTTTGGTGTGAACTTTAAACACACACTGCGGCGCCAAAATTGACTTCTCCCGAATTGCATTGCCAGAAAAGTAATAAATATTTATATTCCGGGGCGCCTGGGTGGCTCAGTCAGCTAAGCGTCATACTCTTGGTTTGGGCTCAGGTCATGATCTCGCGGTCTGTTGGTTCGAGCCCCGCATCGGGCTCTGTGCTGACCACTCAGAGCCTGGAGCCTGTTTCGGATTGTGTGTCTCCCTCTCTCTCTGCCCCTCCCCTGCTCATGCTCTGCCTCTCTCTGTCTCAAAAATAAATAAACGGTAAAAAAATAAAAATAAAAATAAATAAATACAACCAAGAAATATTTATATTCTAAGGTTTCATCTTCCTTTTTTAGACTTAGCTTGCATTTTGACCCAGGCAAAGGGGTCTCCCATGTCCGCCAAAGGGGGCGCCTTGGGATTCTGGCAGAGGACCTGCCACATCTTGTTGGCAGCTGCTTAGAATGTGCTCAGGGGCCTGCAAAGTGTCAACCAGAAGCCCCCGAGGCCAAAAGTGCTGAGGGTGGGAGGCGCAACCAAGAGATTTTTGAGAGCAGCTGTTCCCCATCAACCAGCTGGATGGACTCTAAGCTTTAAAAAACGGCCCCGGGGAAATAGTGGGAGACGCAGGTTGGAAGGGGGTGGGCCCGATGTCCCGCTGTGCAGGCCCCCCTTCCGGGATGGGACCAGCGGCAGAACCCAGCGGAGGGCGGAGAAACAGCCAACACAACCGTCCTCGGATTGGCCTAAACACATATAACTAGCGATGTAAAAAATTTTAAATATGCCCCACAGCATCAAGCTGCGTTTCATACTGTATTTCTTCAAGTTGTTATTAGCTAATCATCTCAAAGTTATGGAGACTTTTCTAAGAGAAATTAAAGAGGAAGCTTAAACAAAGAGTTCCTGCCTTCAGAAACACACACTACAATGGAGAAACTTACAAGGTAAGGCAGGAATCTGCAAACTTTACTTCTGAAAGGGCCAAATAGTGACCATTTCAGGTGTTGCAAGCGGGCAGGCTTCTGTTGCCACCGCAGACCCCTGCCCTGGTCTCGGACAGCAGCCATAATTTGAAAACAAACGGACATGGCTGTGTTCCAATAAAGCTTTATTTGTAAAACCACGTGGCAGGTCAGCTTTGACGAAGGGGGGGAGGGGGCTGCAGTTCACCCACCCCTGCTAAATTCAAACCCCTAGGCTGTAGTAAAGTAAGTTTGAAGCTTCCTTTCGAAAATTTAAAAATTTCACATGCATTCTTTTATTTGCCTTGAAATATTATTCGGGAGCAACGAATAAATAAATGCAAGCAACAAAAAGGCGAGCTGAATGTTTTTCTTCACACGCTGTATGCAGAGTTATGTGAATATTCTATATTCTCAAATCATTTATCTTTTTTTTTCACTATGATAAACTACATTCTTGAAATCCATTCGGATGTTTTTTTCATCGACTCAAAACATTTATGACCGACACATAAGGGGATGAAAATTTGCATTTAATCCTGATTTCCATTAAAAGGGGCTTACAGTCTCTTCGGAGGTTCATTGTATTTAATCTCATTAACTTCACATTGATTGTCCCAGAAATTGAAATATAGCTTGACATATTTGCCAGTCTGGTCTGGAATTACCTCCTTGTGGGGAAGCAAAATGGGGGAAAGAAAGCGAATGCAGTCAGCCATCCAGCAGAGAAGGGAAATAATACATTTAAATGAAAATAAAATATTAAACATAAAAAATACTGACTTAGTGCAGGACATTTTTCTGAAAGGAACGTTTTAAAATATTATACAATAAAAAATAACTTTTCCTTCATGATATGAGATATCAGATGAACTCCAGTTAAATAAAATAGATGTAGGGGTGCCTGGGTGGCTCAGTCGGTTAGGCGTCCAACTTCGGCTCAGGTCATGATCTCGTGGTTCATGAGTTCAAGCCCCACGTGGGGCTCTGTGCTGACAGCTCAGAGCCTGGAGCCTGTTTCGGATTCTATGTTTTCCTCTCTCTCTGCCCCTCCCCTGCTCATGCTCTGTCTCTCTCTCTCTCTCTCTTTCCCAAAAATAAATAGACATTTAAAAACAAGTAAAAAATAAAATAATAAAATAAAATAAAAGACAGATCCACTTTCAGTTATCTGAGAATCACTCCTAGAGACTACAGTTTGCCATTTTGAGCCTGAGTTTAATTCTTACTTTATAATTAAATGTTGAGAACTGTTCAAAGTCTAGTTTACATGTACCATGCAGCAACGTGTTGAGGTTCTGTCTTTTTAAATCATCCTTCACATTTAGAGCTGGAGGGAACCAAGTTGCCCAAGGATGTACAGTCAATGCCACGTCCTGCCTCCAGGATGGACATCACTAATAAGTCAATATCAACCAATCACAGAATTGTTTCCAGGGCCAAAACATTATTCGTAGTACTATACCCAGATACCACTGCCAATTAGATCTCACCCCAAGGCTGACATGTAACTTTCACTTCCAAGATAGTCCAATCCTGATTTTACAAATTTGGAGACCATAAGGTTAACAAATCTTCCCACGTTCTAAACAGGATTCTCTTCAATGTAACGCCCTTTCTGCTTCTGTTTTACGAATCCCCTATCACCCAGGGACCAGGGCGGGGTGGGCGTTGCCATGATGACAATATGAATTCATACGCAAATTAATCATATTTATCAAGCACCTACTAAACTATCCTTAGTGCTGGGAATTCAGCCATAAACAAGGTAGACAAGGTTCTCCTGGGCACCAGAGATAGAAACCAAACTTTTGAGAGCGTTACTGTGATGGGAAGCAGAGAAACGCAGCCTTAGCAGGAGAGAATTGGGGCTAAGAAAAGCCTTCTATTGGAAGCCATTGAACTTGGGTATCTATACAGAAGGAGACATACAAGGGGAAGGCAGACTTTGAGAATGTAGGAGAAAGATGGGGTAATGATAGATGCCAAGTCCCTGAGTCCTTCAGAAGCAAGGAAGAGCTGACCTTTATAGCAGCAGGGATGCGGGGCTCGCAGATTAACATATAGGAAAGATGAGCTTTACACGTAGGTAGGATATTCTGTTAACACGTAATAAAGGTTGACCACAGGGGCGCCTGGGTGGCTCAGTCAATTAAGCATCTGACTCTTGATCTCAGCTCAGGTCATGATCTCATCCTTTGTGAGTTCGATCTCTCTCAAAATTAAAAAAAGAAAAGAAAAGAAAAAGAAAAAAAAAAACCACCACCGCCAACAGCAACAAAAAAATACATTTAAAAAAAAAAGGCATCTAAAAATGAATAAATAAATAAAGGTTGACCACGTTTCCAAAGTTTAACTTATATACAATCCTTTGTATATAAGGATTATATATACAATCCGTCTGCTCTAACACATAAAGTCCGGGAGGGCGGGGATTCTTTTCCATCTCGTTCGCGGTTGTAAGCTCAGTACCCAGAACAGGGTTTGGTACACGTTAGGGGCTCAAAAATACTTACTAAGGGAAAAGTACTGCAGAGAGCTAGCGCAGCCGAGCCTGGTTTTCCAAATGACCACAAGGTGGCAGGCTCGTTCAAGAAAACAGTGTCACCTAGCTGGCTAACTTTTAGAGCAAAATCAATGCTAACACCAGAGAAGTGGTGACTTTTTGAAGAACTTTCTAATAAACTGGAAAACAAATTATAGTGCTGGGATGTGTATGTACTAACTTCTCTTGTGACAGACAAGACTCGATGCAACCATAAGAAGGGAAATAAAATGTAAAGATTGGTTAAGTACCCAAGAGTCTAAGACATGCTTCTGGTGGTGCGAAATTATTTCCCCTTCAAACAATAACACTTACTGCCTCTCCGCTATTTCTTGCCTTTGGCAAGTCTGAGTCACACAATGAAAGTAAAACACTAGAGGATCCCCAAGGTGAACCAGAAGACTCTTTGAGACCACCTAAGCTGTCTGAAATCTGAATTTTAGAACCTGAATATTTGTGCAAATAACATTAGATCGGCCCTTATGGAAAGAAATCTCTTGGTGTTACTCTTTGTGGTAATATCTTAACATGTTATTTTTCTTTCCCAACTACCCCCTGGAATGATATCATTCAAGTAAAATTTAATTCTTTTTCTGTTTATTTATTTATTTTTTTTTTAGAAACAACATCTTTTTTTTTTTTTAATTTTTTTCAATGTTTATTTATTTTTGAGAGGTAGAGAGAGACAGAGCATGAGCAGGGGAGGAGCAGAGAGAGAGGGAGACACAGAACCCGAACCAGGCTCCAGGCTCCGAGATGTCACCACAGAGCCCGATGTAGGGCTCGAACTCACGAATGGTGAGATCATGACCTGAGCTGAAGTCGGACGCTTAACCGACTGAGCCACCCAGGTGCCCCCTTTCTCTGTTTAAAAAGTGGGATACGGGGTTCGATTCTGACATGTCTGCACAATTAAATCCTTGACATTGTGGGGGGTTTTCCAGTTTTGCTGATTTTGTTTTGTCTGTAGTAGATGGTATTATTCAAAATATTTGCTGGCCTCCCTGGTAAAGGATTGTATTTCCTCACCCACTGATATCAGACAAGCCACATGATTTGAGACACCCCTCCATGAAATACAGTAAAATCTCCCTGACTCATGAAGGCCAGGCGTAATCACGTTTCTTGCTTTGGCCCCTGAATTGAGGAGAGAAGTAACAAGCATTGCTTCTAACCGGAAGTTTTAAGAACCAGCTCACGGTTCACCATCTCTCCTGCCCCTTCACCTGAGACCCCCCACTTTTCACCCAACTGCTGCTGCACCGTTTGGACCCCTGTTGTGCAGCCTCATCATGGACCTGCTGTGTGGGTGAGGAATAAATGTGTGTTGTCATAGGTCGTTGAGATCTGGGGGCTGTGTTTCCCTGCGGCACAACTCATGCAGCCTGAGTTGACTGACACGGTATCTTATATGGAGGTTGTAAGAATAAGTGAACTAATACTTCTGTAATACTTAGTCCCATGGATGGCATATGTTAAGCAATGGAAAATATTAAGTTATTAATATAATTGATCTTCATTCATTCATTCATTTTACCTGCCAGGTTCACGATAAAACACATTCGGGCTTCATCTAATCTGCATTATAAGATGTTGGCATCATTGAGAAGTTTAAGATGAGATTTAGAGTCCAGCAGAGAGGCTAAGATCTCTCCTACATGGAAAGCAATGGAACGTATGGGTGATTAAGTGCCATGCATGGGATGGCATCCAAACTCAAGAATATTTATTGAACAATTAGTGTTAATTTCCCTGACACCCTGCTCTGTCTTTTAGCCTCTATTACACCGCAGGTACACATTTCCTCGACTGCTAAATACAACCAATGAAAGAAATTACTTAACCTAAACTATTCTAATTTTTGAGTTCCATTCCATTAAATAACTTTGGGCTCTCCACTTACGACAGTGAGCTCCTGGCGTCAAGGGAAGAAAAGTGCTGGGGTGCCTGGGTGGCTCAATCCGACTTCAACTTAGGTCACAATCTCACAAGTTCGTGAGTTTGAGCTCTCCACAGGGCTCTCGCTGCTGTCAGCGTAGAGCCCACTTCTGATCCTCTGTCCCCCTGTCTCCCCCTTCTCCACTTGCGATCTCTCTTTCTCAAAAGTAAAACAAAAACAAAAACAAAACAAAAAAAATCATTAAAAAAAAAAAGGAAACGGCACACTTCCCCACGTGTCTTGGGTCAGAGTAACAAAGCAAAGCCTCTTTAGTGCCGAATTAAGGTTAATTTTATATCCCCTTTATATCCCCTGAAAGAATACATTCTCATATCCCAAACAATGCGAACTTCCGTTCATAATGGTGACAACTTAGCGGTCTTAATACAGTTTGGAATGGTTGCCAGGTAACAGCCAACTTCCTGAGTGATGTAGCTTCTGACCTGTAGTTCCTGCCGAGTCTCTCAACCCAGATCAAGCATCACAGACCCCACTCCATCAGACAATTCACAGCAATACTTCTATTATTGGTCTCTTTAATTGAAAAGAAAATGGTTTAAAAATTGTTTTTATTGTTTATTTGTTTTTGAGAGAGAGAGAGGGAGACACAGAATCTGAAGCAGGCTCCAGGCTCCGAGCTGTCAGCACAGAGCCCAGCGTGGGGCTCAAACTCATGAACCATGAGATCATGACCTGAGCCTATGTCAGACACTTAACCGACTGAGCACCCAGGTGCCCCAAAAACGAAAATGGTTTTAAACTGTAATTCTTTCATGGGAAGTTTAAAAGCCAGTTTTCCCTATAGAACCTTCAAAACTCCAACACTTGGAGGTGGGATCCACTCAAAACTGAGGACAGGGTGGGAGATTGGTTTAACATTCTTATGTAGATGAATGTACTCCCAGATTCCCTCCCAATCATGCAATAGAGGCAGCTACCTCTATGCTTCCTGGTCCCTCCTCCCCCTTAACTAGAAATGTGCCCTAAAGAAACTGATTTCAAGAGGTGCCAGTGTAGTTGCTACTGATAAGTCCAGAGAGAGGGTGAGGGGCAGGCCTGAAAATAGAGGAATTATTACTGAAAGCTGGCCTTCAATAGAGATGA
Source organism: Panthera leo (assembly GCF_018350215.1). Classification (NCBI taxonomy): domain Eukaryota; kingdom Metazoa; phylum Chordata; class Mammalia; order Carnivora; family Felidae; genus Panthera; species Panthera leo. The sequence goes on from NC_056679.1 coordinate 224,967,148, forward strand.
TAGATGGCCTTTGGATGGTAGATTACCCAGCCCCTTTCCAAGACCCTAATGACCAAAGGTCACAGCCAGGAAAATCCTGTCCCCCAAATAAGAGATTGGAAACTTCTATGGGGAGCAGTGTCCCTCATGAAAAGTCAGTGGGCCCCTGGCCAAACTTTTGGTTTGACACCTATTATAAAGCCCACTTTTCCACAGTTCTGTCCATATACACACAGCTTGCAAATCACTATTTGGTCTTAGTGATAACAGGATAACCAAGGATAATCAGGTATTTAAGAAAACTTGCAACATGATTTGGAGACTGGTAGGAAGGACTCCAGAGAACATAGAGATGATGGAGGAATAGATATGTGCGTGTGCTGCATGTACACTCAGAGCTATCAGGGAAGAAAGCTGAGTCATGAAATAAGAACAGAAAGGTAGATATGAAACAAGCATCAGAAAGCAAGAGAGATTTCTTGGGAATTCAAAATACGATAACCAAGATATAATTTCAACAGGTTAAAATATAACGGGAAAAATTCTAGAAAGTAAAATAAAAATGTCAAGAAATAGAAAATAGGGAAGAAAAGGAAAGACAGAGGTTCAAAATAAGAAGTCCAACATTTCTGAAATTACAGAAACAAGTCAGAAAGGAAGAAATTATCAGTGACATTATACAACACTTTCCCCAGAACTGAGGATCACAAGCCTCCAAATTAAAAGGGTACACTGAATTCCTAGCAGAGTGAATGATAAGATCACAACAAACACACCATCTTGAAATACAGGAACCCCGGAGATAAAGAGAAGATGCTAGGACCTTCCAGAGGGGAAACCAACAAATGGAATCAGGAATCAGAATGAAAATCCTAGAAGTAAAAGGATAAAACTTTCAAAGTTCTAAAGGAAAATTAATGTCAATCTATGATTTCATACCCAGCCAATATATCCACCAAAGTAAGGGTACAATAAAAATTTTCACACTTTTTTTATGATGCAAATTTTTATTACTTTATTTATTTTTAATAGATAATCTGTGTAATATGATACATTTAAAATATATAAAAAATGGTACAGTGAGAAGTCATTCTGCTTCCAACCTGTACACTTCAGTGCTCTAGCCCCTGCAACCCCTAGAGGTAACCACTGTTCTTCTCTGTGTGTGTTTTTTAAAGATTTTATTTTTAAGAAATCTCTACGCCCAACGTGGGACTCAAACCTACAACCCCCAGATCAAGAGTTGCATTGCATGCTATACCAACTGAGTCAGCCAGGGGTCCCCTTCTTCTGTGTGTTTTTTTTCTTTAATTTTATTTTTTAATTTGTATCCAAATTACTTAGCATATAGTGCAACAATGATTTCAGGAGTAGAGTCCTTAATGCCCCCGACCCATTTAGCCCATCCCCCTTCCCACAACCCCTCCAGTAACCCTCTGTTTCTTCTCCATATTTAAGAGTCTCTTATGTTTTGTCCCCTTCCCTGTTTTCATATTATTTTTGCTTCCCTTCCCTTGTGTTCATCTGTTCTGTGTCTTAAAGTCCTCATATGAGTGAAGTCATATGATATTTGTCTTTGACTAATTTCACTTAGTATAATACCCTCCAGTTCCATCCACGTAGTTGCAAATGGCAAGATTTCATTCTTTTTGACTGCTGAGTAATACTCCATTGTGTGTGTGTGTGTGTGTGTGTGTGTGTGTGTGTGTATCACATCTTCTTTATCCATTCATCCATCGATGGACATTTGGGCTCTTTCCATACTTTGGCTGTTGTTGATAGTGCTGCTATAAACTTGGGGGTGCATGTGTCCCTTTGAAACAGCACACCTGTATCCCTTGGATAAATACCTAGTAATGCAATTGCTGGGTCATAGGGTAGTTCTATTTTTAATTTTTTGAGGAACCTCCACACTGTTTTCCAGAGTGGCTGCACCAGCTAGGATTTCCACCAGCAATGCAAAAGAGATCCTCTTTCTCCACATCCTCACCAACATCTGTTGTTGCCTGAGTTGTTAATGTGAGCCATTCTGACAGGTGTAAGGTGGTATCTCACTGTGGCTTTGATTTGTATTTCCCTGATGATGAGTGATATAGAGCATGTTTTTCATGTGTCGGTTGGCCATCTGGATGTCTTCTTTGGAGAAGTGTCTATTCATGTCTTTTGCCCATTTCTTCACTGGATTATTTGTTTTTTGGGTGTTGAGTTTGATAAGTGCTTCATAGATTTTGGATACTAACCCTTTATCTGTTATGTCGTTTGCAAATATCTTCTCCCATTCTGTCGATTGCCTTTTAGTTTTGCTGATTGTTTCCTTTGCTGTGCAGAAGGTTTTTATTTTGATGAGGTCCCAATAGTTCACTTTTGCTTTTGTTTCCCTTGCCTCTGGACACGTATTGAGTAAGAAGTTGCTGAGGCCAAGATCAAAGAGCTTTTTGCTTGCTTTCTCCTCGAGGATTTTGATGGCTTCCTGTCTTACATTTAGGTCTTTAATCCATTTTGAGTTTATTTTTGTGTATGGTGTAAGAAAGTGATGCAGGTTCATTCTTCTACATGTCGCTGTCCAGTTTTCCCAGCACCACTTGCTGAAGAGATTGTCTTTATTCCATTGGATATTCTTTCCTGCTTTGTCAAAGATTAGTTGGTCATACATTTGTGGGTCTATTTCTGGGTTATCTATTCTGTTCTATTGATCTGAGTGTCTGTTTCTGTGCCAAAAATTTTCAGACTTTTAAGGACCCCTTCAGAATGAGAGTTAAAACTCTCATTCTGGAGTGGGACATGGAATCCAAAAAGGAGGGTGTCTAACACAAGACAGTGTCAAAGGGAAGTCACAGAATAACAGCACTGCTGGATTCAGATATCCACTGACCCAGATTAGAGCAAGTGAACAAAATCTTTGGGAGGAAATTCTCCCAGCAAAACTCGAAATGGAAAGATTATAAGATACATTTGAGAATTTGGAAGACAATACTGACAGACACTTGGTTATGCTGTGAGAGCATTTGGAAATAAAACAAGTACAGTTTCAGAGACAATAAAACAAATGAGAAAATGTGGCAACTTCAGGAAAAACAAGTTTGTAAAAAGAAATGAACTCATCTACTTAGTTGGCTCAGTGATAAACCATATTTAGATGGCCATACTAATGTAAATGATGGCCAACAACAAATTGTGACATATTAGGAAAACACAAAGATGAAGAGGGCGAGGGGAAGATAGGAGAAGAGCTATCAGAATGCCCTATTATATCCCAGAGCCGGAATTTACTAGATAATGTCTATAAGTGACAATTCAAGAACTGGAGAATGACCAATAAAATTTGGAGAAAATTTCCACAAGAACCAACTAAGAATTGAAAAGGAATGTCTGTAAACAAAATGAAAATAGGGGCGCCTGGGTGGCTCCGTCGGTTAAATGTCCAACTTCAGCTCAGGTCATGGTCTTAGGGTCTGTGAGTTCGAGCCCTACGTCGGGCTCTGTGCTGACAGCTCAGAGCCTGGAGCCTGCTTTGGATTCTGTGTCTCCCTCTCTCTCTGACCCTCTCCCATTCATGCTGTGTCTCTCTCTGTCTCAAAAATAAATAAACATTTAAAAAAAAAAAGAAAATGAAAATAAAGATGGGAAGGAATGAGTGGGAGAATGGTGTATTTCACGCTAAGTCTTTTTGTACTGATAACATTTTAAATTATGTGCATTTATTTTTTTTAATTAAAAAAAAGAAAGACTGATACAACACAGGTTCATCTTCAAGGAATTACCAATCCAGAGGCAGCAATAAGACCCAAGCATATACAAATAAAACAATAATAATGAGCATTTCAATAATAAAGTCAATGATAGATGATACCCTCAACAAGGCAATTTGTCTAATTGCCAAAACACGATTTCTGGAGTCAGAGACAGGAATACTCACTGAAGCCTTGATATCGGAAGGGCAGACATTGTAGAAAGGTGAGGTCCGTCCTAGTTTTCTTGGAAAAGTAGAATTGTCTACTTGAACATGGGGAGGGCAGTCCAAGGACTCGTGAGAGGTAAAAAGTATGTGTGCTCATAGAGAATAGTGAACACTCTGTTGAGACCAAAGCCTGAGTGCATATACCCAGTTCGGGTCCCCTAGGAGCCATCCACCCATGAGACCAGGAAAGGCCAATGGAGACCAGGCTCTGGAGGGTATAGGAAAGCTGGCTAAAATATTTGGACTTTCTCTAAAGACACTGGTCCCCCATGGGATACCATCCACTCTGAAGGAGCACAAAATGAGAGGCGACAGAACACATGAAGTCTTCTCTTTGGTCAGTATTAACTATGCAAGTTGACACTGATGTTCTCACTCAGCCCGGATGCGTGTCAGATGGCCCGTGAGCGTGTCAGTTTATCCCAAAGTGATGCGGGTGACAGAGGGGGGGTTCCTCCCCATTGCTTCGCTGCCTGTTTGTTGTGTTTTGCAGCACAGATGGCTCATGTTTTTGAACTTAATTAACCCTCAATAAAAGGACAAGCAGCTTAACAAGAGTCCTGGAAAGAAACGGCATGTTGAACACCGTATTGATAAAGCAACACACACAAGCAGCCGACCCTGACAGCAGACACACCCACCCTTGAGCATACAGTAAAAGCAACAATAATCCAATCGCCTGTGACAATAAGCTGGACAAAAAGTTTTAAACGATCCGGGTCACACAGGGTTATGACCCTAGGAACACTTTGTTCGTGCTCTTACCCTGAGGGAATAATTTAAGGTTATTAACTTATTAATAACCTCCCTACTTAGTCCCTCCCTATTTTTAAGGTGCTTTCCCACTAATTAGATGTTTAAAGCATAAACATATGGACAATAATTAACACTTCCAAGGTGCTCAAAATGCTCCTGGTGTTGTTCTAAGAAATTGACACATAGTCCCTCACTTCATGCTCATCAAAAATTGGTACAACTACTAGACCCATTTCACAGATGGGGAGATCGAGGCCCAGAGAAGATATATAACTTTCTCACAATTCATTGCTAAAGCTGGCTTCCAACCCAGGGAGTCTAGCTCCAAACCCCATATTAGCTGCTACTAGAGTCTAATTAGTGTAATTGCTCTAAAACACCTTCACATGATTCATATTTTCTTTTGAGATGTCAAACCATTCAGTTCTGTAGGTTTTCCATGCTTTTGCTCCCGAACTAATTTATTTTCTGTTTACTAGTTGAGAAATAGACGCCTCCAATTCTAGACACAACCCATAAATTGACAAGTAAAATGCAGTGATTAGAATACACAAAATGCCTGGGATCCATGACCTAAGAGGGGTAGTAAAACATTGACAGTTAGGAAATTACATTAAATGTAGGAATAATGGCTAGCTAGCACCATATAAGAAATGTGTCAAGTATATTCTTAGAATATTGGAGGCTATATGAGTTTTCTGTGGCTACCTTAACAGATGACCACAAGTTTGGTGGCTTAAAACAACAAATATTTATTCTTCCCCAGTTCTAGACACCAGAGGTTTTTTTTTGTTGTTGTTGTTGTTTTAATTTTTTTTTAATGTTTATTTTATTTTTGAGACAGAGAGAGACAGAGCATGAGTGGGGGCGGGTCAGAGAGAGAGGGAGACACAGAATCTGAAACAAGCTCCAGGCTCTGAGTTGTCAGCACAGAGCCCGACGCGGGGCTCGAACCCACGAACCGTGAGATCATGACCTGAGCCGAAGTCGGAAGCTCAACCGACTGAGCCACCCAGGCGCCCCGATGCCAGAGGTTCAAAACCAAGGCATCATTGTGGCCACAGTCTCTGGAGGCTCTGAGGGAGAATTCATCGCCTCTTCCAGTTTTGGGCAGCTGTCACTTCTTTTTGGCATCTCTCCTGTTTGTGTCTCTTATAAGGACACTTGTCATTGGATTTAGAACCCATTGGATTGGGGCGCCTGGGTGGTTCAGTCGGTTGGCATCCGACTTCGGCTCAGGTCATGATCTCACAGTCCGTGGGTTCAAGCCCCGCGTCGGGCTCTGTGCTGACAGCTCAGAGCCTGGAGCCTGCTTCAGATTCTGTGTCTCCCTCTCTCTCTGCCCCTCCCCTGCTCATGATCTGTCTCTCTCTGTCTCAAAAGTAAATAGAAACAATAAAAAAAAAATTTAAAAAAAAGAACCCGTTGGATTAATTCAAGATGAGCTCCCTATCTCAAAATCCATAACTTAATGTATATACAGCGTCCCCTTTTCCAAATAAGGTAACAGTCACGTGTTCCAGGGAGTAGAATGTGAACAAACCTTTTTCGAGAACCGTCATGTGGCTCACCACAGAGATACCATCCAAAACCAACAAACTAAGTTAAATAGTCAAAAGATATAACTAATTCAAAGGTTGGGAAGACAAGACAAGGCCAACTGAAAGACACACAGCAAATAAAAATATGAACAAGAACGTGTGGTGTCTAGACTCTCAAAATGCACAAAATAGGAGAACACAAATCGTGGAAACATGCAATGTCCATTTTGTATAGGATATTGTAGCCCCTTTGCAATAATACCTGCGAGAAAGGAACCGAATATGAAAAAAAAAATCAAACAATTAAATATTTGTAAAATAAATCCTGGAAAGAAGGGATAAAAAGTTGGAATGTGGACAGGACAAAGCCTAGAAGATAAAATCATCTGGCCCAGCAGCCAAAGGCTCTCAACAGAGTCTCTGGTGTTGGCTTTCCTTTGGCTCACAGGGTTCTAGCAAAGTTAAGGGTGTATCTCAGGGGGTTGGGATTATCACTGGTGTGAGATCATGTGTCTGGAGACCCCAGCCCAGTCCCCCACCGTTCCACGTTCAAGGCTACAGTGTTGGGCTGTGTGGAGCATACAGGGCAGTGTCGGCCTCTCCAAAGACAATTGGAGCAAATCTCTGCTTGTCTTTTGCCTCCTTCAGGTGACTTACTGACTTTGTAATAGGGAAGCAATCCACCTACATGATTTTCGGCCTCTTCTGCCTCTGAACTGCTGAGTCGAAAGTTCCGTGAACTCCCTTCTCGCGAGTGAGCGTTGGAAGGCAGTGTCCCGGGATGTTTTGGAATCCTTCCTCCGAGGGCCTGGACGTGAGCACATTCCCATCTGTCTGGAAGGATTCACGCTGGTTCTGCGCCAGGCAATGCGTTTAGGTCCTGTGGTCCCCAAGACTCTCTGAGGTCTGACATTCCCCCGTGCCCTCCACAGCAAGCAGAGGCCAGCAGGCAGCGAGTTCTGTGAGCCTCGAGGGCAGACTGTCCCTCGGAGTTAGTCTCTCCTCACTGCGACAATGGGTCCAGAGTCCCAATTTCAAAGAAATGTCAGTGTCATACCAACGGTGGCAACTTTCAGGGGCGAAGTATGCACGTCGTCCTCAACTTACGTCTTGTCTTTTGTATTAAATTATTTTTCCTTTTATGAACTGATGGAGATGGTCGTTAATTTTTAATGAATTTATCGTTGACGCCATTATCTGGAAGCTTCTTTTGTAATCAGCAGTCTCTTTTCAGCCTCCGTTTCACTCTGTGGCTTGTTTGTAAGATCTAAAGGTCTGGGAATCTCTGCAATAGCTTTACCATCGCTTTGGAGAAGCCTTGAGAACTCTCCAAATCTGTGTCTCGTACACAACAATCCTTACTGGAATCACCTGACTTTGCCACCCTGCAGTCTTCCGGGAAGCTACAAAGCAAGGAAGTGAGGCCAGGGCCTTCATCCCTAACCCACGTGTGGACCGGGATGACAAACGATGTACAGGGCAGTTGGACAGATAAAGTCACAGGCAGGACATCTTTAGGCAGAGCGGTAAGAAAGTGGCCTTTACCTGGGGACCTGCTCTTTCCTCTCCCCTCCCCACTCCCCACGTGTCAGACTCTCGCTGAGTGAATTCATATTCTTATCCTGCTTTAAAAATTGTTTAGTCATGGGGCACCTGGTGGCTGAGTCGGTTGGGCCTCCGACTTTGCTCAGGTCACGATCTCACAGTTCGTAAGTTCAAGCCCCGCATCAGGCAGTCTGCTGTCAGCACAGAGCCCACTTTGGATCCTCTGTCCCCCTCTCTCTCTGTCCCTTCCCCACTCATGCTCTCTCTCTCTCTCTCTCTCAAAATAAATAAACGTTAACAAATAAATAAAAATAACACCTTTCACGAGAATCTCAGTTTTAAAGCTTCACTATAGTTGCATTTTCAGCATTTTAGTTTTCTAGACGTATATCATGCTACCAACCACAGTTCCAAATCTCTGCTGTGTGGTAATTTCCTTCTGTGCCTATTTTATTACATCTTTCTTCTCTCTTCTCCCTTCCTTCCTGAAACGACAAAGAGGGAATGTGTAGAAAATGTCATGTGAACAATCTGAAGATTATGCATATACACAATTTGGTCATGTATTGCAGCGAGCTTTAGTTGGGGAAAAGAAACAAAAAAACAAACAAAACAAAACAAAATATGGACCCACTTGAGAGAACAATGAATTTGTTAAAATACATTCCTGGATTTCTGGGAAGTGATCAAACAGGAGAACCTTGTATGACATGGAAAATCCACTAGGGGGCACTGCAGTCAAAGCACACCGGGAATGACCGCAAACCTTCAATCCACTTGGGGTAAACTCAGGTCCTTTCATTAATATTGCCCAAAGTGAATTGTTTTCACAAGATGAGAGCCCACTCTTTTTACTTTTGCCTGAAGGAAGAAAAAAAATCATTTTCTGGCAGCAGAAGTCAAAAGTAGCTGACTGGGCGTCCAGAATTGGCCCTATACTGAGGTCAACATACACGTGTTCAGGAAACCTGAACCCGCATGAGAACGTGAACCAAGAAGGTCAGGCCAGAGATAACATTCGGGTCCAGGAGATGGCCTGCTGGCTCGTTCTGCTTGCTAAAATGTCCTCTGCCCTCCCCCCCTACTCTCCCTTCACCCTACCCCTGCTGATTGTCATAGGCAAGAACATTTAGGTGTCTCAGAAGCTTTAAAATAAGATTCAGGAGGGGAAGGCATTTAATTTCATGATACATCTGATGTCACCAGCTGACTCCAGCTGAGCGAGGGATCTCCAGAGGGTAGTGGTCGCTGTGCCAGGAAGGTCAAAAGGGGGCCTTCTTTGTGGCTGTATCACATGGACAGAAAGAAGCATGGAGTAGAGGATAAGAGGCCAGCAATGCATGTTCTTAGCCATTTTTTAAAAAAAAACATTGATGGGGCACCCGGGTGGCTCAGTCGGTTAAGCGGCTGAGTCTTGATTTTGGCTCAAGTCGTTACCTCACTATTGTGAGATCGAGCCCCACAGTGGGGCTCCGTGCTAGGCATGTAGCTTGATTAAGATTCTCTCTCTCTCCCTCTCCCTCTCCCTCTGCTCCCCCCCAGCTTGTGCTGCCCCTCAAAAAAATTAATTGAAAAAAGAAATAAACATTTGAATTTTTCATTAAACTAACTCCATTTCTAAAAAGCATTTGGTTGATTTGCTAAACATACATTTCTTAGACTAAGAGTTGGAGGGCTGAGGACAGTGGCGGCGGGCGGAGAGGGTACAAAGGGGGCCCCCAGGAATGAAAACTCAGCAAAGGCACCTTAAGGATACTTACAGCACAGTTCAGGCCCCCACAGCGCTGTCCTGACTGAGCTCCCTGCCTGCCCTACAAGGCTACGAGTAAGAGACCTTACCCACACAAAGCAGTTGCCAGTGGCCAGGTCACCGAGGGAAAGTTATTATTATTATTATTATTTTTTTACTTGGTCAGTGTTGCAGTTTGAATTGCGTTCCCCCCCAAATAGGCTGACGTCCAATCCCCCTACGTGTGAATGCGCCCTTGTTTGGAAAGGTCTTTGCAGGGGTTCAAGTGAAAATGAGATTCTGAGGGTGGGCCCTAATCCAGTATGTCTGTTGTCCTTAAAAGAAGAGGTGATTTCAACCCCTGGACACACCCGGGATGCCAGAGACTTTGATCAGGGTGATAGGTCAGCACGCCAAGGAACCCCCAGCATTGCCGACCGCCAACAGGAGAGAAGGATGGACCAGATTCCCCCACAGAGCCCTGTTCACACCCTGACTTCGGATTTCCAGTGTCCAGAATTGTGAGAAGATACAATACTGTTGTTTTAAACCACCCAGTCCGTGGCACTCTGTTACCGCATCTCTAGGAAATTATGTAATTATTTCTGGCCAAATTCAGAAACTGTAGCATAGGGGATTTCGGGAGTGGCAACGAGGAGATACTTAACTGACTAAGCATTAAGGTTTTAAAGAATTACTCATTTTCCCTGTTAATCCTTATAATGGAAAAATTACGAAAATATAACCATAGAATAAACATGACCTTCCTACAAGATGAATGACATATACACGTCATGGCCCTTGTAGTCTGCAGGGGAAATACGCCACGTGGCCAAGGCTGAGGGGTCCCCACTGGTGATCCAGAAAGACAAAGATATGATGGATAAGAAGGAAGTGACGGTGGCAGCAAAGAGCACAGGGAGAGCACACGGAGCAAGAGGTTGTCAAAGAAAGTGCGACAGATACGCAGGGGACCTGTGTGTCCCAAGTTGAGGCAGTCAGGGGTCTGGTGGGGAACAGTTGTGTGGTTCTGAAGAACAGTGGTTTCCTCAAATGATGGTGGGATTTGGGAAGGAGAACAAGCAAGTCAAATGCAATAATAGTTCACAGTTACCAACTTATGCTGGAAACATGCCAGTGCTGTTTATGGATCTGTTCATCTCCTTATGGCCCAATGCTATAAGAATTCCTTTACCCGCATCTTATAGAAGACCTAACGACCCTAGAAATATTCGATAACTTGGCCAAAGTCACGCCAATGAGTGAGCATAAAGCCAAAACTGGAATCCATGTCATTGGCTATTACAGCCAAGGTCTTAACACTATATAGGTACACATACACACACTCACATTCACATTCAAACACATACACCCATGTCTTAACTGAATTGGAGAGGTGGGGGACAGCAGTCCCCAGATCACATAGGAGAGAGCAAGGCAGAAAGGGAGAGGAATCACAAAATGCCCAGGACTCAACAGAGAGGGCATATTGTTCAAAAGGAAGATCAATGGATTGCAAGTGACCATGGACCACTGGCATACTGCCGAATCCCCAACCCATGGGGAAAGTGGAAAACCAGATTAATCTGGAGAAAGCCATTTTTTAGCGAGGGTTAGCATCCATTGAAGACTCTTGAGGACACAGAAGGGATCGCAGACAATGGAACAAGGACCCTGCACAGCCCAGTGGAAGGAGTCGGCATTGGAACAGAAGAGGAGTCTGGAATCCATGGGAAAGACCCACAGAGCAATATGGTGCATGACTATAAAAAAGATAGATTACCCGAGGGGCAGGGACTTGGGTGATCCCTGGAGATGACAGAATGACAGCCAGGATGGGACTTGCCAGCCTCCAGGACCCACAGAGGCTGGGGTTGTTTCTGTCCTCTGAACTGCCAGGGCTGTGGTCAGCTGGTCGACACCCTCGGTAGAACGGCGACCTTTGGGACCACAGAGATGGTGGAGGACGAAGGAGTTCAGCTTCACCCAGCTGACTGCCCAGCACTGCCAGTCTCGCAGGAGAAGAATTAGCTGGTCTAGGAGGCTTCCTCTGGCATGACGGAGGGAAGGTGAAATAATCTGCCTGATAGACATTCCTCTTTCCCACTGGAAAATCTGAAACAGAAAACAGTTTGCCCTGAGTGTGGCTGTACCTTCTGCTCATCTGGAAAGGGGTGGGAGAGGGACTCACTCAAAAAAGCAAGCCTTATAGTGTTTATGATGATGAAGAACACCCAAAACTGAAGCGCCATATTCTGGCCCCCAGGTAAAGTCGAAGACACGTGGCAGTCACGTGATGGATCTCAGGATTCCTGGTTACAGGCTCTTTTTCTAATCTGCTGGGCATAATTCTATTTGGAAATGATCTCAACCAGCCACAAACTGGACGTCATAGGCTTTCTCAACCGTCTTGCACCTCTGCCATTTCTGACCCCCCGCCAGACCAGACCAGGGGGAAATAGCTTTTGAGTGTGTTTTAAGATTCCAGGAAAACACTTTAAAAAAAAAATCTCCTTTGAAAATGCATTTGAACTAATGCTTTTCTGCAACAATTTAGCTCTCCTCGATGGCTCTTGCAAGCTAAGAACAGCCCAGAACTTCAGCCATGACAGTTGCCCCCACTCTTTCCTCTTCCTTCTCTCTCTCTCTCTCTCTCTCTGTTTTGGGTTTTTTGTTTGTTTGTTTGTTGGTTGGTTGGTTGGTTGGTTTGTTTTTATTAAGGAAAGTGTTAAATATGCACAACAGCATGGAGGGAAAAGCAATGAAGCCCCATGTGTCCATCACCCAGCTTCAACAAATATCAGCTTCTTTGGGCCACTGTATTCAATAGACATGTTCCCAAAAATAATAATAATAAGGGGAAAATGCATTAAATGTTGCACACAAAATTTGGAGCACATTCCGCACTTCCTTCGTATTCCCTCCTACACTGGAAGCCAGACTGAGATAGTTCTCAGCACGAATGACATACAATCTGTTTTTTGCAGACTCTCCCCAGATTCTGAATTTCAATTACATTTCAGGGATATCATTGGGTTATAGGAAGTAGGAGCCTCCTTAAAAAGGAATTTATCTCATTTTCACTCACTCTTCCAAATGCAACTCTAAAACAAAAGTGATGATTTACGCCAAGCTCACAATTTACTTGTTGGGGATTTAGCCACATTGAGCAAATTCCAGTAAGAAGCTTAAGGACTTTCCCAGCGAAAGCAATGGTGGGGTGGCGGTGGGACCCAGGGAAGACACGTGGTACAAACAGCCCTGGATTTCCAAAAGCTGCAGTCAGGTCGTGCAAATTCAGTTTCAGACCTGCTGCAACACGGCCCACCCAAGATCATTCTCGTGTGAGTCAACGGAGACTATTCTAGAGGGAGTCAGAACTGTCCACCACTCTTGAGGAAGGAAGAGACGAGCGTCTGTAAAAAGTTTCTCAAAAGTAGCTTGTGATTCCTCCCCCTCCCCCCCTCCTCCCTCTCTCTCCCATCTCTCCCTCCCTCCCTCCCTCCCTTCCTTTCTTTCCTCCCTCCCTGCTTTCCTCCATCCCTCCTTCTTTCTTTTTCTTTAATAAGAGCATATGCCTTATGAAGAAAAAGAGAACATGTCACTTGCCAAGATCTTCTGTTTTCTGTCAGCAGGGGAAAGGGAAAGGAAAAATATGAGCAGTGGGTACCAATAATGGCCCAAGGTCACGTTGCCTATCACCAGAGTCATCTGACACCTCCATCGTGGGATTTGATGAACTCAAATGATTGCCCCCCAAATACTGACAAAGTCTATGAAAGAGCAAACAATACGTTTGGCATAAATAGATCAGGGCCCGATGTCTTGGCCAGAGGCATTTCCACGTCTACAGGTATGACTCCCAGACACAAAATGCTTAAGGCAGATACGTGTCTACCATGAACACAGTCCCACAGAGGAGGGCAGAGCTATTACACACACACACACACACACACACACACATACACGATACACAACAGAAATGAGGAGACCCATTTTCTTGGGGCTTAAATGCCCCGGTAGGCCCCTTGCCAAGAGTCAAACATTCTGGAATGGAAGAGTTTCCTCAAGGGCCCCAGAGATGGCCTTCATCCTCTTCGGACAACTTTCCCCATCCTTGACCCTTGCAAAAGAGACAGGGAAAAGAACACCCTCCAGAGTTGGTGGCCTGAGTTCCATCTCTACTCCATCGGGGATGGGCAAGGACTTTAAGTTTTAGGACCTCACTTACTTCGGTTCTAACATGGGGAGGAAGGGGCCAGCTGGCTTCCGAAGGTCTAGAGGTCGCTCTTTAGTGAACTGTGAACTACGTGAACCACAAATACAGTTGGGCTCAGCACCCGCCAGTGTGGATTCAGACCTTAGCACCACCCAAGCCGTGTGGCCACGGAAATGTCTCTTGATTTCTTTGGTAACTTAGAGGATTGCTTATGTCACAGGTTCTTGCGAGGACTGAATTCCTTAAGCATATGTGAAGTTCGTGATTTGTGGACTATGTAAGGCTCGTACCCTGTCTCTAAAATGCTGTGACTTCAAACACCAAGGAATCTGGGACGTTTGCCTCTCTGGACCACAACTAGATAATTTAGTCCAAGATATTTCTCGCCCTAACTTATTACTCATTGGAGCATAAGAAATACACAAAGCTGGGTCAGTACTGCTGGAAAATATTCATGAGATAGACCATATTGCACACTTCATGTTTTACGTGAGTTATTTTACATATTTTTTTTTCCTTATTTGTTCCAAGTCACTTAGACATAAAAGAAATGGTATAGGTTAAACCAAGCTGGGAAAGTGAAGTCTTCACAAAGTTTATATTGCTAATGAAATTAAGGTTTCCAGCAGATCAAGAACAAATGACTGAGTTTAACAAAATATTTCCTTTGATCTTAAGATTTTTTTTTTTTTTAACTTCAAAGAATAACCAGCAGGATCATGCAGGCAATACCGACCCCTTTCCCTGCAATGAGGGGCTCTTGGTCAAAGAACTTGCAAGGGTCTGCTTCAGAACTGTGGGTGGCCCTGACCCGGCCAGGGGAAAATAAGTGAACAGAAGATGTGGGGTTGAGGCTTGGTCCGCCATTTACCCACATCCCATGAGAAAGTCATTTGACCTCAGTCCCCATGCTCTCTTCTGTGAAATGAGACAGTAATACCTAACTCATTAACTCACAAGTTTTGATACAAAGATAATGTTGGGTCTTTGGATTCACCAAATTCTAAAATAGGATTAAGAAACAAAACCCCAGAGGGATCCTACAGCAGTTTCCTTTCTTCCCCCAGGAGTACCTTTCCACCATTGTATGTCTCGTACTTAGTAGTAAGTAAATAGGTTCTCCATCATTCTTTGCTGGATGAGTGAAGGGCCAGATGAAGACAGTGGTGAGGGCTGGGCCCAGGGACTCTGGGGGACTTAGACTTGTTCTTCCCTCCTCTTGAATCAGCCCATTCATTCTGCCACTGCAGCCATGATTCAACTTAATTCTAGGTGTGGTGACAACAGCACAGAAGTGCTTAATTCTAGGTGTGGTGAACTAGAGGAGAGGGAGGGAGCAATGGAAAAGGTGGGGGAGAGAGAGGGGGCCACCCAGCAGCAACCAAGGAAGGATAGCTTTGGGGGTGGAGGGAGATTTCCTGTGACACCTGGGGATGGGGGGCCACTCTGTCCCCTATTCAACGTGTCGCGTGCTGACATGGGCAAGTGATTTTCAGCATTATCCTCTTAAACCCGTGTTTACTTCTGACTGAGTAGATGAACCATTCATATATCTCCAAGTTTCCGTCAGCCTGGAAGGACGAACACCTACTTACCAGTGATACAGCTTCAAGTCAGCCGGAATTCTTAGTCACAAAAGAGGGTCTGCAAGATGGGGAAACCCAGATGTTGACTCCATGATGAGGACATAATGAATAATTAGAGTAAAACTTGAAGAATGTGCCTTGCAGCCTTTCATAGATGTTTTTCAAGTCTCCCTATTCTTGGAGCTTGTCATTCCCCTAATACCTTGGGACAAACTTTATCGATCAGAAACAGAAAATAAAGGGCAGAAGCCGAAAGACAGAACTTTGCTGTCAGCTCTAGGCTGGGGCAGGGACAGAGAGCCCTGTGGCATCTCCTAGTAGGTATTTCAACATCGGCGCCCCCATGGCTTAGACGGTGCTGGTTTCCTAATCCATGTCTGCTGTGACTCAGCCCTTGGTAGTGGAGTGACTCAGTAGGCTAGCACAGTCCGGTACTCTGGGTGGAGAAGACCCACTCAAAGATATGCCATTAGTTAAGATATGTGAGGCTGCAAATCACAGGACACCCAAGCTAATGTGGCTTTAAGCATAAGGACTTGTGTCCATCTCATGTAACAAGAAGTCCAAAGGTTCTGGAACTAGGCAGCCGTGTCTGCAATGCTCTTGGTTCTAGCGAGGTGGGGTGGTGCGGTGACGAGGGGCACAGCCTCCGTCCTCGGTTTCCCTGGGTTCAAGTCTCAGCTTTGGTGCTATCTGGTGGTGGAATTTCTGGCAAGTTACTACACTTCTCTGAGTCTCGGTTCCCACCTTTGTAGAATTGGAGAGAACAACGGTACATCCCCTTCAGGGTTGTTGTTAGCATTAAGTTAGTTAGTATATGTAAACTGCGTAGCCAGGGCCTGGCTCATAATAAGCACTGTATACATGTTAGTTACCACTTTCTTTATAGTAACATCATCCTCGCCTTTGCCGCCAACAGGCTTCCCAAGGCACCAAACTTCACGCTGCCCAAGACAACGTGCAGGATGGGAAGGAAAGTGTGGGGGCTGGACAGGGCAGGGCATGAAAAGGACATGAGCTTCCTACTAACTCTTTCCCTTTTAGCAGGAATAAAAGTCTTTCCCAAAGAGCTTCATCCTTTAACACCGGAGCCTGCGGGTCAGGACAGGACCACATGGTGAGTGTGGCAATACCTGGCAAAGAGGACTGAATTGGCACGGGTTCGATTCTTTGCGCTATCTAACATGGTAGCCACTAGCCACGTGAAGGAATCTAGAGTTAAATTAAAATTGATGAAAACTGGCAATTCAGTTGTTCAGCCACACGGGCCACATTTCAAGTGCTCAATAGCCAAAGCCACTGGTCTCCGTGACAGATACAGACCGTTTCCACCCCCACAGAAAGTTCTGTTGGACAGTGCTGGGACCAGAGTTTGTGTGTTGGGGACTAACTCTCCCTGGACAAAATCAAGGCTGTGTTCACAAGGAAGAAGTGGAGGTGGCTGTTGGGTTGATAATCAACAAGAAAGGAGGAACAGGAAGGAAGATCAGCACAGACGCTCATGAGATTGGAACTATGGGTGTGAGCGTGATAGCTGGGGAGGTTCAGGAAGCCTCATTGGACTTCAAGTTTACCACGCTGGCCTTTCTGCTCCCTGGGATCTCTTACACACAGGAGGCCAGCCATTTGACTGTGGTAGAAATTGGAATTATCAGGAAGGATTTGTTAGACCCCCCACCCCCATCACTGTAGTTTCAGTTGCTGAAAGACAAAAACGAACCTCCAGGCTGCATACATCCTGGACCCCAACCTAGCGTTACAACAGGGGTCTACAAATCACCATGCTGATCTTGGCTATTTTTGTGATTGTCATGTAGAATGGGGTAATACCAACCATTTTCCACTTTATAGAATCACTATGAGGCACAACAGATAATATGGCAAAGCCCCCAGGAAAATCCAACCACTCTACCTACAACAGGATCATTGCTGACTTACTCTGGGGACTGGAGGAGCAATAAAAGTCCTCGGACCTCCTCTAACTGATGGAGACAGTGTCATTTGACTGTAGCAGGAATGCAGCAAGAGAAATAATAATAACTAATGTGCACTTACGCTTAACGATATGCCAGGCATTTGCCTAAGGTCAGGAAGTGGCAGAATGAGATTCGTGCCCAGATATTACACTACCAAAGCCCAGGAGCTCTGCCACACTTCCTTTCCAGAACTCCATATGACTAAGCTCTTGGGGGATCAGTTGGAGCAATGGTTCTCAAATTCCAACATGCAGCATTCAGAATCATTTGGAAAACTTGTTAAAACACAGATCTCCAGGTCAGCACTGGTTTGGAGCAGGTTCCTCCCATCAGCGCAAAAGAGCCAATTGCGGGCATCTTTTCCTAACTCCGTGTTCAATAACGTCACGTTGGTAGCCTCAAATCAGTCATAGTGGGAGAATTTAAATCACAAGAATCAGCAAACTCTGGAGCATTTTTCCCCCCACCGGATAGCTAGTTGTTGTACCTTTACCAGCACACCATTGGCTGGTCTCCATCCCCAGAGTCTCTAATACAGTAAATCTCGAATGGGGCCTGAGAATTTACATTTCTAGCTAATTTCCAGGTGATACTGATTCTGTTGTCCAGGGACCACACTTTAAGAACTGCTTGGAAAAGCATTTCAGGGAGCCCTGAAATGGAGAACATATTCATATCCTAAGTCATCATTGGCAAGAAGAATGCTGATGGTCTCATCAAGGAACGTTGGCTGTAGATGATCCTGTATCAGATTGGTACTAATAAGAGCTGCTGGTTACAGAGTGTTGACTGTAGGCAGCTATGTCTTAGTCATCTCATGCATGAATGCATTGGATCCTCCTAAAATGTTAGACAGCATGTTGTAGTATTACAGTTGAGGCCAAAGCACAGAATATTCAAATGACTGCTGAAGGTTGTACAGGGGGCTGGTAGAGTTGTTGAGGCAGTGACTTGGGCTTTGTGGCTCCAGAGCCCGTGACTTTAACCTCTAAACCACAAATCACAGAAGAGACCTGACTGTTGCTCTGCCAAATATAAATCTACTAACAGTTCCCTAAAAAGAAAGAAAGAAGAAAGAAGAAAGAAAGAAAGAAAGAAAGAAAGAAAGAAAAGAAAAAGAAAGAAAAAACAGCTTCAAAGAATAGACACACAAAGGGGAATTTGAATTTGTTTTTCCCAACTAGACTTTCCTGACTTAAAAGAAAATGGATAGACAGCAAAACTGAAAGGCAACTGACAGAATGGGAGAAGATATTTGCAAATAACATATCAGACAAAGGGCTAGTATCCAAAATCTATAAAGAGCTCACCAAACTCCACACCCGAAAAACAAATAACCCAGTGAAGAAATGGGCAGAAAACATGAATAGACACTTCTCTAAAGAAGACATCGGATGGCCAATAGGCACATGAAAAGATGCTCAATGTCGCTCCTCATCAGGGAAATACAAATCAAAACCACATTCAGATATCACCTCACGCCAGTCAGAGTGGCCAAAATGAACAAATCAGGAGACTACAGATGCTGGCGAGGATGTGGACAAACAGGAACCCTCTTGCACTGTTGGTGGGAATGCAAACTGGTGCAGCCACTCTGGAAATCAGTGTGGAGGTTCCCCAAAAAATTAAAAATAGAACTACCCAACAATTGCACTACTAGGTATTTATCCAAGGGATACAGGTGTGCTGTTTCAAAGGGACACATGCACCTCAATGTTTATAGCAACTCTACAACAATAGCCAAAGTATGGAAAGAGCCCAAATGTCCATCGATGGATGAATGGATAAAGAAGATGTACACCCAATGGAGTGTTACTTGGCAATCAAAAAGAATGAAATCTTTCCGTTTGCAACTACGTGGCTGGAACTAGAGGGTATTATGGTGAGCGAAATTAGTCAGTCAGAGAAAGAAAAATATCATATAACTTCACTCATATGATGACTTTAAGACACAGAACAGATGAACACAAGGGAAGGGAAGCAAAAATAATATAAAAACAGGGAAGGAGACAAAACATAAGAGACTCTTAAATTTAGAAAACAAACAGAGGGTTGCTGGAGGGATTGTGGGAGGGGGATGGGCTAAAGGGGGATGGGCTAAATGGGGAAGGGGCATTAAGGAATCTACTCCTGAAATCATTGTTGCACTAGATGCTAATTTGATGTAAATTTAAACAATAAATTAAATTTTAAAAAAAGAAAGTGGATAGAGAAGTTTTCATTCCTCACATTGTCCTTCCACCAATATCATGTGCGGACTGTACCCCCAGGTAATGAGAAAGTCATTCTCCTAGTTCGGGGTCAAGAAAATTGTGTAAAGGACAGGAGAGTGAACACTTCAGGCTTGGCAGGCCATAGAGTCTCTGCTGCCGCTGCTCCAACTCTGCCCTTGTAGTTTGAAAACAGCCATAGGAAGGATGTAAGAATGAGTTGACTGTCCCAATAAAAGTTTGCTTATACAGGCACCTGGGTGGCTCCGTTGGTTGGGTGGCCGACTTGAGCTCAGGTCACGATCTCACAGTCTGTGGGTTTGAGCCCCGCGTCAGGTTCTGTGCTCGCAGCTCAGAGCCTGGAGCCTGCTTCCAATTCTGTGTCTCCCTCTCTCTCTGCCCCTCCCCTGCTTGCTCTCTCTCTCTCTCTCTCTCACTCAAATAATAAACATTTAAAACAATTTAAAAAAAACCCTTTGCTTATTAAAAAAAATGGGCATTGGGTGCTATTCAGTTATGCGCTGGAATTTTATGACCTGTCCTAAATTCATCTAGAAGTCACTCCTCGTTCCTAAACAAGTTGAAATTATACCTTCACTAAATTGAGCAGAATTTTACAAAAGCGAAACAAAACAAAAAACAAGCAAACAAAAAACCACCAGTATAATAACTTGATAGATACCAATGGAAATATCCTCAGAAGACAATCTATTTCTCTGGTTCTGATTTGATTATAGAAGCTCTTCCTTGCTTTTAGATTATCATCATTGGCTCAGTGGGCTGGAAAATCATGCTACAAAGATAAATGTCCACACATCCAAAGCTTAGCTTAGCTTTAGTCATCTTGGTCAAGAGGGAAATGAGACAAATGGAGGAATATGACCTCATTTGACCACTTCGTATACATTATGACTGGCTCGGAATCAATTTATGGTGTAGCTTATAAGTCAACAATATAGTCCTGCTTCTAGAAGATAGAATGTTGATTCCATTTTATAATCCAACACCACTGCCCAGGAGTGTGGTGATGGTCTGTAAGGGATTTGAAAATAAGGTGTCCTAGATTCATCTTCTCCTTAACACTGAGATTGCCACCATCTTGGTAAATGCTTCCAAGATAGATAGAGCTGAACTACTGGCAAATAACGTGCAGATGTGACATTCGACCAGAGTAACGGATTATCTTCGGAGGAGATTTTCCATTGGTATTTATCAAGTTATTATTCAGATATACTGGTGGCTTTTTGTTTGCTTGCTTGTTTTTTGTTGTTGTTGTTTTGTTTCGTTTTTGTTATTTGTAGCATTCTGCCTAAATTTAATGAAGGTATAGTTTCAACTGGTTATTTAGGAATAAGGAGTGACTTCCAGATGAATTTAGGACAGGTCATCAAATTACAGGACATAACTGAATAGGGCCCAATGCCTGTTTTTTTTGTAAGTAAATTTTTCTCCTAGTCCCTAACCTGTTCTTCTTGCCTCCAGGCTTCGTTGCTTCTGATTAGCTTTCACGATGCACATCCTTAGTCCTTTTGCACTCATGAGCAAGAACCTCTCTGGACAACCATTGCACACTGACTTAAGGTCAAACTCCTCAGTCTAACATCCAGGACCTGGGATGACCTAGGCTCATCTTTCTCTCTCCCAGTGTATCTTAACATATCCAGTTTCCATTCCCACATCATCATGTCTTAAGGAAGGAAGTTCCAAGGGCTTAGACAAGTGTTTCAACTAAAACAACAAAACCACATAGCCATGGGAGAACCACAGTCACGGCCAAGAGAAAGACAAAGCTGGAGGCAGCAAGAAAATCAAGAAATCAAAGACAGGAACAAGAACAAAGCTTCAGAAATAAAGCAAGAGAATATGACATTTCCCCTTGTCTACGGTATCTGATGCTTGGTGTCTGGACAGATCTGGGGCTGAGGCCCTAGGTCCGTGCTTTCCAAACTTACTTTCCAGAATGTCCGAGTGCACATCTCAAGACCCAGGAAAAGGGCCAGGGAATCTTAATTTTAATAAATATTTAGGATACTTCTTATGATTGTTGGAGTTGGTCAAATGCTGCCTCACGTTAAAATCACCTGCAGGCCACGTAGAGAAAGCACATGGGGAGGCCACATGGAGGTGCGCTGGCCGACAGCCCGGCTAAGATTCCAGCCAACGGCCAGGCTCAACTGCCAGGCATGCGTGTGAAGATACATCCAGATGACCCCCAACCCCAGGCTCCAGGACACCCTGTTTGAGGCTCCAGACATTGTGGAACAGAGACAAGGCACCCCCGTCTTTCCCTGTCTGAATTCCTGACCAACAGAATCCAGAGTCCGATAAAAATGGTCTTTTTATTTTTTTCAAACGATCATCTGGAGAGCTTTTAAAAAATGTTGTAGCTTAGGTCCTGTCCCCAAGACATCCTGATTTTTTTTAGTCTGGAATAGGATCTGGTATTAATTTTCCCCCTACTTTTTGCCATAAAAATTTTGAATGTCAAGAAGAGTTGAATAAATAATAAATGGAAATCTGTGGATTCATCACAATTGTGAATATTTTGCAATATGGTAGATAGATAGATAGATAGATAAATACATAATAGATAGATTGATAGATTGATAGATAGATAGAGCTGAACTATTGGAAAATAATGCACAGACATGACATTTGACCTCTAAGTACTTAAGCATGGAACTATCCAAAAATAAGAGCATTGTCTTACATAAACACAGTATCATTTTCATGTCTAAGACAATAACAATTCCTTAACATCCAGTCCATATTTAAATCTCCTCAGTGGGCTCAAAAATCTCGTCCTTTGCTTTTTTTTTTTAATAAGAACCCAATCAATTTCATATATTTCATTTGCATATTAAGATACTTTGGTCTACTGTTCTCCCTTTTAGTTATTTATTTCTTAAGTCAGACTGACTTTAAAACAACCAGGCCAGTGGTCTTGTGGAATCGTCTACAATATTCTGGTCTGAACGTCTCTTCTTGATGTCATTTCACTTATACGTGTCTATTCCCAGCAGGTTATAAACTGAAATCTGAGTCCATAGAAACTAGATTTGGACCAAACCTTTGGGACAAGGACAGTTCATGAGAGATGTATGCTTTATATCACACGAGGTGGTGCACAATGTCGGGTTTTCATACTCTTAGTGACGCTGACTTTGAACTTTTGATTAAGGGCATGACCACCTTACCTCTCCATTAAAACACTTTTTACCACCTCTTTGCAATTAACAATGAATCTGTGAAGTGATATCCAGGCACATGAATGACCTGTTCTCCCAACAAAATTTCATCTAGTACTTTTAGCGTGCATTGATGCCCCTGGCCTGGATGAACTCTTCAGTTGAGAGTTGCAAAATGGTATTTTTTTCTCCCATTTTTGTATTAAGGCATAATTCACATAAGATAAAAATTCATCTTTTTGAGGGGTGCCTGGGTGGCTCAGTCAGTTGAGCGTCCGGCTTCAGCTCAGGTCATGATCCCATGGTTCGTGGGTTCCAGTCCCGTGTTGGGCTCTGTGCTGACATCTCAGAGCCTGGAGGCTGCTTCTGATTCTGTGTCTCCCTCTCTCTCTGCCCTTCCCTTGCTCAAGCTCTGTCTCTCTCTGTCTCTCAAAAATAAATAAATGTAAAAAAAAAAAACACTTAAAAAAATTCATCTTTTTTTTCTGTATAGTTTTCCAATTCTTGACAAGTGTATATACACTAATCTGTAACTACCACAATCATTAAGATAATAAATAGTTCCCCTGCCCCCCCCCCCACCACCAAATTCACCCACATCAAGGATTATGGTCACCGCCTCCTCAACTGTATCTCTCGGTGCCCACTAATATATGCTTTGTCCCTTTAGATTTCCTTTTTCCAGAGTGTCATATACATGGGATCATACATTGTGTAGCTTTATTGGTGAGTGGGGGGAGGTGCAGAGAGAGACAGAATCCCAAGAAGGCCTTGCAGAGTCAGTGCAGAACCCAACGCAAGGCTCAAACTCAAGAAACTGTGAGATCGTGACCTGAGCCAAAACCAAGAGTCGGATGCTTAACTGACTGAACCACCCAGGTGCCCCAAGAGTAGGATTTCTGAGCTATTTTCTAACTGTATATGTGACTATATAAGAAACTGCCAAGTTCTTTTCCACAGTAGCCGGTACCCTCTTACATACCCCCCACAATGCAGGAGAGTCAAATGGTCACTGTTTAAGGACTGTCATTCTTTAAATTTCATGGGTGTTCTCCCATGGGGGGGGAAAAAGCATTGTCTCATCCACTTGAGATGGATTACAGTTCTTATTATTAAAACAGAGTAAATGCTAATTATTTTCATGTAATTATCAATTTTCAGGGTAGAGAGTTCTGATAGTCACTTCCAGGGATGGCAAGTGAGGGTTTTGGTTTTTTTTTCCTTCCTCTGTTTCTCTCCTCTCTTTCTTCTCCATACTACGGACTTACGAATTTTTATTTATTCCATAGTTTACATCAATACCACTTATCATTCTTTTTAATTCTCAAAGTGCCCCAAATTTGCCTAATGGGAATGCTGTCAAGTTGCTCTTAGGACCTTTTGATATGACTTCATTAATTTCAGATACTTCTTCACTTTCTGGAACGAGAAGATTCCCACTCTTACCTTGAACTTTCCTTGAACCAGGCCTGGAATCAGGCATTTCTCCAAGATGACTGGTTCCTTTAAGTGATCCTTAGAAACCACGTCTCGACAGCAGACATCTCATGGTTTTAAGTTCTTTCCATGGGAATACACACACACACACACACACACACACACACACACACTTTAAATCAAGAACTAAGATATATGCATGCATATAAATCATGAGTTCATACCAATATTTCCAATTAAAGTTTGATCTTCTTAACTTCTTTGACTTTTTAACTCGTGCCTTCTTTTTCTTACCCCAGAAATCTTGATTCTTAATAAAATAAAAACTAATGAAATAAAACTAATAAAATAAAAACCAATTTGGTTTATCTCCTACTACAAATAAGATCATGTCAAAATCACAATGCCCATATTACTACCACTAATAATAAAACTGCTGAAGGAAGTCTAAGACTGTTTTGCAGTTTCCTTCTGTCCTTACATGTTTCCCATTAGGGATGTCCAACAGGAGTACTCAGTTCAAAAATCTCTTGAAATAATTCTTTCTCTGTGTGATTATGTTTCTAACTCGGTGTACATTTAAGTGCATTTGTTCCCATTTGTTTTGAAATTTAGGGTCTGGCCTTCATACATTTTACAAGCTCTCCAGAAGATTCCAGCCATGGTTTGAGAGGCACTGACCTGATTGCTCTCTCCCCTCCTTCCCTCCCCTTGAAATGGCTTCTCTTCCATTTCCTTTTATTGAAACTCCATCCTTTCTCTAAGGCTCACCTCCCCCATCCACAACCCTCCCCATGATCCCGTCAGTCAAGAGTAACATGTCCTTCCTCTGGACTCCAATACCCTCGGACCATTCCCCATAGAATTTTAAATGTTCTACTCTGGGGGCACCTGGGTGGGCTCAGTCATTTCAGCATCTGACTTCGGCTCAGTTCATGATCTCATGGTTCATGGGATCGAGACCCAAGTCAGGCTCTGTGCTGACAGCTCAGAGCCTGGAGCCTGTTTCGGATTCTGTGTCTCCCTCGCTCTCTGTCCCTCCCCCACTCACGCTCTGTTCCTCTCTGTCTCAAAAATAAAC
The DNA here is from genome assembly GCF_018350215.1 of Panthera leo. Classification (NCBI taxonomy): domain Eukaryota; kingdom Metazoa; phylum Chordata; class Mammalia; order Carnivora; family Felidae; genus Panthera; species Panthera leo. The sequence continues at coordinate 224,992,353 of NC_056679.1, forward strand.
AAACATAAAAAAAAATTTTAATGTTCTACTTTGTATTACAGTCCGTGTCAAAGATCTGCATACTTTTGCCGCAAGAGTCCAGATAGTAAATATTTTAGGCTCTGTAAGTCATTCACATCTCTGTCACGTACTGTTTTTCTTCTTTATAATTCATCACATTCTGAGGAAGCACAGCTGACAAAAAGAGCGGTACCTTGAGACCTCGCCCTTCAATAGTTTGCCATCACCTTCCTATGTCATCTTGTCATTCGAGTGCCTTGGGGGCAGGAAAAGACGTACTTGTCCCTTACCGGCCCCACTTACAGCAGAGCACGTGGGAAAGGGTGCTCACCAAATATTTACTAAATTCATGAATATACGATATTGTGATATGGCTTACTTACAAGAACCCGTTATTAACCCAGAAAATTGAGGTATTCAGAATAAAAACACTATGTATAAACACAGAGCATCGGTCACAGACAGTCCTCTAGATGATAACACCCCACGTGTTCTGTCACTTGCCAAGCCTCCTTCGGTAGTACGTGGATGCTGACCATCATGGGTGTGAAAGTTCTTGGGACTACACACAAGGGTCAGAGAGAGAAAGAGAGAGAGTGAGAGAGAGAGAGAGAGACAGAGCGTTAATGGTTAGAAATGCACAGGAACAAACAAGATAGCGGAGGTGAGGGTAGTTAAACTTCCCTCCTCGTGACCAGAAAGTGGGTCCCAGTGCCTGTGACAATACTACCCCCTGCCCGGGAGAAGATGCCAACAAGATTAAGACGGGAGCTCTGGTTTCTCGGAGTCTGATTCCGTTTTCATGTGTGTCTGGAGGGAGGGAAAAGACGCATCGTTCCTATCCATCTCGGAGGCGCTCTGAGTCTGTTAAGACTGCGGGAAACAGAGCAAGGCAGGATTACTGCTCTGGAAGTGTGAGCAAGGTGCTGATCTCCTCCTGGCCCACCTTCCTGTAACATCTCCCCGGTCTGCACCTTAGTGCAAGATGCTAATTTTACTAGGAGGGAGGAAAAAATGGAAATGCTTTTTTATTTTTTATTTCATTTTGTTTTATTGTAATATGAAATGTATTGTCAAAGTGGTTTCCATACAACACCCAGTGCTCATCCCAACAGGTGCCCTCTTCAATGCCCATCACCCACCCCCCCCTTCCCTCCCACCCCAACCCTCAGTTTATTCTGTTTTTAAGAGTCTCTTATGGTTGGGAAATGCTTTTTTTTTTTTTTTAATGCGTTTTCTTATGTTTCAGGAGGTTGACACTGAGACTAAATTTCCGCCTCTGATCGGAACCCTGGTGTCCGGGGTGATGTTACTTCCTACCGCTGGGACCTCCACCCTAAGCGACTCACATCTCACATTAAAGAGTAGATGGGGGCGGCTGGGGGGGTCGGTCAGTTAAACATCCGACTCTTGGTTTCGGCTCAGGTCATGATCTTGCAGTTCGTGAGACTGAGCCCCACCCTCGTCAGGCTCTGCGTTGACAGCATAGAGCCTGCTTCAGATTCTCTCTCTCTGACTCTCCCCTGCTCTCTCTTTCTCTCTCTCAAAATAAATTAATAAATACATTTTTTTTAAGTATATGCCTTTGCGACTGCTGCCAAAGCATTTAAGAGCCCATTTGAAGCGTGGTTATTCTAAGAAAATTTATATCCATATGTAGTTGGGATGAAATTTATATCCATATATGAAATCCATTCAAAACAAAGTGCTTTAAAATAACACCGTTTGAAGTCAGGCTTCCGTGCCTTCCCTCGCCCTGCTATTTCTTAGGCCATAGGTTGCCATAAATTCAAAGGCCATTTAAACAAAACAGTTTCTCCGAATAGCCTCTACCTGGTCAAGAGTAGCTTGTGACAAAAACTAGAGAGGTGCTGATGCCTTTTAAGCACAACCAAGCCAAACATCTGAACTATTTCTGCCGCCTCTTAAAAATTAAGATGTAACACATTGGTGATATTTGTTGACATTTGTTATACTTTTGACGAACAATTAGTCTGCAAGACTATTAACAGGAAATTCCATGCGTGAGATAAGCAGCTGTTCGTGCAAAGCTTCATCCAGATCATGGGACCAAAATCTTCTTTATGCAACTACTGTTTCCTGAATAGTCAGCATTCCTTTACGTATCCAAAAGGAAATGCTTGGAAAATAACTTTTCTGGCTAATTTTGACCGTTGCATTTTCGTCAGGGGGAAAATCACTTTGCTGCTTCATCTGGCTTCTTACACTTGCCGTTTGTAACATGTGAGCATTTAATAGTGTCCTGAACCACCATATACATTTCAAAGAGTAGGCATCGATTAGTGACCAAGTGCCATCATTTCTATGCTGTAATGAAGAATGACAAGGTCAGTCTTCACCCCGATTGCACAACATTCAATAGTGCATGATTATTTCGTTCTTGAAGCGAAAACCGACAGCCTGGCATCTCATGGGACACACTCTTGTTTTTAAAAAATACGTATCTCTTCCATTTTCGAGCTACTAAAACACTGAATGTAAAATTCACACTGCAACATTTATTTAGTATCTTCTAAATTGCTAGGAAGACATGTCCAAAAGACTGAGAGGAAAATGAGTGGTAAATAACTAGTTAGGTTACGATGCCATCACGGAAATGATGGCAGCTCTGTGTACATTCTAGAAAGGCAAGACATTCCTCACTGCGGGGCAAGAGTTTTATCAAGGATTCACTCACAAACCATCCATCAATCACCGAAACCTAAATACCATTCACATCTGCCTCTCCCTTTTTATCCCAACTGCCTCGCGTCCTCCTCTTTTCTCCCCCGTAATGGACAAAAAAGGAAACACAGAAAGGCCTTGGGTTTATTTTAAAGTAAAAGCAGAAGACCATAATTTTATCCCCATCAGTAAAATATTTCCGAGCAGGCCTTCTCACTCTGTGCACGTTTATTTATAAATGACACACATGTACTACTTTGAAGTAGAGTATTAAATAGCAGCAGTTTAGCGTCTTTCTTTTTCCAGATTAAAGACTACCTCTGCACCCAGTTTGATTCTACTATTTTCTTGCATACATTTTGAGGTACGAGCGTCCCCTGCAGATTGTGAGACCACTGCTCAAAAGGGCCTCCAGAGCAAACGTGCTGAAATAATATCAGATCACAACTACGACCCCGTCTAACGTCCCGCAATCACGGTCTTTAGCTTTTACTTGAACATAAACCCAAGGCCCTTCCGGGTATTCTTTTCAGCCCATTAGGGCTTCGGCTCTGGTTATAAAGATAAACAGGTATCTGCTCAGATAAACAGACCCTACACTTCCATCTCATCGACAGTCCCCGCCTCTCGAGCCCTTTGCTCCAGTCTTGCCGAATTTTTGGCGGCGAAGGAGTTAAGACAGAAAATGCACAGCCTACTCATGGTGGTTCTTGACGGCCAGATGCCACGCTGGTCTCCAGTGGAGAACACCCCTTAAGGCTGAACTGGCCAGAAGTCTGAACCACAACTTCCCAAGAGAATTAAGCGTCCTTTTTAGGGGTGCCTGGGTGGCTCAGTCAGTCAAGTGTTCAACTCTTGATTTCAGCTCAGGTCACGATCTCATGGGTTGTGTGTTCGGATTCCCGCTCTCTGTCTCTCTCTCTGCCCCTCCCCTGCTCACGCTCTCTCACTATCTCAAAATAAATAAATAAACTTAAAAAACAAAAAGCTGAAGTGTTTTTGTTTTTTTTAGCGAAGATGGTCAAAGAGCACAAATGTCCAGTTATCAGATAACGAAGTTACGGGGATGTAACGTGCGGCACAGTGACTCGAGTCAACGGTACTGTGTTGTGTATTTGAAAGCTGATAAAAGAGGGAATCTTAAAAGCGCTCGTCAGAAAAGAAAAGAAAAAAATTACGCAGAAAAGAAAAAAAATTGTGACTATGTATGCTGATGAATACCAACTAAACTTACGGAGGTCATCATTTGGAATATGTACAAATATCAGATCGTTATGCTGTGCACCCGAAATTAATACAATATTATATGTCAACTATATCTCTTATTTACTAGAAACAAATATAAAATGATAATAATAATGAAAAAAAGAAGTGTCCCTTTTACAACATTTTTTAAATCCTGGAATGCGAGGTAAGTCCTGTTACATGACAAATAGGAAATGGGGCCGGGTACCTTCTAACTGGCTCCAACTTTGATAAGCTACAAATCCAAAAGGTAACCCAGATATGCACCCCAAGAGCCTCACGGCTCTACGTCATTCACATTAGTTCATAGAATCGACTTGGACTCGTTATCCCCAAGCCCCCTAGCCTAGCCACCGCTTCGGCAGTCAAGTTCCCCACCCGTGGGATCACCGTCAACCCTGCCTCCCATGCAGCAAACCCAACGCCTATGGTCGATGTGTCTGCCCATGTCCATTTACGAACACTTCCCCTCCCTAGAGAAATCTCTTAAATCCAGCCCTTCTCCTCTGCCATTCATGAATCCAGGCCTCCAGCATTTCTCCCTGAGTAATTACAATGTCTCCGGTTCGGTGCACCGACCTCCAGGGGCTCTGCTGACCAGTTATCTTCTTTAAAAACAAACAAAAAAATCAGTTTATAACGTTTTTCTCAACTAAAAACTTTTTGTTAAGTTTATTTATTTTCAGAGAGAGTGGACGCACGTGAGTGCGGGAGGGGCAGAGAGAGAGAGAGAGACAGAGGGAGAGAGGGAGAGAGAGAATCCCAAGGAGGCTCTGCACCATCGGCGTGCCAATGTGGGGCTCGAACACACAAACCCTGAGACCATGACCTGAGCTGAAACCAAGAGTTGGTTGCTTAACCCACTGAGGCACCCAGGAGCCCCCAGTTAAAAACTTTTATTACTATCCTCAGTAAAGGCTGTCCCCAAACCCTTTTGTTCACACACTTTCCTTGTCCTGATTTTAGTGATGGTTACATACACACATACGTTTAACAACCATGTGTTAAAACCCAGAGATCCGTACGCCAATAAAAAGTCAATTTTACTGCTTGTAAATTTAAAAATTAAATTTTAGAAAAGTGTGAGAGAAAAACTAAAAATAAATCCTTTTAATACGTTTGCCCACTCCCAATGGGATTACCTTTTATATCTTCTGAGCACATGCACACCGTTGGAGGCTCACAGCATTGAATTCAGACGATTCAGACGGTCATTTCGGCTGCCTTTGAACAAACAGCAGGAAAATCCTCAAATCACTGGAGGTCCTTTTCCTCTCGTTTTGTAACGGCTACTCCTTCACTTGCATGGTACGGAAACATCGACAATAAATATGGATCGGTGTGTATAACCACTAAATCATAGAAGGCTATTTGTGTTATTCTTCTAGAACACATAATGGGTCTAAATTCACATTTGTGTTGGGGCACCTGGGTGGCTCAGTCGGTTAAGCGTCCGACTTGGGCTCAGGTCATGATCTCACGGTTGGTGAGTTTGAGTCCCATGTCGGGCTCTGTGCTGACAGTTCAGAGCCTGGATCCTGCTTCGGATTCTGTGTCTCCCTCTCTCTCTGCCCCTCCCCTGCTCGCACTCTGTCTCTATCTCTCAAAAATAAATAAACATTGAAAAAAAAAAAAAGAGAGAAAGAGACACTTAACTGACTAAGCCACCCAGGTGCCCCTAAAACTTTCCCTTTAATGCCGAGAACCCAGGAAAGTCTCCGAGACTTGTCACATCATGAGAAAGTATATCCTCATGACAGACAAGCGAGGGACCAAAGAAATTTTCCCTCTGGTCATCTCTCTGTTCTCTAAGTAGAGGTGCTGCAGTTAGGGGTGGAGAGGCTTCAGCTGCCTCTGGCTTTTGTTCTCTGTAGAAGGCCCTCGCAGAAAATTCTCCGCTACAGGTGAAACAAATAAAACTTTTAATTGAAACTTTTACCTTCAAATCTGCCACAAGCTCTCAGAAATTTGGGCCCAGCCTCTCCCTTCCCTTCCTTTCCCAGCCTTCCACCTCTAGGATCCTCTGCTCAGCCACACGGAGTGTTCCCTTTGCCCCTTATGTTCCCGGCCTGTAGAATGGGGAAGACAGGGGGAGAATTCTCTTTTTCACCCCTGAAGACCCTGTTAAAGTCACCTCCTTCTGTGACAAGTTTCAAACACTTGCAGGCAGGGCTACTTACATCTTTTCCCAATTTTTCACAAGACGGTACAAATCTCTACAGCTTAGATGCGAACACTTTATCTGTTTCCATCAATATCCAATTGGCCAATTAAGAAAATCCGCTATTCGCACATTGCTCTAAGGTTCACGCGGAGGGTGGAATCGCGTTTGTGTAAGAAAACACTAGATGCCCTGTAGGGGTAGAAGGTGACCCTGAGGGTGTAATTTAGAAGCAAATTACAGAAAAAAATAGTTAAGCTGCTCTGCCTAATTAGTGACAGAGAGCTGGGTGAATGGTATGAGCGAGGTGGGGGAGAGCCAAGAAGGGAGGCAGAGGAAGAGAGAAGAAAGGAGAAGGGAGGAGGAAGAATGGAATTAGAGCCGGTGGAAATGCTCAAGAAACATTCTGAAGGCTAGGGGAGTCTGTTATTCAATTTTAAATTAATTGCTCTATGGCTCTGCAATGTAACCTTCCTTGTCATCGACTCACCGGCAGAAATCTATCACATGCAGCCGCATCATGTGCGTTGTATTTTAACGGGAGGAGCAAGTAATCAAGGGTTATGTCCCATGTGTGGGTTGAATCCAAGGAAAAGATCAAGGACCGGTTAGCAGTAAGACATAGAGTGGAGGACGAAAATTCAGCAGAAGCTAGAAGCTGAAAACCTAAGTGGCTGGGAGTATGACACCAGGCATGTGCAGAAGTTTTGGAGACAGCATTGAACTTCCCGTTGTCTGGCGGGAGGGAGTTTGAGGAAAGCTGACCTTGATCTAAGAAGGCTGTGTGTGGGTAGCCCAGCTGATCCCTGGCTTACTCAGATCCACGACCCAGTACATCTGGAATCTTTGATATTTGAGAGTAGAAACTCCTCGAGGACAGGAAAACACAATAGTCCTTTGCTCCAAGCAGAGCAAAGTGCCTGCTTCATAATGGGTGAGGAAGGACGATACAAATATGAACTAATTGCTAGGTACTGAAATGCCACTTGTCCTAGCTTGTGGTCTAAGACGCTGTAATTGCTAATCGAAACAATCATCTAAAGGCACTCCGGGTACTTATATTTATTATACAAAAATATACACATTATATATTATACAATAATTATTATATTATATATTATAATATATAATAATTATTATAATAATTATATTATATATTTATTGTTATATATATTATATGTATATTATATTATATATTATATATATTATATATTATAATAATTATATATCATAATATATAATATAATTATTATAATAATTATATTACATATTATGCACTAATAATATCATGTTATTATATTTATATTGTTATATTTATTTTTCTCTGGGATTAAAGCACTCCACATTCTTTGGTAGTATCGAGCAGCGTGTCAACCCCTTGAGGCCACTATCGGTCTTCAGTGTAATAATAATAAAGATTCTGAAGATGTTCAGGCCCCACGTTCCCGAAGATACTGGGTTCTATAGGAACTGTTAGGGGCCAAACTGTGTCGTCCTCCCCAGATTCACGCGTTGAGGTTCTAGCCCCCAGCACCTCAGAATGCGACAGCATTTGGAGATAGGGTCCTTAAAGAGGTCATCCAAGTGACCCAAGGTCATATGGCTGGGCCCCAATCCAACCTTACTGGTACCCTTACAAGAAGAGGAAATGAGGACACAGACGTGCACGTGCACAGAGGAGAAGCCACTCGAGGACATCTCGAAAAGGTAGGCATCTGCAAGCCAAGGGGAGAGGGAGGCCTCAGAAGAAAGCGGATGTGCCAACACCTTGATCTTGGACGTTCAGCTTCCAGAACCGTGAGAAAATAAATTTCTGTGGTTTACACCAGCCAGTCTGTGCTAGTTTTTTATGTCGGGCCTAGAAAACAAACTACAGGGACCGTGTTTTCCAGACTAAAACTTAGGACACATGGCCTGACAAATACCAATGGTTTACAGTCAGCTGACCGGCTAGAATACCCTGTATTTGAAATCTAGCCACACCTCATCCATAGTGTTACTTCCAAATAGGGCTTGGCTTAATCCTAGAAAAATACTTTCACTCAGTTCTCTATAAAATCTTTTCAAAGGACGTTCAGTTGCGTCCGACGTTCAGTTGGAAAGCCACAGGGTCCCCATTCGGAAACTGAAGTTTTACCACCACGCATCATTTTGACGTCATTTAAAAACCAAACCAAATGCAAGTTAGAGAGAATTAAGGGCAGAAATCCGTGGGCTTTTTGTCCTCCACATGTGAGGTAGACTAAATTATTACACGGGCACCCTGTTCTATATTTAAGAGAGAGGAAATCCAAGACCACTGAATGCCTTCAAGAAGACAAATCCTCTAAAACGGCAGCCTAGGCCAGCATTTGCAGACTCTTAGGACGAGAAGCTACATAATTAGAAAACACCTGGGGGGTGGGGATGGGAAGGAATTATTTTAAAGGAAATATGTTTTAAGATTGAAATCAAAGAATGAATTGGAATCTGGCCGTGGCTGTCGATGCCGTGCGTATTAAACATAATGCCTGTTTTCTCCCTTAGAGCTAGAATTAAAAAAAAAAAAAAAAATCAAAGCTTTTATTTTTTAATACATGCTACACAAAAATGCTAACATATATGTTGAAAAACCCGTTGGGGATCCAAAAAAAAAAAAAAAAAAAAATGAAGCCTGTGGAATCCTTGTCAAATACAAGCCAGGTGTGAATTTTGTTTTTTCCCTTTTTCCTTTTGCCAGAAAGCTTCAGACTCACAGACCTCACATTGTTAACTGTGCATTTCCATTTTCTCCACAGGTTAGAGAAAGACAGCTGAGTAGAAAGGAAAATTAAATTATGACTATTACTGGAAGAAAGGCAATTACTTGGCTCCTGGGGTAAGATGAAAAAGTGGAACCAAATTGCAAAGTTACTTCATTCACAACAACCAGTGGAGAAAGTAAGAAAAAAGCAAAACAGCATAGCTAGAGAAAAATAAATTGTATCAACTGTCCATTAAAAAATGAGGAGGGAAAACCCATATTAAATCCTTGGAAAATGTTGCCTAGAAAAAGCTGTGTGTTTCCAAAGATAGGGAGGTGGCTGTTAGCCTCATATCCTCAGAAACATTACTGACACAAAAAGATGAGCAGGTCAAGGTCAGGAGAAAATCTCCCTAAGTTCTCCCCACTTTATTATTATTTTTTAAATGTTTTATTTATTTTTGACTAAGAGAGGGAGAGAGAGAGAGAGAGCATGAGTAGAGGAGGGTCAGGGACAGAGCGGGACAGAGGATCCAAAGCAGGCTCTGGGCTCCGGGATCTGGGCTCTGGGCTCCCAGCTCCACGCCGACAGCAGTGAGCCCCCTGTAGGGCTCGAACTCACGAACTGTGAGATCATGACCTGATCCAAAGTCAGACACTCAACAAACTGAGCCACCCAGGGGCCCTTTCCCCACTTTAAAGGGAAGCAGCCTAAGGGGGTAGCTATGTAGCCTAAGGGACAGGATTGGAATGTCTTCCTGAAATAGAAGTTTCAACCCATCTGCCCACTGACTCACCCACCAGGACTGTTAAGGGAAAAGAGATTGTACGTGAAAGCCCGTAATAGTCTCTATTAACAGCTAGGGGTTTCTAAGGATGAGGGACAAAAAGAGAAAAGAAATAAGACAAAATGCACGGCTTTTTTGTAAATCGAATAATTTTACAATTCGGTTCTACGTTGTCATCCTACCCCAGAAGTCAAATAATTGTGGGGGACGGACACAAGGCTGCAACGAAGCCTCATTTAAAATCCTTGACCTCTCGGGCCGCCCCGTGGCTGTCGGTTAAGTGTCTGACTCTTGGTTGTGGCTCAGATCACGGACACGCCAGTTTGCGAGTTCGAGCCCTGCGTGCGGCTCTGTGCTGACCGTGCAGAGAGCTTGGGATTCTCTGTCTCTCTGCCCCTCCCCCGCTTGCCCTCTCTGTCGCTCTCTCAAAATAAATAGATAAACTCAAAAAAATTAAAACAAATAAATAAATAAAATCCTTAACCTCTCTTCAGATCAAAATTGCCATCACAATTTACGTTACATTTACAAAATTGCCATTTACAATTTACATTGCCTGGGTGACCATGGACAGGTTACTCAACATCTCTTAGCATCAGTTTCCTCATCTGTAAAATGAGAATTATTACGACAGCTACATATAAAGATAAAATGAGTTAATATACATAAAGCCCTTAGAAAAGTGCTAGGCATATAGTAAACACCATACTAGTTTTGACTCTAATTATTATTGTTCCTTTTATTGCCGAAGTCCGTAAGCCTCCCTTCTCTTTTCCCTCTCGGCTAGGACAGGTGTGGGTGGGCCCATTAAGGACCAGGGATCGTCTAAGATACTGGTGATTTTTTTTTTAAATCAAAAGATTCAATGCCGGGTTTAATGAAGCTCTCAGTCCACCGGGAGAGGAGGTGGGGGGCAAACATAAAAACACATGACCCGCCCAAGCCCCAGTGACTCCCCCAGCCTGTCCACAGCAGAGTGATCACAGCCCTCAGGAGATATATCTGAGAGAGCCCGACTGCCAACACCGGTCCGTCAGCTCTGTGAAGATACAGGTGAATCCCCACTCCTCTTTCAGTGGCCACTTGTGTTTTGGTCATCCTTAAATACTCTGTTTATGACCTTCCAGCTCTTCCTTCTCCGATGTCATGCATGAAAATCACCACCCTGAGCCAGCCCCTTCTTGTCATGCCTCTTGCACAACTTGCCATTGGGGCAGGGTACATCAAAGCACCACAAAACTCATCTCTTAAGCTCTTGCATTACAGACATAAGCCCCCTGACAACATGTACCCAAGTTCTCGTCCTTCATTCCTCTTGAGTTAACGCAGCAATCCAACACATGTATATTTCACATCCTATGGTGTTCTTAATCTTTTTATTCCTTCTTCCCCATTCCTGTGATCCTTAAGAACGAAGAATGGAAAAACAGCTCAGAAGCAGCATCGTGACGTGTGACTGCGCTAATTGTGCCCCATTTTGTGAACAAAGCCCCAAGAGTTGTGCAGTCCACAACCTGAACAATCCCATGCAGCAGCTCCACCAGCATGAGTTCTAATGGAATGAGTCCGTGGCACCCGGGGAGCATGGTGCGCAGTGTTCAAGTGTAGTTGAGAAGGTCAAGGAAAGCTGAACAAAACAAGTAATTGACCTGGGCCTTGAAGCATGAGTAGGGGTTTTCTACTCTTCCAAAGGTCTGGGGAGGGTGTTGTAGGGAGAAGAGTGTGTGATAAGTCATGGAAGCATAAAACAGTGCAACATCCTATCACTGCAAGATTAGCAAGGGCCGGGGAGTGCCTACAGCGAGGAGATAACGGAAGCAATGGCTGGAGGTAAAGCTGAAGACATAGTCACGTGGGGACTTTCATGCTATACCACTGCATCTGAGAGTATGGGGAACCTGGGGCGGGGAGGATCTAGGACCCATGTCCTTGGTTGTTGCAGAGAGCAAGATGGAGTCACTCATGCTAAGCAGGGGCCTGTGTCAAGCAATGACGCAAGCAGTTAAGAACCCTGCAGCCATGAGATATCGCCCAGACCAGCATCAGCTGACACCCCAGAACCGATAAGAAGCAGAAGCCGAAGAGGTCTGCCCAAGACAGAGGAAATCCCTTTAAAAAGGGAGGATTTTTACAGCAAACCGTCAGACTCTTCAGACACGTCCCCTCTATGCCTGACCACTTAAAAAAGCCAGATGCCGCCAAAGGTTTTGCAGGATTGATCTCCGAACAGAACCGAGATCCTTCACTGCATGAACATAACAGGCTGTAAGTGCCCAGAGCTGACCCAGACCGGACCGAGGCCTGATTTCAACTGTGCCCCCATAGACTGACTTTGTGTTTGGTTCATTGACATCCTACCCGCTCTGTTATCTTGTTTGTTGTGGGGTCTGTCTTATGTTCTGCTTTGTGCGCCCTGTAAAAAGCCAAGTTAATCACGTGGTGAAATGTCATTGAGTTTGGCATCCTGAACCTGCCTTATAATCATGTTAACCTTGCTTTATGACTGAACAAAGCTGACAGACACTGTGGAAAGACGCAACTCGTGTGTGCCTTCACAGCATGTTATACATGATCAGATTTGTGCTTTAGAAAGACCACTAGAGCGGTGTAGAGCCCAGACTACAGTGGGGCTAGACTGATCTGAGCGATCATTCGAAAGGTCTGTTCCTAGTCTGAGAACAAAAGCTGAATGTCAATGCTAACGAATGCAGAGCTTCCAGAAACATTTAAGAAACACAAAAGATAAGACATGTTGACTAACTGGAATAGAGAGTGAGTGGATGGAGACTAGGATAGAACGAAAGATGGCACTTTGTACCAGTTTGAAAGTAGAAGGACAGCAGGTCTGAAAGGGTTGAAATAGGTTGAATTCAATGAACCCATGAGCTGTGTGGATAAATATATGAGTCACCAGTTGGAAATGTGGGTCTGGAGTTCAAGAGAGAGATTTGAGTTCTATTTCAAAGTCGTGACAGATGACAGCACATGAAAATGAGAAGTGGAGGGGCACCTAGGTGGCTTAGTTGGTTGGGTGTCCAACTCTTGATTTTGGCTCAGGTCATGATCTCATGGTTCATGGGATCGAGCCCTACATGGGGCTCTGTGCTGGCAGCACACAGAGGGAGATTCTCTCCCTCTCTCTCTGCCTTTCCCCCATTCTCTCTCTCCCTCTTTCTCTCTCTCTCTCGAAATAAATAAATAAACTTAAAAAAAAAATAGGAAGTGAAAATAGCTAGTGTGGGTTATTGTCCAGGGACTTGGTAAAGGAAAACAGACAAAATGCAAGTTTGAGGAGGGTTGTTTTTCTTTTTTTCCCTAATGGGGCTTGAAAATATTAGTGGATGTGAAAGATTGAAGAATGAGAAACAGAGTATCACTGAAACCAGATCAGGAAGAGCGTTGAAGAGCACGGTTGCAGGAGTCCATACAGAAGGGGGATTTCACTAAACAGTGCCTCCTCAGCAGCTGGGCAACACAATAGGCATCATTCTTGTCCTCTTAGAGCTTAAAATCTGCTGGGGTGGCAGGCATGAATCAAACACTTGTAGAAATCAATGTAAAACTGCAACTGTGATAGACGCCCTGAAGATTTACAGGGTGCAGCAAGAGTTTATAATAAAAAGACTTGATCTACTAAGGTACCGGTGAAGCCTTCCTTGCCAAGCTAACACAAGTCAGACATACAGCTTGATGAAGAGATGTGACTCCAACCCACAAGTCAGAGTCAACTAAAGGAGAGACAGGAGGAGGATTCAATATGTGCAAAGAACGCTGCAAAATTGGGGAGTATTTGAAGAGCCTGGATGAAAAGACAGGCAGTGTGGCAGAGCAGAGAGTGTGGGGTAGAGTGTGGTGGAAGATGGAGCCAGAGATGTAAGTAGGACCAGACCAAGTAGAACCTTGTAGGACATGTCTGGGAGGGCCATCTGAATTCATAAAAAACTAGGAAGCCATTGAAAAAAGTTAAGGACAGCTGGGGGCACAGGTCATAATGATAATATTTGTATTTCACAAAGGTGACTTTAACTGTAGCCCAGAGAATGGGTGAGAGTTGTCAGGGGAGGGGACAAGGTAGACCCATTTCTGTAATCCTGGGAAGAAATGTCTACAGCTTGGGAAAGATGGTTGTGACAGAAATTGAGAGAGTAGATAATTTCAAAACATCTTTATGAAGTGAAATTCCATAAGATAAGGTCAAAGAGTGTTGAGGCTGCTTCATAGATTTCCAGTCTACACAGACTGGGTGGATGGCTGAAGTGAAGTACACTGAAAGTGGGCTGTGTTTGGAGGAACAATCATGAGTTTCACATAGATACAGTGATTTTTCATGTGTCTCTGAGGCATTCAAGAGTAGATACCAAGTAGACTGCTGGACATGTGGGCCTAGATCTTGAAGGACACGTCAAACTATAGAGTAGGCATCGGTAGACTAAGACTGTTGATGGCTAGAATATGGAGGACCAGATAGGCTGGGCCTAAGACGGCATCATGAGGAGCTCAAACCTTCAGTGGATAGATGGAAGATGGTGAAACTAAGAGAGGAAAGGAATGGCCAGAAAGATAAGAAGAAAACTAAGATTAATTCATGGTACAGAAAATAAGAGGTGAGACAGGTCCAGAAAGAGGAAATATTCAAGAATGTTGCTAAGAAGAAAGACAAGATTACAAATCTCTGTTGACACAGAGGTCAAGCAAAAACTGTCTCCATGTGGTAATGGAGCCAGAAATCACACTGGGGCAGGTTGAAGAATGAGCAGGAGAAGGACAAAATGGAGGCAGTAAATATAGACAGTTCCACCAAGGACTTGGGCTGAGTCATCGACTGGGAATGAAAGGGACAGAAGCGGAAAAGGTGCCTTGAGGAGAGAAGGGAAGTTTAGACCAGCAGCTGAGAGTTATTAAAGAGACAGATGGCTTCAAACCAGTAACAAAATAGGGGAGACAGACTTCCATTAATTTGAAGTGGCACCAGTTTGCCTGGGTGGGCAATTCTCTCTAGCTATCATAGTCTGAACTTAGTTGAGAAATACCAAATTGTGGTCAAAAAAGAAAAAGAACAAAGAAAAACAACAACACCAACGAGACAATGAAGTTGAGAGGCTTGAGAGAAAGAAGCTCAAATTGTCCCTGGAGCCCAGGCTCCATATGGAAGGAATTGTGGTTCTCAGGAGGCTGATCATTTCACTGAAAATGAATGAGTCCAGGGATTAGGGACCTCGGTAGAGACGAAAGGCATGTTTAGGGGAAATGCCGCGGGTTCTTGGGAAGCAGAAGTGGTAGGTGAAGCAGATGTTCTCAGTGTCCCCCAGTATCTTTGCAACAATCCTGATTTCTATGCTCTCTGCTCTGGCCAGACCATTTGACTTGCTTTTGGCTCAGTGCCTTCTCAGGCTAGAAACACCAAGTCATTGATGTCCCCTGGAAGCAACCTCAGCCAAAGACTAATGGGAGTCAGTGAATGGAAGTCAGTGAAGGGAGTCAGCTCCTTTACCTTTCCCCAGATGAGATAATTTCTTTCCCTTTCTTGTCCTTGTCCTCCAACTCTCCTGCTGGGAGTAACTCCCCGTAAGCGACTTGTGCTGGAATCTCTTTTCAGGGTCAGCTTCTTGTGAGACTAAACCCAAAACGGTAGGCTATTGCTGTCGAAGTTTTCAGAGGTGACACTGTTTGGGGGTAAAAGGGTGCAAGATATGCCAGTGGAAGAGGGTTGCCGGAATGCTGCGATGGTGAATGCTATTGATTCTAAGATCAGAGAGGCTTAGAGGCCACCATGTTTGGGGTTATCTACGCAATGTCAAATTGTCATTGATGGCCACCTAGAAGAGACCCTGAACCAAGCACCATAGTTATCCGTAATGTGGGAGAGAGGACGGAAGGCCAGAGATAACAGTGATCCCTGGCAGCGTAGGGTAGGTTTTGGTAGATACCATGACCCAAAACAAAGAGGATTTTTAGCCAAAAGAAATGGACCAATTACCTAGGCACAGAAAAGGAGATGGACGGCAACGTTGACCTTCTCTCTCCCAGACTCGAGATGCATAGGCTGTAGGGGAAGGAGCGGTCCCCACTGGAGGGGACCTAATTCAAGGAAAACAGCGTCCGCGTGGGAGGATGACAGATTAGTCTACAGCAGGTTGAAGAAACGGAGAAAGTCTGTACAATGGACGGGTCGGGAGGTTCCGGGTAGTACAAGAGGGAACGAGTGAAAGAAGATGAACTTGAGAAGGCTACGATTTAGAAGGAGAAACATCAACTGGAGGCTGTGCACTTTGAGCGGTGACTTGGAGTCAGACTCTCCAACCAGCTTCCAAGGCTGGATCCTGGGAATCTGAGGCCCATGGTCACGCAGCCCACGTGAGTAGAACTGGAGAAACTGAACCAGACAGTCTGGCTCTTGAGGCCACTGGGCGCTATTCTGTGCTGTCCCTGAGGTTCGGGGCTCCAAGGACTCTCTCAAAGGCAGGGACAGGAATTTGTACTTGTATTACACAATACTTAAAAAAAAAATAGGGCACAAAACATGATTGTGTGGGAATACACGACATAACGGAACAATAAAAAATTACCATGCCCATGTTCTGGCACCATCATGGTCATCTTTCTCTTTTAAAAAGACTCAGGTCGTTTTTTACTGCCGTTTCTATCAAAGTAAACAGCATTAGCATCCGGCAGACTGACATTAAAAGGCTTATTATTATCTGTCCTGGATTCATTTTTAAAAGGAATCTGCTATGTAGCAATTTCTGGTTTAGTCCGTGTTCTTTGATGCGCTACAGAAGTGAGTGCAGAATAGCTTAATCTAATAATCTCCTGCCTAGAGGAAATAAAACTCTGGAGGGAGAATATGGGGTGAGTCATGTGGTATGCCCTGTGAGGCCCGGCACAGATTCCCCCCTTCCAGAATGAAAGCTTACTTCCTCAGCTTCTGTCAGTGCCGCAGGCCCCAAACCGGCCATGTGTCGCCCTCTGTGGGGATTGCTGCAGCCGGAAGGAGTTTCTCCACTCAAGGTTGCCTCTCCATCTTGAGATGTCCACATCTAGTGACAGATCTCAGGAATATAAAGGCCGAGCCCTTTGCCCCCAGACGAATCCACTTGGTAGCACCATCTTGGTTTCAGAGCTCCTCAAGGGTCAGCCGAGGTCTTTGTCATCACAGCTCAACCTCCCTCACTTAATCTTGCCCCCCTCTCCCTCCCTTCTACAGGTGTCCATCTCAAAAACACTCCTTAATAAACATCCCGTATTTAATCTCCATCACAGAGTTCTGACGTAGTTCCTGCAAGAGTAAAACTTCCAGAAAACTGATGTGATACCCTGACACTGCCTTGCAGAAAATATAACACCATTTGCTGGGTATTGAAAAGGGGAAGGCAAAGAGCTTGTGCTAACCCCCGTGGACTTGGGACTGAATCCTCACCTTGTATTTTCTCAGGGAAAGAAATATCCCGGAGAATATCGAGATGAGATACGAGGCGAATTCATGGAATGAAGATTCGGGTGAGATAGGTTCTGGTCTCCATCCTGACAGGATAGACAACCTCATCTTCTTGGGCTTGATTTTACTCATCTAGGTGGATGACCCAGAGCCACCTGGTTCAATTAGTAAGGTAACCCTCGTCGCCATTTTTTGAGCAGATGCCAGATTCTAACATCCTGAAATTCTAAGAGGTTGTACATGCACTTCTCAGAAGACTGAAACACCAAATCAAATAGAACTATTTCAGGTGGAGAATTTAAAGAGATGTATTAAGGTATAAAATCCAGACTCTTATTGGCAGTCTCTGGTTTGTCAACAAATTGTGTTATAAATGTTTGTAATTCAAAATTAAGAGTGTGGAAGCAACTGGAAGCAAGAGTGTGAATGGAGGTGAGTTCAGTTCAGTAAAAATAGATGTGTGTGTCAATCCCTAGGCCAGACCCCAGGGGTACCAGCTCTTGTTCCTTGAGAGGCTACGAGTTTGCAGTGGGAGATCTCATAGGTCAAAGCACAAAAGCTTACTCAACTCATATATGGTTCTAGATATCTCTGACCATTGTTTCCGACCCCTGGTTTGTTACTTAGGAAAAAGCACATTCTTAATTAGGACTTAGGATATCAGAACCACATCTCTCTCCCACACTTGCAGCATCTTCTAGGTACTTCCAGAAAGTTTGCTTAATGGAAACCATTACCCAACATGTTTATTACTGTACAAGATAAAAAAGAGTAACCTTAGAATTATTTTCCAAATCATGATCAACAGTGTTAAAGAGGTGTCGCCCAAGGGTCCCATGGCAAAATAAGTTAGGGAAACAGAAAGTTATAGCAGGGGTGTTTGCTGGAGAACTACTTAAATGTCTCAGTATGTTATGTCTTCTATATCTTAAAAGGTGAAAAATGATAAGAAATAGTTTCTAAAATTCTCTGACTACAGGACCATTTTGTGCTCAGTATTCGTCTTGAAGTTAGGGTAGCACAACCACCCTGATCTTCCCAGGGTTGGGTGAGGTTCCTAGCATGCGTAATTTTAGGACTAAAACTCAGATGGTTCTGGGAAAACCAAGACAAGTTGGCCAACTTCCCTAAAAAGGCCCTAAGCGCAGCCTGGAAGCTGTTGGTCAAGATCAATAACATTGGGGGTTCTTGGAATCGAGAATTATTGTCTCCATGAAGAATTATTGTCTCCATGAAGGCAGAGAAAGGCTGCATTTGCTACTGCATCCCTGCTACCCTATCTTCACTGCCAGTTTCTGTGTGTGGGCTTTTCTTTCATCAAGTGTCTGTAAATTGGAATAGGTTGTGGTGCCTCCACTTACCATGTCTTATAATACTGATGAGTCTACGTGAGAAGGAAATCCGTATTTTTCCTCCAGATCAACTGAGTTGTAAAAAATCTTTGATCTACCCAAAGTTCAGAAAGAAGAATGCTAGAGTCAAGAAATCAATGTTAAATTAGAAGAATTCTGGGGCGCCTGGGTGGCTCAGTCGGTTGAGTGTCCGACTTCAACTCAGGTCGTGATCTCATGGTCCGTGAGTTCGAGCCCCGCGTCAGGCTCTGTGCTGGCAGCTCGGAGCCTGGAGCCTGCTTCCGATTCTGTGTCTCCCTCTCTCTCTGCCCCTCCCCCCCCCTCATGCTCTGTCTCTGTCTCTCTCTCTCTGTCAAAAATAAACATTTAAAAAAAATTAGAAGAATTCTTTATTTCCCCAGTTAACTTCTATCTATCATAATGACTGAAGAATCTAGAAGACAGGGCCAAAGTAGGTAATAACTCTGTCTCAACCAGCTCATAATTGACCTCTACACCCCTATAGCCTCAGAAAGTGTCCCACTGTAAACTAGAGAGGGATTCCTTCCCACAGCAGTCCTTCCCACCCCCCTGTATGTGTCATGTCGTCATGTCTGGCATATCCCATTTGAATCCATTTGCACCAAGGACATCCCTAAATTGCTACTGCCATCCTCAAATAGGAGATTTTTAACACAGTGTGTAGATTTCATGAGCCACAGGCCCGCAGTTCTTTCACTTGGGCGCCTGGGTGCCCGCGTCTGTGAGTGTATGCGAGCACACACCATCTTGAGAGGAACTTGGGTTCTGTGCACTTTACATTCAGGACCCAGGACAAAGCCACTCAAAAGGTGGGTGTGCGATCAGTGTCTTCTGAAGTGAGGACAGCTACATGCTTCATTCTTGGGCTTGCAGTAACGGATGACTTCACAGATGTTTACGCGATCTTGTAGCTAGCTCCCAAAAATAGATTCAAATGGGGAACCGTAGACAGATTACGCTGGATCAGTGTATCCTGTGCTTCCTGTCTGCCAGCCCATACAGAAGTCCTTTAGTGGCTCTGAGGGTCCTAGGAAGGCAGAGGAAACTCTTTGTGAAAAATCTCCCCAAATGAGTCATTCTATCAGGAGCACTGACCTCCTGCTACTTCGCTTTTTCAAAAGTCTACCTCCTAAAGTCGCCTTATCTGGTTTCCAAAGCATTTACGTAGAAGATTCCATCCCCCTAGCAGATTCCTGTGCGGGTCTGCAACCAGCCTTGGTCAGAGCAAGGAGAGGCCCTTGGGCTGTGCTTCTGGGGCTTTCTCCCAAAGAGGGGAGGACTCGGTCTAAGGGACAGACTCAGGGGCAAACGTATCCTAGAGAAAGTACGAAGCACCATCATTCATGAGGTCACGACACAGAACCTGTTGGAAGCATTTCACCATCTGCTTGTTTTTATTTCCCTAAGCTGTGAGAAATGAAAAGGTAAGACAACAATGGGCACTCCATTAGTCGAAATAAGTAACATTTTACATATATTGACCGTAGGCTTTTGGCAAGTGATATTTTACATATATTGACCGTAGGCTTTCGGCAAGTGATATTTTACATATACTGACCATTGTCCCATTAGCCAAAAGGACGTAAATACACACAGACTGGGAACAAGCTTCACTTTATTTCCACTTAGATGTGTAACGCAAACCATTCCCATTGCTGTCATTACAGTCATCTGACTCCCAGGAGGTGCTTCTAAAGCCATCCCTGGGCATCAGGTTTACGAATAAGTCATTAGTCATAACTCATGTGTCCCAAAAAATACGACAACTTAAAATAGGGTTTGGAAGAACGTTTACCTAAAGAATGAAAATGAGGAAAAAGCAGCATCTCACAGATGAGTTTACTAATCTGACGGTTTCTCTTTAATGGCATCATTGACTCGATCCCTAATTCACTGTAAGACTTTGCTTATTTCCCTTGCTAAAGGGGCAGCATGAAAGAGTGGTTTTTTTTCAGCAGAATGCTTTGGGATATATATTCAAAGGTAATACACAACACGTACCCACACAGAGTCATTGTAGTCTCCACAATAATGCAAAATAGATTTGCGTGGGTATTTCATGTGCTGCTTGTGAAACTGGCTTTTTTGGTTAGCATTTCAAAAACACATTTCAGCTCATATTTATATTCATATGGTTTTATGATGAGGAAATGAATACTGTCTATGTGGAAAGATTCTCTACACTGGCCAAAATAAATTGTTTTAACGTTCAAAAGAAAAGGGTGACATATTTTTCATTTTTGCCCCCAGGTTCGATGAAAATTAAAAGCAGACTTTACAAGCAGATACTATGAATTCATAACGGGGGCAACAGCATTCACAATGAAAAAAACCCCTTGGGAAGCTCTTTGCACTTTCAAACAATGGTTTTGGGTGGAATTCATTTTTCTGCACATCAAATGTTTAAGAACAGCTGTTTTTTGTTTTGGGGTTTGTTTTTTTTTCCTGAAAGACTCTTGTTCTCCCCAAATTTCCTGGCATTCGTAGTGGCCTTTGCCCATGCCAATAAGGAAATGCACCACTGATTTCTCAATGTGTTCATTTACTAAAAATTTCATAAATTTCGTGTCTGTCGTTACTGCTACCTGATGATACAATGCTAAACCCTCATATCCTGGAGTAAGGAACAATACCCTAAAATACCTCTTTTTATAATTATCCAGTAGAGCACTTAACAGGGTTGGGATAACTTCTCTTTAAGTGAATGAGAGACAATTACCTTTTCTGTTAAACTACTTAACCGTCGCCTCGGTAACATGTTTAGACAGGTAAAAGGTGAGGCCCTATGTTCTAGAATGTCATCCTTCTTTCTTATGGCTGTACGTCTTTCTCTGCATTTAAGCCTATAGGTTAAAAGCCTTGAATAAACCTGTCACAAGATCTTTTCAAGGCTTTGAATTTCAAGAGTTTGCTCTGGTGGCTCCTTGCTTTGGGCTCTTAAAAATCTAAGCCTTTTTATAACCAGATGTGGTTCTTAAGAGTAACACGCTAAAAACGAGAACAAAACCTGGCCCCAGCCGGGAGGTTTGGAAAGTCATGTTAAGAGGTCAAAGGCTGCAAGTTCAAATTACAAAACAAGATAATTTACATACACTTACTGCATTGAAAAGTGTTTCATATAATGCGGCGAATTAAAGAGAAGGAAATTAGAGATGGTTGTCCGTTATCAGTTTAGTTTCTGCTGCACAACCAGTTATCTCAAAATGTGGTGTCGTCACATCTCAATTCTTTTTTTAGCTAACTATTGTGTGAGTCAGTAATCTGGATTGGGCTCAGCTGGGCGATCCTCCTGTGTTCTCTGTTCCGGTCACTGTATCTGTGATCAGTTGCTGGCTGTGTGGTCAGTTGGCGGGCCCTCTGGCAGCTGGCTCATGCTTCTTGGCCTCACTCATGTATCTCACAGTTGGCTAGGTGTGGACTGAGGCACTCTGGTTGTTTTCCACATGGCATTTCACCTTGCTGGTGACTAGCCCAGTCTGGCAGAGAGAGAGAGAGAGCACGTGCGCACACAAAAGCTGTAAGGCCTCCTGGGGCTTAGGCTCAGAACTGACACAGATCATTTCCCCTGCGTACTATCGATCAATGAAAGTCCCAAATCCAGCCCAGATTCAAGGAATGGAGGAAAAAACTCCGTATCTTAATAGAAGGATCTTCACTGTCACATTGCGAGGGCACAGATGTAGAGAGGGACAGAATGTGTGGCCATTTTTATCATCTATCACAGTATCAGATTGCTTGTTTGAGCCTAAGAAGAAGCAGCAGGACGTAGAATGTTGAGGGGGCTATGGTTGGAACCATTAAACTGCACTTGACTTTAGGCAAGATAGGGAACCCATTCTTGCCTTAATTTTCTTTCTTTTTTTTCTTTTTTAAATTTACATCCAAGTTAGTTGGCATATAGTGCAACAATGATTTCAGGAGTAGATTCCTTAATGCCCCGGACCCATTTAGCCCACCCCCCCTCTCACAACCCCTCCAGTAGCCCTCTGTTTGTTCTCCATATTTAAGAGTCTCTTCTGTTTTGTCCCCCTCCCTGGTTTTATATTATTTTTGCTTTCCTTCCCTTGTGTTCATCTGTTTTGTCTCTTAAAGTCCTCATAGGAGTGAAGTCATATGATATTTGTCTTTCTCTGACTGACTAATTTCACTTAGCATAATACCCTCTAGTTCCATCCACGTAGTTGCAAATGGCAAGATTTCATTCTTTCTGATTGCCAAGTAATACTCCATTGAATATATATACCACACCTTCTTTATCCATTCATCCATCGATGGACATTTGCGCTCTTTCCGTACTTTGGCTACTGTTGATAGTGCTGCTATAAACATGGGGGTGCATGTGCCCCTTCGAAACAGCACACCTGTATCCCTTGGATAAATATCTAGTAGTGCAATTGCTGGGTCATAGGGTAGTTCTATTTTTAGTTTTCTGAGGAACTTCCATCCTGTTTTCCAGAGTGGCTGCACCAGCTTGCATTCCCACCAACAATGCAAAAGAGATCCTCTTTCTCCGCATCCTCACCAACATCTGTTGTTGCCTGAGTTGCTAATGGTAGCCATTCTGACAGGTGTGAGGTGGCATCCCATTGTGGTTTTGATTTGTTGGGTGATGTTGAGCTTTTTTTCATGTGTCATTTGGCCATCTGGATGTCTTCTTTGGAGAAGTGTGTATTCACGTCTTTTGCCCATTTCTTCACTGGATTATTTGGTTTTTTGGGTGTTGAGTTTGATTAAGTGCTTTATAGATTTTGAATACTAGCCCTTTATCTGCTGTGTCATTTGCAAATATCTTCTCCCATTTCATCGGTTGCCTTTTAGTTTTGCTGATTGTTTCCTTCGCTGTGCAGAAGGTTTTTATTTTGATGAGGTCCCAGTAGTTCATTTTTGCTTTTGTTTCCCTTGCCTCTGGAGACATGTTGAATAAGAAGTTGCTGTGGGCAAGATCAAAGATGTTTTTGCCTGCTTTCTCCTTGAGGATTTTGATGGCTTCTTGTCTTACATTGAGGTCTTTCATCCATTTTGAGTTTCTTTTTGTGTCTGGTGTAAGAAAGCGGTCCAGGTTCATTCTTTTGCATGTCGCTGTCCAGCTTTCCCAGCACCACTTGCCGAAGAGACAGTCGTTATTCCATTGGATATTCTTTCCTGCTTTGTCAAAGATGAGTCGGCCATACGTTTGTGGGTCCATTTCTGGGTTCTTTATTCTGTTGCATTGATCTGAGTGTCTGCTCCTGTGCCAGTACCATACTGTTTTGATGATGACTGCTTTGTCATACAGCTTGAAGTCCATACATTTCTTTCTCTAAGTAGAAGCAGTCCTGCTGGTAGCTTTCATTCATGGCTCCTGCACAAATAAACTTCTAAAGGATCCAACTCTACACAACCGAGCAGGCAGAGCCTTTGTGTGTGTGGAAAGTGGTGCCTCAACTTTGGTTTAACACAGCAAAGCCTTTTCCTAGATGGAGGACTGAAAGAATGAGGAGCTTGGGGTGACTGCAAGGCTTTAGCCTGGGTCCCTGGAAGGCTGACATTGTCATTGACTGAGATGGGAAGGATTGTGGGTAAATCAGAGTGTTTTTTGTTTTTTTGTTTTTTGGTTTTTTAGTTTATTTATTTATTTAAAGAAAGAGAGAGAGAGAGCACAAGCAGGGTAAGGGGAGAGAGACAGGGGATGGAGAGAATCCCAGGTAGGCTCTACACTGTCAGCACAGAGCCTGGAGGCAGGGCCTGAATTTATGAACCATTGGTTCATGACCTGAGCTGAAACCAAGAGTTGGATGGTTAACCGACTGAGCCACCCAGGTGCCCAGTAAAGCAGGTTTGAGGTGAGTCTAGAAAGTCAGTTTTAAACTCCTTACATTTGAAATCTCAATTAAACACTCATGTGGAAATGCCAAGTAGGCAACTGAACACATGGGTCTGGAGTTGGGGACAGCAGTACAGGCTGAAGGTTTAAATCTGGGAACCATCAATTTTTAGAAGGTACTAAATCATGAGGCTAGATGATGCCACAAGAGAGTGATACGGGTAGAGACGAGAGCTTTCAAGGACGCAACAGAGTGGGTCCAATCTAACAAGTCAGGGAGAAAAGAGGAAACCAGCAATGAAGGCTGGGTAGGGAGGAAAGTGAGAAGAAAGTCACCATCCTGGAAGCCAAAGAAGAAAGCCACAGAAAAGGAGAGGCCCCTATATAAAATGCCACTGATAGGTGAGCCACATGAGAACCGAGTATTAACTGGGGTCTAGGAGTGCAGAGGTGCTTGGAGAAGTCTTGGCGGACAACATGGAGTCTTGGTGGAACGAGGACTTGACTAGCAAATTTTCTAGAATGGAGGGAGGAGAGAGATTGGAGATAGCAAGAGTGGACAGCCATCATAAGGACTTTTGCTGGAAAAGAAAATGGAAATGGGGTGACAGTTTGTAGGGTGCAGGTGTAGAGTCTAAATATGATGTAGAAACCAGCTGATGGAAAACTTGACGAGTAGAAGAAAAAAGAAAGCACCCCTGAAGCATATCCATGACCGCTGAGAGAAGGTGGGTTCTTGTGCCCAAGGGGAGGTGCTGGCATTTGATAGGGACACAATCGACTGAGCCACCCAGGTGCCCCAGAACTTCATTCCTTTTTACGATTGAAGGATATCTCACTGAATGAATATGCCACACTCTGTTCCCATTCGTTCCGTTCATTCATGGGCAAAGCTATTTCCACTTTTTGGCTACTGTAAATAGCACGGCTGTGAACATTCGCGTTTGTTTGAGTGCCTGTTTTCAGTGGTTTGGAGTACACGCCCGAGAGCAGGCTTGCTAGGTCACGTGCCTGCAGTTCTGACAGCACAAAACAAGACTTTAAAGAATTCGATTTTCTGCTACTTCCCTCGACGACCATCTCCTAAAGTCAAGGACCAGGTTTCACGGCTCTTTGAGTGCTTGGCTTTCAGGAGCAGGAGAACAGAAGGTACCAACTATAAGTGTTGCTCTCTCCTCAGTGTTTTTTTTCAATCATTTAAAACATGGAAAAGCCCCTAGGTGGCACAAAACAAAGGAGCACCAGCTCAGCTCTCAGGCGGTGTTGAGACCGGCCTCTTACCTACGCCGTCCAGCACTGCCCTGTCCTGTCCTTGAGAGTGTTATAATGTTAGAAAAAACTTCGGTTTCATCTCCATGAAAGGGATGAACATGTACATGTTTATAGAAAATATACCTGCAGGGGGGTCTGGGAGTCTCAGTCGGTTAAGCATCCGACTTCGGCTCAGGTCATGATCTCGCAGTTTGTGAGTTCGAGCCCCGCGTCGGGCTCTGTGCTGACAGCTCAGACCTTGGAGCCTGCTTCGGATTCTGTGTCTCCCTCTCTCTCTCTGCCCCCCACCCCAGCCCCCCACTCATACTCTGTATATCTCTCTCTCAAAAGTAAATAAACATTTTTGAAAAAAAATTTTACAAGAAAGAAAATAAACCTGGAAATGCTTCCCAGGAATGCTGGCATCTGGATCATAAAGGGTAAATGCATATGACAATAGATGATCACAGAAGCTGTTAGGACATCCCTTGACTCAAAGGCCTAGAAATAGAAATAATAGGAGAGGAAACACATACATGCAACTCAGAGAGTTTCATGAATGAAGGGAAGAAACCAGCGACCCCGAGTGGAGAGGTAGGGCTGAGTCCCAGGGGGACAGAACAGAGGGAGGAAGAAGTCTGTTAGACATGAAAATCCGGGGGCAGTTTTGACAGGCAGGCCAGGCCTACAGGGGAGCCAGAGGAACAGCGGCCAGGACAAAATGGCTCCAGGAGAGACAGACTTGCTGAACGTCCCAGACACCGGGAGCGGATACCAGACAGTTGAGCTGAAAATAAGAGAACGGTTTGACTTTTTTCTCTAGCTTTTACAGTCTTGGCCCTGAGTGAGATCCAGAAGAATAACACACCCATTGGCCCGAAAGAGATTTCAGAAAGGAGCGTCTTAATAACATACTTTTGTTTTTGTTTTCTGCAAACCTCCTGATGCCAACTCCCAGCCTCTCCTGGCAGTTCCCTGAAACAACAGTCTGGTCGCCAAGACTTTCGAGAACTTGCTGTGGACGTGAAATCCCTCCTCTTTAATTTAAGGCCACGCCCGCTCATTTGGTCCTCCACAAAACTGCTTGAAAACTGACGCACATTCCCCACATGAAGATCTTTCATTTGTCTGAAGATGATCATCAAGCCCCCTTCTGCCTGCTGTCCTCTGGACCACATAACCCCAAGCCCTGTGACCCTTTCCCATGGAACTAATTGTCATCCTTGACAACACTTTTGTGACTTTAGTTTCTTCACATCATTTTTTTTAACAGCGCAAACAAACAAATACCCCCCACCACCGCCACCAAATGTGTTTTCTAGACAAGTGTGGACTACAGAGGAACACTTAAAGGAAGAATACGCAAGGGAGAAGGATTCCCTAAACCATTCTTGTTTTATTTCTGGCATCTCAGTGTCATGCTGGCTTTTTCCCACAAGACGACTCCACTTCTGAAAAATATTCATTTAGTAAACTGAGTCCACTCCACCCAGGTCATTTTGCCACTAACCTTGCAATCATCCCAACAAGAACAACCAAAATGGCGGCATCTAACCTTGTTGCCTTGTTCTAGAGCTCACAGCAGCCCTAAGTGGTAGGTCTGTCATTATCCACGCTTGACAGCAAAGGACACGGACTGGGAGAGGTTCAGGAACTTGCCTGAGATGATCCCGTTCATGCGTGGTGAAGTCTGCCCTGTAATACAGCAGCTGGATCCCGGGGGTTCCCATCTTGAGATATATCCAACATGGTTTTCCCTTCTTAGTATCTATCTGTGGATCGTAATTGACGCTAGGCTTTTTCATACCTATTTACTCAATTCATATTCTTTAGTAAATTGTTCCTTCGACAACTCTTTTCCGATTCATCCAGGTCATCTTCAAGTTTACACTTGCTGTCAGTCTCGAGAACTGGCAATTCCCTCTAACTCAGTAACAGCTGAGTGTGTTTGCATTATCTTCTTTCCTAATACGGAAGCTTAAGAGTTGAACTGTTAGATTACAGGTAGTAAAAGCCATGAGAGCCAACATCGTGTTTCAGGCACTGTTGTAGGCATGTCGCATACCTTCACCGAAGACCTAAAAGGTGGACGCCATTGTTCCTTCCAGTGTTACAAACTGAGGCACAGAAAGGCTACGTGACTTGCCCATGGTCACTCAGCTAAAAGTTTGCCTACATCTTTACAAGTAGCCTTAGATTTAAAAAATACTCTACAGGGGCGCCTGGGTGGCTCAGTCAGTTGAGCGGCCGACTTCGGCTCAGGTCACGATCTCACGGTCCTTGAGTTCGGGCCCCGCGTCGGGCTCTGTGCTGACAGCTCAGAGCCTGGAGCCTGTTTCAGATTTTGTATCTCCCTCTCTCTGACCCTCCCCCATTCATGCTCTGTCTCTCTCTGTCTCAAAAATAAATAAACGTTAAAAAAAATTTAAAAAATAAAATAAAATAAAATAAAATAAAATAAAATAAAAATAAAAAATACTCTACAGGGGCGCCTGGGTGGCTCAGTTGATTGAGCGTCTGACTTCGGCTCAGGTCATCATCTCATGGTTCATGAGTTGGAGCCCCATGTCTCTGTGCTGACAGCTCAGAGCCTGGAACTTTCTTTGAATTCTGTGTCTCCCTCTCTGTCTTTCTGCCCCTTCCCCCCTTGCGCTCTCAATCTCTCTCAAAACTAAATAAAGAAGCATTTAAAAAAATACTCTCCATATATCTTGCTGCCAATTCACTTTTAAACAATCTTTTTCTAACCAGGAGTTTTAGGGCAAAAAAAAAAATTGGATCTTTACTAGATGGTTTTTATCCATCTTTCTAATGGTAATTTAGGTTTCTAGCTTTTTGCTGTTAGAAAAACAAGTTTCTCTAAAACACTGTTTATTTTTCATTGTGAGAGAGTGATGAGGGCTATGTACAATATGGTGCCATTTGCATATCTTAACCTATGTCGAACAATGTTTCACATTGTTTCAGGGGACATGTACCTGTGGTAAAGGAGGAAAACCAGCGAGTGCATCCCACAGGAAGCTTCAAGCACATTTGTTATTTTTTCCTTAGGCTTGGTGATGGTAATATGCAGCCGATTTTTGCATTATTCTCCATGTCTTTTTGAACGTTTGAAATTTTCATAATTTTTAAAAAAGAAGAGAAGAAGGAAATTAAGTATGAATAAGTATAATACTTCATATACCTATAATAGGAAAGCTTGCTGATCAGGATGTCTGATTTCTCGACCTTGTGCTGCAACAGACCAGCAGTTGAAATTGAGCAAGCTTCTTGATCCGGGCCTCTTTCCTCAGCTACAGAAGCAAAGCATTTCGCTAGAACAGGAATTGACAAACGATGGCCACCTGTTTTTGTAAATAAAGCTTTATTGGAAAATACCCACACCCATTTGTTTATATACAGTCTGTGGCTGCTTTGGTTCTACAATGGCAGAGTTGAACAGGTACAACAAAGACAGGATGGCCTGCAAAGTTAAAATATTCCCCGTCCGAGGCCTTACATTCGTAGACCTTTGCAGTAGAAAGTCAGCTTCCTTCCACACTAATATTTGAGCATCCCAGACTTTTACACCAATGGTGGATTGTGGACACCAGTCTTAGGCACAGCAAATCACTTGAAATAAGGATGGAAATACAGAGAAGATCGAAGAAACTTTAGGACCTTGAAGTCATACAGCAAAACGACCCACTACTGTTCTGGGAGCATACAGGCACAGATATCTTACCCTAAATGGGATGCAAGGTAAGTCCATAGGTTCCAAGCACAGACCGTAAGGGCTCTGACGTAGCATGAGTGATGAGATTACAATACAGTCCATAAATGGTTATGCTTTGTGGGTTTTACAGGGATGTTCTAGCATATCGGTACTTAATCTTTTCATAAAATTTCTCATGTGAATTGAAGACTCACTCCTCTATTCAAAGCAATTCAGCCACTAACAGAGCAATACAAAATGGTGGTCAAGATCAAGAATTCAAGAGTCAGATAGCAAGGACTAGAATTCTGGTATACGCCTTTCTTTTACACCTTGGCAATTTATGTAATCTCACTAAACCTCCGTGTCGTCATCTGTGAAATGGGACCATGCTAGTATGTAGCTCATTGGGTTGCTGTGGGAGCTAAAATGATATAATTCATGGTACAGTATTTAGCATAATGCTGCATAACTGCTAGCCATTGTTAACTGGATATGCTTAGGACACAATACAAATTCTGCAATGGGTTTTAAGGCATAGCTTCTAGTATCTGCCTTCGGGACTAATGAAAGACATGAGGGGAAAGTGGAAGGCGGTTTCAACACATCTGTAGCAGGTGGAACATATGAAGCAAGGTCTCCTTGAGGTGGCCATATGGCAATAGCAACCAAGAGGCACAAAAGAAAACCATCTCGGTGCCACTCCATAAGGAAGCCCACCATTAGACTGTCCCTGACTGTTCCATCAAGAGAAACACAAGGACGCCTTCCTGCCTTCACAAGTTTAACGCAAAGTCGTGACATTGACATATAGCCAATCAGTGAGTCGTTGGGATGAAAACAAGCATCAGCAGATGACATCACACAAAGTGTCTACTTTGGGTAAGTTACTTACCTGCCATAGACCTTCATTTCCTCACCGGATATCACTCTCCACCAAACATATCATACAAGCCGCATACGTACAATAACCCCCCCTTATCTGGGGGGACATATTCCAAGCCCCCCAGTGGGTGCCTGAAACCGTGGATAGTACCAAACCCTACCCGTGCTGTGTTATTTCCTACGCATACAAACCTATGATAGAGTTTAACTCACAAATTAGGCACAGGAAGAGATTAACAACTATAATAATAAAGTCCAACAATTATAATAATACACTGTAATACAAGTTATGTAAATGAGGATTCTCTCTCTTTCTCGCAAAATATCTTCTAATGTATTCAGAATTCTTCTTGCAATAATGAGAAATGATAAAATACCTGCATGATGAGATGACTGAGGTGAATGACGTAGGCCCTGTCACATAGTTAGGCTACTATCGACCTTCTGAGGATCATCGGCTTCCAGACCAAGGTTGACTATGGGTAACCGAAACCAAGGAAAGAGAAATTACAAATAAGGGTGGGGGTGGGGTGGGGAGGACTGCTGGAGATTAGAGTCTTCTACTAGTCACATTAAAGAAAGTAAAAAGAGGTAGGTAAAATTAGTTTTAAAAACATACTTCAGTTAGCCCATTATAACCAAAGTAATATTTCAGCATGTAATTAATACAAAAATACACTAATGACATTTTTACATTCTTTTTTTTCCACCAAATCTTCCAGCTTGGTGTGCATTTGACAGTTTCTACACATCTCACTTAAGAATACTGCACTCTTCAAGGCACCTGGGTGGTTCAGTTGCTTGAGCGGCCAACTTTGGCTCAGATCATGATCTCATGGTTCATGAGTTCAAGGCCCACAATAGGCTTCTGGTTGCTGTCGGTTCAGAGCCTGCTTCAGATCCTCTTTCCCCCTCTCTCCTTGCCCTTCTCCCATTCACGAGCTCTCTCAAAAATAAATAAAAATTAAAAAATAACATAAATGCATTAAGCACTATCAAAAATTGTAAAAACCAGCAGTCTCAAAAAGAATACTGCAGTCTCAATAGCCATGTGACCAGTGACTGCCATATTGGACCATGTTGGTCTAGGACACACTCAGCTCTTAGAAAACCATTGATCCTGGGGTGCCTGAGTGGCCTAGTCGGTTAAGCATCTGATTTCGGCTCAGGTCATGATCTCCCAGTCCGTGAGTTGGAGCCCTGTGTCAGACTCTGTGCTGACAGCTCAGAGCCTGGAGCCTGCTTCCGATTCTGTGTCTCCCTGCCTCTGCCCCTCCCCTGTTCACTCTCTGTCTCTCTCTCAGTAAATAAATAAATAAATAAATATCAAAAAAAAATTTTTTAAAGAAAACCATCAATCCTAAAACAGCACTTTAGCAATGGGAACAATGGCACGGATGAAATCTACATGCCGTCAGTCCGTGTATGAAGATTTAAACCACACCAGTAAATGATATTTTATCTTGGCACATAATAAAAGAGTGGGAATTCAAGCTTAGAGCCCAGAATGACATCTGTCAAAAGGCAGGTCCCATAAATAGCCATCAAGAAAGGCTAATATCAGATCAATAAATGTAACTTTCAGGTGAAAAAATTGAGTTTGTTCTCCTTAAAGAAAGGGTTATTAGGTTTTCTTTCATTTCTTTCATAAGCATTTTGTAATTTAAGAAGAACCAGAATTTTTAAACAAAAAACAAGAATGTTTATAGCAGCTCTATTCTTAACAACCAAAAACAGATATTCTGAAACAACCCAAATGTATTTCAGCGTGTGGATGGTTAAGCCACGCTATGGAATACAACTCAGCAACGAAAAAGAAGGATCACTTGAGACATGCAACGATTTGGATAGTTCTGAAGGGAAATGGGCTGAGTGAGAAAAGTCCATGTCTAGAAAACTGCATACTGTATGGTTCCTCATACACATTTTCAAAAGAACAAAATAATGGAGATGGAGGACAGATTAGTGGTTGCCACGGGGTAGGGGTTGATGGAGAAGTTGGGTGTGAGTACAAAGGGTGGCATGAGAAAGTCTTGTGATAAGGGCACACTTCGACATTTGGTCTGTGCTTGTGCCAACACGAATATACATAGGTGATAACATCGCGTAGACCCTTATACACACGCGTGCGCACACACACACAATGAGTAATTGTAAAGCTGGTAAAAACTGAAGAAATCTCTCTGGGTTGTACCAATGCCAATGTCCTGATTTTGATGGTTACATAAGATGCAACCATTGAAGGAGACCACGTGAAGAGTCCATGAGATCTCCCTCTCCATTTGTGGGTTTTTTTTCCCACAACTTCCTATCCGTGATTACTTTATTATTTTTTTTTTTTTTTAAGTACATCCAACAAAAGAGAAAGAAAGATCCTTAGGAAAAGAAAGCAGCAGCCGGTTGGCAACACCAAGCCCTACAAACAGCAGCTGCAGTAGAAAAATCCAAGAACCGGGTTCTCAGAAGCCCAGGGAAAAAGGAGAGGTGTGCCAACATCCCTTTCTTAAATCCAGAAATCGACACAAGGGAACACGGAGAGAAATCACTGGTTTTGTGCAAACCAAGCCAATTCTGATCCCAGACCCTTCTGTCTTCCAGCTACAGGCGTTTACTGCCTTCCAAATCCACAGAGTATGTTTTATGGCCTCGAAGAGCCAAGTTGTACACATCTCATCACATGATGATGTAGCATCTAATTTTGAAAACCCACAAGAAAGTCATGGCAGGCAGGGGCAGCTAAGAAACCCCTACAATGTGCTTGTTTTTCTGTTTTCATTAAAATTACAACGTACAATTAAATTGCTCCTTTTTAGACACTCTGTTCTTTCAGAATATATGTTAAAACTATTCTTTTCCTAATGGTGGATAGAAACCGAATGGGAGGCTTAGAATGGGAGTAACTAAGCCTTCAAAAAAAAAAAAAAAATGAAAGAAAAGAAAAGGGAAAAAAAGAAAAGAAGAAGAAAACCAACGTAACCCCTGAAACTACACAAGTAACGCATTTTGCATTTTTTGATCTGTGCACTTTCTACCCACAAGAGGGCTTCCTTTATTCCCAGCAGTAAAAACCAGCAGAAGAGTCTTCAATTTGGACGTTACAAACATCTCACAAAGGAAAAAGAACTGAAAACCAAATGCCCCCTCTAAATACCAACACTTGAATGACGATACAGTTTTGTAAAATGTGGAATTTATTGCAGGACTTCTGTGATATATACTTCAAAGCTCAGTTTCCTATTTTTAAATTTGGCATTCTACCTGATGGAAACGAGCCAACCACTTATAAGGCATTTTCGTGATTTCATTTCCCAGTTGGTGAATGAAGTAGGGCCAAGTGCCGTCTTTATTTTTGTTAGTTTTATTGTTAACATATAGAGCTCAGCATGTTGCTTGGGCTTGCAGTCAATGGCTCCTTATTCATTATTTAAGATAATTCTGGCACGCTAGAAAATGAATTTCCCTAAGTATACCCCCCCACTCCCGCGCCAAACTCTACTTATAGATTTCCGTCCATTGGGTTGTACAGCAAATGTTTGGGAAGAAAGACTCTTATTCTTCTTGAGATGTAACCCAAGGTTTTAGAACAAAAGAGGTAGAGACCAGGTTTTGGAATATTGGAAGAGGGCCCTCTGGACAGGATGTAGACTTTGCAGCATATTCTTGTTTTCAGGATTTGCTCATTTGCCCTCAGCCCTGCCTAGGGCTGCCCTCACTGCATATTTGGTGCTCCTAAAATTTAGGTCCTATTCTTTTATTATTTGACCTTTGCTGACGGTTAGTAGAGCTAGAACACAGTACCCCATGAAGCCGGAAGTTGCTATTATTCATGGAGTCCTTGCCCCTTTTATAGAAATTTCCACATTCTATTAAAGTTTTGAAAAGCATATGCAAAAGAGACAGAGCACTTTTTTTTTTTTTTTTTTTTTTTTTTTGGTAGTCCTCAGTCCCAAGGTTTTCTGGTGAACCAACCTGAAGGAAGTTTCCATCAAATTCTTTCATTTTTTAAACTAGAAGATACAGTCGAAACCCCAAATCAATGAATATTCTCCACTTACATCTTTTTGGAGAGGAACCTGGGATTAACTGTCCCTGCCCCCGTGTTCACTTCTTTATGAGAAACGTGCAGCACCTGGAACTTTCTCTGTCTCTGCTCTGCCTCCCAATTGCAAGAGAAAGGAAGGCATGAGGCGGAATGAGACAGAGGGTGGGGTGAGGCTTGCCTGGAGGTGCTGGTTTGTTTCCAACACTGTCCCCATCTTATCAGCTGTGAACTAAGGTGATCCCATGGGCTTCTGGGAAGCATGACCACGCTTTGCTCTGGGGAAGCATGGTCAGATTAAAACATACAATTGCTGAAAATAAAACCTGGGCAGAGGACACCCAACCAGGATTCTTGAGCTCTAGGTCTGAAGTCCTCATCAGTCATCACACGGCTCTGGTACCTGACCTCTTTGCCATGTGGCTGCTCCGTGCTTTGTGAAATAAAGTCACCATATAAAATCTTGCCTGTATAATTTCTAAAGCTCATCTCAGTACTAACCTCAACCTAAGACTCAGTTTATGCTAAGCACAGCCCAACAATGACTGGACCTTCTGAGAAACAGAGTCCCGAAGCCAAATTCTCTTGCCATGTGATTAAAAGGAATAGTTTGCATGAAGACTGATCCGAGAACCTCGGCTAGAATTCACAGGATGTGATTTTTTTTTTTTTAAGCATAAGCATATGACTAGCATAAATTTGCCAGGCGAACCCCAGAAGGTACAAAGTTTGAGAGATGAGCCTCCAAAGAACGAACGTCTAGTGTTTGATATTTCCAAGGGAACGTTCAAGTTTCCCAACCGAGTCCAGTCCCGTATAAGTGAGAAAGGTTGGCGTTTAATTTTCGGCCTGGCCTGGCCTGGCTTTCGTGGGGATTCGATGAGCATGTTTGTTTTATGCGTTCCTGTGGGTAATTTCTCAGAGCCCTGTTGACTCTACCTCGAAAGAAAAAGCAGCAACCATTTAAGCACCGGCTGCAGGAATGCTGAACCCTGGATGAGCCACACTTGACGCATAAAATGAGATCACTGTGGGGCAGTGCTGGGATGTTGTGAGGTTGCTGTTGTTGGGGGCACGGGCCTCCCTGGCCTTGTCCTCTTGGTCAGGCCAGGCCCTGCATGCTGGGAAGCCAGGGTAGTGGGCATATCAATTAGTTTGTTCTGGACTGCTCACTTTTCTTCTGCAAAATCTACAAGCAGCACGGGCCCATTGGGCCCTTCAACTAGCAGACTCTCAGCATTGGAATGTCCTCAAGGTCATCCGAGGGACCACATGACAGGCTGGTGCAGGACCTCAAAATTTTCCTGGAAGGTATTTAGATGGAGAAAGTACTTTGTATTTCCTCCAAGAGCTCTCGACTTGGCAAAAGAGATGGCCATTTTTGTTCTGAGGGGTTCTTAAACAGGCACGGGAAGGTGAAACGACCCGCCAAAGATGACAGAAAATCTGCTAGAAATTCAAGTGTTTTTACCTTTTCACGTAGTTTATTTAAAAAATAAAGGGATCTGGTTTCTGTGCAGTACACTGTGGTTCGTCATGTTTACGAGATTTATTTTCTTACTTGATCGAGAGTTTGCCGGGGATGGGGAAGAGGAGGCTTAGGGAATTTTTAAAACTACTTGAACAGTTAGGGTTATTAATTCTCATGAAAAGAAATATTTATTTAAAGAGTCGATTCATTATATTATAACCTTGTGAATAAACAGACCAAGGGCCTGAGTATGGAGAGGAAGTACATGGAATTAGTAATGAAAAGAGGGGCCGACAGTTACTAAACGCCTAGTGTTGAGAGGCATTATTTCATTTGGCTCATCCAGCTAAATGCTGTATCTCCGTTTCATGGATGTGGAAACTGAGGCCTGGACACAGGAAGCAAACTACTTTGAGTTCGTACAGTTAATAACATGATAGATCAAGGATCAGAACCTAGGCTAGTTCAAGGAATGACTCTTTCTTACTTCATATTCTATCATAGAAAGAAAATGGGGCTTAGACATTGGGGGCTGGGGGAAGGGGGGCTGGTCAGAGTTTTAAACCCAGTTCTGTGACTGGTTAATTGTATGGCCTTTGGACATGTCACTTGATTGATCTGGGCCTGTTTCCTCGTAGATTAAGGTGCTTAAATTCAGGCAAGGTGCAGGTTTTTGGATAAACACATTTTTATTCTGCCCACTTTGGTGATGCAAACCAACCTACGATGTTTTAGCCGTTTCAGAGAACCTGTCCCTCCCCGCCCTTCCACCACCCTCCACTCCTGTGTCTGCTGGAGGGAGAGGAGTCCATGGAGCCCTGGGATCTGGTCAGGAACAAATTAAGACCTAATGGGGAGCAAGTGTGCTTGGATAGAAATGGGCTTTATCATGCTTAATTCTTTCTTTCTTTCTTTCTTTCTTTCTTTCTTTCTTTCTCTCTTTTTGTAAAAATGTTTATTTGTTTATTTTGAGAAAGAGAGAGCACATGAGTATGGCAGAGGCAGAGAGAGAGAGAAAGAGAAAGAGAGAGAATCCCAAGCAGGCTCCATGCTGTCAGCACTGATCCTGATGTGGGGCTTGATCTCATAAACCGTGAGATCATGACCAGAGCTGAGATCAAGAGTCAGAGGCTTAACCGACTGAGCCACTCAGGTGCCCTTTAATTCTTTTCTTTAAATGTTATTTATTTTGAGAGGGAGAGAGAGAGAGAGAGAGAGAGTGTGTGTGTGTGTGTGTGTGTGTGCAAATGAGAGAGGGGCAGAGAGGGAGAGAGAGAGAAAATCCCAAGCAGGCTCCACACTCAGCACCAAGCTCAATTCGGGACTCGATCTCACAACCATGATATCATGACCTGAGCCAAACTCAAGAGTCAGACGCTTAACCAACTGAGCCACCCAGGTGCCCTTATCATACTGATCTTTAACATCGTTCACTGATTAATTAATTGAGACATAATTTAAATACCATGACATGCACACATTTTTATGGTTCAATGGAACTTGACAATGACATTCGCACGTGTCACCCATCGCCCAATCAAGTTTAAAAAGCCTCTCAAGACCCCAGAAAGTTCTCTTTGTCCTCCTTCTAGTCAACTGTGCCCCTTCCTTACCCAGGAAGACAACCACTGCTCTGATTTCCATCACCACGGTTACATTGTCCTGTTCTTGAACTTCATGTATGTGGAATCGCATATGTGAAGCCATTTCCAATGCTACAGGCACATCTATGCCTCCAGGAGGTAAATGGCAAATTATTTTCCTAATGACTATGGATTCAGGGGTGCCAGGTCTATCAGGGGGGAGAGCGAAGGCCAAAGCGGGGTACCAATAATTGTTCCTTATTTCCAGGAAGCTGACAAATTTTTTGAAAACAGGATCTGGTTGTTTTTTTTATAGGGTCTAACAAAACAACGCACCTATTATCTTCCCACTTCATACTTATTTAATGAAGGGATACTTTTACACCCTCTGCATTCATTCATTCATTTAGTCATACATTCATTCATTCAATAAAAAATTTGTTAGTGTCCAACCGTACGTGCCTGAGACAATCCGGGGGTGGGATCAGCTACAAACGAGATGTATAGTGTGTGTCCACTGGAGCTTGCGTTCTAGCTGGGAGACAAGGAACAAATGCCCTGCAGTGCAACATAGAGGGTCCTTTGTGAAGGGTGTAGGTGCCATGAAGAAATGAACCAGGGTAATGGCGGGGAGTAGCTGCCTCACACAATACGGGGTTAGTAGGCAACTTCGAGTCATACTTGACCTCCTGCCAGTTGCAAAATGCAGGATTCACATTGCTCTACCGGCTTGCAGAATGAACTAGGATTTCATTACCCGTGCCTTTATTTATCCATCGCCGACTACGCACCAGGCACGGTCAACCCAGCTCTGGAAGGTCCTTGCTTTAAAAGGGTCTGTATTATTATCTCCATTGTCATCGTACGCTGAAAAAACTGAATGCATCTAATCCATATTTTAATAAGTGTTCATGAGTCATGTCTCAGGCTGCTTTGAACGGGGGTCACTAGGCAGCTTTTAGCGAGGTGTAAAAACCCCGCTCTGCTGGGCAGAGGCGAAGACTTTCTTCTTTCCTCCAACATGTCAGACACCTCCAGGGTCTCTCGGTCAGTTTACTGTCAGAGGCTTAGCAAAATAAACTGTATGCTAGAGGACTTACTTCTGGGATTTTGAGAGTTCCTCGAAAACACAGCATAAAGTGTCTCAAGCTAATAAAATCAACACTCCACCCCCAATACTCTATCTCTCTCTCACTGTTTTTCTCTCTCTCTCTCTCTCTCTCTCTCTCTCTCTCTGAAGCTTAACCACTGTAGCAACTACTGGACAAAAGGTTTCAGATGTGTTCCACAGATGAATGAGTGTTTGATATCACGGGACAGGACAGAGCCAGAACAATTGAGTCCTCGTTGGCCAAAACTTTCCCACTAATGTGTATCAGAAATGTGCAGGCTCTGATTGCAGAAGAAGTAAACAGGACATAATGAGTTTTCAATAAATACTGCTGAGCCAGACTCCAAGTCTGTTTGCAGAGGCTTACGTGACACACAGAGCCAGGCAGGGGACTTAAGGACAGAAAGGTACAGGGAGTTGAAGTTTGTGAATGGAAACAGGTGCACAAGGATGGGCTGTGACCACCATGCAAAGGGCAAGGAGGTGAGACTTTTCTTATGGGAAGGACCCAAGACCCCATAACGTCTTTGTGGGAAATACCCATTTTATTATCAGAAGAATCAGGGTGTTATGGGGAGAGAGAACTGGGGAGGTTTGAAACTCATTTTTTCTGTTTAGTTTTGTTTTTAAAAATAAAATAAAACATGGGGCGCCTGGGTGGCTCAGTCAGTTAGGTGTCTGCCTTTGACTCAGGACATGATCTCATGGTCTGTGGGTTCAGGCCCCGCATCAGGCTCTGTGCTGACAGCTCGGAGCCTGGACCCTCCTTCAGATTCTGTGTCTCCCTCTCTCTGCCCCTCCCCTGCTCATGCTTTGTCTCTATCTCTCAAGAATAAATAAACATTAAAAAATTTTTAATTAAAAAATAAAATAAAATAAAATAAAATAAAACAGGGGTCCCTGGGCGGCTCAGTCAGTTAAGCATCTAACTTTGGCTCAGGTCATAATCTCGCAGTTCGTGGGTTTGGGCCTACGCTGACAGCTCAGAGCCTGCTTGGGATTCTCTTTCTCTCTCTGCCCCTCCCTCACTCGTGCTTTCTCTCTCTCTCTCAAAATAAATAAATAAACTTGAAAACAAAACAAAACAAAACAAAACAAGAAACCCGAAGTTGAGAATGGTAAAGAACCTAAAATCCCACACCCGGTCGGATCAGAATTTGACCCCAGGTCGTTTTCTAAGTCATTTTGTCCCTTCAACCAGAAGGTACAACCAAGTGGAACACATTTCGTGTCAAGACATGTTTTTAAGATGCTTGTGTTCTCATAGACTGAAGCTGGTTTGAAGAACTTCTTTCCAATTTTAGCCAGAAACAAATCAATTTTCATGTACGTTAGAACTTGTTTTCACTTAGACTGTTTTAAAAACGTGGAAGGCTGAGCAACTGAGGGAAAGAGAGAAAGGCTCTAGTCCCAGATGAAACTTGAAGACCCCTCCCCTAAAGCCTGGACAAGCGGCAGAACAGACTGACCTGGGAGCCCTTGGGCAGCCTTTCTGTTTCCTGAGTATTAACTCTCCACTAACGAGTTAATAAAGTAATCAACAAAGGGCTGACGCATTTGGAATACAGTCAAACATGTTTCCTTAACCCTTTGATGTCCTGGGTCATGTTCCCCAGAAGCAGGGCCTGAGACCAAGATACAGGTACTTGGGGTTTAGTGTGTGTGTGTGGGGGGGGGGGGGGGTCCTCTTTAGGAAAATGTGGAAGGGAATGTACGTATTCGTTTGCTAAAGCCGCTGTAACCAAATACCATAGCCAGGGGTGCTTAAACAACAGAAATTTATTTTCTCACACTTCTGGAGGCAGGAGGCCTAAGATCAAGACGTTGGCAGGGTTGGGTTCTAGTGAGGCCTCTATGTTGCAGACAGCCTCCCTCTTGCCGCCCCTTCACGGGGTTGTTTCTCCATGTACGGGTTTCCCTGGGGTCTCTCTGTGTCCCAGTTTCCTCTTCTTCCTCTTCCTCTTCCAGTCAGATTGGATTAGGGCCCATTCTAACGGCCTCATTTAACTTAATTATCTCATCAAAGGCCCGAGCTCCAAATGGAGTCCCATTCTGAGGACTAGGGGTTAAGGCTTCAGTGGATAAAAATGAGAAGACAATTCAGTGCATTAGGGGAAGGGAGAGAAGAGGAACAAGAAAGAGGAAGGAGGGGAGACAGAAGTTGGTCTCTGGGAAAGCCTAGTCTCAGCCTGGCCCATGGGCTGAGGGGCCATTGGTACCATCCATCAAACCACGGAGTGGTCCCACCTTGCAGTGAGGGGTCTGGGTCTTTCTGTGACCATAGAAATGTGTCTGGTGGAGAGAAGGGGGAGGGCGGGGGAGGGGGCGGTCTTCAAGCCTCTGCCTTTGCATCTCCAGGCAAGACAACTCCTGGGAACCAAGAGCGATTTTCTGGAGAGAGCCAAGCAGCTGTCAGGTTCTGTCCACTCGAGCACTCAGCAGCTGGGGGACGGCGTCCCCAGACTAAGAGGGGCCAAGCACGGCACCAACATCACCTTCAACATAGGTCTTCAAGGGGCCCTCTGTTTAGTATGGAGACTTACCAGTCTTCCATCTTCGTTGGCTCAAGCCCACCCTTCCAGATTCGACACGGGACATGAGGGTGCTGCAGGGCGAGGGAACGGGAAGGTCTGACCTGTTCCTTCCGTCAGCACACGGCACCGCAATGGACCCAGTTTCCCAGGCCTGACTCCTTGACTTCCGGTCAACTGCTAAACCGAACCACTCCACTTCTCCCTTTGTTTTCAATCCATCTTCTCTCCATTCTTGCGGCCATTGCTCCGGTTCAGGGCACCATTATTTCTCACCCCTATCGCTAAAGAGTTTCTTCTCAGGTCTCTCCGCCTCTACCTAAACCCTAACCAATTCTCCACAGCAGCCAAATACAAGCAATTCACTTCCCTGCTCAACCCTCTAATGATGCTCTCCCTGCACTAGAGAGAGTCCATCTTTAACGTGGCTCCCACAGCCTTCCTTCCCTCTCGAGGCTGCTGCCTCCTGCCTCAAACCATCCCCCCCCCCCCCCATTCTCAACATCCCAACTACATTTCACTTCTTTTTGTCCTTGGACTTGAAACATCCTTTCCTGGCAGACTGTTTATCCTGAGCTCCGCTGACCCCTACCACCCCCCCCCCCACCTGGCCAT
The DNA here is from genome assembly GCF_018350215.1 of Panthera leo. Lineage (NCBI taxonomy): Eukaryota > Metazoa > Chordata > Mammalia > Carnivora > Felidae > Panthera > Panthera leo. The sequence goes on from NC_056679.1 coordinate 225,033,745, forward strand.
CAGACACAGTGCATGCGACACGTTTTCCAGGCAGTCTTGCCTGGCCTCCTGATTGAGTGGGTTGCCTTTGCTACACGTGCCTCTGCTCTGGCACCAACCACACTTCATTGCCACGGCCGTGTAATGGTCCAACTCCCTTCCCAGATGACCAGCCCTCGGAAGGCAGGCTGGGAACCTATCTCGTTAGACCTCGTTCCCCCAACTTTGCTCTGCTACTTTCTGGTGCGTGAAATGGGGCCACCGTAACCTTCACGTGGGTCTGTTTTCTTATGGGCAAACTACGAATAATACACACAATGTTCTTCATAGTCTGGAGGATTAAACGATCGCCTGTGTGCATAGGGGCTGGTGCTTAGAGCAGCGTTTGGCGCGTAGTAAGCACGTGTTGGGTTGATTGATTATTTCCATTGCTAGTAGACTTGGGGGGCACAGCAGGGGTACCAGGATCTCGAGCACCCAGCAGAGTGCCCGGCACGTAAGATAAGGAAATCTGCAGGTGCTAGAAGGGGCCTGGCAGCCAGATGGGATTAACATCACCTTCATCGTTTCTCCTGATAGTTTCGCAGCCAGTGAAACCAGAGGCACGTGTGATCCCAGTTTCGGCCTTATCTCTGACTTCACTGGCCTCCAAGGCAAATATTTAATGTTAGTTTATAGTTGACACTAACAGCTTACGTTAATATGAGATAAGAGCAACTCAACAAAACCCTTCTCATCAGAAGAGGTGATTAGGTTACAGCGAACCGTAACAGGGACACCTGAAGTTAATCATTTCGCAGCGTAAAAATGCAACATGGGAATATTGGCTAATTCTCACGAAATCCTTGCTCACCCGGCTGTTTTGTCGAATAAAGTGCAGCCAGCAGGAGACTGGGCCATCTCACTGCGCCTTTTCCTGTGGCCCCAGGGAGTTCATCCGTCAGTCCATCCCGCTCCAGCCGCCTGTGACCATTCTTGCACATCGCGTCAACTCAGACCCACACCGGTTTCTGCTTACTCACCAGACCGCTGGCTTCCGTGGAGGGGGCGGCTTCCCACAGAACCACCTCGACCTTCTTTGGGACTCCTCCCCCTTCCTCCTCCCCTCCACCCAGCCCACTCTGCTGCACAGAACTCACCGACATACCCTTGGCCAAGGTGCCAGCAGATGAGGGAAACGTCTTTCATGCAGAACGTGTCTGGGCCCATAAACCCCCAGCTAAAACATTTTAGAGTTGGATACCGAACCGTCTCCTTTCCATCAATGCCAAGGCAGGAGTAACCAGAACAAGAATGACTTCTTCAAGGCAACTCTGTATGCTTCACATTTTCTCAGCAGTGTTTCTGTGTGTGTCATTTCTTTCTCCACCTTCGATCGCTCTCTTCTCTCCTCTGGTTTTGTTGTTTTTCTCGTTCTTGTCTTCTTTTTTCTTTCTTTCCTTCTTTTTCTTTCTTTCTTTCTTTTTTTTTTATTTTTTTTAACATTTTATTTATTTTTGAGACAGAGAGAGACAGAGCATGAATGGGGGAGGGGCAGAGAGAGAGAGGGAGACACAGAATCGGAAGCAGGCTCCAGGCTCCGAGCCATCAGCCCAGAACCCAACGCGGGGCTCGAACCCGCGGACCGCGAGATCGTGACCTGAGCTGAAGTCAGACGCTTAACCGACTGAGCCACCCAGGCGCCCCTTTCTTTTTTTTTAATAACATAGTCTGGTCTATCTGCTCGAGTTCCGATCTCATTTCCTGTCTCCTCACTAAGGTTTACGGTCTATTTGAACACCTAGCCAGAATTTGGTGGAAAGGCATAAAACGGGGGAAGGAAACAGACCCCGCTAGGTAAGAGCTGCCTACCCAGAGAATACTGTTCCGGAGAGTTCTGCCATTCATCCAACGCTCACGGACACAGGAACATGAGTCATCAATGAGACACTGTTGCCACCCGCCCTTCTCCCCCAAGCCTCCCTAAATAAAAAAAATTAAAAAAAAAAAAAAAAAAAAGAGGAAATGACCTCTGACTCTGGGATGTATGAACAAGAGTTCCACACATGGCACAAAGCATGAGAACTTCTGCCGCGGACTTCCGCCCTGGTTATAGGATGCTGGTCTCATGTTTGGATTTCAAACCTCGAATCTAAAGCAAATGTCACTTGAAGTATGATTTGTAGGGAGCAACATAAAGGCTGATTCAGGGGGAAAAACAAAGGCCAGACAGTACTCCTGTTACAGGACTTCTGCGATTTTAAAAATAATTATAATTTTTAAAGGGATATTTGGCCATGGAAAGAATGAAAATAACAAGAGCGGTAATTGCCTTTAAGATGCATAAAGCAATATTTTGGAAGAAAAAAGGTCAATCAGCCACATCGGTCAGTAAAACTGAAACGAGGCAGAGTTAAGCATGCTCAAAGAAAAGTTTGATTAAAAACTGCCCCCCCAAGAAAAATCCCTCTCTAATTATGAGATAGGAAAGAAGATTCTTAGGCAACTCTGACAATGGAGGTTAGAAACTTGTTAACCCTTTAAGGGATCCTGGGTGGCTCAGTCGGTTAAGTGGCCGACTTGGGTTCAGGTCATGATTTTCCAGCTTGTGGGTTCAACCCTGGAGCCTGCTTCGGATTCTGTCTCTCTCTCTCTCTCTCTCTCTCTGCCCCTCCCCTGCTTGCACTCTGTCTCTCTCTCTCAAAACTAAGTCAACATTAAAATAAATAAATAAATAAATAAATAAACATTAAAAAAAATTTAAAAAAGAAACTTGTTATTTGATAATCATTCGCTGTGTTCCTCCCAGATCTTTCGGGGCCATGTGAGCGAATGTGCATGGTGTCACCAACCTTCTTCTTACTCCTCTCTGATGTAGCCTGTCAAGGGAAAAGGATCTTGGAGTATTTCTTCTCCAAGCTGTGACCCCCAGGATGCCAAATGAGACATATTAAAAATTTCTTCAGCATCTCTAAAGTCATCCTGTGAAAAAACTACAATTTGAGGCAAATTGAAAATCAAAAGGACTAGCAAGGATTAGAGAGTTTAGTCAATAGCTATACAACCCCTCCATGGTTAAAAAACTACTTTTCTGTCTCCTTTTATCCCACCAGCAATGTAGGCGGAATTCATTTTCGATGGTTATTCGGCGCATGTTAGTATTCAGAAGAAACACTCTGACTCCCGTTTATTTTTCTGGTCTTCTCTGCTGAGGGGACTCCCTGGAAGGAGGGCGCCTCCAAAGCTCAGGGGACAATCTCGGCTTTGGCACCTGCCATTCTCACCGCCTCCCTCGCAGACTTTTCTGGAACCGGCAGCAAGTAAACTGGCATTTGCTCTGCTTGTGTCCTAAGGAAAATGAGAACCTGTTTCAGAGCACAAGAAGTAAATCCCCCCAAAACAAACCCTTTAAAAGGAAGAAGTGTGTGTGCCTCGGTTATAGGCCACGGACGGCGAAAAGGCATATCCATGCATGATCTGGCAGTTCACGGGGGTTTTGAAATTCTCACCAGGGAGGGCAGGCTCAGCAAACCAATTAACTAATTAAACCAATTAACCCAATGTGTAATTAACCTTGAGAACAGAGGTGTCAACAGAAGCACCACAAAGGAGTTACCCTCCTCCTGAAATTGCCCGGTGGTTTTAAGCCTTTTCGTTTGCTGTCTTAAAGGCATATCCACAGAGGAAAAACACCCTCTGACCATAGGATTAGCGGCCAAGCAGTATCGCCTACAGAGAGGATGGACTCAATGGCAGGGTTTCCCACCCCAGTCCATTATCTGTAAATAAATATACTGGAGTTTTGGAAGACACGATCCATGAAACACTGGCCAATTCATGGTCATTTCTTTTGAGGACACGCATGGCCATATTAAGAAGGTGGAAAGAGCTAGGAATTTTCAAAACAGATCCACACTGGGGAAATGGCCAGGCACCTGGTAATTCAAACAACTGAGTCTAGAACGGAAACCAAGAAAGGGAAAATAAAATGTCTGTACAGGCACGAGCTGTACCCAGAAATCCCTGAGAAAGAGGAGCTTGTTATGACTGTACGAATACCTCGCTCCGTGCAGTTCTGACGCGCGGAAATTCATCGTTGCCAGAACAATAAATTAACACCTTGTCATAATTACTTTTAAGTTGCTCGCCTTATAAAATTCCGGCTTTCAAGTAGCTTCAGGAGTGTTATTTAGAATTCGCTATGTGAAAGATACTGGGCTAAGCCTGTTCCTTTAGCTAGCTTACATTTAGGGGTGGTGCGCAATTCACTCAGAAAAGAAAATAACAAAAAATTACATGTTAAACAGCAAATAGATGATACGGACTCTCTGGTCAAATACCTCATGATGGAGTGAGGCAGACTAAGACTTCGACCATTACTTACAGTCCTTACCATTCCGCGAAACCAAAATCATGATGGAGAGGTTCACACAGTCAAATCATTACCAAGGGAAGTGAAAGCCACAGCATTAGGAAATGTGAAGCTTATCAGGAAAATAAATATGTATGTGAAATCTCATACTGGATTTTCCTGTTCCTCTTTCATAAAAGGCGCAGTTCTCGACGTTGACCTTGAGCAAGATCAAAGCTCACCTGTGCTAAGTCAGCACACATATTCTAATCCTTCAGTAAAAAGATACACTTGTGAACGGTAGCACTCAGCCAAGCTCACGGACTGTGCACATAATCAGGAATTTAAAGAGCGATTTAAAACTAGGCAAGGGTGTTTAAGGAGTCGTGTTTCATTCACTAGACCAAGGGTCCCGTTCCTGCCCCAAGTGCAGAGCAAGCATCTGGGATCATTTCAAGCAACCTGTCTGGGCCTGTGTTTCCTCATCTGAAAAAAAAAATGAAGGGGTTTTGGAACAGAAAATCTCTATGAACCCCCTCATGATTCAAATATATTAGGGTTTTTCCCCCCCACCAATAGAGAACGACACTCTCCAATGGCACACACTTCCGCTCCTGACTTTTTGGATCAACCAGAACACTGAAAGTTTGGTACGAAAAGACTTCTCAAGATAAAGAGATAGTGTTTCCTCAAGGATAATTGCCGGTCTTGTTGAAATTTTAGCCAGGGAACTTATCACATAAAGAAACCGCCCAGTTCCAGACCCAAGGCTGAGCCCAGGAAAGTCAAACCCAAAGCCCCATGGGAATTTAGAATTACACGGTTGTGGGTCTAGTTGAGAGTAAAGAATGTGAATTTGTTTTTCAGAGATTCTCCAAGACCATACGAGCTGGGGGACAGTGCTCTTTAAATATATAATGGAAGAAAACAAACTTCATCTCCACAAGGCTATGTACTCCCAAGTGAGAGGCCCGTCCCCACACAGCATGCTCTTCTGTATCTCTTCCTTGCATCTGAAACCAGCCATTGTCTATAATAGCCTGAGCCCTGGGGATGGACGGTGGTAGTAGGAGGCTGAATTCCACTTCTAAGCAAGGGGCTTCAACACGAATAAAATGGATTCTATTCCATCCACCCCCAAGCAAATTAAGGATATTAGTACCGACAAGGCATGAATTCGTTAATAACCGTACATTTGATAGACTTGATGCATTAAATGTAAGTTGCTCGAATGTTTTCTACATTCCACTGGAAGAGCTCTGAGGCAGTCAAGAAAGAAATGAAAAGGGAAGTGCAAGACAAATAGCATTTAGATGTGCAGAAGCATGGCTCAGGCTATTCATGCTGCTGTAACAAATGTCATTGGGTGGCTTATAAACAACAGAACATTTCTCACAATTATGGAGGCTGGGAAATCCAAGATGGAGTCGCTGACAGATTTAGTATCTGGTGAGAGCCTGTCTCCTGGTTCGGTGCATAGATGGCCTCGTTCCTGCTGTGTCCTCATATGGCAGAAATGGGAGAAAGAGCTGTCTGGGTCTCTTTTATAAGGACGCTAATTTTATTCATAATTTATCCACCCTCGGGACCTGAGGGACTACCAAACACCCCACTTCCTATATTATGATTTCAGCATATGAATTTGGGGGAGAGGAGGGCATAAACACTAAGTTCACGTACAAACATGCACATTTCAAATCCTATTTCTCAGGTGCCTGGGCGGCTCAGTCGGTTAAGCGTCCGACCTCGGCTCCAATCAGGATCTGCAGTTTGCAAGTTCGAGCCCCGCGTCGGGCTCTGTACTGACAGCTCAGGGCCTGGAGCCTGCTTCGGATTCTGTGTCTCCCTCTCTCTCTGCCCCTCCCCAACTCATGCCCTGTCTCTCAAAAATAAATAAATGTTAAAAAAAAACTCTTTTAATGTTATTTCTGTTGGACTCATATTAATTCCCTAAACAATGACTTCTTGAACAGTCACTGAGTGCCTGCTTAGGTCTGGAAATACGGATAGACTTGGGGATAAGTAAGTCAGCCACAGTTCATACGTTCAGGGTTGTTATAAACTACAATTGTATGAAGGTATTTGAATAATTAATATAAGACTTCAGGGGTGCCTGAGTGGCTCAGTCAGATAAGTGTCCAACTCTTGGTGTTGGCTCAGGTCGTGATCTCACCCAGTTCATGGGTTCAAGCCCCCCATGGGGCTCCATGCTGACAATTCACATGGTATTCTCTCTCTCTCCCCCTTTCTCTCTCTCTCTGCCCCTCTGTGTGTGTGTATATATATATATATATATATATACACATATATACACACACACACACACACATATATATATATATATATATATATATATATGTGGCTTCAGTATATAATGCCACAATAAACTTGACTTTATTATACTCTGTGAATTATTTGGGGAGTATGTTGTTTCTTTTAAACAATGAATGCCAGGAAACACAGATGAATTTGGTAACATATTCAAGCATACTATAATGTACACAAGTTTTGACAACCATTTATAAGACAGATGGCAAACTATTTTTTAGGATCCTGAGCATTCAAGATGCCACAGCCTAGTAGGATCAATATTGAATATTTGCCATTAGAAAATGAAATGATGGTAATAGTTTTAAAGACATGACATAGTTCTAATTTGTTTGCATCTGACAGACCTAAAGAAATGTTAACAAGTTTGTTTATGAAGGACCCCAGATAATACATTCTCCGAGAGAGGGAATATAGAAACAGAAACTAGAAAGGAAACGTTCAGAGCCTTCTGCAAGTAGGGAGTCTCTAGGCTGGAATCTCATCCCCCCCCAAAACTGACCGGCCACACAAAAGAGGTCAAACTACTTCCTGGGGCCAGTCCAGAAGCTTGAGAAAATTCCCAGAATTTCTGAACATTAAAGCAGAGGCTTCCCAGAGGAGGCACGGCTGTCTCCCTGCCTGCCACCGTGACTTTACCTTCGGCTTTCCTCTTTGGCACCGCTTGCTTCCATGGGACTCAACTTTATCATACGCTTACTTACGTGAGCTGAAATAAACATCTGACGTTGCAACGTAAAAAGTTGGAAGCTGGGATACCGTGAATCTCCCTCCCCACCTAAAACATGGCATGGAGCTAACAGCCCTGACACGTACCAACATCCTCACATGTGACCCCTCCTGTTATGCATTTTGGCCCGAACTGTGATCTACTCACCTCTCTCCCCCTCCACACGTACACTGGAATGGATTTGTTAGAAATAACGGAGATTAGGAAAGTTCCCTTTAGCCTCTGCAGATTGACTTTAGGGATAAAACTAAGAGTGTGTTAGTAATTCATCATCTCCAAGCCAGGACAGGCTCAATGAGTGAAACATAAGATGGGATGGGACGGTTGCACTTTAGATTTTCGGACTAGATTAACTTTCTGAAAGCTAAGGCCTGTTTTCTCCTCAATGATATGCAGCCCTCTCCCTGGAAGTTTGTGCAATGTAGCTCAAGCTGCGTCTAGACTCGACCCCAAATGTCACAGAAACTTCCAGAGAAAGTCTGCAGACAGTGCCATTGTGTATTTGAATATTTGCTACAATACTGTTTTCGATGATAACACACACACACACACATACGCACACACTGTTAGAGCATCTCATAACTTAAGTTTTTTTTCTGAATAGAAATAAATTTCTGGAAATTTCTCTCAGAGGGGAATCTGTCTTCTGCACAAGATGCATTGCATATACTGACTGGTTAAGCAGTTTCCTTGAAAAGAACCCCTTTTATTCATAGGATTTAAGAACTAGCATAAGTGAAAACACTGGTAAACAAAGCTTGAAATAATTTTTCTTCCATATAATCTCTTTTAAATGGACCTTTTGATTTATGGATAGAGTAATCATAATGTAAACTCGGCTCAGGAGAGAACATATGTAAATGATTAGGGACTATCGGGGATGTCTTCATGGTCTATTAACTCTGATGTATGATATGCTCATGGTAGCTGCTAAACTGGGGGGATATTTCTGCTTCTGAGTCGCTATTTGCATCAACTCACCCCACTTCATCCGTGGAGCTTAGGCACCGAAACCGAAGTGGAAAACACAGTGAAAAACTGATATTACAGCAACATGTCAACTTGCCCAAGGGAAGGGAATATTGGGGGCCACAGTTACTTCCTTAATTGTTAGGGAAATGCTGGCTTGCTTTCATTTCTCTTCCTCTGTAATTAAAAAAATAAAATCTACAACCATTCGGTCTTTACAGACCAAGGGAAGATTTTTGTAGCCAAAATGCAAACTTCCCGGAGCTTCTAAAGGCTCTCCCACGCTTAAGTCAATCAGCGTAAGTAGGTCTCTTCAAAAAAAAAAAAAAAATAGTATGGCTTTGTGATAAGTTAATATGGTTATCTAGCACAGAATATGATTGTTTCTCCATTGAGAAGTAATTAAAAGCAAGTTTTTTCTAAAATGAATAAGGAAAAACTACGAACTTGTACCATTAAAGTATTGACTCTAAGTAAGGAAGATACACTGGAACTAATTTGAATTGCTGCAGCTTTTTAATATGTTTAAAATTCTTTATACTTATCGTTCTTATATCCTCTCATGTATGGCGTCACTGGTGCTAATTCAACTGAGACATAAAAGGTTTGTCCAAAGTATAAGCTAAGCACAGAGAAGGAATGGTTTTCTTGTGGTATCTTTCTCTCTCTCTCTCTCTCTGTCTCTTTTTTTTTTAAACATCAAAGGGTGAGGCAAGGACTGGTTTTATTTTAAATAATTTTGCAAAATATTTGAGGAAACACTTGTGAACAGGAAAAATCAACAATTGGGAAATTAAAACTATAAAAAAGGGGGAAGAGAAAGAATTCACAGTGACCTGGGTGGAAAAACCTTCTCGAAAGAGTTTCAACACTTCTAGTCTCCCATTAAGGAAAAATTCTGAGCGATTGACTGAAGTGTTGAAGTGTCCCCAAAGAGAAAATGTGATAAGAGAGTTCATCATAAATATCAGTAAACAGGTGTCAGTTCCTTGGTAACCAGCAGGGCAGGGGTTGGGGAGATTTATGTTTGGTGCTGAAATGGGAACTATATCCCATCGCATATGAAGCTTGCTTCGTCTGAACTTAGATTGGTGCTCTCCATTTGGAATTAAGTGGACAGAGACACATCTGATAGTCTTTCAAAAATGAGATTCTCAACTACCCACCACTCACCCCTCCGTCCACTGCCTTCAGGTTTAGGGCAGAGGGGTGACTTTGCTAATTCCCCAATTCTCCATGGTGGTCCTTGGCTGTGAATTCGGAATGAGCTTACCCCCCACCCCCACCCCGCCCCGCCCCGTTTCTCATTCCCTTCCCCCGAAGGTTGTTTGCCAGCTTGTGTGGTTCACATGGGCTAGCACAGCACTCAGGTGCCATGGGTGGGGTTTATTCCACTCTCCCATTCTTGAAAGAGGCAAAGTAACTCAGTGCCCTCACCTCCTGTCCTTTCCATTGTCAGCGCGTCCCTAAGCCCCAACGTAGGGATGGATGGAATTGCATGCTCAGGATTAAAAAACAAGGAGACATCTTTCCATTTCTATCTCTTTCTTTCACCAGCCAGTTTATTAATAAGTTAACATCTACACGATATTTACCACTGGAATACCTAGCCATTCTATAGAGAAAAAGTCCCTATGTCACGAAAGTAATTTGACCTAGAATCAGGCGGTGAACGCACAGGGCTTCTCCGCTAGGGAGTAGCAGACACAGCTTTCAGCCATGGTGAAAAGTTACCACCTGGTACAACTGTTCCAGGAAGAAACTCTCACTCTGAGATGTTGATGTGTGATTGTCGACACCAGACTCAGTGGCTTTTTACCCCAGATGAACTGTTTCACCAGCAACCATGGACTGTATTCACACTGGTAGTCACGTTGTTCTATTTGTCATAACCATTGTTTCCCTGGATAAATGTAAATTGCACACTAGGCACATTATTGAGCCTACCATTTAAAGGAATACTCTGGCAAATCCTTTGGCAAAGAAATGACCTTTTTTTTTTTTTGATAAACTCATGCCCAAGGCGCCTGCGTGGCTCAGTCAGTTAAGCATCCGGCTCTTGATTTCAGCTCATGGCTTAGGTCATGATCCCAGGGTCATGGGATCGAGCCCTGTGTCGGGCTCTATGCTGGACCCTGCTTGAGATTCTCTTTCTCTCCCTCTGCCCCTCTCCCCTGCTTGTGCTCTCTCTCTCTCTCTAAAAAGTAAAATTTAAAAAAATAAACGAAATAATAATAAAATAAAATGAAATAAAATTTAAAATCATGCCCTTCTCGTGTCTGTTTTGTAAGTCTGTTGTTTCAAGTTACTATGTTTACTGAAAGTAGGACTTGCGTATTGGTTACATGCATTTTCTCTCATCAGTCCAATGCCTTACTGCTCTTTATTTTCTGCTCTGGGAGTGAGTAGACCTCATGGTGATACAAAACGTATGCCAACAACTATTTTTTTTAACGTTTATTTTTATTTTTGAGGGCTGAGGGCAGAGAGAGAGAGAGAGAGGGGGAGGGAGAGAGAACCCAAAGCAGACTCCGTGCCGTCAGTGCAAAGCCCAACGTGGGGCTCGATCGCACAAACCACGAGATCATGACCTAAGCCAAAGTCAGCTGCTCAGCCGAGTGAGCCACCCAGGCGCCCCACGTATGCCAACGACTATTAAAGAGAAACCAGTTAAGAATAAATTCTGCCACCATTTAGGCAACTCCTCATGTAAGACATCGGCAAGTAACAATCAGAGACGATGTGTAATTGTTCCAAGGTAGAGATGATTAACTGGTGATCATCTGATTATCTGGCTTTGATTCCCAGTGCATACGAAAAGTCTCTAAACGTCGGATCACACCTCAAAACTATACATACGTGATAATAATAGCACCTCTCACATGGAGCTGTTAAGAAAACGTAGCAGACGACGAATACGGTACGTTTAGCACAGTACCTGGCACGTAGCGAACACTGAGTCAGTGCTGGCTAGCGTTACCAGCAGAAAGACCTAGGCATTTAAAAAAATAAAAAAAATTAGAAAATATCCAAAATGGCTCCACCGGGGACACTGGGAGCCCCCGGAACGTTTATCAGGGCAGCCCCAGCACCTTCCCTGTAAGGCCTTTCCCCCTTTGCCAGCTGCAGCAGAGAGTTGAGCGGAACGAGAAGTTTCTGGTAGCTTCGAACAAAAGCTGGCAGCGGTCGCGGGGCCTCCATTCCTCCCGTCCTCCTTGGCTTCCATCCACATTGTGCCAAGCAGAGCATCAACAGGATGTGGAGTCATCTTCCGTGGTCCCAGCTGGCTTTGATTGTGCTACGAAGATTTGGCTACTGCGGATGCTAGATTGAAAGCGTGTCTCAACTTCACCTCTCCGATGCAATGTTGTTTATGTTTGCCCAGTTCTTCCCCCTCCCCTTGGGTCATTTAAAGATCATGCCAAACGCCTTGTTTCTTTTAGCTGGATAGAGTCTTCATGCGAGATGTTGGAGAACAGTTACTCTCAGGGACATTTTACAGATCTGGAAGACAGTTCTCATAGCTACACAGCCTTCGCCTTTCCAAAGTCTGGCTCCGCACAGAGTAAACGCGAGCTTTCTAAAATCTAAGCCAGATCATGCTACTCCTCTTGTTCCAAACCACTCACTGCCTTTGTCTCGGAGTGAAAACCAAAGTGCTCAGATGGCGGACAAGTCCTTAGATGACACTACAGAATCTCCACATGCCCCACCCCGTCTTCCTTTACTCGCCCCCTTGCTTGTCTTTGAATAGCCCCAAACATGTTCTTTACCTCAGGGCCTTTGCACGCGCTGTTGCCTCTGCCTGGAATGCTCTTTGCCCCCAATATCTGCTCAGCTCAGTTCCCTGCTTCCTTTTTTTCTCAACCCAAATGTTACCTTATCAGGCAGGTCTTCTACAACTCTATATAAAATAAAACTCTTCCTCTCACCCCTCTTTATTTTCTTACTCTGCATTCATCACTACCTTAGGTATTCTACATTTATTGATTTGAGAGGTGGGGCGGGCTCCTGCACTAAAATGTGAAGTCGACAAGACAACCATTTTGTCGGCCACCGTGTCACCAGCATGTAGACGCCTGAAAGCACCGAGTAGGTGTCCAAACAATGGTTATTGAATGTGGAAAGAACCACTTCGCAAGGGATTCCACAGCAAGTGACCAGCCTACTTCTTGTTCATAGCTTTCTGATATTTTTTCCTTCTGTACTTCCCGCGCATGACTCCAAGTTTCCTTTTTCATCAATATCCTGGGATATGCTCTATCATTCCCTGCTCCCCGACTCTTTTTTGCGATAATCTATATAACACTGTTGAACAAATTGTACGAACCCATCCTCTAGCTTCAAAAGTGTAAATCAAAATGTATCCCAGAGCTGAACTTAGAAGAAAACACTCTTTCAAGCCCAATTTAGCCCACTATCTTTGCCTCATAAGGCTTCAGACCGCCCCCTCCCCCATAACAATGGATGTATTATTTGTACTTTTGATAATCCTGGTGCACCCAGGTAGCAGCCTTTCTTTGGATTTTGCCTCAGCATTTTGATAGTGTGCTAGAAAGATGAGGTGAAATGTGCTTCAAGCAAGGTGCATTAACTGTCCACATGTGGCAGAGCCTGTCGGTATAACTCCCAAGAAGTTGGAGGTTTGAATTGAATTATATCATCTTTCCTTGTTCCTTCTTAAAAGCATTGACAGGGTGCCCGAGTGGCTCAGTCAGTTGAGCATCTGACTCTCGATTTCAGCTCAGGTCATGATCTCACTGTTGGTGAGTTCAAGCCCCACATTGAGGCTTTGCACTGGCTGTGTGGAGCCTGGTTGGGATTCTCTCTCTCTCTGCCTTTCCCCAACTTGTGCTCAGTGCTCTCTCTCTCTCTCTCTTTCTCTTTCAAAATAAAATAAATAAACATTTAAAAAAAAGGCATTGACAAGGCATAGGGTCTGTGGCCAATACAGAATTTAAATTGCTAGGGAAAAAAATAAGGAGAGAACTGGAGGAAAGGTTGACAGGGTTCCATTGTTAAAGGAAGGAATGCTGACGGAGACAAACATTTGCCCTCACCTCAACTTTCGAGTAATAATAAAAAGAACCTTCTCAGGAAGAATGATAACAATGAGAACACAGAAATCTCAAAGAAATCAAACAAATAGAATTTTTATGGTCTTAATTCACAAACATGCTAGAAAATTCTAGACGTAACACACACCAATTCTCTTCCCCGTTTCTTCTACTCTTTCTATTAACAAGACTGCCTTATTCTGGGGCGCCTGGGTGACTCAGTCGGTGGGGCATCCGACTCGATTTCAGTTCAGGTCATGATCCCAGGGTCATGGGATTGAGCCCCACACCTGGGCCCACGCTGACCATGGAGCTTCGTTGAGATTCTCTATCTCCCTCTGCCCCTCTCCGTGCTCGTGCGCACTCTCTCTCTCTGTAAAATAAAAAGTAAAAAATAAATAAATAAATAAATAAATAAATAAAAGACCGCCTCCTTCTCCTAGAACTTCTCCTGCCTCGGGGAGGAGATAAAGAAGGGAGAAGACATGAGCGCCTGGGTGGCTCAGTTGGTTAAGCGTCCGACTTCAGCTCAAGTCATGATCTCACAGTCCGTGAATTCGAGCCCCATGTCGGGCTCCGTGCTGACAGCTCAGAGCCTGGAGCCTGCTGCCGATTCTGTGTCTCCCTCCCTCTCTGCTCCTTCCCCGTTCATGCTCTCTTTCTGTCTCAAAAATAAGTAAAAACATTTTTAAAAAATTGTTAAAACAAAAAAAAGAAGGGAGAAGACACTAACTCCCTTCAGCCCTTCCAGGTGCTTGTTCACTGGGTTCTGGACTCCCCACCTGGCTTCCAAACTGACTCTATCCCCTACTAGGCTTGTGTCCTTGGTCAGCTTCTCTCTGCTTGATAGAAATCATAGTAATAGCGTCCGCTTCTAAGGAGCAGGGGGAGGATTTCAGGAGTTAGTAAATGCAAAGCACACAGAATGTTGATCGCACCCTGGGAGTGACCAACGGGTGGCAGCCCGTGGTCCCAGGAGCTGAGGGATTTCTTTGCTTCTTACTCCTAAGCTCAAGGTCAAGGATTTGGTATCCGAGTTGACTCTAAAGGGACCAAAGCATTCTCTCCTCCTAACTTCAGCTCCGCGGCCCTCACCCAGAGGCGGGGCCACCCGACCGCCGTCTGGACCACGGGTGGCTCTGCTCAAATGGCACGTCTCCTCTGGCACCAGCAATGCGTCGGGAGGTTGATGCCAGGCATCCAAGCAGCCCCAGAACGGACAGCCAGGCTGAGTGTCTGCAAAAGCCACAGTATGAAGCTAGACGATGTGTTTGTATAGGTTGCTAAACGTTACTCCACAGAGTCTTGCTTAAAACCCTACATCTGTAATATTGTACAACACGATGCACGCTGCCCTAGGGGATGAAAACACAAAGGGGTGGAGGGGAATGCCTTCTCGGGAGGAGAGGAAGAAACGGTGTGCGGTTCCGGTCACATCTTTACGGAAAGACCCCACGCACCACGGCAACCACGCAGCCCAGGAGATAAGGGGAAGCGAGCTGTCTTGAGTACTGGGAGATGCCAAGGCACGTACGAGGAATGTTACGCAAGTTACTCGATCATCCCGACAACTGCGTGAATTAGCCATCGTTAGCTCCACTATAGCAATGAGGAATCTGACAATGTTCAAGGACGTAAAGTAAATGTATGACAAAGCAACCCTGACTTTCTTAGCACCGCTGTCGCACTCACTATACAAACACCAGGTCCCTCTGGGAGGGTTAGTGCTACCTGGGTCTGCATGTGACGGTCAGAATTTTACCCCGTTGAAGATATCCACATCCTAACCCGGAGAGTCTATGAATATGTTATATTACATGGCAAAGGGAAATCAAAATAAGGGACATCAAACAAAGGGGGTCATAAACTGACTTGGAAATGAGGAGATTATCCCGGATGATTATCTGGATGGGTTCAGTGCAATCACAAATGTCTTTGTAAGTGAAGAGGGAGACAAAGGGCCAGAGTCAGAGAAAAAGATATGACGCGAGACGAACAAATAGAGAGATCTGAAGATGTTCGACTGCTATCTTTGAAGATGGAGGAGGTGACCGCACATCCGCCTCTCGGAGGATGAAAAAGGAAAGGGAACAGACTCTTCCCTGGAGTTACCCGAAGTAACAGCGCCCATCAACACCTTGATTTAGCTCAGTAAGACCCACGGTCAGACTCCTGTCTTCCAGAACTGTAAGATAGTAAATAGGTAAAACCAGGAACGACGAGGGGTTTCAGGATGATTCAGTGTATCCTTCCAAGTGGTGTCTGTAGGGATATTTATCAATGCCACGGACACGGGGGAATCCAACTCAAGCAGATAGCTCCTTCAAGTTGTTTGACCATGATCACATTTCCAGACTTTGATGTGACAGCAATGGTAAAACAGATGAATAAAACTGCAGCTAAGACAAACAATGAGAGGAAGAAGGAGCCTGGAGAATCTTGAATTCAGAAAATAAGCTTCGTTGCATTCTCAGAGATAAATCCCGTGGGCAGACGGGAGACCCGCCCAGTGTGAAAGTAGCTCAGGAAATTGGATTTGGTCCATGTGTCCACAGAGAGAACATTCGCAGGTAGCAAGTATATCATATCCAGAAACATTTTGCCCTAAACCTTCTTTACGGGCTCCCGAAACAAGTTGGTGCCTGAAGAATAAGGAAGGTGATGGGCATTACAAGTGCCTTCAGGGGAGTTTTCCTTCAACCAAGAGAGAAGTGAGCAATACGCATCATCTCAGGGAAGGGAAAAGCAAACCCGCTGAGCAGGAGAGTGTGCTGCATCTTGAACCGATGCCTTGACCCTGTGCTGCCCAGTGCAGCAGCCAGTAGCCACATGCGGCTTTCCAAATGCAAATTTGAATTTATTACAAGCAAATGACCCTCAAAACTCAATTCCTCAGTCACACTTGCCACATTTCAAGTGCTCAATAGTTACATGAGGCTAGTGGCTACCCTTTGGGACAGAGGAGCTATGCATTTCCCTCACTGCAGACGGCTGCCCTAGATCTGTGCAGTTCCAATATGGCGGCCCCTAGCCATAGGTGGCTCTTTACGTCTGTATCAATTAAAATTAGAAACTCTGGGGGCGCCCAGGTGGCTCAGTCGGTTGAGTGTCCAACTCTTAATTTCGGCTTAGGTCATGATCCAGGGTCATGGGATAGAGCCCCACGTCAGGCTTCACGCTGAGCGTGAAGACTGCTTAAGATTCTCTCTCTCCCTTAGGCCCTCTCCCCTGTTTGTGCGCTCTTTCTCTCTCTAAAATAAAATACAGTAGATAGATAGATGATAGATAGATAGATAGATAGATAGATAGATAAAATAAGAAATTCTGCTTCTCAATCACACTACCACATTCCAAGTGCCCAGCAGCCATATGACTAGTTGCTACTGACAGAACAGCACAGATATAGAACATTCCCATCATCACAGAACATTCCCCTGGACGGTGTTGCCTTTTAGCCATTTTTCCTAGCTCTTTTTCTGGATCATCTGCATGACTTTCAGAGTCAAACTCCATGACCATCTCAGACAAAAAACATGGTGAGATGTAGCTGCAAATACTCAGGACCCTTGCCCCATGATTTACGTGGCATTCACATCCAGGTTTTCTTTTTCTGCTGTCTTCCTTGCCCTCTAGGTTATAACAGTAATTCTCCCAGCCACAGTAGTGTAAGACAAGCATCTCCTGGCTCAGGTTTCAGATACAGTTTCCAACTGAAAGAGGAGTCAAGGCCACTTCTAAACACCTCCTCCACTGCTCCTGCCCATTTACTCACCTTCAAGCAATGTGCCAAAGGAATTTCCCAGGAAGGCAGTCGAGGAGGAGTCGGAGTCTAAAGATTACTGGGCAGGGCTGGCCAGGACTTATTATGGCCCTCAGCTGACCCACCGATCATGCATGAGAGCCCGCTTTGGTGATAAAAGAAGGTCTTCAACGTCAGTGGGGGAGGGGGCGATATCAGACAGCACTTGTAGCCCACATCTGTGCACCAAATATGCTGACATACAATTCTGTGAAGGTCCAGACACAGGGACACAGAGAAGACAGACAGACGTGTGCGCGCACACACACACAGAACTCTTGCTACGTGTGACAGATTGTTTCCACATTATAAGCACATACCTTTGCAAAGCCCACTGATTCTGTACCAACATCACGGCCCATGGCCATTGAGGTTGCACAAAGCATCCCACTCCAGAAGATGCTAATTGGGGAGCTGGATTAATAGGACCGAGGTGATACCTTTTGCTAAGCTGGTCTTCCTCTCCTTCCTGAAAAATCCTTCATTAGACTCACTTTTGGGGGGGTTTAAATGACCGAAATAGATAGACGGTTTCCAGACAGGTAAGAATGTTCTCCTGGAGAAGGCAAGAAGATCCTGGATTTTACTTCATTGGTTGTCACATTAACTCGGATTTATTAACCACATTTATATAGAACTTATTGTGGTTTGGGGAAGCACAGGGGTCAGCGTGGGGGGAGGTCAGTAACGTACTTCCTATAAAACGCAGATCTTGTGGCAACAGAAGAAGGCCCCGGTGGAATTCATAAAATCTCTAGGCCAGCAGCGTTAACTAGTCCAAACCCCCACCAGATGGATACGGGAATGCCCACATCATTCCCAAAATGTAGTTCTCTAGACTCTGCACGAACACTGCAAAAGATCCATTTTATTTTGTTAATTCAAACTGCCAGGGATCGGAACAGATCTGTCCCTTCAGTGTCTCCCCCTACATTTGTGTACGGGACACATACAGACGAAGACACATGCTTCTATGCTCAGTGTCTCTTAATCCCTAACCGCCAGCTGGAGCACAGACTCATCCTTTGGTTGGATTTATGCAGTTATGACAATTTTTCAGCCTCTCCCTCCCACGACTATAGGATAAACCTCCCCTCCGTATACTGCACGATTCTAGAGAATAGTTCAAGTTTCTCTCTGCTGCCACTTTTCAAAAGCTTGGGTTGTAAAAGTAAACATACGCAGCATTTCTATAGCGGCAATGACCGTAATTTGTATATTGGAAGCCAACTCTTGTCATTTGAGATAGCCTCAAGGGCCAAAACCCTGACAGAAGTAAAGCTGATGAGGGGAAATCCACAGCTCTAGTTTGGCCTTTTCTGAGCCCTAGAGTAGGACGTTTGCGTCTCCTCCCAAGTTTGGCAAACTTGTACAAGCTGGTGCAGAGCGCCTTTCCGACTGCGTGGATGATGTGCATTTCAAACATACCCAGTGTTGAAAGCACGCTGGCTTTCCTTGGAAAAACAATGATGAAGAGACGGTGAACTAAAACGCCCTTGCTTTCAAAGGAAGCACATCATCCATAGTATCTCTATAATATTGAGTTTTTTCAACGAAGAAAATGCAAGAATCTGGGATGTATCGAAGCTGGTGTTAAATCACAATGAGGCTTCATCTGAAACTCCAGAAATTTATAATTTTTTTAAACTTCTAAATCGAGTAAGAGCGTGGGCTCCCTGAGTGTTAACAGATAGACTAGGACCTAATATTTTTAAAGATTTATCCTTTAAATAAAGAGGCACTACATATTTAGTGACAGCTACTTTCAAGAGAAATGAACAACCGCCCATGGATCGTTCTGTTTCAAATGATTAACGGTTATGGAGACATTTGGGGACTGTTTTGATTGAGGTCCAGTGATTTTTCATGACAGTCGGCTTTTTATTTACGTGATTAGTCACAAACCGTTTTCATACTTTGAAGGCGGAAATGGAAAGACCAAGGATCTTAGTTAAAAGATTCAACACTACATTTCCTTGATTGGTTTTTGCGTTTTGTTCTCCCTGATGGTTGGGGCAACACATTCCTCATTTTCCTAATTCTTTTCTAAGCTTCCTGCTCCTACTCTCCCTCATTCATTTGCCTCTCCCCTCTCCCTTCCCCTTCACTCTCCTCCCCCTCCTTGCTCTTAGCCCTCTCTCACAACTAAACACCCTGGTTATGGTCCCTGGCCTTATAAAAGTCGCTGATGTCCAATCCGTGAAAGAGCCGTGTGTCAGTCCAGCTCAAGGACTCGGCCACTTCAAGAGACCACTAGTGAATCATGTCCCCAGGTGCCGGCTGCAGGCTCTTCCAAGAGGGGCTCATGGGTGTTCCACCACCTGCCAAGAGCCAGAAGCGTTTGGTTCTCCACTCTGCTCTCAAATCTTAGCTCTGTCCTTCTAGGTGTTTCCATCAGAGTGATTTAAATGCAAATCGCTTACCTTCGTTCTTCTGTGAAAAGAGGACAAAAACCAGTTTGAGATCCCAGAGGCACCCTCTGTCTTCTGATTCATTTCCATTTTTAAAACATTAGCCTGAAACATTAAACGTTTGATCCAAAAATTCAGGTATAGGGAGTCCAAGGAACTGGTCTCAGGAGGTCGGTTTTGAGGCCACGTATTATGCTTACCCTAGAAAATATGAGATGTTGTGCTAATGAATTCACTCCGGGAGGAGATGCGAGGGCAAGAGAGAAGTTCTCCCTTGTAAGTCCCATTGGGACTTAGTCCCCAGCTCCTGCACTTTTCTGAGGCACAGGTCTTCTCATCATTTAATCATACCAAGGAGAGACCTCACAACACACATCTGGAGAGTCTCACACCTGAATCCTCCAGACTGGTCGTTTGCTGTGTCTCCTGGACGATTGGGGGTTACAAAAAGTGTTAGCCTTGAAACCTTACATCTGCACAGTGCATGACAGTTTCCAAAGGGATCTCAAAGATGTGATCTTATTGGACTTTTACAAGGTCCCGTGGCTTGCCAGTGGCAGAGAAAATAGACAGATGTAAGGTGCAGGTATCCTCCAGACCAGAGAGGGAGCTGTAGGGTCAACCCTGAATCGAAATTCCAATCCCACCATTCATTCACTGTGTAACCCGCGTCAATTTATCGCCTGTCTCTGAGCTTCTGCTTGTTCATTTCTCAGCCTGAGATAATAATAGTACCTGCTTCACAAAGTTGCTCCAGGGTTGAGAGCGATGAGGAAGTCATCCGAAGCATTTAGCGTCATATCTGGCACATGTAAACTGTTCAGGACATGTCATTTATTATTATTAATAAATAAGTTCAACCTACATGAGAGCAGCCTGCAAAGGAATCTCTGACACTAAAAGTTAATCCTGTATGTTCATCAACTGGCAAGGACAAGATCCTGAATTGGCAGTGGAATTTACAGACGCAGATCTTAGCATTTGAAGACAACGGCACTTTGTAAGCAACTAATGCTCCGAAACTCAAAAAGGCTCAGCGCCGTGGACAGGTTTTATTACTTGGCCTAGTGATTAAAACTTTGCTTATTATTTATAGACCATTATTTAGAAATAGTTGCAGCGTTGTTATTTCACTTTTTAGCTATGCATTATTCATAAACACAATTCATGCTTACCTTGACTGTTTTTTGGGTTCAGTGTTCTCTGGGTTTCCCAGACAATCAGCTGTTGGGGCAGCATTGGCTTGATGTACATGCCTCCTGCTTCTGCTTTTCTAAATTTCCTTGCTTAGAACTCTGAACAATCTGTAGCAAGTCTTGCCCCTCTCTAAAATGAGCTAAATTTATAAAATAAGAAATGTGAGAATTATTTTTTTTTTAAGTTTACTCATGCATTAAAACATACTCCACTCTTTTGTTCCATGCCTGCTCAGCTCAGAAGCGTGGACCAAACCGGGGGACACAAGTTTCTTTGTGTGCTAGGCAGCCTTCTTACATAATATAACTGTAATACACAAACAAACAAATAAACAAATAAGCTCACGGGCTTCTAAGAACAAAGATTTAATTCTCACTTATGTTACAGATCAACTGAGAGTTGGTTGTGACTCTGCTCTGTTGTCTTTTCATCCTGGGACCAAGCCCATCTGGATCATGTTGATCTCAAGGAAGAACGAGAATGCAATGGTGGATCCAACCAGTGGCAGAAACACATAACGGTGTGACCACATGATGACTCTTCAGCTTCTACCAGGAAGAGGCACACCACCTTTCCACTCGTGTTTTTATAGAGCCCAGCCTGCCCAATGTTTGCTGAAGGAAATCCACCTATAGGGCGCAACACTGCAAGCCACGTGGCAGGAGTGGGCACACACATCCCTCCCACAAAGGGCAGCCAACGACAACAATAACACAGTCTACTCCACTCTGAGGCTTGGTTAACTCTCAACAGCATTCCTATCTGAGATCTTGTTCTATTGGTTTGGAGCCATTCCCAAGACTTAGAGATAAGTATGGAATGAATTTAAGATGCACTCTGGAATAGAACAAGGGTTGGCGTGCACGAGCAGAGGAGGGGCAGAGAGAGAGCGAGAGAGAGAACCTCTAGTCCGCTCTCTTTTTTGCTCTCTCCTATTTTTATATGACCCAAGAGCAATGAACGATTTTCACATTTTTAAGGGGTTGTGTTTAAAAAGGGGGACGCAGAATATGGGACAAAGACCAAGTATGGCCCACAAAGTCTAAAATATTTATTATCTGACCCTTTTACAAAAAGCTTGTCAACCCCTGGCATAAACTTAATTTGAGATTACCTCTGGAACCTCCCTCTCGTCTGCACTAGAAGTGATCCATGTCTATCCCAGTCAAAATCAGCTCTGAAAGTAACAAATGTAGCCTCTAATTCAGTGCCTGTTAATCAGGGTAAAGTTACTCCTCTAGAATCTGGAGTCTAGACCCCAAAGAACCTGTCTATCCATATCTCTGAGACTGCACTTACCACATTGGATTATAATTCTTTTTTTTTTTTTCCTACCTTCACACCCCACCAAAGGACTATTATCATTTCTCTGAGGGAGGACATAGAGATGTCCCACACTCAGCCCAGTGCTTGGCAGAGGTGTTTACACACACTTTCAATCGACTTACACCAAACTACCAGCATGACAGAGAATCTTAGGGCACCAGCTCTCATTTTCATCATAAATCCCCTTGCTGTTCAATAAATTCCTTGACTGAGCTTATTTATCTGAAAAATCAAAATGGAAATGTTTGTCACCATAAGGCTTTTTTAAGTACTTACTTATAGATCATAGAAGAAAGTTATGTTCAGTCCACCACAGTCACTGAAATCCGTCAGACAACAAAAAGACCCCAAAGGCAAGGAAACTCCATTTTAAATTAAGTGAAGCAAGTCTCTGCCTCACATTAAAATTATAAAGAACATCAGTCAAACAAATAAAATAAAATGTAGTAAAATTAGAGAGTATGTAAGAGTTGACATAATTTCCTCAGAAGTTTCTCTCAAAGGAAGAACCATAATCCTGAAAGAGTAGCCTGACTCGTGACCCAACGCAGGGACATTTGGGAGGACACAGAGAGAGAGTTCTGGCTGCAGAACTAAGGAGGACTGACAGAGACCCGGATTCTGCAAACACATCAAGCTCAGTATCTAAAATCTAGCACCCCAGTCCAGGGAAACTACCAGATGTTACAGAAAGGAAGGGTTAGTCACCAAATCAAAATGCAGGGAGTATGTGCTTGCTTGCTAGGATTGCTGGAACAAAGTACCACACACGGGGCAGCTTATCAACAAAAAGCTCTTGCCTCCCAGGTCTGGAGGCTGGAAATCCGAGATCAAGATGTCGGCAGGTTTGGCTCCGTCTGAGAGATGTGAGGGAACCATCTATCCCAGGTCTCCCTCCTGGGCTTGTAGATGGCATCATCCACTCTCTGCCTTAATGCTCACTTGCCATTCTTCCTGTGTGTGTGTCCGTTTCTTCACGTGGGTTCTTTTACAAGGACACCATTCATATGGATAAGGGGCCCACTCTACTCCAGTATGACCTCCTTTTAACTAATTACATCTGCAATGTCCCTACCTCCAACTAGGTCATATTCTGAGGTACTGGGAGTTAGGACTTTATTAATGTTGGGGAGGGGGAGGAGGAGGGCACACAACTCAACCCATAACACACAGAAAGACTGAGACTTGGGTTACACCATGAACCACCTCTACCTTCTCAATATCAGAGTCTGCAGTGAAACACCCTCTCTGCAAAAGTCAGTGATAGACGAGCAGCTGTTCAAATGATACTCCTTAATTCATTCTGGGGATTGCCCAGCTCACTCTGTCGCGCCCTTCCCGGCATCTCCTCTCAACCCTATCACTCCACATTATCCTGTAGCAAATGCAGATAGAATGGGCTCCATTTAAACATGAGTCATACCCTATGACCCAGCAATAGCACTGCTAGGAATTTACCCAAGGGATACAGGAGTACTGATGCATAGGGGCACTTGTACCCCAATGTTTACAGCAGCACTCTCAACAATAGCCAAATTATGGAAAGAGCCTAAATGTCCATCCACTGATGAATGGATAAAGAAATTGTGGTTTATATGCACAATGGAGTACTACGTGGCAATGAGAAAGAATGAAATACGGCCCTTTGTAGTAACGTGGACGGAACTGGAGGGTGTGATGCTAAGTGAAATAAGCCATACAGAGAAAGACAGATACCATATGGTTTCACTCTTATGTGGATCCTGAGAAACTTAACAGAAACCCATGGGGGAGGGGAAGGAAAAAAAAAAAAAGAGGTTAGAGTGGGAGAGAGCCAAAGCATAAGAGACTCTTAAAAACTGAGAACAAGCTGACAGTTGATGGGGGGTGGGAGGGAGGGGAGGGTGGGGGATGAGTACTGAGGAGGGCACCTTTTGGGATGAGCATTGGGTGTTGTATGGAAACCAATTTGACAAGAAATTTCATATATTGAAAAAAAATAAAAAATAAAAAAATTAACATGAGTCATACACGTAAATGCTCTTAACATAGGATTTATGTGTTGATAATGAAAAGAGAGAAAAAAAAAGGAACCTAGGTAGAAAAGCACATAAAGAACATACATCAGAAGAAGGATCACTCTGGAAAACCAGGGAAAATATTTGCAAATTATTCCCCAGAGTCTCAAAGGAACTCAAGATTAAGCGACTTCTTTGAAAAGAGATCTTTCAAAATTTACAAAAAGGGAAAGTAAAGACGTTGAGAGTAGACAGGGGGAAAAGCCAGTTGGCAATGTGTGGGAAGGGAATAGAGGAATAGAATCATTACAAAGCTCAAAGCCACAACAGAGGCAACAAAGAATAGGATAAACAAAATTTAAGACCATCACAGACTTGGAGAAAAAGTTTGAAGAAATTAAACAGAATAAAAAAGGAAAGAACAATGGTGAAAATAACTAGAAAGAACATGGTAAATATAGAAAGTGAGAAAAAGATTCCCAATATATGCATAACTGATGTCCTTGAAAAAATACACAAGCGGAACAGAAAGCAATACTACTTCTGAAATAAAACCTCAGCCCTGCAGACGAAGAGGGCACACATTTTCTGTATAAATTTATACAGACCTATTTATATTCTGTCTTATCGTGGAAAATTTATGGAGCCTCAAGAACAAAGAAAGAATTCCTCAGACATTTAGGCTGGAAAAACAAGTTCTTTCCAAGAGGAAAAAAAAAAAAAAATCACTTTAACCTCAGACTTCTTCCCAATGGTCAATACCAGAAGCCAGTGGATGATATTTACAAAGTCACACGGGAGAGTGCGATTCTCGAATTTCATATCCAGCCAAACTGTCCCTGAAGTATAAAAGCGACGTACATCTTCAGACATGCGAGAACCTGGGAAATATAGCATCCGCGTGACATTTTCAACAAAGACCACTCAAATATCCCAGTACAACCAGTATTGCACTCCAACTGAATCTAAGAGTCAGACAGCTACTCACTGTGTGACCTTGGTCAAGTTATTTAACCTCTCTGTGACTCAGTTTTCTCATCTGTATGGGAGAGTGTCAACCTCAGAAAACTGTTACACGAATTAAATGAGATGCTACAAGAAAAGTGTTTATCATAATGTTTGGCACTTCATAAGCACTAAATAAATACTATTTATCATCATCATCATCGTTAGCAAAAGGTAACAGTATAGGCTAAATTGAAGCAACAATGGGATTATATTTCACTTAAAAAAATTTTAAGTTTATTTATTTATTTTGAGACAGTAAGAGAGAGAGAGTGAGCAGGGGAGGGGCAGAGAGAGACGAAGAGAGAGAGAGAATCCCAAGCAGCCTCTGCACCATCAGCACGGAGACTAACGTGGGGCTTGAACTCATGAACCCTAAGACTATGACCTGAGCCAAAACCGAGTTGGGTGCCTAACCAACAAAACAGAATATAAATGCTATGAATCCTGTCAATGTATAAAAATACATAACCAACAAAAATGGAGGCTTGAGGGGCACCAGGGTGGCTCAGTCGGTTCAGTGTCCAACTTCACCTCAGGTCATGATCTCGCAGTTCATGGATTCGAGCCCCATGTCAGGCTCTGTGCTGACGGCTCAGAGCCTGGAGCCTGCTTCGGATTCTGTCTCCCTCTCTCTCTGCCCCTCCCCTCACGCTCTGTCTCTCTCTCAAAAATAAATAAAACATTTAAAAATATTTAATTTTTTTTTTTTTTACCTGGGAGGGTTAAGAGAAGAAAAAGAAGAGAGGAAGTGTACATTTACTAATTTCCTCATTGTTCACAGCAGGAGGGAAAATAAATAAAATCATATGGGTTACAATAAAGTTTAATCACCTATAAGCTTATTTTTTAATCTTCTTTACGAAGTTCTTAAAGCACTAATTTCCAAAG
Organism: Panthera leo; assembly: GCF_018350215.1. NCBI lineage: Eukaryota > Metazoa > Chordata > Mammalia > Carnivora > Felidae > Panthera > Panthera leo. The sequence goes on from NC_056679.1 coordinate 225,059,764, forward strand.
TTTGGTAATTCAGTTAAAATCAGTATTTTTTTAATTTTATATTATTATTATTATTATTATTATTTTGAGAGAGAGAGAGAGAGAGGAATCCCAAGCAGACTCCACATTTGGCATGGAGCTGGACACAGGGCTCGATCCCGTGACCATGAGCTCATGACCCGAGCCAAAATCAAGAATTGGATGCTAAACCGAGTCACCCAGGCACCCCCCAAATTCAGTATTTTTTCTGTTAAATTCAAAAATTAAATTGTTTTTCACATTGAGCATTGAGCATATGATCCCCATTTTGTAAACAAATCTTGTATGGCATAGAGGTATTTGAAATGATATGATTTTATTCCAGACGGTAGCTTTTAGAGTTTTGAGAGTTTTTTTTTTTTTTACTTTCATCTTTAGACTTTCTAATGGCTTGAATTTTTATCGTACACATCTATCACTTTAACAAAAACAGTAAACTTAATTTTAAATAACTAACATGCTTTCATTTTCATGCATGAAGTTTTTTACTTGAGGCCCAAAAAAGTATTCATTCAGCTATAAACACACGAAGTTCAATTCCACTGACTTCCAACAGGACAAGAGTTTGGCCGGGAAACAGTGCACTCGTTTTTTAAAAATATTTGTTTTTCTGCTGTCGTTACCTACCAACAAATCCAATCTTTTAGAACATAGAGAAAGCCCAAGCTGTCATGAAGAATGTGACATTTGCTTCACTGTGATAATTGTTGCACTCTCATACTTGTTTGTTTGCGTAAAGTTTATTTATTCATTTTGAGAGAGAGAGAGAGAGAGCGTGCACGAGCAGAGGAGGGGCAGAGAGAGAGCGAGAGAGAGAATCTCAAGCAGGCTCTGTGAGGACAGCGCGGAGTCAGAGGCAGGGCTCGATCCCACGAACCGTGAGATCATGACCTGAGCTGAAATCAAGAGTTGGACGTTCAACCGACTGAGCCAACCAGGCGCCCCTTAAAAAAGGTTTTTAAAGAGAACTCCTAAGCAGCAAGCAGATAAAGAAGTTTCTTAAGCCCTTTGAGTATGGCAGCTGTGAGCTAGGACAGGACAGGGTTTGCTCAGGTCCACGCTTCTCAAGCCCGGCTGCATTTAGGACTTACTCCAAGAGCTTGTTAACTATACTGACTCGATGCTGCAGTGTTCAGAGGGAGTATACTGATGTGTGCCATTTACTCTGAAATGTGGCACGAGATAAATAACTACGGGGCTAGACGTGTGAGAAGGCAGGGATAGAAAGATGTTAACCGTAGAAGCTAGGTGTGGAGTGTACATGTGTTCACCCTAAAATTCTTTTATTTATTTATTTATTGCATGTTTGGACCTTTCCATCACAAATGTTGGGGAAAAAAGAAATATTAGGAAACGTAGCATGCTTGCATGAAGAAGGGAAATGATGGACCGCAAAGTACAGCGGAAGCCATTGAAGACTGAATTAGTAAATTAGATTCGGGAACTGTCCCCAGGGGGAGAAGCCAACAAACAACAAACAAACAGGAAAGAAGAGAGATTTAAAAAACATGAAATGATGAGATGCACGGGATGGTGGCAAGTATGAGGAATCCCAGAAAGATAGATAAATGAAAATCCCGAAAAAGATCTACGTGAAAAAATCAAGGAGATTTGAAAACCACGGATGAAAACACCACCCCCCGGGGACGCCGGTTTCGCTCTGCCCGCCTTCCCTCGTCGGTGAAATCGGAGGTGCTGAGGCACCGGGCTGTTTCAGGCTCCCTCTGTTTCTTCACTGCGACGTCCGGGGTGAGAGCTGCTAGCCGCAAAGAGGGAGGGAGGCTGGGACATCAACACGCTTTAGAAACCAACAGGTTTGGGGGCGCCTGGGTGACTCAGTTAAGGGTCCGACCCTCGATTTCGGCTCAGGTCAGGATTGGTGAGATCAAGTCCCAGGTCAGGCTCTGCACTGATGGCAAGGAGCTTGCTTCAGATTCTCTCTCGCTCGCTGCCCTTCCCTCGCTCATGTGTGTGCTCTCTCTCTCTCTCTCTCGCTCTCTCTCAAATAAACTTAAAACAAATAAAAAGCCTTTTTTTTTAAAACCTTAGACAAACGAGAGGTAATGTCTAAGTGCAACATAAAGTCAGTGCAAGCTGAGCGGATCAGTATGATGTGAAACCCCAGAAAAAAGACCGACAAAAACCGCGTCTTGCACGGTTGCTTGGACGGGTAACAAATAAGAAAGGAAACGGTCGCGTTGGTTTAGCTCAGTGTGTCTCAAATGGCAGCTTTTCTCTGGATATGTTCCTGTGGGTAGTGGGAGAGAGTTTCTTTTGCTGGCACTGTGGGCTCAAAGGGTCTCTACCCACCGTGCTGCGCAGTCACCTCCCAAGACTGTCAGCTGTCACCTCTAGGCCCAGCCAAGCTGCCCCGTGGTCCTCACACTATATAAATCATAAGGCTTTCACGACAGCGGATACAACAATTTGAGGAACCCCCTTCCAAGTGGGGTAAATGGATGCCCCCAGTGGCTTGGGAGGAGCCCATTGATCTTGTGACATTGGCCCTAAAACAAAACATGAGTTTGGATGAGTTAACAGCATTGCTCTCATCAGGGATGGATCTAAACTTATCCTGCTGAGTACAATCGTCCAAGGACTTCACGCATACGCTTTGTTAATCGATTCTAAGTGTTTGGTCTTCTGATGGGCAAAAAAAGAACCCACACTCGTATGCTTACTGAATTCTGCCAACCTCAGGGTTCTGAGACGTCGCACGCCGCATCTGTGAGCAGCCAATGTGCTGTGTATCTGGCCCGAATTTTTCACATACCCGTAGGTTTATTATAAATCTTACAGTGCCATGAAACAGAAACATTAATAACATCAACTCACATCAGAATACGTGCTCTTAGGGGCGCCTGGGTGTCTCAGTCGGTTGAGCGTCCGACTTAGGCTCAGGTCATGATCTCGGGGTCCGTGGGTTCGAGCCCCACGTCGGGCTCTTGACAGCTCAGAGCCTAGAGCCTGCTTCCGATTCTGTGTCTCCCTCGCTCTCTCGGCCCCTCCCCTTCTCATGCTCTGCCCCTCTCTCTCTCTCTCTCTCTCTCTCAAAAACAAATAAAAACATTAAAAAAATATAAGAATACATGCTCTTACTCTCTCATTTCCTTTCTTTTACTAGAACACTACTCGCTCTACATTTCGTTAGATGTTCCAAACCATGAAATCACATATTCGAACAGTTAACGTGTGCTGAATACCGGCATTTCTGCTCTTTTAACTATAAGAATAACTTCCTTTCAAGAAGTGCAACACCGTTCATGTATATACATGTGTCCCTTCTCGCTTACTCACTGCACATTGGACAATAAACATCAGCATTCCTTTTAAATCCTAAGCAAACGCTGAGGGGGAAACATACCTCACTGGCTGGCAAGCGATTTTCCTTTCCTAGCAGCCGGCTTTCCAATTTCCCAACCAGATTTCTGCCCAACAAGCACACAAATACACCTTGTTCCCCTTTGTGGGAAAGGAAGTTGAACAAAGCTTGGGTAACTTCACGCCGCCCGGGAAAATGGCGGCAGAATCGTGACTGTGCTTTGCTCTGATGCTGCCTCCTAGGGGTTTTGTTCATGGGAACACCAGGCCTGGCCTGGCCGGTGCCGGAGGAGGAGTAGACTCCACGAGACAAGCTCGGGGACCCAGGCACTCAGGGACACCATCCCGTCTCCTCCTGCCCCCGCTCCCAGAAAAAACAAAACAACACAAAAACACCTCCAAAGAGAAGAACACCCCATGTGGGAGAGCTGTCAGAAAGAGGAAGGTGAGCAAAGAAAGAAAAAAAGGAGGAGCCTGTTGAAAACATCCGACAGCCTCGTGAGGCAGTGATTATTAAATTCAGCTTCTTGCTTTAATGAAACGGGCTGGTTCTATCAAGACCACTGTTGCAACAGAGTTCCGTGTGTTCGAGTCTGTGAGAGGCAAACAAGAGCGTGCAGGCCTGTGGATTTCTGGTCGTGCTCGGTTTTGTCTTGTTCACTCTTCTGAGGTAACCATTTCACTTCCGAATGAAGCTGAAATTCCTCCGGGCTGGTCCAGAGCAGGTTAGTAGAAGTATTTTGCAATGTGGCATCTTCTAGAAGCATGGGGCTTTACAAGAAGATGACTCACGTTCAGCCACAGGCGACTCACGTTCCTGTTCTTAATTGACCCCCTATTACACACGGGGATTTGAAAAATGGGAAGAGTTCGGAAGACTTGGTTGCACCTCAGAATCAAAGAGAGAGGCTGTCTTCCGACCAACTGGACGCATCCCACGGCTTCTGAGTGTCACCGAATGGGCAAAATAAAATTTTCTTTTTGTCACAGGCAGAGACATATACCCAGGGAGTTCTTTATCCAAAGTTAAAAGATTTCTTTCACCAGAAACAACCCCTGCCTCATCCCAAGCCAACCCGCACAGTTACCTCATGATATATATTTTTTAATTCAACGCAAATCATCGTGATATTGACAGGCTGATTGACATAACTTAAGCTGCCTTACTTGCAAGAAACAGAAAAGAATTCCTTTTGAGGAACTACACGTTGAAAAGGGAACACAGCCCTTTGTTTGGTCTAACGCCAAGGGAATTCGACGTAAAATGGATGTTGAGCCGACAGCTCTATTAACCTCAGAAAATTTTGCACAAAGTGGCTTGGCGTTCCGCGGAGGCCAGGAAGATCCGGGAAGGAAGGCTTGGTTTCCTCTTTCTGCTGATTCAGAGTCCTGCTCCAGACTCAGAAGAAAGATCTTATCATGGCCCTTAGAAAAAGCTTCATTGTTACCGTGGTCCTCGTTTCCTCGGTGCACGGAAAGAAAAAGAAATAATATGTAAAGTTCACTCCTGCTTGTCAGCTGTTTGCAGCCAAGAGTTCATTCCTTACCAACATTTTCTGAACCTGTGCGAATATTTCAGAGGATTAAAGGCTGACTCAGGTTGTCTCAAGGATCGGGACTCCCCCAATAAAATTCTCGTCTCCCAATTACCCAGCACCATCGGCTGTAGCGGTATTCACAAGTTCTCAAATAATGTAGGACTTCTATACTACTTATCGCTTCTGCCGATAAAATCTGACATTAAACAGGTTCTACTAAGTGAGGCAAAGCTTTCTTTCATTTGGTGTCCTTATATGAACATTGCTGATTTCCAGTCTGATTGGATTAGAAGCCGAGAACATGGCCTCCGAAACTTACTTTTTTAGGAATTGATTTCAGTTCTCTTTGTGGTCAGTTACATGATTGGATGCGGTTAAGTGCCCAGAGCCATAAAAGAACATACATTTTCGGTAGGATATAAAGTCCTATACATAACTCTATTATGTTGAGGGTGTTCATAAATTTTTTCAAACTCTATTCCTCCATATTTTTTTTTGATCTGCTTGGTCTATTAACCTCTGAAAGAGATATATTGAAATCCCCCAGAACAATGTTTTTGTTTGTTTTTACGTTTTCTTGATATATCGATGTATTTTTACTTTGTATATTCAGCTTTCATGCTTAATGGTTAGCCATTTGGTTAAATGACATGGGGGTTATCACATGTAAAGACAGCACTATTTTCTCTGAATTATTTTGGACAAAACCTGAAAAAAAAAATGCAAGTAAAACAAGTTTTTCATACTTCAAACAAATGTTGCTATGCTGGAACTAAAATTAAACAGTACTTAAAAAACCGAGAAATAGGAAAAAATTAAGAATTGCTCTGTTAAGGAGGTGGATTATTAATTATTCTCTAAATTCTCTAAACAACTTCAATTTGAGAATAAAGTAGGTGTGCCTGGCTCCTGTCTCTGGGCAGCAATTAATTCCATTCAGAATAACCCATATCTAGTCATCTGTATTGTTTTTCTGAAGATGAGGAGTCATCAAAAATGCTCAGTGAGTTGGAGGAAGAAGAAACACATGAAATTCTTTGGCTTCTTCTCAGTGACCTCTTTCCTGCTTCAGGGAACAGCATGACTTAGGTTCAAAGAGGTTGGAGCAAACTGATACATTTTTGTAAATGTGAGAAATAGGAAGTTGAGAAAGACTTAATAGACTAGAAGCTACAAGGCAGTCCCTCAACTGATCTTGGTAAATCAACACTGCTTTGCGTTTGGACTTGACTTTTTGAGGAATCAAATAATGTCTGCGTCAATCCCAAGCAACAGAAGAATGTTGTCAGTAGAGGAATTCAGTCAGTACATGGCCATGGCTTCTCCTGTCCTTGAGGAAAAGAACCTAAGTATTTCCAATATTCTACTGCCCTGGAAATGGCCATAGGTGCTCTTCTCTCTGTTGTTGACATAGGCAGGGACAATCAAGGCAATTCTGTCCGTAAATGGCCCTTCGTCATTTTTAGTGACAGCTGGAGGTCTTTAGAAACTTCTCTCAGAGGGTGCAGCAGGATGTCAAAGGAATTGCAACTTTTAGCAGGACTCTCAGAGTGCCAAGTTCAACACATGGTTGAAAGATGTTTAGTCCCTAATCGAGCAAATGGGACCAAGATGGTCCGAGAGTCTGCATAGGGTGCCCGGTCTATAACCCAAGAAGGAGCTGTCTACATTTCTCCAAAAAGTAGAGAGGCAGCTTTTTTATATGTTTAACTGCACACCAAATAGGAAGGATCTAGACACAGATCACCTAGCGAGGAAAAACACAGAAAAGAAAGAAATTATTGCTCAGACAATGGTAGTATAATTCTATTTGCCCTTACCTACACCTAGAGCAAGGGAAAGAACGGCCTCCAACCTTCCGTATAACAAGAGGTTTTATTTAACTACGTGAAACTTTAGTGTGTAAAGGCAAATTTTTCCTTTGATGAAGTAAAGGTAATTACCAATTCCTTTCTAACCATTTCCCTCTATATTTGACACTCCATCTCCTTCCAAAACTGCAAAAAGGTAGAAAAAAAAATTGTGGGTAGTTGCCGATTCTGGAGAAGAAGGAACTCTCCCCGGCAAAGTGAAGAGAGTACCATCCGCGGTCGCTGTTGATGGGACAAGTCAACTTCTGACCCACCAGACGGGCCACAGAACTGGAGGAGGTGGTGATTCTGTCATATGTGTGTGTGTGTTTTTCATTTAAATTAAACTGTGCCTTCCCGAGCCAAGCCAGGATCCAGAGTGTTCAGAGAAAGTAGAACTTCATGGGATATTTTGAGTCCAAACAGAAACAGGAAATTCCATTGACCTCTGGAGAGAGAACAAGTTCCCTTGAGAAGTTCTCACTTCGTTTTCCGTATTGAATGAGTTCTGGATAGTTCGAATGACATCCTGAACCACACGCAAACAATCCCAACATCTCCCTAGTGTTGAGTAAAGTTCAAACAGCCCAAAATTGTTTTAAAACGTGGCATGTATCGAACTGCAAATGAGCAAAGTTAAATGCTGAAGTCACAGAAAAGATGAAAGTGGTTATTCATATTATTTATGAAAACTTGCCTACCGGAACAATTCAAACATTGAAACATTTTATTAGGTATAATACCTTAAAGTCTCTTATTCAAATAAATACGCTGTAAGTCACAGGAGGTGGTACTTGATGGCAATAAGAACTGTAAATCATCTGGCTCAGTTAATTACCTATCACTTACCAGAATGTAAATGAGGAAAGGAGAGAAGAGAAATAACATCCACGTAGCTCTTTCCATATGCCTACATTCAGCTGGGTTTTTTAGGTCACTTCTGTTGTTGAAGTCTCATAACGTTTTGATAAAGAAATAAAATATTTATCACTTTCAAAAATGTTACAGTTAAGAGAATCGAAGCTGAGAGATGTTAATAGCTTTACACACAGCTAAGAAGAATCTGGTTTTGAATCCAGGCTGGTCTGATTCCAAATCCGGCCAGGCTAGTGTCCATCTAATATTTGAAGGAGGAAAGGAATACGAAGAGAATAGAGCAGCGCTGTCCAATAAAAATAGAATGTGCGGCAAACCAAGAAACAAACAAACCAAGTTAACAGTTCTCTTAACTTTAGAGAACAAACTGATGGTTGCCAGAGAGGGGGTGGGTTGGTGGGGATGGGTGAAATAGCTGATGGGGATTAAGAGTACACTTACCATGGGGGCGCCTGGGTGGCTCAGTTGGTTAAGCTTCTGACTTCGGCTCAGGTCATGATCTCACGGTCTGTGAGACCTGCGTTGGGCTCTGTGTTGACAGCTCACAGCCTGGAGCCTGCTTCGGATTCTGTGTCTCCTTCTTTCTTTGCCCTTCCCCTGCTCTCTCTCTCTCTCTCTCAAAAATAAACATTAAAAAATTAAAGAAAAAAAAGAGTACACTTACGATGAGCCCTAAGTAATGTATAGAATTGTTGAATCACTATATTGTATGCCTGAAACTAACGAAGCACGTTTGTTAACTATACTGGGCTTAAAATTAAAAACTCAATAAAAATTTTTAAAAAATAGAATGTGAGACACATGTAATTTAAATTTTTTTGTAGCCACATTAATAAGGTAAAAAGAAGCAAGTGAAATTAATTTTAGAAATGTATTTTGTTTACCCCAATGTATCCAAAAATGCTACCATTTCAACATGTAATCAGTATGCCAATTATTTCCGAGACAATTTATGACACAAGTTACATTCTTTTTTCACCCTAGGACTTTGAAATCCAGTATATATTTTTACATTTATAACTCATCCTAATTTGGACTAACCACATTTTAAGTGTTCAACAGCCACATGTGGCTAGTGACTACCATAGTGAACGGCACCACCCTGGAACATGGATTTCTTAACAGATTTATACCATTCAGAAATTTGATCATTATAAATTTTGTCTTCATATAAGTGGCTTATTAAAATATTGATCAAGATAAGTTTCTCAAAAAGCGTTAAGCCTAGAGTTACAATATGGCCCAGCAATCTCACTCGTAGGCATATACCCAAGAGAAAAGAAATAAATGAAAACGTTTCAGAGAGAAATGAAACCATATATCTCCCCCGAAATTTGTACCCAAATGTTCACACCGGCATTATTCAAAATAGTCAAAAAGTAGAAACGACACAAATGTCTATCAACTGATCAATGGGTAAGTAAAATGTGTTATGCCCATAGAATGGAATATCATTTAGCAATAAAAAGGAATAAAGTGCTGACATATACCATAACATCAGCAAACCTTAAAAGTATTACGCTAAGTGAAAGAAGCCAATCACCAAAAAGCACATATTATATGATTCCATTTATATGAAATATTCAGAATAGACAAATCAATAAAGACTGAAAGTTGGTTAGTGGATACCTAGGGCTGGGAAGGTTGGGACGACATGGGGAGTGACTGCTCATGGGGACAGAGTTTCTTTTGGGAGTGCTGAAAATGTCTAAGAGTGATCGTGGTGATGGTTGTAGATATAAGAAAACACTGACTTGTACAATTTAAATAGGCAAGTTGTGTGTATGCTAATTATATCCCAATGAAGTTGTCATATAAAAGAAAGAAATAACTTACCCGAACTCTCAAAAAATATTGAGCAAGGCAAAAGCTTAAATAGAACTTTCTAAGTAGATATTTATGTGTTCATCAATAATCATTAGGTGTGTTGGTTCTAAAACTACCAGCTCTCCTACCTGTACTGCTGTGATTCTATATTCCTAGTCTTATCTTCGAGGAAAGGACCCATTCAGCTAATCCCTAGGGTGAAATAGCTTGGAGTCAAGCACTTCATTAAATGATCATTAAATGATCGAGATAGGGTCCCTGCCCAATAGCGCTTGTGGTCTAGAGAAGTTGTCGTGAGAGAAACAAACAAATATAAGCCACTGGGAATAGACATATAATGGAGAGTCTATATAGAGACTCACAGGATGCTCTTAGGAAAATAAGATAAATGAAGCATTTCCTAGATCTACCAGTGCACGGCACTGATTAAAGCGAAGCATTGATTAAAATAATTGGTCATGGCTTTTTAAAAAACGTTTTGAATGTTTATTTTTGAGAGAGAGCGCGTGTGCGTGCACGCAAGTGGGGGAGGGGCAGCTAGCGAGGGAGGCATAGAATCCAAAGCAGGCTCCAGACTCTGAGCTGACAGCACAGAGCCCGATGTGGGGCTCGAACTCACAAACTGGGAGATCATGACCTGAGCCAAACTCGGACATGGAACCAAGTGAGCCACCCAGGTGCCCCTGTCATGGCTTATTTTTAGTGACATTATACTAAGTCATGGGGACCTCATTTTTTTAACCACTCTTATGAACAAATCACATCAAATTTTCTTTTCTTAGAATTTTGCCAAGATTCCTCATCGTGCTCGTTGTTTCAATGGATTCTAGATTCCAACTAATCCCACATTTTAAAAATAGGGAAAAGGTTTAGCAACTCCAGTCTTGGGAATTTTGCTCGTTTCCTGATGATTCCTCAAGGAAGGGAGTCTGGTAAACAAAAGCTGTCAAAATCCAACCCGACACATGTTCATCAGGAAACATGTTCACAAATGTTTTTAGCAGTGTTCTCCATAAAGGAAACAACACAAGCATCTATCAACAGTGCAATTATTAAAAGGCCTCGTCATTGGTTTACCAGACCATGGCACCCTACACGGTGGAAATAATGGATCAGGTTACACGCATCCATGTGGCTGAATGTTTCAAAAGCAACATTGATCCAAAGAAACAAATTATTCATGTAAAATTCAAAAATAGGCAAAATTAAAAATACTATTGGTTGATATTATGGTTATAGCCGCACACACACACACACACACACACGCACACCACAATAAAAACAAGGATGTCATTACACAAAATTCAAGACAGCGGTTATGGGGGATGCAAAGCGGGGGAAAGACCCATGATCTAATTGGAGCACACAGCCACTTCTGGGGTACGGGTGATGTTTTCATTTCTCAGCATAGATGTTTGTTTTTGTTTAAACGGTACACGGACGTTTTCACATACTGCTTGTATATCTTACAGTGTTTTAAATCACAAAACAAACCACAGCAAAACACCAGCAATGGTGCTGGCGAAGCAGGTTTTTATGGGCATCGATCATTTCATGCCCATGTTATTCCGGTTTATGAATCCGTAATAGATCCCACATTAGCTGGCTTCTGAAATGCGATGGTACTTAACGTATATAGATTCCTTTGTCTGCGAGGAGCTTTAGAATCTGGCAGGATATTTGAGATAGAAGATTCCTGGAACCTCAGGAGGGCCGCCTGGGCAGGAGCATGGGCCTCCCACCACCACCCCCCCGCCCCCATCTGGCTTATGGCCTGGTCCGACCACCCCTGGTGAAAGCGAGGTCAGGGAAGCAAGGGAAATATGTGTACCGAGGCCTGATACCTTCATTTATTAAATCTTTATCCTTGGACATCAAAAACTCCTGAAAACAGGGAGTGGGGGTCATAATAGTCTCTTGGGCAAACAATAACGGAAGAGGCCCTGCTCTGCCTACTCATGATGCTCACAGATCGCACTTGGAGACACCTGCCTGGAGAGAGGCCCAGAAGAAACTTTGGCACAGGAGTTGTCTTTGCATTTAGTCAGCTGGTTCCTCTAAAGTGCACTAAAAGCTACGAGATGGGAAGGAATGGATAGTTGCCGCTGACTCAAAGCCTCTTATTCTCCCAGCCAGACAGAGTCTAGGTGCCGATTGTAGTCAGTTCTAAACACAGATGCAAACACACCAGTTTATGTCTCCAGAAATATTCGGGTTTCTATTCTGCAAGAAGTCATAGTTTTACTTGTTAGCTCTCCATGGAGGGAAGAAGGATAGCAGAAGCTTTTAAACGGAGCCATTCCCCCAAAAGGACATATTAGACAAAAGTAACTCATTCCCCCAAAAGGACATATTAGACAAAAAGATAGCAAAAAAAAAAAAAAAAAAAAAAAGGGATTTCAGGGACTCTCTATTGTTTTCGAATAAAATTAAGGGATAGTTTCTAAATTCAAGTTTGCACAGGTATGCATGTCCGTGGTCTCCAAAGGTCAGCGTCCTGAGGTGGCTGTCCCAGGATGAATTCACAACTCAGTGGCCTTGTTGAATGTGGGGCTCTCTGCCCATTCCACTGAGGCTGCCTGAATTTGCTCAGCATCCCTTCATTTCTGCTGGAATCTGGGACTGGCCCCAAGGCCAGGATGGGGTTAACAGAGGGGCAGTGGAAACCTTTGGCCCTGCTTCTCTAGTCCTTCTCCTGCAAGGCCAGCCGCTGGTTATCACAGCCAGAGAACTACCCCCCTCACATTCCCCTTCTCACCCCATGGCTTCTTTGCATCTTGCACAAAAGATCCAAAATAATTTGAATCTGTCTTATTTTCCTCAAACTATTGATTCTCAACAAAAATGCATCAGGGTCGGGATAGAATATGACACCCATGCCCATCAATAGAGATCATTAGAGGACACATTCAACTAAATTACCCACTCCAGATTCTGATAGGTATGGTCTTCAGACTGAGTGGTTGGGAGCAAAAAAGGAATTCGATTGTTGGTTTTGTTTTGTTTTTTAATGTGATTTTTGCCTCAATCTTTGGGCTAGCTACGTAGTCATGATTTTCACCCGTATTCGACTTTTTCGTATCCCGTACATGGGTGGTTCTTAGGTCTGTCTGCACATTAGAATTGCCCAGACAGATTCTTAAAAAATAAAGACCACCTCCCTGGCCTTGTCCTGATATCCTGATCGAGTTGGTCTGTGGCAGGGGCTCAGGTCCTGCCCTTTTCAAAAGTTCTCCAGATGTTTTCGAAAGCATAGCCAGGGTTGGAAAGCATGAGGTAGAGGCCAAGTGAAAATGGGGGAAGATCAAAGGGAGCCATAAACCAGAGATGTTACTCAAGATGTTTATCTATTCATGTTTAAGTTTGGGAAGAGAAAGACGGGAAGAAGGGGCACCTCACTGAACGTCAAAATGGTCATTTTGGAGCTTGCACCTGTGTGAAGCGCTGAAGTGACATTTGATCCCACCGTGCACTTAGCACCTGTAGGACCTCGGACGGAGCAAGCCAATGCGGGGTGTCTGGGGAACGAATGAACACGAAGAAGTGTCGCCGACCAGAGTTAGGAGATCCCTTCCCTCTCCCAACATGGCAGACACAGAATAATGGTTAAGCTTTGCAGTCCAGTCTGGATCGCAGTCTACGTTCTGGTTTTTAGCCACCCTGGCCTATTCTCATCCGTAAAACTGAGATCTTGAGGGTACCTATCTCCTAGGGCTCTCGTGAGACAGCCCCAGGCGCATAGCAAATGCCCAGTTAACAGTGGCTTATTCATGCAGACAGAGTCAAAGTCCTGCCTTGCCACACGGTTCCTCAATGCAGAATCCAGGATCGTGAATGAGAGAACGCCAAGGAGAAGAGGTAACTGACGCCTAGAACAAATGTTTTCTGATGGTTAGGGAACAGGACTCTATTTATACATTCATTGATAATATTCAACCAACATGAACTCAGCATCTATTCTAAGGGTTCCCTTGTGATGCTAATATTATCCTAGCTTCTCAGTTGTCCATGTGGGTTGCTGTAACAAAAAAAACAGAGACTGAGTGGCTTCAACAACAGACATTGATTTCTCACAGTTCTGGAGGCTGGGAAATCCGGGAGCAAGATGCCGGCAGATTCAGCGTCTGGTGAGAGCCCCGTTGTCTGATTGCGTGGACGTCCCCGCTCTGTGCTCTCACTGGTGGAAGAAAGCGAGGGAGTCCTCTGTGGTCTCTTTTATCAGGGTACCATCCCATTCATGAGGCTTCTACCCTCACTACCTGAGCACCTCCGAAAGGCCCCACTTCCTAATCCAATCACATGGAAGGTTAAGATTTCAACATACACGGTTTGGGGAGGGTACACAAACATTCAGTCCCTAACACACAGCCGTGTTACAGATAAGGAAGTGGGCGTGGCTATGGAGTCGCAAACATTGAGCTGGAATCTGGACCCAGATCTTCTCACTCCCAGGCTGCCTTCCCTTTCTTGGTGAGCTCACCCGTCCTCGTGGCTTTCGATATCATCGACAGGCTTAAGTGGTCCAAACAAACATCTCCAGCTCAGACTTCTCTGAACTTTCAACTTTGGGATACTGAATATTTTGAGCTATGATCAAAAACAGCAAATACAGGGACAGGCTTTCTCTGAACACCCCTTATCCACCGAAAGACGGCTCCTCCAAAAGGAAGTTCCCCGCTGGGAGTTTCATCAACCAGGAAGGATCGATCGACTCTTATCACAGGAGAGGAGACTGGGAGCCTGGGAGATACCACACCCAGCAAACTCTGTCACAAACGGTCATACCTCCCATCCCTGCTTCTAAGGGCCCCTTCCTCTTTCCTGAAGATCCTTCACTCCTCCCCTAAGAAGCCTATACACCCCCCTTCCCTGATTAAAATGGTATTTAGGCCTGAATTCTAAAGCCATCTCTTCGAGTTACTCATTTTCACTCAGTTTCTCCCGTGTATCCAAGAGGTACACATGTCAATAGACTTGGTTTGTTTTTTTCCTCTTGTTAATCTGCCTTTTATTCCAGGGGGAACTCAGCCAAGAGCGGGGTACTCAGGAGGGTAGAGGGAAGATTATTTTCCCTCTCGTACGGTGGTGACTCCATTCTTACAATTTGTTGCACGGGCAAAACTCTTGAGTCCACCCTGGCCCTTCTCCCACACCTCACATCTAATTGGCCAATACATCCTGTCACTCTGCCCAAACATACACACAGAATCTGATGGCCATCCCTCCCCCCCATCGCCACCTTCCCGGTTAAAGTCACCACCACCTCTTGCCTGTGTGTGACCACACTGCCCTCTCAGGGTTTCAGGCTCCCAGGCCCGTCACCCCACGACATCTGTTCAACCCCGAAGTCAGAGCGATCTTATTAAAATATGTTAGGTCCCATCTTCCTCTGGCCAACACTGTCCAACAGCTCCCCACCTCGTCTCATGACCTATACCCGATCTGTACGTGCCCACCCTGCCCCTGTCTGTCTTCCTCTCTAATCCTGCTCTTTCACTCACGCCCCTCTTGCACACTTGCCTTGACTGTGCCGGCACTCTCCCACCTTCTCTCCTTCCTTCTGTCTGCCGTGCTGTTCCCCATACCCTCCTGGCTTGCTCCCTTTCTCCTTTAAGGTCTTCACTCAAAAGTTAATGTCACCCTGTTCAGTGGGACTTCTCCTGTCTAAATTTACAATTGGCGCATAAGGATTATCTTGAGCCAGAGGCAACTGAGATAAAGCAGACAGAGAGAGAGAGCTCTCTGCCTCCCCCATCCACCAAAAAGCAGGGCATAAATTTGCCTGGTGCAGGTGTTCCCCCCACCCCCACCCTGTTCCTGTACCAGGAAGAGGAGAACAATCCTAATCACCGGAGACACATCAAGATTGATCTGCATAAACAAATTTTACCCAATAACCTTTCTCTACCATTAGCTTTCCCCATATACTTCCTAGTCACCTGCCCGCAATTTATTGGCTCTAAGAGCCCAAACCCCCTTCCCTTTGTTCTTTGTCGCTTCCCCACCGTGTATCCCCTTTTGTCAAAATGGTACGCAAGCCCTTGAGCCTAACCACTCGTTCAGATTTTTCACTTCTTTTCTGTGAAGCTCCCGTGCATGTAAAATTAAAAACCTTAAAATGCGTCTGCCTCTTCTTCTGTTAATCAGTCTTCTGCCTGTTTAGTTCACAGACCCCAGGCACTGAACCTACAGGAAAAGCGTTTTCTTCCCCCACAGTCACTTCTAAGGTACCATATATTTTCTTATTGATCTTGCTTGTGGTATCTCTCCTTGCACTAGAATGTAAGTTCTATGAAGGCAGAGATCTTTGCCTGTTTTGATTACTACTGTCTCTTTAGCACCCAGAATATTGCCCAGCACATAATATAGGCTTAATAAATATTGGTTGAATGAATAAATGGAGTACTTTCCCCTACAAACAGCACCTAGGAAGGCAGCCAAGTGAAAACTCTAGAATTCTAATATTAAGTGAGAGATGTTACAGTCGTAAAAATATTCTTGATCACTGATGTGAGTAGTTAAGACGGCAAAAGTATGGGAAGTAATTCAGAACACTGGAGTGGAAGCCAACGTGGCTATTTCTATTCTTGGTATCATGCGACCGGGCAGGGCCTCAGGATTCTTGGGACATCGGGGGCGGGAAGGGTAATAACTGACATTTTCAGTAGGAAAAATGGTCTCTAAAAAGGAAGAATTAAAAAAAAAAACAATTGTATACCAAGGAATTTATCAGAGAATAATTTGGCCATTCAGTTAAATTCAAAGGATGAAATGAGAAAATGGAAATGCAACCTGGTCTCGGATGAAGTTCAAGATGTATTTGGGCCAGGGGCGCCTGGGTGGCTCAGTCGGTTGAGCGTCCGACTTCGGCCCAGGTCATGATCTCACAGCTTTGTGAGTTCGAGCCCCGCGTCAGGTTCTGTGCTGACGGCTCGGAGCCTGGAGCCTGCTTTGGATTCTGTGTGTCCCTCTCTCTCTGCCCCTAACCCACTCGCATTCTGTCTCTGTCTCTCTCAAAAATAAATAAACGTTAAAAAAAATTTTTTAAAAAGATGTATTTGGGCCAAAGTGTCATCTACCATTGTTAGGGGAATTCCCACAAGCTGCAGAAGCTGGGGCTCTGGCCAGTAAGGGATTATCTCCAGGAAAGTGTTCCCTGAGTGCTTTCCAACCACACCCACTACTACTCAGTGCCCTCCGTAAACCCCAAATGCCGCCTTTTATTGGTGCCAGTTTTCATATTTTTGAAAAACGCTTTTGCCAGGCAGCTTAGAAACAAGGGAGAAACAGACTTCGGGGGAGGAGCCCCCCCCCCCCCCATCTGCTTCCTCCAAAACTGTAAAACACTGACACCTGGCCTGACTTTCAGGCAGAAGCTCCAGGATTTTTCTGTTTCAAAACAAAGCAGAGCAGACTTAGCTCCTGGCTGCTTATAAATCTCGCCAGTGACTCTTACAAGAGAATAGGCGTATAATGGTTCTTGGCGTCGTCTTTTCTCACATTTACACTTTTCTTCATGCGGAAGAAATGATCTGCGATACAGAATATATCGGTATGCATTTCCCCACTCAGGACGTTACCTAGAATCTCATCTCTGCTTGGACTTCCTGTTGTAGTTCAGGTACACTATGTTACGGAGGTTGAGATTCAGGAAGCATAACCTTCCATTTTCTCCTCTCTCTTTCCCATTTGCTTCTTCCTCTCAGCTGGGAGTCTCATTCCAATCAAAGTGCCCGAACAACCAGTTTAGCAAGTTTTTTGTTTGTTTGTTTGTTTCCCTTTGGGGACTCCTGGCCGCCCAGCAGTGCTGATCTAGGAGATCAGCTGAGGCAAGGACTTTTTATCTTGTGGCTCCCGGTGGGAAGTTTTTTGGGACAAACAGAGACTCGGAATAACAGGGGAGGTTGTGTGCAGATTGGCAAAATCCGCTGGACGACCCTCAGAGTTTTCAACACGCCTGTTACTTGTCTGCCTTCATTACAGTAGCTTTCGCCTGGCTCAGTGTGGGGACAGCCTGTTTGCAAAGGTGAAACGTGACCCCGTAACCAATTCTCTGGTGAGTATGAAAACTTTCACTGCCCCCCCCCCCCGCCCCCGCACTGGGTTTAGCAGGAGGTTTCTGCTAAATTTAATTGAACTAAATAAACTAATCTAACCCTACTCAATGGCTGACAAATATAATATAAACCACCCAGGACAATGGTATCACTTTGATATGGTAAAACAACCAATTTCTCTAGCTTTTTCTGCTTATCATTTCACTTAACTAGTTCAGAATTGCCGATATTATAAACTTCTTTTTTGGTTTCGCTTTTTGGGGGCTCACATCTGCGACAGAGGTGAATATTTAAATATATCATTTAAAAGTGTATCTTACCCTGCTCGTGTGAGTTATTTCCTTTTATTCAAGTGTTTAAAGGAACACACTCCCAAATATGTTACTATGAGCAACGTTATTTTTATCATTATTTTTAACATCATCGACATCATTCTTTTTCATAGTTTCTTTTTTTTAAGTTTATTTATGTTGAAAGAGACAGAGACAGCGTGAATCTGGGAGAGGCAGAGAGAGAGAGAGAGGAGACAGAGAATCTCAAATAGGGTCCAAGCACTGTCACTGTGGAGCCGAAGGGGGTCTCAAACCCACGAGACCCAGAAGTCACGACCTGAGCCTAAACCAAGAGTCGATGCTTAACCGATGCAGGCACCCCGGCATCATTCTTTTATTCATAAATGTTTTACATCCCCAGCATACATAGAAACTTTTAATTTAGTGTTTGTGAAGGTTATTGACAGGCACCTAGAATTCTAGAAGACACACAAAGTTAAGTTCCAGTTTTCAATGTAAGGAGTAGAGAGGTGGGTACCATATTTCAGGAGGATCATGCTTGGATCATTGGTAGACTTGAAGAGAGAGAGTTTTTCACAGAAATGTTTCTTTCTTTTCTTTCTTTTTTGTTTATTTTGAGAGAGCGAGCAAGTGGGGGAGGGGCAGAGAGAGAGGGAAAGAGAGAGAATCCCGATGCAGGGCTTGAACTCACAAACTATGAGATCATGACCTGAGTGGAAATCAAGAGCCAGATGCCTAACCTCCTGAATCATGCAGTCACTCCAGAAATGTTTCTTACATCAGGAAATTCCAGAGGGTTCTTTCAGAGCAGGAATCACCACCGATGAGGGAGATAAACACCACTTCCTGATTGAACTCCACCTGCCATAAAGTGACCACTGACATGAGAGACTTGCTCCCCGGAGGCTGCATGGCTGCTTGTCATGTTTCCAGAACAGTATGCTCTTCTTCAGTTACCCCTGAAGCTGAAGGCGCAGGAAGGCAGGCGCTGACATCTGTGAACACTCAGGACATTCTCTCAAATACCAGGTGAAGCCATCCAGAGGCCTTACCCTTTTCCATAAGCATAAGACGAGCATGAGCATAGCTCCAAAATTTTCGCATAGATTTACCCAAAATCTAATCATTTTGAACACATGGAAAAATTCCTCGGTAAAGCCTGTTTTAAAACATTTCAACCTGCTTCTGCCAAACAAGTAAGAAAATACGTCGAAGCGGTTCTCAGGGAAACTAAGAGAGAGCAATTACATTAAAATTCCTCCTGAAGCAGGGAAACTAAGACAGAGCAATTATATTAAAATTCCTCCTGAAGCATATTTAGGTTCTTTAAATTTTTTTTTTTTTTCAACGTTTTTTATTTATTTTTGGGACAGAGAGAGACAGAGCATGAACGGGGGAGGTGCAGAGAGAGAGGGAGACACAGAATCGGAAACAGGCTCCAGGCTCCGAGCCATCAGCCCAGAGCCTGACGCGGGGCTCGAACTCACGGACCGCGAGATCGTGACCTGGCTGAAGTCGGACGCTTAACCGACTGCGCCACCCAGGCGCCCCATATTTAGGTTCTTTACGCAAAGCTTTCCTATCTTTGTTTTCATGGTCAGGAAACAATAGAAAGGGGCCATAGAAGGATTTTTGTAGCTGGGTTTCCCGCGGGGGCCCAGGGATGACCTCATTTACGTATCAGGTCGGTTTGAAAATCAAAAAGATGCCTTGCCCCAACAGGGCCTGCCATCTGGTTGTTAAGCCAGCCCTCCACCACTGTCCTTATTGTTCATGTTTTGATTTCATCTGTATTCATTTGGTGCCAAGGCAGAACCCTGTGGTTAGGTCGCATAGGACAATACGATTAAGGTATCTAACACTGATAGAGCAATTCGCTCCGAGCCAAGTTCTGCCAGATTCTGTTCAGAGCCTTTGGCCTGTGTAATCGGGGTCTATCCTCTTTGCAACCTAAGAAGTAACTATTGCTAATGCCATCCCCATTTTACAGAGGAGAAAACTGAAGCAAAAGAAGGAGAAATGACTTGCCCAAACCCTCAGGGTGTGAATGTCACAGCCAGCCTCTGAGCCACCCCCTTTTCACTTAGGGCGACGTACCCAGAAAAGCATAAGGGGAAGGAACAGAAGTCTTCCTATTTGATTTTCAAACTTTCAGATATTCTACATATTCAACCTTTCACTTATAAAAACTTACTACATCTTCATATTCCCTGGGTTGTCCCAGGGAGTAACATACCATCCCACTTCAGCTAAAGAATTGTCATTTCAGAAAAAAAGGTTTCGAACTGACGTTGGTGATCTATTCCACTCAAATACATTGCTCAACAACGTACTTTGCCTTCGATGCTCAGTGTGGGAGAATAAAACGTCAGTTTCACCCAAAAGTAGAATTCATTCACGCACAGTTTTATGAAATTCCAGAAATGGAAAGTATGCCAGCATGAGTTGCAAAACTCCTGGTGTGTTTAAGGAAAAATACAAGTTGTTTCCACTGTTGGGAAATAATCGACTTTAGTTAATAAACACAACAGTGTATGTAAGGCTTGATCACCGCCCGGCTTTCTGGGGAAAAACCCCTACAAAGCGTTTTGTTACCTTTCCTTTTCTCTTCAGACGGAAAATTCTACTTCCTCAGTATTTCTAGTGTAACTTTCGCATCCTGACAGTACAATCAGCAGCCTTATAGTCCAATATCAAGTGGTGACAGGACTTTGTCACGTCCCAGAGAAAAAGAGTCCAGCACTTTCTGCGTGAAAAGTTGCTTTGAAGGACCCGTGCTATTTCACGCAGATGCATGAAGTTTAACGTTCACGTCTCCTTGAGCCAGGAAGCACTAAACTTAAAACAGAATTTTTATCTATAGGTTTTAGATCTGATAAGATGTTCGGTTTTCCCACGCCTTCACAGCTGCCTTGTTTCCAGTAACACTGCTGTGCAGGTTTCCACAAGAATCCCAAAGCTTTGAAACAAAACTTGGCCTCCGTGTGGCGGCCGTGAACTGCAGCGTGAGGTCATGCTATTGTTGACAGCGGTTACTTCCGCAAATAGGAATTTGTATTCGACCTTGTTCTGCATTGTTCTTCAAGGGTCAACAAAACGTGCGGTGAGCATTTTTTTTTTGAACTGTCATCATTCAAACACGTTATTCAAATCCACTCATTCATTTGTAAGCTCCTTGAGGGCAAGAACCAGTTTTGCTCTGCCCCTGGTCTTTGTATCCTTCCTGGACTCAGCCATAGACGCTAATTAAAAATGCACGCACGGGGGCGCCTGGGTGGCGCAGTGGGTTAAGCGTCCGACTTCAGCCAGGTCACGATCTCGCGGTCCGTGAGTTCGAGCCCCGCGTCAGGCTCTGGGCTGATGGCTCGGAGCCTGGAGCCTGTTTCCGATTCTGTGTCTCCCTCTCTCCCTGCCCCTCCCCCGTTCATGCTCTGTCTCTCTCTGTCCCAAAAATAAATAAAAAACGTTGAAAAAAAAAATTTAAAAATGCACGCATGCACACACGTATACAAATGTTTACAGTTGAAGTGATCAGAGTAAATTAAATAGACCCCTCTCATTATGATGGAATGGAAGGGAGCTCAAAGGGAGGAGACCGAGCACTTAGAAGATCATTAGATCACTCCAGGCAAGTACTGTAGGAGCCAGGGATTGGGAAAAGCAGCCACGGAGTTTAACCGGACACTCCAGCTCCAGAGCCACTTTGTTATCCTGCCTTAGCTTGGGCAACACGCCTAGGAAATTACAATTAATGAGAAAACAAGTTACCATGCTTAATTTTTAGATCTTCCCAATTTTTTTACATATTCTATTCTAAAGTTGGACGAAAGTTTATTAAGCTTTGTTGTTTTATTCTCTTACGTGTCTTCTTGAGTAATTCATCATCCCACTTCACCTAAAGGTTTTCAATTTGGGAAACATAAAACAAATAAAAAGCAGCCATTTACCCCGTTAGTAGTCTATTCCAATTGAAGTGTCCTAGGGAAATGCTGAGGAGGTACAATGGATGGGATGAGGGGTTGGCTGGAAGAGGGGTATAAAAGAGAGAGAGATACAGAAACACAGGGAAAGAGACAGAAAGGGAGGATGACAATTTCACCTTCTCTGTTTTGAGAAATAGGACCCAAAAATGGCGGCCCCATTACCGAGACCAGGAAGGCTGGAGGAAATCCTTCCAAGTCAACTATTACAAGGACCTGGTTCTCCTTTCCCATAAGATTGGCCATGATTGTTGGGGTCAGCTCTTCAGTTGATGCCACTGGCATTATATTTTATCACTGTGTAGTTTTGTCGCTCCAGATATTTCTGAAATGCTCCAAACAGTCCTGATCAAGCTAAAAAAAACATCGTGTGTTACACAGCAAACTGAGATATGTCCTAACAACCTAGACCACCTCTCACAGAGCTGTTTGCTTGCTGTCATTGCTAAGAAATATTGTGGATGACCCAACTGATCAACCTGCCATACTGAAGTCTGACGATTAACTCAAAATCATAAGCCTTAATCCTAACAGGTTTGAATTCGAGATGGCATACCGCCTTTTCTATGTTAGTATGTTAGTGCATCTTTTTTTTTTTTAATGTTTATTTATTTTTGAGAGAGAGAGAGAGAGACAGAGCGTGAGCAGAGGAGGGGCAGAGAGAGAGGGAGTCACAGAATCTGAAGCAGGCTCCAGGCTCTGGACTGCCAGCACAGAGCCAGATGCAAGGCTCCAACTCATGAACCGCGAGATCGTGACCTGAGCCGAAGTTGGACGTTTAACCAACTGAGCTACCCAGGTGCCCGTATGTTACTGCATCTCTAATTCGAGCTCATAAGAGTTCAGCTTTCACAAGGAGCTGCAAAATTAGCTAACTAAATAAGTGTTCAAGATAAAGCAGTAACCTGATCCTCAATAGAATTTTCCATGATGAGCCTGCTTTGAAATGGCTGCAAGACCATCCATCTGATACCAAGTTCTGCCCAAGAATCCCTCTGGTTTTAAAAATACCAGCACTTACAAATGTTTGTTTATCTACCACCAGTTTGAGATGCCCATATTTCAACTTCTACATCCTCACAGAACAGAAAGAAAAATCTTCTCTTTCCCACATGAGTCCACACTTCTTAGAACGTGACTGCTTCTTTCTGCAGCCAAAACAAACTCTGGTTCCAAAGGAGAGTATGGCCTTTTGGGCTTGTTCCCACCCCTATTTATTTGAAGACATAAAATGTGTATCTGGTACTTTGCTTTGAGCCTTAGTGAACACCTATACATCATGGGTCCGCTGGAAATCTGTGCTCACGGCGTGTCATGAAAGGTGTGTGCAGATGGGCCAGCAAGGAGCTGCTGTGCACACGCATATTACACAGTCTCTTCTCCACTGTTCTTGCAGATTCCATTTACAAAACACAAGTTCAAAGACAAATTTCTTTCAGAACTTCAGGATGACAACCACAGAACATCTAATCAAGCATGATGCCCTTCTGAGCATGGGGCTCTGAGGGACCGCACAGGTCACACATGCCCAGGAAGCTGGCCCTGGGACAATATGGATATAGAAGTCGGGGGATACATGAAAGGCTCACTCCAGAAATGTAACGGTATTGAGAAGACAAGTGTCATCCATCTTGCCCAAGTCACAAGTCTCCCACGTCTACCAAAACAGCATATGGATTCCAGAAGATGATACTAACTGAAGTGGGAATGGAAAGAAATAACACGTGACCCAAAGACCAAGTTCTAGGGGCGCCTGGGTGGTTCAGTCGGTTAAGCGTCCGACTTCAGCTCAGGTCATGATCTCACACTCTGTGAGTTCGAGCCCCACGTCGGGCTCTGTGCTGACAGCTCAGAGCCTGGAGCCTGCTTTGGATTCTGTGTCTCCCTCTCTCTCTGCCCCTGCCCTGCTCATGCTCTGTCTCTGTCTCAAAAATAAATAAAAACATTTTTTAGAATGTTAAAAAAAAAAAAAGACCAAGTTCTAGCTATGTGTTGTAACATACTACCTAAAATGAGTGGCTTCAAACCATTTTATTGGTCCCTGGGTCACCATGTGGAGGGCCATTTATTGACACGAAACTTGCTCTTTGTATGGTTACATGATCCAGAAATAAAATTCTATTGTGTTTGAGTCATATATACATGTGCATATGCATATGTATATGTATATGTGTATATGTGTGCATGTATATATATGCATATGTATATGTATATATACATGTATATGTATATGTGTGTATGTGTATATATACAATGAGAGAGAAAGAGAAAGAGAGGAATTTGGGCAAGATTTGGCTGGGACATTCTTTAGTCCCTTATGGCACTGACCAGGGTCACTAGGTGGGATTCAGCTGCCACAGAATTGGACTGGATGGTTTCTCAGATACCTGGGTCTTTTCCACATGGCTCCAGCAGCATAGCCGGACTTCCTCCAGGGCAGCTCGGGGCTCTAAGAGCAAGTGTTCCAAGCGCCAGGAAGAGCAAGCTGTCAGTTTCTTAGGGCCTGGGCTTGAAAACTGGCACAGCATCACAGTTTCAATACCTTATTGGCCGGAGCAATCACAGAGCCTGCCCAGATTCAAGAGAGGCAACGTCAACCCGCCTCCTGATGGGCGGAAAATCTGCAGCCTTCTTTAATCTGCCACACGCCCCTTAGCGAAGATCACGTCTACGTGTACCGTGAAAAACCCTTACGTTAATCGCAATGAACAGATCACTGGGAATTTCCCCAAATCTGTTTCCCAGGCAAGGGTTTGTGAATGAAGGGACTCAACGTATCTTCCGATCAGCCTTGGCCTTGTCCCTTTGAGCTCGTTTCATTGTATGCCATACATATATTTATTTTTTATAGTTCTTTCCATACGTGCAGGCATAACTGCTCAATAATTATAATATCCTAAAGCACCTTGCCTTCTACATCTTTTGTAATACCTCTCAGAATATAACCTACTCTGTTACAAGAGCAAGGGGTCAACAAATCTGACTTCTGATTAACAGTGTAGCTCCCCCCCCCACCCCCAAAAGATGTGAAGCCGATTTTAAAATTATTTCTCCCGTATATCTGAAGTTTTTCTGGGTATTTCTAGGATGCTATCTACAACTTTTTGCCTGCCTGTGTGAAGAAAAATTGTGCTTCCCCCTGAAAACCTGTGTATGTTCTGTGCGCCCTGTGGGCCTGCCTCTGCCCTGCTTCCGGGTGGTCCATCATACCTCAGTGGCTCAGGACTCACTGTTTCCTGAATCTGATGTCTTGCATCCAGTTCTGGAAATTTCCCTCTTGCTTTCTTTTCTTTTCTTTTTTAATAAAGAAGTTCCTTTATTCATCTTGAGACAGAGAGACAGAAACAGAGAAAGAATCCCAAGCAGCGCAGAGCCCAACACAGGGCTGGAACTCTCGAACCATGAGATCGTGACCCGAGCCAAGATCAAGAGTGGATGCTTAACCAAAGGACTGAGTCACCGAGGCGCCACTCCCTGTTGTTTCTTGAATATGAACTCTTCCCTACTCCCTTTTATGTCTTCTTGAGATTCTATTACAGGTAACTTAGACCTTCCTGCCCCATACTTCAGGCCATTTTGTCCTCTACTTGTCTTTCTGTAGTACGTTCCGGGTTAATGCCACAGATGAATTTTGCAGCTCCTAGATTCACTGTGAGACCCTGTCAAAACAGCTCCTTTGGCCTGTCTTTTGAGATGTTTAAAGTCTTTTGTTTTAATTTCTAGAAATGTTACTCTTTTTCAGACATGCCTGGTCTTCTTGATATGGTATATTACGTTTTTCTTTCCCGTTTCCTATTTACGCGTTTATTTTTGGTCTTTAATCAGTTGACACATATTCTCTGGTCTCTAGACGACCGTTCTAGAGTTCTTGGCCGTTCCCTCTGCTGCTGACATCTATTCATGTGGAGTCCTCCCCTGTGGGCTGTGGGATTCACAATAGTGAACTCATGTTCAGTGGGGATTTGCCTGGGGGAATCCGATGCTGCATGAGCCGGGGGCACATTCCTCCTCCTGAGTTACCGAAGCACTTGCTATCTCGGAAGTTCAAGGGGTATCACCAGCCTGAGACTACTTCTTATGTTAATTTTTTTGCTTCGGGAGCCCCTGACCATGCAGGTGGTATAAATTCAACCCCAAATCCACGGGACCATAACGCTGTGGTCACAATTCCTTAGGAGATTCCAGAGATTTTATTGTAGTGAACTTTGGCATTCTAACCATTTAATTTTTTTTTTTTTTTGAGAGAGAGAGAGAGACAGAGAGACAGAGAGAGAGCATGAGTGGGGAACAGGGAGAGAGAGAGAGAAAGAGAGAGAGAGAGAGAGAGAGAGAGAGAGAGAGAGAGAGAATCCCAAGCAGTCCCCATGCTGTCAGCAAGAGCCTGACATGGGACTCAATCTCATCATCATGACCTGAGCGGAAATCAAGAGTCAGATGCTCAACCGCTTGAACTACCCAGGCGCCCCTAACCATGTTAAGTGTGCAATTTGGTAGCATTTAGTACAAACATCATCACTGGTTCTCGAACATTTTCATCACCCCAAAAGGAAACCCGGTGCCTACCGTCCCCTCCTCCCGGCCCCTGGTAACCACTAACCTGCCCAGTCCAAGACAGAAAAATCCCCTTGTCGTTGCTTTTGGCTGTGGGAGCAAATTTTTTTCAGATTCTCAGCTTTATGTGGGGGTCTTGTTTCCTTCTCCTCTCTTGCTGGTCCAGAGACTCGTCTCTGTCCAGGCTGTTGGTGGAAACCCTTTAGACTGAAAGTCATTCTTAGTATAAATACTGAATTCTGGGCTCTGAGCAGGTATTTGTGAATAACCCAGACAAAAATCCCTACCCTCACGGAACTGACTTTCTAGAAGGAAGGAGGCAGAAAACAATAACCAAATTATAAAGGAAGTTAAAGGTGGGGGAGGAGCAATGCGGGGACAGTAGAGGGTTAACAGAGAAATTGGAGGGGGGCAGGAGTGTGTGAATCAGGGAGCTTTGGGGGGCCACTGTGAGAATCAGGGCCTTGGTTTCGAGAGAAATGAAGACACTGGAGACTTTTGCTGAGGAGTACAATGTGTGACTGACATTTGAAGAGGTTCATTGTGGCTGGTGTGTTGAGATGAGACCACAAGGACACCAGAGAGAGACCTGTCACCACACCGCTGCAATAATCCCATGAGTGACGGAGGCTGGACCAGGGAGTCATAGCAGCAGATTGGTAAGAAGTGGCTGGATTTTCAAGTTATGTGGAAAACGGAGCCCACAGGGTCTCCTAACAGATTGGTTTTATTACGGGAGAGAGTCATCAAGAATGGTGCGGTAGGCAGAGCAATGGCCCCACAAAGACGTCTGTGTCCTAGGTCAGGGGTCAGAGGGAGAGTGAAATCCATGAAAGGGATTAGGAGGTGCAGAGTTCGAGGTATAAAACAAATAAGTTATGGGGATGTAAAGTATACCATAGAGACTATAGTCAATACTATTGCAATAACTTTGTATGATAACAGATGGTATCTCGACTTCTTGTGGGGATCATTTCGTAATGTATCAAAATGCTGAATCGCTATGGTGTCCACCAGAAACTAACAGGATACTGTATGTCAATTATACTTCAATAACAAAATGAATTACTTAAAAAAAAAAAAAAAAAAAGATGCCTATGTCCCAATCCCTGAACCTGTGAATATGTTGACTGACTTACATGCTTACATGGCACAAGGAAATGAATTAAGGTTTTAGATGGAATTAAGGTTGCTAACCAAATGACCTTCAAATCAAGGCACCTGGGTGGCTTAGTCGTGTTAAGTGTTCGACTTCAGCTCAGGTAATGATCTCATGGTTTGTGTGATCAAGCCCCATGTCAGGCTCTGCACTGCCTCCCCCCCCCCCCCCCCGCCCCCCCCCACTCAAAAATAAATAAATAAATAAACATTTAGAAAAAAATCAGGAGATTATCCTAGATTATCTGGCTGGACCAAATATAATCCTACAAGGAAAAACCAGAGAGACGGCAGCTTGGGAAAGACTCCACTCAAAGATGTTGACTCTGAAGGTGGAGAAAAGGGGCCACGTGCCCAGAAACGCAGACAGCCTCCTGCAACTGGGAAAAGCGAGGAAACAGATTCTCTTCTAGAGCCTCCAGAAGGAGCATAGCCCTGCCAAAGCCTGGATTTTAGCTGGGTGACACCCATGTTGGACTTCTAATCTCAAAAACATAAGACGATAAATCTGCATTGTTCTAAGTCACAACGTTTGTGGTAATTTGTTACAGCAGCGATCGGAAGCTAATACAGAGGGCGTCGAAGTTTTGTACCAAGCAAGTGGAAGGATGAAGCTGTCATCGGGTGACATGGGGAAGGGGTAGGCAGAGGTAGTTCGGGGGCAAGAATCCTCAGTTCCATTTTAAATACATTCTATTCCTGGAGAGAATCTGGCATACACCCGCACCAGGAGACATTTACGTGCCTGTTCATAACTGCATGAGAGTAAAACCTTGGCCCATCCCAAGTGTCCACGATGGGAGAATGAATGAATATTACACGGCCGTGAAGTGAATGAACTACGTTTGGAAACAGTATAAACGAATTTGAGTAATATGTTTTAGGGAGTGTTATGCTTTTGGGGCGCCTGGGTGGCTCAGTCGGTTAAGCGTCCGACTTCAGCTCAGGTCACTATCTCACGGTTCGTGAGTTCGACCCCCACGTCGGACTCACCGATGTCAGCACGGAGCCTGCTTTGGATCCTCTGTCCCTCTCTCTCTCTGCCCCTCCCCCACTTGCACTCTCTCTGTCTCTCTCAAAATAAACAAAGTGTAAAAAATAAGAGTATTATTCTTTTGTGTGCATCAAATAATAAGTGATGCTTTAATAGTCTCCTAATTGATTGCTAAAAGGCTACATTCCTCCCCTCAGAGCGCCCTGTCACCAGGCATGGCTACAGAATTCTGGACTCACCAGTCCGGGTTTCGGTTCCTTCTATGATTTGGGGCCCCAGAGGATTTTACTGTCTCAAGAGCTCACTTACACAATTTAAAAGGATGTGTTTTTGAAACTTTGTCTGGCGTTTCTAGGTATGTAACACTGGGAGGATTTTCTAATTATCTAGCCCCCTTGAAAAGCCTATTAACAACTCCCAGACCTTACACCTTAACCAATAAATGAGAATTTCTGGGTCAGAGCCCAAAGCATCTCTATGTTTTTAAAGCTCCATGGGTGGCTACGAAGCAAAATTTCTACAGCAGGCAGTCAATAAATCGCTGATTGATTCGTTGGGGGAGGAGGGAGTCTGTCCTACCTAGAACCTGAACTACAGTCTTTCTTGGGCTTGAGACGACTTGAGCACGTCTGGGGCCAACCCACCAGATACCTGTTGCGCCAAGGGCTAACGGGCTCCAGGGAGATAACACAGTCCAGAGGAAGAAAGAACTGGGCACAAGATTAATTCCGAGTAGACTTCAGGGTCTGTGAGCTGGCTTCACGTGGGTTAAAGGAATCAGACATATCAAGTTCAAATCCTCTATGATCTTGGCTTCTGCTTACCTCTCTGAGCCTCAGCTTCCTCACTTGGAAAATGGTGACATTTATGGTATCTATCTTTGGGGGCTTCTGTGAACACTGAATGAGGCCATGTTTGGAGAGTTATCCCCCTAAGTGCCTGGAGCACAGTAGGTGCTCGGGAAGCATTAACTGTAAGTGAATGGAAATCGCCCTTTCTCTAAGACCTCCGGTCCTCCGCTTGCTGTTGGGGTAGACTGCAAGGAGAAAGAGAGTGAGGGGGGATGGAGGGGGCCACCCGTAGTGGCCGAGCCCATCACCTCTGGCACTTCCAGGAGACAGGAGTGCCGGCAGACACCTAGGTGATCCTCTGCGAAAACCGTTCAGGGGTCTAGCGGAGGCCTCATCGCAGAAGCAAGAACAGCAATGACCAAGAGGCATAAGGAAATTCTCCAACAGGTTTGCTTCGAATCCCAGTGTGGGTACCATCTTGCCTGCCATAAGGAAGAGTCTTGATCCTGGGGGGCCCGGGTGGCTCAGCCGGTCAAAAGTCCAGCTTCAGCTCGGGTCACGATCTCGTGGTCCGTGGGTCCGGGCCCCGCGTCGGGCTCTGTGCTGACAGTTCAGCGGCTCAAGCCTGCTTGGGATTCTGTGTCTTCCTCTCTCTCTCTCTCTGCCCCTCCCCCACTCATGCCCTATCTCTCTCTCTCTCTCTCAAAAATAAATAAACAGTAAAAAAGCAAAACAAAACCACAACAAAAAAGAAGAGGCTTGATCCTGAAACCAATAGTATTTCAAACACTGCTACTCCAGAGGAGAGGAGCTTAGTGAATGGGACCCACCTTGAAGCTCCATATGCTCCTAAATCCAGTGGCCTGCTGGTAAACCCACCCTCAAAAATCAAAAATGTTTAAAGCCCTCATTTCTAGCATTTGTCAGTCTCCACGGTGTAAATTCTCCCACCGCGGCCAATACCAGCAGGATATACTCAGCGGCTTCTGACTTCGTCCAGCACAACATTGCTTCTTCATTCTCCAAACGGCAGGGCCCCCAAAAGGCGACTGACACCCCGCAGCACTTAAGTGATCATGCTGTCCCTTGGAGAAGGGACATTTCTACATACGACTTAGCTCACCTGACACTGCCGTGCACATAATGTATTCTCTCGTCCTGACTGGCACATTTATAACCACGGAGCAGGTAAATACTGTAATGCTGTAATTCATAAATAATCTGCACATCGGCCTGTCTTGTAGGCTATTTGATGGAACTTTGTTCTCCTCCTTTATCACAGCCTTCGCGTCTTTGGGGGAAACCACATGTTTAAGGTGCTCCCGGGAAAATGGCTTACGGTGTTGTCAAGTTGGAGAGCGCTTGTGGCACGGGGTTCCAGCAGTGGGGGTCATACTTGAAAACCCAAACTGTATAGGGAAGTCAGTCAGAGGACTTGTCACCAAATGTTACATAGAATAAACAATTCAGTAAAACGACACGGCCCGGAAATGCGGAAATTATGGAAAACAGCCATTGGCGAGTGCCAGAATCCCACAGTTGGCAGTGAAAACACAGATTCCTGGGTCCCGTCCCCTGAGCTTCTGAATCAGTGGGCCTGGGGCCCGAGAATGCACATTTCTAACAAGTTCCCAGACATTATTCACGTGTTGCGCTTTGCTCAACTATCCAGTCTCTGTTTGCCAAACAGACGGCAGTCAACATTTTAGAAGCTGTCCTCGGACTGGAACAAGACTTCTGGAAGACTGTTAACACAAGCATGAAGTCTCCCGTGAAATTTCGTCTAGGAGTTTCAAGGTTATGAATCTGGTTGGTTAGCTTCCTACTTAGTAGCAGTCATTCTGGTTTCGGCCTCAGCAAACAGAAGACACAAGTTGCTTGGGGTTGCACAGCAAAGAGTGAGAGAACAGAGCCTCCAACATGGAGCTTTCTCCTCTCTGCCTCCCTCCGGGGCCCGGAGCACAAGGGTGTACAAGACACACGCTTGGAACTGTGTGAAATCGTGGAAGGGAGGGAGGGGCACGCAATCCCGGGAGGATGAATCTTCCAGGCTGTCAGCGGGGTCAGAGTGGGGCTCTCGCATTTCTGCATTATTTAGCCACACTCTGAAATTCCAGCCTCCCTTTTCCTCCAAAGAAGTTGCTCTATGTACAAAGGTGGTTCGTTGCATAGCTTATGCCCAGGAGAGACTAAAAAAAAAAAACACCCCAAATGTTATTTTTAACAGTTGATGTAAGCAGGATGTGAAGGTCATTGTTTTAAAATCACATCTCCCAACAGAGAAAAATAATCTTAATTGAAGTGTTTTGTTTTGTTTTGTCCTGGTGTCACTCACAATACTCCTTTTCTAACTAGCCTAGAAACTGCTGGTTTCATCCTTAGTATTTTCTGAGTTGTTTTTTTTTTTTTAATACCCTTGAAGTGAATTCAGATCCACCAAATGCTTTTGAATTTTACACATATTAGTCATGATTGTCAAGCAGGGTCCCCCCCCCCCCCCAGGCTGGTTTCAAGGTCATTTTGCAAACACCACCCACTGGGCCCCCAACAGGGACACCTCAGCCGGTTGGAGCCGGCTGGACCTAAGCCCTGTCTGTAAATGTTATAAACCGCATTCTCTCCTGACATTATCTTGCCCGGCTAGCCAGATGTCACAGGCCCGGTTGTTTGTTATGCTTGCTTTTATTTTTCCCCTGCTAGTCTGATAGCTTTTGGGGTCAACGATCAACAGGCATTTTAGAAATGAGATGTGTTCAACGGCCTTAGGGGTGAATGACCCATTTAAGGGGACTTAGCTCAGCGGCTCAACCCCGACGCATCACTGACTTATGGGCCTCGGGGTGAGCGGTCCCTCGGGGGCCGCATGGCGGGAGATGGGCCTTCGGGTCCTCTTTTTAGCCTCTGCTTAATGAAAAGCAGGTCCTCTTTGTAAAAACTTGGCTGTTCTAGACCTTGGGATTTTAGGTAACAACTAATATTGCTGAAAACTGCTATTATTCTGTTTGCCGAATCTGTCAGATGGGGTGCTAAGCATTCGTTGGGACCTTGGAAGGTACCTACAATTGTTTCCATTGTATATGTAGGAAGCAACTTGGAGTCGCTGGGTAACCTGCCGGGACCAAGTGGCGGCCAGTTCTATTGTCTCCAAGCAGTAGTAGCCGATGCTTATTGTCTTAGTCAGATCCAGCTGCCCTAACAAAAAGCCATCGACCAGGTGGCTTCAACAACAGACATTCCTTTCTCACTTCTGGAGGCTGGGAAGTCCACGAGCGAGGCATCGGCTGATCTGTGTCTGGCGAGACCCGCCTCTCTGGTTTGTAGACTACCACGTTC
Source organism: Panthera leo (assembly GCF_018350215.1). NCBI lineage: Eukaryota > Metazoa > Chordata > Mammalia > Carnivora > Felidae > Panthera > Panthera leo. Next base: position 225,092,351 of record NC_056679.1, read on the forward strand.
TTGCAGTGCCCGAACTTGGCAGAGAGAAAAGCACAAGACTAAAATTCCGGTGTCTCTGCCTCTTCTGATAAGGACACGAATCCATCACGGGGCTCCTACCTTTGGGAGCTCATCTAAACCCGATGAGCCGCCAAAGGCCCCACTTCCTAAGAGAAGCACCCTGGGGGTTAGGACATGACAGTGTGAATTTTGGAGGACGCACACACTGAGTATTGACTTCTTTATGCTAATCCCTCTAGGTGTATTACTTCTTACAGTCCTCACAAAAGACCTATGAGAATACTGTTGTCATCTCATGGTCCGGATAATGAGATAGCACGGAGAGGTTAAGCAGCCGGCTCCAGGGTCCCCACCAAGCCCCTGAGCCACAGGACCCTCCCACTGAGAACCCCTCCTCCTGGGAGGCCACCATGAATCCGCCCCAGAACTCCCGTGTCAGGGGAAAAGGTGCGTCACAGACGAGACAGACGTGGTGAGCTAGTAGCTAGACACTAGGGTTCTAGTTCTAGAACTTTCTCTATTAGACATCCCTCCCCCCTCCACCACTCTTCTGGGTCTTATTTTGTTTATAAAATAAGGGACTTAAAAAGAAAATAAATCAAATTAATCTCTCTAAGCCAGCTCTCAGTTTTAATAGCTGTGTCTCTGCTTATGTCCACGCGGTCGGCAAACCCTCCCTCAGGCACTGATGCCGACTGGCACGATGCAGATCTAGCTGCCATCTCAGACTCGTCATGCGCTGAGTTATGCCTTGATAAGGACTCTCTCAAGAGCCTCCCCCCACGTCAGCTTCTGGATTCAGACTCGCTCACCAGAAACACATGGCCACAGTTCCTTCTGGGGTAGGGGAGCCCCCACCCTAGCCCCGCCAGGAGGCTCCACGGGAGACCACATGGCCACGCAGGGTCCCCCGCTCCAAAGGGCCCTCCCTGCACCTGAGTCGATGCTCTGCAGTCACTCTTAAATTCCTAGGAATTGTTGAATAAAGAGACCTGCGTTTCCTTTTTGCCCAGGGCCCTCTGGTCTACACAGCTGGTCCTGCCCCGACTTGTCTACACCACCTGTTCTCCTAGCCCACAGACGCAGTTCTCTCGGTGGGGACCGCTCAGAACAACCTTGTGCCCAGTCTGCCTGTGCCTTGCTTGTCTGTGACACACATTTTCCCCAGATGCTGGAGTTCCGGGGAGGAGGCACGGTGGTCTCCCAAGAAAAGTGGCTCTCAGTGGGAGGGTCCTGGGGCTCAGGGGTTTGGCGTGGGCCCTGGAGCCAGCTGCCTGGACTTGTGTTCCTGCTGTGCACCCATCTCGCTGTGTGCCCTGCAGCAGGCTGCTTAACCTCTCTGTGCTACCGTCTCACCATCTCTACAACGGCAATAACAATATCCTCATGAGGCTGTTGTGAAAACGAACCTAAGTACCATGGGACCTTTTCATCAACAATTATTATTTCTTGTGTCTATAAAAGAACAATGTGGTTGATTTTTTACTCTATTTTTTTCTGTTCTGACCAAAAAAAAAAAAAAAAAAAACGTACAAAAGAATGTCACAGGAGTGAATGTTCTGGTTTTCTTCGGAAAAAAGTTGATGAGGCTTCAGGTCATTAGACCAGCTCAGGGACCGGGTGAGATACTAACTAAAGAAATTAGGGTAAAAGCTAATTAAAGTCTTGAAGACACTAGCGAGGGATCAGGTCAGATCGCAAGTTCCAAATCCCGGCGTCCCCGAGGGTTCCGAATCTTCTGGCAACACTACCAGGACATGACAATCCAGGAGAATTCTAATCTTAAAGGGGGGGGGGGGGGGAGTCAAGTTTAAATTGAAGAGATTAATCAACATTGGGATTGATGTGAGCTCAAGTATTAATAATTAATAATTAATAATAAGTATTAATAATATTAAAAGCAGTCATACAAATGATGGCTTTCAGATAATGACTAATATCACACGTGCCTCTTTCAAAGTGTCCTGACATAGACCCTTGGGAATAACTTTCAAAAACAAAGCAAGGGAGGGGCACCCGGTGACTCAGTCAGTGGTGCGTCTGACTCTTGATTTCGGCTCAGGTCATGACCTCACTGTTCATGAGATCGAGTCCCACATCGGACTTTGTGGACAGCACAGAACCTGCTGGGGATTCTCCCTCTCTCTCCCTCTCTCTCTGCCCCTCCCCTGCTCACTCTCTTTCTCTCTCTCTCTCTCTCCCTCAAAATAAATAAATAAACTGCATTTAAAAACCACAGCAAAGTAGGGGATAGCGGTGACAGTGGCACGACCTTGTGAATGTACTTAACGCCACGGATTTGTACACTTAAAAATGGTTAGAGGGGCGCCTGGGTGGCTCAGTCGGTTGAGCGTCCGACTTCGGCTCAGGTCATGATCTCGCGGTCCGTGGGTTCGAGCCCCGCCTCAGGCTCTGGGCTGATGGCTCAGAGCCTGGAGCCTGCTTCCGATTCTGTGTCTCCCTCTCTCTCTGCCCCTCCCCCGTTCATGCTCTGTCTCTCTCTGACTCAAAAATAAATAAATGTTAAAAAAAAAAAAAAAATTAAAAAAAAAAAATGGTTAGAATGGGGTGTCCGGGTGGCTCGGTCGGTTAAGCGCCTGACTCCGGCTGGGGTCATGATCTCACGGTTGATCAGTTCAAGCCCCGCGTCGGGCTCTGTGCTGACAGCTCAGAGCCCGGAACCTGCTTTGGATTCTGTGTCTCCCTCTCTCTCTGCCCCTCCCCCGCTTGCACTCTGTCTCTCCCTCCCTCTCTCAAAAATAAACATTTAAAAAAAAATTTTAAATGGGTAAAATGGCAAAAAAAAAAAAAAAAGTAAAAAAATGTTAAGCCCACTCTTGTCCATACCCCTATAGCACATGCTCCCTCCATTGGAACATCCGACGAGCCCCAGGCATGGTGGTCACACCTATTCTAGTCATGGCAGAATGGTCAGTTATGCCATCATGAGTGAACGAAACAAATCAAGAAGATAGAAGCGATTGCACTTTGAAACAAACGTTTCCTGCTATTCCTCTCCCAAATTTCTGGATTCATTTTAATCGGAAAGTATCCCAAGACTGCAAGATGAGGGGTTTCCTAAATGTTTACAACCCGCTATTATTCAGCTGTGTCACTCAGGATTTTTCTCAGTGCTGGGCACCCAAAGCAAATCAACAGTGTGAGGAGATTGCCAAGGTCGACAAGCAATTACAAATGTCACCCGCGCCTTCCAAGTTCGCATTTGTGTGGCTCAAAATCGCTTCGTTTTATTATTTGCTGTTTTTAGTTAACGTCGTCATAAGTCTGAAACTGACATGCCTTTGTGCTCATAAAATGCTGCTTTTGCTCAGTTTTTAAAAGCCGAAGTAGGACAGATTAACAGTGAGTTGTCTTGGCTATCCGTTAAATGATGATCTATTTAGCTAAAGAGGAACTAGATGTGATGAAATCTGCTTCTTTCACCCCTTGGGATCACTGTGCACCCCCAAACTTGAGGTACGACTGCTCCCCAAAAGTGCAGGACAAGCCGCCAGAAGGAAATAGGCAGACTCACTGGGGTGGTTGATGCAGAAAGACCCAGAAGTCCCGGGATGCCCCAACCGTGCCCGCCGGTCAAGTTGGCAAGTCTCCAAAACTCCATGAACTGGTTTTTAAAAGGGGGATAATAGTATTGTGAATTTAACAACAAATAAGGAAGGAGGTTTAGAATTCAATTTCCATATGGAAAAAAAAGATTCTTTCTCTCCTCCCTCCTTCCTTTCCTTTCTTTCTTTCCTTTTTTCCTTCTTTCCTCCTTCCTTCTTTCCTTCCTTCTTTCTTTCCTTCCTTCCTTTCCTTCTTTCCTCTTTTCTTCCTTCCTTCCTTCTTTCCTTCCTCCTTTCCTTTCCTTTCCTTTCCTTTCTTTTCCTTTCCTTTCCTTCTTCCTGGCTGGCACCCTGACCTCAAACTTCCCGAACCCCAGAACTGTGAGAAATAAATTTTCATCATTTGGCATCCTATTACAGCAGCTCCAACCAAGAGGATAGTTTAGAGAAGCACAAAAGTCTCTTTTAGCATCAGCTGCTAGAGTCCCAGACTCAGCAAAAGACACACTTCACATGTGGGTGGACTGAGTCCGGACACAGAGCGTGAGAAAAGACAGCCAACGCTGCTTGAGATTAAGGATGCCTACCATCTATAATTTCTTGCCTTTCTCTCTCTTTCTCCCTTTTAAATGTCATGTGGACATTAAACCTTGCTTCCTTTTCTTCCCCTTACTGTCATTGGACTTCTCTAGACCTTGCCTTTCTTCAATTGGGAATAATAATATTTACCTCCCAGAGGTCACCATAAGGGATTAATTGTGACAATGTTCATAAAGCTCTCAGCACACGCGGTGGCACTTGGTAAGGTCTCCGAAAGGCAAGCTATTAAAATTAACTTCCTGCCAATTAATTCCACGAAAATTAGGCACCATGAGATTCCTCCCACCTGCCCAGCTCCTCCCATGCTTCCTCCTACTGCCCTTTTCCCTTTTAACTTTGACTCACTTTTCTGACCTGGCTTTACATTTAACCTGTTTGGGAAAGCTCTTCTGGAAACGATCTAGATTGGGTTGCTCATGAGACTGATCTACAGCCATGTCCTACCGTGTCTCTTCTGTAGAACTATAAACAAAATTACTTGTTTCCTGCTGTCTACTCCCCCTTTCCTTACCCCTACTATAAACTCATGAGGGCAGAGATTAACTCTTCTGAATTATCTTTCCGGTTGTGATCAGGGTGCCTGGCGTTTACATGAGCTTAATCATTATTGGCTGTAAGAGTGAGTGAATGAATGAATGAATTCTCAGTGAGAACTTGACAGTTATGGGAGTCTTCGTCTATGTATGCCTCCCCCACATTCTCCTTCCAGTGGTTTTCAAGGAATGGCATTATTTATTTTCCCACTCAGAGCTGGGATATCTCACGCTGAGCACACAGCAGAACGCTCACCACGTTCAACATGCATATTTGTTTCTCCTCAGTCAGCCCAGTGTGTTTTATACTCTTTGTTCTTACAAAAGGTTTTGTAAACTGTTAAAAACAGACACAGGTGAGCAAAGGCAACCTTCCTGCCCTCAGCACAGACTGTGTATCTGGGAGTTCTAGGGGATCGGATGCGCCCTAGCGTGTGTCTACAGGATGTTATGGCCCCCAAGCTTCCTCCGGGGATGGGGAATTTCCTCCACTGTCTCTGAGTTTGTTTCATCCGAGTACGACCAAATGATCATCTTAACTTGCAATGGGGGATTTGTCACTGGGTCCAGGTCCTAGGGCTGTAACCAGGGAAGCAGAATGTAAATGACTCAAAGCTATAACCAAAAGCTGACTAAAGCTACATTTTTACCATCAGCCTATGGCCCGGACAAAACAGTGAGCAGATCTCTGCCCCTTTCTGTGTACATGCCTGTGTCTTTTCCCTCTTAGGATTATACTTATTTTTCTACATAGAAATATAGAAATAACATGCTCCATGAATAATCCAGATAATTAGCTTTCCAGAAGTCATCTGCATCCATGAGCTATCCACAAACCCCTGAAGAAGTAGCCCTCCTCTCACTGACACAAAGAAGTTATTTTGAAATCTCGCTAATAGCGGTTGACTAATTTAATCGATAGGTACAGTGGATAATGTAGACATGGTGAAATCCACCTTGAACTAGAAATCATTCAGGTTCACTATCAACATTAATGAAAGCAGATAGAGATAGTCTAGCATCTTAGGGAATTAGATGTGCCAATATAACTGAAGTTTAAAATCCAGTAAGTCTGTTTATCTACCCATACAATGAGAATGCAAATTTAATCAACATAAAGCAACTTGACCATAATTGACACAGGTTGGCTATTATTATAATTGCCATCATTCCAATCGTCACTAAATACCTACAGCTCAAAGGACACAGCCCAAATGAGGAATTTGGCTATTACTCCTTCTAAGTATAGAATGAATTTGCAGCTGCCTTAAGTTTTCAACTAAATAAGTCACTGCCCATTATTAAATTCCAAATGCTCGAGCTGGTCACAGTGCAGAGTGAGGGAATATTCTAAGTTAGCTGGTTGTGCAATATTTAGCAAAAAGGCACGGATATTTGCGGGGAGGGGTGTGCATAGGTTTCCAAGAACAGCTCAACAAATCAACACTTATGGTATGAAAATAGCCCCCCAAATTGTCAGTGCTTTGTTTCAGTGTAATTTTAATTCTACACATTTAATCCTACAAATATTACCAGTTGATATAAGTGGACACTAAGCCCCTGAAAGGTCACATTTTTAGAAAACGTTCTTGAATTCTCAGTGGAAGTCATGGCCACTTGAGGCATCTTCATTGACCTACATGGTTTGGGTTAATGGCAGCTCAGCCGTGTTTATAGACTGTCGGTCCCAACGGGGAAGAGTCCATCTAGGTTGGAGAGAGGTGTCCCACATTCTAACTTGTATCAGGAGAAGAGAGCAAAGATTTCACCTACGATTCCTGTGATAGTTAGCTTTATATGTCAACTTGACTGGGCCACGGGGTGCCCAGATATTTGGTCAGACATTTGGACTGAACCTACAGCATCAGCTTTCCTGTTCTCAGGCCTTCAGACTTGAACTGGAGCTATAGCGTTGGCTCCCCTGGGTCTCTAGCTTACCTGCTGAAGACCTCGGGGCTTCTCAGCCTCCAAAACTGCATGAGTTAATTCCTTAGAAGATCTCTCTCTCTCTCTCTCTCTCTCTCTCATACGTGTGTGTGTGTGCTTGCATGTGTGGACACACACAGTCTACTGCTTCGGTTTCTCTGGAGAACCCTGACTCATACAAGCTCACACCATGCTTATCCTATAAGCAAACAATTGCTCAGCCATGACATGTCCATTCCCTGAGTAGGCCATGTTACTTCTCTCCCTCTGCCTGGGGGCCCTACCCCATCGTCCTGGTCTGACAAACACATACTCGCCCTCCAAGACCCAGCCCAAGTGTAAATTTCTGGAGTCCTTCCACAAGTCCCCCAGCCAGAAATGACTTGCTCCGTCCTTACTTCTGTCAAGCACTGTGTAAGGTCCTCTGTAGTCAAACCTCATGGTTCCATGTACGCCTTCCCTAAAACTCTGGACCGGGAGTGTGCTAGTAAATATTTACAGAGTTCATCACTCAGCACCCCTTTGCATCCCCAGAAGCTAGCACGGAGCTGGAAAATGGTAGAGCCTCAAAATTTCTAGACCGTTCTCATTTATTAGCTAAAGCGGTCCTAGTCAGGGCCAGCGTTGGGCAGGTTCATGAAGAAGACAATTCTTTGGGCAACTCTCTCTATTTTCAGCACTCTTTCTCTCCCTTGAAGCTTTTACTCTTCCCAAGCTCTTCCTGGCAGTAAAACTGATTCAACAATAAGAGTGATAATTCAAAGAATACATTAATGATAAAGCTGGGTAATGATGGTCAAAATGAGTTTAAAATTAAACGAATTAAACTAAACTTAATTAGTTTCAAGGAGAATACCTGTATAAGGCAATGCTTATGGTAAAGCCACAAGAAGTCTGTGGTGGAATTTCACGTACTTCCTATCACTGCAGTTAAGATGTGGACCCTAAGGTATTTTCACCAGACTACCTCAGGTCATATAAAGCAGGCACCATATTTATGCTATGACGGTAGACCAAGGCCTCCACTTTTCAATTCTGGAAGCACAATCAGTTCTGCAAACCATAGAGCAGAGGAAAAGTATCTCTGCTTAACCAACTCCTTGCGTTAATCAACACTCTCAAATCCATCGGTAAAGCAAATCCACTGAGACCCACAACACGCTGAACCGTTAAAGCCGGTAAGCTTCTCTCTGGTAGAGCCACAAATTTCCGATGCGACCAGCTAGCTGTGTGCCTGTCAAAGTTAGCTGTACTTGTTTCCAAGTTTGTTTGGTTTTTTAAATCTAAATTAGACTTGTTATTTTAATTAAGGATTTAATTAGCTCATTAACTATTATGAAAAGTAACGAAACAGGAGTATAAGAGGAAAGAGTATTCTTTTCAACGGAAACACAGAATACTGTGCAAAGATGGAATGAAATTGAGACAATAACCATTGCTGTCAAAGAAAATATGGGAGAAAGCCATAAATGACTGGAAGTGAGGGGAGGTCCCAAAAATCCAGAAAGATTGAGGTGCCTGGGTGGCTCAGTTGGTTAAGCGTCTGACTCTTGATTTCAGCTCAGGTTATGATTTCACAGTTCTTGAGTTTGAGCCCCACATCATGTTCTGTGCTGACAGTGCAGAGCTTGCTTGAGATTCTCTCTCTCTCCCTCTCTCCCTGCCCCTCCCCACCTCAAATTAAATAAATAAACTTAAAAAACACCTAGAAGGATTGTGTACTTTGGTTGTCTCACGGTGTCCTTAAATTCTCTCTCCATTATAAGGAGACTCTTAGGTAGTATATTAGGGAATATTATTTACCAAGCAAAATGGCACTATACTCCAATCAGTGGACCTAAACTCAAAACCAAAAAGGTCTTCAACATATCATATATATGTATGTGTGTGTGTGTGTGTGTGTGTGTGTGTGTGTATACACACACATATACATATATTTAAAGTAGAAGAAATTGTATCAGTTTTTAAAGTGATTCCCTGCCTTAACATACTTATTCAATTAAATGAACAACCTCTGTTCTCACGGGACAGTCTCAATCGCTATCATGTTGCAAGAGAAGACCTATAAACTCTATAAACTTATCATGAACTCACCACTTATGAGAACTGCTCCCCCAGCATCCGGCTCTCATCTCTGTCTATTTTTTTCTCACCTTTCTTTCTCATTTTTTCAACCTCCAAAAGGCAGAGAGGACTTGCAGGGACTTTCTGATCACCTTACCCCTCGGACATGATGCCATGTTATTCTAGACCAACAAGGATGCTTTTGGAATTGAGGACCAAGGAAGAGGAAGTAACAGAACCAAATGTCTGAGAAAGACAAGTTGGTTTTTGCAGGAACTGAAGAAAAGGATGAACTCAAGAAGCTGAAAACAAAACAAAACAAAACAAAACAAAACAAAACAAAACAAAACCAGGACCCAGGCATCCTGGCCGTAGTCGGAAACTGAGAAAGAGAATAGCTTTATATTTTCAAGTCTCACTTTCATTTACTCAACTTGGATCAGATATAAATGGATCTCAGATTGACACCACAGGCTTCCTGCAAGCTCTTCAAACTCTTCCTTTCCCTCTAAGTCTGATCAATAAATGACCATACTTCTGATGTGCCCCAATGTTCAAAAATAACACAGGGCCCTGTTAATGAAATGAGGCATAAAAGTCCTTCAGGAGGGCCTTTAAAATGTGGAACCAAACGTGGAATGTTCTTGTCTGAGAAAGGGTGAATTTAGCAGACCGTAGCTTGCCCTCTGGGCCGCAGTGGAAATAAGTAATCCAAGATCAGCTCTCCAGAGCCGTTCATCGTCCGAGTCCTGTCTTCTTACGGGTCTTGGCAACGCTCCCAGGAGTCAGGTAGCGTGCACTATCAGCCCCATTCGTCCAAAGTAAAGTTTGACAATCTTCCCAGTGTCAAATAACCAGGTCCCCAAATTGGAGCCCAGTTAGTTGATAGGAACCAGGACATCAAGCAAGGACAGCCAGAGACCTGCCTCAGATCAACAACTGTCAGACTCCAAGTTCAGAGCCAGTCTGGAAGCCTTTTCTCTCCCTGCTGTGTCTTTTCTTGATGACACGCTTAGCAAAAAGAAAAAAAGTTTCCCCTGAAAGTAATTATCCTTTGTATTTCTTCCTCTTTGAGTATAGTCTTAGATGATATTTAGTACTGCAACGAATTTTTTTTTAATTGCTGTGCAGCATCCATTGTATGAATATATCATAGTTTATCTACTCTCCTATGGATGAACAAACATTTGGGTTGTCTCCAGTTTACAATGTCTATACAACAAATAAACACTCTGTGAACGTGCTTAATATAAGTTTTTCTTTTAATAGACCTGTATTGTCATTTTCTTGGGTAAATATCTAGGCTTGGGATTTTTTTTTTTTAATGTTTGTTTATTTTTGAAAGAGAGAGACAGAGACAGAGACAGAGACAGAGACAGAGACAGAGACAGAGACATGCAGGGGAGGGACAGAGAGAGAGGGAGACACAGAATCCGAAGCAGGCTTCAGACTCCGAGCTGTCAGCACAGAGCCCGACGCGGGGCTTGAACTCATTCTTTTCAACAACGTATTAGAGTTCCAGTTACTCCATATTCTTACCCCAACACTTGGTATTGTAGGTTTTTTTTTTTAATTTTAGTCATTGTGTTGAAGGTGTAATGGTGCAACTTTTAAAAGTACCCATTTTATACCTTATCTGTGGACCTTCTTAACTACCCCAATCTGCCTTAGTTCCAGGCTTTTGTCAATTTATCACCCAAAGCACTGAGTATGGGGGAGAATGTTCCCATTAAAAGATAAACTCCATGAAAACAGGTATTTATGGACCCGGCACATAATAGTAACTTAATAATACTTGTTGAATGACGTGAATGAGTAAGTGAATGGTTATGCACGGCTAGACTTACTGAAATAAGGACGCAGGAAGACTGTATCTGTGAGCACATCTGTGTGATCCCCTTCCAGACTCTTCCCTGCCATGCTGCCAGCTGCCTTTCATCTCCTTTCTGGTCCACTGAACGCTTTGCTGCTCTGGTGTGTTTCTATTACATCAAAGGGTGTCTCATGTCTAGCGTAAAGACATTCTTTGTTTCGCTACACACACTCTCTCTGAACTGAAGTATCCAGGAGGCCCTGAATAAGTACCTCCATCTACCAAGGTCGCATCATCCTCATGTATCAAATGAAGGGGCAAATTTCCCTTGCACCAAGGTATAGTGATCTTGATTCCTTCCTCATCCTATCTAAAGTCACGATTCCCAAGACAGCCTTGCTTGCTTTGTCAGTCTTTCCTTTAACGTTCTACGCATTAGGGACTGGGGCTAGGATTTGCTAAGAAGTTTGGGCACATTGGGAAATTTATGACAGAAAATAAATAACACTGGGGTAGGTGTGGACAAAGGTACATTGCGAACATTTCTGGCTATCAAATAACTTAAACTACTTATGTTTTCCTTTTGAGCTAAGCCCTTCTCTTCTTTGTCAAATTTTGTAATTGAATGAGAGATGCCATCTACTCAATATAAATGAAAATGACTTCTTGTCTTCTACTGAAATGAATGGATATTGTTATTCTTGTGAAAATTCGTTAAATAGTAATAAACCTGACTTTTACACGTTCACAATGTTCCAGTTATGACCCACAATTCGTTGCCTAATTCTAACTAGGGCCAAATCCAATGGCCTTAAAAACAACTTTAAATTTGTAAGTCATCAGAAACCACCACGAGGGTTAAGTAAAAAAAAAAAATGCTCTGGGCTGACATGTTCTAAAGGTAACATGCAACAATAGAAGGGGCATGTGACATTTAAAAACTGTAAGGAAAATGTAATTATATTAATAATGGACATATCCAAATTATCTTAGAGCAGAGGCACCAGATATAAAGAGTCTAGATCTCAGAATCGCCTTTGGAGAAGAGCCACCCACCAATAAAGAACACCCATTTCGAACTTTACATGAATAACAAATGAACTTCTATCATGATTGAGCCATTGTACATTTTGTACAATGTTTTTGTGTTTGTTTGTTATAGCAGCTAGTATTATCCTTTCTAAAACATCATTCCTATTTTAGCCAAAATGCATCACTCTCTGTGGCGGTATTTAATTTCTGATCCTAAAAGCAAGCATTTCAAAACAACCACCACAAAGCATTCATCAAAAGTAATTGCAAAAAGTGTGTGTATGTGTGTGTGTGCAAAAAAATGTGCATGTGTGTGTGTGTGTGTGTGTGTGTAATACAGGAGTATTTATTTTTAACACAATAACGACTTTGTCCTTCCTGTCCAGCCATCTATAAGCTTCCAGAATATTCTGTTGGACCCTCAGATTATTTTAGCAGGACTTAATCTCACTCCTTATTTAATTCTCTGCCATCATCTTTTACCGTATTAATGTTCACGCTAACGATACTTCTAATATGCCGGTCTCACAATTCTTCAATTTCTTCCTTAATAACTTCCATCTCTATTCCATTTAAGATATCCAGTAAGACAAGTAATCACTCGAAGCCATCAACCACCAAAATATTATACTCTGTATTCTTTGTCTTCTTCCTTTTCCCCATCATCTCGTCCTGAAGATAGTGTGTTCCATTGTTACAAATCCCAACATCATTATCCACATCTATTTTCCAACCATAAATGCCGAGCTTACATCACACCCCAATGACTGTTTCACTAAATGCTAAGGACATAGATATAAGAATGAGATACTCAACTTCTGGAGCCACAGGGAATGTCCTCCGAAGGGGAACAGAGCCGTGTTACACATCCAGTATGAAACAGTATTGGAGAAACGCCTCTCTTCCTTTCCTCCGCCTGTCTTTCCTATCCCACTGGGAAGGGGATGGCTTTAGCCAGATGAGCCCAAGACTGGCGTCCTCTCCCCACTCCTGTCCCCATGTAGGGAGGACATCTGGCTCAGAGTCAGAGGCCTACCATCTTTCTGAACACAAGCCTGGAGGTTCATGTCTACGGCTCACTGTCTCCCGTGGTGTGGGGACAGCTCCTGCCCTCTGTGGAATCAGCTTTACTCCAAGTGGGTATGAGACCTAGATTCATGGCTCGGTGTTGATGCAGGTTTAGGGCAGGGCTAGTAGAGTTTATAGAATAACTTTCTGAGTAGTCAGCTTGGATCTAAGCTGTATGCCCTGGCAAAGCGTACTAGAAGTCTTATAGGTAGAGGCAGAAGGTATATGCTAATCTCTGATTCTCAGCTGAGTCCTTGTCTGATCAGAACTCCAGAACAAAAGACAAAGTACAAAATAAAGGCCCTGACTATATGTTCTCAGGGGAGACACAGATATAAAAATCAGTGGGTATTTTAACACACGCGTGTGTGTTAGATATGATAATGACATATGTATTAGCTGCTATGGAAACAAAGAAAAAGAGAACAGGTGAGATAAAACTCCCTCTGTCCAGGGATGAGTGGAGAACAGGAAAGAAGAAAAGATCAAGAAAGTTTCCCCGAGGTAAATAGTGGCCGTGTTGAATCTATGGGACATGAAAAAGTTACCCGGCAGAAAAGGGAAGAAGACTTATCAGGCAGTGGAACAGCATGTGCAAAATCTGGAGTGAAGAGAGATCACAGTACTTCCAGGAATTTTAAGTCCTTTGGACATGACAAGCGTGTTTGGTAGGGAGTTGTTAAAAAAAGAAAAAAAAAAAAACCAAGGTGAAGCCACAGGTAGAGACCAATTCACAGAAGTTTTTGGGCGAACTTTTTTCAAGTTTTGATCTTGGATCATTCCTGGGTTGTGGAATCAATTTAGTGGGTCATGACCTTTTTTAAATGGAAAACATCAGGGTCTTTTGCATTTAGGAAACTTAAATCCTGTTTCATAAACTTGGGCAGGGAAGCGGGTGCTTGTGTGTGCACTGGTTCCTTAGGGGACATGTTGTCTTGCTATAAAGTGACCGCTCTTCTCTAGGGGGTCCCCGTAAAAATGCTTTCTCTCGGCCTTGAAGTGGCCCATCCACCAACAAGTCCTACTTCAAGATACACAGCTGACGATCAGCTTGTTTAATGCCCCATTCGATAGCTTGCTGGCTATCCAGCCAGCTATTTATCATATAAATGTAGCAATCACTATAATCTCCTTGGTAGTTTATATTTTAAAAATACGTTTTGGTCCCTGATTCTGACTGAACTCAGAGAGTACCTTTTGGTCACAGATAGCTGAACATGGCAACAATAATAGTATTTTTTGGTTTCTTTTCATAATTAACAACTAATCAATCAGTACAGAAAGTTGACACAGGAAATTATTTAGTGTTTTATAGAGGCACTTGTCTCGCTTCTAAATTAGCGTGCCTTACAATTGAACACATTTCAATAGCCAAAGATCATCAGGTATTTGAAGAAAGGGGCTCCCAGACAAAAGACAAAGGCTACATACCAACAAATAAAAAAAGCTAAAGAAGAAACAGAGACAATCCTGAAGACAGAATGAAATGTTTAAACTGTAATCAATACCCTTAGGAAGAGAAGAGAAGACATCGATCCAATTTTTTTTTTTTTTTTTGTAAGAGAGAGAAAAAGACATCTTGCCAATAATTTTAAAAGATACAATTGGGGAAATATAACTCAGGAAATGAATTGGAAGACAAAGCTTGAAAATATCCCCAAATCAGATTAACGATTCTGAAAAAAACACACGTGCGTAACGAACCGAACAATTAAACAAATGAATGGCAGATGGTGGGAGCCAGGATTCTGCCTGGTGAAGAGGGAGGTTACCCAGGCAAGCAAGGGAAGAAGACTAGAATAATCCATGTGGTACTGATCCGGGTTGTAGACATCATTATGAACTAATGTTTAGCTTACCATAGAAATAAATGGATGCAGGGTGCCTGGACGGCTCGGTCAGTAAAGAGTCCGACTCTCGATTTTGGTGTAGGTCCTAGTCTCCTGGTTCATGGGATCAAGCCTGGCGTTGGGCTCTGCATTGACAGCACGGAGCCTGGTTGGCATTCTTTCTCTCTCCCTCTCTCTTCTCTCTCTTTCTCTCTCTCTCTGCCCCGCCCCCACATGTACACGAGTATATATGCACACTCTCTCTAAATAACTATTTTTTAAAAATGGATACATACAGAAGTGTATACAGATATTTATAGATGTATATACAAGGGTTCACACAAGCACATGTATTTCCTTGCTCTGTCGGCTGAGAGGGCCACCCGGAAGCAATGACAACCCCATGGCAGTAAGCTCACGTCACATCTAAATCTGGTTTTCTGCTAGCATTCTCTAATGAAAGAAGTCAGGGCCCTTAGAGGACAGGCCGGTGCAGGGAATGCACAAGATGAAACTGAAACACCTACTTGAGCCCGCCCTGCCCTCCCCGGAAAGCTCCTTGCTGCCTGTGTGGCACCAGCAGCCTTGAACTCCAAACCCAATTGTCGGTGGCCTTCTAGCATGACCCCACGGGATGACCACAACAGAGGGAGACTTTTCTCCCTTCTGTTTTTATGAGACCAACAAGAAGAGCTCAGCTGCTAGGTGGTTCCCTCTCGTAATCACGGTGCCGTCTCACAACGCATCCTGACGCGACTGTGCCCCGTGGTAAAATACGACAGGAAAGCCATGTCCTTTAGGAAAATAGCCGCACCTGCTTTTAACACCCTTCTGGAGCTCTAGCACGGGTTCATTTAGTCAGGACCAGCATACGATGGCAAGTTCTATCTGTTAATAAGCAAACACTGTTAATAAACAAACTGCCTGGGTGGCTCAGTCGGTTGAGGGACCGACTTCGGCTCAGGTCATGATCTTGCACTCCGTGAGTTCGAGCCCCGCGTCGGCTCGGTGCTGACAGCTCGGAGCCTGGAGCCTGTTTTGGATTCTGTGTCTCCCTCTCTCTGCCCCTCCCCCGTTCATGCTCTGTCTCTCTCTGTCTCAAAAATAAATAAACGTTAAAAAAAAAAATTTTAAATACGCACACACTAGAAGTGCCTTGGAGGCATATGAGCGGTCTTTTAATAACGTAGGTTAGATTCAAGACAGCCGATCTGTCCCGAACGAGAACATGTCCAAGGGTCTGATCACTTGAAAGAAACTTTGACAATAAAAGGATTAGATTGGGCTTGAACCCTCGGGATTTTTAAAATAGGAAAGAGCACAGCTGCATTGAAATCATCAGAGAGTGCACATTATCCAGCGGCTCTTTTTATAACTGTTTGCACTACAGGTGCAATAAGAGAATGTTAATTTTATCTACTGGGGCATTTCCATTTTGTGTATGTGTGTGTCATGTGACTCCTAAAAGCCTAGCTCGAAAGCCTCAGCGGAGAATTTTTCGGTTTAGGTTAAACTGGAGCAAAATACTTTCGTTCTAGTTCGTTGTGGGGGAGCGGGGCTCTGCTACGTAAAGCCGGAAATTTTCTCGTTAATATTTCCAAGCTCTTTAGTGCTTCCATTTTCAACTGGATTAAAAATAAGAGACACCATCATAGCCCCAACAACGTATTCTTATCAGGGTCAGAGTAATAAGCGACCGGCGTGGCTCCACTGGGATTATTGTATTACGCTCTTAGGAAAACTACCAACCAACACGAACCAGGTGACGTCCAAGTTCGCCGTTAAAAGTAGTATATAGCTGTATTGTGCTGAGGTCAGACCAATCTGGATAAGAAAGAAAAATGCTCCAAAAAAATAAAAGAAAGCATGAAAAGGAAGACAATATTCCCCTTGTTGGCTGGTTCCTTAAACTGGGGCCCATCCAATACGCACACCCCGCTGCTTCCTGCTGGCATATTCCGGGGGTGGGAATCAATCCGCTCTTTGTAGAAATTAAGAAATCGTGCAGGCATTAAAAAGGGAAACACTGAATAGATCTAATGTAGTTGGAGACAAAGGAATGAAGTGATTTGGAGGGAGAGGGCAAGAGGAAGGCTGGTCAGGATCTGGGGTGACCCGTCTCCCATTGGAGGAAGTCAGAGATGAGGTCACTTGAACTGGGGCCTTGAAGTCACACAGGAATCCACCCAGGAGCTCAGAAGTGACTTATGTTTCTAACGCCCTTAATGTTTTATGGCACCAAGCGAATGCAGAGAGCTGATTTCACTTGGGACTGGATTAAAGGGGACTGTATACATCAATGCTAAGGTCATATCTCTCTTAGGCCAGAGGTACGACATTGTTTTAATGACTTAACCTTGAGCCACTTTTGACCGGTAAAGGTTTCACTCCATACCAGAGAATAAAGCTGAGAGGATTTTTTATTTTTTATTTTTAAGCGAAGGGCCAAAGCATCATTTCGCTAAAGCAATAAACCTCAACTGTAAATCATGCCATGCAGTAAGTAGGTCACTGAAAACTGATATCAGATGTAGTCTAGGATTTCAGTTTAGCGAGATTATCTTTTTGTAATTGCTGTTAAAAAAAAAACACCTATTTTTACTAAACGTTTGGGGGAATGTTTAAGTGTTTCTAAAGCTATGTTACAGGCGGAAAAGTCTTCTTCCTGTATCAAATATTTATAAAAACCCATCAGTTCACCTTCCTGCTTTAGTAAAACTGTATGCTAAATCGAATTTTATTGACTTTCAAGTTTGTGGGCCACTGCTAATATGGGTTTTCATCAGGCACTCATCTTGTCTTTCCTAGCCCAACTATACCACTGAGTAAGCAAACCATACGTGAAGAGAAACCTCTCTTTATAGAATTCCAGCTAAAGAAGAAGTGATAGGATTAGCATAGATCCATTTCAGCCCCCTGTGCACGCCCCGATCTACCCATTGAGTGTAAACAGCTGCAGATATCCCCAAAAAAGGGACAAGCAGATAGATATATCTAGTGAAATACCTATATTTCACTAGATATTTCTAGGGAATATAAGGAATAGAGGGAAATGTTATATGGCACGGTAGAGCCGCAATCAGCAAAATCCATCTATGGAAAACTCGATGGGATCAACAACCCAGTTTCTTCCTCAAATAAATTATAAGGAATAAAAAGAGAGAATGATGGAGAGGGAAGGTAGCACAGATTAAGGGACAGTTAAGAGACTGTACCCATTACAAGGTATGTGCTCATTTGCACCCCGATTCCAAAACATCAACGAAAAATAACATGACATATATGAAACTATTGATAATTGACCAGATATTTCATTACAATTAAGCGACCATTGGCATCTCCTTTAGAGGTAATAATAGTATTTTGGTTACAGGAGAGGGAGAGAGTCCTTATCTTTTTGAGATACAGACGAAAACATTTACACATTTTTTACAAGTCAACTCTTATTTGACAAACCCAGTTATTTTCCAGGATTGCTTTCTTCAGGAATTTTCTCTATTCCTATCCACCTTCTGTCCCACCTCTGAGGATCGTCTTCATTCATTTCATAGCTTGTGCACGTCTCTATCTTTACACCTACATATTGCATAACAATCTCTTCGTGTAAGTGTCTCTACTTACGAGAGTAGAGCATCATAATAGACTAGACTAAGCACCATAATAAATCACGCCGTAATTGACTTGGTATCCCCGGTGCCTGGCACGTGGTGACTCATTCAATGAATGTAGAAATTATTTATTAAATCCAGTATTTTATTTTCAGTGATCCATGTGTACAACAGCCATGGAGTCTTTCTTTTCCTTTCCTTTCCTTTCCTTTCCTTTCCTTTCCTTTCCTTTCCTTTCCTTTCCTTTCCAGTTTTATAATTTGTAATTGATAAGTTTAATTGTAATACACTTAAAGCGTACAAAGTGATGATTCGGTATAGCTGTCAAGTTTTGAACTCTTCAATGCAAATACGAAATGGTTTCTGGCTCACAGGCCACAGGACTACCACACCAGCCTATACTATCACTGCGTAGCCATGTCTTCCTCCAAAGAGACAACAAATAATGGTAATAATGGCTAACTCTCACAGCCCAATTCCTCCACACCAGGCTCTGTTTTAAACATTTTTACATGTTTTCAACCATATTTTCTTTTTTTTTTCAATATATGAAATTTATTGTCAAATTGGTTTCCATACTACACCCATTGCTCATCCCAAAAGGGGCCCTCCTCAATACCCATCACCCACCCTCCCCTCCCTCCCACCACCCATCAATCCTCAGTTTGTTCTCAGTTTTTAGGAGTCTCTTATGCTTTGGCTCTCTCCCACTCTAACCTCTTTTTTTTTTTCCTTCCCCTCCCCCATGGTCAACCATATTTTCATAACAACCAGTGACGTAAGACCTACTGCGATCATCCTCGCTTTTCTTTTTTTATTTCTTTTGAGAAATACAGGAAGCACAAGTGGGAGTGGGGCAGAGAGAGAGGGGGACAGAGGATCCAAAGCAGGCCCTGCACTGACAGAGTCCTATGCAGGGCTTGAAGTCACAAACCGCGAGATGGTGACCTGAACTGAAGTCAGACGCTTAACCAACTGAGCCACTCAGGCACCCCTCATCTTCGTTTTATAGGCAAGAACCCTGAAGCACAGAGATGTGGGCAGGTTCCCAAGGTCTCATCTTGAAAGGGGCAGACTGGGGTTCATTCCCAGGACATCTGACTCCAAAACATCCTTGCTTGACCATGGTCAGCAGCATCCCTAAGATGACCAGATCCCTGCTAACCTAGTACCAGGGACTTCACAGAAAATAGTAACTGTGAGCGTGGCAGTTCCAAGAACCTAACTGATAAATTATCACTCTAACACAGCCAAATAACACACAGAAACAAATGCAAATTTAGGAACATAAATAATCGATATACCATATCAGAATAATTTAGGACTTCCTTCAGGTGTTTAGTTGAGTCAATCAAGTTGCTTCACACTTGAGTCTGGATATTTGCCCAGCTGGTTAAAGAGTGTCTTTTCTAAGGATGAGATCAGAAGTGGCAGTGACCCCCATTCGCAAGGCATCCATCATCTACTAACAAAAACAGTTTCCTGATTTAGCTCTTTCCTTTCCACCTCTTGCCCCCAGATGGGTATGCCTTCTGGTTTGGAATAATATCACAGTGAATCAAGGTTACAAAAACACTGAACATTCCTCCCTTATTTGAGGAATTTGAGGTTGGTCAAAATCATTGTTGAACAAAATATCCGAGATAGAGTTGGATAGAATTTACTTGACCCTTTCATTTTTTTTTTTTTTCCCAAGGAAGAAACAGTCTAACTGACTCCAAGATTCTAGGCTCTGCCATTACTCAAGCCACAAATACTCCAGTTATCCAATGAGTCAGCGGCCTTCAACCACACTTTAAATAAAGGCCTTCTATCATGATATTTTTCACATGTGTTTTACTCCCAGTGGTGTATCCTATAAATACTAAGCTGTTGAGATTTCTTTTTTTGCAGAGATATGCCCCAACCATAATTTTAAGAGGACTATTGCCTGTTTTTCACTAAGGCTCAAGCAATAAATGTTCTAGTTCATTCCACTAACTGATAACTTGAATACAGACATGCTAGCAACATTCTTTTTCTTTCTATTTTCTTCCTTTCCATTTATTTACTGCGATAAAATATACACATGTAAAATGTACCATTTTGGCCATTTTTAAATGGACGGTTCAATGGCATTAAGTATCTTCACACTGTGGTGCGACCATCCACATCCAATATTTTTTTCATCTTCCCAAACTGAAACTCTATACCCATTAAACGCCAACTCCCCATCCCCCTCCTTAATTTCTAGCACTCACCATTCTACTTTCTGTCTCTATAATTTGCCCTTTGCTTTTTCAATAGTTTTGGTAAATATGGTAATCGTTACAAGGGCAATGGGTTACCAAAGCAAGGAAGGCCTATACCTTTTTATACTTAATTTTCAAGTTTTCAACTTTTGAGTGTTACATTTGTGAGTGATGACCGGTATTGATTCTCTGTTTCAGTGCACTTGTTCTCCAGACTGCCTTAGGTACATTTTTGTGGTTCTTGATAAAAATCAAACATTGGACAGAAAAAGCAAAGAGGCTCTACTTCAGAATACGAGAGTGCTAGAGAAAGAAGTTGTACCGTGGGTTTACTGGTGGTTTTTAAGTATATGTATTTTCATAGCATCTCTCTTCATAAATAGTTAAGCATGGATGATCAAGAATGTTCTAAGTTTGAGGCAGTTGATTGATTTCCCATAAAAAGCTTTTACCCCCTTATTTATCAAGTTCTTAAATAAATAACTTCTCCCCTTTCTCAGATGTCTCTGAGCTGACACATCAGAAAACAGGCAAAATGGTGACCCTCTGAAGGAAATAGGGAGAATTAAATAAGTCAAGAATGGACAACCAGTAAAGCAACTTTTCAGCACCCAAGGGCAAATGGTGAGGCAGAAAAAGACTACTTATTGTTCTGCTGTAAAAGCCAAGTGGGCATAATGGGACGTACAGCACGATGAGGTCAGTGTCTGATTCTCGAAAGGCAGAGGTGCAGGTCCAGAAGCTGCAGGAGGCAGGTGCAGAGCTAGTGGAGTCCGAAACACGTGACTTAGAGCCTGACAATTGAATTCCATCAGCAAGAGTCATTTTTTGTTCTCATACCAATAGGGAAAAGTAGAGTTTGGATAGTACAGTCGATCCCTATCCCCTACCCCTCAAACCTCTAATAAAGACATTTAAAACGGGAGGGGGGTGGTCGTTAGTGTGAAATGGGGGTGTGGATGTTCAGTGAGTTCTCAAAATAAATAAATACCTTTGTTATCATCAGAGTCTGGTTTTTGAAAACTTCTCTCATCCCTAAATCTCACTGGGTGATACACACTAAGATCTTTTTTATTTTAATTTTTTTTTAATGTTTATTTTTGAGAGACACAGAGACAGAGCTTGGACGGGGGAGGGGCAGAGAGAGAGGGAGACACCGAATCGGAAGCAGGCTCCGGTCTCTGAGCTGTCAGCACAGAGCCCGACGAGGGGCTCGAACCCACGAACCGTGAGATCATCATAACCTGAGCCGAAGTGGGACGCCCAACCAACTGAGCCACCCAGGCACCCCCACACTAAGATCTCTAAACATCCTTTCTATGCATTTTATTTTATTAAATATATGTGTGTGTGTGTGTGTGTGTGTGTGTATATATATATATGTAAAATACATGAATGTAATTTATACATGGTGTGTGGGGGTGTGAGTATAGAGAAGGTTTTAGAAGTGGATTAACAAACGAACCACTGCTTTGGGGATATTATACTCTTGATAGGCAAAAATGAGAAAGAGAAGTCTCCTTAAGATAAAAGGCCAAACATTGATCATTCAGTGGTCTCACAACCCTTTAATAAGGGGAAAGGATGTCCTAAGAATATTGCCGGGGGGTAATTACAAGGAACTTTCTATAAGAACAGTCTCTGCTCACCATTATCTACCCACTAATTATCCTCCCGGGCAGTGGGGTTTTGCCCAGAGGCCCCGCCATCTAGACCCCCATTCGCTCTCCTCGGAGGAAAGCATTCATTGTTTCCTTCCAGCCCAGGCCTAAACTATCTTGAATTGTGTTGCGAGGGGCTCCCGACAAGTCCAGAAACCATCACGTGTGTCGTGTGACTTTATCCCTCGAACACAGAGGGCAGCACAGTGTAAGAGCACAGAAAGCCTTTACAGAGTCTTCAAACTCCTTTCCAGGGACAACCCTCAAAAAAAAGCCATTCATCTTGAAAGGTGATCAAAACCCAAAAACGGTTTTATAGGAAATCTATCCTCCAGGAGCACCAAACGCTTGCTGAACTAAAACAGAATCTTGGGGGAAAACCCAGCCACCCACCTAAAAGCGTAAAAGGACGTGATGAGAGGTGAGCAAAGCCCGGAGCCCTTAATCTTTTTAGACACAACAACCGTGAGGCTCACTTCAAACGTGGCCGTTTTTTCTTCCAGGGACCGGACAAAGCCAAACCTGTCTGTCTTCTGGAAGCGTTGCCCCCTTCCTTATCCTAACATCTAAACCTGAACTCGGAGAGAACACAACATCTCCAATCCCAAATTTGTTTCTCAGTTAGATCCAGGTCTCCCTCCAGCTGAGAAGGTCATCATATCCCGATTTAGAACCTATTCTTTCTCAAGCTGCCGTAAACATCACAACAGACGCAAACACGCGGCGCAGGTAGTGAGAACATCGCTGCCAAAAATATCACCAGCAGCCCGCGGGCAAACTTCCTTTCCCTGACTTCCTTCTGCGCGTCAAGGTCATGTGCCCGGCTGCCTCCCACCCCACCCAGCACACTGCTGCCTTTTATGGAGTACTGTCCCTCTCGCTCTCCTGCCCAGACTGCTCTGTGTGCCGCTGAGGCTGTGAGCCAGTGACCTGGGCCGACACCAAGCCCTTGTGGTTCAGAGACGACTGTCCATTAGGAGGAGAGAAGAGGTCGCCTGTAATGGAATTCTGCTCGCTGAAGTGTCTCGCTCAGCAAGATGCAGCCAGGATCCGATTCACCACGCAGAGATCAATTGTTACAATAGCTTATTGGAGAACAGAACGTTAACAGCTTTGGGAGGAGGAGAAAATGCGTCCTTTCCCCTGCCCCTGCCCCCCCCCCAACTTATCTGACATAGAATGTTCTGGCTTCTGGATGGAGAGGATGGGGTACAGCCCCGGAATTGCCCCCCCCCCACGCCCTGGATGTCCACGAAGCCCCCACCCACCCACCCCCTTCCCGCCTGGGCTGCAAGCCAGAAGGGGATTTATAAGCAACAAAAAACAGATTGTTGCTTTAC
This sequence comes from Panthera leo, assembly GCF_018350215.1. NCBI lineage: Eukaryota > Metazoa > Chordata > Mammalia > Carnivora > Felidae > Panthera > Panthera leo. Next base: position 225,115,622 of record NC_056679.1, read on the forward strand.
CTTAGATATCAGATTTTAAGATTTTCCCACCGACTTGAAGCTCTTCAATAGAGAAGTGAAATGTTACCGACTTTCAAAACACCTCTCTTCCTATGTATCTCAGGAAATGAGTAAAGTCAAAGACAGATGGGTCTTTGCATATTTTTAAATATTATTTCTGTCTTGATTGTAAATTCTTGATGGATAGAGACTAAAACTAATCAATCTGCATGGTCCCCAGGGACCTGGTAGCTTCCTCTGCACGCTTTAGGTTCTGAGTTAATCTTTCTTTCGTTCTTGTTTTTTAAAAGCACATCCTTTTCTTTCCCATTTTGTTCTCACTTCCTCTTCCTTCAACTGCGTATCTCCCTCCTGTCTCCGCTTTCTTCCTTTCTTCCTCTTTGTTCACGTCAACCCGTCTCTTCCCGATTCCTGCCAATTTTTATTTCACAAGGTGCCTGCCTTCTAGAATTAACTCGGGCTTTCAGAATGTAGATCTTGTCAGTCATGACAGGACCAGCAGGTGCATACTGAAGAAACTTATAAAGAAATGAAACTAAGATTCATTCAGGTAAGCTGGGTCTGGTCCTGGAAATCAACACTGGAGAGTGAGAAGGGAAAAATGAAAGAGAAATGGAGGAGAGACACCTGATCACTTCCCCTCAATCCTTTTCTTCTTGACTAATGGGAAGAAGAAGGGACTGGCTTGTTGAAATAACTGACAAATCATACCCAGCTGCAGGAAATGAGCGAGGACGTAATAAAAAATTCCCTAAAAGAACAACAACAGAAAAAAAAAAAAAATAGTCCTATGCCAAACAAAAGTGACCAGCTCTCCAGGAAAAACTCATTCATAAATCGGAAGGAGAACGGTGTTCATCTACTTAACAGAAAAGAACGAACCTTCTGGGGGTAACCGGCACTACAAAGGCTGCAGCACTGCCGTTGGCCCAAAGACCAGGGAGGGGACCTCTGTGAGATGCCACGGTGGAGAATAAGCCCACTTCACCCTGCCAAAAGCCTGCCCCTATCCAGGTGCCTTCTGCACACAGCCGGCTGTCAGAAGAGATATCATAATATTCGATAATAAGAAACACAAGTGGCGGGGGCGGGGGGGGGGGGGGGGGGGGGGGGGGGCCTGGGTGGCTCAAGTCGGTTAACCGGCTGATTCCTGGTTTCGGCTGAGGTCATGATCTCACGGTTTGTGAGTTTGAGCCCCGTGTCCACTCTTTGCTGACAGCGTGGAGCCTGCTTGGGATTTTCCCTTTCCAACGCCCCCTCCCCGCCCCTCCCCTGCTCTCTCTCTCTCTCAATAAATAAATAAACCTAAAGAAAAAAAAAAAAAGCAAGGGGTTCACCAAGGCAACTGCTCTGTATGCTGTTCAAGGAAGAGCATCTATTTCCCTTTCCTTCAGTTATCTCATTGTGTCCCATTTAATTTCCTCATCACGTCTTCACACCCTGGGCAATCGCATGTGTGGGCGACATCAAGGTGTCACAGTGTTAAGGGTTCCTTCTTCCCATCTGCCCATCTGCCCATGGGTGTCAGCACCACACCTGCATTCATCATAAACCACGACAGAACGCCAGTCCATGCAGACGCTGACGCGCAAAATTCCTTCCAGGAGGTTCGGTTTTGCCTCCCACGGTGACTCCCTCCCAAGAGCCACTGTGGTTCAACTGCAGTACGATCACTACCTCCGACCACATTTAAAACCAGGCCCGGGATGAGGCAACGAGGTTGAGGTTACGGGGAGAGATGAGAAAAGGAAGAAGGAAGGCAAAGAAAGATCATATATCTCCCTGTCTTCTTGTTTCATATATATACATATATAAAACTAATGAGAAAAAAAAAAAAATATATATATATAACAAATGAGAATATAAATAACATGAGGTCCTATTTTGAAATTCATGAATACAAAATTTGGGAGAGTTCAATAAAAACAAAAATTTGGTAACCATATGGTGCTATCCCTCACCGTTTTGTTTTTTCACTTGTTTTATAATTTATTCCGCTGTCGTGTCCAAAATGCCTTGGACCATGGGCCCCATGCCTGGCCTCAAGTCTTGTTCTTCCAGGCAAAACATGAAATTAATGGGTGTTCTCTCTCTCTCTCTCTCTCTCTCTCTCTCTTTTAAGTCTCTCAACCTGACTCCAATCATGTCAGCTTCACAGATTTTCATACGATGACAACAACTTCCAAAGAACAATTTTTCATGGCAGGAATACGCTTGTATCTATGGTATTTGTGGCGTGGGCTGGACTCTTTCCGGCTCTAGTTTCCAGAAGAGTTTTAAAGTAAATCTTAAGAGGAAAGTTAAATATTTTCCAGAGTGAACCCTACGCTGCAGCTGGTGGTTAACTCATACTTTCAAAAAACCAGGTCTTCAAAGAGAAACAAAAGATTTTAGTCCCAAACTACTGTGGCTTTATTTTAGGTAATTGCATTTCAGGCTCGATTAAGCCCACTCATGGATCATTTTTTCCTTCTCAAAATATCAAAGCGCTTTATGGAAATGTACCAATTAAGCTTCATAAATCTTCGTTCTGAAGGTAAAAAAAAAAAAAAAAAATCTTGTTTACAGAAGGACACAACGTCAGCTTTCTGTCCCATGGTTCTCTTTTTTCGTTCTCGTGGTAAAAGCAGAGGGGACAGGTAGCCCCAGAACTGTGCAATGTGTTGGAAAGGTGCCGGATATGACCACTCTTTTCACTAGGAAAGAAGCCAGGCCTGCGTGTTTGTGCCTGGAGAAGAATGATCCAGAAGGTTCCCAAGAGAACCACGGTGGCGGGCAGTCAGAGTCCCAGAGACGCTGGACTCCCAGACTGAAGCACAGTCCATTGGGTTCCCTCAAAGCTTTCTTCATTCTTCAGTTCTCCCAATTTCAGTCTGCGCTTTATTATCCATGGCCTTTCTTGCCACTGTGATTCTGGCAGATTCGACATTTTCTTTTAACTCTGAAGTTCAAAAGGTTCTCACGCCCCCCAGTTAGGTGCCATGTATTCACGATAGGGAGTATCTTTTAGAAAACAGATCAATTCTCTTCTCACATTTTCTCTCTCTTCCCTCTACCCCCCTGTCCTAAAATAATCTCAGTGATCTTCACAATATATCAGTGTCAAAAAAAATAAATATATGCTCTAACGTGGGGGGAGGGAACCGGAGGGTTGCTGTTCAACAGGTAGAAAGTTTCGGTTTTACAGCATGAAGAGGCTCTATGGGTCCACTGCAACATTGTGCGTGCAGTGAGCAACAGTGCACTTACACTTAAAATTTACGAGCAGGGTAGATCTCATGTTATCTGTTTTTACCTCCACAGAAAAAAAGAAAGAGAGAAATTAACATGAAAGGACCAAAAAAAAAAAAAAAAAGTTTCCAACAAATGAAAACTTCTCTAAAAAGAACAAATATGTTTAAATGCTTGGGAACCTTGGATAAAGAATCTAAAAGAAACAAAAAAAAAAAAAAAAAAGGAGGAAACACGAGCACACCCATAAATTGTTTCAACAGCCACCCTGAGAGATTAGGAGCAGGCAGAAAACAAAAGGTCCCTATGAAGGATTTAAGAGATAAATTGCAGCCCTGATCTACAGCTGTGGCGTTGTTACAAAGGGTTCTTTAAATATTTCTGATGGGAATGAAAATGAATTATGACTGACTGGAGGGGGGAAGGAGGATGAGAAAGGGCAGGATGTTGGGTAAATGAAAATGGTAAATTTCTTTGTCAGCCAAGCATACCTGCCCCGCGTCTTCACAGAGGTTGGTGTTTTTTTTTTTCCTTTTAATTTAAGACTTAGAGATTAGTGATCCTTTGCATAATCTGCTTCTCACCTCAGTAGAATCTTGCTCAGAATTGCTTATGTGTTGATCGTCTCCACATTACGTGCATTGTATTTTTAAAGGTACGAAAATGGGATTCTCATTTAATTCATTAAAAGGCAATTCCATCTTCTGACGTGTATAAAAGGCTCTCACGGGTCATCATCTATTGATCATTGACAAGCAATCATTGGACAAGCTTTTATTCAGATCCAAATATGTGCCAGGCCCCGGACTATGGTCTCGGTTTCCTCAACACGGCTGATTTACCTTGTAATTGGAGTCCTTTTTATGCAGATGTAAACGGAGTCAAATCCAGGCTGGGAATAAAATGCTTGAGACACCAGCCCTCGTGACTTCTTTCAGACACCAGCATTGTTAGTCACTTACGCTTCTCGAGAACTGTCCAGATCTGCCCTGTATCATTTACTGTTCACAGCAACTCCGGGAAGCAATGAGCATCTGTTATTCTATTCTACAAAAGGGGAAACTGAGGCACCAGCGGCTAAATAACTTAGGCAAGTTCACAGAGGGGGCTCTCCTATCCTGTGCTGCCACTCGCATTCTTGAAGAAAACAGAGGGAAAAGGCTGGATCCACCTTCAAGTAATCCATTTCAAATACTTACATAATTTAAAATTGTTTTAATGTTTGTTTTTGAAACAGAGAGAGAGAGAGAGAACATGAGTAGGGGAGGAGGAGAGAGAGAGGGAGACACAGAATCCGAAGCAGGCTCCAGGCTCTGAGCGGTCAGCACAGAGCCCGGTGTGGGGCTCGAACCCACGAATGGCGAGATCATGACCTGGGCTGAAGTTAGACGCTTAACCGACTGAGCCAGCCTCATGCCCCCCGATTGAAAAAAATTGTACCGACCATGCCACTATCTGGCATTCAGCTTTTCTGGGCTTTGTTGCTTTGTTTTGTTTTGTTTATTTATTTCTTGAATCTGGCAAAGGAAAAGCAATTTAAAACGCATAAAGTTCTTTCAAAACAAAACGAGACGAAACACCACTAGCAGGATCTATGTGTACAAAACCCACCAGACCAGAACATGCGCAGGGCCAGCTCCGTGGTCGTGGTCATGCTCCCGCGCGTTAATCCAGGGGTCAGCAAGTGTTTTCCATCAAGAGTTAGTCAGGACCATTTTGGGTTTTCTAGGCTCTAAGATCGCAGCTGCAACTGTTCAACTGTCTTTGTAGCTCAAAGCGGCCACAGACAATACCTCAATGAATGGGTGTGGTTGTGTTCCATTAACTTTATTTAAGAAACAGCCCCCCAGGCCTGATTTAAGCCACCCTCTTCCACCAGTTACTCTCCCTACAGGGTCTCCTTTAAAGTCAAAGTTCTTTTTTTTTTTTTTTATTTTCTTTTAATGTTTATTTATTTTAGGAGAGAGAGAGAGACAGAGACAGAGAGAGAGAGAGAGAGAGAGAGAGAATGAGTGGGAGGAGGGGCAGAGCGGGAGGGAGACACAGAATCCGAAGCAGGCTCCAGGCTCGAAGCTGTCAGCACGGAGCCAACGTGGGGCTTGAACTCATGAACCCCAAGATCATGACCTGAGCCAAAGTCGGATGCTTAACTAACTGAACCACCCAGGCACCCCTAAAATCAAACTTCTTAACCTGGGGTCCTTAGGCTTCAGGCTTTTAAACTCACCATAATTCTTTCAAGATGTTCAAAGAATTCTTTCAACATGTTCTTTTGTGCGGGGATTCTTCTGGGGTGGGATCTATACCTCTCATCAGACCCTCGAAGGTTCTAGGACTCAAGAAAGGTTAAGCCCAAGATCCCAAGCTCCAATATCAGCTGCTGTCTACAGAGCCAGCCCATGGCCTTCAGTGGGGCTCACTCCCTGCTATGTCTTTTGTTACTTTTCCCTGTGATTTACGAGCACTGGTCTCACTAAACTCTTCCTTGGGTCTCCAAAACATCTTGCACGATTTTGAGTCTCTGAGCTCTGCAAATGCTTTTCCATCCGTTTGGTGTGGACCTTCCATTTAATTCGATTCAATTCATGAATGTCTCCTGATGAAGCCCTTCCTTGCAAGCCAGCCACACAGGTCATCGGGTTGTGAGCCAGTCAGACAAGCAAACGTGTAACTGCCAACTCAGTGTGGCAGGGAGAGCGGCAAGTGCTGTCAGAATGCTCAGGGTGGGTGCCTAACCCAGACGTGGGGAGATCAGGAGATGCTTCAAGAAAAGAAATGCTGGTTAAGCTGGGGCCTAAAGAATGCATAGGAACCTAAAACTGGAACCAGAAGTTGGTTGAATGAGGAGATAGAGGGTGGGTAGAAGGGAAGATACATGTGAATGTCTGTAGACAAATGGGTGAATTCGTCAGAACGGGGTACAGGATGGGAAGGACAGAGAATAGACTAGAGACGCGGGAGAGGCTGGACCAAAAGGATCTTGGGTACAGATTGTTTGTGCTGTATTATAAAGACAATGAGAAATCCTGTGTGGTCAGCTGGCCAGCAGCTTTGGCAGAACTGGGACCCGGTTAGAAATGGGATCATGGTGGGGCGCCTGGGTAGCTCAGTTAGTTGAGCATCCGACTTCGGCTCAGGTCATGATCTCACAGTTCATGAGTTCAAGCCCCGCATCAGGCTCTGTGCTGACAGCTCAGAGCCTGGAGCCTACTTTGGATTCTGTGCTTCCCTCTCTCTCCTCTGCCCAGCTCATGCTCGCTCGTGCTCTCTCTCTTTCTCTCTCTCTCAGAAATAAAGAAACATTAAAAAAAATTAAAAAAGAAAAAAAAAAAAAAAAGAAATGGGATCATGGGCCAACCCAGAATTACTACGTCGAATCAGCATTGTAACACAGCCCCGGGATTCTGAGGGGCTCTTCCTTATCCTGGCTGAAACCTGTTCCCCCACTTCACCTGACAAGCTCCTATCCACCCAGGCTACCAAAAAAACCCTTGGGTAACAATCTCCCAGATCTCGCTCCACGTAGGAGGGGGTTACATCTTGATAAACCTGTAGTAAGCAGAAAATATCCTAAGTCTAAACTGCATTTATTTCTTTAAGTTTATTATTTGTTTCTTTTGAGAGAAAGAGAGAGAGCAAGCAGGGGAGGAACAGAGAGAGACAGAGACAGAGAATCCCAAGCAGGCTCCGTGCTGCCAGCACAGAGCCCAGTGAGGGGCTCAATCCCACAGACCAGGAGATCATGACCTGAGCCGAAGTCCAGAGTCAGATGCTCAGCCGACTGAACCACCCAGGTGCCCCCCCCCCAAATGTATTTAACGCCCCTAACCTACTGAACATCATAAATGTGCTCGTAGAGAACACTTCCATGAGCCTCCAGTTGGGCAGAATCATCTGACACAAAAACCTACTTTATCATAAAATGCTGACCATCTCATGTAATGTATTGGTTACCGCACTGAAAGTAACGAACGGAAAGGCACAGAAAGGTACAAAAGTTTGTCAGTGTATCAGTTGTTGACCCTGGCGACCGCCTGGCTGATTGGGAGCTGTCCCGCTGGCCAGCCTCACGAGACAGGATTGTCCCACATGTTTCCAGCCTGGGAGAAGATCCAAATTCAAAACGTGAAGGACAGTTTCTACCAATTGCATATTGATTTCACGCCACCGGAAAGTCGAAAAACTGCAAAGTCGAACCATCGCGCATTGGGGACCATCTGTGTACAGATTCCCGGCCTCTCCCCGGACCTTCTCATTCTGTAGATCTGTGTTGGAATCAAAGCATCTATTTTTTCAGCAAGTTTCTTTTTCTCTTAACTTTTTTTTTTGTTTTAATGTTTATTTATTTTTGAGAGAGAGAGAGAGAGAGAGAGAGAGAGAGAGAGAACACAAGCGGGGGAGGGGCAGAGAGAGAGGGAGACAGAGAATCCAAAGCAGGCTCTGCTCGGTCATCGCAGAGCCTGAAGCAGTGCTCGATCTCACGAACCTTGAGACCATGACCTGAGCCGAAATCAAGAGTCTGGCACTTAACCAACTGAGCCACCCAGGCACCCCAACTTTTTTTTTTTTAAGTAGGCTCCGTGCCCAAAGTGGGACCTGAACTCGAGACCCTGAGATCAAGCGTCCCATGCTCTCCCGACTGAGCCAACCAGGCATCCCTTCCCAGCAAGTTTTTCAGGATGATTCTTACTTTAAGAACGTTTAGGAAAACACGTGGTCCCCAACTCAGCAAAATGTGTAACAGCTAGGTTTTCATGGCTCTTCAATCTCACCTGCATCACAGTGTTGATAGGTTGTTCTGCAATTATTTCTTTACATTATCTGTTTTCCTGGGTAGACTCTGAGCTCTTCCCGTCTTATTTTCTCTGGTGTTGCCACACCAAAGCGTCTTAAACTCAGTAAACGCCCAAGTGCCAAGTGCATTCATGAATAACAGCTACCTCCAGATGGCTGCTTCCTGGGAGCCCACTGGGCAGAGCAAAGGTCAAATGCGGCAGCAAAACGCAAGTAGCTTCACTTTTCGAGCAATTTATCAGTGAGGTCTTGTTCTGAATATTCAAATCAAGGTCGGGCCCTTGTTCCTGTTACCAGTTAGAGGTGACGCTCTTCGCTCTAAAGCGGGACCTCTCACTTCCTCTTTTAACAGTTGAGAATCCGGGCGGCCCTTCCCTGCCTTCCCCCCCCCTCCCCCCCCCCCCCCCCCCCCGCCAGCCACCCCTTCCCTCCCTCCAGCCATCGCCCCCCAAAACGTCTCATTTCCCTGGCCTGTCAAGACAGCCAGCGACTGCATTTGACCTTCGGTGACAGCAAATTCCTCTCGCTGACCACAAGCTGCCTGATGGAGCTATTTCCTTTTATTTGTTCTCTGTGGCCTTCTTCGCCGGTTGTCCTCATTTAAGGACTAACTTTCTACAGGAGAAATTAATTGAATTACTGTTCTGTTGTGGGTGAAGGCGGAGGGAAGAAGGTCAGGGGATACAAATATTTTAAACATCCCCTTCAGAATGTCTTATGCCGTTGCAAATTATCTATTTTTTCCAGATATATAAATAGTATGTGTCTATTTTGCTAATGGGGGCCGGGGGGGGGGGGGGTGGGAGAAAAGTGTAAGGAATATAAATCCTCCCAGGGAGAATGTCATGGTTATATTATTGGTTAATAGGATTTTGTTTTAAATAGTCACATTAGCATTTTCTCATATGTAAATGGTTTTGTCATGTAAGCCCGTGGCAGCTAGAGTCACACAGGCCTGTTCAGTGCTTTTGACTCCTGAAATATGACTGCCTCCCGGGCAGAAAAGTGATGCGAGGGGTACGTGGGGCCAAGACTACCTGGGGCTCCAAGGGAAGGGAGACCCGGAGGCTAAGCTCCCATAAGGAATTCTGGCTTGGCAGTGGAACTCTGTATGAATCTGTCCCTCCGGCTCTATCTGGCTTGAGGAAGAAATGGAAACCCCACCAGGACAGTATGAAAAATCCAGCTCCCTTCCCAAATGCGTTTGTCCTTGAAACCTGCTAGTACTTCGTTGGAGGTTTTCCAACCGGCTCCCCTCATTAACTAGCCTTAACTCCCCATTGCTTCGGTCTCTGGATGTATTAGGTTAGACAAGTGATGGCTTACTCTGTTTACTTCGACAGGAAGAAAGCTCACAAGGTGATTTATCACTTTAATTAGTCCAAGGGAGAGCTGAGTTTGCCTTGGCAAACTGGGATTCCTTCCCTAAGGGTTTCTAGGAAAAGCCAAAAAAGGGATTTCTTGGGTTTGGGGTTTTCCATGGGCTTCTTTCTTTCTCTTAAATGATTGTGAGTTCATTGCTTTCCTCTTTTAAAGGCCTACCCTCATTACAAAACATTTACCGATGAGGAAGAATACAAAGACGAAAATAGAAAATCATAACTCACCCAACACTTGGCTCCTCTCTCCTGTCTGAGACGTTCTCACTCAGGATTCTGTGCCGAGGTTCACTCCACCCAGTGGTGGGTGTAGCCTGTGTTCATGGAGGTTGCTGCAAGACTTAGCTCAGCCCCGCAGTTCAGCGGTATCCCCTGGAAAACGAGAAAGCCTGATATATCCTTTGCACTCTGCTCAATTCTGGGGTGGTATAAGATGAGGCCCTGGCTCCTGCTACTTTTCCCTCCTCTTTTCCCTGGACCTACCCAGTCAGTTCCCACCTTTCCAAATTGGGGAAGCTTGACGAGCACTTTAGAGACTGAGGAAAACCACAGCAGAATCTTCTGTTCCTCTTCTTGGCATCCTAAGCCATTTTGAAGGTAATGGCATGAGGCGGTACCTCTTTGGCTCTTGCCAAGAACGTTTTCCCCTGGTTTTTATTATGTTTTATTCATGCCTTGAGGTAGGAGAGAGATTCTGTGCTTTGAAGTCACTGCTCCATATTTGCCCAGACCAGGTTTTTAAGTCCCTACCGGACTGGTGGTGATTCTCTGCTTTTCCTTTGATTCCGATCATCAACAGTCATGACCTCCCAACGGGCAGAGAGACAGATGTGAAGGAATGGACTGCAAGTTCCAGGAAGGGTCTTTCAGAATAGGGAGAAAGCCTTGGCAGTTACATCCCCCACAGAAAACTGGTGGTCTTAATTCATACAGGATGTAGTTATATTTGATTGCTGAATGAACTGAATAAGCACTTTCATCCCCCATCGCAATAATTCATAGCTTGTCCTACTGTTGCCATATTAAACTCTAAGAATAAGACTTAAAAAGATTCTCTCATGTGAATTGGAGCAAGAATCAGATCTAGACAGTTCTATGAAAGGTTAAGTCTTTAAATACAATTTTTTTTTAAAAAATCACCGAATAGTTTTCATCTATCCCAAGTACGGAAGGAGAGATAGAATACAGTTACAATTCTAAGATCTCAGTGAGAATATCCAAAGGCAGCATTACTCGCCCTGGGTGCTAGGTGGTGTCTGGGATGCCCTCCAAAATAGACCCATTCTAGGGATCTCCCTGAAATCATTTCCGATATTGATTTGATTGAATCTACAAATAAACGTTTATTTAGCAGCTACTATGTAACAGGTTCTATGTCTGTGCACTGGAAATGCACAGATAAAAAAGACACAGGCTCTTTCCTTAGAAGATCATAGCCTGCTGGGGGAGAGAGCAGATACATAGCTCATTTCTATTCGTGGCAATACTGTAATTTAATAGAGGCATGAACAGATGCTGAGAGTGTTAGAAGGCTATGGATGTATGCCCTCACTGAAAAACTTATTCAAGAGAGATGTGGTGGTCTTAAAGTGCCAGGCAGAGGGGAAGGCGGGAAATTAAGGCAGAGGACCTAGCATGTTTAAAGGCATGTAGGTGTCAAAAGCTGGCTTAGTCCAGAACCATGAGATGTTCAGTATAACTGGGTCCCTAAGGTTCATGGGTGATTGGGGGAATGGGAAGGAAGACAAAACTAGAATAAGCCTGAAAACCCACTGAAGCATTGTGCTCGTCATCCTAGAGACTCTGAAAGTCATCCTACCAAAAAGGAGAGGGAGCTAATGGGACTGAATTTTCTTTTAGGACATTAATTCTTGTGTTGTGATAAAAATGGCGGCCGTGGGACGAGATCAGTAATTAAAAGATTACTAGTGAGGCTCTTGCAGTTTTCCTGGCAACAAAAACACAAATTTGAGCTAGGGTAACTACAGTGGGGAATGAAGAGGGACAGAATCAGGAGATGTTGCAATAATAACATTTGGGGTTGATGAATATCCCGGTGGGAATGGGGTTGAGTAAAATAAGATTCCATTTTTTTCCCCCTTGAAACGCAGGGTAGCTGGTGGCCATAGTAACTAAGGAGAAACTGAAGAAAGAATGTGTTTGCAAGGGAGAAAGGGGTTATAGAGAAAAGACAATGAACTCAGTTCTGCAAACTGTTGTTCAGGTTGGGGTATCTGTTGAATGATAGAGAGCTGGGAGTTTGGTCTAAGTCTCAGGAGAGATGGGGCCTAAAGATCTGATTTTAGGAATTCCTCATTAGCACATAGACAATAGTTGAAGGACTTTGGGTGACATTACTCATTTGTGTCACAAATATCTTATCTCTTTCCTACATGCCTCGTGATGGGCTAGCCAGAGCAAAAAGAAAGGAGGAAGAGATTCTAAGGGTAGAATTTCAGAGTGTTAGTATTTAAGGCGTTGGATATTAAACTTCAAGGAGTAAAAAAAATCAACTAGGGAGCTGGCTAAGAATTGAGATTCTCAGGCCCCACCTTGGTGATCTTGGCATTATTAACTACCACCCAGGTGATGATGACGCAGGGGGTGCTCAGAGGAACGAGAACTCAGAGTGGCTGGAGGAGAGGGTGTCGCTAAGAGAATGAGAAGAGATAGAGGGAAGAGGAAAGGCAACTTATGAGGTTCCTTTAAGATCTAACCCTGACCTGGGGCGCCTGGGTAGCTCAGTTGGTTGAGTATCCGACTCTTGATTTGGGGCTCAGGTCATGACCTTGCAGCTTGGCAGTTCGAGCCCCGCATGGGATTCTGCACTGACAGTGTGGAGCCTGCTTGGGATTCTGCCCCCCTCTCCCTGCCTCTCCCCTACTTGCTGTCAATCTGTCTCTCAAAAAATATTTCAAAATAAACTTAAAAAAAAAAATCTAACCTTGAACCTTAGTACACAGTTGACATTGAGAGTTTAATACATATGAAAATATTCACAGGGTTCACGCCAGAATTGCCTTTCCCTTTTGACCCATTTGAACCTGAGCTTTACCTACAGGCAAAGCCTTTTCCACACTTACCTTTCTCTAGGTCTTCTGCCTAGTGGCTCCTTTGAGGTTCTGTGACGGGGCACCTTCCTGCTTCCTGACATCTGGACTGGCTTCTTCTAATCTGAATTCTATCTATTCCCTTTAATCTACACCTCTACTGACTGCCGGGACCAATAATGCCCCCTCTTAGCATAGCCCCAGGACCTCCCACACCCGCAAACTCCCTTATGGGTTGCTCATCAAGGTAATTATCATGATCAGATACTGAAGGGGGAAAAATCAGAAGGGACTCGAGAAGTTACCGATCCAAATTTCCTGCCCAGTTCAGCACTCTCTCTGACAATATCCTTGACCGGTGGTCACCCAGCATCTTTCAGTCTATATCCCGGGGCACGGAGACGGCCTGTTCTAATGTTGAACAAGCTTCAACCTTGTCGTGAGCCAAACCCTATGACGATACCGCTCGCTGATCGAGTTCTGGCTTCTGTGTCCACAACAGAGCAGGCCTCACCCAAATCCACAAGACAGCCCTTATATATGAAAGCCTCCATTGTATTTTCTGTTTCAGGTGAAACTTTTCCTGCGGCTTCAGCAACTCTGTATATGATGTGCTTCTGTATATGTTGAGCCTCTTTATTAGTCTACTTGTTTTGTCTGGGAACAAAAGAACTCTTCTGTTTTATTATTTTTTTTAATGTGTGTTTATTTTTGAGAGAGAGAGAGTGGCAGCGCAAGTGGGGGAGGGGCAGCGAGCGAGGGAGACAGAGAATCCGAACAGGCTCAGCGCTGCCAGCGCAAAGCCCAACGTGGGGCTTGAGCCTGCTCGTGACCTGAGCTGAAGTCGGACTCTCGACCGACCAAGCCACCTAGGTGCCCCCAAAAGAATTCTTGATTTAAACACTGCAGTAGTTTCCTATCGCGGCTGTAACAAATTACCACAACTTTAGTGGCTTAAAACAAGATAAATTCAGTGTCTTACGTTTCTGGTCTTTAGAAGCGTGAAATGTGGGGCTCCTGGGTGGCTCAGTCGGTTAGGCGTCCGACTTTGGCCCGGGTCATGGTCTCACAGTTCATGGGTTCGAGCCCCGCATCGGGCTCTGTGCAGACAGCTCGGAGCCTGGGGCCTGCCTTGAATTCCGTGTCTTCCTCTCTCTCTGCCCCTTCCCTACTCACGCTCTGTCTCTCTCTGTCTCTCAAAACTAAATAAACATTGAAAAAAAATTCTAGAAGTGTAAAATGAAGCTTGCAGGACTGAAATCAAGATGTCTGCTCTGCTTCTGCCTTTCTCCATCTTTAGCTTGCACTGTCTCCCTCTTGTAGAACGACACTTGCGATTACAGGTAAGGCCCACCCACATAATCCAAGATAATCTTCCCATCTCAAAATCGTTCATCGCAGACGCAAAGTCTCTTTTGCCATAAAAGGCAGCAGCAATCAAAGGTTCTGGCCATCAGGGCTTGGATATCCTCGGGGCCATTATTTAGCCCACCAGTGATACCTCAGCCAACGCACTCTTAAGACTATATTAACTTTTTCATCAGCCGAATTTTGCCATCGGCCAGTACATTCACCCTATTTTTCCTATCAACGACTGTTGTGCTGGGTCTAAACTGTGGGGGTCATAAGGACTGTTTTCTCCTTCCAGGCATGTGGGAGGGCTGGACTGCCTTCTCCCGAGAAGTAGTCATGTGACTTTCTTGACCAAGGTGATGTGTGATGCATGAGTCTGCTGCACTGGGGGGCTTTAAGGACTAATTAGAGATTTTTCTCTGTCACCGTGCCTAGCAATGTTCAGATGATAGCTTCTCCAACTGTCTGAATTCCAGAGTGGGGAAAACATAAAGCAAAGCTCCCAGATGACCCACTGTGGATGTGTAAGGTGAACGAGAAATAAAACCTTGTCGTTAAGCCCCTAGAATTTCGGGGTGTGATTTATTACTACCGCATAATCTAGCCTATCCTGACTGATACAAACTCTTTCTATGGATGAGCCTGTTTTTAAAATCAAAACGGAATTTCTTATTCATTCGCACTCGATTTCATCTTTTCTGTAGTGGCCAAGCCTTCAAGGCTTTCACAATCGCTAAGAATCTTGATCCAATCATGCTTTACAATGGACACTTGATCACTTTAAAATCTGATAAACATTTCTTTTGTGTTTTTATCAAAATTACTGATTTGAAAAAAGTTTATGCAGACAAAGTCACCAGTATCAACCTATGGCAATGCTCCCCAGGTCCACATGGATCCCAAAAAACTATGATAATATAGCACATGTAGACATATCACCATTCAGCCTGTATTTCCTCATCTTAGCCATAACCACAGGCTTTTCTTTTTTTTTTTTTTTAATTTTTTTTTTTTAACGTTTATTTATTTTTGAGACAGAGAGAGACAGAGCATGAACGGGGGAGGGGCAGAGAGAGAGGGAGACACAGAATCGGAAGCAGGCTCCAGGCTCTGAGCCATCAGCCCAGAGCCCGATGTGGGGCTCGAACTCACGGACCGTGAGATCGTGACCTGAGCTGAAGTCGGAGGCTTAACTGACTGAGCCACCCAGGCGCCCCAACCACAGGCTTTTCAAAGTCATTAATCCAAAATGTTTTATGTTATTTTCAGAGTAGCTTTCAAAGAAAAAAAAATTTAATTTGCCAAAGGAGAGCAGGACTATTATTTCTGATTCCGATGTTATTTCTGATATCTGTTGGCTTCCTTGGATTTCCATAAAATATTTGTTAAAAAAATCTAAAAGGATGAGGCAGTTTATTTTTTTATTGTGGGATCAGTTAATCAAAATAAAGCCTCCTTAAATATACATCAGACCATAAGACTGAAGTGTATACTGATTTCTGATAAAATATATATATATATATATATTTAGTCTTTCATAACAGTATCAAAGAATATAGAGCCTATCATTGTTCCTATTATACTTCTTGAATTTTATTTGTGGGATATGTTATATTTACTGATCTGGCCTTCCTCTGCCTTTCCTCTCTTCTTCTCTCTCTCTCTCTCTCTCTCATAGGATATCTGTCATTCGTTTGAGCACAGGGACGCTGAGACAATATATAATGAGAGCCTGAGTCTGCAAGCTCTTTCATCTGTATACTTATTTTCTGAAGTGCATTCCTTCACGAAACCGTGGTCAGCTCCACCCTTCCTAAAATAATACCGTGGCACCTCAAGACCTACCTCATCCCTCCCCCACGACCCTAATTGCACAGAAAAACTACTGTTGTAGTATCTGAGAATAAGGGGCTGTCACGGCCGGCTACATAATTTACGGGGCCCAGTGCAAAATGAAAATCCGTGACCTTTCGTTCAAGAAGCGAGGAAAAAGTGCCACTGCAAGCACTGAAATGAAAACCCTTTCTCCTGTTTCCATGTTCTCTCTCTTGACGTGTCATGGTGGTTTTTATTTGCTATTTAGAAATTTTAAATTGGTAGCAGGAACCTTACTGTCCATTTTTATGTTATGCAATAGCAATTTTAAATGAAAATATCAGTGTCTGAGTTGTGCAAAATCACTGAATTTACACAATTCGTGTTTTGTTGTTTGTACACGTGTCCTAGGTGTTTCATTCTGACGAGGACAGTGGAAACGGTGCAGAAAACCACAGCATTTCCACTCCCCTTCTGGCTGCACGCACATATCCCCCCGTCTCTACCTGTGGTTTACTTCTGAGTAAGGAAGGACTGGATGGGAAAGAAACTATGTGCGGCACTGTCTTTCCCCTTCCTTCTAGATCATCACTTTCGGCATGAAAGTTGGTGAATACGGGGAAGTAATATGAACAGGAAAGAATAGGACACCAGGGTTCCTGGTGATTTCTTAAAACACCATTGCTTTCATTCTGTATTGAAAACAAGTTTAGATTTGAACAGAACTGAGGCCACATGGGGTTTTTGGTAACCCCCGCACCCATTTGACTCAGTCATAGACTGACACACTTGCTTTGTACTCACGTTGAGTCTCACTGAACTCCCGTGCATTCTGGGTCCTCCAGAATTTTGACCTCATGGACATTATGGACGCTATTTGCAAACAGGGCAACAAGGAACGGCCGAGAACACCTGTACGGTGAATTTCTCCTCTGCGCACGTGCTCCATCGTCCTGTTGGACTTCACTTCTAGAACACAAGTCCAAAGGCAAGGTTACCAAGAACTTCAACGTGGTGGCAGCAGAGATTTAACCAAGCACGGGGCCATTCTGAGCATGGGATCCTCCTGAATACGGGCTCTTCTCAGCATGGAGCCCTGTGAAATGGCACAGGTCACGTGGCCAAGAAGCTGACTCTAGGTATTATTATATGTTGGAGCTCAGTGGCTGTTCATGTATAACAGGTAGGCTGTAAACAGTAAGTAGGAAATTTGGCAGATCCTAAAAGGCTAAGTACAGAATTACCATAGAATCCAGCAATTCCAATTTGAGGTATGTACCCAAAAGAATTAAAAGCAGGGACTCAAACAGATACTTGCATACCAATGTTCACTGCGGCATTACTCACATTAGCCGAAAGGCGGAAACAACCCAGAGGTCCACTGACATATGAATGGATAAACAAATGTGATATATCCAGACAATGAACTATTGTTCGGCCATAAAAAGGAATAAAGTTCTGATATATACTATAGCACAGATAAAACCTTGGATACATTATCCTAAATGAAAGAGAGAGAGAGAGAGATAATCGCCATATTCTACACCTGATACGAATTTGACACTGCATGTTAACTAACTGAAACTTAAATAAAACCTTAAAAAAAGAAGAAAACGTGATCCTAAATGAAATAAGCCAGCAACACAAGAAATAACATTTCGTGTACGTGAAATATCTAGAACAGGTAAATTTATAAAGACAGAAAATGGAATATAGGTTATCAGGGGCTGGGGGATAATGAACGGAGTTACTGCTTAGTGGTTATAGAGTTTCTGTTTGGGGGGATGAAAATATTTTGGAAGTCGACAATGGTGATGGTTGTACAACATTGGGAATGTACTTTATGGCCCTGAATTATACACTTAAGATGGTTTAAATGGCAAGTGTTATGTGATATATATTTTACCAAATAAAACTTTTTTAAAAAAAATGACTAGGAACAAAAAATAATCTGATTAAAAAATGGGCAGAGGAACCGAATAGACACTTTTCCAAAGAAGACGGACAAATGGTCCATATGTATCCAAAGGTGTTAACATCACTAATCAGCAGGAAAGTGCAAATCAAAAACCACAAGATATCACCTTACGCTTGTTAGAATGGCTCTCATCAAAAAGACAAGGGATAACAAGTATATTTGAAGAAAAGAGGAACCCTCGTGCACTGTTGGTGAGAATGTGAACTGGTGCAGCCACTGTGGAAAACAGGAGGGAGGTTCCTCAAAAAATTAAAAATAGAACTACCGCATGATCCCACAATCCCACTTCTGAGTATTTACCTACAAGAAATAAAAACACTATGATGAAGAGATATCTGCACCCCCATGTTCATCATACCATTATTTATGATGGCCGAGACATGGAAACAACCTAATGGCACATCAATAGATGAATGGATGGGGAAGATGTGATACACACACACACACACACACACACACACACACACACACACAATGGACTATCATTGAGTCATGAGAAAGAAGAAAATCCTGCCACTTGCAACAGCACAGATAGACCTTGAGGGCGCTATGCTAAGTGAAATAAGACAGAGACCAATACAACACGCTAGCGCTTCTAAGTGGAATCTTTAAGGAAAAACATTGCAAACCCCTAGCAACAGAAAAGTGGTTGTCAGGGCCTAGGGGGTGGTGGAAATACAGAGAAGTTGCTATCGGGGTACAAACTTTCAGCTGGAAGATGAGTGAGGTCTGAGGATCTCACATGAAGCATGATGGCTATAGCTGATAAAACTGTATTGTATGAGTGAAATCTACTTAAATGAGTAGAACGTACATGTCTCACACACACACAAAAAAAGATAAATGTGTGAGGATATATTAATCAACCAAATAATGGGAATCCTTTCACGGTGCATTGAGTAAAGTAGATTACCTTCTATTATGTAGGTGGGTCGTGTCCAATCACTTGAAGGCTTTAATAGAACAAAGCCTGACCTCTTTGAGCAAGAAGGAATTCTGACAACAGACAGCTGTCAGCTTTTTTTTTTTAATTTTTTTTTAATGTTTATTTTATTATTTTTGAGACAGAGAGAGACAGAGCATGAACAGGGGAGGGGCAGAGAGAGAGGGAGACACAGAATCAGAAGCAGGCTCCAGGCTCTGAGCCATCAGCCCAGAGCCCGATGCGGGGCTTGAACTCACGGACCACGAGATCGTGACCTGAGCCGAAGTCGGACGCTTAACCGACTGAGCCACCCAGGCGCCCCAGCTGTCAGCTTTTAAATTCAGCCTGCCACCCCTCCCTGGGTCCCAGTCTGCCAGCCCACCCTGTAGATTTTGGACTTGCCTAAATCACCTGAGCCAATTTTCAAAAAATAAATGGGTGTGTTTGCACGTGTGTGTATCTATCCCATTGGTTCTATTTCTACGCTAATGCCCCAGAATGTACAGGAATGTGACGCAGCAGACTTGAAGTAGAAAGATACAACTGTCTTATGGTGAATCCATCACAAGGAAAACATCCCATAAGAGATTTACAAAACCATGGGACCATAGGAATGCGTTGCCGCCATTCCTCAACGGGGAGAGACCCTCAAGTTTTAGTTAGGTGAGCTTTTTCTTCAGTTCTACATGGTCCTAACTCAGAGCTTGGGGGCTCTTTCTTCTCTGAAGCCCTCCTTCCTCGTCAGCCCCCTTCCTGGACAGTCCCGGGACTAACCCTCCTTCCCTCTCACCAACGCAAAGACATCTCTGCAGTGATGTTCCCCTCCCCTCTATCTGCCTTCTTGTCCCTTTCAACTGTGCCGTTCCCATCGGCATCCAAACATGACTTCTCCATCTTAAAATAAGACCTCTCTTTCGTCTTTACTTCCTTCTCTACATACCTCTCCATTTCCCTGCTTCCCTTTATAATAAAACTCCCAGCAAGTCAGTACTGGATGTCATCCCGCCTTCTTCTTCCACTGTTTCAGACTCATTCCAATGAGCTTGATAGAAAATACTGAAAATAGAGGGCCCCAAGGGCCTTGGAGCCCAGGGACCAGCCTTGGACAGCTTACTTCCTTATTTTTTTTAAAAAAAATTTTTAACGTTTATTTAGTTTTGAGAGACAGAGAGTGAGTGGGGCAGAGAGAGAGGGAGACACAGAATCTGAAGCAGGCTCCAGGCATCAGCACAGAGCCCGACATGGGGCTCGAACTCACGAACTGTGAGACTGACCTGAGCTGAAGTCAGACGCTTAAGCAACCAAGCGACCCAGGCACCTTGCTTACTTCCTTATTTTAATGAGACACAAACTACTGAGTATGTAGGTTTTCTGTTTTGTTGTGCGTTCACGTACGGCTTATCTTCATCAGTGGAAATTCTAAGGATGATGAGATGAGAGTGAATTCTTACCTAGATTTGCCTTTAAAGGGTTCTAACCTGTGCATGTGCTTAAAATTACTGTTTTCCTTGGGTTTTCCTGGGCCACTTGTAAGGGCTGCCATATAACAAAGTTCCACATGTTGGGTGGCTTAAACAACAGAAATTCATTTTCTCATAATTCTGGAGGCCAAACGTCCAAGATCAAGGTATTGGAAAGCCCGGTTTTTCCTGAAGCCTCCTCTCTCCTTGCCTTGCAGACGGCAGCCATCTTGCTCTGTCCTCAAGTCATGTTTCCTCTGTGTGAGCACGTGCTCCCGGTGTCTCTCTATATGTCCAAATTTATATTTCTTCTAGGAACACCCATCGTATTGAATTAGAGTCCACCCTAATGGTCTCCTTTTAACTTAATAACCCCTTTAGAGCCCTACCTCCAGGTACAGTCACATTCCAAGGTCCGGGAGGTTAGGATTTCAACATATGGATTTTCAGGGGTCCCCATTCTACCCACGACAGGTAGTATAAATTGAAATTCTAAATCAGAATGATAGTTGCTGGTGTTTATGTGCTTTCAGCAGAGTTTCTATTTTGTACCTCACATCGAGGCTTAAATGGCCACGTTTTCTTGTCAGCATCGTTGACAGCAGTTGGCAACTTTCGGTGCTGCGTGCTTCTGAGGGTGTAGCCCTTTGAGGATTGCTGCTTTATGCAAGAGTCCCTGCTGTGACTCATGGAAGTTTAGTCCACTATTCCTCTTTGGCACCAGGAATCCCTTTCTGGTGCCTTTTGGCCTTGTCTTCCTTTGGGCCTTTGCGGATATCCCTTACTTTCTTGTGGGCAGATGTATGGACTTTTCAAACAATACACTTTGGGGAGGAATAATTTTCAGTTTACAAAAAAGTTGCAAAAGTCGTACAGAGAATTCCTTTTCTTTTGCTGACATCTCACCTTGGTGCATTGGTCAAAATGAAGAAACCCGCGTCGGTACACTGCTATTAACCAAACATCAGACTTTCTTCAGACTTCACTGGTTCTGCCACCAATGTCCCCTTGACTGTTCCAGGATCCCACCATACATTGAGCCTCCTTGGTTTGTGACAACTTCTCAATCTTTCATTATCGATGACTCCGGCGCTTGGAGGAGTACTAGTCACGTATCTTTGGAGAACATCCCTCACCTTGAATCTACGTGAACTCCGAAGGATGCTTATTGTACCACGCCCAGCGGGGTCAAAATGTTCGCGGTGATCCGTGCTGCTATTCAACATGGCGCTGGAAGAGGAAGCGTCTACTCTCTGGTTCTACAGGCTGCCCGGTCCACTGCAAATTAAATTTTTTCCACTTAAGTTTGCCCCGGTTTGGTTTCTCTTCTTTAATTCGGAGAGGCCCATAATTCACAACCCACGGTATAAATATATTTCCCCATCACTTTTCCCAACCCACCCCCAACATGCTCTTGACAACATTAAACTGATCCTGTTCTTAACCTATTGAGATTCCTGCAAGACTCGTCACGACCTTCCCCGCTTGCACCATTCCCTGAGCTTAATCAGGCACCAGTGCCACAAGCACAGATAATTTTACTCCTTGCTGGGTATTGCTTTCTGTCTCCATTTCTCTTTGTTCTGGGGCAGTGACCAGAACGGGGGGGCTGGATGTGAGAAGGCAGAAACAGGAGTCCCAACAGAACTCTAGGTCCCGAAGGGAAGGCAGTTGAAGAAGGGGTGGGCCTGTTTCCAACCAAAGGGAGTTTCCAGGGTTAAGCAGGAGAAAATTGTGGGGCAAGTGTGCTTGTCAGCCTCCCAACCCAGGTGAGGGCCAGCCCTGCTGTGGAAACACAGGCACAAATGCCTAGCTGAGCGGGAGAGCTGGCCCCACACAATCTGCCCAGGGAAACTCACTGCCGGGTGCGAGCGATACTGCAGACTGAAGGAAACTTGCCCTTCGTTGCCTATAAAAACAGAAGGGAGCTGGGACACTTGGGTGGCTCCGTTGGTTGAACATCCAACTGAGATCAGTCGGTTTCAGCTGAGGTCATGATGTCACAGTTTGTGAGCTCAAGCCCCGCATCGAGCTCTGTGCTGACGGGAGCCTGCTTGGAATTCTCTCTCTCTCTCTCTCTCTCTCTCTCTCTCTCTCTGTCTCTCTCTGCCCCTCCCCGACTCATGCTCTCTCTCTCTCAAAATAAATAAATAAACTTAAAAGAAAAACAACAGAAGGAAGCTAATAACATTTTTGAGTACTCACTATGTATCAGGTGCTACATTATGTGTTTCTTATCTTATTCAATCCTTACATTCCTGAAGACCAGGTGGTAACTTCCCAGCCTCACACCAGCCAAATGGCCAAGGAGAAAGTTGTAGAGCTTGCAAAGTCCGATTGTGAGCCAGGGTCTCTTTCTCTGAAGTTCACGGTCTTTCTAGGTTGGGACAGAAGAAAGAGCGTAAGTTCAAGAGATGTCATGTTACCGTGTGTCAACACCGGGAAAATGGGCAACTGCTTGCCTTCTGAGAGCCTCAGTTTCCCTGGGAGAATGAGTAGTTTTCCCTGGTAGAATGGACTCAAAACTGGTAGAATGAGTCCTCCCTTGCAGAGTTGATGCAAGCATTAACCGAATTGCCAGCAATGCATTTAGAGCATCTCCCGGACTCGCTAGCTCTTGCTAATATGCCTTAGCCCTTATTCTTGGTAGCAGTTCCAGGGGTATTGTAACGATTATTAGGCTTAGCCCGTTAACACGCAAGTTTTAGCTAACAATTCTATCGCTCCTTCGTTATCACCCTCTCCTTTAGGCAACAGTGACAGACATCCTTCCGAGGGCTTGAGATACAGCGGGGAAACAGACGAATCCCCTGCTGTCAGGGAGCTGGCATTTTCGGAGAGAAAGGCAGACAGTAAACAAGTTAACCAGGGATCAGCAAATCTTCTCTGAAAGGGACAGAGAGTAAATATTTTAGGCTCTGGGGGCCGCACGGTCTCACCTGCAACTACTCAGCTCCATGGTCCCAAAGCACCCACAGACCATCTAAACAAAGGGGAGCGGCCGTTCTGATGAAACTGCATTTCCAAAACAGGTTCTGTGGCAGCTTTGGCCCCGGGGTTGCTGACCCCCCGCCCCAGGAACACAAAGAGACTATCAGATCATTTCAAAGAGTGACAGACGCCCTGAAAAACTAGGCGGGGCAGGATCATACAACATGACAGGTGTGGCACACAGAATGAGATGGGCAGGTTCAACGCTGCCTCGAGCTGAGCCCTGAGTGGAGGGGGCAGCCTTGCAGAGTGAACAGGCTGAGTGGAAGGTGAGGGAACATCGAGGGTAAAGGAGACACACGGGCAAAGGCCAGGGGTGGCCTTGGGTGGCCAACGTGGTGCTGGGCAGGGGAGAGGCAGGAAGGCCGTCCCGCAGGGCTTTGTCAGCCCAAAAGGAGCCGGTATTTGGTGATAACTGTAAAGGAGTCCCATGTGGGTAGGGGGATGGGTGAAAGAGGTGAAGGGGATTAAGAACACTACCTTCTTTTTTTTTTAAGTTTATTTTATTTTTGAGAGAGAGAAAGAGAGAGAGAACACGCGAGTGAGGGAGAGGCAGAGAGAAGAGAGAGCGAATTCCAAGCAGGCTCTGCACTGCCAGCACGGAGCCGGACGCGGGGCTCGAACTCACCAACCGCAAGATCACGACTTGAGCCCAAACCAAGAAACCAATGCTTAACCGACTGAGCCACCCAGGGGCCCCACGAATTATGGAAATGTTGAATCACTATTTTGTCCACCTGAAACTAAGGTAACCCTGTGTGTTAACCACACTGGAATTTCAAAAGAAAATTAAAAAGTAGATAAAATATAAATAAAGAGGTCCCTTGCAGAGTTTTGGTGCAACAGTAGAGTATTGATTTACACTTTAAGATATCACTCTAGGGGCGCCTGGGTGGCTCAGTCAGTTACGCATCCAACTTTGGCTCAGGTCACGATCTCACGGTGTGTGGGTTCGAGCCCCGCGCGGGGCTCTGTGCTGACAGCTCGGAGCCTGGAGCCTGCTTCCGATTCTGTGTCTCCCTCCCTTTCTGCCCCTCCCCCACTTGCTCTGCATCTCTCTCTCTCTCTCTCTCTTTCAAATATAAACATTAAAAAAACGTATCGTTCTAGATGCTGTGGAGCAGAGCAATCATTGGTGACACGGACAGTTGGGGGGGGGAGGGGAGCTGAGGAGGAAGTGTCGATAAGGCGTGGAGACCCCAGGACACAGAATCCCTTGGGTATGCTTTGCTGGGAAGGCCACAGGGGAGCCACTGAAGGACGAGTTGCCTTAAATGACAGATTTAAAGGTGGGGCTCCTAGAGCAGCTGTCTGCCGGCCAGGAGGGTCTGGGAGGGAAGAAGATGGTTCTGGTGGGGCAGGATGACGAGGGAAGGGAAAGACGGAGCCCAGAGAGAACGAGGCGGTGCCCTGGTCTGGTGGCTGCAGGCCGTAAAGCTGCAGGTGGGATGGTGGCTTCCAGAAAGACGACGGAGGAGTCCCCGTTTGGGTGTGTCTGCGATCTCAGGGAGCGGAGGGCCCCCGGGCTGGTTTTCCTGCATCTTCTGTTGATGCCTTCCCTCTGGTACCCAACCGAGACCTGCATCACCACAGATGTGCGGCTTTTCTTCACCGCCCCAACCCCCCCCCCCCCCCCACCACACCTGGAGGTTTGTAGTTGCCAGAATCCCTCCATCTCTCGAGGCTGTGATGCTCTGGCTTTCGAGACAACAGTGAGTCACCCGAGTCAACTGAGTAGTTAGCAGAGCAAGGGTGCGTGGGGTCTGATCTGGTTACTAAGGAGCTGAGCCTGCAGGGCCATCGAATTTGAACCTGCCCCCCAGCCCCACCCCTGGATCTCCTCTCTCCCTGCCATCTTCCATTGTCTTCCTCCTGCGTTCCCCAAATGCCCTTACCCCTCTTCTGGAGGGCTTCAGTCAATCACAACTCCTGTGTGACGACGTAACTACTACGACAGCCGTGAACATTATTCCTCCTGCTTCCCACAAGCCTCTACCTTCTCAGCACGTTCCTCAGGTCTACCTCCTCAGTCAGATGACACAATTTGCAAGGTTTTCCTTATTGAGTCCTGATCCCTGCCCCCCCCCCCAAGGGCAAGTGCAATAATTTATGAAATAGTCGATGTAAACAGGGGTGCACTCACAGTGACTCGTGACAACAGATTGCCATGTTGTCGAGAATTAAAAAAAATTTTTTTTAATGTTTATTTTTGAGAGAGAGAGGGAGAGAGAGAGAGAGAGAGACTGCATGAGTGGAGGAGGGGCAGAGAGAGAGGGAGACACAGAATCTGAAGCAGGCTCCAGGCTCTGAGCTGTCAGCACAGAGCCCAACGTGGGGTTTGAACTCACGGACAGTGAGATCATGACCTGAGCCAAAGTCAGACGTCCAACGGACTGGGCCACCCAGGTGCCCCTTTCTTCTTCTTATAAGGACACCAGACCTACTGGATTAGGGCCCACCTTAACAACCTCATTTTAACTTAATCACCTTTTGAAAGGCCCTACCTCTAAATACAGTCCTATTCCAGAGTTTTAGGAGCTAGGACTACTAGTTGTGAATGGGGGGGGGGGGGGCACAATTCAGCCCATAACGCTCCCCAAGCTTTACTTCATATCTTAACATTGCCCTTAAAATTTTGTGTATGCTTCTTATGATAGAAATTTCCAGAGTCATTTCAAAATTATCTTTCAGTATCTCTCTGCAGCTGGTCTATTGATTTCTTTAGAGATCCTGTCTTGCTCATCTTTATATCTCCTGATACCTGACATCACAGATGCATGATAACATTGTTTGAATAATAAAAAAAAAGAAGAAATGAAATGCTGCTCTTACAGAAAAAAAATGTGTATTTTATTTTTCAAAACGGGAATAGCTTTCTGATCCCATAGGTGTCACCAAAAAATCAGGAAATCTAGAATAGGGTCAAAGAATAATTTCTAATGGTCTTTGTCCTTGTTATCTAGGAATAACATCTGTTAAACATATCTGCTTTTGTCTTTTCTTTTTAACACATTTTAAAATGATTATTTACTTATTTTGAGACAGAGAGAGAGAAAGAGGCAGAGAGAGAGGAAGAGAGGAAAGTCTGAAGCAGGCTCTGCACTGTCAGTCCAGACCCTGATGTGGGGCTTGGCCTCACCAACCGTGAGATTATAACCTGAGTCAAAATCAGGAGTCGGACACTGAACCGGCTAAGCCACCCAGAAGCCCCTGGGTTTGTTTCTTTCAAAGCTCTCTACACAATTCATTTTATCAGCTGGGAAGAGCCAGGTGGCTGTTCCCTAGTATCTAGCCCTTTTCTTCCTCCCAGTTTCTAGCTCTTGGCTGGGTAAATAGAAACCCAGAATAAATATTATACTTCTCAGTATTCCTCGCAGCTGACGGCTAAGTTCTAGTCAACCGCATACGAATAGGTACCCTGTGCCACTGTCCCCGGGGAACCCGGGCATGCTGTGTGTCCGCTCTGTCAGTCCTCATCACTCACTGCTTCCTGCTGCCTCGAAAGCCGGGGCTCCCTAACTGCCATGAGCCACGGAGGCATACTGCAGGGAGTCAGTGTCCCTAAAGACTGGGCAATATCCCAGGCCTCCTGGCTTGGTTTATGAGAGAAAAACAAACGTGTCTGCCTTAAGCCATGGCCAGTTTTAAATGTTTATAACGTGCAGATATAACATGTCATTTCTTTGCCTAGTCATATTTCCGCATCAATAAATATGGGTAGTATGATGGGTTAAAACGGCCACAGACGAGTCCACTCTGGTGGCTCCTCCAAAGGTTAAACGTAGAATTACCATACGACCCGGCAATTTCACCCCTCGTTGGACTGGATTCTGCAAAGGAATTGAAAACAGGTACCTGAGTATTCACGGCAGCACCATTCGCCTTAACGAGAAGGTAGAAACGATGAAAAGACCCGTCAACTGACAAACGGATCAACCGAATGTGGTCTATCCATACAATGGAATATTATTCAATCAGAAAGGTGAATAAAGTACTAAAACACGTGGCAGCATGGATGAACGTTGAAAACACTGTGTTGAGTGACAGAAGCCAGTGACAAAAGCTCTGTGTGGTTCCCCTTTATGTGAAATATTTAGGATAGGCAAATCCATAGAGACAGAGAGCAAATTCGTTGCTGGGGGCCGGGGGTAGACAGGAATCTGAGTGACTGGTTAATAGGTATGAGGTTTCCTTTGGGGGTGAAAATATTCTGGATTAGGGAGGTGCAGGTACCGTGAATATATTAAATGCTACTAAACGCACTGCGCACATGAAACGCTACCGTGCACTTTAAAATGGCGAACAAACCAAAAAACAAACAACGAGGTCACGCGTTCTTTGCAGCTTCTTCCATCAAGAGAGGCCGGAATCTGGGCTGGCCTTAGGTCAGGTTTTGACCAATAAAATGCGGCCCGCACAATGTCGTGTAACTTCTGTGCAAGTTCTCAAAAGGTCTTGCGAATCCTGCCCTCTCCCTGTCACGGTGCGAAGACAGACCACGTGGAGAGAGTGGCCCAGCTGTCCCGGCTGCCTCCCCCCACCAGGTTCCTGCCGTATGTGGACGGCGTGTTTGAGGACCAGCCACAGCTGAGCACCTGTCTGCCTGCAGCTGCCGGAGAGAACCCAGTTGACCTTGAAGTCATGAAGCCCAGTCAAGCCAAGTCAAGCCACAGTGTTGTGGGAAATAATAAGTCATTGTTGTCTGCAGCCACTGAGTTTTAGGTAGCTTGTTGCACAGAAGCAGATCTCTAACCCCGAGGGTGTCTGCTAGGCACATTTGTCACAATTTACTCAGCCGGGCTCCTGCCGAGAGGCGCTAAGGTGGTGTCCAGGTTCCTAACTACTGTAAACAACTCTATCCTGGACATTCTTATACAAACAACTTTCTGCCCTTATCTGATTTTGCAGAGGATTGGCCCTGCCACGTAGCTCCTGAGTCTTACCCCCCCGCCCCCAAGTTTCTCTCTTGCATGCCAGCCTTGAGCTGTTTTCTGTGCTGGTGTTCAAGGCTGCCCTGAAGGTATATAAAACCCCTGTATATATACAAATACTTTGATTTAAATATTTATTACAAAATTCATGGGCCCATGGGAGGTAGAGTGACCCCTCCACGGAGATTTAGAATAAGAACCCTTCGGTATTTGTTTGTTCCGGCAAACGTAGGTGAAGAGTCTTCTTAGGGTCTGGGTGCCGGCTCTCCTGTTGGTAGCCGGGACTACTGTCGTCATCCTGCGTCCTCGGTGAGTGAAAGTCACTCAAGCATGGCTCGTTAGCCTCATTCAGGTGGCCCCATCCCTCACAATCCTGTGAAAAACACACTGCACCGGCCAGCAGGAGAATCCAGGTGGCTGTCCTCCTGGGACTGAGGTCCAGCCACGGGCTCCAGAGGGTCCCCGAGACATGCCAGCCCTGGACTTCTGGATGACACCTTGTGTGGGAGAGAGGGTCGGAGAGAGCCCCGAAGAGGAGAAATGAAGACTGAATCCACACGGGACTGATCTGGGTCCAGGGTGGCTCCCGTGGATGGCCCAGCTGGCCCCAGACAGTTGCAGGCACCAAAGGAGCACTGAGACCACTTTGAGAAAAGCAGCCCACGTCGAAAGGTGTCTAAAGGTGGCACTTGCCTGGCCCTTAAGGTGATGCTCTTCTAAGGTATTGGCAGGCTCCAGACCGCAAATTGAATTAAGAGGTACTACAAAGGGTATTACAGGGCTTGCTGTATCCTTGGAAGGGCTGGAGGAGTGGGTTTTTAGGTCTCCAAAAACAATTCTGAGAACCACAGCCCGGAATGGGCCTGGTGAGTCGGGGGCCTCCCCACCTACCCCCGCTAAGGAACCTGCTGCCGCTCCTGCTGGCCGGGTAGTCGCTGCCCTCACGGCTGACCACAGATCCACTCAACTCTGTCACAAACAGGGTCACCCCCATTTGCCCTCCAAGCCCCCATTTCCCCCGAGGAGGGGAAACCTCGAGTGGGTGCGTGGGACTGATAGAACTGAAGTCACATGTTTGGAGCAAAAGAAGCTTGAATATTCTCCGTTGGGCTAGAGGGATTCACATCATGAAGGCCCTCTCAGCACGTGATAGGATCATCAGAAGACCCGGGGCAGCTCTAGGTGACAGAGCCCTGCTCATCCAGGTGGCCGAATTCTATCGTTCCACGAATCAATACAGGCCGGTTGGTAGATGGTGGTGAAGACAGTGAAGAGTTAGTTCGGGCACGTGAAGGGGGGAGAAGGAAGTCGGGGAGGAAACAATCAACAGGGGTGTGGGAATACGTGGCTGGGACTTCTCAGAGCTTGAGTTACGGACGTGGGATCAATTTCCGAGGAGACCGGAAGTGACGGACCGCGTGCGGCAGCCACGTAAGCGTGGGGAAGAGGAAGTGTGCTCAGGCTTGAGCGTATTTCAGAGGCGGAGGGAGAGCAGGGGCCCGTAAAAGTGGCAGCGAAAGCGCTCCAAGAGACGGGGAAGCCGGACAAATGCAGCGCTCTCGAAGCTAGGCAGGACCGGCTACGTAATTTTCAGGGCCCAGTGCAAAACGGAAGAACGGGGCCCCTTGTTTCAGAGGTCGGTAAGGAGTTTGAGACATCACAACAGAGTATTAACCCAAGCCCAGGGCCCCTTCTGACCGTCGGGTCCTGTGCGGCTCTCTCTCCAGGCTGCCCGCTCTGGAAGCTGGCCCAGGAGCTGACAAGTTCGAGAGTTCCAGAGGAGGGGCGACGTCAAGGGAGATGACATTTGAGAACGGGCTGTTGAATTTGGTTATTTCAAGGTCACGGTGATCTTCTCGAGAGTGGAATTGCGGGCAAATATCTGATTGTAAGGGGTTGGAGAGCTGATGGCTCAGAGAGGAAGGCGTAGAAAGTGACAAGGCCGGGGCTTGAAGAGATGGCCCAGGAGTTCAGAGAGCAAGTGGGTTAGGAAACAGCCATGTATTTAAATTTTATTTTAGGGGCGCCTGGGTGACTCTGTCGGTTGAGCGTCCGACTTGGGCTCAGGTCATGATCTCACGGCTCGGGAGTTCGAGCCCCACGTCGGGCTCTGTGCTGACGGCTCGGAGCCTGGAGCCTGCTTCGGATTCTGTGTCTCCTTCTCTCTCTGCCCCTAACCCACTCGCATTCTGTGTCTGTTTCTCTCAAAAATAAACATTAAAAAATTTTTTTTAAATTTATTTTAATGTTTATTTTTGAGGCGGGGAGGGGCAGAGAGAGAGGGACAGAGGATCTGCAGAGGGCTCTGCGCGGATAGCGGAGAGCCTGAGTAGGGGCTCGACTCATGAACTGTGCGATGGTGACAGGAGCCCAACTCGACTTGACCGACCGAGCCACCCAGGGGCCCCAGAAACAGCCATTTGCAAGTGGAACAGACACAAACACATTTATTGGCTTGAATAACACAACCAGGAAAAACTGAAAAATCAAGAAAGGAGAGTAAGCGAAGACACGAGGTTGGGAAGTGGTAAACATGTTGTGATTAACGGAAAGTCCGCTTCAGAGCCGCTCTGGAACAATGAAAGAGCAGGAAGATACAAAGAAATCAAGGAGAATGGGGGCCGTCACAGTCTCTAAGCAGGCAGAGTATATCATCCTGGAGGGTTTCAAGGAGTTGGATTCCATTCGTTTATCACATTCAACAGAACCAGGACCTCGCACTTTAAAAGGAAACAGATTCATTTGTGAAAACCATCCTCTGTGCTTCTGTGGGCCGTCAATTTAGAAAGCATTCCCTCTGTAGTCTGGAGCCATGGGGATTTAGTTAGAATCTACTATCCACTGAGTGGCCTGCTTCTGATGAGGTCAATTACATCTTAGCCCAAGTCCATGGTGTTTAGAAAACAAGGAAGAGTAGCAGATTCATTTTTTTTTTTTTTTTTTTTTTTGAGTGTCTTATCCCTGCTTGATTTCTGTTGATTCTTTTGTACTTGTTTAGTTCTATTACAGGGTAAAACACTTCACATCATTTCACCGCCAACTTTATTCTTTCTCGGCAAATCTTTCCCAATCATTCTCAGTTTCACATGAAAAGAAAAATCCCTTCAGGGCTTTTGAATTGCAAGTTATGAGAAATCAACACGCACACACGCACACACACACAAACATTTGTCTACAAGTTTCAAGAACATGTAAAAACGCCCTTCATTTTTGTTCAGAAAAGCAAATACATGTAATTTTTAAAATATCCAAGATTGTAGGTGAACCCAAAGAACACCCGCTGCTTGGTGGAGCATGAAAAACAGGATTTTAGAGTTGTGTCAGTTATTAACTTCTAATTTGTGTGAAAGAACCTTCCTGCACTTTCCCTTTCCATACCTAGTAATTAAACCATTACTCTGACGGGAGCAATTACAGGTGAGTATTTAATAAAAACAAAAGTAATGGAAAAGCTTCTATACACGAAGACACAACCAGATTAGGAACTGGTAGCAGCCACAGAACAACAACAAAGAACTCGATTTGAAATCACCAAGGAAGTTAAGACAACACACTTCAAATAAAATCAAACAAACACACGGTGGAAAACAAAAACAGAGGGAGATCATATTACTTCATTCATTATATACCCTACATGATTCTCCCTTTGTGTGGGGAAATGGCCCCCATTGTATTAAAATAAATTTTTCAGCAGTGTGGGTTAATTTTTGCAGCTAAGTAAGAGAATGTAGCCTGAGCTTCTTTGGTGTTTTGTTTTGAAAATGACAATTAGCATGGAGTCTTTGAGAAATAAGGATAATTGAGAAGAGTTTTGTCTCCGGAAATGTGCCCATTCTGTCATTAACATTCTTGGGGTGCCTGGGTGGCTCAGTTGGTTAAGCGTCCGACTTCAGCTCAGGTCATAATCTCCAGGTCCGCGAGTTCGAGTCCTGCATCGGGCTCTGTGCTGACAGCTCAGAGCCTGGAGTCTGCTTCAGATTTTGTGTCTCTCTCTGGGCTTCCCTTGCTCATGTTCTGTCGCTCTCTGAAAAATAAACATTAAAAAAACCCACACACACACACACACACATTCTTGAGCCTGTCACTTGTTAGAGGTCAAGGTTTAACTGTCTTAGCCTAATCAGCTTTGACCAATGGGTAAGACAGCTTCTTAAAAGGAAGCACATAACTTTAAAAAACTGGTAAGAAGAATAGATATTCTTAGAGATCTATCGATTTAAATCGCTTCCCCTTCTCTGTCCAATTTTGTCTAGGCCCTTGTAAATTTAACATGGTCCTTTTCAACAATGGCTTCCGAATGCTTAAAATAACATGCACTTTGCTGTTTGTTCAACAGTCTTACTGTTGCAGTTCATCTTTATGCCTTTTGGAGAATGTACGTTTATACAGAAAATCTGATGAATTCTGATAACCACAAGGAGTGATTTTCAAACTCAGAATTGCCTACTTGGGTACTTACTAAAATGCCGATTTTTAGGCACCCAGCCCATATATATATATGTATGTATATATATATACATACATATATATATATATTTTTCTTTTGTAACAAGTTTCAGGAGATTTTGATAAGGTGGTGTAAACTTTTTTAAAGAAATATAATAATTCAGGGGCGCCTGGGTGGCGCAGTCGGTTAAGCGTCCGACTTCGGCCAGGTCACGATCTTGCGGTCCGTGAGTTCGAGCCCCGCGTTGGGCTCTGGGCTGATGGCTCAGAGCCTGGAGCCTGTTTCCGATTCTGTGTCTCCCTCTCTCTCTGCCCCTCCCCCGTTCATGCTCTGTCTCTCTCTGTCCCAAAAATAAATAAAAAACGTTGAAAAAATAAAAAAAAAAAAGAATAAAAAAGAAATATAATGATTCAGTAAAATTCAACCCTTATGTATTGGATCTGGCTCACAATTCTTTATATGAGTCACAGTGGGGGTAATTATTAACTATATCTTCTTAATCAACAGGGAAGTGACCTTTAAAAAATTAATAGACTTTATGTTTTTGAGCAGTTTTAGGATTACAGAACAATTGAAAGGGAAGTGTCCCCTCACCGCCCCCCTCCCTCCAGTCTCTGTAATTAACGTGCTGTATTGGTGTGGTACATTTGTTACAATTGAGAAGCCAGTACTGGAAAGTGACTTTGAAAGGACATGGCCAAAGCCGAGCAGGACATTGGTGGCTGGGTTGATGCCGGGAACCCAGCCACACCCACACACTTGCTTGAACAAGCTGCCTGGTAATTTCTCTTGAGAGATGTTCAATACAGATTAACACCAAAATGACTGTTAATTGTTTTACGCCAGCATCTGGGCACAGGTGGCCCCAGGACTCGTTTGAGCACTTTGGCTGGTGCCTGGGATTGTTGGTATTTATCCTGGCCCCATCTTAATTTTGCTGGCAACCCGGGACACAAGCTTCCATGGCTTAGGTGTGTAAACGTGAATCAGGGCACTAGCATAGCACACTGTCACCAATTAATTTACACCTTGACTCTTTCCAAAGGGAAGCGGGGTGGGTATGAGATGTATGCTGAAGCACTGCTCTGAGATTCAGGTTACAGACACACTTGGATTTTCACCTAAGGATTACAGAAGGATGCTACATCCCTTCATTCTCTGAGACAGGCTGGGGATACAAATTTTAAAGCACAGTTCCCTCTGTTAACGAGCTTCAATTCTCCCAACTGAAGAAAGACAGGGCACCAGAAAAACAAAACAAAACAAAACCTCAAACAAACCAAAAAAAAAAAAACAAAAACAAACAAAAAAAAAAAAACCACAAAAAACAAAAAAAAAAACGTTAAGCCATACAGTGTCCTCAACAGTTTTAGGAATAAGGCACACCCCGTGTTGTGTGGCTGGGTAAGTGGCCTGGCATTTCTGGGAAGACTGCCCCTGGAAGATGTGACTTTCTGACTTGAGTTTTAAAGGATGAGTAGCAGTTGGCAGATCCCTTGCAGAGAACTTCGCAAACCACTTGTGGCGAAGAACCAGTCGTTTTCGTTTCCAATTTGCCAGGTACCAATAGGAGAACTCCGCTGTGCCAGGCATGACTCACCACGAATCCGACAATACCAAAGCTCGTTTACACTCGGTTGAGAGAGTCCTCCGGTCATTTGTTTGGCTGTCGAGGCATTTTTAAATGGCTACAAAAGTTCCTAAACCTTTGCTCTCAATTTTTCTACCTGTTACAGACGGGTTTCCGTTTGCAGACCAGCACAGGGCCTGGTGCCTCCGTTTGAGGGCACCTGGAAGCTTATTAGAAATGCCCCACTGAATTCCAACCTGTACTTTAATAAGATCCCAGGTGGTTCCTGTGCACGCTCAGGTTTAAGGACCTGCCTTAGAGGAAACAACTCCGTATCAGGTGGTTTGATCCTTCACCTCACTTCCCTTTGCCTGTTTCCTTCAGGTCTAGGAAAAGGGTTACATTTTTTTCTGGTGCAACTGGCCATGTCCTCTTCCAGGTTACAAAACTACATTCCCCGGCTGCTAAGGAAAACGTCTGTGAACCCGACTGCAGGACAGAAACTCTACACGGGAAGGCAGCTTCTAGAAATTCTGAGCAGCCTCCGTTCTCCGCTTTGATCTGGCCCAACAGCCGGGGCAGCTCGGCCGACCGCGCTTCCTTCCCCGGGGTCGCTCATCTGCCGAGCTGCATTAATGAGATCCGTGTTGAGCGGGTTCCAGGGTCCGCTGAAGATCAAAGGCACAAAAGAATCCCCCAACCCCTCCTCCCCGGTGACTATTTGGTCTCTATCACCAGAGGGTAGAGTCGACTCCTCCGCCCACGCCTGGATGGGGAGGCGGAGACACCAGAGGGTGCAGCCCGGCCCTCCCGTCCCCTCCCCTGTCCTCTCCTCTCGCCGCCGAGCCGGCGTCCGCCCCAGGCGGGGTGGGCGGGGCCGGACCCTGCCGCAGCGCGGGGCGGGGTTGGCTGAGGGTTGGGCTCCTGGAGGGGCGGGCGAGTGGGCGGGGCCCAGCGCCTGGAGGGGCGGGGCGGGGCGGGGCTGGTGGGCGGGGCGAGTGCTCCTGTCTGCAAATCTCCGCGCTGCGGTGAGCCGGCTGAGTCCAGGCGCCCGAACCCTCACCGCGGCGGCGCTCGCGCTGGGGTAGCTGCTCCGGGCACGCTTTGTGGCCGCTGTCCCCCTGTCGCGGCGAGCGCCTCCGGCTGGGGCGCAGGAGGAGGGGGCGCGCTCCCAAGACCCCCGCCGCCCTCCCCCAGCCCGGGGGAAGAATGTGTCACCAGCTGTTCTCCGCTCGCGAGCGCTGCGCGCAGAAGTAAGGAACTTGGAGGCAGGGAGACAAAGGCTGCAGTTGGGACGGATGAGTTAGAGACTTGGGTTTGGGCAAACAAAAGGTGCGAAAGACGAGAAGGGGGTAAGGCGATGGCAGCCGGGGAGCCCCGCGGGCTCGGGTTCCTGGGAATCGCGCCGTGACACGCATGGTTTCCCCGGACCGTCTGCTGGGCTGACTTCCGCGAGCCGGACGCGGGACTCGGGCAAGTTGGGGAGCGCCCTGGAACAATGGACAACTTCTTCCCCGAGGTGAGTGCGCTCGCGCCGGCGACCCTGCCGGGACCTGGCCCCCGCGCCCCGGGAGGGATCTACCCACCGCGCCGCGCGCACGCTTGGGACCCTGTCCTAACTAAGCCCGGGAGGGCAAAACTTTCCGGGAGTCGCCTGAAATCACCCCCGGGGAGTCTCCGGATGAGTAAGCCGAGGCAGGTTTTGTTTTGTCCCGCGCTCCGGGACGTAGCGAAGGTGAGCCTCCTTCCGCGTGGGTGGCTGGCTCACCGGGTGTCCCTGCGGCGCCCCGCGCGAGGTGAGGCGCCGGGCGCCGGGCCGCGGCTGCCGGGGTGCGGGAAGCCCAATCGAATGTTCTACCGGGACGTGCCTTTCTCCAAGAAAGTTCTGGTCTGGTATTTCCTTTGCAAAACGTGCCGGCTTCCTGTGAGAGGGGCACAAACCCTTCCAGAGGAGACGGCTTAATGAAGTGCGAGAAGCGAGGCGAGGGTTTAATCATTCACTGTGTTTTCTGCCTACGGGACCTTTGGAGTCTAGGTGGTAGCGCTCCCCAAGATGTGCTCATTCAGGGTTTGAGATCACTCCAGAGGCAGAGATCAAAAGATCATGTGCTTGTGCTGACGGTCCTTGGCAGATTGTGAATTCGAATTTAAAGAAAATCGTTTAGGGCAAACAGTGATTATTTTTAACGTTTAAGCTGATGCCCCTTTTAGGGCCATTGAGGGCGGGACACCACGGTTACTTGAAACCCTTGACTTGAGAACCTTTTTTTTCTTTTTTTTTCCCCCTCCCTGGGTTGGATAGTTACAGTGGTTTCTTGGCTCCCTCTCCTTTCTTGGTTGTGTTTATTTAATAAATTCTGTTTTAAGTTTGAGGTTTGAAGTGGCTCAAAGTAAACTGAGTTGACTTAAGGGAGTCTGATGTGACTTTCATTGGAAGCCAGGGGACGTTTCGTGAATCCAGGACAGTTTTGGAATCTTCCAGCAAATTAGATTGGTGAGGGCTTGCCCCTGTTCGCTAACTTGCTTTATCCTATTTAATTGGATATAATATTTCAAGTCATTCCTCCTGATGGATGCCTACCTTATTCTTAGACAACTGTATTTAATGGCCAAAGTAATAAATACATTCTTGCCTAACAGCAATATCCACTTTTTTCAAGGTGGCATCTCATATGTGATACCCACATTTGCCGTGAAAAGTAGACTGGAAAGGAATTATCCATTCATATATTTTTTTTTCTTTTAAGGAAATCTGTGGTTGAGACTATAGCATTTTTTTTTAACCCACAGAGCTTTGTTTTCATGACTGTAAGAAAACACCAGAACTTTTTCCTGGAGTTGCAGGTTAACCAAAGATGGACCAGTGGGCTGTGTTTAATTGCTTTCATCTGTAAGAAAACCTGGGCTCCGCCTGCAGGACACTAATTCGTATTTTTTTATTTTTTTATTTTTTTGTGTGTTCTGGGTCCCTTGGGAAAGCTCGCGAGCGGTAGGATTTGTATTCGGTTTTGTTGGGGGTTTCAGTCCCGTTGAAGCCGGTTTTTGGACCAAGGAGGGGAGGGGGCTTGTGACCTCCCCCTGGGCAGAACTCTGCCCCCTAGTGCAAGTGGGGGGGAACTGCAGGATAACATGGGACAGCTGTGACCTGCCAGCACTTTCTCTGAAATACTTTTTCCTTACACCATACCTTGGTTAAGTGTAAGGAAACCTGGTTGTTGGATTTTATTTCAGTGATTAATATGAAGCTGGCCTTTGGCGATCATCTAGTCCATCCCCTTCAGTTTTCTGGATGATGGATCTTAGCCTACAGATGTCAAGTCACAAGCCCAAGGTTGAAGAGCTTATTACAGAATCCAGAGCCTTTTTTCTCTGTTGCTGGTGACTCACGTATTTGGGGGAAATTTTCATTTATTTAAAGTTATGCTTTTGGGGCACCTGGGTGGCTCAGTAGGTTAAGCGTCCGACTTCAGCTCAGGTCATGATCTCGTGGTCTGTGAGTTCAAGCCCTGTGTCAGACTCTGTGCTGACAGCTCAGAGCCTGGAGCCTGCTTCGGATTCTGTGTGTGTGCGTGTGTGTGTGTGTGTGTGTGTGTGTCTCTCTCTCTCTCTCTCTCTCTCTCTCTCTCTCCCCCCCGCTCATGCTCACGCTTGCGCTCTCTCTCTCTCTCTCTCTCTCAAAAATAAAAACATTAAAAAAAACCAAAAAAACGATTTATGCTTTTAATCTTGTGATGTATTTGTAGTACAATATTCTAATCAACAAAGTTCCACCCATAATTGTAGTGACC
Source organism: Panthera leo (assembly GCF_018350215.1). NCBI lineage: Eukaryota > Metazoa > Chordata > Mammalia > Carnivora > Felidae > Panthera > Panthera leo. The sequence goes on from NC_056679.1 coordinate 225,153,334, forward strand.
TTGGGAGGCCATCAAGGCCAGTCAGGGAGGCAACACGGTGCTGTATTAGAGACAAACTCCTAATATAGATCCTGTCTGTCTCTGGTAGTGTCTTCTAACAGGCCATCCTTTTGTTAAATTTCGTGAAATTCTCCAGTGAAGAAAATCATGGGATGTCCTGTCACAGGAGAAACAGTAACCGTGGAAGTGATATGTTTCCAAGGACAGCAAAACCGTACCGACTCATCGCTAAGTAGTGCCCTGGTAACTGGTGTCTTTGCTAACTTTTTCCATTGTGATTTAGGCATAATGACTTGTTGCTTGTTGGACAGCAGTTTGAGGGTAACTAACACTAGCAATTGAGAAAAAAGAAGGGGGGGAACAAGATGTTGCATGTATTAGCTTTATGTGAGCGTGGCCAGACAACAGCAGAGTGGGAGCTTCTTGTGACTAGCAGCTGCTGTTTAGAGCGGGACCAGGATTTCTCAAACCGGGTGCCATTGACATTGTGGCTCCCTTCATTCTTTGCTGTCGGGAGCCGGCCCTGTGCCTTGTAGGATGTTGAACATCACCGGTCTCTACCCAGTAGGTGCTGGCAGAACCCCCAAGTTGTGACAACCGAAATGTTCCCAGACGTTGCTTCATGAGCCACCGGGAGTGAAATCACTCCTAATTGAGAACCACGGAGCCAGCCCGTGGAGCGTTGCCTCGTGGAATTGATTCCTGTGCATGTTGCAAGCACAGCCTTCTGGCCTGCGCTTGCCTGCTTTAAAAAGCCATCAGGGCTTTTACTGCAGGCCAGCGAGATGCCCGTGAGGTTTGTGCCGTCGGCTGATGGCTACCGACTTCAGAATGTTCCTCGGGATTGGAGAGGCCGAGGGCCCCACACTCCCCATGCAGTTCCTTCGTGACCTTACATTTTCATGGCTTCTCTCAATTAAATTGTGTGCGCACTTCTGCGAAAACTCGTTTTTTCAGCGTTTGGAGTTAAGCTGTTAAAAAGTTTGGTGTTGGCAGAAACTAAGTTGGGGTATGTCTGTAACCAGAAGCCCTTTGTTTTTTTTTTTTTTTTTTTTTTTTTTAAGCAAACAGAAAAGGCTCAACCAAGTGGCAAGATTATTTTGCAAACATGTTGTTGATATTTTGAAGTGGATGGTGTTTCCATGTCCCTGGGGCCACGTAGGCAGCAGCTAGGGTAGTGGAGGGGCAGCTGAACACATACAGGAGCTGGACTTGTCTATTTTAGGAAAAGGTATGGCCCCCTGGCCATGTAAACAAAAGATCTTTTGAGGATTATTGATGGAAGGTATAGGACTGCTTTGATTTTCAGAATAAATATGTAAAATGTCCGTAAGTGTCATGAATACAAGCATAGAAGGCAGGTTATTAACGTCTTGAGATACATTGTTGGTGAAAATGTCCCAGCTACACCCATTTCTTACTCTCAGGTGGAATCACCTTCCTTGTTTCCACTTAATTTGGGAAGGTGTCTTGGTTTTGATTGTTAACCTAGAGTTCAAATAGCTTTTTAAGCTGGAAGTCATTCTTGAGCCTATTTCTCTCCCCGCTTCTATAGTATTTTTATTTTGTTTTAGGTCTCAGTGATATTTATTGCCTCGAGCAAAAAAAAAAAAAAATCAAGACTTATTTTTGGGGGCTCCTTGTTCTGGCAGATCCTGAAGCCGACTCCTCTGACAGCGATAAAATAGAGTCGGGCCGTTTGCTGGGGTCCTCCTTTTTCACAATGGAGTTATAGCGCCTTGCCTTTTCTGCACACTTGGTCAAGGTTTCTGTTGTCAGATACTCATTTTTTGGCCCCTGCCATGTTGGGGACAGCAGAGCCCTGAGAGCAGCTGTAAGCTGGACAGTTGTTACCAGCAGGGAGCCCTGATCTCCCTGGCCTGGCAGGGAGGGGCTGTTCTCCCCATATCGTGTAGCTTGCTGTTCTCACCTCTCAAATCAGGCACGAACCAGCATGGGCGGGGCCTCCACTGTTTAATCAGAGTGGTGGCAAGGGAGGGCAGTGTTTGCTTTTTTAGCTCTGCTGGCTTTAAGTGGGGTCACCTCTAAGGACACTCGCCTTGAATGTGCCCTTCCATTGAAATTGATTAAGAAATAGGAGACTTTATTTTTTTAGTTAAAAAAAAATTTTTTTTAACGTTTCTTTATTTTTGAGAACGAGCACAAGTCAGGGAGGGGCAGAGAGAGGAGGAGACACAGAATCTGAAGCAGGCTCCAGGCTCTGAGCTGTCAGCACAGAGCCCCACGCGGGGCTCGAACTCCGGAACTGTGAGATCTTGACCTGAGCCGAAGTTGGACACTCAATTTGAAGAGCCACCCAGGAACCCTTGTTTTTTTTCTAATTTTTAAATTTAGTTTTTATTGAAGTGTAATTAATATGCAGTGTTATATTAGTGTCAGGGGTACAATAGAAGGATTCAACAATCCTATGTGTTACTACTCTGCGCTCATCACCGTAAGTGCACTCTTATTCCTGTTTCTGTGAGGATGCCTTCTTGATGAGTTTCAAAATTTTGCAGAGTAACTACTACGTAACATTTTCATATCATCTGCAGGGAACTGAACGTTCAAAAATGAGCAAACACTGAGTCTCCATTAAGCTTAGCAATAGTTCCCCACACCTCAATGCCCCTCTGGGCCAAATGAAAAGCACTTCATCCTTAAAAGTAGAAAAGATGTAGCTGTGGGGAGCCCAGCTGCACCCCTCACCCCTGTGGGATCTTGGGTTTTCTGACCTTCCTGGGCTTTATTTCTGTGGGCATAATAGTGTCAACCTTGCATGATGATTAGAATTTGAGACTTGGCACATGGCAGGTGCACAAGAAGAGATTAGTTACAGTAACTTAGAAAGTAAGAGTCAGGGGCTCTTGATGGTGAATGAAATTCCAGAATGCAGCGGGGCAGGGAGATCTTGACCTTAACGCTGTTCCCCAGGATCGTTTCTTGTGCTAGATTGCATTTATTAATTTCCTCCCTTTCAACCTGTACACTTCTGGCAGATTTTGCCTTTCCAGAATTCTGTCTCAAGCGTGTCCATATTGCTTATAAAATCAAGCTCACATTCCTTAGTCTGGTTTTCCAGGCCTTCTGATCTTGCAACTCTGTATTATTTTCCCCATGTGAATTCTACCCTCGAGGATCTCTTACAGGTCCTTCTCCACACCTTTGTGTGTGCTGTGCTCTCTGCTGATCAGATGTCCTGCCTGGCTAGCGCCTTTTTGAAACTATCCCTGACTGGTCTAGTTCACGGTGACCTCCTACCTCTCTTTCTTTCCTCTGAACTTGGCTCTGCCTCTTTCTGCCCTGGTCTTGTTAGGAATTTACCCTGGTTTGCTAGAGGGTTTACCTATCTTTTTCTCCCTTTCAAATGAGTAAACTGAGCCTCAAGAGTTTAAATATCGCACTCATAAGTTTTGTCACCTTGTTTCCACTGAGAGGTCCTTATGGATAGGATTCTCTCCTTGTATCGCCTTTATTTTTCCCCCAAGTACTGATCCTTTTGTGGTGAGAGGGGTGATGCTTCTAACATTTTTTCCTTGATCGTGAAGCATTTTACAATTCTTTGAGGACAATAATAAATATGGCTGATGTTTATCGAGGGCTTACTGTGTGCCAGGCATGTTCCTGAGTACTGGGCATTCAGCAACTCATGTAATCGATTTGCCAGCTCAAGGAGGAAGTCCCCATAGATGAAGAAAGTGAGACACAGAGAGGTTAAGTACGTGGCCGAGTGTCACACAGTTAGAAAGTGATCGTTAGGATTTGAACACAGACCTTTGTCTCCAGAACCTCTGTACTCTTCACTGTCACTCTTTTCTGTCCTGTTGGTGTCATTTGCCTTCTGCTTGTACCGTTGTTTCTGGGCTCTTTGAAGGGCAGTAGGCGGTTCGTAAATGATTTTTGAGTTAAATTGCATGGGGGTTTGGGTTAACAGGTAATCCACACTCCAGAAACCTTGAAACCCAGTAGGAAAATGTTGAATCACGCCATTAATTTTTATCTGCTTTTCTTTTTACTTAAAGAAGACATACACTCTTGTTTCCTTGTAAAATGTGGTTTCTAAAGCGGCCGGCCCTGACCCCATGAGGATGGTAGGAAGATTTATGTAACGAGACACTTTGAAAACTAGCGTTGTGAGATGTGTTTATTACAAGAAAGGGTAGGACTCATTTGTTTCCCCAGTTCTAGCTATCCATTATCCCCGTGTTTGCCTTTGAGGTTTTCTGATGGAATCTTCTCTTTCAATTCAGGGTTCTGGCAACTTTCCCAGCGTTTCTGCATATCGGTTGTGTAGTACTTCAGCTTATTAACACCCATGGCATGATCACTGACCACACGGCCGGACATTTCTAGAGAGCATTCCTTGATTAAAACAGGAATCTCAGCCTTGCCTAGAGCTTTTCGGAAAATGTGTCCACCAGGTCTAAAGTATGCAACTTGAGTCCCCAATTTAAATCTGGCGTCTCCCGTCACATGACCTCCTGTCACCTGACTCTGCCAGTTACGGGGAAAGGTGTTGGAGTTCTTGTCTGTTGAAATCCAGCCACAGCGAGGGAGTGACACACAGGGGGCTGTAAATTTAATACCTTCACCCACGCTGCAGTATCGTTCTGCAGGATGAAAATCATCTCTGTATAAAAGGATTTTATGTGTAGATTTTTTTTTTTTTTTTAAGTGAGTTATTACAAAGAAAAGGTAGGCAAGGTTGAATGTTTGCACTTTGGGATAGGCTTATTTTTACTACTGGTTGGTCGTTTAGAGTCATGAAGGTAAAAGACTTGGGAGATGTTGGAAGACTAAACTTTTTTACGTGGGTTCCTACCCAACATTGGGCCCGAAAAGAAATCTGTAATTCTTTTAAATACCTTTTTTTTTTTTTTTTTTTTGTCCACTAATAACATTTGAGTAGTACCCACTGACCATGGGATACATGATGGAGATAAGTGGCCTTCTCTCCAGAAGCATGTGTTCGTGAAGTCCATTTCTTGTGTGTTAAAGTTCACTTTAAAAGAAGTTTGTTTGTCCATAGACCACATGCTTGTGTGTAGCTACTGTTAATAAATTCTTGGTGTTACTAACTTCATACATAGTTAAATTACATTTAAGGGACTATATTTAGAATTAGGAATGTTCAGGCTTTAAACAACTTTCCTGAACACGGATTTACTACGTCATCAGTAATTGACATCACCATGTCAAAAGTAATGTACTATTTGCCACATCATTGTTAATTTCTTCTTTCCTTAATCTAGCAAAGATAGGTACTAAATTTAGAAAATGCCATAAGCAAGAGACAGAAACTCCCTGAGTCCTGCTTTTTTTTAATGTTTGTTTAATTTTTTAATTTTAATGTTTGTTTAATTTTTGAGAGGGGGCGGGGAGAAGCAGGGGGTGGGGGGGGGCACAGAGGCTCTGAAGGGGGCTCTGCGCTAAAAGCAGCGAGCCCGATGCAGGGCTTGAACTCACAAACCGTGAGACCATGACCTGAGCCAAAGTCCGATGCTTGACTGAGCCACCCAGGTGCCCCCCCCAGGTCCTACTGTCAATGTTTTGGAATGTTTGTTTTCCATGCCTCTCTATATATGTTTCTATAAAAGCACATCTATAATGTTTTTCGTTTAAGAGTTGAGAAAAGTTTTAATTGTCGCAAAACTTGCACGTGTCCTTTTCGGGGCCGGGGGCAAGAGTACAAATGCAGACCTCTGTCACATATCTAAGTATTTAAAAGTTCTAAATCAAGCTTACCAACCAGTAAATAAAATGTCTTTGCCTACCTCGACATGAGGTCATGTGTCACGAGGGCACAATCAAACAATTTGTGTAAAGCTGTGTTTTTCTTGCTGAAAGCAGAATATCAAGGGTAAAAGAGAATAATTACAGTTGCAAATGCCTGGCCATTCTGTTGATAGGCCAGTGATACTCGCATGAGTAATACACCATGTTGTCCGTAATATATTTTCCATAAATCTATTTTTCTTGTCCGTCTTTCAACAAAATCACTATATGGTTATTGTCAAGATGTTTACAATTTATGTTTTATTGGCATTAACGCCAAAGTAAAAGACCTTCCTTGAGTCATAGTGGTTGTTAGATTTTTAATTGAGTTTGGAAAAGGCCTGCATTGTAAGGCAGGACAGTAGTAATTGGCATTGTCAACAAAGCTCATACAGCACTATTTGTTTTTCTTTTTTTAATTGAAGTATAATTAACATAGTGTTATTGGTTTCAGGTGTGCAGTGTAATAAATCACCAACTCTACCTTGCTCACTACTCATCAAGATCAGTATACTCTTAATCCCTTTTATCTATTTCACTCATACAGCAATATTTAGATTAGAAAAATAATAGGGTTACATGTGATCACTGGTATTGCAGAAAGTACTCAATATTTTCATTATATAAATCCTATCATTAGTACTGTGAATTTTCACTATTCCTTAAACTTTCCAATGCTTTGTATATTATAGAGAAACCATGTTAATTCATTAAAAATCTGTTTTCAATGTTTGTTTGTTTTTGAGAAAGAGTGTGAGCAGGGGAGGGGCAGAGAGGGTGGGAGACACAGAATCCAAAGCAGGCTCCAGGCTCCAGGCTGCCAGCACAGAGCTCAACACGGGGCTTGAACTCACGGACCACGAGATCCTGACCTGAGCTGAAGTCAGACACTTAACCGACTGAGCTACTCAGGCGCCCCTAAAAATCTGTTTTCAGATGAAACTAAACCTTAATGCATCTTGGCCACAAAATTATCTGCATAAAAATGTGTTTGGGGATTATGTGTGTGTGCATATTTTCCTTCTTGGTCTAGTAAATGTTTTTATTTCCATAATGTTCTGTTTTACATATTTTCTTGAAATTTTAGTTTTGTTGTATGTATGCGTCACGTATCGTTTCTGTTTGATGAAATTTTTCTCTAAAATTTTAAGAGCACAGTTTTTTAAAGTGAAACGGCCAAATTCTGTTCGGAGTTTTCAGAAACTTTTGCTGTTATTAATGGTAAACAGTTGTTCACATCGAATAACTGTCATAACTGTACATACAAAAATATTTTCCACCCACAGCCATGATTCATTCTTTGAGGAACTTCTGTTTATTTGCTACATTTTTTTTTTTTTTTTTTTTTTTGTCTTTGTGATGTGCAGGGCACGCTGAGGAGCCTACAGCCCAGGGTAGGAGTCCTACCTACGTTTACAGGTCTAAGAATGACCCTGCCTGTTCCTCCTGGGCATGTATCATCATTTATATCACCATTTTAGGTTCATGCTTTTCTAGAAAACCGCACATGAATGTTCTTATACCTAGATCATGTACCCTTGTCTATTTCTTGAGGATAATATTTCCTGGGAGTGGAGATGTGTGATCAAAGAGGTTGCACGTGTTTACTTAGATTCTTTGGCAGCAAAAGTTTCATGAGAGGTGTCAGTGCGTCTTCCATTAGAGCAAGCTCTGCAGAGATAACCCTGTCATGATGTATTCGTGATAGGGATTTCGTGGCTTCTAATTAGAATCTTCACGACGTGCGTTTTTCATAAAGGAGGTTATCACATACTAGATTACTGGGCCCACTGTCAGGCTCTCCTCTGAGCTGCAGTGGAGGAGAGATGTTCTCCGTGAATTATAAGCTGGGCTGCCGATTCACATCGGGCCCTCAGAAAATCCCTGTGTGGGTGCTGATGTTCACTGAAGGTCAAAGTACACACAAGGGACCTGGCTTTACTTGCCTGGAGAGCCGTTGGCCGTTGGTTTGGGGAATTGTTTATGGATTTTTCTTTTAATTCTCAATCCTTTTGTATTGCAAGTATCCTCGTGTGTTAACCTCGACCCAAGTTACCAGTTGGTTGTTCTAACTAGAGGAATTTAGGCAGCCTACAATAGTATGTGTGTGTGTTGCATTAAAGCTTATTCTTATTGCCTCCACGAAATCTTTCCATGGACTTTGAACTAAGTGTTGAGTGCTAGGTGACAGTAACACTATACCTTTTATAGTGCCTGCCATTGTCATTTAATATGGGTTTGCATCAGGGCGCCTGGGTGGCTCAGTCGGTTAAGCGTCCCACTTCAGCTCAGGTCATGATCTCGTGGTTTGTGAGTTCCAGCCCCACCTCCGGGCTCTGCGCTGACAGCTCAGAGCCTGGCGTCTGCTTCAGATTCTGTCTCCCTCTCTTTCTGACCCTCCCCTGCTCACCCTCTGTCTCTTTCTCTCTCTCTCAAAAATAAACACTAAAAAAAAACTTAGTATAGGTTTGCATCTGCTCATTCCCACGCGTATTTTGTTCTTCTGATGATGTGAGCTAAGCCGTCTTGGGATGTTAAAAAATGCAGCAAGATATTCCTGCCATCCCTCAGTATCTCAGCACGACTGGATGGAAAGGGGATTTCTTTGATGCAAGCTAAGACATCTGGGGCCAATGAAAGTGTCCTTAGTGAGTCCTGAGTTGAGTCCGACATAAGAGTGGCGGCAGTGAGGGAATCTTCCAGGTGAAGGGTGTGATGAGAAGCTAGGGCGGGCAGCTGGCAGTTTCCACCTGCGGGCTTGTCACTCTGTGAGGAGCCGTGTGCCCAGGTCCTGAGGCCATGCATGCCGCCCGGAACGTCAGAGCCCAGAGAGATGGAAAAGCATCCCTCAGATTCTCGCCCTCATCTGTTCTTGGGTCCTGCCTGTTTGGGAGGAATGCTCTGTGAAGATGAGCGCAGTATGGAAGCAAGGGGAGTGTTTTCCCCAGTTATTTCTTGGGCAGGGGCTCTTTCTTCCTGCTGCTTCTTGTTCCCGGTCCTGTGCTTTGCAAACAGAGAGAGTTTCTCGGGCACAGGGGGAAAGAAAAAGAGCCATCCTATGGAAAGGAACTCTCTTTAACTTTGTTAACCTGCCCCCCAGATGCGGGGCCACCTGCTCGCCAGGCACTGGGTTGTCCCCAGCTCCCTGAACTGTCTGCCTGAACTGTCTTCACTTCCTGCCAGTCCCCTGCCAGCCAGCCCCCCCCCCACCCCTTTTGCCCTGCCTGCCTCACCCCAATCCCAGATCTTGCTACCTCTTTTGTAATTAAAATAGGAGCCGAGAGCACTTCCTGAGTCCTAGGGAGATGCCCTGCATTCTCCTCACCACCCGGCTGGAGAGCAAAGAATTTCTCCATACACAGGTTTTCTTTACAGCTCCTGTTTTTTTATGAAAAATATCCACTTGCCCTTGTTTTTTTCCCACCAAGAATGTGCATAGCGTAGGACTAGTGTTTCACCAACAAGCAGGTAAGCTGTACTTACAAGCCCAAGAGATTTTTTTTTTTTGCTTAGTATATAGATAGGAAATCTATGTGTGTGTACACCTGTGTGCATGTGAGGTCCCATGCACGCACATATATGTAACACATGTACGTGGACACGCGTTCCACGTGTATACCTATATGCACACACGAGTGTGTTAGATTTAGCCTCGTGGTTCTAGACCGAGGCAGTCACGGCTACTGATGTGGGAAATGAAGTCTCTTACCAAGGCCGTGATGCTATGGGGTTTTTGTCCACAGGTAGTAGATGAATTGTTTGCTGTCCAGAAGTAGTCTCCAGTAGGCAGTATTTCTGAACCGCTTACGGTTTTCTGAGAAGATAAAAAGTTATAAGCCGCCTCCCCACCTTTTCAGGCGTGACTTGCCTTGCTAGGATGGGGTCCTCAAAATACCACCTTATCATGGACCTTGCATTTCCTTAAGATTTTCATTCTTTAGGGATTCTCTCGAAAGTCGGTGCCAAGTTCAAAGATGTGAAGTCTGGGCATACTGTAAATTCTAGCATTCAGCGTTTTAGGTCTTGAGAACCACTGACCTTTGGGATGTTTCTCTTGGTGACCTCGCCTTTCGGCTGTAACGGTTTCCTTCCTGCCCTTGGACAGATCTGTTGGGCTACTGTATTTTACGCTCTAAAACTGTGGTCACTTAAGATTCTCTTTGAGAAGGCCAGCGCATCTTTTCTGTAAATATTGATGGAATATAAATAACAAAATATGAGTAAAGTTGGAATCTCCTGTTGTTTTTCAAAGCCTACGTCAGAAGAAAAGCATCTGCTACAGTGAGCTCTTGGCTGTATAATCAGGACAAGACTCTGCCATACCTTATTCTGGAGACGAAGCAAGCAGGTCAGGGCCTCTTGGCATTTACCGTGGAGGGTAATTTGTGCGTCTGTCTTTTCACCACATAGTTTTTATTGTCTTGTATTTTACCATCATAAAAAAAAGGAAAACACGAGTCAGCAGTTCCGAAAGTGACAATGGGGGGCGAAAACCATTCTAGGGTGGCCCGCCTTTCGCGGACTGCGTGCAATGTTAAGAAAATGTGCTTCTGACGTTGCAAAATCTCTGGAGTTCAGAGGGCTCTTGATGGGAATGTAACTTTATGCTTATTTGCCTGTTATCTTGGTGATATCAAGTAGATTCCTTTTACCATGAGTCACGGAGAACGGTTGCTTTACCCAAGAGCTACGCCAAATGATAGGGTCAGAAATCTAACTTAGGTTTGTGTCACTTGAGTGTCTTAAAGTCGTCGTGGGCTCTTAAGCCTCCACCGGATGCCTAAATGTGAATCTCTGTGGTTGGCACCTGCATTTGAAACAAAGAAACGGGGTATCTTCAGAACAAGAGGCCCCGTGAGGGTTTTCTTTGGTGGTTTGATGAAGTTGAGTAGCTATTTCCTCAAGGAAAGCAGAATTTTGGGAACTTATTTATTTTTAAAGTTTGTTTATTTTTGAGAGACAGAGAGAGAGAGCTGGGATCAAGTTGGAGAGGGGCAGAGAGAGAGAATCCCAAGCGGGCTCTGTGCTGTTAGCATGGAGCCCCAAGCGGGGCTCAAACTCACAGACCGTGAGATCGTGACCTGAGCTGGAATCAAGAGTCAGACGCTTAACCGACTAAGCCTTTTAAAAGATGATACAGCCTGACTTTATCACAACCCAGTTTAGGACAAAAATGTCTTAAAAAATGTTTTAGCAGTGTTCTCTAATTCAGGTCGATAGTTGCCCAAGACCAAATACGATACATACTTAGGATCTGGTATAACGTGAGATTTGGGTAACGATTTGACTAAATGGAACTCAGCATCATGGCTAAGCCATGAGGCAGTATTTTCAGCCTCTGTGCCGTCTGCGTTTTCTTTTATCCAGTTGAACTAGTGAAACTGTCTTGATCACTTGGCTGGCACTGTATTAAATTCTTTACATGGACTAATGCATTTAATCTGCCCAATAATCTTAGGCGGTTGGTACCATTCTCCTCTCTCTTACGTATAAGGATAGAGTCTCGAAGACGGTAAGTAATTTGCCCAAGTTCGCAGAGCTGGGCAGTGGTAGAATTGGAATTAGGATCCAAGATCTCTAGCTCTAGGGAACTCAAATTCATTTGGAGGTGATGTCAGTAGTTTGTGTAGGAGGGGAAGATCGGATCTGTGTTGAAATCATTAGGAATGTATATTTGTATCTCCGTAGAGAGCAGACCAGTCAGGTGACACAAGCCCAAGAAGAATTACCTGTTTTTTGCCAGTGACTGGAACAAGGAATTGAAGTTTTCCTATAATCAAACAATAAAAACATAACCCTGATTGTTTCTGTGATGGGCCACCGAACGTTCATCTTGAGTGAGAGCTATTGCAGGGCGTTCTGTTGGGGAGAAGATTCAGAGACTAGTTTCTTTGTTTTTATTGAAAAAAAAATTTTTAATGTTTATTCTTGAGAGAGACCGAGCATGAATGGGGGAGGGGCAGAGAGAGAGGGAGACACAGAATCCGAAGCAGGCTCCGGGCTCTGAGCCATCAGCACAGAGCCCGACGCGGGGCTCGAACTCACGAACCGTGAGATCATGACCTGAGCCGAAGTCAGACGCTTAACCGACGGAGCCACCCAGGCGCCCCTCAAAGACTAGTTTCTATAAAATTTGTAGATTTCTGGGGAGAATTTCTACTGAAGAACAAGGTCACGTTGAATTTCCTAAACCATTTTTCTTGGCTTTTGTGTGTTTGCGATCAAGTCCAGATTCCCATGAAGTGATGTTGTGAGAAGGCATGTTTGCTTTGGAGGCAGCACGCAGTTTGGGAATCTTGCTTGTCATCTGCATTGCTGATGGCTTCTGTCTGCCTCGCTGCTGTGAGTGGCCCTCAGCTCTCTGGCCATACTTCGGCATCTGGACCTTTCACATCTCCCTCAGCAGGGATGGATGAAAGGGCCATTTCATTGAAGTTTAGGGATAAATCTTTTTTTTTTATAAAGACTTTTCTTTTTAGCGCAGTTTTAGGTTCACGGCAAGTGATGAGATTTTAAGAAACCATTTTGGAAACTGACCCTTCTACTGATCGGAGAGTTTTACTTGATGATTAATGGTTTACATTTAAGTGAACCTTGCAAAGCTGTAATTCGGCGAACGTGGAGCTACGTCGGCTGCTAGTGTTTGCCATTCCTAATGAATACAGATTTTATAGTTTAAAGAGAAAAGTGTTAGCATGAAGAAAAAAAGTGCTGGCGTGGTTATATATCAGCAGATATATTCTTTGTCCTAAAGCGTGTAGTCTGAATGTTGCTCAGGGTTTGGTAGATCGTTACGGATGGGATTTGAATTTTATATAGAACGGTGGTTCCCAACTGGACAATTTTGCCTCTCTGGGGACACTTCGCAACGTCTGCAGACGTTTTGGGTCGTGACCGCTGACGTTGGGCGGGCACTATTGGCATTTAGTGGGTGGAGGCGAGGGTTACCGCTGAACTTCCTGGGATGCACAGTACAGCCCCCCACAACGCAGACTGATTCAGTTCCAATGTCAGTAGCATCAAGGCTGAGACACCCTGATACAGAAGACTGACTTGATTCTGTAAGATTCTACCCTTTTGTGTTTTAGTTTTCTGTTTTTTAAGGAAAATGAGGACCGCTAACACAATTTTCTGTAACATGTTTTAGGAGTATGTGTGAATGAGTATCCGTGTTGCCTTCATCTGATTTTTTAATTATAACATCCAAATCCTATTTATGATGGCTTAGTTATATATCTAGATTTAAAATTCTGTTTATTCTGAAATTAATTTCTGTGGCATCCATGAAAAATATATTGTATGTCTGTGTATTTATACAGTGGGCTGTAAAGTTATTTTTTCCCAGGCCTTTTTAGCTATGGGCTTCCGTTTGTCCTAAAAGGCAAAGGAACAGACAGTACGACCAATTCCATCACCAAGCACCAGGAGACTGATGTGTAGATTTGACACGGAAGAAGGCTGGAAGGGGCCAGAACTAGAGCTCTGCCCTCCGGTCCTCTCTCTGCCACCATGTGATTATTTTCATTCATTTCTGAGCACTTGGGTCACGGACCCTGATCGTGCTTGAGGCAGCGTCTCGTAAGGGGTGAGCGAACCTTTACCGACAAACTCCACGCCGTCCTTCCTTTTCCGCTTCTCCCTATGCTGATGAGTAAGTGTATGATTTTTCTTTCGGCTTAATTTTCATCTAGCACGTCGTTGCCTCGCAAGCCACAGCAATGAATCACTGAATGCTTGGGGAGGGCGGTAGAAACAGCAGGCCAAACTGCAAAATAAAGGGAAGAATACTAAGTTCACACCCTTCTTGTTCTCACCAAACCTTTGGGCAGGAGGAAAAGTAAGTTGGGGTCATCTTTAAAGTTCCTGGATTCAATCTGTGCTTTAGAAGTGAGGGCTTTTTAAAAATTTTATTTTATTCTTTTATTCTTTTATTTCAGTTCTACTGAGGTATGATGTGGCATATAAAATTGTAAAATATTTATTTATTTTTGTTATTTTTTAATTAATTAGTTTATTTTTTTAACTTTCTTTATTTTTGAGACAGAGAGAGACAGAGCATGAACGGGGGAGGGTCAGAGAGAGAGGGAGACACAGAATCTGAAACAGGCTCCAGGCTCTGAGCTGTCAGCACAGAGCCCGACGCGGGGCTCGAACTCTCGGACTATGAGATCATGACCTGAGCCGAAGTCGGATGCTTAACCAAGACACCCAGGCGCCCCAAAATTGTAAAACATTTAAAGTGGTAGGAGTTCTTCCCATGTTCTTCCTCACCTTTTCTCCCCCACTAGCGGGAAGACCAAACAGGGAAATAATCTGATTTGCTGTTGACTTTGTTGCTTTTTAACGTGGAAGGTGCCATAAACGAGACCTCTTTCTACATGAACGTTAGTGTCCTGCAGGTTTCTGTCTGTCGACCGGGAAAGGACTCCAAATAGGAGAGTTAAATTGTCACAGCAAGAGTCTGTACCACTATCTTTTGGCACAGAGTTCATTTACTAAGTGGATCATTTGTTGGGCACGAGCTGAGCCTGATTGGGATTAACGACTCTGGACCTGGTTCATGATGGGAATCTGGGCTGGGTAGGTTGGTAACGAGCCTTCAGCGATGACCTCCTTGCCAAGCCTTCGACCTACTACTCAGGGGACTAAGCCATTCAGCTGATACGGGATCTGTGCCAAGTACTGACTCACCCGCTCGGTTAGTTCAGATTACTGATAAGAAACTTGAGTACGATGAGGGATTGCCTTAGAGATCACTGCTTGTTAAAGATCCATGTTGATGGAATTCATGATTCAGTTGTACTGATGGACCTGGCCTGCTGTGAGGCTGAGATAGCTCAGGTTGGCATCTGGCTATAAGTGGGATTCCTACCCCTGACTCACTGAGACCATGAGGCCAGCGGGGAGGGGTGTTCACCAGAGGATCCCTGGGAAGTACAGCTGATTAACTGACGCAGGTACCTTGGGTTGGGGCGCCTGGGTGGCTCAGTCAGTTAAATGTCCGACTTCAACTCAGGTCACAGTCTCGTGGTTCACGAACTCGAGCCCCGCGTCGGGCTGACGGCTCAGAGCCTGGAGCCTGCTTCGGATTCTGTGTCACCCTCTGTCTCTACCCCTCCCCCGCTCATACTCTGTCTCTCTCTTTCTCTCTCTCTCAAATTTTTTTAAACATTTGTTTATTTTTATCAGTGGTTAAAACAAATGTATTTTAAAAAGGTCCCTTGGATTTATCTAGAAGCTGTGAGCCTCTAAAACTAACAATAACCATAATAGGACATTTATGAGATGCCTATTTGGTGCCATTTGCTGTGCTCATCCCTTCATACGCCTCATCTCATTGAGTCTTTCCCTTGTTAGGAACTATCGTTGGTCCCATCTAGGGTTGGACAACCTGTTGCTTCGAGAGGTTAAGCAATCAGTCAGGGCACGCAGCTGGTGCGTGGGATTCTGCGTCGTCTTGTCCAACTGCAGAGACTGTGTTCATTGCTTCCAAGTTCGCGTCTCAGGAGTTTAGCACTGCTCTCCAGCCCAGGTGGATCACCGGTCCGGAAGACTGGCTGTGGGTTTATCAAATGTTTCTACTTCTCCTGCTGCCGTATGATCCCCCACTAGGCAGCGACTATATCTCAAGGTTATTTTCATGGTTCGGGGATCTGCTTGAGGATGTGTTTTGTCTGGGACTCTCTCAAATACAGGACCTGTCTAAGCTACAAACTGAGTATTCACAAATAAGATGAAAGCAGTGACTTGGCAGAAATAACGGGTCTGCAGAGTTAACACTGGCCACGCAGACTTCTTCAGATATCGCCGGTCCCAGTGAGGAGAGAGTCCCGAGATGTTGTGGTGGTTTTGCTGGCCACTGTCTGGTACCATCGATCTCCTGACAATGGATGTTAGGTTCCCTCGTGAGCGGGCACTGCGGGCCTCATTGGGAACTCCGGCAGCTCACGAAGCTTCCTTGGGAAGGTTGTCTCAGGTTAGAATCCTTCCGAGAGGCCGTGTGGCCAGCGGGTGGGATCACTGGAGGGGACTGTCTCAGGGTGAGCTTTCTCAGCCTGGCCACGTTCACGCTGGAATGTCAAGGTCTTGGTCACTCTGTCAGGAGCACACAGAAGTTGTTCACGCGCCCTTGTCTTTTCTGACCTTCCTTATTGCCCAAGTCCGTGTTCCCAGGTGCCTGCTTCCTGGGAGGAGCCCAGGCGCGTGGAGTGCGGTATATCGTTTCTCGCCTTAACCGGAATGATAAAAGAGCCTTCAACGTTGAACTACAGCGAGTAACCCGCATTATGGAGGTTATTCCTTCTGCCGTGTCTCTTGCCTCTCCTCGGTTCTCACGCCTCCTCAGCGGCTGTGTCCCCACGGCCTCTCCCACCTCCTCCAATGTAGGTCAAGGCTTTGCTTTGCCTGTTGAACTTGGAGCTCTGATTTTTTTTTTTTCTTTTTGCCAGCCTCATTTTCGAACTTAAATACATGTATCATCCTCCTGATTTGTCTCTCTCGTCTGATTCCAGATCTTGTGGTCCCCGCGGCCACGCCCAACCCCCACATCACACACCTGCTTCGGCCACTGACGACTGCCCAGGGCTGCTCTTGCTTCTGTGCGTAACCCCTGCCTTCTCCTCTCCCACCCCTCCTCCCCGGTCTCTGACCTATTGCTGTCCTGGGGTCTCAGGGATGACCGGTCTCCTTTTCCTCCTTCAGCTGGAGTATTCACCCTGCACGTGCAGTTCCTTAAAAAATAACTTCCTTCACAGACCCGCGGAGAAGACACTCTGATACCAGGGCTGAAACTTGCAGTTAATCGTTCCGTCTTGAGTTCCAAGTGGCCGTGCAAGGAGGAGCGAAAATCACAGTTTGAAATGTTCACAAGCGGTTCATGGCACAAAGGCCTGGATTCCTTCCAGAGTTACCAAATGTACACGTCCCTGCTTTATTGCTACAGTCAAAGAAGACTCGATGGCCACTCAGGGTTCGGGCGTTTTAAATCAGCCAGAGTTTTAAGAGCATATTATATCGATAGCGGCGTGTACCTTTTTTGAGTTTTTAACACCTTCCAATTCTGAGTATGAAAATGGTTTTATAACTGGGGGAAAAGCAACGAGTTCTGGTGGAAGCACGGTGAGAAATGTAGGCTCCTTTTTGGTTGAACTTGATGAAAACCAGAGAGAAGATAGGATCAGGGTTTTTTTGGGGTTTTTTTTTTTTTTTTGAGAAATAAACAGAATTTTGCGTTCAGGCGTTCTGTGGGCAGCTGGCCAGGAAGCGTGCCTATAGCTCAGGAATCATCCCAAACCAACTAATGGAAAAAGTCTGACTCGCTGGCGGCTGAAATTCAATATTGAGGCAGCGACACGGGTGTGTGTGTGTGTGTGGGTGTGTGTGTGTGTGCTGATGCTGGGGCAGGATGGCGGTAAAAGACGTTGGAAGCCTTAATCCCTGGCAGCTATAAATAGAGCACTTACTTGGGTGGCTAACATTCGTGCTTTTAAAAAAAGGCTTTATTCTGTCATTTGGTCAGAATTAAGATATGATTCAATAGGTTACGTCCAAGACTGGCCTAAAAACAGACACGGTTTCCGTTCTGATTGAGCCAGCTTTAATTAAAGAGCACTGCTGCACAAACCCATTAAATAGTTGAGACACTTCCCTTCACAAGCTTCCTTTGAATGGAGGCATTCGACACAAAATAATGCATTTTTTAAACAACCCGTATTGAGGCCCAGACTGTGTGGCCGGCTGTCTGAAAGAGTTGCAGATACTGGCCCGTAGGGATCAGCAGGTGAGGAGATGAGTGAAACGAGCCAGGTTGTGCGCGTGGGGAGTGGCGAGGATTGTGGTTAGCCAGTGCTCGTGAGCCTGGGAGAATTTAAGACTCGGTGTTGGGGCACCTGGGGGGTCAGTTGGTTGAGCGTCTGACTTTGCCTTAGGTCACGGTCTTGAGGTTCGTGAGTTTGAACCCCACATCGGGCTCTTTGCTGTCAGCACAGAGCCCACGATCCTCTGTTCTCTCTCTCTCTCTGCCCCTCCCCTGCTTGCGCGCTCTCAAAAATAATCCATAGGGGCACGTGGGTGGCTCAGTCGGTCAAGCGTCTGACTTCAGCTCAGGTCATGATCTCACAGCTCTTGTGAGTTCCAGCCCCGCGTCGGGCTCTGTACTGATGGCTCAGAGCCCGGAGCCTGCTTTGGATTGTGTCCCCCTCTCTGCCCCTCCCCCACTTGCACGCTGTCTCTCCCTCTTTCTCAAAAATAAGTAAACATTAAAAAAATAATAATAAAAAAATAAAAAGACTCGGTGTTGCCAGACCTTTCCAAGCAGGCTCACACTCAGCATGGAGGCTGACGCAGGGCTGGATCCCACGAGCCGGGGATCATGATCTGAGCCAAAACCAAGAATTAGTTGCTCAACTGACTGAGCCACCCAGGCGCCCCCAGGCCTTCTTTCTAGTTTTGAAAGAGACCAGATATATAGATTTCTGTGAGTTGTCCCAATTTGTAAAACGTTGACAAGTAATGAATGCATGTTGGTTTTTACTGCGTGAGCCAAACCAAACTTGACTGGGGCTTATGCTACACGGTGAAGAAGTGACGCGGCTTAACTTTGGAGCAGAAGGAGGGAATGGAATGACTCTTTGCCTTTGGGTTAGTGTTAGCTGGCTTCCAAAAATATATTTACTGTGTTGTAAAACCGTGTTTGCAAGGGTGGTATCTAGGTTAAATTTCTGCATTTCTAGAATGGATCCCCATTTTATTCAGTGTTGTTGGCTCCTTCTTTATGTTTTACTTGGCTAATCCAGGGAGGCTGGATAGTCTTGTCTTTTAAAGGGGAAAAAGTTTTATTATACAATTTTAAAACTTTACTCTTTTTTTTTTTTTTTTTTTTGCAAGGGTGTGAGGTATGGAAGGTTGGATGCCGTTCGAGGGTCCTGTCCTACTTCTCTTGGCCACTTGGTGTTCATTCAGCAAGAATGGAGTGTCCCTTAGAGGGGAAGGTTGTGGAAGCAGGCTTTGAATGCCGTCCTCCTGCTGGCCAGGTGGATGGCCTTGGCAACCTGCGTTCCTCTTCAGTGCCTCATGCCTCCCATTTGTAAAGTGGGTTTGATCATAACTCTGTAGTCTTAGGGGCACCTGGATGGCTCAGTTGGTTGAACATCTGGCTCTTGGTTTCAGCTCAGGTCATGATCTCCTAGTTTGTGAGTTTGAGCTCCGTGTCAGGCTCCATGCTGACAGTGCAGAGCCTGCTTGGAATTCTCTGTCTCTCTCTCTCTCTCTCTCTCTCTCTCTCTGTCTCTCAATAAAGCTAAAAAAAACTCCATAGTTTTAGCTTGGGCTGCCATAATAGAACCCCCCAGACTTGGTTGGGGGGTGGGACTGAAAGAGGCATTTATTTCTCACAGTCCTGGAGGCCAGAAGTCCAAGATCAAGGTGCTGGCAGATTCAGTTTCTGGCGAGGACTCCTTCCCTGTCTTGCAGAGAAAGCTATCTTCTGATTGTGTCCTCACATGGAGGGAAGAGAAAACGCTCTGGTGTCTGTCTCTACATAGAAGGATCAGAGCTTCACCCGTATGACCTAATTAAACCCCCAAATAACACCCGAACGGTTATTCCCCATTCACCCCCTCCCCCAGCCCGTGGCAACCACCTATGATCCATAGAGTTACCCATTCTGGATATTTCCTGTACATGAAGTTGTACAGTATGTGACCTTTTGTGTCTGACTTCTTTCACTTGGCATGTTTTTTAGTTTCATCCGCTTGGTAGCATAGATGAATGCTTAATTCCATTTTATGGCTGAATAATACTCCAGTGTTGGCTCGGACTTTATATAGAAGTGTATAAAAATATGGTATAAAACTGTCTCCAATGATACATCTCACGTATATAATGTATATATTTCTATATGTTGATTTCTATCCGTCAAGAGGCTCCATTTACAGAGACTGGAATGGATGTATTGTGTTCTTAAGTACAGTATCCTGGTGACTTTAACACGGTTCCTACTTTGGGCCTCTGTTTTCAGTTGTTTAATAACCTTATTTTTTTTTAAATTTTTTTTAATGTTCATGTATTGTATTTATTTTAATGTCCATTTTATTTTTTATGTGTATTTTGAGACTGAGACAGAGCGTGAGTGGGGGAGGGGCAGAGGGAGAGGGAGACACAGAATCTGAAGCAGGCTCCAGGCTCTGAGCTGTCAGCACAGAGCCCGAGGCGGGGCTCGAACCCATGGACTGCGAGATTGTGTCCTGAGCCACAGTCGGACGCTTAACCGACTGAGCCATCCAGGTGCCCCTTAACTAATAAATAAGTTTTTATTTTATTTTTTTTTTTTATTTTTTTTTTCCAACGTTTTTTATTTATTTTTGGGACAGAGAGAGACAGAGCATGAACGGGGGAGGGGCAGAGAGAGAGGGAGGCACAGAATCGGAAACAGGCTCCAGGCTCCGAGCCATCAGCCCAGAGCCTGACGCGGGGCTCGAACTCACGGACCGCGAGATCGTGACCTGGCTGAAGTCGGACGCTTAACCGACTGCGCCACCCAGGCGCCCCAATAAGTTTTTATTTTAAATGCTTTATCCATAGCTCACAAGCCAGAGGCCAAAGCATGTTCGGAAAACCTAATTGTGGTTTAATTCACAGGAGCCTGAGGCTCATCTCCCAGTGGTCGATTTGGATTGCTCACGTGTGTGATTTAACACGCACGAATACCCGGTTTTATGTTGATTTCATCCTTTGTCTTAAATGTGTGCCAAGAGATAGGAAGGTTCGGATTTTCTGCTTACAGCCATGTAAGAGAACATTCGGAAGTGACTTTTTTGCTTTAGTTTTAAGTGATTCACCAGTTTTTTGCTTTTTTTATAACCGGGGTAAAGATGAGTTTTTATATTACATTTTTTAAGGACTAAAGCTCAGAAAAAGGAAGTCACATGGACATGCTGTACGCGTTCCCTTCCCTCTCGGCAACTCACACATGGAAATACCAAAGCATTATCTCCCATAATTTTACCATAGTAGTGTTAAAAACCAAGCCTTGGGGCGCCTGGGTGGCTCAGTCGGTTGAGCGTCTGACTTCGGCTCAGGTCGTGATCTCAGTTTGTGAGTTCAAGCCCCATGTCGGGCTCTCTGCTGACCCCTTGGAGCCTGGAGCCTGTTTCAGATCCTGTGTCTCCCTGTCTCTCTCTCTCTGCCCCTCCTCTGCTCATGTGCTGTTTCTGTGTCTCAGTAAGAAATAAACATTAAAAAAAAAAAAAAAAAAAGGCAAGCCTTAGGGGAACCTGGATGGCTCAGTCGGTTAAGCATCTGACTTTGGCTCAGGTCATGATCTCACAGTTCATGGGTTCAAGCCCCATGTCGGGCTGCGTGCTGACAGCTCAGAGCCTGGAACCTGCTTCAGATCCTCTGTTTCCTTCTCTCTCTGCCCCTCCCCCGTGCTCTCCTTCTCTCTCAAAAATAAACAATAAAAAAAAAAAAAAAAGAAGAAGAAGAAAAGAAAAGCCCCAAAACTTAAGTATACTTTGCCTTTACCCACACTGAAGTTTTCTATTCTATGGATAGTGGGTTTTTTTTGTTTTTTGTTTTTAAAGAGGGAGAAGCTATCTCCTTCTGTAAATGTTGTTACATGAAAAGCCTGTCGATATTACCTGTGTAATCCTTTGGGATGTGGTGGGAGCCCTTGGATCTTATTTAGGGATGGCTGAAATTGTCCTGTGGTCTTTCTTTTTTCAATAGAGCGCTCTAGATGCAAATGCTCTCACCGGCGATCTGTCAACCGATTGAGGGATCAGTGCTGGTTGGTTTGGTCCTCGCTCTGGCAATTGATACTTTGTCCCTGGTTTTTCCAGTCCTTGTTGTGCTTCCTGCGAGCTCTACTCTTCTGTGTCCTTTGCGGCCTTGTTCTCTGTCTCGCACTTGAGAGGCAGCAGAGTCTAACTACAAGAGCGCGTGCTCTTGCCCTGACCTCTGTTTCCAGTCCGGGCTCCACCACTTAATAAGCTAAGTTACAAAGAGGCAAGCAAACGGAAACGGAGGAAGTCACTTTTGTCGAGGGGCAATCTGAAATCCCGGGTTCTTGAAGGTCGATGGGATTTTTCTGCTTCTGCCCAGTGGCCAGGGGGATTGACAGGAAGGGGGGCGGTCAGGAGACGTCCCTGTGAAGAGACCGACAGGATCCACAGCATTCTGGCACCTCTTGGGTACGGGTGATGAGGTTGCCGAACGTCACCTTTCCATCCAGTGGTGGCAGAGACCCTTCAGGACGGGGGTCGGGGAGGAGGAAGGGTGGAGAGATGATGATAAGGTTTTGGCCAGGCTGGCTTGTGTCTTCCAGGCTTTGGTGGTTCACGATTTAAAGCTTCCTCTAGGTGCGATGTCAGTGGGCCACTAACACTCTTTAGACCAGTGGCTCTCACTGTAGGTGGCTTTGCTCTGCAGGGGACATTTGGTGATGTTTGCAGATTTTTTTTGGCTTATCCCAACTATAACCCCGTGGCTGGGGTTCCGCAGTGAGTAGAGGCCAGGGATGCCGCTGAGCGTCCTGCCATGCGCAGGGACGAGCCTCCACAACAAAGAATGACCTGGCCCCAGATGGCGATGCTGCTGATGTTGGACTGTTCCGGAAGTAAAGGATGCACGTTCCTTTAGTCCCAGGAGTGACCTGCTAGCGTCTCCTTCTAGTTTGTAGCGCTGAGGGGGTTGGGGAAGGACCGCTCCAGACTCTTCCCCTAGTGCCCCACGGGGCACTAGAAGCCTGTTAGTGGCCTTAACGACAGGCAGCAGCTGGAGTGTCAGGGAACAGGTGCCTTTGGGGCCTGTAACGGATACGGGATCCAGGCCCGGTGTGTGAGACACGTTGTCACTTCTGTGCAAATGCCAAATATGGGGGATTTCTGTTGCTTCTGACAGGGACTGCGATCGAGGGTGTGTCCGTCCTGATCTCTGGGCGCTTTCTGTCTTCACTTGGAACAGGAAATCGGACTCCACAACCGTGGGATCGTTCTCCCTCCTCAGATATCCCTTTGCTCGCAAGCTGTTCTCAACTCTCCCCACAGCTCTCGCCCTGGACCCACGCGTTGTCTGCGTGTGGGTCAATGCACAGGACGGTTTGTGGCCAATTGGCATCTTGGAAGTCAGGAATTAAATTTCTTAGTTCCACCTGCAGCAGGGAGCCCATTCTTTTTTTATTTTTATCTTTACTTTAAAAAAAATTTTTTTTTAACGTTTATTTATTTTTGAGACCGAGAGAGACAGCATGAACAGGGGAGGGGCAGAGAGAGGGAGACACAGAATCTGAAACAGGCTCCAGGCTCTGAGCTGTCAGCACAGAGCCCGACGCGGGGCTCGAACTCACGGACCGTGAGATCATGACCTGAGCCGAAGTCGGACGCTTAACCGACCAAGCCACCCAGGCGCCCCAGGGAGCTCATTCTTTAAAGCAAACGAGAGATCGTCAGGTGGTGTCCTGGGAGCCGTAAAATAGAGCTGACAGTGGGTTCCTTCTGAGGTGACACTGTCTTCTGCTTTGGCAGACCCTAGAAGCAGAACTTTCTCGCTTTGTGACACTTGTCCGTCAGCGGATCTGGAACGGGCCTGTTTGCCCTGGCATTCGGGTCATTCCCACAGCCCGGGAAGATTGGCTGTCAAGGAGGCAGCTCTGGGCTCTGACTGCCCAGAGCTGCTGGCCTCAGGGCGGGAGAACATTCCTCTGTTGCCTTCCTTTCCTGTCTCCTGTTGAGAGCAGGGAGACTCCGGCTCCAAGGGCAGCCGCGGTTTGGGAGAAGAGGGTTTCAAGGTCAGTGGGAAGATGATTTATCCTCCGAAGACAACGGTAAGCTTCGCAGAATGAGACCAGACAGATGTGCGTTACGTTGCGTATGCTACGTTCGTTCCTGGAAGCGTTTCCTTCAGAGGGTTGGGAAGCCAAGCTGTGTGCGGTTTGCTTAAAGACGGCCCTACCCATCCCTGGAAAGAGGGAATCAGGCCACTCTCTGCCGCCGACGTGATTCTGTCGGGGTCAGAAACGTACGACTCCACTACTGGAGGTTCTGGTCTGTTCTCACGTAGTTCGTGATTCAGTGCGACACTCAACTCTGTGTTCTCATCCCAGGCTCTGGGTTGCAAATGCTTCAGCTCCAGTCCCACAGATCTACCCTCCCGTTTAAACACACCGTTCCCTTTTGTATTTTCATCAGCACCTCTTGCGTCCTTTGTCCCTCTGCCTTTTGTGACGCCTGTTTTCTGTAGCTACTGGTCTGGTCTCTGATTAGATTAAAGTCTTTGAGAGAAGACTAGCTCTTGTTCATTTTCAGGCTGTTGAACCATTCTGGAAGCCAGGGGCACTGGACTGGGCTATTTTCCTAATATTCGTTCCCTTATTTGATCTCTTAGCTGTCCTGCGGATCTGAATTTATCATTTGCGTTTTGTGACGTAGGGAACTGTAGAGCAGAGAATAAACGTGCCAGGCGAGGCCGAATTAGGTGGAATTAATGAGGATGCACTTGCCCGAGAGCCAGTGACTTCATGGTATATAAATTATACATTAATAGCCCTCTTTTTAAAAAAGAGGAGAGAAAAAACCCCACCTGTTGTGCCACCTGTTAGCTCTGGAGCTTTGGGCAAGTTCTTTGCTCGGTGCCTGCTTCCTCGCTTCTGTTAGACGGGGGCAGTGTTAGTTGCTGGGGCGTTAGAAATAAGCGAGCGTGTGCGAAATGTTTGGCACCTGCCCACGGTCCGTGTGTCTGCTGTTGCTGTCATTCTCCAGGCTGGTGTGGCCACTTGGGGTACTGGGGTCCGGTCTGCTGGATTCTGAGGCTGCCCCAGCATTGAGTTCTGTGTTCTTCTTGGCCCTCGCACGGTGCCTTGTCAGCCAATGGGGCTGAGTTAGTGTGTGTAGAATGAATCCACGCATTTGGAATCCTGGGTGCTGCTCGTTCTTCAGGTGAAGTGAATTTGCTAAACGATGAGAATGTGCCTCAGGTTCATGAGAGAAATAGAACAGCGGGTCACAAATGTGGAAAATCCTCTCGCGTTCCTTAGCCAGGGCCGAAAAAGCCAACAGCTTCTCAGATCAGCCGTTTTAAAGGTGGGAAATACGGCTTCATGATGGTTTGACTCTAGAAGCTGCCAAGGAGCCAAAGTGCTGGGGGTTGGGAGGGTGGTGGGAATTTCTAGTGTCCTTCCCTCTGTCTAGAGAATGAGTCTGGCCAGCCTTGGGGGTGGGGTGGGCAGAGTGGCATGGGAGGGCTGGACAGGGGACATGATCGGGTATGTGGGTTCCGAGATAAGTAGCCCCTGAATGCTCCTTGTTAGAGATTCTAGAAGACAGGAGGTTTTCGTGTATAATGCGGAGAAGTGTTTTTAGGGTAGAGCTATCACTTGTAATACTGTGTTCCACAATGTGAACCCCAAAATCTGAAATAGGAGTCTTCCTACCTATTTAAATGCTATAGAGGTAATCTTAGGGAAGGGAGTTGGACACAAAAAGGTCAAGGTCATTGTTGATGGGGCAGGGCTGGGAAAAGGTATACACTCCCTGGCAAAGCATCAACGTGAACGGAGTTGATGCTGGAGTCTCCCATGTCCTTGGATCTTTGTCGGAAGCCCTTCCTTCTGTCCTTGGCCCTTCCTAGCACAGGTGGTTGTGGCCTCCCAGGGAACAGGGAGGCCTGGCATCGTGCAAGTTTCTTATTTACATATGATCATACCTCGCTTTATTGCACTTTGCAGGTACTTCAGTTTTTACCAGTTGGAGGTCTTTGGCAACCTCGTGTCGAGCAAATCTGTTGGCACCGTTTTTCTAACAGTATTTGCTCATTCTCTGTCTCTGGGTCACATTGTGGCAATTCTCCAAGTATCTCAAACTTTTTCAAGACTACTACATTCGTTATGGTGATTGGTGACTGGTGATTATGACTGGGCTGTAAGCTCAGATGATGATTAGTGTTTGTTCTTTTTGTTTTTGTTTTTGTTTTAGCAATCAAGTGTTTTTCTTTCCTTCCTTCCTTTCTTTCTTTCTTTCTTTCTTTCCTTTCCTTTCTTTCTTTCTCTCTCTCTTCCTTTCTTTCTTTCTGTCTTTCTGTCCTTCTGCGTTTCTTTCTGTCTTTCTGTCTTTCTTTCTGTCTTTCTGTCTAGTAGGCTCCATGCCCAGTGTGGGGCTTTTCATGGCCCTGAGATCAAGAGTCACACGCTTTACGGACTGAGCCAGACAGGCGCCCCAGCAATAAAGTATTTTTAAGTCAAGTTACATACATTGCTTTTTTGTTTTAGACATAATGGTGTTCCACACTTAATAGAGTACGTACACTGTAGTGTAAACTTTTATATGCACTGGGAAACCAAAAAAAATTCACTTGACTTGCTTTATTGCGGTGGTCTGGAACCGAACCCACAGCATCTCCCTCTGGGCTGTGCCTGTACTGGACAGAAGCTCAGGCAGCAGATGTGGCTGGGCTGGAGAGGTGGGCCAGGCCCTTCCGGAGTGGGCAGTGTCGATGGCAGGCCGCAAGGTGCCTCGGTATTGGTGGTGGAGTAGGGAGCAGGCAGGAGGCACTCGGGACAGGCTGGGTGCGAGTGAGCTCAGCCTGGTTGAGATCTGAGAAGAGTCCAGAGGAGGCCGGAGGGGGGGGCAGGGGCCCGGATGTGCACAGTCCCCATAGGCCTCAGGAGGGATTGTGTCCAAATGAAAAAGGCATTTCAGCAGGGAAGGGATGTGTGTTTAAAAGGGTCACTCTGTCTTCCTGGTGGCACATAGATTGTAAAGTGTCAGGGCTGGGTGTGGGGCCTGGTGTGGGGGCCTGGGGTGGGGGGGCGGTGAGAACAGATGGCCTGCTGGGCCTTGTCCCCACGTTTGGAAAGGCCCACTTGCCTCTCGGAGGTGCTCACCTCCCTGCTGGATGTTGAGGCGAATTTACAAGTTTTTCTGCAGTCTGTCTGTCTTCACATCCCTACACAGCAGGCTCCAGGGTCATTTTTACGGTTGCTAACCTATAGCTCCTGGAAACCCCAATTTGCGCATTTGCCTTACCCTGCCCTCCTTACACCGGCAAGACTCTGTCGTCTTTTTGCTCTCCTGTTTAAAAAATCTGGTCGTGGAAGGAGGCGAGGGCAGTTTTGGGTGAAAGCACATACTTTCTACTGCTTGATGCGTAATTAATTGTCTAGCTTTGTTTTAACTCTAAGCCCCATAGTAACTCCGATAATGAGCTGACATGTGCATTTAAGAGTTCAAGAATTTAGAAAGCGTTGCTGTTGAAATCGCTGTGAGTTTTGGATTCGGGTAAACAGATATGTTTTTCTTCTTCCCTTTGGTTAAAAACAAAAAAAGAAAAAAGTCACAGGGCAATTTGTGTACCAAGTTTTCCAGAACTTTTAAATCATCTTATACACGGGGCATGTAGACTACATTCTTAGAGCGATCTTATTACCTCCTTATTTCAGAAGTAGAGAGAAAAAGACTGTTCCGCCCATCTCTCCAGGTAGTGTTGTGCTAAGGTAGGTTCGGGGCGGGGGCAGGCGATATGACGAATGATTCATACATACCCTTGCTGGTTGTCGCTGGGGAACGTGTGTCCGTATGCTCCCTAAAACGGGAGGAAGCAAACAGAAGACCTTGCATTCATGTCTTTGTACATATGCCGCTATCTTGGCTCACAAAATGACAGGTCTGGAGTCTAGAACTGCATCGTCCAGTTCCTTAGCTTCTACGTACAGTTGGGCAGTGGGAGTGTGGCTGTTCCGAACTGAGATGCGCAGTGAGTGTAACATACCTGCTAGACGGGCGCCTGGGTGGCTCAGGCCATTGAGCGTCCGACTTTGGCTCAGGTCATGATCTCCCAGTTCACGGGTTCAGGCCCCACCTCGCCCGGAGTCCGCTTTGGGTTCTCTTTCTCCCTCTCTTTCTGCCCCTCGTCCTCGCTCTCTCTCTCTCTCTCTCTCAAAAACAAATAAACATTAAAAAAAATTTTTAGATAAAACACCCACTAGAGTTTGTGGGGCGCCTGGGTGGCTCAATCAGTTAAGCATCCAACTTCAGCTCAGGTCATGATCTCACCGTTCATGAGTCTGAGCCTCAAGTTGGGCTCTGTGCTGACAGGTCAGAGCCTGAAGCCTGCTTCGGATTCTGTCTGTCTGTCTGTCTGTCTGTCTCTCTCTCTCTCAAAAAATAAACATTAAAAAAAAAAATACCCACTAGAGTTTGAGAATTAGTATGGAAAAAAGAATGTAAACTATCTTCTTAATACATTGTTTGTACAGATTACGTGTTGAGGTGACACTATTTGTATCTATGGGGTTAAATAACATTGCGAAAGGCAATCTTATGTGTCCGTTTTTAATGAAAAAACAAAACAAAACAAAACAACGGGGTTGCTAGAAAATGTAAACTTCACACGTGGCTTGCATCTTTTGTGTTGGGGACATCGGTCTGAAGATGTGCTTACCAGGACGCAAGACAGGCTCCTAGAGACCCGCTGAGCAGCCAGCCGGCGGGGACCTCCTCAAAGTTTTCTCCCTGGAGCCCTTTCAGCTGCTTGTGATGACTGCTGGTACTGTCCCCCCAGGGAGGGCCCCGCCGCTTCCTTTGTGACTTTGCTCAGCAGCTCCAGGGGTCCCTTGCCTGTTTCTCTCCCAGCCTGTAATCGATGACAGCCACAGGACACGCATACTGGGAGGTCATCTCTTTCTTGGCACAAAAAGCTCAAGGAGTTCTTGAGGTTAGTGGGGTCTGCAGAGTTTTAGTGACCCTCTTGAGATATCGGATAGCATTTGGGGGGATGCCTGTGAAATTGTTCTGACTACTGTGTCAGCCACGTAGACGGTTTTGTCCGGGCTACTTTTCTGTGATCCGCTGGGATTTTTTTTTTTTTTTTTTTTAATTTTTTCTGTTTGTTAGTTTCGACAAAGACCGTGTGCGCAGGGGAGGGGCAGAGAAAGAGGGAGAGAGAATCCCAGGCGGGCTCCTTGCGGTCAGCACAGAGCCCGACGTGGGGCTCGATGTCACGAACTGTGAGATCGTGACCTGAGCCGAAATCAAGAGTCAGATGTTTAACCGACTGAGCCACCCGGGCGCCCCTCCAGCTGGGATTTTTGAACAAACCTCCTCAGGAGCTTTTTCTGTCGAGGGAAGAGGTTTGAACCCGTTTGTGTTTGCCCTTCCAAATTGCTAGAGCTCGTAGCCCATGGCAGGGTGGCCCCAGCAACAGCTGGCACTCTGTATTGCCTGTAATTTGGGGCCTTGGAGATAAGTGGTCGCTTCTCTAGATTTCCAGTGTCTGTGGACCAACCTCTGTGGCATCTGTATGGGGAACAAGGGAGTTTGGATGGTACCATCTAAGATGCCTTCCGGTTTGCCTGGTGTCATTAGCAGGGGAGGGCAGCGCGTGGGCATTCTGTGGAAGCCTGTAGGGGGGACTCGTTGCCACTTGAAAAGCTGAGCTGTGGGCTTAAACACTGATTTAATGGGATTTATCCAGGGAAGCTGGTTTCATGCCCTGAGGGAGGCGTTTTGCATTATGTCTTGGGTATGATGATAGAGGAGTATTTGTGGTGGTATCCCAGAGTCCCTAAGTAAATGCTAATAGAGGATGTTTTTTTTAGGTGATGTTTAGCCAGCCGGCTGTGTTATAGGTGCAGTTTTGTGGGGACTTCTAAAATACCTCTTAAATGACATGTTTTGAAAAATGACTTTCAGCTAATTTCAAAACAAACACTTGGATCGCAGCGGACGTTAATTATTGAGTAAATGAGTACTGCGGGGCCGGGGGGTGGCGGGGTGGGGGGGGGTGCATGCCAGCATCGTGTAGTAAATTATTCAGGAGCGATGCGTTCCATGTGTGGACAGGGTATGTATGTTAACTAACCTCCTTATTTCCTTCCTCTCTCTCTCTCTCCTGCTCTTCCTTCCTGGTTTTGCTTGGACCTAATGGTTTCCCTGCTAGGAGTAGCTATCTTGGATTGGTGGTTTTGAACCCAGTGCTCTTAAGCTGATGTTTTGCTTTGCGTGGGGTTCCAAAGAGAGCCCCAAGCGTTCCCTCGGAGCCAGACCAGGTTTGAGAGTCACCGAAGTGGTGAATTTGGGAGGGGGGAGGGAAGGGAAGGAGCCCTCGTTCCTTTGGGTGACCACCTATCCTGCTGAGGACTAGCCCGGCAAAGGGGCGCTTCCTCACCCCCCCTGGGCCCAGAAGCCCCAATGGTGGGGCCTCCGAAGACGCCAGCTGTGCACATCTGGAGCTGGTCCCTGGGCACTGTCCAGGTTTACGAGCTCCACGGGTGTTTGATTCTGCTGTAAAGTCAGAGGTGAGAGCCTCCCTTCTGCACGGTTTTCTGTCTCACGAGGGTTTACTGGAAGTTGGCTTGGCCACTGGTGTTCGTGGCACCTGATGCTTGGGCTTTCTCTCTGCCTGTGGTTCCCTTCCTTCGTGAGCCGGTGGAGTAGAGGATGGGCTCCATTCTTCCAAGAAGGGCAGCCAGGCCAGGGGGACTGGGGGCCGGGGGGTGGTCCGCAGTTGGGCTTGGGAGCAGCATCCTGCCTCAGCTGACCTCCTGCTGGCCCTGCTTAAACCTCCTTCCCGTCCTGCTCTGTTTTATAAGAGGAGCCCCCATGCCTGGGGTTCACCATTGAGAGGTTTTATTGCATGCATGACCTTGCTTCCGGCCATGAGTCAGGCTTTTTACTGGGTGAGGTGGTTGGGGGAGGAGTGCCTGAATTGCGGCTGGAGTGGTTCTAGAAGGCTGGAGCGGGGGTGGGGGGGGCTGCTGGACTCCATTCCTAGGAGATGTCTTCTGGTCTCTTGCTGGGAAACCTCTCCTTTGCTGGGATGAGCCTCTTCTTCCCGCTGGTCGGTTGTGGCTGCCTGGGTGTGGAAAGGGGGGCATAGGGCCTTCATTCTGGACCAGACAGGGCCTGGCATCCAGGAGTCAGGGATAAAGCTGAGGAGAAGCCAGGAGAAACAGAGAGGAACATTCCTTTAGCTTCAGGACCCAGGGCTTTGTGTTACCTGCCCTGATGGGATGGGGCCAGATTTGTCCGCGGGCCTCAAACTTTAGCCCACCCTGGCCTGGCTTATTCTCATCTACCCCAGTGGGGGGTCTTAACTGCAGGGCATGCCCCGCCCCCCACTTCTGTCGGCCTATTGATTCTGCTCAAGGACGTCTTGAGAATTTCCAAGTTTTGGAGAGTCTTTTGAACGGAGGGGGGGGGGGATTAAAAGTCGATACCTCAAAATGACTTGGCTGCTGTATTGTTTTGTTTCTTGTTTTTGTAAGAACATAGTTGGAAGAAAGTCTGTTGCATTTGTGAAACAATGTTACTTGGCCTACATTTTATTGGTAAGTGGGGAGGTAGTTTTAGTCCTTTGCGGTTTCTAGAGCTTTGCTCGGGAGAGTCTGAGATTTTATTTTTTCTTGGGCCGGACAAAGGTGAATGCCTTCTTTGTTCAGTTGTGTGGGGCTGTTAATAGTTTCTGGACGGAGATTAAGTAGAGCGGGTAAGCCACTTTGCATTGTCTTAGCCTACACTGGCTCTTGGGCTGATTTGCGGAAAATTGCCCTTTCACCTTGGTTTGCACCTGCCTTAGGGGAGTCGGTCCAGTTCATCGCCCACGGGAGGCCTGCTTCCTTTGTCAACACCCCCCTACCCCAAGTGCAGGTTCCGGGTATACATCCCCGGATGAGTCCTTATGGCATCAAGCTTAAGGTTTCTATTTAAACTTTGTCCCCCTTGGACTGCAAGCTTCTAGAAGTAATCTTAGGACTGTGACTCTGGCCCCCCATCATTGTTGCTCACTCAGAGGGTGGCCCCTTCTCTTCGTGGGGAATTTCTGGTTACGCGCTCACCTTCATTGTCAGGTTAGCTGGTTTAATCCCCACAGTGACCTGGGAGCTGGGTTCCTCTTCTGTCGAGGAGGAAATGGAAAGCTACAGAGGTTTAATTTGTTGCAAGCCACGTGGCCAAGATGCAGGAAAGCCAGGATTCCCATTGAAGCAGTTGGACCCCCCTGGATTGAGCCATTGTTGGAAACCACCGAACTCCAGCCCAACCATGAGAAAAACCCCCAACCAAGGAATATTCTACAAAATACCTGACATGCACTCCCCAAAACTGTCAAGGCCATTAAACGGGGGAAAGAATGCGAGCAGGGGAGGGGCAGAGAGAGAATGAGACACAGAATCTGAAGCAGGCTCCAGGCTCTGAGCTGTCAGCACAAAGCCCGAGGCGGGGCCCGAACCCACGGACCACGGGATCATGACCTGAGCTGAAGTTGGACGCTTAACCAACTGAGTCACCGAGGCGCCCCAGAATTGATTTAAAACAACAGTTAAAACCACACATCCCATTCCATTCCACAACTTGTCTGGCTTGTCACACTGTAGGTGCCCTGGTGTCCTCATGCCTCGCTGGTCCTCACGGTCAGGTGCACAGGCCCACGTCCTTGGAAGAGCATCTCCTTCAACTTGTCCTGAATTACCAGTGGCATTGCCGTTGGGTTGTTAGACATGCTGCCTTGTTGTTGTTGTTGAGAGAGAGAGAGAGAGAGAGAGAGAGAGAGAGAGAGAGAGAATCTCAAGCATGCTTCCCGCCCAGAGCAGAGCCTGAACCAGGGCTCAATCTCACAACCCTGAGATCATGACCTGAGCTGATATCAAGAGTCAGATTCTTAAGCGACTGAGCCACCTAGGCACCCCATGCTACCTTTCTTAGTAAGTGTCACTCTGTTCCCAGTTCTCTGTGGAACCCAAGAAGATATTGAATATGGAGAGAAATGAAAATGCCTTTGGTATAGGAGAGAAATAATTTTATTTAGAGAAAGTCTCAGTATATAGCAAGCAGCACAGATACAGGCACTTACGTGATTTAAAAATGTTTCTGTCGGGGCGCCTGGGTGGCTCAGTCGGTTGAGCGTCGGACTTCAGCTCAGGTCACGATCTCGCGGTCCGTGAGTTCGAGCCCCGCGTCAGGCTCTGTGCTGATGGCTCAGAGCCTGGAGCCTGTTTCAGATTCTGTGTCTCCCTCTCTCTCTGCCCCTCCCCCGTTCATGCTCTGTGTCTCTCTGTCTCAAAAATAAATAAACATTAAAAAAAAAAAATCTATTCATCAGTTGATGGACTATGAGGGTTATTTCCACTTGGAGGCTATCGTGAATAAGGCCGCTGTGGACACTCGTATGCAGGTTTTGATGTGTGCACGTATATTTTCATTTCGCTTGGTTATATGCCTCAAGAGTGGGATTCTTGGGTCATATGGAAGCATCATGTTTACCCTTTGGAGGAACTGCCAGTCTGTTTTCCAGAGCAATTGTGCCATTATGCCTTTTGACCAACAGTGTATGTGGGTTCTAGTTTCTCTGAATTCTTGCCAATATATAATCTGCCTTTTCGATTGAGATTATTTAAAAAAAATTTTGGGGGGGGCGCTGGGGGGCTCAGTCGGTTAAGCATCCGACTTCGGCTCAGGTCAGGATTTCACAGTCCGTGAGTTCGAGCCCGTGTCGGGCTCTGTGCTGACAGTTCAGAGCCTGGAGCCTGCTTCCAATTCTGTGTCTCCCTTTCCCTGACCCTCTCCCATTCATGCTCTGTCTCTCTCTGTCTCAAAAATAAATAAACATTAAAAAAAGTAAAAAAAAATGTTAATGTTTATTTTTGAGAGAGAGAGAGAGCCTGGATGCTTGTAAGCCAGCGAGAGCATAAGAGGGGGAGGGGCAGAAAGAGAGGGAGACACAGAATCCGAAGCAGGCTCCAGGCTCTGAGCCGTCAGCACAGAGCCCGATGCAGGGCTCGAACTCACGGACCGCGAGATCATGACCTGAGCTGAAGTCGGATGCTCAACCGACCGAGCCACCCAGGCGCCCCGATTAGATTCTTTTTTTAAGCACCTCTTAATTCAGGAAGTATGATTGTATGAAAAATAACTTTTTTGAAATTTAATAAAATTCTGCAAAGGAATCACTGTGTATGCCGCAGAAGTGAGAGATAGCTGTTTTAAGTTTATTTATTCCCTACTGTGTTCTTGGTTTATTTGTTTTTAGGAAATGCTGACAAAGTCCTGTTCCAAGTAAGTTGGAGGGGTTTTCTTCCCCCTAAAAATAGATAGCCAGGACAGGATTTCATTAAGATGATCCTATCAGTTTTTATCTGTAGGGGTTTTTTTTTTGTTTTGTTTTGTTTTTTTAAT
This sequence comes from Panthera leo, assembly GCF_018350215.1. Classification (NCBI taxonomy): domain Eukaryota; kingdom Metazoa; phylum Chordata; class Mammalia; order Carnivora; family Felidae; genus Panthera; species Panthera leo. The sequence continues at coordinate 225,187,269 of NC_056679.1, forward strand.
TATTCTGGTCAAGATTAGGAAAGGGCCATAAACTCTAGGGAATAAGTGGTAAAGGATGTCTGGTATTCCATTCCATGAAGAGTACAAGCGTCTTGTGATGGTCTCTTATTACCCCTCCTGTTCTGTATCTCCTCCTGTTTCCACTGGAAGGAAGAATGAAATTCAGTTTTAAGTCCCTTAGGGAGGATTTCTCAGTAGTGTTTGAGCGTTCTTAGCACCAGAACAGTTTTCTGCATTTTATAAAGTCTACGTGTCCTTTCTTCCATTGGCTACTTTGTCTCTCTTGTCTTGGTCTCCTTGTAATTATTATTTCCTTTGGAAGAGAGTCGATGGGGAAGGTATTAGAAAAGGAAAACTCTCTCTTGGATACGTTGTAAGCTCTTGAGGGCAGCAGCGATTTTGTTTCTGCTGAACCTTTCATAGTGCCTGGTACATGATAGGGGCCTCAAAAGATGTTTATAGGATGAATGGACTTGTGGGTGGGTGGATGGATGGATGGCCTTATGGATTAAGTGACTTATAGGTGGATGAATAAATTTCAGGTGTATTAACTGCTTAGCGCTGGTTTGTTTTCTTTGAAACGTGTGTTGGCTGTGTGGCAAACGATTAACTAATGGACTAGTTTGATTTTTGTTCCTTGGATTCTCAGTGTTTGAGATTAGCTCAGCAACTTGCAGATGTCTCATTACCCTCAGATTTAAATGGTTTCTGAGATAATTTCGAGTCGCTGTAGTTTAAAAGAGCAACCGAAAAGCCATTTTAAGGGGGTGCCTGGCTGGCTCAGTCACTAGAGCGTGCAACTCTTAATCCTCAGGGTCATGAATTCTGTCCACGTGTTGAGTATGAGAGATTGCGTAAAAAATAAAATCTTGGGGCACCTGGGTGGCTCAGTTGGGTAAGCATCCGACTTCGGCTCAGTTCATGATCTCACTGTTCGTGAGTTCGAGCCCCGTGTCAGGCTCTGTGCTGACAGTTCGGATCCTAGAGCCTGCTTGGGATTCTGTGTCTCCCTCTCTCTCTCTGCCCCTCCTCCTCTCTCTCTCTCTCTCTCTCTCTCTCTCAAAAATATTTAAAAAAATTTTTTTAAATCAAATTAAATCTGGGCGCCTGGGTGGCTCAGTCGGTTGGGTGTCTGACTTCAGCTCAGGTCATGATCTCACAGTCTGTGAGTTCGAGCCCCACGTCGGGCTCTGTGCTGACGGCTCAGAGCCTGGAGCCTGCTTTGGATGCTGTGTCTCCCTCTGTCTCTGCCCCTCCCCTGCTCATGCTCTGTCTCAAAAATAAATAAAAACATTAAAAAAAATTAAATTAAAAAATTTTTTTAACGTTTTTATTTATTTTTGAGACAGAGAGAGACAGAGCATGAACGAGGGAGGGGCAGAGAGAGAGGGAGACACAGAATCGGAAGCAAGCTCCAGGCTCTGAGCCGTCAGCCCAGAGCCCGACGCGGGGCTCGAACTCACGGACTGCGAGATCGTGACCTGAGCTGAAGTCGGACGCTTAACCGACTGAGCCACCCAGGCGCCCCAAATTTAATTTAAAAAAAAAAGCCATCTTAAGGAATTGTAAAGAAGGTAGAAAAAAATAGAATATAAAATCAGGGCTGAATCGGTTGGCAAGGTCGGAACCCTGTAACCGTGGAATAAACTCTTGATAGCATCACATGTTCATAATTGAGGCATCTTGCTCTTTAGCACCATTTGTTCGGTTTTGACTTTGAATCGAGAGTGGGGGGATACCAATGAGCCTTTGTACCTGTATCTGGGGAAGAGTGAGCAAAGGTTAGTTTTTTTCTGGACGGTTTTCTTCTTTTCCTTGCTTTTTACCTCCTGTCATTTGTGTACTTTTCATGTGATCCTCTGCAAGGAAGCTGCCTTCCAGGTAGCCAATGGTGGTAACAGAGTTTGACCCTCTGGGCAGGACAACAGGAAAAATTGTGAGTGCCTCATGATTCTTGGCAGGTGGGGGCATGGGATCCTATCTAAAGACATGGGACGGATTGTCTGTGAACTTTGCATCACGAATGCACACGTTCCTCTCTTTGCAGCCATACTGTTAAAGATGTGTTTGAGTTGTTTGAGACACTACATGTCTACCTATGGGTCTTAGGCCCATAGGTGAGGCCAGGAAATGATGTTAATAACGACGTGGATGATGTAGCTGAAAGTTACAAGTATAATGTACATACACATAGCTGGCATACATTTCTTACAAAAATATACAGTACTTCAGCAATATCCTCAACGAGTTGGGTCGGCCTGTCTGTGGAGTTACTTAACCCTTGTGGCAAAATCTTAGGGTTCGGGGGGATGGGGGTGGATTGTGTCTCTGAGTCTGAAGCAGAACGTCAGCAACACGTTTTCCTCTGGAATCCAGTGGCCCATCAGCTCTGGTAGGCACACGATGGTTGTCGGGGTTGCCCGGATGGAAAACGAAAGGCGTCGCCATTCCACAGCCAGCGGTAAAGCGGGACAGACTTGGGGTCCTCAGGCCACACGTTTCCATCATCACGGGCTGTATGCTCACCGTTTCTCTCTTGAGCCCCCCCTTGATTCCCTGGCCCTCCTCAGCAGCCGGTGCAGGGTGGAGCACTGGCCTCGGCCCCTGGTTGAATTCTGCGTCCTTTGGGACATGAGCCTAATGCCACCCGGGTTCCGCTTAGAGCCTGGTTGCGGCGAGCCTCTTCGGAATCTGGTACGGTTGCTCAGAAATGATTGCCAGCCTCAGGTCCGAGCCCCTGCAGTCACGAGGGGAGGCAATGAGCCCGAGATCACTCAGCCCCGTGGGCCCCACACTGTGTGTGCTGTGTGGTCAGGGCGTGGGGAGACCGCCCGCCGCTGCGGGGATGCTAGGACACCGTGGTCTCCCCGGCCTCTCCACCGCATTTCCAGGCCCCCTCCTGAGCCACCTCTGGAGGGGAGACGGCGTAGACTTCACCTTCCCCGTGTGTTTCTAATCTGCGGGCTCTGCCCCCTCTGCTGTGTCCGTGCCGCGTTTCCCACACTCGTTTTGTACACGGGCTTTTGCTCCTCTCTTCATTCTTGTCGGCACCGTCTCCAAGCTTTCTGGCAAGTTTTGTGTTGGGGTTTGTGAGCACAGAGGACAGGTTTTTGTCTGTACAGTTCAAGCATCTGTGTACAAGCGTCAAAAGTCAGCTGTAATTCACATGAAAAACAAAACAGACTGGACGGAGGGAGGAAAAGGAGAGCGTCCCTCTAACCCCATCATCAAGCCGTCTGCCTCCTGGACCTCTTTCCTTATGTCTGTCCGGCACTTGGCAGGCTCTCACCGCCCCCGCCCTTCTGTACGCACCTGCTCTAATGTCACCAGAAATTAGATCTGTCCCAGGTCTGTTGCATCTGGGGCTGATCCTACTCTGGGAGGTGGTGGAAATTCTTAGAATGTAGACAATGGAGTCTGCTTTCAATTAGGTCACGGACGATGAGTGGTTTTTAAAAACTCTAATTTGGCTGTGGCTCCAGAACTTTGTATGACTCTGGCTTGGTGGTTTCCAGCTAAGACAGTCCCCTCACCCCCTAGAAGTAATTACCTCGACCAAAATGTCGCGAGTGCCGAGTTGAGGAGCTCGCATTAGCATTTGGTCTGTTATAAAAGCCATGTGTCTTTTAAGGTGGATTGGAATAGAAGGATTAAAAAAAATATGTTGAAGAGTTGTTTCTACTTCCAGTGGAAAAACCATTGACTGTAAAACAGGAGGGATTTCGTTCATATGTGGAATCTAACCCCCACCCCACCCCCCAAAAAAACAACATAGATACAGAGGGGTGTTCAATGGTTTGTGGGGGGCAGTGGGGGGAGATGGGAGAAGTAGGTAAAGGAGGTCAAAAGGGGGGCGCCTGGGTGGCTCAGTCGGTTGGGCGTCCGACTTCGGCTCAGGTCATGATCTCACGGTCCGTGAGTTCGAGCCCCGCGTCGGGCTCTGTGCTGACCGCTCAGAGCCTGGAGCCCGTTTCAGATTCTGTGTCTCCCTCTCTCTCTCATCCTCCCCTGTTCATGCTCTGTCTCTCTCTGTCTCAAAAATAAATAAACGTTAAAAAAAATTTAAAAAAAAAAAAAAAAAAGAAGGAGGTCGAAAGGTACAAACTTCTAGTTAGAGTTAAGTCCTAGGAATGTAACGTACAGCATGGCGACCGTAGTTAATAATACCGTATTGTATATTTGAAAGTTCCTAAGAAAGGAGATTTTCCAAGTTCTCATCACACAAAAAAATTGCAACCATGTATGCCGATGGACATTAACTAGACTTACTGTGTTTATCATTTCATAATATATGCAAATATTGAATCCCATACACCTGACGCTAATGTCACATGTCAAATATATCTCCATTTAAAAAAATGGAGAAAAAGTGCCATTTAAGTCCTTGATACTATGATATGTTATCTACATCCAGTTTCTGGAATTCAGTATCGTCAGGAGCAGGGTCCCCTGGCCCCTGCCCTGCCCCAGACTTCGACATTAGACACCTTAGAAGATGCCAGGTTAGAGGGGCACCCAGGTGGCTCAGTCGGTCAAGCATCCGACTCTTGGTTTTTGGCTCAGGTCATGATCCCGGGGTCGTGGGATCAAGCCCCTCGTCAGGGACTGTGCTGGGTGTGGAGCCTGCTTAAGATTCTCTCTCCCCCACCCCCCCCCACCCCTCCCCTACTCGTGCTCCTCTCATTCAAAAAAAAAAAAATCATTGCAGGCAAAAGAGCAGAACTTTCCTTTGGCTGCTGCATTTACTACAGATTTAAATAGCCATATTAATGTAGCCGTTACAAAATTATTTGTCCCCTTTGTCTTTAAAAAAAATATCAAATTTCCAAGCACATTGTGATTTTATGGTGTAGGTTCTTAGAGAATCCTGAAGTGTAGCACTTGACACAGTCCAAGTAAGCACTTACAAGAGAAAAGTAGGTGTGGTGCTCTGTTCTGGGTCTAAGGCTCAGTTGTGTGTTTGGGTAAAGAATGTTCTCTTTTCTGTGAATCTGTAATTAGAACATGCCACACAGCATGGTATTTAAAGCCCATCATCATTATCTCTTTTTAGGGTTGTTTCCCTACCTTATTTTTAAACTTAAGTGTTTTCAGAGTTCAGAAGAGAAAATCCTTTTTAAAACCAGAAGAGAAATGCGGTAGTTTTGAAAAGGGTAACAGTAGGTTGAAATCTGTGCTGGCGATTTTATCTTCTTTAGCTTAAAGTAGGGATCAGCAAACTGTGTGTGTGTCAAGGGCCAGGAGGTAACAATTCCAGGCGACTTTGCGTGGCCACGGTCAGGGGGAAAAGCCGGATAAAGTTCCTTGCCCAGGGAGGAGGCACTCCAGGTCGGCAGTTGGCGGGAGATTAAGAATGATCTTCCAGGGTGAGGGGCTAATACCTGAGCACCATGAGACAACGATACACTCTACCCCAGTCTTCTCTTTCGTTTGGGCAAGTCTCCAGTGTGGCCACTTAGCCCCCTTGTTGACATCAGTAGAGAGCAGGGACTTGAATTCAACACAAATCTTCGGAGTTTTCACTCAGCCCTTACCCTGAATCTTTATGTGTGTGTGTGTGTATGTGTGTGTGTGTGTGCGTGCGCATGTGTATGTATGTTTCTTGGTCTCTCATTGCCCAATTATAGAGACACGATTAGGTTTTTCCCATTATAGAATGCTTAAGAATGTGCGTGTACAATTGGGAAGTATATAGGTTTGGAAATTAACTTTTCCTAATGATTTGAAATCACCAAGATTTAATTGCAGACAATAAAAATTCACCAATGACATGTCCACATTTGAAGGAGCTGTGGTTTATCTATACAGCTGCAAGGTTATCCGCACGATCCAGCTTTCTAATTGTTCCGTCACCCCCGGGCTCCCTTTTCCCACGTTCATGGTCAGTGTCCCTCCCACAATTAGCTCCGGGCAGCTTTTCCTTTGCTTTCTGTGTCCATGGATTTGCCTTCTCCAGAAATGCCATATAAATGAAACCGTACACTATGAACTGTTTTGTGTGTGGCTTTTTTCACTTAGCATAATGTTTCTGAGATCATTGATTGTTGATTATTGATTATTGTTTATTGATTATTGCTTATTGATTATTGATATTGCTTATTGCAATTGATATTGATATTGCTTATTGATTATTCTGTCAGTGGCTTGCTGTTTTGTTTTGTTTATTACTGAAGAGTTCCATTGCATGGATTTATTACATTTTATTTGTCTCTATACCAGTTGATAGTCATTTGAATGATTTCTAGTATTTGGCCATTAAAAATGCTGCTGCAAATATTTGCATGCACGACTTTTGAAACATTTCTTTCAAGGAGGTAGATCTCTAGGGTGAATTGTTGAAACCTGGGGTAAGATTGTGGTTAGTTTTTTTTTTTTTTTAAGTTTTATTTATTTTTGAGAGAGAGAGAGAGAGAGAGAGAGAGGCAGATGAGGATCTGAAGCAGGCTCCACACCGTCAGCACAGAGCCCGATGCGGGTCTCACGCTCAGAAACTGCGAGATCGTGACCTGACCCAATGTCAGACGCTTAACTGCCTGAGCCACCCAGGTGTGCCCCAAGATCGTGTTTAGCTTTTTAAGAAACTTCCAAACCGTTTTCTAAATGGGGGTACCACACATCCTCACTAACACCGATAGTATTTTTTTTAATCCTATCCAGGAAATCGTTTGCTGGTGATGGAAAATGGAACCCCTAGGAACCTCACTTTTGAAGAAGGGATGGTATTACTTGCCTCGTTATCTTACAGGATTGCTCTAGATCAAAGGAGATGGGAACTTTTGAGCAAGTGCTTTGTATGGTGAAAAAATGTTACCGGTGATTGATTATGTGCAGGAAAATTTTTAGCTATTAAACTTGACACATATCCGTCTCAGAGATCAGGATGGAAACTTGTCCAAGTTTTAATAAAATGTGTATGTTATGATCAGACTTTTAAAGACAGTTTTAAACTCCAATTGCAAGCTTTCTCCATATGCTAGGTTGCCATATTGTACATTATCAGCCTTATTTAACAATGACAGAATATAATGACTTGCATATGGTGGGCAAATTTCTCTTCCCCACTCCCAACTTGGATGGTCTGGTAAATGTCTGCTTGTGACTTCATCTTTAAATGCCTGTGGGTGGCCTCTTTACTGGACCTGGGCATATGTGTTCTATTCGAATAGAATGGAAGCAGAACATTCGGGGGCTCAGAGAAACCACCAAGAACAATCTATGGAAAAATACCTACTTTGGTTTTGCTTTGCAGGTCTGATTTCATGAACATTGCCGGTGTAAGCTTTTCCAAGGAACAAAGGGAACGTTTTACATGCATTTCCCTTCCTACCTGTGGCAGACAGCTGCTGTCTATAGGTCTAGTAGAACTGGCTGTGAGCTTCTGATTGGCAGTCTGGGCGGATTTCCTAGAACTTGCTTATGAGCAGCTCTTCACACCTGTTGAAAAAGACCTTTGGACTAAGGAAGGTGAACTGTGTGTTTGATCATGTAGGACTGTGTCAACAGAGGGCTTTATGGTACCTTCACCTGAGAAGGTAGGAGGGACCACCGCAGCCAGTGAAAGAGTCTGCGTGCCGTATAGCCTCTGGAAGTCGGGAGGTTTGTGTTCATCCTTGTGACAATTTATACGAGTTCGGCAATGTCTCGTGACGAAATCTCTGATTCGTACCAAACAGACAATTTTTAAAAATAATTGTTTTTAATCTTTATTTTTGAGAGGGACAGAGGGTGAGAAGGGGAGGAACAGAGAGAGAGAGAGACACACACGTGCGCGCGCGCGCACACACACACACACACACACACACACACACACACACAAAATCGGAAGCAGGCTCCAGGCTCTGAGCTGTCAGCACAGAGCCTGACACGGGGCTCGAACTCACTAACTGTGAGATCATGACCTGAGCTGAAGTCGGATGCTTGAACAACTGAGCCAGCCGCCCCTGACAGACAATTTTAATAATCGGGCAGCACATGAAATCCATTTTGATGTAAGAAAAAAAAAAATAGTGCAGGTGACGGTTCTAGCAAGCAATGCTTTTGGACTTAGGACTTGGAGGGTGGAGGAACGACTGTGGTTTATGATTTCATGATTGTACCTAATGAGTAAAAGTTCTCACTTTATAGAACTCTGAAAGTTTCCATTTGAATGCGCGCGCGCGTGTGTGTGTGTGTAGGTATCTCAGAGCTTTAAAATGTTGCAGTCTCTGATGTGTAAATTAAATGGGATAAAGATGGGGCGCCTGGGTGCTCAGTCAGTTAACCGTCTGAGTCATGATCTCAGCTCAGGTCTTGATCTCAGGGTTGTGAGTTCAAGCCCCATGCTGGGCGTGAAGCCTACTTTAAAAGGGTGGGGGGGGACTTGGGTGGCCCAGTTGGTCGCATGTCTGGCTCTCGGTTTTGGCTCAGGTAGTGATCTCAGGGTCCTGGGATCAGGCCCTTTGGTGGTGTGACGCTTACTTGATACCCTCTCTGTCTCCCTCTGCTCCTCTCCCCAACTTGCACATGCATGCTCTCTCTTTCTCTCTAATACACACACACACACACACACACACACACACACACACACATACATATAAAATGGGGCATCTGGTTGGCTAAGTCAGTAGAGACTACAACTCTTGATCTCAGGATCGTGAGTTCAAGCCCCATGTTAGGTATAGCGATTACTTAGATAAATAAATCTTAACAAAAATAAAAAGATGGAAACAATAGTTCAGGCACTTGGGAGTTTTTTTCTAGGTCATTACAGATGATGTGGTTTCGGTATGGAGTGATATTTGACAGGACAGTCTTAGAGGATGCCGGGAGTAAATATTCCTTTTCGAAGCAGCTGCCTGCTAATAAATCGGGAGGGACAGGCAGTTGTAAGTGTCATTCTTGGCGTTCCCTGTGTCTCAGCCCGAACCTCCAGTCAGAGGTATGTGACTGACGCATGTGGAGATGGGAACTTCTCCCACTTGATGTTGTGTGTGTGCTTTTTTCTTTTTTTTAAGTTTATTTATTTATTTTAACATTTATTCACTTTTGAGAGAGTGAGACAGAGCATGAGCGGGGGAGGGGCAGAGAAAGAGGGAGACACAGAATCCGAAGCGGGCTCCAGGCCCTGAGTGGTCAGCACAGAGCCCGACGTGGGGCTCGAACTCACAAACGCGAGATCATAACCTGAGCCAGAGTTGGCCGCTTAACCGACTGAGCCACCCAGGCGCCCCATGATGAATTTAATTCTATATTATTTATCCCCTACCAGCTCTATCAAGAAGCCAGTTGTAGTCCCTTAAACTGCCAGCTGAATAAATTATAAGTAACATATTTTAAATATTTCACTTAACATTTGAAATCAAAGCAAATTAAGTAGACCAATAAAATGAGGTTAAAAGTTCTAGAAAAAGCTGTTCGATGTAAGTACCATTTTTTTATTACACAAAGTTTTTTTTAACGTTTATGCATTTTTGAGAGAGAGAGCGTGAGCTTGTGTGCACCAGTTGGGTAGGGGCCGAAGGGGGGCGGGGCAAAGGATCCGAAGTGGGCTCCAAGCTGACAGGAAAGAACCCGAGGTGGGGCTCAGACTCCTGAAGTGTGAGATCATGACCTGAACCAAAGTCAGATGGTTAATCGACTGAGCCACCCGGGGGGCCCTTGTATGTGCCGTTTCGAGTGATAACTTAGGTATAGCATTAACACGTTAACACGTTGTGTCCTAAGGGTGTGCTCGTTTACTGTCAATTTTGTTGGGATTGAGGACACTGAACTCAGTTGAAATAACTTCATGCGGTGTGAAAGGTCAGTGTTTCATTCCATCACGTGGGCGTACAGCATAGCGATAATTCTTTACAAATTGACCGGTAACCCCCCCCCCCCCCCAGTGATTCCTTCAGACTTTTATCACTGGTTCTTAGAAACAAGTGGTTCTCATGTTGTGAAATCAAAGGAAGAGGACATTCATCATTGGAAAGGTAAATACTATGCTTGTTTCATTTGTCCAGTGGGGAAACAAAAGATGGAAATGGAAATAAAATCAACACCAAAAAAAAAAAAAAAAAAAAAAAGCCCCGGGGTTAACATTGGGATCTGGAAGTTGCTGTCTTGAACAACGCTGGAGTTCCTAGCAAACTTGTCACCTGGGGATTGGGTTCTGATCTTTACTAAAAAACTTTAGTCCCTCCCTTGGAGAGTTCATCTGACACTTAGATCTGGTAGCAGCCGGAAGTCAGTGGGGTGTTCTGATGCCCTCCATGTGGGCACGTGTGTGGGGCGTGGCCCTGGGAAGATGGGAGCCAGCAGGTCCCAAAGAGTCTTCATCACGAGGTGCAGCATTGTCATGACCTGGTTAAACTTGTTTCTGGAACCCGACTGCCCGGGTCAAGTGCTCTCTATCTTGTGATGCTGGGCTAGTTGCTACTATGCCTTCAGGCCTTCACTTCTCTGACTTGACTTTGCCAACAGTGGCTGCCTCGGGGGGCGTTCGTGAGGGAAACCGAGATCGTCCACGTAAAGCGCTTGTATCTCGGCAGCACGGGGGGCACCGTTTTCTCCTTCCCTTCTCCTCATCCTCTGGTGGGACACCGGGTCATGCTTGGTGTCTAGTGAAGGCTGGGGACGATGCTTCCCGCGGAGCCATTCTTGTCTGAGAAAAACATTTGCTTCTTAAAACTTTTTTTTCTTTTTCCCCGCAAAGGAATGTCGTAGTCAGTAATTTCGAGAGTGGTGATTTGCCACGAAACACAGTCCAAACTCCTAGTTCAATCCTGTGTGTTTTGTTTACAGGGGACACGGGTCTGGCTGAGAGAAAATGGCCAGCATTTTCCGAGTACTGTCAATTCCTGCGCAGAGGGCGTCGTCGTCTTCCGGACAGACTATGGTCAGGTGAGCTCGACCTGCAGCCTTCACGGTGCCCGTGCTCCGCCTCCCGGGGTTGTCTTCCACTAGAGCATGCGTGTTCGCTGCCCCCACCCTCCATACCTTAAAGAGTGGTTTCTAAGTGGGAACACCAAATCCCGGAAAGAATGTGTAACATACACCGTCGCGTGTGAGATGCAATCCAATTCTCCAAATGGAACACACACGGTGTTCTAGCCAGTGCAGGGCAGAAAAGCGCTAGGCTTGGCTGATTCTCTCCCCCGGGAATCCCGCCAAAGGATCCAGAAGGACAGGGGTGCAAGCATTTGAGAAAAGTTGCCCAATCATTGATACGTGCATCTTGGTTTCATTTCCACTTTCCCTTAAAATTCTGAGATTCCCGAGAGGGTTGGAAATAACCCGTCTGCCAGTGAGAACGTGGGCTGCTTCTGGTTCCCGGTTCTTTAGTGTAACATGAAGGCTGTAGTATCACTGAAAACAGACAGGTGAATTCAGAAACCGAATATTACATTTGGGCAGTTGTGAAAGGAGGCTGGTGTCTCTATTTTATAAAGGCAACGAATTTGAATGCTACAGAGGGATCCCTTTTTCAGAGGCACATATCAAAATTGAAGACCTCTCCTGGAGGGGTGTTGGCTGGGGGGACGGGCTAGATGGGTGATGGTCATTAAAGGGGAGGGCACTTGTTTGGGATGAGCATCGGGTGTGATGTGTAAGCGACGAATCACTAAATTTTACTCCTGAAACCATTATTACACTACATATTCATTACCTTGGACTTAAAAAAAAAAAAAAAAAAGGAATAGAGGTTGATGTAGTCTTAAGAAGGCTACACTGAATATCCTGAAAATCAGGGCAGAGGGCAACTACTCAGCAAACGACTGTAAAATAGCAAGCAGTGTTATTTGGTAAGTGACAGTAAAAATCGCTGTTAGTTTAATTGTAAAGTAGGAGAGGTGTCATAGTGTTTGTATCCCAAGTCGATGACTTGGATAAAACTAGGTTTTACCCAGTGGTAAACTTCAAAAGAAAAACTTGGAAAAGCATATGGTTACTTAAGTCAAAACGGAAATGCACTCCTGTTTCATCTGCCTCTGTCAGGTCTTGAATACGGTCTTTGTCCAAAAACAACCTACTTGCTTTACTACTATATTCTAAGTATATCAGTACGACCAAAGGACTCAAAAAAAAAAAAAAAAAGATTTAAGACCTGAAGAGAGAAGGGGGTCATAACGCCCAGTATTTAAAGCTCACAGGTTCTGAATCTGGTCTGCAAGTTTGTTGAGAACAAAAGCTTCAGGGTCAGTGTTGAGTTGATTAAGGCCAGGGGGCTGCTCGTGTATCGAAACTCCTCAGAGATCGTCCACTTGGTACGTTTCTCATTTCTTGGCTTGATAAACAGCGATGTTCCTGGGCTGTTTTGCGGTTCCTCAGTTTCTTTCTCATCTGAGACTCTTGAATAGTTGCTCAGCATTCGGTGGTAAAGACCTAGCTGTGTTTCGTAGGTGTGGATTGCGGGGAACGGACAGAGACGGCCAACGGATCCCGTGTCTGACGGTCACGGCCAGCGTGGATGCCGTGCTGCTCCCCGGGCTGGTTGCTTTCTCATCACATTCTCGGGTTGTACAGTATGATCTGTAAACTAAGGACAGGCTAAGTGACTTTTGCCCAGCTTTGGGTCAGGCACTGCTTCAGTGTTTCCGATCCCGCGCAGAGCTGGTCTGCCTCTGTCGGTCTTGCCATTATCCTGTCCCTCTTCCCTTCCTACTTCCTCCAGATGAGAATTCCCTTCCTTGTAGCTTCTGTGCCTACTTCTTAAGATGATGTGGAAAAGGAGAACAGTGTTTAAACAGTGCACCTGACTTGATGTAACTCGGTTCGTGCAAGTGTTGTGAAACAGATTTTTAGTAGAATTTTCTTTTTTTATGGACTTATTTTTTGATCCCAAAGAGAATTCTTTTTTTTTCTTTTTTTTTACGTTTATTTTATTTTTGAGAGAGACCGATTGACAGAGTGAGAGCGGGGTAGGGGAAGACACAGAATCCAAAGCAGGCTCCAGGCTTCCGGCTGATGGCACAGAGCCAGATGTGGGGCTCCAGCTCTCGAACTGTGAGATCATGACCTGCGCCAAAGGTGGACGCTTAACCGACTGAGCCACCCAGGCGCCCTGCTTCGTGTTTTCTTTATAACTCTTCCCCCACCTCTTTTTAACAAAATTGCAGCAAAAACACGTAACATTAAATGTAACTATTTTTAAGCGTAGACTTCAGCAGTGTTGCATAGCACTCCGTGAGCAGAGGTGGCATGGGCTGGTCAGGCCAGTAGTTCTGGTCACTGTTGACAGTATTTAGGGATTGTGGGCTTAGAAAGAACTAAACCAGAATAACATGCACTTAAACATGAAAGCAGCTCTCAACTTTGACTTCTAATCTTCCTGCCATCGGGCATCAAATACTTGGTCTTGGATTGTCCACTCTGTCATTCCCAAGTATAATTAGCTTGGAGATTTGTGTAGGAATTACAGGGTTTAAGATACAAGAAGAGTGACACGAGATGGAAGGAATTGGGTTCAGACCAGGATCAAGAATTGAGAGTGGCAGAGGACTCTAGTATCTTTCTTTCCTGACCGACTTCTTCCTCTCCTCACATCCCAAGTTTGCTATGGGACATATGGGTGTGTTCACCAGGGATTAGGGCAAGTTCATGAACTGGTTCTGGTCCCCAGGACAGGAACAGCTACTCCTTAACTGGGCAGGGACAGATTCTGGAAGGAATCAGGGTCAAAGACACAGAGCGTGGCCTTGTCCTGGTCAAGCCTGACTGTGGTAACTTTGGAAGGTATTGGCTGAGAGAGAGAGAGAGAGAGATAAGAGAGACAGGATCCAAAGCAGGCTCTACACTGACAGCAGAGAGCCAAATGCGGGGCTCAGACTCACCAACCGAGTGGTGAGATCATGACCTGAGCTGAAGTCGGAGGCTTAACCGACGGAGCCGCCCAGGTGCCCCACTTTTTTCTGCATTTTTAAAAACAATTCTAGTGACATTTTTGTTACTAAAACGTGAACTCTCCCAACAGCCTAGGAAACTACTAGTTCGCCCTCTCATAATTCACGGGAATCACCTTGGCGGTCTTCTTCAGATGCACATTCGGATTGACAGGTCTGGGGTGGGGTCTAACAGAGGGCTTTCGGTAAAGGTGGAGAGGGGCGCCTGTGTGGCTCAGTCAGTTAAGCATCTGACGTGGGTCATGATCTCCCCGGTTCGAGCCCCGCGTCGGGCTCTGTGCTGACAGCTCAGAGCCTGGAACCTGCTTTGGATTCTGTGTCTCCCTCTCTCTCTGCCCCTCCTCTGCTCACACTCTGTGTCTCTCTCAAAAATAAATGAACGTTAAAAAAAAAAAAAAACAAAAAACAAAAAGCTGGAGAACTTTCCTTTGACTTCCAAAGCTCTTCCCTTCCCTTTGCTCTGTGCCCTCCCTTCCTAGGATCTTTTCACCCCGAGCATGGCCAGGTTGGGCCAACTGCCATAAAATGATGCTCGAGTGGACCGCAAAGCAGTTTCTGAGTCCTGTTTGGTGTGGGAAGCCCAGCAGAGCCATGTGTGACTAAAATCCTCAAGTGGGACCTCAGGGACCCTGGGTAGGAGGTAATAATAGTGTGTCGTTTTTGGTGAGAGCACCGAAGGGCACGTTCTCTGATTTCATTGAGTCGCTGAGAATTGTGTGCGCGTGCTCAGCCTTTTTTTTTTTTTTTTTTTTGTCCAGGGAGATAGTTTTACTGTTAACTTAAAATCCCATTCCACACTAAAATTTAAACTACTGTAGGTTGGTCCAGGGAATAGAGAGGACCAGAATGTTCCCATTTGATTTATAACTTCTGCTCTACTCGCCGGGAAGTATTTGCAGATGGAAAAAGAAATGTGCAAGAGACATGCTAACAGGCTTTGTTGAAACATACGCATAGTTGTGGCCTGTGGAGGACGCATTGCGCATGGGCAGGTTAGCACTTGCCCTGAAAGTTACTTACAAGCATACACTGTTTTATTGCACTTTGTTTTGCTGAGCTTTGCAGTGCTGTGGGTTGTTTTTGGGGGGTTTGTTTTTCTTTTTTAGTGTCTTCTTTTGTTTTTTGTTGTTTGTTTTCAGATTGGAGGTTTGTGACAACCCAGCGTCAGCAAGGCTGTTGGTGACGTTTTTCCAACAGCATTTGTTCGCTTTGTGTCTCTGTCACATTTTGGTAATTCTTGCGAGTTTTCAGACTTCTTCATTTTCCTGTTTGTTCTGGTGACCCGTGATTCTGACTCCTTGAAAGCTCAGATGATGGTTAGCATTCTTTTAGCAAGTATTTGTACATTCAGGTATGTATGTTATCTTTTTTTTTTTTTTAATTTTTTTTTTTTTCAACGTTTTTTATTTATTTTTGGGACAGAGAGAGACAGAGCATGAACGGGGGAGGGGCAGAGAGAGAGGGAGACACAGAATCGGAAACAGGCTCCAGGCTCCGAGCCATCAGCCCAGAGCCTGACGCGGGGCTTGAACTCACGGACCGCGAGATCGTGACCTGGCTGAAGTCGGACGCTTAACCGACTGCGCCACCCAGGCGCCCCTGTATGTTATCTTTTAGGCCTGTCGCCTTCATAGATTGTGGTAGTGCAGTCACTTCTTGGCCTGGTGGCTACCACAGTGTAGTGTAAACTTAACTTTTGTGTGCATCGGGAAACCAAAAAATTCATTTGAGTCCCTTTTTTCGCGATGTTCAACGTGCTGTGGTGGTCTGGAACTGAACCTGCGATCTCTCCGAGATATACCTGTACTTCTTGGATGCTAAGCTGCGGACAGAGTCTCAGAAGAACACCCTGGCTTAGCAGGGTACGAGTATGGCTAAAAGATCAACTCTTAGGAAAGCATAGGATGGAAGACAGCCTTGAACAGCCTTGAACACTTCTGGAACATCCGCGAGGTGCACAGGCAATCAGTATAGCACCCTCTAGGAGCGTTGTAAATTGAGTGATAAGTTCTAAATTAGATTTTTCACTTTGAGAGTAAGCTCTATTATCTTTTCTGAAAAGCACCTAATTTGATTGCTCGGGAAAAAGCTTACAGTGATATAATTTACCTAATTGTGTTTTAAGGGGTAGTTATTTAACTCACCCCGGTAAACTTAATCAAGACGATTACTCTTTGCAGTCATTCTGTTGGGTTTTTTGTTTGCATTGTCTCTCTATGGGGTCTTCAGAAATATTTTCCTGGCTGGGGATTTAATGGCCCCAGTCTACAAATGAATGCCCTCCTCCTCGCCCTTCTCTTTTTATTTGCTTGCAGTAAGTATGATTAGATTTGGGTCTAAAAGTTATTCTTCTCATTTTATTAATTCACAAAAAGGCCATTAGATTGCCTGGTGCTCTCAAGTCGGTCCTCAGCACCTCAGGAAATTCAGACCTCCTCCGGCCCTGCAGGAGACAACACTACTAAATATTTATAATCACACCTCCCGTTTAAAGCCGTCTCTAACCTTTTTGGTTTGATCTTCTGGTTTTGACTGGTTGGAATTAATACTTTGGGCCCAGTCTTGTGAAACTTGCTAATGGATTAGTGTGGTGATTTTTTTTTTTTTTTTTTTTTGGATACATTTTCGGTCCTTTTCACACACTTTCTACCCTGTCCAGCTGCTTTTCTTTGCTGTTTTCCCTTCACTTTGCCCCCCTGGGTGTCTCTGTGTGCTCCTCGAATGTCGTGTGCTGCACACCCTCTCCCTGCGTGCACTCGGTGTGTCCTCTCCGCGGTCCTGGGGAGATCTCCCCCAAGCCTGCTGAGTGCCGGAGAATGGACGGCGGGGCGACCCAGCACGTCTCCTGTTGCACAGCACTAAACAGGACCCTGATCCCACACACTGTCGGGTAGATGGCTAAAACTCTGTGATTTCATGTCCAGGGGCAGCAGGTTGGATCTGACTGCTAACAGGAAGTAGTGGATTCTAGATATTTTAACTGAGTTAGAAATCTTGTCTGCAAGGAAGCCCGCGGCCCAGCTGGCCCCCAAGAGCTCGGGAATGCCCTGGATTTCAGCATTCCACAAGGCTTCACGTGCAAAGCCAGCTGTGGGTCGAGGCAGCTGCCTGCGGAAAGAGGCCTCCCCGCCAGCTCCTTTTGTGTGCACGGCAGTTGGTGCGGCCCCCCAGGTGGGGTGGCCCGGCACCCGCACCCCCTTTCCCCGCCCCAGGACCACTCAGATGAGTGGTAGGGGAAGGGGGAGACCAGCTGGGAGACAGTTTGGAAGATGGAGGAAAAGGAATTTGGGGACAGCATTCATGATGCACAAGCAGTGTCACCAGGGTGCCTTGAGTCTCAGGGCCAAGCTCTGAGACGACAGTACAGATGTTTTCCAGTCCGCCGACTGGACAGAATTCCGATTGAGTTTTCCTGGTGGCTTCCAGCAAAGTTGAACACAATGGTGTTTCTGCAGTCCAGTCAAGAGGCACAGCGTATCCCTAAAACAGTATAGAGCCCTGGCTTTTGGGGTATGACTGCCATCTTAAATTCTGTTGCTCTTGCGTATGTGTGTTTGTTAACAGCTGTGACGAGCTGCGAGATTTGTATTCCCTTTTGGGGTTTCCATTTTCTCCAGGTGTGTAAATGATTTGCTGTGATCCGTTTCTGCCGTGAACATCCAGATTTGAGTGGAAAGAAAAATGAATGGGGGTACGCTTTCTTTGGAGACGGAGTTTGGGTTTTCCTCTCCATGTTGAGGGTGTGTTTATCGTGGTAAATATACATAACATAAAATCGACCATCGTAACTATATTTAAGTGTAGAATTTGGTGGCATTAATTACATTATATGTGAAAGCCTCGCCACTATTTCCAAGACTTTTCTGTCACCCCAAATAGAAAGTCTGTACCCATCAAGCACCAACTCCCTGTGTAATTTATTTTTAAACTACTGTCCGGGTGCCCTTGCTTGTCCTGTTTTCAGAAAATAAGAGCACATTAGAAATTCTGGTTTGTATCTTCCTTAATAGACCATGTCAAGAAAAACTTGCCGTAGCCTCCAGGTTCCTAGGGGAGATGCTGACCGCTGCTGAATATCTGCACTAGCCACGTGATGTGCCCGTGTAGATGGATGGTGCTGCCCCAACTCTTCCCTTCTCAAAAGGGAAGTGTCCGCATAGCCATCTAAAAGTAGGGGGAGGGGCACCTGGGTGGCTCCGTCAGTTAAGCAAGCGTCTGCTTTTGATTTCAACTCAGGTCATAGTCTCACAGTTCGTGAGTTCGAGCCCTGCGGCTCTGTGCTGACAGTGTAGAGCCTGCTTGGGATTCTCTCTCTCCCTCTTTCTTTGCCCTTCCCTCACTCTCTCTTTCAAAATAAATAAATACATTTTTTAAAAAAAGGGGAGAAAGGGGCACACTGGTGACAAGTAACAGATAATTTTAAAAAATCAGATGTGTTGGCTTCTTTTGTTGAAACTTTAGAATGGGTCCATCTGTTATTTTTGGAAGTCATTTTAATCAAAACAGTGCAGCTGCATTAAAAATACAGCATTGAGCTGGGAAACTCTTAAATTCTCTGTGTGTTTCCCACATTTTGTTACTTCGTCCTGGAAATACCCATCTCTGAGCTGGCTATTAAACGCCAGTCTGGGGAGTTTCTTAGAAATCTGCACTCCAGAGACTGAACACCGCTGGGACTTTCAGTCCTGCTTTGAAGCCCAAGCAAAATGCACTTTGTCCAAAGTGCTTGGTTTTCAGTGAGAAAATGTTTTTACGCTCTGAAGGCCACGTGAGTCTTCCTCTCTAGAACTCTTCCAAGAATTTGGTTTGGCATCTTGTGGCTCAAAGAGGGAAAGTCAAATGTTTCCATTCATTTTCACTCTGGGACTACAGCAAAAAAAAAAAAAAAAAAAAAAAAAAAAAAAGGATCTGCTTGTTTATTAGGGAACCTAGCTCCAGAAAGAAAACACGTGCATGTTTGCTGATCTGCGTGGCTCTGTGTTGCAAATTGAACTCACTATTGTAAATTTCAGCATTTTGAAACCTGAGGTTGTTATCCCATGTACGTCCACATCTGCCCTTAACAACATCTACATTGGAACGGGAAACCATGGGCAGTAAAAAACACGACAGGATGTGCCGGTATTCTGAGGCACATGGGCTGTGTCAAGCGTTGCCAACCTTAGCTTGCTAAGAGGGCACCCCATCTGTGTGTTGTTACCCACCATATTCCCAGTACTAGTGAAAAATGCCTTAGTAAGACCTGAGAAGAATCCAGTCTCGGGGGCCTGCCTCCTTGCACCTTTATGTGAATCCAGCTTAAGTAGATTTAGAATCCAGGGTATTTCTGACTCTTTGAGACCGTGGTGTTTTCCCTATCCCCTTTGGACTGGACAGCTGGGCCCCACCCTGCATGGCCCCACCACTGGCTAGGTAGACAGGTGGCTAGGGACTTGGATGCTGTTAGTATTTATTGGCCCCAGTGAGGTTCTAGCTGAATACGTGCGTGCGTGTGCGCTCTCTCTCTCTCTCTCTCTCTCTCTCTCTCTCTCTCTGTGTCTCTCCCTCCCTCTCTGTCTCTCTCCCTCTGCCCCAGAGAATGTGTATAGCCTTTGCCATGGGTCATGACCTTCGTTGGCTTCCTATCCTCCTTCAGTGGGTCAAATTCGTGCCTTTTTCTTTTTCTCCTTTGTGGATCTCTCTTGACTTGGGCCGCTCGGTTCCTCTGGAATGAGCCTCTTCTTCCCATCCTTTAGGCTTGGTCTATTTGTAGCCGAGCCTGCCTCTGACCTGCCTGTCCCTCTCACCTTCAGTTGACTTTGGGATTCCAGGCTCTGCTTCTGGGTGGCACACTCTCCTTGTGCCTCTGTGAGCCTGCGGTACGTCCAGACTTTTCCAGCAGCGCTAATGTGCAGGCACGCAGAGAAGGGTTGACATCTCGTGCCATCAGTCCCATTGTTACTTTCAATTTTGTGGTTAGCTTGGCAAATTAAATCGCTTCTACTTGAAGGTTAGCAGGATGCTCTCTTGCGTTCCTGGCACCCATGAACTGAACATAACTAACTAATCCCATGTGCTCAGCTCAGACCAGGTTGCATTTTATGACTGGAAGAGGCGAATAGAAAATAGTACATCAAAACTTGATTTTTGGTTGGGGGGGGGTGGCGCCTGGGTGGCTCCGTTGGTTAAGCGGCCAACCTTGGCTCACGTCACGATCTCACGGTCTCTGAGTTCAGGCCCCACGTTGGGCTCTGTGCTGACAGCTCAGAGCCTGGAGCCTCCTTCGGATTCTGTGTGTGTGTGTCTCCCTCTCTGCCCCTACCCTGCTTGCTCTCTCTCCATCTCTCAAAAAAAAATGAATAAATGTTAAAAAAAAAATTGTTTTTAAACTTTTTTTATTTTGGAGACTTAAATACCATTTGCTTACGATGAGTATCATTTTGTGAAAAATACATGTGAAGATCCTGTTTGGAAAGAAGACAGTTTACAGATTATCTGCAGGAATCAGACATGGCACCCGATAGTACTGGCTGTAATTTCAGCAGAAAAAGCAGAGGCCGTTTGTTAAAACAAATCCAGGTGGTTGTCTGTGTGACTGACGAAGTTGCATTCCATTCCAAAAATTCATTTATAGGCCTGTAATTTGGAACCAGTTTTCCCAGAGACTCTGTGCTGTACATGGGGAGTTGATTGTCCAGTCCGTGTACAAAGCCCGGGTACCCACAGTGCACTGGGGTGGTGCAGAAGCCCCCTGTTGCCTGATTCCAATTTTAAACGCGGTTTCAGAGGTCCACCCCAGGATGCCGCTGCGGTGGGATTAGGGGATCACATTCTTCCCGTGATCACCTCCCTGGCAAGTGGTGGGAAAAAGGAGGCACCACGTTTCTTTTTTTAAAAAAAAATTTTTAATGTTTTTATTTATCTTTGAGAGAGAGAGAGAGAGCGAGAGCACAAGTGGGGGGAGAGAGAGAGAGGGAGACACAGAATCCGAAGCAGGCTCCAGGCTCTGAGCTGTCAGCACAGAGCCCGACACGGGGCTCAAACCCACGAACTGGGAGATCATGACCTGAGCCGACGTGGATGCTTAACTGACTGAGCCACACAGGTGCTCCTTTTCTTTCCTTTTTTTTTTTTTTTAAATGTTTATTTTGAGAGAGCGCATGAGGGTATGCAAGTGAAGGAGGGGCAGAGAGAGAGAGAGGGAGAGAGAGAATCTGAAGCAGGCTCCGCACTGAGAGTGCGGAGCCCGCCGTGGGGCTCGATCTCATGAAATCCGAGATCACGACTTGAGCCGAAATCACGAGTCAGATGCTTACCCGGTTGAGCCACCCAGGCACCTCTGGAGGTACCTCCTTTCTAAGCCACTTTCTCCGCAGCAGGGTTGGCATGGTAAGGGGGGTGGCCTGGTGACCTCTCCCTACCAGGAACCACACTGGTGCATTCCAGCCACTTGTGCTTCTTGGTCCTCCCAGCTCCCCTGTGGGGAAGGCATCCTCAGCCGCGTGGTAGTGCTTTGGAGGCTGAACGTAGGTGGAGTGACCTGTCCAGACGTCTACACTTGGCCGGTGACGAGGGGTGCAACCGGGGCTTGGGTCCAGAGTCGACCATCTTCCCCGTATGTTACTTCTTGAGGAGCAGACTGAAGTGAGGGGGCTGTGTTCCCACCTGCCGCTTCCCGTCCTGGCCGCTGTGCTGGGGGCGCGTCTCTCTGTGGGCCCCAGGGATGGGGTGCACCCGCGGTCTTCCTCCTCGTCATGACTTCTGAAGCTTTCTGCCGAAGTCACTCTTCAAGATTGGCGGGTTCTCCTGCCCCCTCCCCCACCCCTCCTTTGCGGTGGCTTTTGTTTTGTTTTATTGCTCTAGGGAAGTAGAAAGGTCTGGAAAAAACCCACACGGTTTGTTTTGATGTTCCATCATCTTGTGTGCACAATCTTGCTTCCGTGCTGCTGCTTCTGACAAGAGTCCTTCTCAGCCCAGGCCCCGGACGATGAATTCAGCCTCTCAGCTGGGACTCAGGCCGTAGTACACTTTTGAAAAGCTTCTTGGGTGCCTTGTTTAATATGCAGCCAGGTGCAGAACTATTTCACAGACTGAATGAGCATCGTCTCAAAATATTATGGCAAAAGTTGTTGAAAAAGCCTTTTTGCAAACTGGGCTTAGAAAATGCTCTCGTAACCCACCATTGCTAGGCCTGGCTTTTCCCCCCGCACGGCTGCTTTCCTGGACATCGTTGGTGGTTCTGCGAAAGGTCTCTTCTGCCCACACTGTCTTTGACTACAGCCCCTTCTGTCTGTCCGTCTTCCTCTCCCTTCAGGGAGTACCTGCTCTTGAGCTTTTCATCTCTTTTCTCCTCCCACCGTCTCACATTGGACACTCCTTTTGAGTGGGACTTTGGGGTTTAAGTGTCGCAAACTCGGGGAGCATCGGGGTGGCTCTGTTGGTTGAGTGTCCGTTGAATTTGGCTCAGGTCGTGATCCGGGTTGTGGGATTGAGCCCATGGTGAGTGTGGAGCCTGCTTGGGACTCTCTCTCTCTCTCTCTCTCTCTCTCTCTCTCTCTCTGTCTCAAAACAAACAAAAAAATAATTAAATGCCCCAAACTCGAGTGCAGTGTTTCTCCACACGTGCGCCTCCCTGACTAGCTGCTTCCTAATCACTTAGTGGCCCTTGTCGCCGATGCAGGTTCCTTGGCCCTTCCCTGGATCCACTTCTGTGAAGATGGCCCTGGGATCTGTGTTTTAACAAGGTTCCCGCCTGTTTCTGTTGGCCCTGAAGTTAGGGAACCGCTGACTCCGTGGGTGTATTGATCCGAGATGAATTGGAGAGCCGTTCTCCTTACCTTTCTCTCCCTGTCTGATTTGCTGTTTGCTTCCAAGGGGGCTGGTCCCTGCCCTGTGGGGTAGGGGACTAGGGGGAGGAGCTGTGCTCCTGATGGCGTGACCCTCAGGTTGGGTTCTCTCATTCTCCCCATCTCCCTCACCCACAATCCCACCCCCTTTTCCTTCTGTGTCTGGAACAGAACCCAGTGTTTGGGGACCTTTCCTTCCAGCTGAAGATACAATGAAGGTTTTTCTAATTTGTCAGTGGAGACGTTCCACTGGTAAAGCAGCTTCCTGAAATCCCCCCTCCTGTTTTTTTTTTTTTTTTTAAGGTTTATTTATGAGAGAGAGAGTGTGTGAGAAGGGGAGGGGCAGAGAGAGGGGGAGACACAGAATCCGAAGCAGGCTCCAGGCTCCGAGCCCAACGCAGGGCTTGAACTCATGAACCGTGAGATCATGACCTGAGCCGAAGTCGGACGCTTAACCGACTGAGCCGCCCAGGCGCCCCCTGAAATCCCTTCCTCAGGTTTGAGCACGGAGGCCATCAGTGATGGGCTTGAATTTAAACAACTCAATTGAATTACATTTGTTTCTGAGGAAAGCTGGACCTGTTTCTCTTTCAAGAGAGGGAGGGTCTTGGGGTGTGAAGGAAGGGCAAGGGCCCCAGCGTTCAGAGCAGCCCTGGGTGGGGATGGGTGAAGGCGGTCTCCCCTGGAGGGGGCTTGTTTCCTCATTCCTCGAGCGGTGCACCTGCCATCCTGCCCGGAAAGAGCCCACGGGGCTGGATGAGAGGCATCATAAAGAAGGGATGGGTAAATCCCAAGCAGCTGCCCCACATTCAGGAGGAAAGGGCGCTTCTGCCCAGCGGATAGCTATTCTAGTAACTTCCATCTAAGGAGTGTCGGTTTCTAAAAGCAGCAGTGAAAGCGCGAGCTTCCAGTTTTTATTTCAAACCAATTGCACCGCCCTGTTAAAGGTAGGGAATCAAACTAAGTGGTTAGTTAGGCATTTTGGCTGGGAAGGGACACCCGTGAACTTTCTAAGGTAATGGAAATGCTCAGTGTGTTCTGTGTGGTTCCTCAAGCTGTGTATTTTGCTGTGTGCAAGGTAAACTTTCAGTTTTTAAAAACACCATCTAGCTTTCCTGAAGGCAGCTGTTTGCGTTGAAGTGTGTGCACCAACACGCGGCTGACCTCCAAGCTTGTGTAATTACTCCAGTGTTCAGTGAAGCGGCTGCAGCAAACCCTGGCCGATGCCTGCTGCCTGTTTCTGTATAGCCCACGAGCCTACAAGTTAATGGTTTTAACATTTTTTACTGTTTGGAAACATCAAAAGAATAGTATTTCATGACACGTGAAAGTGACCTGAAATTCACATTTAATGAGGAGGTGTTGGAACACAGCCATCCTCATTCATTGACTGGTCGTGTGAGATTGCCTTCAGACTCCAGCGGCACCCTAGAGGGGTGGAAAAGCTTTTGTTGCCCTCTGGTCCTTTGCGGAAGAAGTTTGCTGACCCTGATCTAAAGGATCATTTTCCCCAATTACTTCTGATGTGATATTTGGTGCCAGGGCCTTCTAGTGGCTTCTAGTCCTGGCTATAAATCGGGATCCCTTGAGGGGCTGCTCATGGAGATTCCTGGGCCCCTACTCATGCCCAGTGGTATAGCCTCTCTGGAGGGGGGGCCCAGGAATCCGGATTTGCAACCAGTCGGCAGGAGTCTGTGCTGTGAACCCCAACTAGCAGATCGATTCGTGGTTAAGCCCCATCATTTTGTTTTGCTTGTGAGGTGGAAATGTCTTGCCCACGAGGATAAAGGTCATCAGTGACAAAACCCAGGTTTCCTGCTACCCTGTAGGGCAGCGGCTCTCAGAAGTGAACAGGCCTCCGAACATCAGACTCCCCCTGACCCCTCCCCAAGGAGGGCTTATTAAACCACGGGATCCTGCGTCTCCACTCACAGTTTGATTTGGCAGGTCTCGAGTGGAGCCTGAAAATGTGCATTTCTGACAGGCTTCCGGATGCTGCTGATGCTGCTGGTTTGGGAACCACATTTTGAGAACTGGTTTGTAGGGCTTGTTAGGTTGTATGTATGGATTGCTGCGTTTTTTTTTAATCCGGGTTCTAAATGCACCTCATACACAGTCTTCTCCCCAGAACATGTTCTTTAAAAACACGGATGGTCACTCACACAGTCCGCGTACTGTTCTTGACTGCTATAGCCATAAAGGAAGCATTCTTGAAAGGTGTCTTGTCAAAAACGAGACGTCGTCTGGCCATCTTAGTTTTAAATACTAACACCTGTTAACGGTTTAGTCTGTAAGCGGCTATTGGTGGGGGGGGTGGTGGTCAATGGAGAGCCACTCCCAGGCAGAGCAAAAATAAGAAAGCCAATGTGCTGTGTGTTAATTATATCCCAGCACATTTCCAAAAAGTTTTGCAAAAATGACTTGATGGTGCCTTTACACAACCTTCAGAAGTTACTGTGCAGATTTGGACACCTAATGCCTATTATTTTTTTTATATATAAGTTTATTTTTGAGAGAGAACGAGAGCTAGTGGGGGAGGGGGAGGGAGGGAGGGAATCCCAAGTAGGCTCCATGCTCAGTGCAAACCCAGCGTGGGTCTCAGTCCCACGACTGTAAGATCACGACCTGAGCCGATAACAAGAGTCGGAGACTTAAACCGACTGAGCCGTCCGGGTGCCTCCCCGATGCCTTTTCTAATATTGAAGAGCAATTAAATTGTTAACCAGTTGTCATTCCAGGCAAATACATAGCCCTCATTTTCTAAGGGAAATGCCAGAAGCAGAGAGGAAGGAGAGCGATTCTGTATTTAGAAACTGTGGGTAGAACCCCCCAAGCTTTTGACGGTCCGTTTTGGTTTGATATACTACCTTTTGCCATTATCCGTGCCACCCGGGTACAGAGAACATTGGGCTGGTGACCAGGAAGGGGACCGGGACTAAGGTAAGGTAAGCCTGGTGCTCAGTGCAAGATATAAAGAAGCACTCAGTCAGGGTCAGGACGAATTTGCATGCTCCTCCCCTCCCCCTCCCCCCCAATTGATTGCTCCTTAAATTGTACACCCTGGCCACCTGCTCCCCGTAGTCCTGGCCCTGATCAGAATCTGGGAGCTTAAGCAAGGCTCTCTAGGACAAGAGGCCCGCTGTAGACTCGAACCTCCCCCTTCCCTTTGCGTTGCTGCAGTGATTCATTGACATGCCTCATTTCCAACGGTCCTTTGATAGTTTTCAAATATCTGTGTCAGTACATTTTAGGGAACTTGTTCAGGATTAAATTACCGCAGTGCGCACTGCAGGGTGTCATGATGGTTTGGAATATTCGTAGGAAGTTTTGAGGGGACAGATATCCCCCAAGGGTTTCCTAGATGAAGACTTTAGAGCAGGCTTGTGCAATCCCTTATAAAACTGCAACATTGCATTTACAAATTCAGCACGTGGACCGTATTAGAAGTTCCAAGTGCCTTCGTTTCAGAGGTTCAAGTTGGTCTTCGATCTAGCTGCGGTGGGGGTGCTCCAAATCATTTTTGTAATAATTTTTAAATAATGTAATGGAATTTTTAAGTCTTCCACTAAGGGTAACTGAGTAGCCAGCCCTTGAGAATTCAAGTATTTTTGTCTTCTGGAACGATCTTCTGTTCTGAAATGGATCCACCTTCCTGCCGTGTCAGAGTTCACAGTGGCTTGCTCTAAGCATCTGCTTTTATTCTTGCAGAGGGAGCTAATGACAGATGTTTACGGGGTGATTCTGCGAAACATTCGCTCCCGTGACCGTGGCCTGGAACATATGCTGTCCTCAGTTTCAGGAAGCTTTTGTAACGAAGGACTCAAAAGAGATCAGGCCACTGGGGCATATTGCCAGCAAGCATGCCTTTGTGAAGGGCAAATCCTGTCCGATTAACCTAATTTCCTTCCCCGAGCAGTGATCAACCAGGGACATTAAAATAGCAGATTTTTCCGTGTTAGCATTTTTTTTTTCTGACTTAAACAACGTTCGTAATTAAAGTTTGAAGATCATTCACTTAAAAAAATATATTCTTTGTTTTTTCCTCCTTACATCGAAGAGGACTTGCCTCAGCAAACAGTACATGGGCCTCGTAAACATTCACTGGAGGTTAGCACTAGTGAACAGAGACGTCAGCATCCAGATCCACGTACTTATTTTGGATGTTTCCGTTTGGGTCGTTCTCCGCGATGGTAGGATGATGTAAATACCATAGAGAAAATAATTCTCGCCTTTTGAGGAAAGTCAGACTCAGAAGTATCCATTATTGGCTCGTTGCTATCTTTGATGGAGACTTTAAAATAGTTTGCAGATGTTACTTTTAGCTAAAAGAGGAAAAGAGACTGCAGCCACATTTGAGCACCTAGGACATGATATGATTAGTTAATAACTCTCGCAAGTTTGAGCCGTGGTCTGAAATGAAAAGGAATGGTTTTTCTTTTAACAGCTGTACTGCGGTGTGATTCGCATCCCCAGCAGTTCACCCGTTAAGAGTGTACATTTGAGTGGCTTTTAATATATTCACAGATTTGTGTAACTGCCACCACCAGAGTCTGTTTGGGAAACTTGGTTACCCCAAAAAGAAACCTTGTACCCCTTAGCTGTCATCCCTAAACACTCCCATCCCAACCCCCAACCCCAGGCAGTGATTTTCTGTTCCGATGGATCTGCCTGTTCTGGATGTAAGTGAAATCCTGCAAATAATCTTCCGCGACTGACTTCTTCCACATAGCATAACGTTTTCAAGGTTCATCCGTGTTGCAACGTGTGCACTTCATTCCTTTTTATTGCTCGGTAATTTTCCATCGTATGGTTATGCCACATTTGATTTAAAAGGAATAGTCTTCTAAGGCTTGGTAGAACAGGGGTGCCTGGGTGGCTCAGTTGGTTGAGCGTCAGACTTTGGCTCAGGTCGTGATCTCGTGGCTTGTGAGTTCGAGCCCTGCATTGGGCTCTGTGTGCTGATAGCTCAGAGCCTGGAGCCTGTTTCAGATTCTGTGTCTCCCTCTCTCTCTGACCCTCCCCTGCTCACGCACTCTCTCTTCTTCAAAAATAAATAAACGTTAAAAAAAATTTTAAACTTGGTAGAACAGAAAAGTGTAAAAGAAAATGAATAGCCAGCTGTATAAGCCCACTTTTTATATGGTTTATAATGGGTCACACAGGTAATATTTCCAAAAGTAAGGATGATATTTTACTGTAAAAAACAGTTTAGACTTTCTCTTAGATGCAATTTTTACTTCTTTTTGAGAGACAGAGGAAGTGTGAGAATGTGTGTGGGCGGGGCAGAGAGAGGCGGGGAGAGAGAGAATCCCACGCCCCATGCTGTCAGCACAGAGCCCAATGTGGGGCTCCATCGCACAAACCATGCGGTCATGACCTGAGCTGAAACCAAGAGCTGATGCTTAAGAGTCGCCCAGGTGTCCTTCTTAGATACTATTTCTAATTATGGTCTCACATCTGAAAGCGGGTACTTTTTTTCCAAAGTTCTGGGAAGATCGCAAGATCATTAAGGTTTAGAGAAATGGGTTCTACAGAAGCAGCCCAGGACGTGGGTTATACGGCATGAAGGAGGCCAGTAGGTTAGTGTAAGCGGATGGGATACTTACATCGATAGTGCAGACCAGCTCCTCTCTCCCACCGGGAAAAATGGATGTCAGCTCAGCTAGGAAAGCTGGTGGGGAGGGACATCCTGACCCGGAGGATGTCAAGGACAGCACGGAAGGACAGCAGAGGGATGGCTGGCTTCCTTCGCCTTTGAGAATAAATAGTTGGCCTCTCATCTGTCTGGAAAAGGAAGAATGCTATGGATCTTAGAACCGAGGATTTCCAGGGATCGTTTCTTCCAGCCTCTTCTAAGCAGGTGACAGATGGTCACGGATATTTCCTTGCACAGGCGAGACTGTATCGTCGTCCCGACTCAGGAGCACAGCTGAGAATCACTGTAGGTCGCCTTGACATTTGACGATGTCGTAGAAATGGAACAATTTTTAAAAAGAGAAGATGTAACTTTAAAAAGTGACCTGTGATACTGAATTCTGTTTGTAATGGAATTTTGAGATTCTCTCAGTGGTGTCTCAAACCATCCCCGCTTTGTTTGTAGTCCTGCCCCTGCTGGTCCCCCCAGGGACAGTTTACTGTTGTCCCTCAGCTACTCTCTAAGACTGCCTGGTAGAGGCTTTGGAGGAATTCCTGGAAGGGATGCCAGGGTTCACACAGGTTATTTTACGCCAAGCATTTATTGAGTAATTTGGGGAAGAAAGGGCGGAGCGGATCACGTCGTTCTGCTGGGTCATTTCGTGTGTTGAGCGGACGTGGCCCCGGATGCTTTGTCCAAGTCATCTGAGCGCGAAAACAAGCACGGTGGGCACAGAGGGCTTCCCTTGTATGGCTCAGGCCTCATTTCCTTCTGTGTGCTGTCTTCTGCTTGAGGGTAATGAGGGCCAGCCAGTCCCGGCCTGGAGAGTAACCCAAATGAACCGGAAGAGGCAAGGGGCTAACCAGCCGCCATCTGTCGAGGGATTCGTGGCTGGGTTTCACAAAACCCGTTAAGAAATTGAATTAATGTCTGGAAGCCAGAGGCTAAATAAATAAATAAATAAATAAATTTATTTTTGGCACCTGCTGCCCAGTAAACCATTGTGAGTGAATGCACTTAGGATAAAACTGAAAATAAGACCCAATGAATGAGTTGATTTTTCCCGTGCGAAGGAGAAGAGAGCTGTTTCTTTACATCCAGTGTTAAGCCAGTGTAGGTAATTGCTCAGTGACAGCACAGGTGTGACCTAGAATCTGTACTTCTCGTTACTTTGTGACTTTTTTTTAAACCGATGCCCTCGAGCGTACGGCTTTTTTAATGTGGTTGAAATTATTTAAGACTCTGTTCTTACAGGGTTTGTTCACTGTGTCTATATCTCCGTCTCCGTCCATCCATCCCAACCAATGATGAGCACATCTTTTCTGATTTCCTCAACCAAATTGAGGAATGTCATAGAAGTAATATCATGTTTGTATGCAATATCACATGTTTGTATATTGATACTTAAAGGTTTGTTTTCTAAGTTGACATTATTTGGTTGGATCTTCCCGGTGCACCCAGTTCAGGAAATAAAAATCACCATCACCGTTCTGCAAATCTGAATAGTCGCAAAAAGGTCACTACCTCCCATGGTCCCTGTGAGCCCCCAAATGTGGTGTGGAGGTGCTGGACAAGCCTGACATTTATATCATTCTGTGTGGTTTGTAAAGTATTTTCATTGGATTGATCTTCTTTTGATCCTTAGAACAAACGTGTCACCCAAATCTCTGATTTTTAAAATGTCATGTAAGAGGATCTTTATTACCACTTCTCTGTTGCATAGACAGAAGCGATTTTGGGGTCCATCAGTGTCTGGGACCTGACTTCCTGGTATAAAAGCTAGGTGGCTGGGGGTGAGATTCATTCCTAAGGGACCATCTCCTCTGGGTTTAAGGACGACTTTTCCTTAAAAAGTGTGAAAACCATGCAGGCGTAAGAAAAAGGTCCCAGAACCTAACAGCTACTTTTTCATTCTGTCCCTGCAAGACTTCGGGTTCAGTCCCAAGGTAGAAATAAAGTTTTTATGCTGTCTGCTGTTTTAATTAAAAGTCATTTTACATGGCAGGAAAAATCCAGGGTGAGTTGTTTTGTTTGTTTGTTTTATTTTCTCCCCTAACCCCAGCTTTTTTTAGAGCTTGTTTTAAGGTATCAGTGTTAACAATTAGGTTGTGCTTACCTATAAATGCACAACCTTTTCCTCCTCTTTGTCCTTGCCAATGTATTTACTTTTTATGGTTCTAAGTAATGCGTACACCCAGCGTGGGGCTCGAACTCACAACCCCGAGATCCAGAGTCGCACGCTCTGACTGAGCCAGCCAGGCACCCCTCTAAAATTCTTAAAAAAAAAAAAAAAAAAAAAAGTGAACAGCTGGGAGTTGGAGTGTTGGGTTTAATGTCAGGTCAATATAAATAAGAAATCGCTGGGTGAATTGGTGGTGTTCTTTGATGAAAGTCCCTTTCCTGTGATTGTCGAGCTAGGCAGAAGGGCTAATACTCCAAGGGCTATCTGTGTAGACCAATTAATTTTTTACTCGCCTAAAAGCATCCCTCTTTGTCTTACAGAGATTCCAGGCCTCCAACTGCTGTTGGGATCAGACTTGCTGAATAAATAGTTTATATGTTCGTCTTCTCAGTTACTTTGTGTGAATAAAGTGTGAACCATCTGGGCCCCTCTGTGCTTTTATCTCGCTGGCTCTGAAAGAGCCAACTCGGCTTTTGTTTTGAGGTCAAGGTGGATGTACAAGTCTCCATGTTGATTTCTTTGGTGTGGCTGGCATGGATCTTACCTGCTTTGAGATGTTGAGAAGATTTCAAACCAAGTTGGGGAAGAACAACATAAATTGGTGGGTTGTTTTTTTTTTTTTCTTTCCATCGAAGTCGACTAATGCAAATATTTCATGAACAAGTGTCCTCTGGGATAAGTCCGTTTATTTAACGCCATTTGGATGTTTCTCTAAATTTGTTGTTAATCTTAGGGTTTGGGGGTTTTTTTTGTTTTGTTTTGTTTTTGCCAGATGTTTAACTTCTGTCTGGGTCCTGCAGCGATGATTTGGTTTCAGCGTATATCAGAGAATGTCAGAACGTGAAATATTTTGGTGTTAATGTATTATGGGAAAGTCCCTCTTCCCAACCACAAAAGTCTGCATCAGTCTCTAAATGTATCGTCCTGATTTGACCTTTTTCTTTGCCACCTTGTGCTCTTACAGATGTACTTTATTCTAGGGGCATGAAGACTGTGTCGTTAATACAAATTTGGTCATAACTGGCTTCTATGTGAATTTGTTGCTCTTAAGATTATGCCAGAAGCGGTCTTGTGAGTGTATTTTTAGTTACCTTTGGAAAAGCCATTTTGTTTAAAAGATGGGTGGGGCAGGGGATAAAATCACTGTTGACCAGCAGTTTGCAGCTTGGGCCGTGGCAATCTGTAAACGCACGTAACGTGCGGATTACGGAGTGATGCTATTTTCAGCTATCAAAATGGGAGGAGAAAAATGCTTTAAAAATAATTCATTCAAATACAGACTGAAAGTGCTGCTTCTCTAGTTGCTATTATTTTAATCTTCCTAAGTGATACTCCTATTTCCAAATGTATTTGAAAAAACTTACATGCCCACGAGGGATGCCGATGCCCTAGGCACAGCTCAAGAGGAGCCTTGATCTGTACCGTCCAGGACTTGTATTTCAACAACGTAACCAGCCATGGCAACTGGTTCCAGTAATGGTGGTGATGATCCTAGACACCAGCCTGTTGAGTTGTCTGGTGGTGAGACTGGTCCTTCTCTTCGTAGCCGATAGATACCAGCTACTAGTGTTTCTCAAAGACTTAACTAGTCCTAAATGGTGTCAGGAGAAGTAGGTGGTGGGGGTTGGCTAACCCAAGTTTGGGAAAGGCTACGTTATTTTTCAGAAGTTTAAAAAGCACATTTAATCTTACTTTCTACAATAATGTTTGTTTCCTTCCTTCCTTCCCTCCCTCCTTTCCTCCTTCCTCTTTTCCTTCTTGTCTTCTCTTGTCTTCTCTTGTCTTCTTTTGTCTTCTCCTGTCTTCTCCTGTCTTCTCCTGTCTTCTCCTGTCTTCTCCTCTCCTCTCCTCTCCTCTCCTCTCCTCTCCTCTCCTCTCCTCTCCTCTCCTCTCCTCCCCTCCCCTCCCCTCCCCTCCCCTCCCCTCCCCTTCCCTCCCCTTCCCTCCCCTTCCCTTCTCTCTTTAGTCCCAAACACCAAGAGAAGCTATTGGTAAAATTAATGCCCATCAACAGGACTTCACTTTGAGAAATGCTGACCCAGATGTTGGTTCCTTTTTTGTGATCGCTACTTTCATTTGGGTTCTCATCAGCATTAATCAGCTAATAGCAACACTGTCTTTAGGATATGAGTCCTGTGGAAGTACCGTTTGGATGCCTTCCTATTTTAAAAAACCTTTAAGGAGTGTGTTTGATTATTGTGTGTCCCTCTTCTTGGGCTCTGAGCTCCATGAGGGCGGAGGCCGGGTTTATTTTGTTCTACATCACCTTGGCACCTTCCAGGACACTGCCACTTAACAAGTGTTCAATAAATAGTGAGTGGATGAAGGAATGAAGACGAGCTGTGTTCTAGACTGTATACATTTCAAGTTCTGTCACCCTGCCACCTGTGTTGAGGGCAATGGTTTATCTTAAGTAGTCTGAAGAGACGTATCTCCTCAATGAAATATGATTTTGGTGATAAAGACAACAGGGTCCCAGCTTGACTGCCACCAACTGAGGAACTCAGGACAGTTACATAACATTAATCATCTGTTTTCTCACCTGTGACACGGTGACAGTTCTACCTTTCAGGGTTGGTTTGAGGAGAGGGGGGGTATATGAGGGTGCTTAGGGATGAGCCGGCATTGTGTATGCTTAGCACCTGTCACGTATTAGAAAGTGTCGTCCAGGGGCGCCTGGGTGGCTCAGTCGGTTAAGCAGCCGACTTCGGCTCAGGTCATGATCTCACGGTCCGTGAGTTCGAGCCCCGCGTCGGGCTCTGTGCTGACAGCCGGAACCTGGAGCCTGTTTCAGATTCTGTGTCTCCCTCTCTCTGACCCTCCCCCATTCATGCTCTGTCTCTCTCTGTCTCAAACATAAATAAACATTAAAAAAATTTTATTTTAAAAAAAGAAAGTGTCGTCCCAAAGGCACGCCCTGTCCTTTAATGATTCCCCGCCTTTCAGTGCCAGCTGGCTCATTACAAACCTGTTGTGCCCACCCAGCTTGTCTCCATCCCATTTTAGTTGCTTTGACAAAAAGAACTGAGAGAATGTCAGCATTGGGAGCTGGTGAGTGACACTTGGGCTGTTCCGTGATGACCAACATCTAAAAGAATTTTTTTATGGTCATGGACTGTCGGGAGCCAGGTGTTAGCCTTTATGCTTGGGTGTGGGAGAGAAGGAAGAAAAGGGATCTGCAGATTCGTTCTAGAACATACTGTCTCACACCCAGAAATGACTGCCACCCTTCAGTGGTTTCAAGGTGGTTTTCAGTGTTGCGAAAAAGCTTGGTGCGAGCCAGCCTTCATCCAAACCCTCTTTAGTCTTATGACACTTAAATGTAGTAATGTCATAATTAATTCTCCAGGAGCTTGTGTTTTTGTTTGGCCTCATTTCACTTTGACAATAAAAGCAACGATACAACCCAAGCGCACAGTTGCCCACAATCAGTGCATCTGATGTCCCTCCTCACCTGGGTGCTGCAGCTCGGTGGTCCCCAGGCCTTCTGATTCCTGCATCCAGAGATTTCTAGACCGACATAGTTATCCTGTCTCTTACATTGTCAGGTAAGGCCATTGAATAA
Organism: Panthera leo; assembly: GCF_018350215.1. Classification (NCBI taxonomy): domain Eukaryota; kingdom Metazoa; phylum Chordata; class Mammalia; order Carnivora; family Felidae; genus Panthera; species Panthera leo. The sequence continues at coordinate 225,221,338 of NC_056679.1, forward strand.
CTCTTGCCATCATTTTAATTTTAAAAGACAGTGTCAACATACTGAAAGTGGGAAGACGTGATCTCAGAATAAAGGATAACTTTTTAAAGGGAGAAAATTAAACTTTATGAAAAACTAGTTTCATTGTCTTTTTTTTAAATTATTATTATTTTTTTAATGTTTATTTTTGAGAGAGAGAGAGAGTGTGAGTGGGGAAGGGGCAGAGAGAGAGAGAGAGAGAGAGAGAGAGAGAGAGTCAACGCAGGCTCCAGGCTCTGAACTGTTAGCACAGAGCCCGTTGCAGGGCTTGAACCCGTGAGCTGTGAGATCATAACCTGAGCCAAAGTAGGACACTTAACCGACTGAGCCACCCAGGGGCCCCTCATTCCTTTCGTTTAAGGACAAGGTTTGATTATTTTTATACAGCTCGTTAAGGCTTCGGTTACAAGTTTTGGTAAGATAATTAAGACAGTTATATTCAAAAAAAAGAAATATGTATCTGGAATCCCTCTGCTTCAGATAAAATTCTTACTGGAAAGCTTACACGTTGTCCAGACTACATAAGCCCCTTCGTGTCTTAACTGGGGTTTTTGTGAAATTTTGAGTTTTGCAGACCTTGACTTAAAAACCGCCGAGAATGATCTAATCAGCATCACGCTGATTCTTAATGTTGCTATGACTTTCACCTTATTTCATAGTTGGGTTGGCCTACTTTTAAGGACAAAAATTAGAATACAGGGTGAAACTGAGAATTAGTGGTGGAATACAGGTTCTCTTGCTTTTCAAAAAACAAACAGAAAAAACCAACCAGCCATTTGGTTCTGGTAGGTTAATTTATTAGCGAAAAGATCAACTGAGTAAGTTTTCTTACTTTGTTTTTTAATATCCCCCTTGGCGTGCTTTCATAACTATGTATTTGCCCTTTTTGATCGTGAATATGGAGGAAGCAAAGAGCCAGTTAGTCAAGTTGCTGGAGAAAGTGTAGTGGGTCATTGGATATACTCTCGATTTTCAGAAATCTTTGTTCTCTGTTCCACCTACCTCATCAAGGGGCGCTTTGAGAAGGAAAACAAAACAAATTATGTGGAAGTGAAAGGTCTGCGTGAATGTGTGCTGTGGGCCTGATCGCAGGGCAACGTGTTTCTTCTGTGATTTTTGTAAAGAATTCAGAGCCCGATGGATCAGCCTTGAGCTGGAAAAGGAATCGATCCTTCAGAGAAAAAGAAGTAGATAAAATTGTTTGGAAGAAAATCGTTTTCTGATAGTATGATTTGAAGGAATCGTTGTAAGGATGCCCAGGGGAACGAAGATGGAAACAGAAACAGCTCCCCAGGTTTAAAGAGGGGAGTAGGCGGGGCGCCTGGGTGGCTCAGTCGGTTAAGCGTCTGACTTTGGCTCAGGTCATGATCTCGCAGTCTATGAGTTCGAGCCCCGCGTCGGGCTGTGTGCTGACAGCTCAGAGCCTGGAGCCTGTTTCGGATTCTGTGTCTCCCTCTCTCTCTGCCCCTCCCCTGCTCATGCTCTGTCTCTCTCTGTCTCAAAAATAAATAAAAACATAAAAAAAAAATTAAAAAAAAAGAGGGGAGTAGGCAACGGAGAATAAGAGAGTGGACGGTGTATTGTGACTAGTTCAGAGGCCGATTCGACTGGAGACTCAGGCAAACCCACTTTTCCTGTTGTGCCCACTTTTTCCCTCTCGTGTGTCGGTCGTTTTGGTCTGTTGGGATAAAGTATAATAAAGCTCTATGGGTTCAGTATTTGAAGTTCTTATGCAACCTTGTAATTATTATTTATTGGTGTCCTCGCTTAGCCTTCCCAGCCTCACCTGTGCAAACCAGTTTTGAAGCTATTAGTAAGTTCAGAAGACCTGCAAGCTTTCTGGCTGAGTGTTAATGTCCAGTTGTCATTGTCTGGGATGTTTCACTTTCTTTACAAAAGAAGATCTGTAATTTTACCCGTCCCTGTATATTTGATGTATTATACTGGAGTCCAACTCCGTAGCATGGATGCGGTTTTAAAATGCTGTTCCATTTTAATTTTGATTTTTAGCAATGGGTGGACAAGAGTGACTTTTAAAAATATTTAGGGGCGCCTGGGTGGCTCAGTCCATTAAACGTCTGACTCTTGATTTCGGCTCACGTCATGATCTCATGATTTGTGAGATCGAGCCCTGCATCAATCTCCATGCTGACAGCCTAGAGTCTGCTTGGGATATATATTTCCTCTCCCTCTCCCTCTCTCCCTCTCCCTCTCTCCCTCTCTCCCTCTCTCCCTCTCTCCCTCTCTCCCTCTCTCCCTCTCTCCCTCTCTCCCTCTCTCCCTCTCTCCCCCTCTCCCCCTCTCCCCCTCTCCCCCTCTCCCCCTCTCCCCCTCTCCCCCTCTCCCCCTCTCCCCCTCCCCCCCCCCTCCCCCCTCCCCCCCTCCCCCTCCCCCCCTCCCCCTCTCCCCCTCTCCCCCTCTCCCCCTCTCCCTCTCCCTCTCCCTCTCCCTCTCCCTCTCCCTCTCTCTCTCTCTCCCTCTCTCTCTCTCTCTCCCTCTCTCTCTCCCTCTCCTCCTGCCTCCCTCCCCTTCTCTCTCCTGCTTACACACACACATGCTTTCTCAAAAAATAAACATTAAAAAAACATTTAAAAAACTAAAAAATTTATTTAAAACATTAGATAAGGGAGTTTTAGGACCTGTGGAAACAAATGAAACAAGTATTTTGAACCCGGAAAGTATCGCACACACTGATTTGTCCGCGAGCCTGCACTCCAGCAGCAGCCTGGCATGCTCTGACGGGGCATTTTGGACTCCCAGCCCTGCCTGCTACGTGCTAACCACAGGACCTTCAATAAGGACATTCTGGGTCCTAGTTTTCTTGTTCATAAATTCGGGATTAGAGTAGCACCTGCCCGGAGGGCTGATTGCCAGATGGAACATGGGCATCTGCCAGGTTATACAGATGAGAATTGCAATAATTATACATACATATGTATACGCATATGTGTATAGAGATATTTGTGTATATGTGTATGTAGATGTGCACGTACAGGTTATAAGAATATTGTGAGTGGGTCATTGCCATAGCACTTTATTATTTTTTTTTTACATTTGTTTATTTTTGAGAGACAGAGCACGAGTGGGGGAGGGGCAGAGAGGAGGGGAGACACAGAAGCCGAAGCAGGCTCCAGGCTCCGAGCTGTCAGCACAGAGCCCGACGCGGGGCTCGAACCCACGAACCGTGACGTCATGAACTGAGCCGAAATCAAGAGTCAGACGCTTAACCGTCTGAGCCCCCGAGGCGCCCCTGGTGGAGCACTTTCCAAGGTGAGGGTAGGTGTGGGGCACGTTCTAACTGGAGCACGTGGAAGGTTTTGGGACACGGGGAGGCGGGTGCTGAACCAGGCCAGCTGGGTGTGGTGTCAGCTGGCTGCCAGGGTGGCAGGGAAGGGCCTTGTGGCTGTGTGGCCACGGGCTCGGGGCTGAGAGCACAGAGGTCATGGGAGGAAGCAGGGCGAGCAGAATCAGAACCCACAGCAGGCTTGTTCAAGGAAACAAGCCTTTGACAGTTTCACGATTGAGCCAGTGGGCTAAATCACATCAAGCCGTGCTTGCTCCTCTTGGCCTGTGCTTCTCGGTCCCCTGCACCTGTGCATAGTAACCACCCTCTCTGATGCTCCAACAGCCCTGTGACCGGGAGTGGGAGGTGTTTGTGCAGCCTTGGGATAGATTAGGAAGGTTCCGAAAAGTGGACCTGTCTGCGTCAGGTCGCATCACTAAAGTGTCAGGACCATCGTGAGGAGGTGATTTCCCCAGTGAACTTGGTCTGCCCCTGCACCTTTAGTGCGGCACCTTTTAAAGGTACTTTCAAGATCCATTTCTCAGTCTGCCTCTTCCCTTCCCTGGATCTCCACTCCCTCTCTTGACTGTATCTTCTCAGCCTCTTGCACAGTGCCCAGGCCTGGCGTCAGTACGTTTTGAACAAAAGAGCTTTTGGCAAGAGGCAGGCAGGCCGACTTAAACCCCCCCAGCTCGGTCAGCGCACACATCAGAAAGTACATGTATTTAAACTCCGACAGGCATGGGGACACGTTTTCTAAAGTGTGCACGTACGTGTGAAGGGTTTCCTATGAGGGTCTCTGGCCGAGGGCTGACCGTATACTGTGAAACCAAGAATATACTTGCCGCCTGACTTTCTGTTTGTTATGTAATCCTACCCCCACTGCTAACTATACTCCCGAAAGATTTGTCTCCCAGCTTCTGTGATTGAGGCCTGTTTGTGTAGTTATCAGATACTGTGCTAATCTCAGCAGGAAGTCTCATGGCTGTGCCTAGTTGTGGCCTCATGTGTGCCTCACGTTTAGGGAAAAACAAAAAACAACAAAACTCCCAAGGCCCCGAGCCTGGAATAAGGAGGCCAGGACAAAGAGATCATCGACTTTATTCTTAGACACACTTTCAAAAAAGCTTATTAATGAGAAACAGTTTGCAGGAAGAGTTGGCATAGAAGTCAGCTTCCATTGTTAAGAGTTCAAATAGAACGTGGCTTTGTTGAAGGGCAGCCTGAATTCGTTATTAGTGTCTCAGACCACAAAGCCTCCTCCAGTTTGACGGTCCGTGGAGCTCATGAGACACAGCTATCCTTTCTACCTGGGAGAAAGTTGAAAAATTAACATTGTTCAAATGAAAGTTAACCTCCGGCCCCGCTGTCTCCTGCTTGCCTGTGCGTGATTTAAAAGGTATTTGCAGGGGCGCCTGGGTGGCTCAGTCGGTTGAGCTTCCGACTTCGGCTCAGGTCCTGATCTCACGGTCTGTGAGTTCGAGCCCCGCGTCGGGCTCTGTGCTGACAGCTCGGAGCCTGGAGCCTGCTTCGGATTCTGTGTCTCCCTCTCTCTCTGACCCTCCCCCGTTCATGCTCTGTCTCAAAAATAAATAAACACTTAAAAAAAAAAAATAAAAGGTATTTGCAGAGGCCAATCTGGTGTTGGTGCAAGGTAAAGAAAGACGTTTTAAGCTGTTTTTCTAAAATCTGGAAAATCTGCTGGACTATCCACCTGGGCAACAGCATCGTTTGCATTGTTAATCATTTGCTCTGACCTTTGGTTCGGTGCAGAAATACTGTCTCCGTTTGAATAGGCTTTGCCCAACCCACAAAATGATTACGTGTAATATCTCAGTTCTTCTAACACACCGTGAAAAGACTCAAAACTGAATTCATCTGAAACCGCGTGTTGTTTCTGAGTAATCCTTTTTTCTGGGTCGGTCTTCAGGGTTATGTAAGCAGCTTCTAAACATTTGAAATCACTTCCTTTTTATTTCTTAAGTAACGATACCTTCCCTACGTTGAATCTTTCTTTTCCCCCCATATGTTGGTTTTGTTGGTAGCGGCCACTTTAAGCGTCTACACCGTTGGGGGGTTTTTTTGTACCGTGTTGGCAATTATCACCTTTCCTCCGAAGACATAGAAACATTTTTCTTAAATGTCTGTTTATTTGGAGAGAGAGAGAATGAGCAGGGGAGGGGTGGAGAGAAAGGATCCCAAGTAGGTTCCGGGCTGTCAGCACAGCACCCGACATGGGGCTCGAACTCACACACCATAAGATCATGACCTGAGCCAAGGGATCAAGGGTCAGATGCTTAGTGGACTGAGCCACCCAGGGGCCCCGACATTTTTAATACTCGGCTCAGTTTCCAGTGTGCGAGTAGCAGCTCTGTTCCTCCTAGTAGCAAGGGTTAGAGCATGAAGCGTTTTTTCACAAGGGCTTATTGGAACACAGAAAAATCAGGTGTTGCTGCTGAGAAATACAAAGCAAAGAGCCTCATGGGGCAGGTGTGCTTAAACACTTCCGTGTTATTTCTGTCTTTTTAATTGCTCTGTTACGGGTCATCAGTAGGAAACCTGGCCAGAGACTGTCGGAGCTTGGCGACATTCTGTTCACCCCGTTCTCCTCTCCTCCTTGCATCCGCAGATCTCCCCAACTTTTACCTGGCCGCCCGCACTCCTGCTCTGTTCCTCCCCTTCCTGCTAAACTTGGAATTACAGTGCACAGATAGCCTCTTCGAACTGTAACAAAGTGGCTTGCCAAAATACAGGGCGTGGGAGAACCGAGGCTTGAACCCCGGTTGTATAGACAATGTTCGATGGACAATGTTCGATGTTAATCACTGCTTTGGTATCCAGATCTGAATTCTTGCTCTGAATTCTTGTTCCCCCGAAATGTGCTACTAAGTTACCCAAGCACATAGATCCTGAAACTCTTCTTCCTTGATATTCAGATGGTTGATATTCTACAGCTTCTCAGGGCGCCTGGGTGGCTCCGTCGGTGGAGCATCCGACTTCGGCTCGGGTCATGATCTCGCGGTCCGTGAGTTCGAGCCCCACGTCGGGCTCTGTGCTGACAGCTCGGAGCCTGGGGCCCGCTTCGGATTCTGTGTCTCCCTCTCTCTCAGACCCTCCCCTGCTCATGCTCTCTCTCTGTCAAAAATACATAAACATTGAAAAAAAAATTTTTTTTAAATATTCTATAGATTCTTCCTTGTGCGCTGATAGTCCTTGAATTCAGATCCACATCTGTTCATGCTGGCTGTTTCATGGGACCCATTGCCTGCCTTCGCTTTCCCCACCCCGTCACACAGGGGTAGGTACATAAGTATAGTATTGGGAGTAATAATGGCATCTGTTAAGCATGGCTGGGTACCACACCACGCTCTTTCTAACCGTGGTCTCATTGTCCTATGAGGCTTCTGCTCAAATTGCCTCGTGTTGTCTCAGGCAGGGGCTGTAGCAACGGCTCTCAGATTGTCCTCCGGAGGGGAGACTATGATCTCAGATGCTGTCTAGTGGTTCCTGGTTGTCACCAACCCCACTGTCATCTGAGCTGATTTGCCAAAACCCAGTTCACTGGCCCCACCCCGGACCTCTACCCATCAGAACCACTGGAGGTGGGACCCAGGTGACAGCATCTTCTGGTAATTCTTCACATCCTCCACACAGCTGGAGGATGACCCCCAGGTCTAGCTTCAGCCTGGCCTTTGTTCTGGGTCTTACGCACCGACCCAGGCTCCTCCTTCTGGGGCCGTGCACAGCGCTCTGCATTTCTAACTACGTATTCAGGGAAATGGCAGAACCCAGTTCGGAAAGCAGAACCCAGGCTGGCTCATTTGACGGAACGTGTGCCCCCCGATCTTGGGGCTGTGAGTTCAAGCCCCACCTTGGGTGTAGAGAGTACTTACAAATAAAAATGTTTATGAAAGAATGAAAAAACAGAAAAGCAGAATAACAGTGCTGATTCTAAGTCACAATGACCGTCACACTAAAACGCTTTATGGGAGAATTAAATGTCACTTCTCAGCTTTCCCGGGACACACTGCCACCCACCGAGGTAGTCACGGTGCCGATGTAGGAAATTGACCGTGTGACTTTCAGTCTGGGTTGCTTACCAGTCTGTACGTTTTGGGGGAAGGATGTTTCTTGTAAAAACCCATTGATCACATGGCTGTTGCTAGATGCTCTCACAATTACTGGTTTTGAAGTAGCAGATTTTTTAAAACAAGTATGAATCCCAAACAGGGGTTCTTAGTTTGAGAGTTAATCCAAAATTGTAGAATTCTCTGCAGACTATCAAAGTTCCTGGGAGTTCTGGTTTTGCCTCATTTCTGCCTGAGTCAGTACTGTATTTGAGAGAAAAATGGAGCCACATGCACCAGTTGATTGCTTAACATTCACAGTCCTGGTGGAGAGACGGAAAACACCTTGTCGTAGAAAGTTGTATGGAGAGATCTGTTAACGTTGCTCTTAAATTCTCAGTAAACTCTATTTAATGACTTTTGAGGGCTTTAGTAAGTGTTAATAGTTTATCTAGTAATTGCAGACAGATCCTTTTCCATCTTACAGAAAATACTCCCACAGACTTAAAAAAAATATATATCTTATTCTCAGGTCCCTTGCAAGCAAAGAAATTGGATCTCTTGCCTGGCACCTTTTTGCCGGACTTCACGTAAACGTGCCGGCAAAGTTGTGGAAAGTGACAAGACTGTTGGGGAGATCAGAAAGGAAGCCTATAGCAATGGGCATCTACCTGGCATTATGAATGCCCACCGTTCTCTGCACCTGTCTCTTGATGTCACGGGACCTTGCACTTAGAACAGGAAATGGTAGCTGACTGCCATGACTTCGTGCCCAGGCAACGCCAGGACGGCAGCCACGTGCACAGATTTGCCCTTGTAGGAGATGCCAGCCTGACTTATTATGCAGCCTGGTGCTCAGGACCCCTTCACTCTGCCAAAAGGATTCTATTTTTCACTTATTGTTAATGAAATAGAATGTGGTGTTTCGAGATATCCCAGTCATCTGAAATAATGCCTAATAAAGTGATTTCGAGCACAGGCGTCTAAGACAGACTAAGCGAATGATTGCTGGTGACTTCTCAAGACTTCTGAGTTTTCCACCTAAACCCCAGGTGTAGCTGTGCGTGCCTGTGTTTGCCTGATTTCGTTACGCTGGAGATGCCCATGCTCTGTGCATCCCAGTGTCTTCCAGCCGGGGGCATTATAGCATTTGGAGACGTGCGGGGTTCTGTCCCCTGGTCACTGAAACTGAGGCCAGACATTTCAGGGTCAGGGTCTGGGCACTAAATACCTGCCCACGAATGACAAAGAACTCTCCCGGCCGAACGCCACAAGTGCACTTTACCTTGAACCGGGCGCTCGTGTGAGACCCCTGGGTTAGTGTTGCAGGTTTTTTTGTTTATCTGTGCGAGAGAATGAGAGAGACCGAACACAAGTTGGGGAGGGGCAGAGAGAGAAGGAGACACAGAATCCAAAGCAGGCTCCAGACTCCGAGCTGTCAGCACAGAACCTGATGCGGGGCTCGAACTCATGGACAGCGAGATCATGACCTGAGCCAAAGTCGGACGCTTAACCGCCTGAGCCACCCAGGCGCCCCAGTTTTGAAGTTTCTTACCCAAGTAGTGTAAAACCAGGAAGGGTTGGATTGGTGGCAAGGTGGCAGACACATCCATGGAGCAGGGCAGTAGGGGCACAGGGGGGTGAGGGGAAGGCACACCCAGAGTGTAGGGAGCACAGGGTCAGTGAGCAGGCTGGTCTGAGCCAAAGGAGACTTGGGCATCCTCAGCCTAATCCTTTGAGCTCTCACTCAGCCGTCTCTCCTGCTCCTGGCCTTCTCTTCTCCAGAATGCCTTGTGGTCAGCCCAGGGCTCCTGGTTTTTGCAGGATGGGTCCACTTGTGTGCAGGCTGACCATCCCCGTTCCAGAAATGCTCGTTTTACCCCATTTCTGCCTGCGTTTCCATCATACCCCTTTGGTGCCTGCCTTTTAATCAGCAGGGTGGTGGTCGGCAGGATGTCTGAGGGGGCTCCAGTGGGCGCCATTCAGTATGGGAGGTGGGCCCGGCACACAGCAAGGGGGAGGCTCCTGTGTCTTCCTCTGCCATCTTCTGGACCAAGTGCCTGATTCGAGTATTTGTTCAAGACGAAACAGAACAACTTTTTGTTGTTGTTGTTTTTGAGAGAGGGAGAAAGAGAGAGTGCTTGCAGGGGAGGGGCAGGAGGAGAAGAAGAGAGAATCTTAGCCTTCATGTTCAATGTGGAGCCCCATACAGGGCTGGATCTCAAGACCGTGAGATCATGACCTGAGCCCGTATCAGGAGTTGGACGCTTAACCGACCGAGCCACCCAGGCACCCCCCACCCTCTGCGAAACAGCTTTATTAAGATATAATTCAGGCCCCATAGGATTCACCCACTTAAAGTGCACAGTTCAGGGATTTTTAGTATATTCAGAGTTGTGCAGTCATCACCATGGTCCATTTTAGAACATTTTATCACCTCAAACCCATGAGCAGTCACTCCCCAACTCCCCCCGCCCACCCCCCCCCCAAGCCCTGACAACCACTCATCTACTTTCTGTCTCCGAATTTGCTTATTCTGGACATTGATATAAATGGAATCCTGTAACATGTGGTATTCTCTGTCTGACCTTGTTCTGACCTTGGCGTAATGCTTTCAGGGTCCACCTGCGTTGTGGCATACTATATTCCTTTTTCGGAATTATCTTCCATTGTACAGGCATGCCTCGTGACCTTCATTTGTTCATCTGTCAATGGGCATTTGGGTTGTTTCCACTTTCGGACAAATAGAAATAATGCTGTCAGCATTCATGTACAGCCTTTTGCCTGGACTTGATTTAACCTCTCTTGGGTATACATCTAGGAGTGGAATTGCCGGCACGTATGGTAACGTTAGGTTTCCCCTTGGAGGGAGCGGGCAGACCGCTTCCCAAAGCAGCTGCGTCATTTTCCATTCCGTCGGGCATTGCATTGACTCCCGTCCTCTTGATGGTAGCCTCTATTACTAGCTATTGAGGGAGTAAGATAGCATTAAAACATTACTTAAAAATATAGAGAATGATAAGAATGTGGATGAATTCATTTCTAACGCAAATCTTCGGAGAGAGGGAGCGGACTACTCTGAGTTTGATGCAGCTTCCTCGGTTTTCGGACGCCCGCAAGGTGGGCGGCCGTCCCCTGGTACATTTCCATCATCACGTTCTTTATCAGTCTGCTCGTGTCGTGTGCGTGGGGTCGCTCAGTTGCTGGTTTCCGTCTTCTCCAGGATCTTTGATCTTTGTCCCTGGAAAGCAGATGGAGGCGGAACAACATTGGTAGCTGACGCCTGAGAGCAGGTGTGGGTATGAGAGTTTGGACGTAAAAGTGGGGAGTGAAGCTTATAGTGTTGGGTCTACATCCCGGGAGGAGGAGCTGCTCTCTGGTGGGAATAGGGACCATTTGGTGGTGGCAGAGACGCTGTAGGGGCCCCTTTGTCTTTATACTGCGTTTTGACTCTGTCACATTCTAAAGTCGAAATTTGAAGGGAGGCAGGCTTATCATACAGATATTGATCACCGGAAAAGAAGGCTCTCCTAACTCCCTTTTTGGGAAAGCTAACAGGAGGAGGATGATATTGACAAAAACATGGCCATGTTTCTCCTCGTGACCTCGGCTCTCAAGATTAAGATTCCAACCAGATTCCCATAAGTTTCTAAAGCTTGGTGACTCTGGCTTTTAGATATCCGGGCCAGATTTCCAGCAGAAGGCATGCCGGGCTTTTATGTCCTTTGTGTTCATAGACATTTGCGGAGAAACAATTTCTTGCTGGCACCTTTTTAGGGAAAGACCAGCAGTATTCTTTTTAGCCCCCTTATTTTGCTCATGGTCCGTATCCTAGCAAGAATATCTTAGTACTTCATGTTTTATTTTTCATTAAATATAATTTTGTAAAGAGATCTTTTCTGTCTTCACTTAGTAGCCTATTATTTTTTTCAGTCTGTTGTCTTTCAGGCCTTCTGCCTCTTTTTCGTCCGTCCAGTAGTTCCAATAGGGTTCTCTGCCATTTCTAGAGATTTTCTTGGCAGGGGGCTGGGGTGGGGGGTTGGCCCACAGGGGAAGTGTGGGAGCTCATCCATGTTCTGATCTGTTGTGCTGTGTTTCTGGCCTTTCCTATTAGCTGGGTGGTGTTTTCTCCTACTTCTTGGACCATAAGTTCGAGTCCAGCAGACTTCTTTGTACATATGTAGCCAAACTGACTTCTGGCTTCAATCGGGAGTCATTCTGAATCTGGGTTTGTTCACTGCATTCATAAATAACTTGAGTCTCTTATTTGACACTTGGAAATGAGTGGCATGCAAAACACATAATGCTTAAAGTTAAGATTTATAAAAATTATTTAGACTCTTTTTGAACTCTGAGATGGACACGTACTTGGCTCAAAGACCAAGTCTTTTTTCATTTCACTTAAGAACAGCCAAGGAATTACTGTTGTTCAGTTTAAGGCTGTTTCAAAGCAGCCAGTGAATGGAAAACGTTGATTTACAGCTCAGCCTTTGGAGTTCGGTTTTAGATGACCAGTGCAGAGTGCTAAGTATATGATCTCAGCACCATAGAAGGAAGCTGGTGCTCATCACTTTGGCAGACAGTTGGTAAGCAGCTACTGGTGCCAGATGTTTGACGAGGCAAGGAGGACTCAGACGTCTTCGCGAGATACAGCCCAGGTCCTCACGGACTGGTCCAGTATGAGGATGATAGTGCATCCATGACTACTGTGGCATCCCCATTTGGTCTCGCCCTCCTCCCCACCAGCCCACCTACAGCCGCAGATCTTCATCATGGGGCCCCAGGAAATCACGGCTTCCACACAGGAGCCTGAAAGTTCTGCCAGTCCTGGTCCCTCGGCAGAGATAAGACAGAGGGTAAGATAGCGTAGTGTGGTTAAGTGACAGGAGAGGTTCCGTCCAAGGTGCTGTGGGAAAGAAGGGCACTCCTGCCAGGCTGGGCGTGGTGGTGGAGGCTTGGAAGACGGGTCATCTGGAGGAATGCAGGACAGATCCCAGGACAGTTCATGGAGTATGGAACATGGTGAGGGGTTGGAAAGAGGGGGCGGGAAACTCTAAGTCGGTCTGTAATCCTGGAGTCAGTTTGGTAGGAGCAGTAGTGGGGGCCCCTCAGGAAAGCATTGTAGGGAATCCACCCACATAAGGAGATTTTTCTTCATCTTGGAAGTGACTGGGAACAAATTGTGAGAATTCCAATCAATGCATGTCACTGGTAACAGTAACACGGCTAACGGTGAAATATTTGAGTTGCTTGCTCAGTACCAAGAGCTGTGCTAAATTCCTATTGTGCATTATCTTACTCTGATCTCACTACCACTCTGACGTGTAGGTATTATCATCCTTATTTTATAGATGATGAAACTGAGGGCTAGCATGTGGTGTAACCGGAGAAGGTTAAAATTGCTTAGCTGATGGGAAGCAGACTGGGTTCAAAGCCCTCTGGGTCTGTGCTGTTCAGGCTTGTATGGAATCCGCTAAAAGATCCTAGTTGGTCCCAGTTTGGGAAACACCAGTGTAAGAAACCAAAATTTTATCTCTGAAAATTTCTTTGAATTCACAGTTCTCACGGCCAAGAAAACTTATCTTTAAAACTAGTAGAAAACGTTTTTAGTCATTAAAATTAAAACTCCACGTTAAAAAAATGTTTCTTGGACTCTAATTTGAGGACCGTTGGATTCACGCCATGAGATACCGGAGGCAGAGGAACTTATTAGGAAGTAGTTGTGGGGTTGGATGAAAAATGTGAGGCAGGCAGAGGAAGAGGAGAGCAGATGGGTTCTGGACAGTGTTGATCACCTGACCTAGGACTTGCAGAGAAGACATGGTCAGCAGTAGGGAGGGGTTTTGAGGTTGACTCCAATTTCTAGCTTGGGCAGCAGGTGCCAAAGGTGTCATTCTTGATGAGATGAGGGTAAGTTGTGGAGGTCTGTGTGTGTGTGTGTGTGTGTGTGTGTGTGTGTGTGTGTGTGTGTGTAGAGGTGCTTTTGAAACGTCAAAATGGTTTGGAATTCTAGGAACGGAGCTTCGATACCAGAATTCAAGTTCATGCTATCAGAGTCTGGGCTTCTGACTTGCAAGAGAGGGACCAAAAGGAACACACAAAATTAGAGCAAGGATCAGGACGTTAGGACCAGGAGTAAGGAGCCTCAGAAGCAAAAGTTGGTGGACCAGTTGTCTCAGGAGCACGGGACCAAGAACCTGGGCTCTGTAGGCTTTTGTCCCATACCTGCCTCTTGCTTTGTGGTTTCTCTGGGCTGAAACTTACCATGCTTATTACAAGTGGATTAGAGGAGAAGCCCCTATACTCCTTCTAATTGCTGGTGACTCTTGGGAGGGTATTATTTCATTTCGTTTTTGTTATTTGGGGAAAATAGCTCTATAATAGTCACTGTTTAAATTAATTGAATCAGTTATATGTATCCAGATATGTTCACTGATAGTGATTTTTGATTGGACTGATTTTTTGAAAAAACTTTTTTAAATGTTTAGTTTTGAAAGAGAGAGAGAGAAACAGAGCACAAGCAGGGGAGGGGCCGAGAGAGAGGGAGACACAGAATCTGAAGCAGGCTCCAGGCTCTGAGCTGTCAGCACAGAGCCCGACTTGGGGCTCGAACTCCCAAACTGTGAGATCATGGCCTGGGCTGAAGTTGTATGCTTAACCAACTGAACCACCTGGGTGCCCCTGGACTGATTTGTTTTTTTTAAGGCTAGAAATGTTTTAAGCTTTTAGCAAATAGGAAAAGAGTGATAGAAAAGTATAAAAAACAAAGTGAAAACACCTACAAGCTTGTGATCCATTATTGGAGTTCTGATATATTTTCTTCTAGCCTTTTTGCATATATTTTTATACTTTTTGGTAATGAAACTTGTTGTTTTGAGATCACTGTAGCTCCACATGCATTTGTGAGCAATAATACAGAATGATTCCATATACCCTTTACCTACTCTTTCTCGATGATAGCATCTTGCAAAACTCAAGCACAATAGCGCAATCAGGGTCTTGACATAGAGTCGAGATGCAGAACCTTTCCATCAACACTGGGACCCGGCATGTGGCCCCTTTATAGCTACACCCATTACCCTCTTGCCCCCACTCCCTTCACAACTTGTGGCATCCACCAATTTGCCCTTCATTCTCTATAATTTTGTCATTTCAAGAATATTCTGTAAGTGGGATCGTAGCCTGTGTAACCTTCTGGGACTGGCTTTTTCAGCTTTTGCCTTTTACACAAAAAGCTGCTATGAATGCTTGTGTGCATGTTTTTGTGCAAATGTAAGTTTTCACTTATATAGAAGGAATGCCCAAGAATACAGTTGCTTGTGTGTGTGTGTATCTGTGGGCACAGAGTTGCTGGTATGTGTGTGTGTGTGTGTATATCTATGTGTATGCATTTAAAAAAATAAACATAGGATTATATTATGTGTGTGCCTAGTATAATTTTGTCATAAATTAAGTTAGTATGATTGTAATGAAAAAATATTTGGGGCGCCTGGGTGGCCTAGTTGGGTCAGTGGCTGACTTCAGCTCAGGTCATGATCTCATAGTTCATGGGTTCGAGCCCTGCATTGGGCTCTCTACTGTCAGCATAGAGCCTGCTATGGATCCTCTGTCTGCCCTCACCCCCGCCCCCCTGCACCCTTCCGCTGCTTTAGCATCCACCCGCTCTCTCTCTTTCTCTCTGTCTCAAAAATAAACATCAAAAAAATTTGTATAAAGCCATCTTTTTCTTTCTAAATCCTTCAAACATGGAAAGACTGGCTTAAGGGGCATGACCATCTTGTGATATATACAAGAGAGCTTTCAAGACACTTCCTAGCACAGCTTGGGACCAAGTGTAATTTTTTTTTCAGGCAGATTTTCCTAAAACTTCTTTTATGAATAAAAAAGCAGTACAGTTTCGCATTTAAAAGAAATCTGTCCATAATTCTGTAAAATCACCATTCCTAAATGTTGCCTGTAAGTTCCGATTCCTTCTTTTCCATTTAATTTCCTTAACTCGCAAGCACTAGTATGTTCTTTAATGTGTGTGAGCGTGATAGTCATTCCTCCCGACTCTGCCAACTCACTATAACAGTTAACTTTTTTCTCTCAAGTTCACCAGCAGAGATCAGGGCCAGGGCATCACCTAGACCTTCCAGGCTGGGGGCAGCTGCCCATGCGAACGAGGTAGTTGATTTTGCACCGCTCATCGTGTGGTAGGGCTCTGCTTCTCCGCTGGCCGATGTCGTGTCCACAGGTTAGCTTCCTGCTGTTTTACACTTCTCAGACGCTTAAATTTATTTTATTTTTGAGAGAGAGAGAGTGTGTGTGCAAGCAAGCGGGGGAGGGACAGAGAGGAGGAGGACAGAGGCTCTGCACTGACAGTAGAGAGCCTGAAGTGGGGCTCGAGCTCGTGAACCGTGAGATCATGACCTGAGCTGAAGTCCGAAGCTCACCTGACTGAGCCACCTAGATGCCATGAGACTACTCAGATTCATAATCCTTCTTGGTCTGCCTGTGAAGTCTCGAGTATCCTCAGAAAGTCTCGTGCTCAGTGACCCGCCGAAGCTTCCTGCCCTTGTTGTGTTGTGTGTCTCATTGCTGATGCTTTTGGTCGTGTGTTATTTGCGCACAGGAAGGCAGGAAGAAACCCTCCAATTTTTATTTAAGTTTGTTTGTTTATTTTGAGGGGAGGGGGAGAGAATCCCAAGCAGGCTCCATACTGTCAGCCCAGAGCCCCACGCAGGGCTCGATCTCACAAACAGTGAGATCCTGAGCTGAGCCTAGATCGTGAGTCAAACGCTTGGGACACCTGGGTGGCTCAGTCAGTTAAGCATCCGACTTCAGCTCAGGTCATGATCCCTCAGTCTGTGAGTTCAAGCCCCGCGTCCGGCTCTGTGCTGACAGCTCAGAGCCTGGAGCCTGCTTCGGATTCTGTGTCTCCCTTTCTCTCTGCCCCTACCCCGCTCATGCTCTGTCTTTCTCTCTCAAGAATAAACGTTTAAAAAAAAAAAAAAAAGACACTTAACCGACTGAGCCACCTAGGCACCTGGAAACTCTCCAATTAAAAAAGTGTTTTTTTAATTTTGTTTTAGCGAGGGAGAGCATGCGCATGAGGAGGGGAGGAGGGCCAGAGAGGGAGAGAAGGACACTCCTAAGCAGGCTCCACTGGCAGCAGAGGCTTGATCTCACAACCCTGAGGTCATGACCTGAGCCAAAATCAAGAGTCTGATGCTTAACCAACTGAGCCCCCCAGGCGCCCCGGGAAGAAACCCCCCACTTTGGGGACAACAGTGATTGTAGTGATTACGCCTGAAGTGATTTAGGCATCGCTTTCCTGCGGGGTTTCTGGAAAGTCGGACTCATTGAATTACATTTTGTAGTGAGCTCTCTTCTCTGTTTCTCTAGAAGAGCGATCGCGGGGTCAGGTTTGACATCAGCTGTCTATGATGATGAATAATAAGTGGAGACGTGTCAACCCCCACCTCAGGTCAGAGGCCAAGCGTCACTGCAGGGCACAGGAGGCCCCCCACACCCTGCCCCCGTCACACCCCACTCCCCGGGTGCCCTGCACTGTCTTGCCTTTGTCTCTGCTCTTCCCTGGCTGAGGTCTGTCCCACGTGGCTGGTCCCCACCATACCCCGGGAATTTCCTCTGCGCTGGCCCCCACCACACGGTGGAAATGGCTCTTTTTTCTCATTTCTTGGTGCTCGGGAGACTCTTTGAACCACAGGCCGTTTATTGTATTCCCAGGGTCACCCTTGTTTTCCCAGGGGCCAGCTCACAGCCTGCCACAAATGGCAACCGAGGGAACTAGAAATGGTAAAGAAGTGAAACATAGCGGAATAAATGCCCAGGGTTCACAGCCAGTCAGTGGCAGAGCTGGAATGCAAAATGCTATCCCTGAACTGGTGACCCCCCCAGGTCTGGCTGCACCGTGTGTGCTTTTCCGCAGTCCCAAGGAATCAAATGCTAGCTGTGCTGTGTGCCTTTGGGCAAGTTCCCTAGCTTCTCTGATCCTTTGTGAACTCATCCTCCAAAAGACTGAGCAACAGTGTGGCCTCCTCTGCCTCGGATCACATGAGGGCATATCCTCAGTGTGCCTGGTGCACACGGCCGGCCGTCACTAAGTGCCCTGTGCCTGTGCCCAACCTTTTCCCTTACGCTGGTTTTGACCCAGATGCCATGCACCCTGTGGCGTCAGGCACTGAAAACTTGATGACAATTTAAATGGCTTAATCAGTGGCGCCTGGGTGGCTCAGTCAATTTAGTGTCTGACTCCCGATTTTGGCTCAGGTCATGATCTCATGGTTTATGGGTTCGAGCCCTGCATCACCCAGCATCTAACCAGCGCAGAGCCTGCTGGGGATTCTCTGTCTCCCTCTCCCTCTGCCCCTCCCTCGCTCCCTCTTTCTCTCTCAAAATAAATCACCTGAACATCTAAAACATGGCTTCATCTCACAAACTATTTGAATCTCTGAAAAAGAAAATCTCAATCTTTCTTTTATCTGTATTTAGTCGTCGGGTATCCAGAAGCTCACCCAGGGCAGATTCTAGTCACCAAACCCTTACGTAAAGATGATTTTCACCCCCTGTGCCATGTCACTAAAATGCTAAGTCTCTGACGAATGGGAGCTGAACGCAAGGGACCGTGGCCATTTCCTCCGTGCACTCTGGGAGAGTACTTTTACTTTTGATGAGATTTCCGTGGAACTTTCTAGTGGACTTTACATTTTTGTGCCCCGTCTGCTTTCTGCAGGCTCCCACGGCAGCAGCAAAAACAGGAGGCCACTTCCTCTTAGACTCCACAGTGCGCCTAAGGGCATCCGTCGCCACCGAGAGCCTTGAGTCAGAGGGGCTGGCCATGAGAAAGCTCGTTTTTGGTTGCCACGATTGCTCAATTTAGCCACAGGTCAGGAGGCAGAAGTCTTAACCTCTATCATTGATCATCCTTTTAGTCATGAGTTGATGAGTCAATACATGAAAGAAAGTAGGAAACTGAATTAAGAGAGGCACCGCCAGAAGCGAGGTCGAATCCAGAGAAAACCCAAACAAGGCCAACCGGATTTGGGCGAAGGGAATCGAAACAGAAGAAGGTATATGTTGGTTTTTCATCAGATAACGTACAAGTTGCGATTGTCCTGAAGTTTGTAGAACTGAATGTGTACCCCTCCCTTTTGCTCATTGCCTAGTTCACACAGCTAATCTCCAGGCTCAAGTCTAAGGAGTCTGGGCTCCTCTGTGCAAGGACAATTGATTCATTTCCTTTTAGAACGTTCTCTGTTCTTCCTTGCGTTACGCCCCCCTCGTGGGGATAGGTGCCGTTTGTGGAGCCCTTGTTTGTGCCAGTCCCTGTGACTTTTACCTACGTTCCTTAGCTTTCGTGATAATTCCGAGTTGGGTATCGCTATTACCGTTCTTACTTTGCAGGTGGAAAAAAATCATGGGCCAGAGCAGGTGCAAGAACCTTGCTCACTTTCCTGAAAGGATCGGAAGCCCAGATCCAGCAGAAATGAATCCAGCTGGATCTGCCTCCAGGTGTCTAAAGCCATGTTTTGGTCATTACCCCACCTTGCCTCTCCTTTCATGTTATAATCATTTTGAATTTTTTTTTTTAATGTTTATTTTTGACAGAGAGAGAGAGACAGACAGAGCATGAGTGGGGAGGGGCAGAGAGAGGGAGACACAGAATCCAAAGCAGGCTCCAGGCTCCGAGCTGTCAGCACAGAGTCCGACGCGGGGCTCGAACTCACAGACCGCGAGATCATGACCTGAGCCGAAGTCAGACGCTCTGCCCGCTGAGCCACGCGGGCGCCCCATGTTATAATCGTTTTGAAAGCGAGGACCACTTACTCTGTGTTTCTGCCGTGTTTACTGAGTCCGTGTAGTAGGCCATGGCTGGCACTGGGGAACGAGGTGGGCATGCTCCTTGCCTTCGTGGAGCTTTCAGACCATAGTTCGCAACCCACAACAGACGTGAAATCAGTTTACGGGGTCACAGCCGGCGTTGAAAAGAAACAGAGTAGAAAGGATTGAGGTGCGTCGACCATCGCGACAAGTGTTTTATGAAACTGTGCGTGTGGTAGTTCATGGAATAAAACCTTTTTAACTGTAGGTTGCGGTCAAATGAGTTAAAAGAGACTGACCTGAGGTCCTAGAGTGGGGGACCCACAGGAGGTTTTTGAACACGTGAGATAATAAGCGATTACAGGTTGTCCCGGGAGCTAGAAAGAGAGTACCCACAGCAGAATAAAGAGGAATCCGACATGGTGCCCTTGACCTCGTCGGCGTCTTCTGAGAGGATCACCTTGGGGCTGAGGCCTCAAGGAAGGTAGCGGGATGCACGTGGCCCCGACACGGGAGGGCCGCCCTGGACGGGGTAGGAACAAGAAAGAGCTGGCCCATGAGCATCTGATCATGATACGGTACAGGTAGATCATATCTGTACGAACACATACAGAACAAGGGAACACAAATATAAGCAAACCCCAATGCCTAGAAACTGTCGTTATTTTCACCCCTACCCTTCTTAACTTAAGACAAATAACAAAGAGCCAAAAACGAAATTGCAGAATAGTGTCACGCTCTTTGATGAACCCTATTCAGTGTTTTTCTGTCTTTGCTTCCAAAACGTTTTTATATTTGATGAAAGGTTTTGTTCATAGGCCTTGGCTCGTTCGCATCATTTTTTTTCTAGGATCTGTGTAGACCCCTGGTGGGTTGGCCATTCTAGACCAGGGTATCTCCACCTGGCCCTCTTGACATTCGGCCTGAATAATCCTGTGGTGTTTCTGGCCATCAAAACTGTTTGCAGATAGGGCCGCGTGTTCCGTGGGTGGAGGAGGGGTGCTGAATTCAGAACCACTCTAGCTGAGGGAGCGCCTGGGTGGCTCAGTCAGTTAAAACGTCTGACTTTGGCTCAGGTCACGATCTGGCGGTTCGTGAGTTCGAGCCCCACGTTGTGCTCTGTGCTGTCGGCGTGGAGCTCGCTTCGGATCCTCTGTCTCCCTCTCTCTTCCTCTGCTCATGTTCTCTCTCTCTCTCTCAAAAATAAACATTAAAAAAAATACTCTAGCGGAAATTCTAGGATGTAGTGAGATGAGGTTCCCCAGATTGAGAACACCCTCTACCCCATCTGCCCATCAGGGGAGGACATGACAGGATTACTTTCTTTTTCCTTTCTCTTCGATTAGAAAAGCTAAATGTAATGACTGGGGCTTCTAATGACTTGCAATAAGAGAGGTGTGTGTGTGTGTATACATATGCCCACATATACATAACTTTGTGTTATGGAGACTCTTGCATTCACGTGGTGCGAGTTTCCTTGCAATGTAAGTGCTATGCTAAGGTTAAAAGTAGATCGGGATGCCTGGCTGGCTCAGTCAGAAGAGCGTGGGACTCCTGATCTCTGGGTTGTGAGTTTGAGCCCCACGTTGGGTGCAGAGATGACTTCAATAAATAAAACTTTAAAAACTTTTCAAGGTAAAAATGGATAGTAGCTCAGCTATGTTTTACTTAATTGACTTCAGACCTTGTGATTCTTCGTGTGGAAGCAGACCCAGCGTTAGGCAAGCCTTCTGAGTTGTTTTTCCAATCATGTTGATTGGTTTCCTTTGTTCTCCCATGCTTAATCCAGCCTGTCCTGTGACCCGCGGCTTGTATTTCTATAACAGGAGCTGTTTGTTCTGAGGCTGCATTTTCTCTAAATTGGTTTCCTGTCTATTAATCTTTCCATATTTTGTTCCATTTCTTAACCTTACCACCTTTCTCCTAGTATATGCTCCGTTGGAGGAAGTCCGTTTATTCTGAATTGGATTTTTAGGAATACATTTTGGTATTCTGGCTGTTTGTTCCCCAAAAAATTCCTGTAAAAATAATCCCGTTCTGTAAACCTAGAGTTCTCCTGCTATTTGGGAATAATCTCGTGCAACTAATACCCTCTTAATTGTCGCACGTAGCCGTGCCTTTTGATGCTTCAAGGGACTCTCCTTAAAAATTCTTGACTAAGACTGTGGGTGTCATGAATCCTTTGAAATCTTTCTAGATTAAATCAGGTGTTAATTCGTCCAGTGCACATTAACACACTGAGTGCAGGGGGCGGATCCCATCCCTTACCTCCTTAGGGTAACATCAACGTAGAGACCCTGTCAGTGAGGCTGTCCTCACATATTTAGCATTAAGTAAGCCTTGGTGGTACTTGGTCCCTATACCCTGATTTATGTCTTCATAAAGATTTGGGGCGCCTGGGTGGCTCAGTCGGTTAAGCGTCCAACTTCGGCTCAGGTCATGATCTGGCGGTCCGTGAGTTCGAGCCGCGCGTCGGGCTCTGTGCTGACAGCTCGGAGCCTGGAGCCTGTCTCAGATTCTGTGTCTCCCTCTCTCTCTGACCCTCCCTGCTTCATGTCTGTCTCTCTCTGTCTCAAAAATAAATAAATGTTTAAAAAAAAATTAAAAAAAAAAAAGATTCATGACCATGTGTGATAGTTACGTGTATATTTGGTTTTATTTTCTTCCCCTTGTTGGAATGTAAGCCATATTCCCAGGGCTTAGACCGCACCAGTAAATATTTGCTCGAATGAATGCATTTCCTTAATTTCTCAGCCACTTATTTAGCATCTACAGTGCCCCACGCACCATTCTAGAATCTTTACAGATATTAGCCCATCTCTGAAGGGGTGGTTATCCTTGCCTTTCCTTCACAAATACATTTTCTACATATCCTACTTTTCTGGGAGTAATCAGTGTTTTGAGCAGCTGCAGTTGGCATAATGTTTTGGTCTTTTTTTTTTTTTTTTTTTTTTTCTGTTCGTCGTCTCTTATTTATGTAGCTATTTGATTTTTTTTTAATGTTGATTTATTTTTGAGAGAGAGAGAGAGAGAGACATAGAATGTGAGTGGGGGAGGGGCAGAGAGAGAGGGAGACACAGAATCCGAAGCAGGCTCCAGGCTCGGAGCCGTCGACGCAGAGCCCAATGCGGGGCTTGAACCCACAAACCACAGGATCGCAACCTGAGCCGAAATCGGGCGCTTAACCGACTGAGCCACCCAGGCGCCCCTCTTATTTATGTAACTATTACCTGCCATCTTGATTCTGTCTTCTTGAGGCCATGGGAAGGATTGGCCTAGTTCTCTGGATTTTCCCACTGCGTGTGTCCCCGTTCTACACACAGCATGCTCCTGAAAACCTGAAGACGAATAACCGTATGAAGGTGGGAACTCTACAGTGTGTAGCCATTTCTGTCAGTGCCCGTGTGCCCCCCTCTGTATTTTGGCTCACGCATTGTCTTGCTGTTCCCAGGGCATTAAAAAAAAACCAATGAAATGTGTACAGATGACATGAGTATTTAGTTTTATGTATATAGACACATATATAAACACTTAGTGTCTAAGTATTGTGGGCTGTATGTGAGTATTTCCAAAAGGCAGACTCCATAGAAATTCAGATGACCTGTCCGTATTCTAAAACATTTCTGTCCTCACATTCTGGAATTCTCAGCGTACTCAAGCAGCAGGTAGGGCTGTTTCCACCTTGGGAGGGACTTGCCGATGGTGAGTCTTGGGGGAGTTTGAGCGGGAGCCCGTCGCGCCCGCTCTGGTGCCTTGTCGTCTTTCCTGTGGACACATTTTCCCGGGAACCTGGGGCAGCCACCCCGCCTGCTGTGTGGCCGGAGCTTTGAGCAAGCAGAGTGAGAAGAGCCGCCTCCCGTGTGCTCTGGGAGCAGAGAGGGGACACGGGGACTCTTTTCTGCCCTCCTCAGCTGGCTGGGAGCTCACGGGGCCAGACAAGTTCTGCTTCCTCCCCCCACCGTCACAGTCACTGCAGGTGAAGACCCCAGTGCCAGCCCAATGGTTAGTGTTTCCAGAAAACCCGCCTGGATTAGCATCGTTGGCATGAGGCAAAGCTGGGGAAGGGCAGAGGGGTTTTTTTTTTTTTTAGCCGTTCACTTCTGGGATTTTCCAGATTGCCCCAAGACGACTTCTACATTTGACCTAAATCTCTGTTCCTTCAGTGTTCCTCCATGAGTTAGGATGGAAAGGCAGTGTCTTAGAAGCATGCCTCCACTCTTGAATGTCCCTGTGCGTTTTCTTTAATACCTGTTATCTTGGCCGTGGCATACCCCACCCTGCACTCCCCACGCGGGCCCCAGGCCTGGCCTGCCCTGTGGGTGCCTCCGTGGCAGGGGGTGAGGTGGGGGTTGGCTTCCTCGCCAGGAGGTGGGGCCGCTGGGGCTGGAGCATCTCCTGGTGGATGTGCCTCCAGGAAGCAGCTGGGGAGAGTGGCTCGTCCTGAGAAAGGATGGTTCCGGTGTCTGCCCTGGCCTCCAGCACTTTCTCAGGACTGGTTTTGACCAACTTTTGTGGTTCGTGTGGCAGAAATGCCACGGCTGAAGTTTTATTTTTTTCTCTAGAAAAAATAAAACATGCCCTTTTTCATGGCTACTGGAAACCATTGGATTGGTACTTTTGCTTTCCTTCGTGTGTCATTCTCTTTTGCAATAACATACTATTTGTTGCCATGTAGGCATCTGGTTGATATTTAAAAATAGAATTCCCCGGTCAGGAAGTTCTGCAGATACTCTTCCAGAAAGTCGTTTTGTGCATGTGCACATGTGAAGTACGTGTGCCTGTGAAGACTGTGCATTTTTCACGTTACTTAGGTCCTTCTTATATATTCATGTCTTTAAAGGATGAGTATTATAAAAGTATAAAATGAATAATTATGGAGTAGACACCATAATCAAATGATTTTGTTATGTACGTGAGTTTATATGTAAAGCTGGCCAAACTTTGATCATCAGACGGGAGCTGACTTAATAC
The DNA here is from genome assembly GCF_018350215.1 of Panthera leo. Taxonomy (NCBI): domain Eukaryota; kingdom Metazoa; phylum Chordata; class Mammalia; order Carnivora; family Felidae; genus Panthera; species Panthera leo. The sequence continues at coordinate 225,245,503 of NC_056679.1, forward strand.
GGTTAGTCCTTTTTTTTTTTTTTTTTTGTAAGATTCTATTTTTAAGTAATCTCTACATGCAACATGGAGCTCGAACTTAAAATCCCAAGATCAAGACTCGCGTCCTCTACCAACTGAGCCAGCCAGCCAGGTGCCCCAACATGGTTAAGTCCTCAATCAAATCAGTGGCACAAAAGCATTTCAGAAATGCATGGAAATTCAGTCATCAGTCTTAAAATCTCAGAATTCTGTCATGCACATGCTACCTACCGCGTGTATGTGGCACTCATCAATGGTGTTTGGAATTTTGAGCAAGATAGACAAACACACCAGTTTTATTTTAAATCTGAGAAGGCGTTTGTTTGCTACATATCCTGGTGGAGAGGAGATAGAGTCCAAGGACATCTTTTTGAACATTCCTGGGAAGGTGCGTTCCACTCTTTGAACAAACGTGGAGACTGCCAGGGTGAATTTATGTTAACACTTAAATTGAAGAGCTTTTATGATGAAGTTTTGAGATATGCTGTATGATCCCATGGGAAACATTATGCAGGGAAGCCAAATTATTTTCTAAAAGTTTGGTTAGCCAGGGTCCTAACCCTGGGATCCTACCCTACCCAGGGTCCTAACCCTTACTGATGTATGGCAACAGGAGAAATCTGCAGAGAAGCGAACTGTGCATCTATGATTTCTGTGTCCTCCAAGGGATGGCTAGTACTTGAGCTAATAATGTCTTTTAGGAATATCTAATAGCAATTGTCAAATGATTGCTTCCTCTAAAAATAGATAGGCGCACAGAGAAAATGAAAAAGTTCTCTGCAGTGTACTTTTTCTTGGCCAATTCAGGCTCTTGTTGCTAAAACTGGTACTGGGATCGTATTTTAAGGTGGGAGATGTCTGCGGACAGCATTCACCGCCGATAACTAAACAACTGAATTCATTCTGCTCCCAGGTGTTCACTTACAAGCAGAGCACAATTACCCACCAGAAGGTCACCGCCATGCACCCCGTGAGCGAAGAGGGCGTCGATGACATGGCCACCTTGACGGAGCTCCACGGGGGCTCCATCATGCACAACTTGTACCGGCGATATAAGAGAAATCAAATATACGTAAGTTCCAACTTTAAGTCTCTGTAAAAATCCCTCAGGTTTGAGTGAATGTTAATTTTTGTTTTCCGAGGGTGTTTTCTGGCCTTTTGAGAACCTCCAGTTCATCGAAGTCAGACTGTGTCTCCGGGTGTTTCGCCACACTGGAAACGTGGCTCGAGAAATCGTGTTCTCGCGTTTCTTGCCTTGATCGTTACTTTCTATTGGAAAGAGGTGATCTGACCTCTTTTTACGAGCGCATTCTGTTCGCGGTCCAGATCGGTGTTAATGAAAGTAGTATTTAGAAATCATTTCAAAAAGTCATTTCCGTGATACGTACTTTTTGGAATTAGAGTACGGAGATTAGTTTAACTGTTCAGGTGAGCCTGCAGATTTTATCTTTTTTTTCATCTGCCTGTTTCCAACTCTTGATAATAAAGGGGGCAACTCTTGACACTTTCTTCTTGTCAAGTTCAAATTTGTACAGGTTTGTCCCTAAAAACCTCAAGTTTTAGTATTGTAAAAACTCTCGATCTTTTAGTAATTTTTGTTCTTTAGCAGTTACGGTTAATTTTGCCAATATATTTGTGATTTTGATGAGTAGCGTCAGCCTTCACAGCAAGCCAGCAGGTGCTAACGGAAACTCAAGACGGGCCTGCGTGGTATCCATGTTCCTCCAATTTATTTATTTACCCTTAGAAAGGGGGAGGAGGGCTGGGAAAGGAGGAGGAATCTGTTATGTGCAGTTTTACTGCTTAATTTTCCCCTGCTTTTTACATAGCGAGTGTCATGCTTGCCCGATTGACCTGACGTTTGCCGCGTGGTTTTAAACAGCCTGATCTAGAGAAATGCCATGGTGTTCTTGTCCTCTGACTGACTGAGCTTGCTTACGCTCAGTCTTCAGATTATAGTAGTTTCCGTATGTTCTTCAGGAAAGGTAACATTCCTTCGTGTTTACGTGAATGGCTGCCTGCTCTGTGCTGTGCGCGTCCCGGCAAAGCTCTGTTCGGTCCCCATGTCAAGAATCTCCAGGGGCGCCTGGGTGGCTCAGTCGGTTAAGCGTCCGACTTCAGCTCAGGTCATGATCTCGCGGTTCGTGAGTTCGAGCCCCGCGTCGGGCTCTGTGCTGACCGCTCAGAGCCTGGAGCCTGTTTCGGATTCTGTGCCTCCCTTTCTCTCTGCCCCTACCGTGTTCATGCTCTGTCTCTCTCTGTCTCAAAAATAAATAAACGTTAAAAAAAAAAAAAAAAAAAAAAGAATCTCCAGCTGACCAGCAAACTCCCTTCTTCCCAGGGAGTAGCCACTACATGTGTCCAGGTCACCACCCCTGTGCCTTTAGGAGTAAGTATTTGACACTGTCCCGTCATAGCAGTTTCCTTGCTCGGTTTGTCAAGGACTTATTTTGTCTTTCTTGAGCCAAGGACATTGCCAGGCACCTGGTAGCTGTGTAATCAATGTTTGCAAAAATAAACGCCAGACGTATTAGAAATAACATTCTAGTTGATGAGAAAATGTGAGGCTAGATTTCAAAGTTCTTTATCGGTGTGTGTGTCTTGTAGGTATTTCGGGACTCAAACTCTTCTGTCTTTAGATACGAGGTCTTACTCGACGTTCAATAGTCAGGAAAAATCCAATTGGAAGGGGGAAAAAACTACCAAAAGGGTTTAAAAGGCAGAGTCTTTAAAAAAGTTTTCCTAGGGGCGCCTGGGTGGCTCAGTTGGTTAAGTGTTTGCCTTCGGCTCGGGTCATGATCTCACAGTTCGTGGGTTCGAGCCCCACATCGGGCTCCATGCTGACGGCTCAGAGCCTGGAACCTGCTTCCGATTCTGTGTCTCCCTCTCTCTCTGCCCCTCCCCAGCTTGCACTCTGGCTCTCTGTCTCTCTCTCAAAACTAAATAAACATTAAAAAAAATTTTTTTAAGTTTTCCTCCCCCTCTTTTCATGATGATGAGGATATTAAACCTGATAGCTGAATTGCCCACTAAAGCCTATGAATAGGATATTGGCTTTATTCCTACAATGAACAACTTTTCCTCCCCCCCGCCCCCGCCTTTTTTTTTTTTTAAGCTTATTTCTTTATCTTGAGAGAGCGTAAGGGAGGGGTAGAGAGAGAGAGAGGGAGAGAGAGAATCCAAAGCGGGTTCCACGCTGTCAGCCCGGAGCCCGACGTGGGGCTCAAACTCACAAACCACGAAGTCGTGACGTGAGCCAAAACCAAGACTCAGACGCTTAACCAGCTGAGCCACCCAGGCGCCCCTTTGTCCTTTGCTCCGAGGGAAAAACACAGGATTTTTGTACGTCAGTTTGCAGGTCATTTCAATTAATACTGCCCTCCTGCGCCTGCCCTATGAGACTTGGATCATTGTATTATCATGAAGCAGCCACCTTGATTTTCTTATCGCTGAAGCTGTTTGGGGTGGAGACCACACAAGCCAGGCTCTGCCCCATCAAAACAAAACCACCACCTGCCAGAAAAACCACCGCTTTCCTGCCTTTTCTCCCAGCTCTGAGTGATGCCTGGCTGTGTCTTTAAGAGGAAAAAAAAAATTACTTGTGCCAGGGGTGCTGTATCTGTTCTCTATTGCTGGCATAAAAAATTGCCATCATTAAAACAGCAGGTGCTGTCCTATGGTTCTGTAGGTCAGTCGTCCGGCTGGGGTCTTGCCAGCCCAAAACCCAGGTGTGGGAAGGTCAGTGATCCTTTCTGGAGGCTCTAGGGGGCGATCTGTCCCCTGCTCCTTCTGGTCCTCTATGCGGTTCCAGGACCGAGGTCCCTGTGGTCTTGCTGGCTGTCAGCCAGGGTTGCTCTTAGCCTCTGCGGGCCCCCTTCTTTCACCTTCAGAGCCAGCAACAGCAGACCCAGCCCCTCTCGTGTTTCTACTCTCCCCTCCTTTCTTCTCATTTCTCTCTCTGCAGCCAAGACGTCTAGTGTTCAAGGATTCCTGCAGTTAGGGCCACCTGGATCCTCTCCCTATCTCGGCGTTTCCAGCCCGAATCCTGTCCCCACAGCCCTGTGCATACGGCAGAGTCACGGGTCCTGGGGATTCTGCGTGGACGTCTGGGGTGGGGGAGGGGCACGTTCTTCTGTCTACCATAGGTGGCCTCCTGTGAGTCATGTTGTTGAGAAGGACCCCCCCGTGGGCCTTCTCCGACACTCTGGATCTTGCATTGTTTTTATTTGTTGGCTTTCTCTTCCGAGTGGCAGGTGACACAGGTCGTCGGGGAGCAGACTCCTCTCCAGGTGGGAAGGTCTACTGTCTTGTGTGAAAAAGGACTTAGCTTTTTTCCTCCTTGGGGACCACCCTTACTGCCTGAGGACTTCACCAGACCCCAGTAAGATATTTTTCCCTGCCGTTACCATCCTCCATTAAAATGGGATAGACAGGGATGCCTAGGTGGCTCAGTCGGTTAAGCATCCAGCTCTTGATTTTCGCTCAGGTCGTGATCTCACAGTTTGTGAGTTCGAGCCCCACATTGAGCTCTATCCTGATGGTGCAGAGCCTGCCTGGGATATTCTCTTTCTCTCTCTCTCTCTCTCTCTCTCTCTCTCTCTCTCAAAATAAATAAACTCAAAAAAATAAAATAAAATGGGGTAGACAGCTCTAAAGGGATAAATGCTCAGAGCAGACAAATCCCAGGTGAGCATGCTTTTCTCTACCCACCTTCTCTTGGGCTCTACATTAATAATTTAATCTGTGTGTCAGTTTTTTTTTTTTTTTTTTTTTAATGTTTATTGATTTTTGAAAGAGAGAAAGAGAGCGAGCTAGCTGGGGAGGGGCAGAGAGAGGGAGACAGAGAATCTGCAGCAGGCTCCAGGCTCTGAGCTGTCAGCACAGAGCCCGACACGGGGCTCAGACTCACAGAGCGTGAGATCATTGACCTGAGCCGAAGACGGATGCTGAACCGACTGAGCCACCCGGGCGCCCCCGTGTGTCAGGTTTTTAATTTATGTTTTTTAAAAGGTCAGATGTCATAACCCCCATATCTGATGGGACTCCTTTAAAATCAAGCGACAAGGGGAAAGTTTCTGGAATGTCGTTACCATTGTACCTTTCCCCCATCTTACTCGTCTGTACTACGAGGTCTTTATAAAGCTCCTGCCTGGAGCTTGGAGCTTGGCCAAGGGCTCTTGAGGACGGGAACGGAACAGACTTGTCTGTCACTGTGTGGGTCTGCATGACCCTAGCCTCGCCACTCGTCCTTTTGGGACCTGACCCCTGGTTAGGGCAGCTCTGCTCTTGGCATGATTGCCTTGCGCGGGCCCCTTTCTTCGGCCCTCATGCTGGATTGCTTTCCTGGAACTTGAGGTTTCTGGTGCCTAAGGCTCCGCTTCATCTTTCCCACCCTCTGGCAACTTCTGAGACAGGAGCCCTGCTTAACGCTACAGCTCCCAGCCTGGGACCTCGTCCCAGACTACCCCCTCGGCCTCTTTGCCGTGGGCTTCCTGCCACAGAGGCTGTCCCCTAATTGCTTCTCCTCGGGAGAGGGTCTGACGAGGGTCCCGCATTCCTCTGTCTCTTCCTGCCACTCATGAGACCGGGTGAGGACAGATACCCGCACTTGTAAGTTCCGAAAGACAGAGGAGAGAGGAACATGTGTTTATGGGACAAAGAAGAGGTAGGGAGACGTAACCTGCACGTGGGCGAGAAAGCCTGAACTGGTCGTGAGACGCCCTATAGGGTGAGAGGAGGTGACAGGAATGACACTTCAGAGGCAGGGTAAGAGTGGGTCAGAAGGAAAGGCTCGAGGACGCCACACGTGCAGATGGAGAGACGAGAGTGAATTCAGTGCGATGGCCTCAGTCGGGGCAAGTCCCTTTGCTCATGGAATCCGGTGTGCTGGGGACCGTCGAGCAGTCAGGTGGGAGGGGCAGGCCGGGGTCAGAATACCCTTAAAGCAGTGAGCCTCAGCCGGGAGACCTGTCCCCAAGGGACATTCGGCACAATCTGGAGGGCATCTCTGGCTGCATAGCGAAGGCAGAGGATGTAACGGTATCTAGCAGGTAGAGGTCAGGGGTGCTGCTGACATCCCACCACAAAGGGTCATCTGGCCTGAGATGTCGGTCCTCCCGAGGTTGAGAGGCCTTGATCGGCTGACAGTCCGTCAGAGCGTCTGGGCTTGGTGGCACCCAGACCACCCCGTCTTTGCCAAAGGGTTTTGAAGAGGGGGTTTCCCCAAGGAAGAACTCAGACGCGTTGATCGCCAAGTGCTGTGATACGGGCCAAGGAGGGCAGGTTGGCAGAGAGAGTGTCGCGAATACGCCGGGACAAAGAGACGGAGGGGGTCTCGCCCGGGGCGGGGCGGGGCGGGGAGGGTCGGGAGCCAGAGAAGAAGGAGATAGAAGTGTGGGGGAGGAGGGGTGCGTCTTAATGACTCCCAGCCTCGTGAAGCCCCCGTGGCCGTGAGAACTTGGCGCTGAGGGTCCCGGCAGCCCCTCCAGGGGAGGAGCGTGGGGAGAGGACGGGTTGGTTTCGGACGCCTTTCTTAGCGTGTCCTCTGGAGCCTGGCTCGTTTCAGATTGTCGCGTACCCAGTGCCTAAACACGGTGTCGACAAGGGCAGATGAGGTTTTTCTGTCGTGTTGCACGTCAGCCCGGGGTCTGCCAGGAGGGCTCCGTGGTGCGGCAGGTTGGTCTGCAGCCACACGGAAGAGAAGCAAAGGAAGTGCCAGGGTTTGTCGCGCTCTGGGTCAATTGCACGGGGGAGGCTCCTCCCCCGCCTCTAAGGAATGGCTCAAAACCACATCAGGGAGGGAGCCGCAGGGAAGGGCAGGGCTCATCTGCAATTATGGCCTCGGGATGGCTCCAGAGGAAGGAGGTGGGGGGGGTAGAGGGGGGGGACACTCAGCCCGCCTGTCCCCTCGTTGGGCTTGCCGAACCAACAGCACAGATATCAGGATCCGACGAGCCCGTTTAGAGAAGCTGGGGCCTGGCCCAAAGATGAACGCTTCTGTAGGCACAAAAGATTGTTTGTAGGCACAAAAGCTAACGTGTTTTGGGGGGTTTCAAAAATACCTCCCCTCTGCTCGGGTGCCGTTCCAGACCGAGTCGGTAAGTGTGGCCTGACCATGTTCCCGAGTGAGCTCGGAAGCCGGCTTCTTCCCGCCCAGCGCAGCGTGTTCACGGTCAGTAGCCGACTGGGGACTTGGTGACTGCAGCCGGCAGGTGGACGGCGTTCACCCGTGGGGAAGCCCCGGGCCGTCTGTACTGGTGGGACTGGGCGTGGGATGGGGTTGGAAATCCAAGTCCGCGCGTCGTTTCCTTGCATTGAGTTTCCCCAAAGTAGCCTTTTTGGGGTGGGGGGGTGGCTGGGGGGGTGATTCATTTCTGTCCCTTTCCAAAGCCAGTGTCACGTACCCACGTGCCTCTCAGGGACGCAGGGATGGCCTTAAAACCGGATGGTCAGTCCTCCCTCATACCAGGAACGGCTGAACCCAGTGTGGTTTGTCTGAGGCTTTTTTTCACATGAAATCAAAACTGATGTTGCCAGAAGATGATGGTCACCCATCTGCCTTGACCGTATGTATTTTTAAACTTTGCCGAACATTGGTATGCTTGAGTGGCCACTTACGTATCAGCACATGAGGGTGGCGGTTAGGAACGTTGTTTTTATGATGTTTTCTCTTCCTTTCCTGCCTCTCTTTCGAAGGTCAGATTCCTTTGACCAAGGAGGGAATGTTGGCCCGAAGGTGACTCCCATTAAATGGAAGTGTCACTTCTGAATTTCAGAGCTTGACTTCGGCAACGACTGAAGTTTCCGACTAACTTGCCGTCTGGTTTTCAACTAACTTGAATGCTTCACAGTTTGTTTTTAATTGTGAAAAAATGTTTTCAATGGTTTAATTGGATAATGAAAGCAAGCGGTTGTGTTTGTTTTTTGTTTTTTGTTTTATTTTGTTTTTTTTTTGTGTAGAAGGTAGTGGACTTAGACCGCTGCAACATGGTTAAAACACGAATTGATTTGTGGTCAAATCACGTGCCCCCGATATAGCTACGTCGATGTCGCCCTACCCGTGGGCCGGGCTGAGCGCTAACCTCCAAGGACGCAAGAGCACTCTTGTTCACGGTGGTTGCTTCTTGAAAGATTGGATAAATGAGAGATCCCGCCTCTCGAAGGAACCTCACGGTTCCTTGGCGAAGACAGACACAGGCACACCATTGACCACTGCTCAGGGTGCGGTGCGTGTGATAAAAGTGCTTTGGAACATCAAGACCGGGCACCCAAAGGAGAAAAGAAGGAAAGGGTCAGAGGAAGATGATTCCCGGGAGAGGCACTAGTTTGGCCGAGAGAGAGAGTGGCCCATTTCTAGCAGAAGATTGCCACGTGCCAGACACGTGAGCCAGTAGGGTGCGTTTGTCCAACTGTGGGAAATCAAGATGCTGAAATCACTGTGGCGGGCAGCTGTCCGGCAAGATGGTCGGGAACAGGTGAGGAAGGGCTCCGTGTATACGTGAACGAGTTTGACTAGATCTGTGAAGGCCGCGTGGGACAACTTTAAACAGGAGTTCTGGGGGAGCTCACTCCGCCTGCGAGGTGATGAAGGAGTGCGGGACGTATCCAGTCTAGGAGGAGAAAGTTGACCGGCTAACTCGATGGGAAACGATGGCGTTCCACACCACTCCTGAGAGAGTTTGAGTATGAAGCGTACCGAGGGGAAGAATGCAAGTGTTTGAGAGGGTGGGGGCGGGGGGCCGACAGAGCGACTTTCTGCGGGATGGCTCCTCGATTTCTGGATTACCCATTGGGTTGACTGTGGTGCAGTTGTCAGGATGGCACTGAGAAGAAATGGGTGTTCGGGGGGAGCTTAGCCTCGCCCATGTGAGTTGGAGCCAAGGGTCATCCGAGTGAAGACGCCCAGCGGGCCACTGAGCGTGTGGATCTGTGATGTAAAACCGGAGCTGCGTTGAAGGTGAAGGTCGAGGAGGTAAATTGTTGGCATATTGAGCTGTGATGACCAAAAGGGAAGGAAAGAGGAGAAGGGTGTATGGGAAATAAATCTCCTGACGATCCCCGCCTCTTAATGGGTTTTCCCCGTCAGCAGAGTATGGCAGGGCCCTGACTAGCCGATTTGTCTAACGCATTTCAGGTGATCTGTTCCGTATCCAGCTACGTTCAGGATCACACGGGGAAAAGCAAGTCGTGGTTTTTATCCTCATTAACAAAAACGATAAATACCTCTGATTTATGTAGTACTCTCCCATAGCAGTCAGGTGGGGGTAATCGGAGGATATGTGGTTAGACTGACCGGAAGCGTAGGCCCGGAGGGGTTAAGCAGTGTTCTGGGGCAAGGTGCTCCGGGCTAAGGACTTCTGGGTTCTGATGACCAAACTTTGTCGCATAGACCATTTCTTCCCGTGTTTGAACAGTGCCTGCTTAATGGCAGCATGGATCCCTCCGTATCTCAAAGCATCTGAGGCCCCTGGGTCACTTCTCGTTTTCTTCGTCACCCCCGGTCCTTTTGGCGGGAGATGGGCTGCCAGGCAGGACACCCTGATGGCCTTTCGAAAATCTTGAGTTGGTGGACTTTGGATTGAAGAAATGCAGTGAGTTTCTTCCAACGTTTTTAAGCAGTATGTGCGACAGCCGTTCCAGATTATTAAAACGGGCAAGGAAATGTGTTCTTTGGGGAGTTATGTGGAACTTTTGTGACTAGAAAAATTTGTCATGTGCTTCAAAGTAGAATGGTCTGTTTCTGAAAAGCTGTGAAAATGACCAAGCTATTTATTCTTGTGGAATTTGGAATCCAGTACGAGGAGACCAGTCGTAGTCCTGGTCCTGCCTCATGCTTGAGAGTTTCATGTGTCCAGAGTCTGAAACCGCATGGGGTGGTCGTGGCCATTTGTAGAGCAGTGCTGATACCTTTTTATAGAGTGATAAACGCTACGACACGTAACCAGTGTGCGTCACAGCTTTTAGAATTTCTTACCACGTGTGACCTTTGCTTCGCGTGGCACTTAATTGACAGCCAGGCTCTTCTTTGACCCCCTTTGCTTGCCGGTCGCCGTTTTTACTAATACTGATGAATCTCTTACCCATGCAGCCTTTGTTCTAGGGATAAAATTACCCAGGCAGAGTGGTATGTTTAGGGAAGTGGGGGAAAGACAAGAGGTCTTGGGCAGTAATTATTTTTGCTGATCGACCTCTAAGATTCCACCTGACTCGTCCTTCTTTCAATAAGCTGTTAGGAACTATTGCTGTCGTCCCCATGTTGTTTTGTACTTCTGTTTTATGGAGGTTCAAATGTGGGCGTGAACGGTGAAAACTCACTAAGTAGCTGGAGACACCGCCCCCCTCGCCCCCCAGCTTCCACAACTGTCATGAGAATAATTCGTTAGGACTCAAGCTGTTCTCTCACCTTTTGGGAGCGGCTCAGACTGTCTTCTTAAATATCCCAGCGGGTGACCCCCAGAGATGGTGGGATTTGGTGAAGAAGGGTTTTCTAAGCAGGAGACTTGTCCTGTTCAGCAATTCACGTGTCAAGCTTGGAGCTTGGATTGGACATGCCAGACCACGGTGGGAAATCAGTGAGGAATGGGACATTTGTGACATCTAAGCAAATGAGGCCAGGGCGGGGGAGGGAAGGGAAGGAAGGAGATAGGTTCTGGGGTTCATGGAAAGTGGGGCATATAAACGTGGAGGCATTGGTCACGGGTGATGAGCTGGACAGAGTCTGGGATAATTCCCGTCCGGACGTGGGTGAGTGGTGATGCGGGCCACCGCGGGCCCACAGTGTGGGACACCGGGAACGCGGGGTCCTGTCCTCGATTTCATCCGCTGGCCCTGTGACTACAGGGGCAGCACTTACCTTTCCCTCATCTGTCAGAGGAGGCACAACGGTGGCCTCTGGCCTGCCCACATCTCGAGGTTACGTTGGAACAGATGAGGGCCGCGAAGATGTGTCTCCGTGGGTAGGATTGTCTTTGCCCCACAATTACGAAATGTCGGATAAAGTTGTGTTGGAAACATGTGGGCTTAATCGTCATTTAAAATCTGTTGACAAGCCTTTTAAGAAGTGACCTAGGCCATTAGTGAGAAGGTGAAATATAAAACTTGTGCATCCATGTTGGAAGAGCCTGATTAACCCCTGATGCCAAATGGAGGCACTTATATTAGGGAGGCATTTTGAACTCTAAATGAAGTAAGATTTCCTGTCGTCTTAAAAAAAAATTAAAAAATTGAGTTCTCAGTCTATACCAACCAGACACATTTTACGTATCCTTTCCTTGTTTGTTTGTTTTTTGTAAAGAGATTTCAAAACAGCACATGGGGGAGAGATGGGTAATAGAGATTTCAGATGGAGTTTTTTGTTGGTCTAAGTAGTCTCCACACCCAGCGTGGAGCCCAATGTAGGTCTTGAACTCAAGACTCTGAGAACGAGACCTGAGCTGAGATCAAGAGTCCGATGCTTAACCAACTGAGCCAGCCAGGTGCCCTGTTAGATTATTGAGTTTAGGCTCAAATTCAGTCTGGCTGTTTGCTATCAATGTCGGTATGTGGGATTCCCATCTGTTGAATGTACTTTCAGCCACAACCTGTGTAGTTATTAATCTCCGAACTCGAATCAGATTATGTCGCCCCTGGAAACCTGCGTGCCTTTCATTCTCTCCCTTACTAAACGGTCTGTAATTTGTCACCAGAATATTTTTCTCAACCTGGGTTGAAATTGGAAGGCGCATATGCCTCTTGTTACTACCCTTAATTCTGTGCTTATTTTCAGATCGCTCCCTGATACTATAAAAAAGAGATTAGCGTATTCTATCAGCACCAAAATTCTCGTATCTTTTTAATTTTTAAAATGTTTAGTGGCCATCAAATACACATAAACTTTGTCATCCTGACCATTTGAAAGTGTATAGTTCAGTAGCGTTAAGTATGTGCACATCGTTTTGAATCTTTTAGAATGCTTGCAACTTCTGAAACTGAAACTCTGTTCCCATGAACTTCCACATTCCCCACTCGTCAGCCCACGGCAACTGCCTCTCTCCTTTCTGTTTCTACGAAGTTGACTACTCTAGGTACCTCGTTTCAGTGGAATCCCACGATAGTCGTCCTTTGGTGACTGATTTATTTCACTTAGCGGAACGTCCATGTTGTGTGTGTCAGAGATTTCCTTCCTTTTTTAAGGCTGCATAATACTCCAGTGTATGTGTGTATCACAGTTTGCTTATCCATTCATCCATGGGTGGATGCTTGGGTTGTGACACCTTTTAGCTGCTGGGTAGTATTTTTTATATGCTCTGCAGAATGCAAAGTTTGAAAACCCATTCTTCCCTCAGGAGTACAGCAAAGAGAACAAGAAAGTGCTTGGAGAACATGCATTTAAGGAAAATCTGGAACAGATTCAAGACCTGTTATAAATGTGTGTAGCTTAGCTCTCTTTGCTTGGAGTATTTAACATGGTCTAAACTGTAGGGATTTTCTTTCTTTTTTTCTTTCTTTCTTTCTTTCTTTCTTTCTTTCTTTCTTTCTTTCTTTCTCCCCTCCCCTCCCCTCCCCTCCCCTCCCCTCCCCTCCCCTCCCCTCCCCTCCCCTCCCCTTCCTCGTAGATTATGTGTTTTATATGCTGGAAGCCTCAACCACAAAGTGGAAGGGGCCCAACAGGAGTGCCTGCATTCTTAGAGTCCTGTTGGAATATAGCCATATGCCAACAGATGCTTGATCTTTTGAAATCAGATGCAGCAATTTTAGCCTTAAGTGCTCTCTCTGCGCCCATCAAGAAGGGTCCTGAACATTGTGGGGACAGAGGAATTCAACCCTTCGTCTGGTTTAATGATACAGATGTGTGCATGGGGTGTGAAGCATTGTCACATAGTTAAGGACACGTAGCTGCCAAGGGGCTCCTCACTTACTTGGATGGTGAAAGCTTTCAGCGGTCGAAACGCACATCGTTTTGAATGTGTGTCTCATCTCCCGCAGTATGTGGTGTGTGCCGTGCACAGTAAAATAAAAGCCTGGCTTGGTGGCTTCCATCGCCTGTACAGCAAAACGATCTGTCTGCAAAGGGCGCAGACCCTCCTAGCACCTTCAGCCGCTCCTCTCGTGGAGGAACCGGAGGAACAGCAGTTTCGGAAGGAGACGCCCTTGAGATTTGGAGCCCCTCTCAACTGGTGCTACGTGGGGCGCGTGGCAAGGTCGAGAGGCCGCAGTGGGAGAAGTAGTCGGGAGCTCCGATCCGGGGCGGGGTTAGTGGACGTAAGACTGTCTGCCTCATTCGGTGTGGGCATCGTTTTCATAGGCTGAGAGACGGAAAAAGGCCAAAAATCCTTAAAAGAGTAAATTAGGTTCACTGACCTGGGTTTGGGAACACAAAGGCACGTGCTATATAGGCTTCCAGAAGTATTCCATCAACATGGGAAAAATCAGGCATTCTTGTGTAAAGGGATGAAAGTCTGTTTTTTGTAATATTTATGTGGAACTTCTAATTTCTCAAGAATGTGTAATAAAGAACCACATTTTCTTTTTCTTTATTTTTTTTAAAGAAAGTTTACTTATTTATTTTGAGAAAGCAAGCAGTGGGCGAGGTGGGAGGAGAGAGAGAGAGAGAGAGAGAGAGAGAATGAATCCCAAGCAGGCTCCACACCGCCAGCATGGAACCCGATGCGAGGCTCGAACCCACGAACCGTGAGATCATGACCCGAGCTGAAACCAAGAGTTGGACACTTAACCAGTCGAGCCACCCAGGTGCCCCAGGACCAGTTTTCTCGATGGCAGTTCACTAGATTGAAAGACGAGGGACGTGTTTCCGCATCTTGCTGTGAAAATCAGACACGGAGATCAATATTGTTTCCGGAGAAGTGTGCTCAAGCTGTGTGGCAGTGATTGTGCTCGGTGGGGAGGATGTCATGATGCGTTAGTGGGTCCGCCGTGCGTGACCACCGATGGAGTGTTTGCCAGTTCTGCAGACCGCTTTTCTGTTGCACAAATGCTTGTTCAGAGTGCCTGGCTTCCCTTCCCCTCTAGAATCGCTGCGGGTTGGGGGATGGGGATGTCCTAGCTACCAACCACACTGTTCTGAAACACTTTACAGACTGCAATGCGAGTTGCTTAAAAGCAGGCCTAAGACCATTTGGAATGTTCCAACTTGATCTGTGCTAACAAGCTTCTAATGCCCTTGGATTCCCTGCCCCCGTACAAAAACCGTGTCATCCACACTTCCGGGATGAGTGATCTCTTAAGTGATACTGCATGACCATTGGGGTGGCCCAGCCAAGGAGGGGACAGCGGGCCTACGAGATTGTGACCAAGAGAATCACTTTCAAAGTAAAGCGTTTGTAAAAAGGTTATGATACCCTGAATGAGTAAATCGATACTTTCTTTTTTTTTTTAATTTTTTTTTTTTTTTAACATTTATTGATTTTTGAGACAGAGAGAGACAGAGCATGAACGGGGGAGGGGCAGAGAGAGGGAGACACAGAATCCGAAGCAGGCTTCAGGCTCTGAGCCGTCAGCACAGAGCCCGACGCGGGGCTCGAACTCCCGGACCGCGAGATCACGACCTGAGCCGAAGTCGGCCGCTTAACCGACTGAGCCACCCAGGCGCCCCCGGATCATTCTTTAAAAAGTGTGTTGTTAACGGGTTAATATCCTAATATTAATTTAATGCGCAGTTTGATACTGTGTGGCTTTTATATTTTACTTGTAAGTGAGAAAGAGTATTGCAGTGTGTGCCTGCTGAGCTGTTTTAAGAGGGAAGCCTTTAGTGTCTTGATTTCTGCCAACGGAGGAAAAAAGTAAGAACGTATCTCACAGAAAAATGAACAGTTTTGAGATTTCCAGAAGCAGAGTAGTCAGGGCACCTGGCTGGCTCAGTCAGAAGAGCATGTGACTCTTGATCTAGGGGTCATGAGTTTGAGCCCCACATTGGGTGTAGAAAGTACTTAAAAATAAACGAACTTTAAAAAATATGTTTAAAAATAATCATTCCGCTACCAAAAGGTAGAAACAGCTCTGACATTTTAGACAACATAGTCGAAGGGGCTAAGACACCCAGAGCCTCGACACCGTCTGCCTGCCCGCTTTATCTCTGCAAACAGTTGACATGAAGGAAGGCACCAGTGCCTGTGGTCAGAGCATTGATGGAAGACATATGGCCTCCTCCAGAGAACCAGGTGGTTCTCTGTTGTCCTTCAGAAGTAGGAGGCTTGGGCACCCGGGTGGCTCACTCAGTTGACCGTCTCTTGGTTTTGGCTCAGGTCATGATCTCATGGTTTGTGAGTTCGAGCCCCGAGTCGGGCTCTGCACTGATAGTTCAGAGCCTTCTTGGTATTCTCTCTCTCTCTCTGTCTCTTTCTGTCTCTCTCTCTCTCTCTCTCTCCTCTCTCCCCCCACCCCATGTTTGCATGCTCACACGCTCTCTCTCAAAATAAACATAAAAAATATGTTTATGAGACTTTCCTTCCCCAGAGGAGAAAGCAGTCCCGTCTGTATGGCCAAATCTTGCCCACAGTGCTCTGGCAGGGGAAGGTGGGCTTTCTAGAGAGTTGAGGTTTCCAAAGACCTGAACATTTACCCATTAACGTGCTATGTCTTCTTCTGTTAATTGAGGTGATATTATCATAACCGAAAATGAACCACTTTAGAGTATACGATTCAGTGGTATTTCGTACACCCACAGTTCTTGTGCAGCCAGCCTCCCTGTCTAGTTCTAAAATATTTCCATCACCCTGAACGGAACCCTAGACCCACTAAGTGGTCACCCCCTACTTCTGGCCTCCTCCTCCCCCTGCCCATAGTAACTACCACCGGTCGTCTGTCTTTATGGATTTACCTCTTCCGGATACGTGAACTTTCAGGTCTGACTTCTCCAACTTGGTGTAATGTTTTCTGTGTTCTCCATTGTTCTTCTGGATACGTGAACTTTCAGGTCTGACTTCTTTAACTTAGTGTGGTATTTGCGATGTTCTCCATTGTGACACGTGTCAGCACTTTATGCCTTTGTGTGGCTGAATAATAGTCCGTTGTATGGACGTACCATTTCTTGTGTACCGGCCCCTCTGATCGTTGGCACTCAGGTGGTTTCCACTGTTAGGTAAGTGCGAAAAACGCTATTATTTGTCGGAGAGCCTGTTTTTAACTCTTTGGGGTCTATATCTAGGAGTTGGTCATACGGTAATAATTCTTTGATGTTTTTTAACCTTTTTTGGTTCAAAATGTTCCCAAAACGTATTGGAAACCTCCTGACGTTTGGAAACAGTTCCACGGAGCATATGATGCCGAGCTGAGTGCTCGTGGCAGGCGCTCTGAAAGTGGTGATGGCTAAATGCTGCAGCGTCGCATGTGGTACAGACGCTCTCAGGAGGGTCGCACCTTCTGCCTAGCGTCGCTTGCTTTTCCTTTCCTTGCTGCACTGCCGTGCCCTGCCAAGGGATATAAGACGTTTCTGCAAATTGGTTTGCTTTCTACCGTATACTGACTGCATAGGCGAACGTGCCACTGTTTCCCCGTGCCTCAGTTTCTGCATCTGAAAAATGGGAGTAGTAATGCTGCAGAGCTCGTTAGGCTCTGGTGAGTGTTACAGGGGCCCCATGTGGTGGTCGGCTCCGGAGGTCCTAACAGAGTATCACTGAGGGGGCGGCTTAAAGGGACACTGATCTTCTCACCGTTCTGGGGGCTGGAGGTCCTAGGTCAAGGTGTTGGCAGGGTTGGCTTCTCCCGAGGGCTCCTTCCTCGGCTTGCAGACAGCTGCCTTCTGTGTCCTCACATGGTCTTTGTCTGTGCACACACATCTGGTGTCTCTTTGAGCATGCAGCTTTCCTCCTGAAAGGATGCCAGTCCCGTTGGATGGGACCTGCCCTAACAGCTTCGTTTCAGTTTCATCATCTCTTTAGAGGCCTTCGCTCCAAGCGCGGTCCCCTTCCGAGGTATTAGGGGTCAAGGCTTCACCGCAGGAATTTTGGAGGCTCCCGTGCGGCCCCGAAGCCTCCACGAAGCACTTGGCACAGGGCCCCGTGCTCCGTAAAAGGTAGTGGTGGTGACTGGGGTCTGCTTCTACCCCTCTGTCTGCTGCTTCAGCCGTGTCTGGGCCGGGAAGCCCGATAACCGCACTCCGTTAGCGTTTCTGGCGGGAGTACAAGCGGACGGTTTTCTGCACGTGAAGGAGGCAGCAGGCCTCACATTTTAATGATCGTGGCCTCGGCTTTGCTGCTCTGAAGAGCTTGATTCATTTCTAGCTTGGGTTTTGTTCCAGAAGGGTTAAGATTGTCTGGCATCTAAGTCCCAGATCACTTATTCAGCACCAGTATTTTCAAAACGGTCTTGGTTTTTAAAAGTTACGGTTAAGGGGTCCCTGGGTGGCTCGGTCAGTTAAGTGACCCACCCTTGATTTTGGCCCAGGACGTGGTCTCGCGGTTCATGTGATCGAGCTCCACGTCGGGCTCTGTGCTGACAGCACGGAGCCTGCTTGGGATTCTCTCTCTCCCTCTCTCTCTGCACCCCCAACTCATGCGTGCGTATGCTCTCTCTCTCTCTCTAAATAAACAGTTTAAAAAGGTATGGTTAAATATGCATGACATACAATTTACCATTTTGACTTTTAAAAAAAGTCTTTTTAAAAAAAAATTTTTTTTAATGTTTATTTTTGAGAGAGAGAGAGAGAGACAGAGCACAAACAGGGGAGGGGCAGAGAGAGAGGGGCACACAGAATCCGAAGCAGGCTCCAGGCTCTGAGCTGTCAGCACAGAGCCCGACACGGGGCTGGAACCCACAAACTGTGAGATCGTGACCTGAGCCAAAGTTGGAGACTTCACCGACTGAGCCACCCAGGCACCCCCATGTCGACTGTTTTTAAGTGAACAGTGCTTTAAATGCATTTGCAATGCTGTGTGACTATAACCACTGTCAATCTCTAGAAGCTTCTTACTATCTCAAACAGAAACTCTGCGCCCGTTAAACAGTAACTCTCCGTTCCCCTCTCCCCCAGCCCCTCGGCGTCTCTCTAGTTCTTTAACCCTGCTGTTTCCTGATAGACACCCAACCGGAAAGAAGATGGGAGTGGACAGTCCTCTGTGCCTGGGACAGGGGAGCAGGGATTTGGGCCTCCGGTTTGCCTTTCACTGTGAGTCCTCTTTGAAATGACTCCCTTTGTCTGTACAGGATGCCAAGGTTTTATCCCAGAGGCGTCTGGGAAACGTGTGCAGAGGGGAACCCCGTCTTTCCCCTTCACGTACCCTCAGGTGGCTTCCGGGAAAGCCCGGGACGGGGGGCTTTGGGGAGTTGTGGCCGCCCTCCCCTTCCGAGTGTGGACCAGCACAGAGCCGCATCCAGACTCTTCTGTCTCTGCCCCAGCGCGCACCCCCCGGCCCCCCGGCGCCCCGTGTAACCTGGCGTTCCTCTGTCTCCCCCTCCCGTGTGCTTGCAGACCTACATCGGCTCCATCATTGCCTCCGTGAACCCCTACAAGACCATCGCTGGCCTGTATGAGCGTGCCACCATGGAGTGCTACAGCAAATGCCACCTGGGGGAGCTGCCCCCCCACGTCTTCGCCGTCGCCAACGAGTGCTACCGCTGCCTGTGGAAGCGTCACGACAACCAGTGTGTCCTCATCAGGTAACCGTCCCCCGTGAGGCCGGCGGAGGGACGGGAAGGGGACCCCCCCGGAGAGCTGGTGCCTCCGCCGGCCCCCAGAGCACGAAACCCGCTCAGAACGTTCACGAGAACCAGGTCTACTAGGTGCCCCGGTTTCTCCCGTGGAGTTTTCTCTTTTGAGTGGCTTAATCCCTACGGCCTTCAAAAGACCCAAACTCGCTTGGAAAAAAAAAAGCAAGACGTACCAAAGTTGTTCACTCTGGGCCTCAGAAGAATTACTCCCTTCTTTTTCTTTCTTTCTTTTTTTTTTTTTTTTTTTTTTTTACTACGTGCCTTAATTATTCTTTGGTTTATTCCATTGTGGCATGGTCCTTTTATACATTTAAGAAAACGCGTAATTCTTTCAAAATTAAAAAGTTACAGGTATGCTAGAGTGAGAATGTATATTTGAGCAAGAGATCTTTCTTTGTCTGATTTGATAAGTTGCACAGAATTGCCCAAGTTGAAGAACTTTAATGATTTTGCACTGGGTGTTCCTGAAGTGTACCTTTGAATTCGCGACAGAAAAGGCACTTGCCGTGTGTGTGCTGAGGGAATGATGGAAGGACGTGTTTGTTTCCCTTTTTCTGGCAACGGAATAGGGTCTGGACGTCTCTGTTTCAGCCAAGTTGTACTCATTTCTTAAACTACCAAAAGGCCCACTGTCACAACCGATCACTAGGAAACTGTCTCAAAAAGCAATAGAGTACATTTCCTTAAACATATTTCTTGGGGCGCCTGGGTGGCTCAGCCGGTTAAGCGTCCGACTTCAGCTCAGGTCATGGTCTCACGGTTCGTGAGTTCGAGCCCCGTGTCGGGCTCTGTGCCGACAGCTCGGAGCCTGGAGCCTGCTTCGGATTCCGTGTCCCCGTCTCTCTCTCTGCCCCTCCCCTGCGTGTGTGCACGCTCGCTCGCTCTCTCTCTCTCTCAAAAATACACATTAAGACAGGTATTTCTTAATTTTTACTAACTAATTCAGATTGGCCTCATCACTTAAACTCTAGGGACATCCAATTGGATCTTTCTATTCCTTATAACACCCCGGGACGATATTCGCAGCAGATGTGCTGAGCCTCCCTGCCAGTGAGGTTTCCGTGCAGTTACCGAAGCCTGGATTCTTTCCTGCTGCCAGGCCTGCATTCACGGAGCACGGCCGTCACTGAGAACCTGTGGTGTACCAAAACGGCTGGTGTGAAAGATAGTGGCTTCTGTTTTTGGTGACTTTCTAGTCCCAACTTGTGGCTAAAGAAGTCTATTATTTCAAGCGGGAAGGACAAGGCCGTTTGGATTTGGAGGAGATGTTCAATGAGACCCTCCTTCCCCCCTCCGGATTTCTGATTCCATGGAAGTGAGACCGATGGGGAGCCATATGTTAACTTTAGACTTGCAGCCAGTGGGGCTGGCTAACACCGCGGCCCCGGATTAGACGGAACCCCCTGATCCGGATACAGGGCAGGTCAGCGGTGGCCACGATCACGATCACTGCGGGAAGTCAGTTCGCTGACCAGCCCTCCCCCCTCTCCCCCTGCCCCCCGGCTCACCTGTCGGGGAAGCCGTCCTTGCTCCTGTAGGGAGGAAAGGGGGAGCGTAGGGGCACGGGGAAGGGAACCGGGGGGCCCCCAGCCGAGGACGTTTGGGAGACACAGTGTCCCACGCGGTATGTGTTCGGGGATGAATGTGCTCACGGGGTTTGAAGGCTGGCTGTGAGGTGGACGCCGGGCAGGAACTTTTCAGGCATCAACTCCCTGAAACCTTCCGACGGCCCTTTGGTGCGTGTGGCTGTTCTGTGGTATTTGCGGGCGCCACACGCAGAAAACTGCTTGAGGGATTGTATTCTTCTGACCGTTTTCACCCGTTGGCCTTGTGCACGGGTCCTTGCTTTTTGTAACAGGTCAGAATTTATACCACTAGAGCAGCAGAACGTTGCCTTCCTCTTCCTCGTTTGACCTCACTCTCTGCCTCTTGTAGGGGAGGGAAGCATCCGGGCAGATACACTCTCTTGGCTTTATCACTTTTATGGTGCTCACGTCCTGGGCGGTGCAAGTAACTTGGATAGAGGGGCTACCCATTTAGTTAGGGAAGCAAATATGAATCGTTATGACTTGCGGCCAATCGAAATGACGCTATTCGGGGTGCCTGGGTGGCTCAGTCGGTTGAGCGGCCGACTTCAGCTCAGGTCATGATCTCGCGGTCCGTGGGTTCGAGCCCCGCGTCGGGCTCTGTGCTGACAGCTCAGATCCTGGAGCCTGTTTCAGATTCTGTGTCTCCCTCTCTCTGATCCTCCCCTGTTCATGCTCTGTCTCTCCCTGTCTCAAAAATAAATAAAATGTTAACAAAAATTTTTTTTAAAAAAAGAAATGACACTATTCAGTGTATTTTTTTAAAAAGGGAGGGGGGCTTTCAAGGGTCCCATTGCCAGTAAAGGAACTTGCCCTGTGACTTCAAGCACATTGTTTGAAGCCTCTTCCAGATGACTTCAGCAAGGCTCAGAACTTAGAGTTTAAGATCACCATTTCAGCCTGCAGAAAATAATTTAATAAGATGAACAGAAAGAAAGAAAACATCTATTTTAAGAAGATTGAATGGTTTTCCACACTCAGGTACCTAACTATTTGCCACTGATAATGGCCTGTGTTACCCACTTTCATTGGAAAAAAATGAGAGGATCCCTTGTCTGTCGCTTACTTGCTCGACAGAGCAGCTTAGGAAGAAAGTGAAAAATCAAATGAGATCATTGTGCGTGTGTGCGTGTGTGCGTGTGTGTGTGTGTGTGTAATAAAACAGAAAGGGGTTGGCATTTTCACGCCAAAGACTGGTATTTAAAATAAGGGGGGAGGTAGAGGGTGAGTGGATCCCGGCTAGAAAGCTCTCATTGTGAAATACTGATGTGAACAGAGTAACTGTATTTATCTAAATTAACTCAGGAAATGGAGTCTTTAAGAATAGAGTTCTCATTAAAGTGTGTCTTGTTTAATCTCTCCAGTTGTTTTTTTTTTTAATGGGGATTGGGGCTGTGGGAATTTACAGAAAATTGAGTATAAAAATAAAAATTGCAGGTTACTGTAGCCCCGTGTAGATTTCCTCAGGCGTGATCTGCCCCCTGGTGGATACAATGTGTTTTACTACTTTGCAAACCTTTTCTCATGCGATACCTTAAAATCAGAAAGTAGGCCTGTTTGGAATTAGGACTTCAGACATCAATTATTCCCTCATTTCACGAGCCTGGGTCCCTTGGCCAAGGTCCCCATCTCTTTGGTGGCATGCTGAGTCTCTAGGCTTCTAGCCCAAGCCTCTCGTGTTGGTTTTACTTAGAAGGTTGTTACCTCTCCTAAGCTCTAATTTTTGCCTTTTTGTGCACATTTAAGCAAATGCTTATGCTATTATAGTTTTTAAAATATCAACATATGTTTGAAACTTGAGACTTTTTCTGTTTTTTTCATCTAGCTGGCAAGATCAGCATTTGATTTTGTTTGATCTGGTACATTCTACGTTGACCTCAGTTTCTCACACCTTGATTGGACAGGCAGGGTTTAGTTTATCAGGGCCTATCAGGATACATGACCTTTTCAGGTGTGTCGTGTAAGTCAGGCCTGTGCCTGATTCATCCATGAACCTCACTGTCCGTGTGTCTGGTAAGAGGGCCAGCATTCAACCGGGGTGTCCAGAGTGGCTGGGTTTAGGACCTTTGCTTCCTTTGCATGTTTGGTGTTCCAAAACTGGAGCGATTTCTTTTCCATTCTGGAATGATAATTAAGTGTTCCATCTTTTTCTGTTTCTAGTGATGTACTTAGAAATGATGGGGTTGGAACAGTGAACAAAACTTGTGTCCTGGATTAGAAGGGCACCAACCTGGGGCGCCTGGGTGGCTCAGTCGGTTAAGTGTCTGACTTCCGCTCAGGTCATGATCTCATGGTCCCTGAGTTCAAGCCCGGCGTCGGGCTCTGTGCTGATGGCTCAGAGCCTGGAGTCAGCTTCGGATTCTGTGTCTCCCTCTCTCTCTTTGGCCCCTTCCCCTGCGCATGCTTGCACTCTCTCTCTCTCTCTCTCTCTCTCTCAAAAAATAACATTAAAATATTTTTTTAAAAGGCACCAACCTGAATTAGGCATGAGGCATGCATGCCTCGTGCTCATGTAATATGGCAGGTTGCTGTGCTAGAATTTGGGGATTAAGAAAAAATGAAATAAAATCCAATCGTTGCCTTCAGGAACTTCTCCTCTGATGGGAAGAAACTGATAGAGCTAAGTAATTTCAATATAGGCTACCAAAAGCTATACTAGAAATGTGTCCATGGTCACTCAGAGAGGAGGTGGTAGGTCCTCAGGAAGGAACTCGGTCAGTACTTCATGGAGAAAAGGGTGTATGGTTATGAGTCAGAGAACGTGTGGGAATATGGCCGGCATGAAGGAGAGGAAGGGCACAGAAGCCCTTGTAAAAGCATCGATGTTTGCACCAACAAGGGTAGTTAGGAAGTAGAAAGTAGCCCATGAGGCTGTGGGGTTTGCTGAGGGACACGAAGGGCTGGGGCTGGAAAGGCAAGGCAAGGGAATTGAAAGACACGTGTGTGCGTCACCCCCAGACAAGCCCAAGAGGACTTCCGTGGGGACACTGAGGCTCTGTGCTGTTAAGTGACTTTCCAGAGGCCTCAGCTGTGAGCAGTAGACCCAGGATTGACCTCCAGTCTCCCCGTGTCATTTTAGAACGGACTCCTCCTTGCTGGTGCAGGACACGTGTTCAGGGCTTTGTCCTGCTTGCGGAGACCCGTGCACTGAATCCCGTGCAGGCAGACACTTGCCTGAGTCCTCTGGCAAGCAAGGGAGTGACTGACGCAGATCTCGAGAGCATCGTGTGAATTAAGAATTTGATTCACACAGGACTGAGAATGTTGGTCAGGTGTTCACAAAGTGTTCTACGAGGAGCCAGGAGTATATACTTCAAGCGTCGTGAGTCGGTCTTGTTACAACTACTCGACTCTGCCCTTTGAGGACGAAAACACTCACAGGCTGGTCTGTGTTCCAATAAAACTTTATTTATAAAAACAGGCAGCAGAGCGGATCTGGGGCCATAGTTTGTGGGCACCAGGGCAGGTATCTGGGAGACTAGCCTGTGTGGGTGGGTAAGGGCCTTGTTCACATCGAGGGGCCCTTTCCTTCATGTGGGTTCAGAATCCCTCCTCTCTGCTTTCTTGCGGGCTTTGCTCTCTGTCTTTGGGCCTCCCTGCCCCCTGATTCTCTGATTTCTCCCTTTCTACTGGATCCTTGGCATTTCTAGTACGTTCCATCCTTTAAAAAAATATATTCACCTTTGGTTCCGTATCGCCCTTAGGCCACACACCTCCCCCACTCCTTCCATGGTGCGCCATCATTGTGGGTCGCTTCCTTGTTCCCTGGGGCTCCCCAGTCATCCTCCACCAGCTCCTCTTCTGTCAACCTTTCCGTCTCCGGGTGTGCAGGACTCCCTGGTCTCAGACCCCTCCACCCTCCCCCGCAAGTTTCTCCTCTGAGTTCCAGATGTATGTCCAAGTGCCTCTGAGGTCCCATCACAGAGATGGCTCATGGGCATCTCAGGGCACGTCCTACATTCATCCGAAGCTTCTCCCAGACATGTGTTCCTCCTCTCCTGTTCTCATGCTCAGCAAGTGGACTCCATGCCACCGGGTCACAAGCCTGAGGTCAAGAAGTCCTTCTTGGAACTAGAAGTTCTTCTCCTCCACATGCCCCCTCCCGCCTCCCCATTAAGGTAGAATCGTGCACAGTAAAGCACCCCGATCTCACGGAGACTGCTTCCTGGGTTTTGCCAGCTGTGCAGGTCTGTGTCGCAACACTAGGATCATCCCCCTGGCAAGCTCCCCGGGCTCTCAGGAGTCCTTCCCTGCATGTCGCTGTCCCTTACCACCCTTCTGACGGGGGCTGTCCGTGTCGTTCTACCCCCACCCCCCACCATCTTTCCCAGGGCCGCTCACTTCTCGTCTCCGCCGCCCCCTCTCTTAACTCCCCTTCTGTCCTCACGTCTGTCTCCCTGCGTCCTCTCCGGCCTCCCTCCATGCATTCACCACACTCCATACTCTGCACAGAGCGATTCTTCAAAACCATGAACTTGGTCATGACCGCCTCCTGCTCAAAAAACTGTCTTGTGACTTTGATTCTGCCTATGAAAACTTCTCAAAGCTTTTAATATGGCCTGTGAGGCCCCCATATCAGTGATTGGGGTTATTTTTCTTTTCTTTCTTTCTTTTTTATTTTATTTATTTTTTTTGTTTTCATAGTTTTTTGTTTTGCTTTCAGCAGGCTAAGCTCATGTTGGTTCTGGGAGAACACGTGTTCTCTGAAGCCCATGTTTGTGTCAGCAGTCATGTTGCACCAAGGGTTAGAACCGTAATTGCCATGGGCTGATGAGAAAAATGTAGGACTGGATGTGTAAGCGATGTGTTTGCTTTTCGTGGAGGTAGAATAACATCGTAATCGCTGTACGAGTCACTGTTGTACGGCGGCTAGAAGAAAGGAACAAGGTGGAAGAAACAAGGCACCACGCCGCCCGTGGTGGAAGAAAGACACCAGGCTCCGCACCCAGGTAGTGAGACCGTCACACTACAAAGCGGTGACGCTAACCAGTAGGTTAGAATTAGTCCTGTTCATTTGGATTTTTTTTTTTGTTTGGCGTTCTACTTTTGCTTGTATTCTTTTTTTTTTGATTTAACTTTATTTTTTATTTCTTAAGATGTACATCCAAATTAGTTAGTATATAGTGAAGCAATGATTTCAGTAGATTCCTTATGCCCCTTACCCGTTTAGTCCATCCCCCCTCCCACCACCCCTCCAGCAACCCTCAGTTCGTTCTCCATGAGTCTCTTCTGTTTTGTCCCCCTCCCTGGTTTTATATTATTTTTGTTTCCCTTCCCTTATGTCCATCTGTTCTGTCTCTTAAAGTCCTCATAGGAGTGAAGTCATATGATTTTTGTCTTTCTCTGACTATTTCACTTAGCATAATACCCTCCAGTTCCACCCACGTAGTTGCAAATGGCAAGATTTCATTCTTTTTGATTGCTGAGTAATACTCCATTGTATATATATGCCACATCTTCTTTATCCATTCATCCACCGATAAGACATTTGGGCTCTTTCCATACTTTGGCTATTCTCAATAGTGCGGCTATAAACATTGGGATGCATATGCCCCTTCGAAACAGCACACCTGTATCCCGTGGATAAATGCCTAGTAGTGCAATTGCTGGGTCGTAGGGTAGTTGTATTTTTAGTTTTTTGAGGACCCTCCATCCTGTTTTCCAGAGTGGCTGCACCAGCTTGCATTCCCACCAGCAATGCAAAAGAGATCCTCTCTCTCCACAGCCTCGCCAACATCTGTTGTTGCCTGAGCTGTTAATGTGAGCCATTCTGACAGGTGTAAGGTGGTATCTCATTGTGGTTTTGATTTGTTTTTCCCTGATGATGAGTGATGTGGAGCAGTTTTTCATGTGTCGGTTGGCCGTCTGGATGTCTTCTTTGGAGAAGTATTACTTTTGCTTGTATTCTTAAGTTTGGCTTTCTAGTTCTGTGATTACGGTTCTCAAGGATAGAAGGGGATACCTAGTTCTGGGTATCACTGTGCTGTAATATACGTGTTCTGTCGTGTTCTCCACATTACCTAGCAGTAACTCAGTTCTGAGACTGTCTACCTGGAGATGATGTCTCATCCCACAGGTTAAGGGCTCGGTCCCCCAAGACTGCCGTCTCCGTGTTCCCCACCCCCCACTTCAGGTACCAGTCACAATTCCGAGTTGTCACCTGTGCTGCTGATTCGCCGGGCTATAGATTGGAGGTTCCAACGGATCCACTCCTTTGTGTGATTAATTTGCTAGAGTGGCTCACAGAACTCAGGAAACCAGTTTCCTTACTGGATTACCGGTTTATTATAAAAGGATATGACTCAGAAAGAGCTGGAAGAGATGGCTAGGATGAGATCTGGGGAAAAGGCCATCGGCTTCCCTCCAAGGGTTCACCAATCCGGAAGCTTCCGGAACAACATCTCCCACCCCCATTTTCGTGGATTTCTATGCCAGCTTCATCACCTAGGCATGAATGATTAAATCACTGACTATGGGTATTGAATTCAATCTCTTGCCCCTCTCCCCTCCCCGAAGGCCATTGGTGGGGGGAGGAATTGAAAGTCCCAACCTTCTAGTTCTGTTATTGGCTCCCCTGGCAACCAGCGCCCCCCCCCCCCAGTCTTTGATTACCTGGGCGCTTTCCAAAAGTCACCTCATTAACATAACAAATGACATCTTTATTGCTGTCATCATTTAGGAAATTCCAAGTGTGTTAGGAGCTCTGTCAGAAAGGAGGATGAGGACCCAGTATATATTATAATAAATAATCACACTATCACACGTATTTAGCACGTATATTATATGCTGCATAGATGTTAATAATGATGGTTAACTTGAAAATGTCTGGATTGGGGGTGATTGGTGATCTTCCTCACCACCCTACTCCCTTATTTAATGTTTGTTTGTTTGTTTGTTTGTTTAAAGAAAGAGTGAATAAGGAGGGGGTGGGGGCGGGGGGAAGAGAATCCCAAGCAGTCTCCCTGCCGTCAGCCCAGAGCTTGACACAAGGCTCGAACTCACAAACCTGTGAGATCACAACTGGAGCTGAAATCAAGAGTCGGACACTTACCCAGTGGAGACAAACACTGGAGGGAAACAAACCCAGGTGCCCCGCTATTAAAAGAACTACTTGATGGGACAGCAGTGACCTCTCAGTGGGTCCCTACTGTCCTCCCTTCAGTCCCCTGGACTTTGGCCCCGCTGGCTGCTTTTCCTTCTTCCAGGGCACTGAGCAGGGTCCTCCCGTGGGTCTCCCCGCTCTCCCTTCAATTTTCACCCACTTGTCTCCGGTGCATGTTTTCATTTTTTGGTCTCCCTATCAGTGTGCTGCCCGACCCTCCTGCTCCCCCAAAAAAGGTCTTTACTGAGCCCTTACCGTCCACCTAAATCTGAACTTTCCTGTCCTCTGGGACGCTTGTGACTCCTTGCTCGGTATCTTTGTGCTGCTAGATCACAGACAGACTGTGCCATTTCGCGCATCCGTGCTTTCTGAGCCCTGAGTGCAGCCTGACACGTAGCAGGTGCACAGATGTTTAAGGAGGAAGGAATTACCTGCAGAGATGCTGTTCCTCCATTGCTTTGAAGATTACCTTGGTTTGACCCTCAGTAAACTTTTCAAGTCACAGGCAGGGGCGGGAGGAGGAGGAGGGAGAAGTGGGGGCGGGGGGAGTGTTACTTAAAGGTGTATGACCCGCGGAGAGTCCTGTCACCTTGTGATCAGGTTACCTTTACTCTCTGCCTTGTTCAGGTAACACTTCCATGTCTCCATATATGGTAGCCCCCACCTGTCCCCTCCTGCTACGGTCCTCTGTGAATTTTGTGAAACTGCTTTCAAGAGTAGCAGTTCCCAAACCTGGCCTCATGGTAGAATCCTCTGGAAATTTTTTTTTTTTTTTTAATTTTAATTTTTTTTAACTTTATTTATTTTGAGAGAGACAGAGTACAAGTGGGGGAGGGTGAGGGAGAGAGGGAGACAGAGAATCCCAAGTCGGCTCCACGCTGCCTGCGCAGAGCCCGATGTGGGGCTCAAACCCACGAGACCGGGAGATCATGACCTGAGCTGAAACCAAGAGTCGGACGCGTCACCGACTGAGCCACCCAGGCGCCCCTGGAATTTTTTTTTAAAAATACCGACAGTTGAGTTCTACACCTTACGGTTCAGGTTAGAGGTGTATTAGGTGATTCTGATGTGCAACCAAGTTTGAGAACTGTGGTCACAGAGCACCGTTCAAGTCGGGGTTTTATTTTGTTTCAAGTTTTAATTCTGTGCCAAAAAAGATGTACTTAAAGAAGGTGCTTGAAAAAAGTATGCTAGAGTGAGAAAAAATGTGACTGCAGATTGCTATAGATCGATAGCCATGACTGGTTCATGGCAATGAGAGTCTTGGGTTTTCTTCTCTTTGACCAGGTCTTGCTCTTGAATTTGAACCGTATCTGCTCTGTGATCGAATCTTTAACATGTTATATTTGTCAGGGTAAGCTAATGGCTGTAACAAACAGCACCCCCCCCCCCCCAATCTCAGGAACATTACACAGGAATGCTTTACGTCTTGCTCATTTTGAAGCCCCACAAGGGAAGGTAAGAGACTTGACTTTATTCTGCGTGCCATTTTGTTTAGAGATGTGTCAACCCTGAGGGCACCCAGGTGGTGGGCATGGGAGGCGGAGCCCAGAGGACCATGAAGAAGGGAATTTTTACCCACCAGACAAGGAAATGGCACATGTCCCTCTCGCTCTGCTGTTCAGCTGCCCTTCTGTTCCACTGGCCACATTCAGTCCCTGTTACTCACGCATTGCTGTCCTTACTACCAGGGAGGTTGACATGTTGTCTGCTTCCTTGTGCTGGAGGACAAAGAAACGCATTTGGGGAACACGTGACATCATTTCTGTCTCATACGTTTTAACTAGAGAACTTGGTTTTTTAAGTTCTGTGTGTGTGTGTGTGTGTGTGTGTGTGTGTGAGATAGAGTCAACAACTAGATATATTTTTTCAAATGCCAAGCATTACTTAAATCTCTTCTTGCAGTTTTTCTCTCTTAGTTTATGTCATTCATTCAGTGCTTGACTGCTGAATGCCCTCTGTGTGCCAGACCCTGGTCTAGACAGGTGCCAGTGACGTGAAGACGTGCGTACTAGCAAGAATCTGCTTGTTGGTAACAGAAAACCCAGCCGAAGTTGTCCCAACTCAGATAACACCGGGCAGGGCAGTTTCGGGTCTGGGGATTCAGCCACGCCTGCCGGGCCTTCTCTGATTTTCTTGGCTTTTGCTTTATTGTCCCAAGATAGGTGTGGATTCCCAGGTACTGTCTGCAGCAGGGGGGAGGTCTCTGCCTGGTGTCTCTTGTGTGTACACAAAGCCCCCCACGAGCCCTTAGCACGCTCGACATGAAGTCTCTCCGGCTGGAGTCCTCGCACCTGCCCGGGATCTACCCTGTCACTTGCAGAGGGAACGCTGTTACTGAGAGTTGCCTAGACCAGTGTAGATTCCCCGTGGGTCTGTGGGACCCAGCCGGACGTGGCTGTTGTCATCTCTGAGTCACTCCCTTTCCTTTATTACGTGTGGTTAATCATTTCCCATTGCAGCAGAATTCCTCTTGCGTAACTTCCCAGATCGTGGCACTCAACAAGGGCAGCTTTTTCAGGACCACGCGGAGCTCATTCGTGTATCTCGCCCACTTAGCAGTTGTGAAGGCGCTGCTTTGATACATTGTTGGTGTTGCTCTTCTGTTGCTTAGACCTTTAGTTGACTTTTCTTATAAGTTCCCTGCCTTTGGCTACTTCTGTTCTCCCCAAAGTACCGGACATGGTGCCTTACACAAAATTGAGTTTCTCCTTTTAAATCCCTGATCTCCATGCCTGCTTGTCCATATCCGGCGGGGCTGAGCTTGTCCGGGACGTGACCACCAGCAACAACTGATCTCCCGAGAGCCCTTGCGCTCCTTCTGGAGCATTACCTCCAGAGCCGTGTTCCTTCCAGGCCACCTCGATGAGCTTAGTCTTCGCCGTCTGTCTCCTGTCTCCGGCGGTTGGCTCTGAGCCATCAAACTGGATCCTGTGGGCTCGCTCTCTCTCTCTCTCTCTCTCTCTCTCTCTCTCTCTCGCCTCTGATCTCAGTGCAGCTGACCCAACCAGAATTCTCTCTCTCTCTCTCTCTCTCTCTCTCTCTCTCTCTCCCGCCTCTGATCTCAGTGCAGCTGACCCAACCAGAATCCTGCCCCCCGTGGGTCTTCCCGAGCTCATCTGGCCCTGGTGCCCAACTCTTTCCCTTTCCTCTCCGTGGGACTCATGTTTGCCGGTCTGTTAAGGTGCAACTTGAACCTTGTTTACTTCTCTTACCGGCCTCCCCTCCCCGTGTGCTGCTGCATTCCCTGGCCCTTAATTGTCACGAAAGCGTGATCGCTGCAGGATGTCGAACCCAGACCTGGCGTTACATCCTGGCTCGGACGCTTAGCCGCTGCCTCCCTCGTAGGACTGTTGCGAAAGCGATGATAAAATGATTCACTGTGGGTCGAGTACCTGTGGGGTACCCTTGTCCCCTTCAATCATATTTATGAATAATTGCATTTTTGTGCATATTTATTTGCCTGCTTTCAGTTCCCCAGAATGACGTTGTTGGTGTGCCTGTTCATGTGACGAGCACTTAATACCAAGTGCCTGTCACCAGCACCAGAGGTGCTGTGGAGATGGCTGGGGACGCTCGAGTGACCAAAGCAGAGATCCTTGCTCATTTCAGGGCCTCCCTGGAAGGATAGGCGCCTTCCAGCCTCTTACCTTAACTTAGTGGGGGTGGTTCCGTTTACCTCCGACGCCACAGAGGCCTTTGCAAGTGCCAGAAACGGTGTGGCCAGAGCTTTCATTGCCCTTCAGCTTGCCTCGTGGGACCGACATTTCGACCTCCTTTTTCCCGCCTTCCAACAGGTGTTCTGTGGACAAACTGGAGGGACGTGGGTCAAACTGAGTTTCGTTTCTTTTTTTGGTTGTTTGTTTGTTTCTCCTTGTAATTAGAAGCCCAAGCTTGTGCATTTTGTTTTGCAGCGGCGAAAGTGGGGCAGGGAAAACCGAAAGCACCAAATTGATCCTCAAGTTTTTATCGGTCATCAGTCAACAGTCTTTGGAACTATCCTTAAAAGAGAAGACATCCTGTGTCGAACAAGCTATCCTCGAAAGCAGGTATGTCGTGATCATGTTCCTTCTTTCAGATAAATAGGATTTACTGTCCTCCCTGTTGGCGAATTTAAGGATGAATTAGAATCAGTGGGTCTGTTTTCTCTTTTTCTTCTCTTTTACAATTCCTCGAGAAGTCCCAGCATGCACATAGCAGTTTCCAATAACCTGACCTGTCTCCCCCCCCCGCCCCCGTCCCCACCCCTGGGCCAGGTTAGAGGTGGTGACTGAGTGATTCGGAGGAGTGTTGTGTAGCCTCCTCTTACAGTGAGCCCTCGACTCGCTTTTGTGGAGGCCTTGTGACGGGCAGAAATTTCAGCCTCTGGCCACTGTGTAACAGAGGACTTAGCACAGCGATGAGGGAGCCTCTGCTCAACATCCAGCCCTGTGGAGGCACCATGTTGGCAAGATGGCATTTTTAAAAAATTTGTTTAATGTTTATTTATTGTTGAGAGACAGAGCATGATCATGGGAGGGGAAATGAGAGGGAGAGACCCAGAATCCAAAACAGTCTCCAGGCTCCGAGCTGTCAGCACAGGGTCCAACGCGGGGCTCGAACTCGCAAACCGCGAGATCGTGACCTGAGCCGAAGTCGGACGCTCAACCGACTGAGCCACCCAGGCGCCCCAAGATGGCATTTTTGTAGCCTCCCACGTGGCAGAAGGTCACGGAGACCTTTGATGGCAGTGAGCCTTTGAAAGAGGGCTGTGTGGGGAGGTATCCTCTGAATTTTTATTTTATTTTTTTATGTTTATTATTGAGAGAGGGAGAGAGAGAGAGCGTGAGTGGGGGAGGGACAGAGTGAGAGGGACACACAGAATCCAAAGCAGGCTCCAGGCTCTGAGCTGTTAGCACAGAGCCCCAGGCGGGGCTCAAACCCACAAACCACAAGATCATGACCTGAGCTGAAGCTGGACGCTTAACCTACTGAGCCACCCAGGCGCCCCTGCATTTTTATTTTATTTTATTTATTTTTTTTTTTTTTAATTTTTTTTTCAACGTTTTTTATTTATTTTTGGGACAGAGAGAGACAGAGCATGAACGGGGGAGGGGCAGAGAGAGAGGGAGACACAGAACCGGAAACAGGCTCCAGGCTCCGAGCCATCAGCCCAGAGCCTGACGCGGGGCTCGAACTCACGGACCGCGAGATCGTGACCTGGCTGAAGTCGGACGCTTAACCGACTGCGCCACCCAGGCGCCCCTGCATTTTTATTTTAAATGTGCACTTGCCAAACATCTGATTTGTGCCTTATAAGATTTTAGAACCAATAAGGACTTTACAGATTCTATTACTTAGAATTTAGTCCCGGGGTCAGCAAACTACAGCCAGATGCCCATAACCTGTGGCCTGTTTTTGTTTTAGCATTCATACACTTTTTTCCGGTGTCGTAAAATATACATAACGTTTATAACTTTAAACATTTTTTTTCAGCGTGCAGCTTAGTGGTGTTAAGTGCATTCATGTTGTGCAACCATCACCACCATCCATCTTCAGAACATTTTCATCTTCCTGCAGCCTGTTTTGTAAATAAAGTTTTGTTGGAACACAGACACGCTCATTTGTTTCTCGATTGCTGATAACTGCTTTCGAGCTGCAGTGGCAGAACTGAGTGCTTGCAGCAGAGACCGCAGGCCCCTAAAAGATCTATTACCTGGTTCTTGACCGAAAGTTTTCCACCTCCAGACTGGTCTGACCCCATTTTACAGGTGGAGAAGACGCAAAGAAGTTACTGATAAATGAGTTGCTCCAGGACAGACAACAGATGGGTGAAATGCCCAGGACTGGGACTTTTTCAGTTGCCGAAATTTAAGTGGGGGTCTTCTCCTGTGCGATCCCTGGCTTATGTACATAAGCCCAAGTTAATTTGTGCGAGATCGGACCGTAGTGACTCCCTGAGCTCCAGTATCCTGCGCCTGCACGAGCTGTAAGATCTCTCGTTCAAAATGATGAGGATCATAAACCCATTTCAGCAGGGGCTTTGGAAAGCTGGCTCTTCTGTAAATAAACCTAGTCACTGTGGGTCCCGTTGCTTTCAGATTTGCCTCGCAGTTGAATATTTAGACAATTGGTGAGGAATGCTCTTGCGGTTTTTAGATCTACCCTAATTAACACTTGCTGCGGTCCTCGCGTCTTCTTTTTAAATTTTTTTTAATGACGTACCATGTCCCGTTAGTTGCGTATATCATAGTGATTAGGTTTTCTGCGCGTGATGAGATGATCCCCGCGGTAAGTGTCCTTACCGTCTGTCACCGTGCGCGGGTATGGCGATATTACCGACATAGAGCCGGTGTGCCGAAATCGACATCTCGTGACTTGTTTATTTGCTAACGAAGCTGTCCTCACTTCTATCACAGCCCCATCATGGAAGCTTTCGGCAACGCGAAGACCGTGTACAACAACAACTCCAGTCGCTTTGGGAAGTTTGTTCAGCTGAACATCTGCCAGAAGGGGAATATTCAGGGCGGGAGAATTGTAGATTGTATCCTGTTTCTTGTTTTGAGTATTTGACTCTGTAAGAGGACGAACTGTTCTTGGTTACCACAAGGGCAGTTAAAGAATGTGACACATTCCGGGTTTTGCTCTAATATTACTCTGTTGGACCTATTAATTATTCTGGGAGAACCGTCTTTCGGAAACTTCGATACTGTCTGTAATCAGGAAAATTGGAATCCTCATCAAGCGTCAGGTTTTTTTGTTTGGAATGAATTCTGTCAAATAGTGTGGCACCTCCGAGGAGGTCATGTGTCCTGTTTGAATTGGATTTAGGTGAAATAGCCTATGCTTTGTTGGCTTGTCTCTTGGCACCGGAAGTCTCTGTGTCAAAGAGCAGGGATTTGTTTTTATTTTATTTTATTTTTTTAATGTTTATTTTTGAGGGAGAGGGAGAGACCGAGTGCAAGTGGGAGAGGGACAGAGAGAGAGGGAGACCCAGAATCTGAAGCAGGCTCCAGGCTCTGAGCTGTCAGCACAGACAGAGCCCGACGCGGGGCTTGAACTGACAAACAGCGAGACCATGACCTGAGCCGAAGTCGGCCACTTGACCGGCTGAGCCACCTAGGTGCCCAAAGAGCAGGGATTTGTCATTATTTGGGTCACAAAGGCTAGAAAATTGAAGGGTAATTGAGCATGTGATCTCCTTGTTTTGTTCCTTGACTTGCCATTGCTTTTCGCATGAAGATTTATTAGAAAAAGTAAGTAAACGTTTAATTCACATTTTCTTCTGTAGTAATGATCTTTGGAAATTACTGGTTTGTGCTCATTAAACAGAGGAAACCTCTCTGAGTTGAAATCTGATTTCTCTCCACAGAACCGAGTAGTAAGGCAAAACCCCGGGGAAAGGAATTATCACATATTCTATGCACTGCTGGCAGGGCTAGAACATGAACAGAGAGGTGAGTGGTGGGAGACCGGTGGGGAAACACCGACTAGCAACTTGTCCTCCCTTGAAAAGCAGTCGGTAAATGCAAAAACTCTCTTTGGGCTTTGTTGGTGTTCCATCGATTGAAACAACGTAGGAGAGCCAGGCCAAAAGATGCTGAGTCCATTTTAGAGCCAAATAATGTAGGGGGGAAATCATCAAAAGGGAAGTCTTAAATGTCTTGTCTGTTTTTGGAATCTTGAGACTTTTCCGACTTGTACAATATTGATGAGAAGCTATATAACGCCTCGTAACGGGTTTACTCTTAAACCACACCCAAATAAAACTCATTTCTAAACATTTGGTTTTTAAGAGAGAACAGCCAAGACAGCGTCCTCATCAGTTATTTTTTAAATAACATTCTCTATCACGCCATCTAATTTAATGAAATTATTTTTGCTTTCTCTAGGTGATGATTCAGAACTCTGTATTTTAATAGGGGGCTGTTAGCATAGAATTATTTATGTATTTTATCTTTCGAAGTTACAAAGTGAAAACTCTCTTGCACTCTGTCTTATCCTGGCCAGTCAAGTACTGATACTCCATTTTTCGTTGTCTTTTTGCAGAAGAATTTTATTTATCTGTGCCAGAAAACTACCACTACTTGAGTCAGTCTGGATGTGTAGAAGACAAGACAATCAGTGACCAGGAATCCTTTAGGGAAGTGATTGTAAGTTACGTTGTTCTTTTGCCTTCTTAAGAGCGACAGTCCCCTAGAAAAATAAGTGACACGTTTCATTTTCTGTTTCAAACAATATTTTGTTAATGAAGTAATTACATTTGCACTGCTGTGCGAGAACAGGTGCTTGCTTCTTGTTCCCACTCATGAGAAAGACTGTTCCAGACTGGAAGAGAATCCTCTTTCTTTAGAAGTTGGATGAATGTCTGTGACATTCAGGACAGATGGGAGGTTGACTTGGAACAGTCTACTAAAAATAAAAAAATCATAGGCTTGACATTGGATCATGCCAAGCTTTCTTTTTTGAGCTTACAAATATATATATAATATATCATATTAAATATGTATATATTATATGTGTGTGTGTATTTTTGTAATAACCATTTCCATGGCTAAAACCAAATCTGTCAACCATTAGACCAAGTAACTGTTAGGATCTTGTTTGTTTCTCTGCAAGAATAGTCACCTTACAACTCTGAGGTGTGGATAAGTGAGCGTCTGGTAGTTTTCCGATATCACAAGGACTTGTTAAACGGTGACAACATTCAGGAAGCCTGGTTGTGGAGCTTTATTAACAGCCCCACCTGACTGAGAGTGGCCGGTCGATGTTGCTAATGTGGTTCTTCCAGCAATGCCAGAGTCACTGCCGTAGTAGCTGGAGACAGTGGACCGAAGGTGAATTCACCATTGTCAGTGCGACTGACGTCGAGCACTTACTGTACAGACTTCCCCAGGCCATCTCTCTCATTGCTCTGAACCCTGAGGGTAGGAATCCCGGCTGTCTGCACTCTGCGACCCGGGGAGGTTGGTGACCAGCCTAACCACACACGGTACCTAATAGAGCTGGTGGGGAAAGTTTAACTCCAAAGACTCTAAACCACAAGGCAGGTCGGTGGTACCTGCTTTTGCCTGTCAGGTTCTTATCTTTACAGCTGTCAACGCTTCTCTCTTCACTGTCCCCATTTACTCTTCTAGATTGGTCATAAAAATGCCTTGTGGAATGAAACCAGGGTATTTTTTTTAAGTGAATGTGTATCATAACATCAGTTTTTCACGTCTTAAGTTGAAAATGAAGTTAAAAACAGGATTGGCTCTAATATCAGGATCATCTTCCCTCTGTGGGTCTTTTATCCGTCATTTATAATGCGGGGGGGGGGGGGGGGGGGGGGGCTTGGACTTCTTTTGCCCAATCTCCTCTCTTGAACCTGTTAACAAAAAAAGCCCCCTGCTGAGGATGCCTTTTTGCTGCGTAGGCTGGACAGCAGGGGATTTGGCTCTGTGAACTGGATTTTCCAAAATGTGTTTTAAGTATTTTAAATTTTCTTTCCTAGTTTCATTTGGCCCCTGGATTTGTCACTACTCAGGCTTCATCCCGTTTCAGTTTATTATTGTCTTTACTGTGTGTTCAAATAAATATAAAAACTCATTCTTATTTTTGGTGAAGAAAGACTTCTCCTGGGATTTTTTTTTCCTGTTTTCTTCTTCTTTCTTGAAGCTGGAGAACCATGCTTTGTGATAGAAGGACGTTGTGGCAGAAGACAGATAATTATCCAAGAATGGCAGGTCTTGTACTGATTAGCTCGCTGGCCACTAGGGTGCACTGGGCATCAGTCCTCCCCTTGTTCTGGAAGTGCCCCTGAGAAGTTACTCCTATGGCTTTCCTCTGCTTTCCTCTGGGGGCTTCATTTTCTGATTGAGAATCGTTTGTTCTTTTTGTTAACTACTGGTAAACTTCTGAGGCTTGCCCTGCCTTCGGTGATTGCTGGCTCCTATTCTTTATTTGAAAGAGTAGGTTTTGGCCTTTAAAATCTGATCTTACGATGGAAAGATCATCTAGAAAGGAAGAAAAATTTGTACGTGAAATTGACAGAGAGGTACACAACAAGCTTACAAGTATTCCATTTATGTATTTACAAGTATTCAATTTTATATATTTACGTTGTGATTACTTTTTAGTGTCAACCTACCAGAAATGTAAATGAAAACTTAGCTGCTAGTAAGTAAAATCAGGAACATGTAATTTTTACTATTATTTAACCTTCTGGAAGTTCTAAGCAATGCAGTCAGAAAAGAAAAACGATGTGCACCTTTTCAGAAAGGAGGAAAAATTCTCTTTTCTATAGCTAAACCTGCAAGAATCGCAAATTGGGGAATGGCTTAAATAATTTGTTATGTTGGTAAAATAAGATCCATTACAGCAAGCAAAACATGTTCAAGTATATTCAATTACATGGAAAATTTATTTTAAACCTGAGAAAGATAAGCTGCAACACTAGATAATCCTTTTATTTAAAAAACATTTTATGTATAATTTGATATATGATAATTCATATAGTAATTACGTGTGCAGAAAGAAGGCTGAGACAAAAATGGACACAAAATGTTCTCTCATGAGGCAGAATTCTACAATCTTATTTTATCATTCTGTGTTATATTTTTACAGTAAATAGGCTGCCTTTTATGATTACCTAGTTATGATTACATTCCTAGAATCATCATTTCTGTAATATGGGAATATAATCGGAAGTATCCTAACAATACCAGCCAGCCCACTATTCTGCCTTAGGCAGCACTCTGTAACCAGGAGTGACACAGGAATGGTTAAAAACTCCCGCAGGCATGCATGCGCTCTCTCTCTCTCTCTCAAAAGTTTTTTTTTAAATAAAAAAATAAATTGGTATCTTCACATTTCAATTTCATGAAGCTTTTTTCCCAGAGGTTTTTGGACCAAAGGAAAGGAACCACATTCCATTAAGCCTGAAGGACATTTGTTTGCATAATATGTTGAAATGTTCACGGAGAGAAATTGTTTCTGTGAATTCTGTATGAAAATGTCATTTCTGGTGTTCGTTCTTAGCTACTAAAAAAAATGATCCATCAACTTTAATGTCCATATACTCTGGCAATAGGACCTTTTAAGAATTTTCTTTATTTTACTGAGAATTTGCTTTATGTATTTTTAGAGTTTATCATTGCCACCACTTGGCATGAATATAAATGAGTGCCTGTAAAGTATCACGGGAGCTATAGGGGACCTGTTTGGTTTTTTTCCCCCCTGGGGCAGACTCTGTGTTTCATAACCATTTGTTTATGCAGCCTTTCAAGTTGCCCTAGAAATTGCTTAGATGCAAGCTATTTCAAGTCAATGAGAGCAACTAATTTACTGTATTGCCTGCATTTGACCCACCAGAATGGGGGCGGATGAAATGTGTGAGAAATAACAGGAGTCTTTGGGTGATAATCTTTTCAGATTCTCTTATTCCACAAATGTTGAATATTTTTAGAGTGCTTGGCTGCGGACCAGGACTGGACCCAGCCTTACTGGATATATCCATGGGTTTTTAGTTGTTTTGAGCCCACGTATATGTATACATAAATTCATTCCACATGAGTCCAATTTTATTAAGGCGGACTTTATACCTCAATTTTGCTGAACATGAAAACTTCAGTCTCTTTCAGTGGTAGAGAACTTGGGAGCATAAGCAAATTTATATTATAAAATAGCATAATATTGCCTCATAGAGTGTTACGTGATAAATTATGATTTTTTTAAGATTTCATTTTTAAGTAATCTCTGCATCCAACGTGGGGCTTGGACTTACAACCCCAAGATCAAGAGTCACGTGCTCTACTGACTGAGCCAGTCAGACTCCCCATGATAAATTATTATCAGATTGCTTATTTGGAACTTACTGTGGCCAGAATAGCCTCCACTTCCACCATTCCAGTGGCACCATTTGTTCAGGATTCATCTGTGGCCCCTTGGCCTTCCGGAATGGCATCTCCGCACCTCACAGCCAACTGCCTGAGACCCGGAGTGGATATACCTTTTGGCATCTGAAATTTGCCCCTCTTTTCTATTCATTTCCAGGGTGATGAGCCTGGCTTCCTTTGTTTCTTCATGGTTGGGACCAGATCACATATTTGTCATTCCCCCCCACCCCCAACCCCCAGTTTCCCAAACACCTGTTTTTCTATGTGCCTAATAAGGACGTTACTGAAAATATCCTGTGTAATTTTTTGCCAGTTTCGTAACTAAATTGCTGTTCAGTGCTTCTGAACTATCCTGAGAATTTCCCAGCATGGTTTTTTGAGTCTTGAGCCCTACTGCTGAGAAAATAAGATCATTATAATAAGCTTTAAAGCGGCTACTCTTGGGGCGCGTGGGTGGCTCAGTCGATTGAGCGTCTGACTTCGGCTCAGGTCACGGTGTCGCAATTTGTGGGTTCGAGGCCCGCGTCAGGCTGACAGCTCAGAGCCTGCAGCCTGCTTTGGACTCTGTGTCTCCGTCTCTTTGTGCCCCTTCCTCTCTCTCTCTCTCTCTCTCTCTCTCTCTCTCCCTCTCTCTCCCTCTCTCTCCATCTCTCTCAAAAATAAACATTAAAAAAATTAAAAAAAAAAAAAAGTGGTTCCTCTTGCCAAAGGGGTGGAGATTGTGACTAAAAAGATTTTAAACAAGACAATAGGACGCAAGTAAAGGGTCTTGCCAGTAAGTTTAGCACGCGTGCCCACGTTACTGGTAATTGGTTGCACCCATTAAATTACCCCATAGTATGATTAATAGAATTATTCCTTATCACCACGCTCCTGACTCACTTAGGGTTAGATTGCAAGTAATCAAATTTATTAATACCGTAAGCACATTTGATTCATTTGCTTTCATGTCTCCATGTATAACTTCTGTATGTATTTTAGGAACTTCAAGAATTTTTTCATGGGGCGTCTCTCGGTATTTTTCATTTG
Organism: Panthera leo; assembly: GCF_018350215.1. NCBI lineage: Eukaryota > Metazoa > Chordata > Mammalia > Carnivora > Felidae > Panthera > Panthera leo. The sequence continues at coordinate 225,285,735 of NC_056679.1, forward strand.
ATAGCTTGACATTTTGTGCTACTGCAAACTTAGTATTTTTAAAGTCTTACTTCCTCTTAGTGTTATAGAGACTCCAAGTAGTTGATTTAAACAGTGAAGACTTACATTTCCATATCGTTCTATGATCTAAGAATTTTTATAAGTTAGTGTTGAATAGGTCTTATTAATATAGGAGGATAACTTTAACCATGGAGATGGAAAATACTAACTTTAGCACAGTGGAGTTTTTAGCACAGTAATTATTTTGCTGTTTAGTTTGGTTCTTACCACCGTTTCAAGAGGCTTGAGAATAAGAAATTATTTGTATTCCTTAACTGTCATTCCTTTAACTTTTAGGATAAGTGAATTTGAATAATTTTCCGTATGTTTCTTTTTAATTGATAAGCACTTGACTAATCGTTTTTATTCTTTGTGCCAATTTCTGTTTACACCCATGAAATGAGTCTTCTCACCCCTGAGTAAATAGCTTCTCTTAACGTGTTAAGATTACACCGTGGGGGATATTTTACAGAACTTCCTTTCTGTTGAGATTTTCTTTGTAGTAAATTTCCAGCATTGAAGTTATGGAAGATAATGCAGGAGATTGCGTTTTCTTTTTTATGTCTTTAGAAAGTAATAGCATCTGGCTGGATAATAAGTTCGTGGACTCTGTGTTCGTGGGGCCCGATTTTGAATCTTGGCTGGGTAGCCCTGTGAGAGTTACTTAACCTCTCTGAACACTCGACAGTTATGCACATTTGTGGCCAACACAGTGCTACCATAGAGTCTCGTTTTCCCAAAAGATTATATTAACTTGTGTACTGGTGATCAGTGCATAAATGTCCCAGTTTCACCAGTTTTAGGTTTAACATCCACAAGTTTTTGGCTAATTTAATAGAAGTTATTATCCTGCATTTGCTCCAATAAGAAATGCCTGTTGCGTCGTTTTGCTCATGTGTCTTTTATTACAGCTTAAGCGATGGCTCCTTCCCTTATAATTTTTAAATTTTCCTGCCTATTGTTGTTGCCCTTTGTTTTCCCTTTATTGTCGTCTCCTTAAAAAGAAGTTAAACTTCTCACATTTTTCAATCTCTGGTTGTTTCCTTGTCTAATTTCTGTTGCTTCAAAATGGCGCGTGGTTTCCTTCCTGGTCTCCCAAAGTGATTGTCGTCGTCGTGGTTATTACGTTGTGGGTCCGACGTAACCCCTGGTGGGTTATTTTCGTCAGTGTGGCCAACAGTCCTGTCCTCAGCTGGGGGCGAGGGGTGGTTTCTTCTTGACAAGCACGTGGCTTCTAAATCACACTAGAAAATGAGCACATCTTGGGTGGGATTCAGAAGACGCCTGGCTTCCGCTGTCAGGATACTTGTATTTGGGGACAGACCTCGTCTCCTGTAGTCGCTGGTGTGTTTTTCTCCATTCATCTGTTCCATGAGGATCTATTATAAAAGGAGCAGAGACTCTCCTGTCTACGGAGTTCCTAAGAAAGAATTTTATTCCCCCGGTTTGGGTCCCTGCTGCATTTAACCGTCAAGGGAAGGCTCCAGAGTTTACTCTGGAGCAGCCCATGAAGTCTCACCCTCACCCCACCAGTTCATGTGGAAGAAAATAAATGTTCCGTTACGCTTCAGTATCTACAGAAAAAGCATTTCCTTATCACCGTCATTACTGTGACTCTCTGAGGTGATTCTGCTGTGACATAACTGGGAAGCCTCTACGTAAGGTATCTCATTTTTCCCCATTGGTGGGGTGAGCGCTCCACATTCTACAGTTCTTTTTTCTTAATGTTTTTTTAATTTCGATGTTTGTTTAACGTTTAAATATTTAGTTAGAAAGCGTGAGCAGGGGAGGGGCAGAGAGAGAGAGAGAGAAGAGAGGGAGAGTCCCAGGCAGGCTCCGCGTGGCCGTTGCAGAGCCCGACGCGGGGCCACGTCGCTCGCACTGTGAGATCGTGTCCTGAGCCGAAATCAAGAGCCGGGCGCTCAACCCACTGAGCCACCCCAGGCGCCCCTGCAGTGCTTTCCTAACATCATGTTATTTTCTCTGTGGCTCTGCAAGGCCTTTATCCCTTGAAATTGAGGGCCCGTGAGTCTGTTTCCTGTTTTCTTGCCTGTAGAGCAATACCTGACACTTCTATTGAGCGGGGAGGTTTTCATTTTCTTTAGTGTGGGGAAAACACCCGCAAAAAAATTGAACACAGTTACTGTCTTTCAGACGGCAATGGAAGTCATGCAGTTCAGCAAGGAAGAAGTTCGGGAAATTTTGAGGTTGCTTGCTGGTGTATTACATCTTGGGAACATAGAATTTATCACGGCTGGTGGGGCCCAGGTGTCCTTCAAAACGGGTAAGATGACCCCTGCCTTCCTCCCTTCCTCCCTTCCTCCCTTCCTTGGCTTTTTCCTCCTAGGGAACTTGGACCTAAAGTATTTACTATCTGCCCTTTTGCAGAAAGGGCTTTCTGAGCCCGGGAGAGAGAACTTTGTATTTGATGCGAATGATCAGCCGAGAAAGGGTCCAAGCATCTAAGAAGGGATTCCTGGGTGGCATGGTGCCTGTGTTCTCATTCTTACCAAGAAAAGAGGAAAATGGACCCGGTAAAGAAATGGGAGCAACCAGGATGGTTGTAGGATAAATGTTACGGGTCAGGGGCATAGTGTTGCTGTAGTTTTTCGTAGTTCTTGAGTGGTGACGCAGTGTAGTGGTAAAGACTGTTTTCAAGCGTGACCGCTTGGCTCAGGGCCCAGCTCTGCCATAGGCCGGTTCCTTGGGTTATAACGTGTCCCCTCAACACCACTGACTTCTGGTCTATAAAGTGCGGCCGTGTTGTCAAGATTAAACGAGCAAATATGCACATTGCAACGTCAATAGTCACTTTCCAGAAGTAGTTGATGGGTTTACTCTTGAGACTTTCCTGATGGAAGCCACGTGTGAGGGCACAAGGGCTTGGGGGGGGGGGGGGGGGGGGCAGATGAGTTAAAGTTTGAAGTGGCCTTAGATGAGGCCAGAGCTGTAGGTCAGCAGTTCTCACGCGTTTGGTCCCAGAGCTTCTCAATCATCTTCAAACCATAGAGGACTCCCCAGGGCTTTTTCCTTTATGTGGGTCATGTCTGTTCACGTTATCGCATTAGAAATAAAAACTGAGATGTTTTTGAAAATTAATTTTGCCATCACCATCAGAAGCCCCTTGCATATTGAAATAAATAGTGTGTTTTTATTCAAAAGACTATCTTCCCAAACAGAAGAAAATCCGCGAGTAGAGTGACATTGGCTTACATTTTTAAAATGCACATTTTTAAAAAAAAATTTTTTTTTTTAAGGTTTTATTTATTTTTGAGACAGAGAGAGACGGAGCATGAACGGGGGAGGGGCAGAGAGAGAGGGAGACACAGAATCGGAAGCAGGCTCCAGGCTCCGAGCCATCAGCCAGAGCCCGACTCGGGGCTCGAACTCACGGACCGCGAGATCGTGACCTGAGCTGAAGTCGGACATTTAACCGACTGAGCCACCCAGGCGCCCCACATTTTTGCACATTTTGAAAATATCTGAGGTCGGGGAGGACAGCTGGGTTCTCTTACTTGCTGCAGTCACTTTGGTGAGCTCCCTCATGTCATGTAGCCACTGGAAACTCCTCTGTATTGCGGTGATGGAATGAGAGTGAAAAAAAAACCAGCAAGAGACGTCTTCGGATCACTGAAAAGAGTTAGGACCTTGCAAACCTTTATGGCGGGGTCTTGGACCCGGGGTCTCAGGACCACACTTGGTCTGGGCGTCAGGCCACTAGCCTAAGACTCATCAAGGGAGTGATTAACCGAGCGACGAAATGTGTGTTCTCTAGATTCTACCCGCGGGATTTAGGAATGTTCTCTGGCCTCACGTGTCGCAGTGTGGAGTTGGCTCTGAACCCATGTCTCTGCGTGGGGCTTCCTTTGGGGTCCCGTGGCCTGTTCCTTCTTGGGTCAGTCACTTTTGCCTTGTTTGCCTTCATTTCCAGCCTTGGGCAGGTCTGCAGAGTTACTGGGGCTGGACTCAGCACAGCTCACGGATGCTCTGACGCAGAGGTCCATGTTCCTCAGGGGGGAGGAGATCCTTACGCCTCTCACCGTTCAACAGGTACACGCGCTTCGCCACCAAAACTCGTCTCAACAGATACCCCCGGGTTTTCAGATCCGTGGCTTTGATTCAAATGAGGCACTACAGCAAGTCATTCAAAGGGGTTTGGTTCATGATCGAAAGAAAGAAGATACCCACGCCGAAGGGAATAGACAAGAGTTGTTCGTTTTCTTAGAGGTAGTACAGCAGGGTGTTCCAGAGGACCGACCGGGCATGATGGAGGGTTCCTGAGTCCGAGTCCTGACATATTATTTTCTGTCCTTGGAGAATGCATCCGTTGTGTCTGTTTGCTCCTCTGTAAGGCAAGGGTAATTGTCATACCTAAGCCGTAGGATTCTTGTAAGGATAGTAATCAATGTGCTAGATACATAAGCACCAAATAAACACTAACCGTGATAATTTGTTATGATTATGTAGTATTATGTATTTCTGCTTCTGTTACTGTCTGAAGCCAGTTATATGTGCCAGCCCGTCTAATATCGATTTATTTTTTAAGTTTATTTATCTTAAGAGAGAGGGAGAGCGAGTTGGGGAGGGGCAGAGAGAGGGGGAGAGAGAACCCCAAGCAGGCTCCTCGCTGTCAGCACAGAGCCCCACGCAGAGTTCGAGCCCACGAACCGCGAGATCTTGACCTGAGCTGAAATCAAGTCGGACGCTCAAACGACTGAGCCACCCAGGTGCCCCATGTTTTAAACATGATAAGACTTGTAGCTACCCATACTGGTTCAGATTCTTTCCTACAATTAACATAAAAACTTGAGTTTGAAAGCCTGATATTTCAAAGAAGTCTTAGTGATGGGCATCGAGGAGGGCATTTGTTGGGATGAGCACTGGGTATTGTATGGAAGCCAGTTCGACAATAAGTTAGATTTAAAAAAATAATACGAATGAAAGAAGTCTCGGAGACTCCTGCGTGTAGAGCGAGTGAGTGAACTCCAGTTTACTCTTTCTTGAGACATCCGCGTCTTTCTGGGTGTCGGGTGCACGGGTGTTCTTCCTGTTCAGTGTGTGTGCGTTCTCCCGAGGGGTCTGGGATGGACTCACCTGCCTGGGCTTCCGTGGTCAGTGGGAGGCGGTGACCGTGTCCCCCTCTCCTGCAGGCAGAAGACAGCAGAGACTCCTTGGCCATGGCACTTTATGCACGCTGCTTCGAGTGGGTGATTAAGAAGATTAACAGTAGGATCAAAGGCAAAGATGACTTTAAATCTATTGGCATCCTTGACATCTTTGGATTTGAAAACTTCGAGGTATGCTTCTCATGGGTGGGATGCATGAATTTTTTTCTATCCACTTACTGACTTAAATCTCTTCACATGAATACTGGTATTTTTCTCTGCAGATTTTTTTCCTTTTTGCCCTTTCTTCACCTTTGTATGTAATAGGAAGGGGACTAAAGATACGTGTTGAATGGTTCCCTCCCCTTAGGTTAATCACTTTGAGCAGTTCAATATAAACTATGCAAATGAGAAACTTCAGGAATATTTCAACAAGCATATTTTTTCTCTGGAACAACTAGAATATAGCAGGTAAGAGCTCGTAGAATTCCATTAAAAAGTAAAAAAAATAAAAATAAAAAGCCATAAATTAGTTTTAAAACTCTATTTTATTATAACTTAGCCCTTTTAAATCTTTCCACAGGGAAGGATTGGTGTGGGAAGATATTGACTGGATAGACAATGGAGAATGCCTGGACCTGATTGAGAAGGTAACATTGTTGAAGGATTGTTACCAGTCCCAAGGGTGTCCAGCTGGGCTGATTCATATTTATGGGAACAGAATAGCTTGCGCGAACATGCACATCAAAGATGTGAATGTTTAGAACACAATGGACCATTTGGAAACATACATGTAAATGTGCAAGGTTGAATTTTAATAGTTGGCTGCTTCAAACTTATTGTCTCATTGAACAACGTATTTTAGAATCAACAGTGTGTGAATTGGCTTCCCTTGGATTTTAAGTCAGCATCAAAAGCTTCGCCAGCACCAGGAGTAGACTGGACAGTGTAAAAGTTTTGTTCACAAAATTATGGGGGGTTCCATTTTTCTGTGTGTGTGTGGAAATTAAATCCATTGGATGTCTTTATAGTATCATTCTGAATTTTTTTTTACCTTTATTTTGAGAGAGAGAGAGTGAGCGAAAGAGCACGTGTGTGCGCACACACACAAGTGGGGGAGAGGCAGAAAGATGGAGAGAGAGAATCCCAAGTAGGCTCCCCACTGTCGGGGCTGAGCCCTATTCGAGATCATGGCCTGAACTGAAGTCTGACTCTTAACCGCCTGAGCCACCCAGGCGCCCCCGGAATTTTTTTAATCCAAGAAATTTCTATGACTTTTCCTTTAACCACTTACTTGAGAGAGTAGAGAGGAAATATTTTGAGGTAGACATTCAGCTTTGAATTCAATTTACCTTTCTTCTGTCTTCCAGAAACTCGGTCTCCTGGCTCTTATCAATGAAGAAAGCCATTTTCCTCAAGCCACAGACAGCACCTTATTGGAGAAGTTACACAATCAACACGCTGTATGTCAAAACCTGCCAATTCTTAATTATGTCTGAGTAGGAGATCTGTGGGTTAAGATTACACACAAGCTATTTCAGTGCTGTTGGCTCTCCTCTGCTCCCCACACGTAATTTTCTTCTCAAACCAAAGCTCTTCTCCAATTGCTGGAACTAAATTGAAATCGGTTAAAGGGATAGATTTGGGGCTCCTTGTCAGAATATGCCCACATTCAGTTTATGACTTTAGAATTTAACATCACTGCTGTGAGGCCAGGTAAGAGCTCCATGGTTTCGATAAAATTGCGTCACATGCTCTGTCCTCAACCTCTGCTCCGTGGCGGGCTTTGCGATTGTTTTCACTATCTGTGGCGGTCAATTCTCTCTGGAGGTCTGTGCAAATCAGTAAGTGAAATTAGGCACTTGTATTTTTTTTTTTATTAGAATAACCACTTTTACGTGAAGCCTAGAGTTGCAGTGAACAATTTTGGAGTGAAGCACTACGCTGGAGAGGTAACTTCTTACTTGAGATCCTTGTGGGTATTTGCCCATCTGGTACCTAGAGAAATAGCTGATGTCAGAAGCCAACATAAATATGTTGAAATGACTTCTTTCGTGGGTCCGGCATTTAAAGGGGGTGCCTATGACCTGAAATCATTCTTTTGACCAACTGTACAGTTTTTCTTTTTCTTTTTTTTCTTTTTTTTAACCCAGGTGCAGTATGACGTCCGGGGCATCTTGGAGAAGAACAGAGATACCTTCAGAGATGATCTTCTCAACTTGCTCCGAGAAAGCCGGTATGTTGGTCTCCAACCCCATATGTCGTTAGCAAGCAAAGCATTCCTTGTGCAGATTTACAAACATAGAAAAAAATCGGTATGGAAGCAGCTTGGTTTACTGTGTTCTTTCATGGGCAATATTTCATTAATAAAGTGACCTCGATACAGAAAATAATATGAGTCGCATTGACCACCATTTAATGAGGTACCATAAGAACAGCGTATCTATGACGTAGATACTGTCAGTCCTGTTAAGCAGATGAGGGAAGTAGTTTGGGGGGCGGTTCAGGGCCTTGCCCACGAATCCACAGCTAGTTTTGATTTGCTCTGCTTGGCTCAAGAACAGAAGGCCTTGCCTAGGATGACCTTTCTTCTCAACAGGCCGAGAGCTCTGTGTTCAATTGCTTTCATCCTCTGGTCCGTAGGACCCGTATGTCTCTAGCTGAAGGGATGTCAGGAAAAAACATCCATCCAGCTAAAATTACAAACCTCCACACGCATTGATTCGTGCACGAATCGTAAATTCACACCCTTAAATCGGTAGTTGGTTAGCTTAGCTGCTTGTAGGAGGCTGTGTGAGAGAGAAAGGGGGAGAATAACCCAGAGGGAAAGCTTTCGATACTTGTTTCAGATCCGGAGTGAATCTGTGACAGAAACATTTTTATTATCTAGGTTAGGAAAGTAGCACAATTACTTAAAAATCTGTAATACTTTTAGGAATGTCAACCCCATGTGGCTACACTGTCACATAGACTGTGAATTGAGGTGAAGGAAGCCCACCCACAGGGTCAGATAGGAGTTTAGAAATGGAAGGTATTTCGATTTGTTTGAACTCTCCTGTGTGAAGATTCCGTTTACAACATTGGCAGCCATGTTTGCTTTTATTTTTTTTGTAATTTTTTGTAATTTAATGTTTATTTATTTTGAGAGAGAGAGAGACAGAGACGGAGCACAAGCAGGGGAGGGGCAGAGAGAGAGGGAGACACAGAATCTGAAGCAGGCTCTGAGCTGTCGGCACAGCCCGACACGGGGCTTGAACTCACAGACCATGAGATCATGACCTGAGCCGAAGTCGGACGCTCAACCGACTGAGCCACCCAGGCTCCCCAGCTGTTCTTATTTTTAGATGAGTTTTCAGCTCTTTAAAAATGGAGATGTTCAGGGACGCCTGGCTGGCTCAGTCAGTAGAGCATGTGACTTTTGATCTTGGGGCTGTGAGTTTAAGCCCCACATTGGGGATAGAGTTTACTTTAAAAAAAAAAAAAAAAAAAAAAAAAAAAAATATATATATATATATATATATTTACAGATACATATTTTTATATATATATATACACAAACAATAATAAAAATGGTGGTATTTTCAAAATACCATAGCAATGATACTTTTCTATCCGCTGTCAAAGCAATTTCTTAGTTATTAGATTTTAATTGATACGTTTAAAAATGACCTTCATGTTAAATAAAAGCATTTTGCTGTGAAAAGATCACAGGTGTGGAGGTCAGCAAGGTGACATTTGGCTGGTCGCCTCGGTCAAAACGTAAAGTGGGTTTGTGACTGGAGTAAAAGAGTTTCTTTCTTAGTCCAGGTTTGTCTCTGCAAAAATGAGGGGCTTGGGCTGTTGCTTGGTCTGTGCTCTTTGACCTTTGACATCTGTGACATTTTCATGGAAACAGAGCTTTCCTCCAAAGCGCTCAAAGCACACTTAGAGAACTTCGAAGAGCATGTAATAGCACCCTGGAACAAAAACGAAAAAGGGATGGGGCAAAGTGAGAGGTGACAAGGCAGCCTTGATGGTGCCACCTCAGGAGGTGTGGATCCTCAGACATCGTCCCTGCCTTTCCTGGTCTCAGTGAAGCCACTCATCCCCACTCCTCTGCCCAGAGCTGTAGCGTCTTCCATGCAAGAAAGATAAAAAGTTATCGGAGGGGCACCCGGGTGGCTCAGTTGGTCAAGCATCCGACTGTGGCTCCGATCACGATCTCGCGGTCCGTGAGTTTGAGCCCCGTGTCGGGCTCTGTGCTGACAGCTCAGAGCCTGGAGCCCGTTTCAGATTCTGTGTCTCCCTCTCTCTGCCCCTCCCCTCTTCACACTCTGTATCTCTGTCTCTCAAGTGTAAATAAAAAAAAAATTATTGGAAGGCTTTTACTTTTTGTTAGTAGGGGCAATTTTATAGAGCTTTTCAGCAACAAACTAACATGAGTGTTGACGCTGTGCCGGGCACCGTGCTCAGCCTTTTGTATACATTTTCTCCTTTCATTCCCCACCCCACCGCCAGCACAGTGGGACAAATTCTTAACTTACCCTCCTTTTGCAGATGAGAAAAATGAGGCTAAGTCAAGCATCTGCCCTGGTCCTGTAGCTTGGAAGGGGCGGGGGCAGGATGGAAACCCTACTGTTTCACTGCAGATCTCACTTTTCCCTCTGTGAACTGGTTGGATCTTCGAAATACAGTGAGATGTGCAAAAACATCTCCCTCCTACGGGCAAAGACATCAGGGCTGCAGAAGCATAGGTGGCACTCTGGAAACACAGCGCTCCTTGCTGGCATGCCACCCCGGGTCACTTTCATCCCAATCCGTTTGTCTCCTGCAAGACTGGGGCTCAGAAGGCGGCCACCATTTTTTTTCCCCCAATGCCTAAAGCCCGCGGGCAGTGGTTGTTTTGAAATCTTTGGAAGTTGTCTTAGCTCTTCCTGGACTCGATGTGTTACTTTCACTGGGAAAGTGCATTGTAATTATAGTAATCCAGCCCCTGATAACCGGGTGCGTGCCCCTCATGGCCCTGCTCCTCTCTGCTCACACAGATTCGACTTCATCTATGACCTGTTTGAACACGTTTCAAGCCGCAATAACCAGGATACCTTGAAATGTGGAAGCAAACATCGACGGCCCACAGTGAGCTCACAGTTCAAGGTTAGTCTGTCCTGCTGGCTTTCACGAATTTATGGGTGCTGTGATTTTAGGAATTGGAAACAGGACTTGGCATATGTGAGGTCCAGGAAAGCGTTTATTTTATTTTTTCTTTTATGTCACCAGATAGGGCTTTCGAAATAAAATCTACTTTTTCTGAGATGAAAACATGTAGGGTTTTGTTTTTTTGTTTTTGGGTTTTTTTTTTTTTTTTTTGTCTTGTTAAATAGCTACCTATTCTAAGTTGAAGGACTGTTTGGCCATTTGGGGTCACCTTGATTTGTATTTAGAGGCTCGTATGAATATAGAGTGTATTTCTTCCCATGTTTGGTTTTTGTATCTTTCCCGGGTATGTTTACAGTATCATAACTGGGAATAATGACTGAGCAAGCACGCATTTAAATAAGATCCATGTCAGTTACCTTGTCCAGATATTCAGGGAAATCCCAGAATTCAGGGAAATAGGGACCATTCCTACTTGCATTTTAAATATGTAGCCATTTTAGAGAGTTTAGAGGTAGAGCATGTGAAGACCATTTTGGAAAAAAAAAAATTTTTAATGTTTATTTTTGAGAGAGAGAGAAACTGGAGCACAAGTGGGGGAGGGGCAGAGAGAGAGGGAGACACAGAATCCGAAACAGGCTCCAGGCTCTGAGCTGTCAGCACAGACTCTGACGCGCGGGACTCGAACCCACGAACCACGAGGTAGTGACCTGAGCCAAAGTTGGACGCTGAACCGACTGAGCCACCCAGGCGCCCCTGACCATTTTCTGACCTTAATTGTTCTGTTTTCCCCCCAAGTAACAAATCCTAATAGGAAGAGAAATAGAGGCGTATGAGTCAATAGACATTTATTAAATCTGCCTTCAAAGAGTCTTTCACTTAGTTATCCAGAGTTGGATGCATCCGGTGGGGTTCTGTGTGAGGCCTGTTGTACAACGTAGTTGGCAATGAGCCAGATACTCACCAACCTTGCTAACAAAGCTGGATCATGAGATACGATGGGCAGGCTTGACCTAGGTAGGATATAATAAAAATAGTTGCCATTTGGGGGCACCTGGGAGGCTCAGTCAGTTAAACGTCTAACTCTTGGTTTCGGCTCAGGTCATGATTTCACGGTTTGTGAGTTTGAGCCCCATGTTGGGCTCTGTGCTGACAACGGGGCCTGCTTGGGATTCCCTCCCCCGCCCCTTCCTCTGCCCCTCCCCCACTCACACGGTATCTGTCTCAAATAAATTAAAAAAAAAAATTGTTACCATTTATTGTGTATGTATTATGTGCCAGTCACTAATCACTTCACGTATATGATCTTGTTCATTTCTCCCATCTTGTAAGTACATACTATTGTCCCCATTTTATAGATGAGGAAACTGAGGTTTGGAGAAATGGAGACCATTCAGGCCCTCTGAGGACTAAAGCTGGGATTTGAACTGTACCTGTCTGACTCTAAAACCTAGGTTTCTAATCCCCCAGTGGAGTTGTTATATTACCTTTTTCTACAGCAGTGTTGTCTGGAGTTGCCTTGGAAGGCTTTGTGGATATTTGGGGATTAAATTGCACTAGGAATCAAGGAAATGGCAGAGAGTGGTCAGGCCTTCCAGGTAGAGAGACTGAGCAGGAGGAGTCCTGAGGCAGGAACGTTGAGTCGTGTTCCCAGAAGACTGATTTGGTGAGGCCAGCAGACAGAATGTCTCATAGGGAGTTAAATTGGCACCAGAATATATATGAATATATATATATATATATATATAATATATATATATATATATATATATATATATATATATAATATATATATATATATATATATATATATATATAATATATATATATATATATATATATATATATATATATTATATATATATGAAGGGCCACACATGCCAGGCCATTTGGTCACCTGTGAGAAATCCTAAAGCTTTCGAACCCGAGAAGTAACTAACCAATGTAGTGCTGTAGACGACCCAGTTTTTTCCACAAAATTGTAAGAAGAAAAAAGAAATGGAGGGAAACCCAGTGGATTAAAAGACTGAAAGACCCTAAGTACAGTACAGGAACCTCATTTGCATTCTGATTTCAAGGAACAGACCAGTTAAAAATTATGAAATTTGAGACACTTGAGGATTTTTGTATGAAATCTGAGACACCTGCTTCTTTTAAGATTGGAATTAAGGAATTCTTGTTCAAGCTTTTTCGGATGATGATATGGTGGTTACATACAGGTTTGGAAATGTTTAGCCTTTAATAACACATACTGAAATCTTGAGGGATGAACTAAAAACGCCGTTTTCTACAAGGGCTGGGCGTAGGGTATACTCAGATGGGGATTGGATGAAATGAGATTAGCCATGAGCAGAAGCTGGTGCTGAGTGTTCATTACATGCTCTGTCTGCATTGGGAGATGTTAAAAATTCATCACAATAGCAACAAAAAATTTAAAACTAATAATAAAGCAGTATTATGGAAGCTTGATCTGCCTGGTGATTTCAGGGTAAGAGTGAGAAAGTGTGAATTATTGGTACAGACTGTCACCTTAATGGAAATAATGAATTAGGAGGAAAAAACCTCCAGTGGGACAGTGCATTCAGCCCAGATTTTCTGTACCAAACATCGAAATAGCCCAGAGTTGCTTTCTGGTGGTTAACAGAATATTAGTTTTTTTTTTCCTCCCCAATGATACTATTCCAATGAAGTGACAAATGAGTTTTGTATATTGTAAAGTAATTTCAGTGACTATAGATTGTAGCACCTTGGCTTTATCTTATATGAGAATGCAGTGTTAAAACTTAATATTTCATTAATCATAAAAAAATTATTCCTGTGATTTCTATTGTTTCTTCCTGTTTCTGAGGAGTGCCTAAGATGCTGAGAAATCTAAAGAATGACATAATAAGAGACTAAATCAACATATACTTTTTTCTTTCAAATAGGACTCCCTGCATTCCTTAATGGCAACGCTAAGCTGCTCTAATCCTTTCTTTGTTCGCTGTATCAAGCCAAACACGCAGAAGGTAAGATTTACAGCAGCGCTAGACTGAGGCTGTGTCTTTAAGGACACCACCTCCCGGGCACTGTCTGTAAAGCCCTTTCATCATAGAGGGTTGGGAGCATATATGACATTATTATAACCTAACATTAAATAGAAAAATTCCCTTTGTCTCCTGGGCCTACTTCTCTGCTTCTGAATGATGCCATTAAGCTTTAGAGAAATCTAGTTTAAAAGGAAACCTTGTGAAACCTTCACAATTTTTTTTTTTTTTTTTAAGGATTTGGTTTGAAATTCTTGGGCAGCTGTCTCTTATGGAAGAGATGGTTGGTGTATATTTTGTGGTTGGTTTAGTTTTTCATTTTGCTTTCTTGTTAAGCATGATGAAGGGTCTGTATTCTAAGCAGCGGTGCTGACTTTTTTAAGGACTCTGACCAGGTAGTCACGCCTAATTTGATAATTCCTGATAGAGCGTCATCGTATGTTTTCATGGGTAGACTCTGTGAATTTAGTGTTTTAATGCCATAGCCTGATCAGAAACAATATGAGGGTTACAGGAAGCTGTCTGAACAAAGAACATTTAGTATTCAATGTATGTCATTGCTGAATCCAAGACTAAATGGGAAACTAGCCGTAAAATGTTGAAAAATAGAAATTGTCTTGCTTTGGGAAACATCAGCTCTTCGTAATCTCCCCGAAGAGAGGAAAACCCTCCACAAGACAGTAATGCCAGCAGCCCCTCTTGTTAAAAAACTAAATGCTGTTCCCATAAGGCGTAAGAGAAGGAATCTGACCTGAAACTGTTTCTCTTGAGACTTAGGTTATATTCTAGTAACTTTGCTGATACTAGATCTTATTTTTTACCTTGTTTCCCAGTTGCCCTTGACTTACTATTAGTGGTTCCTCATTTATAGTTTAAAGATGTTCGTAAGAACCACGATACTGAACTCTCTGTCTTCCAGGAAGGTAAAAATGGATGCTGCCTCTGTAAGAACGAGTAACCTGTTAAGTTTGCTATCTCACTATGAGCCCATGATGGTGAGAATTTGGTATTTGTGTGGCATACAGCAGCCGACGGGGAGACTGGTCTTACATGGAAGATCTGTGCCTCTGTTCTGGTGGTTTAAAAAAACAGCTCACCTTTCCATGTCTCGAATTTATATTAAAATGTTTTAGATTATCACAGAAAACGGCAGCATAAACAATATGTAGTTTTTGGCCATAATGTAGGAAATTACTAGTTAAAACCTAGCAAGATACCACGCCAGCTGTTTTCTATTTCTCTTTAATTTTTTTTTTAACGTTTATTTATTATTGAGAGACAGAGCATGAGCATGGGAGGGGCAGAGAGAGGGGGAGACACAGAATTGGAAGCAGGTTCCAGGCTCTGAGCTGTCAGCACAGAGCCTGACGCGGGGCTCAAACTCACAGACCGCGAGATCGTGACCTGAGCAGAAGTCGGACGCTTAACTGCCTGAGTCACCCAGGTGCCCCTATATTTCACTTTATAACCTCAATAGGCAGTTTTTACGATATATATGGACTTCGTGATTTGGGTCTATACTCCCAGGAGCTGTGTAACCTCTCTTACTTTTCCTCTTTACACAACAGGGATAGTAATACTGTATTTCATTGTTCAAAGAGGCTGTTTGTTCCCAATTTAAGGACTTGGGTACTGGGGGTGCCTTTTACAACTTCTGACGAGCAGTAGTTTAATTGGGAGCGCTGTTCCTTTCTCAGGGGTATGTGTAACATAATCATGCAAGTTTGCAGGCGTCAGTGTCTCAGATTCAGTAAAATGGGGACCTGCCATATGTCAGCACTGTTATAAGGAGAGAAATTTGAATTTGAAAAACATAGTCCCTCATGTATTTGTTTTCTTTCTTGGGTGACATGGAGTTTTTCCTTGAAATTGTAATAGCTTTTGAAATTAGGCCTGCTTGAACAGTCTTCAGCAGGCAGAATATTGAAGAGATTACCTTTTACTGATGTTTATTTTTTTCTTGCTGGGATGTGACTGTCCCTAATTGCTTTGGTTTTTGCATTTAAAGAAATGAGCCAACCCAACCTCATGTTTCATAAGTACTTCTCACGGTCTTCCCATCACCTGTTCTGTGGCAGAAACTAATTAATACTCACCAAGAGTTGGACCGTAGGAGACTTTGGAAAAACATCTCGGTACCATTTCAGATGCACCCAGAAAGTGAAGGCACAGACACGTGAACCTTCTGGTCTGAGGCCCAAGATGTAGGTGTGATTTTAAGTGCGAAGATGCTAATTAGAATCTGGAAATCGTTAATTATGGCTTGCTTAGCATTCATTTGGTTCCACTGAAAATATCTGAGTGCTACTGTTGATGATGTTATATGAAATGTATGTAAACAACCCTCATTTGGAGTTTATTGTGAGCTTTCTTTTGTCCTAAGATCAGTGCCTCTAGAAATCTCACGGGGAAAATCTTGCCCGCCTTTGCCCCATAGAAGAGGAGTGTCTATTTCTGGCATGAAGGGATGAGACCATGTCTCTTACTTCATACCCTTTTCTGGTCATTTGCTCCTTAGGGAACCTTGAGAGGATGTATTCGAACTTATGTATATGGAAGTATTTTGTGCCTCATTCAGGAACATGGGTCATAGGTTTGGGCAGATTCTAGAGGGTTCATTTTTGACAACTCTATGACCAGAGGGATAAAAGCAGTGGCCTTCAAGTCTGTGACCTAAAGAAACGTGGCCTTAGAAAAAGTGAAGGAGTTGCCTTGTGCTTTTGGGAGCATATCCAAGATTACCATGGTGGCCTTGTGAACGTGAGCACACGCCCAGTGGGCCCCAAGCTTGCAGGGCAGGCTGCCTCCCCTCCTTGGCAAATGCATGAAGCTCAGAGTGGGTCCTTGGGCCTAAAGCATTTGGAAATCCTTTGCTGGAAATATTACAGGGTTTTTGTTACTTGGCACTTTTGTGTTTTGCTTTGAAGGCCAAGTGCACATGGGGAGAATTGGACTGAAATGCTAGGACATTATGTCAGTTCAGCTGTAATAATTGTGGACTTTTTGTCATGCGCAACATGAGGCTGATCTTAGGCGTTGTATAAAAGACATTTCACTCGCGTTGAGGAATCCTGGGGCTAAGTCACAAGGCGAAGTCGAGAAAGCCTCCCTCTTAGACGGTGGAGTATTACCCAGCCGTAAACAAAGAATGAAATCCTGCCATTGGCTAACGACATGGACGGAGCTGGAGTCTGAGGCTAAGCAAAATACGCCTGAGGAAGACAAATCCCGTGTGATTTCACTCCTGTGTGGAATTTAAGAAACCAAGGAGCAAAGAGAAGAAGACAGGCGAGCCAAGAAGCTCTTGCCTGTAGAGAACCAACCGTTGGTTACCAGAGGGGAGGTGGGTGGGGGATGGGTGAAATAGGTGATGGGGATTAAGGAGCGCGCTCATGGTCACGAGCACTGGGTGTGGTATGGGAGTGTTGAATTGAAACCGACAGAACGCTGTGTGTTAACTATACTGGCAGTAAGATTTAAAATAAAATTACAAAGTAAGCCCCCCTCCCCATAGGGGGTAGTGAGCGGTCAGTTCTCTGGCTTACACATAGCACTGAAGGATGTAATCTTCTCCTTGACTTAGAATTGTGGCGTTTCCAAGGGGCAGAGTTCTCCATGAGACACTTTTTAGTTGGCAGTGTAGCCTGCTAGCTTTTGTCTATTGTGGCTTGTGAGGCAGTGGTAGTTTCTGGCTCAAAAGGTCCAAACCAACAGCAGATTTCCGTAACAAAGGAAACCCGCCTTGCTTCATCAGAATTTCTCCCCAAGGGTGTCCCCAGGCCTGTGATCTCTCCCCTCTCTCCCCGCCTGGTATTTTAGCAAATAAGTTCTAGTCCGAAAAGTCTGTCATTAACATTCCTCAGAAAAACCCTGAGGAGGTGCAGGACAGAATTAAAGAAGGGAACGGACTGATAAATATCAGGAAAACCTTCGGGGGTGTGAGCACTGGCTGTCTGCGGTTCCCAGGCTCCCATGGGAGGAAAGCGAGGCCACTTCCTGCAGACGCCATAGGCCGTCACTTGTCAGGAACGTGGCTGGCCGGCCGTCCTCACCGTTCCTTCTGCAGTTGTGAGCTGAGGAGCCCTCGCCTTCCAAGGTGCGGAAGGCTTCGGTTCCTTGCAGCATCCTCTTCAAGCTTTTAACCCAACGTAGCGGCGTCCTTAAAGATTCTGTCAGAGTCTCCTCCAAAAAGGCAGGACTTGGGTCACCTGAATCTCCCCAAGGCCGGTGGCTGGTGGAGGAAGGTTTCTAGCCAAGCTGGCTGCTTGGAGGGAGGTTTTCCTAAGGGAAGAGGGGAAGAGTGAGGAGAGGGACGTCCATGCCAAGGGAAGGCTGGAGACCAGGCCCCAGGGAAGGGAGACCATGGGGTCTGTGAGGGAGGACTGCAGTCGTATTTGCTGGACATTGGAATATCCGGTGGGAGTACAGAGCGGGAGACACAGGGTTAGCCTGACCGTGGTGGCTTGTCTGGAAGCACTGTGTGTGTACCCTGGGACACATGGACCTATCAGCCTTCTCACACAATCGTCTTTCCAAGACTGGAGAGGATGCCGTGCTTTGCACTTCAATGAATCCCGATGACCTGTGTCCCTCTCTTTCATGGTGGCACCATTGATACCAGCCTAGATTCCCCAGTTGGACGACACCGGAGACAGGCTGGGACCGCACAGGAAGTGAGAACAGTGTGCAGGCGTTACGAGAACCTAACCCTCTGCTTCCAGAGGCATAATGATTCGATGAATGAATTAATGAATTCAGCACCTGTAGTCCTGGGGAGTTATATTTGTGTCATCCAGATGCTGCCTGCCATTTGCTTTCTTGTGGGTTTTTTTGTTTTTGGTTCTTTTTTTTTTCCCGGTTTTTGGGTTTTTAAGTAAACTCTACACCCAATGTGGGCTTAAATTCCTGGCCCTGAGATCAAGAGTTACCCGTTCTAACTACTGAGCCAGCCCTCCCCCCGCCTTTTTTTTAAACAAAGACCAAACATTTCTTTAAAAATGCTGATGATAATGTGGCATATTTCCTACCTTGAATTTTTGTCCTGTTCTTCCTGTATCTCCTGTATCTCATTTTGTTCATCTTCTGTCTCATCAGCCTTACTGAAGTTTATGGAAGCAACTTTTTTTTTTTTTTAATTTTTTTTTTCAACATTTATTTATTTTTGGGACAGAGAGAGACAGAGCATGAACGGGGGAGGGGCAGAGAGAGAGGGAGACACAGAATCGGAAACAGGCTCCAGGCTCTGAGCCATCAGCCCAGAGCCTGACTCGGGGCTCGAACTCACAGACCGCGAGATCGTGACCTGGCTGAAGTCGGATGCCCAACCGACTGCGCCACCCAGGCGCCCCATGGAAGCAACTTTTTTTTTCGTCTTTGATCTCTCTACCCTAATCTTATTTTTCTGAATAAAGTGTTCCATGCATACAGAGGATCTTAACCAAGTACAGCTTCATAGGACCTGCCTTGCCCGTCTTTGCGTCCTGCTGCACAGCTCAGTGTTGCGGCCACAGGATGTGCTCAGTAAGTGAGCATAGAATCGAATTGCTAATCCAAGTACATTGTACACCCACTCGCGGTACACGAGGGCTTAACTTTGCCAAAGATCTAGACCTAACTTGCCACTTAAGAAAAAAAATTAGGGGCGCCTGGGTGGTTCGGTTAATTGGGCATCTGACTTTGGCTCAGGTCATGATCTCACGGTTCGTGAGTTTGAGTCCCGCGTTGGGCTCGCTGCTGTCGTGCAGACCCTGCTTGGAATCTTCTGTCTCCCTCTCTTCTGTCCCACACTTTTGTCACTGAGCGGTCCCCTGGCCTTGGGTTTGCGTCCTCCTCCCTGAGGCGTGTCTGGGGACAGTGCCCATGTAGGGAAGCAGCCGTAGGTATTAAATGAGCCAAGGGGGACACGAAACAGCTGCATTGGACCGTGAGAAAGATTGCACACCCGCGCTATAGGTTGGGGCTAGAGACCGTGCTCAGCGTTTTACAGCTCACTCCATCCTCGTGAATGCAAACCCCAATTTATGCTGGACCACGGGGAAAGCTTCCTAAGGCTGTTGCCAGACCTTTTCCTTTTAAGTCCTTGATGTTGTTATGGGATGAACATTTCTTTCAGTTGTTTTTAAAACTTTTTAAAATGTTCTCATTTTGGAGAGAGAGAGAGAAAGCACGAGTGGGGAGGGGCAGAGGGAGAGGGAGACACAGAATCCGAAGCAGGCTCCAGGCTGTGAGCCGTCAGCACAGAGCCCGATGTGGGGCTCGAACTCACGAACCGTGAGACCATGACCTGGGCTGAAGTCAGACGCTTAACCGACTCAGCCACCCAGGTGCCCCTTATTTCGGGTGTTTTAAAATTGACTTTATTTTTTCTTTTTAAGTAATCTCTATACCCAATATGGGGCTTGAACTCATGACTTGAGATCAAGAGTGAGATGTTCTACTAACTGAGCCAGCCAGGTGCCCCTAAAGGTGACTTTAATTTACAGAAAACTTGAGCATATAGCATGGGGTTTCCATGTCATTCTCCATGCCCCTCAACACACACACACACACACACACACACACACACACACACAATTTCCCCTCTTATTAACATGGTACACGAGTGCGGCACGTTTGTGATAATTCACGAACCAGTATTCTAAAGCCCAAAGCTCACATGTAAGGTTAGCTGTGTTGTAAGGCTCTCTGAGCTTTGACATACGCGCACTGTCATCCAGTGTCAAAATGCCAAGTGTTCCCAATCTACTCACAGTACAATGAACATCTTTCTCAAGTAATATTTTATAAGAACGGGATTGTTTCCAGTGGGACAAAACTTGAGGCCCTGAGAATGTGGTTTCTCTTGCACAGGATAAAATGTGAGTGACACGGTTTTCTGCAGAAGAAACAAACAAACAAAAAAAAAACTACAGGAGAAAGTAGGGAGCGCAAAAGCATCTGGAGCCCCAGGGAGCTAAGGACATTTTAGAACTACCTGGATTGTCAGCCCCTTTGACTCCTCTCTCCATTCAGTTAGGCTTGCAGCCTGTAGGGGTGGTTCCGTTTCTTCCACGTACTTACTGGAAAATGCCCACTTAGCACTGAGTGGCCTTCCATAATTCTTCCTGTCTTTCTGACTGCCACTCATGTCGTCTGCTCTCCCGTAACTGGAGTGCCCACTGCCAGCGTCTTTAACTTTTGAGAACATCACATACGGACGACTTCTAAAAAGACAGCTTTACTTTTTCAGGAAATTTTGGCGAAGGAAGCATTCAAGCCGCCATTCTTCTCCCCCAAACAAAACAATCCCATTAAACCCTCCGTGGTCACTCGAATCCTGTTTACCATGTTGTCATGGCAACTATTCAGTCCCGCTCTGCAAAGGCGAGGATAAATAGCCATAAATGAAGCCCCGCTCAAGTGAAGAGAGTTGTTCTCTGGGCGGACCTTGCAAGGTCACAACTAAATTGCGTGATTTTGTCCCGTGGCTTTTGATTTTTATTTTTCCTTTTTTAGTCCTGGGCCATCTTTTAAGATCTCGGGGGCCTTCACATGTCTTTACACATTTCTTGGTGCAATGGGGGGCGGGGGGGGGCGGGTTAGTTAGCTCCTGCAGTTAAAAGTATCGTCAGCAATTGCAAATCCCCGCCAGCCTGGACTTCCTTTCAGTAGAATCGGGAATGAATTAAGCAGGCAGAGCCCAAGACACCACATAAAAGCCTGGGAACACGAGCGAGCCGAAGAAAGCCCGTTTTTGTGTCCGTTGCCTCAGATGCCTGTAGTCCGGACTGCTAAAGATCCAGCCATTTACAGGGGACAAAAGCTGAACGGGCACAAGGAACCCAAGGTAGGAGCCCTTCTCTTATTTGAGCTGCTTCGAAGTTTCACGTGCCTTGGAACGATGGTGGTAGCGGGAAATTCTGTGGAGAAATTCTTTAAACCGGGGAGAGACGGCTTTTCCGTCTCCCTGAGCACCAGACCTGTTTAATTTCTCAACAGGTGGGTAAGTACTGATTTTGATGGCATTTCCAAGTTTGAACTGCTAACGCTTTGCAAGAATGAGGGACATGATCGCGTAAGGCGTTGATAATGGGATATGCTTTTGAGAGGCAATTCACCTTTTACAGGAAAAACCATTTTTTAATGTGAGGTTGGGAGGGGAGATTGCTCGCGGTGGTTTCTTTTGTTTGAATTTGTTATCTCGAGGCGTGTCCGTTTAAAAGTTTACACTTTACGGGCTTGCGGCTTCTCCTTGTCCTTGGTGTGACCCTTTTAAGGAAATCTGCCCGAGCGGAATTTTTGGTTTTTAAATTGCGTTATAAATCGGTTTGTACCCAAATGTGGAAATGGAGAAGTTATGGGAGTCCTTTGGTCATCCATTGACTATCATATTCTGATTTCACACAAGCAGACCCATGCCAGAAGTTTGCAATCTGCCCAGAGAAACCAGATCAGGCACTTTTGGCCGAGATTCTCTTAGTCCCCAAGTAGGTGTCCCCAAAGAAAGAACATAATAAAGAGCGTCTGAAATGCTAATCTCTGCCTCCACGGACACTTGAATGTGTTCTGTGGATTTCCATTCATTTGCTAAAAGTGCCCTTTAAGGGAGCAAGTTTTAAATGTGAAGGTGGTCTTTCATATTAAACGGAGCTACATTTAAAAGAAAGGAATAATAATGTGGCTGACTGCTGCTTAGCTCAATCTACTCTCATGGAAATAAATTTCCAGCGCTAGGTGAAAACCTAATGTTAGAATGTGTTTTACCATCTGGTTTAACAGTCTTACAAGTAATTAATCTGACATAAAATGAAATGCCATCGGAAGAGTGTTAGTCACCAGTGGGAAATTACCACTTATCTCTGCCTCGCTCGTACTGACTTTCCTTACCCATATTTCCGTGCTGGTTAAGTATGTAGATCCCCAGCTTCAGAATCCCATTGCTTGGCCCCAGGGCTAGAGTGACACCATACACGTCACTCTGCTGAGCACTGTTTCGCTCACTCGCTGTCCCTGATGAGTACCCCAGCTTGTTAAAGAAGACTTTTTGGGAAGACTGATTACAGACACCAGCCCATCTGCACTGCGAGCTTCCTACCTGGGAAGTGACAGCTGCCACGATGGGGTAAACATTTTTTCCCCGCCCCCCGCCCCCCGCCCCCCTCCTGCCCACCGTATCAGATGGTTATAGCCCTCAGCCCTCCCACTGTGGATCTTTACTTTGGCTCTTCTTCCTGAACTTCTGGAAATAGCGACCAATCAGAATAGCAGCCCCACTCCAGCATTTGAGCAAATCCCAGACCCTCCTGTCCCTTTTATGCAGACTGTGGGGCGGTGGGTTTGTTTGTTTGTTTGTGGGGTTTTCTGGTCGTCTAACTTAAATGGCCTTGCATTGGCATTTTCACCAGCCCCCTTCGTGTGTGTGTGTGAGAGAGAGAGAGAGATTGCTGTTAGAGACTTTGTTCTAAAACTCCCCACTGCCGCCCAGCAACTTTAGGAAGAGTCGGTTCCCCTCGATGACTCCGGAGCAAAGGGCCCAGGTTTGAGCCCAGACCAGAGGGTAGAACTGGGGGATGAATTGCGGCCTGGTGCTCGGGCTCAGAGTCAGCCTCCCTGCATCTTCTCACAGCCTTAGAGGAGGCCCTCTGCACCTCCATACTTTCTTCAGCATTTTGCTGTGTTGCCCTTTGACCCTGGGGTGTTCTTGTCCTTCCTTGAGGCTGGCTCTTTCCCTGATACACAGAAATACTACAATAAATAGTAACAATAATACAAACACCACCACAGGGGTTTGCCTTCAACCCTCCTCAGTATGAAGGCACTACTTTGATTCTAAACTATTTGGAAAACGTGCAAAATACAAATTCAAATGGTTTAACCTTTATGTAAATTATAGTCTACTCTTCATTTTGTAATTGACTTTTTACTAGCTTGCTGTATCTTAAAACATTCCCGTGCCTTTTCTTCCCCCATGACTACAGAATTCTGTCAGGGGCTGTGCTTTCAAAGAGATTCTATTACTGGATTATTTCCTCGTCGTCAACAGTGTTTCTGCATTATTCATGTGTATGAATACCGGTGCACGCTCAAGATTGTTTTTTAAAGGTAAAATTTGTCAGTGTATTTGCTAAATCATGGCCTGCACTGTCGTGACTTTGACGTATACATACACGGGGCCAAATTGTTCTTCATTTAAGGCCAGCCAACAACGAACAGGAAAAATATTTTGCAACGTGTTTCACGGGGGATTTATAGCCTTAAAAAAGAGCCCTTAGAAATCGGTAAGGAAATCCAGTGTTCTGATAGAAAAGTGAGTGAAACACATGAATGCGAAATTCGCAAAAGGTGATAAGCCAATGGAAAATGGCCTGCGACTTCAATAGTGTGATCAAAGAAATAAAATAGGGAGATAAGTTTGCAGGTGTGTAGACTGAATGAGTTTCTTGGTTTCGTGTTGCTTTTTCACAACACGTCCAGAGGTGGTAGGGGCAGGGACTACCATTAACGCACCCGGGGAGTTCCCACTGTGGCAGCCTTCCCCAAGACCGGTCTCGTCCTGTGTTCTGGATAGCGTTTCCTTGCCTCTTCCGGGACAGCCTTCCATCCGTTTTTCCCTCTTGAGCTGTCAAACGTTCCTTTGCTCAGGGTTCCTTCTCCTTGGTCACACTCTCTTTATATCCAATGTCTCTAAATAGTCTGAAACATTTAATATAGAAATACATACCGAAGGGGGCGGGGAGGTGGGAGTGTATGGGAAATGCTCCCCTGGGCAGCGCTCACCGCTGTTTGCAAAGAGAGGCCGTGCCCCTTTACTTATTTCTAACTCTCTGCTCTCTAAACTGCCCCGGCCTCCCTGGTGCTGGAAGCTTCCAGGTTGGGTTCTTGCTGCCCCGCCCTCCCAATCCCCTCCCCTCGCGCCCCCCAGGCCCCCAGGCCTGTGACCTCGCCAGCCACCCCGCCTTCCTGGCACCTGTCTGACTGGGCCTCTCCCCTCCCCCTTTCTCTTGACTGGTTCCCGAGCTGTAGGCCTGGCCTCACACTCTGCCCTCCTCCTCACCTGCCCGCTCCTGCAGAAATGCTCCCTTCTCTCCTCCGGCCCGCAGCTAGGTGAGTCCCTCAGCACCGTGTTTTCCCAGCCCGGGGCCCTCCTCCTCAGGCTTTGGCCCCGTAGCCTCATTTTGTAACTGACTTCTTTTCTGGTTTCCTAAAGTTGGCTAGTTCTGGGCCGCCCTATCGCCTGCAGCACACTTCAGGTTAGAATGCGTTCATAGTTAAATTTCCCCTTCTTGACCTTCCCCCTCCTTGTTTAATCGGGTGTTTCTGATTTCTCAGGTTATAGTAGGAGATCTCCACCGCGGTGCCGTTGACACGTCGGACGGGGCGATCCTTTGCCGTGGGGCCCTGTCCTGGGCAGTGTAGAATATATGGCCGCAACCCTGCTTTATTCTACCCAGTAGATGCCAGCGACAGCCCTGTTGTCCCCAGACATCTCCAGATCTCCCCCCAGGAGGCAAAATCGCCCTGGTTGGCAGCCACTGGGTTATGGTGCCCATGCAGATTATTTCTTGGTTTTTATCCTGTTTTTCCTTTGCTCTCGGTTAAAAAAATGGCATCTGTGTACAATTGAACTTGCATTGCACCAGTTGTCAGGGCTTTGAACCTCGTGTTTTGCTGTTGGCTGTGTGGTGAAAATAGAAAATTTCATATCGCTTAGCATTTTTCCAGAGGTATTGATGGAGTCATTTGCTAACATGTATTGTTTCCTAGGACGTAATCTACTAGGACGCGTGAAGTGGGGGTGGGGTGGGGTGCCCTTAATATCAGTGCGCCTGGCAGGATTACGTAATTGCTCTGTGCTACCCACTTTCTCAGATGAATGGGTGGCCTAGTTTCAGCCGCTCTGAAAGGCTAAAACGGCTCATTAAAGTGTGCCAGATGCCCCATTTGTCAATGTTGCACTGAAAAAGGAATACTGTTTAGCTTTGGAGTTACGCTGGGATATACTCCGCTTGCCTTTATGAAATGCAAGACCAGTGTCCTTGTGAAAAATATTGCAGCGTTCCCGCCTCAATCCCCTCCACGTTTACAACGGTGAAAATTTCGCTACCAAACGAATGGTTCAGAAACTGTCAGGTAAAGCTTTTTTAAAAGTCCCTTCAGAGACACGAGAAAATGAAGTAGGAATACGCATCATAAGGTTGGATGAGATTTCTGCCTTTGAGCCCGCAGGGAAAGCACAAGGGTTCGGGTATGAACTCTTGGGTTCCTGGATATTGTTTCCACTGGGACAGTTTCATTAGGGATATTACAGTACATAAGTAGAACACTAAAGCAAATTTTGTGGAGTCAAATGCCACAAGATTATGAGGGCCAAATGTAAGGCGTCTTTAATATGTTAATTGTGGCTTGAGAAATTGCAGAAAGAAAATCAGCCTGGCTTCTTTTCATTTGCTTCTCTATCTTTTCTCTCTCTATTTTGGGGGGTTCATTTGTTTTAGTATTGACTCTGACACATGGGCCCTATATATTTGATTCCCTGATGTCACTGCATCAATCAATTCCATTGAAACTCTGACAATTCGATTTATATCAGACCTCACTTGCAGGTCCTGGGGGCTGTTACTCCCCGGTCCCACGCAAATTAGGGAAAGGAGGTCCTTCGCCGAGGTGCAAGGGCAGTTTGGACCTGATAATGGCGTCATTTGGACTTGGATTTGGATTTCCAGGATTCGAACACACCTGCTGGCACTCAGGGCCAGGCGTCAAAGGTGAAAAAGATACAAAACACCGCAAAGCTCCTTGTAAGCGACCATCTCTTAGACCGGTCAATGTCTGGAGCCCTGCTGCCTCGGCAGATTTTGGGAGCTCCTGCTCTCTGGAGCTGTGCTGGAGGCATTTCCTGGTTTACACACACTTGGGGCTCGGCCAGTGTCCACAGAGTTAAAGCCTTTCCCTTCTCATGCTCGATTAGAAAAAATTAGCTACCATACAATAGCTGCTTGTTCTCCATTACTCACCTTGCCTGCTCCCAGCACATCCACGCTCCTTGTTACAACACGTTGACGTTTTTAAATGATTGAGAAGGTGGTTTGGAACTATGGGAAGCGCCTTTAGCAACTGACCTGGGTGCCCAGGCTTTTCTGTTCTCCGTTCTGGTCATTTTGGTTACCGTGCCTAACACGCCTCTGGCAGGTGCGGTGGGAGCTGTAAAAACCGCCAAGGGGGGCCCTGGTGTATGGGCATAAAGGAATGGACGCTCTTCAGTTGAATATTAACTATGTTGAGGACCGGGTGCCAAAATGGAGGAAGGAGCAAAGACATGAACGGATCATGTCTGAATCCTTTCTGTTTCTGCTCATGATCACAGACTGGCCTCAGATGCCGAAACACCGACGTGGGGAAATGCAGAGATTGACCCCGGAGCGTTTGTTGAGTGCTCCCCAGAGTATGATAGATCATCATCGTGGTTGTAATCCCAGCAGTTTTCTTGCCTAAATCACAGAACTTAAACTCTAATTCAACACCTGTCCTGCCCAGCCCAGTGACTGTAGCAGTCTATTAAATAATCTGGAACTGTTTCTCCACGTATTCTGGGGCTAATGCCATAAGACTTTCGTCACTCTCAGAGAACAAGTTGATTTTGTTGCTGCTTGCTAGTGAATAAGGCAGTCTGTCCTTTAGACAATAAATCGGTGACCGGATGATGAAACGGGTTACTGAAACATTTTTGGATTAAAATAATTTATGAAGACGTGTGGGGCACCTGGGTGGCTTAGTTGGTTAAGCTTCTGACTTTGGCTTGGGTCATGGTCTCAGTTTGTGAGTTTGAGCCCCACATTGGGTTCTCTTCTGTCAGTACGAAGTGGCTTCGGGTCCTCTGTCTCCCCCTCTCTCTGCCCCTCCCTTGCACGTATTCATTCTCTCTCCCTCTCTCAAAATAAATAAATAAACTTAAAAAAAATTATGAAGATGTATCAGGAGGCCACATATCGTGGTAGACTGAGCAAGGTTTTCTAGGAAATGCTGTCCTGCCACATGTCCCTGGTCTATCTTTTAGGTTGTCTGTGTTCTTGATGGAGTAAGGACAGAAGTCTACCCCTTTTAGGGTGGTGGTTACAAGGATTGACTGATCATATCTGTAAAACTCCCAGCTCACAATGGCACACAATGGCCACGGATGGTCTCTACTGGCTAGTACATAATAATTATTCTGTTTGTCATGCAAAGAGGTAACGAACGTCTCTCTTGGGAGAGACCATCGATGGTAATTATGTGGCTGTCCCAGCAAATAGAGATGTTCGTTTCCTCTCATGACCTGTCCTTTGTATTTATTTTTATTGTTTATTTATTTATTTTGAAAGAGAGAGAGAAAGCATGATCAGGGGAGGGGCAGAGAGAGGAGGGGGAGAGAGAACCCCAAGCAGGCTCCACACTGTCAGCACAGAGCCTGACGCGGGGCTCAATCTCACGAACTGTGAGATCATGACCCGAGCTGAAATCAAGAGTTGGACACTTAACCGCCTGAGCCACCCAGGCTCCCTCACCTGTCTGTCTGTCCGTCGTGTCTCTTCACCACTTACTGAAGTTGGCACCGCACCCTCGGCTAGAATTTATAAAGGACGTACATTCGTTTTAAAGCAAGTGTAGAAAAAGATACATCTGTGGGAAAAGAACACTGAAAACTATTCTTTAAATCCAGAACTGGGGAATGCTGTTCAAGTAAATGGGATCGCTGAAGGAAGTGGATGGATGTGTTCTTCTGAGAGAGGTGAAGAGAAAAGAGCATTTTATTGTCATACATGTGTTCCTGTGCCTCGGATTTAGGAACGTGTTTGTTCTCTGTGTATATCCCTTTTATTTTTTTACCATTTTGCTTAGTGGACTAGTGTTCAACTTAAAACCCTCTTTCATATGGATTCTCAGGCATCAGTGCCTTAAAGCAAAGTGCCAGGCTACGGACGAGGTAGTGCAGCCCATCACACATTAGGCTCTTTCCCCATTTGGGGGACCATGGGGGAGGAGCATCAAATTTAAGCATCTTGAGCCAAACTGTTCAGAAGCCTGGCCCTCGGTCTGGCTGCTGCAGTGTTTGGGACTCTGTCGGGGCCCCGGGGATGGGAATAACCTGGCCTTTGAGCATTGCCTGACCTCTTGTTTCCTAGCAACTCTCAACTGCTCAGTGGAATATTTTGTGGTGCTCCTAATTTATACTTAACAGATATTGGCTGTGTTTAAGGCTGGCTAATTTCCCATTATGACTTGCAAACAGCCACTTTAATACATGAATAAGCAAGAGAAAGGACTCCTAGGAAGCTGTGCTCACCAGCACCCCCTTGTCACCAAGCCTTCATTTTCCTTCCAGAACATAAGTAGAATTTACGAAGGGCTTGCAAATCCGTGACCGTTTCTCTCAGGACAGGCTGCGCTGAACCGTTTTCAAGTAAAATTCTGTTACATTTTTTTCTGATACCCCAGCCAGGGTTCATGGATGTTTATCAGTCCGCTACATCCATTACCGAAGAGTAACTCCTTCCCTAGCTGTATTGTTTTAAGCAAATGTAGAGCGGTTGCTTGTCTCTGCTTCTTCCTGGGTAAATGAGGTGATGGGATGGGGTGGTTCTCACACCGCGTCCGGCTCTCAGCTAACGTGAATCTGATGAAATCCTGCTCTTTCTAATAATTGACATCTCTAGTTTGCTGCGCATATTCTTCTGAGTTGCCATTTTTATTTCCATACTTTTTTAAAAAAATGTTTTAACATTCATTTTTGAGAGACAGAGAGTGAGTGGGGGAGGGGCAGAGAGAGAGAGAGAGAGAGAGAGAGAGACAGACAGACACACAACTTGAAGCAGGCTCCAGGCTCTGAGCTGGCAGCAGAGAGCCCGATGCGGTGCTCGAACTCCTGGACCGCGAGATCATGACCTGAGCCGAAGTCGGATGCCCAACTGACTGAGCCATGAGCCACCCAGGCGCCCCATGTCCGTACTTCTTATAACTGTTCAAACTCTTCATTCCTAATTTGGTTTTGTAGCACTGGTCTCTCAGAACCAGTTTTCTCCTCTTGTGTCCGAACTTAAAAAATAAAAATTTCTTTTAAACTTAAGTATGGCGAATGATCTTCATCTTCCAGTGTCTCAGAAGTTGTGGGGTTTTTTTTTGTCTCTGAAGTCCAATCACCTTAAAGCAAGAAACCACACAGTATATTGTCCTGATAATTATCTGTGCACTAATTCGTGCTCCCGTTGTGGTGTATCTTAGCACCTATTGAAATAGCATTATAAAAATAATAGCTCTGGCCAAGCCTTACAGATGCCAGTTTGACAGATTTTCCAGGCTATGGACACAGAAGGATGTAGGGCCACTGGCACCTGTTCCCCTTGTTTTCTTCCCCATCCCCTGCTTTTTGTTTTCGAACTCAGCATCCTTATAGCAGTGGCAGAACCTTGGTGATTGTGTGAGTGACTCAGTACGTTCCACGGCTATTCTAGTATTTTAGTGACTGATCGGCGCCTCCTTGCCAACATCTACAAAGAGAGACAGCTGCCCTCCTAATTTGTATTTCTCGCCATGATTTTTCAGAGCGAGCGTGAATAAAGGGGCCTATGACCTATTCAATATGGTGGACGGAGAAGTTGAAATAGAACAGTGATGAATTGTGTGAGATTGAGTTTTAGTTTAGCAAGATAAAGGGTTTAATTACATTCATTAGATTAAATGGCAACAGATTATACCCAAGAGGGAGGCTGCTTTATGAGGATTTCCAGATGGGAGTTATGCTGAGGGTTGGACCTTCTGGTGTCTTTACTGGGGTCTGTGGTCGGTTTAGAACAAACCTGTAGTCTCCCTCTCCACCCCCAGCCCCCCCATTTCTCTGTTTTCTTTCTGCATCTCCTTCAACACACATTAGTTGATTCTCAGGATCGATTTATACATACAGGTATATCTTGAACTCCCAAACCTCTAATTTTAAATATATATGACCAGTTCAGAATTTAAATTTGCCCCTCCAGCCCACCCTCTCATCCTTCTATTGCTTTTACTCTGTTTGAGGGAATGTATTTTCTTTGCGTGGCCCGGACCTCAGCCCCTTAGTTTCTCTTTGTCTCCCCCATGGATTCATTCTGGAGTCCTTTTTTGCCTCAGTTGGATTCACTGGTGGGCCTTACAATTTTTTTGATTGGAACACAGCATACATATTTTAAAAGTGCTCAGATCGTAAGTAGCCTGCTTTGAATGATCACTGCATGAGCCCAGAGATCGAAACAGTGGCCCACATAGGGAGGAGAGCGGTTTGGTTATGAACTTGTGGCTTTGCTTTGGTCCCTTGGCTCACTAACCCACATTCTCCTCTCCGATTCTGCCATGTTGCTGGATGATACCAAGAAATGTGCTCTGGTTGGTTCTAGGATATGTTTGTGTCCGCCCTGGAGGAGGAGACCTCCCTGTCCTCCAAGCCCTCCCACGCTCGTGACCCTGATGTCAGCCTTCCCACTCCAGCGCATGACCTCACCTTTTAATTCAGCAGAGGACTGAGAACATCTGTCATTAGCCAACTCGCCGCCCTCCTCCACAGTGCCCCATTTCTCCCTCCCTCCGTCAGGTTCTCACGACGTTCTGAGTGCTGTGTTCCTAGAACTGCCCTGTCCCAGGCCTCTTGTCTATTTGGCTGCTTCCCATGAGGCCACCAACTCGTGGTTCTCACTCTGGCCACAGGCGCTCGGTCCATGCGTTCTGTCTTTGGTTCTGACTTCTCTGACCTAGATTTGAACTCCACCGCAGCTCTGTGATGGCCATCTGGCTTTGGTATCGCGTACCAGTTCGTGTTGTCGGTGCTGACCTCTGCCGTGCTGCTGATGTGCCTTCTGGATGTTTTTGAAGCTTACCGTGTTCACCACAATAGCGTTTTAAGCTATACGGCAACCTTGCATTTCTACCAGGGATCTTGATCTTTCTGGAGCCTAAGCCCATTCCCCACTGGTGCCCCTTCCTTCCCAGGGGTAATCCTTCCTTCCTTCACAGGATCTCTTCCATCTAACCAGTGATCATACAGGCTTGTCACACACACTCGCCACCCCTCAGTCTCCCTTTGGAAAAACCTTGACTCTTAAGCAACAAGACACAGTAACTCAGCCGACTCAATATATACGTACAAGTATCACACTTAATAAGCATTTGTTGAGAGGCTCCACGGTGTCGGGGCTTCGCGTCAATGTGTCTTCCGTTCTCTTGGTCCTTCTTCAAGGTTGCAAAATGGCTGCCATCGGGGCAACCATCCCATCTTCACAGAATATCTTCATTCAGTTCTTTTAACAGCTAGGTTTTGAGTCCCTGTGTGCCCCCTTGGGATGCATCCATCTCTGAATAAAGAAAACAAAGACTTTGTCCTCTTAGAGTAAATATTAACCTGTGAAAGGAATCGGCTTAGGAAGGAAACATCTTCCCAGGAGCCCCTCCGTAGGTTTGCCTCCCATCTCCTCTGTGCTGGTTTCTCTACTTGGTTTGAGGACCAGACAGGGCCTGTGGCTGAGCCACACCCCACAAGAACTTGGGAGAGTGCGTATCTGGCAGAGTGGATGGGTTTGCCTGGTGGGCATGGAATGACCTCCCATTCCCAGGACGGCTGCCCTGAATACAGAGGGAGTTCCGTTAGCAGGGGAGGGCTCATGGGCCCCATCAGAGAATAAAACCACAAGTGAGGAGTGGAGAGGATGAAGATGGAAAGAGGGAAATACAAAAATACCTGGGATGTATCTTGTGTACAGTTCAGAGAGCTTGTAGCAGGGATGTGAGATCAGATTTTCTGAACAGACATTTTACACTTGTAACGGTTTTGAGGAAGGAGTTCGATGAATACACTCACCTTATTTATTGAGCCTGATTTGATACTAAACAATAGAAAGGGAAATGAATCTAGTACTTAATGCAAAATTGATGTACTAACAGATTTGTGTATGCTTGGTTATCAGGAAATTTCTCATAAGCATTACCCAGCATTGTCCCTGGAATATTCTAGAACACACTACCCAACATGGTCCCTGGCATATTTTAGAACACGCTACCCAACATTGTCACTGATATATTCTAGAACACATTACCCAACATTGTCACTGGAATGTTCTAGAACAGCACTTTTCCCACTGTGGCAAAAGAGCAGTTCTTTTTTTATGATTGCCAATTTGTTGTGGACTGGTAATTTGATGGTGTGTCCGTGCCCTGTTGCTGTAAGTTCCTGAGGGCTGATTCTCAGGGGGTCCCGCTCATCATGAACTGCTACCTGTCACCAGCCACACTCGGAGTGATGCCCTTCTGGTTTTTCCGTAAGGAAAAAAGAGCAGAGAATCTCATTCCAGGTCCTGATGCTTACCAGGCACACCCCCTTGGACAAGACACTCAAATTGTATCGATTCACTTCCTTCATGTACATAAGGAAACCCTATTCCTGGCACCACCACCCCCTTGCCTTAATAGGGTTGTGTGAGGGGCGCCTGGGTGGCTCAGTCGGTTGAGGGTACAACTTCAGCTCAAGTCATGATCTCACGGTTCATGGGTTCGAGCCCCGCGTCGGGCTCTGTGCTGACAGCTCAGAGCCTGGAGCCTGTTTCAGATTCTGTGTCTCCCTCTCTCTCTGCCCCTCCCCTGTTCACGCTCTTGTCTCTGTCTCAAGAATAAATAAACATTTTGTAAAAATTAAAAAAAAAAGGGTTGTGTGAGATTTGATTGAGGTAATGAAAAATCTGTGCAGAGCAGGCCACATTTAAATATTAAATACCATTATTTGCTGTTTCACTTTTAAATCAAGGAGAAAGCCATAGCTTTTTTCTTCCGTAATAATTAAATACCAGCTCTCCTTTTAACAATCCAGGGGTTCCCTTTTTGCAGAAACACGCTGCTTTCTCTCTTCCCCACATGACTGGCAGAGGGTGGCCACAGGGAAGCTCCAGGTGCCTTGTCCCCCAAGAGGGGTCTGGTGTGCAGGCCTGAAGGCTGAGAACTTCCTGCAGGTTTTCCTGGGAAGTCATGGCCCAGAGGGAGGCAGAGTTGGGGGCGTCTGCATCCGGCGTGTGCAGGAAAGGAGGGAAGGAAACCCCACAGTGTGCTGTATTCTCCACCATGGCCCTGGAGAGGAACAGAAGTCAGAGCAGCAGGTGCACGCTGTTAAAAGCAGGAAACCGGAAAGGAATAAGAATGGAAGAAAGAAGCTGTGGACAGGGGCAGGTTTGCATTCTTGTAACGCAAGGAAGCGTTGGACCAGACGTTAAATACCGGTGGCTTTCAGGCTATTTGTGGGGTTGGGAAGCAGGCATGCGATGTGGGCACAATGGTAGCTACGATTCAAATGAGCAAACGTCCTACAGACACAATGAGACGCAAAGTGCTTGTTCTGGACCCAGGGGGACTGGCCGTGAGCCGTAGCCTTTCTAAAGCATTTACTGGCCAGGTTTGAGGGAGAAAGTAGATGGGAGTGCCCTCCTTCTGGCCTGTTCCCATCTAGCTTTATTACACATTCCCCCAGTGGTGCCCTTTTTTATTGTTATCATAGGTGCTGGAGATGCTGGGTTCAATGGCTTGTCAAAAAAAAAACAAAACTGAAGGGCCTAGGAATCTTCTGGAGTGACTTTAGACACTAAATATATTAGGAAAAAAAGAAATCCGTGCATTTTTTGTTGTTGTCTGAGAAGTCTGTTGGCAGCTTGCGCTTTATTTGAAATTAATGGATATTCCTCACGTCTGATTTCTTTAGAATCATGAGCCTTGTGTGAAATACTCATGGGGTGTCTTTCACAGTATCTGCGTGTTTTTCACCTTTGAGTCACGCATACTGTGTGCAAAGTAATATATTTTATTTCGGTCTCTGTATAAGCCTTGCATTAAAATAGTCTGACAGTTCATTTATATAAAAATATGCTCCAAGTATCAAGTGCAAATAGAACGACAATGTTAAGCCTTGCTCTTTTGCTCCGAGCCCTCATAGAGTCAGAGGCTCAGCCTGATTTATTAGAGACACACTGTCCAGTAGAAATAAAATGCGAGTCATGTTAAAAGAAGTTGGTTTTTGTGAAATGAGTTTCAATAATCTGTTTTAGCCCAGCATAGCCAAAATGTTATTCCAACATGGGATGCGTTTCAAAATTATTAATGAGGGCTTCTCCGATGTTTTTCATGCTGATTTTTGGGAAATTGGATATATAATTGTGTGCAGACCGCAGTTCGGTTTGCACCGTGGGAGTGCTTTATTTGCCGGGCTTTTTCATTCGCTCAGTGGTCGACCGCGTGCTCTTTCTGCAACTGGCAAGACAGTGAATATTTTAGGCTCTGCTATTGTCACGTGAAAGTAGTCACGGACAATGCATGGCTGTGTTCCAAGAAAACCGTATTTACAAAAACAGGTGGCAAGCCGGATGTGGCCCGCAGGACGCGGTTTGCCAACCCCTGCCCTAACTAAGTGTATTGTCTTCTCGGACTTTTAATCCTCAGAAGTTCATTTCTGTTTTGGTATGAAGTCTGCTACCAAGATATAGCTATTGTGATGAATTTCATTCAAGAATATTCAGGAAAAATGTGCCAGGAAACAAAGGCCGTGGTTCAATAATAAAAACTTTAGAAGAACCACAGGAACTCCCCACCCTGCCTCCTGAACTTGCCCCTCGCAGGGCGGACGGTGCAGCCTAGTGCTTTGTAGTGCTGGCTTGGGCCCCCCGAGACTGGTTCTGTCTCACAAGAGCTTTGTGACTCTTTGTAAGTTGCCCTCTCTGTGCCTTAGGTGTGTCCCTTAATAGAGTTGCTAAAATTAAAAGCGGGTGCCTGGCAGGCTCAGTCAGTACAGCATGCAACTCTTGATCTTTGGGTTGTGAGTTCGAGTCCCACGTTGGGTGCAGAGAGATTACTTAAAAAATTTTTAAATAGAATCTTAAAGGGCGCCTGGGTGGCCCGGTCGGTTAAGCATCTGACTTCAGTTCACGTCATGATCTCGCGGTTTGTAAGTTCAAGCCCTGCTTCTCTCTCTCCCCCTCT
Source organism: Panthera leo (assembly GCF_018350215.1). Taxonomy (NCBI): domain Eukaryota; kingdom Metazoa; phylum Chordata; class Mammalia; order Carnivora; family Felidae; genus Panthera; species Panthera leo. The sequence continues at coordinate 225,321,025 of NC_056679.1, forward strand.
CTCTCGGTCACTCACTCACTTGTGCCCTCTCTCAAAAAAATAAATAAGTAAAATTAAATCTTAAAAAAAAAAGCAAAAACAAGCTAACGTTATAAAGTTAGTGTAATGTCTGGCACATGATAAGTTCCTGGTACATGAGCCTTCATTGTTGCTGCACGTAGGATTATCACTGTCGTTACCACCACCACTGTTAAGGATTCATCAATACAGACCAGAACAGGAACACGACAACTTGATCAGCCACCCGCAGGGGATCATAGCAGCTGCTGGCACAGCGTCCCTTTGGACGTGGACTTGTTGACGAGGGGAGGAGCCCCGCCCTCTGGGAACTCGATCGCAGAACCTGCAGAGATTCCGATATTAGAAGTGGTGCCTGTCCCGGTAACTGCTGTTGATGTGGCTCCGTCACCCATTCTTTGGACCTGTTCAATGAAAATACTGGCAGCTGCACTGCCTGCCTCACTGGCTGGCGGAGAACAGCACGTGCTACCTTGTATGTGAAGGACTTTGGAAGTTGCAAAGTGCCGTGCAAATGTTAGCTAGTCCCATTTCCTGAAGAGTTGTCTCTCTTTGCCTTGTATCGCACATTTAATTTGGTATCATGGGCTGGTGTAATTCATAGGGCGGTTGGAAGGACTGAGAGAGTTGCCTGTAGGACGCTTAATTCGTTGGTGGAACCAGGGCCCCTGTTCAGTGAGTAGTAGCTGCTATTTTTATTACTAAATTGGTTTAAGACACAGCCTTTTATCACAACCCATCCCTGAAGACTTCTCTCCGTCCTTTCGACTAGAAATACTATGAAAATGACCCTATTACATAGTGTGATAGATAAACTCCCAAATTTCCATGGTCTAACACACTAGAACGTAGTAGAAAATGGACAGAATTAAGTCACCAGAGTCTTCTGATCAGTAATTACCTTCTGACTGATGAGAGTGTCAAACCAACAGTGACACTTTATGTAGATGGGAGCTGAGGGAGTCCGGCAGTGTGATGTTGTCTCTGTAACCTTGTTTCCTTAGAGGTGGAGGGTGGGGGCGGGGTTCTAAAGCTCCACGTGGGAGCGGTCACCTTCCAGGTCTCCGAGCACCTAGCCATCGGCCGTCAGAAGTACAGGAGTGCGTTCGCCATGAGACAGAGGGACTCTGGAGGGCCAGGATGGACGTCCACACCTCCAGGAGACTCGCTCGTGTGGGGACTCTGCTGTTCCCCTTTCTTATTTCCTTTCATTCAGTGAAAGCTGAAGAGAACGCAGCAAAGGTTAGAAACCACCTAAATGTCCTCACTTAGGGAGCTGATGAAATGCTTTCTGGTGGTGATGTTGCTGTATAGCTGTGGAAAGAATGTTGGACACCTGTGTGTCCTAACGGATTTCTTTCTGAAGGGGAGAAAACCAAAATGCCTTTCTTCTTCTTCTTCTTCTTTTTTAAACAAAGTGGGTGTTTACCCGTAAGTGCTCATAGGTGTGGATATAATGCACACACAGTTGTATGTTTATGCGTGCATAGAACATACGCAGACACAGACACGGGATTTTCATCGTATGCCTTCTCCATATTTCTGATTTAAAAAAACAAAACGTTTGGGGGCGCCTGGGTGGCTCAGTTGGTTAAGCGCCGGGCTCTTGATTTTGGCTCAGGTTATAATCTCATAGTTCGTGGATTCGAGCTCCATGTCAGGCTCTATGCTGACAGCGTGGAGCCTGCCTGGGATTCTCTCTCTCTGCCTCTCCCCAACTTGAACATATGTGCACGCATGCTTTCTCTGTCTCTCTGTCTCTCTCTCTGTCTTTAGAAAATAAACTAGAAAAAAAAACCTTGATGCCTTATTCTGGTATTTAACAACTTAATGGAGAAAATGAACCCGCCTTTATCTCCCAATTTATTTTACGCCTGTCCTCAAACTATATTGGAAAGTTACTTCATATTTTGGAGCTGAACCATTTCCTATAGAAACACGTTCTGGTTATGTCACGTAAGTAGTTAAAAAACATACCTGGATGTTGAACTGTGTTTTGGGCATGTGCTATATATAGAAGCATGTTTTGAGGACGGCTGGGACCTCGTGGCTGGCAGCTTTTAGAGTGCCAAGTAAGCCAACATCAGATCGGATTTCTCTGGGTGCCTGGGTGGCTCAGACGGTTAAGCGTCTGACTCTTGGTTTCAGCTCAAGTCATGATCTCACGGTTCGTGAGTTCCAGCCCCGCATTGGGCCCCATGCTGTCCATGAGGAGCCTGCTTGGGATTCTCTCTGTCCCTCCCTCCCTCGGACCCTCCCCTGCTTGTACTCTCTCTCTCTCTCAAAATAAATAAACTTAAAAACTTAAAAAAAAGAATGGAGTTTTTTGCTGTTTTCATAAATCTAGTTGGATGGAATTAGTTTTATTAAGGTTTTCTTGCAAACATTCTCTCTTGCAAACAGTGAAAAACCTGACTCCGACCATCTGCCATCCATTTAATTGTAGAGTATGAGAATTGTGACCTGTATTCCGAGGGTAGAAACTCCATCAGCTATACTACTTACGGTGCTTATGTGTAGCTTCTTTTTTGTTTGTTTGTTTGTGTATTGTTTGAGAGACAGAGTACGATCAGGGGAGGGGCAGAGAGAGGGAGACACAGAATCCGAAGCAGGCTCCAGACTCAGAGCTGGCAGCACAGAGCCCGACATGGGGCTCGAACTCACAAACATCGAGATCACGACCTGAGCCGAAGTCGAAGCTCAACCTGCTGAGCCACCTACGCTCACCTGTGTAGCTCCCTTTGCCCCTAGTCTTACAGAGCCCGTTTCCACATTTACTTAAGCCTGCCCCGCCCCCAGTCCTTCAGTGAGCTTGGGTCATGGATTTGTAATACATCTAGATTCTTTTGTGACAGGACGCATTATTTCCTGGGGTCCTCCAAGCTTCACTCCTGTGCTTACAATTCTCTGGATGTGGGCAAGTGTATCACGTCATGTATCTACCATTACAGTATCATACAGAATAGTTTCACCCACCCAAAATTTCACCTGTGCTTTATTCATCCCTCCCTGCCGAGCCCCCGGTGACCCCTGGAGTTTATACTCTCTCTATAGCTTTGCCTTATTCAGAATGCCATATAATTGGAATCAAATCGTACATACGTATGCTCATTTCAGATTGCTTTCATCTAGCACGGACTATTTAAGGTTCCTCTGTGTCGTGGGGGGAACTTGATAGCTCCTTTTTATAAATCTCTGAATAATATCCATTGTATGGATAAATGGACAGTTTATTTGTCCTTTCACCGACGGAAGGACATCTCGATTGCTTCTAGGTTTTGACAGTTATGAATAAAGCTGTTACAAACAGTCACTTGCAGCTTTTTGTGTGTTCGGTTCGTTGGCTGAATCCTTGAGAGAATGATTGCCAGATAATTTTTAAGACTGTGTTTAACTTTGTGAGAAACTGTCTTCCGAATTGGCTGTATGATTTTGCATCCAACCAGCTACGAATTAGCATTCTTGTTGTTCCACATCTTCGCCATCGTTGGGTCAGCTTTCTGGATTTAATCGTTCTAACAGGTGTGTGGTGCTATCTCGCTATTTTAATTTGCAATTTCCCGAAACTGCTGTTGAGTATCTTTCCATATGCTTATTAGCCATGTCTATGTCTCCTTTGATGGTGTGTCCAGGTCTTTCCCTAATTTTTAACTTGGACTGTTTTTTTTTTTCATATTGTTCACTGCTAAGTGTCCTTCTATATGCTGGATACATTATTCTTTCAAATAAGTATTTCAAAAATAGTTTCCCACTGTGTTGGTTGTCTTCCCGTTATCTTAACAAGTGTCTTTCAGAGAGAAGTTAATTTTAAGGAAATCCAACTGTCTGTTTTTCCTTTTATGTACTGTCTTCTGATAATATTTCTATGTCCTTGCTGAATAAGTACATTGGAAACTGCTATAAACAGAACCACAGTTTTATGTATGTACGTGTGTATGTTTATGTTAGAGAGAGAGACAGAGTGCGAGTGTGGGCAGAGAGACTGGGAGACAGATGATCCGAAACAGGGTCCAGTCTCCGCACTGACAGCAGAGAGTCTGATATGAGGCTTGAACTCAGGAACCACAAGATCATGACCTGAGCCGAAGTCAGACACTTAACTGATTGAGCCACCCGGGTACCCCCATAATTTATGCAGTACAGTAGTATAAGTGTATACGTATCTTATGTCCCGTCCAATTTAGTTATGAATTCATAAAATTCAGCTCCTCCCTTGAAAGAATGCATCACCTAATGGGGACTTCACACAGATATGTCTAATGGACGTGCAGAAATGCATGACGTGGAAAAGTGCATGGTCAAGGTCACATCCTAAGACAAGTTTCACGTGTGCCACCAAGGAAAGGGAGGTGACAGATGTTGGCAGATGCACTAGGAACAGATTTCTTTATTGAGGGGGCTATGTTTGAGAGACCCCTCAAAGGTCCATGAAACTCAACAGTGGGAGACAACAGAACATTCTGGTGGTGGGGCTGGCTCCAGCTGACTGCATGGAAGACTGGAGCTGTATTGTGGGCCCTTGAATGTGAAATGGAAGGTTTGTCTCAGTTTGGTATGTGCTGGCTAAAGCTATGGCTTAGGAGGATTTTGTGTGTGTGTGTGTGTGTGTGTGTGTGTGTGTGTGTGTGTGTGTGTGTGTTACTTGTTCTAGCTCCTCTCCTGTTGAGTAGTTGGCGTTTGCATGGATCTGAGGTGAACACAGCAGCTTCCCGCTGTCGTGGTTTGGCTTTTCCTGCTCAGGGTGGTGACTGCACTTCAGTAATGTGAAGGCTGTGCCTGGTGAGGGAGAACTTTCCACGCTTTATACTCTGACCTCCAGGACTGACTCGCAGCCTTAGCCAGTCACGTGACCGAGTTGCTGCCTGTTCCTCACCTGGGAGGGGGGCTGCCTCTTTTCCTGGGAGAATTTGGTTTCTGCCTCTTGGCTCAAAATGTGAAAATTAGCAAGTGGCAACAACTGTGTAAAATGTTTCACAGCCCAGGGTGAAATGACAGAGGTAATTACGGACAAAGAAGTTTTGTCGCTGGTTTAATTGGCTTTTGTTTATTGCCTGTTCAAGGTCAGGAAGATTATATAGGCTGCTTTAGTAACCATGCTTTTGAAAACTCTTCAAAGCACGATAAACTTCTGTTCAATATTTATTAACTGCTTTTGGGAGTCTGATGTAGTGAACACAGCGAATAAAGATTGAGAGGCGTGGCATCTTTTTAAATTATTTTTATTTATTTATTTTTTTGGTTAATGAGTAAGGTGGACAGGAGCCCTATTGTAAGACTTTCTCAGTCATTATAGGGGTGGGAATGATGTGTTTTTAGTGTAACATAATCGACCTAGCAAGCTTTTCTGCAATCTCTGATTTTCTAAAGTTGAAGAAGGGTTATTGGAGGTAGATTTGTTTGTTTTAATTTAAAGAAAAATCTTGTTTAATGTTTTTATTTATTTTTGAGAGAGAGAGAGAGAGAGAAGCCGAGCTTGAGTAGGGGAGGGGCAGAGAGAGAGGGAGACACAGAATCTGAAGCAGGCTCCAGGCTCTGAGTTGACCGCAGAGAGCCGGATGCAGGGCTCAAACTTGTGAACAAAGACAAGGTCAGGATCCATTAAAAAAATATGAGAAAAAGTAGAACTCTTTAATTTTAGAATATTATACTACTCACTTGGAGAAACAGTCTACCAGAAGGGGTGGGAGATTAACTCCTATAAGATAGAAAGCTAAAAAATTTTTTTCTATTAAGCTGCTAACAGCAGTAAGGCACTTGTTGGTATGACACTCAGATCTTGTCTGATTTTTCTGTGCTCCGAGGACCTAGGTCGTTGGGCCTAGGGCTCTCCGCCATGTTGCATTCTAAGCAGATTGGAGCCAAAGCGAGGCCTGCATTGGTTGAGTCCAGGGAGGGACAGGTGCATCGCATGATGTTACCTGTATGGTTGCCCTCAGTCTATGGAAAGTTGTTTGTTTTTTTAATGTTTGTTTATTTTTGAGAGAGAGTGGGGGAGAGGAGCAGAGAGAGAGTGAGAATGTGAAACAGGCTCCAGGCTCCAAGCTGTCATCACAGGGCTTGAACTCCCTAACTGTGAGATCATGACCTGAGCCAAAGTCCGATGCTTAACCAACTTAGCCACCCAGACGGCCCTGGAAGGTCCTTAATAAATACATTTGACGGATTAAGAAATAATGTCCGCTTTTACCTAATCTTCAAGACATTATGACCCTGTCAAGTGGTTAGTTATTAATACCTTGAGTAATTTAAGTATTTCCAAAATAGGGAGGGAAGGGCTCATTCTAGAAATAAATTGTAGCCAGTGTTCAGAGGCATCCACACGAGTTACCTAGTTGTATTTGGTATTTGTCATTAAAGGAAAAGTCGTCATTATGAAGTACGTTATCCCAGGTGGGCCTGTTCCATGGGGTGTAGCTCAGTGCATTCCGAGTGTGTCTGTGCACTGTTGTGTACCGACTCTTCTGGAACATCCGGCCGTGGCAGGTACCCAGGGAAGAAGAAATGCAAGTGTAGGTGTAACCGTGAGGGGGTCAGAGAACACTGCACGGTCTGTTCGTCATCTGAGGCTCTTAAGGATGTCATCAGCCTCTCACCACCTGTGTTAATGGGACCACAGTGACCAAAGATGGATTTGCTCACAGTTTGCCATTTCACTTTCCGAAATTTTCTCTGTTCACTAGCCATGTCGATATATGCGGCTGAACTCACAGCGTGGTGAACCGGTTTCTGATCTACGTTCCCCTTGAAGCTGTGATGATTGCATCATCTGTATTTAGACCAAGTCAGCACCTGCAGGGTGGTCCCTGAGGCCTCTCCTAATGCTGACGTCCTCAGATGTCTCTGTATTCCCAGAAGATGGGATGCTCCTGGGATGTAGGGCACATTTTCTGCTTAGACTCCATCCTCCTCTTTTCCCTGAAGAAGTTTGCAGCTTATTCCTTTGAGAATTGTACCCTATGAAAATACGCCTCCGATTTTATAACACTTCGGTAGGAAAATGATGTGTACAAGTTTTTTGTTGTTGTTTTTAAGATCCTCTTTTTAAGCAATCTCCGTATCCATTGTGGGGCTTGAACTCCCAGCCCCGAGATCGAGAGTCGCAAGCTCGGGGCGCCTGGGTGGCCCAGTCGGTTAAGCGTCTGGCTTCAGCTCAGGCCATGATCTCGCAATCTGTGGGTTCAAGCCCTGCTTCGGGCTCCATGCTGACAGCTCAGAGCCTGGAGCCTGCTTCCGATTCTATCTCCCCTCTCTCTCTGCCCTTCCCATGCTCATCTTCTGTGTCTCTATCTCTCTCTCAATAATAAATAAACATTTTTTTTTTTTTTTTAAGGCATCGTAAGCTCTATGGACCAAACCAGGCAGGTGTCCCTGTTGTGTACAATTTTGATTCATATACTAGTTTTTGGGAATGCTAAGCTCTTTGAGACTTAATTTTCTAACTCTTTGATTTAAGGAAGTATTAAAACGAGCTTGACCAGGTCATGGAGACTTGCTCACTGTAGTTTCCTCATCTACAAAATAGAATCCTCTACCCTTCTAACCACCCCGTCCCCCCAGTAGAGAAGTATCTTCTCCCTGAAGTACCAGCTGGCCCCCACCAAATTCCCTGGGCCCGTGGGTGGCAGGCCAGGTTCCCACTCTGCCTGACTTCTCAGGGCTCCTCTGCTGGTTTCTGAGAGATCTCTCGAATGCAGAGAAACACTAGGCCTTTGAGGATGCACCAATCATGAACTCACTGTATTTTCTGCGGTAAGCACAGACTAAGTGTCCTTGAACTACAGACAGGCAGCTATTTCCAAGTCTGCTTTCATACTTCTTAGGATCTTTATGCAATATTTACAGAATTATGAAGGGCGAGGTAATGTTCAGGGTAATCAGATGCATTAACTTATAAATGCATTTATTTCTGGCTCCAGTTGTGAAGCGTCTCCCCTGCCCTGGCCCTGTTTATCAGCACCTCGCTTGGCCTTTATTTCGATCTGAAGCTGCAGAAGGTCAGGCTTCCTTGTAATTGGATTTAGGGGAGGTCTTACTTAGCACGCTCTGCTATCAGTCATTTGTTTTGTCTAGGAATTCTGAAATCTTATTTTTTAAGATTGTAGGGGCCAAAAATTTTTCTGATTTTTTTTTTTTTTTTTTTTTTTTAAATAATTGAACCACCTGAAACTAAATACATTCGATCCTGTCTCGGGTTTTTTTGTATATTCGTGGATAAGTGCAACCATCACCGCCGTGTTAGAACTTTTCCATCACCTCACAAGGAAACCTCCTACCATTGGCTATCCCCTCCCTCTGCTCCCCCTGCCCACCCCCCGCCCCCACCGTTTCCACCAGCCCTAAACACCCTCTATTCTGTCTCTGCAGAGTTACCTTTCTGGACATGTCACATGAATGGAACCCAATAATGTGCACATGGTCTCTTGTGACTGGCTTCTTCCACTTAGTAGAAAGTTCTAACGGTTCATATAGCCCGTATTGGGGCTTCATTCCTTTTTATGGCCAAATGATATGCCATTGTGTGAATAGATGTACTATATTGTGTTTATCCATTCACAAACTTGGGGTTTGTTTTAATATTTTTTTAAAGTAATCTACACCCTACGTGGGGCTCAAATTCACAACCCTAAGATCAAGAGTCGCATGCTGTACCAACTGAGCCAGCCAAGCACCCTTATCCAAATTCATTTGTTGATGGACATTTAGGTTGTTTCTACTTTAAAGTATCCTTCCAGTAGCTTCGCACTTGGGTCTCCCTGTTTCTCTTTCCCTTCTTCGCTCTATTCCATGCAGGACTTCTAGATTCTACTCGATATCTGGGTTTTTACCTTGTAAAAAAAATATATACTATTCATTAAATATCTTCAAAAACCTATAGCCATGTAGAAAAATAGTCATATTGTATATATGTGGCTATTTCCTTCTTTCAGTGCAGCCCAACTTTTTCATTCTCTCTTTTCTCAGCAGTCTTTCTTGCCGGCACCCATAAGCCCCCTACTAGGTAACGAGCTAGCATGTGTCTTCCTGTGCTCTTCTGCATGTGTGGTATCTAGACTTAGGCAGGAATACCTCAGAGATACTGCAGTTTTGGTTCCAGACCACCGCAGTCAAGTGAACGTCACAAAAACCGAACCAAATGAATTTTTTGGTGTCCCACTGCATAGAAGACTTAGGTTTATACTATACTGTAGTCTATTGAGTGTGCAATAAAGAAAAGGAAAATAGACAAATGGGGGGGAGTGCATTTATCTTAATTTAAAAATGCCTTATTGCTAAAAAAGAAAAAAATGCAAAGCATCATCTGAGCTCAGAGCAAGTCATAATCATCTCAACGAAAAAGTTTGAAATATCGCAAGAATTCCCAAAACGGGCCACAGAGACAAAGTGAGCAAATACTATTGGAAAAAGGGTGCCGACAGATTTGATACAGCTTTGCCACAAGACTTCAATTTGTTTTAAAAAAAAACAACACAGTACCTGTGAAGCAGGATAAAGTGAGGTGTGCCTGCGTAATCGTGGGCACCTAATAAATAGGGGTTTTGGTTTTTTTGGTTTTGGGTTGTTTTTTGTTGTGGTGGTGAGGTCATCGTATACATACTTCTCCGCATCGCTTCTCAACCTTGCCAAAAGGACGGAGAGTCAACTGGTACATCTGTCATTGGGTCTTGTATCTAATGGCTGCATAATATTTCGTGATGTGCACGAAACATACTTGGCGATCCGTCTGGTCTTGTTTCCGGTTTTGCCGCTGCCCTCGAAGGGATCCTTCTACACCTGGGTCTGACCGCATTCATCTCGTGCTCTAAGCCTCCACTGGCCCCTTATCTTAAAAACCATTGTCATCGACGTTGGACGCAGGAAGCACAGCAGCCCAGCTCCACTGCGCCCCCCTCTGTCCCAGCCTGCCTACTGGCCATGCCGGCTTCTCTTTCTGCCTCTTAGCTATGGTTCTGCCTCCTGTGAGGACCGCCCCTTCCCCTGCAGGGGTGAATGAATAGAAGCTGTCTGAGCCCAAACTCCGGGTCAGACCTGGGTTCCAATTGTGTGCCACCTGTAGCCCCTCATGCTTTTCTTTACTCTGTGTTCCCAAGGAACTTAATTTCAATTTTTGATATGGTTTCATATTAAGCTTTCTATTTTATGAGGAGTTGAGGATTGGCATACATAGCACCCTTCCAAGTTTAAGGGTCCTGGGAAGCAGAATCCAGGCCCTGTGAGGCTATGTGTGTGTGAACAGGGGCCTAAGGGAAGTCTCTGTAACTTCCTCTCAATTGCTATGAACCTAAAAGTGCTTCTTTTTTTTTTTTTTTAACGTTCATTTATTTTTGAAAGAGAGAGAGCTGGGGAGGGGCAGAGAGAGAGGGGGACAGAGGATCTGAAGCAGGCTCTGCTGACAGCAGTGAGCCCTGTGTGGGGCTTGAACTCACGAACTGTGAGATCATGACCTGAGCCAAACTCAGACACTCACCCAATGGAGCAAGCCAGGCACCCCCTAGAACTGCTTTTTTAAAAATTAAATGATAGTTTTCGAACAGAGAGGGGGGGCCAACCATAAGAGACTCTTAACTACAGAGAACAAACTGAGGGTCGATGGGGGGGATGCGGGAGAGAGAGGAGAAGGGGGGATGGGCATTGTGGAGGGCATTTGTTGGGATGAGCACTGGGTGTTGTATGTAAGCGATGAATCATGGGAATCTACCCCCGAAACCAAGAGCACACTGTGTACGTTGTATGTTAGCCGACTTGACGTAAGTTATATTTAAAAAACAATAAGAAAAAAATAATAAAATTAAATGTTTAACAACAGTTACGGAGACAGTGAGAAGATTAGTGTATGCCCGGGGTTTGGGAGGGGTAGAGATGAGTAGGTGAAGCACAGAGGACTTACAGGGCAGAGAAACTATTCTGCATCATCCTCTAATGGCGGGTGTATGTCCTTACACATCAAAACCCTTCGAATGCACAAGACTAAGCCCTGTGATGTAAACTGGGGACCCTAGCTGGTGATGAGGTGTCAGTGCGGATTCATCAGCTGTAACAAATGCACCACTGTGGTGGGGGATGTTGATTAAAGGGAAAAATAAATCATCTAGCCCCACTTTTTTTTTTTTTTTAATCTTCCTCCAGCGTGATTCATGGAACCATGCACATAACAGGTGTTTAAAGACCAGCTGGTTTCCTGCTTTATAGCTGTTCCTTCCAAAGCCCATGTTATGGGTTGCCATCCAAACTTCCCCGTTTCGTACTTTGCAGGCAGTCTCTGTCAGCAAGGACTCTGGTTCTGGGAAATTAGTTACCAGCAAAGACCAATGTGCACTGGTGAAGTTTTGAAAGGCACATGCCTTTAAGTTGTGATTTGTCCAGCCCCCAGCTGTGTCATCTTTGAGCATTAAATTCCCCGGGGAAGGAAGCTGAAACTAAAAAGAGAACCAGTGGAAATACGGGCTTACCCCCTCCTCGCGATTGCTGTGTGGGTTGCCCGTGGCGACAATCTGCCTGTGGGTCCCCCCTTTCCTGGTTAAATTACGAGGAAAGGGGCAGAAACACAATCGCGCTGGGAGCCTGGAAAGAGTGGCCGCTCCTGGTGGCTCCCTCCCTCCCTGGGCTGTATGAAATCCTACAACCACACCACACTAATTAGCCCCAGAATGGAAGGGGTTGTCATGGCGACCGAGCACTTTTTAAAGCACAGGAATGGTGTTCATTATTGTTCAGTGTCTTTAGCTGTGGCGGAAAGGTCAGTGTGGCAGTCGGTTTCCATATGAATTTTGGCCCGAGAGCCAAGCTGAAGGTGGAATGTTCCTCGGAGAGGCTGAAGATGGTGAGTGTGGCCGAACTTTCTGGATGGGGCGTCACTTTTGTGATATTTTTTTAGGACGTTCTAGGAACTGGTGCCGAGCTAAGGAATCGTGTGGACTTTGTTAAATGGGGATGGGAAGACAAGAGGCGAGGAGAAACAGTATGGGTCAGGAGTGGGGAGAGCTTGAGAGAGGGATCGAGAAAAGTCTTTGAGCGTCGCGTGATTAAATATTAAATCAGTAGGTGTCTTTGACTACGAATTTAACAAAGTTGACTAAGTCTGATGCATTATTCCGTGCTTTTTAATTTTAGCTCTATGCTAATCTTCGTGCATTGCAACTGCTCAGATTATATTCCCAAATATATATAACAGAAGCATTTTAACCAAATACTTCCAGAACTGTTGCCTCTCCATTCTTGTTTTTTTTTTTTTTTTAACGTAACGATAGGTGTAAGAGTAACCAAGGGTAATTTAATTTTGTTTTTGTATTTTTATGTTTTTCTTTTCTAAGAATGTTTAAATAACGAAGACAAAAAACTAGTGAGCCACAATTTTTTGGATGTTTGCCCTAACTTATTGGCTGTACTCGGCCAGAATACTGCTGAGTAAAGACAAGTTGACCACATTGTTTGTAGAAGAAACTAAATTAAATATAAGAGAAGTCAGCCTGCTGGAGATGATGGCAGGCTGTTCCATCAAAAGCCGTAGGGGAGATTTGCAGAACATTCTTCACATTTATTCTTAGCTAGTTTGGGAAGTGTACAGGATAACATGGCTTTAAGCCTAAATTTGTGTTAATGACTGCCTTTATGGGGATCGCAAATTTAAGTCACTTTCTCTTTTTTTTTCTTCTTTCTGCACTTTGTAACAGTATACTTACATTCTCTGGCCCTGGTTTTCAGTCACTTTGTTCACAGTTGTGTAGGATAACAAAATACAAATTAATTAAAGGGGACGGCTGTTTAGACTGAAAAACAAATCACTGCCCAAAAGGCCATAAGTGGGAAATGGCCTACTTTCGGGCTTTACTCTGAAAGACTATTGTCCTGTCTTCACTGCCAGTTTGTTTGGTAACTTGAGTGGATAGGAGAATACATTTCAGAACATTAAGTCTTGGTCTGATTTTTGTGTTTGGTTTGCATTTTCTGGGATTAATTTACCGAGTGAGCATCGTGTAGAACCCTGAATAAATGGAGTATTTGACTAGATACCGAGAAAATTACAATTCTTTTTCATTTTTGTCTCTTTGGTCCACTGGTGCACTCTCTTTCTCCCCACTCCCCACCCCCAACCTCGCCCACCCCTCCCTCAGCCCCTCACTGGGTCACGATATTCTCTGGCGAAAAAAATCCCTTTCAGTGCCTTGAAAATGAAGTTCAAAACGTAAATAAAGTCACATCTGGATGACACTTTAGGTTCTTTGAAAAGCAGTATGAAACATGGTGGTATGTTTGATGATAGTTAAAACGGAGATTTGCACGTGGATATTAATACCAGGAAGTTATCGGTCTCTGTTAAGATACAGTGGTGTCGTGGTTATATTAAGAAATAGTATTGACCGTATTTATCGATGACAGGATGTGAAGTCTAGGACTTAGAGAATTCAAGGGCAGGGAGTAAGGGCTCGTGGAGGGAGCTGGCAGGATTGACAAGGTGGTGGCCCTTGAAGCCAGGTGATGGGTACCTGGGGGTGGGGTTCACTTTCTAGTCTGTATTTTTGTGCAGGTTTCTGTGTGTGTGTGTGTCTGGATCTGTGTGTGCAAAACGGTGACGGGGTTGGCCTCGTTAACGTGTCCCCGTCTCGCACGTTTCAGATGCCAGATCAGTTTGACCAGGCGGTTGTGCTAAACCAGCTGCGATACTCGGGGATGCTGGAGACGGTGAGGATCCGGAAAGCTGGGTATGCGGTCCGAAGGCCCTTCCAGGATTTTTACAAAAGGCAAGGCAGGGCCGAATAGATGCTCTTTCTTTTCCGAGGGGCCGGGAAGAGAGCCGTCGTAGGAAGGTGACGCCGGGCGTGTTTCTGTTGCAGGTATAAAGTGCTGATGAGGAACGTGGCTGTGCCCGAGGACATCCGGGGGAAGTGCACGGCCCTGCTGCAGCTCTACGATTCGTCCAACAGCGAGTGGCAGCTGGGGAAGACCAAGGTGAGGTCGCAGAGAAAGCACGATCATGCCCCCAAACCCCTGAGCACCTGTTCTGTGCCCCTGCTAACCAACCACGTTTTGACTTGGGGGAGATACGCTGCCATACTTACATCCTCTTGTCCCCCGGACGGTTAATATTTTACCTGAAGTCCTTGGCTTTCTAGGAACTCCGTTTTCTGGAACATCGGCTCCTGAGTGCGTAGGCGTGTGTTTTCATTCAGGCAGTCAGTCGGCCAGTTTTGGCCGATGAGCGGTTCGGTGCCATGAGATGCTGGGCTCTGACTTCCAGGAACGGAGACCCCAGACCCTCGTAACTGTTGATAATTCCGCTGCCGAATGCTGTCCTGACACCCCAGGAGCCGTCGTGCGGGAGACCAGCCGGCAGTCTGAAATCCCATCGGGCTGACACAAATCCGGTCCAGAAAACCAAGAGAAGTCCATTTTCTGAACGTGCTGGTGTGGCTGACGTGGGGCCTTGACCCCTTATTCCAGACAGGAGCTGAACGGCAGGCAGTTGGGCCCCGATGGCAAAAATTAGCCATAAAATCAGCGGTGTGACCTGTTCTCCCTGTATCCGGGAACTGCCAGAAACCTCATTTGCCTTTCTGCTCCTGTTTCCTCACTCTGCTCGTGGGCCCCATCACACGGGGAAGACAGAGATGTGTCTCGGGGCGCAGAAAGGCAGGCTGCTGGGGGGTTCGACCTTTGACTGTATGCATGTCGTCAAAGGTAAGATGTGGTCCTCCTGTCTGATCGACCTGACCCGAGAGGCTGTGTAGCACCAGGAAAGTATGTTAAAGTTTCTACTCCTATACGTTGTTTGTTTTGGGTTTTTGTTTTATGTTCATTAATTTTTTTTTAATGTTTATTTTTGGGAGAGGGAGAGAGCATGAGCAGGCACAGAGACAGAGACGCAGAACCCAAAGCAGGCTCCAGGCTCCAGCTGTCAGCACAGAGCCTGATGCAGGGCTCGAACCCCCAAACGGCGAGATCCTGACCTGACCTGAACTGGAGTCGGACGCTTAACCCCCTGAGCCACCCAGGCGCCTCTTAATGTTCATTTATTTTTGAGATCGCAAGCGAGGGAGGGGCAGAGGGAGGGAGGGTGAGAATCTCAGTCAGGCTCCCCGTGGGACAGCCACAGAGCCCTGTGCAGGGCTCAAGCCACAAGACCATTAACCAAGCCAAAATCAAGAGTCAGACACCAAACTGACTGAGCCACCCAGGTGCCCCCTGTGACATTCTTTTTAGCCAAAAAATCTTTAAGAAAAGGGAGGGCACCTGGGTGGCTCAGGTGATTAAACTTCCAGCTTGGGCTCCAGTCACGATCTCACAGTTTTGTGAGTTTGAGCCCCGCATCGGGCTCTCTGCTCTCAGCACAGAGCCTGCTTCAGAGTCTCTGTTCCCTTCTCTCTCTCTCTGCTCCTCCCCCACTTGCGCTGTCTCTCGCTCAAAAATAAATAAACATTGAAAAAAAAAAAGGGTGGGAGTGGGGGAAGGAGAATGATTGACTGTCCTGGTCCATTCGGGCTGTTGTAACAAAATACCACTGACTTAAAGAACAGACATTTATTTACCACAACTTCGGAGGCTGGATGTCTGAGAGCAGGGTGCCAGTGAGTTCAGGTTCTGGTGAGGGGCCTCTTCCTGTGTCCGCACATGGAGAGAGCTCTGGCTTCTCGCCCTCTTCTACTGGGGCACCAATCCCATCATGGGGCCCCACCCTCCCGACCTCATCCAAACCTACTTACTTCCTAGACGTCCTCCCTCCAAATCCCATCGTGTTGGGGGATGGAGAGGGCACAGACATTCAGTCCATAACCTCAGCGACAAGTCCGGAGGCTTCATCTGGGGACCCTCAGCAAGGGAACGTGTAGGATGGACCTAACTCTTCTACTCTCGAGGAACGTCATCCTTGCCGGGGATTTAAGATCCAAACACCTAACTGGTCAGAGATGGCAGGCAGAGGGATTCTGCTAATTATCTGTTGCCGTGTAACAAACTACCACTAATCCCGTCACTTGAACCACACACGTCCATTATCTCACAGTGCCGTGGGTCCCACGCCCAGGTGTGGCTCAGCTAGGTCCCCGGTCGGGGTCTCCCGGGCTGCATTCCCTTCTGGAGCTCGGGTCCTCTTCTCCGCTCACGTGGGGCCGCAGTCTAGTTACTTGCGGTTGTAGGACTGAGGTCCCTGTTCTTGCTCGCTGCCCCCTAGGGCTGCTCTCGCCTCCTAGAAGCCCCCCACAGTTACCATGTGATCCGTCCAGCGCCCTCTGGCAACATGGCAGCTGACTTCTTCAAGGCCAGCAGGGGAATCTCGCTGTAGTCTCGTCCGAGGGAGTCTTACATAGTTAACACATTCACAGAAGTGACATCCCATCACCTTTTCCATATTCTGTTTGCTAGAAGGAAGTCTCAGGAGGTTTCACCCACATTTGCAGGATTAAACAGGGGTATAACTCACTGGGGGTCACCTTAGGATGTGTCCTCACAGGTTTCTAGGCCTCTCTACCTGGAATTCTACTCCTTCCCCGCTCCATCCCACCCATTTAGCTAACCCATCCTTCCAGTCTCAGCTTAGATATGGACTTTGACGTTCTCCATTGAACCCCGCATGAAAAACACCCCCCCAAACCAAGTCAAGCTCCCTCCTCTCTACCTCAGTCCCACCGTGACCCTCGACGTGCTCTCGTGCCATCTTGGCATTGCCTGTTGCCTTCTCTACGATCCCCAGTAGAGAATGTAGACTTAATTGTGTGTTTTTCTTCACAGTGCCCTTACTAAGAGCTCAGTCAGTGGTCTGTCAAGTGCTAAAAATCTGTGAGGGATGGAACGAGGAAATTCCCCATTTAGCCCCCCGGGGGGAAACTTTCTAGATAAGACGGTTCAAGTGGAGTTCTTGGCAACACAATATGAATCTGCTCTGACAATTTTCAATCACAAACATCCTGCATTCTCGATCAACTGATGTATTCCCCCTGTGCTGCTGCCTTATACAGTGGAGTAACAGCAGAGATCGTGATGTCTCACATAATACCTCTTGGAGCTCTCAAGGACCCGTCCGACTTCACCTACAATTACATTATGACAAGCAGGCCCAAGCAAGGCTTGGGGCCAGGCATAGCCCAGGGGACGCACAGACACAATAACAGGGGTACTGCCCTCCAGGTTACTGCGTTGCTGGGAGAGAAGACATGCATGTCCAAACGATAAGCCATATGGTATCATCGCCCCTAGGAATAAAGACACAGCTTCTTCAGGAGAGGGCTCCCCGTGGACTGAAGTGCTCAGGGAAGCATTCCAGAGGAGGAGATCTTTAAAGGGAAGTTACATCTTAATTGGCGACACATTGGAAGTAGAAGTAGGACGGAAGCGTGACCGTTCACAGAAACACTGGGAAGTAAATGTAAACATTAGAGCGTTGCAATTGTGTCCACTAAATAGCTTTGACCTTGACCAGTGCTTGACTTAATTATATACCAGTATGTGTTTTGGTTGTTGTTGCTGCCAGGTCTTTGTATTGAAAGCCTTGAAACTAATGACCATCTGGGTCTTCTGGTAAAGAAATTTCCATCATACGTGACAGAGGGAAAGGGGGGGGACAGTATTGTAGTCAGCAAAGTAAACGTGGCACCAGGTCTGAATTAGTTGGCTTACATAAAACACATTTAGTTCTTGGAAGGCAAGGATTCATATCGGCTGGGGAAGTGTTCATACTAAAGGTGAGAGTCCCGCCTGAACCCCCCGGTGAACAGCCCGTGCGGGGGATTCCCAGGTGTGTCCCCACCGAGAGGCTGAGGGGAGGGTGACCTGGTTTGGATTTCGCTGCCTTGTGATTCTGACATGTTTCAGTTCTCTGACCACTTGGACTACATTGCCAGACCTTTTCCCCTTTATTCTTTGGTAATAGAGCCCGCAAGAGGTGTTTTTATAGACATCTTACTAGAATCATCCTTAGGCTCTTGAGCTATGAGGATAAGGATGAAAAAACAAGCCACAGGAGCTTGTTCGTATATGAGTCGAGTTCAGCTGAGCAGTCCCTGGAGTGGGCACTGCCCTTTCCTAAGCCGCTTGACAGGGCCTGGCGAGGGCAGCACGTCTGTTCATAGCAGCCGGGTCGTGCCGACTCCATCTTGGCCGCATCCCAGGAAGGCGGGGACGTGACAGCAGGTCACCACTGCGCCGGGAAAAGTGATGTGACTTTCTGTGTGTCGTTGCAGAAATTCAGACTGGGTGTTCTTTTTAATATTTTTTTTCTTTATATTTATGTATTTTGAGAGAGAGAAAGTGAGCATGAGCGGGAGAGCGGCAGAGAGAGAATCTCAAGCAGGCGCTACGCTGTCGGCCCAGAGCCCGACGTAGGGCTTGACCCCACGAACTGTGAGATCGAGACTTGAGTAGGACACTTAACCAGTTGAGCCACCCAGGCGCCCGGGGGTGGACGTTCTTAATGAAGCTGAGTTGGGTCTCTAGAAGTAATTTGCTCTATTTGTTTGTCCTTGAGGTTAGTGAAAGAAAGTTTAGAAAAAGATGCGGAAGTAAATTTAGTAGGCAGAGCAGAGAGCTCTTTGTGATGGGCGCGAAACTTAACACTAAAGCAGGTATTTCTCTGGTTGTAATTCAAACCGAGGCGTTCCGTAGACTTCCGATAAGGTGTGGGACACTCTTTCCTTCATAAAACTTTCTATTTGTTCTGGAACAAATATATTGCTCATTAGAACTGACACTTGTTTCATCATAGCTTCCCCACTACCATACTTCTCCAAGATTTGACTTTCTTACTTTAAAGAAAAAATTTTTTTTAATGTTTATTTATTTTTGAGAGAGAGAGAGACAGAGCACGAGCAGGGGAGGGTCAGAGAGAGGAGACACAGAATCCGAAACAGGCTCCGGGCTCTGAGCTGTCAGCACAGAGCCCGACGCGGGGCTCGAACTCACAGACCGTGAGATCGTGACCTGAGCCGAAGCCGGACGCTCAACCGACTGAACCAGCCAGGCGCCCCGACTTTCTTACTTTTAAATGCTCATCAAAGCAACAGCATTAGAGGAAGATCTTTCATATTGAAAAAAATAGTCTCAAAGAAGTTAACATCTCAAAGAAGTTAAAATACTTAAAGTCCAGTCTTGATGAAAACTACTTCTAATCCATGGTTTTGATAAACAGATTCCTATTTCCGAAAACTTTTTATTATTAAAAAAAATAAGCTGGGGTGCCTGGGTGGCTCAGTCAGTTAAGTGTCTGACTTCGACACAGATCATGATCTCATAGTTCATGAGTTTGAGCCCTGAATTGGGCTTGGTGCTGACAGCTCAGAGCCTGAAGCCTGCTTCAGATTCTCTCAGTCTCTCTCTCTCTCTCTGCCCCTCCCCAACTGATGCTCTGTTTCTCAAAAATAAAAATGTTAAAAATAAATAAATAAGCTTTATACTTGTAGCTTCTGTCCTTTTTTTTTTTTCTTTTGACAAAGATGTAGTCTCTTCATGCATCAACCGAGCGTATCATTGCAATTATAGGAAGAGGGTTCCGTGAAACACTTTTCTAGGAGAATTGTTTGTGGTAGAGTTTTGCCAAGTGCTCGGGAATCCAGAGTGGGAGTAAGTAAAGCTTCTGTGAGTCACGTGGTGGTAGGAATCTTTATTTGCTTTTTTGCCCACATGTCAGAAGAGACAGACCAGAGAGTCTGGGGAAATGTGCTATTAAGAAAACATAATGCATCATAATAGGCCAGAATGACTCACCGGCGCATAAATCAAAACATCATGAGAGAGAGTGTCATTTAGCCCCCTGCCCACCGCCACCAAAATGTTTCCACGCTGTTAATAGAGGAGCATAAAAACGTGGCACCTAGTTTTTCCAGGGAATGATTCAGAATTTCTTATGCATGCAGTAATTCTGAAATTACACAATTAGAAGCTACCTTGATTAAGGGAGGGTCTTAATATTTTCACATCTTTTCAAATCGTGGGAATTCTGATACAATCCCAGTAATTAGATACGCTTCCCTTATGTCATAAGCGTGGGATTCAGGTGTCTGTTCCCAGATACAGGCCAGCCAATAGCTACGATCTTTGTAGTCTCAATTCTGGTATTCTTGTGATGGCCAAACTGAGACGGGGTGGAAATGGTGCCATTCTAATTTCAAACTCAGTCTTCAATTTTTTTAAATAAAGCTATTTATTTATTTGTTAAGTTTCTTTCTTTTGAGACAGCTAGTGCGAGCAGAGGAGGGGCAGAGAGATGGGGAGAGAGAATCCCAAGCAGTCTCCGTGCTGCCAGCACAGAGCCCAGTGCAGGGCTCGAATCCACGAACCATGAGATCGTGACCTGAGCCAAAGTTGGATGCTTAGCCAACTGAACCACCCAGGCGCCCCTCTTTCCTTTTTTTAACACAGGGTGTCTCTCTAGATTTCTTGTGACTTACACTTCGTGTAGGACTGGTGCTGGTTCATGAACTATTTGTCCCATGATGAGATAAGTGATTATAAACTTTAATGGCAACTTCATAGTCCGTTATGACTATTGAATCTAATAATAACCCCCCAAAATGGGACTTTTCCGTATTTTTGCTTTTTCTTTTTAATAACATATTTTTACTATATTTTACAAATGTCTTAGTACATGACAGAGGGAAAGTTGACAAAACAAAGCAGCCCTTCCCCAAGGGGAGTTGGAGAAGCACTGGAGTTTGAGTTCTAGAATGCACGGCTGTGTGTTTGGAGCAAACTTATGGAGAGAGAAGAAAGCCTTACCTCCCCAAGAGATGTCTGACCCAGAAAGAATCTCCTTTTACCAGCCATGTTCTTTGCTTCTGATGTGTCACTTTCCCTCGGGCAGGTCTTCCTCCGAGAATCCCTGGAGCAGAAACTGGAGAAGCGGCGGGAGGAGGAAGTTACGAGGGCAGCCATGGTGATCCGGGCCCACATCTTGGGCTACTTAGCACGGTAAGGGGAGGGGAGAGGCCATCAAGCGCCAAGAGGAGGGCTTCCATACTATGTGTCCCCGGGCGGGGCAGCCCCTGTCATTTGCTTTCATTTACAGTAGACCTGGATGGAGGTTAGGACCAGGCTATGGAGAGTCTCGGGTCAGTGCTCGTAACTAGCGATGCCAGATGCCCAGTTGGCTTGACCTGGACAGAAAGTAGGAAAGGGGCCTCCTGGTATCTCCATTAGAGCCATGGCAGGAGAGGACAGTGCTGAGATATTTAAATCGTTTACCCAGTTCCTCTGTATCGTGTATGGAAGCTGCGGGCAGTCTGGTTGTTTGGACTTTGCTGTTATCTCATCGCGTCCACAGAGGCCCGCTCTCCAGTGTTTGCCCAGCGAGGCAGCTTCTGGTCTGGTGCACTTGAGTTCTGTCCATCTCTGCGGACCTGAGCGCCACATGAAACCCCATGCCGTGACATTTTCTGAAGGACAAAACCATCCTGCTGTGGCATTTTACCACCCCCTCCCCCTGCCCCCATCATGGGAACAGGAGACCATATCAAATCTCTTTTGGTCCTGTTTACAACCCAACTTCTGCCAAGACCATTCAGAGTCAGCATTAGGGGTTATGGGTTTATTTAGCCAAGACAATGATAGGGTTCTTACTTTAGCTTTGTTTGTTATTATTCTTTTGTTTTTCTTCTGTTTTGTCCAAAGGGGCCTCCTGTTCACTCCCGTCTCTATAATGAGACTTTCCAAATAGGCCCTGTTCTTTTGTCTTGTAGCATTAACGTAAACTCCTCTGGAGAGCTCGGAGCCTCGTTACCTCAACAATTCTGTTGTGCTGCTCTGTGTTCATTTTCAGGAAGCAATACAGAAAGGTCCTTTATTGCGTGGTGACCATACAGAAGAATTACAGAGCGTTCCTTCTGAGGAAGAGATTTTTGCACCTGAAAAAAGCAGCCATAGTTTTGCAGAAGCAACTCCGAGGTCAGATCGCTCGGAGAGTTTACAGACAGCTGCTGGCGGAAAAACGGGAGGAGGAAGAAAAGAGGAAACGGGAGGAAGAGGAACAGAGGAAACGGGAGGAAGAGGAGAGGTATGGTAGCTTTCTTGCTCGGATGAGGAGGGCGCCTTTTGAGTTTCAAAGTCAATATCTATTTTTGCAGCAAGAATTCCCAGTGGATGCTGCAGAACCATCTATTTGAAGCATTACCTCTTGGCGGCTTGGGGATAAAATTCCTTGGTAGCATTGACAGCTGACTTCTGTGCGTTCTTACTCATGCACAGAGTGAGTAATTTACCAAAGGATAAGGGTCCCATCCTTCATTCTTTTTAAGTTGTCTTGAGCAAAGCATTTTTTTTAAAAAGTTGGCTCTCTCTGAAAAGTGCTTCTAGGATGTTTTCTCTGCTTCGGTTTATTTTCACATTTTTTTTTTTTTTTTTTTTTTACTGTTTTTAGAGAAAGAGAGAGGGCTCGAAGAGAAGCTGAGCTCCGCGCCCAACAGGTAAAGAGTGCCACGACCACGCGGCCTCTCGTCTACCCGTTTCCTTCCCGCGTCAAAAACTCTGAATCAAGGATTTGAAGCTAAAATAAAATATAAAGCTACAAGAAGAATTTTAAAGGAGATCTTTATGATGCAACCCATTACAACCGAGTATAAAGACTGTATTAGTTTGCTAGTCCTGCCATAACAAAATACCACAGCCTATGTGGATTCGACAACAGAAATGGTTGTTTCACGATCGTGAAGGCTAGACACCCAAGAGGAAGTTATCAGCAGATTAGGTTTTTTCTGAGGCCTCTCTCCTTGGCTTGCACATGGCCACCTTCTCCCTGTGTCCTCCTGAGGTCTTAAACGTTCGTGTGCTTGCATCCCTGGTGTCTCGGTGTGTCCCAGTCTCCTCTTCCTATAAGGACACCAGTCGTTGGGTGACAGTCACCTCCTCATGGCCTTGTTCTAACTCTGTCACTTCTCTAAAAGCCCTTTCTCGGGGGGCGGCCGGGGGGCTCAGTGAGTTAAGCGACGGACTCTTGATTTCTGCTCAGGTCATGATCTTGCTCTTGGTGAGATCAAGTTCTGCGTGGGGCTCCGGGCCGAGAGCATGGAGCCTGCCTGGGATTCCCTCTCCCTCTCTCTTTGTCCCTCCCCTGTGCGTGCCTCTCCCTCTCTCTTTGTCCTTCCCCCGTGCGTGCCCTCGGGCGCTCTCTCGCTCTCTCTCTCTCTCTCTCTCAAAATAAACTTTAGAAATAAAAGCCCTGTCTCCAAATACACATTCTGAGGTACCGAAGATGAGGTTTCAGGGCATCAGCTTGGAGGGGGCGGCGCACACACACAGTCTTCCCCTAACACCCACCTCTCCTCGCGCTTCTTGACTGCAAAGGAGGGAACGGCGCTTGCCCTCCTCGCAGTGACCCTGGCTGACCTCTTCCCTCTTCTTCGGCCCAGGAGGAAGCCGCGAGGAAGCGGCAAGAACTGGAAGCCTTGCAGAAGAGTCAGAGGGAGGCCGAGCTGCGCCGTGACCTGGAGAAGCAGAAGGAAAACAAGCAGGTGGAGGAGATCCTCCGGCTGGAGAAGGAGATCGAGGACCTGCAGCGCATGAAGGAGCGGCAGGAGCTGTCCTTGACCGAGGCCTCCCTGCAGAAGCTGCAGCAGCTGCGGGACCAGGAGCTCAAGAGGCTGGAGGACGAGGCGTGCCGGGCGGCGCAGGAGTTCCTGGAGTCGCTCAACTTCGACGAGATCGACGAGTGCGTCCGCAACATCGAGCGCTCCCTGTCGGTGGGCAGCGAGTTCTCGGGCGAGCCGGCGGCGCCCGCGGAGAGCGCGTGCGCAGAGAAGCCCAGCTTCAACTTCAGCCAGCCCTACCCGGAGGAGGAGGTGGACGAGGGCTTCGAGGCGGACGACGACGCCTTCAAGGATTCGCCCAACCCCAGCGAGCGCGGCCACTCGGACCAGCGGACCAGCGGCATCCGCACCAGCGACGAGTCCTCGGAGGAGGACCCCTACATGAACGACACGGTGGTGCCCACGAGCCCCAGCGCGGACAGCACGGTGCTCCTCGCCCCGTCGGAGCGCGGCTCGTCCGGAGGGGAGCCCACCTACTGCTTGCCCCAGAACGGCGGGGGCCTCCCCTCCCCGGACGGCGACTACGACTACGACCAGGACGACTACGAGGACGGCGCCATCACCTCGGGCAGCAGCGTGACCTTCTCCAACTCGTACGGCAGCCAGTGGTCCCCGGACTACCGGTGCTCCGTGGGCACCTACAACAGCTCCGGGGCCTACCGCTTTAGCTCGGAAGGGGCGCAGTCCTCGGTGAGCGCGGACCACGGTGGGGGGGGGGGGGGGAAGGGGCGGGTCTGCAGTCCACACCCTGGGTGCCCCCTCTCCTGGAAGGACGAGCCAAGATTTCCAAGGCAGGCTCTTGAAGATGCTCCCCAAACCCCCTTCTCTTGCCGAAAGCAGTGGCATCAGCAAATGGAACTTTGAGGTGCCTGTTGTAGGTCGAACAGAGCCCGGAATTGCAATTTTGCGTTTTGCCCCGAGCCTAAGGAAACTGGCATTGTCCGTGGAAACTTGAGCCGGGTCTGTCCTAGCTTCCCAGCAGGTTGGGAAATACGACCCGCTCGGAATTAGAGCTAGAATTGCCAAGGGCATCCTGGAGAAGCGCCCCTTGCCGTAGCTTCACGGTCCACCCCACGGGATGTTCTACCCTGTGCGGGTTGTAAGGGAGGACCGTTTAGTGCTTATACGTGCTCTTTCCAACTTGTGGGTTTATTTATAGTTTACTCTAATTTTCCCCATTGACTGCGCATTAAATACCCCCTTGATTTTCTAAGACTTGAAGATATTTTTATCATAGTAATTTAAAGGGAATTAACTCTTGGATGGTTTGATTAAAATTATACCCTTGAACAGCAGTGTTTTTAGAACAGCCTTTGGATTCAAGTCTGTCTCGCATTTTATGTATCCATTGGGTGGGCCATTCGACCTTAAAAGTCAGTATTTGGAGATTCTTTTGATGACCACCGGTGTTGTAATGGTATGCATCCACGTGTTGCCTCTTTGTCGGTTTCTGTTTTGTTCAATGTCAATCGATGGCTGGGCATTTTTGTTGCTTTTTCTGTTTTGCTCACCACTGGCTCTCTCTCTCTCCTCCTTGTCCAGTTTGAAGATAGTGAAGAGGACTTTGATTCTCGGTTTGATACAGACGATGAACTTTCTTACCGGCGGGACTCTGTGTATAGCTGTGTCACCCTGCCTTACTTCCACAGCTTTCTGTACATGAAAGGTATGACCTGTGTCACCAGGGTGTCAGGGTTGGGGGTGGGGCCTTATCGCTTGGGCTGATTGAGGGGCACCAGGAACGTCAGTCTCCGTTCCCCCTACCCCTTACCTGATGTTAGGTCCTCTTAGGTGAGTGAAGGGTGCCCTGGTGCCATGACATGGGTGACGTGATCATGCCATGGAGAGCTGCTTTGACACTCCACGGTTGGTGCACCGTGTTAGGACAGAGGGTGCAGCCCCTGCCACCATATTCCATCCCTCGCTCCTCTCTCTTGCCTCCCCATCTCATTTCTGTGCTCTTTTCCTTTCTTCCTACATCTCACCTCCCCTGCCCCCAATTTTTCTCTCTTACACACGTGTGTCCACACACACACACATGCTTCTGCAGGAGTTGGTATAGCCCATTGTAATGATACACTACACTTTTCCCTCCCACACCAGTGTCCAAGAACCCAGAAGGGTTTCTTGCATATCCATGGGGGAACAGTAAAGATTTGAGAGAATGGTGCACCTTGCCTTGACTGCTTATGACACCTGCTGTCTGCCCCATCCTTCATGATGAGGATTTTGGTTGTATGTGTTGAGTATTAAATTTTGAATGCGCTGAGCTGACCCTTCATACTTAAGGACTTCGGGGGCACCTGGGTGGCGCAGTGGGTTAAGTGTGGGACTCTTGATTTAGGCTCAGGTCACGATCTCTTGGTCCTAGAGTTCAAGCCCCGTGTCAGGCTGTGTGCTGGCAGAGCAGAGCCTGCTTGGAATCCTCTCTCTCTCTCTCTCTCTCTCAAAATTAATACAGAAACTTAAAAAAATAAAATACTTAAGGACTTGGAAGCATTCTACTTTTGGAAAAGGACTTAATTAGAACCTTATAGTCCTACCTTATTCCTGTTGTCAACTCTGACTTCTGAATCGGTGACAGGGAGTGTGAGAAGTCACCGTCATCACCATGTTTTGGTAGGAGTTTCACTTGGATCACTGAAGGAAGGGACTGCCTGGTTTCCCACATGCCCCTCGACTGGACGCGGGAAGGGGTCTGGGTCTTGGGGAGGAGGCAGGGAGGGATAAGAACCACTGTCTGCCGGATGGTACCCTTCACCCCGCCCTGCCTTTTCTTTTTCCCTTCCCCGTTTCGTGGTCAGCGAGTACGTCTTCTCTGACTCTTCGCTTTCTTTTCTGCGGCTGTCTTTCTTCATTTGCTTTGCCTTTCCTTCTTTTCTCCTCCATGGAAAAGTTTTTTCTTCTGTTTTCCCTTTCCCTGTTCCTTCTGTTCTTTGCTTCTCTCCTCCTCTACTGACGTATTTCTTTTTCATATCATTTGTCCTCCTCTGTATTTTTTCTTTTCTTCACTTATGTTTTTCTTTTAATTTGATTTCTCTCTTTTTTTTTTTTTTTGCTACTTCCGTCCCCGTCTTCAACATCAGTCTAGTTACTAACATCAGTTACTCACTTTTCAAATTTCTGCTGTGCTCAGCCCCAGATCCCCAAGGCGCTCATGGAAACCCCACCATGTTTAGTTTAGGGACCATCTTCCTATTGCCTGGAGTCACTGGTTAGTGGAAATTTTTATGGTTGTGCTGAATGAAAAAGATTGAAAAATCCTAACCAGGCAATCAAGTGTTCATTGGAATAATCAATAAAAGAAAAAAATTAACCGCAAATCAGAACCTAATCTAATAAGTATTGAATCAGCATTCTGAGATTTTCTTGTATAAGGAAAAAAAAAGATTTTGTCATACATTTCTCAGAATAAATATAAGCTTTTTATTATTAATATATTTCCCCTGCCCCTAATTAATCTAGTTCCCTAAATGAGGTTTAAAAATTCCCTATAAGTCACTCTTACTTAAAATATATGACATTGGCTTATTGCATAATTGTCTGATTAAAGCAAATGAGATTAGGGAAAAGTAAAGCTATATTCAAAGCATCAAAATTGTAAGATTAAACAATGAGGGGTGCCTGGGTGGCTCAGTCGGTTGAGCATCCAACTTCAGCTCAGGTCATGATCTCAACAGTTCATGGGTTTGAGCCCCATATCAGGCTCTGTGCTGACAGCTCAGAGCCTAGAACTTGCTTCAGATTCTGTTGTCTCTCTCTCTCTGCCCCTCACTTGTGTTCGTTTTCTCTCTCTCTCTCTTTCTCGAAAATAAACATTTTTTTAAAAAAGATTAAAGCATTAAAAGCTCAAGAAGGTAAGCAAGTAAATTTTTGGCAAACTCCTCTTAATAAAACAAATTATATAAATGAATCACCTTTTAAAAAAATTTTTTTTAATGTTTTTATTTATTTTTAAGAGAGAGAGAGAGACAGAGACAGAAAACTAGTAAGGGAGGGGCAGAGAGAGAGGGAGACACAGAATCCGAAGCAGGCTCCAGGCTCCGAGCTGTCAGCACAGAGCCCAATGCGAGGCTCAAACTCAAGAACTGTGAGACCATGACCTGAGCCGAAGTCGGACACGCAACCGACTGAGCCACCCAGGCGCCCCTAAATGCATCACCTTTTAATCTTTGATACATCATCATTTAATCTTTAATAAGGCGCTTACAAATTTGCGACCAAAAGTTTCAGAGAAACCAATTATAAAGAAAATCTGACCGTCAGATTATATTTCATGAGCATCAGTGAGTTTTCACCAGCCCGATAGTCTGCTAAAGGCGTTTGCAGTTAGGAGATGAATAGCATTGATCATATTCTCTCCATGATGAAGTATGGAGAGAGCACCCAGAGCTGGAGTGGGGCCCGTTCAGAACATAGGAGCAGCAGAGGAAATAATAATGACTGAACCAGCTTTATCATTTAAGAACATTTTTTTAACTTTAGTGTGATTAACATACAATGTAATCTTGGTTTCTGGCGTACGACAAAATGATTCCCCAGCAGTTCTGTACGTTACTCCGTGCTTATCACAGTAAGTCGCAGCCCGTCTGTCATCGTACAGTGTTTTCCGCCTTTATCGCTTACAGACAATAAGATAATAGAAGAACTTTGTCCTACAGTTTCCTCCGGGCTTGTTTTGAGAAACCTAGATTAAAGCCACAAACCAGAAAGCAAAAGTCTAATTCCGGTAGCCCTTTGCGAGTTCGTAGTTTGTGAAGGAAACCGCTCTGGAGCAGGGTGTGTGGTCACAGACTTCACAGCTAGGTGAGCACGAAATGCTTTAGGTTTAAGAAGGCATCGGTGTGTGCGACAAAAACAGGTCCCTTTGCACACCAAACGCGGACCAGTGTGGTCCTGGCTTCATTTGTTCCAGGGTGAGGTTTACGTCTGTAGTCATTGAAGCAAATCGTTGAAGAAATTAATCTGAGAAGGTCTGTTTTTTTTTTTTTTTTTCAATATATGAAATTTATTGTCACATTGGTTTCCATACAACACCCAGTGCTCATCCCAAAAGGTGCCCTCCTCAATGCCCATCACCCATGCTCCCCTCCCTCCCACCCCCCATCAACCCTCAGTTTGTTCTCAGTTTTTAAGAGGCTCTTATGCTTTGGCTCTCTCCCACTCTAACCTCTTTTTTTTTTTTTTTCCTTCCCCTCCCCCATGGGTTTCTGTTAAGTTTCTCAGGATCCACATAAGAGGGAAAACATATGGTATCTGTCTTTCTCTGTATGGCTTATTTCACTTAGCATCACACTCTCCAGTTCCATCCATGTTGCTACAAAGGGCCATATTTCATTCTTTCTCATTGCCACGTAGTACTCCATTGTGTATATAAACCACAATTTCTTTATCCATTCATCAGTTGATGGACATTTAGGCTCTTTGCATAATTTGGCTATTGTTGAGAGTGCTGCTATAAACATTGGGGTACAAGTGCCCCTATGCAGCAGTACTCCTGTATCCCTTGGGTAAATTCCTAGCAGTGCTATTGCTGGGTCATAGGGTAGGTCTATTTTTAATTTTCTGAGGGACCTTGCACTGTTGGTGGGAATGCAAATTGGTACAGCCACTCTGGAAAACAGTGTGGAGTTTCCTCAGAAGGTCTGTTTTCAAGTTATATGCGATTTATAAAAGAAAGCATTTTCTTTATTTCTTCTTTCAGTATCCATGTTCAGGGGTGCCTTATTTTTATTACTGGCTGGTCAAAAAAATAAAAATAAAAAACCTGTCACCTTATAATACATGAATGAAGTAGATTAGTTGGTGGATTTGTTAAGAGATTTTTGATTAATGGTGGTTAAGATGTCATCTTTGAGTGTCCTTGGGAAATCTAGAATACTGAGGTCTATTTTGATAGCATGAGAAGGGAGGGGCGGAGAGAGGGAATCCCAAGCAGGCTCCACACAAAGCCTGACTCCAGCCCACAAAGCAGAAGATCGTGACCTGAGCCTAAACCAAGAGTCAGCCGCCCCACCCACTGGAGCTGCTCAGGCAACCCGGGAAATCTGGAATACTAAGATAAAATTATTCTGCTAGAAAAAAGATTCGAAGTTTTTTTTAAGATTTTATTTTTAAGTGATCGCTACAGCCAGTGTGGGGGCTCGAACTCACATCAGGAGTCGCATGCCTCACCGACTGAGCCAGCCCAGACGCCCTTTAGAAATGCTTTTCATCTTGTGAAAGATAAATTTATTCTGTCTGCCTTCTCTTAACCAAAAATATTTCTAGTAAATAAGTTACAGCAAAGTTCTCATGTTTTTGCTTTTTTCCTTTTAAAAAAAATGTTTAAGGTTTATTTTTCAGTAAGTGAGAGAGATGGAGTGTGAGTGGGGGAGGGGCAAAGAGAGACAGAGACGCAGAATCCAAAGCAGGCTTCAGGCTCCGAGCTGTCAGTACAGGGCCTGACACAGGGCTGATCTCATGAACCATGAGATCATGACCTGAGCCAAAGTCAGCTTCGCCTGACTCTTAACCGACTGAGCCACCCAGGCGCCCCTGAATTCTCATTTTTAAGGCCCAGTCACAACTGTTTCATGTTCTAAATCTTCTACGTTTTACATACAAACCGTGTTCAGATGATGCTTTTCTTTGAAAAGAATATGTTTACCCTAAAAAGTCCTATTTTATTTTCCTGTGTAAGTTTTCAGTCTTGATCCCCACATTGACCAAATAAGGAATGTGTAAACTTTTGACACCATTTAAAAATGACACCATTTTAAAAATTAAAAAAATTTTTTTTCAACGTTTTTTATTTATTTTTGGGACAGAGAGAGACAGAGCATGAACGGGGGAGGGGCAGAGAGAGAGGGAGACACAGAATCCGAAACAGGCTCCAGGCTCCGAGCCATCAGCCCAGAGCCCGACGCGGGGCTCGAACTCACGGACCGCGAGATCGTGACCTGGCTGAAGTCGGACGCTTAACCGACTGCGCCACCCAGGCGCCCCAAAATTAAAAAAAATTTTAATGTTTATTTATCTTGAGAGAAAGACAGAGCACGAGTCGGGGGGAAGGGCAGAGAGGGAAACAGAATTTGAAGCAGGCTGAGCAACCTGAGCCGTCGGCACGGAGCCCGACGTGGGGCTCCACCTCCCCGACGGCGAGATCATGACCTGAGCCGAAGTGGGACGCTCAACCGACTGAGCCACCCAGGCGCCCGTCTTTGACATCATTTTAAATTAATTTCTCCTTTCTGGGGCATTTGAGATGCGCATGATCCATACATACAGAAATGCTTCTCGCACCATGGCCCTTGACTCGTGCCGGGGGTTAGAGTGTCAGCTCGTCGTTTGCCTTTCTGATAGCCCCTCACCAGGATTTCCCAGCTGAGTAGGAAGTGCTCCGGACATAAGGAAGGGACAGCGTTCCCGTGTGATCCAAGCAAGCTAGTGTAACGTCTCCCCCTCCGCCTCCTGAACACAAGCCAGCGGCACCGAGGCTTCGTTGAGGGGCGTCCGGGGGTGGGTCGGTGGGGTGAGGTGAAGGGGAGGCAGAACCCCGAAACCCGCTGAACTTGTCATCCAATTTGATCGACTTTTCTTGCACCCCTCCCCACCCGATCTGGGGGCCGCAGGTGGCTTAATGAACTCCTGGAAACGTCGCTGGTGCGTGCTCAAGGACGAAACCTTCCTGTGGTTCCGCTCTAAGCAGGAGGCCCTCAAGCAAGGCTGGCTCCACAAAAAAGGCGGCGGCTCCTCGACACTGTCCAGGAGGAACTGGAAGAAGCGCTGGTTTGTCCTCCGCCAGTCCAAGCTGATGTACTTTGAAAACGACAGTGAGGAGAAGCTCAAGGGCACCTTGGAAGTCCGCACGGCAAAGTATGTCGATGGACTGTGCAGGTGGCCCCGGTGGGTGGCGCTCTGGGGCTGCTGGACCGTGGGTGTCGCGTCCTCCAAAGCCACCGGTCCGCGGGCTGGAGTAGGGGTTGAGTGCACCCCAGTCATTCACTTCAGTGGACCGGATTGTTAGGAAACCGGGGAAGTGACTTCGTGAACCGTTCGCTTTCTGTGGGCACGTTCAGACATCCGGCTGTCGTTTATAAGATGCCAGCCGGGCCTGCAGCTGGCTGTCGGAAATGTGATTGGTCGTATGCAGGAAGCCTGGGAATCTTGAACAACTGGTTAATCTTTTTATTGGTCCACAGACCACTTCTAGTCCTTTTATATAAGCAGGTTGCTAAATTGGAGACAGACTGCCAATCTGGAGTGTTTGGGTTTTGTGCTTTATTTTTAGAGGTATCATTGACCTACGTTAGTTTCAGACGTACACCATAGCGACTCCACGTTTGTGTCTATTGCAAAACAATTACCACGGTGAGACTAAACCATCCATCACCGTCACCGTCCATAGTTATAAATTTTGTTTTCTGCTGTTGGGTACTTTTAAGATCTACTCAACAACTTTCATATATGCAACACAGTATTATCAACTAGTCACCAAGCCGTATGTGACATCCCCAGGACTTATTTTGTACCCGGGAGATTGTACCTTTTCACTACCTACCTTTCTTTCTTTCCCTTCCCTTCCCTTCCCTTTCCTTCCCTTCCCTTCCCTTCCCTTCCCTTCCCTTCCCTTCCCTTCCCTTCCCTTCCCTTCCCTTCCCTTCCCTTCCCTTCCCTCTTCCCTTCCCTCTTCCCTTCCCTCTTCTCTCCCTTCCCCTCCCCTCTCCCCTCTCTCCTCCCCTCTCCCCTCCCCTCCCCTCTCCCCTCCCCTCCCCTCTCCCCTCCCCTCCCCTCTCCCCTCCCCTCTCCCCTCTCCCCTCTCCCCTCCCCTCTCCCCTCTCCCCTCCCCTCCCCTCTCCCCTCTCCCCTCTCCTCTCTCCTCTCCTCTCCTCTCCTCTCCTCTCCTCTCCTCTCCTCTCCTCTCCTCTCCTCTTTTTGATTACCTTTCACTCATAGAGGTGTTTTTTGGAATGAATTTTTTTTTTGTCTTTTACTAATGTGGGATATACCAGCCATCTTCATTCCCAGCAATGACAGGAACAGAGCTAGGCTTTGAATCCAACAAACCCCCTTTTTCTGCCCCGCCCCCGCCCTGTATAGAACCAAATCACTGGACTAGTGGACTATTATTTAGTTAAAAATTCAGGAAGTTGGACTTAGCGGCAACTGGGTAGCTTGATACATATTTAGAAAATAAGTAAACTAAGCTTCGACAGATGAGATTAACTCCTGAAATCACGAGACCTGAAATTAGCATTTTGTTTCCAACCAGCACTGGCAACTCTTGAACTTTTTTTATTGAAAAGTGGGAGGTTAAACAGGGAAAGCGTTTTGTGCATTTAATTTTAAGGGCAAACGATGAAGTGCAGACAGCAGAGTATTAGACTTTCCAGGCTTCCCCCATGGGGTTTGTTAGGAGCCCAGGCTCCAGAACAAGAGTGAGTGTGTATGATCGGGAGTCTAAACCCTACAAGAAATTTTCATAGCACGACACAGCTCTGTGCCTCTGCCTCTCAGCTCTGTGTATTTGTTCTTCCTCCTGATTCACCCCACAGAAGGCTCACCCACGAACGCCAGGAGGCTCAGAGGAGGAGGGCAGAGAGAGAATTTCAGTGGTGGAAATTGATGTATATTCCTCATGCACCTGACTCTGTGCTGCTTGATAAAGCCCCGTTTCCAGGTGCTTTGTGAGAATTCCAGAGTTAAGGAGATGTTAGCTATCATGTGGTCATTTCTGTCCTATTTTGTAGAGGAAGGACATTAAATTCTTTTCGCCACATTAAGATTTTTTGTTGAGATTAATTAAAATGTTTCATTTTATTAAAGATTTCAATCCTATGCAGGAGTAGGTGGGAGAATATAATGAAGTGCCTGTGGTCATTCCCCAGCTTTCAGCAGAGACCCTCCCTCCCCCGCCCCAGGGCCGAAGTGTTGCACTCATAACCCCACCCTGCACTCCTTCCCTTAGGAGCTGTTCTGTAAAGCATACATCATGTAATTTTATCTCTAAATAGTTCAGTAGACACTTAAAGGTTAAGACGCTCAATGCAGAATCACACTATAACAGTTAAAAAAATAACTCTTTAATCATCCAAACTCCAGTCATTGTTCAAATTTATCCAGTTGTCTTGTAAATGGAGGCGATAGTGCTCTCGTTGGTTCGGGCTGGTTTATTTCTTCAAATCAGAATTCAAACAAGGTCTGTAATTTTTAACTAATTGACCCATCTCTCAAGTCTTTGGCAGTTTATACAACATTCCCCTCCATCGTTTTCTTCACTCACTCACTGTCACTGATGATGCCACCACATTTATCCTACGGAGTTTCCAGATGATGTGTACTGTGACCCTGACAATATCATCACTCACTCATCTCCGGGGAAGCTTTTTACGAGTGTGGGTCCCTGCCCTCCCCCTGCCCCTGCCAGAGAGCACCCACCTGGGTTTTCTGAAAGTTTCCCAGGATTCGGATAGGCCACTGTGGTTCAGACGCACAGCCTTACGACTAGATCCGTGTCCCCTCTCATTTTACATAGAAGATTGCTGAGTTCCCGAGAGGCAAAGTGGCTGGTCCAGTATGACACGGTCTGGACACTTCCCTGGAGCCCTGCTCGAGAGGCCCCTCTAACCAGACGCTTGGCTGGTGGCTGCCCATGTATCACCTCTCGCCTCCTGCTCAGCAAGGGCAGGAGTTCTCGCTATCTTGACTTTTAAAAATATTTTATCTTGTGTGATTCCAGCTGTAAGGTATTTATTTTTTCTAAGTAGCAAGCCTGTTGAGTTTTGTAGATGTGGAATCCGTGTTTTACTGTGAAGAGTGGTGCTACTTGGGTTGGCAAAGCAAGCTGGCTTTACCCCCAGGACCCTTCTTCATCAAATATTTTACCATCTCTGGTCCCATCTCAACACCTGCTTGTATTTCATCCTGATCTTGTTAACCTGCTCCATCGATTTCAAACCTCTAATGTTGTGCAGGGCATGTCGGGATGAGATCGGGATGGCATGGGGATCCAGAAACACCCAAATCCTCTGAGCCCCCAATGGAAATAATGTGCCCTTACCAGGTCACACGTGTTGGCCAAGGCCTTAAACCGCAGCAGGAAGCCATGAGGAATTAGGAAGGAGCTCAAGACCAGTCCCCTCGTCGGGGGTCCTTCCCTTGTAGAGCAGTGAGAGGGGCCAAGGGAAGGTGCGGGCCAAGAAGGGGACTCCTGCCCCAAGCCTTCTAGGGTCTCGGCAGGGACGCGTCTTGGGCAGGCCAGAGTGAGGAGACAGACTCCTCCCTGGAAGTGTCCAGGAGGCGCCTAGCCCTGGCCCCGGCCTCAGCCTTCCTCTCTCAGGAGCAGAGAGGATCCCCGGCCCCCCCCCGGAGGCCACAGGTCGGGCTGAAGTAGGCGTTTGATTTTTCAGTTACAGTTTCCAACTCAGCCATCTGTTTGGTGAAATTGCTTTGCTCGCTTCCTCTTAAGGATCCCGTAGCCCTGATTTGCATCTGATGCTTGTGTTACTTTGCAGAGAGATCATAGATAACACCAGCAAAGAGAACGGGATTGACATCATCATGGCCGATAGGACCTTCCACCTGATTGCGGAATCCCCCGAAGATGCCAGGTGAGACACTGCTGTTGACCGCATGTGAACTACATCTTGACTCCCCTACAGGCCTGGGCGCCACACAGTTCAGTGTTTACCCTGCCGGCTCTGAAAAGATTTTTAGTGGATTTTCGAGTTGGGCTTGTCTGTTAGGATGGTTGAAGAACCGCGTCATGAGATTGACATTCTTGTCCCCTGGGGTATCTTTCACCGGGCTAAGGTGCCCAAGTTACCACACACAGTCGAGGATTTCCAGCTTCGAATGCCACTAGAGCCCTTGGTATCTTGGCTCAGGCTTTTATTGTCCCCGGCAGCGTGTGTCAACCGTGCACCTACACGGAGGCGAAAGCCCACCCTTTGGAAGCTTCTGAGCTTCGAAAGGGAACAGCTTGTGTTTGCCTAAGGAGTGAGAAGGCAGGCGCTCTCACCACTGGGGCGTTTCAATAATTGATAGCACTGTGGCATTGAGAGAGTGTTGAAGGTCTTCACGTTGAAAAATTCAATAGGGTAGAAGAGACAGTCAACACTTAGAACTACTATATTTCAGGCAATGTGGTGACATGCTTCACGTGTATTATTACACATCGTTACCCTTAAACACATTTTGCGGAGTAGGAGACTCAGGTAAGAGAAAGGGCAGTATAATCTGTGAAGTAACAGAAGTTCATTCTACTGAACAGAGGCATTATGTTTCTTAAGGAGCTTGAATGTTTGAGTTCCAAGGACAGTGTGGTGTCCGTTGGCTGGGTCAAGCGGTCTAACTTTTCTGGGCCTCAGGTTTCCATCCTAGTGCTGGAGAGACGTGGAAAAAGTCAAGGAGAAGGGCTGTGTGCTCCCAGCGCGATGCATCACAGGGTCACACGGTGGATGAGATACGGTCAGACGTCTGTCTGTCCCCTTGTGTTTTGTGAGCCACAAGGTTACGTTGGAGGGATCTGTTGGCTCCTCTGAGCAATGCCAGAGAGGACCCTCCGCCTATGTTCTTTACTTTTCACCTCAGAAATCATTAGGATCTTCTAACGAATTCTCCTTGCCTTTCGCTACCCCTTGCCCTTTGAATGTTTGAGTTGATACAACGCCATGGTAGTCACAGCAAGGGCAAAGAAAATAATCCTTCCCATGGGAACACACTAAAAACCCTGCTTGGATCCATAAATTATGACACAAACTGGAAAAACCAAGCAAACCTGGAATTACAGCCCCCTCGTTCCATCCGGGACTCCTAGAGACCACTTGTGGTCGTTTGCGGTCCCAGGAAGGCCCACAGTTCTCGGCTGAATTACAGGCCCCGCGTTTGGCAGCCGTCCTCTCTGCTTTGTGCCATAACGAGCCTGCGAAATTTAACACTGGGGATCTGTTAACTGAGGACTTGTTCCCCTGACCAGCAGAATGTGTTTTTTAAAAGTTCCTTTTCGGATTGAGTTAAATAAACTTGATTCATGAGGAGAAATTTGTAAATTTAAGAGTATCACCTGAACAGATCGAAAGCATAGCAAATTTTATTTTCTGTGTGTGTGTGTGTGTGTGTGTGTGTGTGTGTGTGTGTGTGATCCCATGTGGCCTACATCTGGAATGTATGTGTTTTTTAGCATCTGATCTGGGAAATTGTTGAGCTTCATAAAGCAATAAGTGAAGTCTTAAGTCTTGCCTTTGAGTTCACCAGAACTGATGAAGCAAATTTATATTAAATATTTCCCTTGGTTGTTTCCTAAGAGTCTGTATATGCTGTTTTGAAACTCTTGGTCACTGGGGCACCTGAGTGGCTCCATTGGTTAAGCGTTCGACTTTGGCTCGGGTCATGATCTCGCAATCCATGGGTTCGGGCCCCGCGTCGGCTTCTGTGCTGACAGCTCAGAGCCTGGAGCCTGCGTCCGGTTCTGTGTCTCCCTCTCTTTCTGCCCCTTCCCTGCTTGTGCACTCTCTCTCAAAAATAAATAAACATTAAAAAAAAATTTAAAAGAAAAGAAACTCTTGGCCACATTTTTCTCCTTCAAAATTAACAGGGGATAGGTTTTAGTGCTTTGCTATAAGTACTTTATGTGACTTAACTTTCTATATAGGTATAATTTTTTTTTTTTGCTTAAATATCCCATTGTATACCAAGCACTTGGTCCTCTGCCTTACTTAGTAGGAGTGTGTATATATGTCTTAATGAGGCCCTGCAGGAGAAGGATGTCCTAGCATCTCACATTTGGTACCTCTCACATTTTATAGTTGCTTCATAAATGTTGGATGGATGGATGGATGGACAGATAGATGAATGAATATTCACGGTCATTTTCCTCAAGCATGTATTGTGTTTGTAGTTTCAGCTTGACTTTTCTGAGGTTGACATGTTTTCCTTTATTGCCTGATTCTAATGAGTCTGAAAGTGAGAAAACTCATTTGAAGAGAAGATGGAAGAATTCTCCAGTCAAAATCACTTTCTACTTCAAACAGTTGTGTTCTGTTTCCTGCTCTTCTATGGTTTTGTTCATACGTTGGTAGAAAATCCCATCAGGTGGTTGGAAAACCCCATCCTGGGAGTGAGGAGGGAAAATAGACACCAGTGGCCTTCTTACCTTGGAATTTACTTTCAACAAATGAAAAGGCCCTTGAATATTCCCTAGGTTAGAAATAATATCTTCAGTAAAGATCCTTGATTATAAATGTTTTGGGTAGAACTGAGGATTTCATTGTCATCGTCATTAAGTGTCTAAAGGTCTGGGGGAGCTGGAGGAGGAGAGGGTCTCTCATCGATCTCATGTTGCCACAGGTGATACCCAAAGGCAGTTTGGCTGTTTCTTCCCCCCTTGCCCGTTGGTAGCATGAAACCCACATTTAACCCCTGAGGAGGAGGCAGACGAGAAGCAAAGGTGCTCAGAGGACATGTCATTTTCGCAGAGATCGTGGGGAAGGGCATCATTCACTGTGTTGCAGATGCGACAGCTGGCCCCTCCTTGACGGTCACTCTCTCCTTCCCACAGCCAGTGGTTCAGCGTGCTGAGTCAGGTCCACGCGTCCACGGACCAGGAGATCCGGGAGATGCACGATGAACAGGCGAACCCACAAAACGCCGTGGTGCGTGAGCATTTTGGAGTGGCGGGAAACGTCCGAGGGAGGCAGGGGGCTTGGGAGTTTCTAGGCAGTATGAAGTGTAATAATTAAAGAGAAAACCAATAATATTTTGTTTAGAAGTCATGCAGAAAAATAGAATCAGTTAAAGAAGATTATCAGTAGTAATAGATTCCAGTTCTCCCACTTTAAGCCATTAAAAGAACGACAACAAATCCCAAGTCTTCTGACATCATGGAAGCATATTTATTACACTTTCCTTCAAAGGACTTCGTGAATTTTAAATTATGTGTTTTCAGTCTTCGTTCTATCCTAGATACATACACAGAACCATAAAATCATATTTTAGAAATCAAGTTTTATTTTCTCATAAGAACTACTTAACATCAGAGTTTCTCAGCGGAGTAAGGGGCATCTGGGTGGCTTCCTCAGTTGAGGGACCCGCTCTTGAATTTGGCCCAGGTCATGATCTTAACGGTTCACGAGAGGGAGCCCCACATCAGGCTCTGTGCTAACAGCATGGAGCTTGCTTGGGATTCTCTCTCTTCCTCTCTCTCTGCCCCTCCCCTGTTCACACGAACTCTCTCTTTCTCCCCCTTCCCCCCGCCCAAATATTTTTTTTCAATATATGAAATTTATTGTCAAATTGGTTTCCATACAACACCCAGTGCTCAAAATAAACATTTTTTTTAAAGGGGGAAAGAAAGTTCTATTTAAAAAAAGTTTCTGGGGCACCCGGCTGGCTCAGTCGGTTGAGCATCCAACTTCGGCTCAGGTCATGATCTCTTAGTCTGTGAGTTCAAGTCCCGCCAGGCTCTGCTTCGGATTCTGTGTCTCCCTCTCTCTCTGCCCCTTCCCCACTTATGCTCTGTCTCTGCCTCTCTCTCTCTCTCTCTCTCTCTCTCTCTCTCTCTCTCTCTCTCTCTCTGTCAAAAATAAATAAACATTTAAAAAAATAAAAAAAGTTTGTTAGAGTACGTGTAAAATTTAGCGATAGATCATAGTGTAAGTCAGGAAAATTTGTACTATTGAAAGAAGTTTGTAAACACTTTTCCCTGAACGTATTTTAAAAACAAGACGGGGAGATTAACTTACGTATATTTTTTTTCATGAGTGAACTGTCTCCCCTGTCTAGAGGCTGTACTCACCAACTGAAGGTGGGACCTTTCTTAGATAACGATTATTTTGCATTTAACACAAAAGGAAGGAGCTTGTTTTTGTCTGTTTGCCTACTTCGAGCTGCGTGATCTAAGGATATTATGATGATGTGTGCTGTATTTCAATGGTTCTGTTCCCTCTGCTTTTGCTCCTTTCCAGGGCACTTTGGACGTGGGGATGATAGACTCCGTGTGCGCCTCTGACAGCCCCGAGAGGTAAGTTCAGATGTGACTCTTGGCGAAAGGGATGAGTAACCTGCGTGCTCCCACAGCTCTCTCTGCTTCTAGGTCCCTTCCTTTCTGGGCTGTGAAATGATCTCAGGCTGCCTGTGGTCACCTGGGCAATTCCAGTCTTCTTGCTTTGTGCCCGGTTTTATATCACCCAGAAGTCGTCCTCTCTGGGTATCTTTGGGCTGCTGGCAGAGACCGTGGAAACCTAATTTAGACAGTCAGTTAAAAACATACACACAAGAGGAATATTCTTCATTTGGGTACAGGGGTAAACCCAGGATTCAAAGAGGAAGAAAATGCCTATTTCGGAAAATAGTATTCCAGCACAGGGAAGGGTGCTGTTCCCCTTCCTAAACTTAATAAGGAATTTAAAAAGGATCTTGTTGGGGCGCCTGGGTGGCTCAGTCAGTTAAGTGTCCGACTTCAGCTCAGGTCACAATCTCGCGGTCCGTGAGTTCGAGCCCCTCGTCGGGCTCTGGGCTGATGGCTCGGAGCCTGGAGCCTGCTTCCGATTCTGTGTCTCCCTCTCTCTCTGCCCCTTCCCCGTTCATGCTCTGTCTCTCTCTGTCTCAAAAATAAATAAACGTTAAAAAATAAATAAATAAATAAATAAATAAAATTAAAAAAATAAAAAGGATCTTGTTGTAACGTATATGTGGAGTGTTAATAAATTAAACCACATTCTTCCCTTGACATCTCAACCTTATTTGTGCCCTTAAAATAGCATGTGTTGGTTTTGGTTTTTTGAAGGCAAACCATCTTCATGGATGCCCTCAGGAGTCTGTACCGTTGACCTTTGTCTTCTCTGTGTTTCTTTGCTGCTCTTTGAATTCTGTATTAGGAATCAAAATTGGCTTCTGCCTTCAGTAAGGTAGCTTTAGAAAGTGGATAGAAATGTATTCCAAATGACAACAAAAATAGTGCCTACTAGGTAGAATTATCTAGAGTCTTCAGAACCTTTAACACGTGTGTTTTGTCCATGTTCAGCCCAGATTTTATTCTGACGGCCAAGTTCCGACCCTATCGACATCTGTCTCCTAAACCCTTTCGCTCCAGCAGGCTGGGCATGTGAGGGTCCATGCTTAGAACTTTCCATTCCTACTCACATCCTTCTCTCTTCCTCAAGTGCCCACCTCCTTCCCAACAAGAGAAGTGTCTTTTAAAGAGCACCTGTCTTTCCCTGTCTACGACAGTCCCATTAATCTTGCTTTTTCTTGAACTTTTGCAGCGCTTAATTGCCGCGAGCATTTGAAAGCCTGCAAGAAATTCACAGCCACCAGCTTAAGTGGTTCAATATAGGCATGAGTATGAGCTAGGGCCTAGGAGAGACTCAGGGCATTGCCAGACAAAAAGAGGTGACGGAGAAAGTAAATTTCCATTATTATGTTATCCCTGACTGGGAAATAAGCCTTTGTTAGATTGCTTTGAAAACATGGACCCAGGTGGCTTTTTGTAGCAAGCATAATCAAGTGTATAAGATGTTCCATTTACACCTATTTACTGATCTGCTTTTATTACTGGTGTCTGACGTTTCATTACCGACCCACAGAAATATTATCCAAGGCAGTACCCAGAGGCAGAGAGAAATTTACTTTGGAGAGGCATCAGAAAAAAAAAATTCCCCCCACCGTCACCTTATTTTAGCCTTCCCGGAACCAAGTTTCATTTGGAAAGTTTTGCATGAAGGAATCTTTCCCCTTCCAGGGCCTCCTGAATGTGTTGCTCCAAGTTTAAAGGTTAATGATGCATAAAATAAATCCTGCAGAAATGAGCAAGATTTGCCTTAGCACAAACCACAAATAGCACCGCGCTTTTCGTCCAGCTGACCGTAAGCCAGGAAACAGGCGGCTGGTCTTGGTTCGAGCAGGTGATGCGGACAGTAGAGAGCTAAGTCTTGGCTTCCTTCTTGCCCTGTCGCCCAGACCCAATTCGTTTGTGATCATCACGGCCAACCGGGTGCTGCATTGCAACGCTGATACACCGGAGGAGATGCATCATTGGATAACGCTGCTGCAGAGGTCCAAGGGGGACACAAGAGTGGAGGGCCAGGAATTCATCGTGAGAGGTGACTGCCACCACGGCCTTGCCCCTTTGAGCAGCTCTCCTGAGTAATTTTGACTCTTGAGCTTGCTTAACAAACCAACAAGCAGACAGACAGCAAAAACACAAGAAAGGGTCGTGGCCCTTTCTAGCAAATATATAGAAATATGACCCATGAGGAAGCATCCTGCAAATTATTACCTGATGTTTGGTGTTTGTCTTCCTGGTTTTTAATTTACACTCCGATCTTCCTTTCCAGGGTGGCTGCACAAAGAAGTAAAGAACAGTCCAAAGATGTCTTCGTTAAAACTAAAAAAACGGTGGTTTGTGCTTACCCACAATTCCTTGGATTACTACAAGAGCTCAGAGAAGAATGCTCTGAAATTGGGCACGTTGGTCCTCAATAGCCTGTGCTCGGTGGTGCCTCCGGACGAGAAGATCTTCAAAGACACAGGTAACGGTGCCGTGTGCCTGTGACGAGCCGGGCCCGAAAGCTCACACCTGGAGCCCGAGGAGGCCTGGGTTTGCTCGGACCAGAGGGAGGAGTTTGGTTAGCTGTATGCACGCTTAGTATTGAAACCGTGGTGAAGAGGTCCCGCTTAACTGAGTTGCAGAAATGTTCTTCTGAGGACAGTCACATATAAACAGGGATTCTCCTGTATGGAGCTTTATTTCTGTATGCCGCGTTTTCGTCTTTGTGCTGTGAGAGCCCTAACGCAGCCTAAGAAAGATCAATCCTGACTGTCCGTGAGCTTCACCTAGTAGAATAGAGAGCACTGATGTTAGCTTAGTTTTTTTTTTCCCCTTGTCACTATTACGAAGATATTTCTACATTGTTTGGGTTTTGTTGCTAGTTGTGATTTTTGCGCTTTTGAAAACATAGCTCTTCTGTCCCCTGCGACAGCTTGTTTCTGGACACACAGACTGTTTGCTTAGCAGAAGTGTTTTCTTCTCAAGGGAGAGCCTAAGGAAAGGAGAAGAAACAGGAGGGGAGAAGGAACAGCAGGAAGGGAGGGAAGCGTTTTCACTCTCGTCCAGAGCCGGGAAAGGAACTTCCAGTTTATGCCTGTTTTTTTCTTCCAGAGCAAACGTGACCCTTTTATGTATTTACTCCTGGGTTTCTTACTTTACGTGTCTTCCTCTCGCAGCTGTACGCTCCTCGTTTGGACATGTGGGTGCCTCGCACAGGACAAGGCGCGTGTAGGAATCGGGAGAGGATTTGTTGAATTAGCTAATTAAAGGGGCTCAGGCGGAGAGGGCACCGGCTCTGACAACAGGGCTGAGTTTCTGGCTTTCTGGGACTCCGGTGCCAGACCATCCCTGCGGAGGCTGACGCCCGTGGTGTGTGTGCTCTGTCACAGGCTACTGGAATGTCACCGTGTACGGCCGCAAGCACTGCTACCGTCTCTACACCAAGCTGCTCAACGAGGCCACCAGGTGGTCCAGCGCCATTCAAAATGTGACAGACGCCAAGGCCCCGATCGACACTCCCACCCAGCAGCTGATTCAAGACATCAAGGTAAGGATTCAAGACAGGGGGGCTCACGGGAGGTAGCTTCACCGGTTCTCACCCTCAGAACGTCAAGACGTTGGTCAAGCTCCATTTTTATTCTGTAATCAAAAACTAACTTTTGGTTGGTTTTCTGTTGGAACGTCACTGCTTTTAGAATTCTGAATTCGAGAGCTGAGCCGAAAGCTTACGCTAAAAATACTTTGTCTCCAGAGAGGTGTCATGTTGCCGCTGAGGCAAATGTGGGCTTGTGTTGTGTAGACAGAGGAATGATGGTCTGTGGTCTGGGGTGCAGAACTCCCCGTGACGGGGACGTGCTGTGATCTGCGTGGAGGTGACGTGTGCCACAAGTTGCCCTTCAGCCCTGGGTTGGGGACCTTCTAGGAGTAACACGATAATCCTATCCTTACAGTACAGTTAGTGGACCACACAGGTGGGTACACAAATAGCCAGGATTGGTCTAGAAAACTTGGAACCTTTAGTAGGCACCCCCAAACTCCACAGGAAGCGTCCCAATCTCTGGACCTACACTGACCTTCTTTTTGTTTGTTTGTTTGTTTGCGAAAGAGAGTGCATGAGCAAGGTAGGGGCAGAGGGGGAGAGAGAGAATCTCAAGCAGTCTCCGTGCCCAGCTTGGAGTCAGCCTGACTCGGGTCTCCCATCTCACGACCATGAGATCGTGACCTGAGCCGAGATCAAGAGTCCGATGCTTAACCGACTGAGCCACCCAGGTGCCCCTAACCTGGTTAAATTTTCATTTCCTTTTTATAAAGATTAATTGCTCAGTTGAGTATACATTGAGTGAATAATGAAATGGCAGCATTATTCATAAGGGGTACTCCACTCATTTTTCAGGAATGGAAACAGACACAGAAGAGTCTGATTGCGTTGTTCATGTAGCTGGTCAGTCCCCAGTGCAGAACCGGGTCAAGGGGATTATTTTTACCGCTGTTCCAAGTTCCCCATTCGGATAGATTCCCAATACAAAGGGAAGAGCTGGAGCAGTGACAGAAAAGATTTGAGAATGAGAGCAAGCTAGGTGTTTACTGATCTACATCAAGGAAAATTAAGCAGATCCAGGAGGCAAGCTCTGCCTTTGCAGAGGCGGAAGAGGGTCTAATAATGCAGTAGTGTATAATTTCCCACCGAACGCAAATCTGCCTCTTGATTCCAAAGTGGTGCATTTTGTGGGTATTCGGAGCTCAATTCCACCAAGCTAATTATTCTCCAAGTCTCTGTAAAGCTTTCCATGGAACCCAGGGTGCTAAATACTAGTAACTTCCTTTTTCGCATTTAAAAAACTGTTTTTAAAGCTTCCTTTTGAGAAAGGAGTGAAAAAAACACGTCAGCTGAACTTTCTCTTCAAAGCTAT
Source organism: Panthera leo (assembly GCF_018350215.1). NCBI lineage: Eukaryota > Metazoa > Chordata > Mammalia > Carnivora > Felidae > Panthera > Panthera leo. The sequence goes on from NC_056679.1 coordinate 225,365,478, forward strand.
GTCAGCTGTATTCTTATCTTCTCTAATTTGACATCTGTCATTAAAAGAGTCATTGAATTTTCCAAATATGAAGCAATGTTTTTTTTTAAAAAATTAGGTTGCCCTAATTGAGTCCATACAAAATTTTTGAAATAGTTTGTTTTTTTTTTTCTTTTTCTGGCTCTTAACTAACTGGGTGTTAACTAAAAAAGTTTCATAGTGGAAATTACCACACTAGAATGATTCACTGCCTCTCCAACTTTTCTGTTTATTTAATGTTCTAAAAGGAACTTTGCCTTTTTTGAATCCCCCATTAACATTTTAGGAGCATAAGTGCATGATGAATTGCTATGAGATCTCTTAAATTTCAAGAAAAAGACGGCAGGCATGTTGAACGGTCTCACTAATAACATCCTAACATGTAACTTTTATGTATAGAGAAATATAGAAGATCATTTAAAGAACGAAAACAATGTATTTTTTAAAAATTTTTTTAATGTTTATTTATTTTTGAGAGAGATAGAGACAGAGTGTGAGTAGGGGAGGGGCGGAGAGGGAGACACAGAATCCGAAACAGGCTCCAGGCTCCGAGCTGTCAGCACAGAGCCCGACGCGGGGCTCGAACTCACGAACGGTGAGATCATGACCTGAGCTGAAGTCAGACGCTTACCCAACTGAGCCACCCAGTTCTTTTTAAAAGAATTATGGATAAAAATACATGGTTTGGCTACATGATTGGTGGCTAAATAGCAAGAGAACTTCAGTGTTTTTGAAGCATATGTAATCTCCAGTGGAAATTTTTGGGTTTTTTTTATAACGTGGGAAAATACATACACATGGACTGAGCTGTGAGAAAAACGTGTATTTGTGATTTGCCTTCAGACGCAGATTGCCGGTATCTTCGCGCTTGAATTATTAATGCTAGACCCTCACCACCGTCCCGAGGCCCACGGACGCTTTAGACTGTGGGAGAGGTCCACGTGTGGGAGAATACAGATGATTTTGTTCATTTATGTACATGTGTTCTGGATGAGCCGGCTGGCTGGCTTTACCGGGTCCTCTGCTTTCCAGGAGAACTGCCTGAACTCGGATGTGGTGGAGCAGATCTACAAACGGAACCCCATTCTCCGTCACACACACCACCCCCTGCACTCGCCGCTCCTGCCCCTGCCCTACGGAGACATCAACCTGAACCGTGAGTCCCCACCCCGCCCGCGCCCCGCTGTTCTCGGTACCGTAACTGTTCGCCCCGGTCACCGACTCTGCCTCTCTGTCCAGCCAGCATCTGTCGTTTGTGGTGAGAAGAGGACTGTGGAACTAAGAGAACGATTTTCAAGGGAGTCAGGAAATGCCAGCCCTGCCTCTGAACTCAGGGTTGCCTTAATTTGCCAGAGAATTGAAAGTCTAGTCCCAGATCCTAAAAATAGAGAACCTGTCTGGCAACAGACCAACTTTTAAGCAGGCGTCTTGTAGAGTGAAATAGGTGAATTGCGTAACAAAAGAGCATAACGCTCTCACCTCTGTGTTCGCCTGATTCAGATGTTCAGGGAACGTGGCGAGCCCTGGGTCGTGAAGCCGACGTCTGTCCCCGTTCCTTCCCCCTGTGCGATGCTCAGATTGTACCCTGGCCAAACCCTCCGTGTGACTTGTGTGTGTGTGTCCTCCTCCTAGTGCTCAAAGACAAAGGCTACACCACCCTTCAGGATGAAGCCATCAAGATCTTCAATTCCCTCCAGCAACTGGAGTCCATGTCCGACCCCATTCCCATCATCCAGGGCATCCTGCAGACCGGGCATGACCTCCGACCTCTGCGAGACGAGCTGTACTGCCAGCTCATCAAACAGACCAACAAGGTGCCCCATCCGGGCAGCGTGGGCAACCTGTGCAGCTGGCAGATCCTGACGTGCTTAAGCTGCACCTTCTTGCCGAGCCGGGGCATCCTCAAGTACCTGCGGTTCCATCTGAGAAGGTGGGGGGTGCATGGCGGGGGGTGGCGGGCGGGTGCACACCGCAGGGGCGGGGCGGAGCTCAGGTGAGGAGAGCCCGAAACAGAAGGCACCTGGCGTGGTCAGGGACCTCTAGGCCAGACGCGTGCGTCCCCTTGAGCAGGCTGACACTACTGTGCAGGCCTCCTCTCCAGCTCAAGCCACGCAAGGCTGTCTCAGGGACGCGGTCACTTTCAGTGTAGTGTCCCCATGTGGAAGAGGCTGAATACGTTTAATTTTTTTTTTTTATAATATTTATTTTTGAGAGAGCAAAAACAGGGGAGGGACAGAGACAGAGGGGAGACAGAGGATCTGAGGCAGGCTCCACACTGACAGCAGAGAGCCTGATGTGGGGCTCGAACTCATGAACCGTGGGATCACACCCCAAGCCAAAGTTGGATGCTCAGCCCCCTGAGCCCCCCCGGGCACCCCAGACGTCAAATACATTTCATTACCGCTGCCTGTATACATGGAGGGGGGAAACCTTAGCTATTTTTGGTCCAGATCAAACAGAAACATTCCCGTGCAGACTCTGATGCAAACTACGTAAGAACAGTTTTCATACGATGGTCTGAGACGTGACCGTCACCAGCATCATGGAGGTGAGCTGGCAGCAAAAGCTTTGGGATTTGTTTTTGGTTGTTTTTTGTTTTTTGTTTTTGTTTTTGTTTTTTTTTTTTGCTTTTAAACAAAACCTACACAGGACAGTAGAGGCCCCAGCTGGGAAGTGACCAGCATCCACCGCACGCGTCACTGGGGGGCCACCGGCTGCGCTGACGTGCCGCCTGCTGAAGCAGCCCAGCGCCCAGACTGCGGCCAGCCGCGGTCTAGCACATTAACAGCGAAGTGTTTGTCTCCTAGGATACGGGAGCAGTTTCCAGGAACCGAGATGGAAAAATACTCCCTCTTCATTTATGAATCTCTCAAGAAAACCAAATGCAGAGAGTTTGTGCCTTCCCGAGATGAGATCGAAGCACTGATCCACAGGCAGGAGATGACATCCACGGTGCACTGCCACGGCGGAGGCTCCTGCAAGATCACCATCAACTCCCACACCACGGCCGGGGAGGTGAGGGAGAAGCCCGCCACGGCGGACTCCGATCCCTGACTGCCCCTGTGCAGACGTCAGGGAAGTTGTGCAGTTAGGTGGGCCAGCGTGCGGTCATGACTGGCATAGTACAGCGGCTCCGTAAGCGGGGTGTATGTAACCGACGACGAAGCTCACGTACGACGAGACAAAAATACGCATCAAAGATGAGTAGGAATGCAAAAATTAAGCTGGTGCCAGAATACCTGAGCCGCAGTCCTGCTGACGTGCCAAGCAGTTGAGGGTCGAGGAGAGATTTCCTCCCTGACTCGGGTGTGCCCGCCCTGACGTGGGATTTATTGGAGCATCTCTGCCATCAGGTGTCTGTTTGCCAAACAGAAATCTACCGTGATGGGTCAGATGAGAGCGTATTTTCTTTTCTTTCTTTTTTTTCTTTCTTTTTTAAAATTTAGTATTGTAAAACCAGTTGGCTGAAAGAAGTAGGGCAATAAAACCCAGAGAAGCTTCTGGTGTGGAAAGAAGAAACATGGTGGAAACCCTTGTTTCTTGGCAGTCGATGGATGTATCAGATGAAAGGGCTTCGGTTTTCATGCACTTTCCTACCAGTATGGGTCTGCAAGAAATCCCCCTGCCATCCATCTCTACCAGTGGGTGAAATACATACCCCGTGTTCTTTTTTTTTTACAAGGGTAAGACAAATCTGGTTTCGAGAGAGTAATGGAAAAACGGCACCTTTGAAATTCTGGGTGACCACACAGGACAGTTGTAGGGGGCTGCCTGGACCCTCGCTTGCCGGCAGCTCCCTTGGGCTTCAGGGGAAGGCACATTCTAGAACCGCGTGCTGGCAGCCGAAGCCCTCGGGGTATATCTTGCAGGTGGTGGAGAAGCTGATCAGAGGCCTCGCCATGGAGGACAGCAGGAACATGTTCGCCTTGTTTGAGTACAACGGAAATGTGGATAAAGCCATTGAAAGCCGAACCATCGTAGCTGACGTGTTAGCAAAGTTTGAAAAGTAAGTGCCTTCTCCCTCAAGTGCTAGCAGATTTAAATCAAAGAAATTGAGAGTTGAGGATTTGAATTTCTATTCCATTTTCACCTTCAGTGTGCATTTGAGTGCCTTTTCTTTTACTTGCGCTAAAGCATGTTTCATCTTCCGTTATCTTTCGGCTGCCTGTTTTTCTTTTTGTAAATGTTTACTTTGAGAGCGAGAATTCCAAGCAGGCTCCGCACGGTCAGCACAGAGCTCGACACTGAGCACGGAGCTCAGTCCCACAAACTGAGAGATCACGACCTGAGCCAAAATCAAGAGTCGGATGTTAAACTGAGCTACCCTGTTGTTCCTGTTTTTCTTGATTCCTAGATAAAGCCTCTGTGTCAAATAAGATTGTTCCTTTACCCCATTCTTTCTCTCAGGTCCTTGCTATACTCATTATCTTGGAATTTCTTGAGTCTACACTTTTCACTTGTCATTAGCTTTGAAACTGGGCTAACAGACACAAGCAAACTCATAAATCGTTCAAAATGCATTTTATACCTCTTGGATGTACAATATTTCATCTATGACTTCCCTATCGCCTAAGTAACACAAAAGATATTCCTATTCAATTTTTTTTAATGTGTGTTTTTTTTAGGAGAGACAGAGTCTGAGCGGGGGAGGGGCAGAGAGAGAGAGAGAGAGAGACAGACTATCTGAAGCAGGCTCTGCGCTGTCAGCACAGAGCCTGACATGGGGCTTGATCCTGTGAACCGTGAGATCATGCCGAGCCAAAATCAAGAGTGGGATGCTTAACCGACTGAACCACCCAGGCACCCCAGAATTCCTGTTCAGTTTAAACACGTGCTATTCATGTTGATTTTTATAAATACTGTAGTTTACTCGAGGATTAGTAAAGGGAATGAAGATATATATATAGCCTTTGTTTCTTTTCTTTCTATGGACTCAGCATAAGGCTTAGCCAGTACTGATTTGACTGGGTGACTCAGAAAATACTTGTTAGCACAGTTTAACTGAAGTTTATGGTCTTGAAGTGAGACGAGAACGAAAGCGTCATTTTTCACCTCTGGCTAAATAACGTAAGGGACTCTGGTAATCAGCCTCGCCCTTGTTCTGTTTTCTCTGCCTCCGTCCCCATCCCCACCGTGTTACCTGAGCACGGACAGAATGTCTGTGTCCTTGGAACGAGCCATCTCAAGTCAGCTCCTTGTGCTTTCTGAACGTCTCTTCTGTCTGTAGGCTGGCTGCCACATCGGAGGTGGGGGACCGACCCTGGAAATTCTACTTCAAACTCTACTGCTTCTTGGACACAGACAACGTGCCGGAAGACAGTGTGGAATTCGCGTTTATGTTTGAACAGGTAGAAGGAACCTGCAGAAATGGATTCCTCTGCTGGGGAACAGGGCTAAAACCTGTTCACTCCGCTGCTAGGTTAGCGGTTGGGCATAGCGGTATGTTTCCCAGCATGCACAGGGACAGCTGCTCTGTGACGCCTTTCTAGAACGAAACTACTGCGTGTTGTATTTGAACTCCTGTGCCCAGAACCGTTTTAGCTGGGGGGAGAGAGACATTGAGGCATAAAATAGGGGTTCGATGCTGTCTGGGCTAGGGAGAAATGTAAAGCAGCCAAAGGGGGTGAGGGTACAGTTTGCAGGGGAGGTGACACGGGAGGGGAAAGCTGGCGGATTTAGGCTCACGCGCCCCTAATGCTGCCGCTGCCCGCCGCCTCCTTTCAGGCACACGAAGCTGTTATCCGTGGCCACTACCCGGCCCCCGAAGAGAACCTCCAGGTTCTCGCTGCCCTGCGGCTCCAGTACCTGCAGGGGGATTACTCCCTGCATGCCTCCGTGCCGCCCCTCGAGGACGTCTACTCCGTGCAGAGGCTGAAGGCCCGCATCAGCCAGTCCACCAAAAGCTTCACCCCGTGTGAGCGGCTGGAGAAGAGGCGGACGAGCTTCCTGGAGGGGACGCTGAGGCGGAGCTTCCGGACGGGGTCTGTCGTCCGACAGAAGGTCGAGGAAGAGCAGTTGCTGGACATGTGGATCAAGGAGGAAGTCTCCTCGGCTCGGGCCAGCATCATTGACAAATGGAAGAAATTGCAGGGAATGGGCCAGGAGCAGGCCATGGCCAAGTACATGGCCTTGATCAAGGAGTGGCCAGGCTATGGGTCGACGCTCTTTGATGTGGAGGTGAGGGCTTTTGCTTCTGGGATCAACTGGCCTAAGAGCGCCTTTCCGTGTGGCCTTGGCCGACTCCTTTGGCTGGGGGTGGGGCAAGATGGAGCCTTTGTTCTCTGGCCCCCTTGTGTTAGAGGCCCCCCACCATGCTTTACCATTAACACACCCTCGCATCCACCAAATGGTCTGGTAGCATATGCTTTCACGACATTAGGAGCGAATGGAAAATTAAGATGTCACCTCTTCTTAAGTAACTTCTATTTATTTTATTTGTTTCGAGAGAGAGCACTGGTGCGTGGGGGGGAGGTGCAGAGGGGGAGAGAGAATCCCAAGCGGGCTCCGTGCTGCCAGCGCAGAGTCCAGTGCCAGGCTCGCTCTCCCAAACCATGAGATCGTGACCTGAGCCGAAATCAAGAGTCAGATGCTTAACCAACTGAGCCACCCAGGAGCCCCTCTCTTCTTTATGAGGGAAGCTCTAGATAGATCCACTCAAAAAGTACTGGTAAAAATCTGTATTTAAAATTTTTTTAAATTTTTTTTAGAATTGTGCACATAGAATTATAAATTTTGGATACAGTCGGCCCTTGAACGACATTGGGGTTGGGGCGCCGACCCCAGGCGGTTGAAAATCCGCGTATAATTTTTGACTCCCTAAAAGCATACCTGCTAATGGTCCTGCTGTTGACCTTGAAAACTTTACCAAGAACATGAACAGTTAACCCGTATTTTGCATGTTACATGTATTACATACTGTATTGGTACAACGCAGCTAGAGAAAAATGTTACTGAGCAACTCATAAGAGAAAATACATACCGTTAAAAAAAAAAATCCGCATATTGGCGGACCCGCACAGTTCAACCCCGTGTTTAACAACATGGGTCAACTAGGATTTTACGTTTGTTTTTTTTCCCCATGACTATCTGTTGGCAGGGAAGAATTTGTGTCACGATTGGAATTTTGCTATTAGCATTAACCCATACTGACTCATACCTATTTTTTTTTTTTTTAAAGACCATTTATTGAAAGGAAATCTTACTAGTGGTCTAGATCAAGACTTGGCAGTCCATGGGCCAAATCCTTTCTGCCACCTTTTATAATGTTTTATTGGAACACAGTAATATTCCTTCCTTTCTCTGTCTTCTCTGGCTGTTTTCACACCAAAATGGTGGTATTGAGTAGCTATGACAGAGACCACGTGGCCCACAAAACCCAAAATATTTACTCCCTGTCCCTTAACAGGTAGCTTTACCAGCCCCTGGTCTAAATGAACTTTCGTTTTTCTTTTCACATGTTTGGTATCTGATGACTTTTAAATGAGGCTTTATAAAGATGTAAATATTGGTTATCTTTTCCAAGATCCCTTCATGGCTTTTCACTGGATTTTATCTTTGGTTTGGTTGGTTCAGTTAGGTTTGTTTTTAGGTGTAAATCAGATGCTTTGTACAACACCTCTTCTTGGTGTCACTAATGTATATCCCTCCCATTTGTTTTTCGTTTAATTTTTTATTTTTATTTTTGAGAGAGAGAGAGAGGGAGAGAGACAGCACGAGCGGGGCAGGGGCAGAGAGAGGGAGACACAGAATCCGAAGCAGGCTCCAGGCTCCAAGCTGTCAGCACAGAGCCTGACATGGGGCTCGAACTCATGAACCATGAGAGCATGACCTGAGCCGAAGTCATATGCTTAACTGTCTGAGCCACCCAGCACTCCCCACCCCCCTCCCTCCCCGCATCCCTCCCATTTGTATTGGTTCGCATCAGCCCTGTGTTCTCATTCCTACATTAGGGCTCTTGTTTTCCAACACCAATCCATGCAGGGAAGCCTGTTACGAAGCCAGTGATATTCCTGTTACCGCTGTGCTCACAGGAGGTCACTGCTGCCACTTGTCGAGAACCCTATTTTTCAAAAGGAGCCAGGACTGCTTAGGCACAGAGTGATTTGGAGAATTTTTCCCCTGATCTTCAATTTTGTATTTGAAGAATAATTATCCAAAAACCGGTCGGAGGAAGAGCTAGATACAGGAGACGGGCTCAAGCTGGTGGGTTTGCTGGGGAGCTCGGGCCACCTCCGAGAGCTAATCCGGTGAGGCGGAGAGTGATGGTGTCCATGGGTGGAGTCGAAGCACGATGTTGGCATTCACCGATTAAGTTTTCCCGATGCACAGGATGGGTCAACTGGTCAGAAATCAACCAAGACAGCCAAGGAGATGCCGTATCTCCTCATTCGGTTCTCCCAGGCGTGAACACGCCTTGGGTGCATCTGGTGTTCTGCATACGGGGCTTGGCTCCCTCTATCCCGCTCCTAATTGCTTTGTGATCTGACTCTTGCCCGCAGTGCAAGGAAGGCGGCTTCCCCCAGGACCTCTGGTTGGGCGTCAGCGCGGACGCTGTCTCTGTCTACAAGCGTGGGGAGGGAAGACCGTTAGAGGCCTTCCAGTACGAGCACATCCTCTCGTTTGGGGCGCCTCTGGCAAACACGTACAAGATCGTGGTTGACGAGAGGGAACTGCTCTTTGAAACCAGTGAGGTAAGAGGCGAACCAAGGAAATCGTTTGTGGCCTTGACAACACAGAAAAATGACACCCCGTTTCTTGGGCCTTTGGGTAATTTTGTTTTGCTGTAAAATATATGAAATTACAGCGTGGCGGTCCCTCCCCAGCTTCAGGTTCCTCGGGGGCCAAAATCGAATCTCCAGTTTCTTCTATGTTTGCAGCAGAGAAATTTGGTTTCGTTTTATTGGTGGGGTCTTACCCCTAGAGGAAAGGGGAAAGGAATGATGTAGATGTCCAGAATATATATAGTTTGGCAATAGAGCCTCGTGCCAATCAGCTGATGATTATGGCAGTGAATGCCAGCTGGAGGGAGCGAGGGGCACGACCACCCTGGCCGGAGCTAATTCTGGCTCACAGAATCGCAAGAAAGAGCCTTTAAATGTGCGTGCCATCTGCTCTGAAGCTTAAAATGCAGTCATCAGCATCATGATAAATCCAGAAGCCTTTTATGAAGGGCTCTGCTTAGGGGACTCCTAGCGAGCAAAGGTGGAAAGCGGACATGAGTGACTGGCTTCCGGTTTGGCCACTGGTGCAGAGTGAAGGACCGGAGGCCAGGAGGGCGCCCAGGGCGCTGGGAGGTAGCAGTGACACCAGGGCTGCGGTGCAGGAGGCAGACTAGGCCGACGGGAGGCCGGCAGTGAGACGGAAGAGGCGGGGCCCCTGACCGGAGGGTCCAAGGCGCCCGGCTGCCAGGTTTGGTCGACGCCAGGAAAGGAGAGGGAGCCACTGTGGGCGTCTGATCGTGCCTGATGCAGTGACCGTGGTTTTACCAACTGCCGTGGGTGGGATTGGACGGGATTAAAAGGGAGGGGGAAGGAGGGAAATGGAAGGAGGTCAGGATGCCTGAAGAGGGATGCAGGCCAGCCTGAGAAGGGTCGGGGCCCAGGGGGTGGTGGTGACTGCATCACGGGAAGGAGCTAATACGAGGTCGCAGCTGGCACCTGTGACTTGTCCGCAGGCCCGTCGAGCCTCTCTCTGTTCTGCAGCCGCAGCATGACAAGTTGACTACGATACAGTGTTCACCAGCTGGGATTGTGGGATTGTGGGCTCAGGCCTTTACCAGCACTTTTTTTTTTTTTTTATTAACATTTATTTTGAGAGAGAGCAAGGATGAGCAGGGGAGGGTCAGAGAGAGAGAGAGAGAGAGACACACACACACTCCCAAGCAGGCTCTACACGGTCAGTGCAGAGCCTGACGTGAGGCTCGAACTCATGAACCACGAGATCATGGCCTGAGTCGAAACCAAGAGTCGGACGCTTAACCACCGAGCCATCCAGGGGCCCCTCATTTACCATCATTTTAAGTGGGGATAGTGATCCCAGCCCTAACGATACCCACAGACTTTAGTGTCCTCGGGCGGGTTTGTTTTTTTTTCCCCTAACGTGTGAAATCTGACAATTGTACACCACGCAGAATTGTCATTTTTGTGTGGAAGGACCACCAGGTGGTGCACGCCGTATTCGGAGAAGCCACGACTTCCCTTCTCACTGCCCAGGAACAGGTTAAAGCAGCTGAGCTCTCGGCCTCCTCCAAACCTGGGGGACGGGGTGGGGGGCCCATCGTCCCGGCCGAGACTCTCACCGTGTGCCCCTTCTGCTTCCCCTGGGCAGGTGGTCGATGTGGCCAAGCTCATGAAAGCCTACATCAGCATGATCGTGAAGAAACGCTACAGCGCGTCGCGCTCCGTGAGCAGCCAGGGCAGCTCCAGGTGAAGGCGGGAGGGAGTCGGCGTGTCTTCAGCGTCCGGATGGGCCACCCTCTGGCCTCGGCCGGCTAGGGCAGAGCTGCCCCCGCTTCCGGAAGCCCCTCGTCGGAGGGAGGCGTCTCCCAGGGTCCTTTCGCCCCGTCGACGTCCGCGATCCCGTATTAAGCTGTCAACCTTAACAGTCCGCCCAGTTTCGAAAGCTTTACTACTCTTAGATGACACATGCCTTAAGACAGAGAGGAAAAAAGCCCCCACGCTGCCACCAAAGCAGCCAGAAGTGCCTTAACGTGTGGAACCAACACTAATTGACCTTAACTGTGCTACTGAAGGGAAATGCCCCCCCAGCCCCTGTTTGGGGGGAGACTTACAAAGCTTGGTGGGGGGTGTTCATCTATCAATTCTGCACTAACCTCCCAGCCTGATTTCCCTACTTGGAGGGAAGGTGAGGGGGTCGGGAGGGGGGACAGAGGGAGCACAAGGGGACAGGATATTTTAGTTGGAGTGCTGCTGGCAGCCTTCCTCATGGACATATATTAACTTCTTTTTGTTTGTTTCATCTTTTAAGTCTGTGTGCCTGCCTGTGCGCCCATGTGTTCATAAACTCATCACTTTAATCACTGTCTCATGAGCATTAAAAGCAAAGGGAAAAAGGATGTGCAATGGTGTAAACAGTCTGTATATTTTAATAGTTCAGAGTTCTAGTCTTCAGTCGTTACTTTATGAGGTGGTTTTATTAACACACCAGAATCCTGGGTTTTCCTGTCTTTGCTGTATTTCGAAAACCACATTTTTGACTCCGTTCTGTTTTACATGTAGCAAAAGTCTGCACTCTGCATCTGCTGTATTATAAACAGATATGCAGCCTATACAAATAATTGTATTTATAAACCACTCTTCAACAGCTGGCTCCAGTGCTGTTTTTAGAACGATATGAAGTCATTTTTTGAGTCTTTAGTTCCTAAAAAAATTTAAGTTAAGAAAAAGTTTTCTTTGAAGGTTAGTCTGGATCGCTCCGGGTAGATTACCAAATACCACGATGGATATGGTGGCAAGATGCCGCGTTCCCGAAGGGTGTAATGCATGAGCGAGTCTTGTAAAGGACCCTGACAGTATAAATGCTAAGGCTTTAATATAATACGTCTTCTCCCAAGTTTATAATGATAGTCTGACCAGGTGCCTGTAAATAAATCAGTGTTTATGACCAGAAAAAAAAATAATCTGGTCTCGGACTTTTATTTTTATATAGAAGAGTTGTAAAGACTTAGGCCAACTAAGTCTACCCACAAAGAAAGAAAAAAAAAATTGCCTTATCCCTCCGGGACAGCTATGCGAAATCATGGTCTGTTGGCTCAAAGAAAGTCTGACAATAAAAGATATTAGCTATCACTCAGTGTGTTTTCTTTATCAGGGTGACTCGAAAGACATTATAGGGTTTGGGTTTGCTTTTTTTTTTCTTAATTTAAACCCAAGCTAGTTAACATATAGTATAATAATGGTTTTAGGAGTAGAATTTAGCAATTTATCACCTACATAGATCACCCAGTGCTCATCCCAACAAGCGTCCTCCTTAATGCCCATCACCCATTTAGCCCATCCCCGACCTACCTCTCCTCCAGCAACCCTCAGTTTGTTCTCTCATTTTAAGAATCTCTTATGGTTTGCCTCCCTGTTTTTAATCTTATTTTTCCTTCCCTTCCCCATGTTCATCTGTTTCTTAAATTTCATGAGTGAATCCTATTTTTCTGACTTATTTTGCTTAGCATAATACACTCTAGTTCTATCCGTGTTGTTGCAAATAGCAAGATTTCCTTTTCATTAATATTCCATTGTGTGTGTGTATATATATATACACATACCACTTCCTTATCTGTTCGTCAATCAATGGACATTTAGGCTCTTTCCGTAATTTGTTGTTGATAGTGCTGCTATAAACATTGGGGTGCATGTGCCCCTTTGGATCAGCGTTTTTGTATCCTTTGGATAAATACCTACAAATGCAATTGCTGGGTCATAGGACAGCTCTATTTTTAACTTTTTGAGAAACCTCAGAGTGGCTGTACCAGTTTGAGTTTCCACCAACAGTGCAAAGGGGCTCCCTCTCTCTCTGCATCCTTGCCAATATCTGCTGTTTCCTGAGTTTTTAATTTTAGCCATTCTGACAGGTGTGAGGTGGTTTCTCATTGTGGTTTTGATTTGTATTTCCTTGATGATGAATGATGTCGAGCATCTCTTCGTGTGTCTGTTAGCCATCTGGATGTCTTTCGAAAAGTGTTCACCTCTTTTGCCCATTTCTCACTGGATTACTTGTTTTATGGGTGTTGAGTTTGAGAAGTTCTTTGTAGATCTCAGATACTAACCTTGTATCCGATATATAATTGGCAAACATCTTCTCCCATTCTGTTGGTTGCCTTTTAGTTCTGTTGATTGTTGGTTTGGTTTTCATGCTTTTGGCATCACTAAGCTGCATGTCTCATGACTTCATTATCTTTAAGTGGACGTGTAGACCTCTTAACTGCTCTTTTAGACATGCGGCAGGACTCCAAGAAGGCAGAGAAAGTAAAGATTCAGTGAAATCCAGAAGTCTAAGGCCTTGAAATGTGTGTTTATGTCAAATGGTCTTGTAGCCCCATAATGTGCCGGATGGTGAAATCTGACCCTTCGGCCTGCTTGCAGCCTTGCTCACTGTGGAGCAGAAACAGAGGCAGCCTGTCCGGCCACTGATCTACCCAAAGAACCAGCGCTCACCCCGGGATCTCACCTGGTTGCCCTGGCCAGACGTGGGGCATGAGTGGTACCAGTCCCCCGGATGTCCCTTTCTCTTACCTCTGAATCTCACCTCTGCTCGTGTCCAGAGCGGCTTCCCCCTCCACAGGGACTGGGAAGTCCCCTGAAGGCAGGTGATGCTGAGCGCCTGTGGCCTCGAGATGAGAAGGAAGATGAGCTAGACTCCACGGGTGGTGGTTTTTTTCATTTCCAGCCCACAGGGAAATTGGCAGAAGGGCCTCCTGCCCTGCTCACCACTCGGGACTCACTGTGACTTCCCGCATCGCAGAAGGCTGCCTCTTCCCCAGCTGTAAATGAAGCAAGTGGGCAAGGGAAGGCAGAGTGCCTCAACTTAGGCACAGCAGCAGCACCAAAGCCAGAACACAGGTCTCTACACACAGGCCTTTACGTGTCAGCGGCTTCCTTTGTTTTAATGTGTTGTTAGAAGCGGTACAGATGCAGACGAAGCTGCATTAACACATACAGGGAGACCCAGATACCCTCCGCCTGGTTTCCCCAATAGTAACATTTTGCAGAACCACAGAACGCTATCACAATGGTCCGTTATAATTAGGATTTTGCCTCCACGTTTTATACAAGGACTAGAGCCCCCAGTTTTGAGGTTGTCGCTTCAAGCATTTCTTGCCCGCTATTTTGAACGAGCTCTCTGCTTCCCTTCTCTCCCTGCACGTCCTCATCAGCATAGACTGGCTCAGCATCGTCTCTCGTTGCTACTCGAGCCATCAGCATACGGACAAAAGCCTCTCCGGGAGAGCGGCACTGTCCTCCCTTCACATGGCCCAAGACATCCAGCGTCATGCCTGTCCAGAGCAGGTAGAGATGTGACCGGGATGGCCAGGGAAGACTGCAGGTGAGGGAGTGCCGGGTCTTAAGCTGGCCTTGCAGGATGGCGGAAGGCCCTGGAAGCAGCCCAAGTGCAGGTGTGGGGGAGGAGATGGTGTGGGGCGGCTGTTAGGGCAGAGGTCAGGAGCCGTGCTCCAACTCCCTTATCCTAGCTCCAGACAGCATCTTCATTGGCCTCTGTGTTCTACCACCTCAGGTGCAGAATGGGGATTTCTAAGTAACCCTCCCCCCTATATATGCTGTTGACAGACCAGACATCTGGAGGGATCCTTATAAAGTACCCAAAGGCATCCCTCTCCTAAAAGCTCTAACTTTGTCTCACCAACATACGAATCTCTACTCCAGGGCTGTGTTCTCTGTCCCGCCTGCCTCTCGCCTTGTCTCACGCCACCCTCTTCCCTACTCAGCACAGATCTTGGTCATGATTTCATTTTGTCCCCATTCTATGGGCTCCCCCACTAAAGAGTAGTCTGCCCGGCAGGGAGAAAGGTGCCTGATGTTTTCCTGGTGAAGCTTTGTGTTTGTGCTCAAGAGGAGGAAAGCTGTAATTCCCACGTACCTGGAGCTCAGGCAGCGATGTGCTGGCAGATGTTTAGCCACCGGCTCTCCCTGAGGAAAACAGTCCCGCTTTGTAGTGTTGGCCGGTTTTCATGGCGTCCGTCATTCCCACCATGGCTCGTTTCAGGCTCCAAGGTGACGGCACAACGTGGAGCTGGATGGGGTGTGTGGTTGGCTCCGAAAGCTCGGTCCTGCACACCACAGAAAGGATACATCAGTCAACAGTTTTTCAATAAGAAAGTTGCATCTTCTTCATAGGAAAACCTCTAAAGCAAGTAAAAAGGTACTTAGAAAGCTTGAAGCACTTTGTGTGGGGCAAAGTTTCTGTGGGAAAATTAAAGAGGTTTTCAAAGTGTATCATTTGTTCCTATCTTTAGTTTTCCCAGAGACTTCTTTTCCCTTTCAAGTAAGGACAGGATTACAGTTGATTAGTGGCTTGAGACATAAACAGGGTCGACTCCCCCTAGGCATCCAGACATTGCTGGTGGGAACTAGTTGCCGAATCAGAATTCTCATCAATCCCTCAAGACATGCCAGAAAGGAAAATGAGGGATTCTGGTAACTCTGATCTCTTGGGGGAACTTGTTCTCTGTAAGTTTACTTGGTGACTTGACATTGAGCAAATGTGACAGGCCTCCTGATTAGAAATAAGGTAACCCCAATGATCAACACCAACCACAACATAATTTAGTTGACTTTAATTTACTAAATATTTACTAAATTCTCATTTGGGTTAAAAAAACACACGCACACACACTATCTCAGTGGGGTTTGCAAAGGAAATAGAAAAATTGTCTTGCTTGGAGACAAGTTGGGGGGTAAAATGTAAATAGATGAAACAAGTTGACTCTAATCGGACCACCTGCTAATGTATCGAAGGGGCCCAGCAAGCGAGCGTGAGGGTGGGAGTTTTCAAAGACAGCGGAGCCGAAAAATGCAGATTTGTGATACGTGAGCACAAGCCAGTAGAACACATGACCGAGGAAAATCCAGGAGACAGAAATGAGCAGAATGGGGATTTCTAAGTAATGCCTCCTTTTAATCTCATTGTGTCTTTCCCTGGACCATCTTTCTCTGATGTGATCCATGACATTAGCGTACCACTTGCTCAGAACATCCTGTTTCAGGCTTCGCGTACCATCCTCCCTCCCATCGTGGCCCCCCAGTAGCCATGGTGGGGGTGCCAGCAAACCCGTGTTTACCCTGAGGATCCTGAGATCCAGAAAGCAGGTTCTTTAACTTGCTCTAACAGCTTTGCTGTGCAACAAATCGTTCCAGCATTCAGTGGCTGAAACAACAATTTATTCAGGTCGCGATTCTATAGGTCATCAGTTGGAGCTGGGCTCATTCATGACTTAGTTCGGTTGCATCCGGGTCAACTCTGTGGATGCTGCCTCGGCTTTCTCATGTGTCTGGGGCCTCAGTGGGAGGGCTGAGCTCTTTCCACGTGATCTCTCTCTCGGTCGCAGTCAGCTGGCCTTGGCTGATTCTCGGCATTTGGCAAGGTCTCGTGAAAGCGAGTAGGTATAGGCAGAGCCTCTTGGGGCTTACGTTCAAAACTGGCACACTGTTACGTCTGCGACATTCTACTGGCCAAAGCCAGACCCAATGCCAGACCAGAGCCAAGAGGTGGGGAACCAGACTCCGTATCTTTTTTTTTTTTTTAATGTTTTACTTATTTTTGAGATAGAGACAGAGCATGAGCAGGGGAGGGGCAGAGAGAGAGGGAGACACAGAATCCGAAGCAGGCTCCAGGCTCCGAGCTGTCAGCACAGGGCCCGATGCGCGGCTCGAACTCGCGAACTGCGAGATCATGACCTGAGCCGAAGTTGGACTCCCAACCGACTGAGCCACCCAGGCGCCCCTCCGTATCATGATGGAAGTTGCTGCAAAGTCACGCAAGAGGTTGAAGAATTATGGCCACTTTTATAATCTAAGCACACCTGGCGGAAAAATGACAAAACTACAGGGGACAGAGCATTCGTATCCAAGTTTGTCTGAAAGCTTGCTTCTCTCACAAAGCTACCCGAAAATCCAAATCCTTTCTTTTTTTCTTTACGTGGACACGCCCCTCGTTTACCACTGTGCCATCACCAGCTTCCCCTGATGTACACAGACACACGTGACCCCCTCAGTCCTTTTTCCAGGTATCCGTCCACACAGATTCTTCTCTTGCCTGAAATGACCTTCCGCCCTGCTCATAATCTCTTCGGCTGTGACAACCTGGCTTTGATTTTAATCTCTTGCAAAGCTGCCTGGGGCGGAGACTGCTAACCATCCCCTGGGGATCTGCCCTTTGACCATTTGTCCTTTTTCTTCTTTGACCTTTTATAATAGAATTGCCTTAAATCGTAGCTTGCGGTCAATGCTAAGCTACAGAATCCATTCCCCAGCCTCCCTTGCAATTTAGCGTGTGTGGTAGTTTTAAAAAATGTTGCAACTTCTTGGGGCGCCCGGGTGGCTCATTTAGATGAGTGTCCAATCTTGGTTTCAGTTCAGGTCACGATCTCCCGGTTTGTGGGATAAAGCCCCACCCTGGGCTCTGCATTGACCGTGTGGAGCCTGTTTGGGATTCTCTCCCTCTCCCTCTCTCCACCCACCCTCCTCTCAAAATAAATAACCTTAAAACAACAAAAACAACAACAAAATAATACACCTTGCAGCTTCTTGGGTCACCTGCATGATTCAGTTGGTTGAGCATCTAACTCTTGGTTTCGGCTCAGGTCATGGATTCATGAGATGTAGTCCCACGTCAGGCTGACCGTGCGGAGCCTGCTTGGGATTCCCTCTCTCTCCGTCTCTCGGCCCCTCCCTGACTCACACTCTTTCTGTCTCAAAATAAACATTAGAAAAATAAAAAAAAAACATTGCAACTTCCTGATAACCCCTCCCATAAAAAAGGTGAACTCTAATCCCCGTGAGTATTGGCCAGCCATAGTCACTCCACTTCTGATAGAATGTGGTAGAACAGATACCGTATAGCTTGTGAGGCCAGGGCGACCTACACCTGAGGAGGACAAGGCAGACATGAAAGAAGTCTCACCAACCTGAAGATTCTGTGCTAAACACGCCTATGTAAGGAGGCCACAGAGAGACAGACAAGCCCCACAGGGACTGTCCCCCAACTGGTCTGTCTTAACCTCAACACGTGGGTGCGTCTGCAGATTATTCCAGCCACTAGCTCTACGCAAAATACACTCCCTCCCTCTCCAGACCCATCAAAGCCTTGCTTATTAAGGCATCCAGGGTTCGGGCCTCAAGCCCAAGATTTTGTCACGTCAGTCAAGTTCCAGGGTGAACGAGGCTCGTTGGGTGTAGTTTCTCAAGTGCAGCTGGTTAACACGGACTGGAAGAGCTGTGTGCTACGGAGGCAAGTTTTCTGTCCCCCATGGACAGTCGTGGGGCAGCCATAACTGCCATGGAGACCGTCATTCCCACAGGGGAAACCGGGAGGCATAGAAGTCTGTGGCACTGATGGAAAAAAAAGAAGGATGACTCAGGGTGTATCCAAGAACCCATGGAGAATGATTCCCAGTCAGTGGAGCTGAGCCCCAGTCATGGGATTGGCGTCACGTGCCCAGAAACGTGTGAAGGAGAAATGTAAATAATTTGGGCCGGAGAACCCACCGTGCTGTCTTTAGACATACCCACAAATTCTTTGACGATCCTCCCATCAAAAGGTGGGGTCTAATTCTCCTCTCCCGACAGAGTGTGACAGGAGGGCTCCCACATGACACCCAAAGCTAAGGTCAAACAGGGCGGGGGCGGGCGGGGCGGGGGCACTACGACATCTGCTAGGCTCTCGGGACACGGGACACGTGCTTTTGGAGCCAAAGGGGCACATCTTCCCAACAGCAACCGCCCGACATGCAAATGCTGGGCCTGCAGATGACTCTCAGCCCCCGGCCTGCAAGGCCACTCAGCTGACGCAGGGGGGACAGATAAGTGCCGCCCCCCTCCCCCACCCCCGCTGAGAAAGTTCTAGCCATGCCAGTAAGCCAAAAAGAGGCATAAACGTATGAGGAATGGGTGAGATTTAAAAGTGTCACTCTTTACAGCTGACGTGATGAAACACCTAGTTTATCAACCGATCGTGTTGGATTTTCTATTAGAGTTGATGAATGTAGCAAGGTCACTAGATAAAACATCGAAATTCCTTTAAAACCCAACTGCATTTCTCTACGGCAGCAGCAACCATTTATAACTTTTCTTTTTTTCATAATACATTTTACAGTGTTATTAAACACATTTACTATCGAAGAAAAAATCTGAAGAGATGTTGTGTCCTCTGGTTACGAAGCCCACATCTCCTTTAGGCCATGCTCGGAGTTACGATGTAAATTGATCTTGCAGGAGCATTTGAAATGAGGCAAAGCAGAAAGCACTGTGACACAAATACCAGCTAATCATAAAAACAAAACCACGCTGGAGACAGAAGGAAATGGGCTTATAACCCAATTTCTGTCTGATACACGTGAGGGAGCTAGAGACTCAGAACTTCTGGTTTCACGGCCCTTCCTCTGAAATGAGGTTGAGCTGAAAACACAGCAGGAGGAAATCTTACTTACTTCTAAAATAAAACACATCCCTTCACGACAAAGAGAAAGTCCCATTTACGGGCGAGCAGAAAGCTCCCGCTTCAAGTGTTTATTTTGCATTTTAAACCATCTGGCCTTCCGCTGCTCGGTAGAATCATGAATTTTTTAAAAGTAAAGTTCTGCTGCTGTTCAACCAGACCGTGCCACCTAGCACCATCCGTGTGAGAAGCACATCGGTTCCAAATTGGTTGAAGGCAAGACTGGGTCCCCACGTGATGTCACATGGCCACTCAGCCCACTTCTCCTTCCCCTGATTCTGCACCTGTGACTCTTTGCCGTTCAGGCCTCAGCTTAAATGTCACCTCTCCAGAAAGGCTTTTCCTCACCACCAAATATAGAAGAGCCTTTACTGTATCACCGTGCCGTAAGGAGCACTTGCCACGAAATAGCATTTTCTTACTTAATTGCTTATGGTAAGTCTTCCGCAATTAGAAGGTCATCTCTAGAAGAGCAGAAATCTTCTTGGGTTTGTTATCGTCACTCTTAACCAGGACCAGGTCTGAACACGCTAGATGCTCAGGAATTGGTTCTTAAACGAAAGAGGAAATGGTAACTTTCAATGTGGGGGCCTCCCTGGCTGAGACTCCCCCGCCGCCCCGGAGAACAGAGGTCAAGTGCTAGTGCTTTGGGAAGTGCAGCCGGGGCAGCGAGGGTAAGGGAGCGAGGCAGAGAAGGATGGGAAGCCATGCAAAGCACTGCCCTGCCGTGCTCGCACCTGCTTCCCCTCGGCCCACCAGGAGACCCGACAGTTGCTCAGCAAGACCGGGGCCACGTGGGATGTGTCTGCACAGATTGTATAGGAAACTCCTGCCTCGGAGCAGCCGTCCTGGAGAAGGAAGAAAAGACATTTCCTGAGTCGGTCCTGTCTCCTGTTTCCCATTGGCTGAATTGCACTAGGTGGGGAGCCAGTCCCCTCCCATTTCCTTGTCAGCTGGTGCCTTTCAAAGCCACATGGAAGCCACATCCCACACTGTGGCAGGCTGGAAGGTGTCCGCATCCTAATCCCCGGGACCTGCGAGGGTTACCTTCTACGGCAGAAGACACTTTGCAAATGTGATCACACTGAGGGTTTTGAGATTATCCTCGTGGGGCCAAGTGCAATCATGTGTCCTTGTAAGAGGGAGGCAGGAGATCAGGCTCAGTAGTGGGAGACGTGGTGACAGCAGTCACAGGCTGTAGCGATGCAGAGAAGGGGTCACAGTGGAGCCACGCAGGCAACTTACAGGCATGCAAAGGATTCTTGCTTGGAACCCTCGGGAGGAGCCAGCCCTGGTGACACCGTGGTCTTGGCCCTGTGGGTCTCATTTCAGACTTCTGACCTCCAGAACTGTGAGAAAATAAACTACTGCTTTAAACTACTGAGTCGGTGGTAACTTATTACAGCAGCAATAGGAAACCGATACCCACGCCCTCCAGGGGAGTGTCCTCTAAATCCGTGGCAAGAGCATCCAGAGAGCCCCGGATAAGCACGGCCAGAGAACTGGAGGTACATAAGATGTACAGCCTACAAGGACCCACGTGACTGCTTATATCAAGGAGCTTAGGACAGAGAAAATGTGTACTTGCTGATTGTATTAGCATTGTCCTTTATTATAATTCATTGTTTTCTTTTAATTTTAGAGAGGGGAGGAGAGAGTGCAAGTGGGAGAGAGGGGCAGAGGGAGAGAGAGAGAAAATCTTAAGACAGGCTCTGTGCTCAGAGCAGAGCCCGGTGCGGGGCTCGATCCTATGACCCCGGGATCATGATCTGAGCTGAAATCAAGAGTCAGACGCTCAACAGACTGAGCCACCCAGGCACCCCAGTTATACTTCATTTTCACTTGTGAATAACTGCCCGGCTCTGAAAAACGTCCCCGGGCCTCTCCGGTGATGTTTACATATGTCACATAACCTATACTCTAGCCAGACCATCAGAGACACGCCTTCAAATCTGGTAAAAATCCATCCTTACAGAAACGATTTTATTCTAGGTAGATTTGATAAAGAATGTATAGAGAGCATAGTACGTATTAGGTAACCCCAGCTGCTTTGGCGAACACCTACATTTCAAGTGCCCACTGCTACTAAGGACCATTTCTTGCTTGCATAGTGGACCAAGAAGGATGTAATGGTAGGAGGGTATTGGCTCTGCTCCTATAGCTATTCAGGGGCCCAGCTGACAGGGGTTCTGCCTCCTTCAACATTTATCTTCCGAGGTTACCCTAGCCACAAACAAAGTTGGCAAAAAGAGAGCAACTGACTGGATAAGAACACATGCCTTTTAACCTCCTCAGTCTAGAAGTGACATCACCTGGCATTACTTCCATGCAAGGGATGCTGGGAAATGTAGCCCCAGGCTGGGCAGCTACCTTTTCAGTTACACTCTGCATCACGTAAGGGGAGAATGTGTACGTGCTGATTGTATTAACAAGCTTCGGTGGACAGCCGGCTGTCACTTGCCACGGTCTGTCCCTCTGGCCAAGAGATATTCGTGAGGACTCTTTCCCTCAAATATGAAAAACTCTTCTCCCAGCCAGAAAGGAACATCCAAGGGAATTAACTCAAAACCCTATTAGTTACTGCATCCCTAAGGGCAAAACAGATGGGTAGCCAACAAGAGACTGCTCAATCTGTACGATTAAAAGAAGTCAAAGATGGGGCACCTGGGTGGCTCAGCTGGTTAAAGCGTCAGACTCTTGATTTCTGCTCGTGTCATGATCATGTGGTTGTGTGATGGAGCCCAGCACTGGGCTCCATGCAGGGTTCTCTCTCTCCCTCTCTTGTTGCCCACCCCTGCTCAAACATGCACTCACACTCTTTCAAAATGAATAAACATTAAAAAAAAAAAAAAAAAAAAAAAAGTCAAGGATGGATGACCAGGAAGCTGAGGGGACACCATCCCAATTAAAAGTCTCAAGTTCTTGTCTGGTTTCCCGGCCTGAGCCAGTTTTTGGACCCAAGCCCATTGGTTGAAGGCAAGACTGTCTCCCCAGCCCCCTGCAATACCACACAAGTCTGATCTCCCGGTCCTTCACCAAAGGGATCTACTTGGGTAACAATGCTGAGGAATGCCCAAGCGTTTTGACGACTCTTTGACAGGGTATTGGTAGACATTAACACCTAGAGTCACTAATCATCCTCACGGGCCTCTGTTAGAGTCAGGGATATTGGGGCTAGGTAATAAGTGGATCCCAGGCCCAGATTCAAGTTACAATGGCTACAGCGGGTCCGTGGCGCCATCTGGAGGTCATTTTCCCAGACCCCAAACATATAACGGAACTAGACATGCTTGGTCGTTGCACAACCTCACCTCACATCGGTTCTTGCCTTAGGGTAAGACTACCACCACAGTGCAGACGTCAGGGAGAATGCTCTGAAACGACTCCCCTCCGTGAAAAAGATGGTGGCTCAAAAGTGCCATGGCATCCCAGGGGGAATGGCAGGAATTAGCGTCATCACCAAAGAACTAGAAGATTCAGGGTGAGGCCCCCATCCTGTTGCCTTTTAATGCACAAATGTGGAACCTACAAAAACCAAACAAATCCAGTGGACTATGGCCAAGTCGCCCAAGTAGTAGGCCCAAGTGCAGCTACTGTGCCACGTGTGGTGGTGTTCCTAGGTCAGAACAGCTTCATCTCATTGCATGTTATATATGATTTCACATTCATTCTTCCTTAGGTTCCTGGTTTTTTCCATTAATTTCAAATAAACTGAAGTCAGAATGTAAAACTTTGAAGATACCCAAGATATATAGGATGAGATCGATTTCTTCAAAGACAGCTCCGTAATTAAAGCTTAGTAAACATTACCTATGATGATAAATTATTCATAGAGTGCTTATCTGGCAATTTCAGTAGTTCAGGACATGGCCAAAGAAGCAGAACTTGGCTTCATGTGAGTAACAATTGCTAAGTCCACATGAGCTTTGCTGACCCTGATTTTGCTTCTGCCTGGAGCGAGCCCGAACAGCTTATCCTCCCTTTCGCCACACACGACAGGTGCCTCCCTCTCTCCCGATGCTGCACCCTGTGTTCTCAGCAGCTCGTGATCTGTCATCCGCAAACTGCCCATAATCACCTCCTCTCTTTTATGTTCCGCCTTTTATTTTTTAAAATATTTTTAATGTTTATTTATTTTAGAGAGAGAGAGAGACAGAGTGTGAGTGGGGGGAGGGACTGAGAGACAGACTCTGAAGCAGGCTCCAGGCTCTAGAGCTGTCGGCACAGAGCCCGACGCGGGGCTCGAACTCATGAACGGCGAGATCAGGACCTGAGCCGAAGTCGGCTGCTCAACCGACTGAGCCACCCAGGTGCTCCAATGTTCCACCTTTTAGCTCTAACTCAGTCTTGGCATGTTCCCTGCAGCCTTCTTGGGTGAGGACTCTGGTTCCCAGCCCTGTACCGCCGGGCCTACTACGCCGTAACTGTCCCCTTGGTACTTCCAGACCATTTCTCTCATTTCCGCGACGTAATCCTCAGGATCTTTAGAGCAATGCTATTAGACCATCCCTCCTCATCCAAGTATCTGGCTCACGCTGACTTTCTCTGCAGCATGATTCTGCAGACTTCTTTCACATGAACAATCCACCCGGTGCCCTGACTTCTTGATCCTTCGACCTCATGACCTCCTCCCCCTCTAAATTCTAGCTTCCACTGACTCCTTTCCACTGCTTTTTAGCATACTCCCTGCTAGGTACACTTCTCTAACCATGTTACCTCATCAGGACCTCCCAGCCATGAAGCCACCATTTTCTTCAACGCTTTCACTTCCCTCCTGCCCCAGATTAGAATCTCTGGTCCATCACTGTAATCATTCAATTGTGTTCACCCTCAACTCCTTTCTTATCCCTTCCTCTTCTCCACTTAGCCTAAAAAAAAAAACAAAAAAAACCCATCCACGGTAAACCCGATTCTCTAAGTCTGTATGTGAGCGGCTGGATGTTGCTAGAGAAACACCCAAGCACACTCTCACCTTGAGCTTATGACCATGATTCTCAGAGGCCGCCCATCACATCCACCCTCCCACCCTTCCCTAGTGAAGGGACTCCCATGGTTTCCTGGGTCCCAAGGCCACTATCTCAAAATTCCTCTCTTTTTAAACTTCATGTCACTATTCCTCCCATCCCCCAACTTCCTACTTAATTATGAAAACCAAAGAAGCAGAAAACACTGTACCTTCTACCACATCTTCCAATTTATCCCATGGATTCCTGGGGCTTTTGTGTCATTTAGATGTTGACTTCCTCTTCCCTGAGCTCACAGTTTTTATATCCAGTTTCCTGTTTGTCTGCACTTGGACCCATATTAGGCATATGAAGTATAGTATGTCCAAGAAGGAATTCCTCTCCCAAGAGAGAATTTACTCTCCCCCAGCTTCCCTATGTCTACAGGGGTTAGATGTCATTTGTAATTCCTCTCTGTCCCTAACATCTTACTTTGGATGCATTAGCAATTCCTGTTGGCTGTGTGTCCCAGATGAGTTCCAAATCCAATCATTTCTCACCATATCCACCGCTACCAATCTCTGACTAGTCCGGTAATCGCTGACTGATCTTGCTTCCTGCTTGTCTCCTCATCAATGACCAGGACAATCTTTTCAAGCTGGAAATTGAGGGGCTCTTGGGTGGCTCAGTCGGTCGAGTGCCCCACTCTTGATTTTAGCTCAGGTCATGATCTCACACAATTCCTGAGATCGGGCCCCACCTTGGGCTTAGTGCTGAGTGTGGAGCCTGCTTGGGATTCTCTCTCTCTCTCTCTCTCTCTCTCTCTCTCTCTCTCTCTGTCACTCACTCTCTGTCTGTCCCTCACCTGCTCGCATGTGGTCATATACTCTTTCTCAAAATAAATAAACTTTATTTTTTTTAAATTTTTTAATATTTTTACTTATTTTTGAGATACAGAGAGAGACAGAGCACAAGTGGGGGAAGAACAGAGAGAGAAGGAGACACAGAATCTGAAGCAGTCTCCAGGCTCTGAGCTGTCAGTACAGGGCCCAACGTGGGGCTCAAACCCATGAACCGTGAGATTATGACCTGAGCCGAAGTCAGACGCCTAATCAACTGAGCCACCCAGGGTGCCCCTCAAAATAAATAAACTTTAAAAAGAAAGATGAGGGGTGGCTGGGTGGCTTAGTCGGTTAAGCATCTGACTTCGGCTCAGGTAATGATCTCGCAATTTGTGGGTTCAAGGCCCTTGTCGGGCCCTGTGCTGACAGCTCGGAGCCTGGAGCCTGCTTCGGATTCTGTATCTCCCTCTCTCTCTGCCCCCTCCCCTGCTCACGCTGTCTCTCTCTCTCAAAAATAAACATAAAAAATTGTTAAAAAGAGATGAAAATTGAATGAAGTCATGTTTTGCACAACACCCTTCATTAATTTTCTACCGTCTTTTAGAACAAAATCTAAACCGTGCATGGTCTGCTGTGCCCTTCGTGAGGCCCCACTGCCTTCCTCTCCTCACTCACTGGTCTTCCCTCCCTCTGCCACCCCTAGTCCCCGGTCACACTGCTCTTCTCATTTTAGCTTCTTGTTCCTGGAGCACAAACTCGTTCTCACTTCACGATCCTCACTCGCTCTTGCCTCTAGAACTCCATGTGACTGGCTGTCTTCCCTCATGTAAGTCTGCTCAAAAGTCACTTCTCTCACCCGCCCCCCACCCCGTCTCTTCCAAAGCACTTCCCCTTTTCACTCTGTCCTGTTTTTCTGCACAGCACTTAACCTGTGTTACGTCATGTTCATGGCCCCCGTGCTCTTGTGCTGTCGCCTCTCACACGGACTCGGGGCTTAGCCATGTGACTTGCCTTGGCCCCTGGGACGTTAGAAAATGTGACCCAACCAGAAGCTTGCGACGTGCTGGCACCTTGGGGGATGCCTTCACGGACCGCCAGCTGCCAGGTGAGGAAGCCCGAAGCCAGCCTGCTGGAGAGGCCACACGGGGGATGACTCAGACATATCTGCTGACAGCCCCAGCCTCCTGCCATCCAGCACCTGCTAACTGGGCTGGATGCACACGTGAACCCCACATCACCATGTGGATCTGAGCCACGCCCTTCCAGCTGATCTCTCCCCAACGCCAGTCCACGGAATCGTGAGCAAATAAAAGTTGTTTCAGGCCGCCGGGTTTGGGGACGGTTTGTTATACAGCAGTATACGATACCAACGTATATGATACATCACAGCCTAGGATTTTATGTCCATATGCGTATTTGCTCACGGTCTGCCAAGTCTTCTAAAATTTACGCTCTAGGAGGAGAGGAACATTACCTTGAGTACACCGTGGTCTGCCGTCTGGCTCACAGAGGCACAGAGGAGGCATCTGTTGCTGAATGAATGAACAGGCTCTTGTGGAACAGCCTCACCTTGTCCCACGGCTTCCACTAAGATCTCTAAATTTGGCCCATTAGAGAGCTCTGTCTAACGGGGCACCTGGCTGGCTCAGTCCGTACAGCACGTGACTCTTAATCTCAGGATTGTAAATTCAAGCCCCACATTGGGTATAGAGATTACCTAAAAATAAAATCTATTTTTAAAAAAAAAGGAAGGGAAGATCTGTCTCCTATATTCTAATTGACCACTAGACATGACCAATTGAAATTTAACACCTTCTAAATTGATGGGGTTTTTTTTTCTAAGTTTGTTCTCAACTTTTCTCCTCTACGTCATATTTTAGCAGTGGCACAATGAGGTGTGACAACACTTAATTTTATGTGTCAACTTGGCTAGGTGATGGTGCCCATTTTTTTTTTCTTTTTGGTCAAACACCAGATGTCACTGTGAAGTGATTTTTTAGATGTGATTAACATTTATTTTGTTTTTTAATGTTTATTTATTTTAAGAGAGAGCGAGCAGGGGAGGGGCAGAGAGAGAGGGAGAGAATCCCAAGCAGACTCCGTGCTGCCAGTGCAGAGCCTGACGTGGGGCTCGAACTCACCAACTGGAGATCAGGACCTGAGATGAAATCCAGAGTTGGATGCTTAACCAACTGAGTCACCCAGGTGCCCCTAGATGTGATTAACATTTAACTCGGTAGACTGAGAAAAAGCACAATACCCTCCATAGTATGGGTGGGCCTCATCCAATCAGTTGAAGGCTTTAACAGAAAAGACTGAAATCCTTTGAGTAGGAAGGAATTCTGTCTCCAGATTGCCTTCAGACTCAAGACTACAACATTAACTCCTGCCTGAATCTCCAGTCTCCAAGTCTACCCAGCAGGTTTCAGACTTGCCTGTGCACACAACTGCAGGTGCTAATTCGTTAAATCCCTCCTCCCCAGCTCTACAACACACACACACACACACACACCATTGGTTCTGTTTCTCTGGAGAACCCCAACACAGGGTTATCTTTGACAATCCCCTCTCCCTCTTTTTCCAACATCCATTCAGTCACCAAAGCCCTACTGGTGCCGTATACAACATGCCTCCTGCCGCTACCCTTTCTCTGCCTCCCTGTCCCCTGTCTTGCTTTCGACTCTCAGCATCTCTCACCTGGACTATTTTAAAGTCTCCTAACCAGTCTCTCTGCTTTATCTCCTGCCAATCCACAAGCTACTCCACCACCAGGGTCACCTAAGAATCTGATCGTGACACTTACACCACCAAAGTCTCCCACGGTCTAACGAATACAGCTCAAACTCTTCAATGTAACATGAAAGCTCTTTATCAACAAGTTCAAGTTCTATTCCCAGCTCCGTATCTCTGACTCCTCTCTAAAAAAACCCCAAATTCTAGCTATATTTAGCACCTGTGGATCCCCAAACATGTCACTTCATACCTTCACGCTTTTACATATTTTATTCAATTTACTTGGAATGCCTATCAACTTGTTTTGAAAACATTCCAACCTACTCCTCAAGCCTTAACTCAGATGTACTCTTTGTTCGTAAGCTGTCCCTGGATGCTTGGTCATAGCGTTTAGACAATGATAAAGATCTTTTCGCTAGTCTTATTGTCTTGAAATTGATGTATGTGTCTGTGTTTCTCAAAGACAAGAGGCTCCTTGATGGCAGGGACCGTGTATAATAATAGATACTAATAGATTTTAATAGTAACAATAGTAATTAGATCCCTAAAGGAAAAATAAGGTAAAAACAGAAAGGGGGGAAAACCATAAGAGAATACAGAGGACAACTGAGGGTTTCTGGGGGCTTGGGGTAGGGGAATGGGCCAAATGGGCGATGGGCATTAAGGAGGGCACTTGTTGGGATGAGTGCTGGGTGTTATATGTAGGTGATGAACCACTAAATTTTTCTTCTGAAATCAATACTACACTATATGTTAACTACCTTGGACTAAATAAAAAATAGATAGATAGATAGATAGATAGATAGATAGATAGATAAAATTAGATCCCTAGTCCTGGTCTTCTGTTTAGCTCATAACAGCCATTCAAAAACTGTCCACTGAGCCAATTTTTGTGTGTTAGATTTTAAGCCCTTTGAAGGCAGAAACCATATTGATGTTGATCTTTGTATCACTCATGGTGCCTCTCATAGGATCTCGTACAAAGTATAAGGATCGGGTACATAGAACTATGGACACAGTACACAGATTAAGTACCTAGTACATAGGCTCTTGCTCAATAGAAGAGAGAATTAAAGAAAAGCTTCAGTTCTCTGGAGAAGACAGAAACATCTCATTTCCTGTAGCTACAACGTGTCTGCCATCATTGGCTTCCCTTGCTCAGGGTTGTCACAATGATATTAAGTCAAGCAAGAGTTTGTGCAAAGAAGAAACCGCTGAAGGTCACAGTCTTGAGGAAGAGGAAAGAGAAGGGGACTGTCTGTTAAAAAAAAAAATGAAAACTATAAGAACTTTATTTCCTATCTTCTCACAGTCTTCTAGAAAACATTCTTTTTTCTTTTGACAGATTTCAAACCCACAGGAAAGTTGAAAGAACAGTACAATGAACAGCCGGATACCCCTCACACAGATTCACCAACATCTCACCACACCCATTTCCCCCATCTCTCTGTTTCTCTATCTCTACTTCCCTAGTGCTGAAACACCATCACGGCATTTCACCCCCAAATACCGCATGTCGTACCACTCAGAAGGAGGACTTTCTCTTACGTCACCAGAACACCATTATCCCACCTAAGAAAAGCAACATTAATTCAATAAAATCATCTAGCATAGAATCTGGACTCAAATCTTCCTTATTTTTCCTCCAAATGTCTTCGATGGCATTTTTTTGGACCCAGAATCCAATCGAGTCTCACACATTGATTTGGCTGTCAACATCTCTTCTCCTCAAACTGTTCCTCTGTCGATACCAAACACCTGAAGATCCAGGTCAATTGACCTGTAGAACGTAGGACGTTGCTCTGTTAGGATTTGGTTCAGGTCAAATGCTTCCAGCCAGGTTTGTTGTGTCCCTCCTGTAACATCAGGTCAGGGGACTCACAAGGTCACATTGTCCCACTTCTGGAGATGCTCAGCTTGATGAGGTGCAGATAAGGTGGAGGTATCTCCAATGCAAAGACACACTGTGTGATTAGTAACTAACCTGTGAGATCATGTAAACATGTCTTCCTTGGGGCGCCTGGGTGGCTCAGTGGGTTGGGTGTCCGACTCTTGCTCAGGTCATGATCTCACTGCTCGTGAGTTCGGGCCCCATGTCAGGCTCTGTGCTGACAGCTCAGAGCTTGGAGCCTGCTTCAGATTCTGTCTTCGTCTCTATGCCCCTCCCCTGCTTGAGCTCTGTCTCTCTCTCAAACATAAAAAACAAAAAACTTAAAAAAATGTAAACACATCTTCCTTAGTCTTTTTCCCAGGGGGTCATTGATGACCATTGCCTGAATCACTGATTACATTGAGAGTTAACAAAATGGTGCTTTTCTAAATCTACAGTCTAAACTTACTAACTTATAATCTTTTCTAAAGCAGAGCCTCCCTCCTAGCCCTTTTGAGTATCATTATGGAGCCACAAGATTTTTTTTAACTCAATATCATCATTTACCAAGATGATTATTTTGATCCTCAAAGTTTCCCAGATTTGGTAAGTGGGTTCCCTTTCAAAGCTGGCTTCTGTGTCCCTGTGACACAGATTTTTAAATAATCTTTGAACATATCTTGCTTCCTGGCACACAAGATGTTCCTAACGTAGACCCAGTATCAGCCAATTCTCTAAGGAGCCGCTGTTCTTTTCTGGCAGGAAATAGAAAGCAACACCTGGTCTCCAAGTGAGCTCACTGCCATGGGGTGCCATTGATTCTAGGCTCTTTCTATGGACACGGCTAGAATATCACATCATGATCTTACACTCATGGATAGCTCCAGTTCAATTCTTCCCCCAATTCCACATTCTTTGGCTTTCACTGAAAACCCTCATTAGTTCCAAGAATGAGGAACACAGCCTGAGAAGATCTGGATTTGGAAGAGGAGGGGGGCACACTGGCAGCAGGCGATGCAGCTTGAGCAGGCATGGAGGCCCTGACACTGGAGAACGAGGGATACGGGCACGAGAGCCTTTAAGAAGAAGGGCTCAAAGCACAAGAGACTCTTAAAAACTGGGAACAAACTGAGGGCTGATGGGGGGTGGGAGGGAGGGGAGGGTGGGTGATGGGTATTGAGGAGGGCACCTTTTGGGATGAGCACTGGGTGTTGTATGGAAACCAATGTGACAATAAATTTCATATACTTAAAAAAAAAAAAAGAAAAGAAGAAGGGCTCTCAGCGATTGTCGAAAGCCTGGAGGTAGATGGGGAGTCCATATAATTTATCGATCAAATCAAGACACTTCTGAGAAAGAAAGCAAAGTGCTATTAATAACCATGCCAGAGGGGCTCCTGGGTGGCTCAGTTGGTTGAACATCTGACTCTTGATTTGGGCTCAGGTCATGATCTCAAGCCCCACATCAGGCTCTGCACTGACAGCACAGAGCCTGCTTGAGATTCTCTCCCTCTCTCCCTCTCTCAAATAAATAAAACTTGAAAAAAAATTAAAAATAACCATGCCAGACAGCACGCATGAACTAGCACTGTTTTGGGCTGGCTTAACACATGGTTACTCCAGGTGGAGACAATAAAGGAGAGACCAGACTAAAACTTACTCCAGCGTTTCCTGTCTTTGGGACCGTGGGTTACTGTACTTGAAAAGGCAGTTGTAAATGCTGCTTCTCCGGCTGGGGGTGGTGGGCATGTCTGTGTGATGGCCCCTTGTCCTGCGGAACAGGCTTCATTTACAAGGTGTGTGGCCAGGGCCCTCTCTGGAACCCACTGGGGTGGACATTCTTGCAGAAGGAGCCTCTCCGCTCCAACTCTGTCCACCTCCCTTCCTGATAGGGCAAGAGCGAGAGCAACTTCATCCACAGGAGAATAAACTGTCTACAGGTATGCTGGATGCTAGCTGTTGGCAGAGTTTCTGTAAGAAATCCTGCTGCCCGACACCAGGGGAAGTGGGGGGCTGCAGAAAGCCAGCCTTAGAAGCAGAGGCTACTCCTGGGCTCACATGTATCTTCTCCCTAGAGAAAGGAGAATGGCCTTCAGTCCCAGCCAGACTCTTGTCCAGGTAGCCCGGACTCTGCCTCCGGTTTTGGGGGTAGTTCTGGCTTAGGGCAGGGGGAAAGCAAAGGAGAATGCAAATGGGGTACAGAGAAACCATCCGGTTTCAATGAATTGGCTGCAAACATACTCAACTCTGAACTGTGTTAAATCCTAAAACTCCTTTGATGGTTCAGAAGATGCCTGAGTCTTGTAAAGCTTCGGGGTCCCCATGAACACGCCTGGCTGTAAACACCCAGCTGTGCCCAGTCGTACACGGCCTGAGGGATACAGGCGACACGCCTTGCGTGCGTGTTCTCAACACGCCCTGGGCCACTATCACAGCCTAAAGGGTCACCAGGTTTTGTGCCTAATTTCTAGTGAGCTAAAATTAGTAACAGGTAACAAGCTGTTACATTTTGAAGGGATGTCCGTGGGCTATGACTCTCACAGCTATTTTCATTACTTTCCACGGATCTAATTCTGGCTTAGAGACTACCCCTAGAGGCTGGAGGCCTGATTTACAGACCTGGGTTTGAAGACAGACACCACAGTTTTGCTTTGATAATGGAGGTCAAGCTAGAGTGTCTGGGACCCCAGGGGACTGGTGTTTTGAGTCTACGACGTTCTTGGTAAAAACAAACAGAAAGAGATCCATCCACAAACTTCGGGAACTCTCCATTGCTCGCGGGACTAGGGACTTAGCTTGTAGAATGGTGCTCAAAACTCTCCTCCATCTGATCTGCGTACCCAAAAGCCTCAATATATTTTCTATCCCATACGCAGTCCATCCGCTGTGGCCGGTGCCTCTGAACGCATTGAGATGAGTTTCTTGCTGGCCACCCCCTCTGCCTGGGTCCACCCCTTGGCCAGGAGCCTGCTGCCCTCGGAGCTACAGACCTCAGTATCCGGCACCCTCCTGACACGGCCAAACGTGTTCCCACCTTAGTGACAAGGAAGAAGTTTCTTCTAGCGGTTTTGACGGGCTCTGTTTCATCCACTGTCCAGAGACACCTTTCTAAAACACAAACCAAGCCCTTCAACTGTCCTGCTGAAAGCCCCCCCGATGACCCCAAAGCTCAAACTCCTTATCACTACATAGGAGGAGGCCCTTTTGAGCAACCACCGGCCCATCCCCCTTGGTCCTCTAGCTCAGGACTGCTCAGGGTTTCCTCCCAGGGCCAGGCTGGCCTCCCTTCTGCCTCCTGGATTTGTGTATCACCTGGCTACCTTCTGCAGGTTCCCTTGCCTATGACCTAAGCGCCGGGATGGACATAAGCAGCCTTGTTTCTCTCACTAGAAGCCCACAACCAGCCTTTAATGAACGTTTCATGATCACTAAAAGAAGAAAGATGGGATGAATGATGTAGAATTGCAGTGAGATAGATCCAGGACCATAAGGGGGCAAAAAACCCACAGGAGGTTGTAGACCAGGGTGGTGGTTCACAACCTTGGGAGCTCCCCAGGTGAAATCTGAACACCCCGCCTCTGTACACACCCACGGAGGGCAGGGAGAGACTGGAGGAGGAGGCAGACCACTGCAGAGGGCTGGGTGGCAGGTTAAGCAGGCAGGGGCCTTACAGACCGGGCTTGTCTTGGGCAAGATCTCCACACCCACTGGCCAGAATCTTAAGTCTGTAAACAGGCCTTAACTGGGTTCAGTCACATACACTGTCCAGATAAGCAACAACACCTGACTCCCTCAAGACTGTATCCTTGAAATGGCTTGCACTGTGGGGATGATGTATAAAACATACATCCCAAGGACAGGGGAGGGGGTGGGGAGCCTGCAGTTGCCCAGGTCCAGTCTGTGGGTCAACCGACAGTCACGGCCCCTCGATGGTGTCTCCGGCATAGGGCCAGAGCAGTGGCTCGTCTGCTGATTTGGGTGTGACTGCTAGCCCAGTGGGAAGGGCTTGGAAGCTAATGTCTTGGAGTGATTTTTGTTACCCATGTACATGCACCTGCCATAGACAGATTGTACCTTTTCGGGATACACTCTTATGGTAGTGTGACCTCAGTTCTCTTTAACCACTCCGAAGTCCTGAAAACCTCTTTTGTGTAGCACCAGGGAGCGATACCTAAACTGGGTGCCCCAGCTGGTATACAGATGGCCACCATCTTGATGTAAGGTTGTTCATCTCCAGTAAGCACGTCCCTGACAGACACTTGTCAAGTGTAGACTATTCTAGTTTGGATATTCCAATTCTTATAAGCACAACAGTCAACCCTGAAGCAGAAATAACCAATTCCTTCTATCAGCTGTGCCTTGGAAACCGGGTACAGTTTTCCTTTCCATTTCCTATGTGTTTGCATTTTGGAATATTGTTCCTATTTATCTGGGCTTACTTCTCCTGGCTCAGTGACAAGGAAATTAGGGAAAATTAGGAATAAGGACTAGATATGGTGAGAATAGGAAGGTAAAATTGCTTCAATAATATTATCAACACAAAAGCATCTCTTTGCTGGACGAATAAACAATACAACATGTATGCACGGCTCCTTGTATATGACTGGTCATGGGCTCACTGTAGGATTCTACCAGAAAACATTTTAAGGAAAAAAAAAAAAGCAATACTGGGGCACTGCTAGCTCATTCTTAGGCTTAGCTTGATGCTACGTCGATCCTGAAGTGAGAATTAATTATTCCTTATTTTTCTCTCCTATTACAAGCTTTCCAGCTACTTTTGGAAGACAAAAGTGAGCAGACTCTTTTAAGACTTCCTATGTGTATTTTGGCTTTCTTTGCTGGGGTTGTGTTATTTTCTAAAAGTGATTTTCTAATCTCTTAGATTCGGTGGCCTCAACTATTTTCTCTCCTCCTACGCCCCGCCCCACCATCCCTCCATACATTCCCAATTTACTCATTTTCCTCGGATACATATTTTCAAATTGTCTTGCTCATTGGTGTTCACCATTCTGTTCCCAATATACAGAGATTCAAAATTCATAAGAGAATCCTGAACAGTGAGGTTACCCAAATGAGTTTTAAACATGACAGGTTCTTGAAACTAGGGGACAAGGTTTGGTGTAATCATAAGTATTATTTTTATGCAATCTTAGTAATGAATAAATTGCTGAAGCATCACAAAGACAATTAGACTAAGAAAAACACCGAGTAGCACCTATTTACGTGTCTACGTTCTACTCCTGTGACATTGTCAGCAATTATTAGAGGTCAGAGGTGAAAAAGGCAGATTAGGGCAATCAGGCCAGGTTTTTTCGCAACCAGTTTTGTGCAGCATTTTTGTGTAGCAATCTTAAGAGAGAGAAAAAAAAGATTTCATATAGCCTGCGGTAGGCATAATAAGATATAAGAGATACTCTCTCTTATTTTATTTTTTTAATTTTGAGAGGGACAGAGAGAACGTGAGCAGGGGAGGGGCAGAGAGAGAGAGGGAGAATCCGAAGCAGGCTTAGCACTGTCAGCAAGGAGCCCGACACGGAGCTGGAACTCATGAACCCAGGGATCGTGACCTGAGCCGAGATCAGACACTTAATCACTGACTGAGACACGCAAGCATCCCGATATGTCTTAAATATAGTAAGTGTTGCAAACCACATAGAGAAACCAAAGTTTAGCTTTCATGTGCCACGTCCACATTTTTTACTACTTCCACAGATCCTCGCAGCAATAGTTAGAATTCAGGGGGAGAAGAAGAAATGTGAAGAATCACATTCATGTTTCTGGGAGCACCTCCCCACCGGTCTGGACAATGGGGATGACCTGCTCTGCCCTGCATGTTCCCCTCCAGCTGCAGAGTCTAGTGAAAACGAGAATATCGTACCCCAGGGGGCTGTGCCCCATCCTAAACAAAGGCCAGATTACACAATAAAGCATCATTTCTCTTTCAGAAGCTTCTGCAGCAGAGGGCCAAGTGAGCGAACCAACACGTGGAAAAAGGTAGTCTTTCTTCCGCGGAAAAAACACCCGAATTGTTTCCACGGTGCTTTTTCATTGCCTCCCTGGCCACTTTCTATCCGGTTGTCAGCTTCTCTTCAAATGCAAGTCGGACGCGCCAGAGATCCTGCACCGCCTTCTGGAAAACCCCAACCTTTCTACCCCCGGCGGATCATCAAGGCCTCAGTGCACCCTGCAGGTGTACACAAGGAAGTGTGCACCCCCATCTGTAACGGCACACCTTCTCATGTTGATCTCCCAACAGAAATTACTCCCCCCGCCCACCACCTTGTGTCCCTCCTCCTCACAACTCAGGGCAGATGCCATTATTACAAAGAGCTCCTAAAACCTGACTCTGCTGCTCTTTCCCTAATTTGGGGTAGCTTGATTTAAATGAAGACTCTCAGCACCCAGCAATTATTTCCACCACAGCGGTTATCACATTGTAATTAGCCCCTCCTTGGCCCGTGAGCTTCCCGTGGCCACCGAGCTTAGCAAAGCGTTTCGGGCACATAGTAGGGGTTCAAGAAACCCTTGCGTGAACTCTAGGAATATACCCTCTTGAGGTGTGTCATCTAAACGGCCAAGCACACACACCCGTAATGTACAGATCAATGAATTTTCACATACGTATCCATGGAGATAGAAACATAATGACGGCCCAGGTGAGCATTATCGAGCATTCCCCAGAGGCTCCCTTGAAACAACAGGCTTTAATTGCTCTGGGAATGAGCCCCATGCATCTTGTGAAAGCGGGCTGGTGGCCAGTATGAACCCCAAGAAGATAGAAGCAGCCCTAATTCCCTGCCGGTAGAATGCCCCGGAGAGGGAAGGGGAATTTTTACTCTAGAGAAAAGTGAGAACAGGAGGATTGAAGAATAGAACATAAAAAAAAAAAAAAAATGCAACCGGCGAAAAGCGAGCATAACAATGACATTGCTTGCCTCCCCACCCCCCCCATCCCCAACTCAACCCTGCAATGCCAGGGCCAGGCCCGGTGTGGGCGGTCTCAGGGTTGCCTGTCACCCCTCACAGCCGCCTTACCCAGGTTCTGATGGCTGTTGAGGCACGGACACCAGAGTGACTCAGAAGTAACCGTAGTCAAGGCTTGCCAAACCTTAGGTGACACGCGCAAGGGGTCCCTTCTCCGCCTGGGTTCTGGCTTCTCACCTGCACCTCCCACAGACCAACGTGCATTTTTGGGGCAGCGGACTTTGCTTAAGTCGCTCCCCTCCCCCGTCGCTGCGGCCTGACGCTCCTTCATTGACCCAAATGGGGTTTTTTTTTTGCTTTTGTGTTTTGCTTTTTTTTCCTTTCTCAGTCCAGCATGTCTAGCATCACATTATTCCCAGAGGACTAAAAGAAAGACCTCCGCGCAGGCTGTCCAGGCGGTGCCCGCAAAGGCGCTGGGCTGCCATCCGCTGCCCGCGGAAGGGGCGCCCCGTAACGCCCTCCAAGGCCGGCGGAGGGGCGAGCGGCGGCCCCGGCCCGAGGAAGTCAAGATGCCCCGTTGATTCCGCCGGGTCCCGGGCGAGGCCTTCGAGGGGGACGCGCGCGCTCCCCGGGACGCCGCCCAGCGCCCCGCCCCCGCGCGAGCTTGGCCGCACCCACTTCCCCCGGGAGGCGCCCCCGCCGCCGTCGCCGCCGCCGGGGCTGACGTCACGAGGCACCCAGCCGCCGGCGCCCCGCGGTGCGCGCCCCGCGCGGGGACCCGCCGCCCTCGCCGCGCCGACACCCGGACGCGCCGCGCGCGCGCGCCCGTCCCCGCCCGCAAGCGCGGCCGAACATGGCGAGCCCGGCGCCTCCGGAGCACGCCGCGGAGGGATGCCCGGCCCCGGCTGCCGCGGAGCCGCCCCGGGCTCCCCCCGAGGAGCAGGGAGAGGAGGCGCGGGAGGAAGGGGCGGTGGCGGTCGTCGCGGGGCGACAGGTGGAGGAGGCCGCCGGCGGGGTGGCCGCCGCCGTGACCTGGCTGCTGGGGGAGCCGGTGCTGTGGCTGGGCTGCCGCGCGGACGAGCTCCTGAGCTGGAAGAGGCCGCTGCACAGCCTGCTCGGCTTCGTCGCGGCCAACCTGCTGTTCTGGTGAGAGCTCGGGCTGGGTGGGGACGCCCAGGAGGGCAGGTGACCTTGGGGCGCCCGGGAGCGGGCAGAGGGGGCGCCCCGGGCGCGGTGTGTGTGTGTGTGTGTGGGGGGGGGGGGGTTGTGCACGCTGAACCCTGCGACGGAAGTGTCCGCCCTGCCCCACTTTCGGGGCCACCTTTCTCGAACAGGTAGACACACACACCAACTTTCCTGCAGAAGCGCTTTGCTACAAACACAGTTGTCACCCTCCGTGTGTGTATCCACCCTGGCAAGGGAGGCGGTTGGCTGGCCCGCAAGCACCTGTACCTACAGGTGTGCCGAGCGTGCCCGGAAACTTGGGCCTTTGCTTTCGAAAACTCACGGGTTTTCACCTGCTTGCCAAAACCATGCCAGTGCAAACGTGCTTGAACTTGTATTCGCTCTCGCACCCCGAGCAGGCGTGTGGACCAGCTTAGGTACACGCTCAAGACTGCGCCGCCTTCATCAGCCACCTGATAGGCACTGAATGATTTGTTTTCCATTCCCTGGAGGGTTGGGTTTACTCTCTTAATTCCCTGATGAGAAAACAGGAGGCAAACAGGTGGATTAGGTACATCACCCCCTCCCCCCGCCACCCAGGTGTGCACAGTGTGGAAAACAGTCGTATTTTCAGGTGAAGTACAGATAGAATACACAGGAATGTTCTCGGAAAAGCCCCTGATCAACAGGTTTGTCTCTCCAAAAAGAGCCCTTCACCAGTAAGGACAGGGAAAGTGTCTCACTCCTTCACCGAAGGACGTGCCGTTCCTCTGTTACCAGTCTGATGGGGGGTGGAGAAAAGCGTTCTTTGTTTGCAACTGTGTCCTCATAACAAGCATGATCCACACCAGTGCAGGATAAGCAGGGGTTTGGCAGGAGATACCTTGTTACAGGACACAGATTTCTTAACCTTAACGTTAGGATATAAAGTAACCAAAACATACACAGTCTGCCATTTTCTTTGTTAACCAGAGCAACTTGAAGATTTCTCTACTGATCTGTACCAGTCCTGGTTTCCTCTTAAAATGAGCGATATCTTACCAGGGTCCTTGAATGTGAATTTACTTTGGGTATCCTAGCTGTGTGTGTTTCTACTGTTTATTCCAAATTTCTTTATCCTGTTATAAAGTTTTGTAAGGCCTCAAATAAGGAGGATATGTTGTATTATGCTACACGGAGCCACAGTCAAATAATCTCAGGGCTGTGTTTCCCTCGTTTTTCAAATTGTACTTATTTATTATTAAAAAATAAGGTAATAGCCTCGTAGTTCAGACGTTTAAAGGTACAAAGTGATACACATTTCGAGGTTGTCTTTGCTATGCCTGTCTCTGGCTACCCAGTTTTCTCTCAGAGGCAACCAAGGATACAGTTTCCTCTGTAGCTTTCCAGATTGTGAATGTTTTAGCAAATAGGCAATATTCTACACAAATTGTGAGATACTATTTGGGCTATTCCTCTTCTCCTATGTCTTGGCAATCACTTATTCTTTTTCAACTGCATAGGATTCTATCATTAGGATGCTACAAATTATTTAACCTGTCTCCTAATGGACCAAGATAATTTCCAAACTTCTGCTATTTTAGTGTTAGAGCTAATGGCCTCTGACACGCATTATTCTGCATATGTGAAAGCATTTCTGTAGGAAAGAGTCCCAGAAGTTTAATTTTTGGGTCCAAGAGAATGTGCATGTGTAATTTTGATGGATATCATTGTAGAATGTCCTTGGAATTCTATTAATTTAAACTCCAGCCAGCAATATGGGTGACTGCCTGTTCCTCTCTACTCTTGCAAACAGTGTTATACCAAACTTTTTGATCTTAAAAAGCAGGTAGGTGAAACAGCGTGTCCCAGTTTGGCATTAAGTTGCATTTCTCTGGGATTGAGCAGTTTTTCTCATGTTCAAGATCCATTATAATTATCTTTTCTTTGCATTATCTATTTATATATTTATAAATATATATATTTTGTATATATATATATATTTTTTTCTTTGTCCATATTTTTAGTTGTGCTATTGGGCTTTTTCCTATTGATTTGTAGGAACTCTTTATGTTAACAACTTTAGCCTAATGAGTGTAAGTTGTAAACATTTTTTTCTGATATATTTTTAATAACAGCCATTAAAGAGAATGTTTTTTGCATAAAGTAATTGAAAGGCATATTTGGTGTTATTTTGGAGTGATGTCTTCCATCCATTAAAAGCAATATTTAAGTAAGCTCTGTGCCCAGCGTGGGGCTTGAACTCATGACCCTGAGATGAAGAGTTGCATGCTTTACCTACCAAGCCAGTCAGGCACCCCCATCTATTTTTATGAGTTTGATGGGCAGGTAAACAGTGGCCAGGCATTCAGTCCAATTACAGCTTTCTGCTTCTCTGTTTTATTTCTTCTCCTGTTTACATTATCTACATTCTGTGCATGTTTTCTTTGACAGAAAGATAATTGTCCTGCTTTTTAAATTCTTAAATACTTACTAATTGCAATTTCTGACCCATTTATTAATTTTATTAAACTGTTGGTGTTTTATCCCCCTCTGTTGCTTTTGGGGTTAAAACAATTTTCACAGTCACCGTATTCTTTAAATAGTGTGCTGATCAAGTGGTCTTAAATTATGTGATGCTCTAACATTCTGTGTCCTGGGGACTCTCAAATTTGGTATTTTTCATGAGAAAAACAGATCAGCGTTCAAAGTAAGGAACCCTAATCTTAAGCGATGGTGATGATGTTTTCTCTTTAATTGGTGTTATTTCATTTTTGTGGAAGTTCACTTTTTAAAAATATTTTTTTTTGAATGGTTTAGTACTTGATGTGAGCTGTAGCTTTCATGATTTTGAGTTTGGGCTCAAAAGCTCTAACATTTTTTACCTGCATGTGTAAAATCTGCAAGATTTTCGTGCTGTGAACCAGGAGCACAAAGTCTGAGAGATGCCTGTAACCAATGGGTATAACAGAAAGTTGCGTGAAGGAAGCGTAAGAGAAGAATCAGAAAGAGGATAGTTCATTTGATGGAGTTTGGGGGGAGTGACAGCAAAGTGGATGGAAGAGCTTGTGGCTCTTCATAAGGCCGTCATGCTTGAACAAGACCCCAACGGACAGGAATGATTGGGGTAGATCTAACATACGGTCAAAAGCATTCCAACCTTAAGAACTTGTACTTCGTGTTTTCATGCAGTCACACAGTGGTTGGTAGAGAAAATAAGGAGATGAGACTGGCTAGTTGTTTGGGACACATGTTTGGGGGCAGTGGTCACCTCGAATGTCAGACCATGTGTTTGAACTTGTTTTTTTCTATAGACAATGGGGACCCCCCAAAAAAAGTCAAAGTGTCCATGAATATGTTAACGGGTAAGTAAATTTTGGTACATGTTCTCCTATCATAAAAGACTATATCACAATGAACATAAACTACAGCTATAGGCAACAATATAGATGAATTTTACAAACATCACTTTGGTCAGAAGAATCACACAATACATGTAGGACGATCCAGGTTCTTGAAAGTTTTAGAATGTGCAAAACTACACAGTATTGATTAGGGCCATGCACATAGGAGATTAGAAAGACACTCTTATCCCTAAAATCAACAAAATGTTTATGCCTGGGAAGAGTGAGAAGGTATGACCACAGAGGGACACATAGAAAGTTCTGGGGCACAGGCAGTGTTTTATTTTTTGACTCAGGTGGTAGTTACATGGCATTAAAATTCTAATTATTTTAAACCTGTGCATGTGTTCTCATCTATGATATATTTTATGAAAAATGCTCGAATGCTAAATAATGCTTAAGAAATGGTATGCTCTCACGGCTCAGAGGAGCTTGATAAAATGTAGACCCCATATAGTGCCTGTCTCGAGAAGCAGGATTTCCACAACCTGAAATAGATTGGGCACCAGCCCAGTAGTCTCAGGGCTGGGTCTTCCTCATTTTACCAACAGAGGACATGTTTTTGAAATTGTCTCTCTTAATTTTAAATTTTATTTATTTTAAGAAAACGCTAATACCGCTGCACAGTTCAAAAGTTTAAAAGTACAAAAGGCTAAACAGCCTGGAGATCTCTTTCCCACGCCTGTCCCTGGCTACCCAGTTTCCTCGCAGAGGCAATCAAGGACACCACTTTTCTTTTAAATATAATTTATTGTCAAATTGGCTAATATGCGGTATGCAGTGTGCTCTTGGGTTTTGGGGTAGATTCCCATGATTTCTTGCTTCCATACAACACCCAGTGCTCATCCCAACAAGTGTCCTTCTCAATGCCCACCACCCATTTTCCACTCTCCCTTACCCTCCCCGCCCCCCCCCCCCCCCCCCCCCCATCAACCCTCAGTTCTCTGTATTTAACAGTCTCTTATGGTTTCCCTCCCTTTCTCTCTGTAACCTTTTTTCCCCCTTCTCTTCCCCAATGGTTTTCTGTTAAGTTTCTCAAGATCCACATATGAGTGAAAACATATGACATCTGACCTTCTCTGACTTATTTCACTCAGCATAAATTACCCTCCAGTTCCATCCACGTTGCTGCAAATGGCAGGATTTCATTTTTCTCGTTGCCAAGTAGTATTCCATTGTATGTAGAAACCACATTTTCTTTATCTATTCATCAGTTGATGGACATTTAGGTTCTTTCCATAATTTGGCTATTGTTGAAAGCGCTGCTATAAACATTGGGGGTACATGTGTCCCTATGCATCAGCACTCCTGTATCCTTTGGGTAAATTCCCAGCAGTGCTATTGCTGGGTCATAGGGTAGATCTATTTTTAACTTTTTGAGGAACCTCCACACTGTTTTCCAGAGAGGCTGCACTGGTTTGCATTCCCACCAACAGTGCAAGAGGGTTCCCGTTTCTCCACATCCTCGCCAGCATCTATAGTCCCCTGATTTGTTCATTTTAGCCACTCTGACCAGCGTGAGGTGGTATCTCAGCGTGGTTTTGATTTGTATTTCCCTGATGATGAGTGACATTGAACATCTTTTCATATGTCTGTTGGCCATCTGAACATCTTTGGAAAAGTGTCTATTCATGTCTTCCCATTTCTTCACTGGATTATTTGTTTCTTGGGTGTCGAGTTTGGTAAGTTCTTTATAGATTTTGGATACTTTATCTGATATGTCATTTGCAATTATCTTTTCCCATTCTGTCAGTTGCCTTTTAGTTTTGTTGATTATTTCCTTTGCAGCGCAGAAACTTTTTATCTTGATGAGGTCCCAATAGTTCATTTTTGCTTTTAATTCCCTTGCCTTTGGAGATGTGTCCAGCAAGAAATTGCTGTAGCTGAGGTCAAAGAGGTTGTTGCCTGCTTTCTCCCCTAGGGTTTTGATGGTTTCCTGTCTCACATTTAGGTCTTTCATCCATTTTGAGTTTATTTTTGTGTATGGTGTAAGAAAGTGGTCTAGTTTCATTCTTCTGCATGCTGCTGAAGGACACCACTTTTAAGCACAACATAAAATAGAATGAACACAATAAAGCAGAAAATACCCATTTTTTTGTTTTTAAAAATTAACTTTTTTGCAGTATACTGTCATCAATAAAATGCACACGCTTCCAGTGTACAGCCAGATGTATATGCTTGTGTATGCACATACAGCAGTCAAGATCTAGAACATTCCACGGCACCTGGGTGGCTCTGTCAGTTGAGCGTCCATCTTCGGCTCAGGTCATGATCTCGCAGTTTGTGAGTTCGAGCCCCACATCAGGTTCTTTGCTGTCAGCGCAGGGCCCACTTTGGATCCTCTGCCCCCCTTTCTTTGCCCCTCCCCTGCTTCCATTCACCCCCAAATAAACATTTTTTAAAAAAAAAAATCTAGAACACTCCGTCAATCCAAAAGATTTCTCTGATTCCCTTTCCGGTCAGTACCTACTTCTGGGGATTGATCTGCTTTATGTCACCATAGATTAGAGTTATCTTCCGTAAAGTTTCATGTAAATGA
This sequence comes from Panthera leo, assembly GCF_018350215.1. Lineage (NCBI taxonomy): Eukaryota > Metazoa > Chordata > Mammalia > Carnivora > Felidae > Panthera > Panthera leo. The sequence goes on from NC_056679.1 coordinate 225,409,075, forward strand.
TACAATATAATACGATGTCTTTGTTTGGCTTTGTTTACTCGGTGTGAAGTTTTGAGATCCATCCCTGTTGTGTTTTTGGTTTTTTTCCTTTTTATTGTTGCCCGGTATCCACTTAAGATATTTGCCACAATTTGTCTGGGCATTCGCTAGTTGATGTTCATTTGGGGTCTTTTCAGGGTTGGCTATTATGAATAAAACTGGAGGGGTGCCTGGGTGGCTCAGTCAGTAAAGCGTCTGACTTCGGCTCAGGTCATGATCTCCTGGTTTGTGAGTTCAAGCCCCACATCAGGCTCTGTGCTGACAGCTCAGCCTGTAGCCTGCTTCAGGGTCCCCCTCTCTCTTCCCTTTCCATGCTCATGCTCTGTCTCTCAATAATAAACATAAAAATTTTTTTTATGTTTATTTATTTTTGAGACAGAGAGAGACAGAGCATGAATGGGGGAGGGGCAGAGAGAGAGGGAGACACAGAATCGGAAGCAAGCTCCAGGCTCCAAGCCATCAGCCCAGAGCCCGACGCGGGGCTCAAACTCACGGACTGCGAGATCGTGACCTGAGCTGAGGTCGGACGCTCAACCGATTGAGCCACCCAGGTGCCCCAACATAAAATTTTTTTTAAAAAACTGGTAAAAAATTCGGGTCCAGATCTTTGTGTGAAATGTCTGTTTTCAGTGAGAACAGGGGCAAGGTCTGACCCGTGTCTTGTGTGGCTATGTAGCAGTTGCCTTGGATAGTTCAGCGATGGGACCAAAAGCCCATCTTCTTCACTTCCTTGCTGGAAGTGCTGAAATTGAATGCCTTACAATGCGGCCATCCTCTTGAGGCACATTCTACCTCTGCAGCCTAGAAAGCCACCCTGATGTGATTTCATTTTGAACCCACGGTTGGAGCCCATGACATACAGAACAGTCCCTGCACAGGCCGTTTTCCTCAGGGCCTCTGGCGTTGCGTGGTGACATTCCCTTCCATTTCTGGAAATAGTAAAACTGTGAGAAAGGGATTTGCTTGAGGGGACTACGCTAGGGTATACCTGGCAAGAGGCACATGGGACTCTGCCTTTTGGGTTTTCTCAGGTCAGGCGTCTGTGCTGTCTAGAATGCCCGGGACCCACTGAGAGCCCTGGCAGCACTGTCCTCAAGAGTTGGTTTGGAAGGTTGCAAAGTCCAACTCCCACTTGCTTTCAAGAGCCCCCCTGTCCCGTCGCTGATGGGTTCTTCCAGCTTGCATCGGGGTCGTGCCCTCTCAGAGAGTTGTCTCTGACTGGCATCATCAAGGGCGTCACCTGGGCACTTGTTAGAGACAAAGATTATGGGCTCGACTCCACACCTACTGAACCAGAATCCCTGGAGGTGGGACCAAAACATCTGAATTTTCTCCAGCTCCTCAAATGACTCTGTACACACTCACGTTTGAGAATCACTGCATTTGAGCACTTTCCCGGATCACAAGCCCTCTTGTCCATGAGGCAGCATTTCCATTGGCGGCAACTCTAAGTGAATATTTTCCTTATAATGAGTTGAGTCAGCCTACCTTTTGATTACTTCTGCAGATGCCCAAGATCCACACCCCCTTTCTAGAGTAGTCCTTTGTTGCAAGCCGCATTCTCTTCTTATTCCTACCGAGGCTTTTTTCTCCCAACTGAGAAATTCTGGGCTCCTTCCCTCACTGTTTTCCAGACTCTTCTGGCCATGCTTCAGTTTATCTGTATTCCTCCTGAATGCAGCATTCCTGAGATGGTCTGAGCAGTGTGTACCACCCCCCACCCCCCGACAGCCTCCTTCTATTCACATAGCCTGAGACAAGAATTTCTTTATTCTAATTGATAGTAACCCCCTTTGGCAGCAACTATTATTGACAATTGTTAGATTCTCGTATATATATGTGTGTATATATATATATATACACACACACGGATACATATATATATATATATATGACTATACAGTTATAGTTTGTCAGACTATAACTACCAAAATTAAGGACATTCACATTTAGCACTTTATTTAAATCTTAGAACAACTCGACGAGGGAGGTACTGTTCTCTTTTTACACAGGAGGAAACAGGCTCATAGGAGTTTAACTGAATTATCAAGGATGACTTTGACCTGTGCTATTCAATAGAATGTTTGCAGCGATGGAAATATTCTGCATTTGTGCTGCCTGGTGTGGTAGCCTCTTGTGACGGTTGAGCATGTGAAATGTGGCTAGTTTGACTCAAGAACTGTAATTTTATTTCACTTAAATTTAAATAGCCGCATATGGTTAGTGGCTACCATATTGAATAGCATAAGCCTAGACCATAGTCATGAAGCCATGCCCTCTCTCCACCAATTTAGTATTGTTTTGGTTTGTGTTTTCTTTTACTGTGTTACTCTAGAGAGTAATAGAAGATTGTGGGAGCCGACAATTAGGGCTTCCATTTTATAATATTACAGACTTAATGATTTCACCATAGGGCAAAAATAACCGTGTTGGAAGAATGTTGCTTTTAGGAGGGATTTTGTTTAGTCTTAGCTGGTCTAGTTCATGTTCTCCACCTTCTCTCTGTTCCACCTGGACAGTCAGCAGCTACAGATGAGTGTCTGCTCCAGGCCTACCTGGTGTGGGCCCAGTGGGTATACGAGAAGCCCCAGGTCTCTGTTTGTCTCTGAGAGTTTACACCCTGGTTTAGGAGGCATGGCTGCCTCAGTGAGCTGATTGAAACACTACACCGCAGTTCTGAATTGTATGCCACGGTCTCTAGAGCCTTACAGTTTAGGAATAGCGGAGATCAGGAGGGTTGGAATAGTTAATGAAAGCTCTGCGCGAATTATCGTATAGACCTAAAAAGAGAGCTATAATTGTACGCGCAAGAATAACAATCAGGGTTTTCCATGTAGGACAAACCCAGGAATAAATGGGGCCTAAGTACCTGATGCTCTCAGCCTGGGGAGACTCACCTGCCTCACGCTGAGGGTCCATCCTGGGGAACACGAATAAAAATTATTATTCTTGATGCCTGGAACCAGCGTGGGATCGGAAACATTGTTAGATGTTCAAAAGGTGTGGTGAACTGAGCTGAACTAGAGAGTATTCCCCAAACTTAGATAGGGTGGGGCTAGTTTAAGAGGGGCCTTGCAAAATAGAAGAGGCTTCAGTTCCCTGAAAATAGTCATGGACTTTTTTGTATTCAGCATTTAGCAAACGTTTCTTGAGTGGTGGTCTCATGTGCTTATTATTAGACCCAGCAGCCCCTCGTGAGATCCCGTGTGAGGCTGTTTTCTCAGACTTTAGTACGCTAGCACCGGGAACTTGGGGTTGAGGACTTAAGAAATGGGGCTGGTTTAACCAGATTGATACTCCTCCTAGAAACCCCATCAGGGTTTCCTCTTTAATAACTATACACCTCGTCTTTAGTCATTTTGCACAATTTTATGTGTATGCTATTTGAGCGATAACTTTACCTCAGGTTCTTTCTGCTACTCTCCTTTTTCCCTTTTATCCTGTTGTGCACGACTGTTTTTAAATTGCTGGGTTGATCCAAATGAGTACAAATAAATGAGGTGTATCATTATTACTAGCCGCTGGGAATGCAGTGATGATTAAGACACATTCTGACCCCTGGTGTGAGAAACAGATTAGTAAGGAAACAATTCTTTTTTTTTTTAATTTTTTTTTAATGTTTTATTTGTTTTTGAGAGAGGGAGAGACAGAGCATGAACAGGGGAGGGCCAGAGAGAGGGAGACACAGAATCTGAAACAGGCTCCAGGCTCTGAGCGGTCAGCACAGAGCCCGACGCGGGGCTCGAACTCACGGACCGCGAGATCATGACCTGAGCCGAAGTCGGCCGCTTAACCGACTGAGCCACCCAGGCGCCCCAGTAAGGAAACAATTCTAATGCAAGGTTACGCTGTGCACACTGAGGTAGCACACATGGGCCAGGAAGAAGCAACAGAAAGAACTTCCTTGAGTCCTGAATGAAGGGGTCTGGGGCCGGGGCAGGAGGCAGGATGGTCAGTACCTAAAAAGTCAAAGAGAACTAATACCTATCGAAGAGCTCTTAGGTACTAGGTACTAGGTTAATTCATGGGAGCTTGAACGGGGCATACAGTGGCACTCATCTGGACCATATCTAACAAGCAGTTTCCATCTATTACTCTAATGTAAATACCATCATGTTGGACCCTTTCTTCCAAAACCTCCACGCAAAAATTCAACAAATATTTGTCGACCGCCACTGTTTTAGGTGCTGGAGATGTAAGAGTGGACACAAAATATGTACACATAGGGCTCCCTTTTTCACGGAGCTTGTACTCCAGTGGTGGGAATAGCAGAAGAAAGGCAACAAATACTCAAAAATGCTAGAAGAAGCTGGACACTATGGAGAAAACTGAAGCAGGGACAAGGAGTGACAAGGAGGTGCTACTTGGCTGAAGCGGTCAGTGCGGGCATCTCAGAGGAATGACCTCGAACAGACACCTGAAGAACGAGTCCGGGAATGATCCAGGCAGCTCCCTTTCTGGTGGAATGTTCCAGACAGAGGAAATGGTGTGTGCCAAGGCCCTGAGGGAGGTGGACTTGAGGTGTTAGCAGAAAAGCAAGGAGCCCCCTGTGGTGGGAGCTGGGTGAGCAGGGGGGAGACACCACTGGTTTGGCGTGAACTCGGTGCTACAGCTGTGCCAGATTCTGCGTTTTGGCTTTTCCTGAGCCCTCCTGGACGAAGGAGGGGAGCGAGAGCCTGGGGCCCGAGGCTAGTGAGGAGTTTCACCGAAGCACGTGGTGGTGAGGAGAGGCGGTGGGGGTGGGGGGGGAGAAGATGGCTTCGGGGGGACTCTGGAGGTATAATCCGGGGGATTGAGTGGTCTGGGGGTGGGAAGAAAGTGGTAGAGGACCGGCGGGCCTGCGAGGGTAGGTGAGGAGGGGCTGGCGTGAACCAGTATCAGGGACCCTGAGGTTCAGCGGGTTGGGGCCATGGGGGAAGAGGGTGACGTCAGTTTTGGGATGTTAAATTGGATGTGCCTTTGGGCCACCACATGAAGTCCAAGTAAGTCCCTGTGGGGTTCGCTCCATGGGCTGATGCTCGGGGGACAGAAGGTCGCAGTACAGATTTGGGTGTGTGGGGGTGCAGGCTTGGGTAGTTGGGAATTCCCAGGGGGAGCACTTGCTGGGTAACGAGAGGAGGGCCTGGAGGACAGTGTTGAGGAAACTGTCATTAGCGAGGTGGGTGCCCGAAAGGAGCCCCGTTCGCAGGAGCGTTGGGACACGGCGGGGCCCAGAGGGAGGTGCCGGGCAGATAACCGTCCAGGTCATTCCGTGTGCAAGTGCTCCCTCTTGGCCCCGGTGGGACCCGTGTCTGCAGGAGCCTGGCCTTCAAGTCACAGCAGAAGGGACTGATTCTCTCTTCCGTCCTCCTGGCCGTGCCTTCCTGGCCACTTTGCAACTTGGCTGGCTCCCGACTTGGCCAAGAGTTTGAGCAGTTCCAGAAATTCCCACTCTCGAATGTCGGGCTTTCGTGCCTGTGGAGATAACCTGTGTGAATGTCAGAAGCTGCACGTTAGCTGTTTCTGTTTGCACTCTTGTAGAGTCCTACCCCTGTCCCCTCCATGAGACGCCTGGGCGGGTTCTCCCAAGGACACTGGGATTTGTGGGGCTGGAGGCAGTAGGAAGGAAGGTTGATGACATGGGGCAGGAAAAGTGACACAGGGGGCTCTGGGGAAGCCCCGGGGGGCTGGGCTTGGAAGGACACCTCTTCCTGTGATGCCTGAGGACAATGGGCAAGGTGGACAGGCCTGGACTGGAGGTGGCCAGGGGCAGTGTGCAGTGGGGGCCGATTTCCCTTTGAAGGAGGAGGAGGAACTATTGAAGACATTGATGGAGTGTGAGGCTGGCTAGAGCTTTCGTGGGGAAGGATATCAGGAAATCACAAATGATTGTGTTTGGGGGAGATAGATGCTCAATTGCATTGTTTTCCTGGCTTTATTTATGTTTGGCATTTTTTTGGTGAATTTATTTTTATCAGATTCCTGTGTTTTCATCTTTGCCCCTTTTTTCAAGGTGCAGTATTAATTAAATTTTTTAATGTTGATTTATTTTTGAAGGAGAGGGAGAGACAGAGTGTGAGCAGGGGAGGGGCAGAGAGAGGGAGACACAGAATCCCAAGCAGCCTCTGAGCTGTCAGCACAGAGCCTGATGCGGGACTCGAACTCACAGACCCTGAGATCATGACCTGTACTGGAGTTGGATGCTTAACCAACTGAGCCACCCAGGCGCCCCCTAGGGTGCATTTTTTAAAATGAAATAGTACCAAATTTAGCAATATGGTCACCCCACATTACTAATGTGTAATTAGTAATGTGTATTAGTTTAACAGTAAGTATTTTGAGGGATATTTTCCATTTGCTTAAAGAAGTGAGATCATGGTATCCTTATATCATTGAAGACATGCTTTTGTTATTTTTTTAATTTTATTTTTAGAGGGAGCATACTTGAACAGGGGAGGGGGTGGGGGCGGGGGAGAGGGAGAAGGAGAAGGAGAGGGAGAGAGAATCCCATGCAGGCTTCATGCTCAGCATGGAGCCTGATGCAGGGCTCGATTCCACGACCCTGGGATCATGACAACTGAAATCAAGAGGTGATGCTCAACCAACTGAACCACCCAGGTGCCTCCAGACATGCCTTTAGAAGCATAAAATGCTTAACTATTTTCAAAGATTTTTTCTGAAATATTCTCTCTAGTGCTTTTTTTTCTCTACAGATTTCTGTTTATTGGGGAAGGAAATCTTTTTGTCTCGGGAACAAAGGTGGCAATACCCAGGTGAAACACATTGGGCCAGGTATGGCCACTTGCACGGTCCAGATGGAGCCTTGGAACTGGGGAAGGAGCAGGAGCCACCGGCCTACGGGCAGCCAGCTGGCCGAACCTTTCATGGGAAAGATCACCTCAGGTGGAGCAGAGAGTTCACTCCTGCTGTGGCCACCCAGGCTCACTGGGTTTCTAGATAAACCGATCCAGCTACTGTGGAACAAGGCAGGTTTCATTTGACAAATTCTGGTGCACGGTATTGTAGCCTTGCGTGATTTCACTTTGTGATGCCTGCAGTGGTCATTGATTTTAACAGTGACCATTTACTGGACTCTGCTGGGCACTTGATGTGGTTTGTATCTTACTGAATTCTCACATCACCCAGCAAGGGATCATTGCCTCATTTTACAGGAGGGATATTGAGGCTCAGGGCTTTTAAGTCGCTTGCCCCCAATGTGACCATAAGTGGCAGGGCTGATACCAGCCCTGGTATTTTAACTGGGCTTCTTGTATGTTCTTCCCTCAATAAACTAGACTCTACCACAAGGGGAGGTTGAAATATAAAATGAGACATGATTTTATATGACTTATCCCCCCTGTCTCCAGGACAGAGTTAATTTACTTCTCAAATTAAAACATCAGCTGCCTCCCACATAGCCGGAAATGCCTGCTTTAGGGAAAGAAGTTAATTTATTTTTCCCAGTAACGTTTCAGTACCAACCATGGCCTCATCCACAGCTCCACTCGGCCACCTTTGTATTCATTTGAGGCATGAATTACCAAAACAGGTTGTGCATTTCTCTGAGATGTCAGATGGTCCAGTTTTATCATATTTCATTTCCCTCCTGTGTGTGCCCTCTTGACTCAGGGAGGCTCTTTCTCTAGGTAAAATGTCAAATGGACTCTTGCAAATTCTCAGATGGCCACACCACTGATACTGTACCTAAAACATGTACTTTAGAATGTACATCTTGCTTAGTGTTTGGGAAATGATACCTTGTCTTTTTTTTTGTTTATTTTTTTTAATGTTTATTTATTTTTGAGAGAGAGAGAGACAGAGTGCGAGCCGGAGAGGGGCAGAGAGAGAGGGAGACACAGAATCTGAAGCAGGATCCAGGCTCTGAGCTGTCAGCAGAGAGCCCAATGTGGGGCGGGAACTCCTGGACCTCGAAATCATGACCTGAGCCGAAGTCAGATGCTCAACCAAATGAGCCACCCAGGCGTCTTTAAGTAGCATTCTGCCATGCCCTGGGTGGGGTTGGGCTGACATTGATGGTGATGTATTTTTTTGTTGTTGTCTATGTTTATTTATTTATTTTGAGAGGGAGAGAGAGAGAGACAGAATTCCAAGTAGGCTCTGCACTGTTGAACTGTGAGATCATGACCTCAGCCAAAGTCAGGAGTTGACACTTAACTGAGCCACCCGGGTGTTCCAGATGGTGGTGTCTTTATTTATTTATTTATTTTTAAAAATGTTTTTATTTATTTTTGAGACAGCATGAGCAGGGGAAGGGCAGAGAAAGAGGGAGACACAGAATCTGAAGCAGGCTCCAGGCTCTGAGCTGTCAGCACAGAGCCCGATGCGGGGCTCGAACTCACAGACCCTGAGATCATGACCTGAGTGGAAGTCGGACGCTCAACCCACTGAGCCACCCAGGCGCCCCGATGGTGGTATCTTCAATGGAGGAGCACGGGATGAGGTCAGGAGAGCCCAATGTGTCCTGCTTCTCTGGCTCACGTGCAAAGCCTGATGGTCTGCAGCTCTTCTGGGCCCCAGGGCCACCCCTTCCCAGGCTTGTATTTAACTCCTCCGTGAGTCGTCCCGCTGGGTCTTCTGTTAATTTCAGTTGCGGATCTGCCTGTATTTTCCATGGCACCTGCACAACCTGTAGGTATTTTATTTTTCTGTGTGTTTGTTCTAATTCTTAGAAACTTATTAAAACTTTGTTGAATACCCTGCAGGTCAAAGAAAAAACCCTATAATTAAAGAATACGTAGTAATGATGAGAATCATACACATGAAAATCAGGGACCGGCCTCTTTTTTTTTTTTTTTTTTGTATACACACCAACATGCTTTCTTTCTCTGATTAATGCCAACAGACTTTTAATAAAAAACAGCAGTCTCTCGCCCTGCCTCTCCCCAGTTCCCAGTCCTGTTTCTCAAGGCAGCTATTGTTAGTTTTCTGCTTTTTAGTTCTGTTTAGGCTTTTCTAAATAAGATCCTTTAAATGCCATTCCTTTTTTTTTCCCTTTACAATTATAAACAATACCTTAAAATTTCTGAAGTGTAATTGACATAGAACATATTAGGTTTAGGTAATCAACATAACGATTTGATATTTGTATAACAAAATGATTACCACGGTGAGCCTGGTTAACATCAGTCACCAAAGTTACATTTTTTTTTTTTTAATTTTAATTTGAGAGAGACAGGGAGAGATCTTAAGTGTCTCCATGGTCAGCACAGAGCCTGGCGTGGAGCTCAATCCCACGACGCATGCCTCAGGACCTGATCTGAAACCAAGAGTCGGATGCTCAACCGACTGAGCCTCCCAGGTGCCCCACAGATTTTTTTTTTTTTAAATGCCGTTTCTTGACTCAGCTATCCAAGACATTTTTTGCTCCCACCCCAACCCACGTATACACCTTTCCTTCCTCCCTCCACTATCAGGATGCCACAATTTGGGGTTCAGTCACTATGACTGTGCAAGCATTGTTCATCCACGAGTGAAGGGGAATGCCACATTTATAGCTCCTTTCTGGAATAACTTTATTATGCTGTTACTCTCTGTTCGGTCTTTTTAACTCTCCAACATTTCTAGAAAACTCCTTCTGATAAAGGGCAAACGTATCAGGCTGACATTTCAGTTCTCTCTCCAGCAGGAGCCATCCCTGCTGGAGCCCCCACCCTCCCGTTCCAGTCTAATGTCACTGTGCCCTGGGCCTGCTGTCCCCGTAGGACTTCTGCACGTCACCTGCTCCTTCTCTCCTGGGGTAAAGCCTCTTGTTGCTGGATCCGTGCTACAGATGGGGTCAGGGGAAAGTTAGCAGCCTGAACGGGGAGGTCCCATTTCTTCTTGAGGACATTCAAGGTAGTTTAAGATTTTCTCATGTTAATTGTGAGTTCTTCATTTGCTTTTGTTTTCGTTTTTGTTTGTTTTTTCTCTTACTAGATGCTTTCTTGGTGAACTCTTCTGTTGCGAGAGAACACATTGCCCAGCTTAGATCACGAAGGAAGCACATGTTTTGCGAACGTGTGTGCAGAAAGCGTCTTCGCCCCACCCTTTCAGCTGGTTGCTAGTTTGGCTTGGATTAGAGTTCTGGGTTGGGAACAATTTCCGCTTCCAGTTTTGAAGCCTCAGCTTCCCTGTCTTCTTGCTCCATCCCGGTGTTGCTTTTGAGCAGACGAATCCCTTTCCAACGCCTGGTCTCTCATAGGCGATCTGTGGCTGGCCTGGCTACTGATTTATGGTTTGTGGTGTTTAGGCGAGCGGGCGGCGGGCCGCCCTGCTGTGTAGTGATTGCCCGTGCTTCAGGTCTTGGGGAAAGCCTAAAGCATTTCTTTCCGGCTTTCATACTTTCAGAACTCAGCGTTTGTTTGCCCCGTAAAAGCTGCGGATGACTTTTGTAGTCCTTTCTCTAGGTGGATGGAGTTGCACACAGGGCTTCTGTGTGCGTCCAGTGGGTATTCCCTCAGAAAACAGCACGAGTGGGCCCCCGCTCTCCCCGGAGTGGTGCCGGGAGGCTTCCCTGGCTGGATGCTGTAGGCTTTGCTGAGTCAGTCGTCCCCCGGGGGGGATGGGGGCTGGGGGGGGGGGCGGGAGGAGGGCTGGGTGTCAGGCCTGGCAAGCGGCCTGGCCTTGTGTGAACACATGAGATCCTAGAAGAGGCTGAGCCTAAGAGAACCAAAAGGTGGAGAGAATTCATGCCTTGATCTCCTTAGCACAGCGCTCAAAACAAATATCCCAACCCGGCACAGACCGGAGGCACTGAGTTGAGAGAGTGTTGGTGCTGTTTACATTTTAGATTTGGGCTGGAGCTTAACGCTCCATAGGTGCCAATTCCCGCTTGTCAGCTTCCAAACGGCCACCGTGGCGCTTTTGCCTGTGTTTTGCTCGGCCATGGAGCACTGCAAGAAATGTGCATGCAGAGTAGCAGATTTCAGCCAAAGATGAGTGGAATGAATCTATTGGAATCATCTGGGACCCTGAGCCCCCTAGTTCTCTGAAGGTAGCAACCTGTTTTCAGTGTTACAAAGAAGGTGCTCATGCCTATGGTCAAGTGGAAGTAGCTTTGACCCAGTAAGCCACGCTATTTATTTTGTTAGCAGCTAGAGCCTTTCAAAAGCAGGCACCTGTGTAATAAAATCAAAGGGAGAGGATCTTTGCTCCAGTTTAACCACCTCATTGCACAGATGAAGGAACTGAGTCCCAGGGCTCCACCGTGAGCCGGTGACAACGTGACCCATGTCACAGCCTCCTGACCCCTTTTTCTCAAAGCTGTAGGCCACTACGTGTTGAAACCGGGAGCTTGAGGAAACCTGGGAAGGCAAAGTAATAACGCTCCCGAGTGCCAGGATCACCGATGGCGGTTTGCAGGTCGATGTGGAGATTTTGCTCTGTTGATCCAACCATGTCTTTGGGGGCTTGGGAATCTGGAGTGAGTGTGTTGACCGGCCTCCCCGCGATTTGCCAGGACCCTCAGAAGCTCCCGGCAGTGAGCTTCAGACATTTGCTTTAGACTTCATGCTTCTGTCTTTACCCACCACCAGATGAGCTAGAGTTTGTCAAAAGTTGCTTTTGACAAAAGAGAGCTTCCTCTCTCAGTAGTAACGGCTTGCATTCGACTAGGTTTCCCTGAAACAAGGTGTTTAGTATCCAGATAATGGGAAAAGAGCCTTCTTTCAAATGATGAGGGTAAGTTCATCCTAGAAAACCTTCTGTAGGAAGAATTCTTGTCAGTTGAAAATGCATCTACTGTTCAAAGGAAACATTTAAAAAATTTTTTTTAAGGTTTATTTATTTTGAGAGAGAGAGAGAGCATGCATCGGGGAGGATCAAAGAGAGAGGGAGAGAGAGAATCCCGACGTGGGGCTTGATCCCACGAACCATGAGATCATGACCTGAGCCAAAATCAAGAGTCACATGCTTAACTGACTGAGCTACCCAGGCGTCCCCAAAGGGAACGTGTTTTTATATGTTCCTGAATTACAGATTGATATTTGCGTTTGCTACAACACTAACAAGACCTGTGAACGTAGAGTCACTTTAATACGTACATTAGTTATCAAACGTAACTTAAGGGCTTTTGTTGTTGTTATGACTAAAAGGTCTTCAAAAGAGCTGCTGACCTTTTCTCACCAGGCTCTCCTGCTTGTTCACAAACAAAAAACATGCATGCACTCCGTTCATGAAAAAACTGAAGGTTTCATGGGAAATAAAAACAAAATAGAAAAATAAAGACCAAAGTTGTCCTTCCGAGCAGCATGATTTAGGGAGTCTGAGAGGATTCCACCATGACTCAGAAGGTGGTCAGTCGCTCATCTGGGGCTCAGTTGCTCACAAGTACATAAAACCCAAATCCACCTTTCTATGAGAAGGAAATGGCTCAGAAGCTGGAGGAAGGACATTATATGAAATTCTCTCTGCAGTTGAGTTCCTGTACCCTGAATGGGCGTGTCACGGGGTATTGACCGTGGAGCTCTACATCTTTCTAGGAATATGTATTTTCTTGGGGCACCTTTTGACTTTAACTTCCAATACCATCTCAGTAAAATCGGGACAACAGCTGCATTGATGTCGTGTATAACATCAAAAACTTCTGGTGAGAGACTTTACTTATTATTGTAGTTTATGAGAAAATGGTATACTAAACTTTCAACTTTTTGTTAAAAATGATCTCTAAATATTTAAAGATATTCAACAATAAAGTTTCATTTTCAGCTCAGATTCTGTTTGTTAGGATCAATTAAATTTTTTTAATGTTTAGTTTTGAGAGAGAGAGACAGAGACAGAGACAGAGACAGGGTGAGCACGGGAGGGGCAGAGAGAGAGGGAATCACAGAATCTGAAGCAGCCTCCAGGCTCTGAGATGTCAGCACAGAGCCCAATGCAGGGATTGAACCAACAAACCATGAGATCATGTCCTGAGCTGAAGTCCGGCGCTGCACCGACTGAGCCACCCAGGTGCCCCCCTGGATAGATTTTAAAATAAATCCAGTGGGAATGGAAAATATGATATAAAAATTGCTTTTTAAAAATTCACTAGTGCTAGTGAACACTAGCTTTCCTTTATCAAAATGGACAATGATCATTTCCATGAAAATTTTTTGCTTTAAATAACATCACTAAATATAGCTGAAAAGGTGACACATTTGTGTATTAATGCCACATATGACTACAACATTGGATTCTGTCTATTTGCCAGCTCTCAGCTGCCCCGGAATCTCTGCTGTGCTGGGGGATTACCTGGTGCAGTCAGGTGGGTGTCTTAAGGCTTACGAGCCCATGATTGCCACGTGCATAGGGCGTTGGAGATCATGGCTGTTAGCAAAAGAACCATTCTTGGGTTAAAGTCCCTGGGATGTCAGTGCTGATCTTTGGCTTCTAGTTAGAACTCCCAGGTGCCCAGAAAGAAGCCCGGACCTATGGTGGGCATTGGTGTGGCTTTCATCGCGAGCATGTCTGCTTAGGCTTGAGGGAGGTACATCTGCGACCACTCCTCTGGAGTGAGGATGCATCAGTTGGCCAGGGCATCGTCCTCTTTGACCTCAGCAACCACCTCATTGCAACTGGGCATTGGCACAGGGGCATATTAGGACTGCCAGACTGACTTCCAATAGGTTATGAGAAGCCAGATCTTCCCTTAAAGAAATAAAAGTTGATCTAAGTAGAGGTCCAAGGGCCATCCATGCTATCTATCCATTGCTCCCCAAAAGGTCTTCCAAATTGTACAGAAATTTTGATGCTTCCCATATATATATATATTTTTTTCCATTTTGGCAAGCTGTTAGTGTTATGATAGTGTGCTTTAGGGAATTCATGGTAAATGATTACATTAATACATCCGTGATTAATTAATTATTGTAGCTGACTCGTTCATGAAACAAATACTGAGTGAACGACAATGCAACGACGTATTAGTTGAGCAGCTGCTGTCAGCTGGCTCATGACCTAGCGCTGGAGTGGCACCGGCCAGCAAGAGAGCGTGGCCCCTTCCCTCCTATAACTTGTAGTTTGGGAAATAAACGAACAGGCAAATCAATACACAAGTAGAAATCAGGATGAGTGCTATGAGAGGAAAATACTACTCTCGGAGGCCACGGGGTGGACTAATGTGGTCGCAGACTGCCAAGGAGACTGCTTTTCAGCGCCATGTTGACCAAGGGTGAGCCCCCCCCACAGGGTGGTATCTTGATTTATTCTTGGGCCTTTGCCAGGCTTCTGAAAACAAACACCTTTTGCTAAAGAACTTATATTCTCCTGGATCAGAATAGCCAATTCCTTTTGGGTATGGCAACTTCAAAGTTCTGATGTCGCTGACTGCCTGGTTGGGTGGTTTTTAAAAGATGGGTTATTGACTGTCAGAGGGCATCTCTATCGTTTGTAGGCTCAGCTTACCTCCTGTTCAAGGGTCATCTGATTGAAATGCAAGCTCATGATTGAAATGTAGATCATATCCTCCTCCAGGCTCACAGTGCTTACCCACTATGTTTGTGGATAAAGAGAGGTGTTTTATTGGTCATGTTTAACATCAAATGTTATAAACACAGACACATTTGGAGAGCTTAATGAGAAACTGTCATCTTCCTTATTAGATTTTTTATTCTTCTTCCCTGCATTGTTTTTCATGGGTATTGTCTGTCTTGTTTGGAGAGTTAATATGGCCTTGGGCATCTCAGGTGAAATTATCAGGAGACACCTGTGTTTTCCATTGGAGTTTGGTGAGGGCTGTGCTAAGGGACAACTTTTTGTTGTCTCCCTTGTTTAATTAGAGAAAGTTGTTAGGGTTGTATCTACCACTGTGTACTGCCCTTGCGGGCACAGAGAGGGGACAGGGAATGGACAAAGCTGTAAAGACAGCACCTTCTGGGTCACCCATGTGAGGTTTTGGGGTTGGTGTTTTTTTTTTTTTTTTTTTTTTTTTGAGAGAGAGAGTGAGCAGAAGGACAGAGAGATGGGGGCACAGAGGATCTGAAGCAGGCTCCGTGCTGACAGCAGAGAGCCCCATTTGGGCTTGAACTCACGAATCTGGAGATTGTGACCTGAGCTGAAGTCACATGCTTAACTGACTGAGCCACCCAGGCGCCCCATCCCCATGTGAGGTGTTAAACTGAATGTGTTGGAGGGGGTGGCTTCTGTAAAGTGTTCCAGACTCATCCACTGGGTCTCTCATTCTTCCCATGTTAGGGCTCCCTTTGGCAAAAGGTGAAAAGCATTAAAAACAAACACGTCCAGAAATTCACTTTTAACAAGTTGGGCCGTTTCAGTTCATTATTGTGGCACTTGAGCTCTTGAAGTGAGCTTGGGGCGGTCGTCTCTGACGTTTGTGTGTTCACTTATCCACCTGCTGTGTTTTATTAATTGATTCCACATTAAGAAGATATGGAAAGGTTCACTGTTTTAGTCTACTTCTCCTACTGGGGTGAAAAGGGTGAATGATGAAGTATTAAGGTCTACGCTAGGCTATTAGGGTATGATGAAGATTCATTCACCAGAGAAGGGATTGGTTGGAACTAGGGAGGCAGAGCCCAGGCAGGGCTTCCTGTGAGGAAGGAGAGGAGAAGGAGCAGGGTAGCGATGGGCTGGAGAACCAGGCTGACGGACAGAACGGAACCAAGGCAGGGTGGGTGCCACATGGAGGCGTGGGGCTGAGGCCCAGCTATTTGCACCCTTGAGTTTTTGGAGTAAAGGAGATGGAGAAAGAAAAGGGTCATTTGCAGCTGTGACAGTGCCCTCAGTCTTGGAACTGCAGAGTGGCTGGATTCTTTTTGGGGCCCTAGAAAGGTTCAGGTACGTTGGGGGTGGGCTCTTGAATGTGGACATGAGCTGATGCGTGGTTGACCACAACTGAATGGGCATTTGTTATTTCTTAAAGTTTGTTTATTTTTAAGTAATCTCTATACCCAATGTGGGGCTCAAACTCATGACCCCAAGATCAAGAATCACATGTTCTTTCGACTGAGCCAGCCAGGCACTCCTGAATGGTCATTTGAAAGGCAGGAGCTCATATGACAATTGTTCTTTCAACTCTGCTCTCTAGAACATTCTGGTGCTTTAGATCAGTTGATTAAAGTGAGGTGCCAAAGGGCTCTATAAATGGCATGTAAATAGAATGTGTAAATGGACTCAATAAGTCAATAAGACAGGCTGCGTGGTTTGGGGCACACTGCTCCAGCCTACTCTATTTATGAGTATATCGCCGTACATCTTATTTTGTCGGGTTGTTTAAGAGCATTAAATGAGATAACAATGTGAAGATATTTAGTATATGGTAGGTTCTCATTACACATCAGTTCATTTCTTTCTTGGGTGTGCCCATAAAGGTTCACTGAATTCATTAGTGTGTGTCTGGCCTCACTTAAGAGCTATTCTTCTTAGAAACCTTTAGAGCACCTGCCCTATGCCTTGCACCCAATATATGCGTTTATTTATGAAGGAAGAAGCCCCAAATTTCAGCTTGACACTTGGATCAATTATGTTTAGAGTTCATGGATTCAGAGAAGGTCTGAATGAGAAACACCTTGAGAGATCTTCCCTTCTTCCCTCTTAATACTCCTGTGCTCCGTGGCAATGCATGACTTTGATCGGGTCTCTCTTTTCTTCTTTTAGTTCCTTTCTGTGGCTGAACCTGGTAGTATTTAGCTTGCTGGTGACCCAGCTGGGGTGGGCTGCACAGACTGACTCACCCACCCTGCTTGAGAGTCCGCTTCTTCTGAGCTGCAGTAACTAGGTAGTATGAATTGGCAGATACCATCCACTAGGTGGAGGTAAAGAACCCATTGACCAACCCCCCCCCCCACCTCCCACCCCACCACCGCGTGCCCCGGGTTCTCCTTGTTTGACTTGCTCATGGCTTTTCTCCTAATTCCAAAGCAGGAGTGGAGCAGACCTGATTTCACATTGCCTTGACCTCACATGGATTTGGTTCCGTTCCAGCTATGCCCTTGGCTTCTCCCATTCTCTGGGCTCAAGAACACAAGCTCCATGCTGCTGCCCACCACTGTCCTTGTATTTCATCACCAGTGCCTTGCTGACCTGGCACATTCCTTGAATTCACTGGATTATCACCACCATTTTCTGCTAGAGACCGCCTAGTTCCCTCCTCCCCTGCAGCATACCCTGTCTGACTGCTATGACCCAATGTTTCTCTGCCTGTGGGTGTCTTCCAAAATGTCCCATCTCCCTGCAGAAAGCGGCTCGTCCCTTTATTTTTCTTCCTTCATTTTTCTCTTCTCTCTTGCTTCTAATTCACTTTTTTTTTTGCTCATAACTAAAGTACTTTTCTAGAAACAAAGTATTCTGAGTTTTATTGAGTCTTCGATTTATAATTAATAGTCATTACTTTATCTCACTTCACTTCATGATTACCCTCTTTCTTTCAAAATTATTTGAAACTATATATTTTGTTGACTTTTAAGAAATGTATTTCCCTCTCCCCAGCATACGTGCATGTTTAAACAGGTCTGAAATTGGGATGTATTTTCATCTTATAATTCAGTGAGTCATGGTTATTTGGCAGTTCTCCCCCCTTAATTGGGCATAATTTAATTTCACAAAGCATTTTCAGACACTGTTTTTGCACGATCAGTATAAAAGGCCAGGAAAAATGAAAGCCAACTTTAGTTGAGATTCAGAATTTTGTGATATTAAGGAAGATGGCTACCCATAAGCCTAAGTCTCGAGAAGATGACAGAACTATGTGCCAGCAAAATGTGATGATCTGGACTTGGAATAATGTTGGATAAATCATTATGTCTTAGGCCCTTTTATGATTTGAGCCACCGTAGTATCACGTAAAGCCAACATCATAGAGGACTCTGTCTAGGCAAAGTCTGGAGTTATATATATTTCAGCAAAGGGAAACAGATCTCGATCTCTATCTTATAAAGCAAATACTACCGATTAATTCCCACCTTATAACTATGGAGGTTTCCAGTGTTTTTGTACATAGACTCCCTTTCCTTGAAGACAAACACTTTGTATTTTTGCTATTGACATCATTCACTTCATGAGACAAAGTGGGTTATTCTGTGCCCAGAAGTGAGGGTTAGAGTTTTACACATGGAACACACTAAATAGTATCCTTTTCATTCATAACCACAGAAGCTTTTTGTTTGCTTTGTGAGTTCTTTTTTTATTTGCTTTATGACAAATTTAGCCTGTTGAGCCATTTTATTTGGCCATGAAGAAATGGCATAGTTAGGCTTTCCTTGTCAAATGGATATACAGCTAGGAAAGAAATTTTCAAAAGAGATTTGTAATTAGCCGCTGAGTAGAGCCCACAGAAGGTAGCTCTGGTACCTTCACGTCCTTCTCCATCACGTCGGCCACAGAGCCCAGTGCCTGTCCCGACGCTCCGGCCGCCCTGGCCACTGTGCTGTGGCTCCCTCCCATTGCCCAGGCTGAGTAGGCACCTCCAGGGCCCCACATGCGTGTGGAATGCTTGACAATCCATAAAGGACAAGGAACAGTGGTGGCCCTGAATGAGCCACGCACAGCAAGCTACAATGATGGGTTACCTGAGATAATTTAGCTCCCAGCCTGATGTTTCCCTTTTTGGGCATCTTCATAGAGCGTCCGACTGTCACCTGGCAACGAGCAGTGAGTGCAGACTAACTTGACAGTAGTCAAAGCCCATAATTTGATAGGAAACTTTTTACTTAAAGTCATGGACATAATTTAGGGGCTCCTGCAGCCTCTTCTACTTTGTGTTTCTTTTTTCTTTCTTTCTTTCTCTTCCTTTCTCTTCCTTTTTCCTCTTTCTCCTTTTTTCTTTCTTTTTCTTCTTTCTTTCTTCCTCCTCTTCCATTTTTCTCTTTCTTTCTTTCTTTCTTTCACCATTAGATCCTTAGAATCTTCTAGGCTTTCTCTGGGTCTCTACCTGTTTTCCTTACACTCTCCTTCACCCCTGGATGGAGTCTTATTTCTTAGTTGACCCAAAGAGCAGATCAGAGACTCAGTCCTACGAGTATGACTAGTAAACCATCCCAACTAAGCCAAGTGGACTATGGCAGTAGGTTGGTTGAAAACCAGATTAAAATTGAATGCTGCTGAATCAGAGAATGAAAGAGCAGAAAGTATAGGAGAATAAGAAAACAGTAAGAAAAAAGCAAACAGATTCAGCCAATCTAAAAGTGAATCCGACATGATGCTATATGAGCATGGCTAGCAGCCGTCCATGGGCTCTAATCATCACAAGCTAAACATGAGTCACCTGGGCAATGTGGTATTTTTAAAAATAGTCATCTCATTGAGATGTAGAAATTGGACACAGCTTGCTAAAGGAAAGTGCACGTAGTGATTTGGAACTTTACCTTTCCAAAGCAGCTCATCCATATAGTATGTCTTTATAAAATAAATGGGGTGTTTTTATGTATATGCAATCATATATATATATATATATATATATATATATATACACACACACACATATATATGTGTATATATATGTGTATATGTATATGTGTATACGTATATGTGTATATGTATATATACACATATATGTAAGTACACATATATGTGTGTATATATGTATATATATACACACATATATATGTATATAAAACATTGAATTATCATTTGCACTGTTTGTCATGGTGTGCCTGTGGATATTATAGTTGTCACATATAATGTTTACTTGCCTTGGTTTCCAAAATTGGAATATCCTTTATCAGACAGAAATTATATCCAGCATCAGCTAAAAGAAATACATGTATCAGACAGTGATACTTTAATTTTAAAAAGAGGTAGTAGGTTTTTTCCCTATTAATTGGGTATTTAAAAAAGCACATCCATGCCGGGGTAGCTCAGCCGATTAAGTGTCTGACTTCGGCTCAGGTCATGATCTCACATTTCGTAGTTTCAAGCCCCACATCGGGCTCTGTGCTGACGGCTCAGAGCCTGGAGCCTGCTTCAGATTCTGTGTCTCCCTCTCTTTCTGTCCCTCCCCTGCTTGCACTCTGTCTCTGTCTCTCTCTCTCTCAAAAATAAATAAACATTAAAAATTTTTTAAAAAGCCTATCCATCTATAGAAAGATGTTTCTGATAGCTGGAGACTTAGGGATTAGTGGTGCTTTGTCCATTCTAGGATCCACTAATGTGATCACAGGTCCCTAGGGTAATTTGGTTAAGGGTTGTTGGCCTTTTTTAAGTTAAGAACTATTTTGAGGAGGAAAAAAGCCTTTGTTGGTCAGTGTTGGGGACCTGCCCTCCAAGCTATCATGAGGGGAGAGCTGGCTAAGTGGGTGAGTGGCCTGTCCAGTCGCACAGAGTCTGGTGTTCAGAGGGCCCCACCCTTGGGGAGTAATGCTCTGCAGTTGCTGTCTGGCAGTTCTTTATTCTTTGATGTTTGAATTTGTTTTTTTTTTTGTAAGTGCAGCGTGACGGGCCAGTGGAATGGGCACGGGGAAGGGGGTGGAGCTTCCACTCCCGGTAGCTTCCCTTCCCCTCTGCCACCTGCCAGCGGTCCTGCCCCCGCTCCCCTCCCCACCCAGCTGCTCTGTGTGACTGCCCAGGGTCGTCTGCCCAGGACTGCGGGCAGGTTGCATCCCCCAGGATGGGGGAGGCTTGTGTTCCACCGTGGCCATCTGCCCCTCATGGGGGGCCTGAGCACAAGTGAGAAGCGTCCTCATCAGGCATGTGCTTTGCAGCCTCAAGATAAGGTGCTTGCTGTCCTTGTCCCAGCTGGCAACGTCACGGTGCATTCAGGAGTGACTGGTCAGGGCCATTACATCCACCCTGAATCCGGATCCCAAACATGCCCTGGAGGGGAGGTTGAAATATCTTGGGGGCCCATTTGTTATGTGTTGGGGCTACAGACTGGTGGAAATGGGGTATTGACTTCTCCACCCCCCGTGAGGTCTCTGCATTGTCACCTCGCACTGGACCTGGAAAACTATGAGTGAGGGTGATGTGTATCCACAGACCTCCCTCTTCAAAGTCTGTACTTTATCACTCTGCTTCTCATGATTTCTTGGGCCTTCTGCATTTTGACCACAATTCATCTCTTAATAATTACTCCACAGCCTTCAGGAATCCTCTGATCACCTGTGTGTGGCCATCTTTGCCTTAGAATTCCGCCATGGGTGATGTGGTGGCCATGTGGGAATTCTGTGAATGGGCACATCAGCAAGGTCACCCCAGGGTTCAGAACAGGCTGTGCCCCATGACCCCTTTGGCAGGTTCTAATGGTGTTTAGTTCTGCAACTGAGAACTGTTTCATACCTCAAAGTAATTCTCAGCATCAGTCAAGCAGATCGACACTTAGAAACACATAGACCTTAGGAATGTATTAGGCTCCAGCAAGGTGTTTAAGAAAATCTGTTGTTATGTCTTTGTGGATAAGGTGGAGTGACGGGGACAAGAATGGACTGGCAGATTAGATGGTCTGTCATCTTCATAAAGTGCTGATTAATCTAGGTCACTCTGAGAGCAGCTGTTAATGGGAAGTGACAGGGCGTCAGTGCTGATCAACACCTTTGATCAATAGTGTGGACGAGGACAAATGACCTGCAAATGTGTAGGTGTTAAGAAGCTGGATGAGAGAATGAATGGGGTTGGGGACACCATTAAGGTCTGTAGGTTTGGATGACGGACTGTGTCAGACAAGAACAAATTTAATAGGACATACTTAGATTCAAAAGTTGCATCCAAAAAGTAGAATCCTTGGAGGTTTTAACTGCCCATAAATCCAAAATAAGCTGGCATGCTGATGAACCTGTTTTTTTTTTTTTTAAAAGGCTGTTCCCAAAGAATGAAAAACTTGTAACCACACAAAATCTGACACAGAGTAGCAATTTTATTCTTAATTGCCCCAAATCGGAAGCAACCAAGATGTCCTTCTGTAGGTGAATGAATAAACAGTAGTGTATCATACAATAGAATAGTATTCAGTCATAGAAAGAAATGAGCTATCAAACCATTAAAAGACACAGAGGATAGTAAAAACTGCGTGTCATTCTGGAAAAGGCAAACCAGTGGAGACAGTTAAAAGACCAGGGGTTACTTGGTTTCTGGGGAGTGAGAAAGGACTGAATATGTGGCATACGGGATTTTTAGAGCAGTGAAAATACTCTATGTGATGCTGTTATGGTAGATACATGACATTATGCATTTGTCAAAACCCATAGAAGGTGCAACACCAAGAGTGAACCTTAATATGAACCAAGGAGTTAACAATGCATCCATATTGGTGTGTTGGTTATAACAAATGTGCCACTCTGAAATAAGATGTCAATACTAGGGGCAACTGTATGTAACAAAATGTAACACATTTTGTTTATCAATCTAGCAAATTTTAATAGCCAATTTTAAGATAGCCTCTGGTGAATGATTGGTTTTGTTTAAAAGTTTAATGTTTGTTTATTTGAGAGAGAGAGAGACAGAGACAGAGACAGAGCACGAGCAGGGGAGGAGCAGAGAGACAGGGAGACACAGAATCCGAAACAGGCTCCAGGCTCTGAGCTGTCAGCACAGAGCCCGACGCGGGGCTCGAACTCACGGACCGTGAGATCATGACCTGAGCCGAAGCTGGATGCTCAACCGACTGAGCCACCCAGGTGCCCCATGTTTTGTTTAAAAGTTTAGTTATATACCCCTTTAAACATTTTAACCCACGTTTGTAAATTTTGTATTTTCTCTATCGCTTTAAAGTACTTAATTATCAAAGATTATTAAAGTTGTACCAAAGGACTCAGGAACCAGCCCGAATAAGCTCCCACCAGCCAAGATGGGACACTTTTGAGGGTCAGAAGGAATAATACTGCAGTGGACTGAAGCATATCGAGTATGATCATAACAACACTACAGAAAGGAAAGAAGAAAGCCAACTTGGTTTTCGTTAGAGGCTACTGAGGAACTGTCTCATTATCTTGACAGCTGCTGAATAAAGAGAAAGACTCAAGAATTAATCCTGCCTCTCCTGTGAGATCCGTGTCTCAGGGCAATCAGACATCCATAGGGGTCGTTTCTCTTTATAGATCTGATCCAGCTGGTGGCTGAAGCAAGAGTGAAGAGCTCTCACTCTCCTGTGTCTCCTAAGATAGGTAGACCTCGTCAGTGGCTGCTAATATCACAGGAATATAGACCCCAGCACCCAGACAGCATCTGCCTCCTGATGGAAACACACATCAACACCTATGATGTAGTTTAAATTTTGAACCTAAATCTGGCCGAGTCTCTAGATTGAACTGCCTGTTTTTATAGTCCGCCCAAGGCATTGAGGAAAATGTTAAACTAAACCACAGGATTCAATGACTGATTCTCAGACTCTGGAAGATTTCACTGAACAAATGAGTCTGTTTCTTCCACAAAGAATTTCAAGCAGAGAGAGAGACAGAGACAGAGAGAGAGAGAGAAAGAGAAGGCAGGAAACCTATAAATTACAGGAAACTCAAAACTCACATCATCAATTTCAGTGTATGATTTTTTTCCAATCTTGTTTCAGTCTTTGTGTGTATGTGCACATGTGTGTACAGAAGGTGATTGGGTAAATGTGCATCCTGTTGGGATATCTGATGACATTAAGGGATTAAAACAATTTTTTAAGATGAGACAGTGTTTTTATTGTTAGGTTAAAATTTCCTTTTTGGGAAGATAGGTGGCAATATTTGTAAATTCAATTATATGATGTTTAGGATTTGCTTCAAGTAATCCTGGGTGGTGGGGATGGGTGGGGGGAGAGCTTGGTGGGAACACAGAAGAAACAAGACTGGCCATGGATGCAAAACTGTTGACTCTTTTTTATTATACGTTGGTCTCTCTTTTTATGTGTGTTTGAAATTTACCAAAGTAGAAGTTGGAAAAAAACAAACAAACCAGGCTTTCCTGAACATTAGGCAGTTCCTGCAAAATGAAGAAATTAAACTCCTCTGTTCCTAAGATTTTAATTTCAAGTCACAAGTCTATACAGCTATGCATTTTATTTGTTTGTTTGTTTGTTTAATTTTACAGCTACATATTTTATTTTTTTTATTTTTTTATTTTTTAATTTTTTTTTTCAATATATGAAATTTATTGTCAAATTGGTTTCCATACAACACCCAGTGCTCATCCCAAAAGGTGCCCTTCTCAATACCCATCACCCACCCTCCCCCCTCTCCCACACTCCATCAACCCTTAGTTTGTTCTCAGTTTTAAAAGTCTCTTATGCTTTGGCTCTCTCCCACTCTAACCTCTTTTTTTTTTTTTTTTTTTTCCTTCCCCTCCTCCATGGGTTTCTGTTAAGTTTCTCAGGATCCACACAAGAGTGAAAACATATGGTATCTGTCTTTCTCTGTATGGCTTATTTCACTTAGCATCACACTCTCCAGTTCCATCCACGTTGCTACAAAGGGCCATATTTCGTTCTTTCTCATTGCCATGTAGTACTCCATCGTGTATGTAAACCACAATTTCTTTATCCATTCATCAGTTGATGGACATTTAGGCTGTTTCCATAATTTGGCTATTGTTGAGAGTGCTGCTATAAACATTGGGGTACAAGTGCCCCTATGCATCAGTACTCCTGTATCCCTAGGGTAAATTCCTAGCAGTGCTATTGCTGGATCATAGGGTAGGTCTATTTTTAATTTTCTGAGGAACCTCCACACTGCTTTCCAGAGTGGCTGCACCAATTTGCATTCCCACCAACAGTGCAAGAGGGTTCCCGTTTGTCCACATCCTCGCCAGCATCTGTAGTCTCCTGATTTGTTCATTTTGGCCACTCTGACTGGCGTGAGGTGATATCTGAGTGTGGTTTTGATTTGTATTTCCCTGATGAGGAGCAACGTTGAGCATCTTTTCATGTGCCTATTGGCCATCCGATGTCTTCTTTAGAGAAGTGTCTATTCGTGTTTTCTGCCCATTTCTTCACTGGGTTATTTGTTTTTCGGGTGTGGAGTTTGGTGAGCTCTTTATAGATTTTGGATACTAGCCCTTTGTCCGATATGTCATTTGCAAATATCTTTTCCCATTCCGTCGGTTGCCTTTTAGTTTTGTTGGTTGTTTCCTTTGTACAGCTACATATTTTAAATTGGAACCATGAGATGAATCATCTAAAACAGTATAAATAATTAAAAAACCAAATATGCATAGGTTTTTCTAAATATGAATGATTAATATTAGGGATTAGTTTCACAAACATTTCTGTACTTAATTCTTGGGGTCAAGGATGCTAGCCTGCCTAGGAGACGATTATGGAATCCCATACAATTTTAGCATTCCCTTCCTGAGCAGTTGTATGGATTGCCTTTGTTCTGACTGAGGATTCGCAGGTGTGTGTGTGTGTGTGTGTGTGTGTGTGTGTGTGTGTGTGTTGATAAGTGAAGTTTATTGCAACATGACCCATTCTTTCATATAATATCTGTGCTGCTTTCATACAGTGACAGAGTTGACAGTTGTGACAGAGACCAGAAGACCCACGAAGCTGAAAATATGTCCCATCTGCCCTTTAGGGAACATGGGCTGACCTTGTTGCAAATATTATTCCTTTCTCATTCACCTTAATTTGGCGATAGATATACAATTTTCCTGTCTTTCAGATGGATTGCAAATGATCACAGCATCATTTATGAAATAGCCTATCCTTTATGATTGAGGATTCTTAATGACCATTGAGACCCTTGGCCAAAATGTCCACTGGACCCCCAACTGGAGTTGCCATGGCAACGCCCTCCGAGTGAAGTCTTCCAGCAGCTAGGGCTGAGGGTTACACTCCTGTCATTACCTAATTTTTGTATTCCTGGAAGATCATAACTTCCACTAAGACCTTCACTGCTTGGGTTGTTTTTGCATTTCTTTATTTCTTTAAAGATATGTAACTGGTTTCCTGGCTGAGTCTGAAGACCTTTAAACTTGAGGGAGCTTTCCTAGGGCTTTGCTTGACTCTGCACAGCAGGTGATCTAATGAAACATACTAATTTAACATTTATAGATTTTCTCTGATGCAGCGAATGAAACTGTGAGTTACATACAACCCATGCAGGAGCCCTGAATCACCTTAGAATTGCAGTCAGCATTAAAAAATAGAATTGAATGGAAGGTATCAGAAGGCATTACACATTATAAGGACAAATATTATTTTTTGAAACTTTGGTTTCATTTGTACATATTTAGATGTAAGTGAATTTCTCACTGTGGGTCACCATGAAGACTTTTGAAAACTTGTCACTTTGATGTCAGGTGGGGAGATCAGAGAGAGCCTGGCATGTGGATCACAGCAAGCAGGGATCATAAACTGATAGGAGGAGGTAAGCCAAAAAGAAAACAAAGACCAGAAAACAGCCACTTAATAGAAACATACGAGCTCAAAAAAGAGAGCCAGCAGCAGTCCCAGATTAGCAAATGAAATCGTTGCTACTAAAAAAAGAGATGTTGGTGTTGCGGGTTATCTTGTAGGTCTGCTCTTTCCCTCTGTGCCTCTTGCTCAGTATTTAGTTCCTTCTGGTAGCACAGTGGCTGGCCCAGTGTAGACACTCTCCAAGTAAGTACTCACTGAGTGTAAACACTGGTAATTAGACCACCTGTTTCAGGGGACCTGGGGGAGGAACGTGGGGTCTGGGAGTCTGTATTTTAACAAGCTTTCCAGGCAGCAACCTGGTGGCGGTGGCGACCGGTGTTTACGAAGCACTTACCTGTTCTACCCGCTTATTTTACCGGCCCAGGTGACACTCACTAGGAGAACCAGAGCTGGCACCTGGGTTGCCCACCTTGCGCCGGAGGGCTTTACCCATGACGTCACCAGCATCTCACATCGGCCGCTTCTCACCAAACACGTTACACAACCTTCTAGCAGACGTCCTGGACTCCATGCTTCTTCACTCTCCTACCTCATTCTCTCAGGCATCTTCTGAAATCTCCCATCATTCCACTTTCCTACCTGATACCTGTCTATACCTTTGGCTTTCTCTTTATTGCTGGTATTATTAAGACCAAATGCCCTAGCAGATAATTCAGGGCCTGCCACAGTGTGCTGACACCTGTCCCCTCAATATCTTCTCTATCTGCCCATCTCCCGCATATCTCCTTTATCCATGTCTTGCTGGGGCACCCCAGGACACTCAGTGTGCCCCGGGCACACCTCCCCGTCCCCGACTATGATCTTCTATACATGTTGTATCCTGGAATATTCTGGAATACTGGAACAACCTCTGTTTTCCTCTCAATTTCATCCGCCCTGCCAGACCAAGTTCAAGGGCCACTTCCATAAAATCTTCCCTTATTATTGAGTTAATCATTCCTTCTTTTGCTTCTCTTTGTTCTTTGCTCATGTTTTACTTGAGTACCTCAGACTCATTGCCTTGGATTTTGTTAGGTTGGCTTGGCCCGTGTTTGTCTCAGATGAGGAAGTAAGTTCCCGGAAGACAGGATTCTTTCTTTACAGTATGTGTCCTTCTCCATAAAGCCTACAGTGCCTTGCAACTAGTTTTAAACGACATATATTAATTTTTCTAGGATTATGATTACACCAAAATTAATATTAACTGGAAGTTTGAGCATTTAATCTGTAAGCAGGCTTCAACCTCTGTATGAAGGCTTATTCCGTTCCTTTATAAGCCCAATCATAAAAAAAGTACTGCCTGGGTGGCCCAGTTAATGTTCGACTTCGGCTCAGGTCACGATCTCATGATTGGTGAGTTCGAGCCCCACGTCAGGCTCTGTGCTGACAGCTCAGAGTCTGGAGCCTGCTTCGGGTTCTGTGTCTCCCTCTCTGTGACCCACCCCCCCCAAAGATAAATCAACATTAAAAAAAAAAAAAAAGTACTGCAATGTTTGTGTGCTGTTCGTGATAAAGAATTCTTGGTTTCCCCTTGGAGAGGACCTGGCTGGATAGACCACAGGATGTGATCTTAAAGAGAAGGGGCTAGTGCCTTGGATCCTTAATCACTGCTGTTTCCAAGAGATCGGAGGGAGGGGCTGGTGGATGAATGTAGATAGAAGTAGAACAGGGAGGCCAATAGCCCCTCCACATAGTGGAAAACCTACCCTTCTGCCTTTCACGTGCCTCATGATTTGGTTTCAGGTCAGTTCCACTCTCCATCTGTTAGCAGGGTGATATTTGGGCCACACCCAGCATAGAGAATCCTCTGCCCAAATTAGAGGTTACAGCGGAAAGGCTAGCACCAACGCATACGTGGCCCAAGCGCTTTTATTTTGCTGACTTTGATGCCTATTGGGTAACTTTGATGTGGTCTCGTTGGGGTGATTCTGAAAACTGAAATTTGTGTCTTCGTTTCTATGTTAGGAACTAAACCTAACTTAAAAAAAAAAAGATGAAAATCGTCAAACTGAAATCGTGATTTGTCTGTTTTTGCTATTACAGGTTCCTTGCACTGACTCCATGGAGAGTGTATCACCTGATTTCTGTCATGATACTCGGGCGCGTTATTATGCAAATAATAAAGGATATGGTTTTGTCCAGAGCTAGAGGTAAGAAAACTGAGAATTCATTTTTATGGTATGTAATTTGCTAGGCCCCAAATATCTGATCTTTGTGTAGGCACATTAACCAAGTAGTTTTAAAAGGGAACGGGCGCCCTGGTGGCTCAGTCAGTTAAGCATCTGACTCTAGATTTCAGCTCAGGTCACGATCTCACAGTTTGTGGGTCCAAGAGCAGAGCCTACTTGGGATTCTCTCTCTCCCCCTCTCTTTTTGCCCCTCCCTCCCTCTCTTTCTCTATTAAAATAAATAAAAACATTGCAGAAGGGAACAAAATAACGTCATGTAGGCATTGACTTGGCTATTATTAATGTTTGTTGAATATTTATTTATTTGGCAAATATTTATTACGTACTTAACTGATGTCCCTAGTCAGAGCTACTGGTCCTGAGCGAAAGGTTTGTGTGTGCGTGCTGGTTTCTCTTTGGTTCTAAGTGCTACTTAAATACCATTTTGATATGTAAGCAGGTTGCAGTGAGGATGACAGTGAAATATTTATAACGTCCCCCAAGATGAAGCTTGGGCCACTGGAAAATGGGCTCATTTATATGAAAACTTTCTCTGCCTCCATGAAGAAAAACAATTCTGGGCTTAAAAACAAATAACAATTGGGGTGCCTGGCTGGCTCAGTCAGTAGAACACGTGACTGTTGATCTTGGGGTTTTGAGTTCAAGCCCCATGTTGGGGGTAGAGATTACTTAAAAAAAAAAAAAAGTAGTAGTTAAGTAAATTTTAACAAATGAGTTCATGATAATGAAATGTGAACTGATTGTTTAAAAATGAGACTTTGAGTTAATTTTGAAATTTGCTCAAGGTGTTTTCTGAGTAATTTGTGTTATAAATCTGAGTCCAGCTTTTCTGTACTTGGAGAGGCCCTCTGACCAGAGCCTGAGCTAGATTTTGTGAATGAGCAAAAGTCCCTCCTTGGAGTAATTGAGCCCTGGGAACTTTAAATGTGGTAAGATTGATGGGATCAAAAACCAGGATGACTCAGTCGGTTAGGGGTCCGACTCTCTTGCTTTCGACTCAGGTCATGATCTCATGGGTTGGTGAGATCGAGCCCCACGTCAGGCTCCACGCTGACGGTGCGGAGCCTGCTTGGGATTCTCTCCTCCTTTCTTTGCCCCTCCCCCGCTTGCACACTCGCTCGCTCTCCTCTCTCTCAAATAAATAAATTAAAAAAAAAAAATAGCCAAGAGAAGGAGGTTCCAGTGAGACATTTGATTTCCCTCAGTGTAACACCCACACGGAAGGATAATATTGGCCGGGGTCCATATAGATCAATGCGCGTAAGAACTTCCCAGAGTTCCCGCCCTGGCAGGGTACCGAGGCCTGCCTTGTAGGAAGCACCCTTGTTCTCCCTAAAGCCAACTCTGAGACCAGGGATCTCAGCTGTTACGGGTTTACCATCATCATGGTTCACAGTGGGCTTGAGCTCCAGTTTATATTCTAAGTCTTCTTAAAGTAAATTATGTGTAGAAAGACTGTGTTACATTGCTGCATTACCAGGTTTGAAGGTAATTCCTTCATTCTAGTGAATCTGAGAAGGTGAAAAAAAACCCAGTGTTGTTAACTGTAGGAATTTACGCGAGGAATAAATCCATTGGAATTGGGAAGTGCCAAACTGGAAATTCGGTTAGGAGACCTCCCACAAATTCACTTATGTCTAGTTCTTTCTTTTCTTTTTTTTTTTTTTTTTAATTTTTTTTTTTTAACGTTTGTTTATTTTTGAGACAGAGAGAGACAGAGCATGAACAGGGGAGGGGCAGAGAGAGAGGGAGACACAGAATCTGAAACAGGCTCCAGGCTCTGAGCTGTCAGCACAGAGCCCGACGTGGGGCTCGAACTCACGGACCGTGAGATCATGACCTGAGCCGAAGTCGGATGCTTAACCGACCGAGCCACCCAGGTGCCCCTCTTTTCTTTTTTTTAAAATATATTTTAAAATTTATTTTGAGAGAGCGCAAGTGGGGGCGGGGCAGAGAGAGAGGGACGGGGGATCCAAAGCGGGCTCTGCGCTGACAGCCATGAGCCCAATGTGGAGCTCAGACTCGCAAGCTGTGAGACCATGACCTGAGCCGAAGCTAAGAATCGGACTCTCAACTGACTGAGTCACCCAGTGGCCCCCAATTACTTCTTTTCATGAATCTGTGGATTAAGATTGCATTCGTGTATGGGTTCTCCCCTCGTTCCTCTCCCTCTTCACCCCATCCTTTTCTGTTTCAGAGAATAGACACCCAACTCCCTGTTAACCCTGTCAGACACCTGCCCCAGTACTCTGTTCACCACAGATGTATTAAGGCCACCTGGAAGCCGAGCATCGGTCTCACGTTGTTGGTTTTGCACAGGGTCTGTCAGATGCACCCGCGGTGATGCCCTGTTTCTGCCCTGATTCAAACTTTTCATTTCATTTTCTTTTTTTTTAGAGAGCGCAGGTTGGGGAGAGGAGCAGAGGGGGAGAGAGAGAGAGAGAGAGAGAGAGAGAGAGAGAGAGAGAGAGAGAGAAAATATGAATGAATGAATCCCAAGCAAAGTCCACACTCAGTGCAGAGCCTGACACTGGGCTCGATCTCATGAACCATGAGATCATAACCTGAGCTGAAATCAAGAGTGGGCGCTTAACTGACTGAGCCACCCGGGCACCCCTCTGCCCTGATTCCTAACGGACAGAGGAGAGACCCTTTTTCTCCAGTAGACTTTGTAACATTTTCACCCTCTAGGACCTTCCTCAGGGGAATCTTAGAAGAAATAACCACTTACACATTTTCATCAGCAGCCATTTTAGCCGAGCATCTCAATCGTTTCCGTTTCGAGTCAAATCTGGTCCCCGTTTGGGCACAAGTTGTAGGAGCAGACAAGCGGGCAGGCAAATACAGGGCTTGAAGGCTTCGCGACTGCTCTTTTCTCACTCTCAGCCGATCGCACAGAGGTTGTTATCAGCCTTGACTCGTTGGCTTGACGTTCCTGTGAATACGGGACCTCCGCGTTCACAGAGTGCAGGCCGCCTTCCGCTTGCAAGGATTTGGCCCTCTGCGAACGGAAGCTGTGGCCTTGGAAGAGTAGGAGCCTGAAGGGTCGAGTCCGGGCTTGTTCGCTTCACTTCCCAGTGTGGCGGGGACCCACCAGATAGTGGGTTAGTTTCCTGGGGCTGCGGTAACAAGCCTTCATAAACGTGGTGACTCAAAGCGACAGAAATCTCTCCCCTTGCTGTTCTAGAGGCCACCAGCCCAAAATCAGTGCCACCAGGCCAACATCGAGGTTCCGGCAGGGCTGTGCCCCCTCCGGAGGCTCTAGGGAAGCATCCCCTACCTCTTCGGGTGGTTTTGGGTGGTGGCTTGTCGTGCGTGGCTTGTGGCCACGTCCCTCCACTCTCTGCCCTTGCGCTCACCCCCTCCTCTTCGTCCTCGTCAAACCTCCGTCCTACAGGGCCCCTCGTGGTTGTACTTGGGGCCCACCTGGACAGCCCCGGACAGTCTCCCCGTCTCCTGGCCCTTGACTCAATCACACACAGTGCATCCCGCTTCCATAGAAAGTGGCATTTTGCAGGTTTCGGGGATGGGAGACCTGGCGTCTCTGGGGGCCGTCATCCCGCCAGCTGCACAGCCTGAGCTTCTTCATCCCGTGACACGACCGAGACCAACCCAGGCCGCTCGGCCGGGTAGGGTGGACTGAGACCGTGGAACAGGAGTGCCCTGGGCCCAGTAGCTTCCGTGCGGCCCGGTCCGCTCTGCCGCGTCATCTGAACGTCATGGGGTGTGTTCACTCGGGTGGCCTGTGCTGAGCGCCTTTCTGTTCAGGGCCTGCTGGCGGCCCTGGGCTGCCAGGGGCATCCAGGCCCACTCCGGCCCCGGCGCCCCAGGTGAGCTCTCAGACCCCATCCTGCACGCCAGGCGCTTGCCCCAGGCCAGGCTTCCTCTGAGGGTATGAGCCCAGCAGCACTGCTCTGAATACAGCATTTCTACTGCACAAAGGCAGAAGGTCGGAATTAACTCTGCTCTCTCCCAGCGCCCCTCTGGCCCTCGACGAAGGAGCACAAGTGCCGGCCTCGGCCTCCGTTAGTGGAGGCTTTGGAGACAAAGACCCATTTGAGCCCTGCGGATAGTGGGCAGGGGCCTGACTCTGCAGACTTTTCAGCCCAGGCCCGGCTGAGACGAGTGGGTCTCCGGGAAGCTTCCGTCTCGAGCCACATGCTGTTACAGAGACGCCATGGCTTCAGCCAGACCCGCCAGCCGCTGTCGCTGCTCACGTTGGCTTTAGGACAGCAACTGGGAAAGCAAGAGCCAGCCGTCGGGCTCCCGGGGCCGTTCTCTCCCCTCCCGTCTCAGCGTCCCCACTTCCCACGACGGTTTTGGCTAAAGAGCTGACGCTTCTGCTGTTATGAATTTCGTTTTACTCCTCCTCTCCCCCCCTCCCCCCAATTGCTAATTTTAATACCATCTCAGATGCTTAATATGAAGGAGGTGGGCAACAATGTGGAGATCTTTCATGTGAATTCATCTTTGTGGAACCTGCTGGAATCCACGTCTCTGTTACAAGTCGGCAGCAGGAGCAGCCTGCAGCTGTGTTGGGGGCGGGGTTCGCGCTCACTCCTGTTGTGTACCTTGAGTGCACACTTCCCTGTGTGAGCCCCTTCGTCCAGGCCCTGGAGGACCCTTCTGCAGCGTGGAAAATCCCTCTGCAGCCATAGGCTGTTGCTCGACCGTCCCCCGCCTCTCTCTCCTTGCAGAAGAGCCTGTCCTGCCACCGGCTCCCTTTAACATCCTCTTCCAGCACCGCCCTGTGCGGCGGGAGGGGGGCTCAGCAGGTCCCCACGCGGCCACTCGTTTTCAACCTCGGTCCCTTCGTACCTTTCCTCCTGCGAAATCTGCACTGTCCATTTACGCCATTTTCTGGTCACAGTTGAGCATGGGCCATCGGGGATTGTGGCGGGTGGACTCGTGTGCCTCCGTTCTCTGTCCCTGCATCCTGTAACCTGGGTTTGGTCACCCACTTGCGTGGCCTCATCTTTGACCTGAGCCACCAGAAGCACTGTGTCTGCAACCCCTACAGAGGCTGAGAGTCACCCCTCAGGACACCCTCTGGCCAGCCCCCAGCCCCTCACTCCTGCTGAACCGGCTCTGCCCTCAGGGTAAGCGCCCTCCTGCTCAGCCTCTTACCCGCCCCTCTGCCCTGCACAGCCCCCACCCGCTCGGTGCTCAGTGGCTGTCCTTGCCATTCTGAACGTCCTTGTCCCCACAGCCCAACCATGCTCATTTTCCCCACTTTTAATAAGCAAACAAGCAAGCACCCCATGATGTCACCCACTTCCTCCACTCTTGGGGCCGGTGCTATCAGAGAAGGGTCATATGACAAGGTGAGTGTTAGTGCCAGAATTTAGTCTCTCCCACTTTCCAGCTTCAGCTGAGGCGTCACTAGTGTTCGTAAGCCCTTGGATTCTTTGGAATTGTTTCTTTGCTTTGTTTGCTGTGCCATCTAACCCCAAAGTATTTGAGGCAGCTTGTGAGGAACATAAAAAACAAGGCTGTTTTTAAAAGGTGTAAGTAGAGGAATAGATTCTAATATGGTGACCATAATTGAGCAACAGAGTGATCCCTGTGCTTACTAGCAGCCAAGGCAAAAAGGGAAACTAGATCCACTGAATAGTTCTAATAGTGTGATGAAAGAATGCAAACAATTTTGAGACTAAATTTTTTTTTTCCTGGGACTAAATTTTAAGAATTTATTACACAGATCTCCCTCCCTTCCTTCCTTCCTTCCTTCCTTCCTTTCTTTCTTTCTTTCTTTTCTTTATTCCTCCCTCTCTTCCTCCCTCCCTTTCTTTTTCTTTCTTTCTTTCTTTCTTTCTTTCTTTCTTTCTTTCTTTCTTTCTTTCTTTTCTTTATTCCTCCCTCTCTTCCTCCCTCCCTTTCTTTCTTTCTCTTTCTTTCTTTCTTTCTTTTCTTCCTCCCTTCCTCCCTCCCTTTCTTTCTTCCTTCCTTCCTTCCTTCCTTCCTTCCTTCCTTCCTTCCTTCCTTCCTTCCAAAGTAGGCTCCATGCCCAGCATGGAGCCCAATGTGGGACTTGAACTCACAGCCCTGAAATCAAGACCTGAGCTGAGATCAAGAGTCACCTGCTCTTAACCAACTCTTAGCCACCCAGGCACCCCTAATAGATCTTTGATAGGGGATACTGAAGAACAAAAGGGACAACATCTTTGGAAAGATGGGAAAATGCAGAAACCACCTCATGGCCATTTCTAATATCCATTAAAACTGGTAGCTGGGTGTATAATATTAAGATACAGTGCAATGAAGAAAGTAAGCCCGTCAAGAAAGCAAATGAGAGGGGCGCCTGGTTGGCTCAGTCGGTTGAGCATCCGACTTTGGCTCAGGTTATCATCTCACGGTTCACAAGTTTGAGTCCCATGTCAGGCTCTGTGCTGACAGCTGTGAGCCTGGAGCCTGCTTCGGATTCCCTGTCTCCTTCTCTCTCTGTTCCTCCCCCACTCGCACTCTGTGTCTGTCTCTCTCAAAAATAAACAAACATTAAAAAAATTTTTTAAAAAGAAAGCAAATGAGATCCAAGTATGCATTTTTTTTTTTTTTGTTGATTTCACTTGAGCCTCAACATAAGCTCAGAACACCTAAAGGATGAATAGATAAAAACCTCCTTTCTCAAGTCACTGTTGTCTCAGTTCTCCTTTTGTCGGTACCATTTCAAAGCCCACCGTAAATGCCACCTCTGTTCTTGGGACTCTCTCGAGCAGCCATACTCTCTCTCTGCCTCCATACACCACCTCAGTGCATGCTAGGTCTGCCCCACTGAACACTCAAGTCCCCGAGGCAGGACCATGTGTGATACAGGGTTCCATCTCCCGAGGCACCTATCCAAGTGTTTTACAAATAGCAGGCTCTGAAACACTCGTGGGCACATTGCCTGAATGAATTCTGGTACCAGAGGTGTATACTGAATGGTTTGATAATTTCTAGAGTTGAAAGATCTAAGCATTCTATTTTATTTTATTTTTTTTTTAATTTTAAATAAAAATTTAATGTTTGTTTTTGGGGGAGAGAGACAGAGCACAGGCAGGAGAGGGACAGAGAGAGAGGGAAACAGAGAATCTGAAGCAGGCTCCAGGCTCTGAGCTGTCAGCACGGAGCCCGACGTGGGGCTGGAACTCACGAGCTATGAGATCATGACCTGAGCCGAAGTTGGACGCTTAACTGACTGAGCCACCCAGGCGTCCCAACATCTGAGCATTTTTAATAGCTCAGAAGATTTCTACGTTGAGAAATGCTTCGAGAGAAAAATGCCTCCATTAATGTTTCATTCTTTGCCTCTCCTTGTTGCAGGTGCACAGTTGTGGAGAAGCCTCAGTGAAAGGTAGGGAACTTGGTTTTCAATGTCATGGTTAACGGAGGGCAGGTGATGCGCCTCCAAGATGTCCAGTGGGTTCAAATACATAGTTGGTTCTCTCCTTCTTTAAAATGGACTTTATTTTTTAGAACAGTTGAGATATACAGACAAATTGAAAAGATAGTACAAGGTTCCTGTATATAGATAGTACACCCCCACCTTTCTTTTAACATTATTACATTACTATGATGTATTTGTGATGATTAATGAAACAATAGTCAATATATTCTTATTAACTAAATGTCCACACTGTGTGCAGATTTCCCGAGTTTTTGCCCAATGTTCTTTTTTTTTTTGTTCTAGAATCCCGTCCAGGATTCCTCAATGTGTTTCATAGTCATGTCTCCTTCCGCTCCTCTTGGCTGTGACAGTTTCTCAGGCTTTTCTTGTTTTTGTCGACCTTGATAGTTTTGAGGAGTCCTAGTCAAGTATATTATAGAACCCCCCCTTTACTCTGGGGTTATGGGTTTTGGGGAGAAGCCAACAGGGGTGAAGTGCCATTTCCATCACTCCGTGTCAAGGGTGCTTCCCATTGACGTGATTTATCACTCACGATGTTAACCTTGACCACCTGGCCAAAGTGGTGCTTGTCAGGTTTCTCCAAGTTGGTTATGGCTGTCTGTTTGGGAAATCAAATTAAGACCAGAAGGCTATTGATGAGAACAGGACCAGAGAACGATCTGAAAGTGTGGTGACGGTGGTGCCCTTGTGGCTTGAAGGCCACTCTAGGCGCGACCCCACCCCTGGCCTGGCAGTACAGGTCCCAGCTCCCAGTCCTGTTTGTTGCAGGCACGCTGGAGCTCCTTGGGCGTGTCCTGGCCTTCTGTGCACGTGCAGAGAGTGACCCGGCTCCCTAATTTGGGGCAGGGGGAAGATTCCACCCAGTGGGCTAGTGTGATTTCACAGGAATCTTAAAAAGCACTTTGTGCTCTCTGGCGAGTAGCCTTTCAGATTTACTGGTACTTATTTTGACCCGTGAAGGTATCACGTGCCTGCTTTTCTAGAGGCCTTGCCGTCCAAGCCCTTCCAGCATAGCCCAGAACACGTTGCCTGTTTAGAAGCTATTGGAGTGTTTGATGATGATTTGGAAAAAAGTATCAGCGAGCACAGCAGGACCCAGGGACCCCCTTTGCCAGCGCACTGGCTTTGGTCAGGGAGTGAGTAGCACCTTATAACATGCCTTTTGTGTGGATTTGTAATATTTCACTACTTTGGGAAAGTGCCCGTGTGCCCCCAGAGAAGGCGTGATCATGGAAATAACCTTTTCAAGGAAGGGTCACATTCACTTTAGAATTGTCTAGATACGTATTCAATTCACCCCCATCCCCCCACCAGCTGATGATCTTGCCAAGTTCTCTCTGGGCCTCAGTTTCTCATCTGACTGAGGAGGTAAGAGAGACAATAGTTTCAAATGTCCCTCTCAGCTGTAAAGAGTCTGTAATACAATTTGAGGGGTTTGTTGTGTTTGAGATATTGTGATTTATAATAAGAATATAGATTTGGTCTTTGTCCCCAAGTTTCAAGGACAGAGTCCTAAAACCTTTGCAGTTTCCTAATTGTTGAGAGAAAGGTGTCTTTTGTCCATGTTAATGAAGTGGCTTTTCCACCACACCTAAGGACCGGTGCGGGGAGGAGGGAAGGTGGGAGGAGGGGGAAGGGTTGGTTGGCTGGGGAATTAACCTTGTGATTTGAGGTTTGGAACTTGCAGTCCCTCCCCCTTTCTCTGGGGAGCGGGGAGGGGGCTGGAGGTTGAATCAATCATCCTAGGCCAATGATTTGATCAATCGTGCCTGTGTAATGAAGTCTCCGTAAAACCCCAAGGGACAGTGTTTGGAGAGCTCCCAGGTTGGTGAACACCCAGAGATTTGTGGGCAGCAGCACTGTTTCCCCGCACCTTGCCCCGTGCTTCTCTTCCATCTGGATGTTCCGGAGTCACATCTTTTGTAACAAAACCGTAATCTCGTAAATAAAATGCTTCTGAGTTCTGGGAGCCCCTCTAGCAAATTCATGGAACCAAGGCAGGGAGGGGGTCATTGGAACCTCCAGTCTGTAGCCAGTTGGTCAGAAGTGTGGGTGACTACCTGGGCTTGTGAATGGCACCTAAGTGGAGGAAGAGGGCGGGAATTTTGTCGGACTGAGCCCTTGACCTGTGGGGTCTGACGCTATCCCCGGGTAGATAATGTCAAAATCAAGTTGACTTGTAGAACACTCAGCTGGTGACCTGGAGTCTCTAGGTGGTGCGGTCAATATCCCCCTCCTGCGCTCCACCCGCCCCCCACCCCCCAGGTCAGAATTGGTACTAGAATTATAGTTGGTGATCAGAAGTGGGAGCAAAGAATCATTCCTCTTTCTTTCTTTTTTTTTTTAATTTTTTTTTTTTTTTAACGTTTATTTATTTTTGAGACAGAGAGAGACAGAGCATGAATGGGGGAGGGTCAGAGAGAGGGAGACACAGAATCTGAAACAGGCTCCGGGCTCTGAGCTGTCAGCACAGGGGCCCGAAGTGGGGCTCGAACTCACGGACCCCAAGATCGTGACCTGAGCCGAAGTCGGTGCTCAACCGACTGAGCCACCCAGGTGCCCCTCCTGTTTCTTTCTTATTGTTATTACGTTTTTGTTTGGCCAGGGACTCTTTCAAAGTGATTTAATCCACCGAAGAAGTTTTCGCTGCAGTTTCTATTGTGTCATTGTATTCTGTTCTCTTTTCATCATGGAGATGTGGAATTAAAATATTTATTCCTCTAATTTCTTTGATTTGATACGTTGCTTGCAGTGATTCCTGGTGTCTGGTGCTGGGTAGTGCTTGTGTTTTTAACATCGAAAAATTCAAAACCACTTTCTTTGAAGGACAGAAAGCAGTGCTGTGTAAGAGGATCTTTGGGGGCAGAGAGGCGCCGTTTTGCTCATGTGTGCCGCGGGGGGTTAGGCTCTTTGCGCTTCCTGGTTACTTTGTCCTGTGTCGCATATTGCTGGTGGTCTGTGCTCAGTCTCACAATGGGCCAGGCCTTCTCTCTGTGGGGCTTCAACTGCTTCGTTGAAAGATCATTAAGTTCACTGTAAAAAGGTAAATCAAGTAATGGGCATTCTCTCTTCGTAATGCCATCGTAATGCTTTTAAATTAAAAAGGAGCCCCTTGAAAATGGAACCTTTGTGTACTATTGGTGGGGACGTAAATTGGTTGCAGCCACTAGGGAAGACAGGATGGAGGTTCCTGCAAAATTAAAAAGAGAATTACCATATGTGTGAATTACCATATGATCCAGCATCCCGCTTCTGGGTATATGCCCGAAGGAAATGGGCTCACTGTTGCAAAGACGTGCGTGGACCAGCATGGTTATTGCAGCATCATGCACAACAGCCAAGACGTGGAAACAGCCTAAGCCTCCTGATGGTGGACAAATGGATAAACAGGTACATATATACGATGGAATATTATTTAGCCATAAAAGCAGAAGGAGATTCCGCCATTTGTGTGAAATAAGTCTAAATGAAATACTGTATGATCTCACTTGTATGTGAAAGCTGCTGATAAAAATGGAGAGGAGATTGGGAATTGCCAGGGGCTGGGAGGGGAGGGAAGTGAGGAGATGAGGCCTAAGGGCATACGCTTGCAGGTGTAAGGCCCGGGAGTCCTGGGGATCTAATGTGAAGCATGGCTACTCCGGTTAACAGCGCCATATAGTAGACTCCAAAGTTACCGAGAGTAGACCTTCTGTGTTCTCACCACCACCACAACAAAATGACAATTGTGTGAGGCGAGGGGTGCGTTAACCACCTGTGTGGTAATCCCTTCACAATTTATGTGTGTATCAAGCCGTCATATTGTACATGGTAAACTTCTGCGATGTTACATGTCAGCTGTATTCTCAGTAAAGCCGAAGAAAAGGGACTTCCTTCCTTCCCTGTCGTCTAATGGCTTCTTCTTTCACAGACTTGTCACTTCCTCCTGGGGAAAATGTGCTTCTGTCAGTGAAGCCGAAAGTATTTCTCTCAAAATTTCGCATGAAGATGGTGACGTGTGTGTCTATACTTAACACACGTGTGTAGTTTCTCTGGACGTTTGACAAAGGCTGTTCCTAGTGTTCACGTGGGTGGTGCTTGTAAACGACGGTAAAGCCAGCATCTAGTCTGACGTGGTCATCAGTAATGAAAGCTGGATACTTTTAATCAGATGCTACTCACAGAACGGCTTTTGTACCTGGAAAGTTGATTTGGTGAAGATGTGGTTCATAGTGTTTCAGTTCTGAGAAGGGCTCGTGCTTGACCTATTTCCTTAATGAACAGTTAACACTGACTCTACAACCTGGACAGGGCATTTCCAGAGCCGTCTGTCAACTGAACCCAATTCACATCTTAGGGCTCATTCCTTGTATTGAAATGCAACCTGACCCTTAGCGTCATAAGGGCTTTTTATTTCTGCACGTGACTGTGGCAGCTGACTGAATAAAATCATCTGTTAACAAAGGACACGTTGTCCACATTGCCTTTGAAAAACCTAAAATTGTTTTTATTTTGGCCAGGTTTTTCGAAGTATAAGTTTGACGGAAATGACTTGCATATATAGAGCGATCATTCAAAATTTCTTTACAGAGTTCTTTAATAGTTTTGTACGTTATAACCAGATTAAGGAGCTATTCGCATCAGAAAACTTCTTTTATTGTTTGGTTCCAATTTACAGAAAATATCTTTTTTTTTTTTTTTTTTCTTCCATGGCAACTAAAGATTTTGAAAATTATGGCTGAGAGTGCTGGGATTCCCTATCAGACATCCTTGGAATCCCGATGTCTATAGCAATGTGTCCTTCACAGGAATTGGGGAGTGGCTTTCCAGTGACTCATGAGGACATCAGGTCTACTCTGCCTTACCTGGAGTTGACTGTGCAGGGGCATAGCAGAGAATTAACAGTCAGGGTTTCTAGAGCCAGCAGGGATTAGCAAGAGTTGTGAGCTTTTTGCCTGGATCTTGGTCACATGGTCGAGGTGTTGGCTTGTCTCGGACTCCCCTGCCGTCAGGAGAAATAGTCGTGTGGCCCCACTGCGAGGGATGAAATGCCCTTCTGCCTTGTCAGCTTCCTGATAACTGCCAGTCAGAACACTCTAGCTGGTTCTATTACTATTATTATTATTATTATTGTTATTATTATTATTATTATTATTTTGCCCCCAGCGAATAGGAGCCAAGAATCTTTGGTTGCAAAACCCAAGTCCTGAGCTTGCCCCGGCTCATATGCCCAGAACAAATTGGAGTGTTTAAGGAAGGGATGTCTAATTAATTAAATCCTTGAGCACGACATTCTGTGTCTGTTAAAAGTGAAAAGTCATCTACCATTTGCTATTGTCTCTTCTGAGGAATAGAATTTAGTGTGAAAACCGCATTTTCGGTTATTTATGAATCATCCTTACTTATCAAAATTGCATAGAGAAGGTGAACTACTAAGTAAAAAGCATTGAACATGGTATCTTATATGGTGTCCTTTCTTTGCCGTTAGACAAAGGAACAGTATCGACTCATACATTAAAACTAGTCGATTTTACAGTTTGAGCATTTTTGAGTGTGTCTAAAAGTGACCTTGTAACTTGTGTTTTGTAACCTAGTCCCTGTACCTTTGTAATAAGGCATAATATTGAAATCTGTATTTTTTCAATTTAATTTCAGCCAGAAGTGTAGACAGGGAGCCACATCTCCATGAGCTTTGAAAGACAGCTTTGCCGGGGCACCTGGGTGGCTCAGTTGGTTAAGCCTACGAATTCAGCTCAGATCATGATCTCACTGTTCGTGAGTTCGAGCCCCGTGTCGGGCT
This sequence comes from Panthera leo, assembly GCF_018350215.1. Lineage (NCBI taxonomy): Eukaryota > Metazoa > Chordata > Mammalia > Carnivora > Felidae > Panthera > Panthera leo. The sequence continues at coordinate 225,450,687 of NC_056679.1, forward strand.
CCGTGCTGACAGCCGGAGCCTGGAGCCTGCTTCAGATTCTGTGTCTCCCCCTCTCTCTGCCCCTCCCCTGCTCACACTCTGTCTCTCTCAAAAATAAACAGACAAAAAAAATAAAGAATTTTGCTGTGAAGGATACATTTGATTGAATTAAATTATTTAGTTTAGAAAAAATATGCACTTAAATTCAGATAAGTGTATCTGAGTGTGGGTAAGTCTTCGGCTGAAGATGTCTGGACTGGCCTGGGAATGAAACACTACTATTCAAGTCTCTATCCTGCCAAAATAAAAATCCAAATAGGCTTTTATTCCCTTTTTTCCCCCCAAAATAATAATTGAGCACTATTCTGTAGTCATGCATTGTACAATGGAGAGTCAAAGCCCTTTTCTTCCTCTCTGTCGGGAAAGAACAGCCCCATTCAGTGACTGATAGATAGCGAGCTCTCAGCCAGAGCTGCTGAGACTTGGTCTGGAAAGTTTCTCGAGTTCTTCATCCGGATTCCGATCTGTTGGATTCATTTTTTAAAATTGTGCTTTGAAAATTAGACCAGTTTGAAGACCAGTATGGAACAAAGGACTCTAAGCAGTTTTTAAAGCTGGTTTGGAGGAAGGACACGATATGGAGAATTCTGCCGCTTCTCTCTTCACTGTCAATGGTGTATATATATATATACATACAAAACTCTTTACAAATTTTTGAAAATGGCTCCTGCCAGACATTTAGGGGCCGTTCTTGTCTCTGAGGAGTCCGTCAAACTAAAGTAGGGCACATGGGTTGAATGTGAGTTCCAGAGAAAAGCGCTCCCTGAAATTGACATGGACCCTCCGGATGGCAACCGATACATTTCTTGAAGCATTAAAAAGAAAACCAAACAGGAAGTGCGTTTCACAGCCCACTGGCTTCACTGACAAGGGCAGTAAATTGTTAGACCTGTTTCTGGTCGTGTATTCCTTTCATGAGTAGCATAGTCTCCTTGTATCCAGGCAGATTTATCAAGTCAAAACCTGGACAGAAAACCAGGGGTCAGGGCTTCCTGAGTCTGGGATAGCAGCCATCAGGGGAGCCCTAAGTGACTTAAAACTCAGGGCTCCTTAAGTGAAAGCCACTCAATGTTATGTTTTCTTATAATTTACAATTTTTGTGTATGATAGTTTCTTTTCTTTAATGTAACTCCGTAATCGGTTTATATCGTGAGTTCAGTCACCCCGGTTTTTAGAATTATTTTAGAGCTGCTTCATATTTGCATACTTAAAAGTGTGAGTACGCTGCCATTTCCCATGTCAGCACCTTGAGTCTCTACTAACACTTGAAAGCAGATGAAAATTTCAACTCCGATCATTTTAATCCATGTTTCAGTTTCTCTTAACCCCATGCTTATTGGATTTGATTAGGTAGTAGATCCTGAGTTATTGAGGGTTTGAAAATGTAATTCATTTATAAATATATTTTAAAAATTAAGCTAGACTAATTAATGCTGCCTTCTAGCATTCTTGCTTCATTAGATTTTAATAACCGGAGAAAGAAGAATGATTAGTGGTTAACACTTCTCTTAACTTACCCTGGCCTATGTTGCGGTTATTTGAATATAAATTAAGACTTCACAGACAGTTGGAAGTTTCTATCTGCCTCTCAGACTCTTTGATTTTTTTTTTTTTTTTTCTTTTTTCATGCCTCTCTGTCTCTTTCTCTTGGTCTCTCTCTGCCTCTCTTTTGTTCCTCTCTGTTTCTTGGTATTTTTTTTTCTCTTTGTCTCTCTTTCTCTCTCTCTCTCTTTTTTTTTTTTTTTTTCTTTTTCTTTTTTTCTTTTTAGGTCATTCCTGGGAGAAAGGAAATCTGGGGGTTTTTTTCCTATTTTTTTTTTTTTCTTTGTCTCTTTCTTTACTGTTCCCAAACATGTCTATTTATAATCCTGCTTGCCTAGTAGCATTTAAAATATATTTTCCCCCTGATTTTAAAAGTAGTACCCAGTAATATAGAACACTAAAAATATAGGAAACCTGTAAAGAAGAAAACCTAAATCCTGTAGAAATCCATCACCCAGAAATTAAACTCACTTCCAATTTTGTTTGTTTTCTTCCAGTCTTTTCATGAAATTGTATGTGTGGGTTTGTTCATTCATCCTTTCAAACAAACTTTTATTGAGTGCCTTAATTGCTGGTACTTCTAGGCATCTGTGGAAGAAAAAAACAACATACTCGTTCCTCCTGGAGTTCATATTCTAGTGCCTGAGCCAGAAGATAAATTGGTACACTACATAATGTTACATGGTGAACCCCGTTTAAGGAAACTAAAGCCAGATGAAGGGATTAGGGTGTGTGAGGGTGGGCAGGGAGGGACAAATTGTAATCAAGTGCTCCAGAAAGACTTCACTGAGGATTTTTGAGCAAAGACTACAAAGTGAGTTGTGAGTCCTGTCTGAATAAAGAGCTTCTGGGCTCTGGGAACACTCAGTGCAAAGGCCCTGAGGCAGGAGCTATAGATGAGGGTGATTTTTTTTTTATTTTATACCGTAAGTTTTTTTTTTTTTTTTTTTTAAGCAGCCATAGTAACTGGAATAAATGGGATATTATGCAGTTAATTAAGATCATGTTATAGAAGAGGATTTAGTGATACGAAAATTTCCCCTTTGTTGCTAATTGTGTAAAAAAGAAACCCAAAAAACTATAGGTTTAAATAAGTACGGGAAGGTATAATGGACGGTGCCTCGTAATTATTTGCTGTCACATACGTGGTGTCTCTGTGTGAGGGGAATACAGGTGATTTTTATTTTCTTGATTTGGCTAACCTTACTACATTTCTCTTTCTGTAGTGAACATGGTGGCTTTTATCATGAAGAGAGACAGTTGCGGGGGCGGGGGTGGTTCCCATCACACAGGATGAGGTCTGTGATTGTGCATGTCGGAGGCGACTCAACAGAAGGCTGCAGGCAGTCAGTTTGCCCAAGGGCCCTAATGGCTCCGGCTCCAGAGCTGCTGTCCAGAGACAGGGCTCCGGTTGCCAGGAGAGGGACTGGCACGGCCCAGTCATTGGCAACAAAGGTCAGGGCCGAAGTCCAGAGACGCAGCTGGGCTCAAAGGAACGCTGGAGCCTCAGAAATCAGAGGCATTACAGGGGGGCCCTGCTCGGGCCAAGTGCCACTTAACACCGAGTCTCACGGGATTGGGGTGAAGAAGAAGTGGTCAAGTGTTGTGAAGTAATAAACCCAAGCGACTGACTTCCAAGATCAGGCAGTGTCCGAGGGGTGGAGTAAAAGGTCTTGAATTCTTCCTTTCTGAGACTTTGCCACAGGCCCGAGGTTGAGCCTCCAGGCATAGGTGAGGGGTCTAACTGCATAGTCTCATGATTGAGGCATGCTCCAAGAGAGCTTTTACTTCAGCAAGATTTGGAAACTCTTTGTATCATCCAGACTAGGACTTGTATCTCTATCCTTGTGCTCCCGACGATAATCTTTGGGCAATTTAAGCAAGAATGAATCTGAGAAGACGTTATGTTCTCTCGTGAACCACCCATCCCAGCCAAGTTCTGTATATGTAAATATACATACATTGAAATTACATATACATGTGTTCCCAATTTTTTTTTTTTTTGCGGTCTATAAAAATGGTACCGTATTTATGTAGCCTTCTAGAACTAATGTCCTAACGCTAAACATTTTTCAAAAACATTAATCCACGTTGCTGTGTATAGCTGTGGTTCGTTCTAGGTTGCTGCTGTAGAATATCCCACCATGTGACCATACCACAGTTTATTTACGTGTTTTCTTTTCATTGGACGTTGGGCATTTTCTTTTACCAGACTGTTCGCTACTTCTTTGAGTTTCTGAGTTTACTCTGGCAGTATGAAAAAAATCGCAAAAAGAAGAAAGGTAAATGCCTAACACATAAAGTAAATAGTTTCTTAAGCCAGAATACTGTATATTTGAAAGCGTGTGTGATACCTGTACCAACCTATTGTAGAATTACTCTCTTCTTGTTACGTGGCACTGTTCACACGGGTGTAGGCCGCCACTAGAGGGCGTGTGAGGGAGGGGACATCAGCCTGTCCTAGAAGCTAGAAATGCCCTGGCTGCTGTTGAAACTTAGCTGCCTGGCAACTTTTCAGGACTTGCACATTTCAGAGCAAGAATATTTGCGTCGCTGCAGTTACAAGAAGAAAATCCAATGAAAGGTTATGTCTGTATGTGTGCATGTGCACGCATGGGTAGGATGCACATATATTTGAATATAGGAGGAATGAACAAGGACAAAAAGTAGTGACAAGGTCACATCTGTGGGGATAGGACAGACCGGCTGAGGAGGACATTGACATACAGATGGCCCAAACCAGTGACAAATGACTATGCTGCTTAGTTTAGAAACAAGCTGGTGAGGCCGCGGAGAACTCAGTGGTACTTTGAGTTCATCCTTTTCCTGCTTATTTCTGTCTAATGTCTCGGGAAGTCTTCTGCGTGTTCTTCATTATGTGCTCTCCAGAGTCTCCTCTTCCCTCACCTGTCCCTGACGTAGAACTTTCTCCTCTCTTGGAAATGAAATGCACAAATTCCTACCCCCCCACCCCCAGAGCTCTACGTAACCTTGAATAGGGAACCTTAGAAAATGGCTTCATTTGCTCTTGTGTGAAGAGAAGACTTCTTGGTGAGCTGTTGGCCCCCGGGCACGAATTGACCTGTCAACTATTGAGGGCAAAGGTCCCTGCTTGTCATAAAAGCATGCAAAAGAAACGGCTGTCAGAGGTTTTCCTCAGGACCTGGGAGGATTTGTGGTAGAACGCACACCTCCCTCTTCCAGCACCACCATCAAAGTTTCCACCTCCCAACACCCAGCGCCTGTGTGTGACTGTGTTCCTTATACGACAAAAGGGACTTTGCCGATGAGATTGAGTTAAGGGTCTTTAAGATGGGAAGAGGATCCTGGATTATCCAGGTAGGCCAGTGTATTCACAAGGGTCTTTTTTAAAGTTTATTTGTTGTGAGAGAGAAAACATGAGCAGGGGAGGGGCAGGAAGAGACGGGGAGAGAGAGAATCCCAAGCAGGCTCTGCACCATCAGCCTGGAGCCCAGTGCAGGGCTCGAACCCCCGAACCACCAGATCATGATCTGAGACCAAATCAAGAATCAGACGCTTTACTGACGTGAGCCACCCAGGCACCCCCACAAGGGTCTTTATAAGAGGGAGGCAGGTGGTCAGAGAGGGGAGAGATGCTATGCTGTCGGCTGAGAAGATGGAACACGGGGCCACGGGGCCTCGGGGCCAGGAATGCAGGCCGCCTCTGTGAAGTGCAGGAGACCAGGAAACAGACTGTCCCCCAGAGCCTCTAGAAAGAATGCGGCCCAGCAGACACACTTTAGATTCTCATCACCAGAACTGAGGGAAGATCAGTGTGTGGTTTTCAGCCACCAAATTTGGTAATTCATTACGGCAGCAGTGGGAAACAGTGTTCCTTATCCCGTGAAAGAACCAGCCCTGTTAGACGATGTTGAGGGTGCATTTGCCAACTCACATCTCCGTCCACTGAAGAAATGCACTTTGACCCCAGTTTGTGGGAGAACTGCCTCCTGAAACAAGGAGGCTGGAGCACCAGCCAGAGCGGTCCAGTTGAAGAAGCACCAGACAGGGAGCCCAGAATGGGCCTGGAAGAATGCTCCCAATGGACAGGTAGGAATAAGAGAGCTCGGAAAGGGAAACACGTGGTCAGGAAGGGTCTTGGAGACGCCGTGCTTGGAGGCCAGCAGCAGAGAGAGTTTCGAGGAGGAGGCTGTAAATGGTGTTCTGAGAGTTCTGGCCCCAGAGGGCCACTGGGTTATATAAAAAAGTTTGTAGAGAACCATATAAAGACTTTTTCTTAATGTTTGTCTCTTTTTGAGAGGTAAGGGGGGGAGGGGCAGAGAGAGGGAGACACAGAATCCGAAGCAGGCTCCAGGCTCTGAGCTGTCAGCACAGAGCCCGATGCCGAGTTTGAACTCACAAACTGTGAGTTCGTGACCTGACCCAAGGACGGCCCTTAACCCACTGAGCCACCCAGGCACCCCTATGGAGAACTGTATAAATAGTTCCCCATGCCTTTTGTTTGTATGTGTGGAAGAGGCAGAGACTTTTGGGGGAGGAAAACCAAATTAAGGAGCTTACAGATAAGATGAGGGTTGAGAAAATGGAGGTGGGTAGTGTGAACCACACATTTGAAAATATTGGCAGTGGGTATGTGAAGAGAAAGCAGCAGTTTGTTTTTGGTTAATTTTTTTTTTTTTTATCGTAGTAAAAGATCCATAATTTACCTTGAGTGACAGTACGTTCACCGCGTCATGCAACCATCGCCACTGTCTAGTTCCAGAATATCTCATCACCCTCAAAGGAAACCCATAACCCTTGAGCCGTCACTCCCCATCCCTCTTCCCTCTAGCTCCTGCCAACCACGAATCCGCTTTCTGTCTCTGTGGGTTTGAACATCTCAGTCTAGATGTTTCATGTAAATAAACCATACGATACGGGGCCTTGTTTTGTCTGGCTTCTTTCGCTTAGCATAATGTTCTTAAGGTTCATCCCTCTCGTGGCGTATGTCAGTACTTAATTCTTTTGCATGGCTGAAAACTACTCCATTATTTGGATATACCACATTTCGCTTGTGTAGTCATCAGTTGGTGGACGTTATGGTTGTTTCTGCCTTTGGGCTGTTGTGAACGGGGAGCACCTTGGTTCTATCTTGTTTGGTTTTGTTTTCCGAGCGGGGAACTGTGACCCTGTGGGTGAAGGAGGGTATGTGGCCCGGCAGGACTGCTTCTGTCCGGCAGACAGCACGTCTGTCTGTCGTTCCTGCCGTCCAGCTGCAGGGGGGCGTCTGGACTGTCTCTAGGGGGCAGGATTCTGTCTGGGGGGAAAGGGGACCTGGGCTAGCGGTTGGCTTCGTTTATCATCCACACATCCTACGGGAGGATGGATGGTAGCGTTAGGTAACTGGGCCAGTGCCCGATGCCAGAGTAGAAGCTGAGTTCTAGGCAGTGCCCGTGCCTCCAGCAGTGAGAGGGTTGGTTCTGAAGGAAGAACCCAAGAGTGTGCCTTCACTCGTCATTTTAGTCATGCTTCTTATTTATTTTTTAAAGGGGAGAGAATATGCTAGAAGGAGGGAAAGGTGGGGGGGGGGCAATGCTATTATTTAGAGGTATCTGGTAAAAGGAGGAAAAAAGTGCATGATATGGTACCCTTATTGGGCAGATTGCATTGCCCCTGTGCTATTTGTTAGTTTTTTTGAAGGCTATTCTTACTTGTGCCTGTTTTTAAAACCTGAACAACTGGGAGAGAGAACTTATAATCCTGTAGTCATTTGGCTTGTATTCTTAGAGAGTATTTTTAAACGCTAACTTTCAGAGCCATCTCATGTCATTTAAAACACAAGAAGTGCTTTCACTATTCATTTCTCCTGATCTGCCAATTTTAGATTTTGAATAGTATTTTTACTTCCACTGAAACACTTTTTTTTTTTCCCCAGATCTGTTTCTTGGTGTTTGTCTGAATTTTTTTTGGTGAGTTGTCATTATCTTTATTAAAACGAGTGATGATATATTTTCAGTCATGACTCAAGAGTCATCTGCAATGGAAAGAAAACTGAATTCCAAAGCTTATCAAGCTAAACATCCTCAACTCAGAAATGGATGTTTATTTTGAATAAATTGCACATTTAAATATTTTTCCCCCCCTGAGGCTAAGCTGAAATGAAATCATCTTGCTTTAAAGGGCTTTTCATGGATGCACCATGCTTGAAATATGTAATGAAGACTCAGTAATTGAGAAAATTTTTAAATGAGGCCTTGATAATTGAGAGAAAAGAAACATATTTCTAAGGAGAGAAATTGATCTACAACTGATTTGAGGTCCAAACAGGAGTATTCTAATCTAGGTCTTGATTAAACTGGAGTAGAGAAAGACGGTCCTCCACAGTCTTGCTTACATATGAGCGTCCGATCGGACCATGTCTGCTTGCCTAATGAAAGGGGAGAAGGAATCCGGGTTTGAGGAATGTGTGCTCTTTGTGTACAGCATATGGAAAGTTAGGGATCAGTTTGTAAGTTTGCTTTTGTTCCTTGGTCAAGGTGCAAAAGTCTCCCAGCAGTGAAAGAAAACATGGCTGGTAAGGAATTTTCTCATGCTGGTTAGACTCTGGGATTGATCATTTAATTAATAGCAAGAAGGTAGTTGGCTAAAATCCTAGAGAAAACTTGGTCTCTATGGTACCGCCGGCTTATTTCTGGACTAGGAGAAAAGCTATTTATTCTCTGCTAAGCAAGTGATCTCAAGACGTAGAGGGAGGCCAGTGAAAAGTTGATACAGCTGCTTTTATTGGAGTCAAGACTCCGATATTGCATCCGTTAATGTTGGCTGAGCTCACCACCTAGACTTTGTGTGAACTCTTGGCCTGAGATTCTCTCTCTGCCCATTTCCCCCATTTCTCCCTTTTGGATTTAATCACGGGGGGGGGGGGGGGGGAATAGAGGGAACTGATTGCTTGATCCGATGCCTAGGAATGCAGAATTAGAGAGGAGGATGAAGCTGCTGGGAAACCAAGCCTGGAAAAGATCTTAATGAAACAAAATCATAAAGACAACCTGTCCAGCACTCAGGGGCCCAGAGAACGGATTATTTGCTAGTCCCTTTCAGTTAAATAGTTAACTGAGGATCATCTCGTGATCCTCCTTCTTTTTAGATACAGAGAAGAAATGTTCCCTTTCACGTTCAGTCACATACTGCCTTCACTCGTTTATATTCTGACACTTTTGAAAGATAGCTTGACAGCTACTGCTACGGGTCTGACACTGTGGTAAGGTCTGAGAGGAAGTGGGGGTCATATGGCAGGGTCACCTAACATCAAGATAGTATCAAGAGCAGAGTCATTAGCCGATCCTGATCCCCCTCCCCTCTCCCAGCCCTTGAGTCTGATAAATCCTGGCTCCTTATCCATGTTGTATAGGAGGAGAGAATCCAGACAAAGTGTGAAAGTGGATCTATATAAAATATTTTTGGTCAAGAGGGCTATAACACAGCGTTCTCGGGATCTTTAAAGTTTTTTATATATTAGTTCACGTGAAGCTAAACAAAAACAGGCTCGATAATAAATACGTCACGGTTCCCTGATTTGCCGTACTTTTCTCTTTATCGAGTAAGGACTTGTCAACGAGGAGGCACTGCTGTGTAGCAAGCATACAAATCTCAGTGGCCTACAGTCAGCCTTTATTCCTTGCTCATGTATCTGTAGACCAGTTGCGCTTCACCTGGTTTGGGTTGGACGTGGCTGCTCTGGGTTGGACGTGGCTGCTCTGGGTTGGACACGGCTGGTCATGGCTCCAAGCGTTGGGTGTACCTAGGCCTGCTCCTCAGGCTTTCAGCCTTGCCAGACCAGAGGCTATCCCAGGCGAATTGCTCTTGCAAAAACTGTAGGAACCCCAAAGGGCAAACCCAGTCATTCATGCACATTTCAAGCCTCTGTCTACTAATATCCAGTTGGCCAAAGGAAGTCACATGACCAACTTCAAGGCCAAAAAGGGGAAGATATATCTGGTCACTATAGGCCGTGGCAAGGGTGTGGACCTGTAATACTGTTGTTACAGGGAGTGAAGAATCGGGACTCCTAATTTGATCTGGCATTAGGGTTTTTTATTGTTAGAATAAAAACCAATGCAGCTATATGAAAACTATCCTAACCTATGTCCAGAATATTTTCTGATGTGTTGTATGTATTTTTTTTTCATTCATGGGATAAAAAGCTTCTACGTCTAGTCTCCCTATTTACTTCTGAAGATAATTACTTTAACCACCTTTTCTTAACCCTTAGCATTTATAGGTGCTTTGTAGATTTGGGGCCATAATTAGTAGTTTTTCCCAGCACTAATTTTAAGAAGTTTACCTTATTATTCTTCTGTCTTTCAAAACCAGAACAGTTTTATACACTAATAACGAGTATTTGAAATTATTAGCAAATTTGACATTATGATGGCACATCTGTGTGTATTCTTAGATTCAGAGCTAAAGGGCTTTCTAAAAGCTACTGTTCTAGGACTGAACATATTGTACATCTTTACCTTTACAGAAGGGTCTCACTGTGCATATTGAAAGGGGAACCTAGAAGAACCAGGTGTTTTCTTGGGCAAAACCATCCACCTATCTGTATCCTAAATCAATGTTGCCAAACACGAGTTACTGTTTGGGTAAGACCGTAAATTCCCATTGTTGGTAACGCACTCATGGTTACTCAGCAAAGTTAACAAGAGAACTGTGTGCTAGGCTCTGCGAGAGGACAGAAGTGAAGGTGGAACATATTAAAATGTTCATTTATTCTGGGGCGCGTGGGTGGCTCAGTCGGTTGAACATCTGACTTTGGCACAGGTCATGATCTCACGGTTCGTGAGTTCGAGCCCCGCATCGGCCTCTTGTGCTGACAGTGCGGAGCCTGGAGCCTGCTTCAGATTCTGTGTCTCCCCCTCTCTCTCTGTCTCTCTCTCTCTGCCCCTCCCCAGCTCACACTCTGTCTCTCTTTCTCTCTTAAAAATAAATAAACATTTAAAAAAAAATTTTTTTTAAATGTTCATTTATTCTGAAGAAACCAAATCCTCGCGGTACCTGTTCAGGAGCTCATTAGGCAGCTCTGCTTTTCCTGTGATAAAATACCTTTTATCCCTGGCCCGACTCAGAAATGCTTCACTGGAACTTCTTGTGACATTTGTAAAGGAATGAGACACTTGACCAATGTCCGTTTTTTGGTCATGGATCGAGAAAGGGAGGTGGTGGCCGTTGCCATAGTCACCCTGTAGAGAGGGCCCTAATAGCTCATCGCTCTTTTGGATTCCTGCTTCAACTCTAGGGCCACTTTCCCTGTCAGTGGCTCAACTGTGAGTCAATGGCTCCATTCTTCCAAGATTTAGTAAGCGCCTGCTGTGTGTAAGGCACTCTGCTGGACATCTGTCCGAGGACCGCATATTATGCCAGGATTTGATTGTATCTCCCTTGATGTCAGAACAAGGGAGAAGGTCTCGAATGTCAGAGAGGTGGTAGAAATAACAAGAGACTTGTACATTGGCAGGCGTTTGTCAAAGCCGTGTCGATTCACTTTTCAAACGATTCTAAAGAGGTTCCGTTGCTGTTTGCTCTACATAAAGAGAGAGAGCCCGCGGGCCCCAGAATAAAAAGAGCTGTAAAGTATTAGATCATCAGAAAAAGTTTTCATTGGTACCTCATGCCATGAGAGGAGGAAGTCCATGATTGTATTTAGATCCATTCTGCTTTGTTCGTTGAAACGTTAATATTAAGACAATGTAAGAAACAGGAAAGGGGCGGGTGGGATATTTGAAGGCCGCCAGATTTATGGCATACCCATTGATTAAAGTTTCAAAATTGGAGTCTGGTATTTCCATGTATATCAGCATCCTCTTTTGTGCCTGTTTTCCAATCAGCTGTAATAACTGTATCTCGCATTTAAACAATAAAAGCAACTTTGCGGTAACATGTTGCATCTAACAACGTGCCTCTTTTCAAAGGTTGCGTGCCTCTTTTCAAAGGTTGCATGTTTCTTTATCAAGAATATGAAATTTCAAGATGTGTGCAATGAAAAAGCAGAGGTACCAAAGGAAATTTTTAGTGTTTGTTTTGTTTTTTGACCTTAGGATTTTGGTCATCGAACCGCGTAGCTTTATTTTTCATGACCCATGAACACTGGACTTGTTTAGATTCTCTCATTAGAGGATGCAAGTTTGTGATACATTTTGTCCCAGCCCAGCGTCCAGGACCACTTCCCCGGCCCCCTGGAGTGACCGAGTCCAAATGACCCAGAGGAGCATTGTGGACAGGGAGAACCACGAGTCTCTAATTTACCTGTCTTTTCAAGGAAGCTTCTGTGGTCACAACAGAAACCCCTCAACCTAGCATTAATCAGGAAAGAATTATTATTTGGACCCAGAGTAATCACACATGGAAGCTGGACCCGAGAAATGCCAGGAGCCAGAGGCTAGAAAGTTACCAGGATCTGAAGCAGCTTTCAAGGGCTCCCCAGGAATCAGAGGGAGCTGATGGGGAGCTTGGAGTACAGTAAAGAGCAGTTGAGAAAATGGGACGACCCTGGATGATGGTGCTGATGACCTGTCAATAACTGTCATCTGTTGGTGCTTAATATTGCCTGGCACTGTCCTGAATGTTTTCAACATCACCCAATTTTTCTTCATGACAGTTCACGAGGCAGGAAGTCTTAGTCCCATTTAAAAGACAAGAACACCAACACTTGGGTAAATAATGTGACCAAAGGGATGGAGGGAAGATTTCAACCATGTCCATCCCTCCCCAGAGACAGCAGGCTGATCTCCACATCCTACCGCCTCTGCTATCAACCAGCTTCCATTTCTGTCTAGAACATGACCTCTTAAACAGTACATAGGCAAAGAAAGCTATAGTTAGAATAGCTAAACGATGGGAAGAGCACAAATGTCCATCAACTGCTGAATGGATAAAGAAGATGTGGCATATATACAATGGAATATTAGCCATTAAAAGAATGAAATCTTGCCATTTGCAACGTGGATGGAGCGAGAATGTATTATGCTAAGCAAAATAAGTCAGAGAAAGACAGATACCATATGATTTTATTCATACGTGGAATTTAAGAAGCAAAACAGCTAAACATATGGGTGGGGGAGAGAAGAAGGGAAACAAAACACAAGAGACTCTTAATGATAGAGAATAAACTATGGGTTGATGGAGGGAGGTGGGTGGGAGTTGGGCTAGATGGCTGATGGGTATTAAAGGAGCGAACTTTTTTTTTAAGTTTATTTATTTATTTTGGGGGGGGGGGCAGCGAATGAATCCCAAGCAGGCTCTGCAGACAGTGTAGAGCCCAATGAGGGACTTGAACTCACAAACCTTGAGTTCATGACCTAAGCCAAAGTCAGACACTTAACCTACTGAGTCACCCAGGTGCCCCCCTGGAGGGCACTTGTGATGAGCACCGGGTGTTGTATGTAAGTTGATCCATCACTGAATTCTGCTCCTGAAACCAATATTACATTGTATGTTAACTAAAATTTAAATTAAAAACGAATGAATGAATGAATGAATGAATGAATGAAAGATGCTTTCAAAAAACAAAAGGTATCATTTGGATTTAAAACAAGAATTTAAAATGTTTCAGGGTGCCTGGGTGGCTTAATCAGTTAAGTGTCTGACTCTTGATTTTGGCTCAGGTCATGATCTCTTGATTTTTGCTCAGGTCGTGAGATCGAACCCTGTCATGGCACTCTGTACTGACAGTGCGGAGCCTGCTTGGGATTCTCTCTCTCTCTGTCCCTGCCCTGGTCACTCACTCACTCACTCACTCACTTGCTCACTCTGTCTCTCTCAAAAATAAATAAATTTAAAAAAATGTTTCATCACGTGCCAATAATAAGAAAGCAAACTGAACTTTGGTGTCACCAAGGTGCCTGGATACGAGATGGTCAGAGCCCGTGGGGGCCCTAGCTGGGAAGCAGCGAGCCCTGACTCAGTGTGGTGGTGGTGGTGGTGGTGGGGGGGGGGTGTCTCTAAATGTTGGAGAGACAAGTTATGTTTTTTGTGACCGAAACGTGTTTCTTTCCTCTTGCTAAAAGTTTACCTCTAATATTGTTAACGCTTGTTTTCATCACAAGCACAAGGCTGCATTTTTTAGTAAAAATATGTTCACGTCTGTCATATCAAATATTTTTTTCTTGGCATATAGTCTTCCGCATCTGTAGAAATTAAATCTTAGAAAGTGATGTGGCCCGAATGGAAGAAATGCTGGGCTTGGAGCAAACCAGTTCAACTCCTGGGCCTCAGTTTCCTTACTGGCTAAACAAAGTGTGTAGGCTTATTCTAAGGCTGTGGTAATCAAGACAGTATGGTGATAAGTCAGTGGAACAGAGTAGAGTCCAGAAGTAGACTCACATATATGTGACACCTAATTTTCAGCAAAGGTTCAGAGGCAATTCAGCAAAGAGAAGACGGCTTTTTAACAAGTAGCACAGAAATGTTGAATTTCCATGTGCAAAAGTACAAACTTAGATCCATACCTGGCATCATATATAAGAATTAACTCCCAAGGGCATTGAAACAGGCCTAAATATAAAGTTAAATCTGTAAAACTTCTAGATGTGAACAGAAAGTCTTCATAACCCCAAGTGAAGGAACGATTTCTCGGATGCAATACGATAGGCATCATCCGTCAAAGAAAAATTTAACACATTGGACTTCATTGAGATGAAAAAAAAAAAAAATCTTTGCTCTTTAACAGACAGTATTGAGGGAAGAAAAGTCCAGGCACAGATTGGGAGAAAATACTCATAAACCATACATCTGAAAAGGTCTGTATCAGGAGTATATAAAGAACTTTTATAACTTAATAAGAAAACAACCCAATTAAAAAAATCCAAATGATTTGAACATCTTTAACAAAGATAAATGCATTAAAAGGATGCCCACGATCATTGGTTATTAGAAGCTCAAATTAGTACAGTCACAATGAGATAGCACTACACTTACTTGAATGGCCAGAATGTAAAAAGACCCTACTGAGTGTTGTGAGGGTGGGAAGCAATTGGAATGCTCATTCTGCCGCTGGGGATGCATGTTATGTGGTCACAGCCATTTACTACAACACTGGGACAGGTTCTTGAAAAGGTAAACATATACCTACCATTGGATTCAGCCATTCCCGTCCTAGGTATTTACCCAAGAGAAGTGAAAGCACATGTCCATACAAAGTCTTGTACAAGAGTGTTCATAGGAGCTTTATTGGTCATAGCTGAAAACTGTCCATCAGCAGGTGGATAGATAAGTAAATTGTGGTATATCCATATGGTGGGATACTACAATAAAAAGGCATGTAAATTATTGATACACTAGTAAATGAAACAACCAGGATGAATCTCGAAATAACTAGTCTGAATTAAAGAAGCCAGACAAAAAGAGTCAGGCTGGATGATTCCATTTGTCTAAAAATTTTTAAATGCACACTCATCTATTGTTACAGAAAGCAAATCGTTCCTTACCTTGGAAGGGAGCAGGTGGTACAGGGAAGGGCAGGAAGGAAGGATTCAAAAGGGCACCAGGAACCTTGGGAAGGGTGGTGGCGTTGTGCGTTGTATTGATTTTAGTGATGGTTTCACGGGTGCATAAATGTGTCAAAAGTTATCAAATAATGCACTTTGAATATGCACAGTTTATTGGAAGCCACTTACACATCAATAAAGCCATTTAGAATAAAGTGGGTACAACAGTCACACTGAAACCTGAATGCGAACGCAAACAGAAGTAGG
Organism: Panthera leo; assembly: GCF_018350215.1. Taxonomy (NCBI): domain Eukaryota; kingdom Metazoa; phylum Chordata; class Mammalia; order Carnivora; family Felidae; genus Panthera; species Panthera leo. Next base: position 225,465,980 of record NC_056679.1, read on the forward strand.
ATCTGTTCTGTTTAGAAGCCGGCAGGAATTTTTATTGTTTTCCACAGAGTGCCAGAACTTGTGTGACTCCCTTCCATTTTGCTGTGTGCCGTGCAGCGTGTGTTTCTTTTAGCTGAAATAATTAAAAGGTCCTTTGACTTTTGGGAATGATGTATTTCTCCTTTTTAAAAAATGCTGTATGGAGGCACAGTACAAAGACAGGCAAGTGTGGACCTGACTTACGAGCTGTGTTTGCTCACGGGGTGGTTTTTGGCCCTCTTGTCTGCATGTCCTAAAAACAGAAACCAAAGAGGCCTGGGTGCTCCGAGGACAAGTTCCACTGACTCTAAGATGAGCCCCCCGCCCCCAGGCCTGTCTTCTGTCTTTCAAAAGCCCTGTCACCTGCTGCTGCCGTATATAGAGGAGCAGCATGAAACACACATGTGTTTTAACACCTGAAAAGCCTTCAGGTAGGAGTCAGGTAGGGGGTTTGGTTTTGTGTTCTTCCTAGTACCTTCTACTCATCTGTAATGACAGCAGGGGTGGTTGCCTAGATTTTAAAGGGGGTGACCAGGTAGGTGGGTAGGTGGTGTTTTCCAGGTGGGTGTTGGAAACATTCCGTATCTTGCTTCCGATGGTGGTTTCAAGGGAGTAGACATCTGTTAAAACTCACCAGATTTTATGTGTGTTTTTTTTTTTTTTAATGTGTAGTTTATTCTCTATAAACTACTCAATAAGGTTGTTATTTTAGAAACTGCATACCTTTTTCTGCCTTCAGCTCTCAGCTGTAGAAAATCGTTGCCCTGCACACACACATCCTGGTCATGTCTTCATAAAATAATCATATCATTGCCTCCCTGAGTAATTTCTTCTTAGGAAGAAATAAAACTTTGTAGCTGCTATTTCAACCATCGCCTATAGATTGGTTTTTATTGTTAAACTTGGGTACTGTTTCTTTACATCTGTGTTTGTAAGGGCAAAGTCAAGGTGGAATGGAGGCAGTTTGTTTTAGCTAGTGAGCTGTAAAACAAAGTATGAGTACGTCTGTCAAACGTGGTACCCCTGGGGCAGGACAGGGGCCAAGGTGGTGTTCATCCTGGAATGTCTCAAGCACAGTGATGCCCTATAATAAATACTTGTTTACTTGTCACTTGACTGAATTGATGCTTTCCCCCCTTTTTAGTTCCAGATCACCCCCATTAGACAACCTCTCTACTCCCTGATCCCCCAAGCAGCACACAGGATATATTAGCCAGCTGGGAAAGATGTCTTCACAATCCATTAGCATCCCTTCTCTCTGTGCTCAGAAAAGTTGTCTCTGGTTCCTTGGAATGTAGGTGAGCTCATAGATGCGGGGTACCCAGCACCCAAGCTTGTCTAGACCAGGCATACTGCGGTCCCTCTTCTTCTTATCCCTTGCATATAATCATCAGCTGGTTCCAGATTATTCACTAGAAGCCCAAATCTTTCCCAGATTTGATCTTCCTGCAGCGAAGGAGTGACTCATTCATTCACCTGTATGAATTCACCTGCGTGAATTTCCTGAAGAGAGCAGAATCAAAGGGTTTCAGCTTCTCAGTTATTAAGATCCTTTTTGGACTAATTGAATTGAGTTCACAGTAGAAGTGAATGCATTATTTAGTCCTGGCCTGTATCTGCAGAAGCCCTCCGTGTGACAGAAACATCAGTCCTGAGCTCAGAGTCAAGCCCCATCAGTTCTGCCCTGTTAGACAGGTACACTTTGTCCTCTCAAGCTTGATCAATTATTGACTCCACAGATGACTCTGCTCAGTAAACAAACTAATTGGCTTGCTCTTAAGAAATTTACAGGTGATGGGGCGCCTGGGTGGTTCAGTCGGTTAAGCATCCGACTTCAGCTCAGGTCACGATCTTGCGGTCCGTGAGTTTGAGCCCCGCGTCAGGCTCTGGGCTGATGGCCCAGAGCCTGGAGCCTGCTTCCGATTCTGTGTCTCCCTCTCTCTCTGCCCCTCCCCCGTTCATGCTCTGTCTCTCTCTCTCTGTCTCAAAAATAAATAAACGTTAAAAAAAAAATTAAAAAAAAAAAAGAAATTTACAGGTGCTTAAAATGCACCAATAGGATAGCGATCACTGCCCTAGGAAATAAAACTTACTGTGTTGGTAATTTAATTTCGTTGGGGGGTCCAGGCCAGACTGAGAAAGCTGATCACTTTGGCTCCCATGATCCCCATTAAAAAGCACCCCAAAGAACCAATTTTTGTAAACTTACTCCCTGAATCTCTGCCCTAACCTATAAAAGCAGTCACGAATATAAATTATAATACATTTTACATCTTAAAATTTTATTTGAATGTGTACTTCCTTTGGGCAGAATTCTTATCTGTTCACTTAGAAGTCATACACAGGGGCACCTTGGGTGGCTCAGTCGGTTAAGCATCAGACTTCAGCTCAGGTTATGATCTCATGGTTTGTGAGTTTGAGCCCCACCTTGGGGTCTGTGCTGACAGTTCAGGGCCTGGAGCCTGCTTCGGATTCTGTGTCTCCCTCCCTCTCTGCCCCTCCCCAGCTTGTGCTCTGTCTCTGTCTCAAGAATAAATAAACATTAAAAAAATTGTTTTAAATAAATAAAAGTGTCATGCACATTTTCTACTCTGAGTGAACGTTACTTTAAAAAGAATAGTTATTTTAAAACATGTCATTCAATTCAGGCATATTTGATAAGTGGAGAGTCTGGTACTCGTAATTAGTTGACATCTAAATATCTGGTGAATAAAATACTCATTAAATTTTGACAGTTACTCAAAACATGTCAAAGTCAAGGAAGTGCTGGGACCTGCCTTCAGTGATAGTGAAGGGACACGACAGGACACAGGTTGGCTGTGTCAATTGGCTTTCTTGGTGGTGGTTGGGAAGGGACCTGGGGGTCCAGGGATGGGGTAGCAAGCAGGGGGCGGTTTGTGTGGGGACCCGATGAGCGGGGTGGGCGGGGGGGAGATTGAGGCTGGATGCCGCAGGACAGGGGACTGCCTTTTGACCTTTCCTGTCTGGCTCACTAAGCCCCAGCCCTAGATTACGAAACATGTTCTGGAAATTATTTCCAGAGGGCACACATCCCTTTGGTGACAGCTTATTTCTGGATTCCTGGTGCAAATGCCTGGCCTCTGATGACATTCAGGGGTGTGCTTCTCGGCCCATCATCTGATTAGTCACTGAATGCTAAGGACTCACCCTGCTGGCTGAGGGTCACAGCATGTGAGTGCAGGAGCAAAGAGAATTGTTTATTTCCCCCAGGCTCCTTGTGACAGACCCTGAAGGCAGGACCGCCCCCTTCCTTCAGTGTCCCCCTTTATGGGTGTCCCTGGCCCTGTGGATGTGAAATGCTTGGGCTTTCCCCAGAAAAATGGTCTTTCAGCAGAATTCTTTGAGGCTCCCATGGTGAAATTTGAAGCTTGATGTCTGAAGAGATGATTGCAGTCATGTCTGAGAAATCTTGGAACGCGACACGAGGCCGTAACAGATTCTTACAAAATAGTCCTCAGTTTTGCTTTGAACAAGGGTGCGTCCATTCCTTCTGGGTTCTGGGGCGAGGTCCGTGACCGCCCCCCCTGCTGGCCAGCATGCAGGATGTCACAGGAGGTCAGAGGTTGCAGCGAGAGGTAGGACAGTCTCGAGCTCACACCCCTGCGCTCACCTTTAAAATGTGTGTAATCACAGAAACCGCTTCCCAGAGTTTTGGGGGAGGCTCGAAGGATCCCGCACGTATAGCGTTTAACACAGAACGGCAGGCCTCCCGTTCATCTGAGCTGTCATCGTTAGTGTTCCTGTCACGCTGCTCTGCCCTGAGAAGTGGAAGAGCCCCGATTTGCAGCCATTTGCATGTTCAGAGCAAGACTCCCCTGGGGACCAGGAGGCTCACTAATCCCCCAGCTGCTGAGAGCAGTCAGCTCGCAGACTCCCTGGGGCTGGCGGCTCGGTCCTCAGAGTCCGAGCCAGAGGCCATCTGCTCTGGTTTGGGGGAAGGCGGGTGGCGTGCTACTTAACTTTCCGAATCCTCTCCAAGGCCAGAGGCCGCCAGCTCCAGCATCTTGTTCCGATTTGGGGCCCTGCTCCGACTCTGTGCCTGACCTTGCAGCCGTGGGTTAAGAGGAAGGGGGCGGAGCGGATCCTGTGCTCTTCCCCCCGAGAACATCCTTGAATGTACTTGAGAGTTGAACTCCTGTATAGTCTGCGAACATCCTTGACAGCTGAGGACTCCTGTGCTTTATGGGCCCAACATTTGCTCCAGAAGCAGTGGCCCCTGCCTGTAGTCGGAGAGAGCAGTCCCCGGCAGGGGTTCCGCTCTCCTTGGCCTTAGTGTGAATGCAGGGAGCTGAAGGCTGCAGCCCCTCTCCTCCTCCCCGCCCCCCACATCCCTGCCTCACACCGTCCTGTCTCTTTAAAGAAATGCAGCCTTTGTTTGATCCGTGGTCCCATCCACCCACCAGGCACAACTCGCTCCCAAGCCCTGCGGGGTAGCTGCTGCTAGATGTTGGGGGCTGGCCGGCTTGCCGAGGCCTGGGCACCCCAGCCCGGCAGCTTCCTGCAGACAGAGGAGGCATTGACCGAATCGGCTCCGAGGCTCAGGGCCTGCGGCTTCAACCAGCCCGCTTAACAGGTACCTGGCCCCGGGCAACTTACGAAACCTCAAAACTTCATTCTCTCGCTGGTAATAGGTGGGAAGTGCTACTTCGTTTGGGGGTCGTGGTGAGGATTAAAGCACATGGAAACCTGCAAGTGCCTGGCCCCTTGGTGAGGCCTCGGAGAGTAAGAATGGGTGTTTAGTTTGTGTGGCTATGTGAGGCCGGCTGGTCAGTCCCGTTCAGGCTGTACCCGCTCGTGCCAGACAGGCAGAGTGGGATTGGCACGGGGCTGGCCAGAGGAAGCTTAGGGAAGAATCTGGAAGGGCTGTCAGTTGAGATCAGGCCTTTAGCCATTTTGGACTGTGGTGGCTTGAGGTGCAAAGTAGAGCCCTTTTTCCAACCACGAGTATGCTCTCCCCGGTCTGAGGGTGCATGTTTGGTGCCCCCCAGGCAAATCCACGTTTATAAAACATCCTTTAAGGGGCACCTGGGTGGCTCAGTCAGTTGAGTGTCCAACCTCGGCTCAGGTCATGATCTCACGGTTCGTGGGTTCGAGCCCCACGTTGGGCTCTGTGCTGACAGCTCAGAGCCTGGAGCCTGCTTCGGATTGTGTGCCCCTCTCTCTCTGCCCCTCCCCCGCTTGTGCTCTGCTTCTCCCTCTCTCAAAAATAAACAAACATTTAAAAAAAATTGAAACGATAAAATACAGAACATCCTTTTAGTCTGCCAAAATGCTCTCCCAAAACAAGAGGCAGAGATGACTTCAGACGCCCGTAGTTACAAAACATTCCCACTCTGATTTGTATAAAACACCATTTCAGGGGGTGCCCGGGTGGCTCAGTTGGTTGAGCGTCCAGCTTCAGCCCAGGTCATCATCTCGCGGTCCGTGAGTTCGAGCCCCGCGTCGGGCTCTGTGCTGACAGCTCAGAGCCTGGAGCCTGCTTCGGATTCTGTGTCTCCCTCTCTCTCTGCCCCATCCCTACTCATGCTCTGTCTCTCTCTTAAAAATAAATAAAACATTTAAAAAAATTTTTAAAAAAACCCACCATTTCAGGCATCCTTTCGTTTGGGGCCTTCAGCGCTGTGCACAGCCCTCTGGTCTCCTGGCAAACAGCGGGAGCGCCCTCACGACCATCCCAGTGTGTTCCATGCAGCATATCCTGACCTGTGTGTGTCCCACTGGGATGAGGGAATTAATGTTGGACACTGAGGACGTGCAGTGGGACGCATGTGTCCTGAGACCTGGGCGTCTCGGTGGCACCTTGGGAGCAGTGAAATGTGTCCAGGTCCCAGGGCAGAACCAGGTTTGTGATGTCGTGTTTTGTGAGGGGATCTCTCTCGTGCTAATAACCCATATCCTTTTTGTTGCCACCGTGAGTAATCAGATTCTTCATCTTTGAAGACGGGAGGAGTGAGTCTGGGTCCTGTCAACACCGTCCAGCTTCAGGGCATTTTGTGAGAGCTTCTCTCAGGGAACGAGGCGGTGACTCACTGATTTCAAGGCCGCCTCTGGGAAGAGGCAGGTGTCTTCCTTCTTGAAAGCTGGCCTGAAAACGTCCCTCCATCCCAGCGTGTGGATGGTCCATTTCGAGCAAGAGGAGTGAAATGGGTTGGGGGGGGGGGGCGGGGTGGAGAGGTGGGGCCCAAAGGAGAGAGAAGGATTTGTCAAACCCTGGCGGGCTCCTGGGCAATCTGAAATCAGTTACTCATGGCAGCTAGCACTCCTGTCCACTCCAGCACGGTGTGCATTCAGCAACCACGCCCCCCGTCTTGTGGCAGGCGCACTCTCTGCCCTTGGCATCACTGAGATCAAGAAAAGCACTCGGATCTTGTAAGGACTGATGCTGACTGTAAATACATTTGTGTATATTCGAGGGAGAGGGGAAGGAAAAGCAATGGAGGTGTTCTGGTTTAAATGCTACCTCCTTAGGACCCACCTTCTCACAGCCCCTAACAAAATGGGTCTTTATATGCCCGTGTCTTCACTTGTTGAATATCCAGCTTCTCTGACACCGAGGAAGCTCCATGAAGCAGAGACCATGCCTCCTTATCCACTCCTGTGTACCCCGGGCCCTTAATAAGCGCTCAGTAAAAATGCTTGATGAATGAATGAGTGATCCGACTCCCACAAAGAGACCATCATTTCCAGAGGAAGAAAAATGGTACCAGAAGACCTTGCCTTTCGGAAGTCTGGCAGGGATATTTTACCGGTGTAGCAGTCCCTGGTACAGGGCACGATTCTGAGCGGGGGGTTCTCCTCTCAGCAAGTTAATAAGGTGGGGTTTCTGAGTCTCACGTGGAAAGTGACTAGTAAAAACCCAAAAGAGGAAAATGAGAGCTGGCTGGAATTGAAGTCTGAATGTTGCTCTGAGTACAGAAATACCCGGGCTACCCCTTCTGATTCATTCACACATTATCACATGGTTGCCTTGGCCTTGATAAGGGTGGCTGGAATGAGCAGGGTAATCTCTCCTCTCCGCCCGCTCTATACATCATCGCTCTCCAGCAGGGCTGGGCCAGCATGGAGTGCTATGCACTTCAGATGATAACCTTGGGGGGGGCGGGTATCCCTCCACACGGCTTCAAGCCAGTGGCTCTCTCGGTTCTTAGAGTATGTGTAGACAGTGTAGTCCTCACACATAATTCAAGTCTCAGCCGCTCTGAACATACTGTGATGCTCATTTTTGTCGGTGTTAAAATGTTCCTTATTGTAAATCAGTGGGTGTAGGGAACATAACGTCATTCTTTCTGGCTGCGTAGACCTTCTGAAGACCCATGACGGGGAATTTTCTGTCCTGGGAGATGGTGACGTTTCACACAGAAGCCGGAGCTCATTTTCCCAGGCTTCATTGAAGCCAAGGGGTACCCATGTAACCCAGCTTCACCACATGCCCGGACACCTTTTGGTTATTTTATTTGTTTAAAGGAGGCTCCACGCCCAGTGTGGGGGCCAAGGCAGGGCTTGAAATCACGACCCTGAGATCAAGACCTGAGATGCGGTCAACAGTCAGACGTTTAACTGACTGAGCCACCCAGGCACCCTGTGGACGCCATTTTGAATTAGAAGCTGGTAATGAAGAAAGCAGGCTTAAAGGAATCCACTCTGGTGAGGACGGCAGTCATTACATGCATTCGCCAAGGTTGCAGTGGTGAAGGTTCTAGAGTGCCCAGCATTCTGTGGGCTGCCCGGGTGCTTCCACTGGTATTTCTGATGGAACAGTTCTGTGGTGAGATTTCAGCAGTGTTTGTGACCTGGTTTTCTGGCCCTTCTGGTACTCCCTGAGCTACCCTTTCGAGAATTCCTTTTCTGTTCAGACCAGCCAGAATAAGTCAGTCTTGCCACTAGAAACCTCAGCTGATAATATTGGTCATTCAAGTTCTAGACCCACGTGGCTGTGAAATAGCACCATAACCACCTTGGGCTCTCTGTTGGACTTCTGCCGCTTATCATATCCTGAGCATCAGTCAAGAAATGCTTAGACCTGGAGACATCTAGGTTGACCTGCCTTTGACTTACTTCCTCCCCACTCGAAATTTGCCATTTGTCCTGGGAGGTGGGGAAGAATGGGGTAGTGATCAAACTCTTGGGTTAAACGGTTAAGAGAAACTTTGACTTCTGGGTTTGTCTTGACAACTGCTGGAGTATGCATTTCAGTCCTTTGCAAATTCCCTTCAACTCTAAAGTCTAGAATCCAGGATGAACGCATCCTCCTAAAAGTTTTTCACCTTTTATAGATCTTTCCGAAGTGCCACATGCAATGAATTCAGGTAGCATATTGTATGAATTCCTGTTTGAGTTTCTGTTGGGATTTGCTATTTATTTTGTGGGGTGAAATAATTCTAAATTATATCTATATTCAAAGTTGTCATTGTTTTAAATTTCACCACAGTATTTTTTACACGAGCTCTGTTATATGAGCTAGAAGAGGTTACAAAACAAAGATACTGACAAACACTGAAGGAACCCCTCTTGCTTTCTCAAGGCTGACTTAGACTGTGGTCACTCCAGCCATAACTTCATGCAGAGGATTCATGCAGTTATCTTCATGTTCAGGTAATTTGCAAAAGTGTCTTGAAAAATATGATGATCATACAGGTACTCTTTGCAAAATAAATTTAAAAAAATTTTTTTTAATGTTTATTCATTTATTGAGAGAGAAAGAGAACATGAGTGAGGGAGGGGCAGAGAGAGAAGGAGACACAGAATCCGAAGCAGGCTCTGGGCTGTGAGCTGTCCACACAGAACCCAGCACGGGGCCTGAACTCCTGAACTGTGAGATCATGACCTGAGCTGAAGTCAGCTGTTCAATGGACTGAGCCACCCAGGTGGCCGTGCAAAAAAATTTTTAAATGGCATCTAGGTAATTGCTTTAGCAATTATCTATTGGCTGCATGGAGACCCAGAATAAGGAAACAAAAGGAAAAAAAAAAAACTTTTGAACTGAGATAAAGCCTCTGATGTTCTAGAAACTGTGTTAACCACCTCGACACCCAAAGACTCCAGTAACAGACTTAGTAACATTCATTGTCATTGGGTTTCTGTTGGGTGTCAGGTACCTTGTCTGATCTCCGTGTCTGGCTTCCTGTGTCCATCTTTCAAGGGAGATTTCTAAGGCCGAGGAGGTCATAGGTCCATTTCCTCCCTCCCAGCAGTCCCTGTACAGGAAAGGGTCCGACACATCCCCTGATTGTCTCATATGTAACCACTGCCATTTCCTCGGGTGTAAAGGAGCCTGGGAAGTCTTCCTCATCATTCTGCTCGCTGCGTGTGCTGGGAAAGAGAAGCCCAACTCAGAGCAGTCCAGCACCTAATTCGTTAAAAGCAACTTTGTTTAACGCTTGGGGAGTAAACCTTTTCACAACCCCTTTAGTTCCTTTGAGGCTGTCACATGTGCCTGAGTGTCTTGTTTCCGCCTCGAATTCCTCCTCTCGCCCCTGGCCCCAACCCTTGCTTCACTGTCCCTGAGACATCATTTCCCAGGGAAGCCCCTCTGCTCGCCACACCCCCCAGGCCTGTCTCACGCTCGCCTTGTGACTCCATGTCACTCGGTGCCTTCCCGTCACCATGGCACCGATCACATTGCTCTGTAATCTCTTGTTGATTTGCCTGAATTCCACTTGGGGATGATAGGGACCATTTCTCCTCTTTGCCCTCCTACCGCGTGGCCAGCCAGTGGCATCAATAAATGAATCATTTAACCGAACTGTGTAATTAATAATATCTATGATGAGTCTGGAACTGTGGCATGAGCCAATGGGTGGTCCAAGAGCAGGAGAACAGCCCTGGCTCAGCCACTGATAAGCTCTGTGTGGGCACAGTCTCTGTATCTGTGTACCATTCTTCAAGACCCCTTTTTTTTTTTTTTAAGTTTATTCATTGATTTTGAAAGAGAGAGAGAGAGCATGAACGAGCAGGGGAGGAACAGAGAGATAGGGGGAGAGAGAGAGAATCCCAAGCAGGCTTCACCCTGTGAGTGCAGAGCCTGATTGAGTGCAGGGCTCAATCTCACAAACCATGAGATCATGACCCGAGCCAAAATCAGGAGTCGGATACTCAGCTGACTCAGCCACCCAGACACCCCCTTCCTCAAGACATTTTAAGGATTATATGAAACAATTAACATAAAGTCCTTGATACATAATAAACACTCCTTGGCTGCTGTTATTATCATCTGTCATGGGGAGAGGGGGTGAGCTGGCCAGCGGTAACGAGGGATCAAAAATGAAGAAACAGGAGATCTAAACCTTCCTTCCTTCCTTGTGTTGATATGCTGATGAAAGTCAGAGAAAGGAAAGATCATTGTGCTTGGAGAGAGCAAGGTGGAGTAGGTGAGGTGGAAACTGTTCATCTCTTGGGTGTTTTTTAATTTAATTTTTAATTATTTTCCCGTTGGGTGTTTTTTTTTAAAGGAAACACTTACGTGAGACGGAATGCCTGCAGTCTTCCCAGTGTTTTACATGTGATTATATTCTCATCCACCCTGCTATCCTGAATCCAGGCTACTTAACAATTACATACGCGTGAAGTCTTCACAACTGTGTGAAATGCTACTATTACCCCACTTTCCCAATGAGGAATCAAGCACAGAGAGGTTAGGTAACTTGCCTGAGATCACACAGCCAGTAGGTCATAGAGCCAGCATCCGAACCCAGGCAGGCTGGCCCCAGGGTTCCTGTGCCAGAATTGCCCCTCGGAGCACATGCACTTTGCCCGGCACGGTGAGGGGGTCAGATGCCAGAGACTCTGCGTTACAATACCCTTGTGAAGTCAAACTTGAGAAACAGAGGGGAGGACTGTAGTCAGGGTGGGTTTCCCGGAGGTAGAAGGGAGGACGAGGACAAGGCGGAGTGGGCAGAGGGCAGGTAGACCTTTCCAGGCAGTCTGGCCTTCTGGGGCAGGAAGAGCCGTCTCAAACGATGGCAGGTTTGGGGCGTGGGCGTGGGAGCAGGAGCGGGAGTATAGCGTGCAGCCCTCTAGACGCGGGGCGAGCTACGTTAGGCTTTGCTTAGACTTGATCGATGGTGATGGAAACAGAGGTTGAAGATGCACCTGACCACCATGCGGGATAAACACGAATCGCGGGGCGGGGTGCGGGTGGCGGTGCTGAGGATACTGTCTGCGCATCCGAAAGACACTTAAGGTTCAGTTTCCCCCTCTACCTTGTGACACCTCGGGTGGACTGACGGAACGTGCAATGATGCAGTTAAAGGCCTGAAGAAGAATTGAGGAAAGTAGCTGCAATCGCTGGGAACTCGACGTTTGTGTTCTCAGGTTCAGCTGACTGTTGAGCAGGGCTGCAAAAACAGTCCTCAGGTGTCCTCAGCGGGCTGGTGATGTTATTCAATCAGATGTTGATACATGAAAAGAGTGTTTCTGGTTTGTTAAATTACCACACTGCCAGCGAGGGCTGCCGGTTTGATTTGCACCTGATATGATAAGAGGCTAATTATACGGCAGGATGACCCACGTGGCAGGACACTGTTCAGTCATAGCAACACAATATTTATCTGGACAGCAGACAGTCAAGCTGCTAATTCAAGATGCAATCTTTTCCAGGGACTCGGCCAATGCAGTAAAAACAACTTTCCCCCTTCCTTACACAGACACCCTCTGGTTCTCAGAAATACAACCACAGGTTATTTTCTGATTAGCTACCGTTGTAAAAACTTACTTGCTGATGACCTTTTTAAGAAGCATTTTTATATTAAATAATCACCATTATAAAAAGTCTGATCAGTGACAGGGCACCAAAACACGGAATCCCAGAAAGGATTAAATCCTTTGTGGATTTTAAGAGTAGAATTTCAGGCTCGCTTTCTTTTGATGTGTAGATTTTATATGATCGCAAAAGGAATACATGTGTGGGAAAAGTTTTGAAAATACTTAACGCGCACAAAATAAGAATCCTAGAGATAATCACTAATAATATTGGGGTGATAGTTCCTTTGACATGGTTTTCTTTAATCGGTTACAAATAGACACATTCTTTGTATTTAATGTTTTATTTTTGAGAGAGAGAGAGAGAGGGCACAAGTGGGGAAGGCTCAGAGAGTGAGGGGGACGGAGGATCCGGAGTGGGTGCCGCACTGACAGCAGAGAGCCCGACGCGGGGCGCGAACTCACAAACTGCGAGATCATGACCCGAGCCGAAACCAGACGCTGTAAGCCGGTGAGCCCCCCAGGGACCCTGACGCATTTTTAAAAATAATTTGTAGGGCTGTGCATGTGTGTGAAATACAAGGGTCAGCAAACTGGCTTGCACTTATGGTCTATTTACAGTAGCGGAGTTGAGTAGTTGTGAAGAGACCATATGGCCAGCAAACCTTTGAATATTTACTATGTGGCTGTGGACAGAAAAGTTTTCCAACCTGTTTTAATATGTTACGGATCCCACTGCCATTAGATGTTCTTCAAAATTACGCGTTCATGGGGTCCCCGGTGGCTCAGTCGGTTGAGCATCCAACTCTTGATTTCATCATCCCAGGGTCATGGGATCAAGCCCCATGTTGGGCTCTGTGCTGAGCACGGAGCCTGCTTGGGATTCTCTCTCTCTCTCCCTCTGCCCCTCTTCCCCACTCACTCATTCTCTCTCTCTCCAAATTAAAAAAAAAAAAAAATTGTGTGTACAAGTGAGTAGATTGAAGTTCTGCTTGTTTTCACTGTGTCCCTTATTCTCTGCATTCAATCAGTAAACCTGTTTGGCTCCAGGATATGTGCTAGACAGCCCCCCCCCCCCCACCCCATCATCCCCTTGAACCTGTGCCGGCTCTCATCCCTACCGGCCTCTTCTTCCTCGATCATGATGAGCTGGTCCTGGTCTCCACACCTAGCCAGAGCTAACTATTTCGATGATTTTCCATTCCACTTGGAACACAGCATGCGCCAACACCGAGGGACCTCGGATGCAATGCCCTCCTAGCTGCCAGGATCCAAGAAAAGCTTTTGGCCACCTGGAATGTATGGGCTTCCAGGCATATCAATTTAAAGGGCCCAGTTTTCTACTCATACTGGTTACAGTCACTCTAAAATCACTGTTGGCTAATTTAGTTATGTTGATAACATAAACTCACGTCTTGTTTACGTCATGTGTCAGCTTGAAAATGCTCCTTTTCCAGGTCTCCCTCCACGTCCATTCTGTTGAAACCAGGGCCACTTTTTGAGAGTAACCCATTTTCCAGGTTGTCGTCACTCCTAGTTGTGATGGAGCTCTTTAAAAAAAAAAAAATCAGTCACTTGGAAAATCAGTCACCGCTTGGAAATTGTACCAAGCGGTAAACAACTGTTTTGATCGGTCTCTGTTTTATCTGTTTCCCCCAGTTTTATCGAAATATAACTGACACGACACTGCGTAAGTTTAAAAGGTACAACATAATGGGTAGATGTATGGAATTTTGCAAAATGATGACCACAATAAGTTTAATGAACACTCTTCACCTCATACAGTTACAAATTTTTCTTCCGTGGGACGAGAACTCTCTTATCTACTAAGACCTGCTCTCTTAGCAAACGTATGATGTTATTAACTATAGTCATCAGGCTGTGTGTTGTGTCCCCAGAACTTATTTACCCTATAACTGGACTTTTGGGCCCCTTGTCCACTTTCACCCAATCTCGCCAACCCCTGCCTCTGGCAGCCACCAATCTGCCCGTCAGTCTTTATCATGTGACCGCTTGCTATGTTACTTTTTCAGTAAATTATTTTATTTTATTTTATTTTATTTTATTTTATTTTATTTTATTTTATTTTATTTTATTTTATTTTATTTTATTTTATTTTATTTTACCAATTCTATTGAGTAACCCCCATGACATCTAAAAGCTTCCCATTGATGGATGTCATTTCCACCATTCTTCTTCCCCGAGCTCTTTTCTACTCACGGTAAAGAAATTCAAGTTGCAGCCCTCGTACATGACAGATTGAGTTAGAGCACAAGCATGTGGCCATATCCTCTTTTTGAGGGTTAGTTTCAAGTGAAACAAAGCAAAGTATGTTTTAAAGGGATGACGGTTACCCCATGGTGGATTCTGAGGTCCCTCCTTGGGAATGAACCCTGGTTAATAACCCTCCCAGGAGGAGCCTCGCTTTTGCCCTCAGGGTTTGTAAATGGCGAAGAGCCTGGGAACAGCTGTTTCTCATTTTGGTGAGACTCCCAGTCCATCTCACTTGAGGACAGTTGCGCTCTCATGGGGAGAGAAGGGGACTCATCATCCTGAGACTAGGTACACATGGTGTCCCCTCTTGCACATCCATCCACAGCTGGTGCTTCCTGGCCTCTGTTACAGCCTCTGACATGGTGTGTCCCTTGCTCTGTGCTTCTATTTCGGACTCGAGGTGGTTTTAGATTTTGACTGCTTGTGATGGCCACAGAAGCCAGATCAGGAGGAGTCTTAAGTGAGTCATGCCCTCCACAGTTTTCGATACGACTTGTGATTTCATTGTCTCGTTAAGTCAACTTTGATATAAACAATTCATGTTGGTTATAAATAAGCAGATTGAAAGCAGCATCTGGCAGTGCGAATCCACTATGGAAATTTATGATGAACTGTGTGTGTGGCGTTGCCATGGTTCGATGCTAAAAGTAGGTGCAGGTAAGAAGCCAAGTCTCGTTTCCATTTTTAAACCATGAACTTCCTCTAATACTCAAAATAGGAAAGAAACATGAAAGGTAAGGGCAAATGGCACACGTGGAAAGGAAACCTGAACTTGGTTTCAATCCTGGAAGTGTTTTCAGAGTAAGGGAAAAAACGGCAGGTTGTCACGGCTTTCCTGAGAACACCTTGGGAGTAGCTCACACATGCTCACAGCTCACCTCCAAGGACACTGCTTCCCCCAAGGAGCGTGCCCAGTGCCCTGTCTTGCATATGTCCAAGGAGATGGGTGCACAGGCTTCTGTTGCCCTGGGTCAGCCCACCTCTGACTGCTGGGTCCGGTCCTGGCATTGCCTCTTGGCTGGTGCTGACACCGGGTGGGAGGGAAGCAAGATAATCTTGGGGGCTCTTGGGGAACACGGGGTGCAGTGTGGTTAGCACCGGGCTCAGCCGGAGAGTGCGGGCCAAGGTTGGGTAGGTCAAGGGGAGCAGGGCTAAGAGGGCAGCGAGGTGGCCTCTGCAGGTCTCTGAAGAGGCGAGGAGTCCTCGGAAAGGGCAGGTGGGCAGCAACCAGTTTGTGGCTGGCACAATTGGAGCATCGCCATCAGTAATGTGTCTTCACTGATACAAATGATTGAATAAATAAGTGAATGAGGGAGGGAGACAAATCTACTTTGCAGAGGAATTTCAAATAGTATGTATAGTCATCACTGCCCCATTCAGGAGGCAGAGCTTTGTGTCTTTGTGCAGCCCTCCCTGCCCCTTGAATGTGAGTTGCACTCAGTCTTGCTTCCCGAAGACTGTAGCATGGAAAGGGAAAAGCAATAACCTTCCAGTGGAGAAGCCTGGCAAACACGCCTTTATCCAAGTGAGCAAGTTAACATCAGCAGGGAGAAGTCATGTGGACCTCATGGACCCCTGACATGATGTCAGGAGAAGGGCCCTTCATCTCCGTGATCTTTTTCCCCAAAAGCCACAATCTCCATCTAATCATGAGAAAAACATCAGACAAATCTAAAATGAGGGGCGTTCTCCAGAATACCTGATGTCTACAAGATACTCCTCAAAGCCATGAAGGTCATAAAACCAAGGCAAGACTGAGCAAGTCTCAGACCAGAGGAGACTGAGACTCTACGGTGACCAAACCCAATATGGCGCCTCAGACGGGCTCCTGGAAGAGAAAAAGAGTGAGTGTGGGTGGGAACTGGGGAAATACAAATGAGTCTGGGGTTCAGGTCATGGTGATATACCAGTGTTGGGTTTAGTTTTTGACAAGTGTACCGTATTAATAAAAGATGTTAACCCAGGGAAACTAGGTGGGGGGTGTGTTGGAGCTCTGTACTATCTTTGCCACTCTCCTATGAGTCTAAAATCATTCCGAAATTTAACAGGTATTAAAACAAATTTGTGTATGCTTATGGGAGAGAAGCTGTGGATGCTGGAGGAAACCTCTCATAGGAATTCCTGGAGACAGGAAGTCAGGGATGAACACCATGAGAGGCTCACTGGATCCGGTTTCCCTTCCAAGGCTCTTTAAGGTTCACATTTGGGTTTATTTCTCTCTTTTTTTAAAGGTCATTGTTTTGCTAGTCACCAAAGAGGTTTTACTCACACCCTGATAGACATGATGTCACTAATGGGACACCGTAAAGTTGCTGTTAGCATATCATTTGGAAGCCTGAGCAGCCTAAAGGAGGCAAACCACATTTCCGAGAGATCAGGTTTATTATCAGACGGTGGTTGAGGCAATAGGGAGACGCCATCCCGTTAGGTTACCGGAGGGACTTGCCCTTCCCTTCCAAGCAGAAATTGTGAGGTCTCTTAAGGCCCTCCTCTTTCCCACTTATCAAGACCACGAGCTGTTCAGCTTTTCTTGTTGCAAATGCTTCTAAAGGGGTTGGTTCCTCTTCAAAAATACCCCCTTGCCTGGAGGAGAGGTTCTCGCAGTGTCTGAGGAGATCTCTCATCCTCAGGCTGCCTCAGCAGGGGGAGCTCCCCCAGCCAAGGCCACAACAGGGCCAGATGGCACACCGTGAAAAGGGACTAGGAAACTTTCTGGTCACCCAACCTGTAACCTCAAAAGTAATATGGAAATAATGATTAACTATCGTAGGACTGTTGAACTGAAAAGTCTTCATTTTTGTTTGGCTTCTCCACAAAATACTGGGGGAATGTATAGCCAGGAAGCATCTTATCAGGTGCTATTTAAGGAACGAAAAATAATTTTTGACACTGACATAAGCAAAATATGATAAGGACGATCAACATATAACAAACGTCTTACGCAAGCCATAGTTAAACAGAAAGTTACGATGGCCGTCTTTGGTTATGTTTTTAAAAAGTTCAAGAGGTGCAGTTTGTTTTGAGCTGTGTGTCACTCTTGTAGAGTCACCCCGATCCTTACCGTCCACACAGACCTCTGTGTCTGCAATTTGCGGCCAGAAATTTTCCATTTCCTGATGTTTGCTAAGAGCAGTGGGGCCTGCCAGAGTTCTTTCTCTCCTGTGGCTATTTGTTCTAAGTTTCTTGGAACCAGAGATTCTCTGTCGAGGACCTTCACCCCCCGAAATACACGTGCAGACTTAGAAGAGAGCTTTAAAGAAGCAAGTGAGCAAGACATCGCAGGACAGGTGTCTTCTGCGGAGGGACGTTTGAACCAATGATAACATTCGACTTTGATTTTTGTCAGTAGGTATATTCCTCCTGGAGTTTTATAAGTTTTTCTTTCTCTTTTTTTTGGGGGGGGAGGGTAGTTTGGGGATGGATGGGAGGAAGAGAGAAAGAAATTAGCTTGATCCAGAGGCATGTCAACTGTTTTAAGGAGAGAAGGGGTGAGGAAGTAAGTAGGAAAGAAACCAGTCACAGGTGACCAACAGGCGCTCTGAGAGGAGATCACAAACCAGAGTTTGTAGCGGCCACGTTTAGTGCCACAAAGTGGGTCTCAAGAAACGCAGGACGCAACAAAAAACAAGCCAGTGCCATAGGGTGATGTGACGCGTGAGGTCCCAGCACCCTCCCTGTTTCACACAGTCTTTTTCCCTGGTCTTCCTTAAGCCATTGCCAGATTGCTGCTTCTTCCTTCTGTCAGTGTTTTTCCTGAGGCTACGCTCCTACTCTCTGTTCATTTCAACTTCCTGCTCTTCTCCCCCATCATCCCTTACCCCCGACCCTTCCTGTTGTGATCCCACTGACTACTCAAAAGGGTTACTTGCCATGTTCACGCTTCACTTCGTGGATCCCAGTGGTTGACAACTCCTGTATATCCCAGCTTACCAAGAAACAGTTGGCTCTAGAACAATGAGAGTGTTAGGGGTGCCAGCTCCCTACACCGTTGAAAAAATCCACATATAACTTCTAACTCCTCAAAAACTTTACTAATAGCATACTGTTGGCCAGAAGCCTTACTGAGCCCATAAAGGGGTGATTAACACACATTTTGTAGATGTGTTATATGCTGTATTCTTACAATAAAGTGCTAGAGAAAACAAAATGTTATTAAGGAAATCATAAGAGAAAATACATTTACAGTCCTGTACTGTATGGATTGGAAAAAAATTCATATATAAGTGGACCCATGTTGTTCAAGGGTCAACTGCATAATGAACTTTTATTGAGAAGAAACATATTTGGTCAGAAATTTAGGACATTAGTGTTCCCTCATAGAGATCAACGTGACAGGGACACAGCTGGCACAGGACACGATTCTTGGAGGCTCTTGAGTCTGTTCCCTAGTAGCCTTTCTACCCCCGTCTTCTTTCCATTCCTTGACCCTCTTTCCCTCCGGCCATTTGCTGACTCTTCTCCCCTGTTGCCGTCCTTCGTCACATGCCATCCTTCATGAAGCTTTATTTCATCACACCACTTTGGGGGTGGGCACAGTTCAACCCATGACAGGGTCAGATGGCAGGTGTGGCATGGACCAGACAGGAAGGGTGTGAGAGTCACCCGCTGGCCAGCCTGAGGGTTTGTGGCGACGTTGGGTCCAGTTGGGGTCCCTACTGAGACCCTAACAAATTATGTGACATTCTAGCACAACCTAATACAATGGAAGTTCCAAGAAATAGGGGTAAGAAAATGGTGCTGTATTGGGTCCTGAAAGTTGGTGGCCTAAACTGATGAGCACGAAGGGGTCCGTTATTGATCATACCAGGACATGAGGTGCAGCTGGGGACTGTCCTAGGCTGGGAAATAGGGTGACTACAGGGATACCTCCAGAAAAAGAAGGAAGGTCAACCAGAAAACTGGAGGGCAGGGACTTCAGGGGTGCCATGTCTTCAGGGGTGCTATGGTTTTAGAGTACCGGCTATTTTTGGATGAAAAGAAATTTGAAGAAAACACTCCATGTGCTAAGCTTAAAAAAAAAGGAAAAAGATAAAATGGGTAACTGGGTTGATTCTGTTCTCATTATTTTGAAAAGAGACCAAGGAAAAAAGTTTCCACTTTCTCTTCCAGGCTATCCAGATGATCTAGGTCGTAGATTTTCCACTGGAGTACCTGGAGGAACTCTGGATTTCCAAGGACTGGATTCAGGGGCTGTGTTTGGGGGGGCGGGGGTAGGGGGGTGGGATTGAGGCCATGTTTCAGTGCCCTGGCTCCCATTTAAACCTGGGTAACTCTTTTTGGTTGTTGTATCTTTTCTGTACTAAAGTTTGTCATAACATAGCATTTGGGGAAACAAAGTCTCCGTTGCTCTGAAAGGCACCAAGGACAGGTCTCTGTGTGACTCCGCCAGCCGGAGAGCAAGAGAGACGGTACCGACCCTCTCGTTAGGGTGAGTGTTGTGATTATTCACCGGATTACTGAGTGCTGTGACTAACACCACATACATATAGGGTCATCTGATCCCTTGGTTTTTTCTTTTTGTTTTTGTTTTTGTTTTATCTAAAGGAAATGTTTCTCTTTTACTTTATTCCAAAAATATACTGGCTTTGATCCTAGTCCCATACCTCTTTTCCACTTCTGCAAAGCACATAATGCATACTCTGAATTGTCCTGGGAAACATTCTCTCTTGGCAACACGGGGAGCCTTCGGTGGGAGATGAGGAAGACGGACAAAGGGACTTCTGACCTTTTTTTTTTTTTTTTTTTTTTGATTTAGGTAAATGTTTATTTATTTTTGAGAGAGGGAGAGAGAGCCAAGTGGGGGAAGGGCCCAGAAGGAGGGAGACAGAGGGTCCGAAGCAGGCTCTGCAGGGACAGCACAGAGCCCGATGCGCGGCTCGAACCCACAAACCCCCAGATCATGACCCGAGCCAAAGCCGGACGTTCAACCGACTAGCGCCACCCCGGTGCCCTGGCAATTCTTACACTTTTGAGTCACTGGGTGCAGGGCAGTCTCGCTCACTTGGGTTCTCTTTCCCTCATTCTTTCAACCAATATATGTCTGCTACCAAACAGCTCCTCAAAGAGGGGGACTGTTACTGGCCTGGCTTAAGTGAGAATCCTGAAGCCTGAGATTTCTGCTGGGGATGTGCTTCTGAAGGCCCTGTTTCCCAAGTGAAAGAGCAGGGATTTTTTTTTTTTTTCTTAAAAAACATTTTTTAAAGAATATTTTTCATTAATGATAGCAAGCTACAGAAGAATTCCCCTTCCATTTAAAAGTCATCTTTCTTTTTTGTATTTTAAAAACAATTTCTTGGGGCGCCTGGGTGGCTCAGTTGGTTAAGCGGCCGACTTCGGCTCAGGTCATGATCTCGCCGTCCGTGGGTTCGAGCCCCGCGTCGGGCTCTGTGCTGACAGCTCAGAGCCTGGAGCCCGTTTCGGATTCTGTGTCTCCCACTCTCTGACCCTCCCCCATTCATGCTCTGTCTCTCTCTGTCTCAAAAATAAATAAACGTTAAAAAAAATTTTTTTTTTAAATTAATAAATAAAAAATAAAAACAATTTCTTTTATTACAAGAGCAATTTGTATATATTTGTTGGAACATTTCTTTACTCACATAATTAATATTCATTAATAACATCACCTAAAAATATCAGTTTGTTCATGGAGCACCTGGGTGGCTCAGTTGGTTAATTGTCCGACTCTTGGCTCAGGCCATGATCTTGGCTCAGGTCTGACGTTTGGCTCAGGCCATGATCTCGCGGTTTGTGGGTTTGAGCCCCACATTGGGCTCTGTGCCGACAGTGCGGATTCTCTCTCTCTCCCTCTTTCTCTCTCTCTGCCTCTTCCCCACTCATGCTCACTCTCTCTCTTTCTCAAATTAATAAAAAAAATACTAGTTCTGTTTCAGGATCTAGCTCAACCATTGCTGAGATACAGTAATGGACAGGAGGGGTCATTGCCTGCTCTGAGAGGGAGAGATTCGGACAGCTGGTGTGTAAACAGCTGATGTGTAAACAGGTAGTAAGATGACATATTGCTAAACTTTATGGAGAAAATGCATCAGAATCATGGCACTGAGAATGATATGAGGGATTACTTTTTTAAAAAAATTTTTAATGTTTATTTTTGAGAGAGACAGAGCACAAGTGGGGGAGGGGGACACACACACACACACACACACACACACACACACACACACACACACACACACAATCCGAAGCAGGCTGCAGCTTGCTTCAGCTGTGCTGACAGCTCAGAGCCCGATGCGGGGCTCGAACCCACAGGGAGATTGTGACCTGAGCTGAAGTCAGACACTTAAACAACTGAGCCACCCAGGCGCCCCGAGGGACTCCTTTCTAAAAAAGGCAAGAAATAGAAAAGCGTAAGGGAAGGGCAAGGGGCAGAGATGGTGCGTCCTCTTTGGATGTGGTATTTGGAGATCCTGGTGGGACTTCGGGAGTCAAAAGGATAAATCGAGGCACACTATACATTTGAAGAGTTTATCTGCACGAAAGCCAGTTTGAATCAGGCGGCACCACGCTGGAAGTGGCTGGAGCACTGCCCTGACGGGACCCAGGGAAAGACTGTGCTAGAGATTCTGTAGGAGCCAAGCAAGGCAATGATCTGATTGCTTATACGGAGCTCAGGCGACTCCCTTCTTTTGGAAAGCCTACTGGCTGCTTGAGATCGGTCCTCCTTAGATTACCCTTGAGGCATTTGTAGGCTCACGTTTGGGTTTGTGAAAGTGTGCTGCTAAAGCGTGAGAACCATTTCGGTCTAACGGCCTCCTTGTTTAATTAACGTAGCACAGGTGAAGATGGTGAGTGATCGGTGGCGTGTGGGTAAATTTCGAGCAACTGACTCACAACGGGTGGGGATCAGGCAGCCGATTTGTAGCATTTGCCAATTTCCATGGTGCCGAGGCTCCCCCCACCACTGGCCCCAACTACCTATTTTATACCACTGGACGCGAGAGGGAAGAGATAGGAACAGTTTCCATGAGCCAGTCAGACCACGGCTGGTGGGCGGTAGGACATATGGGCTTGGAATTCTGGGGCATGTTTGATGGGGAATATAGATTTGGGCCTACAAGTGGGGGGGGGGGGGCTAAAGGCTGGGAAGAGAGAGATTTCCTAAAGGAGATCATATAGCATGAGAGGGGACTTGGCCGGTGTTAGAACGCTGGGACTACGCTCTCCAAGTGTGGGTCCCCCGTCAGCAGCATCAGCAGCATCTGGGAGCAGGTTCATGGCACATCCCTGGCCTGCGGAGTTAGAGTGGCCGAGGGTGGGGAAGCCCTGTCCTCGTGATCACCAGCGCTGAAGAGCCAGTTAGAAGAAGGGCACCTAGAGAGACCAAGAAGGAATGTTGAGACAAGCTGGAGCTGAGCACAGGAAGTGGAGTCTTTGAGCCAAGCATGGGGACAGTGCCAGGACAGAGGGAAGCGGGCTGCAGTGAAGGGCCCCCAGGAGGTCAAGTCAGATGGGATGAACAGTATCAGCTGCATTTGAAGAGCAGTACCGGAGTCATGGTGGGGGCAGGAGGTAGGTTGTAATTGGTGAGGAGTGACTTGATCACGGGCCATTGGTTAGGACCTTTCGCTTGAAGAACAGAAGACAAAGGTTAGTAACTTGGAGATGTGTGCTCAGTGATAAGGTTTCTGGAAGAGGCCTGGATAGATCTGTGGCTGAGAGAAAGAGCCAGTAGAATTTGGAAAGGTCCTGAAGGCAAGAAGGAGATGGGATAATTTTGGCACAAATTGGAGAAGAGTAGAAGGGAGGGAATCAAGACCTTGGGATGCACCCTGGCCTTGAAGAAGTTACCTGTGGGATCTTATCCTTGTCTTCAGAGGCTGGGGGGAAGGAGGGATGGAGAAGATTCTGGCAGATGGAGTAAATGCTCCATGGACTCTTCTTAGTACTGTCCTATTGATAGATCTTTTGTAAATCTCTACCCTTATCCCTTTTGATGAAAAGCAATTCTGGAAATGTTCCTGAAGCAGTTGGTAAGATTGTGTTAGCCAGTCTGCTCTCACGGTAACTTTTGTTTTATTTCTAACTTAAACCCATTTTGGCAAGAGAAATAGAGAATTAAAGTTCTAAAGCTGTACAGAGCACTAGAAATGCAATACACGTGACGTATAACATTTAAAATTTCTAGTAGCCGCAGCAAAAAATAAAAAAGAAGTGAAAGTAATTTTAATAATATATTTTACTTGATTGATACACCCCAAATCTCATCACGACATGTAGTCAATATGAAAATTAGTAATGAGATATTTTACATTCTTTTTTTTCTGTGTCTTGAAAGCCTGCACTAGCCACAGTTCCTGTGCTGGGTGGCTGCCATATTGGACGGTGCATCTCTAGGGTCCATACGGTTCTGTAGCACTGAACGGTGATAGAAGAAATAAGAATGTGCCTGTTCTTAGGAGGTGACAAAGACTCTTTGGTCAGCCTCCTCTGAGCTCTTTTGCATCTAGGCTATATCCTTGGGTATGTTCTCAAGAACCCAGTTTGCTTGCTTGTTTTTAAGTTTTTATTTATTTAAGTAATCTCTACACCCAACAAGGGGCTAAAACTCACAACCCCAAGATCAAGCATTGCTTCCTCCTCCAACTGAGCTAGCTAGGCACCCCCTCAAGAACCCAGTTTTAGCAGGAGTCCTGTCAGGTCCGTTTAGCGGGAACCCCTCACCCTTGACATCTGATCATCCTCAGTCTCTGACCAAATTCCTCATCTCCCAACTCCCCGGGTAATATCTGACCACCTTGGCCTCCCTTCAGCAAGAATGCCATCAGGTCGGCTTGGCAAAGAATCACCCTCCCTATCTTAGTAATTTTCTGTGCACCAGTGACTCCCCCCTCCTGCACCGGTACCCAGCACTTGGCCATTCGTGATAATATTGCCCTGTAACCTCCAAGAGAGGGAGGATCCCTCCTATTGTCTCTGATAGAAAGTTCCAGAGCCTTAGTGAATGCTGCTATAGAAGAGTGGGAAGAAAAAAGTCAGACCAATGATTATGTGAAGAGAAAAAGCAACATCAAGAAAAGTGGACAATTAGCTTTGATATGGCAGCGATTTCCTTAGGTCATCCTATACGACTGAACTGCAAAGGAAATAAAAATGCTTGTTTAACATATACTACTGAAACCGAATGTAGACAGATTTGGGGAGAGTATGGATGCAAGACAACTTGAACTGTGGAAGTGTGTGGCACACGAGCTTTCGCCAGAATGCGTGGCTTCTGCTGTCTGTTCAGCTGGAGAAGTGAAAAGAATACTCTGCACTCGGGTCTCTCCTGATTGGTCGACGGTGGGTCACCTGACTTTGCCGGGCCCCTTTTCTTCAGCACCCAAAATGTTGGATGGCTTCTGGGGCCCTCAGGGTTTCTCCCACGTCTGTATGCTGGGAGTCCTTTCGTCCAGGATGCCCAGTGAATTGCAGGTCAGCAGTGCCGAGGAGACCCTTGCAACCCCAGCCCCCCACAGGGCTGGAGGTGTCACCGACCTTAGGAAGCCACCCGCTGTGTCAGCGATGTAGCTACACTCTGGTTTCTGTTACCGTGTTGTCCCTGCTCCCCCCCCCCCCCCCATCCTTGTGAATTTCAGAAGCTCACACATTAATACCTAAAGGAGGATCCATTGTTGGAGCAAGTAATTTAAAAATGCATGAAGGAGTACTTAAAGGAAGTATTTTAATAAATATTTCATATTAGTAGTAAGTCATCTGTTGGGACACTAATCAGTTGTCCTTTGAACTGAGAAGCGCATTTCAGGAATACATTTAGTTCTGTAGTAACTAACCAACTAAGTTTGATGACAGCTATACTCAAAAGTTCAAATGTTTATTTATTTTATTTTTTTTATTAAAAAAAATTTTTTTTAATGTTTATTTTTGAGATAGAGAGAGACAGAGCATGAATGGGGGAGGGGCAGAGAGAGAGGGAGACACAGAATCAGAAGCAGGCTCCAGGCTCTGAGCCATCAGCCCAGAGCCCGATGCGGGGCTCGAACTCACGGACCGCGAGATCGTGACCTGAGCTGAAGTCGGACACTTAACCGACTGAGCCATCCAGGCACCCCTATTTTATTTTTGAGAGAGAGAGAGAGAGAGAGAGAGCAAGAGCCCACATGAGCAAACGGGAGGAGCAGAGAAAGAGGGAGACAGAGGATCTGAAGCAGGCTCTGTGTTGGCTGCAGTGAGCCCGATGCAGGGCTTGAGATGCGGGGTCGAACTTACAAACTGTGAGATCACGACGTGAGCTGAAGTCATATGCTCAACTGACTGAGCAACCCAGGTGCCCATGCACTCAGATATTCAAAAAATAGTAAACTGGGAGTTTAGGGGAACAAGAGTTAAAACTAATGGGATAGAATTGTTAAAATTGAGAGTTAGATCGTAGAATTAGCTTTTTGGCGTTGATAAGTGTCAAGTGCTGAGTGGGAACCTGGGTGGCTCAGTTGGTTCAGCCTCTGACACTGGTTTTGGCTCAGGTCATGATCTTGAAGACGGCGAGGTTGAGGCCCATGTTGGGCTCCATGCTGACAGTACGGAGCCTGCTTGGGATTCTCTCTCTCCCTGTTTCTCTGCCCCTTACCCCCTCCCCGCTCATGTACATACATCCACGCTGCGTGTGCTCTCTCTCAAAATAAATAAACAAACTTTAGAAACAGTGCTGAAATATTCTCACTGATAATGTTTGCAGTGTTGCAACTTTTCTAACAATACAGCACCCTGCTTTGGGTCTGAGAGGCATTTGCAAAACCTGATTTTCAGAACTCTGCTATGACTGTTTTCTTTCAAGGTCAAAAGTGTTTGAGTTATGTGTTTGAGTATCTGCACTGACTTAACCTCAGACTTTGAAGTCTGGAGCTTTCAATCTTGTGTGAGGTATTAAAGAAATTGTCAGAATTTGTGACATGCGTGTGTCACAAAACAGCTGACACTATCCCAAAGAAAGCAGATTAATATGTTATCTGCTTCAACCCTTCAGTTCTTTAATGCTCTAGAAATCACTTCGACACACATAAATGTCAAATATACATTAAATGTAGATAAATTGCTATGTAGTAACAATGGGACATACACATCTAAAATTTTTTTTTAATGTTTATTTATTTTTTGAGAGAGAGAGACAGCATGAGTGGGGTAGAGCAGAAAGAGAGGCAGACACAGAATCTGAAGCAGGCTCCAGGCTGCCCGCACAGAGCCCGACACGGGGCTTGAACTCACGAACCTGAGATCATGACCTGAGCCGAAGGTGGACACTTAACCACTGAGCCACTCAGGTGCCCCATGGAACACACATGTTTTTAAAAGTAAAGCGTTTTCTTTCTTTCTTTTATTTTTTAACATTTATTTTTTGAAAGAGAGAGAGAACAAGTAGGGGAGGGGTAGAGAGAGAGGGAGACACAGAATCCGAAGCAGGCTCCAGGCTCCGAGCTGTCAGCACAGAGCCCGACATGGGGCTCGAACCCACTAACTGTGAGACCATGACCTAAGGCGAAGTCAGACGCTTAACCGACTGAGCCACCCAGGCATCCCTGTTTCTATTTGTTTTGAGAGAGAGAGAGAGCACATTGTGGGGGGGGGGGAAGGGAGGGGGAGAGAGAGCACACGAGAGAGAGAGAGAGAGAGAGAGAGAGAGAGAGAGAGAGAGAGAGAGAGGGAGGGAGGGAGGGAGGAGAGAGAATCTTAAGCAGCCTCCATGTTCAGTGCAGAGCCTGACATGGGGCTCGATCTCAAAAATCATGAGATCGTGACTTAAGCTGAAATCAAGTGTCAGACGCTTAACCAACCAAGCCACCCAGGCACCCGAAAAGTATATTGTCTCTTCATAATTAGATCCTGCTTACTACTTTACCTAATGTTCCTAATCAGGAAAAAAAAAAATGATCTCAACTTTTTATGCAAAGCTTTTAGGGTATATTCCTAAAAGAATCTCGGTAATATTTTTCTTAGCCTTTTTTTTTTTAAATGAAGAAGGAGCTATACTTTCTTTTTTAAATTGAGATATAATTGGCATATAACATGTGCATTTCAGGTGCACAACATAGTGATTTGATATTCATATGTACTGAGAAGTGATCAACATGATGTCGAGTTAACATCCACACGCACAGTTACAATTTTTTTTTCTTGTGATGAGCACTTTTAAGGTCCATTTTCTCAGCACCTTTCAAATACACGATACAGTGTTATACTCTGTCATCACCATGCTGTACATTACACCCCCCAGGACTTACTTATTTTATAACTGGAAGTTTGTACCTTTTGACCACCTAGGTGCAACCTTCTAGCCTCTTTAGAAGCAGGAAAAATTGAAGTGATTTTTGTCCTGCTCATAGAAGCTGCAGCAAATGAGGGTACTTGGTGATTGATTACACATATGTTATGATGAGCCAAGCTATAAAAATATCTTGGGCACGCGGCCCAGCCGTGTGCCAATGTCAGGCTGCTTGCTCTCTGATGACAGAGGGGAATCTGTGGGAGGAGCCCTGTTGCCCAAAAGAACACACGGGCTCATTTGTGTCCATACCCATTCTGGGTTGAGAAATCGAGATGACCCAAAGGAAGATTTTCTTGCAAAACAGTGTCCCTCAAAACACAATTGTTCTTGGTGTGTGTTTCTCTCTCTCTCTCTTTTTTTTCCCCTTTGGAGTAAACGACCTCTTGCTGAGTGGCTGAGCATTCTCAGAACAAACAAGGCTCTCACCTCTGGCACGTCCAGCCCATGTCACTGTCTGCCCCCAGCCTCCTCCTCTGAGTCGGAGATATGATGGCCCAGGCTGAAGTTTTAGGCTCCCCATGGCCATGCCACCCTTCAGTGGGTGCCTCGTCATGCCAGGATAAGAAAACAAGAAATAGGAAAGAAAAAGGGTGGGCAGGTCTAGGTGAAGTCATCCCAATAAAGGTTAATAGCTGGGCGGTGACACCTTCTCACACCACTGGAGAGAAAATGCTTGCTCCCAGCTGCCTGTCACGGTACTGGGAGTAAGAGGTGACCTATTTATTTTTAGAAGGGGACAGTCATAATAACCCGGCTCCTAGCTTCATTCAAGGCAGGCAGGTGCTTTGGATGTTTGTAAACACCTACTTTCTGAAGAAGGGAGGAGCCCTTTTTTTTTCAAAAGGGAAAGAACTTGAAGGCTAGGGATCTTCCCCCGGGACACTTGCTGTTGAGTGGAGAAGAAGCCATTGTAGCACACAAGGCTACAGACGTGTCCACTCGGCCATTATTTTTATACAGGGCAGAAATGCCTGAAGGTGACGACTTTGGACCAGGCCAAAGGTAATTGCGATATATATTTACTTTTTCTTGAGTCTTTTTTATTTGCTAGTTATCTTTTTAAAAGGCATTATCATTCATTTCAAAGTAGTTTAAAACAAACAAAAAAAAGATGAGGAGTGCCACCCCTCAATTCCAGGAAACTGAAGAGAGAGACCTAAAATTAACTGAACATACACTAGAAACATCGGTGTAGTGTTTTTCTTAAATGAGGAAGGCATGGCCTGAAAATTTACAAAATGTTTCCCCCTACACCATGTAGAATCCACTTGAATTTTTTGATGATCTTTAACTTTAGATCCTGGTTGTTGGAAATCTAAGCTAGTGAACATTTTGTAAACTGTTTGAACACTTCTAAAGGTTAAAAATTAGACCAATATACCAATTATGACATGGTGATACTTCCTTTTTTGCTATAGTTCTTATCTTTGGAAATGTGATCAGTCCCCCCCCCCCCCCCCCCATGCAGTACATTAATTGTATCAGTGTTTTTATTAACATTGAGCTCTAAGAAGGGGGAGAGCCAGGAAGAGAAGCAGGCAGTTATTCCTGCTACTATGGGCCTGACGTGTGCCCACAGTGAAAGTCTCCATTTCTAGCCCCGTGGCTGTGTTCATAAACTTTGTATGGATCGGTTTCACTGGAATGCTAAGTAGGGTCATTGAGATTCAGATAGGAAGGAGAAAGAAAGCTGTTAAAAACAGAAAGGAGTTAAATGACAGTCTTCTTATTGTCAGAAAAAGTGGAAACTGCTAACTCTTTAGGAACAGGAATGCCAAAATATGTTTTTGTCCTCCTACTAAAGATAAGCATCCCTTAAAGGCACAGCATAGGGAATAGTCAGTGGTGTTGTAACAGTGTTGTGTGGAGACAGGTGGTGGCTACACTTGTGGGGGGTGCAGCATAATGTGCACACTTGTCCTATCACTGTGTTGTACACCTGAAACTAATGTGACATTGTGTGTCATCTATACT
This sequence comes from Panthera leo, assembly GCF_018350215.1. Lineage (NCBI taxonomy): Eukaryota > Metazoa > Chordata > Mammalia > Carnivora > Felidae > Panthera > Panthera leo. The sequence goes on from NC_056679.1 coordinate 225,495,237, forward strand.
CCCCCCCCCCCAAAAGAAAACAAAATACCCATCCCTTTTCAGCCATGGCTATAAGGTGTGTGTGCGTGCGTGCGTGCGTGTGTGTGTGTGTGTGTGTGTGTGTAGTCCTGTCCTTAAAAGCTTCTGTTTAGTTTTCTAGTCTTTATTTTCTTCCACATTCTTTTCCAGTACATTAAAGGGGACATTCAGTTGACATTTAATTTAATAATGAAACAACTTTCCACATAAAATGAGACGTTAAATCGAGTACCTAAAGCTGACATTTATGAAAGTGCCTAGATTCAGCCCATGGACTGACTAGTTAAGAAAACATTTTCAGAGAAGTGTGAATGCCAATTTCGGTTTGAGATGATGGGTTGATCTATTGATACTGTGTCCCCCGCCATGTCATTTCAACACTTGTGAAATCAGAACGTTGTCTTTTTCTCTTTGCATCATGGCATTCCTCCCAGCTCCCTGCATAGAATTTTGCACAGGAGAGGCGTTTTTAATATTTGTTGGATGAAATGTATTTATAAAGCATTTTAACACCTGCAGCAAAAATTTAGGCAGCCTGATCATCTCAGAAACTAAAGGGAGAGATTTGGCAGAAATGTAGGAAAGGTGCCTTTAATGAAATGTAACATTATGACAATTAAATTAAGTAGTAAATAATTATTGTAATTATACATATTTGGAATGAACTGTTTTAGACGTAAACAAACATAAGATCTTTTGCTTTTTACAAAGGATAAACAGGCGAGAAGACGACTCTTAAGTATATACAACATACAAGTATCTATTAATGGTTCTTAGAACTATTACCAAGGACTAATAATATATTTTCTGAAAATGGGAAACTCCTTCTCACTCCTTTGAAGTGCCGGACCCCCACCCAATTTTTTTATTTTGATAAGATAAATGTCAGCTCTTAACAGTTAATGGTTTTCTATACAAAATACTTTGTTTTGCCTCATACATTCTTTTTTCCCTCTATCTGTGCAGAAAGTGAGAAAGGGCACCCAGGCCAGGGGAAATTTTAGAGCTAGGCCAGAAATAAAATACTACACTTGAGGGGGAATTTTGCTCTCGCTGTATTTGAGATTGGATGCCGTTGGCTAACTCCCTCTGGTGCCACGTCTGAAAGAGAAATAACTGTTACAGCTTGTGGCTGCTGACAAAACGTGTTCTCAGCGTTCACGTTCAGCCGGTTCTGGTTGAATTTCACAGTCAGGCTCTTTTCGTGTTACTTTCGTCCCATTTTGCAATTTGGCGACCCGAATTGTAACAGGCAGTGTTTGTAACAGGCAGTGAGCTAAATCTGCATTTAGTCTTGGAAATCGGTGGAAACCAAACGCTGCGGAGCTCCAGGCACACCGGGCCCGACCGCCATCTGCACGGAGGGTCCACGGGCTCCAGGGTACCATCTTGTTTCACCAAATGGACGAACGTGAGCACACGTGCCTGGGAGGGGAAGGGGCAGAGGAGAGACCCTCCTCCTCCTTGCTGTTTATCTCGTTCCCAAAAATAGACGCTCGTGGTGAGAGCTTCCACAGACCCTCCATGCCAGTGTCAAGGTCAGGAGATGAGAGGAGAGGGTGTGAAAGGTGCCATCCCGAAGCAGGGTAAGGAAGGCAGACACCCAGGCAGGAAGCACTTGGTGCCAGAGGAGAAGGAAAAAACGTGGGGGCGGTAACCAGGGAAACAGGATCAAGAAATGTGAGGAAAATTACAGTCTGGCCAGAGGCCCGGCCCTCCACGGTTTCCTGCCCCACCTCATTTTGGTCTCCATCGTGGAGGCAGCAGCGTAGCCCCTCAGGTGTCTTTAGCAATGGGGAGAGGGGAGGCTTAGGTAGGTGACACATGTCCTATTCCAGCTGCCAGGAAGGGGGATGGACCCTAGGCTACCAAGACTGAGCACTAAACGTGCCTTATCATAGGAGCACTTCCCACAGGAGATCCGTGGGTCACTCTGTATGTGTCTAAGTGCTGCATCGAGGCCACTTCCTGTGCCAGGTGACAGGGTGATGAGTTAGGCCCCCGCTTTCACAGGACATACTGTCTGAATGGGGGAGACAGACACTAAACAAGTTAAAACAAATAAGGAAAGAATATATATATATATATATATATATATGTACATATATATATATATTTAAATTTATTTATTTTGAGAGAGACAGAGCATGAGCAGGGGAGGAGGGGCAGCGAAAGAGGGAGACAGAGAATCCTAAGCAGGCTCTGTGAGGCGGAGCCCGACGCAGGGCTCGAACCCACGAAACCATGAGATCATGACCTGAGCCGAACTCGAGAGTCAGACACTTAACCGACTGAGCCCCCCAGGCACCCCAGGAAGGAGTATTTTAGATACTAAGGGCTAAAAATTGTCTCAGCAGTAATGTGGGGGAATGCTTGGTGTGTGTGATAGGAAAAGAGCACTTACGAAAGCCTCTCCAAGGGGGTGTCCTTGAGCTGAGATTTGAAGGAGCCTGTCACGTGGGGTGTGGGGAGACCGCAGTCCGGGAGGCAGACCCAGCACAAGCACTGACCCCGAGAGGGGAGCACAGTGATGCCTGCTAGGAACAGGGGGGTGCAGGGATGGGGGCCAGTGCATAGGAAAGAGGCTGAGGTTGGGTCAGGCAGGAGGCTGGATGTTATTTAGAGAGGTGAGGATTCATTAAGGGGTTTGGAACAAGGGGATTGGGATACGGGGCCACCTGTGTTCTTCAGCGACGTTATCAGGTAATAACGCTTTTGTGAGTTGGCCTGAGAACCTCAGAGCCATGTATAACTTCTCATGAAGCATGGATTCTGACATGTAAAAAATGCTAACGTTTGGAACATCACAGCTTCATAAGTTGGGAATTAGCCAGATCGGTATTTCAGAAATCAGTACAAATCAGACATCAAGAAAACCCAAGGATACAGGTTGATCTATTGGAGGTTAAAGACAGCACTTTTTATGAAGGTAGTTTGTGGTCACCCTCAGGTCCCCTGCGTGATGCTAGAGCCCTGTCCCAGGTGCTGGGACTTAGGGGCTCTACCTTCCACAGAAAGAGGGCAACTTTATTTATGTATGTATGTTTATTTTTGAGAAAGAGAGTGTGCGCACACGAGCGGGGCAGGGGCAGAGAGGGGGTGAGGGGGACAACGATCCGAAGCGGGCTTACACGGACAGGAGAGAGAGCCTGATGGCGGGGTTCAGACTCCGAACCGTGAAATCATGACCTAAGCCAAACTTGGACGCGTAACCGACTGAGCCACCCAGGCGCCCCAGAAGAGAGCAACTTCAGACAGAGTCTGACCCAGTGGGGTGGGCTCTGAGTGTGTGACAGGCTCCAGCGTCATTTTACTTGCACAAGTAGCTCGTAAATCCATGGTAAAGAAGGGTGACTAGTATCTTGCTAACCATGGGACAAGGAAAGCTCACTGATAGGACGGCCCCTTGAAGATCCCAGGCAGCAGTTGTCTTTAGATTGTCCAGAAGCATCTGCTTATGTTTTACCCAGACCTAATCCTTACCCAGTAAGTGGAATGTCATCAAAAGGACAATGTGCATTTTTAGTGATTAGGAAACAAAATACTGGCTGCTCACAGGGGACTCTCTGAAGCATTGTTATTTGCCTCATCATATGACATAATAAAGCCTTAAAAATTTGATTGAAGAAGGCCACTGAGCCTCTAAAACCGTAACTGTGTAATAGCAATTTCGATTGCTCCCAGATCATGCTGCCTTGTGCTGGACTGGTTCGCACAGCAGTTAAGCGAAGGCGTTGCTGTTTGAAGGCAAGCAGCGGACTGAGCCTGTGAAGTTAGACACAGATATTTAGATGGTGGTGAGGCACTGGGTGGGCTTGATGTTCAGAAAGGGCAATATGGTTGGCACACACGGACGAAGGAGAGAGTAGCGGGAAGTGAGTGAGACAAGTATGAAAGAGCCCCTCATTGAGCCTTGCTGGGAATGCCGTGCTGGTTGATGTTTAACATCCGGCTCTTGGGGGGGGGAGGGATGGGGGAGGGGAAGCTCTGATCTTTAAGCATTTGTTGATCCCTTGTGAGGCCACCCACCTGAGGTCACCAAAAGTGGAATTGGGAAAAGATGCCCAAAATTGGTTCTGGCAAGCTGGAGCGGGTCGACACCAGCACACAAAGTGATTGGGGGCTGATGTAAGAGTTAGTGTTGAGTTCTAACCATGCTATTTCCCCCTCGTTTATATTCCCCGGGGAATATGAGGCGTTCAGTAAAGGTTTGTTGAAGGAATTAGTGATTCAGTTCTCTTCCATCCTCCAACACAGTCATGGAAAATCTCTCTCAGGCATAGAAAATGTTTACCACTTGTGAAATCCTGCTTTGACCCAGCTGGGCTAATATTTGAAACTGATTAAGAACATGGGGAACAACGCAGTCTGTCCTTGTTGCAACGTGGGTTGGTTATGTGTGAGATCTCTTGATCGCCCGTTAACGGGCAGCACCCTTCTCCAAACTTTGAAGCATCCCCCCCCCGCCCCCCCGCCCTGACCACCAAAGCTTTTGCTAATCAAGCTCCTGTGAAAGCTGATTTCTATTTTACAAACACGGGGGGACATTCTTTGCCATCCCCCAAATGTGATCAAGGTCCCTGGCTTCAGATGCTGGCCCAGCTGCTGCGTGCTGGGGCATGGAGAGATATGTCCCAGGGCTCTCCTGACAGAGGAGGAGCCCATTGTGTCAGCTTTGCTTACTCCCAGCCTTCTGTCCCCTCATGAGCAGATCTGTGGCAAGAGCCATTCAGTTGTCTTCCTGTGTCTCTTCACTGTGTACGTCTGGGTCCCAAGGAAGTGTGTTGGGTGCAAATGTTATAACTTTTCCTGTGGGGAAATAAAAATAGCATGGGGAAAAGTAAGTAAGAAGATGAAAGGATCGTCTGTTGTCTTATGACTCTAAAAAATCCTGTTAGGTTTTATTTTGTAGCACTTTGGACGGATTTTCTTGGCATAGTTATGGTAATCGTATAAGATAATGTGCAATTTTGTATACTGTTTTTCTTCCCCCCCCATCGGCATTTCCCCAGTGGCATATAAACACTTGGGAAGCATTTTTTAATGCCTGCAAAATATTCTCATCTTTGGATTTTTCCATACCTGTTATAACGTTCAATAGTATATTGAACATTATTTTGTCATGAAAACGTGAGTGATGTATACCACTTAATTTTTTTCTAATTTGGGGATTGTTTGATCAAAGTGTGTGAAATACGAGCTGCCAGTTTCCTGAGGACTGGACCCAGAAACATTTCCACCATGCCCTGTTGGTCAAACAACCAAGGAATCTAGAGTTCAAGAGAGAGGAAGTGGACCTCACTTCTTGGGAAGAAAGTCAAAGAATTTGGGGGCTTTATTTTAAAACTTGTAAAAAGAAAAAAATGTTTACTTAATATTTATGAAATATGTATCATTTCTCATTTGAGAAGATATCTATGGTGAAGCTGTTTATCTGGCCCCTTAACAGAATCACAAACCAGTGACATTTCTTCCTAACAGAGGAGTCCAGTGGTCTTGTTTCTTGATGAATATACTTACTTGTATAGAATAGCTTTCCAATCAGCTGAAGCTCATATCTTTAGGCATAAGCACTCAACTATTTTAACCAGTCTGTAGAGTGACTATAGGCATGGTCTTGGAATTATGCAAAACTTTTTTCAATCCTGGCTACTGGTCCCAGGCTCACCATTTACTAGCTTGGTGACCTTGGGCAAGTTTCTTAACCTCTTACTTTATCAGTAAAATGGGGATAATAATGCTTACTTTATAGGTTTGTTTTATAGATCAAATATGGTAACCCACACTAAATATTTAGTTTAGCGAATGGCTCCTTTGTAAGTCCTCAGAAAGTAGTTAATAGCAGTAATACATAAGTTAAACACTGCCTTGAGCAGTATGAAATAGGTCACTCTCTACTGAAAGCACTTTAGCTGTCTGTGGTCCCATCCTTGTGAATATCAGATCGCCCGTCATGACCTATATGAAGGATTCACAACATGTGCAGGCCATCCGCTCTGTCTAGGTGGTGGCTTGGCCCGGGATGGTTGCAGAATTGCCCACTGCAATCCTAGCTGGTCAGGTCTAGATGGTCTGCGTGTTCTTTCTGTTTGGAATAGGGCCGTGAGGGTTGTGTGTTTGATTCGCAGTGTTTTGGCCCTTCCCAGGATTGCTTTAACCCAAGTGAGCATGTGCCGAGTGAGAGTATTTACCTCTTTTGGGGGAAGCGAGGAGGTCTGCGCAACACATCTTTCACTGAGCTGAGTATCCACAAGAGGAAGTTCAGGTTCAGGACATGCACGTGTCTTTTGTCCAGGTGGTTTGTTTTTAAGCTTGTGAGCACCTGTGATCTTGCAAACGATCGTATTTCCATCTCTGATTTAGCCATTTGGAGGTAAAATTACAGCTCATCTCTAACAAGTTATCGGAACCCTCTGGAACACATGTCCCCTCCCCCTGGGATTTCTGATTTTCTTTCCCATCAGGTCTCGTAGCCCACCCCCTCCTGCCCCATGGCCACATAGGCTGTGCACTAAGGCATCCAGCCGAGCGAGCCCGGAGGCCGTCTTTGTCTCTGACTCCAGGCTGTGTGGGGTCGCATCTCCTGGATGAAGGTGCATCATATTGTCCAAGGGCATCTCTTGTTTTCTGTGTACTTCTATCAATAACCTCAAATCTTTCGTGAGCGGGGGGGGGGGGGGGGGGGGGGGGTGGTGAGGCACAGTAGTTACCAAGAGGGTGGCCTCTGCCAGACACAAATTAATGATACACACATATATGAAGAAACCGGAAATTAAGAGTTCCATCTGCCTCATTCTTAACTTGGACCAGGAGACAAAAAGCTATTCAGTTCTAGAAGAGGCTCGTCAAGGGATGGAGACAGGGAGACAGGAACACGATGCCTCAGCTTTGTGTTTGAGAAAATAGGACATCAGCTGGCAGTGCTGAAAGAAAGGTCACTTTGAAAATCAGTCATTTTCTTCAGCAGACTTCTCTTTCAACTAAAATTCAGGGATTTCAGCTTGTGTCTGGGGCTGTTGGGCCGCTTGGCAACCCAGTAAGAATGGCTAATAGGAGGCGTCCTAAGCTCAAGAGGAAAGACCTCCAGGCAGAAGTGAGTTAAAACTGTTTCTCTTCTTTTTCCCAGCGGTTCTTGTGAAACCACCTGTAAACCCTGAATGGGAAAATAAAAATGGCCTCCTGGGGACTTCTTGGCTTCTGGCTCGTTGGCCAGAGTAATGTTCCTTCATTCAGTGTCTTCTGCGAGTGAGAGGAAGTCTGGCACTACGGGTCTACCCCTGATCTGCCCTTGCCTGTGCTTTTCCTCATTTTCTCTCCTCCCCTCGCTCCTCCACTATCTCTTAAATCCCCATGCTCCCCTTGGACCTTCACACAGGGAACTGCCTTCTCTCGCCCGCATGGCCTGCCATCTCCTGAGTCCCACGTTGGCAAAACCTGTACATAGCAACACGTGGCAGGACGTCTAGGTCACAAAGTGTTCTGGTGCAGAAGTTGGGAAACAGTGGGGGTAGAGAGTGTCCCGGACGTCCCTGGAAGAAAGCATAAGTGAGGTGGTGGTCAAGAGGACAGGTGTGTGACCGTGCTTCACAGGAATTAGCTAATCCCCTCATTAGGGATACAGATGAAGTAACGGTCTTGGAAGGAGGCTCCTATGAGCCTTCCGAGCCAGGCCAAGCTCTCTTCCCTACTTCAGCCAAATTTGCGTGGGGTTGGCCTGCCCTGGGTATGATTGTCACCCACTGGGTAAAGTCCACCAAGTTCTATTAAGGATGTTGCTCTGTGGCTTTAGCAGTATTGGGGGAGGAATGGCCACACTCTGAATTCTTTGCCTTAGAAGAGAGGACTGCCATTTTGAGTGTCTGATGTGGAAGAGGTTAGGGAAAGACTCGAACCCCCAAATGTCCCCTCTCCCTGGTAACTGACTTATGTAGGGTTGCTGCTTCTCAAGGGTGGAGACTGGTGCTCCGGAGTTGGGTACCCACACACGTGTGGCAGTGCCCAGGGAGCGTCACATAATCATCCCAGGGTGAATGTGGCCTCCTTGCCAGCTGTAAACAGAACAGGAAGCTGTGCACAAACAGTGCTCTGTGACTCAGGCAGGGACCTCTCACGGTGGTGTTTTAGTTGAAATGTAGGTAAATGCCTTTCTTTCTGGAAGAGAAAACAAACCTATCTATCAGTGGAGCATCTTCATATTATGCTATAAAAATTATACCTATAAACTCCATTTTCAGATAAGGGGAGGAGATTGTAAGCGAGTTTCTATTTTTCTGGAAATTACTAGTGTCTACTGCTTAGAGCATATCTATTCCTGTAGGCAGGAATCACAAATTATGTGGCATATGTATGTTTCAACGTGGCTCCCTTTTCGTCAGACGTTAACAGAATGTTTCTGGAGTAGCTTGTAGCATAAGTGGCAGATAAATTTCCTTCCAAAGTCATTGGACCAAACGTGAATTGTAAATAGTCGTAGTTTCTCCATTCAGAGATATTTTGGACACTTCCTTTTAGAAGCATATTTGTTTGTGCTAAGGAAGATTTCGAGATGTAGATTTTGTTATAAAAGGAACACACATGTAGATAAGTTATAAACCTAGAATGAATCTACTGGCTTGCTCAAACAAGAAGAGATGTGCTCAGTAAAGTAAGACACAGCCAACATTGGCACTGACGAGAAGAGAAGTAACTGATAATCCCTTTTTGGGAACAGCAGAGGGGAAAGTGGGGAGCTGTTGAGGCAAGTGTTGAAGATTTGATGGCACAAGTCTTTATTGTCTCATGCCAGCTCCTGTGAACTGGAAAGGGTGCCTGGAGTTTTGATAAGGATTGGGAGTCCTGGTCAAGAAAGTTCTGGAAAGAGTGTTATGCCAGATCAGTGTGGTCCGTCATGCTTCGGGGAGGGCAGAGCAGTTGTGTGAGTGAAGCACAGGGGGTCAGGGTGTGGATGGGGAGTATGGCTATAACAATGGTCTGTGTTAATTTAGATAAATTTTGAAAGACTCTCAAAGCTTTCAAGACTGTTGATGGCACTTTGACTTTTTCCTTCCCGTTAGTTAACAACGTTCTAAAGTTTGAGACCTTAGCAGCTTTACCTGGGAAGAACCTGAGGGTGAGATGTCTCTTTGCTAAAACCTGGATAAACTTCTAGAACAAGGTCTATTTTAAGATCAGAAGGAAACTTTTCTCACCGTAATACTTCCAGTCCAATCTGGCATATGTAACAGCTTCACCAGTGATACAAGAAATCGTGTGCTTCAATTTCATTTATTATTAACAGGAGGGCTATCTTGCATCTCACTGCTGTCCAGTGGCTTGCAAGGCGGGCGGGTTGGAGCCAGCAAGACCTGGGTTTTGATCCTGGTGCTGCCCGTTCTTGGCTGTGTCAGCTTTCTGGAAAATGGGGGTATCCTGCCCCCCTTATCAGATTGAAGTGAGGATTAGAGAGAACGTAATGAAACTCCTTATTGCACTTCCTAGCACTTGGTGCATGCACGATACATGGGAGGTATTCTTGTAGCCCAAGTTTTCTGCACAGTTCCCAGTTAGCTGGCTGAGTTCATCAACGGCTTCCATCACTGCCGCGTAGTGGCGGGGGCTCAGGCCCCTGACGCCCTGAACCTGGCAGACTGGTGCAGCTCACGGGTCACGTCCACACTGCAGCCTGTTTTTGTAGGTCACGTGTTGGCAGAACACAACCACGCTCTGTCATTTGCATGTTGTCTTTGGCTGTCCCTGTGCTGTAATGACAGAGTTGCTATCTGGCCCTTTACAGAAAATGTTTGTCTACTGTGCACTTGCTTCCACCGTTTGAGTTGTGTTCTTAGCAACGCAGTGTGTTTATTCTCCAGTCTCTTAATGCTATTGTAATTGCATAATTTCTCAATTACAAGTTAGGTAAGTTGATGAAATAAAAATCAAGGGAGTATTGTAGGAGATTCTGCCGGGTGTTCCCAAATAGCCAGTTTCCCTTTCTCTGGAAATAGCATCCCAGGTTCTAGTCGAATGATACCACCAGTCATTGAATTACATTTCCTGGGCTCTCTTGCAGCTACGTATGGCCACGTAGCTGTGTTCCAGCCAGCAGGAGGTGAGCGGAAGCTTCGCATGCCTCTTGTAGGCATGACCTTTAGGAAAGGAGTGCTCTCTGCTTCCCTTTCCCCTTCCTGGTGGCTACAACGTGGATGGCGTGGCAGGAGCTGTAGTTGATGGCCTTGGACCATGCGATGTTGAGAGTATCTGAGCAAAAAGATGCAAATAGCTTGGGTCGCGAACATCATGGAGATCTCACATCAGCCCCGGACCACTATGCCCTGCAGTATATGAGGGAGAAATGACATTGCTCCCGTTGAAACCACTGTCATTTTGACATTGGATAGGATAGGTGAGCTTACATCCTCATCCATATGACTATTTACCTCTATGAAAACTAAGGTGAATGCATTTGAGAGAGGAAGAGAAGTTGCTAATCCAGCCTTTTTAAAAAAGCGGACAAACAAACAACTAAAAAGGTTGGTGGGGGATGGGCATAGAAATGTGGAATGATCCTTTATGTGAGTTGTTCGATTTGTCATTAAATGTTTGGGCCTCTTTAAATAAATGAAACGAGAAATCATGGTTCATTCATGGGGATGTGTTTTATGCAAGAACACCAATCTTTGTTCCAAGCCCTAACTCATTTGGTAATTTTGTAACCCCCCCCCCCCCCCCCCCGCCGGCACATATAGGCGAGCTAATATTTATTGGACTGAGTTGAATCCCCAAGAGTATACTGCTTGGGTGTCAGTCCCCAGAGAGCATCCAAGCTGTACCCTGAGTCTAAGAATAGTCATATGAACTTCTTGTTAATATGGTTTAGAATTAATATATAACCTATACCATCCTAGAGAAGGGAAGGAAGACGTTACCTAATCCTGAAAGACCGGCTTGAAAGTGACCACTGTTTGCAACACATAAGGATGGGATATGATAGCCTTTGTAAATCCCATGATGCAAAGCTGAGAAAGGAATATTTAAACACTCCCAGGTAATTAGGGCCTGAGGTTTACAGCACCCACTGGTTTTGGTCAATTTGCCTTTACATTCCTCCTCCTCCTCCTCCTCCTCCTCCTCCTCCTCCTCTTCTTTTTAACATTTATTCATTTTTGAGAAAGAGAGACAGAGTGCGAGTAGGGGAGAGACAGAAAGAGAGAGCGAGACACAGAATCTGAAGCAGATTCCATACTCTGAGCTGTAGCACACAGCCCGACGCGGGGCTCCAACTCAGGAACCACGAGACCATGACCTGAGTCAACTGACTGAGCCACCCAGGCGCCCCTGCCTTTACATTCTAACCCCATCTCTGGAATCTCCAGCAACATGTTTCCAAGGAAATCATAGTTTCCTGCTTGGACCAAACACAGAATTTCTACTTGTATGTTTTACTGACTCTGCAAAAGAAATTGAAGTCTGCAGCATGTAAGCCACCCTCACAGATCAAGCTGACTGAGTCTGCAGAAGGCAGGCCAGCAGGGCATCTGAGCGCCTGGAAATCAGCGAGCCATTGTAAAGGAAGGACGAAATTCCTTATATGGCTTTCAGTTTCTCCATTGCAAGACCATAAACATTTAACATATCCTCACAGCCTCAGAAAATGGAACTAGACTAGGCCTTTCTCAGCTTATTAGGAGGCATGTTTGCTGGGAAGCCTTTTTGGCCTGATCTGGCACTTTGACATTAGTACTTGGAGTGTCACGGATAGCCACTGTCTGTCTAGAAGATTCCTTTTCTCATCGGTATCACTAGGGACGTTTTAAGGGATAGTGCCAGCCTCAAATAGTCCTCTCTCAAGTTAATACAGATTTCTGAGTATACTCCTCATGTGAGAACGTAAATGTTTGTTTAACAGCAGTGGAGGACTTATTCAGAGTTTTTGTGAATGAACAGATAGATACCTTCTGGAGTTTCAAATCCTTGAACAGAAGGCTTGATTATCCCATCCAGCAGTACTCCAACTAGTGTCCATGGACCGTCTGATTTCCAGAGGTGTTTCAGAGCTGGGCATGATTCCAAAAGAAATGCCAAGAAACCCGAGTTCTTCTGTAGAGGAGTCGGGCCTCCCAGGGGCCTCTGTGGTTGCCCTGTCACTGATCTGCGTGTTGTTACATCCCTGCATTCTTTAGCACAGTTTGTTAAAGGAATGCCAATTTCCTTTGCTCTTGTGATTCTGAAGAGTTGATACATAACAGAATTGGCAGAGTTGATTCATTCTTGGCCTTTCCGGCTATATATTCAGGGCGAACTTAATTTTTACCTTAACCTAATCATATACTTGGCATCTGAGGTGTTTGCTGGCTATGATATGTAGAGAGGTCACCCAGACCGTGTTGGATCTGGATAGTTTTGTTAAAGATGACATAAATTAGAAGGGACAAGGCCCTTTTTTGTTTATGACACGAGGAGCAATGGCACGTATTTTTCTTTAAAAACAATTCGTTTCTATAGAACCCAACATTTTGATGAGCCGTTTTTTCCCATTTCTTGAAAATGCATTATGGTCACACGAGCTAGAAAATAACGAGAAGAATGTGCATGATAGATTCAGTTCTGATGAAAATATAGAATATCTTTCACAGAATATCTTTTAAGGCAGTGATTAAAGCACCTATCTATGTCTGTGTCTTTCATTGCATGTTGTTTGTTTAAAATAGTCTTTGTGGTGTTCAGAGCCACAGGTGATTTTCTTTGGCCATCTGGCTCCTTCGGTGCCATCTTGGCTGTGGTGAGTTCCCTGAGGACTCATTACCTTTATGGCTCTCACCTAAGGTTATGAGCTCCCGAGTAGGCCAGCATGAAATGTTTAGCACCACTTAATTAATCTACTTAGCTGGGTGGAGACGCCCTTGGAACGTCCAGGCCCAGTTACATGCTGCTTCCCAGCTGTTTTGTCCTTGTGGTTCTAGACAGTTGTCCCATAGGAAAAGTAAATGATGGAGGTTGATCAAAGAGCTGTTTCATCTTGCTCAAGGATCTTATCAAGTCTACTTCACATACTTAAATTATAAAGGACAAGCAGAAAATGGAAGAAGAAGAAGAAGAAGAAGAAGAGGAGGAAGAAGAAGAAGAAGAAGAAAATAATAATGGAATAATAGTCAACTATGCCATACCTTTTGCTGACCAGCAAATCCAGGGAACTATGACCTGGAGTGAGAGGAGTAAGGGGCATGGATATAACCTGGTGCCAGAGGGATCTGTGCTAGGTGTGAACACACACGTCACTTTGCTGTGACATCTGATGTTTTGAAGGTGACGTCCTAGATATGGCAAGAATACTGGGCAAGCAGATGGTCTCCAGCCTTCTGGCTGGGCAGTCAACCCACACATAAGACACACATAGCCACCATCAGCTTCTCCTGAACACCAGACAGAAACTTGAACTCTGGAGGCGGAGATAAATGTCTGTAGTAGGTAAAAATGAAGAGCAGACGGGTGGACAGCTCGCTGGCATAATGAGGTTCAGCCCACATCATTCGAATCTCATTTATTTGCACTTAATTACATCTCACGAGAGAATGGTAATTTTTAAAGCTAAGGTTTCCTGAGCAAATTAATAATGTGAGTGAAAACGAAGTATTGGAGGAACTCTTTCAGTAGCTGTTTTGGGGACCTCTTTAAGTTTTTATGCATAAAAGACACAAAGACGATCATCTGATGGCTGTTCATTTACAGCTACATCACAGGGCAACTCCTTTTCAGTTCATTATTTGCTGAATTCCTATTGCGAGTTCATGGGTAGGAGAAAGTAGGGGAAATGCATTCCCACAGAAACGCTCTCTAAATCATACAGGTTGGATTCATTCATTGTTACCATTTTGTTTTCCCAGGGGGCCTGTCATTTGGAGCAATAACTTCTTTGAGGTCTGTCCCCACTCCGTACCGTCAGCCACTGCACAGCCTCCCGGGGGCAAAGCCGCCTCCAGAGTAACACATTTCATGTGCCATTATCCACTTCTGCCTTTTCTCTAACACATCCCTCTGCCTCACAGACGTTCTTTCCAGATCCAACAGCATGTCAGGAAGGTAACCTCCACCATCCTCTTTCTGGTCTGTGCCTTCCACGCCCCCAAACACGTACCCGTCTTCCTTGCGTGCTATCGTTGAGTACGGCGTTGTACTGTTTTACCATGAACGCGCACAGTAGTCACACAATAGCTTGTTCTCAAAATCTGCTCTCGAGGGAAGAAGATTGAAGGTTTAGCAAGCATTAAGACGGCCTAATGAGGGGCACTGGGGTGGCTCAGTCGGTTGGGCGTCCAACTCAATTTCGACTCAGGTCATGATCTCATGGTTCATGAGTCTGAGCCCAGGGTCTGGCTCTGCACTGACAGCATGGAGCCTGCTTGGGATTCTCTCTCTCTCCCCCTCTCTCTGCCCCTACCCCCCTCCCTCTCAAAATAAACAAACATTTAAAAGAAAGATCATAATGAGATTCTTGGGGTGCCTGGCTGGCTCAGTTGGTAGAGCATGTGACTCTTGAACTCGGGGTCATGAATTCAAGCCCCACATGAGGTGTAGAGATTACTTAAATAAGTAAGCTTTTAAAAAAAATCATAATGAGATTCTTATTTTTTCTATGACTGATAAGAATGATCCTCTTGGTAAAGGTGTGTTCCTTTAAAAGCCACTGATGTCATCCAGTGGCCGGCTTAAAAATGAAGGTAAGTGAAAGATGTATTCTTTTAAAGGACTGAGGTGGGGGCGGGGAGGTCGTGCCTGGGTGCCTCCGTCGGTTAAACATCCAGTTTCCGCTCAGGTTGTGATCTCGTGGTTCGTGGGTTCGAGCTCCGCATCAGGCTGTCTGCCGTCAGCACAGAGCCTGCTTCAGATCCTCTGTCCCCCTTTCTCTCTGCTCCTCCCCTACTCTCTCTCTCACAAATAAATAAACATTAAAAAATAAATAAATAAAAGGACTGAGGTGGGAATGTGGCCCATAATTTATCAGCCCAACACTTTGAACAAGTATCTCAGTGACTGATGGTCACTCCAGGTTCGCCACACTCCAGGGTAGGCCCCTCTTTCACAAGGACTGACAACGAATTATGCAAGCAAAATTAATTTTAATTGGCCTTCATCACAAAAGCACTTGGGCGGAACTTGATCATTCAGTCTGTTTGGCTCGTACCTGCGTATTCAGGCCCAGTGCAGCGGGTAAGGTCTCTGGAAAACAAAACTCGGAGCTCTGTTGCTAATGACAGTCTTTGCACTGTAAGAAATGTGTTCTTTTGTATTGCCACAGAAATTTTGGTTTCCTATAACTCTGCCAAAAGCGAAAGAAACAGGAGGGATGTTAACTTTTGACTCCAGCGGCAGTAGATTCTGGATTATACTTCACTGGAAATTGTGAGTCATGAGTAGAATGCAAAGAAAGGCGTTTATCTGAATCAGCAAACTCACCTCTCCATCACAGTTTCTGTTTTCCTTGAGGAATGTTTCTTGAATCCCAGCTATTATTCGCCCTTTGGGGTTAAAGCAGAACCTTTTCTTCCCCCAGGGCCCGTGATTGAAGCAAATCTTGGCATTCACGAACGAAAGGGTGTTTAATCTCGTGCCTGTGTCAAGTGGGCGCTTGTTCGGAGCTAGTAATGGAATTTAAATTGTTCTCGCCCGGCCTGCTGAAAGTCTACTTGTTGAAAAGTTAACAAAATTGAAAACCCTGAAAAATAATGTCGGACTGGCATCTGTTCATAGAAACCAGAATAACACAAGAAGTTGAGTGATGGCGGTTGAGTGCCAGCCTTCCAGATTATCACTGATGGGGGTGGGCGGATGCCTGGGTGACGCAGGTCATGATCTCACGATTCGTGAGTTCGAGCCCCGCGTCAGGCTCTGTGCTGACAGTGTGGAGCCTGCTTGGGATTCTCTCTCTCTGCCTCTCTCTCTCTCTCTCTCAAAAATAAATAAACAACAACAACAACAAAAAGGATTGATCTGGAAGGGGAAAGGGACATTTTCCCAAAGTGACTCACCTCTGACTCGTTCGAAACTTGGTATAAAAAGAGAGCCCCAAATAGAACACTGTGTTGCCCCAAGGAAGGTGAGGCTCAGCGTCTCGGGCCACAAGAAGCCGGCACTCCGGTGGCGCCTCCTGGTCCCTGGCCTCGCGAGGAGTTGCTCACGTGGCTAATTGGTCTGAGAAAGTGCAGGTTTCAAGTTGAGTGCTATGTAATTTCTTAATCTCGTGTTTGCTTACTTAATCCTCTGGTTGACACATCTTATTTGCTTTGTCACGGCTCTAATTCTGTGAGTGTTTGTGCAGAGAAACAGATCTCTGTTTCTATTTTGTTTCTCTGCCTACACACACTCACGCGAACACGCATGCACACGGAGGAACATATTATGTATCCACGGGATTCAGAAAAATTCTAGCACGTTGCACTAAGAAATGTTAAAATCTGTAACTGGATATTGACTGACCTTTCTAAGAAAAATTTGACAGGAATTAACATCAACAGATGTTCTCTACCGCAGAGAGCATGAGACCGTTAGTCACTAGCCGAGAATGAAAAGCTACATCGGGCTCGCGGCCAAGGCGTATTTATAGGTGTGATGGTAGAAGCAACCATATGTCATGGTTGGTAGGGGACAATTTAGGCTCTAACTGATCTTTTTAAAAAGTTTGCCGATAAGGGATACTGACGTAGTCAACTTCCCGAAAAATATTGTTTGGCTTCCCTTTGTAACTCCTATGAATAAAAATAAAATCAAAGAGTGTGAAATAAGGTATATTCTCCAGAGGTAGTGTGACAGAATCCTTCTAACCATCTTTGGAGGTGAGTATTGCAGTATGAGTTCCTGGAGATGTGGAAAATCTAAAAAGTGATTAGAAATGTGTGTGTGTGTGTGTGTGTGTGTGTGTGTGTGTGTGTGAGAGAGAGAGAGAGAGAGAGAGAGAGAGAGAGGAAATAATATCCGAAAATGTTCTCCAGTGACTTGAGGTTGCCCAACAAAAATGAAAAAGGGACTCCTTTTCCTCTGGCCCATGTGAAGGTTGGATATTTGTTGATCTTGGCATTCTGGCCCACTCAAGTTGACAGGGTCCCAGTCCTATACTCTGTGGGCGTCACAAATGCTCTCGAGTCCTGTGAGGGTCGTGTCTGCAGGAGGCGCTCGTGGATTCAGGGATCCCCATGGAGAAGTCAAACATTAGGACCCGCGTTTTGCCAGGAGGAATTCTACACAAACCACTGATTTCCAGTTTAGAATGCTTCTTGGAATAAAGGAGACATACTTCCCCTAATTGCCTAATTTTGAAGACAGTTTGCAAGAACTGTCCATCGCAAGAACAACGAACTTCTCCCTTTGCAAGAAAAAGAATCGAAAACTATTCCATATAAATGAAAGTTGGTTTCCAAATTTTTAGGGCTTTTTGTCGATTATTTTGTATATTTTTATGTGTCTAAGGGAATACATGCTAATTGTTGCTGCTGTGTCAGGTATAGAAGCATTAAGATAAGTCCATAAAAAGCATGCACGGTGTCGCTAAATAACCACCGCCGACTACATTTGATACTCTTTTTTCATCTTAATTTGCATTTATTGCGCACACCCATTCATTCAATGTTTTATTGCCTCATCGATGTCAAGCTCTGTTAGCTGCCGAAGACAGAGCCGTGCCTGTGAATTCCTTTATGGAATTGAAAGTCTAATGGGGAAGCCAACCTGACAAACATAAATTACAATTGAAAATTGTTGCCAAAGACCCTTCTCGTTTGAGAAGATGCCATCGCTGTCCGCAGCAGGGGCTCTGGCAGGTCGCTACCCCTTTTCCCCCTGCTGTCTCTTGGGTAAACTAGACGTTGGAGGCCCTCCAGTCCCTGCCTCGCAGGCGTGGTACTGATGGCGGCCGGGCTGGGGCTCAGGTGGAGGGGACCCAGTGGGAAATGCAC
Organism: Panthera leo; assembly: GCF_018350215.1. Taxonomy (NCBI): domain Eukaryota; kingdom Metazoa; phylum Chordata; class Mammalia; order Carnivora; family Felidae; genus Panthera; species Panthera leo. The sequence goes on from NC_056679.1 coordinate 225,513,176, forward strand.
AGAGTGCTTAACTCCTGAGTGTCTGGCCCAGGAATGCTCAGCGCGTGGTAACTGCGGACATGGTCACCGTTGCCACACGCTGTGGAATCACTCTGTGGGACCTGAACTAGAAACAGCTGATGTGGTGGAGACAGAAGACAGGCATCCTAACCCCTGGGTCCTCAGTTTCACCTGGGAACCAGAGCTGCGTTTCAGAAGTTTTATTTCGGCGGCTTGGCATTGAGGGGTTCCAGATCCTTCGCTTGTTACTCCTCTACTGTCGTTTCCTCCTCATCTTTGCAGTGACCCCCGTCTTCCAGTCCAGAGTGTTCTTCCTGCATCTCACTGCACATTAGGAGCATTCTCAGTTTCATGCAGTGGGAGCCTCTTCCATTGGGGATTAGTTCTGTGACCTTGAGCAAGGGAGTTAATGTGTCTAGGCCTCAATGTCCTCTGCTGTAAGACAGAACTCCGTAATCTCATTCCATAACTCTTTTGAGATTGTTGCTTCTGCCTTATAATTTAAAATATGTTCTACTTCTCCACTGCTCCTACTGAAATGTATGGCACTTTATGTTGTGTTGAAAATGCCAGAAACCAAACTGAAGTCAGCCTAAGGCAGAAGGGCCTTGGCTTCCACAGAGGGATGTCCATGGATGGCTTTGCCCCGGGCCTTTCTCTTGGGCCTGACAGAATCAAGAACCAAAAGCAGACCATTGGGAAGCATTCACGCAAGCAAGCATGCCCCCACCCTGGCTCCCTGTCCCTTCTCCGTCTCTCCACCCACCCTGGGTGGTCTCGCCTGTGTGTCGTTGCTAGCGACCTCCTCAACTCTAAATATGTGAAGGAACTCCAGAAATATGTGAAGGAATTTCAAGTTTTAGATATTAACAAATCTATTTTTTTTTTTTTTTTTTGCTTTAGAAAAATAACTTCCAGTTACAAAAGATATTTTGACTAAAGCTCCCTGGAATATGCTAGAAAGATCCATTGTCCTGTAAAGTATACACTAATGGAAAGGCAGTCTTAGATTCTCCTCGCTCATCCAATCCCCAGCTGTGTTTTAAGTTCTGTTTTTCTCCCCAATGGCCCTAGATGCAAGTAAATATCATTTTATAAAGGTGAGTTTTCTGTGTCGTGTGTGTGTGTGTGTGTGTGTGTGTGTGTGTGTGTGTGTGGGATTATTTTGAGGTCTCATGTAAACTTTCACTTACTGGTTGGGGCTGTGCCTTAGGCATCACTAAAACCCCGGAGCTGGGAACAGCATCTAACAGCGTGCCCTGTACTCCATGCGTGTTTAGGGAAATGAACGGAAAGGAAATGGTGCACAGAGAGGTTATGTGCACTCTACCAAAGATCCATTTGTTCAGCATTATATATTCTAGTGCGCAGAGACTCTTTGGGCAGAAGAGATGAAACCGGCTGCTAGCACATGCTCTTACTGAATTGCGATCTATTTTTAAAGAGCACAGGAGTGTCACATTTCTGTCTTCTAGAACCCCCTAATGGAGGAGCCTGTGTGCTGCATTCTAAAATTCAGGTGCCTTCAGATTTCATGTCTGTGGCCATTAACCTCTACAGAGACAAATTTGACTTTTAATACAAAATGTCGACATTATTTTTTATTGAGATATATATTGACCATGTGAGTTGTTTGGCTCTTAACAAAAATTCACCACTTTGTATTTCTACACATGACACAGTGAGATTACTTTCAATCAGTTTGATCCTTTTGGAGCTTGCTTTTAAGGCTTTTATGGTCAGAGCAGCCTTTAGAGAAGACTAATTATTCTGCTACTGATGCAAGACCCTTCTGAGTATTCTACCCGACGTCTGTGACTTCTGAGGTTTTCCCCTCTGGTCAGTGAGACCAGGTGTGATTCCCAGTCCAGGACCCAGGAGCCTGCTCCCCCTCATCCCTTCTGATGGCGTGTTCCTCCTCATGCACGTGTACCATAGCCCTCAGCTGAAGACCAGGACCCCCGGACATGGCCAACATTCTTTCTGCAGGCTGGACTCCCCCACACTCTGTCCTGCCATCTCCAGCCTCTTTGGTCTTGGATCCCCAATATTTCATCTTGCCTAAAGCAAATTCTCCTCTTGTCTCTGTTTTTGAACCAGGATTTCTATGTAACTTTCTCATGGGGGTATTTCTTGCAGTGGTGCTTTGGGTTAGAAATAGCTGCCTCTGAACCACTTGGGACACTTACTAAAAATGTAGATTTCTGAGCTTTTTACCCCAGGCCTGCTATTTATACAGTGCCCTAGGGGTTCACACACACTCAGTGTGGGAACTGTCTAAAGGGATTAATTTGGCCAGATCCCCTAATGTACATACTTAATCGATTTCTAATAAGGATATGGAGGCAGAAAGAATGGCAGAAAGAAGGATATTGGCTTTAAATTCTACTAGGAAGCTTCAGCTCCCTTCTGTGACCAAGTGAGGCTGCTTGTCTAAGGAGCCATCTTCCTCATTTTTATTCTCCTTAGACTTTCGCAGGCAGGTAAAACCATAAATTCTTCAGCTGCTGAGAAAGCACTTCACCTGGCTCAGGGTTCTTTGGCAAATAATTGCTTACCTTGCCCATGCAGAATGTGCTTTGTTAAAAATCCGCCCTTTAGTTTTTGTTATTTGGAAGGAGATGGTAACTAAATGGAATCTGCCAGGGCCTTAGCTTGGGTACCTTTTCTTGAAAGCACTGCACGTCTGCAGATCCTTGGGCAAAGCCCATTTGAAAGCCATGAGGGGACAGGGAAACCACTTGAACTGGATCCACCAAGAGGATGGGAAGCTGGGGAGAACGGTCATGAGGGAGGGACTCTTAACTGATCCTTATCTTGCGGCTGGAACATGCAGCAGTTTCACTCCTTAAGGGGGGCATGAGTGACAGAGAAAGCTGGAAGACAGCTGGGGGTCAGGTGGGGGGTGGGGAGGAAGGACCAAGGAACCTTACTGGAAAATGCATGTTCTCTCTCAAACTAAAGGGGAAAGAGATAAACCCTGGAATCTTATACTGAAGCCATTAGTAATTAATTTTCTCCCTCGGATGAGCTTCAATCTTAGAAGACTTACAGTCTTGGGTTAAGAATTCAGTAAAGCCTCAAATTGTTTGTAAACCTCTGTTTATGTTAGTTGGGCTTTACATTGCGTGCTGATCAGCGCCAAGGATGGTGGGAAGACAGCCACACACCATGTAAAAGATCTGTTTCCCCAGCATCATCCAATATTCACAGGAGATCCTTTCTCTGGCCATGTGTTTTCCAGATGAGGCTCTCCAGGAAAACCTAGAGTTTCATTATGTAGCAACTCTGTGTGTACGTGTACATCGTCTGTGTTCAAACATCAGCCAATCGCTAAGCATGAATCTTAGTCTCTGCTAAGTATTTGGATTCTGCACAGGAAGTGTTCTTTTTTTCCTGGAAAGGGTGGGTCCTCACGATGCCGTGTTGATATTGGTCAGTCACGCCTCATTCCTCTCTACTCTGGAAAAGAGTGAGGGGGAACATAGGATGTTCCTCCTTGTTCTAAATTACATGTCGTGTCTTCAAGGGAGGTCACTGGATTTACCCAGTCTTTGAAGAGGGCACATGTTTTAAAGGAACAAGAACTACTGGAAATCAGGAGTCTTGGCCACAGGTCATGACTCTGCCCCGAACTAGCTGAGAAGACTTGGGTTTCACTTTCCTCATCTGCAAAATAAGACTTTGAAAAGCTGACATTAAGTGCCCTGTTTCACTCTAAATTTTATTACTATGTTAGATATTCAGTGATACATTATGTAGCTCTGTTACCTAAATTGAAATTTGGTGACATGACATCCATTAATGGTAGACCATATATAATGGAAGACAGTAGAAATGTATGTTCCAGTGGTACTCAGGAGTACTCGCTAGACATTTTAAAACTATTATGAAATTCCAAGAGAGTAACTCTTCTGGGCGCATGTTTCATTTAAAGAAGAGTGGAGTGGTATCTCTTCTTAGCTTTTGGTTTGGATATTTTTAAAATCATACATATTTCCACCAAATTTTAGTCAGCATGACCTATACATTTTTTTCCTCATTTATTATTCTTTTCACAACCTGTTTGGTTAGATAATATTTTCATGTTTTACACAATAGATTTCTCATTTCTGTTTGTGATTGTAACAATAATTCACAAATATCAATTGCAATTATTTAAGGTTATTATGTTAATACAAATATAAATAACCATGGAATTTATTGCCCTAAAATATTGTCACATAAGCCTTTTTTCCAAAGGGGAGGTAGTTTAATAAAAGTGTCCTTGTATGGCTATGGAAAATATTTGCAAATTGAATATTCTTTTTTTTTTTTTTTTTTTCTCCTTCTCACCAAGTAGACACAGAGAGGGACAGGGCTACGGGTACTCAGTTTGTGTTGGTTTAGAATAGCAAACACACTGAGTATAATGTAAGACCAAGGGGGAACTTGATAACTTTTAATCGAAGAAATGAATAAGGTAGTGGATGAATGGATACTGAGTTTTATTCATATCCACCTGAATCCCACTAGGAAAATAGGTAAGATCCTTAAATGTAAGACAAAATTATCAGTTACGTCATTGTGATATGTATTAAGCACCTTAAACTGTATGAAGACTTCACCATAACATTATTTCTATAGAGATAATTTAGGTAATTTTAGTTAATTTAGTATTAGACTAGGCTCCTTTCCAATTTTAGGATATTTACTTACTAGAATAGTGAAAACTGTACAGAAATGTCATGTCACTTCTGAGATATGAATCCTAAAGGCAGTATTAGAACAGGGTTTCAGCATCTATAAAGTACAACTTACTCAAAAACTTTTTTATGGCTTTCGCTAGCAGAAATATTATGTTTGCTTCACAAATAAACTCAGTCAAAAACTTAAGCAACATTTTTATTTTGACTATGGAATGTGAAGTGAGATATACTCATATTAGAATGTTATTCATTAAATAAAAAGCATGATTATACATTTAAGTATCAACAAATTTTCAAGTAAAGGCCATGTATGTATACATCTGTGTGTGTGTGCATGTGTGTGTGTAGCTTAAAGGACAGTAGTAAGTCAAGTTTGCATGTAACCTTCATCTAAGTTAAGAAATAGAACATGACCAATACCCAAGAAGCTCCCATGTGTCCTGCTGGTCACATTCCCTACCGACCCCACACATCCCATGCCTTAGGTAACCACTTTCCTGAATCTTTTTTTTTTTAAATCATTTCCTTGCCTAAATAATGTTTTAGCTAGAACGATTTTGAGCTTTTATAAATGAAATAATATCGTATGTTATTCCGCGATTGTCTTCTCAACATTATGATGCTGAGGTTCATATATAAACAGAGTTCATTCATTTCCAGTGCTACTTCACCTTTCATTGCTTGAGCACAACTCACTTTATCTGTTCATTATCCTATATAAATACAAAAATATATTTTAAGTTTGATTCAAAATATGAAATGTTCATTCATTCCATTTGAATCCTTAAGAGAATGATAAACCGTTTCGTTATAAGGCTTTCATTCATTTTTGTTAGAATTATATTTGCCAAACCGCTCAACCAAATCTTTAAATACTAAATATGCGCGGGGAACAGAAATGAAAGTCTTTATTTCTGTCAACTGTATGGTCCCAGCAAAACAGAGCGTGGCCTAGCCTAGCCTAGCCGATTTGCAACAGATTGTTCTCAGAAAGGAGGCCACAGTTTAATAATCTTATTTCCTTTGCCACTTGGAGGTTTTTGCACTCCTGTATAAAATCTTTTCCCATTAAACAGGCGTATTGGCAAAATTCTGTTACAGATGGTGGCTTCCGTGCGCTTAGTGTTTCCTTTAATAGGTCTGGAATCATTCATGAGGTAGGCGAGCCCAGTGCTAGATTTGGTCACCAATGAAAACAGACTTGCTCAACGGTGATTCAAGAGAAGGGTAGAGTTAACGAATACATAAACCACTCTCTCCCTAACAGCTAAACGTCCGCGAAAGTTTGTTTCTAATGATAGGCAGGAAATCATTTGGCAGGTGTCTACCTCGTGGAATAGTGTCTGCCTGGAGAACTGATGATAGCTCCGTGACTCTCTGGAAGAGCATTAGTTGACTCTGATGGAATAAAGAGGAAGGAAAAGGAAAATTTTTTTTCTTTTTTAATGCATTTCTTTAACTATAACTTAAAATTTGTATTAAAAAAGGAAATTTAATTATCTAATCTACAAATTGTCTTAGTGTTCAAGGTATATTAAAAAGAAATAGAACCTACACGTACACAGTCCCTGGGGAGTTGAACATCTAAGGGCCAGGGTAGTTTTGATTTGTCTTAGGACTACTGGATTTGAATCCAGAGATCCTCTCACCCTGACTCCCTTGCTGTCATAGCTCGGATGATAGTTCACTAACAAGAAACATTCATTTATTGCCATATCCTTAGCTCTATGGCAGCAGATTCCACAGGGTAGGTACTAATGATTATCCATTAAATGAATGAATTTGGGGGCCCTCGATAGATTGTTTGAACTGGTATATTTTCGTGATGAGTTAGTATTGCAAGAGTGGGATTTGAACTCGATGTCATTGTATTTGAGGGAATGCCCTGTGTCTGCATGCCTTCCTCCTGGGGAGATTGTTACTGGTGTTAGCTTATTGAGGTCCCTGCCGGAAAACGAGGGCAGGGACACACAGCACATGCCTGACACAGGCGTCATAGCCAACACATTCTACCATGACGATTGGGAGAAGTTACAGTAGAAAAAGACAAGGTACTTTGAGACTCTGTTGAGTTGACCAACCAGAATATATATTGAAAAGGCATTGTTGATGACGATGATGATGGTCAGAAGATGGATGCCAATGTTTCTCTAAAAGCACTGTGGCTTCCCTATCCTTAAGGTTCAAAACGTTCCTAACAAGTCCCTCAAGGCCCAGTATGATGAGGTCCTATCTCACCTTCCCAGCTTCGGGCAGCGTTATTCTTCTGGCCGACTCTGCGGAGCCACACACGGGGCTCTGTGGGATGGTGTCACTGTCTCCTTCTGGCTCCAGGTCTCTTCGTATGTCGTACTGTGCTGTTTGGAACTCTTCCGAGCCCTCGGCATAAACTACTACTAATCCAGATGTTGTTAGCACAGAAGTGACTTCAGAGATGTCCCAAAGCCCCCACCCTATACCTCTCCCTCAGCGATCCCTTCATTGCAATGGGATAATCGTGTAGCTAGTTGTTCAGCCTGTATCTCTTCTCTCAGGGCATCAGCTTCATCCGGCAGGTATCTGGCTGGCTCACCTCTGAATTCGCAGGTCGTTTCCAGAGAGTGTGGCCAATAGTAGGTGCTCCAGAAATATTTGCTGAAACAAGCAATGCTGAATGGATCATCAGCAGTTCGGCTAAAACTCGTTGTTTTCTTTTTCTCTCTTTAGCTGGGAAGTTATCAATTCCAAACCGGATGAAAGACCAAGGCTCAGCCACTGTATTGCAGAATCATGGATGAATTTCAGCTTATTTCTTCAAGAAATGTCTCTTTTTAAACAGCAGAGCCCTGGCAAGGCAAGTCTTTCAGTACAGGAGAATTACTGTGTGTGCTTTAAAATGTGCCATAAATTGGAAACGAATGAATTAACCTAATGTACCAGCTTGTAAGGGTTCTCCAATCCTGGATATAATATGCTAGGAACACGTGCCATGAAGCTGACATTAGCAAGGTTCAGAAGTGTTAGTGTGTTAGCCCTAGAAAATCCTCAACTTTATATATTGGAATTGTGTTAGTTTTCTATTTTATGCATATTTATCTAACTCATTAACAAAAATGAATGATGATAGGTCTTATGGGCCAGACCGAGGAGAAAAAAATATCTTATGAGGAATTTCAGTTTAAAAGCAGACACATTAAAAAAAAAAAAGACATACAATTACAGAGAACAAATTGGTGGTTGCCAGAGAGAAGAGGGCAGGGCGATGGGCAAAATAGGTGAACGGGATTAAGAAGTACCAGCTTCCAGTGATGAAACTCACCACTGTGTTGTACACCTGAAACTCATATAATATTGCATGTCAGTTATAATTCAATAAAAAATGTCAGTTTATATTATGTAGGCCAGTGCTGAAGTCAGAAGGAGATGAAGTGAACAGATAGCCCTTTGAGGATGCTTTTGGAGATAACTGAGTCTCCCTTTTAGTCTAAAAAGTAGAGATTTTTGGTTTATTTAAGACTTATTTAAGAAAGAAAACCTCTGGCAAAGACACTCATAGGGATGATGTAAATGGAACGAGTGTTTTTCCAGTTACGATGCAAACCCCTGGGGAGAAGGTTCGAAAGTGGTTTGGAAGGGATTATGTGGTGCACACCTTTGGAGTACTTGGATGTGTCGAGGCGGCTTCAGCTATGATGGTGAGAGCATGGGTTTAAGGGCAGAACCATCTACAGAACCTTTCGCTTCTATGTCTGTGTTCGAGTTCCTTGAACCTCCGCCTGTAGTTGGAAGGAAGAGCCTAGGAATGTTGGTACAGCCTAAAAATCCCTCTGGTTGTACCATGTATGGGCAATCTCTTAACTTCAGTAGTATTGAATAATAGAATTATGTTTAGACATATTTTGAGCATATTAAAATGGCAATGTTGTATATGCATGGATTTTTTTTTTAATCACTGAAGGTAATTCTTAGAATAGATACTCGTGGTGGCGAGGGAGAGTTGCATTTTTGATGATTATTGGTCATCAAATCATCAAAATCACTGACATGATTAAACACATTTTTAGAAGATTCTGAACGTAAAATTTGTGTGTTGGATTGTCCTAATGTGCTCTTAAGTCAGTTGGCTTAACATGATGATGTTACAAATCTAGTGGATAGTATGAAATCTCTTTCTGAAACTGAATTCTGGATACGGTCATGCTTTCATAGACTTATTCTTTCAACTTTTATGGTCTTTCCTCTTCCATTTTGCTATGAGAATTCCGTATTCTTCAACGGCCTTGCTGCTTCAGAAACAGCTCCTAATTTTGTTGCGTAAGCTCCTCTGCTCTTTTGACTAGTGAATTTATCAACCCAATGCCAAAGAATGGAAAATCAAAGTTAATCTGAATTTTAGACCCCCTCAGTGTCAATCAGTTACTGATCGGAGTTATGTATCGTTTCCTTATATGGCTTTTTGAAATTCCCTTAATTTTGCTTCCCAGTTTAATGCCGTAACTTAAAGATGAATCAAAAGAAGAAAGATAGTTTATTTTTAAGAGTAGGATGAGGAAAACCTGTGAAGGGCTTTATAGGAGCATTTTTATCATGATGTTTAAATTTGTTAAAACAACCAAGATTTTTTTGGTCCTAACTGACAGAGAGAAGGAAATGAAGCACATTTCACTTAGGGAATTTCATTTCATTCCCAGCTGGTTTCCAAGTAACCTAGAAATTGGGTCAATCTGAGGGATGGATATGGTTAGGAAGGAGGATAGTAATGGCCAGTGGATTCATCCCAGCTGCTTATCAGCTGTGCAAATTATATTTATGTAAGTGCCTCTAATTTCTGTAATATTTTGCTGTGTTTATGAATTTTGATGAGCTTATAGAAGTAGTTTGAACTTGCAAGTTTATTTGCCAGTCTGCATTATTTTCAGTGACTGATCCCGAGTAAAAAAAAGTTTCCGGGGACATACTAGTCTTCAGTTCTCTTGCATCTGGCAGGAATAGAGCCACAGGGATGATTAATGGGAGATGTTCTCGGTGCCAGAAACGAGCCTCTGGAACCTCAAAATGATGGTTACTAAGTGTTAAAGTGGACTGAGGCTGGTTGAACACAGCAGTCATTTGTCAGACCCGAGTACAAAAGAACACGGTTTGAACAACGTTTGCCGTAACGGGACAGATCGCATATAGATAACTAATTGGGTGTGTATCCTGTCCTCTAAAAGGTCTGGGAGTTCTGTATAACTGTCACATGTTGTTTCTATCATTTCTAGTTTTGTCTCCTGGTCTGCAGTGTGTGCACATTTTTTACGGTCTTGGGAAGTTACATTCCTGGGGTTATACTCAGCTATCTACTGTGTAAGTATAGAACATTCGGCTGATTTATGTAATGCATATGGTATCATTTAATGGTCAGCAGGACCTTCCATAGTTTGGAAGAGGAGGGATGAGTTTTTAATTATAAAGCACATGGATTCTTCTTTCAGTTCCTGCTGTAAAAGGTTTTTCCTCTTCCTAGAGACCTGTACTGGTAGGGGGTAGGTACAGTGGCACAGCCAGTTTGGGTAACAGCCTGGCAATTTCTTAAAAACTGTACATGATCCAGCTATTCCACAGCCAGGTATTTACCCAGGAGAAATGAAAGTGTACATTTACGCAAAGACTCGTATGCACATGTGCTCAGCACCTGTATTTGTAGTAGCCAAAAACAGAACACAGTCCTTACGTCCACCCGTAGAGGCATGGGTAAACAACCTGTGGCATAGCCATTCAGTGACCACTCAGCACTAATACGTTGATGTATGCCACAGTCTGGCTAAATCTCAAAATAATTAGATCGAGTGGGAAAAAGGTAAAAAAGAACATTTACTGTATGATTCCATTTATGCAGAACTCAAACTAATCTTCAGCGGCAAAGCACACAAAGGGTTGCCCAGGGAGGAGGAGGGAGGGAAAGGCAGGGGAAGGATTAATGAATAGGAAGATGAGGAAACTTCAGGGGGTGATGGATATGTTCACTATCTTCCTTGTGGTGATGGTTTCTTAGTTGTATGCGTATGGCAAAATGTGTCCGACTGTATACTTTAAATATGTACAATTTATTGTATGTCAAATACAACTCCAAAATGCTGTAAAAAAGTATAGATTTCCAGCTTGGCTTGGAAAATATGATCTGGTGCTGCCACCTTGAGATGGGACAGGCACTCTCCATTTAACTAACCCTCATATTTCCCTATTTTTCTTACACCGGCTTTTAAAATGTACATATACTTCCTTGGCTTCTAGTGATACTGGAGTTTGCAACTCCTATTTAAAAGGTAAACGGGCACATTTTCTAACAACAACAAAGAAATAAACACCAGGGAATACAATACATTCAGGGTGTCCATCTTCGTTTCTTTTTGTATTCCTGGTGCATGACACCCATGGCAGCTGATCCAAGCTTACATCCATTCTCCCACGTGCAACCCATGTATATATCAGCCCTTGATCTGCCTTGTTTAGGAAGTAAAGGAACAAAGAGCCGGGGAAGGAGAGTCTGATATGGGCAAGGCATTATTCAGATGGTTTGCTTTGGCCTCATTTATTCTTCACAAAGCCCTAACAGATGTTACTATCCCAATATTACTGATGAGAGGCTAATAGATAATAACTTTCCTATAGTGAAATGGCTTATTTAACAAATAAGTAGAATGGAGATTTTAATCCAGGACTGTTGTCAAGAAAGCATGTAAGCTTTGTGTAATCGTTGAGGCTGAAAGAGTTGAAAGGAGGAAGTTGATATGATAGCAAGTCTTTGAAAACAATGACCTTAAGCATAGTGTGGGTATGCACACACGCGCACAGGAGAAAATGTTTTCATTGTGGGAGGAAGAATACAAATGATGAGCTTACTTCACAGAGGCATTTCTCGAAGTAAAACACTTGCATTTGTCAGTAAAGAAACTGAAATATTTTTGTGAAATACTAAGATGTAGCCTTTTGAAAGGAAGGCCATCTTACCTACGTTCTCTTCCCTCTTATGTTTCAGTATTGTGTGCATTTTTGTGTCCACTGTTTAAGTGTAATGATATTGGACAAAAAATATACAGCAAAATCAAGTCAGTTCTGCTGAAACTAGATTTTGGAATTGGAGAATATATTAATCAGAAGAAACGTAAGAGATCTGGTAGGTAAAATTTGAATTTTAGATACCGTGCATGGAATCAGACATCAGCTGGCTATTTATTATGAAATCAATTTTAATACATTTCAAGGCGCTTTTAGCCTTTTATTGCATATTATTACAGAAGCTAATCCCCCACAGTAATACAGCTTTTGCCTATTTAGGCTTTTATTTTTTTCTCGAACATACAAGAAATTGACTTTTTGATCCAAATTGTCAGGGGAAGGAGAAAAGGATTCAATAATTCTGTATTTGCTATTTATGATTTCTTTCGTGTAAGTTATTTTATTTTGGTGTGGACTATTGCAAATAAAAAAAAAAAACACTAGGGCTGAGAGCGTGGGAGCAGTGTAAGGGGATTGAGAGAACAAGGGGAGGAAAAGAAAATAGAGGAAAGATGAATGTAATCATTATTCACTACTGAACTTGGCCTATGACTTTATAGATTCTCAAACTCTAGCAAGCATCAGAATCACCTGGAGGGATTATTAAAGCTTGGATTTCTGGGCCCCACCCCAGAGTTTCAGATTCAGTTGGTGTAGGGCGGGGCCTGAGAATATGCATTCCTAAAAAGTTCCATCAGATCAGCGATGCCGATGCTGCTGGTTCAGGGACCACACTACGAGAACCACTCTGTGGACCATTTCCCTTGGAAATCAAACTTTTGCAAATACGTCGTGTGCAAACATTTGATTATATGGGAGCATTGGAGACCGTGAGGAATGCGGGGTCAGGATATCACTGTATAATGAATGAAATGTACTGTCTAGGAAACTGAAAGCCTCTAAATTTTCTCTCAACAGAAGCAGATAAAGAAAAAAGTCACAAAGATGACAGCGAATTAGACCTTTCAGCTCTTTGTCCTAAGGTATTTTTTTGTGTAGTTTTCAGTTTGTTCCTGGGTGGTTTGACTGTTAAGTTTACTTACATGCCCTCAAGCTGAATGATTTTCCTAATAGACTCCTCTCATTCCTCTAAGATGACTGAACAGTTTCAAAAGGAAAATTACTCATCTGGTTTTTATTGTTCTGACATTTTTTGGTGTTCATATGGAGTTTTGAAAAGGTTTCTGTCCGAAGTTTAAAATGAGCCACTGCTATTTATCTTAACACAGATTAGCCTCACGGTTGCTGCTAAAGAGTTGTCTGTGTCTGACACGGATGTATCTGAGGTCTCCTGGACTGACAATGGGACCTTCAACCTTTCAGAAGGATACACTCCACAGACAGACACTTCTGATGGTATGCTCACATTTCTGCGTGCCCTTATTGTTATTATTAGCACATGCAAAAATATTTACCTCTGTCAACTGCTGAGTGGATAAACAAAATCTGGCATATCTACCCAATGGAGTGTCACTTGGCTATAAAAACAAAGTAGTGACACATGCCACAAGATGGATGGGCTTTGAAAACATTATGCTAAGTGAAAGAAGCCAGACGCACAAGTTCACGTATTGTGTGAGTCCATTTATAGGAAATGTCCAGGATGGACAAATCCATGTGGACAGAAAGTAGATTAGTGGCTGCCGGGGCTGGGGGAAGGAGGAAAGGTGACTGGTAATTAGTGTGGGTTTTTCGTAACGATGTAAATGTTCTGGCATTAGATAGTGGGGATGGTTGCACCACTTTGTGAATATATTAAAAACCACTGAATTGTACGCTTGAAATGTGTACACTTTATGGTCTGTGAATCGTACCCCAAAAGCTATTCCTTTTTTAAAAGTATGGAGAAAAAAATCCAAGCCAGTCAGTATCCAAATCTGCCTTTATTTTCAAAACAAATAAACAATTGACAGTGAAAACAATGAACTTGTGAAGTGTCTGGTGGCATTGTGTATGGCGACAGTGGAAGGAGGGGAAGAGACACTTTCATCCTGTGTATTCAGGGCTGGTCCCCATCAAAGAGGATTAAAGTATGGAGGACAAGTTCCCCAAATCCAAAGCTGACTCCATGGTTTCTCACGGTTTTCTTCAAAGTTAGTTCTTTTTTTTTTTTTTTTTTTTTTTTTAGGATAAATAAGTTTAAAACAGAGAGACAGTCTTGTACAGTAAGTTAATTTTTGCTAGTCTCCTTGGATTATTTCGGGTCATTTTAACCATATATTGAATATATGAGATTACACTGGAAGATTGTGAATTGTTCTATATGTGTTTTTACAGGCAAGAACGTACTTTCTTTTTCTAGAGGAGGAGGGAGGCCATACAGTGTTTGAGAAAAGACAGGCTTGGAGATTGGGACACCCAAGCCTAGTCTTGCCTTGGTCATTAACTAACTGTGTGACCTTGAACAGATGACATGATTCTGTGGACCTCAATTTCTTCAACTTTCAAGTGTATCAGAACACTCACGGGGTGCCTGGCTGGCTTAGTTGGTAGAGCATGTGACTCGTGGTCATGAGTTTAAGGCCCACTTTGGGTTTAGGGTCTACTGAAAAAAAAAAAAAAAGAAAAGAAAAGGAACACTCACGCTGTATAAGCCCTACATATCAAGATGAGGATAACGAACCCGTTGTTCTTAAGCATTCTGTCTCAGACTTACACAACAAAAGGGGCAGCAGTCATGCCACCCACAAAGAAGGCTTTAATTAAATTGAAGACTTCAAGTTACTATTGTAAAGAGTTAACTGTTAGACTGAAAGATTTTCTATGGAAAGTGAAAAACAATAAAATCGCTGTCTGCCTACTAACCTGACATTGCTTTCAAATGTCCGAAATCTTAAGTGATCCGATATATATTCAGGACACGAGTTTGGTAGACAGGATATGGTCACTTTCAGCTATATTTATGGAAAGCGAAATGTTTCCGTAAGCTCTTAGGTTGAACATGGAATAGAAGGAGCGATACTTTTGATTCATTGCTTTACACAAACATCGGTTACAGATGCTGAGATAGTTCTTCACGGATGAAAATGCTGGGCCAGGATAATACTCACCATCTGCTGTACCAGAATCCATGAAAACCTCCAGTTGAAATATATTGTTTTTACTTTGTGATCATACAGCATACATATCCACATTAGCTTAAAGCTAATACCCTCCTGGGGCAGGATGAAATTTTTGTTTATGATGAACATTTAAAACTTCAGTACATGTATACAACGGAATATTACCCAGCCATTAGAAAGAATGAAATCTTGCCATTTGCAACAACATGCATGGAGCTGGAGAGTATTACGCTAAGCAAAATAAGTCAGAGAAAGACAAATACCATATGATTTCACACATATGTGGAATTTAAGAAACAAATGAGCAAAGGGGGGAAAGAAGAGGGGGCCGAAAAACAGACTCTGAAAATACAGAACAGGGGCGCCTGGGTGGTTCAGTTGGTTGAGCATCCAACTCTTGATTTTGGCCAGGGTCATGATCCTAGCTAGGGTCATGGGATCAAGCCCTGCATCCAACTCCAGGTTGAGCAAGGAGCCTGCTTGGGTTATCTCTCTCTCTCTCTCTCTCTCTCTCTCTCTCTCTCTCTCTTCTCTCCCTCTCTCTCTCTCTCTCTTCTCTCCCTCTCTCTCTCTCTTCTCTCCCTCTCCCTCTCTCTCCCTCTCCCTCTCTCTTTCTTTCTCTCAAATGAAAAAATAGAGAACAAACTTACGGTTACCAGAGGAAGGTGGGTAGGGGCATGGGTTAAATAGGTGATGGGGATTAAGGAGGGCACTTGTGATGAGCACTGGGTGTTATATGTAAGTGTTGAATCGCTATATTGTACACCTGAAACTAATACACTGTATGTTAATTCATTGGAATTTAAATAAAAACTAACATCAAGTCGTTACATACACTGTTTTGTACCTAAGAGGGAAACTAAGGACGTAGGGGGGACATGTGGAATTTGTGCACTCGTAGAGAGATGGTCAGGTTTGCCTAGAGTGTGGGATGGACAGCAGATTATCTTTTAGACAGTTCTTTCATTTCAGATTCATCACGGTGCTTAAGCATGAACTTCTGTTACACATTCCACAGATCTCGACCGGCCTAGCGAAGAAGTTTTCTCTCGAGACCTTTCCGATTTTCCATCTGTAGAAAATGGCATGGGAACAAACGACGAAGATGAATTCAGCCTTGGCTTGCCCACTGAGCTCAGGAGAAAAAAGGAGCAGCTGGACAGCCGTCCCAGAGCAAGCAAAGAGAGGCAGTCCGCCGCTGGCCTCACCCTCCCGCTGAGCAGTGACCAAACCTTTCACTTGATGCGCAACCTGGCCGGGGACGCCATCACAGCCGCAGTGACGGCTGCCATCAAAGAGCAGTTAGAGGGCGCCGCGAAGCAAGCACTCTCGCAGGCTGCCCCCAGCCTGGGAGACGACACAGACACTGAAGAAGGTGATGACTTTGAACTACTTGACCAGTCAGAGCTTGATCAAATTGAGAGTGAATTGGGACTTGCACAAGACCAAGAAGCAGAAGCACAGCAAAGTAAGAAGGCTTCGGGCTTCCTTTCAAATCTACTCGGAGGAGGCCATTAGTCTGGGAATCAACTTGTTCAACACAGCACAGATAAAACTACCAAAAAATTATAAACAATGCAAAAAAAAAAAAAAAGAAAAAAGAAAAAAGAAAAGGAAAAAAAGTTTTTTTGAACTGTGGGCTTTACTGATTACTTCAGATTGTTTTTCTTATTTTCCCGTCTGCAGTGAATTAATTGGATCTATATCAGCTGATACTGATAGACTGATATTTCCTATAGTTATTTTTATGTAATAAGCATGGAAATGAACTTTGTATACATATATATACATGCTGTGTTATCAGAGATGAATATTAGAGGTTGTTTTTAAAGCAAAACACCAACTTATTGAGATCCTCCTACAAGTATTCCTTATTTTTCCTTTACAATTAATTTTTCAGGCATGCAAAAACTTTATTGTAACTCACTGAAATATTAACAATTCGTTGGTGAATACATGCGGTATCAGCTCCTTTGCTACCGATACTTGGAAACAGTTAAAAAATTTTGGTAGATTCTGATGTGAAAAACCAAAAATTATCAAGGTATCTTTGGGTGGAGGACTTGGGAAATATTAGCAAAATTAATTTCTTAGGAAAAAAATTTAAAAATATATTTAACTACTTTGGATAGGCTGATACATTTCCATGTTATTTCTGCAGTTACAGACTTAGGCTTACCTATAAATGGCATGCTCCGTGGACTACCAGCTCTGGTCTTGCAAATGGGTGGTATTAACCCATCGAAAGCAAGTAATTATATATCACATATACAGTGGTTTTGATGTAAACAGAGGTTGGGCTGTGTTTTGTTGTTCAACTGTCATATATTTGTACTAGAGATGTTATGAAGTGCAGATATGTTCTGCCTGCTCCGACCTAAGTTAAACCCTCATCTTTCATATTATGTCATAGAAAAAGTCTCTTAAAATTGTGAAATTAGTTCCTGATACGTTCTATGAGTGGCGTTGTCATCAGCGGTAGAGAAACAAGAACTGTTTTCGTAGTCTGTCTTAGAGTCTCCTAAAGGAGAGAAATTTGCTTGGCTTTAAGGTGTATTTATTTGCTATTGAAGTCTAAATATGTAACCTGTTTCTCATTGGGAAGCTAGAATATATTCTTCCTTTATTTTAAACTTTTTTAGATCACCTTTAAATAACCAAATTTGACTTAGGTTTTTAACAAAACACTTAGCAGAAATCAAGCTAATTTTGTTTTTGTGATACAAACTTTTAATATGTTGAGGGACCATGTCCGCCAACTACCAACAATCCCTTCAGTCTTCAGGTACAGCCGGCATTTCTACAGACGCATGCAGACATCTGAGACCCTCAGAAAGGAAGGATAATCCAAGAATATAGGAAATCTGTGGTCTCTTCCCTTCGTTTTACCCTTTCCTTATATTTCTAAAGACTATAGGTAATCTTATGTTTTAATGTAGCATCTCTTATTTATTTTTTCTTTCTGAGGTATTAAAATAGCTAGACTGAGTTTTGCCAAATGTTAAAGGGAGAAAAGTTACTGAGGACTTTGAACACTTGCTTTTTGTGATTGACTATGCTTATATGTCATCAGTGCCTCATGACTGTGTTCGATGTCCTTTACTGATACAAAGTGAGCCTGTGCCTTCATTATCTTGCCCATTTTGGTACAAATGAAAACCTGGTGTTAGATCAATGAACTGTGTGGGTTAGGGAGGAATATACCTGAATTCTATTCAATACAAGTTTCTGGACACAAAGAAAAATACAGTCACATATTTATAAAATAGTTGTCACCAGGATTCTTCTTTTTTAAAGTTTTAATGTGCATGTTTCTGCATTTAAAAAGCATCTTTGGCCATTAAGTCAAAAAGTGTACAGGTCATTTCAATTTCTTCACTGAGGGGAACACAAGAAGATTGATCCAAGTAAATAAAACGTGTTAAAAGTTACTGGACAAGCTTGCAAGAAGATAAACTCAAGAGTTGGTGGTATAAGCCATAAAGATAGGATCATATATTATAAACTATAAATTAAAAGGGATTTGGGGATGGCAAGGTTGGTAGGGTAGAAAAATGTGTAACACTTTCGAGAAGACATACTAGCTGTCTATGGAGAGTAGCATTATAACCGTACGTGTACTTCAATATTATTTCTTCAAGAACATAAGTGATTACAGATTCACAGAATTGATACTCTTTGATAATGGTACTCTTAATTCAGACAAACAGGTATGCTGAAGGTGTGTGTGTGTGTGTGTGTGTGTGTGTGTGTGTGTGTGTGTGTGTGTTGGGGGATATATTTCTGATTTCAAGATATAGTAACAATAAACCCTGGTGACTGATCCAGTACCCTGGGAACTATTTATCCCTTATCATGAGGATGTCTGCATTCATTAAAAGGTGAAACGTGGATTTTTTTTATTATTATTGTAAAGGAATTGTAGAAAAATGCTTTGCTCTCTTCCTATAGAAAATGATGAGCAAAACCGGACAATGGGAATAACATACACCGATCATGCATTTTGACCGAAAACAATAAAGCAGGGCTCAGAAGTTCAAGCTTGCTTTGGAAGGTCAATCCAGGCCTAAAACAGTGTTTATATTCTCATTTTGGATCATCATTGCTTTGTCTTACCCTAAAAATCTTCAAATGTGATTTTTAAAAACTGTCCCACTTCTAGTGTGGCAGAATGTTAGGAAAAGAAACATTTATAAGGCTTTGCAATTAGCAAACATCCTCAACATATTTAGGCATATCACTCATATATTTGAAGTAAGTGCAACTTTTTTCCTTTTAAAAAATGGCAAATGCCAGTGTACTAGCGATTTTAGGCAAGAAGCAAATCTACAGTCAAGAAAAAAAAGTGACTTAAACGTTTTCCTTTCTGTTTATAATTTTGGTTGATGTAGTTCTTTACATCACTCCAGCTATATTCGTTACAAGATAGGAAATTATTCTGAAAACACTTACTAACTGTTTTCATAGGTCATTTGTGTCATGATGAAGCTAGAAAGTCTCAGAACTATATTTCTGTGTATTATTCCTCCATTTCCATTGCAGCATTTAAGGTGGGATGAGAGGTCATTAATAAAATTAGGAAGCGAATTATTCTGTCATACAGGGATGTTTTTAGAAAAAAATGGAAAAAACGTCTGAAGCATTTTCAGGGGAGAAAAAGGCTATATAAAACCAAGACAGTGAAGTTTTTTCCTGCCTGTGTTTCAACTACGCCATCTTTTCAAACATTAAAACAAAGTCAATCAGTAAGTATCTGCTTATAAGAAAACTCTAAAGTTATTTCAGTGGGACTGGCACTATATTGGCCTCGCAATCCAATAAATGCTATGGAATAAAAAGGTGAAAAGTGTTGCAAAAATGTCTATTTTTTCAGTTGACTCTGGACCATGTGTGAGGTTCTACACTAGTCATTTTTAATGGATCTTACCCTGGGAGACTCCAACTAAGTCACATAACATTTGCACCTGTTTCTTTCATCTATGAAATTAGCACCTGCGCCTCATAGTATATAATTGTCTAAGACGGGGTTTGGCAAACTATGGTCTATAGGCCAAATCTGACCTGCCACTGTTTTTCTATGGAATAGCAACTAAGAATGCTTTTTTAAAAAAAATTTGAAATCCGAAGAATAATTCATGATGTGTAAAATATGCAAAATTCAAAATTTAGTGTCCATACAGTTTTGTTAGAACACAGCAGTGTTCACTTATGTACTGTCTATGGCTATTTTTATGCTAAAGAGAAAAGTTGTACAGTTGTGGCAGATAATAGTTTTAGGCCTACAAAGCCTAAAATATTTACTATCTTGCCCTTTATAGGAATGGTTTGCCAAACTTTGGCCTAATACATAGAAAACACTCAGTTATAGTTAGAATCATGTGTAATCCTCATGACTCTACACTTAAGTAGTACGAAGAGCATTTTTCAGAAGGACAAGGTTAGATAAATTATCCAGTCACATAGCTAGTAAGGGGAAAGCCAGTTTGACCGCAAAGCCTATTCTCTTTCCAATATGTCACATTATCTAATATTTTTTGTTTTTTAATACATTAAGAAAGATCATAATTTTAAATAGCTTCGCAGAACTTTACTAAATACTAAAGACTGCTTTTATTTTATTGAGATTATTTTTTTCTCTTTCCAAAGAATCCAGAAACCAGCTGATCTATACTATTTTAAATGCTCTGATAACCCAAGTTTTCTCAATTCTTTAGAATATTTCAATTCTTTGTTAATCTAAGAACAGCATATCTAGATACCCAAAAAACAAGAGGTAGTAAAATGTTTTAAAATTGTTTACTGAAAATCATAAGTTTTTACTTAACATTTTTATAAATGCAAAATTCATAGAAATTGTAAACCATTTAATAAATGTTAGTTTTTATATTCTTTGTTACCACCCAAAAACTAATCGCAAACAGCCCAATCCCCTTTAGTTTTCCTTTTAAAAACCAAGTAGCTACTGCAATATGGGTATATGAAAAGTAGTAAGCCTGCCACAATACTGCCTATCAACACCAGTCTCTCAATTGACTTGAAGATGAACCTATTACCTCTTACTTTAAATTTTGTAATTATCAAAAATCAACATCCCAACATTTTCCAGCATTGAAAAGGAAGCACATCTTCATGAACACTGTCCCTTTACACTGTATAACATAACTTCAGTAGTTTGGCAATTAAGTGAAGCTCGTATCTTAAGAGCTATGTCACAGTATCCAGAAAGAATTCTAATTGTTAATATTTTTCAAATCTAAATCTTTCACGTGGGCAGTCTCCGTTTAAATTCTTCAGCAAAATGATTAATTTGGTAAGAAACATTTTTTATAGCATTGTCAGCAGAGATCAGACACATTAACATAATTCTCTGAATGTACTGAAGTTTAATGCAAGGTCTCTTGGTCAGTCATCTTGCATTTACCAAGGAGCTATTGGCTACAGACCTGCTCCTTTCTAGTATTTTTTTCCAACAATTCCAGATACTGCTGCTGGATCTCAAGGCCCACTTCTATTCCCAATGCCCATATATACTGAAACACTACTGTTTACCGGATGAAGATAGAATTCAACGCTTTACCTAATACCTTAATCCTCTCTAGTCTTATTTTCTCTTAATTACCTGTATCCTATGCTTCACCCAAACTAGACATATTCTTCCTAAATATGTCTCTTATTTTCCTCTCTCCACCTTTATTTTCCTCTCTTCTACCTTCTGCCTCCCTTCTCCATTCGCAGATGAAGTCCTCAATCTTTCCTCTCCTTCAAGACCCATCTGAAATGTCAGCTCCTTAACAAAA
The DNA here is from genome assembly GCF_018350215.1 of Panthera leo. Lineage (NCBI taxonomy): Eukaryota > Metazoa > Chordata > Mammalia > Carnivora > Felidae > Panthera > Panthera leo. The sequence goes on from NC_056679.1 coordinate 225,534,740, forward strand.
ACTTTTCTAATTGGATGAGAGTTCTCTAAATACCCATTGCCTCTTTATATTTTGTTGTACGTGATCCAGTCTTTAATGTGTTCATTGTGTATTTCTTACCATCCCTATCAAATTATAAGAAACTCCTGGAGAGTAGGGATGTCTTAATTTAGAACTAGTAGAATATTTTAAAGGATAGAGTGTGATTTTTAATAAATATACATTTGGTCTTTGTCCATTCAGGGCATAGAGTTCACAAAAACCCAAGTGTTAACAGGATAACAGTGTTTTTGGTTATGTTAAGTGATTTTTGGAAAGCCCTCAGGTAACCTAAGGATGAGAGCGGGTTGCCTGGGGAGCCAACCACGTGATGAGAGGGTGGAAATTTTCAGGCCCACCCCCTCACACCTCTGGAGTGGAGAAAGGAGCGGGATATTGAGTTCAATCACTTGAGATTTAATCAATCATGCCTATGTAATGAAAGCTTTATAAAACCCCAAAAGGATGGGGCTCAAGAGAGCTCTAGGTTGTCGAACCAGAACAAATCCATGTGCCAGATGGGTGGTGCATCCCAAACTCTATGGAGACAGAAGCTCCTGGGGCGCCTGGGTGGCTTGATCGGTTAAACGTCTGACTTCAGCTCAGGTCATGATCTCACGGTCCGTGAGTTCGAGCCCTGCATCGGGCTCTGTGCTGACAGCTCAGAGCCTGGAGCCTGTTTCAGATTCTGTGTCTCCCTCTCTCTCTGCCCCTCCCCTGTTCATGCTCTGTCTCTGTCTCAAAAATAAATAAACGTTAAAAAAAAAAATTAAAAAAAAAAAAAAAGAAGCTCCTATGTTTGGGACCCTTCTGGACCTCACCCTATGTAGCTCTTCATCTGGCTTTTCATCTGCATCCTTGACTGTCCCGTTCAAAGATGCTGAAATGGGTTCTGGTCATGAAAATGGATTGAAGGAGGCAGGGAAGAAATAACACATGAAGAATGAACAGATGCCAGAGAACCACAGAGGAATAAGAAACAGTAAAACCACAAGTTCTTTATGTAGCCATCTTTTGCTTTATTTTTTAGAGAAGCTTGGAAATACAGTGTTTTTGCTTATCCCCATTGATGATTAGCACTAGGTACATTTCTTCAAGTGGGTATCTTGTCCAGAGGCTATTTTAAAAGATTTTGATAAGCTGAAAAGCAAGTCTTCTGGAATAAAAACCACCACCAGACAACACTGCAGTAAAAAATTCATTTAACAAATACCGAGCCATCTACGTGCCAGCGCTGTCCCCACACTGGGTACAGAGCAATGACAGGAGTCTGGTTTGCCCAGGATGGTTGGGTTTCCTGGGACACAGGACTTCAAGTGTTAAAACTGGGAGATCAGTGACAAACAAACGCTAGTGGTAGCCAATCTCCCATAATGGTCCTCAGACACCTTCTTCATGCCCCTATGTAGTCTCCTCCCACATTACATAGGGCTGGCCTTCATAAGTAATAACACACCGTGGAAATGACAGTGTGTCACTTCCAAGGTTAGGTCATAAAAGACAGTGGCTTCCACTTTGCTCCTTCTGGAGAAGCCAACTGCCATGTTATGAGGACGATCAACTGGAAAAGGCCACTAGGTGAGGAACCAAAGCCTCTTGCTATCAGCATGTCAATGAGCCATCTTCAACAATGAGCCCGAAGCCTTCAACATTCACGTTTCCTAGACCCGCGCTGTTGCATACGAGGCCACAGAGTTAATTGAGCACATGAGAGAAGGCTGGCCCCTGAGATGTGCTGTTGTGTAATAATACACACCCAAGTCCCGAGATCTAGTACCAACAGACGAAATGTAAAATTTCTCATTAAATCCTTTGGGTTGAGTACAAGTCCAAATGACAAAATTGTGTATATGTTGCGTTAGATCTTACAACCCTTTCTTTTTGCATTTTAAAAACGTGGCTGCTATTGGACTGACGATAACCTCTGAGGGTGGCTCCGATTACATTTCCAAGGCCTGCGGCTTGGCTGCGCTCCCAGCTGGCAAACTTTGCATTCAAGCGTTTCGCCTGCGCCCTCGGCTGGAAGGGGCCGCCTCGCAAAAGCCGAGGCTCTGGCCCGGCCTCTGGTTTTCCTGCGAATTCCCGCAGCCTCCGGCTCCAGTCTCTGGTTTCCCGGGACTCCGGCTGGTCCGGCGAGCGCTCGGGCCCCTCCCGGCTTCCGGGACACCCACTGTCTGAGGCTGCCAGAGCGCAGCGCGCGGTTTTCAGAGAGGCCCCGCCCTTCGCGTGGCTACCGGACCCGCCCCCCCCCCCCCCCTTCGCGTGCCTCCCCCTGCCGCGCAGCCGTCGCCTTCATCGCGTCACTTCACACCGCACAACCACCAGGGAAAGTCACCTGGGGTGCGCAGCGCCTTTTGATCAACACTCACCTCCGTGGACCCAACACTCACCTCTGGCTGGCCCAATCAACACCCACCTCAGGCTGGCCTACTCACCACCCTTCTCCGGCTGGCCCAATCAACATCCACCTCAGGCTGGCCCAGTCAACACCCCCCTCTGTCTGGCCCAATCAACATCCAGCTCCTGCCGCTCTGATCAACACCCACTTCAGAATAACGCAATCAGTACCCGCTTCAGGCCGACTGGGCGGGGCCTGGTTTGTCACAGGTCTTCCCTCGTCTTCCGGGACCCGCGGCGGGGGCGTAGCTACAGATCGAAAGGCGGGACTTCCTGCCCAGCGGAGCATAATTTCCCTAGTGTGCCGGAACTCCTCACAGATCGAGGCTGGAAGCCAGCGGGCGCTCTGGTTTCTTGTGAGCTCAGAGGCGAGTAGAGGTTTGAGCGTCTGGTGGCGTTCAAGCTGTCGTCGCTAGACTTCTGCCTTGGTCGCCTCTAATCTCGGCCCTGGAGATGGCGACGTACACCTGCATTACCTGCCGGGTGGCGTTCGACGACGCGGAGGTGCAACGGGCCCACTACAAGACGGACTGGCACCGCTACAACCTGAAGCGCAAAGTGGCCGACATGGCCCCGGTCACCGCCGAGGGTTTCCAGGAGCGGGTGCGGGCGCAGCGGGCCGTGGCGGAGCAGGAGAGCAAGGGCACGGCCACCTACTGCACCGTCTGCAGTAAGAAGTTTGCCTCTTTCAACGCCTACGAGAACCACCTCAAGTCCCGGCGGCACGTGGAGCTGGAGAAGAAGGCCGTGCGGGCCGTGAACCGCAAAGTGGAGATGATGAACGAAAAGAACCTGGAGAAAGGCCTGGGCGTGGACAGCGTGGACAAGGATGCCATGAACGCGGCCATCCAGCAGGCCATCAAGGCTCAGCCGTCCATGTCTCCCAAGAAGGCCCCCGCAGCGCCGGAGGAGGAGCCCAGGAGTCCCGTGGCGGTGGCTGATGGAGGACGTGCGCCTCACGACCGGGACCCGGCCGAGAAACCTCCCCGGCTCCAGTGGTTTGAACAGCAGGCCAAGAAGTTGGCAAAGCAGCAGGAGGAGGAGGAGAGTGAGGAGGAGGAGGAGGACCTCGACGAAGAAGGTGGTGGCTCTGTTGCGGGGGCGGGGAGGAGGTGAAACTGACGAGTGAGGGTGGTTTCGATCCTTTCCCGAGCGACTTGTCGGAGCATCAGGCCCGCAGGGAATTTTGTCTGTTTCGTTAACTGGGGTAGATTCAGGGCCTGGAAGCTTATCGGGGGCGTTATTTAATAAATAGCTACTTAATAAATAGTAGAATGAATGGATGACTTCCGTTTTGAAGGAGAAGGCATCGAACACACGCATGGGGTGGGTGGGGGGGCGTGTTACCGCGCACACCAACTGCGGCAGGGTGTGTGATTCTGCTCGGTTTCTGGTTATGATGGCTTCGCACTTAATTCAGTTAAGACAGCAAAGTGAGGGGTTCAAACTGCGGGGGTTAACCTGAAATGTGGAGCTGGAGCCTCCCCGGTTTCACGAGCTGTTTATTCCTTCCTGCCCTCGTGGCACGTCCTGTTACTACTGATTGTGTAGGTAGAGGCCTGGGAAGGAAGTACAAGGAGACCCCTGTATGCTGGAAAAGAAAGCTTAAGGAACGTTTTAGCGCCACAGATTTGTCCGTGTAACTTCAGCTAACGTCGAGATCGCGAAAGAGGGTTTGTCCTGCAAGTGGCATTCTCCCGGCCCAAACGGAAGGCTGCTCTGCCTCGTGCTTGGGAGTCTCTGTGGTTTCTTCGCCGGCAGTTACCCACCACCTTGTTAAACTAACTTTGTTTTTCAACTCTCTGGCTTGAAGATTGGGAAGATATCGATTCTGATGAGGAGTCGGAATGTGAGGATGCTGAACCAATGGACGAGGCGCAGGAGCCGGATGCGGAGGAGGGGGAGGCTGGGGGAGGCCCCCTCAGCGGTGCTATCCCCATAACGGACTGCTTATTTTGCCCCCATCATTCAAGCTCCCTCATGAAGAATGTGGCTCATATGACCAAAGTCCACAGCTTCTTTATCCCCGACATAGAATATCTTTCTGATCTTAAGGGACTGATTAAATACTTGGGTAAGTACAGTAGTTTTCCTTTTAATGAGCAAATGCCACGTTATTGGGGGGTCAAGTTTCAGGAGAACATTTCGTTTTTTGTTTCTCGTCGATGTTTGATTTGGTTATCTGCTTATTTTGTAAAGATCAAAAATTTGATGCATGTGTTCTGAATCGCGGAGATGCATTGTGAGCTTTGAGCTGGCCGCAGAAAGCTACCCTTGTGTTTTGTCCTCCACTTTTTTTTCCAGGAGAGAAAGTTGGCATTGGGAAGATTTGCTTGTGGTGCAATGAGAAAGGGAGATCCTTCTACTCCACGGAAGCTGTGCAGGCACACATGAATGACAAAAGCCACTGTAAACTCTTCACGGACGGTGATGCTGCTTTGGAATTTGCAGACTTCTATGATTTTAGGTAAGTCTGTCGTGTGCAATGTGAAGCCAGGTGGGGTCATCACACTTGAACCTAACGGATAGCGGTGTGCCTGTGCCTGATGCATGTGCCGTATATGCATTACGGCTCTTTTAACACTTCCGTGTGGGGGACCGTTCCGTGTCATTTTGTCGATAAGAAACTAAGAGTTGAGCCCACACATCTAATAAAAGAGATCTGATAAAGAGAAGATCTCGGGTCCAAACTGCAGTTTGTCCGACTTGACAATTTCTTTTTCTTTATCGGTGGTTTAAATGATCGGGAGGTCACTTTTGCCGGCCCCCTTGTGGACAGAGGGACTGAAGTGAGATTTCATGTTTTGGTTTCCCTGAGAGTCCTTGAATCACAGGCTGTCTCCTGAGGGAATTGAGTTGGTTGCTGCACTAGGCCAGTCCCAGGCATTCGATGGTGAGATTATCCCATAGGTGGCTCACCCTTAACTAGAAAGTCGGATAATTCACGCATGGTGCCAGGAATCTGTGGCAGGCACTTTTGAAGAGCTGTAGTGTCATGATACTTAGGACCTAGCACAGGTGTGCTACACAAGCAGATGTGTGTAATTACCGTGCCAAATATCCACCGTCTCCAGATACACGTGTTCAGAAAAGTCCTAGCCTTTTAAATTATCCTTTTGCATTTTCCTCCTGATTTCTCACTCTTGTCATCGAGGAGAAGTTTTTCATTCAGCCGTGTCGGTGGCTATGTAGTGGTATCCCACTGTGGTTTTAATTTTCGTTTCCCTGATGTTACCTAATGTAGTTGAAAACCTTTTTGTATTAATTGGTCACTTGGATATCTCTTGTGAAGTGTCTGATCAAGTCTTTTGTCTGCTTCTTTATTGGGATTGGGTGATCTGTCTTATTACTAACATTTTAATGTGTAATTCTCCAATTTATTTTCTATGTGTATTTGAGAACATGTCTACGAACATACAGAATCTTCTGGAATTGCACTGTCCAATAATGGTAATTACTAGGTGCATTCATAGGACTGTTTAAGTTAATTAAAAGTCAAGTTTAAAAACGTAAAAATTCGGTTGTTTAGTTGCACTACCTACATTTCAAAACCCAGTGCCTAAAAGCACATGTGACCAGTAGCTACTTTATTGGACAGACAGGCACAGAAAGTTTCTGTGGTCACAGAATCTTTTCAGACGGCACTCTCCTAGAAGTTGTCTTAGAATGGCTAAATTCAGGAGAGCAACATCTCTAGCACTACCTTCTCCTCCCTCCTACGGAGAAACAAATAGGTGAAAGAATTCAGTTGGAGGCCATTTGCTCAGTCATTTGTGTTGGTTTTTTTTTTTTTTTATAAAGAAAATTTTATATTTACAGCGAATTTGAGCAGAAGGTGCAGAGATTTCCCATATAACCCTTGCCCCCGACACATACATAGCCTCCCTCGTTGTGGACATCCCACACTAGTGGTACATTCCTGAGTGATGACCTTATAGTCGTATCTCATCATCGCCAAGTCCGTAGTTTACGCTAGGGTTCACTCTTGGTGTCGTACATCTTCTGTTTGGACAAATGTATAATGACCCGTGTCTGCCGTTATTGTATCATACAGAGTAGTTTCACTGCCCTGAAAATCCTGTGGGTTCCGCCTGTTCTTCCCTCCTTGTCTCTTCAGACTGGCTTCTTTCACTTAGTAACGTGCATTTAAGTTTTCTCCATTTCTTTTCATGGCTTGATAGTTCATTTCTTTTTAGTACTGAATATGGTTCTGTTTTCTGGATGTACCACAAGTGTATTTATCCACCCAGCTCCTGAAGGGTGCTTTTGTTGCTCCCACGTTGGGGCAGTTATGAATAAAGCTTCTATAACCATCAGTGTGCAGGTTTTGTGTTGTTGACATGTTTTCAGCTCCCTTGGGTAAATACGAAATAGCACAATTGTGGATCCTGCGGGAAGAGTACGTTTGGCTTTGCAAGAAACCCCCGAGCTGTCTCGGAAAACGGCTGCACCATTTTGTGTTCCCGCGAGCGATGAGTGAGGATGCCCGTTGCTTCACATTCTTGCCGGCATTTGATGTTGTCAGTGTTCTGGATTTTGGCTGTTTTAATAAGTGTGTGTAGTGTTATCTTTTTATTTTGCATTTCCCTCATGACCTGATGTGGAGCGCCTTTTTACATGCTTATTTGCAGCCTGTATATCTTAGTGAGGTGCCCGGTGAGGTCCCTGCCCCATTTCCAAGTCTGGTTTATATTCTTATCACTCAGTTTTAAGAGTTCTTTACATGTTTTGAATAACGGTCCTTTATCAGATGTGTCTTCTGCCAACATTTTCTCCCGGTCTGTGGCTTGTATTGTAATTCTCTTGACACTGTCTTTCCCAGAGAAGTTTTTCATTTTAGTGAAGTCCATCTTACCAGTTATTCCTTTCGTGGATCGTGCCTTCCGTGGGGCACATAAAAAGTCCTCACCGAACCCTAAGTCATCTAGATTGTCTCCCATGTTATATTGCAGTCATTCTTATAGTTTTGTGTTTTACGCTTAGGTCTGTGATCCATCTTGAGTTTATGGGTCACTTGCACACTCTGTCTTACAGAGGATGCGACCAAGTTGGCTTTCCTCCTAAACGTTTCAGCTTGCCGGGCCTGCAGCGGTTGGTTCCCTGCGCTTAGGTGGCCAGTGGGTTTGCCAGTTTGCAAACACGATTTGTCTTTTAGTCAAATTTGAGGTATTAGTCTTCTTATTAATGCCATTATTAATGCCGCTGTTACAGGAGTAGCTACCCAGATTACACGGAAGGGGGGCAGCCTGATGGGACTGAGGACTTACCCTCTGAAAAGACATTAGAATATGATGATGAAACCATGGAGCTGATTCTGCCTTCTGGTGAGTATGTTTGGCAAAGATGGCATAACACGGGTGAGGTGATTAGAGAGGCATGTTCCCGTCAGCTCTCTTCCGTCCTGGGGGGAGTCGTTGCAGTTTTATGTTCGCAGGTACATAGTAATGAAGGTCTCCACTTAGCTCTGTGTTGGCTGTTTTGTTTAAGTTAGATCAGTGCTTTTGCTCACTTCTGTTATGATTTTGAATGCTTTCATCAGTCATCTCCTTTCAGGTACATAGACATTTTCTCTTTGGTTCTTTCTTGTTATTATTGCCTCATTTAGGTTTCTCTTGTTAATGTTGGCCGTACTCTTATTCTTTGAACTGATTCCTGTTTCCTCACGTTGCTCAGACTTGCAGGTAGTCTGGCACGGGTGTATCGGGCTGACAGCGCCTGGCCCAGTTGCCTGTTTATTTTCTAATTGTGGCAGGGAGGCTCGGAGTTTGAGTTCTGCCTTCTACTTTAGGGAACAGGATTTGACTGATATGGTGGGGATTTATCCCAGGTGGGGATTTATCCCAGGTATGAAAAGGTGGGGGGAGAAAAAGCCATGAATATGAGAAGCATCTGCTGTTGTTTACAATATTACGATTAGCTGATAAGAACGGGAGAAGCTACAGAAGACCTGTGGGAAGGAAAGGGAATGGAACAGAAGAGCTGACAAGATCCTAATAATATGTGGTATTTACTGAGCACTTAGCATGGTAGATGGATACATTATTTTATCTTTAGGAGCCAGTGAGTTGGATTCTGTTATCCTTATTCGACCTGTGAGCCAGCCGAAGCTTAGATAGCTTGAGTAACTGACCCAAGATCATAGACCAGTCAGCGAAGCCTTCTCTACTCCCCCCACCCTGCCTTGGGAGATTTGCAGTGATGCTGCGTAGGAGCAGCTGTCCTGCTCATGGACACGACTGGGGGGAAGAAGCCATCTTATGTTACTGCTTTTCACAAGGAGTATCACTGCTTAGGTACAGACAGCCCTCTTTAATTCAGAATAATAACCTTTTAAGGCTAAGGACAGCTTTAGAGTATGACAGTAGAAGAAAAGGGCATGCGGAGCCTGTCTTGAAGATATAGGTCTCCTTACAGTGATAAGAAAGGTGTGGAATGCACAATGTCGTGGCCTGTGCAATAAACAGTAGCAAAACCAGCCTAGATATATCACAGAGAACCTCTTCTAGTCTTCCTCTGGTGAAAATGCCAGTACATTACATCAGAAATGAGCTTTCTAACTTCATTTCTAAGACTATGACCATCTTTTTTCGCTCCTTATTTCATTAGCATCCACTTCCTTGACTGTAGAGTGAGATTACAACACTCTTTGAGTGAGTTGAATAAGGCGATCCCTTGTCAAGCAATGTCTGGCACGTCACTATGAATGGTGGCTTCGGTTTGCATCAACTGTAGCCTGGTACCTACCAAAATATGCACAACAATGAGCGTAGCCTATTTAAGAAATAGAGTCTATTTGAGAGAAATTTTCATCTAAACCTAGAATTTTGAAACTTAACTAGGGATTCTTTTTTTATTTTTTAATCTAGAAAACACATTTTCCTAGGATGATTGCGTTTTCCAAGATTAACCAAAGCCAAAAATAGGCATCATCTTAGGATACTCTCTTTGGTCGTCTCCCACACTGGAGCGATTACGAAGTACAATTCCTAAACAACCCTTTCATATTTTTCTTTTTTGTTTCCTATTTAACATTTGTCTATGTCACCATTACCGCTTCCTAAATGGCCATCTGCAATCTGATTTCTGTTCAATCACTTAGCACATTCTTCTTAAGACAACCGGTCTGTTTTCTTTTTCCCTCTGGAATTCTTCCAGGGGGAGCCATTGTTTTTCAGGTAAGTTAGGTTCTTTAGCTGCTGCCCTTTCCCCCCGGCTCCGGGTATCTATTCCTTTACCTACCCACTTGCAGTTTCCCTCCTCTGAGTCTTTGCATGGGTGATACCTCTGACTTACTGCTACTTGTCCTTTAAGACTCGGGTCCACCCCTCCATAAGCCCTTTTGAACTCAGCTCCTGCCCTGAGTATGGAGAGTCTCCTCTGCTCCTGGGGCACTTGCCAATCTGTTGTAACATTTCTCTCACTGCTTTGTAAGTGCTGGCTTGCTTGCCTGCCTTCCCCCATTACTTTTGAAAAAAAGATTGCTGCTTCCATCTCACCACAGGGTCTCAGGCACACATGAGCCAGATGATGTTTCTTGACTCAGTGGCTGAGAGGTTGGAGGCGACTTTAAAAGGAAAGCAAGGTTGATTCCCTTGGGCCTGCCACAGTGTAGGAGAAGCAGGGCAGAGGGAGCCGTTGTGGGCTAAGAGGGGGCCCCGGTGGCTTGGAATCATTGGTCTGCAGGACCGTGCAGCAGGTTGCTTTGTCTCTACATCATCGTGCAGTCCAGGAGAAAGTGAGAGCATAGGCACGGGAGGGACAGAGAGAGGGACAGAGGATCCTAAGCAGGCTCTGCTGACAACAGAGAGCCCAACGCGGGGCTTGAACTCATGAACCACAAGATCATGACCTGAGCTGAAGTCAAGTCGGATGTTGAACTGACTGAGCCGCCCAGGTGTCTCAAAGAAGGAAGTGGCGTGAGATTAATTTGAAGGTCCAACTTCCCTGGTTTTTAGAGCCAGGGTTTCCTTGCTCAGTGCTACTGGTCTACCTACTGAGTCACATTATTTTAGAGTACTGGATAATAAACCCCAGGACAACTTTTTTATATCAGACTTGGAAGTAGTAAATTACAGTAACTGGTTTGGTGTTAGTGTGAAATACTGTACTTTTAGACACACTCAGGAAAGACCTAACCCAACAGCCACATAACCTTACCCCACAGGTTCTTAACCAGGCCGTACACATTTTTTTTCTGTGAGTGTGTACTCTCCTGGGTGAAGGCTGTGTAGAGTCTTAGAGTCACCTGTGTGGCCATGAATGCCTTTTTAAATTGAACAGCTAAGTACAGTTTTTCAGGGTAAAGGCTGTAGGTTTTTATTCCTTTATTTCCTTCCTTCCTTCCTTCCTTCCTTCCTTCCTTCCTTCCTTCCTTCCTTCCTTCCATTCTTCCATTCAAAAGCATGTGGGAGCAGACAGGAGAGGAAGAGGGAGAGAATCCCAAGCAGGCTCCACCCACAGTGCGGAGTCTGACGTGGGGCACAGTGCAGGGCTCGATCTCAAAGCTGTGAAATCAAAGTCAGACACTTAACCTATTGAGCCACCCAGGTGCCCGAAGGCTATGGTTTTTAAAAGCACTTGTGACCCGGAGAGGATTAAGAGCCACTAATAAAAATATCTAAATATATGTGACTCTGTACCTTCATGGATCTTCCTTAGTGGCTGATTGCTAAGACCTTATTATGGAATTTGCTTAAATAATAGCAAAACATAGCTTTCTTAGTGAATCAGAAACTGCTAGTATTCTTCTGAAATTTCTTCCAGCTATACTGATATCTTGCTTTTCGTGTCACCCATACTTCCATCATCTTATATTAAAAATTAGTCCTCCTTCAGTTGATCCTCATTACAGTGAGACACGATGGTTTATATTCCATTGGTTTGCCCTCCTGTCTTAGTACTGGTTTGGGAGGTTGTGTAATGAGCCAAGGGAATGGGAGGTCTCTGAATAAGCACTGTAAACATGTAGCAGTATTACAGCAGTATATTCAATCACCTGTTTATGTCTTTGAGCAAATTTAGCTTTCAGAAACCTTTTCAGTTATGCTCGGTTACTTCACTGTTAGCATAAGATGTTAGCATGAAGCTAAGTCGGGAAGGATTCTAGTGTGGAGAGCTTGGTGATACTTCATCAACCACGCTCGGTAGAGTCTGCTTTGAACTGGTTTCAAAAGCAGTAGTTGTGATGTCTTCAGTCTAGTTATTTCAGATCAAGGAGATGATCCCAGAGCCAGTGACAAAGAGCATCCGGTAGAGGGCACTGTGAGCATTTACTGCAAAGGCGGTGGTCTGGCTCTGTTCCTTGAGTTTGCTTTAGTGTTCTTCAGCTCCCGTGGAGTAAGTTGGTGTCAAAGACACATCCAGTTAGCCGCTGAGTAGCCAGATGAAACTGTTGGTGGATCCACGGGAATACATAATGAATCTTAGGAAAATTACCATTGGAGATATTTTCTTTTCCACTGTCTAACGTCTTCAGTTGTAGGATTGGACAGTTTTATAAGTGGTTATTGCTACGATGAAAGGTAGATGGACAGATTGTGGCTTTACCATAACTAAGACGGAACCCATCTGTTATTTACTGGGCAGTCACACTGTGTTCTAAAAATACTTTTCCTTGATAGGGCCTTTAAGTCGAGCTGCTCTTGGCACATTCTTGGGGCTTAATGTCAGGTACTCACTGTCGTTGACACAGGGCAGGCGTAGCTCTAATCTGTGTGTTTTCAGTTCCCCCGCTGGCCGTCAGAAACCTTGGTATTGAGTTATGAAACCTTTTCAAGGATGTTCTTCAATAATACATATTCGTCCAAATGCTGCTTATGACTATAAATATGTCGGTTGATTTTGTACTAATGACCGGCACTGTCACGTGATGATTTTGAGCATTGCAGACCTGGAGCATCCTGACCTGTTCTTATAAGTAGAAAATTATAATAATAGGCTTTCCTGCCATAGCAGCCTTCGTTTAAGCTTGAGTCTTTATTCATTGGCTGCATCTTATTTCTTGTGGTTTAGGAGCTTTGTTAACTCTGAGGCCGCCAGAAGAGCCAGGTTCAAGGAAACATGTGTTCATCCATACTGGTAACCAAAAACCAAGCCATCTTTGAATTGAAAGGTTTCTTTGCATTTCTTTCTCTTACCACAAAACAGTCATGACAGTAACTACTTTTCCATATCTGTGTAGCAAGCAAACTGTTTTCCAGGTAGCTTGCCCTACGGGTAGGGACTTAGAATAACCGGACCGAATTTTTCATGTAAATGAACAGTCTGGATCAACGTAAAACTTTCCTAGCAGCTGTACATGTGGTTCTCCCGAGCCATATTTCCTCTGTTCATTTTCAGTGGAAATAGCTGTTTCATGCCTTGTATATATGCTCTTGTCGAATTTCTACATGTATACATCTGTCTGGGAAGGCGCCTGATTAATATTCTTGTGAGGGAATTGTATTTAGTGTTGTATTTAGCAAGCTCTCAGGTAAGGCTGACACGACTGTCCCAGGATCACCCTTTGAGAGCCACTGCGCTGACGGAGCCTGGAGTTAGCCCTCACTGAAGCCCGTCCCCTTCCGTTTCACTTGCTGTGAGCCTAAGGGTCAGCACACTTTTCCTATAAAAAGCTCCATCGTCCATAGTCATTCACCTCTGAAAGCGTGATTGACTTGCATAGTTTTACCAGATCCTTCTGGATAAGCCCAACCTGGAGAGGGAATTCAGCTGACTCATCCTTTAAAATTCTAGCTCACCAGGTGAATTCCATCATTTAGAAAATAACAGGGCAGGGTTTCTCAATGTAGCGACCTTTTAGGCCAAGTAAATCTTTGCCGTGGAGGACTGCCCTGTGCATTGTAGGATGTCCGCTAATATCCTTGACCTCTATCCAGTAGATGCTAGTAGTCCCCCTCCAGCTATAACAACCAAAAATGTCTCTAGTCACTGCCAAATGTCCCTGGAGGTAGAATCATCTTTGAGAACCACCACCGTGGAGAATTTAAGCAAAAGAAAGGTGGATTGATTCTTGTTCTAGACCTAGACCGTGGCTTTTAAACTTAAACATCATTATTGTGTACTTTATATTAAAAAACAAAAAACAAGTTAAAGCCCCTTACCTCTTTCCTAGGGCCCTATTGTCCATATCAGTAAGAGTTGCCATGTGAATTTCTGGAGAGGCATATCGTATATAAGTACAGGATGCTGAGATTTCACGTGACAGTGACTTGCCATTCTCTTTTTTTTAAAAATCCCTCTAGTTTTTTATTTTCTGTCTTTACTTCATTTTTTAATATGCTACTTCATCTTTCTTTAGCAGATAGAGCACTTTTTCTTCTGGCTTCTCCATTTTCCAGCTAGATACCCTTAGAAGTCTGATTTGGAAAGTCCTTGCTCTGTAGCTCTACTTTGAAAAACTATCTAATTCAGCATTTTAATATTTTTTTTTTTTTTTGAAAAACAGGTGCCAGAGTGGGTCATCGCTCCTTGATGAGATACTATAAACAGCGATTTGGCTTGTCAAGAACCGTGGCTGTTGCTAAGAATCAGAAAGCCGTGGGCCGGATACTCCAGCAGTACAGAGCCCTGGGCTGGACCGGCAGCACAGGTGTGTTGATACCACCGTGGACCAGCCCGGGAACTCGGATCACAAGAACGGGCTTGGGTGAAGTCCTTCCCATTTATGTTGTCCTTGTGGATCCTCTCTAGAGGAAACTTAACTTCTTGGCTCAGGGGGCTTCCATTAGTACTTGATATGTTTATGGCAAGACGCCCAAAGCTCCATTCGTTAAAAACTTCATATTCCTGGCACAGTAACTTTCCAAAACAGAATACAGGTAATAGTTATAGACATGAGTACTTAGTAATGAGCAAAGATTGAAATTATCCTGGAGGTTATACAAAGGAATTAACTAGTATCCTTGAGGGCAAATTGCTTAAGCCATGGATTCAAACATGACTTACCTGATATACTTAGAGGTTCTTAAATGATGAGCAGGAGTAATTTAAGTAACTGAAGCCTCCTTTGCCTCATTTATAAAACTGAGATGATCATAAGGGGACCCACCTGGTAGCATCGTGTGGGTTGACTGTCATAACGCGTGTATGATGTAGTACGTGGACGTCATAAAGGCTGGCAGTCACTCCTTTTTGCAGTTTTCCCATAGAAAAGGTAACAAGAGCGGAATAAAGCAGGCCACCGGAATTGTTAAGCTTTGAAACCTCATCGGTATGAAATTCTGTAAGTCTGTTCTGATGTGTCTGCTAACATGGAGTCCTATCCTTAGGTCTGCAGGGAGAACACGGGTCCACTAAAGGACTGTGGAGAGGACAAAGGAGAGCTCCCTTGGGAGGGCGTGGGAAGCCCTGGGCAGATAAAGTCCGTGTTAAACGCCACGGTGTTCATATACGCGTGGTCTCCTTCACTGTGGCTGCCTGTGAGCCGCGAGGCCGCTGAAATCCAACAGACACTGACTGCATCTTATTTTTGTCCGCAACTATTGTCTGCCTCACTTTAGAGTCTCCGTCTTTCTCTAGCACCTTTGGTCAGCGGGATTTACCTGGGGCTTATAGATCCTTCCAGGTGACGAAAACTAGAGAGGCTTATTCCAGAGAAATGGGTACATGTACAGGTTGTTCTGTGCAGTTCTGGGTGCGCATAACCCCTCACGCCCGTTGCACGGAGACCTCAGGTTAGCAGCTCTTCTTTAAATATAAGAACCCAG
This sequence comes from Panthera leo, assembly GCF_018350215.1. Taxonomy (NCBI): domain Eukaryota; kingdom Metazoa; phylum Chordata; class Mammalia; order Carnivora; family Felidae; genus Panthera; species Panthera leo. The sequence continues at coordinate 225,549,862 of NC_056679.1, forward strand.
TTTTACCCAAACTAGCCTTGAGCTTCTCTGTAAAGGTGTTTTTGTTTTTTTTTTTTTTAATTAATGTTTATTTATTTTTGAGAGAGAGAGGGAGGAAGAGTGAGCCCTAGCAGAGGAGGGGCAGAGAGAGAGGGAGACACAGAATCTGAAGCATGCTCCAGGCTCCGAGCTGTCAGCACAGAGCCCGACGCGGGGCTCGAACTCAGGAACCATGAGATCTTGACCTGAGCCGCGGTCGGATACTTAACCGACTGAGCCACCCAGGCGCCCCAAGATTGTCTTTTTTTCTGATCACAAATAACCACCCTTTGCCACGTGTCCCCTTTCCAGCCACAGGAGCTGCTCTGATGCGTGAGCGAGACATGCAGTATGTCCAAAGGATGAAGTCAAAGTGGATGCTGAAGACAGGAATGAAGAACAATGCCACCAAGCAGATGCACTTCAGGCCCCAAGTGAGGTTCTGAGTGTCTGCCCAAGGACTGGGTGGTCTGTCCCTTGCACAGGTGTCCTTGCCCGAGGGCCAGGGGAACCGGATTGTGTGACAGCCCCTGTTTGCTGCTACTTCTCCCTGTACTTGATCCGTTCTGACCTGGTAATAAAAGTCAGAATCTCATTGGCGTTTAAATGTCATTTTTGGACAGGGTTCACAGGTTATGTTTTCACAAAGTGAGTGGTGTCTCTGCTGGGCTCTGGGACCCAAACTACTGGCTAGTAATTGTCTCACTGCCTCCGCTTTTACCTGACTCTGCCTGTCGGATTCACATGGGAAACTCGTGGGTGACTCGTCCGCTCCACACTTGGTTTAATTGGCTGCGGGGTAGCTTACCACGTCCTGGCACCCGGACTTCCGTAAGGGCTTGGAAGATCCTGGAGCAGCTAAGTCGAATGTCACTTGTTTGAAAGTGTCGTGGCTCGTGGTGTGGAGGGAGTCGCTTTCATTGTGTCCAGACGAAGTTAGACAGCATGTCATTGGCTGGCTGTAAAGGTTCTTTCTTTCTAAGTGAGAAGACACAGAGAATGACGGTGCTGTGCACTCAGACTCCGTATCCAGGGCTGCCTTTATTTGAGTAGTTAGATGAGGAAGAAAGGAAATGTAAAATGTTTAGATCTTGTTTTAGAGACAAAAACTGACCTCGGGGTTTAATACGAAGAGAGTCTCCGTTTAGGCGGCTCAGGGGAAGGCAGTCGTATATCGGAAATGAAGTGAAACACGAAATTCAAACCCATCGAGCTACCTCGTAACTTGGGAAAAGCGACTTGGGTAAATCTGTAAAATGAGCTGTTTGTTACCTCACAGGTTGTGGTGGGGGGGTGAATAAATCTGCCGAGTCCGTATTCAAGTTCTCCCTTAGCAGGCCTGCTGCACGGAGGCAGGCCGGCAATCTGCTGGAGCCGTGGTCTTCCTGTGGTGAGTTCAGGACGCCAGGAGAATGAGCTTGCCCACCATGTTCTCACTGGGCCTCGTCTGCCAGATGCAGGCCTTTTTCTGTAAACTCTGGACGCAGAGTTGAATTCGTTCTACTTCCTCAGTACACAGGTTCGCTGACAGTGGAGGACTCCCTGGTCTTTAATTTTGCTCCCTCATCCTGTTTTCTAACATTCTCGCCCCGGTACCCACTCTCTTGTGTTTGACACATCTTGAAATCGATACCCTAGGCAAGAGAAGTCGTGCTTCACGGGTGGTATGTTTTTAATTTCTACTTGAGCGAATGCACATGCTCCTGGGCTGTAGCTTGTGTCAGTTTTGTTCCTCAGTCCACACTTTGTCACTCAGCATAAGCTGAGATCATTGCTGCTGACGCCCGCTGTCTGCAGCCCCATTGCCACACCAGCCCGGCAAGGTCCGTGTACCTTCTTTGCATCCCTGCCCTTGAACATCGGGGTGTTTTCCCTGTGGGGAGCAGACAGGACAGTATGTTTGCTGACCCATAAAATACTGCCCCCATTTACTTATCTGCTTCCAGGCTTCAAGAGATCCCTTCTTAGCTCTGATTTGGGGTTTGTGGAGCAGCTCTCTCCCACTTCTATCTACATCAGAATTTTATAAAACTCCCACTTCTGTCCACATCATAATTTTATAAAAGACAGTTTATTTGCCTTTGGGAAGGGGGGCAAAGAAAAAATTTAAACATCACCCATACATAGTCATAAAACCTTTTTTCTTGCGATGAGAACTTTTGAGATTACTTTCTTAGCAACTTTAAAATATGCAGTATAGTATTATTAGCTATATTCACCATGCTGCATATCACATCCCATGAGTTATAACTGGAAGTTTATACCTTTGACCCCCTTCACCCATGCATTTCCTTTGACTAACTTCAGAATTCATCCAAATTAACCAAAAAGTAAATCTTTATTAAATTGTTTTTTAATGTTTATTTACTTTTGAGAGAGGGAGAGAGAGAGAGAGAGAGAGAGAGAGAGAGAGACGGCGTGTGAGTGGGGGAGGAGCAGAGAGAGAAGGAGACAGAATCCGAAGCAGGCTCCAGGTTCTGAGCTGTCAGCACAGAGCCCAACTCAGGGCTCGATTCCACAAACCGTGAGATCATGACCTAAGGTGAAATCGGCTGCATAACCGACTGAGCCGCCCAAGTGCCCCAAATCTTTATGAAATCCAAATTTGGATAGATACTTCTCCTCAGTGCCCCTTATCCTTAAGTCTGTTGTCTAAAGGTAAAGTGGATACCAGGAAAATCACATTAAAGGCTCCGAATCAGTACCAAGGTAGCGCTGGCTGTGGTGGTTGGCTGACCATGACTTGTGCGGGCTCTCCTCCTGGGAGTTACCCCATGGCCAGATGGCCTTGGCAAGTTGATTCGTCTGTCTTTAGCTTCAGACATCAAGGCTGGGATCAAAAGAGAGAGAGCATAACCTTGTTCTTTCCTCATTTGTGTAACCAAAGCCCCTGGCGGCTTTGCTCATCGCACTGCCTATCTGCAGACTAGCCACGGGCTCAGTGTATTCTTTCTGCTTTGCAGAGTGTGAGTTTGTGTTTTGTGGAGTATAAAATGCTTTCGTGCGCCATTTTGTTTCTTGGCTGTGAGGTGTAGGTAGTGTTGCTATTTTACAGATGAGAAAATAGATTCAGGGACGTTCAGTCACTTGTTTAGGGAGACACCAAAGGAAACCAGAGATGGTGATTTCTGGTACAGCCTTCTTAATATTGCAGCACTCGAACGGAATCTTCACAACGTCGTGTCTTAAGGAGCAGCCTCTGTCGGGCTATAAATGTTTACACAAGCCCATTAAATTTCCAGCCAGCCGTGAAAAGAATCTTGTTCTAAACCTAGAAATACATAGAATTTAATGTTACACATAGTCTATACATGCATAAATAAGTGTTACCCCCATGAAAGAAAATCTACCTTTTCTATCCTGGAATGTGAGTTTCTCTTACAGGGGCCTTGTTTATAATAGTGTAGGCCCCCACGACCATGCTAATGTGACATGGCATAAGGCAAATTTGTTTAAGATGTGATTAGCAATTACTGTCTCTTTTCTTCCCTCTTGTCCCTGTTCTCAAAGTGAGGTGAGCTAAATTCTCTCCTGCGGGGTTGGGTAGGGAGACAGGGAAAGGGTGCCTCGTGATCATTTGGAATTTTGTTAAGTTGATACTTTCAATATTGTCTCTTTTATATTCTTTTGGAGACAGTACAGACCGAAAAGTAACGCTTTAGTTGGCAACTTGACGCCATGCCTGCTAATCATTTGACAGTCCTGCCATGCAGAGGGAGCGTCTCTTCCCTTCCCTTGAAGCCGGGTTGGCCTCAATGACTCGCTCATAACCAATAAATTGCAGCAAGAGTGACACGGCTGACTTCGCAGGAGAGTAAAATGCAGTGCAGCCCCCACTTTGCTTCCTTGGACACTTGACCATCGAAGAACTCTGACTTCCCCAGGACGTCACGCTATAGAAAAACCCACGCCACGTGGAGAAGTCAATGTAGGTGCTCTGGTTGACGGTCCCAGTCAGCTGCCAGCACCACCTGCCGGCCTCTGAGGTCACCATCTTGTATGTGCAGCCCAATCGAGTCTCAGGAGACGGTGCTACCCACCGACGTCTGGTCGGAACCGTACGGCAGATCCCCAGCGGCACCTGCCCAGGTGAGACCTTCCAAAATTCCTCCCCCACAGAAGCCATGAACATACGAAAATGATTGTTTGACACCACTCAGTTGACGCAGCAGTGGTAACCGGAACACCACACTGTGACACTGTTACACGTTTTGCTTGGTTGACTCTTTTGATTTCCACTTAACCACCTTATGGTGGAGTTTTCCTGTCAATATGTCTTTAAGGGCAAGGACGTCATGTACATTGTTTTACCTTATTTAATCTTTACAACACCCATAAGAAGTAAATATAATTATTGCCATTCTCCAGCTGAGCAATCTCAGGCAGAAGAGCCCAAGGTGACGCTGCTCGTGATCACTTTCTTTTTTTTTTTTTTTTATTTTTTTTTTTTTAACGTTTATTTATTTTTGAGACAGGGAGAGACACAGCAGGAACGGGGGAGGGGCAGAGAGAGAGGGAGACACAGAATCGGAAGCAGGCTCCAGGCTCTGAGCCAGCAGCCCAGAGCCCGACGCGGGGCTCGAACTCACAGACCGCGAGATCGTGACCTGAGCTGAAGTCGGACGCTTAACCGACTGAGCCCCCCAGGCGCCCCTCGTGATCACTTTCTATTGTCTATGCTGAAAAACGCAAGCCTGCTTGAGTCACAGAATTTTACACTTTGGTGACACATTGAACTGACTTAAATCGATCCCCACCATCCCACCTCTCCCCTCGCTCTTACGTGCAGGAAGCTGGATGCCCAGGGTGTTATATTGGGACTCAGCTGTGGTGCACATCGTAAGGGACAGAGCAAGGGAAACCCTCCACCTTGTGCGTGCTGGTCCCTACGCTCAGCAAAGTCAAACTTTTACAGCTCCTTCAAAAAAATCTAAAAAATAAAAGAACTTCTAATATAAACTATTTGCAGAGTAAACATGGTGCATTTTTTTAATGTTTATTTATTTTTGAAAGAGACACAGAGTGTGAGCTGGGGAGGGGCAGAGAGAGAGAGGGAGACACAGAATCGGAAGCAAACTCCAGGCTCCGAGCTGTCAGCACAGAGCCCGACACGGGACTCGAACTCACAAACTGTAAGATCATGACCTGAGCCGAAGCCGGACGCATAACCGACTGAACCACCCAGGCGCCCCAACATGATTCATGTTTTAGAGGAAGAGAATGTGTGTTTAGTGTATGCCTAAAACTACATTAAAAGCATTAAGGGGCGCCTGGGTGGCTCAGTCGGTTGAGCGTCCGACTTCGGCTCAGGTCATGATCTCACGGTCCGTGAGTTCGAGCCCTGCGTCCGGCTCTGTGCTGACAGCTCAGAGCCTGGAGCCTGCTTCGGATTCTGTGTCTCCCTCTCTCTCTGGCCCTCCCCCCGTTCATGCTCTGTCTTTCTCTGTCTCAAAAATAAATAAATGTTAAAAAAAATAAAAAAATAAAAAAAAAAGCATTAAAACTACCCAAAACATCAAATCTGTTTCTTAAAGAAATCTACCATTTTTGTTTCACTGAATAAGACCTCTAAATCCTAGATTCAAGGCATTTTATATTGCCTCCTCATGTTTTATTATTAATCACCACATTTGGTATTCTATCTCCAACAACCATTTTCACCTGGGGTAATGCATCTCAGACATGCTGCCCTGCCCGAGATTACTCATTTTCTAAACCTAGCATCTGCAAATGCAGAAAATAGACTCTAAATAGAGTAAGGGGGGCGCCTGGGTGGCTCAGTCGGTTAGGCGTCCGACTTCGGCTCAGGTCATGATCTCGCGGTCCGTGAGTTCGAGCCCCGCGTCGGGCTCTGTGCTGACGGCTCAGAGCCTGGAGCCTGTTTCAGATTCTGTGTCTCCCTCTCTCTCTGACCCTCCCCCGTTCATGCTCTGTCTCTCTCTGTCTCAAAAATAAATAAACATTAAAAAAAAAAAAATTTTTAAAAAAATAAATAAATAAATAAATAAATAAATAGAGTAAGGGATTTGAGTTTTTCTGAAGAGATTTTTATAATGCTTAGTGCCGGAGGAATGAGAATATTAAATTGACGGTAAATAGAAACTATTGAAACACTTATGCTCGAAACATGACTCTCCTTGCAGAATATTTTTCCTATTTCTAATTCAAGTGCATGAAGCTTACCTGGATGTAGTCTTTTTATTCGCCTTAAAACTTGGGGGAATTTTTCCTGGAAATAAACACAAAAATATGTAAAAATTAAGTAGGAATAAAAGCTAAAACAAAGAGCTTACTAAGTGCCAAATATTGTTGTATGCACTTTACAATGTGTCAGCTCAGTCCTCACAATTGAGTCTCTGAGATAGGAAATATCCCCATTTTCTAGGTGGGAAACTGAGGTACAAAGAAGGCTCCCTAGCTACTACGTGGCACAGCTGGGGTATTTCATCTAGCTGGTAAGGTTCCAGAATCTGTGCTTGTAACCACTACACTAGCCATTCTTAAATCTTTTGGTCTCCGAACCCATTTACCCTTTTTAAAAGTATCAAGGACCCTGTGGAGCTTTGGTTTTCGGTAGTTATATCTATGGATACATACTGTGCTGGAAATTAAGATCAAGAAACTTTGAAATGTTAATTAATTGCAAAATAATAAAACTATTACATGGTAACATTACTGTATTTTTATGAACAATAACTGTACTTCCTTAAAAGAACCATAGTGAAAAGAGTGGATTTATTTTCCACTTTGGCAAATATCTTCTACATCCAGCTTAACAGTAGACAACTGGATTGTTACATCTGCTTCTGCATTTTGTCTGTTGTAGAACACACACCATGTGGACATTGGAAACTCTCCTGAAACCCAATGAAAGCACAAGAGTAGAAAAGACAGGTACTATCTTAATATTATTATAAAAATAACTTTGGCTTTGCAAACCCCCTGAAAAATTCTCAGGGCTACCCAGGGGTCTATGGATCATACTCTGAGAACCACTGCGCTCCATTTCACTGCCTCTCAGGACATAGGGGCAGTGTGTGGACGACTACTAAGTACCCCTTAAGAGATAGTGTTTCCTTAATTAAATCCCAGGCTGGGGTGCAGCAGAGCAGCGGCTGTGGGGAGACTAAAGTGCAATTCTCGTTCTGCCTCGGTAGTTCTTGACCTTGGCTAAGGGACTTCCTTACTCTCCGTCTCAGATTCCTCAACTACAATAGGGCTAGTTACAAATCCCTTGCAGGGACATCGTAGGCATTCCAAACAATATGCGACAAGGTGCATAGCAGGTGCTGAAACACAGAGGATGCCTGATCAAGGGTAGCCTGTATTCCAAGTTGGCCCGTGATGTCCAGGGAAGGAAGAAGAGGGGTCACACACAGCAAAAGGGGAAGGAAAAGAGAGCCAACGAGGGCAGATGCACAAATTCTTATCTGAGACCCAGACACATATTGAAAGCTGGATGTGTTTAGGGATTCACAAATTTGGGGTTCTAGAACGCTAATACAGTGCATATATTGTATATAATGTCAGACCTCCAGGGAACCTAGAAGGACCATGTGATGACTGAACACATCACTGTTTCAAGAGGGAAACATCATCTACTCACACCAAGGTCTGGAAATAGCCTCAGTCTGTGCAGGCCAAGTCTTAATGCCAAACGATTTACAAAAACACTTTGCAGTGTTCCTAGCTCTGGGATGTTTGGATTGCAGGGAAGGGACTGTGGGCCTTACCAAATGCATCGGTGACCGTGCCCGTGCGATGTCATTTCATTCTCCCAACTCCATGAGCAAGAAGCAGACATCCTAGGATCCAGAAACATCTTTGCTACTTGTTGCCATTCAACCAGCTTTAGAGGATCCCAGGATCAGAGCAGTGGCCTCTCACTGTCTATGGCTGTTGCCTGCAACTTAAAATGCAAACTTTATGTTTGGGTGGTGAGAGGGGGTTATAATTATAATTCACAATTATATATGAGTGAATTATATGTGTGTGTGACTGTATGTGTGTTTGAAAATGAACAGAACAGCACCAACAAATGTTATTTTCCCCTCCCCTCCCTTCCCCTCCCCTCCCCTCCCCACTCCTCTCCTTCCCTTCATGTTATTTTACCTGTCAAAAGTGGGTTTTAATGTTTCTGTAGACAGTAAATCACTGCTCCTTTTTCGTTTTCATTATCTAGAACTCCTTTAGGAAAAACAATCACAATCGCAACAATTAACTGAACCCAGGACTTTCCCAAGATCCCTAGTAACTAGGGTGTGATGCTAAAAGCCGAGCTCATGGGTGCCTACTAGGGACACAGGAACTCAACACGCACTGGTAGTGGGTGTGGAGCCGTGCAGCCAGGATTCTTGCTTCAGGCCTGAGGCACTCATTACCCCGGCTGCTCGGACTGCTGACCTTTGGTGTCTCGCCAGGAGTCCCTCTCTGAGAATGGCCCATGGGGAAGGAAGCCCCCCTGCCCACAGCCAAACCCCCTCTGCATCCAGGGGCTCACCCTGTGGCCTTGATGAGGACGATGCTGATGTTCCCCAGCTCCAGAACTCTCCATGGGATTGCCTGAGGCCTTTATCCCAACTGCATCATAGGTCAGCTGCTCCCTCCACGGACCCCTTTTTCTCTTCCTTCCTTATAGGTAGAGATCACAAGAACAGCCCCAGTAAAATTCCCATGTAAGGCTCTATCTCAGAGTTCGTCTTTCGGAGAAGCATAACTAAAACTATTGATTGGTGCCAGGAATGGTCCAAGGAAGAAGATTCTTAAATGGGTCACCAGCTGGCCTGCTATCAGTGAGAATACCATCTCTAGACACGGGGGAAGGGAGGGAGTGCTGATGGCTCCAGACATGCGGTAGCCCTGAAATTACAACTTTCACTGTGACAATTAAAATTTTTCCCAGACTGCCAAGAGGCCGTGCATTGGCGGGTACAAGATCTGGGCATTTGAGATGTTTAAGGGAGGTGGCAATCGTAAGTCCAATGGAATGGGGTGGTTGCTGCTCACACTTTGAAGTGAATTAGAGAAAGGCAAAGAGAGGCTGGCATGATTAATCACCAATATAAGGCTACGTGTGAAAGCCAAAGGGCCTTTTGTATTTTGTAAAGACTCTCTCATCTCCTGCGGCCAGAGGCAGTAAAAAAGCCAGGATCAAGCCTAGGACTTAACTACAAGGCCAGCACAGCTCCGGAGAAGGTGGCATTCTCAAACCCCAGCACATCTGCGTTGTCAAGGTCAAGGCCTTCATTGGGCGGGAGTGAGATGCAGAGACTTGGGATGCATGCAGACATTTGTGCCCATGCACTCAAAATCCCGAATCGCCAAATGCCGCTGAACCCTCTGAGCCCACACCCCCCCTATGAAGTCCAGTGCTACCCCCTTGCTTGAAGATGATGCAGAAGCCTATGCCTTGCAGGACAGCATGCTCCCAATTCGGGATGTACCAACCCTGGACACTAGACCAGTAACGAGCATAAGGAACAGCAACTACAACCTACAGGCCAAATCTAGCCCACAGTCTGCTTTTTAAATAAAGTTTTATTGAAACACAACACGCCCATTCAATTACATTATCATCTATGACTGCTTTCATGCTTCAGTAGGAGAGTTGGATAGTCGCAACAGAGTCTATATGGCTCACAAAACCTAAAATATTTACCATTGACTCTTTACACGAAAAGGCTGCTGAGCTCTGAACTGGAGTCAAATCATAATAAAATCTAGCATGGAAAGTGCTGGTCCTGATAAGGGAAGAAAAGGAATATGCACCAAAGAAGATGTGAGGCCTAGCCAACAAGTACTAGCAAGAATGGAAGAGTATTTATGTGATTGAATTCTGAAGGATTTAAGGATTAAGGGGGATGGAATGTATAGTTAGATAATGGACAGTTTACCCATATGAGAGCACTCTCCTCTGAGATCCAGGACTTAACACTCTCTTGGTTGGCTCTTAGAAACTTAGGGAGGCGGTGCCACACTAAAGTGGAGGAGATAAGCGAGCAATGCTTTGGCAGCCGGTGGAGAAAAAGATCAAAAGGCTCGAAGGAATGGGCATGTCAGAGCGGATCTACTCTGTAAAACTGGAAAATATACCAGTTCACTATGTTTCATAGAGTCATCCAGAGGGCACACCACTTACCAAAGCCGTAGGGAATGAGCTGATGAGAGGGGTAAGCAACACAGAGAAACTCAATGGGGACTGTCCTCCGTGGGGCAGGGCTGACATTATAGAAGATGACATTGTACAACTAGCCTCCCTGAAAGCAATGGGTTGATAAGATCTCAGATTGACAGAGCCCAGGTGGCAGAACTTGAACATCAGAAGCAAGGAGGAAGCATTGTAATGAGTAGCAAGGGGCTCTTGCCCATGGAGAGCTTTGAAGATGATCGATAGAATGTGGTGCTCTTAGGGGCAAGACAGAGGGGTAGCTAACAAGGGTAATGTTAACAAACACCTCACTGAAAAGTAAAGGCCAATCTTCAGACCTGAGCTTGTCCTTTGACCCACAGCCTGTTGCCTGAAGGAAAGCCTTGCCTGAGGAAGGACTCTGCTATACCATGGCAACTGCATATGGCAATACTTTCCCTAACTCATACTCAGAGGGATCTGTGGCCATTTCCTTGGGTAACTAATAGGGGGACAAAAGGCAAGCCCAGATAGTTCAAGGATTCTTGGGCATGGCAATCTCCATGGATATTCAAGGATTTTTTGTTTCATCATGACCCTTTGCTAAAGTGGGGCCTTCTGGGAGGTAGGTAATAAGAAATCTAAGCCCAGTCTAGTTCACAGTGGCTTCTTTGGCTTCAGATCCTTTCGGTGATCATTTGTTCAGTCTCTGAATGTACAATTGAAATGACTCTTCTTATTAGTTGGCATAATCTCCTTATTAGCACCTTGGTTTATATAGCAAGGTACTATAAAGAAGAAGCCACATGGAAGCCTTTGAAACTTTCCCACTATGAACAACAGAGTAGATGAAAAACAATGTCACATCCAGGGAGGATGGCAGAGATATCTGCCATCTTCAAGACTGCAAGAGTAGTGGTCCCATCACGCCCTCATTCAACTCACCATTCTTCCCTGTTAAAAACCAGGGATCTTGGTTATTGTGAGTGGACCACCATAAAATCCACTGATTACCTAATCACCTATTGCCACTACTGAACATCCAACCTTGTAGCAGTAGAAACCAACACAGAGGCTCCAATACAACACCTTCTTCTGAGGACACCAACTAGTTCCTTGTTAGCAGCTTGATTCATGGGATCCTTTTCAATCTGGAAGTGACAATGATATGCCCTGACTGGAATTGGCACACATTCAAGAAATGGCTTTTCCTTTCTTGCTCACAGGGGCTCCACCAGGATCACCATCTATATGAACTTCTATATTACTTGATAAACTGACATGAGATCCCGCATAATGTGACCCTGGACCAAGGATCCCATTTTATAGCAAAAGAAGAGCTACAATGCACCCACGATCATGGATCCACTGGTGTTATCACATACAAACCACCCAGTTGTTGTAATTCTGGGGTTTAAAACAAACTAGTGATTAATCAGTTTATTTGTTGTTGTTGTTGAGTTGTAGAAGTTCTTTATATATTAAATATCCCTTGCTGGATATATCATTTGCAAATATCTGCTCCCATTCAGTAGGCTTCCTTGTCCTTCTGTTGATGGTTTACTGTGCAAAAGCTTTTTATTGTAGTGTAGTACCGATAGTTTATTTTTGCTTTTGTTTTGCTTGCCTGAGAAGATGTAGCTAGAAAAATGTTTATATGGCTGATGTCAAAGAAATGTTTATATGGCTGATGTCAAAGAAATTACTGCCTGTTTTCTTCCTGGAGTTTTATGGCCTCAAGTCTTACATTTAGGTCTGTAATCAATTTTGAGTTTATTTTTGCCTATGGTATAAGAACGTGGTCAAGTTTCATTCTTTTCCATGTAGCTGTTCAGCACCATTTGTGAAGGAGATGGTGTTGTTGCTATTGTATATTCTTGCCCCCTTTGTCATAGATTAAATGACCATATAAGCATGGGTTTATTTCTGGGCAATCTATCCTGTTCTGCTGATATATGTGTCTATTTTGTGCCAGTACCATACTGTTTTGTTTAATTAAAAAATAGGCAGATGACCTGAATAGATATTTTCCAAAGAAGACCTACAGATGGCCAACAGAGACATGAAAAGATGCTCAACATCACTCATCATAAGGGAAATGCAAACCAAAAACACAATAAAATATCTCTGTACCCCTGTCACAATGGCTAGAATCAAAAAGGCAAGAAATAAAAAGTATTGGTGAAAAAGGAACCCTCGTGCACTGTTAGTGGAAATGCAAGTTGGTGCAGCCACTGTGGAAAACAGTATGGAGGTTTCTCAAAAAATTAAAAATAGAAATACCTTATAGTCCATTAATTCCACTACTGAGTATTTACCCAAAGAAAACAAAGACACTAATTCAAAAAGATATACGCACCCCTATGTTTATTGCAGCATTAATTACAATAGCCGAGCTATGGAAGCAATCCAAGTGTTCATCAGTAGATGAATGGGCAAAGAAGATATATACAATGGAATATTACTGAGCCATGAAAAGAATGAGATCTTGTCATTTGCAACAACATGGATGGACCCAGTGGGGTATAAAGTTGGTGAAATAAGTCAGACAGAAAAAGACAAATACCGTATGATTTCACTCGTATATGGAATCTAAAAAAACAAAAGGGATAAAGAAACAAAGGAAGAAAGAGACAAACAACAACAAAAAACCAGACTTAAATACAGAGAATAAACTGGTGGTAGCCAGAGGCTGGGCAAGGGGAAAAGGTGAAATAGACAAAGGGGATTAAGAGTTACAAGTAAACTCTTGTAAAACTGTAAAATTCCAGTTAGAAGATAAATTAGTCACAGAGATGAAAAGGGTACCATAGGAATAGAGTCAATAAGATTGAAATAACATTGTTTGGTGACAGATGGTGACTACCCATATTGTGGTGAGTATAGAGTAATGGAGTTGTTGAATTATTATGTTGTACACCTGAAACTAATGTAACACTGTATGTTAATTGTCTTCAATTTTAAAACACTGCTAACCATGGGGCGCCGGGGTGGCTCAGCCTGGGTCATCTCACAGTCCGTGGATTTGAGCCCCGCGATGGGCTCTGTGCTGGCAGCTCAGAGCCTGGAGCCTGCTTTGGATTCTGTGTCTCTCCATCTCTCGGCCCCTCCCCTGCTCATGCTCTGTGTCACTCTCTCAATAATAAATAAAAGTTAAAAAATTAAAAAACCAAAAAACTGCTAGCCAGTTTTCCTTCTAATCAAGGTACACTGAAGTGGAATGGTCACACATAACAATTTGCCAAAATACGCCATTAATAAAATATATTTTAAAAAATCAAACCAAACTAGTGATTAAGAGTAAATAACTTTTCCCTTACAAATTGAAAATTAAAATATTTCGCCGTTTCATTCAGTGGCAAACACTGAACGCAAAGGGCTTTGTTTCCGGGAGAAGGCGTCTCTACCTAGCACCTTTTTTTCAATGAGCGTTTGGGGTTTCAATTATTTATTTTTTAATCAAGTTCTAATCCATTGTTTGGATAGATGTTTCTGAAGTGTTTTTTAAATGTACTATGTTTTAAAATTAGATCTCCATCTGTCATTATACGGAATGTGTGTAGGCAGATGGTGAATGGACTTATTTTTAACCCCTGAACGCTACTGGCTTGCTTAACAGTATCCCAGGGAAAGAGGGGCCATTATGAGTATTCTCCTCCTCCCCCTCTCCCTCCTCACAATTCATTTGCTCCACTTTGTGATCCACTGCTTCAGATTTTGTAACAAACAAATCGTCACTTTATCCTCTTTAAAGAGGATCACAGACAAGCAATCTGCAGAACGTAGGTTCTCTTCCCATCTCCAAATTACTCCTTAGCATCAAGAAAGACACGTTTGCTCAGTATATCAGAGAATTCTTAATTCACTGAATTTTTGTCTTTTTTTTTTTTAAATGTTAACATATTTATTTTGAGAGAGGGGGCATGAGCACAGTAGGGGCAGAGAGAGGGAGAGAGAGGATCCCAAGCAGGCTCCTTGCCGTCATCACAGAGCCTGACATGGGGCTTGAACCCAGAACGGTGAGATCATTACCTGAGCCGAAATCAAGAGTGGGTTGCCCAACCGACCAAGCCACCCAGGCGCCCCTCACTCAATTTCTTTCTCAAGCTGATAGTTTTGATGTTCTTTTTATTTATTTTAGCAGTAGTGTTAGATGCCAGAACAACATAGAATGTGATTAATCTTTTCATTTCTACGTGTTTCAGTGTCCTCTGAAACATCACTTTTTAAAAAAGTTTATTTATTTTGAGAGAGAGAGAGAGAGAGTGAATGTGAGCACAGGAGGGGCAGAGAGAGAGAGAGAGAGAGAGAGAGAGGGAGACCCCCAAGCAGGCTCTGCACTGTCAGTGCAGAGCCTGACTCGGGGCTCAATCCTACAAACTGTGAGATCATGACCTGAGCCGCCAAAATCAAGAGTCAAATACTTAACATACTGAGTCACCCAGGCACCCGCTAAACATTACTTTTTAGTGTTAAAAGTTTTTCATATAAACATTTCCAAACACACAAAGGAACAGAGAATAGTTTAATGACCGTCATTTATCCAATGCTCAGGTTCAAATTATCAACATGTCACAAATCTTGTTTCATTTACCTATCTCTACCTTCTACCCCTTCCAACAACACAAAAGCACACACACACACACACACACACACACACACACACACAATGTTTTCCTGGAATATTTGAAGACATACCAGACATCGTGTCATTTTCCTTATAAAATACTTTATGTGCATTTAACAGTAAGACTTGAAAAAAAAATACCACCTGGGTATTATCAGACTCCAATATAACAATATCCTGAATATTCTAATACACAATCCACATTCAAACTTCCCCAAGTGTCTCAAACAGCTGGCCTATTCAAATACTAAGACACAATAAAGTCCATAAACTGCCCAGTCACTATCTGTCTTAAGGAGTTAGTCTACATAATCCCTCTCCCCTCTTGTGCTCTTGCGTTTGTTAGAGAAATCAAGTTATTTACCCTCTATGTTCCATATTCTACAGTTGGAGGATGATTTCTCTGTGATGTTAACTCGTTCCTCTGTCTCTGTACTTTCTATAAACCAGTAGTTGGACCTGAGACTTGATTTAAGTTTAATTTTTTTTTAGGCTGCACTATTCTTTATGCTGTAAACGTCCTGTGTAATCATTGCGTGAACTCATGGATGCCCGGTTGCCTTACATTTAGTGATGCCAGTGATCAGTCCCAGTGACGTCAGCTTGCCCCGTCCTCCACAAGCTTGGAAAACATTTCACTGATCGCTTAGCGTTTACTGGACACCATTGCCAGTGTTTCTTTAAGGCCTGAAAGGGCAATTTTCTTCCCATCATTCCTTCTGCATTAGTGAGCCACAATTCTTCTATACAGAAGAATTTATCCTCATCAATTATTTTGCCACCTTGAAATACAGTGCGTATGGGAAAGGCCAGACAAATTCTTGATTCTCTCCGCTTATCAATTTTCAGAGTAATGACTTATGTCCTTATAACCTCCAATGGCAACTAGTAGGTTTTTTTAGAAAGTGTCATTTTGAACTCAAGAATTTCTATGTATTTAATATTTTAATTGAACGAATTTCTATATATTTAATATATTAATCAATAGTCATACTGTGCCATTTTGGCTAATGGGATGCCTTTCAAGTTAGCTTTCTTTTGAAAGATCTACTTGGTCTTTGATAGTTTCTTGCTTTTCTGCATTTCAGGATGTTCCAGGCTTATCTTGTACATTTCAGATTCCATATGGATTCCAAAAGGTGATTTACTGGGTCGAAAGGAGTTAACTATTTTTAAGGTGTTTTGGCATATTGGAAAGAGTATGGGTTTCGGAGGTGGGTAAATCAGGGTTAGACTCCTAGCTCCATTGCTTACTAGTTCTGGACTCTTAAAAAGGATTTACCTCTCCGAATGAGGATAAGAAGACCCTCTACAAGGAAGAGGAAGTTACAATAACATAGAACATTCTTTTATCATAATAAAAGAATATAAAGCAGGATTCACCCTTTTATATAGAACGCACAGAGGGGCGCCTCCATGGTTCGGTCAGTGGAACATCCCACCCTTGATTTCAGCTCAGGTCATGACTCCAGGGTCATGGGATCGAGCCCCTCAATGGGTTCTGCACTGAGTGGGGAGCCTCCTTAAGATTCTCTGTCTGTCTCTCTCTGCCCCTCTTCCCCATTCATGCATTCTCTCTCTCTCTCTCTCTCTCTCTCTCTCTCTCTCTCTCTCTCTCTCTCTTTCTCTGCCTCTCTTTCCCCCTTACCTCCCTCCCTCCCTCCTTCTCAAAAAAAATGCATAGGGCAACTACTGTTTTCAAATATGCTTAATATGTTAATAGTGGTATGTTTTGATGGTGGGACTACAGGTCAGGGGTCTCTTCTTCATGTCTCATACTAAACTCTTCCATATAACCTAGAATGGAAGGAAATAAGATAATTGTATTAAAAGAACAATAAGCCTCTACCACAAATCCTATAGTGTTGGTTAAAATTCATCTGGGATGTGATTCATTGCATCCTCTTTCTGTATCCCTCATGGTCGATTTCATCTACTTTTCCTTTAACAGAATTTAATGCAAATCGTATAATAAAGAAAAATATTGATATAACTATACTCTGCCATCTGCTTCCTTTCCCTGTGCCATGTCGTACTGATTTCAGCAGACCAGGTCAAAGCTGAGTGTTTCCTGCTTTCAAGGATGACCTCTGAAGGCCTCATACCACGTTACTTCCTTGCTCGCAGCGGGGAGCCTCTAATTTCTGGATTGACAGCTGAAGGCAGAGCAGTAAAAATAGGAAGGAAAATAAGGTCTCCATTTGACATGCTTATAAATCAATCTTATTGATTTATAAGGAACGGAATTGTTGCTGTCGGTGCTCATTGAAAAGAATCTTACTGACCAGAAACCTAAACCAATTGGTTTTTTACTCACCTAAGGATTCAGATTGATTCAGGCTGACTTGTAAAACATGAATCCATCTGTAATCCTTCAAAACTATGGCAAATAATAAAAACTTCTGTGGAAGACATCTGCAGAGGTTTCTAATATAGGATTCCATGTGATTTTCAGGAACGATATTTTGATGTTGGAGGCAAGGGTCGTAATTTCCTCTTTTAAACTGTGCAGTGAAATTCTATAGACATGTGGGGTCAAAGGGAAGGTGGTAATCACAGATGACACTTTTCTTCATATCCCCCCCCCCCCATTTAAACATCTCTTATTTCAAAAGAGAGTTCTTTATTTTAATTTTGAAACAGGGTAGGCTAAGGCCTGCATGGTGAAAGCTTGACAACCACTGTCTGCCTAATCGATGGGAAACAACGAGTTGCCTCTGATAAATCTTCAGGTGGCTGTGTAAAAAGAAATACATAGAAGAAAGCGTCCTGGTAGCTGCAAACAACCGGGGGGAGTTGGCTTTTTTCTCTTTTCTTCTTTCTCCTCATCGATGAGCTGATGTGGATGCTGATGTACAGATGAGCCAAACCCAAGCATTTAGCATCAGGACTCTTGTCTGCAAAAGAGTCGCTTCATTCCCAGCACATCTTTAGTGAGCACTTGTTCCTGGAGCAGATTCGCTGTTGAATGTTAGACATACGTTGGTGATGAAGACAGTATGCTCACAAGGGCCTTCCAAGCCTAGCTAGCCGGGCTGTATATACATACGCCAGCAAATAAGACGTGAGCAGAGGACATGCCAATGCGTGCCATCCCAATCGATTAGGATTAGGATTCTCATAGGCTTCTCTGTTTCCAGAGAAACAGAACTAATAGCATCTCTCTCTCATTCTTTTAAGGAATTGGCTTACGCAGTTGTGGGAAGCTGAGAAGTCTGAAATCTATAGAATGGGCTGGAGACCTATGGAAGGATGGATGTTGCAGTCTCTAAAGTCTGAAGGTACTTCTGAGGCAGAATTCCCTCTTCCTTGGGGGATCTCAATCTTTTTCTCTTAAGGCCTCCAACTGATGGAATGAGGGTCACTTGATTCATTCCCCTGGCAAAAAACTCAAGATTCTAAAGGGTAGACAGTGAAAGTAAGCATCCCTCTCATTCTGGACCTCAAGCCACCTTGAGTTCTTCCCCAGAAGCAGAAACTATCACCAGATTGTGGATTTCCTTGTAGAGATGGTTCATGCATCTATGAGCAAATGAGTGTGGACACTTTTTAAAGTATACCAGTAATAACACATTGCTTCTTTTCGGTCAACAAAATATCTTGGAGATTTGAATGAAGTTGAATGAAGTTAAAGCTGCCTTATTTTTGTATGGTCACAGAATATTCTGGTGTGCAAATAGATCATAACTTTCTTAGTCCCTGATCTAGATTGTTTCCAGTCTTATGTAGTAAAGACAATCTGGTCGCAGATATCCTTGTACACACATTTACCCTGCCTTTCTTTAAGATAAGTTCCTAGAGAGAGAATTGCTGGGTCAAAGGGTATGTGTACTTGAAACTTTGACATGTTGGCAAATTATCCTCCATAAAGGATGTGCCAGTTAACACTTACAAATGTACAAATACGATATTGCAGGAGGTATTTTCATATCTCACACATGGTCCCAAGGTATTCCATTGGCTGGCCCATTCTCTCCTTTTCCCTCAGATCCCCGTGGCCCATCATCACCAGCATTTGGAAGTCAGTTGCTTGGGTGTAGTCTGAAGAACGGGGGCAAAGTGGAGAGAACCCACCCATGGATACAGCCACCCCAGAGCTTCGCCTATTGGCATCGGGCTCTGATCAAGTACGACAGTGTTGGTCTCCTGTTGGTGACTTGCCCAAGGTCACACGGTTCGTAGGTGTCAGAAGTACCACTTAAAAGTCTCATTCAAGTTCTTGTTCAACTCTTGACTTCTTGTGACCCTTAGGGCCGGAGATTTGTGACCGTGTCTAAATGAGCTAATTCGGCTACATCATTGATGAGCTGGCTCTTGTGCATTGTTTAGGGCAGTGCCTGGTACCTAGTAAGCACTCAACAAACGAGTACTTGTTATGGGCATTCCTGTTCTCTCTCGGGGGCGTGGCACGGGTGGGTGGGGGGAACTGGAGTGACTATGAGGACCCGGAAGTCACTGGGACTGGAGGTGAAGTACCAGAGACAGCTGGCTGGCATGCATGACCTCCCCGGTCCCTCCAGCCAAGTAATTCAAGCAGGTTCCAGCTTGGTAGCCACATTGGAGTCATGGGGGCAGATGAGCATTTTTCTTAATTGAGAAAGAGCTAATGAGAGCTGTATTTCTTTGAATCTGCCCATTGAATGAGAACAAACACTAATTACCGCTGGGCTGGAAAGGCCAGATACAATTTGCCAAATGAGAGGGCATCTTCCCCCATCAGTTACAAAACAGTGTGCAGAGGACCGCACGCTTTCCAACAGTGAACGTCCATCGCTGGCTCAGTGTTAAATACAGAGCGAAGGCCCCATAAACTGGCATCCGCGGGTGAAGCAATTAAGTGTGGCGCTGCCCCTGCGGCGATGTCCCAGCAGCTGCCCCCATTGGAGGTTTCAAGGCTCAGCAACTTGTAGGATGACTGGGGAATGATAATGTGCTGGTTTTCTTTGCGGGCACAAAAGAGGCAGCAGCGGGGGGGCTCTGGGGTGGGGATCGGAGCGCCGTGTCACCTGTTGATGGCTGCGTTTAGGCACATTTGCCACACTCGGTGGGACATCCAGACTCCAGGGGAAGCAACAGGGATCTGGCTTCTCTTTAAAGTAAACGCAACCTCCTATTTCACATTTTACATCTCCCATTCCACCAAAGGCCTGGTTTCCCTACTCCAGTTTGGGAGCCCAGAGAGTATTTCTAAGTCACTGGGGCTCAGTGAAGCTGGTGGTTATTCTGAATACAGTAAAACCTTGGATTGCGAGTAGCTTGTCCTGCGAGTGTTCTGCAAGACAAGCAGACATTGCTAATAAATTTTAACTTGATAAACGAGCGATGTTTTGCCATACGAGGGGTACGTGATGCCGAACATGACATGATCGCAACAGGGCCGGTGGTTCTGGAAATTTGCTTTGATATACGAGTGCTTTGGATTACAAGCATGTTTCCAGAACAAATTGTGCTTCCAAGCCAAGGTTTTAGTGCATGTGTTTCTGAGACGCTGTAGTTATGACAGCGTTGGCTTGTAACAACAGCATAAGCCCCTTCATTTTGTGTCCGAGATTTGAGGCATTGAAGACACTGGCATTAGTCCATGAAGGGCAAGACTAGGTAAGGTCTAGGCATTGATGAAGTGAATTTGTATGTAGGGGCCCACAAAGCGGAGGCTGCCCCAGTGGCCCAGCCCATATCACAAGTTCAAACCTGAGTGAGCCTGCGCTTACGGGAAGCACCTGTCAAGGAACCTGACACCGGCCAGTCCTCCAACCCCGCTCGAGCTGACTCACCTTCCCCTGGGAAACAGGACCTGTCGGCCTTGTAAGAAAATCCCTCACCTCCTAGCCAATCACACTCAGTTTCTGAATGCCTCTTCTAAAGCTCTATACACTCGCTCTTGCCCCAAATCCCCAGGAACAGTGCTCCCCTGCTCATAAGGCACCTACTCTCCATCTGCGATGTGTTTTCCCTTGACTAAAGGGAAATGACTCAGACTCATTACTAAGTTGTTTTAGTTTTGTCCTTTGGTAGCATGGAGAAAGAGTAAAGGAGGGGCGCCTGGGTGACTCAGTCGGTTAAGCGTCCGACTTTGGCTCAGGTCATGATCTCACAGCTCGTGAGTTCAAGCCTCGCGTCGGGCTCTGTGTGCTGACAGCTCAGAGCCCGGAGCCTGCTTCGGATTCTGGGTCTCCTCTCTCTCTCTCCCCTCCTCCACTCATGCTCTGTCTCTCTCTGTCTCAAAAATAAATGAACATGTAAAAAAATTTAAAAAAAAAGTGTAAGGGGGCTTCTCTGTCCTCTTTTTGACCACTTCCTGCAAGAGCTGGGAGCCTGAGCGAGTAGCACTGACCCAACACCCGTGTCTCCAGAGCAAACCCGGGCACCTGCTTGACTCTGGGTGTATGGAGCAGGTGTGCCTGGGCATGGGACACCTTCTTCACTCACCCTGTCTGCTCTGTAATTCTGGCCAAGGGGCCATTGCCGTCCCCGTTCTAAGGCGTCTGAGGGATCCTGTTCTGCTTCAGTTCTCTGGGTTTCTGGCAGGACGGGGCCCTTTGTCTTATGTCACCTCTCGGCCTCAAAAGCATCCTTGCCCATGTAGCTGGAGCAGCGTTTCTCTGTGGTTGAGAGTTTGATTGTCTCTATTAGAATTTTTTTTTTTAATGTTTATTTTTGAGAGTGAGAGAGACAGACGGCGAGTGCGAGTGGGGGAGGGGCAGAGAGGAAGCCCCAGAATCCGAAGCAGGCTCCAGGCTGTCAGCATGGAGCTCAAGGTGGGGCTCAAACTCACAGACCGTGAGATCATGACCTGAGCCGAAGTCGGACGCTTAACCGGCTGAGCCACCCGGGTGCCCCTCTGTTAGCATGTTGGTTCCACCTGTTACTGTGTGTCTTTGGGCAAACTACTTACCCTCTCTGTGACCTGGTTTGCATATCTGTAATATACGGATAGGAGTAGTATTGTTGTGAAAGTTAGAGGAGATCGTGTAAGTTCATGCGAATGGCGTCTTCTGTAAAAGGAGCACTCCAGTCCCTGAGCAGAGCTACTCTTTGCTTTGACCTCTCTCTTGGGGCTCAAACCTAGCCTGGCTGGGATGGCAGCGGGGTAGGCGGGATGTGGGAGGGCACTGCCGTGCTGCCCTTTATCTCTTGCCTTTGCACAGCCAGGCAAGTACTAAGAAATGTGAAAGCTCCCAAGTATGTTCAACATCGGACCTGGGGGGCCACAGGGGTCACTGTCTGCAAATTGCATGTGTGAATCCAGTCTGGCCTTTGCGAGGCCCCTGTGGACTATTTGGGGTGGCCTCCGTAGGCCTGTTGCACGCACTCTGAGGGCCCTTCAGGGCTTGCTCGCCTATCTTCTCAGCTAAAGCCCACTTAGTGCCTGTCATTTGCCGTGAGATACCACGGCTCGAGCTTTGGGTAAAGACAGGCCTTTATGGACATTCCTATCCCCAAAGTAGTTTTATGCCAGACATTGTCCGGCGAGCCTGACATTTATTGGCGATGCCTCCCCAAGGCTTTCCCTTCCAGAAGGACTGCGCACCAGAGGCGAGGCGTTCTCCTCCTGGTTGAGCGGTGGAACCACCCTTTCAAGGACAGGACCTCCTTCCCAATCTCCCTCCTGTCGGAGAGCACTGTGGGAAAGTGTGTTCTCTCTGAGCTCCTGGCTGGGCCTCACCGCTTGGCCTTTGCCCCCTCCCCGGGCATGTCCCAGTCCTGCTGGAGTCGGTGGGGACGATGGGCGTGATTTGTTTGCCGTTATAATTATTTTTGCGTGATGTCGATTATAATGATTTACCTTTTTATTCAGCAATTGTGATTCCTATTCCCTTCCATTTCGTCTCCAAATGACTCTCTTGACCCCTCTTTCATCTTTCCCTTCTGATTTATAATTACTTCCCTTAGCCTTTAAAAATTTTTCTTTTTAACTTTATTTATGTATTTTGAGAGAGACAGAGACAGCCCGAGTGGGGGAGAGGCAGAGAGAAGGGAGAGAAAAAGGATCCCAAGCAGGCTCCCTGTTGTCAGCGCAAACTCCAACACGGGGTTTGAACTCACGAAACCGTGAGATCATGACCTGAGCTGAGACCAAGAGTTGGATGCTTAACTGACTGAGCCCCCAAGGTCCCCCAGTTTCACTTTTTTTAAGTAGACTCCACACTCAATGTGGGGCTAGAACTCATGACCCTGAGATCAAGAGTCCCACGCTCTACAAACTGAGCTGGCCGGGTGCCCCTCTCTTAGCCTTTTGTAAAACAGCTTTATTGAGGTACAACTGATAAAGAACCACACACATTTAATGAGGATAATTTGATGAGTTTGGACACATACAAACACCCTCGGTACCATCAGCACGATCAGGATGATAGACGCAGCCAACACCTCCCAGAATTTTCTGTGTGCCCCCTCCCCCAACACACACCTCTTGTATACTGGAGGAAAACTTAATTTTTTTTTTATCATGAGGTTCCCTCTGCTTTTACATGAAAGTATTTACTGAGCATTCATTTGCTAATATTCGTCCTTGTAGTACTGTTAGAAACAATAAAGCGAGCTGTATTAAAAAACGGTGAGATTTTTTGAGCAAAAATCTATTTGAATCAGGCAGCCCCCCAGACGGAAGTCGGAAGCGCTTCACCCACAGGAGCTGGGGAGAGACTTTCATGGAGAAAAGGGGGAAGCGGAGTCAGGACATTACTGATTGGCCATAGATTAAGCGTCGCTGGCTGTGATTGGTTGTTCTTGGGTTTGGATTTCTTAACCCTGAGGCCCTTCCGGGCTGACCTCTTTGGTTTGCTTCCAGCCACCAGCGCAGGGTTAGAGCCACATCGGTGGAACAGCCTCCTTGTTTAATTAATTTAACGGTATCAACTGAATGAGGCTGTTCACCAAATACAAATGGGCAATAATTTAACCATCTACATTTCTGTAAAAAGCGAAAAGACTCCTTTTTAAAGAAGTTCATTGATGGGCGACACTTACTATTAACTGAGCACAATCTGCAGTTAAAGGGGGTGAGTCCCAGAGTTTGGGAACAATGATTTGGGGATGAAACCCCTCACCCCCTCCCTACTTGTGTGTCAGTCTCTCTGTCTCTCTCTCCCTCTCTCTCTCTCTCTCTCTCTCTCTCTCTCTCTCTCTCTCTCACACACACACACACACACACACACACACACACACACACACATTGATGAATTGATGTTAATCTGGGACTGTGTTTACCCCTCCTGAACTGGGGTTATAGAGTAGAGATAAAAGCATTTGGAAGGGTCCCTGCAGAGTCCACTTGGTCACCCTGAACCCTAGTTTCCTCATCTTTAAAATGAAAAAATTCGCCTTCTTCTCTAAGGTCACTTCCTTCTATCCCACAACCCTCCCCCCTCCCCCCCCCCCCCCCAGATTCCCAAGAGCTCCAATTTATAGTGATGATTAATCCAACAGAGGCAAGTACTCATCTGCATACAAATAGAATGCAAATCATGAGGTGCAGACAACGCACATCAGAATCAAGATGCGCTATCAGGGCCCCATCCTTCTGGAGGTGTCCAGACAGGCAAACCCAGGCTGGACAAATGAAATTTAGCAGGCGCGGTAGAGGGCTCTGTGTTATCGGCAGCCCCAGGCGCACTGGATGGCGTCTGGCTCCTGAGCTCTCAGCATGGGGAGGCTTTATCGCTCCAGTCCTGGAATTTGGAATCATTATCTACCAGTGCAGAGGGATTAAAAATAATGTTTGGGCATGATGGACAGTGGCTAGCAGCCAGCCAGCCACACAGTGACGTTGATTGCTCGCAGAAAAGGGTCTTGGCAGAGTCAAAGTCAGGAGACCGAGGCAGGTGACTAGCAGATTATCAAGGTCACCTAGTGAACATTATTATTTGATGCCTTCTTATCTCATTGTGTTGTTACAAGAATAAAATACAACAGAGTGGCAACAGCCCATTGGAACATTATAAGTATATTCCACATAAACCGTCAATTGTCAGGCATCCAGTATTTGGTATTTATTGTATGTTTGATACTGTGAATGGTGATAGCCAACATTTATTAAGCACTCAGTATGTGGCAGCATTATTAAAGGTGGTTTAAATAAATCAATCTATGGTTGTAGGAGTTTTGAATCCATCAACTCAGTTACTTCTTACAACCTATAAGATAGGAACCATCATCATTGCCATCTAAGAGATTAGAAAATGAAGGTAATTTGCCCAAGGTCACAGCTAGTATGTGGCCAAGCTGAGGCTCCAACTCCATCTAGAAACTGTCCTTTTTTTTTTTTAATTTTAATTTTATTTTTTAAATTTATTTCCAAATTAGCATCTAGTGCAACAATGATTTCAGGAGTAGATTCCTTAGTGCCCCTCACCCATTTAGCCCATCCCGCCTCCCACAACCCCTCCAGTAACCCACTGTTTGTTTTCCATATTTAAGAGTCTCTCATGTTTTGTCCCCCTCCCTGTTTTTATATAATTTTTGCTTCCCTTCCCTTATGTTCATCTGTGTCTTAAAGTCCTCATATGAGTGAAGTCATATGATGTTTGTCTTTCTCTGACTGACTGATTTCGCTTAGCATAACACCCTCCAGTTCCATCCACGTAGTCGCAAATGGCAAGATTTCATTCTTTTTGATTGCCGAGTAATACTCCATTGTATATATGTACCACATCTTCTTTACCCATTCATCAGTTGATGGATATTTGGGCTCTTTCCATACTTTGGCTATTGTTGTAGAGTTGCCATAAACATTGGGGTGCGTGTGTCCCTTTGAAACAGCACACCTGTATCCCTTGGATAAATACCTAGTAGTGCAATTGTTGGGTAGTTCTATTTTTCATTTTTTGAGGAACCTCCACACTGATTTCCAGAGTGGCTGCACCAGCTTTCATTCCCACCAGGAATGCAAAAGAGATCCTCTTTTTCCGCATCCTCTCCAACATCTGTTGTTGCCTGAGTTGTTAATGTTAGCCACTCTGACAGGTGTGAGGTGGTATCTCACTGTGGTTTTGATTTGTTTTTCCCTGATGATGAGTGATGTTGAGCATTTTTTCATGTGTCGGTTGGCCATCTGGATGTCTTCTTTGGAGAAGTGTCTATTCATGTCTTCTGCCCATTTCTTCACTGGATTATTTGGTTTTTAGATATTGAGTTTGAGAAGTTCTTTATAGATTTTGGATACTAACCCTTTATCTGATATGTAGTTTGCAAATACCTTCTCCCATTCTGTCGGTTGCCTTTTAGTTTTGCTGATTGTTTCCTTTGCTGTGCAGAAGCTTTTTATTTTCATAAGGTCCCAGTAGTTCATTTTTGCTTTTGTATCCCTTGCCTCCAGAGATGTGTTGAGTAAGAAGTTGCTGTGGGCAAGATCAAAGAGGTTTTTGCCTGCTTTCTCCTCGAGGATTTTGATGGCTTCCTGTCCTACATTGAGGTCTTTCATCCATTTTGAGTTTATTTTTGTGTCTGGTGTAAGAAAGTGGTCCACATTCATTCTTGTGCATGTCTCTGTCCAGTTTTCCCAGCATCACTTGCTGAAGAGACTGTCTTTATTCCATTGGATATTCTTCCCTGCTTTGTCAAAGATTAGTTGGCCATACGTTTGTGGGTCCATTTCTGGGTACTCTATTCTGTTCCATTGATCTGAGTGTCTGTTTTTGTGCCAGTACCATACTGTCTTGATGATTACAGCTTTGTAGTATACCTTGAAGTCCGGGATTGTGATGCCACCTGCTTTGTTTTTCTTTTTCAAGGCTGCTTTGGCTATTTGGGGTCTTTTCTGGTTCCATACAAATTTTAGGATTATTTGTTCTAGTTCAGTGAAGAATGCTGGTGTTATTTTGATAGGGATTGCATTGAATATGTAGAATGCTTTAGGTAGTATTAACATTTTAACAATATTTGTTCTTTCTATCCAGGAGCGTGGAATATTTTTCCATTTTTTTTTTGTGTCTTCTTCAATTTCTTTCATAAGCTTTCTATAGTTTTCAGTGTATAGATTTTTCACCTCTTTGGTTAGAGTTCTTCCTAGGTATTTTATGGTTTTTGGTGCAATTGTAAATGGGATCGATTCCTTGATTTCTCTTTCTGTTGCTTCATTTTTGGTGTATAGGAATGCAGTCAATTTCTGTGCATTGATTTTATATCCTGTAACTTTGCTGAACTTATGAATCAGTTCTAGCAGTTTTTTGGTGGAATCTTTTGGGTTTTCCATGTACAGTATCATGGATATCTGTGAAGAGTGAAAGTTTGACCTCCTCCTGGCTGATTTAGATGCCTTTTATTTCTTTGTGTTGTTTGATTGCAGAGGCTAAGACTTCCAATACTATGTTGAATAATAGTGGTGAGAGTGGATATCCCTGTCTTGTTCCTGACCTTAGGGGGAAAGCTCTCATTTTTTTCCCATTGAGGATGATATTAGTGTTGGGTCTTTCATATATGGTTTTTATGATCTTGAGGTATGATCCCTCTATCCCTATTTTCTTGAGGGCTTTTATCAAGAAAGAATGTTGTATTTTGTCAAATGCTTTCTTTGCATCTATTGAGAGGATCGTATGATTCTTGTCCTTTCTTTTACTGATGTGATGAATCACATTGATTGTTTTGCGGATATTGAACTAGCCCTGCATCCCAGGTGTAAATCCCACTTGGTCGTGGTGAATCATTTTTTTAATGTATTGTACATCTGGTTGGCTAATATCTTGAGAATTTTTGCATCCATGTTCATCAGGGAAATTGGTCTATAGTTCTCCTTTTTAGTGGGGTCTCTGTCTGGTTTTGGAATCAAGGTAATGCTGGCTTCATAGAAAGAATTTGGAAGTTTTCCTTCCATTTCTATTTTTTTGGAAAAGCTTCAAGAGAATAGGTGTTAACTCTTCCTTAAATGTTTGGTAGAATTCCCCTGGAAAGCCATCTGGCCCTGGACTCTTGTTTTTTGGGAGATTTTTGATTACTAATTCGATTTCTTTACTGGTTATGGGTCTGTTCAAATTTTCTATTTCTTCCTGTTTCAGTTTTGGTAGTGTATATGTTTCTAGGAATTTGTCCATTTCTTCCAGGTTGCCCATTTTATTAGCATATAATTGCTCATAATATTCTCTTATTATTGTTTTTATTTCTGCTGAGATGGTTGTGATCTCTCCTCTCTCATTCTTGATTTTATTTATTTGGGTCCTTTCCTTCTTCTTTTTGATCAAACTGGCTAGTGGTTTATCAATTTTGTTAATACTTTCAAAGAACCATCTTCTGGTTTCATCGATCTGTTCTACTGTTTTTTTTGTTTGTTTGTTTGTTTATTTGTTTTGTTTGGTTTTGATAGCATTAATTTCTGCTCTAATCTTTATTATTTCCTGTTCTGTGCTGTTTTGGGGTTTTATTTGCTGTTCTTTATCCAGCGCTTTAAGGCATAAGGTTAGGTTGTGTATCTGAGATCTTTCTTCCTTCTTTAGGAAGGCCTAGATTGCTACGTACTTTCCTCTTATGATCATCTTTGCTGCGTCCCAGAGGTTTTGGGTTGTGGTGTTATCATTTTCATTGACTTCCATATACTTTTTAATCTCCTCTTTAACTGCTTGGTTGGCCCATTCATTCTTTAGTAGGATGTTCTTTAGTCTCCAAGTATTTGTTAACTTTCCAAATTTTTTCTTGTGGCTGATTTCAAGTTTCATAGGGTTGTAGTCTGAAAAGATGTACGGTATGACTCGATCTTTTTGTGCTTGGTGAAGGATGATTTGTGTCCCAGTATGTGGTCTATTCTAGAGAATGTTCCATGTGCACTGGAGAAGAATGTATATTCTGCTGCTTTAGGATGAAATGTTCTGACTATATCTGTTAAGTCCATCTGGTCCAGTATGTCATTCAAAGCCATTGTTTCCTTGTTGATCTTTTGATTAGATGATCTGTCCATTGTTGTGAGTGGTGTGTTGAAGTCTCCTACTGTTGTGGTATCACTATCAATGAGTTTCTTTATGTTTGTGACAAATTGATTTATATATTTGGGTGCTTTCACATTTGGCACATAAATATTTACAATTGTTAGGTCTTTTTGGTGGATAGAACCCTTAATTATGATATAATGCCCTGCTTCATCTCTTGATACAGACTTTATTTTAAAGTCTAGATTGTCTGATATAAGTATGGCTATTTTGGCTTTCTTTTGTTGACCATTAGCATGATAGATGGTTCTCCATCCCCTTATTTTCAATCTGAAGTTGTCTTTAGGTCTAAAGTGGGTCTCTTGTAAACAGCATATAGGTGGATCTTGTTTTCTTATCCATTCTGTTACCCTGTGTCTTTTGATTGGAGCAATGAGTCCATTGACATTTAGAGTGAGTACTGAAGGATATGAATTTATTGCCATAATGTTGCTTGTAGAGTTGGAGTTTCTGGTAGTGTTCTCTGGTCCTTTCTAGTCTTTGTTGTTTTTAGTCTTTCTTTCTTTCTTTCTTTCTTTCTTTCTTTCTTTCTTTCTTTCTTTGTCTGTCTGTATGTATGTATGTATGTATGTCTTTTTTTTCATCTTTTCTCCCCTCAGAGAGTCCCGCTTAAAATTACTTGCAGGGCTAGTTTAGTGGTCACAAACTCCTTTAATTTTTGTTTGTCTGGAAAACTTTTTTTCTCTCCTTCTATTTTGAATGATAGCCTTGCTGGATAAAGAATTTTTGGCTGCATATTAT
The DNA here is from genome assembly GCF_018350215.1 of Panthera leo. Taxonomy (NCBI): domain Eukaryota; kingdom Metazoa; phylum Chordata; class Mammalia; order Carnivora; family Felidae; genus Panthera; species Panthera leo. The sequence continues at coordinate 225,579,287 of NC_056679.1, forward strand.
TCTGATTCAGTACATTGAATATATCCTGCTACTCCTTTCTGGCCTGCCAATTTTTTGTGGATAGGTCTGTTGCAAACCTGATCTGTCTTCCCTTGTAGGTTAAGGACTTTTTTCCCCTTGCTGCTTTCATGATTCTCTCCTTGCCTGAGTATTTTGTGAATTTGACAGTGATATGCCTTGTTGATGGTTGGTTTTTGTTGAATCTAATGGGAGTTCTCTGTGCTTCCTGAATTTTGATGTCTGTGTCTTTCCCTAGGTTAGGAAAGTTTTCCTCTATGACTTGCTCACATAACACTTCTACCCCTATTTCTCTCTACTCTTCTGGGACTCCTATGATTCTAATGTTGTTCCTTTTTAATGAGTCACTGATTTCTCTAATTCTTAAATTGTGCTCTTTTGCCTTAATCTCCCTCTTTTTTTCTGCTTCATTATTCTCCATAAGTTTGTCCTCTATATCACCGATTTTCTGTTCTGCCTCATCCATCCTTGCTGCCATGGCCTCCATTCAAGACTGCAGCTCAGTTATAGCATGTTTTATTTCATCCTGACTAGCTTTTCTTTCTTTTATCTCTGCAGAAAGGGATTCTAATCTATTTTCGACTTCAGCTAGTATTCGTATTATCGTGATTCTAAACTCTGGTTCAGACATCTTGTTTGTATCTGGGTTGGTTAAGTCCCTGGCTGTCGTTTCTTTCTGCTCTTTCTTTGGGGGTGAATTCCTTCATTTCATCATTTTGAAGGGAGAAAAAGAATTAATGAGGTAAAAAAATTAAAATTTAAAAAATTAAAATTTTAAAATATTAAAATTAAAAACAAACACACACAAACAAAATCGAGTAAATGATGCTAGATCCTAGGTGTGTTTTTGTCTGGGTGTTTAAAGAGGCTTGATAGATTAGAGAAAAAAGGGGAAAGAAAAAAGAAAAAGGAAATCGTTTGAAAATTTGAAAAAAATGAATACACTGAAGTAGACTAAAATGAAATGATGGGAGTAAAATAGACTTTGAAAAAAATTACACAAACGTAAAAAATATAGTAGAAAAAATTTAAAGAAAATATTTTAATAAAAATTAAAAACAAAAATGAATTTTTTCTTTCTGTATTCAAGAGAAAGAAACGAAAAAAAAAAGAAAAAAGACAAAAAGAAGAAAGAAAATTGAAGAGATGGACTGGCGAACAGACTGAAATACCGCTGAAATTACTTTGTTTCCCCTAGAAGTCCAACTATGAAGCGCTTAATAGTCCATAAACTAAGCGGGCGGAGAGACTTGTGTTCCTGAAGAGCGAGGTTGGCCCTGTTGGGCGGGGCTTAGTGTAACGGCTCCGTTCTCCACTAGATGGCGCTGCTTAGCTTCCTGGGGTGGATTTTGAGGCGCTTGTTGGTGCGTAAGCGCATGCGCGGGGTCGGTGAAAATGGCGTCAGCCACCCACCCAGCCTCTAGTACCGGAATTCTGTTCTCCCTGGTCAGTAATCGCGCACCTGTCCTATGTCTTTGGCTTCCATCCACTCGCCGCTTTTACACAGTCTGTGAACCAGCCCCAGGCAGCACCTCCCTCCTGAGTTTTGTCTCACGTGCGGCTGTGTTTCCCGACCCCTTACTTTTGAGAGACTGTGGTTTTGTCACACCCAGACCTTCTGCAGGAGGGTCTCACGGAGCGATGGCCGGGTGCCGGCCGCACCCAGGAACGTTTGCGGGTCCGTGCTGCTGCCGAGGCCCAGAGACTGCGGCCGGGTGCCAGCCCGCCCCAGGACGAAGTTCGCGAGACAGGGTAGCAGCGGTGCCTCCGGGATTCTGGAAAATCACAACGCACACCTGGCGCCAGGCTTCCCCCTTAACGACCTTGATCCAGCGCCAGCGAATGTGGTTGTTCTCCCGGGTCCACCGGGGCCTTGCCTTTGGGGACCCACACGGCCTCTACCCGGTGTCTTCCCGGCAGGGGCACCGCCTCTCCCCGTGTGGCCTGAAGACCCCCGGACTCCACTCTGCTCCTGGGGACTCGTCCTTCCCACCAGAGCACCGCCAGGTATGGAGCCGCGCGGTTTCAGACTCTGCGCTCCCCGTTTATGGTCTTAATGGAACGTAAACCCTCTCCTTTCTCCCTTCTCCCTTTTTAGTTCCGTCCCTGCGGCTGTTTCCACTTTCCCACTTTCTCTCCGGCTGCTTTGGGTGGGGGGGGGGGGTGCTTTTCCCGTATTCTCTCCCCTCCCCGTCTCTGTCCTCTCTCCACACCGCACGCAAAAGCAGCTTCCTGCCCTCCGCGGCGTCCCTCTCCCCCAGTTCACCTCTCGGCGCCGCGCACCTGCTGAGTCCTGTGGTTCAGGTTGTGCAGATTGTTGCGTTAATCCTCAGATCCGTTTTCTAGGTGTGCAGGATGGTCGAGTGTTGGTCTGGCTGTATTTCATGGACGCGAGACACACAACAAACTGCCATGCTGTTCTGCCATCTTGCCTTCTCCCCCCAGAAACTGCCCTCTTAACCACGATGTTGTATGCCCTTTAATCGTAACCATGAGCCTTATCTAGTAATGAATCCAATCTTTTATGGGATATATATTTCACTTACTTGAGATAATATTATAATTTTGATATGTATTTCAGTTAATATTATGTAAGCATATTCCCACATCTTTAAAAACTATTCCGGGGAGCCTGGGTGGCTCAGTCAGTTAAGCGTCTGACTCACGCTCACGCTCAGGTCACGATCTCACGGTTCGTGAGTTCGAGCCCTGCTTCGGGCTCTGTGCTGACAGCTCAGAGTCTGGGACCTGCTTGGGATTCTGTGTCTCCCTCTCTCTCTGTCCCTCCCCTCCTCGCACTCTATCTCTCTCTCAAAAAAAATAAACATGAGAAAGAATTTAAAAACTAGTCCTAGAGATAATTGAAGGCTGAGTATCATTCTATTGAGAGGTATTATTATAATTGGCTTGAACTATAAAGAGACATAACACAAATCCTGGAGGCAAGAGCACCAGTGAGGATAGGAAGGTGGACTTGGGAGATTAAAGAAGGCAAGAATCATGGCCTTCATGAATAGCGTGGACTGCCCCATTATGCGTCGATTAGATGAGGTATAAGCTCACTTTATGCAGCGTTTCCACTTATGGAGTCGAAGAAATGTCTCTTCTTGGCCAATGCGTGGGGATGTTGTAAATATAGGTGGGTTCTGGAAAGTGATTTAACACACTGGAAGAAAAGGCCTGCATAAATTCAGGGGGATCATATGGAGAAATAGTTTTGGTGATGTCACCATGCCTGTCATCTTCCGCCGTGATGTCTGTTGTGGGAAGCTGGGAGTAGAATGACGGGAGAATCTTTTCTGTAGGTCCCAGGTCAGAAGACAGGGCAAGAAGTGAGCCCTAATGAGGCAGGTGACTCCGAGGGAATAAAGGACCATAATGAACTTGTTCTGTATTTACCAGGAGGATTTGGATGGAGATTGATGATCTGGCCAAACGTTCCATCTGAATGTAGTCTGGTCTCATTATGACAAGTCATACATCTTTTCAGGTCAGGTTGTGGCGCAACTTAGGCTATTTTCATCACGTTCTGACCTGTTTGTCATTTGCAGTGAGAAGCAAATGACCCAGAAACACCAGGAAAGGGATCTGTAAATAGATTTTCTCACTCGACCAATTAGGAAATAACCCCCAACAAAGTGTGTTGTAAAAATATCGTTAATGACTGTGTTGTCACCTTTAAGCTCCATAAATAACAACCGTCACTGAGCGTTTACTAAGTATCAAGGACTAGTACTCAGAGCTGGATTAGGTGAGATGAGTAAACCATTCACCTGGTTCACAAAACTTGAGGGGCATCAACAAGCTCGGTAATCAAGGTCAATAATGTTCGTATGTAATATTAAAAAAAATCAATCAGCAGACTCTATCCTTCCTATTGTTGCCAATGAAGCTTTAGCATCTGACTGATGCCTGTAAGTGCTCTGAATAATCAATGCCTTCATTCTAGTCTGTTACCATTCTTTAACTCGTCTTAGTCAGCCTGGGCTGCCATAACAAAGTACCATAGACTAGGTACCTTGAATGGCGGACATTTATTTCTCACAGGTCTGGAGGCTAGAAGTCCAAGATCAAGGTGCCCGTATGGTTGGGAGGGCTCTCTTCTTGGCTTGCAGGTGGCTGCCATCTTGGTGCGTTTTCACAAGGCAGAGAGAGAGAGAGAGAGAGAGAAAAGGGGTGGAGGAGAAAGAGGGGAGAGAGATCAGGAACTCTGGTCTTTCTTCCTCTTCTTACAAGGACACTTAACTCCATCGTTGGGGTCTCACCCTCATGACCTCATCTAAACCTGATCACCACCTAAATAAAGACCCCCACCTTCTGAAAACCATCACACTGGGGGTTGGGGCTTCAACACATGAATTTGTGTCAGGAGATATAAGGTATTTACTGTAACCCTTTTCCCCCTTTCTCTGTCTCTTTTTCTGTTTCTTGTGTGAAAATGTGGGCACAAAGATGTTAGATAACCTGTCCCAGTTCACACAGTTATTTATGCAATCAGGATTTGAACCCAGTGCCCTATCCCCAGAGCCTGCACTTTTATCCACTCTTGTTATATTGCCTGTGAAGAGAAAGGATATTTTCTCCAGAGAAATCTTGCCTGGGCTACGGACAGAATAGAGTAATAATTTCAGAGACAGTATACCGACAGCTGTAAAGTGAAAGCACCCGCTGAGAGGCAGGAATAAAGGATGGGGGTGGGGGGGCACTTCTTGACCTTGAATCAATTAATTGCACCTGAGCTTGACAGTAGTTAGGTGAGCTTTCAGGCCCAGAAATCCTGGTATGTAGGGGTACGTTTTGATGAAGTTCAAAGGTTAGAGAAGAATCAGGGTAACAGTGTACAGTCCCAAGAAGGGGAAGAACATAAGGGGTGCAGGGGGCAAGCACAGTAGCATACCCCAACCCCATGAAGCAGGTGCAGGAGAGCTGAGCAAGGATGGGGCAGGACTAAGTGGAGCATGTGAGGAGCGTGCGACGGGTGCACAGGGCCCCTTCCTTCTCTCCAAGGAAGTAGCATCAAAATGGAAGTTGGTAGAATCCCCAAACGCTGCAGCATCTTGCTTAATGTTCAGTGGTGTCCATGAGTGTTATGGTTTCTAATTTCTGTGGCGTCTGAATTTGCAGTGCCCTGTTTGTGAATAATCCCCGTTCCCTCTCATGGCTGACACAGAACATGCCCCATGTTGTTAAACGACATTTGGGCCCTGCCCACGCAGTCCAGAGGGCCTTGTCCAAGGTCGCGCCATGATCCACAGCCAGGATTTGGACTCAAGCCCAGATTCTGACTTCTAAGCCTCTGCTTCAGCCATTACTAGCTGACATTCCTTGTTAATTCTCCTTATCCACAAATTTGCAGGCTTCACAAGCTCCACAGTGAAATTAATTTCTGTAGTAGTGGTGCCTTCTCTCTCTCTCTCTCTTTCTCTCTCTCTCTTTTTTTTTTTTTTTTTGGTTCAACTGCCCACTGTGGAAAGCCAGGTGATCCTCAGCGATTGCTTGGCATGCTCTGTGGTCTCCATACAGTGAATCAGAAGCTGAGCTGTGAGTCTCGGCACGTGCCCATTTCTCCTGTTTTCACACTGGTCTTGCTGTGGACTGAATGTTTGTGTCGCTCCCCAATTCGTCTGTTGAATTCCGAAGCCCTAGTGTGATGGTACTAGATAGGGCCTTTGGGAGGTGATTAGGTCATGAGGGGGTCGTCTTCCTGAATAGGATAGTGCTTTTTTTTTTTTTTTTTTAAGTTTATTTATTTATTTTGAGAGACAGAGAGACAGAGACAGAGAGAGAGAGAGAATCCTAAGCAGGCTTCACACTGTCAGCCTGATCTGGGGCTTGAACTCATGAACCTGTGAGATCATGACCTGAGCAAAAATCAAGAGTCGGACACTCAACTGGCTGAGCCACCAGGGTGCCCCAGGACTAATGCTCTTATAGGAAGAGACACAAGAGAGCTTGCTTCCTCTCTCTCTCTCTCCTCTGCCACGTGAAGACACAGCAAGGAGATGGCTATCTGTAAAGGTGGAAGAGACTTCTCACCGGAACCGGACCATATGGGCACCCTGATCTCAGGCTTCCCAGCCTCCAAAAGTGCGAGAAATAAATTTGTGTTGCTTAAGCCAGCAGTCTATGGTATTTTTGGAACAGCAGCCCTAGCTGAATGAGGCACAACTTTGTGGAATTTGTGGTTCTGTGTGGTAGAAGCACTTCAGAATATAATGCCTTTTCGGGTTTCTCCTGGTACCTTGAAAGATGCAAAATGCCTTTGATGTCCTTAAACGGTGACCCAACACGGTGGTACTTGAGTATCTGGACCTTTGCCTCAGAGGTATGTCTAAATAGGTGAAGACAGTCATTTCCAAAGTAGTACCAAGAGAGGATCCTCCAAAGTTCAGGCAGGAAAAATCCTTCCATCCTCCTCCTCGTCCAGTCCTGAGCCCCTGGAACGGAGAACATGGACTGTTTATACAAAAGCATTCTACCCCTGCCTCTACACCATGGCTTTTCATTTCCTGGGAGATCCAGCTTCCCACTGTGTATACACATGCCAGATATGCGACTAGATTCTCCTGAAGATTCTCTTGAAGCTAGTCCTGGCTAAGGAGACCTAAGAGAAAAGGGTACTATATGAAAGAAAGGGTCGATATCCCGTGATAAGAGATTCACCGAAAGAAGCACCCATGTTTTTACTGGATGCTGTTATGATAGTATATGATGCCTGGATCTTTGGCAGCCTTCTTGAGACCCTGAGGGTAAACGTTGCAACACTGTGAGGTGCTGAGTGAAAGAATGGGAGAGCCTTGGATGCATCTTTGAAGTGTCGCGCCAAACTGGGAATCGTCCTTTCTCTGGTCTCCTTGCTTTACAGGATAAGTGTTCTCATTGTTTGAGCTACTTTTAATTGAATACTTAGGACCTGCGGCTGAAAACATCCCACCACACTCTTGCCCCCTACTTCCCTTACACACTCATTCTCCCCGGAACTGTGACTAAGGCAGCTCCTTCTTCACAAACATGACATCACCTCCAGGCTCATTTCTTTTCGCACCAGGTTTAAAAGCTGCATGTGTGTACACACACACACACTTATGAAGCCTTGATTCACACCCTGTCAGTCCAGTGTGTGTGTGTGTGTGTATGTGTGTGTGTGTGTGTGTGTGTGTGTGTGTGTGAGTGTGTGTGATGTATTTTAAGTACCCAGGGACTACTGCTGAGCGGAAGGAGGTATACAAATGTATAGTGACAGTGACGACTGGCTCTGAGTCATAGCTGGTCTGGGTAATGACTGAGATGGTCCTCAGCTATGTGGGCGGTGGCGGGTCACCTCTATTCAGGGATCGCTCCTGCCTTTCCTGACGGTCCCGTCAAGGAGACGTTTGTATTCCATTGACTCAGCACTAGCAGGAAAATCCAGCAGGCTGGATTTGCTCTTCAGGGCTACTGATGCCCCAATGATGGGCTCCGAGTAAGGGATGGGAGGCATTCAGAGGGGGGCCAGGAAAGGGGAAGCGCTGCCCTGGATTTACGTGGCCAATTAGAGAGATTGTTTCATGCAGGGCGAAGCTGCGAAGGATGGTACCTTGGGAGACAGGAGCCATGCGATCCGAGTGAGAGCCAAGCCTGGGACCGCTGGACGTTGTCAGCTATGAACCCCGGCATTAGGAAGGCAGATCTGCAAGGTCCGGGGGAAAGAACACGTAAGAGGCTAAGGTTGTCTTGGCCTCTGGAAAAGCGGAGCCTGGAAGAGTTAGTGTAGAGGATGGGATGGTCTGAGAAGGGCAGGGCCGGGGGTAGGCGTGAAGCCAGGCAGTGGGGAGGAGAAGGACTCAGTCCATTGCAGGGGGAGGAGAGCCACACAGGAGGCTTTCTAGAACATTACTCATTATGGAAAAGCATAGGCACAGAGAGCAGTCTTTGGTCTGGGCTCCTCACAGGGAAGGAGCACTTGAATGGGACCCAAGGCTGGAGACAAATGGGAATTACCAGACAGATAGCTTTTATCAAAATAAAAATCAGGGGCACCTGCGTGGCTCAATTGGGTAAGCGTCTGACTTCGGCTCAGGTCATGATCTCGCGGTTTGTGAGTTCGAGCCCTGTGTCCGGCTCTGTGCTGACAGCTCAGAGCCTGGAACCTGCTTTGGATTCTGTGTCTCCCTCTCTCTCTGCCCCTCCCCAGCTCACACTCTCTCTCTTTCTCTCTCTCTCTCTCTCTCTCAAATGTAAGTAAACATTTAAAAAAAATTTTAAAAATGCATCCTGAATCCCACACATTTCCACCCAGCATTTGGATTCAGGTATTTCAGAGATTCCGATTAATGGGTCCCTAGAGTTTATATTTTGAGAGATTTCCAGGTGATTCTAATGATCAGACAGGTCTCAGAACTTCAGAAATTAGCAGTAACACCGTTGACCCTGGGGGGGTTGGAGCAGGGGGTGGAGGTACGGAGGGTGAGCAGGGAGTCTGGCCTCAGGGGTCGGGTCAAGGATATAAACTCTCTCCTCGGGAGATTACAGAATGACACAACAGGGGGCGGGCCAGCAGCCAGCCTGGAGAGAGCACCCGGACCGGTGGTATGAGGTGTGTGTGCTGGTGTCTTTACACCTGAGAAGACGTGAGGTACAGGGGGATCTGCCCGAGGTCCCAGCTCCAGGAGGGGGTGGGACTGGGAAGAGGGCCCAGGTTTCTCTTGGCTGCCACTAACCGTGGCAGGGTGGCTTCAAGGAAGGAGGAACAGACCACTTGCTGTGGATAGTTCAGAGGGCCCTTGAGGAGCCTCTGGTGTTTGGTTAGAAGAGGAGGAAACATAAATGCTGTGGCTGATGTTCTTTCCAGAGTTTACCAGTCAACGGCAAGAACTATATTCCCTTGGTTTCTGCAGTAGATATTTGGGGCAGCAGTGTGTTAGGCCTTAAGTTAAAATAGCAGTTAAAATATTATGCAAAGCATTCCTTTATTTATAACGTGCTAATTTATTGTAAAGTAGTTTACGTTCTTCTATGTTGAGTTTAACGAGCGTCTTTCAGAAGAACTGTAAGAGGCGAGCTCACAGAGAGGAGGCTATGTTGCTTTTTTAATAAGCAATACAGCTGTCACCAGATGTTATGAAGATTGATTACTAATGCATTTTTAATGCAGATAATTTATTAGATAATAGGGTTTTTCCCCTCTAAGTTTCCAGTAGGAGGAAATCACTGAGTTTTTCCATTTTAAATTAAAGGCTTTCTACAGTTGGTTTTTCAATAAGCCTTAACATGGATGATCAAATTCAATTATGTAACAAACACACTTAGGATGGAGCCCACTGCTGATGCTTCTCCCTCGTGCTTTTATGTCTGAATTCCAACAAACGTCTTGAGAGCAAGAACCGAAAATGACCCATACCCTAGCCAAGGTGCCGAGTAGAGCAGAAGTAGTATTTAGGAAGTGCTCCATAAATGTTTGCTGGATGAATGAATGTCATATGCTGTCGTTTTATTGGAAACACTAAAGTCAAAGATTTCCCCTGCTAAGTACGCTTGTCGTGAGCTTGTTGATCAATGATGGATTACCCCGCAGGATTCCTACTTCGTGTGTCTCTCTTCCAGTGGCCAGGAAGAGGGCAAAAAGGGCCGAGGTGAACTTGGACTCAGGTCTCTGTGCTCGGCACACATGGCCGACTCCCTTGCCTACTTGGGTTAAGAATGAATGAGCCCAGGGGCACTTGGGGGGCTCAGTTGGTTGAGTGTCCGACTTTGGTTTGGGTCGTGGTCTCATGGTTCATGGGTTCTAGCCCCACATCGGGCTCTCTGCTGTCAGCATGGAACCCCCTTCGGATCCTCTGTCCCCATCTCTGTCTCTGCCCTGCCCCCGATCCCCTTCACCCCACTCGCATATTCTTTCTCTCTCTCTCTCTCTCTCTCTCTCTCTCTCTCTCTCTCAAAAATAAATAAACATTAAAAAAGAAAAAAAGAATGACTGAGCCCAAATGTATCCCTGTTGTTTTTGCTGAAGGGAGTTTGACACTGTTCCTAGCAATACCAAATAGTTGACCTATGTTTCAGCTTCATCGAGACGGCTTGTAGAAAATGTCAGAGTGGCCAAGAGCTCTAAAATGACCAAGTTGATGCTGCCACAACAATTCTTAAACTTTTACATCTCATGGCAAAGAAACGTTAAGTTCAGGAAGAATTGTCTCTGGGACACATAGCCTAGTGGGACTTATGGAAAGAAAAAACATTTCCTTGAATTCTCTTGTTTTATTTTAAAAATGCATGCAAGTTTGCATTGTAAACCATAATGGACCCATTTGCTATAATAAAATAAAACAGAGTAAGCAAAGCAGAAACTTCCTGAGCATATTTGGTTAATATTGAATTGAGTATAATTTCTGGAAAAGTAGCCTGAGTTGAAAAGAGCTGACGTTGAATATCAGATTCAGAACCCACTTAATGTTCTGCTCTGACTTGGTTCACAGTTAGTTTGAAAACATAGACTCACATAAAAATGACGACTGCATCTTCTGCTTGCCAAGCTACATCTGGGTAATGACCAACGACAGATGCCCAGAATGCAGCCCCACAGCTGGCATGATGCCACATTGTCAGCCATAGTTTATCCAACCTTGGTGAGTGTCCCTTACAGAGAGGCTAAGTCATTTGTGTCATATTATGGTTACTTTTTTAATGTTAACTTACCTAGACTGGGGTACCCAGATTTTTTTAATTTTTATTTTAGGGAGAGAGAGAATGTGTTTGAGTGGGGGAGAGTGAGAGAGGGGGGGAGAGAGAGAGAATCTTAAGCAGGTTCCACATTCAGCATGGGGTCTGTTGTGGGGCTCAATCCCACAAACCTGGGATCGTGACCTGAGCCCAAATTAGGAGTCAGATGCTCACCAACTGAGCCACCCAGGCGCCCTTCCCAGATGTTTCTTCAAACATTATTCTGGATGTTTCTGGGAAGTCTTTTTTTTTTTTTTTTTTTTTAAAGAGATTAACGTTTAAATGCATAGACTCCATGATGCAACTCCATGATGGTGGAAGAGAGAATTCTACTACCTTCAGATGCAAACTGCATCTCTCCCCTGGGTCTCCAGCCTGCATGCCTACCCCACAGAGTTGGGACATGCCAACCTCCACAACTGAGCCAGCGAATTCCTTAAAAGTGAATCTCTCTCTCTCTCTCTCTCCCTCCCTCCCTCCATCCCTCCCTCCCTCCGCCTACCAATACACACACATACACACATTCTATGGGTTTTATTTCTCTGGAGAACCCTGACTCATACAGGTCATGTGGTGGGCTGAAAGGGTAACTAACTGATTGATTGGCCATCAAGAGAATAGTCATCAAAGAATTTTTTCAGAGAGGAAAAATGACTGACAATGCTATTCCTCACCAATGCTGGAATGTTCAATTTATGTATGTGAACTAAGTCACAAACGTCTTATCACCTCCATCATGATGAACTTGTCAAACTTTCACACCACATCTTCATCACAGCTTTGCCTTGGATTACATGTTTGAAAGAAGCTGTTCTAGATGATCTACTAAGAAAGCCAGTGAACAAACACTGAGGTTAATTTAATGAATCCAGTTTTCAACCTTTTGTAAAAATGCCCTTTGTTTTCACTTCAAGAGGAAAAACTACCAGTTCACCCCCGAGTTCCTAAAATCTGATTTACACCTCCTATTGTGACAACCCTCTGGGTTTCCCTGAGACTGGGGTTTTCTGGAATATGGCACTTGGAGTGCTGGCAACTGGAGACTCTCATGAAAACTGAGACTTCATAAGTTTACAACTCTCTGTAGTACACCGTGCTTTCAAAACCCCTTCCTTTTCATTACAAATCAGTCTGAAATAATGAGTCTCCAAGTCAACAATATTTGTTCTTTCGCGGTCGCCCCACTGAATGTGGAAAGAAACTGACGAGGCAGGCGGTCCCTTAAAGAGGTCTTCGTGAAAGATACAGTAGCTGCTGGCCTTCGGGACGCATGATAGCACGCCAACATTTTTACTGCTCAAATTAGTCCTGGGCTCTCATTTTCCCTTACTTTTTTTTTTTTTCTAGTTGACAAAGCATTAACGAGACTTGCTTTTTTCTGTGGCTATATAATAAGAAATAGAAAGGACTATGTTTTTCTCAAGTGACATAACTGTGAGTTCTCGCACACTCTGAGAAATCAGACAAGCCAGATCCTGCTTCCAGGTGGCCAGCTCCAGTGCTGTGTTCCAGGCACATTTGCATAATTCATTCCCTCCCCAGGATGTTTCCCAAAACATTAATAATCTCACCCAGTTGCCTGGTAATGCGACAGAACCAAATTACCAACCCCCTTTCAGCATCCCACAGTGTTTTATTCACGGAAAACACGATATATTTTCCGGTACGGAAAACTGAGGTGCTTCCCGTTTTGTTTGTGTATGGTGTCACAACACCTTTTGAGGGCAACATGTCAAAGTTTTCCTTAAATTGTTGGTAAAATCAGTGTCCCTGAAAATGTGTGATAGACTTAAGGAGGTTGGGGAAGCATTTAGGGTAGTCGTCAAGGACAATGGCAGTTGCTCTCACTCTGTTATCCTTAAGGTAAGGGATGGGATGAAACAAAATAATTTTTAAACTAGGATGCAAAAATGACTATATTTGTGGCTAAGATTTATGAAGTGAGTACGTGTAGTACTTTAGCGGGTACGGCTAATTAAAGGGCTAAAGGCTAGAGAGACAAGAGAGGATTCACAGTACTGGCTGTTGGTCTCCATAAATGCAAGAAAGATTTCAAATAGGCATGATTGCCACCAATGGAATGAATTGATTGTGTAGACCCTAGACTACAGGGTTCTTGTTTACAGATCTTTATATGCCCCTCAGCTCCTCACCCAGTGCCCTGTACAAGAAGACGATCAATAATAACAGTTGACGTACCGCCAGCAGCTTTAATTTGTACAAATTAACGAAAAGAAATGTGAGGTCTATTGTCACGGTTTCATCGTGTGTGTCAACACCCCGGAAATGCATTTCAAAGAACGTAAAAGTTATCTTGCTGTTCAGGCTGTTCTTTTACAAAATAAAACCACAGTAAGGAGTCATTTAATTAGCAAAATGTAAAGAAGAAAAATTTAGCTGGTGAAGAGAGAGAATAACAATAATCTGGAAGAGATAATCGGGAAGGGAAATCAAGCCAGGGAAATATCTGTCGGAGGAAGGTGATACATTTCCACCACCAAGGCAAGGTTGGGTTGCCAATAGGACTTGGGAACACTTGAAGTAGGAGTCTGTTATAAAACCAACATTTTAAGCAATGATATCAGTTATTATGGTGTGGGAGTGAGAGATTGGGAGACAATTTAGGAAATGCAGGTAGAAGTCTTCAAATACTTAGAAATACTCTATTTGGCAGCATTTTGACTGTTTATGATAGTATTATTAGTTAAATAATAAATATAATAAATAAATACAAATGATAGTATTTATTATATGTACATTTGTGATATATTTTGTATTTCTAAAATATTTTAAGATCTTACACTGAAATACCCACTCACACATTAATTAATTTTTTTATGCACAATATATTGTGAGCACCTGTTGTGTAAGAGGCACTGGGCTGCTTGTTTGGAAAATAGTCATTGTCTTTGAGGAGCTCAACACCTAGTGACAGAATTCTTGTCACTAAGCGTCTGGGCTCTGCTTGGTAAAGTGGGGTTTTCTTAGGATGTAATAGCATCCGAATGTATGCGTGGTGTGGTTTCTAGAATTAAATTTTAGCACAGACCAAAGCGTTTCTTTATTCACTGTGATCACTGGGAGTGCCTAGCATTGCCTGGCACACAGCAGGTGCTTAATGATACTTATTGAAGGGAGGGACGAAGGGGCAAGAGGATGGGCGACGCACGTGTTGGAAATTACGGAAGTGCCTAGGCATTGGTAAGATGTCCCCATAGGCCCATGTTCCCTGGGGACATGGCGTCCCCTCCGTCCTGTGCACCCTCTCCTTGCTTTCTTGTTTCCCTACTGTTGACACCGGCAAGAGCCACTTCCTTCCCTCACAGCTCTCTGGGGCCAGTCATGCCTGCGGAAAGGACAGCGACCTTCTTCTGAGAGACCCAGAAGCATGGAGCCTTTTTCTCTTCTCCTCTCTGTATTCACGCAATGTTTTCTTCTCGAAATCCTCTGCTGTTCTCCATACTCCTGTGCCCATAAGTTTCTCAGTGCGCACAGACCCCTCCTTCCTTTCTTAGGCCTTTGTAGCTAATAGACAAATTTAGAAATCAGCCAGAGTGCAAATGTTTGACAAATACCAGGTATGGGTTTCATTTTAACAGTTCCCTGATCCCAAATATGAACTTGGACTTCTAGGTTCATTGTTTTTATTCATTTAATTCAAACACTCAAAATGTTTTTGAGTTCTGTTGCTGAATTAGGAAAGGGACATCTGCTTCCTTTGTAAAGGGGCCCAGCGACTAAATTGGTATTACATTACACACATTAGATTGTAGGATAGGTCACATGTCCTTGAATCAGTCTGGCAGTGATGTAATTCTGATGTGAAACAGCGTTAGAAATATTGAAGCTTTTCCAGCTATTTGGAAAATATGTTTATGATCCAGGAGGCTTTTGGACTTCCAAGTTCCCATTAACTTGTTTTTGCTTATATCTGTAGTCAAGTAAGAAATAACTTAAGAAGTGTAGAGAGCATGATTTTATTCCTAAAGATCTACACTGTGCCTCAGAAAGGGATAGTTGTAAGAAGCTTCATTTTAGGATCCTGGACCCAATTTCCAATGTGAGGTGAGGGTCTCCCTATGCACAACACCAAGCAATTCTTGGCCAAGAATTCATCTCAATTCTGATAATACCTACCTACAGATAGCATTGGATTCTGCAGGTTAAGGGCTCAGTCCTTCAAAGATTCTCCCCATTTGGGGTGCCTGAGTGGCTCAGTCGGTTGAGCATCCGACTTCAGCTCAGGTCATGATCTGATGGTTTGTGGGTTCGAGCCCCACATCGGACTCTGTGCTGACAGCTGGAGCCTGGAGCCTGCTTCAGATTCTGTGATTCCCTCTCTCTCTGCCCCTCCTCTGTTAGCACTTTGTCTCTGTCTTGCTCTCAAAAATAAATAAATAAACATTAAAAAAATATTCCCCCCATTTACCCCCCCTTCAGATGCCGTCACAAACCCAGCTGTTACCTGTGCTTCTGACCAATCAGTTACAGGTGGGAGGTTCCAATGACCTCCTCCCTATGTTTAATTAATTTGTTAGAGTGACTCACAGGACTCAAGGAAACACTTAATCTACATTTACCAGTTTATTAAAGGATATAGTAAAGGATGTTAATCAAAGCCAGATGAAGGGATGCACAGGGAGAGAGATGGGGAAAGGACAGGAACTTCCTTGCTCTCTGCAGGGCACCACTGTCCCCAGATCTCCATGTGTTCACCAACCTGAAAGCTCTCCAAACCCATCCTTTTGGGTTTTTATGGAGGCTTCGTTGTAGAGTCATGACTGACTAAGTCATTGACCATTGGTGATTGATTCCACCCCCAGACCCTCTCCCCTCCCTGGAAAGTTCCAATCCTCTAATCACATGGTTGGTCCCCCTGTTAACCAGCCTCCATGCTTAAGTGGGGCCCAAAAGTCCCCTTGGGAACATAAGACACCTTTATTACTCTGAACACTTAGGAAATTCCAAAGGTTTTGGGAGCCATGAGTCAAGAACTGTAGAGAAGACCAAATATATATCTCTTATCAATCACAATATCCAAGGCTAAGTTTATTTGACCTGTTCTAAGCACTTGGCTTACTTGAGAACACATTTCAACACTTAAAAATCCTTTCCTTTCCTCCTTTCTTGAATGAACGGCCATTTTCCTCCCTTTTCAAATAGCGAAATTGGCAGGACACATTGATTTTTGGTGAAATCCAGCTGCTTTTCTGATGTGCCATACCACCTGCTGCCTTCAGGAAAAGAAGTTTCTATGGCATGTGCACTGAAACATCACTGTTGTTCTTTTTTAGTAATTTTATTACCATAGCATGTGTTTTCTTAAAGAAACAATTAAAATATTTATTGAGTTCTTACTATGTGCCAGATGCTATAGTAGGGGTTTATATATTTTAATTTCAATTTTGAGATATATATATATAATATATATATTATAAAAGATATATATAGTACCAGATATATATGTGTGCCAGATGCTATGGTAGGGGTTTTATATATTTTAATTTCAGTTTTGAGATATATAAACATATATATATATAATATATTATAAAAAATATATATATTTTTAAAATTCTTATTTATTTTTGAGAGAGAAAGAAAGAGACAGAGCACAAGTAGGGGACGGGTAGAGTGGGCCGGTACAGAAGATCTGGAGTGGCTCTGCACTGACAGCAGAAAGCCCAATATGGGGCTTGATTGAACTCATGAACCATGAGATCATAACCTGAGCCGAAGTCAGAAGCTCAACTGCCACCCCACATGTCCCTTGATATATGTGTGGTGTGTGTGTGTGTGTGTGTGTGTGTGTATATATATACACATATATATGTATATACACACATATATATAACCTTCAAAAATATCCTGCAATGTATTATTTACCTTGTTTGACAGAGAATGAAACAGAAGCTCAGAGAGCAGAGAGTTGCAATAACTTGCCCAAAGTCATGTTGCTATTAAGCGCCCAAACTGGTATTCAAGTTTAGTCTCTGAATCCACAGACTCTGTTCATTCTTCCTCATGCTGGTGCTAAATCAACTGTTTCCTCATTCATCTGGCCTAGTTCCGGGTCTGATCTCCAAGCAAGTCAGTCCTCAGTCATGCAATTCGGCCAAGTTAGGGAGACATAGACTATGATCATTTAAGAAGAAGAGCTAGCAATATTTGAGCCTTTCTATGTACCGGTCACTATGCTATGCATTTCTGTATATTTTCATAATTCAGTGGCACACATGCAGGAGGAATGGGGAGGAAGAAAAATAATAATAAAAGAAGTTTCCAGAAACATTAAGACAAACTCCTAACTGTCGGTGTATTGGGAACAAAAACTTTTAAAATTGTCAAGCCATTTCCTCTGCATTTCTGAACGTAAGACATTGCAGGGAGGGGCGCCATTCCAAGAATGAAGTTCAGTCCTGTCTAGCCAGTATCAAAGCACGGCCCTAAAACACAATGTGACTCTGGGGATATACATCACAGATCCGGTAGTGATCGTCAAACAAGAACCCGTGGCTGTTCTAGAATATTCATTTTCTTCCTGACCACTTTCAGTGAAGTTAAAAGCATCAAACTCTTGCAAAAGCTTTTATGAAAATGAATGTATCAAACAAATGGATCTTTAAAATAATCTGAGAGTTGATGCACACTAATAATATTAGCTTCAATTATATTTAGCCTTTTTCAAATAAAGCTCTTGCAAATAGATAAGGGAGGACAGCTTCCATTTCCGCTTCTCTCCCCACCAAAACCTCCCTTTACGCAGAATGACTCATGGTTTAGTCTTCGGCCCAAACAGCGAGTCAAGAGATCAACAAAAGAACAGAAGGAAGATGGTACCCTCCCCCTTTCCTCCTTAAGTGCTAACACAAAGGTCTCCCGGGAGAGGCTGAAATTGGTCAGGATGTTGAATTCTCTCTATCTGGCAAATTTCATTCTTTTATACTTATTGTCTTCCTCTCTCCCAGATGTCATTCAATTAAATAAAAAAAAAATGTTAGCACCATTAAGAGGCTGAGATAACTCCATGGCGCATACCGATTCACCCGGGCTTGTCTGCAGTGTGTTTTCAAATGCCAAGCCCAGCTCATTTCGTTCTGGATCGCGGGAAACACTATTTATAACATAAGTTGTCACCCCATTGGAGACACTTTCTATAAGTGATAATGAACCTTGCAGTGTTTATACAGGGGGATATGTCTTAGTAAATCACAGCCTTCCCCCCCTGCATACCATTAACGTTATCAAGCCAGCCTAGAATACCTGCAGATTGGGTGGGAGAAGGAAAAAACCGTTTGCAGATGCCTGATAAGTAACCACAAGGCTTCATAGTGTTGTTTTGTTTCCCTCCAGGATGAATCACTTGTCAGAGGAAATTATGTTGATAACTTTCATGCCGTTCCATTGATAACACATTAACATTCCCAGTGACTGCATGCATTAATTTGTAGTGATGTAAGTCCCCTCTCCTACTGCTTTTCATATTCATCTGAGTAATACCAGTTTGCATCATTGGGCGGAAACAATAGGGGAGCGTCTCTCACCCATCTGGAACCTGACACTTTTATTTCCCTGATTTCCATTTCAGTTCTGATCCTGAGATGGTTGGTGGCAGTGTCTCAGAGCAGTTTGTGACTTTACTACTGATTACAGCATAATGATTCCCCGTGGATTAAATGTGGTTTACCTGGCATCGTCAGAGGTGGATCAGGAGACAAATAGAAATTGTAACCGTAACAAATGGTACGCCTATAGCTACCCATCTTGGAAGGCATAGATAGGGTACAGAGTAGCAATTTAAGTCCTACCGACAGGGTTAAAGTATTCATTTTCTTTCTTTTTTTTTAAGTTTATTTAGTCATTTGGGGGGGTGGGGAGGGACAGAGAGAGAGAGAGAGAGAGAATGAGAGTGAATGCCAACATGGGGCTCAAACTCACGAACCATGAGATCATGACCTTAGCGGAAACCAAGAGTCGGACGCTCAACTGGCTGAGCCATCCAGGCGCCCCTACCCTATTCATTTTCTAAAATGAATTAGCAGTCAATTCAGTAAAACAACTGGTTTGATGAATTTTAAAATTGGCATCAGTGGATCTAATCAACTGAGTCTGCAAATCACCAAGCTTATTCTTTATGTAACCACGAACTCAAGAATTTTTTTCAGTGATGTCTTTATCATTTTGGTGTTATGTACAAATCAAAACGACACTTACTTTGACAATTGTAAACTCAATTAACAGCTTGGCAAATGAAATCCTGTCTTCTCAGTTGTTCTATTCATAAATCTGCAGTCAGCACTCAGGCAGTAATTGTATATATATAAAACTAAATTGTACTATCCGGAATATTCCTAGTTAAAGGTTAAACTGCAGCCCTCGGCCCCACCTCCCTCCCGCCATGACTCCATGATACAGGATGAAGGCAAGGCTATTGAAAAAATATTTTTAGACTCTTAACATACTTGAAAAACCTCATAGCAGGAAATGTTATTTGGGGCAATTTAATATCACATTAGCTAACTTGTGGGGGGCGGGGAGAGAAGGTTTTTGTCTTTATTTTTGTCTCTGAATTTTGTGGAGTTTGGGCCTTTGTGGGAAAAAGTCAACAAAGCCTGGCACATACCTAATGAATTAACATATTGAGTCAAACTAAGTTATACTTTAAGAACATACAGAAAATAATTCACAGACCAAGGAGTTGGTTCAGTTCCTGGAAGATGATTTATTGTAAATTTCTGGGGGCAGTTCTCTTGGGGATGATGGTGGGTATGAGCAAGGACAGACAATGAGACCAAAAATGTCCAAGAATCCAATTACCTGATAAAATCAATATAGAATTTGTGATCATTTGGTTAAGAAGCAGGGCTGAGGTTTATCTTCATATGTTAACCACAAAGTGTTTGACTAAGACAGGAAACAACATGACACTGTTTAAGTTGTTAAAATTAAACATTTTATTTTATTTTTGAGAGAGAGAGCATGTGTGCCTGTAAGCAGGGGAGGGGCAGAGGGAAAGAGAGAGAAAAAATTTTTTTAAATTTGTTAATGTTTATTTTTAAGAGAGAGAGAGAGAGAGAGAGAGAGAATGGGGGAGGGGGAGAGAGACACACACACAGAATCCGAAGCAGGATCCAGGCTCTGAGCTGTCAGCACAGAGCCTGATATGGGGCTTGAACCCACAAACCATGAGATTGTGACCTGAGCTGAAGTCAGACGCTTAACCGACTGAGCCACCCAGGTGCCCCAAGAGAGAGAATCTTAAGCAGGCTCCATACTGCCCTCAGAGCTCCACATGGGGCTACATCTCACAACTGTGAGATCATGACCTGAAGTGAAATCAAGAGTTGGACGCTTAACCGACTGAGCCACCCAGGCGCCCCATTTGAAATCGTTCATTATAAATAAATACTTCATATGTCCTAATTATATGTGATTCTTAAATAGTCATTAAAGCAAAGTCACCTGGACTTCCACTGTCCCTGAAACACAGAAATAGGATGTCTGAAGTCTTCAAAATCCAAACTTGCCTTTCTCCCCATCCATGTGTATCATTAATTCTAATTTAGTCCAGGATTGGAGTGGAACGGAGCTCAGAACAGGTGTTTTAGGTTGACTTCCATGGAGTTTGGGCTCTAGGGCACTTCGTCTGGCTTCGGGACCAGAGGAGGGATTATTTCAAGATCAATTGCCCAGTGACCCCTTCACTGTCATTGTAAGAAGTTTCTTGGTTTTCCAGGATTACCTTAGACCATCTGCTTCTCAGTCATTCCCACATATTAATGCTGAAGGCACTCCACCCAACATGCTTATTTATCATTGTTTCATAACCTGCATTAAATTTCTCAAGTCATCGCCAGGCACTCAGGGCATCTATCTTGTCTTTACTGCCTGCTCCATCTAGGCAAATTTATTAGCCACTCTCCTTGCCTCTCTCCTGCCTCTTTTTGAACTTCTATTCTAACTCCTACTCTAGCTCTCTACCTCCTGTTGAAATAGTAAGTCTTTTCCGACAGCCCTTAAAAATTTATATCCAACCCTACCACTCCAAGTAAAGAGGTTAGGGCATCTAAAGAGAGGAAGTCTGGGTCAGAACTGATCATCCCAATTAATTCAGTGAATTATTGCCCGACACATAAAATAGTATGAATTCCTCCGCTCTTACCTGGTCTGGTGGACTGGATGAGGCAAAATGCATTCTTTTAATTCTTCAAACTACACTTTATCCATGTGTTGACCAGAAACCACATCGCTGTCGTTCAAACAGAGGATGGCACTTTTCACCCAGTTTGGAGGCAAAGCGAACTATCCATAGTTAATATCTAGAATCAAATCCAAAATCATGGTCAGAATAACATTGTGTTCTCACTGAATAAAACTTAATTTTTTTTATTTTTTTTTTTTAATTTTTTTTTTCAATGTTTTTTATTTATTTTTGGGACAGAGAGAGACAGAGCATGAACGGGGGAGGGGCAGAGAGAGAGGGAGACACAGAATCGGAAACAGGCTCCAGGCTCCGAGCCATCAGCCCAGAGCCCGACGCGGGGCTCGAACTCACGGACCGCGAGATCGTGACCTGGCTGAAGTCGGAGGCTTAACCGACTGCGCCACCCAGGCGCCCCAAACTTAATTTTTTTTATACAGACGCATGTTTGTTTTTAAGTTTATTTATTTATTTTGAGAGAGACTGAGAGAGAGAGAGCAGAGGAGGGAAGAAAGACGCGAAAAGAGAAAGACTCCCTTGCAGGCTCCGGACTGTCAGCGCAGAGCCCCATGTGGGGCTCGAACTCACAACCGTGAGATCGTGACCTGAGCCAAAGTCTGACGCTCAACAGACTGAGACCAGGTGCTCCAAAGCTTAATTTTTCAATAATAGAAATACACAATATATTCATTGACTCAGTAGCAACCATACTTTGATCTTAGTGCCAGAGAATGTAGTAAGTGGTCAGGAAATGTCAGTCACTATAATTATTTTGCATTTATTGATTAATTTTATCTTCAAACTATGCTATGATAAGGATTCAATATCGTCCCATTTATCAGATATTTTAGTTTTGTAGAAGTTTAAAAATTATTTTACATTTAAAGTAATTTAAATTATTTTTATTTTTTGCTAATATTAATTTTAATGTTATAAAATTGTTTTAATTATTTTTAAATTGAAATATAATTGACATACAATATTATATTAATACCATGACATAGTGATTTGCCATTTATATATGTTACAAAATGCTCACCATAATGAGCGTGGTCACCGTCTGTCACCGTACAAAGTTATTACAATATTATTGACTGTATTCCCTATGTTGAACTTTTTATGCCTGTGGCTTATTTTTTTTATAACTGGAAGTTTGTGCCTCTTAATCCCCTTCCCCTATTTGCATCTCCCCCTCTGGCACCCTCACTCCCACTCCTTTTGCAACCACCAATTTGTTCTTTGTGTTTGTAAGTCAGATACATTAGTTTTTGAGTTTACTAAGTATTAAGCATAATGTTTTTTACTTCACACTTTATTTCAAAATCTTCTGGGATGCACATCTTCTTTCTTCCTGTGCTACACAGACTTTGTGCCAATGACCGAAAGCTTACTTTGTGATGGAGGACTTTGTTTTATGATTTGTGAACAAGGTGGGTTTTCTGAGTATTACTTTGTTTTTTTTTTTTGTTTTTTTTTTTTTTTTTTTCCAACGTTTTTTATTTATTTTTGGGACAGAGAGAGACAGAGCATGAACGGGGGAGGGGCAGAGAGAGAGGGAGACACAGAATCGGAAACAGGCTCCAGGCTCCGAGCCATCAGCCCAGAGCCTGACGCGGGGCTCGAACTCACGGACCGCGAGATCGTGACCTGGCTGAAGTCGGACGCTTAACCGACTGCGCCACCCAGGCGCCCCTTCTGAGTATTACTTTGAATCGCGCAGCACTGTTGATGCAGAAGATGTGAGAGACGGAGTCAACCCAGGACGTAACACTTCCTTGTCATTGCCTCTTTCTCATAAAATGAATGTGTACATATATACACATATGTGGTTACTTGAAACTGTTGGTAGGTTAACTGCAATTTGAGGACTTTTGTACTATCTAAAAATACAGAGATTTGTTGACATTTGGTTTTACGTCATGTTGCCTATTTCTCTCGATGACATTTTCTTTTGCCAACAAAAAATTCGCATATTCTCCGGGAATGCCCAGCCTGTAGCAATAGTGACAAGGGGCCACCAAAATTTAAGCTGCTCCATGAATGAGAGAGAGCATTCTAAATCTACTTAATCAACCAACAACTGACCCAGGGATGTGCTTCTGAAAGCCAGCTCATCAGCCAGAGCCCCTCACTTTGGATCTATTGGGGTTGCTCCAGTGACCAGGCCTCTGAACGTGAACCCATCACCAAGTCTCCCCTCTGCAACTATGTCTCTCACCCAGCTCTTGCCTCTGACAGCCCCCTAATCCCTAAAGTCCGTGCTTCTCGAACATTCTACATCAGATCACTTACCTACGTTTCTCAGACACCAAGCCTACTCTCCCTTATTTAAGGAAGTAGAAAATCCAGTTCTGTGGTTTGGTGGTGGTGTCTGTTTATTTAAAATTTGACACTTTATTGCTTCCTAGTAACACTAAATTATTGACTTGTCTCAAGGCCATCAGGTTCTCCTTTATGTCCCGTTGTAGTAGACCATGTGGAACAAATGACAACTTGAACTTCTTAACTCCTTTATTCCAATGGTCTTCTTTCTTAACATTTTTTTTTTTTTATGTTTTTATTTTATTTTCGAGAAAGAGAGAGACAGAGCATGAGCGGGGAAGGGGCAGAGAGAGAGAGGGAGACACAGAATCTGAAGCAGGATCTAGGCTCTGAGCTGTTGGCACAGAGCCTGACATGGGGCTTGAACTCACGAATGGTGAGTCATGACCTGAGCCAAAGTCAGACGCTTAACCGATTGAGCCACCCAGGCGCCCCAATGGTCTTCTTTCTCGATTGATCATCTCAAGCATAAGGCACAAGTCAATGATTTATCTTCCTTGGGGCATTACACAGGACCAGAGCACTAACTTCCAATTTCCACACAGTGGCAGTTTAGAGGTTCAGAGAGGCCTCTCCCAGCCCAGCACACTTAAAAATGCTGTATGAACTCAACCTCTCACATCTTTTATAATATGGTTAAGCCAGGAGAAGTAAAAGAATTTCTCAGGGTCTTTCTAGAAACCTCGTGAAAGTACAAATCCAAAAGAGAAAGGTAGGGTTGGAGCCAGTGTTTGCCCTGGGGGTATGTGATAAAACTTTGTGCCTATTTCCTGGGTTTTAATGGGACCCATGTACAGGGACAGGAGACAAAGCCTGAGCCCTAAACAGGGAAAGGAGGTCAAGTCAGAGTTCTTGCATAAATCTAAAGTAGAAGAAATTTTCCCGGCTGATGAAGATGCTACAGATACATACTGGAGATACATCTTGTCTCAGGCTTGGCTGTCAGTGAATTGGAGAAAATTTCCACTTATAATTTCTTTTTTTTAATGTTTATTTTTGAGACAGAAACAGAGCATGAGTTGGGGAGGGGCAGAGAGCGAGGGAGACACAGAATCCAAAGCAGGCTCCAGGCTCCGAGCTGTCAGCACAGAGCCCGACACAGGACGCGAACTCATGAGCCGTGAGATCATGACCTGAGCTGAAGTCAGACGCTCAACTGATTGAGCCACCCAGGCGCCCCTCCACATATAATTTCTAACCACAAGCCTGCTGTCACAAGGGAGCAAATTCCTGCTGCCTGGTTGGTGTTAGAGAATATAGAGTCTTGGTTGATGGTGCCCCCAGGAAGCTGGCAGATACAAATGCAAATACTCTCTAGAGAAACCATTTCAGCTACAGCCTCAAAAAATTCCCAGAGATAGACTTCCAAGAACATGAATTCATAATTAAAAAAAAAAAACAACTAAGCAAGACCCATCCATTATAATCAAAAGTCAGCAGTAAAAAACAAAGCACAGAATTAGATTTGCAAAGCCAGTAGACATGAAAATGATCAGAGACAGAACGTGAAGCCAGTATATTTGATGTTTTAATACAAGAAAGTACTGAGAATATAATGAAGAAACAAAAGATCAAAATTTACCAGGGGGATTTGAAAAAAAACAAAACAAATAGAACTTCCTGGTAAGAAAAATACAATAACTGGAAGGCAGGGACACTACCCTCAGAGGAGATGTTGAGGGCTCCTCTCTACCTGAGACAATGGTGAAAAAGGACAATCAGGGAATTTGATACCAAAGGAAAGGTTCAGTCTCTTGTGGTTGTTGAGGTGACACGTTATTTCACTCCTGCCTCCCAGTTTGGCTTTGGAGCTACCTGAGAGAAAAGACAAAGTAAGATGACACATGGGAGCCATTCTGTCACCACTTTACTGATGAGATGGTTTTGGAGAATGTGGCTTTAGTCTGTGAGCAAGTTGACCTCTTAATTCAGAACTTCAAAACAAGGCAGATTTTAACACCACTCAATGGGGCTAGGAGAGAAGAGAACCCATACTCTTGGAGCACTCCCGAGAGGAGTAGAGGAAGCAGCAGAAAAAAATGCCTTCCTCCAAAGCCACCAAGATATGTTGCAACACCTGCCCTGAGGCACAGTGAATGCCAGGGTGATGAAAGGCAGACCACGTGCTAAACGTATTCCATCTACATGAAAGGAAACTTTAAGAGTGAAGGAGGGGGATTCGGCCCTAGAGTCCATTCAAGGTGTCGTCATTCCCCATGTGGAAGGAGATTAGTCGTCATTCCCCATGTGGAAGGAGATTAGCGGGCTCTCGGGAGAGACCTACTCCCACTCTCCTGCTGCTACTCTCCCAATACCAACTACTGCCTTTTGGGCGCCCTCTGGGATTTCCTCTGCAGTGCAGATTTTGCTCCCAGAACCCTCTGGAAGGAGTTAGAAAGATGCATTAATAAACTCAAAGGCAAGGCTACTCTGAACCCCAGGCTGAAAATGCAATCCTTGCATTTCCATTCCAAAGTATCATCAGCCATGTTGTCCCATTCAGCTCATTCTGGTGTCTCCCAACTCAGACATTCTGAAGTGACGTTCAAGGGCAATATTACTAACACAGTACAATAATACAGTACAACTACACAGAAACCCTGATTCTGACTCCAAACCTTCTCCTGTTATAAACTTCCTTGCAGGAAATTTGAGCCCAAAGATTAAATTCCCCTGTAGGCTGAAGTTCAAACACACAGGAATTAACATCTGAAAGTCACTTCTGTTTTCTGTGTGAGTTAAAAATGGAAGATATTACAGTCCCCTCATCTCTCAATTTCTTATTCTGGCTGTTTAAGCCAGAGGGTTCTTACTGCCTCCGTCAGTGGTTTTCAAACTTTTCATCTCCATGTCCCCTTAACAATTGTTGAGAACACCAAAGTGCTCATCAAAGTTTATTATATTAGAAAGCAAAACTGAGCCATTTTAAAATACCTATGAATTTATTTAAATGTAACAAATTAAGCCCATTCCAATTTGACATAGCTAACATATATTTATTAAAAAGAACTCTATTTTCCAAAACAAAACGTATAGTAAAAAAGAGTGGCATTTTTTTTTTTACATGTTTGCCGATTTTTTTAATGTTTGGTTTAATAGGAGACATCTGGATTCTTACATCCACTTCTGCATTCAATCTGTTGCAATATGTTCTTTTGGTTGAAAAATCTGGGGAAGCTCCAGCCTGATACAGATACACAGTTGGAAAAGAGAGGTGTATTTTTCACACCTGTTTCAGATAATTGTGGACTTCCTTCTTTGGTATTGCCCTAATACTTGGTAAGTGCTAATTTCTTAAAGGTTAGTTTCAGTGTGGAATCTGAAACTCTATCATTGCACTTTTCAGACTTTGTTACATTAAAATCCACTGGAGTATCTTGAATTTTGAAAGGATCTTTTTACCCTTGTGTCATTTTGTTAAAATCATATTTTGGTCATGTGGAAAATATTGGCTCATTGAATTAGCCAGATCTCCTGAATGTTGACATGTTTCTTTATTCAATATCGAAAAATTATATTTGTGGGGTGCCTGGCTGGCTCAGTCAAAGGAGCATGAGACTCTTGATCGCCAGGTCGAGAGTTGAAGCCCCATGTTGGGTGCAGAGGTGACTTAAAATAAATAAATAAATAGACTTTTAAAAATCCACATTTGTTAATATTACCACCGTCTCATCAGAGAGATCACTAAGTTTTAGGAAGCTGTCAAGCTCATGGTGGTAGATCCACATTTTTAAAAATTCTTATTTTTGTGGGTAGCTTAATTTTTATCATTGGTGACAATTATTATCGGCTGTTTCCATTGAATTGACTCTTTGCTCATTTTTGCTCATTTTTGAGCCAATAGTTGCCAAATACCCAAGTCTGAATGACCAGAGTAGTTCCTTTCAACAAAAAAGATGTTCGGCAAAAAAAAAAAAAAAAAAAAGGTCTAGTTCAGTTTTGAATCCAAACCATCACACACTTTCTTGTTCTCAAGACAACCCTCGTATTTTGGTACACAGCAAAAGAA
Organism: Panthera leo; assembly: GCF_018350215.1. Taxonomy (NCBI): domain Eukaryota; kingdom Metazoa; phylum Chordata; class Mammalia; order Carnivora; family Felidae; genus Panthera; species Panthera leo. Next base: position 225,606,529 of record NC_056679.1, read on the forward strand.
TTCTATGTGGCTTTTCCATTTGTCACATAGAATATTAAAAGGATGTGTACTCGAGGGATGGGATTTAATAAATTTTTACAGTTTTGCCAAGGACTTTTTTTTAAGTTTATTTATTTATTTTGAGACACATAGCACACAAGTAGGGGAGGGGCAGAGAGAGAGAGGAGGGAGAGAATCCCAAGCAGACTCTGCACTGTCAATCAGAGCTTGACGCAGGGTTCGAACTCACGAACCATGAGATTGTGACCTGAGCCGAAACCAAGTGTTGGACGCTTAACTGACTAAACCACACAGGTGTCCCTTAACAAGAACATTTTTTAAAAAAAATTTTAATGTTCACTTATTTTTGAGAGACACAGAGAGAGAGAGAGGGAGTGAGCTGGCGAGGGGCAGAGTGAGAGACACAGAATCTGAAGCAGGCTCCAGGCTCTGAGCTGTCAGCAAGAGCCCGATGTGGGGCTCGAACTCGTGAACCGTGAGATGATGATCTGAGCCGAAGTCAGATGCTTAACTGACTGAGCCACCCAGGCACCCCTTGCCATCGGCATCGTTAAGGGAAAGTGGATGGAAAGCTTTAGTGAGCGTGGGGTAGTGAAGAGTTGCAGACTACTAGCAAAGCTGGGTGCCATGCCTGCTAAGGGGCCAGAGTCTACGCACCCTTACTTTTGCACCAATAAGAAAATAGTTTCGAGAAAAAAATAGAAGTGAGGATCATTTTGACCTGGCAGATGCCCTAGATGGGCTGTGGATCATCCCTTGTGCTCTGGGGAGATGCCTGGGCTCCACCTGTCTGAAATGGGCATCGTTGTTTTTAAGCTTCAGACATGGCATTAGTTCTGTGAAAATCCCCCAGTGCCTTTCTTCTGAAAATGTTTAAAGGGTTCATAGGACATGCACAGGTATCACAGCCCTGACCTCACACCCACCGAACTGGGAAAAGAGGCCGATCCTTGATTCCGAGGGCAGCGCTTCCTGGCAAAACCAGGTTTCTAGAACCCAGAAAAGTAGTTTGCCACAGGAAATAGCAGAGAGCCAGACGAAATTTGGGAGAAGGTTATCTGGCTTCCGTCTCCCTTGGACCATGCTAGTTGTATAAAATCCATGAGAGTTGAACTTAAATTTGATGGGGGAAAAATCCTGCCAGCAAGGGCGTTTACCACGTCTAGAAACAAAATCCACACAGGCGCATCCGCACTCTCGTAAGAGTGGTATCTGAGCCACTGCTGTTTCCTTGCAAAGTTTAGAGATTTGCAATGACTACACCCCAGCACCAGGAGCTGACTCTTCTGCTCTCACCGTCCCCTCGATCCCTCACCTCCCGATCTGCATTTCCCATTTGCCTTGTCTGCGGGTGCCTGGCACTAACAATTTAAATCTAGAACTTCACTCAGTGCTCTGCCATGCAGATGGAATTCTCTAGCACCGTGATTTAAAAACAGCAAATAGGTTCTGCATTCTAATGTCCAGGACGCTCTTTTCACTATGGTGGGATCATTGCCTTGGCCGTGCCTGCTTAGGTGAGCCTGTACCTGTATGGGTCAAGGACAAGCTGTGTGTGCTTGGAGGCCCCCTCACCTGCTAATGGCCCACACCTTTGCTGAGGCCTGCAGGGCCACCATTGGCTTGCAGAGTTCCCATGCAGGCATCTGTGTGAATCAGGTTTGGCTGAGGGACCCTTGCCATCACCATTGGAGGTCTCGTGCTTTCTTGGTGGCTGTGGTCCCCTGTGATTTCCCTTGCCGAGGCCTGTGGGCCTTATCAACTTCCGGCCCTGTGCAAGCAACAACCCCCCCCCCCCCCCCCCCGCCTCCGTCAACAGCCTATGGACAAAGCTGGCATAAACTGTGGTCATGTACCAAGGTCAAATATTATGTAGCCAGAGGCATAAAGATTGCTCAGCCAGCAGTACTTAAAAACCCAACTGCACGGGGTGCCTGGGTGGCGCAGTCGGTTAAGCGTCCGACTTCAGCCAGGTCACGATCTCGCGGTCTGTGAGTTCGAGCCCCGCGTCAGGCTCTGGGCTGATGGCTCGGAGCCTGGAGCCTGTTTCCGATTCTGTGTCTCCCTCTCTCTCTGCCCCTCCCCCGTTCATGCTCTGTCTCTCTCTGTCCCAAAAATAAATTAAAAAACGTTGAAAAAAAAAATTAAAAAAAAAAAACAACCCAACTGCACAATTGTGTTAATCATTGTGTAGAAGCCTCTACAAACTTCTGAGGTCAAAACACCTGCTTGTGAGCTACAATCTGAGGTTCAAAGACATTTCTTGGGCTCCATCATTTTACATTTTACTCCTCCCAAATCCTACTTTTTATCTTTTCCTAAGACAATTGACTTATTGTGTCAGATATTGTTACATTTGAGGTTATAGCTCCCCAACTACAAGCCCTCATGCCTTTGGCCACAGGAGCAGGGGTTGCTTCCAAAAGATTTATGGGGTGTAGGAGCAGAGGAGATCAGCGTGTTCAGCACAGGAAGAATGGAAGGGAAAGGATGGGGAGAGAAGAGAAGATCATGTCCAGATTCTCCTTCCACACTAAACCATCATGTTGAGATGCTCCATTTCCCCTGAGGGGGGAAGTCAGGGACAGAGAAGCCTGGAGTGTTTCACTAATGGGGTTCCCTTCTTTTGATAGAAAACACCAGGAAAGGATTGAAAGTATTACCTTGCAAACATCTTGGCTCTACTTCTTACTGACTGTTGTTATTACTTTAATTTCTATAAGCTACAGTTTTCTTTTTTTAGGTTGATTTATTTATTTTGAGAGAGAGAGAGTGCACACACGTGTACACAAGAGAAGAGCAGAAAGAGCGGGAGAGAGAGAATCCCAAGCAGACTCCATGCTGTCAGTGCAGAGACCAACGTGGGGCTCGAACCCACGAACCTCGAGATTATGACCTGAGCCGACATCAAGATTTAGATGCTTAACTGACTGAGCCAACCCAAGTACCCCAGTTTTCTGGTTTTAAAAATGAAGACAGTAATACCTATATGGGATGATCGTTACATGAATTAGAGATAATATGCGTAAAGCCAGTACAGGCATTTGGTGCAGAGGGCAGAGAAATATGCACAACTAGATATAATACAAGCCGAGTATGTACTAAGTGCTACAATAAAGGAGAAATCAAGTGCTCTGAGGACCCAAATGAAATGAAATTGAATTCTAACAGGAGCTTGGTGAGTGGAGACTTTCAGGATGGCTCTGGAGTTGAGTTTTAAGATTTCATGAGAGTCTCCGTCATTCAGTTCATTTGATGAGCAAGCACATGGCCTTGATCACCCTCTTAAAGGCCCTGGGAGAGCATAGATATCAATGGGAACAATGGGATTCCTGAATCTGTGCACCCGGACGGAGAAATATCACATACGCGTGCATGTGCACACAGCACAGACACAAGAGAAATCCAAAGTATGCGCCTGCCATACATGGTGTGCAGCATACGGGCTTGGTTTGGGCAGAGGACGCAGGAGGGACAAATCTGGGAGCACTCATCTGAGACGCTTTCCTAGAAGCCCGAAGGGTGATTGATAAAAATGAGAGCCAGGAGAATGGGAGCAATGTTTGGAAACAAGGTTATTTAAGATCTCAGCACAAGAAAGTAAAGCAGTTAGTGTGATCAGAATAAAGAAGGCTTATTGGAGCAGACACTTTCCGAGAGGTTTGCCCCTAGGGAAATACACGAGTTGCGTTGAAGAATCCACAGGGGCATCAGAGGGTGAAAGGAAGCGTGGGGTTTAGGAACAAGCCATTCCCTAGAGCTGGGTAGCCATGTCCTTCCTGTCAGGATATTCCTTTTTATATCCAAGATATAAGATCATAGTTTAACTGCAAATGTTAAGTCCGTTTGGAAAGTCCGCCAAGGATGCAGAACCCATTTGTCTTATGGTTAGAAAGAGACCGTGACATGATGTTCCAATGATACATCATTTATGTTTGAGTACGAACATGTTTTCAAGTAGGTCCGCTGAAGTTGGAAAATAAGTTTTATTTTGTAATCTACAATTATGTCTACTTTGTGAGTGTTTCCGTTCATGTAGAGAAGTTCAGTGGAAGGAAGGAGTAATTTCCTGGCCTACTTAATGGGTGGAAATATAGTTAATGGCCTCCGACATCTTGGCTGTAGTCAGGTTTCTCGTCTGAAGGAAAGTAAATGGCACGGTCTCAGCTCCGCGAGCGGAGGAGCCAGGGGCTGGAGAGGCGTCCTTGGCATGAAGAGAGAACCCCAGCACGGCGGGAGGAGCCTCTCTCTCCCCAGCATGGCAGGCTCCTGAGCAGAGAGCCTGCACCATTTAACAGCCATGTCAGTTTATGGACCATCATAAACTTAAGTCTCACCGAAGCATGAATAAATAAATTAGCATCTTGAAAGTACATAACACGAAAAGGAAATAGAGAATAGCTATAGGGTCAAAAGAGTGCTCTGAAGTGCAGTGGTTCGGATAATGCAAATGTTGAATCAGAGCTTCCCCTGCCCAGGTGAGCCCCTAAAAATAATATGAGCTCCACACACAGACATGAATTCTGCAGTCCCGCTGGCATTTGAGAAGCAGAGAATGGGGAGCTATTTCTGCCACTCTTTTCTAGAGTTCCCTTTTGCCATGAAAAGGGAAATTACAGAGAATTGTTTGGGGTGTAGATTTCCTCCTTCAGCCTCAGAACAGAGCAAGGCCAAGGGCTCGCTTGATGACTCGTCTTGTGCTGTTGGCCTCACTGACCTTCTCAAGAGTCTACTCCCAATAGATTCTTGGGTGGGCTCATAAATCAGCTAGACCAGATTCATTGCATTTTGTTCCCCCAAAGCAGCCTAGGCCTGGGAGTGATTCCATCACTCAGCTCCATTCCCGGCACCTCCAAATTGGCCCTGTGTGTTTCTGTGAGGATGGCCCTGAAGCTGCTTAAGACGCTTTCTCTCACACTGTGGAGGACAGTAAGTTTCTGTTTGCTGTTCTAAACGCGACCTAATTAGCTTCATAGGGTTGTAGCAACCTGCATGGGTGTCCTATTGAAGTTCAAAGTATACTGGAAAATGCACAATTTTCTCTTTTTTATTAAAGGGCGCATTAAAAACATGTTCGCCGTAACCCTGATTTGATTACAAATTGGTCTGTTTACTTAATTAATCTCCCTTTATCCCTATTTCCCCATCTACCTCTGTCACATGACAAACATTCTGCCCTAGGACAGAAAACAAGTTGATAGGAATTTGGCTAATTGGGTGTCTGGGACAGCATCATTTCTATATACCGATTTTCATTCACTTGAGAAATTAGACTGTGAGGCCAATTGGCAATTAAAGTAACCACACAATCCTGTAGATGACATCGTGTTCTAGTTACTTCTGTTATGCAGACATGCAACCAGAGTTCCTAAGGAGACAGCCAAGTCCGTTTGATCCAATTCTTCCCCTATTGGCGAGTTCTTCCCAGGTGATTTGGGGTAAGGTAATGGAAGGGTCAGACACCCCCCGTCCCCCTAAACGGAGCCTAGCTTGAAGAGACCTTCCTTTCACAAGGCATCGGGCAGAGGGAGAACTGTAGGGGCTGCTGTCAGGACTGACCGCTGGGCCTGCTCTGCTCGGTGGTGGGAGCTCCTTGTGCTACGGGATGCACAGATCCTTCCACTAGCACAGTTGTCAACAGGTGCAATCAGGAAGGGCTTCCAGCGGGAAGCATGGAACGTGAACGTGCAGCGCCGCTGATCCTGCAAATCCTCATCTTCCCGGGTGCCTTCGCCAGACGCAGCGCCACTGGCTCATTTTCCCCTGTGGGCAGAGGGCCAGCCTGACAGATGGCGAGGCGGGCCAGCAGCTGCCCAGAGATGGAGACTTGTTTCTGGAGAGTTGCACTGGGAAAGGGCAGGCTGCCCGGCTTCAGTGAACTAAACCGTAATTCGATCGGAGCCCCTCTGCGGAGGTTGGAGGAGGCTCAGCTAAAGTACCTTGTCACTAACTAAACATGTGAATAAAGAGGTTGGAGGCATTCCGATTCAGCGCTTCGACCTTGCTTGATTCCAAGAGGTGGCAGGGTGCAATGAAATGATTCTGCCCTTCATCATGATTCTCTTCGTCCTCGGGGAGGGGGGGGGCCTGACCTGGGACGGGTGGGTGGGTGGGGGGGTGGTGCTGGGCATGAATGAATAGGGTGAATGTGAATTAAAGCATATTTCAGCACAGGTCACGTGTCCTGGTGGATAACGGAGATCGAACAGCCGCATCACCCTGTGCAGGTGCTGACGGGGAGAGAATTGGGGAGCGCAGGCGGACGGGAGGTGCAAGTCTTGGGGGCTGAGTGCTGCGGGGGCGGGGGGGGTGCTCTTTTGTGTATCGCAGTCCAGGTGCAGAGGAGATGAAAACTGACGTGCCTCTTTCAGATCCAGCCGTTGCTGTCAGGTTTGGTTTCTGTCGCCGAGGAGAGTTGTACCAGACTCAGAGTAGAACCCAGCCTCTCTCCGTGACCTTCCCTTGCTCAGCTGGCTTTGGAAAAAGAGTCTCAAACCTCCTTCGCTTGCCCTGAATCACTGCTTTGGAATGTGGGGGCCCTCATTGTGTTCTTGGTCTCCGGGGCCTCCGCCAAAAGTCAGATCGAGTTTCGTTCTAACGTTGGGTTATGTGTTTCCTCCCTGCGCAGGGCAATGGGGGAATATGGTCAGGGAAATGCGCCTTAGGGATTCACTTCACATTAAAAAATATTTACTGGGCACTTAACACACATGCAAGAGTAGATTGGCGGCTGAAATAGATATTAGAGACGTATATTAATTCACTGAATAATTAATTAGACAAGTATCTATTAAACACCTACTGTGGGCCAGGCACTGTGCTGAGTACTGAGCATACAGCAATTTAAAAAAGGTCAAAATTCTTGCTCTCATGGAGCTTATACCATAGTGGGAGGAGTCTTGAAATAAACAAAAGAAATAGGTCAAGTAACAGGAGCAATGGGGGGGTGAGACCGGACTCTCCAGCCAACTTCAGGGAGCTCACACCCCACCTCCAGCACTTAATTGTGTGATGTTGGGCAAGCCACTTAATTTCTCGACATCTCTGTTCTCTCATTGGTGAGTTGGAATCACTAGGGGACCCACCTTGCATTGTTGCTGGGAGGGTTAAATAAGATGGTGTTTGTAAAACTCTTGGAACAGGGTCACATATAGTGAGCCCTCTAAAAGGGTTTGCCATTACAGCGTCTACGCTGGATGACGGTGAGTATTCAAGACAGAATGCATCTGGAAGGGACAGGGAGGGGAGGGTGGGTTAAATTTCACACTGGGCTGGGCCCTCAGGGAAGGTCTCAGTGACAGGGGATATTAGAACAAAGACCTAAGGAGGTGAGGGAAGGAAGTGGGAGGCCACCCCGGGAGGAGTTTGCCAGGTGGAGGAAGCTGCCAGGGCAAAAGGTCCTTATTCCTCAGGAATCAGGATTATTAAAAAGAAAACCAGCCAGAGGCCGATGTGGCTGCGGTGAGCCAACGGGCATGTGACGGCACAGGGGGTGGCGGAGATGGGTGCCATAGGGCCCTGGAAGTCACTGTAAAGACAACTATGGGGAAAGACCTCCTGACCTCAATAAGCTGATCACTTGCTTGGCAAAGATGACTGCCTCAAGGTGATTTTCGACAACAGTTGTGGGGTTTTGTGTTTAGAGCCTTGGGAATGTAATTAAAAATCGCTCCTCTCTACATTTAATATTTGGTTTATTATTCTGTGATAGATAAGTTCCTGAGTTTCCCACTGTGCCTATTCTTTGTGTGTGTGTGTGTGTGTGTGTGTGTGTGCGCGTGCGCGTGTGTGTGCGCGCAATAATTTAACATCAATAAGGGAAAAAAGAAAAGGAAAATGACCCATGACTCTGTCACCTGAGCAAAATAGCAGTCTTGATTTTACCACATTTTATACTGGAAACTTTTAAATAAAATGGGGTCATAATATCTCCCGGCAAGGTTGCTGGTAATGGGACAAATATCGTTTGACTATGAAGGCGCGGGGGGGGGGGGGAGGGCGTGGGGGTGGTCCTGGCACCAATGCCCTTCTCAGAATCTACATCTACAGAGGCTGGTGACCCTCAGGTGGAAAGACGAGCAAGGTCCACAGTGGGATTCAGGAATAAATAGGTGTGTTTGGCAGATGAGGAAGGTCCCACTCCAGCAGCCGGGTTGCTGGGAGGGAGAACAAGCCACCAAAGGGGAAAAAAGTCACCATAAAAGAAAAGAAAAAAGAAAATCGGGAATCTCCGTTTTACGGAGGAGGAAACCGGGGATGTGAGTATAACCCGACCACTATCTCCTTACTCGCTCGTGTGAGGTCACATCCGCCAGATAACAGCGAGAGAGGGATTGCTGGACACCAGCGGGAGCTGCTCAGAACAGAGCCCCGAGGAGCAGAGTCAGACTCTGAGGTGTGGCGTCCACATGGCTCGGAGCTCCACATGTGACTTGGAGGCCGTCTGTGCAGACCTGAGGGAGGCCGGCCTTGAAAGGATCCACTCCCCTGGAAACGCGCTGGAATCCTGGGGTGTGGGGAGCTGACTTCGCAAGGCAATGGTATGCCTGTGAGGCTTATTTGCTTGAGACCTGGGGAGTCCGATTCAGGGGGAGAGGTGACCCGCCACAATATGTGCCCGGTCCACAAAATACGCCCAGTAAAACGGAAGCCAGTATTCTTCTATCCACGTTCTGCCTCTTATGTTTTAACTTAAACAGAAGCCAATGCCGCTGCAAGGTACTCCTTGACCACGAGGGACAATTCACAGCGACAAATATTTATTGCGTACTAGCTGAGCTCCCTTATGGGGCAGGGATGGGCATTTAATTAGATTGATACCTAACTTGTCAGGACGATTAAGTGTCCCCTCACGAGTAGGTGAGTTAAGCGACAAAAGGCAAGTGCAGACAGAGGGCCGTGGGGGGACCAAGAGTATGCGATCGTGGGATCCGATGATCACACGATGAGGATAAGCCTCGCATGATGATGTGATCACATGGTCAAGGTAGGCTTCAGGGAGCAGGATGGGTTCTAAAGATAAGAATAGGATTTCTACAGATGGAAGAAGGAGATGGAAGCCCGTTCCTGGTGAAGGGACTGGCAGTCCCAGAGGGAAGGTGTGGAACCTCTCAGGAGACTGCGGGGGTCCGGGAGGCTGGGCCGTGGACGAGATGAAGGGAGGAAATCCTGGGGGTCCTGCTGGAGAGAAAGGTGGGGTTTGAACCTAATTTAGTGGCCGCATGGTTGTTTTTGAGAGGAGCGACTTAGCCTAATGCAGATGACTCCAGAAAAAAAACCATGGAGCAGAAATGCATGTCTGGCATGGACTAGTGTAGGGAGACACAAGAACCAGGAATAGCCGTTTAGAATCCACTCGTGAGTGTGAAAACTAACACTTTGTGGGGCATCTACTCTGTGCCAGATTCCTTTGCCAGGGGCATGTGACCTTACCCTTGCGGATAGGTTAAGTAATTCACTGGAGGTCACAGAGCTGACAAAGGGCATTGCTGGGATTATAGGTGGTGGCAGCCTTACTTCTAGAAGCTTAGAGAACACCTGCTCTGTGTTGCTATTGGTAGAAGAAGCGATGGCCCGAATTCAGGGGCAACAGAAGAGATGGCAGGCAGGGAAAGGACTGGAGAAAATGCGTGAGGTTGAAGCTTCATGATTTGGCAAACACCTGCCCAAAAAAGGATGGGAGAAATCCAGGAGAGTGCCAAGGTTTGGGTTGTGGACAGTTGGGAAATAGTGAATCTATAATAGAAATAAGGAAATCATGCACAAAAAAAAGGATTTTGGGGGAAAGACATTGGACATGTAGAGTTTAAGGGACCAGGCAGTGTTTCTTACCTCTGGGGGCACATTGCAATCCCCTGAGTTGTTAAAAAAATTGAGTGCGTGGGTTCTAGCCAGACCACTAAATGAGACTCTCCAGGGTGGAGACAGCTTACCAGTAGTTTGTAAAAATTTGCAGGTGATTCCAATGTGCTGTCAGGGCTGGAAACCTCTTCTTGGAAAAAGTCCTAGGCACTGATGCTCCCAAGAAATTTAAAGTCTAGAGAGAAATATCTGGGAGCCAGTTGCACAGGGGTGAGAATTGAAGTCATGAGATTGGACGAGAACATTTAGGGAGAGTAAATAAGAACTAAAAAAAAAAAAAAGCCTATCATTGTCTCAAAGGAAATTAGGACAAACAGTATGAATGGGTCTCCACAAATCCTTCACCAGGTGTGGGGAAGCTGCTCAAAACCTCTGCTACGTTCACAAAGGGAATAAAGGAAGAAATGCAGGATTGAGATTTGGGAAATCTGGATCTCACAGTTGATACTCTCTGGTGGTGGGATCTTAACCATTCATTCATTTGAAGAACAATTACTGAGCACCTGTTATGTGCCAGGCATTAACGTAGGGAGAAGGAATATAGAGCAGTGAACAAAACTGGAAATCCTTGCCCTCCTTGGGCTTATATTTTAATTAAAGAGATTGGCCTAGATTAACTCCCGGATTTCTTCTTGTATGTCAGGAGTAGGGGAAGTGCAAACCTCCAGCATGCCCAGAAGTAGTGATCATCTATGGAGACACCTATTATCTATGGGGATAAAAGTAACTACATGGATGTTTTCTTCTGGATTCAGTTTACCCTCCTCCACCTTGCTCTGGGCCCTGATAAGTGATCTGAGTGGACTGCATCAATGAGTCCCTCGTACTTTGGCTTCTAGGTGACTTTGACCAACGGGAGTGGGGGCATTGCTAGGGGACTGGAGGGTGGGAAGTCCAGGCATTTACCCCTTCAGATCTCTCCCTGCGAAATCACTACAGGTTTGCTGTGTCCCTCTACTGAAGGCTATCAGCCTAGCAGGTGGTCCTTGTCACTTCCTGTCAGGAATCTTGTAACTGCTTCTTCCCTGGCCCAATTAAGTCTTAGAATGAAACAACCCTGTCCCTTGTTGATTTCCATAAACTCCACCCACATCTTTGCAAATCCCCTTGCTAAATGCTTCCATCACATCAGTTTGAGTATGTCATTTGTTTCCTGTGTTTCCATGTGAGTTTTTTAAAAAAATAAAAAAAGGTTTTATTTATTTTGAGAGAGCTGGAGCATGAGCGGGGGAGGGGCAGAAGAGGCGGAGTGGAGAATCTTAAGCAGGCTCATGCTTAATGGAGCTTGATCGCATGACCTTGAGATCATGACCTGAGCTGAAATCAAGAGTCGGATGCTGACTGAGCCACCCAGGTGCCCTTCCCTGTGAGATTTAATAAAATATTCTCTGTTCATTGTTAAAACTCATTGATGGACAATCCAACTTTAAAACTACTATTATGTAGAATTCTTTTCACCAGATGATATTGCTTTCACTTTTTTTACTGGGTCCTAAAGTATGTCAGTTAGAAAGTTCTCCTAATATTTCTCTTTGCATCTAGGAATCCTTTTCAATTCCAAACCTGAATCTATTTACAATCAATTATTTCTTCTCTTCCTTTTGCTCACTTGTCGAATTAGACTTTCAGCAGTTTCTGACTTGACTTTCCTGTGGGAAAAATCAAAGGAAAAAACAATATCCTGGATGGTGGTGGTGGTGCCAGGAGCAAAAATACTTCAGTGGGAAGTGAGGGACATCCATCCCTGATTGCGAAAGAGAGGAACTTTGGGTCTCATCTGTGTGCATCTCAAACATGGCTGCACATCCCAAGCACCTGGTACATGAGCCCCACCACCAGAGATTCTGGTGTAACTGGTCTGGGGACTTCACTGAGCAACCCCTCAGCAACATTCCCTGAGCAACGTCCAATGAGAAGCCAAGATCAAAAACCTCTGCTCTAGCAACATTAAAGACTTGTAGATTCTCAAATTTACCGTCTTGTTCCATGTCTTTGCTTATGTTACTTCTGACCTCATTTCAATGCATCCTCCCCTTGGAAGCCTTCCCTGATTTCCTTGGCCAGGTCTCTCCTTTGCTATTACAGCATTGTCTAGTTTGTACCGAATGGGTCTATATCTGTGTCTACATCCAGATAGTGCATAATTATTCCTTAAAAATACACCTTTTTTTTTTTTTTTTTTGCCTGGAAGCATCTATACGCCTTCTCCAATTAGGGAGAATCCCCCATTGTGTAAGTCTGATGAAGCCCCAGGAGCAGATACTTACTAGGTTGGACTTGAAAATTTTAATCTTGGGAGACTATCAATAAGTCAGCGAGATTTCAATTTTTTCACCATCCAGTTGTGGTGGCAATGGTAGTGACCCCCTCAGCAGTGTCCCAGGGCAGGCTGTCACAACTAGTGACTCAACCAGAGTGTTTTTCAACATGCTTTTGGCAATGGTAGCCTCTCTTGGTTCCACTGTGAGTGTCCAGCTATCCTGGTGATTCCTTCAGCCACTCAGTAACTTTACAAATATATTTTTTTATTAAAAATAGCCAGAGTGGTTTCTGTCCCTGGCAACCAAGAGGACTAATCAATATTTTACCCTACTAGGATTATCTACTTCTCAAGGGTATGGACCGTGTCTTCATCCTTTGTTGTGCCAGGGTCCGGTGCGTGATACATTCACAATAAATGCTGAACATTTGAACAATGAACAAGGTTCATTATAAACTTTAGAACCCTCTCAGAAACCATCTGTGAGAACTTGCTTAAATATATCAGACGCACTGTTTTCCAATGGTCTATAATACATCTTTCATTTCACAATATGCCATTAGACTGTCAACATAATTTTTGTGGATGCAGTCTTTTACCTTTTTGAAGGTGTTGAAGAAAAAAAAAATCTTTGGAATCTGATGTCATCTACCCGCTGACCAAGCCAAGTGTTCTTGGGTGTTGTATGGAGCTAGATGCAAATAATTAGGAGCCAAAGGCACACCTTCCTTCCTTCTTCCTCTCAACTTTCCTCCCTTATATTCTCCACCAGATATATTCCCCTGCCCCTCCTCCCTTACTTGCTTTGATAGATTGCTGACTTCACAGCTGCCACCATGGAGTCCCAGACTCCTGGCTCCCTGAGGGCACCACATCCTGCTAGACTGCACACTCATTACAGGATGTGCTGAGTCTAGACATCCACCGTCAACATCAAGTTTTATCTTATGCCCACGAGACCCATGGTGCACATCATCTCAATGAAAAGTTCTTAGACTGGGAATAAGGGGAAGCAGAGAAAGTAAATGCATGACGATCACTCCCTGCTCTTAATTGCATTTCTCTGTTTCCACCAGACAGGGCTCACCTCTGTTTTATCTCTCTCTCTCTCTCTCTCTCTCTCTCCCTCCCTCCCTCTCCCTCTCCCTCCCTCCCTCCCTCTTTCTCCACTGTCTTCCAGCTCCATTTCAGATCCGGGGGAAAATAGCAATTCTTGTGTAGCACTAGAGAAAAAGGAGAGATGTGCGGGATGGGGGTGTGGGGAGAGAGTGGGGTGCAGAGGAAAAGTGGAAAGAAAGAAATAAAGGCAAAGCCTATCCACTAGGTTAAAACTTTTTGACACTACGGGAAAGGCCTGAAGTCTGCCAGGATCTGCAGCAAAAGAACAAGGGAGCACGTGGAAGAATGTTTTTTGGGGGGAATTCTGTGATGAGCAGTTAAACCATCGCTTTTATAGTCCGCTTGAATTTCTTCTCATCTTCCTCCAATCTTGAACAAGTGGACCAATGACTTGAGTACATTATTATGCTAGTAACCAGTGCGATCTTATCCTTCTCCTGTAAGCATTGATTTTTACCTAACACTAGAAGGAGATTTCTCAGACCTTCATTTAAAGAAGCAGCTGGATTGCATCGGGGGAAAAAGAATCACTCCTACTCCTAAATCTTGATATAAAAACGACAAACTATTAGAGCTGACAGGCCATAAAATCATTTAATTCAATCCTTCCCTTTACAGAGAAAGAAATGAGACACAGACATTTTGAGTACACAGCTGTTTGACAGAAGAGCTCGTAATAGAGACTGTTCTACTGAGTCATGATAAGAGCGGTGAAGAGTATAAAGTCAAAGAGGAAGAGAAGATGATTGGGTTGGGGAAGCTCGTGTTAATAATTTATTCTGTATTTGTGTTGTTCGAATTTGAGAATGCTTTTTGATCAATTATTCATGGCTGAAGAAGGTAGAGAAAACATCGGATGCCATAGTACATCTGATCTGACCCTTTGGGGAAGAACCATTCCCTTGGTCCAGCCGTAGTGCAATGAAATTAGCCCATCAAGGGTCTTTGGATATGTTCAGTGAGCCTCTTCCACAGACATCCTGACCCACCCTGGAAAATAAAGACAACATCTGCCTCGAGGGACAGTTATACATCCTTTTGCATAGGAAGCCTGAAGAAATGTCTGCTTCTTGAAATTAGTTGATGGTCTCTCTGGGGGGTCTGCCAGGTGAACGTGACACACTGGGTTTCTGCATGTCGCAAAAGCAAGAGGCTGTGCGCCTCCCAGGGTGACAGGGACATTAGTGAAAACGAGACAGAAAATCATGACTGGTGACCTGTACTGATTCAGCACCTCATACACTCCCCTCTCATTAGTAGATACTTAACAAAAAGGATTGATGAACAAAGAGTGAGTGAAGGAGCGAATGTTAATGAGTAGAAGCTGGTGACCACTTCCAGGGAACAGAAGATAAATTTCCCAGCATATAAAGTAAAATCACCTGAAGTGCCAGTCATATGTTTCATCTTTTCCTTCTAAGGTCCTTAGGCATGAAAGGCTGTGGACTATATTCGAGACTAAGACCTGTTATCTCGAGTTCTGTCTGATTAAGCTTGTGTATGTGACTCCTCTACTACGTGGCTGAGGTCGGGAGTTGACCACAGGGCTATGTGTTGGAAACGTGGCTTATGATCTCAAAAACAAGGTCTGAGTCTTTTAAGCAACAGAAATTTTTATGAAAGAATGAAAATCAATTAAACATGGGTAGCTGGTCAGGCAGGCATGATATCTAAAATCATGATGTGTCTTTTTTTTTTTTTTTTTTTTGGTTCTGGCTTTTATGAGATTTACTTTTCAGTTTGGCCAAACTAATGAAAAGAATTACAGGATGGTGTTTGTAGATTTCTGCTTAAGTACATGCCCAAGGTTCTGGAATAAAAGAATGGAACAAAATCTTGGGGTTGAGTGAATTACATATACCTAATATATATTTAGAAATGAATAGACAGACAAATGTCTATATATAATAATATCATTAAGCTAGCAGAGTTTCTTTTGTTAAAATGGAAACTAAGCAGAAGGGCGGTAGTGCAATTTCTGAAACTAGGCTGTAATTATATCTTATTTGTAGGTAGGCACAACAAATGAAAGCAGTAAGGCAGTGAGTTTGCTTTGGCCTCTGTGTCTACCCATCCCCCCATTGTCCCCCAGCCTCCTCCCTCATTCCTCCAACCAAATCAATGAATTTGCGAATACTGAGTTGGAATTCAGCCAGGAATATCTGAAAATGCCGTCTCACATTGCCTGAATCTATAAGGAGGAAATTATTCAGACGATTGATGCTCTTTAGGGCAGAACATTAAATTGATCCTTTGGCAAGGAGTAGCTCATGTAACTTAACACAGCAATTCCCATAAATACCAATGTGATTATCAACCGAAGTATGACTTACCTATTTCTCAAAACTAGACAAGAAACCGTTCCGTGTATGTTTTTGTGTAGTTGCTACGTTTAATATGTGTGTGTCTTGACTTGCTCAAACCAGGCACGGCATAAATTACACTAATGAAAGTGCTTTGTCAAGTATGCAATGGGCTTGATGAAACACTTCCATTGTAAGACTTTTTTTTCAAGTACCTACCTTTCAAGTAAAATTATCCTCTAGATTGATATTTCTTCTTTGCTTTTTCTTGGTTAAGTGGAATTCTTTCTTCAACAGAAAGCTTTATTATATTCCCTTCTGCAACATGACTATATTTTAATGGTTTAAACTTGCAGAAAGCATATTTCCAACCATCGCTTTCTTATTTTGAACCTAAAATATTTGTAAAACTTTTCTCTCCCCGTATGGCATTTCTTGCATTAATTTGTTTATTCATAAGTTCATCTGTTCATTCCTTCAATAAATATTTGAGTGTCTGCCTTGTGCCAGACCCCGTGTTTCAGACACTAGGTGTTCACTAGTAAGCCAAACAACCATGGTCCTAGGTAATGATAAAGAAAAATAAAAAAGAGTAATTCAACAGGTAAGCAAGGCGTTGGGTAAGAGTGCCATTTTAGAGCTGTCAGGGCACGCTTCCCTGGGGGTGTAACATTTGAACAGAGACCAGAATGAAGTACGAAATGAGCCAAGCAGATGTCTGAGGGGAGAAGGCTTGAGGCAGACAACAGGTGCAGAGATCTCGAAGAGAGAGCACAATGGGCATTTTTACATAAAATGTGCATGATTTCCTCTTTACTTCTTGAGAGCAACTTCTTTTAAGAATAACTCTATGGTGGGGGGAGCACCTGAGAGGCTCAATCAGTTGAGTGTCCGACTCTTGATTTCAGCTCAGGTCATGATCCCAGGGTTTTGAGATCGAGTCCCATTTCGGGCTCTGTGTTGCTTGAGATTCTCTCTTTCTCTCCTTCTGCCCCTCCCCTGCTCATGCATGTATACACTAGCTCTCAAATTTAAAAAAAGAAAAGAAAAGAAAAAGAGCTCTATGAATTCTTGGCCTTGTGGAATTAATTGCTCCTTGATTTTGAATAGAATGCCTGTTCCGCTGGCCATTAATTTCAGGAAACAAGGCTGTTGTACGATGTGAGAAACAGATATTCTGGATTTAGAGAAAGAACATTGGCATGGACTTGCCCTGGCAGGGCTGGTGACTGAAACAAAGAGATGAATAATTAAAGGATCTGTGACAATGATTGCAGAAGATTTTTGAAAATGTT
Source organism: Panthera leo (assembly GCF_018350215.1). Classification (NCBI taxonomy): domain Eukaryota; kingdom Metazoa; phylum Chordata; class Mammalia; order Carnivora; family Felidae; genus Panthera; species Panthera leo. The sequence goes on from NC_056679.1 coordinate 225,623,367, forward strand.
TCCTATGAAAATAATTAAAATAACACTTTCTTCCAATCTCTCTTGAGCATTTAAAGATCCGACTTCACTGGGTTTGGGGAAAGACGGTTCTCTCCCTGCCCTCCCCTCTGCTGGCCTCCCCAATAATAAGTGAGCTACTTGTTCATTGTACTCCATTGATTTCTGTGTGTTTGTGAACTAAACAGAAGGCAGTCAGAATTTTACAGAATTTTAGTGGCTCTCTATGGACATATGCCACAGGGAAAAACGCTTGATAGATTCAGATTGTTTCTATCCTTGAGACCAAGTTCATACGATAGGGCAGCAGCTGGAAGTGATGTGATCAAATCAAGCAGTTGGGTTTGTCAGATCCTACCTACTCTGGTTACAGGTACAACCCTTGAACCAATCCAACCATAGTTCTCTTGGATCAGTTACCTCTGTCCCTTTCCCCATCACGACTGTCACTTCTTGCCCTTCCCTAAATAACTTAGCTCCTGACTCACTCTCTCCATGCGACAACTCCAGTCTCTGTCCTTGGGGATTTCAGAGCCTGTGGAATCTCCCATTTGTTGACTTTCACATGCTAATGATGTCATCCTGCTCTATCTTATCCCCCCCCCCCACACACACACACATCCTTGTCTTTCAGTTTTAAATGCTGCGTCTTTCCCACATCCTACCTTTGTAACTCTCTCCCTCTAGTACCCTGAACCCCACGACCCAACAACTCTGCTAACCCCAAGCTCCTATCATCTTGTCCCAGTCCCTTACTTTCCTCGTGTCCTAACTTTACTCCTTCACTTCCAAGATCAATCGTTAAAATCATCCCTTGCCCAAATCTTCAGCTCCCTTGTCTCCCTCTCTAGATTAACAGCACTTCCTTGTCTCCCTGAACATGGGTGGAGTGCTGGGGGTTGGTGGCACTCTAAAGTCTCATTTGCTGACATGTAGCAGTCCGTGTATGTTCGCTGGCAATCGGGCTGTTTCCCCAGATCGTCCACGCTCCCGCTCTCGAGGTGACAATCTCCACCTTTCTCCTCTCTCCTCGGACCTCCACATCTCAGCCGATGGCCTTCCTAGATTTCCCTGAAAAGACTGAAGTAATCGAAGGGGAGCCACCATACCTCTCATCACCACACCCTCCCATCCCCCTGTGTGTGTGCCCACGTGACCTCATTTCTCTTCTCCTCTTATGGAGGACCCATCTCTCTGTGAATATCTCATCCATCGGTGGCTACTTGCGGACATAGCTCCAGAAATGTAAAACCCTCTCGAATACATCAGCAGCTTCCCCCAGTCTACTGGGTCATCACCATCAACACACAGGCCTGCTCCCAATTTCTCCATTGCCATAAAAATGAAAAAAATAATCTCTTGAACCTATTTCATCTTCCAGCTACTGTTCTACTTCTCTCCTTTCCTTTACAGAACATCTTCTTGGATGTGTGGTCCATACGCTCCATCTCGTTTTTCTCCTCCAGTCGAAAGGACTTCAGCCAGGTTTGCATCCTTATGCAGGCATCAGGGTTACTCCTACCAAGCTTATCCCCGACCTCAACATTGCCAGATCTTTCCTTGGTGGTTATCCACCTCGACTGTCAGCATTTGATACAGTTACTTTCTCTCTCCTCCTGAAACACTCTTTTCACTTGGCTTTCGGGACACTCCATTTGCCTGGTTTCCTACTTTTTAGGCTCCCTTTTAAGTTCTTTTTCATGTCCCATCTTCAAATATTGAACTTCCTTCAGGCTCATCTCCATTTGTGTGAGAGTTCGATAGCTAATGGGGTTAGTGGCTCCTGTGGGGCAGCACAAGTCGAGAGGGAACATTCTCTGATTAGTGTCATGATTAAGTAAGCTCTGGGTCAGATTGCTTGGATCTGGACTTCTGTCACTCCCCCGTCCACATCCACACATGCATACCTATTAGCTGTTTTCTCATTCCAAGTCAGCTGGAAGTAATGTTAGTACCTGCTCCATGGGGATGCTTTTAGGATTAAAAGCAGTAATGTAGGCAAAGAGGTTGGCACGAAATAAAAACTCAAACATGATGTATTGTAAATATGGCTGAAATGGCAGGTTTTTCAATCTCTTAAACTGTTGGAGTTTCAAGTAAGACCTAGTAAACCATATACCTTGCCTACTCTCGTGTTCTATAATAATAAAACAATTGCAACACAATTCCCTTAATGGAATTAATGCGGTGAGAACTGCTTCCGATAAGAAGCTAGTGGAGATGATTAAATATTAAAAGTGAATGGCCAACATTACTGAAAAGCCCAAATGCAAATGTGGATAAACACGAATGCTGTAAAAGATTGTTCTACTGACTCTGAAGATCCTCATGGTCCTTACTACTTACTGTTCCCTGGATTACAACCAGAGGAACTCAAGCTTTTCACGTGACCCCTTGCTCTGGGCTCCACCCAGTATAAGTTTGTTCACAACTGAGCTAGCCAGAAAAGCATTTTCCAAGAAATATTTTGCCAGAGAGCATTTTTTGTGGTATGTTACCAGGACTTCCGTAATCAAATATAAATTTCAAAAGTTCTGGATTAAAATCACTTTAAATGGCAGGACTTCTCAAAGTCTCTTCTATTCTCATTATGCAAATGATGACCTTCATAAAGTCTGTTCATCAGTGTTTCTCAAACCTATATAATACAGAAGACTTTAACTTTCTCAAACAAACTATCTTTGCATTATGCTCCTCAGAACATTTTTTGGGATAGAGAATACCACACTTTACATTCTGTCTGTTTTGCTTTACCATTTTATGTTTGAGGCTTACCTTGGTATGTGACACATGATAGGTGTGTAATAAATATTTGTCAAAGGAACAAAATATAAGCACATGTTTTCCAATCTTTAAAGACATGTATCAAGAAACACATGATTCACAACTATTTATGATCTAATGACTCATCTTGGACAGTACTCACTGATATAGGCAACTCCTTTTGTCCCCTATCTAAGCTAATCATTATAAACTGATCCCTGAAAGAGGACTCAGTATTTAAAAGTGGGGGAAAAAGACCTTAGTAATCAATTTGTGTTTTAAAACAAAGTTCCTGGAACTTGTATGTGAGTATTATCACTTTAAATAAATGGCTTTGAAAAAGTGTATATTTCATTTCTCAGAGAAGGTTTGGAATACATGGCCATGAAGTATATCATTCATTCATTCAGCAACTTTGCACCTATTCTGTGCCAGGCACTATTTCAAATATCGGTAATCCAGGAGTGAAAAGAGCCGAGAAGTCTTTGTTCTCCGGTGCCTCGCAATCTAGTGGGGGAAAGAGGAGGCAACATATAATTTCAAAAGTAAACAAACTTAGGGCTCCCGAGTGGCTCAGTTGGTTGAGCGTCCAACTTCGACTTAGGTCATGATCTCTCAGTTTGTGAGTTCAAGACTCGCGTCGGTGAACTTGAGCCCTGCTTTGGCTCTGCGCTCTCTCTCCCTCTCTCTCCCAATCTCTTTGCACCTTGTGGGATTTTCTCTGTCTCCCTCTCTCTCTCTGCCCCTTGCTGTCTTTCTCTCTCTCTCTCTCTCAAAAATTAATTAATAAATTAAAAAAATAAAAAGTGAGCAGATTAAAGGTGAAATAGTTGCAGACTGAGATGCACACTGTTAAGGCAACAACAAAAAAATGAAGTGGAAGGAAGCCAGGGATCAGGAAGCCATCCAGGTACCAAAGAAAAGACAGGGACAGGGGCAGAGCTAAGGGAGAACACGCCAGCAGAGATGATGTCAAAGTCTGAGCATCACACCCCTGTCTGGAGGCCCCTGGGGAGCCAAGGAGTGACAGGACTTGAGGGCGACGGGCAGTCACAGCTGCATGGAGGTGGCCGGAAGCTGGGAGTCAGCCGAGATGCGGTGTGGTCACACAGGAACAGCGGCCCCTGTAGAGAGAGAGGATGTGCAAGCGAGAGAGGGCATCTTACAAATCACTCCTTACGTGGCCCAGATCGCTCACTTCTTCACAGCAGGCTGACACCTGTTAGCTCAATGGCTCGTCAGCCCCAGACTCAAGTCCTTCCATGTCCCATTGTTTTAAACATTCTCCAAATAAGCAGAATCTTTTGCCATTTAGGACCTGGCTTGTTTGCACACCTCGTGAAAATAACCGACATCTCCCAGCCATGTATCAGATGAGACTTGGGCTTATAAAGACCCCAAGTTACCGCTGGGGCATGTGGGGAGCTCCCTGACACTTGCTGGCCTGCCCAGTGGTGTCCCTTAGACGTGTGAGGCTCTTCTCATCCCCCTCTCCCCTGGCAGTTCCCTTACCCTTCTCCTCTTCTGGATGGTGGCCACAACGTTAGAGCCTCTGGACAATCTCCTGCTGTGAGGGACGTCCCTGACCCGGAAACTGCTCAAAGCGGCCCCGAATGAAGCTCATGTGTGCTACTGCCACCTTGTGATCATATCGTCCTCCTCCGTCAGACCTGAAGTCCCTCCCATTCTCTGCAGATGGGGTCACCAGTCAAGGGCAGCTCTGGTCCAGCTATGGGAGGAGGCGTTTTCTTTACGGAGGCCACAGATCCCAGGCCAAAGGAGGGACCTTGAACCAGAGAAATAAAGGGGCTTATTCATACCTCTCTCACACACTACATTTGTGGAAAGGCTGGAGAACCTATTTCTGAAAATCATTTACCACTTCCAATTTTTTTGGACACGCTTTGTAGCTGTAGAAAAATCTACAACCCAGGTGTATTTAGAAATAGGTCTTAAACTCTCGGGTCTCATGTAATAAACTTTTCCCATATCATTAAATGCTCACATTTTTTGCCATAATTGGAAAAGATAGTCACTCTTCCAGCCGCCAGTCTCAAACAAACAAATGTGAAGCGTTTGAACACAGTTGCATTAAACTTTTTGTTTATTGCAAACTTTGGTCCATTCTCTTATCTTGTAAGATACCACAATTCCAGTTTCTGGAGCAAGAGAAAAGCTGTGTATAGCATTCAAAAATAAAACGACTTCAACAAAATTGATTTTGCGGGCACAGTGTCTTTGAGGAAGAGAGTTGATCATTAAGCCTAAATGTAAGAGACACACAGCATGTCGTAGTTATAACGGGATTCCCCGCTTAGAGCCCCATGAATACACGTTAGCCATTTTGAGAGTTTCACGTGTGTGGAACAGAACAAAGACGGAGTTAGAAGATGGGCAGGGGCAGGGTGAAATATTCTGCAGAATGAAGGAGAAGTATGAAAGTCAAGCAATAAACTGTTCTGCCAGGTTCCTGGTGTACTGGATTAAATGTAACATATGAGGCTCTCAATATCACTCTACATCCTTTTTTTTTTTTTTTTTTGTCTCTAGCTAATTCCCTCCCCCAACTCTCACCATCTTCAAACCCCTACTCCACCACTATGGACCCCTCCGCTGATGATGTGACCTCCTATCAAAAAGAAGATCGGGTATTTGACAAATAGCTTTCACCTCCTTTCCCTTCTGCTTAGCATTAGAAGTGACTCCTGTCGGGGTGTTTGGGGACTCTGGGTTAGGCATCTGATTGTTGGTTTTGGCTCAGGTCACGATCTTGTGGTTCGGTTGGTGAGTTCAAGGCCCACGCTGGGCTCTGTGCTGACAGTGTAGAGCCTGATTTGGATCCTCTGTCCCTCTCTCTCCCCCTCCCCTGCTGGTGTTATCTCTGTCTCCCTCAAAATAAATAAACCTTTTTTTTTTTTTTCTTAAAGAAGTGATTCCTGTCTCAGAGGAACAGAGATCCAGGGTTGTGTGAAATGCCAACCTCTCTCCTGGGGTGCTTGATTCACACCGTGACACACATGCCAGACCATGTCCCCTCCATCTGCAATACCACCCTGGTCTCTCCTCTCTGCTGCTTATAAAATGCAAAACTGCTGTCCTTTGAAAAAATGTGTTTTTTGATTTCAAGTTACTATGCTGCCTCTTTGCTTTCTTTTGAGGCCAGCCTTCATGAAAAAATGTTCCACTTGCAAACCACTTTCTACATTCCCATCCATTCCACAGAAGGTTCCGGGGCACGCTCTAACCTCCTCCTCCTCCCCCTGAAACCCTTTGCCAAGGTTATTGCTTGTGTCCCCATGTCCCCTTAATATATTATAGCCAGGAAATTTTACTTACAAATTCTCTTAAAGACTGGGAGACTCTGATAAAACTGGGCAAAAATTTCCATACTGCAACCACTGGCGGGAGCTGAATAGCAGCTTACCCATCTCGATATTGTTACCTACCTGAACTCGTGGACGTGAGCTTATGAGCTGCTCTGTTTTCCGTACTCGTGCACCTGCTGTGATGATGATCTGTCCTGTTCCGGTTGGTATCTGTCTGCTCACCGTCTGCCAAACATCAAGAATCCCTCAGAAGCACATTGTGACATCTTCTGGGATCCAGGACTTACTGGAACATACTTAAGAAGTAAACTTAATAATGATAATTTACCAAAAGCCTGTCTTTTTGTGATTAGCTGTAAACAAGGGATGGCGTAGGGTTCTGGAGCTGCCCGGCTCGGCCACTTTGGAATGTTGTTGAGATTCTCAAATCAGTCAGCCTTGATACTCAGGAGCTTGCAAAGACTCACGAACTCAGGCGATGCTCTCTTCTTCCCTCTGTGTGCCAGCACCTCTCCGAGACTGTGGCTTTCTCTCTGTCTTCACATCCATCACCTTTTTAGCCACCTCCAAACTAGCAAAACTGCCAGGATATGTATGTGTATGTTTGTGTATTTGTATGTGTGTGTGTATATACACATAGACATGAAACACTGCATTACATACATGTGTGTTATATTTATATATCACAAAATTTATCATCTGTTTAGGGGTGCCTGGGGGGCTTAGTCAGTTGAGCAGCCGACTTTAGCTCAGATCACAATCTCACGGTTCGTGAGTTAGAGCCCTGCATCAGGCTCTCTGCTGTCAGCACAGAGCTCGTTTGGGATCCTCTGTCACCCACTCTCTCTGCTCCCCACCCTGCTCACACTCTCTTTCTCTCTCGAAAATAAATAAACATTAAAAAGTTTATCATATGGGGGCACCTGGGTTGGGGTCTAACTTTGGCTCAGGTCATGATCTCATGGTTCATAAGTTCAAGCCCCGCATCGGGCTCTGTGCTGACAGCTCAGAGCCTGGAGCCTGCTACGGATTCTGTGTCTCCCTCTCTCTCTGCCTCTCCCCACTTGTGTGTGATATCTCTCTCTCTCTCGGAAATAAATAATCATTAAAAGATTTTTTAAAAGTTTATAATATGTATATATTTATATGTTTCTAATATGCAAGTTATATCTATATGTAACATACAGCATATTTATATAATTCATAATATTTATGTACATAATATATAACTTCTCTTTTTATGAGTGTGTGTGTGTGTGTGTGTGTGTATATATATATATATATATATATATATATATATATGACAGACACTGTAGGTATTGGTATGTCTGTGATCTGGCTACATCAGCAGGTTGTTTCCAAATTATAGTAACTGGTGAAGTTTTTAATGTTACTTTTTAAAAATACAGATTCATGGTTGTTGTTTTTTTTTTTAATTTTTTTAACATTTATTTTTTACTGAGAGACAGAGCATGAGCATGGGAGGGGCAAAGAGAGGAGGAGACACAGAATCCAAAGCAGGCTCCAGGCTCCAAGCTGTCAGCACAGAGCCTGATGTGGGGCTTGAACTCACAATCCGTGAGATCATGACTTGAGCCGAAGTCAGATGCTCAACTGACTGAGCCACCCAGGCGCCTCTGGATTTATGGTTTTTTTTGCAGAAAACTTTGAAAACAAAATAAGAAAAAAGAAAAAAATTTATAAAATCACTGTTGACATTTGGATGTATACATTTTATATAATTGAAAAAGTCATTGATTATGAGATTAAGAAAGATTAAAAAAAAAACAAGATGAGGAACTTAATAAGATAATAGGGACCCCACCCCTCAGCTCCCAAATAAATCTGGGACACAAAAGTCACAGAACACTGTACAGAAAGGAACAGAAAAACACTTTTAATTCTTAACTTAGTGCTGGGGGAGGAAAGAAAAAAATTCTTCCTTGATCATTTGAATTACGAGTTGTTACATATATGCAGGCTTGTGGTTTGAAGTCAAAACTCCCATGTGGTTTAAAACTCCTAAAGAAGAGAATTTAATTTAATTTAAAAACTGGCAGAAGCAATTCCAAATTCTCTCTGGAAGAATTCTGTCAGCAATTGTAGGACACAATTGATTTTAAGGTGCAACCAGGCTTAAAAGAAGAGTGCATCACAGAATAGATAAAATGGTTTATTTCCAATATATATTTGTGATTTTTTCTTTAAAATGAGATCATATTCTATATGCTTTTTTTTTTTACACAGTGGTTCAGGGCATGATTTTTTTTTTTAAGTTTATTTATTTATTTTGAGAGAGAGAGAGAGAGAGAGCGTGACTAGGGAAGGGCGGAGAGAGACAGAGAATCCCAAGCAGGCTCTGGAGCCCAGTGCGGAACTCAAGCCCATGAACTGTGAAATCATGACCTGAGCTGAAATCAAGAGTCTGACATTCAACCGACAGAGCCACCCAGGCAACCCTAGGGCATGAATTTTAGAGTCAGACAACCCTGTGCTCAAACCACAGCTTTTCTACTTACTGGCTCTGTAAGTTCTTAACCCAAGTACTAAACTTAACAAGTAGGGGCACCTTGGTGGCTCAGTTGGTTAAACGTCTGACTTTGGCTGAGGTCATGATCTCACCGTTTGTGGGTTCGAGCTCCCCCTAGGGCTCTGCACTGACAGCTTGGAGCCTGGACCCAGCTTTGGATACTGTGTCTCCTTCTCTCTTTGCCCCTCCCCTGCTCATGCTCTGTCTCTGTCTCTCTCCCTCTCTCTCAAAATAAATAAATGTTGAAAAAAAATTAAACTTTAGCAAGTAATTTAACCCAAGCATTTAAGTAAGAAAGTACTTAAACTACATAACCACTTTTAAGCTCAGTTTTCTCATGAAATTAAGTAGCAATAACACGTACCATCCCAGAGGCTGAGTTTTAATGTAAGCACAGCAGCTAACAGATAGTAGTCACTCATGACTCTTAAAAAATATTATCATTATTCTGATTTGTCACTGGGCGATGGGTCACGGCATCTTTCCACTACAGTAATTGCAGATGTACGCTTTTTGTAGAACTGTCTAATAAGCTGAGAGGGACAATAAGAATGCTCCTCTTGTTAGACTGTTTCCAGTTTTTCTATGTATAATCAAAGCTGGAATAGAAATCTGTACATACATATTTTGGCGTATTGTTGCTTTTAAAAAAATTTTAAGGTTTATTTATTTTTGAGAGAGAGAGAGAGAGAGAGAAAGAGAGAGAGAGCATGAGCATGAGCAGGAAAGGGCAGAAAGAGAGACACAGAATCTGAAGCAGGCTCCAGGCTTCACCTGTCAGCACAGAGCTCAACGTGGGGCTTAAACCTACAGACATTGAGATCATGACCTGAACTGAAGCCGGAGGCTTAACTGACTGAGCCACCTAGACGCCTCCATATTGTTACTTTTTAAGAGAAATTTCTAATAGAATACTCACTTAAAAAAAAAAAGACTTTCTTTCTTTCTTTCTTTCTTTCTTTCTTTCTTTCTTTTTTCTTTCTTTCTCCTTCCTTCCTTCCTTCCTTCCTCTCTTTTTCTTTCTTTCTTTCTTTCTTTCTTTCTTTCTTTCTTTTTCTTTCTTCTTTCTTTCTTTCTTTCTTCCTTCCTTCCTTCCTTCCTTCCTTCCTTCCTTCCTTCCTGGAGTCTCTGAAGAAGAATCTACTTCCAAGCTCATTCAGGTTGTTTGTGGAATCAAGTTCCTTACAATTGTAGGACTGAGGTCCATTTTCTTGCTGGCTTTCTGTCCCCTCTACGTGGCCTCTTTCATCTTGAGTCAGCAATGTCATGAAGAGCCCTTCTCATGCTTCGAATCTCCCTGACTTCTCCTGTCTTCTTCTCCAACGTCACTCTCATGCCAGCAGCAGGAGAAAGTTCTCTGGTGTCCCAGCGCTGACTAGGATCTGCGGAGATACAAGATGCAGAACCCCAGGTGGGAGGGGGGAGGGGGCATTCTTATCGTCAGGTATCCTGTTTGGAACAACGCCTGCTGCTGTCGCTGGCGAACCTGATGGCACGCTACAGGGGCATTACTCCATCCAGGCTTGGCAGAATCCTGGAGGTGACGCTTTCCAGAAAGGCCAGAACAAATTAAACGTCCAGCAGAGAAGATTGTGGGTTGACAAAATGGCCCGAGCCCATTTTCCAAAGCGAAAATTGAAGGTGTGCTTTTGGAGGATACAGACACACATCACTGAAAGCGGGTTTAGTTTAAAGGCAAAAAAAAGTAATAAAAGGGCACTCTTCGTTTCTTGCTTCAGCTCCTCTATTTCTAGAAAGTCTAATACAAGAATATGATCTGAGAAAATGCTTCGTTCCTACCCACCCCCAACTACATAAGTTATGCAGCAGTGAGGCTCGTATCCTTTGTCAAAAAGAAGACACCAAAGAATTCCATTTCCTTATTCAAATTACCTTCTCATAAAACAGAAGGAGAATTTTAGAAGTTTTTGTTTTTAATGGACAACTTAAATAATTGTTCATGATCATTCAGCCTTCCTTTCCAATTTATCAAGCACTGATTATTCATCTAGAATGTCATGGCAAACAGATTTCCAAATCATTCTCAGACCTTCTGGCAAATTTTCACTTTACAAAAAAAAAAAAGTTTCACAAATGAGCCTGCGTATGCTATAGTGGAGGAAGAAAAAACCGCGGAGCTGAAATTTATGCATGACTCAAGAATTGTACTTAGGATTTAGTTTCAAGTTCCAGGTGTGTGGCATAAGTACCTTGGTTGAGGAGGGAAAGACCAAACAGTTGTGATAAACAGAGTAATGCTGTAGTTCGTTTATCTACTCCCTGGCTCAAGAACTGTGGCTAAATACTAGAAAATGAAGGGAAGGAGTAGAGGTTTGAGGACTCACTACCTTTGCCCTTATCTTACCTACAGAAGGGCATTTTACCTACCATTCCCAGTTTGGGGGAAAGGCCATATAAAATTATTTAAAACTTGTTACTTATGGAATACATTCATTTTCAAATTTTTTGGAAGACTGGTAGGATTATATGGAAGACAGGGGGCTATATGCAACCAATCTGAAGATTGTTTTTAAAAAATGCAGCCAGAATAAAGAAAGAATACTGCCTACATCGTGGGCATGACATACACTTCAAATTTATTTCATCAGGATTTCTTTACCTGCTGTCCATGAACTCCAGGATTGAGGGAGGCTGCAAACATGGATGGGAAAGATTATATTCTTGTTTTTTTTTTTTAACTTTAACTGAAACTGAACATTTCCTTCAATTATGAATATAGGTTTTATTAGACTGTCGAAGGAATTCATGCTGAGCACATACAAAAAAAAAGGGCAAACCTTTTTTTTTTAAGTTTTATTTATTTACTGTGAGAGAGAGAGAGAGAGAGAGAGAGCAAGAATGGAGGAGGGGCAGAGAGAGAGGGAGAGAACGAATCCCAAGCAGGCTCCGCATTGTCAGTGCAGAGCCAGATGCGGGGCTCAAACTCACGAACTGCGAGATCATGACCTGAGCCAAAATTAAGAGTTGGATGCTTAAGCTACTGATCCACCCAGGTGCCCCAAAAAGGATAAAACTTCTTTCCCCCAAAAGGATAAAACTTCTCGAATAGCAGACTTTTCACCAGTAAGTGGGAAAATAAAAATTTTTCATGTTTGAACCAAAGTTATCAGTGCTTTCAACTAGTAAATATATGAATCCAGTAAGAAAGGTTTCAGATGAAAGGATATTGGTAATATTACCCACCACAGTCTATAGATATATATCATTTCAGTCTCTACAGTTGTTATTTTCAATTCAATTCTATTTGTTTTCTGAGTATTATGAGACAGATATTTTCTAAGTTCTGGGGGTTACAATAATTGCAAAAGCGTCCAGTGTTTTGAAGCTGCTAGGTACATGGTAACTATAATAAAAGAAATGTGTGATTTGTGTGTGTGTGTGTGTGTGTGTGTCGAGAGATAAAACAAAATTATTCAATACCTTACTGGGACTCTGTGTATTGGTGGGGAGCTTAGGTCTTCACAGTATTTGTTGTCTTCTTCCATTCTTTATAGACCCAGTTTTTTGAGCATCCACCTTGTACAAGGCACGAAGCTAAAGTAGGGGGTAGTGTTTTGTTGGGCCGTTGGACACATCCACACTCACGCATCCACACAAAACTAATATACTCTTCCTGGTGATCTCATGCAACTCTAGCCAGATAAGGTCATTTCTACTCCCTAACTTTTGCATCCAGTTTTCCAGATCACTTGGACCAAAGGACAGAAGACTACAGAGGGATTGTCACAAACTCATTCATAAAAGATTCATCTCGGGGGTTACCTCATCAAGAAGTACTCCCTGACTCTCCTACCCAGTGGTCATCAGATCTTTCTCTGTGAACCTATGTGACTTCATCTCTCTTTGGTACAGCCCTTATCTTATGTATCATAACCGTCTGTGCCCCTCAAAAACTGCTTGCTGGACTGAGGTGACTTCAAATACTATGGTGAAGGAATAACCTTCATGATATCTTTTTTGGGATATTAGACTAAGTAAATAATGTACTAAACGAATAGGTAAAATTTTTCTCTCTCTTTCCTCTCCCCAAAGAAAGTAGCCATCAGTTAAAAATGAAAATCTTTAGCTGAGAAATATTAACATAAGTACATTTTTAAAATTTGCCCGTCATTAATGAGCTTTGGTTATTATTTATGTCAAAAAATGAATTGATAAATGGATGGATGTAGTAGACAGATAAATGGTCTAGATAGCAAGAGACCAGAGTTCTAATCAACTGCATGAATCACCTCTGTGATCTTACAGAATGCATTCTTCTAATTGGTTAATTGATTTTAATTACTTTCTTAATTTCTCCATACTAATTCCTCTTTCTTAATTTCATCATTTATACATATGGAGCTAGTGACCTTTGCCCTGTCTGTATGACAGAGTTGTTTAGAGGTTCAAATGAGACAGTAGATGTCAGACCTCTATATAAATAGTCGAACTGTCCAGACTAGAACAGTGATGTTATTAGTACAGACAGGATTGTTATTCGCAAATAATTTATAACTTCATAATTTACAATTGGCTAATTATTTCCATCATCAAAATAGAATTATACAAAGACTTGCCACTAATCTCTATGTTTATATTAATAGTTATTAATATTATTATTTATAATATTTCTGCATAATAATAAATGTTAATATCTGTTTATATTAATATTTCCTAGGTCATTTAAGTCCATACTCTTGTATGTCAGAGATATTTTGGGATACAGATTTATTTTCAGGCCCAAATCCGTGTTATATTTATTTAACTATAAATAAATACCTTGAACACTTGATTACGCTTTTCAACTTAGGTTAAAAGGAAATTTAAGACTCAATTGACAGTTTTAAATGGATATTTTTATCCCATTTTGCCCTCAACTTTCAGTTGAAGTTCCCTGGTCAGTGTGGTAAATTTGGCTGGCTGCCTAGCCAACAGCCTTTTTCCTCCTTTCTTCCTCCTTGTTTATGGAATGCCAGTTTTGTTCAGGAAACTGACAGCGATATTTACTAGCCCCTTCCCCAGGAGATGAATCGTGGATGGTTCTAGGCCAATCACAGCAACCTCATTCCTCTTTGCCAAAGGTTGGTTTAGGGGTTGGCATATGACCTGAATCTGGCTCATGAAGTCTAACAAGTCTGTTGTGGAGGAATAAAGGACGTTCTAGGAAAGATTTTCTTCCCAGATAAAAAGAAATAGACACACGAAAAGAAGCCTTCTTCTTCCTTCCCGCTTTTAGATATTGTTATGAGAGGATGTGTTGGTCGGCACTGTGGCAGCTGTCTTCAGACCCTGGAGGAAAAGTCAGGAGACCTACAGAAAAGGTGACACCGAGAAACTTCTGAATTAGCCAACCCTAGAACGGCTTACTCACCATTAGAAGAGTAAAAAGACAGGCCAAAGAATGAAAGATGATCCTTCCAACAAAGCATGTAGATAGCGCTTAAAAATCGATAAGAAAAATGAGACAAAAAAATAGGTAGACTTGAATAGGCATTATGCACACAACATATGCAGATCACCAAAAAATATACGCAATAGTGGTCAATATCATCGGTCTTCAGAAAAAGGCAAATTAAAATCGCAAGATAGCACTGTATGCCCGCCAGAATGGCTACCATGAACAAGACTGACCAACTAAGTCGTGGTAACGATGTGGGGAAACCAGAATTCTCAGGTTGTCGTTGGAAGGGGAAATTGGGGAAATCTTTGACAAGATCTAGTAAAGTGACTTCTGCATTCCTGTTGAACCAGCAATTCTGCTCCTAGGTATCACCCAACAGAAATGTGTACGTGTGTTTACCAAGAATATTCACAACAGTACACTTTCGAATCCCTTCAAAGTAGAAACAGCCCCAAAATTCATCAGTGTACAATGGATACATACATTATGGTATATTCATTCACATATCAGATACTGAAGAACAATATAAATATAGGAACTACTGTTACACACAGCAACATACATTTAATAAACATAATTTTGAGCAAAGGACGCATCCCAGATGACTCCATTTGTATACAGTTCAAAAAACAAGCAAAACTAAATTCTGTTCTTAGAAGTCAAGGCAGGGATGGGGAGGGGGGTCACAAAAGGATATTTTTCTGCTGCTGGCAATGCTCTGCTTCTTGATAATGGGTTTTGATTTCATTTTCTGTTTACTTTATGAATGAAAACTAATTGAGTTATATGTTAATATCTGTATACAGCTGACCCTCGAATAACACAGGTTTGAGCCAGGCGGTTCCACTTATACACTTCTTTTCGTTTTTGGGTTTTTGCTGCACAAGCTTTGTTGTTTACATTTGGTGCCCAGCTTGGGCCAGGGCTCCAAGGTGGTTAAAAAGCTAGGCAGCAGCTGCAGGGAGAGGCTCAGGCAGAAGCACTGAGGCCAGGGGGTCTGGGGGGTAGGGGTGGTGGGTGCCAGAGTGGCCCCTCAGGGCTGTTGGCCTTTGCAAGCTCTTAGTCCTGCTCACATTGAGCTTTGTAAGAGACGCTCACCCATCCAGGCTGCACAGGGGAGTCGGGGTCGCCATTTCTTGATGCATTTCACCTGCTCCTCTGGGAAGTCCCAGAGGCTGGGGATGGGGGTGCAGGCAGAACCTGGGGCACAAAGATCCAAAAGGGCCTGCTTCGGGTTCTCCTCTATGATCATGGTGGCTGCCATGCCAGGGTTTTACCACACGCATCTTGGGGCAGTTTCTGGGCCTCCTGGAAGGCTACCCTGCTGCTTTTACATCTTCAGGAGATGCTGGGTTCCCTGGGCTTCTCCTCGGCCAGTCCTGGGAAGAAGTGGCCCGCGCCACCCAGAGCCTCATCCTCCCGGGAAATAGGAAGCCTAAAGAGATGTGGGTGCAGGAGGCTCGCAGGTGCACGGTGACCTGGCCAATGGCGGATTAGTTCTGATGGGACTGGGGGCTCCTGGCTGATGGACAATAAGGAGCTAAGCTCAAAATAAGGTGTTGGCTGCTCCCGGGGGCAGAGGATGGCTGAGAAGACAGTTCTGAAAGTTGTGACTCGAAAAGACTTTGGAGGATGGTGGGAGGCTGAAAGTGGGGGGTGGGGGGGGTGGGGGGGGTTGCATCCCTGGATTTGTTCCTTCCAAATATTGTGGAAGCGAGGGACAGGTCTGCCGATTTTTTATAGTGCAGGAATGTAAATGCATTTTCTCTCCCTTGCCATCGTTTTCATAACCTTTTCTTTTCTCTGGTGACTTTATTGTAAGAATACCCTATCACTGCACATTACACACAAAATTGCGTTAATCCACCACTTATGTATTCAGTAAGGCTTTGGAGCAACCGTAGGCTATTAGTAGCTAAGTTTTGGGGGAGTCAAAAGTTATACTGGGATTTTCTGCTTTTGGAGGGTCAGCACCCCTAACCCCCACGTTGTTCAAGGGTCAGCTGTACCTCTTCTGAATGTATGTTTGCTTCAATAAAAATACTGTTTAAAAAATAATTGAAAGAGAAAAAAATAAGGTAAGAAGAAGTGTTAGCTTTGGAAAAGGAACAGAAAACAGAAGAAGTGTGTAAAGGGCAAACAGCATTTGCCAAGGGGACCTGCCATCCCAAACAAGGGTGTGTGTGGGTTCAGAGGTATTGCCTCGTGCTTCTAAAAGCCTTTCATGGGTTAAATGCTTCCGGAGTCTTTAATACCGACTCTGGCTGTCTCTTGCTGTTCTTGAAGGTAAAGTATAACTTGATTTTCTCTAAAAAATTAGAATTCACTGTCTGGAGCTGTTCATCTGCCACAAGTATATCCTTGTGATTCTGATTCCTGAATGATTTCATAGTTAGGAGTCCATTTCTGTCTCTCATAACACATGATCTTAGATGCATACGTTTCATTTGTAGTGCTTAGACTAATTCACTAACACAGTCAATGCATTTTCCTATTATGTGAGAATACTTCTTTAGATACAGTGTGTATAATCAGTTTGGAATTTAGGTGAAAATGTAATAACTAACAATTTTTTTAATGATTTTTATTTATTTTTGAGAGAGAGATTGCAAGCAGGCAGGGGGGCAGAGAGAGAGGGGGACAGAGGATCCAAAGGAGTCCCTGCTGTGACAGTAGTAAGCCCTCAGATGCTCAGTCGACTGAGCCACCCAGGTGCCCCAATAACTAACGATCGAAAAAAAATGTTGCCGGACCTTGATGATTTGCTTCTCTGTAGAGATCCTCCAACATTATTGGCCCTTAATCCATTTTGTTGACCAATGAGTTCTAGTCTGCCTTGGGTTTTTGGCAGTTTTTGTTTTGTTTTGGTTTTTTTCCCCTCCATGTATGCTAGCTTTGGCCCTCTACATAGATCATAAGCCATGTCTTATAATCTTTTAAAAATTTTTCTCTAATCTTTGGGCTTTATTCATAATAAGTGCCCAGTTTTTACTGAATAGTTGCTGGTCACTGTCATGCTTAGGTTAGATAAGGAAAGACCATGCTCATGGGCAATTGGCAGAGTATTTTTCTTGGCGGGATTGAAGGATAGAATAAGCATTCTTCTGCGTATAGTTACAGGAACTCGAGGAAATGGACTAAGAACATCCTGGCAGTCTCTATCAGTCCTATGGCCTATGCATGTGACAAAAATGACAGGCGAATTATTGTTTGGCCTACCCAATACCAAACAACTCAGTTGACTTTTTTTTTTCTTTTTAAACAGAATTGACTAGATTACCCAATTGTTTTGTCTTTGTGTAGACAGAGCCTGGGATTCTATTGATGAAACCATGTTTCATGCTCATTCTCTGAAACAGCTGTAGTTCACCAACTTGAAATAACTTAATGAGGTATTGATTTTACTGCTCAGCGTGTTCTGAAATAAGTACCAAAATTGTAGAAGGCAACATCATAAGGGAGGGAGAGAAAGAAAGGTGACTTTCTAATGAATACACCAGATGAGTTCCTGTCAACTTGATTATTTGAATTGGATGCTTTAGAATTAGAGAAATGAATTATTTAATTGGAGTTGAAAAATATGAGTTTATTTTGCTCCTTTGGAATTTGGAATTGGAGCTGAATCCCACGCACTTCAGGAAACATAAAAGTTCAGGAAAAAAAAACAAACCTAGCTCAGAGATAAATTATAGTGGTAAGTTATTTTTCATGCCAATTTTTAGTTGTTCAAACTAGAAGAAATGGAGAAAGCCTTGGAGTGGAAATGAGACTCTAGGGAAAGGAAATAAAGGAACTGTTCCTTTTGCCTGTTTCCTAAATACTCCCTGGTGGCTCTTAATGAGCTGCATTATTGCGTTTTGGCTCTGGAGTTGGATGGAGCTCTGCCATAAATTAGCAAGATGGAGAGAATTTGAATGAGGGTACTGCACAGACAGGCATACAAGGAAACCCCTTCCTCATATTCCATTTGGCTAGATTCTGATTCTGTGGATAAACGGTTGCCATCCTGAGGGCCATCTCAAAGTTACCCAACTTCGCAAAGAAGTTTCTAGAATCTCTGGGTCGACAACTATGCTCATCAGGTAATTTTAGGTTGACCGGACACATTTTCCTGAGCCACTTCCAGACTCTCTTGCCAGTTGTCTCATCTCCTTTCATTAAGAACACCCATTGATTATTTGTCTGAGTGACATAAATTTAGTATTCCTCAAGAACACGGAGAGCCTCTATTAGCAAATAGGTTAGAACCTAAAGAGGTGGCAGCGTGTACCCCGAGAGGAAATGGTCCTGAAGCAAAGCAGAGGAGGTTACGGATGGTCATGAGGAAGAATTCCCAGCGAATCGCATATAGAGAGGCTGCCGGAGTCAAGGACATAATTGGGAAGAAAATCAGCAGCCTCCTGCTATGAAGGAAGGGCCCTCTTAGGGCCCTTATATTCTCAGATTCTTTCTCAAATTTAAATTTGATTCGGTTTCTTAATTTCAAGAAGATTCCTTTAACGCAACGGTTCTCAACTTGGGACAAGCCTGGTTTTGCCCTCCAGGGGACGTATGGTGATGTCTGGAGACATTTTGGCATCTAGTCACTACTGGCATCTAGTGAGCAGAGGCCAAGATGCCGATAAATACTAGAATGCAGACGACAGCCGCCTTCCCTCCCTTTGCTCCCCACAACAAAGATGGATCTGGCCCCAAATGTCAACAATGACAAGGTTGAGAAATCCTTAAAGGAAGGACTCTTCTTTATGGTCATGGAAGAAGGAGGAACTAATAAAAAATTAGGAAGGATTTAAGATCTGCTGAGGAAAGGAGAGAAATACCAGCCAGGAGCGGCAAAGATATGACAAGATGATTTAATGCTCCCTGTCAGGTGTAAGGAGTTCCATGACTGTGAGGTCTGGACTGTGTGGCTGAGATTCACTTTGGCTACTTGCCCAGAGCCTCAGGGTCGTAACTGATTTGCATATGATGATGTGTTTACATAAAATGTAGTTATAATAAATACAAACAACAGTGGGTGGTTTTTCTTTAATGTATCTTCTCCATTGCCAGATAATGATCATTTATTGGGCATCTGCTGGGGCCTGGTGTTGTGTTCAGTATATATTTTTAAAGGCATTCACATTAGTTTCCTTTGTTTTAAAACAGCAACCTACCTCAGCCATGCCCATGAGGATAGTTTAATTGTTCCAGAAATAGAAGCATCTTCTTTTGAGTCCCTTGCTTTTCCACATGTAGAGTAAGTTAGTACAGAAGAAATACAGCTTTGGGATGGAGAGACTTTCTTTCAGGGCTCCTGCACAAGGAAAAATAGGTCTTATGCACTTGAAATATTAACAATCCTAAGGAGCTTAAAGGGATTTGCATGTCACACCCTTAAACAATGTTATTCTAGGTCTGTTTCCTGGGTCTCAAATGAGAAGTCGGCTCTGATGAGCTCCAAAGTCTTTTTCCACTAAGAGTCTAGGGTTCTGTTCTTCTCTGCCAGCCAGTTAGAAGTGAGGCAGTTGGGGCCTGTGCTCATCTGGAAAGGCTGCAGGATTTGCAACCATTGATTTCAAGGGCCTCAGGAAGCTGGCAAAATAGGGTGCCAAACTTTTTGAATAACTGCATTTTCCTGGGGTGAGTTTCTATATTCAAATGATAATCTAAATAGTCTGGGATTCTAAAAATTTAAAATCTACTGCAGTAGCGTGTGATGCTAATAAGGTCAGGATTATAAGCTTCCACTCTCACAGATATTAATAGAGGAAACTCTATCCTGTAACCCTAGACCTCACAATCCGACCCTGGGGATTGACAGGCAAATGTGTGCTATCGGTAACGGAGGTACAAAAGAAAACATATATTGGTCAGGGGCTCCCGTCGCCTCTACTCAACACACCGATCCCCGATAACAAAGAGCTGCTATGAAATCTCATCAGTCAGAGATACATATGGGATTTTGGAGAGCCAACAAATGGCACTCACCTTTCTCATCAGATTGTGGAGCCAGTAGTGAGGCCAGAGAAGACAGACAGATGGGGAGTAAAAAGAAAGTTGGCTTTATTATTGTTTAAGCTGATGGAGAAACATGACTTTAAATTTGGGCCAAATAGGCTTAGTAACACTCCTCCTGAATTTGGAAGACTTCCTGCAGGTGTTCCTGGCCCAGCCACTCAGCCACAGGTGAGCTCCCTTCCTTCAGCTGAACCGAATACCTGATCTGCAGAAAGCCATTGTCTCTCTGAAGTTGCTGGATCTGGCATTGCTCTGCTCTGTCTACTGACCTCACCCATCTGGTATGGCTCCCCTCCCCAGAAGAGCAATGAACAAAGGGTGGAGAGCAGCTTTCCCTAATAACTTTTCCTTCTTGGATATTGGAGGCATGTTATCTGCTCTCCTTCGAACATCAGAAGTTAGGAAGAAATTTTTCCCCCCAATTTAAGTGCATCTCTGAATCAATTGCAGATTGAAATACAGTATTGGTGGGGAGATATCATAAGTGATTTATTTTTACAAATGGAAATAAGAGCTCTCCAAGGCCATATGAAGCAGGAAAAGAATTGATCAGAGAGTTTCTGAGAGACTGCCCAATATCTCTCAAGGCCAGCTGATGAATCAGACATTGTCAAGTGGAGCTGAGATATCCTGGGAGGAAATGCTTCAGAGCAACGTGTATGGGGGAGTGGGCGTCAGAGGAGGAATCCCCTGGATGAACCGTGAACTGAGAATTGTGTCACATTCTGGGAGACACTTTTCTGTTTTCCTTACGGAAAACAACACATTTGGCTTGGCTTGGCTTGGCTCTACAACATGTTTTCTGACTTTCTATTTAACATGCTATAAAACTTAAATGCTTTCAAGTTGTCACTCTTCCGGAATATTAACAGAGGTTATCTTTTGGGTAAAGCCAAGTCTCGGCCTTTGTGGGGAGGCGGGGGTTCTCCTGGGGCTTTAGAATTCTTAATCTGTATAGTGACCCAATGTCCCAATTTGTCTGGTGGGTCTCAGTTTACATCTGATGTCCCGATATAATTATTAAATGTGCTTCCATTCACCCTCAAGAGTGTCCTCGTTTGGGTAATAAATGATGTGTTCACTCCACTTTTCTGTAATGTTTAGTTTTTGCCTTTTTAAAAAAGGAGGGCATTTAGTGCTACTTGTGTAATTAAAATTAGTTTTATAAAAGGCAATGTCGTGATTTCTGCCTTCAAGGAGAGCCAACTGATTATAATCACAAAGCAGGCGTTGGTATGGTGTTTTCGCATTACAGAACACTTTGACAAGTCTCTTTAAAGGGCTGAATGGTAGGGGTTCGATATATTTTGAGTAGATGAATGAATAGGTAAAGCTAGAGTGATAGGTCCAGGAGGCCTTAATATATTAGTTACATGTAAATTATCAACATCATCTCATACTTGTGTAGTCTTCTTCATATCTAACTTGGTGACTCTATTATGTGAAACTTCTTTCTTTCTTGCATGTTTGTAGGTGGCTAATGATACTTAAAATTGTGTTGCTCTTTCAGAAAGTCGGCATTTCTACTCTTAATTCATACTTTCTCTCGCCTCTAATCAGAGATCTTTTCCAGCCTTCAGCAAGATGCCAGTTATTGTAAACATTATTGTGCAAAGTGAGATAACACTGGTTACGTGGGTGAACATCTCCGGTCTCAAGACAAACTCCAGCAGGGCATTGTTTTTCAGTTTCTTCTGTTTGAGAAAGAGTCATTGGAACCCTTTTTGTATATGGCTCTCCAGACAGTTTTCCTCCACCATGTTGTGAAACCCAGCCTGTCGTATCTCCGTTTATTAATGGTTCTGTCACATAGACGAGAACGGAGGGTCCATATAAATCAAGCTGGATTGCCTCTCTCTTTTCCGTCCTTTCAAATTCACCGTCAGGGAGGAAGGTTAGTGTGGTGGAGTTTTAAGTAACTGGATTCATTAGTGATCGTGCCAAGGACTGATAGCCAACCCGCAGGACCCCACTATTGCAGCATTGCTTGTTAAAATAGGAAAATATTTCCGAAGCAGTTGACAAACAGCCAGTGTTCCAAAGGCTCCCTTTAAGTTGTCCTGCCCCTATTTCCTTGACTCTCTCCTCAGGTACTGCTGGATGTCCCCAGATTCAGCAAATAAGTGTCAACACCTGGCAGAGCAAGGGGCTACTGGAATGCACGCATGCGGGGACGTGTGTGTGTGTGTGTGTGTGTGTGTGTGTGTGTGTGTGCGCACATGCGCATAGCAATGGACCTGACTCATTTTCTACCTTTCAGAGTGTCTCCAATTAACATTGCTGCTCAATAGTTGGGCCAACTATTTTGTTTTCATAGAAGACATCCTTCAGAGATATTCTCTTCAAACAATACATGGAAATTTCTTTTAGCACCTGTCTGACAGATGGTCATCCAGTGTTTGTATAGCTTTGGTAATGGAGAGTTCACTCCCCCAGATGTCATTTTCCCGTCTGAAATAAATTACATAGGATGATCTACACTCATTTCTCAGGAATGTTCTTTATCGCAAAGAGCCAAACCTGATAGCAACAGGATTTACCTCTTTGTGTAAAAATGTTTCTCTGGATAATATTCCCTTAGCCATCCTCTCTGTATGCATATTCATGAACACTTATAATGTTTGAGAAATATCACAGACCTAAAGAAGCCACGTCATCCAGATTCCTGTCTTGTGGCTCAGAAATATGCTTTGTACATAGTTAGGTAATCAGTCCTTAGGTAATCAATTGTTTCTGTCAAAGAAATGCATACATGACAAAATGAAGAACCCCAGGCAGAAAATATTTTTTTAGCCTTTATAGAAAATTCCCCCAGGATAGAAACTTCATGACTCTGATTGGCCTATTTCAATATTTAATCATAGCAAAGATCAAGAGTTTCCCTTATGCCCAGATGAAATCTCTCTACCTTTAATTAAAGCTAATTTCTTCTTCTTTAGTACTCTGGGTGGGTATCCTTTGTCTGGCTGCATTTCCAGATCATCCTTCTTGTTGACAGGGCAGAAGGAGGAGGAAGGAAGACCAAGCGTGTATTCTAGGAGTCTGGTATTCTAGAGAACTCTATTACCAAATTTACCTCACCATATAGTGATGGGGAACATTTTCCTTCATTGTTCTAGGGATCTGATTATACTAAAAAGTAAAACAAAAAAATGCTAACCACTTTGCTGTAGCAAGTGAGGCCAACTCTTTTTTTTTTTTTTTTTTAAACCAGGTCACGTGTTAGCTTTGGATGTTCAGAGGGAAGTAAAGGCTGTCATTGTAAACAGGTAGGCGAAAGCGTTTACGTTTTTTTAAAGTAAAACTTTATTACAATCTATGTGCAAATGTAAAAGTAAGAATTTTGTATTTTGTCTCCTGAGCTTGACCTTCTAACTTCTAATTAGGCCAACTAACATAGCATCATGGACTTTCCCAGAGTGCGATGGAGAACGCACAGAAGGCGGTCGTATCATGAGACTCTTGGTTCTAGGACTTTAGTTGTGGTTATGGACAGAAATATATCAATGCTTCTTTAATGGCAAAATTCATGGCTTTATATTTGACTTTTAGTTTCTATTGTTTTGAAAGGATGCTAAATCTGAAAGGGACTTTAGAGAGCCTACAGCTTACACGTCTTTGCAGATGAGGAGACTGTTGCTTATGCATTGACCATATACACATACTTCTCCTCAAAGGACTGAACATTGAGGAGCAGTACTGAACGACATTGAACAACAGTAGTTACTTCTTTGGAAAAAATCTGGATCGTTTCTTGCCACCCTACTGCCATGGTGTCCATCAGTTAGAAATATGTAGAAAGGAGGAGTACAGTGCCTCCAGTGTCCCTGGCTTAGTGGATGTGTCCCTTAGGACCTTTAATCTTTTAAAAATTAATTCTGTGATTATGGAATAACCTCTTGATATGTGAGCATGCTTGCCTACTATGAGGGAGAGTCCTGAGCAAATAACAGATGTAGATTATTCTCCGGATGTAAAATAATAAGAAAATCATCACCACTCTGATTTTTAAATGTTTCCTATACTTTTGATTGTTTTGAGGTCCCTTTTTAAAATACAGCTCTGTGTGGGCTTGAATTTATTTACTGGATTCTTTTAAACAAACATTTGTTGAGTGTCTACCATTCAGTTAGTTATTCAACAAGAATGTATTTAGTGTTTGTTATTATCAGAATTTCTCTAGGTGCTGGGGATATAGTAGAAATAAAAGAAATACCTACACTCACAGAGCTTTTGGTCTCATTACAAATACAGGTGAATAAGATGAATCCTGTTCTGGCTTCCTTGAGCACGGAGCTTAGCAGGAAAGACAAAATTCAAATTGATTGCTACAATTAGTGTGATTAATATTCATTACAGGGGTAACAGAAGGTATAGAGTACCTAATGACTGATTACCTAAGTATGTACAGAAAACAACGCAGTGATAGCAAGTTCCAGGGTTAAGGAAGACTCCTCAAAAAGGGTAGAAAGAGAGAGTTAAGTTGGTATCTAAAGGGTGAGTAGCAGTTCCATGATCTGGGAGATTGGGAGAGGGAACGATTCCATCAGAGGGAATGACATGCATGCATTTTGGAATTGAGAGAAAGGACGGCACATTTGTAAAACTGGAACAGAGCAGAGAATATTTGGGAATACAGGGTATAGCTAGAACAGAGTATCCGGGAATATGCTGGGGGAATTATGAAATGAGGTACCATTGTTGAGGGCTCTGGAAACCATCTTAAGGAAACTGTACTGTATTTGAAAGGCAGTGGGGGGACCCTGTGGGTTTTAAGCCATATTGCTTTTATTTAAGGATCACTCTTAGAGCGATATGGATAAAAGAATGGAAGGACAACCACTAGAGGGAAGGAGTGACTAGGCAGTTGAAATAATCTGGGTAGGAGATGGTGGCAGGGAGGATGGAGTGAAATGCAGGGGTTTGAGTAACATTTTGGAAGTAGAATGCTCAGACGTGAACGAGAGCGGTGGAAGTGAATGATCACGTATTCATAAGAAGGACGGTTCAGGGTGACTTTCAGAATTTTGGTTCTGGATTCAATCAGCTACAGATCTGATTGCCAGACTGTGGACCTGTATAATTGCCCATCTTTCTGTTTCTCTTCCTTCATTTGAGGATGCACTTGTATATCGAGGTAGCCAGCTATGTCTTGTGGAGAGCCCCCATGTTGCACGTGGGTCTGTGTTCCAGTGAGAATTGTTATATATAAAGCCATTCAGCCTTCTATCTAGGTTTTAAGGTGGACAGGCCATCTTCTGAATTCAACTCAACGGAACATCTAAACTATCTAAGTGATTATGTCAGAACTAGCTAAGGCTCTGTCTGCATCATGCTACCAATTGATCATTAACTTCCTCAACTGTGCCACTCATAAAGCAGGCTTGAGACCCTGTTTTCTTTTCCGAATTGACTGTTGTTCAGGGCTGAATTGCACATCGCCCGTTGCTTTTGTATTGTAAAAACTCAATATATCTACTCCCCCTCTGAGGCAGAAGGGGAATCATTTGGATTAATATTTTATTATTTTAAAATGCCTCCAAGATGCTATCTGATTCATTCTCATAACAATTTGGGAAGGCAGGAAGGAAGCAGGTAAATGCACACTTCACATAGTTTTTACTTAATGGCAAATTTAGTGCTGTTTGGTCAAAGATGAAAAATGAAGAAATTATTCATGTGGAATCTAATTTAAGATCATCATTCTCGGTGACATTTATGACTTGCTTCTGGCAGGAATTTTGTTTGTTGTTGTAATATGAGGAATGTTCTACTCTTTGTATTTGAAGGTGACACCGGTATCCCTCCATTAGTTGTACATGGGCTTTGAGATGTTTTTCTAATGGAAAGGACAGATTTTCATTAAGCCATTTGCTCTTTCTCTTGACATTGTGACAATTGACATACATTTCTGATGCCTGACTTGGGATAGGTATCACAGCCATAACCACCAGCAGAGAAAAACAAATTGCCTGCCTGGGGATTTGAACTTTTGCCACTGGCCTCATTAGCACAGCGTACTAACCAAGTAGGGTAGCCACGGGCATGCAATTATAAAACAGCATGAATCAAACCTGGTCTAGAGCCCTGAAACTTACCCTTTGAATACATCCATTAGCCTCAACACATCTCCATGAAACAATGTGGCCTTTCTCTAGAGGCATATACTGCGAAAATGGTTTGCTGTTACCTTCCATAGAAATTTATTTCTCAAATTTAATAAAGATGGAAACATTAGTGAATCTTGAAATAAAATTTAGTGTTTCTATAATACTAGGTATTTAGTTTGGAATGGTATTCATAAACATGTCATCTATCTGTGACAACTGTTTTCAATAACTTGTTTTCCATAGTAAGGGCCATGCTTGAACCACATCAGAATTTATGTCTATCCACGTGTGGGGAGGGTAACATTTTAGAAGTAGATCACAAATGTCAGAACACTGTTCAAAGTGACAGCTTCATAGAAATGCTACAGAGTAGATAGAGAGCCCTGAAGGCATTATGTAAAGACAGGAAAAATTCATTACAGTCAACATATTCTTGCAAACTATTTTGAAAGGGAAGCACTTAATTACATTGTAATTATTAATGATTTCAAACCAGTGGTGGTTATACGGATATCAAACCATTCAAGGAAGGGAGGGTGCTATGGAAATGGATGTTAGATTTATAGACCGTGTTAGTTTGCTTGGGCTCATAGAACAAAATGCCACAGAATGGGTGGCTTAAACAACTGATGTATTTCTCAGTTGTGGAGGCTGGGGAGTCCAAGATCAAGGTTGGACCCACAGATTGGGTTCCTGGTAAGGTTCTCCTCCTGGCTTGCAGACTGCTGTCTTCTTGCTGTGTTTTTGCGTGGTGGACAGAGAGAATGCCCCGGTCTCTTTCTCTTATAGGGACACTCATCCTATTGTGGGTACTCCGTCCTCATGACTTCATCTAAACCTAGGTGCCACCCTAAGGCCCTACCTCCAAATACCATCACATCGGGGGTTAGGACTTCCACATATGGATTTAAGGGGACATGAACAGTCGTAAGAAAAGCTGAAATGAGCTTGACTATTTTATTGGCAAACAAGTTCCCCTGTCTCCCTCACTTCCCTTCCTCAGCCAGCCATCAAGTCCTGTCGATCGTACCATCACGTAGTTCTCTAATCAAACCTCATGATACACCTGAGCTGATCCAGACCTTCTCATTTCTCAAGTGGACAGTGCCAGTAACTCCCACCTGCCTGCTGTCTCCAATCCTGCCTCCTTTTAATCCATTTGTCATAATTTATAACATGCAAATGAGATTCTGTCACTTACTTGCAATCTGAGGATTGCCATCACTCTTATGATGAAATCTCCAATTGTTACCACTCCTTACAAGAAAGACTTCATCACTGGGTGTTGCACGGGCACTGGGGAGTGTGTGTGTGTGTGTGTGTGTGCACGTGTGTGCGTGTACATCTGTGAGTGTGTGTCTGTGCGTGGGAGAGTTGATCTCACACTGATAGAAGTCCACAAATTTACCCTTTTTTTGCTTTATGTGCACATGAGATTATTTACGGTCATTAAAGTTTATATATTTGTGTTGAAGCATTAATTTAAGTGCAAACATTTAAGAATACCTGATTTTTACAATCCCCTTCTGACCTTTCTTTATTTTGTTTGTATACTGGGAGCCTAAGGTAAAACAAGTTGAATTGGCCTTGACGTCTGTCCGTTCAGAGGCCCTGCCCTCCAGACTCCTCTCTCTCTGTTCTCCACACACCACCGTGTACCCTAAGCTCTCCCTTCACGAATGTTTTCACTTTCTTAAGTGTTTGGTGCTCTCTCATCTGCGGAACTTCTCACATAGTGTTGCCCCTTCCTCGACTCATTCTACTCCTATTTTGCTCTTTCAGGTCTTAGCTCAAACATCACTTCCTGTTCCTGGGACTTCCCTTGAGAAGGCCCGGTGCTCCCATCACCCGCCTCTCATTCAAACTTCAGCATCCCCTTTCCTACCTTCCTAGGGCAGCAGGTTTACTGCTGGTTCATTTGTTCCTCCTCCTTGAGGATAGGGGTCTTGACAACCTTGCTCATTATGGAATCCCTCGAGTCTAGCAGAGAAGGAAGCCAGGCAAAGGCACCCACTACAGAGGAGCTTGTCCTCTGGAAGCTCCATGGGAACAAGAACCTCCGTTTGTCCTTTGACTGATTCACTGCTATATTCCCCAGCACCAATAACAATGCCTGTACATAGTGAGTGCTTAATAAATGTATGTGTGTGCGTGTAATAGTCATACACAGTTAGTTCTCTCTTCTTCTATACACATATAAGTATATGTATAAATAGGAAGTACGGTGTTTAAAAGACTGTTTTGGGGTGCCTGGCCGGCTAAGTCAGTTAAGCCTTCGACTCTTGGTATCGACTCAGATCATGATCTCATGGTTTCATGGGTTCGAGCCCCATGTTGGGCTTTGCCCCTCTCCCACTCATGCTGTCTTAGTCTCTCCCAAAATTAATAAATAAACTTAAAAAAACCCAAAAAACTATTGATTTTAGAGCAGTTTTAGGTTCACAGAAACATTAAGAGGAAAGAGCAAAGATTTTTCATATATCATTTGCCCCCACACATGCATAGCCTTCCCCACCGTCCCCACCACCAGAGTGGCACAATTTTCAGAACTGATAAACCTACATGGATACATCATAATCACCTGAAGTCCATAGTTTATGTGAGGGCTCACTCTTGGTATTATACACTTTATGGATTTGGACAAAGTATAATGATATGTATCCATTATTATAGTATCATATGGAATATTTTCATTGCTCTAAAAATCCTTTGTACTCTGCCTGCTCACCTCTCCTCTGACCACCCCCCAACCCTTGGGAACCACTGATCTTTTCATTGTCTCCATAGTTTTGCTTTTTCCAGAATGTTATGTAACTGGAATCATACAGCATATAACTGTTCACACTGGCTTCTTTTACTTGGTAATATGCATCTAAGATTTCTTCATGTCTTTTCATGGCTTGATAGCTCATTTCTCCTTGATGTTGACTAAGACTCCATTTCCTGAATATACCACAATTTACTTGTCCATTCACCTACTGAAGGACATTTTGCTTGCTTCCAAGTTTCAGCAGTTACAAATAAAGTTGCTATGAACATCCACATGTAGGTTATGTATGGACATCCATAAATTTCTAACTCCTCTGGGTAAATACCAAGCAGCACAAATACTGGATCATTTGGTAAGAGTATGTTTAGTTTTGCAAGAAACTGCCACACTGTCTCTTAAAGTGGCTGTACCATTTTGCATTCCCACCAACAAGGAAGGAGAATTCCTGTGGCCCCACATCTTCACCAGCATTTGGTTTTCTTACTGTTCCAGATTTTGGACATTCTAATAAGTGTATAGTGGTCAATAGACATTTTATGACTGAACCTCCTCTACATCATGGGACTAGTATGACAACTCTGAAGAGGTGATATCTTTGTTAAGTGCTATAAATATACATTATTTGTGTCAGGAATCAGAGTACAGATGTCACCCCTTGAAAAACATGGACCTGTCAAGGAACTAGCCTGCCATCTCTCTGCTTTACCTCTATGATTCATCAGTAGTAAAACAGGAAGCCAGGCATGGCTTGGCCACTCAGTTTTTTTAATGGTCTTCTTTCCTTTTAATGATTTCATAGCAACTTGCTTCAGTGGGAAGAAAATAATTGATTTACTTTTGAGAGACAGAAAGAGGCAGAGCATGAGCAGGGGAGGGGCAGAGAGAAAGACACAGAATCTGAAGCAGGCTCCAGGCTCTAAGCTGTCAGCACAGAGCCCGGCATGGGGCTCGAACCCATGAACCATGAGTTCATGACCGTGAGTTCATGACCTGAGCTGAAGTTGGCTGCTTAACTGACTGAGCAACCCAGGCGCCCCAAGGGCAATTATTTAAAAGATTATCTTTAACTTTGTTTAATAACAACTTAGCTGGATTTTTTGCCCATATACCAAAGGTTCAAATTATTGCAGAGACTGCTGACTCTAATGAGCTAAGAAGACCAGTATGGTTTCATGTTGAAATGTTTACAGCATAGCTACGAGGTCATAAATACGAAAAGAGGAAAGGCTAGCCACATGGTTTTTAATGCATCAAAAATTCAAATAAGAGTTAAATGTGTAAAATGTTTTGTAAGGTTCAGTTTTCCAGATCTGTATTTGTGAGCTATAAAATTAGGAAATGAAACGGTGGTTTCTAAATGAAAACTTTGATGAAGGTTGACCAAAGTTTTCGAAGCTTAGACCCTTTTATTATTGAGTATGTACTTAATAGGAATGAAAATTTATAATAACTACTAACTCACTGAACCTCTGTTTTTAATTTATTGTTACCTTTAGGTACATAAATATAATTTAAGCTTTATGCTATTTCTGTAAGCCAAGTGTAAGTATCTCAGTCTTGCAGAAAAGGGGACTAAGGATCAGAATGGTTAAGTGGCTTGCCTGAGAGCACACAGAATGAGACAGTCACAGAGTACAACGTTTCCTGGCTGGGTGAGCCCATTCCTCTGAATGTGTTTTGGACTCCAGTTAATGACTCTCCAATGAACTGTCTGAATTATTGTTGTTTAAATGGTATTTTTGCTGCATCTGCGATTCTTAGAAATCAGTTTGCTGTCAGGGAAGGTTTCTTAAAGAGCAGTCTACCTTCAATTATTTCCATTTTTTCCTATTTCCACTGTGCAGCTTCCACATCAATATTCTTATTATTGACTAACCTCCAGATTGGCAAATTTGGTGGGATCTCTTTCTAGTATTTGAAATTGCCAACTAATCTTCCTCTGAAAAACTTTTCCTTCTTTTTTTTTGCATTTAATAACTTGTGTTACTTTTATTTTTTTAAATTTACATCCAAATTAGTTAGCATATAGTGCAACAATGATTTCAGGAGGAGATTCCTTAGTGCCCCTTACCCTTTTAGCCCATTGTCCCTCCCACCACCCCTCCAGCAACCCTCAGTTTGTTCTCCATATTTAAGAGTCTCTTCTGTTTTGTCCCCCTCCCTGTTTTTATATTATTTTTGTTTCCCTTCCCTTATGTTCATCTGTTTTGTCTCTTAAAGTCCTCATATGAGTGAAGTCATATGATTTTTGTCTTTCTCTGACTGACTAATTTCACTTAGCATAATACCCTCCAGTTCCATCCACATAGTTGCAAATGGCAAGATTTCATTCTTTTTGATTGCCAAGTAATACTCCATTGAATATATATACCACATCTTCTTTATCCATTCATCCATCCATGGACATTTGGGCTCTTTCTATACTTTGGCTATTGTTGATAGTGCTGCTATAAACATGGGGGTGCATGTGTCCCTTCGAAACAGCACACCTGTATCCCGTGGATAAATGCCCAGTAGTGCAATTGCTGGGTCGTAGGGTAGTTCTGTTTTTAGTTTTTTGAGGAACCTCCATCCTGTTTTCCAGAGTGGCTGTACCAGCTTGCATTCCCACCAACAATGCAAAAGAGATCCTCTCTCTCCTCATCCTCGCCAACATCTGTTGTTGCCTGAGCTGTTAATGTGAGCCATTCTGACAGGTGTAAGGTGGTATCTCATTGTGGTTTTGATTTGTATTTCCCTGATGATGAGTGATGTGGAGCAGTTTTTCATGTGCTGGTTAGCCATCTGGATGTTTTCTTTGGAGAAGTGTCTGTTCATGTCTTTTGCCCATTTCTTCACTGGATTATTTGAAAAACTTTTCCTTCTTATTGGCACAATCCAAGTACATCTCTGGGATCTGTTCCCAGATCCATATGTCAAATTGTCTCCCCGACAGCTTGTTTGGTGTTTCCATCGACATTTCCAATTTAACATGTATGAAACTGAACTTGTTTTCCATATCAAACCTGTTCTTTCCTGTGTTCTTGAACTTAATTCTTGTGATAGTTAATTTTATATGTCAGTTGGTTACACTCTTGTGGCTGGGTGTTTGGTTAAACACTAGTCAAGATGTTGCTGTGAGGTATTTTGTAGATACGATTAACATTTACATCCGTTTGACTTTAAGTAAAGCAGATTACTCTCCATAATGTGATGAGTCTCATCTCATCAGCTGAAGGACTTAAAAGGAAAAACTGACATTTCCTGAAGGAGAAGGAATTCTGCCTCCAGACAGTAATGTAGAAATCCTGCACACGTTTCCAGCCTGCTGGCCTACCCAACGGATTTTCAATTCAATACTGCAATGTCAACTCTTAACATAAATTTCCAGCCTGCCAGCCTACCTTCTGAATTTCAGACTTTCCAGACCCCCCAATCACATGAGCTAACTCCTTAAAATCAGTCAATCAGCCAGACTCTCTTCCCGTGCTTGGTTCTGTCTCTGGAGAACTGACTGATACATTACTAAGTCAGAAACCACACATTGTTCTTAGCCTTCTCTACCTCCTCTTCCTCCTGCTGTCCAACAAGTGCCAAATCCTCTAGATTCCCTCTTTTAGAGGCTCCTAAATCTATCTCCTCTTCCCTTCTTGCTTGGAGCTCTGTGGTAGCTACCTAAGCCCCGCCTCCAGTTTGGTCCCCTCAATCCACTCTGCTGGAGATGTCACTGTGTCATTTCACAATCCTTTGGTGGTCAGGTCCCTTCACCTGAAACTCAGGCATGGGCGGGCGCATGGCTCTCCTTGATTTTGTTCTTTATTTCGGGATCCTCACTTCCTCTACTGGCCCAGGTTCGCTTTTGGATCCATGAAGAAAGACTTGCTATTTCATGCCTCTATATTTTTCCACATGTCATCACTTCTGAATGCCTCCTCTCCTTTTCAGCTAGCCATCACCTACTTCCTTTTCAACACTCAGCTCAGGGTCATCTGTTCTAGGACTCTCGTTTGTTCCCTCATAACCTCTTGCTTACACTGCAATCAAGAACTAATCCCTCTGACCTGGATTTGTTATTTGCTCTCCCCTCTACTAAAAACCAGAGAGCAGAGACCGTGTGCTTTTATTTCTATGCATCAAAAGCGTGTATTTTGCAGACACGTAATAAAGGCATATAGGATGAATGAATCAATAACCAGATGAATAGGCTATGACCGGGAGGTCTTTGCTGTATAACGATTCCCCCAAATGGTAACGGTACTGATACAGGTTCACCTGTGACGCAGTAATAAGGATTGGAAACTCTTTCTTTGCATACCACCCTAGGGCTAGACAGGGCCAGGAGTGCTGCTGGATATCTAAGCAGAGGTGGGACTAAAGGAGAAAAGTGAAGAAGAAAGGGAACTAAATGTTAAAATAAAAGAAGTAGTTGGGAAAGGGGAGAGAAAGAAGAGGAGGAAACATGGAAGAATCCTGGGGAATAGGTGGAGGTCCAGGGAGCCGTGATTAAGACCTCAGGTGTTCTCAGCAACAGGAAGCACAGGATTCTCCTGTTGTCCACCTTTGTTTGTTGTTCCTTGTGTCAATACTAGGGATCACGGCACCCTTACACCCCGGTCTCCTGCACATATCCTGTGTGTGCGCCTCTCTCTGTGCACCTCTCCCCTACGGTGAAGAATCAGCAGTACCAAAGGGACATGCCCACTTTGAATCCCCACCTAGGCCCCGGGATCTTGCAACGCCCTGCCCAGCTGGCCCTCAGTTGGCCTCCAGAACCTTCACAGCACTTCCCGTCCATCTTCAGAGGGCAGATAGTTGAGCAGAGGAGTTGTCCCTCAGGCACAAGGTATACTCTGAGTGGGGTTACAACTAAAGCTCTACACCTGGATCTTGCAGACCATTCTCAAGGCCCTGGGAAGGCAGAATGGGTCTAGAGTAGCCCGGAGGTGTCAATATATTGACAGAAGAGAAGAGTTGGAAGATGTCCCAGCTTCATGCTGACTCCCAAATCTCTGCCGAATCTCACCTAGGCCGAGATGTAACTGGCCCTCCTGTAAGTCCTCCAAAGTTTTCCTTTTCTTAAAAAGTTGGAAAACAGAAAGCATTACACATAAAATATTAAAAACAACCCAATCACACATACTCCTAACACCTGGAATTAACCCTGTCAACGTTTTGGCTATTTGCTTCTAGTCTTTTTTTTTTTTTTCTATGTAGACACCAAACACAATTCTCCTGGTGATATATGCATATGTCACCATTTCTTGGTAAATTTTTTTGATATAATTTCAAACTTAAAGAAAAGTCAGAAGAATGGTATGAAAACTCCTCTTATGTCTTATACCCAGATTCATCACATGCTACCATTTTGCCTCATTTGCTTTATCTTTCTCTTTTTCTTTCCCTCCCTTCCTTCCTCCCTGACCCCTTTCTTTGTAGCTTTCTCTCGCTCTCTGTGAAGTTATTTTCTGAACCATTGGATGATAAGTTTTAGTTTTTAGTTTATTCCAAAATATTTCATGTGTGTTCGCTACAAACAAGGACATTCCGATGATCACAATGAAGAACTTTAACGTTGATACAACACTGTTATTTCAGTCACAGTCCAAACTTGTTTGATTGTCCCAGTGATGTCCTTATAGCTATTTCTGGTTTGGGCTCAGAATCCAGTCCAAGATCGGGCATTGCACCTAGCTGCCTTTAGTCAATTCCCCAGCTTCCTTGTCTTTCATGACCTTGACATTTTTGAAGGGTATAGGCCAGTTATTTTGTAGAATGTTCCTTAACTTGGGTTTTTCTGATGTTTCCTTGTAATTGGATTCAGTGTCTTTATTTGGGGCAGGAACACAAGAGATGTGGTGTTAGTCATTTCCCAGAATGTTGTAACAAACAGTCTGGTGCCGTCCAGTAAGGCTTCTCTCTCTGACCATCCTGATTCCTATTCCTGACGCCTGCATCTCCCTTACCCCCGTAGCCACTGTTACGTGGGCATCCTCTTGTTCTTTAAAAATAAATTTACAAACTTACGTGTGCTGAGGGACAATCTGTACTGTTAATTTTATACTTTTAAAGTTATACACGTAAAGTTTGAAGCTATACATACGAAACATTTGTAATGTGTTTGGACTCCATCCCTGACGATGCCTATAGACCTATGCGATTCCTTTTATGGTTCTTGTTCTCCAGAATCTTCAGTTTAATGCAGGCCTGAGAATTTCTCCAGGTGGCTGCAATATGGATCCCACAAGATCGTATCTATCTAGTTTACTACTGTGTTACCAGTCCAAGGCCTTTCCATCACAGGTCCTCAACTAATTTCTGCTGGATGGACTGAGACATCACCAGGATTAGAGGAATCTTCCAAGCCAGCTCCAGGGCTATTTCCCATACCTGGTTCTATCAGCACCAGGAGAGCTCACTGATTCCCCTACATTGTGACACTGACTCCTGGGTCAGAAAGTTCTGATGCATGTTTTCTTAAAAATTTGTTTTCGAATTCACGTTAAGAGAGAGGAACTGGTAATCAAGATTAATGTTAGCCATTGGGGTGCACATACTTTCTTACTGTCATAAAAAAACATCATTGGTATTTGAGAACAGTGAGTCTCCATATATCGCTGCTATTAAAACTTCAACACAAAGCCTTTTCAGGATGTTTTAATGATCAGTGAATGACTTAATGAATGTTGAGCTGCAGGCTATTAACCCTGACTCTGACCTCTATTAGCTATGAATTAAGGCAGAGCTTTAGGCTTCGAAGAAGGGATCAGAATAAATGTGGGGAGTAATTAAGCTTCAGCGGGTCCCTGGATTTTTGCATTTCCCATTGTAGCCTGTGTAATTGCCCAAAGAGCTGATCACTCTGAACCTTCAAAACAAAAAGATTTCTTATTCTTTGACTGTGAGTCTGTATACAGATGAAATGGTGTATAGTCTTCTTTCTCACTTTGAAGAGAGTAGTGGAAAGAGAGAAGTAGAAGTAAAATTGATGACAGAGGAACCGACTGCCATGCTTTCAAACATGTAATACACTTGTCTGGGGGAAATGGCTTAGTATTCATGTTTTCACCAAGTAGACTTCTGTAATTGGCCAAGTGCAAACACAGAGGCTTTTACCTTCTTGAAGAATCGAGCAAAGCTCCTTTTTTCTAATCAACAGGATATCTGATTGAATAATATATTGTGTAACTCTGGGATATCAAAGTCAGTGTTCTTTGAATATGTATGAATCATAAGGAATTTAGCTGGTCAACATATTTACCCTGTAAGATTTTACATTTGCTTTTTTATTCGTAGCTTTTGGAAAAAACAACTCGTTCCTAAAGGGGATGATTTGATGACAGATTTTCATGTTATATAAGCCAAATTGGGTCAAAGATATCCTTATTTTTAATCATGTTTTCTGGGATAGAACTTTAAAAACCTGGAGGCTTTTGATTCCACTTTTCGTTAGAAAGGAAGAAAGGAAGAATGGAAGATATTAAGGGAAGAAGGAAGTAGAATGGAAGGGAGAAAGAAAATAGACCCTTTCATAAAATTAATTCCTCCTTTGAAGAGCTATGTAGAGGCACAAAGGATCCCCTAAGTCCTCCTGAACGACGGATGTGAAAAGTCATGTGAGTGGTACACTGATAGTGATCAGGGGAGCCCCTAACCAGGAACAGGGAGACTGGGACCTAATGGCCAATGCATAGGACATATGGCAATACCTAACTCTTGGACTTGAATTCCAATGTGCATCTCTTATAAAAACAAATAGGAAGGGATTACAAGAGAGGCCACAGCACTTTAATATGCTTGGAGACTCCCATCTCTCCTCTGCTCCTAGCAGAGAGTAGAGGGATTTCCCCCAAAATATGTGTCATCTGAGAATGGTCCTTGAAGAATTAAACAAGACGAGATGGACTAGATGTATATTTGCATATCCCTGTAGTATGTATGTGTGTACGTGTGCACGCTCAGATACACACATATTTTAAAACCTAGGATAAAGGCTAAATTAATAATGGAAATACCAGCCTTTTTAAAGACTGTGAAAGTGTTTATTTATTCTTCTTGAGGAAACGGGATCTCTCCACTATGTTCAACGCCATTAAATCAAGCAGAATAATGGATCCCTGAAGAGTTCCACATTCTGGAGCCTGTGAATATATTCCCTCATTTGGAAAAAGGGAGTTTGCAGATGTGATTCAGACAAGGATCTTAAGACAGAGAGCTTATCCTTGAATATCTAGGTGGGCTATGTAATCACAAGATTCTTCAACGATTGAAGAAGGAGGCAGAAGAGAAAGAAGTGACAGAGGATTTGAGGGGTCTCTGCTGCTGGCTTTGGAGATGGAGGAAAATGCCATAAGCCAAGGAATGAACGCAGTCTATAGAAGCTAGAAAATACATGGATCCTCCCTGAGAGTCTCTAGAAGGAATGGAGTTCTGTTGACACCTTGATTGTAGCCCACTAAGACCCATTTTGGACTTCTGACCTCTAGAGCTATAAGATAATAAATGTGTGTTGTCTTAAGTCACCGAGTTTGTGGTAATTTGTTGTAGCAGCAATAGGCAATTAAAGCACTGAAGCATTTGCTTTCCAGATGAGAGTCTCTAATGTTCTCTAACACACCATTGACTATGAAGGTCTTGTGTTCTAGATGGTTGTCACTACAGGATGGTAGTGACATACAGGCTGTATGCCTGGGTCTCTGAGTCCCCACATTACTCCTTAGACTGGGGGCGGGCTCTGCTCGAGTGAGAAATAAACTCTCTTCTGATTAAGACCTGGAGATTTTAGGATCGTTTGGTTTCGCTGGGTCACTTGGCCTTTCCCCCATTAGTACCCAGGACCTGCCTGGTAAACTCAGATCTTCACAAATGAGGTTTTATCAGTGGTGTGCTGATAAATGGTTATTTCTGTGGTGTAAATATTCCCACCATGGCTAATTTCAAGTAACATATAATGTCACTGAAGGACAAGTAATATGCACAGTTAGTTAGCTTTTGTGAGTGTGTAAGTTGTACCAGCTCATTTCTGGGTGAACTTTGATTGGATCTTAAAGATGGGGCAGAATTTGACTATTTTGTAAATTTAACAGTGGCATATCTATAGAGGGAGATGAATGTGGGAGAGGACACAGCCTGTTTGTGGTAACAATAACTGGAAAGGCTATATTTAGTAATATTTTGCATTAAGATTTTCAAGCCAGGAATTAGAAGATTGAAATCATACCTGGTAAAATAAGTTCTAGCACTTAAATTTTAAGATCTATTTAATATACCCAACCAAGGCAAATAATTTAGAAAATTATTTTGTGGGTTTGGGGTTTAAAAAGACCTTTTTTTTAAAAAACATTTATTCATTTTTGAGAGATGGGGGGTGCAGAGAGAGAGGGAGACATAGGATTTCAAGTAGGTTCCAGGCTCTGAGCTGTCAGCACAGAGCCCCGACACGGGGCTTGAACCCACAAACTACAAGATCATGACCTGAGCC
The DNA here is from genome assembly GCF_018350215.1 of Panthera leo. Lineage (NCBI taxonomy): Eukaryota > Metazoa > Chordata > Mammalia > Carnivora > Felidae > Panthera > Panthera leo. The sequence goes on from NC_056679.1 coordinate 225,661,721, forward strand.
AAAGTCAGATGCTTAACCAGCTGAGCCACCCAGGTGCCCCTTATGAGTTTTGGTTTATATTATGGCTGTATATCTTATTTTTGTGGAAAGAGCAAGTTACTGCCATAGTAAAATAAAGGTAAATGAAAACAGAACATTTTGGAATTTTTTATAGTAAATGAACTTTCTTACATTTGTTTTATAACTCAAAGACATTATAATTACCTATGTAAATATTTAGGAGGATGTGAAATGTCAACCGAGGAGTTTAGGTAAGTTAAATTATAATTTAAATATCATTTTTTACAAAATGTTTCTTGTGAGACCCAATATCACTCCTATAAAAACAGTCCATTTAAATTATCTAGGAAAATATTTCAAGTTTCTTTTTTTAAAAGACTTAATGTCAAATAATAGTGTTATTTTTAATGTTAATCAAAATATATTTTTGTAAAGCCCATAATGAAATTTAGGGCTTTAAACCAATTCACTTTTTAAAAAAAAAAATTTTTTTTTTTTAACGTTTATTTATTTTTGAGACAGAGAGAGACAGAGCATGAACGGAGGAGGGGCAGAGAGAGAGGGAGACACAGAATCGGAAGCAGGCTCCAGGCTCTGAGCCATCAGCCCAGAGCCTGACGTGGGGCTCGAACTCACGGACCGCGAGATCGTGACCTGAGCTGAAGTCGGACGCTTAACCTACTGCGCCACCCAGGCGCCCCCTTTTTTGCTTTCTTAAAAATATGAAATGTATTGTCAAATTGGTTTCCATACAACACCCAGTGCTCATCCCAAAAGGTGCCCTCCTCAATGCCCATCACCGACTTTCCCCTCCCTCCCACCCCCCATCAACCCTCAGTTTATTCTCAGTTTTTAAGAGTCTCTTATGGTTTGCCTCCCTCCCTCTCTAACTTTTTTCCCCTCCCCCTCCCCCATGGTCTTCTGTTAAGTTTCTCAGAATTCACATAAGAGTGAAAACATATGGTATCTGTCTTTCTCTGTATGACTTATTTCACTTAGCAGAACACTCTCCAGTTCCACCCACGTTGCTACAAAAGGCCATATTTCATTCTTTCTCATTGCCATGTAGTATTCCATTGTATACATAAACCACATCTTCTTTATCCATTCATTGGTTGATGGACATTTAGGATCTTTCCATAATTTGTCTATTGTTGAAAGTGCTGCTATAAACATTGGGGTACAAGTGCCCCTATGCATCAGTACTCCTGTATCCCTTGGGTAAATTCCTAGCAGTGCTATTGCTGGGTCCTAGGGTAGATCTATTTTTAATTTTTTGAGGAATCTCCACACTGTTTTCCAGAGCAGCTGCACCAGTTTGCATTCCCACCAACAGTGCAAGAGGGTTCCCGTTTCTCCACATCCTCTCCAGCATCTATAGTCTCCTGATTTGTTCATTTTAGCTACTCTGACTGGCGTGAGGTGGTATCTCAGCGTGGTTTTGATTTGTATTTCTCTGATGAGGAGTGACGTTGAGCATCTTTTCATGTGCTTATTGGCCATCCGGATGTCTTCTTTAGAGAAGTGTCTATTCATGTTTTCTGCCCATTTCTTCACTGGATTATTTGTTTTTCGGGTGTGGAGTTTGGTGAACTCTTTATAGATTTTGGATACTAGCCCTTTGTCCAATATGTCATTTGCAAATATCTTTTCCCATTCCGTCGGTTGCCTTTTAGTTTTCTTGGTTGTTTCCTTTGCAGTGCAAAAGCTTTTTATCTTCATGAGGTCCCAATACTTCATTTTTTCTTTTAATTCCTTGCCTTTGGAGATGTGTCAAGTAAGATATTTCTCCGGCTGAGGTCAGAGATGTTTTTTGCTACTTTCTCCTCTAGGGTTTTGATGGTTTCCTGTCTCACATTCAGGTCCTTCATCCATTTTGAGTTTATTTTTTGTGAATGGTGTAAGAAAGTGGTCTAGCTTCATTCTTCTGCATATTGCTGTCTAGTTCTCCCAGCACCATTTGTTAAAGAGACTGTCTTTTTCCAGTGGATATTCTTTCCTGCTTTGTCAAAGATTAGTTGGGCATACATTTGTGGGTCCAATCTGGAGTCTCTATTCTATTCCATTGGTCTATGTGTCTGTTTTTGTGCCAATACCATGCTGTCTTGATGATTATAGCTTTGTAGTAGAGGCTAAAGTCTGGGATTGTGATGCGTCCCGCTTTGGTCTTCTTCTTCAACATGACTTTGGCTATTCTGGGTCTTTGTGGTTCTATACAAATTTGCTTGTTCTAGCTTCAAGAAGAATGCTGGTGCAATTTTGATTGGGATTGCATTGAATGTGTAGATAGCTTTGGGTAGTATTGACATTTTGACAATATTCTTCCAATCCATGAGCACGAAATATTTTTCCATTTCTTTGTACCTTCTTCAATTTCATTAATAAGCTTTCTATAGTTTTCAACATACAGATCTTTTACATCTTTGGTTAGGTTTATTCCTAGGTATTTTATGCTTCTTGGTGCAATTGTGAATGGGATCAGTTTCTTTATTTGTCTTTCTGTTGCTTCATTATTAGTGTATAAGAATGCAACTGATTTCTGTACATTGATTTTGTATCCTGCGACTTTGTTGAATTCATATATCAGTTCTAGCAGACTTTTGGCGGAGTCTATCGGGTTTTCCATGTATAATATCATGTCATCTGCAAAAAGTGAAAGCTTGACTTCATCTTTGCCAATTTTGATGCCTTTGATTTCCTTTTGTTGTCTGATTGCTGATGCTAGAACTTCCAACACTATGTTAAACAACAGCAGTGAGAGTGGACATCCCTGTCGTGTTCCTGATCTCAGGGGGAAAGCTCTCAGTTTTTCCCCATTGAGGATGATATTAGCTGTGGGCTTTTCATAAATGGCTTTTATGATGTTTAAAAGTCTATCCTGACTTCCTCAAGGGTTTTTATTAAGAAAGCATGCTGAATTTTGTCAAATGCTTTTTTCTGCATTGATTGACAGGATCATATGGTTCTTATCTTCTCTTTTATTAATGTGATGTATCACATTTATTGATTTGTAAATATTGAACCAGTCCTGCAGCCCAGGAATGAATCCCACTTGATCATGGTGAATAATTCTGTTTATATGCTATTGAATTTGATTTGCTCGTATTTTGTAGAGAATTTTTGCATCCATGTTCATCAGGGATATTGGCCTGTAGTTCTCTTTTTTTGCTGGGTCTCTGTCTGGTTTGGGAATCAAAGTAAATCTGGCTTCATAGAATGAATCTGGAAGTTTTCCTTCCCTTTCTATTTTTTGGAACAGCTTGAGAAGGATAGGTATTATCTCTGCTTTAAATGTCTGGTAGAATTCCCCAGGGAAGCCATCTGGTCCTGGACTCTTATTTGTTGGGAGATTTTTGATAACTGATTCAATTTCTTCTCTGGTTATGGTTCTGTTCAAATTTTTTATTTCTTCCTGTTTGAGTTTTGGAAGTGTGTGGGTGCTTAGGAATTTGTCCATTTCTCCCAGATTGTCCAGTTTGTTGGCATATAACTTTCACAGTATTCCCTGATAATTGCTTGTATTTCTGAGGGATTGGTTTTAATAATTCCATTTCCATTCATGATTTTATGTATTCAGGTCACCTCCCTTTTCTTTTTGAGAAGCCTGGATAGAGGTTTATCAATTTTGTTTATTTTTTCAGAAAACCAACTGTTGGTTTCATTGATCTGCTCTACAGTTTTTTTAGATTCTGTATTGTTTATTTCTGCTCTGATCTTTATTATTTCTCTTCTTCTGCTGGGTTTGGGGTGTCTTTGCTGTTCTGCTTCTGTTTCCTTTAGGTGTGCTGTTAGATTTTATATTTGGGATTTTTCTTGTTTCTTGAGATAGGCCTGGATTGCAATGTATTTTCCTCTCAGGACTGCCTTCGCCACATCACAAAGCATTTGGGTTGTTGTATTTTCATTTTCGTTTGTTTCCATATATTTTTAAATTTCTTCTCTAATTGCCTGGTTGACCCATTCATTCTTTAGGAGGGTTTTCTTTAACCTCCATGCTTTTGGAGGTTTTCCAGACTTTTTCCTGTGGTTGATTTCAAATTTTACAGCATTGTGGTCTGAAAGTCTGCATGGTATGATCTCAATTCTTTTATACTTATGAAGGGCTGTTTTGTGACCCAGTGTGTGATCTATCTTGGAGAATGTTCCATGTGCACTCAAGAAGAAAGTATATTCTGTTGCTTTGGGATGCAGAGTTCTAAGTATATCTGTCAAGTCCATCTGATTCAATGTATCATTCAGGGCCCCTGTTTCTTTATTGACCGTGTGCCTAGATGATCTATCCATTGTTGTAAGTGGGGTATTAAAGTCCCCTGTAATTACCACATTCTTATCAATAAGGTTGCTTATGTTTGTGAGTAATTGTTTTATATATTTGGGGGCTCCCGTATTCAGCACATAGATATTTATAATTGTTAGCTCTTCCTGATAGATAGGCCCTGTAATTACTATATAATGCCCTTCTTCATCTCTTGTTACAGCCTTTAATTTAAAGTGTAGTTTGTCTGATATAAGTATGACTACTCCAGCTTTCTTTTGACTTCCAGTAGCATGATAAATAGTTCTCCATCCCCTCCCTTTCAATCTGAAGGTGTCCTCAGGTCTAAAATGAGTCTCTTGTAGACAGCAAATAGCTGAGTCCTGTTTGTTTGGGTTTTTTTTATACATTCTGATACCAAAGTCTTTTGGTTGGAGCATTTAGTCCATTTACACTCAGTGTTATTATTGAAAGATATGGGTTTAGTGTCATTGTGGTGTCTGTAGCTTTCATGCTTGTAGTGATGTCTCTGTACTTTGTGGTCCCTGCAACATTTCACTCACAGAATCCCCCTTAGGATCTCATGTAGGTCTGGTTTGGAGGTGATGAATTCCTGCAGTGTTTGTTTGTTTGGGAAAACCTTTATCTCTCCTTCTATTCTGAATGACAGACTTGCTGGATAAAGGATTCTTGGCTGCATATTTTTTTTCTGATCATCACATTGAAGATGTCCTGCCATCCCTCTCTGGCCTGCCAAGTTTCAGTAGATAGGTCTACTACTACCCTTATGTGTCTCCCTTTGTAAGTTAGAGTCTGTTTATCCCTAGCTGCTTTCAGAATTCTCTCTTTATCCTTGTATTTTGCCAGTTTCACTATAATATGTCATGCAGAAGATTGATTCAAGTTACGTCTGAAGGGAGTTCTTTGTGCCTCTTGGATTTCAATGCCTTTTTTCTTCCCCAGATCAGGGAGGTTCTCAGCTATGATTTATTCAAGTACACCTTCAGCCCCTTTCTGTCTTCTTCTTATGGAATTCCTAGGATATGGATATTGTTCCGTTTGATTGCATCACTTAGTTCTCTAATTTTCCCCTCATACTCCTGGATTGTTTTATCTTTCTTTTTCTCAGCTTCCTCTTTTTCCGTAATTTTATCTTCTTTTTAAAAAAATTTTTTTTAACATTTATTTATTTTTGAGACAGAGAGAGAGCATGAACAGGGGAGGGTCAGAGAAAGAGGGAGACACAGAATCTGAAACAGGCTCCAGGCTCTGAGCTGTTAGCACAGAGCCCGACGCAGGGCTCGAACTCACGGGCTGTGAGATCATGACCTGAGCCGAAGTCGGCCACTTAACCGACTGAGCCACCCAGGTGCCCCCATAATTTTATCTTCTAATTCACCTATTCTCTCCTCTGCCTCTTCAATCCGTGCTATGGCTGCCTCCATTTTATTTTGCACCTCATGTATAGCATTTTTTAATTCCTCATGATTATTTTTTAGTCCCTTGATCTCTGTAGCAATAGATTCTCTGCTGTTCTTTATAATTTTTTCAAGCCCAGTGATTAATTTTATGAGTATTATTCTAAATTCTTGTTCCGTTATATTGCTTAAATTGGTTTTGATCAATTTGTTAGCTGTCACTACTTCCTGGAGTTTCTTTTGAGGAGAATTCTTCCGTTTCATCATTTTGGGTTGTCCCCGCGGTAGCTCCAAATGGCAGGGCACTTCCCCTGTGCTGTCTGGAGAAACTTGTGTTGGTGGGCAGGGCTGCAGTCAGACTGGTGTGTGTCTTCTCTTCCCCTCTCCCAGGGGCAGGACTCACTGTGGATTGGTGTGGTCCCTGTCTGGGCTACTTGCACACTGCCAGGCTTGTGGTACTGCTTCGATGGGATCTGGCCAAGGGCGTATTAGCCGGGGTGGATCCGCAAGGTGCACAGGGGGGCAGGAGGGGCAGGCTCAGCGCGCTTTGCCTTCGGTGGTCCACTTCGGGAGGGGCCCTGCAGCACCGGGAGGGAGGCAGACCTGTAGGAGGGATGGATCCGCAGAAGCACAGCGTTGGGTGTTTGCGCGGTGCAAGCAAGTTCCGTGAGGGGAGCTGGTTCCCTTTGGGATTTTGGCTGGGGGATGGGTAAGGGAGATGGCCCTGGCCAGCGCCTTTGTTCCCTGCCAAGCTGAGCTCTGTCGTCCGGGGCTCAACAACTCTCCCTCCCCGTTGTCCTCTAGCCCTCCTGCTCTCTGAGCAGAGCTGTTGACATATAACATTCCAGATGTTAAGTCCTGCTGGCTGTCAGAACTCAGGGAGTCCAGTCCCTCCGCTTTTGCAAGTCAGACTTGGGGGCTCTGCCTTGCCGGGCGGGCTGCCCCTCCACCGCCCCAGCTCCCTCCCGCCAGTCCATGTAGGGCGCACTGCCTCTCCCCCCTTCCCACCCTCTTCCATGGGCCTCTTGTCTACGCTTGGCTCCGGAGAGTCTGTTCTGTAGTCTTCTGGTGGTTTTCTGGGTTCTTTAGGCAGATGTGGGTGGAATCTAAGTGATCAGCAGCCCAAGTCACTCTTTCAGAAGCTATTTATTTATCTAAAATCTTCTAAGGAATTAAAGGATACCATACCACTGTCTGTGATAAGAGATAGTTAATTACCAGAAGATGATTATGACTGTATGTATTATTAAGCATATTCATTTTAAAAATAAAAATGTGTGTTTAAGAAGAGTGGAAAAAAAAAAACCCAAAGACTTAAAACAAGGGGGAAAAGGGATAAATGTATATTGACACAAAGCCCAGAGAAGGCAATGCTTGCTATTTTGCCTAGGATGAAGGACCCATGAGATGGGCCTCCCTGTCCAAATCAAAACCTTGACCTCATCTTTGAAGTAAATGGGTCCTGTCACCTGCACACACACGTAGAGCTGCTCTCTGTCTGTGCTGTTTTCCGCACGAGGAGAGGAAACGTTCTTTGTCTTCTGCGTATCCTGTCCCAACAGCAAAATTTGTTGTCCTCAGTTTACCATATAGTCTCTCCTAAAATCTGCTAGCATGTATATTGCCTGTAGTCAGTTGTGAAAATGTTAGTCACGGGTGCAGTCGTTGTCAAGTAGTTATTCTAGTTAGAAGCTCAGCCAAGACTGTGGACAGTCCTCATTCCTAAACTCCATCTTTGCTTTCATTTCTCTCAACTGGTAAATCTCCTCTGAAGATCTTTCAGATGCTGCCCTTTTTTATAATCAGTCCTTAATGCTGTGTATGTGTGTGTGTGTGAGTGCATGTGTGTGCACACACACCCGTGTGCACATGCATATGCAAGGCATACATATGCACGCAAACATACTCATGCATATACACACGTGTGCGTATACAGACCTATGCATGTGCACACACACACACACACACACACACACACACACACGATTGGGAGACTTGCAGCATACATGCATGTGTGAGCATACACACACATTTTGTAGACTTGTAGGAATTATTTTGAGTCACTGAATTATTGGTGGACTTTCCAGACAGCCACTTGGCAGTATTCTCTCCTTGCTCTTGTACGTCCTGGCTTAGCACCCAGAAGCAAACTGGGGCAGGTGATGTCCTCATGATTTGCGTGCTCTTCCAGTGTGGCTCAACACTGCTGCCGAAGCCATACTGCCAAGCAGGTGCACATGTGTGCAAAGCTGTGCTAACAAAGAAAGAAGCTTATCCTTCCCATTGGGGGCCATTTGTGAATATTCGGGTTGATTTTATTTACATGGAGGGAGTACTATCCACAGGAATGTATCCTAGTAATTGTACGTGTATTGACAGGATGGGAGAAGTTCACACATGTGCAGAGGAGACAGGACTCATTTCATTCAAAAATAAGATCAGGGCTTTGGAACAGAGTGATCCAGCAGCTATACAATGATTCAGACAGGCAGGAAAGTCCAATGGGTTTCTCACTCTAACACAAATTTAAGGACTTCTCAAACACTTTATTTCCAAATTTGGCTTATCCTACTCGACCAATAAGGACATTTACTTATCCCACAGGTCACATTGCAAAAGAAGTAGTGAAAGCCCTTATGGACTGAGAAATGTTTTGAAAGTTCACATCATCTGGAACCAACAGGGGCAGAGAAAATTGAAAAGCAGTTGTGAAAAAAAGGTAGCCAAGTTGTGGGCAGAGAGCCAAAGTGATGAGATGCCACTTGTCACAAAATCCATAGCAAATGGAGTAGTAGGACTGTGTTTGAGCGTGAGTTCCTTGAAAATGGCATCTGAGACAAAGTTCATAGTGTCCAGATATGTTATTCGGGATTATGATTCCAGGGAGCAGGAATGCAGGATATAAGGAATGAAGCAGAGAAGAAGGGAAGGCCAATATTGAGATGCATTACAGAGCTGGTCCATCCTCCAGGTAGCCCGTGCTCTCTTCTGCAGGAACTGCTGAGGAACCTTATGAAATGTGCCTGAAAGTGACTACATAAGAGGCAACAGGTGGACTTATTTTCCACTGACTCCAGCTTACCATTTGTTAAGGGAAGCTTCACGGGTGGTAATGCTCCCTCGTACGTTTAAGGTCCTGAGGCAGAAGTCAAAACATGTGTGCGTTAGTGCAAACAAGATGCTATCAGATTGAACTTGCTAGAAACGTGGGCAGAACTGGTAGCCAGAGCAAAGGCTGGAATGAGGCAGTGCCACGTGGATGAAATTAATGTAGAAATATCTGACAAAGACTAATTATCTTCGTCGGTTTTCACTAGGTGTGCTGTGTTAGGAAACAGCCCTGCTATCTCTTAAAACAACAACAGTTAAGGGGCGCCTGGGTGGTTCAGTTGGTTAAGCATCTGACTTTGGCTCAGGTCATGGTCTCACGGTTGGTGGGTTCAAGCCCCACCTGGGGATATGTGCCGACAGCCTAGAGCCTGCTTTGAATTCTCTCTCTCTCTCTCTCTCTCTCTCTCTCTCTCTCTCTCTCTGCCCCTCCCCCACTCACGTTCTGTCTCTCAAAAATAGATAGATGTTAAAACAACAACAGTTTATTTCTTGGGCTTTCAGACTGAAGGAGAAGCCTCTATTTAGGAATGGCAGAGGGAGCAGAGCAAGAGCATATATTGACTTTTAAGGCATTTGCTCAGACATGACATGTATCACTTCTGTTCATGTTCCATTGGTCGAAGCAACCATATGGCCAAGTAGCACAGACTGGAAAACTCAACTCCAGAGGGAAGCACTACAGCTCACGTGGCAACAGACAGGATTGTGTCGCGCGCTCACAAGGAGGGCAGAGAATGAGCAAGAACAATAATACAGTCTAACCAGGGGACCTCCCCATAAGAACTGTTTACAGGGAGGGCCATGAGACTTCTTATTACTGCCCTACTGCCTTATTAATGCCTTATTACTGACTAGTGGTCACCTGGATAACTAAGGTAACTAATGTAATTACTGCAAAGCATTGAGAATTCGTGATCAAGTATTCCATCCACAGATAAAAGAAGCCCTGTTCACTGAGCCTGCCACATATAACACAAGAGAAATCAGAGTCCGAGTTTACGCCCAGATTCATCAAAGACACAGTCACCAGTGTCGCTGTCAAGATAAAGTCTTTCCATTGTCATCCATGCTTCTCACTATATGTCATCCATGCTTCTCACATTGGCCACATTACACACATACACACACACACACACACACACACACACACACACACTCCTACACTTCCCTTTTTCTCTTAGACACAAGGACTGAAAATAGAAGCATGTGACTTGAGCTTCAGAAAGGTGCTGAATGTCCACAGGAGGTCTTGGGTGTTTTGAGATGTTTTGCTTCCAGCTCTCAGACCTTCTATTTTAACGATGGCTCGTGCATAAGTAAAATTCAACTCAAATTTCAGAATTAGCCAACTGCCATTGAGATCTCCTCCCACTGGGTTCTGGCCTCTATATTTAAGATGCTCAAGGAAATCTTACAGAAAACTGCCTTCTTTGGGCAGAAGAGCTTTTAATTTGTAATTTGCATGCTGTCTTAGTCTATTTGGGCTGCTGTAACAAAACACCATAGACTGGTGGCTTACACGCAACAGAAATTTATTTCTCACAGTTTTGCAGGCTAGAAGTCCAAGATCAAGGCGTCAGCATGGTCCTGTTTTGGTGAGAGCTGTCTCTTGGTTCATAGCTGGCACTTTCTCACTGTGTCCTCACAGGGATTTCTGTGGAGCTTCTTTTAGAGGAGGACTAATTCCATCAGGAATTAATCACCTTTCACAGGCTCTACCTCCTAATACCATCAACTTTGGGGGTTAGGATTTCAACATATAAATTGGGGGGAGACACAGCCATTCAAACCGTAGCACATGCTTATTTCCTACCAAATTGAAATTTTCCAGTCGACTGGTGGTTTCGGCCATGTCTCAAGTTTCAAGGCACAGACTTGCAAGGCAGATATAGCATGATTCTTCCAGCTTGCCTGAGGTGTAATTAGTATACAAAAAGCTGCACACAATTAATGTATACCATTTGGTATACGTGTGTGTGTGTATGTATATATTGGCATTACTATCACCACAGTTTGGGGAATGTACATTCTCATCACCTCCAAAGGGCGGATTCAGTATCACTCGTCCCTTTTCTGCCAAAAACTCTTGTAACCATTTTCTCATTAAAAAATGAGGGGTTGAAACTTCAGGTCTTCCTGACCAGTTACTCTACTATCAAAATATACCTGGACAGCTGGGGTGCAGGTGCAGGAATTCTAAAGGGCATCGCCACCTAAAAGTAACTGTTTAAATAAAGTGAGAGGCTAAAAATCATTTAGGAGAAGAAACCTCTGTTCTGTATGCAGTCGCTGCAGTAAATTGTCCCTTTGATGTATATATCACAATGGAAACTGTCTTTGAAACTGAACCTATGGAATGTGGCCTTTACCTTTTTGAATACTAATTGGTCATCATCGGTAACAATGTTTAAATTAAGGTGTGCAAGTTTCAAAGACGTATAGATAGATTTGCTTCCCTTTCCAGAAAAGCTTTGGAATTTATTTACTCTCCCTCCATGAATAAAGGGTAAGTATAGTGATAACTCCTTACTGTAAAACAATTTAAATAACTGGCTGCTTATCGTCATGTGACTGGGAAGGGCCTTCAGAATTGTGCTAATGAGGTCAGATAAGATTAATAATGTAAGAACCACAGTTAAGGGCCAAAATGGTCTTAGAGGTAACAGAGTGTTGTAGTAATAAGGCATGGATACAAGGAAGGGCTATGGGGGACTGAGGGAAGCTGGCTGCAGTTGGGTTTGTTTTGGGGGGGAGGTGGAAACATTCGTCCCTGTCAAATGCCTCTCCCTTTACATGATCAGTGGGATCATATAAGGACCCAACATCGCACGACATGTCCTGGTTTTGGTTGAATGTGACATGTCTAAAGAATAATAAGTCTGAGTTTTCCTTGTGATTTAGGGAAGCAGGGCAGAATGACTGTCACAGCCACTTCTAGTCACATTTGACAGAGCAGCATGTGGCCCTGTAGCTGGTCAATCTGCTGAGATCAAGGGAATGTTTTTCTTTGTCCATGTGAAAATAATTGCTCAAAATGCAAAGCTTTAATACCAAATAACACATAAATTTTAATCAACTAAGGATAAATTATTGGACATATCAATTAGCATCTCTAGGGATAAAGTGACATTCTATTCAGGAATTAATTCCCCCCCTGTCATATTGGGTTTTAAAAGGCAGGAGAATACCCCAGTCGTAATGAGTACCCCTAACAGCCAGATCTTGGTTTTTAATAATATTCTCAAATCAAAGGAACCAGAGCTTTGGAGAAATGACTTATTCCAGTACTGAGGCAGGAAATAAAAAAGATCAGTCTAGAGTGTCTAATAACATCAGAAAGTAAGGAAGTGTCCCTCTTTTCCCCAAACCGCACAATGACAGGCTCTGTCAGAGCCATGCAGGAGCTAACTGAAAGATTTCCCAACAGCCAAAGCTGGAACAATTTGAGCAGTAAAATAAATACAGCAGTATTGGATTATAATCCAAAAATAAATAAATAAGTATCCATGTGTCCATACTGATATAAATAAGTGATTGAATACATTAACAAATGCAAGAGAAGAGACAAATCTATGCAGAAGAATTCCAAAATACCTATACGGATACTCTGAACTGGAGAGGGAGAGCATAACTCCCCATTCCTTAGGTCGGGGCTGCAAAGGGTACATTCATTCTAGTATGGAAAAGGAAGAGGAAAAAAAGAATAAATTTGCAGTGGAAAATCTGACAAACACTGCGTCAGCTAGGTGGTCGAGGTCCGTAACAGTCATCAATCAAGTTGATGGTAGATGCCCATGATGTGATGTGTTGAAGATGGCACCTTACCTCAGTCCTCCTGATAGTATTATCATGAGAAAAACATCACATTCCCAGCAATGGATCCCTGACAGTTTTCTCAAAACTTTCAGTGTCACCAAAAACAAGGAAAATCTGAGAAATGGCAGCAGCCAGGAGGAGCTTAAAGAGCCATGATGACTAAATATAATATGGCGTCCTGGATGGGATCCTGGAACAGACAGACATGAGGTTAGAACTAAGGAAATCTGAGTAAACTCCGGACTTTAGTTCATAGCAATGTATCAATATTGGTTCATTAATTATAATAAATGTATCATACTTATTTGCAGGTGACATGATACTATATGTACAAAACCCGAAAGACCACCAAAAAACTAGAAATGATAAATGAGTTCAGCAAAATAGCAGGATATAAAATCAATGAGCAGATATCTGTTGCATTTCTATACACCAATAATGAAGCAGCAGGGAGAGAAATTAAGAAAACAATCTCATTTACAGTTGCACTAAAAATAATAAGATACCTAGGAATAAACCCAACTAAAGAGGTGAAAGATCGGTACTCTGAAAACTGTATACACCGATGAAAGAAACTGAAGATGATGCAAAGAATGGAAAGACATTCCATGCTTATGGGTTGGAAGAATAAATATTGGTTTTTTTTTTTAATTTTTTTTTAACGTTTATTTATTTTTGAGACAGAGAGAGACAGAGCATGAACAGGGGAGGGGCAGAGAGAGAGGGAGACACAGAATCTGAAACAGGCCCCAGGCTCTGAGCTGTCAGCACGGAGCCCGACGCGGGGCTCGAACTCACGGACTGGACCGTGAGATCATGACCTGAGCCGAAGTCAGATGCTTAACCGACCAAGCCACCCAGGCGCCCCGAATAAATATTGTTAAAATATCTGTACTACCCAAATCAATCTATAGATTTAATGTAATCCCTATCAAAATACCAACAGCATTTTTCATAGAACTAGGAAAAACAATCTTAAAATTTATATGGAACCGTAAAAGACCCCGAATAACCAAAGTAATCTTGAAAAAACAAAGCCAAGCTGGAGGCATCACTGTTCTAGACTTCAAGTTAGATTACAAAGCTGTAGTGATCAAAACAGCACGCCACAAAAATAGACACATAGATCAGTAGAACAGAATGGCAAGTCCAGAAATAAACCCACAATTATACGGCCAGTCTTCGACAAAGCAGGGAAGAACATCCAATGGGAGAAAGACAATCTCTTCAGCAAATGGTGTTGAGAAAACTGGATAGCAACTTGCAAAAGAATGAGACTGGGTTACTTTCTTACACCACACACAAAAATAAACTCAAAACAGGTTAAAGACCTAAATGTGAGACCTAAAACAATAAAAATCCTAGAAGAGAGCACAGGCAGCAATGTCTCTGACATGGGCCATAGCAACATTTTTCTAGATAAGTCTCTGGAGGCAAGGGAAACCAAACCGAAAATAAACAATTGGGACTTCATCAAAATAAAAAGCTCCCACACAGTGAAGGAAACAATCAACAAAACTAAAAGGCAACCTAAGGAATGGGTGAGCATAACAGATAAGTAAAATAAGTCAGACAGAAAAAGACAAACACCGTATAATTTCACTTACATGTGGAATCTGAAAAACAAAACAAATGAACAAACAAATCAGAAACAACAGACTGGTGGTTGGCGGAGGAAGGAGGTGGTGTGAGGGGAGGGGCAAAATGGGTGATGAGGGTTAAGAGGTACAGAGTTCTAGTTTGTAGTAAGTCATGAAGATAAAAAGTACAACATGGGGATATAGCAACATTGTAATACTGTCTGTAATGCATAGACTTGCCAAATCACTATGTTGTACACTTGAAACTAAGATAACATTGTCAATAGCATTTAAATAATAAAAAAGTTTAAAAATCGTCTCAAGTGTGCATGGGTGGCTCAGTGAGTGAAGCGTCTGACTTCAGCTCAGGTTATGATCTCTCTGTTCATGAGTTCAAGCCCCACAATGGGCTCTGTGCTGACAGCTCGGAGCCTGGAGCCTGCTGCGGATTCTGTGTCTCCCTCTCTCTCTGCCCCTCCTCCACGTGTGCTCTGTCTCTCTCTCTCTCTCTCTAAAAATAAATAAACATTAAAAAAAATAAGGGCAAAACTTAAGGGGACACCAACATAAGTACTATTTCACTGAAATATTTTTCAAAAGCCACATGAACGTAACAAATCCATGATGAATCAAATACCAAAATTTTATTCAATTTTAATTCCAATATAGTTAACATACAGTGTTATTATTGGTTTTGAGCGTACAAGATAGTGATTCAACAGCTCCTATGTCACCCGGTGCTCATCACGACAAGTGCACGCCTCCATCCCTATCCCCTACTTCATCCGCCCCCCACCCCCAATTCCCCCCTGGTAACCATCAACTTGTTCCCTATAGTTAAGAGTCTGTTTCTTGGTTCCTCTCTCTCTCTTTCCCTTTGCCTGTTTATTTCCTAAATTCCACATATGAGTGAAATCATATGGTATCTGTCTTTGTCTGACTGATTTATTTCACTTAGCATTATACTCTCCAGCTCCATCAGTGTTGTTGCAAATGGCAAGATTTCATTCTCTTCTATGACTGAATGGTATTCCACTGTGTGCGTGTGTGTGTGTGTGTGTGTGTGTGTACCCCATCTTTTTATGCATTCATCTTCACATACAACAATTTATTCATTTTTAACATTTATTTATTTATTTATTTATTTATTTATTTATTTATGTTTATTTTTGAGAGAGAGAGAGAGAGAGAGAGAGAGAGAGAGAGGGAAAGTATGCATGTGTGCATGAGCTGGGGAGAGACAGAGAGAGAGGGAGACAGCTCTGAGCACAGAGCCTGATGCAGGGCTTGAACTCACAAACTGTGACATCATGACATGAGCCAAAATCAAGAGTCAGACACTTAAGCGACTGAGCCACCCAGGTGCCCCTAACATATAACAATTTTTTAAAAAATCAGTACCAGTGCCAGGTTGACCCCCAGTGAGTTCTGAGGCAAAAAGAAAACTCAGTAAACTGAATCAGATACTGATCCTATCTTCATTTAAATGCTTGATATTTTGTCTGTCATGGATTTTTGGGTATTCGCTTGATTTTTAAAGGATATTGCTGTGAACTATGATTTTCTTGAGTACCAAGTTTTCAGTGCTTCTTAATTTTGTGCTCAAGACCTCACTCAAGCCTCGGCCCTGGATGTCTGCCTCAGATTTTATCTTCCTCTTTTCCCTGTTCCTCTGCTCTGGCCACAACGGTTGCCTTGCAGTCCCTCAAACATTCTAGACAATTCCTTACATTAGGGCTTCTGCACTGGAATCACCTCTTCCCGAACTCCTTTTACCCCAGAAAAGTACATAGCTTGGTCCCTCAGCTCTTCTAAGTTCTTGGTACAAAGCATGCTTTTCCTGAAAGGTCTACCCTGGCCACTGTACGTAAATATAAAATCTGTTCTACCCCTCCTGCAGCCTCCCTTTTCGCTTCAGTCCTCTCTTTAAAATAAATAAATAAATAAATAAATAATCAATCAATCGATCTCCATGGCACTTCTCACGTCTTTTACTAGATAGTTTCCTGAAGGCAGAGTTTTTTTGTGTGTGTCTATTTTGGTCACTGCCTAGTGCATATGGGTTGTTCAGAAAATATTTGTTGGATAAATGAATGGTTTAACCACTCCAAGGTCCATTGAGAGCTTTTGGAAGGGTCACAGATTCATTTGATTCGGATAGACATCGACTGTAAAGTGTTTAAGAGGTAGAATAGATTCAGTCTGAAACTAATTGAAGGAAAGTTTCTGCAGAATGGTATTGGGCATGGTCATTAATTTTTGTCCTTAATATTGGAAATCTGCCTTTGTCCCAGTCTTCTGCAAGAAAACATGATCTGGATAGGATCCTCCCAAATGATGTGGAAAAGTATGCCAAAATCTATATTATAAAATTCCAAAAACCACACTTAACTACTAGTAAGGGAGGAAAATGTTGATGTATTTTGTGGCTGTTGCTGCCTTTGATTTTGTCGAATTTATCTGGCAAGGGCAAAATGTCCCGTATTGCAGACTGAGATTTGAAAGTCTCTGATTCTGTTGACCAAAAATATTGAAGTATTTCACTCATTGTCTTTATTTTTCCCTCATAATGAATATTTTAAACAATTAGAAATGTGTTCTAATATAATGAGCACTCAGATTTTCACTAAATTGTCAAATTGTACTATTTTTTCCATATTTGCTCAAATTTTCCTTTCCTTTTTCCCCTAAGAAGTAAAACCTGATAGATATGATAGATAATATATGCTTTCTCTTTCCCATGGTTCTTCCTCCCTCTCCAGTTAAGTACTCTCCTAAATTTGTTGTTTATCATTTGCATGCATGTTTTTATACTTTCATTAATATGTATGTACCCATAAACAATTTATAGTTGCTTTGCAGATTTTTAAAACTGCATATAAATTTTATCCTACTGTATATACCCATCTGAAACATTTTCTTCTGTTGTTAAAAATTATGCTTTTAAGATTCATCCGTGTTGTTACATGTAGCTTTGGCTACTGTAGTATTAGATTGTGTAAATATACCTACCCACCATTGGAAACAATGTTGTACACATCATTCATTGTATTTATCTCTTTGGGTATACAGCTGGGCGCTTGCTAGGATTGCTGCCTGGGGAATGGGTCTATGTATCTGCAACGTTACTAGAAGTGGATTGATTGTTATCCAAAGTGATTATGCCAATCATGGGCATTTTCCATTAGATCCTGGAATATTTTCTGGGAGCCTGTGTTTTGTACAAAAATGATATCACCTAATCTGATCACCCATCTGTTGAAGTGTAAATGTGTTGTTTAAATTTTTTTTTTCATTCAATGTTCATTTATTTTGAGAGAGAGAGACAGAGTGCAAGCAGGGGAGGGACAGAGAGTGAGGAAGACCCAGAATCCCAAGCAGGCTCCAGGCTCCGAGCTGTCAGCACAGAGCCCGACGTGGGGCTCGAACTCACGAACTGCGAGATCATGACCTGAGCAGAACTCTCAACCAACTGAGGCACTCAGGAGCCCCAAATGTGTTGTTTTTTTTTTTATAAAAAATATATTGCTTAATAGACATATTAGTAGAAAAAAATACTGCTTAATAGACATATTAGTAGAAAAAGGTGCAAAAAAAAAAAAAGCTTGGAATAGAAGAGTGATGAATATACTGTAAAATCAATTCAATCAGCATTACCTATGGATGCAAAGTGGAGGAAGAGGTTTCCTGCTGTTCCCGCGAGAGCCGGGGTCATTAGGAACAGTCTTGCGAGCGTGGTCAGAGCAAAGTGTTCATCATTCGGCTCAGTCTGCGTGGCTTCCACCAAGGCTCTTGAAGCCTCTCCAGTTGCCTGTACACCAACATTTGAGATGGAGACACGGAGGGGAAAAGAAAACTCTGCACTGCCTTTTTTTTTTTTTTTTGGCAACTTTGGTTATATTGCTTTACTTCAAGCAAAAGTAAACCTTAGCCCCTAACTTTCTGCTCCCATTGTTCTCTTGATTAAACCACTTTTCCCTTCTTTTCATTTTCCCTTCCGTCCTCAAAGTGAAAGGTACCAGACACAGGACGGCAGGTGGAGACACTTGAATGAAGAGACAATATCCACGTTCATGCTTGGATAAAGTTGGGGGAAGGAGAGGTAGTGGCTTTGCCTTCACCCCAATTTCTGCCCTCTTCCCCGACCAAGGCTGAAACATTCTTTGTCTCCTTTTAAATGGTTTCACTTTATTTTCTCCGAAGCATTTTTGGCTTAAACAGTGACTGAAGCTGTCCTGGTTTCCCCTTCTCACCTTCAAGAGTGTGTTATATTTCCTTTGGTGCCTTTCTGCAGTGGAGAGAGAACCTGGTTAGACGGCTGATTAAAAAAAAAAAAATCTTCTAAATAATTTGTCCATAACATTAAAGTCTATTAGTGAACAACATCATTTTGGCAAAAAAGCACCACTTTAATTCAAGAGAACATAGTCCAGCTGTCAAGCTACAACTGCTGCCATTTCCCAACCCAGAAAGTAAGATTCAGGAGGTCATTTGGTAGAAAATGGCTTTGTCAATACCAAGCTTAATGCCACTGCTATGGCTGTGTTCCACTCTCCTATTCTGAAGTACAAATGGGACTTTGTAAGACTGGGTGGATGGAGCTTAACATTTTTTAGAACTTTAATGGAATTCCTGAACTTGCTTTTCTCATGGTAATAAGGGACCCGGCCTCGATGGAGCAGCCGTTTAGAAAAAGCATATGCAGTGTTCCGATTCTGCAAAGACTAACGTGGAGAAATGGGGTGCATTGAGGAATTTATCTTCCTGTGTTCAGGCGGTTGAAACAATGTTGCTTAATTCTCAGGTCGCTCCCACCAGGTCTACTGGAGTCGGGAAGTGGCTTTGAATGGCTTCCTGAATTTTTCTTTGTGTGAATAGTTTAAGGGTCTGAGAAACTTGGCACATAAAGGCTTGAGAAGTGGTTGGGTTGATTCAAAAGACGCTTATTAACTGCTAATGGCATGCCTTCATGTCACCGGTGATTCTCAGGTAGAATGTATCTCCGAAACTCTCCTCCCTTTCCCTAGTAAGCTCATTGCCAAGTGTGTTAGTTTCCTAGCGCTGCAGTAACACCTTAGCACAAACTCTGTTTAGAACAAAAGAAGTTTATTCTTTCACAGCTCAGGAGGCGGGAAGTCCACGATCATGATGTCAGTAGTGCTGATTCTTCCTGGAATATCTGAGGGAGAAATGGCTCATGCCTGTCTCTTAGCTTCTGATGGCCACCAATGATGTTCGGTGTTTCCTCGGCGGTAGACGCACTCTCTGGAGGTATTCCAATCTCTGCCTCCGTCTTCACATTGCTTTCCTCTCTTTGTGCCTCTCCTCTTACTAATCTCTGGATTTAGGGCCCACCTAAATTTCTGTGCCTTTGCCCTCCACCATGCTTGGAACTACTTGTGTTCATGGTGAGAACACACAATGATGCCTGCCTGTGTCACCCCCCATGAACGCTAAGAGACGGAGTCTAAGAGAGAGCTGAGAGGTGAACCAGATCATCTGCATACTTTATGTGAGCAGCAGATCTAACGGTCATGCTTACCAAGTCACTAGACCTCCAAGTTTTCCAGGTTATCTGTTCTTACCGGGATGCTATTTTCCGGTCACACAGTTCTCTGAATCTTTCACCCATGCGCAGTGATTAATTGTCTGCCGTCAGCAAAATCCCGTATCTTTTACCTCTTCTCTGCACAACTTTGACTTTCACGATCCAACTAAAACTCACTCCCTAAGGACTCTGATTCCCTTATAAACTCTTCATACGGTGCTGTTTTTCCAATACCCACCCTGTACCACTTGGCCCAGAGGTGGAGTAAAAGACCTTTTTGTTCCTTATTGCTACTTATGGACACTGTCTTCCCCTGTCCCTCAAAAATCTCTAAACCTATCATCAGAATCCACCATCTGCTAATTTTTCTGGTTGTAATCATCAACCAGCATCCTGGTCACATCTGCATTTACTGAGGTTTTTGTTCCCTGGTCCATGGTCTTTTTAATCCAACATTTCGTGTCTCACTACATTTACCTACCTTCCAGAGACTTTTTCCCAGCCCCCACCCCAGCCACTTCTCTAGAACAGTGGAGTCCAATGGAAATAAAATCTGAGCCACAAAGGTGAACTCTATGTGCAACTTTTAATGTTACGATAGCCACATGATAAAAGTTCAAAAAAACCTGAAATTAATTTTAGTGGTATATTTTATGGACCCAATATTCAAAATATCATTTTAATATATGATAAACATAAAAATATTAATGATGGGTTTAATGTGTTTTATACAAAGTCATCGACACTTGATGTGTATTTTATACTTGCAGCATATTTCAATTCAAACGAGCCATCCAATATCAGTCCTTAGTGGCCACACATGGCCAGGGCTACCATAGTATATAACTCACTCAGCGCTAGGAAATGGGTATACTCCAGGTGTTGTCCTAACTAGTAACTGAACCACCACCATTATCCTGATCTTGAGGGTCTCATACCCTGGCACCACCTCTTCCTAGGTCACTGACCCTAGAACGACCTGTCCAAGAACTCTTCTACTCTAAGAAGACTTCTACTCAACTGACCTACCTCTTTACTGCCCCTCATCCCTCTGATATCCATATACAGCCTAGCTACTATGTTCTACCCACTGTAATGGTTCCCTTACAAGTACCCTTCATCTCTCGCTCCTCCCTTATGCACTTGACTAGTAAAACACCAACTCCAGGAGCACGTGGGTGGCTCAGTTGAGCATCTGATTTCAGCTGAGGTCACGATCTCATGGTTCATGAGTTTGAGCCCCACATCAGGCTCGCTGCTGTCCGTGCAGAGCCTGCTTCGGATCCTCTGTTCCCCACTCTGTCTGCCCCTCCCCTGCTCATGTGCGTGCTCTCTCTCTCTCTCTCTCTCAAATAAAAACATTTTAAAAAGACACAATTATAAACACACACACACACACACACACACACACACACAAACACCAACTCTAGTTAAGCTCAGCCCCTTGACACCTGTTCCACACCCGCACCAGAACAGCTGACTATACCTGGAGAAAATACATGACTGCAAGAATCTCAAGTGGGACCTCAGAAACATGCTGTATTTCCTTAATAGTGAAGTCTGTCGTTCTCTGAGACAACTGTTTAACGTTTTCTCCTCTCTTCCCAAACTGATTATCTTACTCCTCATCTCACTTAGAAAATAGAAGCTAGCAGAGAACAATCCCATTTTGTTCTAGCAAATCTATCGATCTAACAAGCGTCGAAATCCTGCCATTCTGCCTGTTGTCCTGTTGGCAGGATGTCTTAGGCCAACCTCTCTTCCTGCACTTGGATCCTAGCCTGTCTCACTACTCAAGGACTTTGCTCCTATACCTGTTGCCTCTCTTCCCTACATTATCAGTTGCTACCTCTCCAATGGAATACACCTCATCCCTACCCAGAAAGGCTACAAAGTATCAAAAGTTACCCAAAAAGCACCCCTCTTGATCTTCCAATCTCCTCCAGGAACTGTCCCACTGATCTGTTTGCCTTTAAGCAAATTCTTTTAAGGAATTTTCTCCATCTCATTTCTCACCTCCAATTTTCTTTTTTATCCCCTCTATTTAGGCTTTTGTCCCTATTCACTTGCCCCATCCACTGAAAGTTCTCTTGTCAAAGTCACTAATGACTTTCATCTTGCCAGATCCAATGTAAAATTCTCGATACTCATTTTATTTGAGCTTTCGGCACATTCGACGCACTCCATACTTCTTGAAGCACTTTATTTGCCTTCTATGACTCATGTTCTTGATTTCGATTTACCTCATTGGCTTCTTCCCTTTCACTCTCTTGATGAGTCTATTATCTCTCTGCTTCTTTTAATGTTGGAATGTCCCACAGCTCACTTCTCAAAACTCTTCCCTCTGACTTATCTCATAGCTTTAGATACCACTGCATGATGATTTCCCCAATATTTTTCCTCTCTCACTGAGCTCTCTTGAGCTCCAGACTCTTATAATCAACCGCCTTGTCAACATCTTCTTCTAAGGACCTTCATGTTATCTCAAGTGTAGTATTTCCAACTCACAATTGATTCCACCTCCTCCAAGCCACTCTTCCTCCCATTATTCATGTCAGAAATCTAAGATTTGAGTCCTGATTCTGTATTTTCCCTCACATGCCATTTGTAATCCATCAGCAAGGCCTGGTTGGCCTACTTTAAAAATACACATGAATCTAATCCCAATTCTTATCAGTTTTTCCTCTAGCACCCTAGCCCAAGGCACCATGGTCTCCCTGAACCACCATCAAAACTCTACAGAATGAACCTTTCAGATGTAAGTCAATGTACTTCCAACCAAATCCATGGCTTTCTATCAGACGGAGAACAAATTCCAACACTTTAATATGGCTGAAAGCCCCTATGTGATCTGGCCCCTGCTCACCCCAGTGACCTCCTCACCTGCCATCTTTCTCCTTTGCCTATTCCAGTCTGTCTGCTATGGCCTCCTTGTCGATCTCTGTATACACCAAGATCATTTCTGGCCCAGGCATTTGTACTTTTTAGTCCTTCCCATTAGAACACTCTTTTAAAAGGGCTTTAAAGATCTTTCCCTTATAAGTTTTTTTCAGGTCTTTTCTCTAGTGTCCACACTAAAAAGTATAAACACCACCACTATCAACAACAAAACCTACCTAGGACTTAAATGTAGTGTTCATGATGCTCCCGAATAAATAAGCAAATATAAATAAATAGAATCTCCAAAATTAAAAAATAAAACACCGAACTCCTCTTACTATCTGTCACATTGTTTTCCTCAGTCTCTGCTTCTAGAGGATGCCAATCAATGTCTGAGAAGCCCAGGAGAAAAGAAGGACCTTCAACATTAATTGACAAGGAGAAGGAAGAGAGGGCCTTAGACAGTGCTCAATATCTAAACATCCCTCCTGCTCAGAAACATTTTGGCACATTTGGTTTAAAAAATTAACTCTATTAGTTGGGATTTCTATCTGTCTTTACATAGCTCAGATGCAAAATAGCAATGTCTTAGATAAGACAGTTTATTTTTCTTTCCTTTAGGAGCCTGGGCTGGTATCATGACTCTGCTCTACAAAGTCTCTAGGGATCCAGCTCCTTCCATCTTGATGATCTGCCTTCCCTAGAATACCCACTGGCCGTTCTAAGATGACTCCCCCTCCAACAAGGAAGGAGGAGGGGAGAAGGTAGAGCAAACCCCATGCCTTTAAGTCCTAACCCCAAAGTGGCACACGTTATCTCCACCAATACAGCATTGGCCAGAATCTGCTTATGTGAGTATGCCTAGCTAGCTGTGTGGGAGATGAAGAATTTTGTCCTTGTTCTATTCTGTGTGGTCGTGTATTATATACTGGCTAAATATCAGGGGTTTTATTGTTACAGTAGAAGGGGTGAATGGCTATTAGGTAGTGATGGGAAACTTCAGTAATGCACATTTCATGAAAAACAATCACGTAAGAATTATAGAATGACTGTATTGCAATGAGCTGGCTATCATGTGCACATGTATGTGTGTGTATCTGTGTATGTGTATAAATATTTGTGTATGTCTAAGAGAGATGAACTCTTGAAAGATTGATAAACTCTCTCCATAGAGGAGTTCAAGAAGGTCTGGGAAACATCATGGAGTAAGTCTATAACCTCCCAGGGCAATGACTTTAGAGAGAGCATCAATAATTGTGTTCTTAAAGCCTGCTGTGTTTTTACTTCATGCAAATGCATGAGGATCAACCTCGTACTCTGTGTATTAGGAACATGTCATGATTTATACCTGCATAACCAGATATGTGGTGTAACAAAGAACTTTTTAATTTCCTCATTAGAATAAGTAATCACGACTGTAAACAGCTATCAGTATGATTATAGGGCTTAGTAATACCTATGGAGGATGCAAGTCTGATTTTAGGTGTAATGGTCTCTCCCTCCTTCTCCCCCCGTAGCTTTGCCTCGACTGCTGTTAAATGCTATCCTTTTAATCAGTCTTGATTGCTTTGCCTTGCTTTGAGACTTGCTTAGAGACTCCTCAGAGGCACATTGTTTCATGGGAGACAGCTGTTCTTTCCTAGCTCACACTGACTGCGGTTATATATAGTGACGATAATAACTGTCTGCACATACGCACACAGCACATGGGGACCCACTGATGAAAATTAGCGTTTTGTGCGTATGTAGTGCTTTCCTTTGATTGCATTTACAAACATCCAGCCTAACTTCCCCCCTCCAGCTGCCGCAACGTATCTCCTTAGCTCACAGAGGGGTCAAAAATTGCCCCTCAACCTCCAAGACTCCTCTACAACTTGATAATTAACACATTCATGACTGAGGTTTCCCCTTCCAGTTTCTCCTCTAAAAAAAAAAAAAAAAAAAAGATTCAGATCTCTAGGTTTTTAATTCTTTGAATTTTATTCCGCGATCAAAGCTTTTATTCTGTAAGTACGATGCAATTTCTAGATAAATTCCACTTACAAAAATAAAATATTTTTTATTTTTTGAATTTGAATCGATTTTGAAATTGATATTTGTAACATTCAGCTCCGCTTCCACTTCCCATGAGGCACCAGTGACTGTAAAACAAAGGGCTTAAAAATATTGGTTACCAGTGGGAAGAAAAGTAGAACTGGGTCCTCATTAATGTGTTTGATAACAGTTCCTTTGTTTAAAATGCCAACCCAAGTTTCTTCACCGATCATATAGAATTTATAACAATCATATACTAAAAATGGAGACCACCTATTTGAAATAACAAACAGTGTCCTTGTTTGTGGCGTCAGCCTAATCAGATCTCATATGAAGTGACAAAGGCCCCCTCTCACTGCCAAATGGAGCATCTCTAAAGCCCAGAGTATGGTTGTTCACCACACTGGCCTTTCAATAACAATCTATTTTGAAGTTGGCAGTTGTATTAAAGGGCATGATATTTACACTACGGAGCATATTCTTCAGGGTCTCTGGTTTTCATTTAATTTTAGGTCTTCATATTAACTCTTTTTTTATTCCTAGTTTTACATATCCTTATGTTAATGTTTCATTGTCATGGAAAATCCCATTGTTTCTTTTCTTTTTTTCATTTAAGACACTACAGTGTTGTCTTTACCACAGTTTCCTCACAGTTTACCACCATAGCATAAACTAGGGCCATAATTTCTCTATGTCCTCTTTGAATTGCATCGGGACCAGAGTGGAGTGAACCAGATGGTTTTCCCCAAAAGAGAGAACTCTGGGAGAGGGCACACCGTTTCTGAGGTCACAGATAACCCCAGTGGCCACATTGCATATGGTACCCCAAGACAATGCAGTCAGTAATTATAGAGGAGGTGGTCCCTGCTGTTTAGAGCCTCCTCGTTTTTCTTCCAGGCTGGTTTCCCTCTTGCTGCACATCCAGCCTTTCCTGATGGCCATTTTGTCTACGTGCAGTATACCAGAGACTGCACTGGCTAAGGCTTCTGCTCTGGGCTCTATCTCTTCCTATGTCAGTTTTGATATGATAGATGGCATCTCTGAGCCTACATACTTAGTTTTAAAAGAGGTGGTAAAATGGAAAGAACTTGAGAGTAGGCTGACTTGGGTTCTGAGCTTGGTTTTGTCTATTACTAGAGGCACAATTAATTACCTTGAGCACTTGACCTCCTCTCAGGGATTTGGGCACAATGCATGAAGTCATACATTTGAAGGGTCTGCCTTGTATCAGAGCTTTATAGCTCTCTGCTTTCTTGTCCTACTTGTCCCACCACTTTTGTGAGAGTCTGGTGAGATAAAATGAGAGAACACACTTTGAGTATTGCCTGGGAGCGTTCATGGTTTTCAGTGGTGGACTGCATAACCAGAAAGTACATTTAGATCAGATAACTATTACCGACAACAGTTGGTTACACTGAGAACATACACGCCCCTGGCCTGTCTTGGTGACTTCAAAAGTGATTCACATGTGGGTCAAGTCCTCATTGGTATTTTACTCACTCTTATTTTCTGCTTTTCAATAATCTTGAATAATGTGTGAATTTTACAGTTTGAAATTAAACTCGAGGGACTTGAAATTATGCCACTTTATTCAGTTTCAGTTGCAAATGTGAAGGGTTCTAAATGATCCCTGTACACAAATGATACAAATGATGTCTGTCAAATGATGCCTGTACATAGCCAATACAATGGAAGCCAGTCATGGTTTATGTTTCTGCCGATGAGCTAATTCAACGTGCTGTTGTGCTAACTGTGCTACCTTGGCTGGACTCCATTCCCCAGGCAACTTCAAATTTACTCTCTAGCCTTCTCTGTCCTGCTCTTTGCCCGAGGTGGCTGGTACTGTGGGCAAGGATCCTGGAGCTCCTTCACCTTTCTAGTTAAGTTTGACCATAGGGAAGCACGAGCAGGAGCTCAGAGGATCGAGAGAGAGAGGTCAGCATACTTCAGACTGGATTGCACATTAGCCGGTCTCTCCCAGTAGCTGATTCCTTTGATGACCACAGCCACACTATTTCTTCCAAAGCTTCAGCTCTCACTGAGCTTCTTCAACACAAATTCCTTTCTTGTCCCTCCAGTTTTAGGGTTGAAAAAACTCCCACCTGTTGCTGTTCTTTTGGGCCTCACTGTTCCTTGTCTGTTCCTTTAATCCTTCCCAAAACTCGGTAATAAGTCTCTCCTATTGAACCTCCATATTTGAATCACCCAGGGTGAATCCTGTTTCCTGCTAGACCCTGGTCTTTACTCTTGAGAGCCCTCAAGTCACCAGTCTACACAGGGGATGCCCAGATTCTCGATTTCCTCTTCTTAGATCATGAAAAAACTTTACCTCTGATTGTTCATGCTAGAAATGCCTTCAATTAATCAGCTTTATATGTTCAGCTCAATTTGAGGGTGAGGGTGGCATTGAAACGTTAAGTACAAGCATGAGAAACATTTCATCTTCTCTAAAATTAAGTGAATGTCCAAAGTCATTCATTCAGATAAGAATCCACATGATAAACCTCTCCACCATGAAAAAGGTTCTTTTTGTCTCAATAAATGTGATTATTAAATATCTAATTTCTCTATTAATTCTCTGAAAACATTTTAGGCAGTAGTCAGGTTATAAATTACGCATACAGAAAATTCCATTAATATTACTTTTATTACATGATGAAGTCAAGGGTCTTGGCAGATAGCCATACTGGGAAGGGATTGCCTCCTGTATGTATGGCTTAGTGAACCCTCTAGTTGTTAGTGTTGTGGAAATAGGGACTAAACTAATGAAATAGAAAAATTGAGGGACCCAAATATCGATACAATCCTAAATAGAAAGTGGGGGGAAAAAGATATGGATGTTGAGTTTTTAAGAAAATTGGGAAGCAAAGTATAAAAGAACGAACATTTTATATATGGAGAAAGGGCAGAATTTTGTAAGATCTCATAACTTCGGCTAAATGGCCTCCTAACCTTTTGAAAAGATGGATAGGGAAAAAAAATAATTTAATTGCTGAAGGCTTCATAGAGAAGTTAAAGGTATACGGGGAAGTCTTATTAAGTAAAAAAAAAAGACAAATTATTAGTAAATTTTTAAAAGACTCTAAATTATTTAAGATTAAAATTTAGAGGGAAAAGGGTAAGTATATGTGGCAAAAAAATGAGAATACTAATATAAGGCAATTCAGAAATATTCCCACTAAGATAGGAAAAAAGCCTCCAAAGAAAAGCAAATATGTTAATAAATGAGACAAAATTCTATGACTCTTGCAAATGGCTTGGAGAAATCAATAATTCAAGGTTTTTAATATATATATATGTAATATGTATACTATGTATATTTTAATATATAATACTATAGATTATATTCAATACATATTTATTTATATATTTTTTAAATATATATATATTTATATATATTAAAAACTTTGAAATATGTGTGTGTGTGTGTGTGTGTGTGTGTGTGTATATATATATCTCAAACCCCTTGAGTATGTTGTTATTAAAAGGAATTATTGTTATCATCTCAAGTGAACCATCTGTGGGGTCAGTGAGGAGCTACCCCAAGTGGTCTTTCCCTATAAAATTCAAAATGTTGCACAGTAAATAAGCACTGAGAAATTGTCAACTTTTGTTGAGGGTTGAGTTGTGTCCTCTAAAGAGATACATTGAAGTCCTAACCCCTTAGTACCTGTGGATGCAGCCCTATTGGAAATAGATGTAATTTGTAGATGTAATTGAGTTAGGATGAAGTCATAGGGTGGGTCTTTAATCCAGTATGACTGGTTCCTTTGGGAAGAGGGAAATTTGGACACCGGCACAGACACACAAGGGAAGGCCATGTGAGCTCAGAGGCAGAGCTGCAGGGTCTTGCTGTTGCAAGCCAAGATATGACAAGGCCAGCAGCCACCAGCAAAAGCTAGGAACAGGGACAGAGGGACTCAGAGTCTCAGAACTGAGAGAGAGTGCATTTCCATTGTTTTAAGCCACCCACTTGGTGATACTTTGTTTTGGCAGACCTAGGAAATGAATACAAGTTTCTCTTCTTTTTCTTGTCCTTCATGATGGTGAAAAACAGAAGGAGAGGTCCCTATGGGTACAGGCAATTAGGTAGTGCATTCTTTACAGAGAACCTGTAAACAATAATACGATTAAACTAACAGCCCGGCTGTGCTTTGTCATCACGGTGGATCACCAATTTTAAACCTTGTCGATGGTTTCCTGTCTCACATTCAGGTCCTTTATCCATTTTGAGTTTATTTTTGTGAATGGTGTGAGAAAGTGGTCTAGTTTCAACCTTCTGCATGTTGCTGTCCAGTTCTCCCAGCACCATTTGTTAAAGAGACTGTCTTTTTTCCATTGGATGTTCTTTCCTGCTTTGTCAAAGATTAGTTGGCCATACGTTTGTGGGTCTAGTTCTGGGGTTTCTATTCTATTCCATTGGTCTATGTGTCTGTTTTTGTGCCAATACCATGCTGTCTTGATGATTACAGCTTTGTAGTAGAGGCTAAAGTCTGGGATTGTGATGCCTCCTGCTTTGGTCTTCTTCTTCAAAATTACTTTGGCTATTCGGGGCCTTTTGTGGTTCCATATGAATTTTAGGATTGCTTGTTCTAGTTTCGAGAAGAATGCTGGTGCAATTTTGATTGGGATTGCATTGAATGTGTAGATAGCTTTGGGTAGTATTGACATTTTGACAATATTTATTCTTCCAATCCATGAGCAGGGAATGTCTTTCCGTTTCTTTATATCTTCTTCAATTACCTTCATAAGCTTTCTATAGTTTTCAGCATACAGATCTTTTACATCTTTGGTTAGATTTATTCCTAGGTATTTTATGCTTCTTGGTGCAATTGTGAATGGGATCAGTTTCTTTATTTGTCTTTCTGTTGCTTCATTGTTAGTGTATAAGAATGCAACTGACTTCCATCAAAACCCTAGAGGAGAAAGCAGGAAAAGACCTTTCTGACCTCAGCCGTAGCAATCTCTTACTCGACACATCCCCAAAGGCAAGGGAATTAAAAGCAAAAATGAATTACTGGGACCTTATGAAGACAAAAAGCTTCTGCACAACGAAGGAAACAACCAACAAAACTAAAAGGCAACCAACGGAATGGGAAAAGATATTTGCAAATGACATATCGGACAAAGGGCTAGTATCCAAAATCTATAAAGAGCTCACCAAACTCCACACCCGAAAAACAAATAACCCAGTGAAGAAATGGGCAGAAAACATGAATAGACACGTCTCTAAAGAAGACATCCGTATGGCCAAACAGGCACATGAAAAGATGTTCAATGTCGCTCCTCATCAGGGAAATACAAATCAAAACCACACTCAGATATCACCTCACGCCAGTCAGAGTGGCCAAAATGAACAAATCAGGAGACTATAGATGCTGGAGAGGATGTGGAGAAACGGGAACCCTCTTGCACTGTTGGTGGGAATGCAAATTGGTGCAGCCGCTCTGGAAAGCAGTGTGGAGGTTCCTCAGAAAATTAAAAATAGACCTACCCTATGACCCAGCAATAGCACTGCTAGGAATTTACCCAAGGAATACAGGAGTACTGATGCATAGGGGCACTTGTACCCCAATGTTTATAGCAGCACTCTCAACAATAGCCAAATTATGGAAAGAGCCTAAATGTCCATCAACTGATGAATGGATAAAGAAATTGTGGTTTATATACACACTGGAATACTACGTGGCAATGAGAAAGAATGAAATCTGGCCTTTTGTAGCAACGTGGATGGAACTGGAGAGTGTTCTGCTAAGTGAAATAAGCCATACAGAGAAAGACAGATACCATATGGTTTCACTCTTATGTGGATCCTGAGAAACATAACAGAAACCCATGGAGGAGGGGAAGGAAAAAAAAAAAAAAGAGGTTAGAGTGGGAGAGAGCCAAAGCATAAGAGACTGTTAAAAACTGAGAACAAACTGAGGGTTGATGGGGGGTGGGAGGGAGGGCAGGGTGGGGGATGGGTATTGAGGAGGGCACCTTTTGGGATGAGTACTGGGTGTTGTATAGAAACCAATTTGACAATAAATTTCAAATATTGGAAAAAAAAACCCAAAAACCTTGTCGATGATCAGCAACTAGTCTTCCCCCCAAATGTGGTGCTGCTGTAAGATCTAACCATTTGCTGCAATTACCGTAGAACTTTTAAAATACATATATAAGCTTCCAATGAGTACATGTATATTCTGTACTTTTTATTAAAACAATTTTTTAATGTTTATTTATTTCTGAGACAGAGACAGAGCATGAGTGGGGGAGGGGCAGAGAGAGAGGGAGACACAGAATCCAAAGCAGGCTCCAGGCTCTGAGCTGTCAGCACAGAGCCCGATGCGGGGCTTGAACCCACGAACTGTGAGATCGTGACCTGAGCCAAAGTCGGACGCTCAACCGACTGAGCCACCCAGGTACCCCAAATTCTGTATTTTTTAATGAAAAATGTTTTCTGTGCAGAGGTTAATATGGAGAATTCACAGTTAAACAGTCATCCTGCACCATGGGCAGACTCACCTATCATATTCCTTTCAGGGTAAAGCTTGAGCTCTGGGTTTGTGCAAGGTTTGTGCCTTCCTCCCCTTGATACTAGATATTCCTGTGTTTGAAGAGCAGACTCAAAGTAAACAGTGACAACACTCTGCCTCCCTAATGTGGCCACTTGGAGTTTTTATTTGTGTGTAAGTTTTTTCGACAGAAAAACTTAAAAGCTGCGAGAAAGGAAAGCGAAGACATGGATAGTGTTATGGTTTCTGGAATTTAACGCGAAATAGGATTTTTATAACTCTCGACCCAACTTATTCTTGCGTTGAAGGTTTTTTTTTTTAATCACTTGTAGGTCTGCAGTTTAATGTAAAAGAAACTCATCTAAAATAAAATAAAATAAAGTGTGATTCAATCAACCGTGATTGAGACTGGGTGGACAAATCTCATTGTGTTTTTTATCAAACATGACTATGTGAAGATCAATGTTGATGAAATCATTGGCAAGTTTGCAGTTAAGAATTGAAAAGAGAAGCTGTTGCACTATTATCCATTACGGTGATAAATCAATATATATGCATAAATCTTTCGATCTTTTAAAATGTGTGTGTGCGTGTGTGTGTGTGTGTGTGTGTGTGTGTGTGTGTGTATGTATGAACTAGTACTAATCAAAAGTACTAATCCATTACTGTATTGGTTTCCTACCACAAACTGGGGAGCTTAAAACAACAGCAATTTATTTTCTCATAGTTCTGGGGGTCAGAAAGCTGAAATCAAACTGTTGGAAGGGTTGGTTCCTTTTAGAGGCTCTGGAGGCAGAATATGTTTCATGCGTCTCTCCTAGACTCTTGTGGCTGCGGGCGCTCTCCCATTTTCTGCCATTGCTTTCTCGTAAGCCTTCTCCCCCTGTGTCTGTGTTTTTCTCCTCTTCTTATAAGGACACTTATCCTTGGATATATGGATCTGGAGATTCCTCACTTAATCACATCTCCAAAGACCATGGTACCAGGGGTCAGGACTTGGACATATCTTTGGAGGAACCACGATTCAACCCAATACAGCGAACTTTTGCGTATTATCTATGGCAATACTTATTTTATCTTATTATTATTCTAATTTGGGGGGCATGATTTTATAGGAAAAGCTTCATAAAAGAAAGTGTTCACTGTCTCTATTTCTTCTGTGGCCATTATTATTATTAATTTCACTTTATGAATATTCCTAAGAGTACTAAAAATGGCTATGATTTATGAAGGAGCATGGCATTAAAAATTATTTTCTCTGAGTGCCAAATAGCTAGATATGGATTGCTTCTTTGCTGGGTTTTCAAAGGGAGAAAACAGAAAGCAGAGTACAGGCTGGAAAAGAGAAAACTGGGAGAAGATGAGAACTCATGCGTGTGGTGATGTCATTGTGCAGAGCTTAACAGCATGAGCTTCTGAGTTTGAAGGTGAGGATTCATAACCCCAGCCTGTTGCCCTGGCAATGATATCTGACCTTAGCATGGCTTCACCAAGTGCAGAGACTTTTCAGAAGAGGGTGTAGGAAGGGAAACTCAATCATTTTTCACTCGTTGTGCGTGTAGGGGTGCAAATGTAGGACCTGGTGCGCCCTACAAAGGTGGCAAGGATGAAACAGATCTGGGCAGTCAGGCAGGGGTGAGGGTGGGGCAGCTTTGGACGCCCGGAGGATAAATGAAGGCATGGAGACTGGGAGAGAAGGGGCCAGCTGCGCTGTGCTTAATGTAGAGTCTGTTCCTTCATCTTATTGGAAAAGGGAAGATAAAAGAAGATGGACAAGCTATACAATTAGGAGGCCATGACCTACCAGTGCTAACTGGGCCTTTAGAGAGGAAATCATCCAAGCTCCTTCATTGTCAAAGAGGAAATGTGAAGTCCACAGGGGTCTAATGTGTTATCTGAGACAACTCATTGTGTTGGTGTGGAAGCCCCTCTTCCACGGTGCAGAAAAGGTACACGTAGCCTTTGTAGTAAGTTGTCCTCACCTGCCACGGAGGCTCCTTCGAACGGAATGACTGGTGCCACGAAAATACACCTATACACGATTGCAATTATAGTCTCAAATTTATTACAGGAAGAAAATAATGAAGTGAAAAAATTAAAAACAGAGTCAATGATACACTTTACTTGGAAATACTTACCTTGTGTAAATACCTTAGATATGTTAAATGACAACCACTTAGAAATGCATTACAGAATTCCTTTAATAAAATGTAAAATCCAGAGTTAATGGCTATATATATATTTTAATGACACACATTTATTGCTACACATAATTCATTGCATATATTAAGTATGAAATTTCCTGTGAGCAATAATAAATGTGATTTATAAGTCACAAATTTGTGTGGAATCTATTTCTTATTCTCTTGAGGACAGTTCCAAGAACCATAAAAAAATAGAAAAATATCTAAAACAATTGGAGATCATGCCAGTCAGAGTGGCTAAAGTGAACAAATCAGGAGACTATAGATGCTGGCGAGGATGTGGAGGAACGGGAACCCTCTTGCACTGTTGGTGGGAATGCAAATTGGTGCAGCCGCTCTGGAAAACAGTGTGGAGGTTCCTCAAAAAATTAAAAATAGATCTCTCCTATGACCCAGCAATAGCACTGCTAGGAATTTACCCTAGGGATACAGGAGTACTGATGCATAGGGGCACTTGTACCCCAATGTTTATAGCAGCACTCTCAACAATAGCCAAATTATGGAAAGAGCCTAAATGTCCATCAACTGATGAATGGATAAAGAAATTGTGGTTTACATACACGATGGAATACTACATGGCAATAAGAAAGAATGAAATATGGCCTTTTGTAACAATGTGGATGGAACTAGAGAGTGTTCTGCTAAGTGAAATAAGTCATACAGAGAAAGACAGATACCATATGTTTTCACTCTTATGTGGATCCTGAGAAACTTAACAGAAGACCATGGGGGAGGGGAAGGAAGAAAAAAAAAATTAGGGAGGGAGCCAAACCATAAGAGACTCTTAAAGACTGAGAACAATCTGAGGGTTGATGGGGGGTGGGAGGGAGGGGAGGGTGGGTGAGGGGTATTGAGGAGGGCACCTGTTGGGATGAGCACTGGGTGTTGTATGGAAATCAATTTGACAATAAAGTTCATATTTAAAAAATAATAAATAAAACTATTGGAGATTTATTTGTTTGTGGAATCATCTTTGTTTCAGTTCATTCTACAAAATATATTTTGAAATGCAACTAGCTTATTTATATTCCTATCATCAAAATTATACGGAAATTAAAACATGCAATTTTAAGGCTCTCTTCATTATTTTATTTTATTTTATTTTATTTTATTTTATTTTATTTTAAATTTATATATTTTTCAGAGATAGAGTGAGACAGGGTACAAGCAGGGGAGGGGCAGAGAAAGAAGAAGACACAGAATCTGAAGCAGTCTCCAGGCTCCGAGCAAGCGTTCAGTACAGAGCCCAACATGGGGCTCAAACCCATGAACCCTGAGATCATGACCTGAGCTGAAGTCAGTCACTTAACCGACTGAACCACCGAGGTGCCCCAAGGCTCTCTTCATTTTAATCACTCAAGGAACATACTAAGTTTTTATGATTTTGAGTAAATCATTTTCTTCTGCTTTTTTAAAAATTAAAAGTGAACTTTATTACAAAATTAGTGAATATAAATTGTAAAAAATTTTAAATAAAAATAAAAAAATTAAAACAGGACAACCTACAGAATGGGAGAAGATACTTGCAAATGATATTTTCTGATAAAAGTTTAATATCCCAAACATAGAAAGAACATACATAACCCAACCCCAGAAAAAACAAATAGTCCCATTAAAAATGGGCAGAGGACCTGAATAGACATTTTTCCAAAGAAGACATCCAGATGGCCAACAGACTCATGAGAAGATGCTCGACATCACTAATCATCAGGGAAATGCAAATCAAAAACCACAATGAGATATCACCTCACATCTGTCAGAATGGCTAAAATAAAAAAAATAAGATATAACAAATGTTTACAAGGATGTGGTGAAAAAGGAGCCTCTGTGAACTGTTGGTGGGAATGCAAATTGGTGCAGCCACCCTGGAAAACAGTATGGAGTTTCCTCAAAAAATTAAAAATAAGAATACCAGTAAATATGATCCAATAATTCCACTCCTGACTATTTATCCAAAGAAAATGAATACAGTAATTCAAAATGATATATGCCCTTCTTATGTTTATTTCAGCATTATTTATGATAGCCAAGATATGGAAGCAATCAAGTGTCCATCAATAGATGAATAAAGACGATGTGGTGTGTGTATGTGTGTGTGTGTATGTGTGTGTGTGTGTGTGTATGTATGTGCACATATATACATGCACACACATATATGTACATACACACACACACACTGGAATATTACTCAGCCATAATAAAGGATGAAATCTTGCCATTTGCAACAATGTGGATGGATCTAGAGGGTATAATGCCAAGTAAAATAAGTGGAAGAAAGACAAATATCATGTGATTTTTACTTGTATGTGAAATTTAAGAAACAAAACAAATGAACAAAGAAATGAACAAAATACAGACTCTTAATACACAGATAAACTGATGGCTACACGAGAAGTGGGTGAGGGATGGGTAAATGGGTGATGGGGATTAAGAGTACACTTATCATGGTGAGCAGTGAGTAATATATAGAATTCTTGAATCACTCTAGTGTACATCTGAAACTAATATAACACTGTATGCTAATTATACTGGAATTTAAAAGAAAGATGTGGTATAAATGCACAGTGGAATATTACTCAGCCATAAAAAAGAATGAGATCTTGTCATTTGTGACCACATGGATGGACCTAGAGGGTATTACACTAAGTGAAATGAGTCAGACAGAGAAAGACAAATACCATATGATTTCACTTATATGTGGAATCTAAAAGTCAAACGAACAAATAAAAAAAGCTGAAACGGATCCGTAAATACAGAGAACAAACTGATGGTTGCCAATGGAGAGTGTGGTCGGGGAATGGGCAAAAGTAGGTGAAGGGGAGTGGGAGATACAAGCTTCTAGTTACGGAATGAATAAGTCACAGGGATGAAAGGGCACAGCATAGGGAATACAGTCAGTGGTATCGTAATAGCATTGCATGGTGACAGACGGTAGCTACATTTGTGGTGAGCATACCATAATGTATAGAATGGTTGAATCACTATGTTGTACACCTGAAACTAATGTACCATTATGTGCCAACTATACCTCAATAAAAAAAGAAAAAAGAAGATTAAAATACTATATTCCCAACACTAGTAGCACTATAATGAATACAGTTGTAAATTTTTATACATATATATATATATATATATATATATATATATATATATATATATATATATATTTTTTTTTTTTTTAGAGACAGAGAGAGCCCGAGTGGGGGAGGGGGCATAGGGAGTGAGAGAGAGAGTCTTAAGCAGGCTTTATACTCAGCATGGAACCCAACGCAGGGCTCAATCCCACGACCCCGGGACCACAACCTGAGCTGAAATCAGGAGTCGAATGCTCAACCAGCTGAGCCACCCAGGTGCCCCATATACATATACATTTTTAAAAAAAATGAAATAGTATATATAATGTGTATGAATGATTTGTTTTTGTCAGTTGACATTTTCTATTCTTCCATGTAAATGAAACTATCCCATCTAGTATCCAAGCCACATTAAATTGCCCTAATTATACCCAACATGTCTTTAAAGCTTCCCAAGAAGAATCTCCATCAGGACTGTCTGTTGCATCCTGTTGTTATGTTAAGTCTGTAATCTAGAACAAGGGCTGCTGGCCAAATTCATCAGGCTGCTGGTTTTTAGAAATAAAGTTTTGTGGGAACACAGACACTCATTTATTTAGGGCCGTCCATGACTGCTCTCACTCTATAAAGGAAGAGTTGAGTAGTCATGACAGAGGCCATGTAGCCCACAGAGTCTGAAGTGTTTCTATTCGGCCCTTTTCAAAAAAGATTTGTTTACCCCCAATCTAGAATAGAACAGTCTTCTTTTTTAATGACTCTGAATTGCTGATGTGACTGGGGCAGTTGTCCTCCAGAATATCACAGTTTCTGGATTTATCTGGTTGCTTCCTACAGTATCTTAGTTTATTCTTCCTACTGGATGTTTTTTCCCATGTCATTACAGTAATCTCAATTACCTTAGTGTCAGCATGACCAGGATTTCATAGATACTAAAAGGACACATGAAATGAAATGAATGAAGAGAATTCTCTGATCCTGCCAAAACTTAGTTTTTTCTTCTGAAATTCCTTTAAGTGGGGATAAACTCTTTCACTGTCTCAATAGAAAGAAATACTTCAAACGAAAATATCTTGGGAGAAAGTATAATGGATGAGGCAGCACAGCCAATGGCTGGGTTTTAAAGCAGGGGAAGGGGAGACGTAGGGAAGATAAAATGCTGTTGGAAAGCCAGTCATACCAAGGTGTGAGTGGTCCAGGCTCGTGAGAAAGAGAAGCACGAGGCCTGCAGAAAGGCTTTGTTTTCCTGAAAGAGTGGAGAGATAACAAACCATAAAGAAAAGAAAGTTGAAATATCAAAGACAAACTCTCTATTCTAAAATTTTGTCTGGAGCCAATTCTGAGCAGTAAGCATTGTGCAGTGTCCAACCATTTCAAACTCATTCGTGTTTCCATCTTCTCTGTGGGAGGCATTGCATGGCGGTGGAGAGGCATAAGGAAGACCTACCACTTGCCTAGCACTGTTCTGATTACATTGCTGTAGCATTATTATCTATAAATTTCAAGTATCCTCGAGTGGCCTAACTCTGTCTTTAACATGCAGTATTCAGTATCAGCCAATGAGTCACAGCAGAATAATTTGAAAAGTAACCACAGGATAATTTGAAAACTGTCGTAATGTTTGATACAACACTGGCTTTTTAGGTGCTAGATAGTTCTCTGGTGACCTTTGATTACAGCATGTGAAATGACTTCTGCCCAAAGACCGGTTGATTAAGCAAAGCTGAGTTCACTAAACTTCCCACCGCAAAGGAGATTGTCGTCTTATCTTGGAGGAAGTTAGGGAAGGATTTCTTCCAAAGGGATTTTGAGGTCTGGGCCAAATGTTTAAGATGGGTCTTTCAAAGCAGGGACTGGGTGAGGCCGATGACATAAAAATTTAGGTGTGGTGAACATATATGGCAAAGCAAGGTTCTGATGAGCAAGCTCTTTGAATAGGGAAGGAAATCTTTGTTCTGACAGGGGAGCTGTTTGCCCAGATGAGCAAACTGTCTGCCTTGATAAATTGACTTGTAAGCATTTCCTGAAACAAATGGTGAGGTTAATTATTGGTTTCCAGTCTTTCTCTTCCAAGGTATAAATTACCTGGAACAATCAGGTCATATTAATATAGACGGTCTCAGTTTTCAGTCCTAATGGCTGAGTTATGTTGACGCAGATGGTCTCATCCCTCAAGAACTTGGTGGAAATTAAACAAAAACAAAAACCTAAGACGTAAAATTATTGCCTTAAGTATTTTTATATATTAATAAGGAATATTTGTTTTGTTATACCAACGTTATATTGGAAATTTTCCAATTTGCTTTCAATGAATATTTAACTATTTTAATCATTTATTTTGAGTTACCCAATTATTTATAAGAACAAATATTAAAAACATGATCGTGAACATACTGGTCTTTTTCCCTTAGTGATAATTATAGCTGCTTAGACAACTTTTGGAAATT
The DNA here is from genome assembly GCF_018350215.1 of Panthera leo. Classification (NCBI taxonomy): domain Eukaryota; kingdom Metazoa; phylum Chordata; class Mammalia; order Carnivora; family Felidae; genus Panthera; species Panthera leo. The sequence goes on from NC_056679.1 coordinate 225,700,585, forward strand.
AAAAGAATATGTCAAAGTTAACATGCTAATTAACAGCATCCGAAATGTTGTTTCTAATTAAATATGTGGAAGGAATCTATGTGTTTGAACAAGATATGACAAAAACAATTTTGCCAATTAAAATGATTTCCTAAGATACTTTATATAATAGTTTTTCATTTATACTTCTTATATTTAACAGGTATTTATTGGGCATCTACCATTTACAAGGTACCATGTGCAATCTCTAGAGAATTCAGGCCCTCCCTGACCTCCAGGAGCCGACAGTTTAATAAAATAGACGACAGAGAAAACTATAAGTAAGGGATATTTTATGCAAATCAAGAGGAGTCATATAAAGTACTTCCCAATGATAGTGTTAAAGTATACTTTTTTAAAAAGTTAAAAACATGATTCTCATGCAAATAGAGAATGACATGAGTCAGAGTTTTATTAACTCATTAGTGAAAGAACTATTAAAATGATAAAGCTGGTCCAAAGATCATTTTGAGGAATTGGGTATTTATTGGCACTTTGAGAAAAGAATGTTAAAATATGACGGGTAGGTTAGGTACAAAATTAGTTAATGTCCTATAGGGCAATAAAATCATAACCTCGAAGATTATGTTTTCTTCCAGAATAAAATCTGCAAGTAAATAGTAATTCCACACAGTCGAAGATTCTTAATTAATAGTAAATAGCAAATTCAAATGCAGGAATTCCCTGAGATAATTAAATAATCTTTATATGAGCCTATTATATGTGACTTTGGAAGTAGTGTTTTCATATGGGAGTTCCAAAGTGACATTTCTTGGGGATGTTATTCTAAATCCTGAATCCCAAGAAAAATCAGTTGAGAAAAGTGGAAACAGGACAAAGTATTAAAATTGTCTTACAAGAGTTAAAACTTATCAGTGTAGAGACATTACTGGCTCAAAGGAATCCACTGACACCAAGTAGAAAGCAAGGGCAGTAAATGATCATACACAGAGGAGAAGGTTAAGTTAATGTTTCTAGGAATGTTTCGATGTAAAGTTTTAGACCATTTTTCTTAACAGACACAAGAAGGATCAGAAAACACTCTTAGAGAAAGCTGTGGACAAGGAATAGTTTAAACACGCAAAAACACAGATGGGGTGTGGGTAGGAGAAAAGAAGGGCTTTCTAAGCAAAGGGAACTCTGCGAACAGAAGCAGAACGTTTGGAAAGTGTGCGGAATCTATAAAACCTATAAACAAGGGAAGATGAAGGTTGGGCCAGATGGTAGGAGGTCTTAAGTTCCAAGATAGGATTTGAGTTTTATTCTGTGAGCAGAGTAGTTACGTGACTGTAGATGGGTTTTGTGTACATAATTAAGGCTGCAGATTTTGGGGAATGGGGTGAGGGAAGCTAGGTTAAAGGAGCGATAGCACTGGAGTCAGGCAGATGGGTTAGGACAATGTCACAGTATAGGTTAGATGTAACTCTGGCCTAGACTAGGTTAGCAGCAGTAGGAGTAGAGATTAAAAGGAAACAGGTGCACTGCTATCTTGGTTGCAGATGCCAAAAGGCAGGTCAAATGCTTGGATGTATTAGGGGGTGAAGAGGGGCTGATAGGAAGGCAAGAAGAGTTTTAGCAAAAATAAATGTGAGACTGGAATATTCGTAGAGGAAATATGGAAAAAGTAGCAGGCACTTTCTGCTTTGCCATTAAAATGGCTTACTATGATGATCGTCTTACCAATAAATTTGAATATTCATCAAAAGAAAGGTTTTCTGTAAAATATTTAATTTGAAATACATTTGGTTCTGTATCAAAGTTATGGAAAAGTTAAAAACTTTTGTTTTTTCCAAAATACATTCTCTCTTTTTCAGGAGAAGGTCAGTTAGACAATAATCAACATACTACAAAGACAGTTGGCTTTGGAAATAAGCCAACCCAGAGAGCAAGGTTCTGTATAGAAACTCAGCAATCGGGTAGCCCAAACTTAGGTACTCTTGAGTCTGTGTCTTAGTCAGTTATTTACTGGCCATTTGGTATTATGAATGGACAGTGAGGAAAACAAGGACAAGTGTTTTGGAGATAGGAAGGGGGATGGGTTGGGGGGAGGGAGTATCTCTAGCAGAAAGGTGACAAACTTTATTAAAGAAAGAGAACAAACTCTATTATACATCCATGAGAAAATGGAACATTAACATCAATACTAATGCTACTGACTCATTAATTCATTCATTCCTTTATAATTAATTCTTATTCTGAGAATCTTGAATTAGCCATCTGTTTTCATGAAATTTCCTCCTTCTGCACTAGAGAGAGTCCTGGATATTCCTGACTAAGTACACTTTTGGTCTTGGTTTTTCTAAGCTATAGAATGGCTATACTTTCAGAGTGTGTTGATATATACATTATGGGATGTGTGTATTTGGCATGTGTGTGTGCGTGTGTGTGTGTGTGTGTGTGGCTTAGTTAATTGTTTCAGTATTTTATTTCACATAGAAACTATCTTGATACCCAAACATTCTCCATTAATTAACCTAATTTAATTGTAGTCTAGGATGAAAAATTATCTAAGTACCTTAGATACTATTTTTAAAATTACTTTTACAAAAATGTTAGAATCATGTTTTAATTTAGTTGAATACAGAATTTTATGTTTTTTACATTGCTAAACATTATACAGATGTTAGTTATCTGATCAATAAACTGATATAAATCATTTAAGGAATCAGATTAACTAAGCTCTTAAAAAAACAAATAAAAAAACCCCATATGGTTTGTATAATGTGCTTCACTGATAACATGCCACACTGATATCAAAGAAAAGATATATAGTTGGTGTTACTTGTTTTTTTTTAATCAAAATTATTAAATAAGTCTGACTTGTCTAAAATTCACTTTAAATATGGGAACCTGAATTTCTTTTAAAAGAAGCTTCTGAGCCAGTGGTTTCTTTTGTTTAGTTTTACTTAAAAAGGCTAGCATAATAAAAGTATTAGAAACTGAGTTTCTTTATTTTCTGAAAATTTTGGCAAATTATTGACATGTACATACATATTTATTTCCATAAACCAATCAAACAGAAGTTCTTTAAGAGGTGTTATAATCTAATTTAATAATAACCTCTAGTGGTAGGAGAATATTTATGGAGAGGTAGAGACCTTTTCCAGGTTCAGATACACAGGTATCCAAAGAGAATGTAGTTCAAGGTCCCACAGGTCAGAGTGAACACAGACACATGACGCCTCACCTGTCTTGCTCTCAAAGAACCATTCTTCATCTGAGATCACATATAGGCAAGGATAAAGAAAAGACTAACAAATTGGATACTCTGTTGTTTTTCACCAACTCAACCAACACACCTCACTAAATTGCCAAACCATTAAACCAGATTCCCAGCCATCATTCTCCTAATGCTGCTGCTGCTGCTGCTGGTAACTTATCTGCTATGTATGAAGTCATAGCCACTTGGACAAAGAGTTTGCAGCTTCCCACACAAACCAGAACCAGAACCAGAACCAGAACCAAATTTAGTCAAGATCCAAAAGCAAAAGGAAGGGCTCAGCATCAAGTTAAAAAAAGAAAGAAACAGAGTTAGCAAAAGTAAAAGTTCTACTGTGCTGGAGAATCCCTCTGGGTCCTAGAAAAGATGAACCTATGAGAAACACTTCTTGGGCAGCACGGTTTAATTTGTTCTGGCACAGAGTCTACCTGGACATGTTCGACCATCTCCAAGCAAAGTCCCATTTGGGGAAAGTTAAAAACATTACCTGCTTTCAAATACAGAAAGAGCACATGTCAAAAGTTTTACTCTTGTTAATCAATGAAGGAACCGGCAGGATCACAGGACTAATTGAAAGAAGAATTCCTGGAACAGGGATTTATGTCACCAGAAATTCCGAGGAATGCAGAAATAAATGTTCTAATGGCTACAAAATTGGTTAGTGTCCAATGGGACTATACAAGTTTAATAACTGGAGCTATCATTTCTAGTGGACTGACATCTACAAGTAAGCTTTTAACTTCATAATGTCTGTGCTTTAATCAAATATAGTTAAGAGTGACGTTTCACACAGGTGCGTTTGTCTAAATAATTAATTATGACATGTGGGATCTTGAAGGCTTTGAATAGACTTTGGATTTTAACCAAAATGCAGTTTGCAGCAGAGTGATGATAGTAGCTTGGATTAGGGAATTGGCAAGGGGAACCAATTGACAAGGGGAACCAAGAATGCTCTTGAGATATATTTTAAGGAGAAAGATCCCCCAGATGATTATTAGATTACTGGCATGAGCATTTGGGGGTATTTGGGTGGCATTTATTGAGACACAGAGAACTAGAGGGAGAACAGATGAGAGCAGGGATGGGGAGGTTAACTTGGGAAGCACTAGGTTAGAGATGTCTGTGAGATAGGTGGAGGCTATGTTAAGTAGACAATTGGGTGTTGGGTCTGGGGCTCAGCAGAGAGGGCAGGGTAAGACTTAGCGGTGCGGGGATGCAAAGTATTAGATATGGATGACCTCCATGAGGAGAGATTGTGAACGAGATGTGAGCTCAGAATGGGGGCCTTGGCACCCTACCCTGAGGGGTCAGCTGGTGGAGGAAGAGCCAGCAAACGAGACAGGCTGAGGGGCCAGTGAAGTAGGAGGACCTGGAGAGTCAAGAGGAGAGAGTGGGTTTTGGGAGTTTATCAAAGAAAACTCAGTCACTGTTTGTGTGCACTTGTGTCCCCTGAAAAATATATGTTGAAGTCCTAAGGCGCACTACTTCGGAATATGATTTTACTTAGAAATGGGGTCATTACAGATGAAGGTGAGGTCATCCTGGAGTTGGGTGGGCCCTTAATCCAATATGGCTGGTGTCTATTTGATTCATAAAGCGCCAAGCATTGGTCACTTGAGCAAGAGTGGCTTTGCCGAAGATAAGCAGAGCCAGACTGCCGTGGGGGATAAACTGCAGGAGATGAGAGGTGGGGGCAGCTTTCCAAGAACTGTGACCCCCAAACCTCCTATGCTTCCAGAAGCTCTGACAAGTTTTGGGAAATGTGAACCTCCATGACAGTTGTATGTTAACAACCTTTCACATCATAATTTTAAATAATACCTATATCTATATCTATCTATGCATTCTTTTGGGTCTTGTATTCAATTTCAGCATGTGGAGGGGGTGAGGGTTTTTATGGAGGCCTCATTACATGGGCATGAGTGATTAAGTCATTGGCCATTGGTGATTGAACTCAATCTCTAACTTCTCTCCTCTCCCTGGAGGTTGGGGGTGGGTAGGTGGGACTGAAAATTCCAACCCTCTGTTCACATGGTGCTCCTAGCAACCAGTCCCTATCATTAGATGGGTTCCAATAGCCACCTCATTAACATAAAAGGCACATCTATCACTCTTTCACTTAGGAAATTCCAAGGGTCTTAGGAGCTGTGTGCCAGAAATGGTGATGAGTACCAAATATAGATTTCTTATTATAAACCACAATATCACAGGCATATTGTAATAATTGAAATTTTAAGATAAAACTATTGTACAGTCCTTTAAAATATACCTAGTGGAGGGGCGCCTGGGTGGCTCAGTCGGTTGAGCATCCAGCTTCGGCTCAGGTCACGATCTCACGGTCCGTGAGTTCGAGCCCCGCGTCAGGCTCTGGGCTGATGGCTCAGAGCCTGGAGCCTGCTTCCGATTCTGTGTCTCCCTCTCTCTCTGCCCCTCCCCCGTTCATGCTCTGTCTCTCTCTGTCCCAAAAATAAATAAACGTTAAAAAAAAAATTAAAAAAAAATTAAAAAAATATATACCTAGTGGAATCAGCATGCAATCACAATTTGATATTCAGCAATTCACTTGAAATATTCATGAACAAGTTGGAAATTTTATGCTGTTCTTTCCCTGTATAATCTTATTGTCATTTGATTTCTTCTACAGAATTTTATAATATATCATTATGTTTGGCAATCTTTTTTTTTTTAGCAGTCTTTGCAATAAAATAAAGACATTGACATTAAATTTTAAAAAAGGCCTATGACCATAAACTTTGAAGTAGTAAATATTTTTCTTTTGGATTGATTTCTTCCTTTCTTTTTTCATGTTATTTTATTGGGAGAGAGAGAGAGAGAGAGAGAGAGAGAGAGAGAGAGAGAGAGAGAGAACAAGTGAGCACGTGTGATTGGGAGAGGGGCAGAGAGAGAGGGAGAGAGCGAATCCCAAGTATCACAGCTGACAGTGTAGAGCCCATCACAGGGCACGATCTCACCAACTGGAGATCATGACCTGAGCCAATATCAAGAGCCAAATGATTAACCAACTGAGCCACGCAGGGAGCTCCCTGGATTGATTTCTTTTTCACATTTTAATACAGTTGGTCAACACAATATAATGCAATCTAAAATTCAATACATAATTGTTAAGGGTATAAAAGTTAGTGGAAATGTATCTGATAATGAGACAGATGGCAAAGGTTTTTCTTCAAGTAGTTTAAGTATCCCTAGTTCAGTATTTTTTTGTGAGAATGAGACAGAGTTCTGCACCAATACTTTTCCCGTTTTTTACTTTTGTTAATGTAACTCCTGAGAAGCCTTTTCACAGAAATAAGTAGACAAGAATGGAAGGACTTTTGTTCTGGCAATACCACTAAATTCTTTAAATGGTCCTCATGATGCCTCCAGAGGAAGAGCTACTCTTATACTAAAGCTCAATCCGGCTTAATCATAGGCTGTACCTCCTCCCAGTGCTTTTGAGTTACATGGTAAAAATCAGAGTGTGTGTATCAAACAACATTTCCCATAATCTATTCATTGACAGAAGGATTAGTTTCTCCCTTCACTTGTGTTGAAAGCAAGAATTGGAAAAGATCTTTTACCCAGTTGCTAGAGTGATTCACTTTCTTAACACCCATATTGACATTTTGAACTGCCCCTTGGGCAGTGGCAGAGGAGGAGTTACACCTGAAGACAATGAAGTTAATGAGATTTGAGCTTCCAGAACCTTCACTTGTACCTGCCCCAGCTAATGCTGAGAGTTAGGAGCCTTGCTACTTGAAGTACGGTTTGTGACTCAGCCATACCAGTGTCACCTGACCATGTCCTGGGGATTGTCAAATGTGTAGAACTCGGAGCCCATCCAGACCTACTGAATCCTAAATGGATCTACATTTTGCCAAGTTCCCCAGATGTTCATAGGTTCTTTGAGGTTTGAGAAAACACTGCTGTTGGGTATTCCAGGTTAGGAAGACCAACCAAGTTGTAATCAGTTACCATTTCTGGTAAGTTGTGCAAAGAGATCTCAAAGGAAAAAGGACCCGGATTCCCAAGTCTCTAGTATTTGGTGTGTTTTCTTTGCTCATTTGAAACAAATATTCACTTTCTGGGGCGCCTGGGTGGCTCAATCGGTTGAGCGTCTGCTTTGGCTCAGGTCCTGATCTCACAGTTCGTGGGTTCGAGCCCCGTGTCGGGCTCTGTGCTGACAGCTCATAGCCTGGAGCCTGCTTCGGATTCTGTGTCTCCCTCTCTCTCTGACCCTCCCCCGTTGATGCTCTGTCTCTCTCTGTCTCAAAAATAAATAAACATTAAAAAAAATGGAAATAAATCTTCACTTTCAGACTAAATTTTAGGTATATAATGTTTTTCTTAAAAGGGACTCTTAATACTGTACAAACTTCAGGGCTTACCAAACCTGTTGTGTCCTGGCCGGGGGGGTGGGGGGGGGTGGGGGGGGTGGGCACTGAGAGCAAAGAGTGGGGGGGGAGGAGGTGAGGAAAGATGCAAAGGGAGAGGAAGCTCAATGGGGAAAAGCACCAGGGCTACGTGTCAGTGAGGAGGGCCTACTGGAGGTTGGCGATACTGCTTTGGCTGTGTGACCTTTTTTTTTTTAGCAGCTCCTAATGATAGACAGGGTGGGTGCCTTCTTTCTCCACAGGTTCATGGGGTAGATTCAAGAGAAGGAGGAGGAGTGATGAGAAGATGGCAGTTTCTTATTTCTCATTTTATCCTCATGACACCTTTATGATATGTGAGGGCACACATACGACCACCATTTTAGAGTTGATGCTGGGCCTTGAGTCAAGTACTTTTCTAAGATGCTACACTGTTCTTGACCCAGTTTATCACCTCCCCAGATCCACTTAGCTTTTCCTGCCTCCTGCATCTTAGCCATTTGTTCAGTGGAGAGATGCATGGACCCTCTAAGCCCAGAGGGGTGGGTGCTCTGGGAGTGTTGGCCTTTGGCACGGCCTCCATGATGCCTCCAAAGGAAGAGCCGCTCTTATGCCAAAGCTCAACCCAGCTTGGCCATAGGCTGTACCTGCTCCCAGCGCTTCTGGGCTCAGGCGAGCACTGTGCCATAGGCAATGCAGCGGGCCCTCCAGCAGCTGCCTAGCAGGGTCAGACAGCAGTGTGTGGGACTCAGCGCCCCAGGGGATGAGACACAGGTAGGAGCTGGAAAACAAATTCCTCTCCCCTCCTAGATGGTCCTGAGGCTAAGGACTTCTACATGGCCCATCTGGCTGGTGTCCTTGGCTAGGAACCAGCTGCGTCTTAATCAGCAGCTGTAGCTGGCTCAGGAGCATATGTATCACCTTCATTTTGCTTTCTGTTTTCCTCTCTTTCTGAAGGCCTTGGGGTTGTACCTCCTGAGGAGGCCTCAACACACAGCTCTGCCTCAGTGTTTGCTTTTGGAAGTGCTCTGGACCAGGAGACACTTATTCAGGACACAGTAGAACCAACCATAGAAGTTACCTCATTGTCAAGGATACACTATATGCCAGGCGCTGAGCTGGAATGCAAAGTAAAACAAGCAATATGTGGCCCCTTCCTTCGGGGGGTACAAATCCAGCCTTCCCATCTCCTGGTCCCATGTTCTTTCTAGAAGACACCATAGTGATTGCAATGGACGATCCATCTCTAAAGAATGGATGGAAACTCACCAGAAATCTCCTACTGGAGAAAGTTCAAGCCCTCTTGTCACACTGCTCAGAATTCATCAGTTTCGTTTTCTGAGTGGATTTTATGTGAAAGTATAGCTTGTTCTTTCTGTGTCTATAGAATAGAAAGAGAGCAGCAAACAATATATCCCACAAAAATAATTTATCTCAAATGGGAATTTTTTTTCCCTGGAAGATATGCTTTTCATTTACCCCATTGAATCTGACACACCTTGTGGTTATCTAGGTTATTAGCCACTCTAATAATGAATGAACACATATCCAGTCCTCTCTTCCCTTGTCTCCTCCATAAATGTCATTATTCATACTTCATTCATTCATTCGTTTGTTCGTTCTTTCATTCATTCATGTATTCATTCACAGAGAAAGGGTTGTTGCGCTGAATTTAACAAAATAAAATATCGACTTCTGGTGTAACCTTAGCCTTTGGTGAAGAGCCAGCAGCCTGTTCTGAGCCATGATATTGAACATTTGGGAGGATGCAAAGTTGGCATAGTATGGGCCATAGGGATCCTCATTTTACACAGGAGGAAATGGAGTCCCAGGGAGGGTAGAGGGATTCTCCAACACTAGTTAGTGATAGAGCTTGGACTTAGGCATAATCACGCTCTCTTACCATCATGATGTTTGGGAACTATTTTCTTTATCAGAAAAAAACATGTTCTATTTTGATATGCAAGTATTCATCCTCCTACCGCAATCCTCTCTTAAGAGTGAGCAACTGGGATGAAGTCTACTTCTCAAAGAAAGGGCCATAACCTTGGAGTTAAATATTTATGAGGAAAGCATTTCTATTTGCAACTGCCACATAAGAATTTGGGAACAGCTGCAGGGTCAGGCCATAGCATATAATGCTTCTTCCCCCACTCCAGCGTCAAAGACAAGATTATCTCTGCTAAATTTTCTAGGTGATTTCCCCTGCTTTATATTTTGTCCAGATTAAAAATGTCCAGAACACCCTAAATGTAATTTTGCAGAATTGACAATATTTAATGATGCTAACATCTTGGTAATCATTACTCTGAAAATGTGCACCTAACTGCCTGGCCTGAATAAGGGAAAATGTTTGCCTCATCAGGCTGTTTAGTGGATTTTAAAGTGGATCGATCCACTGGGAAAGAGTTTATATGAGATTGTTCTGTTTTTTTTTTTCTTTAAGTTAATTTTTTGAAATTTGCTGCATAAGAATAATGAAATGAACTCCAATGAGATTAATTTAGTATAATGCTTCCTATAATTAAATCCCAACTTAAGTTCAGTACTGCAAATATGAGTAAGCATCTAAATTAAATCTGTTTTAACTAGGCTCTAATAGTCTAATTGAAAAAATCTATGCTAGAATCAAGTACTCAGGTTTATAGTAAATGAGCATCTCTCATATGACATCAAACTGTAAAATGGAAATCTTTGGTAAATTTTGATAAATATCTAAATACTTTGCCCCCTATATTTTGAATATGTTCTCTCTCCACCCCCTGCAATTTTTAATATTTGCTATTTTAGCTTGAGAATCTGGGGAAATGGCTCCATGGTTAAATGTGGAGTAGTTAACATAGTCCTACATTTTGATTTAAGGGACTTAAGTCCTGGTCACAATTCGACAACAAGACATCTTCTTTACAAACCCACTTAACCTCGGGTTCATTATCTGTCAAATGAGAGATTTTGTCTACCAGACAATATCTGTGTTTCCTGCCCCATTCAGTCACTAAATGAATATTAGTCTTTGCTCTAGTATCGGAATGTGCATTTAGCCTTTGCTGTGGTTTTTATTATCACACATTTGGAGATATTGCCTTAACTACCTTTGAGAAATAGTATTACATAAGGAAATCATTTTATAGATACGCGTATCAAGTAATTAGTAGTGGTTCTTGAAATCATTCAATGTCAATCAGATTTTAAACCCTTCAGAAGCGTCCTATTCTTAAATTATGGTAATACATATCTTTCCAGGAGACGTTTTCTAAATGAAAGGAATTTTTAAATGTATATAATCATCTCTAATTAGTGAAGAAAGACATCAGGCCTCTTGTGGTTTACAATATCCAAGTGAAACACTTAGTCAAGTAGATTGTTTATTTGGAATATACATCAGGCCATAGCTTGCAAAGTTTGAAGGTATTCAGTCAGAGATTTGTAATCAAAGACCCCTGAGAGCAAATATCTCCCTGTCAAATAAAACATGGTAGAAATATTAGATTTGGTCATTTACCAACTGCATGAATTAGACAGGATGCATGTTTATATTCCAATTTTACAGAAGAAAAAACTGACCTTCAGAGAGTTTAAGCACCTTGGCCAATTTTACACAGCTCTCCCACTGGGACCAAAATCCAGGCCTTTCATTTAGTTACTCTGTTAACTACATCACAGATTCCTTTGAGTTGCCTAAAAGGAAAACAAAATTGCACATGGAAGGTAAGAAATGCCACTTTATTTAAATGGATAAACAGGGTAACAAAACAAAAGCCAACTGCTCTAAGAATCCCAGAGGAATTTGAAAGCGTTGTATTCACGTAATTTCTCTCACGTATAAGTGCTCTTGCTTCTCTGCCCCTTGTTAGAGATGGAATTTGTTGAAAAGATTGGTTGAAAGAATGATTTTCATAAGGAAGGTTAAGGCTTGAAGAAGGGAATGGCAGTTTATAAAAGCTCCCCTGTTGAAGGAATTACTTCTTACCTAGAATGTAGGGCAACAGACCATGGACCAGTGAGGTGAAGACGCCGGCGGGGTTGGTGGTCCTTTGCTGAAGGCTCACAGGGCAATTGAGTAAAACCTGAATAAGAAATAATTTGATTCAGACTTATAGAGATTACAACAAAGAGTGGCTAGCTACTTAATTATGTGTTCCAAGTCAGAAAAATTATCGACAACTGATGGCAGAACAAATATAAATAGTTTGTTGTATTACAGTTTCTTCAGATAAGAAAAAACAGCTTTCTTTGTATGAATGAATGGTCATACTTGGCATATTTGAATCATCGGTGAACTGGTTATGTAAAAAAGAAATGCAAGGATTCCATTTCTCTGTTCTCCTGTTTTGCCTTTGGAGAAAGTATTTTTGGCATTGTAAACGCTTTATTTAACTATAGGAAATGTCAACAGAGGTAGGTGTAAGGTGGTGATTCTCAACCCTTGATGAGCAGTTGGGTCATTCAAAAGGACAGCCAGAATGGGGAGCTCCTGCCACAGTGGAAAGGCCATGGGCCTCGATGTCAGAAGACCTGAGTGTGAGGATCAGTTCCTAAATTTATTAATTTCCTTTAACGAATTTAAAAATATTTGATTTGATTAACGTGCGGTCTGTAACATTTGACTTGTAGTCATTTTCCAGGGGTAGTATGAGAGGGCTGCACCTCGTATAATCTGGGGAGAACTTTTCGAGAAAAAGAATAGAAAGATGTCTTACCTTTGCAAATATTAGAAAAGCTGTCCAACCAGGTGGACGCAAGGCAAGCGTCAAGCGCTTCACAGCAATCCCCGCTCTGGCTTTACCGTCGGATCATTGTCGGTGTCTGTTACCATCAGGTGTCTCGTTGAAGAGTGGATAAGCTTGCATTCCAGCTTTAAATAACTTTATGCAGTATCACTATGGCAGCAGGAAAGGGGAAGGACAAGGCGTTGGGGTGGCATTGGTAGAAGAGAGGGAGCCTATTCTAAAATTCACGGGCTGAAGGAAGATGGATCCTTGCTGAACGAACAGCGCCACCATCATTGGGACACGTACGTTGAATGCTTTCCCCTGATATTTTGTAGTCTAGATATATTCACTGCCAACTTTTTTATTGTTGTTCAAATAGTTTCCTTTGTTACTAAAAGAAGTGATCCTTGAAATTACTGTCAGACGTTAGGAATGTACAAGTTGGATCTGGAATAAGGAAGGTTGTTGGCTTACACAGAAATTATAAATTCATAAATATAAAATGAAAATCCCCCTTTGGCTCTTTTTATAACATATCCTTTTCTATATCGTAGAGATCTTATCTGTTCATGTGGTTTCAACAGCCACATTTGTCTTCTCATTTTATGTGTGCCGTGGTTGCACATTTAACTCACGTGCCGATCAAACACAAATGCCAGTTTCCAGTCGTCTCTCTTGAGTGCAAGGTACATATTGGGGCACCTGGGTGGCTCCGTCAGTTGAGTGTCTGACCTCAGCTCAGGTCATGACTCATGGTTCGTGAGTTTGAGCCCTGCATTGGACTCCCTACTGTCAGCTCAGAGCCTGCTTTGGATCCTTTGTCCTCCTCTCTGTGCCCCTCCCTGGCCTGTGCTCTTTCTCTCTCAAAAATAAAACCTTGGGGAAAAAAAGATACGTATAAATGCCTACCAGACCTCCACGTTTCACCTCGAACCTCCTCCGTTCACAAGTGCAAGCATGGAAGCTACCCAGTCTCCTACCAGGATCCCTATCCTAGTGAAAGACCCACTATCTACACAGCCACCTAAACGGGAGGACTTGGAATCACTTAGACTCCTCCCTCTCCCTCACCCCTGACATCTGATCAGTCATTGAGTCTCACGGATTCTGTTCCTGTATCAAATATCACCTTCTCTGTCTTTGCACCGTCTCTAGCTTGCATTAGGCTCTCCTCGTCTTGCACCGAACTATTGCAATGTTTGAGGAACAGGTCTACCCCCCGCTTCCAATGCACTAGTAGAGTATTCTTTCTACAGTGCAAAATTCATCATGTTTGCAATCCTGCAAAAGCCTCCTATTTTTGAAGATAAAATCCTCAAGAGCATATCACATTCAGGATGTGGTCTCGGACTTACCCCTCCTATTACCCCTATTGTCTTTGGTCCGATACGAAAGAACCGGTTGTAGTTCTTTAACATGCCAGCTTTCTCACTTTTATGCCATTGGTCATGCTGTCCTTACTGGCTTCTTTGCCAGCTCCTTCTGCATATAACACATTGCATCCTATAGGGCGTAGCATAGGCATCACCTCTTCACAGAAGCTTCCTTGGCTTCCTCCCCCAATATCCAGGCTGAGTTACATGCCTCTTTGCTGGGAATGAGAGAAGAAGAAGTAGAAACAGCAAGTTTCGATAACTCATATGAAAGGGAACAGAAAAATGAAGGAGTAACTAGGGGTAAGTAGCTTCAACTCTACACAGGATAACCGTGACAGAAAACGGTGAACCCTGTCTGAACTCTTCAACTTGATGGCTTCAGCACTGCCCAGCTCAGGAAGGAATCACATGCATTGGTGCTTTTGACTTGGATTTTTTTGTTTGTTTGTTTGTTCTGATTTAGTTCTATTTCCTCGACGCAACTTTTAAGATTTTTTATGATAGTTATACCATTTAGACATGAGGCCAATCTCTTAAACTAGTGCTACTCTTAAAAATCAAAGGGTAAGGGTGCCTGGATGGCTCAGTTCATTGAACATCCGACTCTTGATTTCAGCTCAGGTCATGATCTCATGGTTCACGGGACTGAGCCTGCATGGGGCTCTGTGCTGACAGCGTGGAGCCTGGTTGGGATTCTCTCTCTCCCCTCCTCTCTGTTCCTCCCCCACTGGCATACCCATGCTCTCTCTCTCTCTCAAAATACATAAATAAACATTTTGATATATATTTTTTAATGTTTATTTATTTTTGACAGAGAGAGAGACAGCACGAGCATGGGAGGGGCAGAGAGAGAGGGAGACACAGAATCGGAAGCAGGCTCCAGGCTCTGAGCCGTCAGCACAGAGCCTGAGGCGGGGCTCGAACTCACAGACCACGAGATCGTGACCTGAGCTGAAGTCAGACGCTCAACTGACTGAGCCACCCAGGTGCCCCCATAAATAAACATTTTTAAAAAATCAAACAGTAGGGGCGCCTGGGTGGCTCAGTCGGTTGGGCGTCCGACTTCAGCTCAGGTCACGATCTCGCGGTCCGTGAGTTCGAGCCCCGCGTCGGGCTCTGGGCTGATGGCTCAGAGCCTGGAGCCTGCTTCCGATTCTGTGTCTCCCTCTCTCTCTGCCCCTCCCCCGTTTATGCTCTGTCTCTCTCTGTCTCAAAAATAAATAAAACGTTAAAAAAAAAATTAAAAAAAAATCAAACAGTAAAGATAAAAACCATATTTTGAGCTCTAATACATTTTATAAAATTGATATTATTTCTTCTTTGGTAGAATCCATGAGTGAAGCCATCTGGGCCTGGAGTTTGGGAAGCCATCTGGGCCTTCTTTGGGAAGGTTTTTGAATACAAATACATATCTTTAATTATTGTAAGTCTATACAGATATTTTTTAATGTTTATTTATTTTTGAGAGAGAGAGAGACAGAGACAGAGCATGAGCATGAGCAGGGGAGGAGCAGAGAGAGAGGGAGTCACAGAATCTGAAGCAGGCTCTAGATTCTGAGCTGTCAGCACAGAGCCTGATGCAGGGCTCAAACTCGCAAGCCATGAGGTCATGACCTTAGCCAAAGTCAGACGCTTAACCGACTGAGCCACCCAGGCACCCTGTCTGGATTTAGAATAGAAAATAGATTTTAGAATAGAAGATAGAAAATAGATTTTCTATGACCTCTTATGTCAGTTTTAGTAATTCATGGCTTTCAAGTACTTTGCCCTTTGATCTAAATTGTTATATTGATATAAGTAGTTCATAAACTTTCTTTATTATTCATTTAATGTCTATAGATCGTTATCAATATCTTCTCTTTCATTCTTGTTATTGGTAACTCATGTTTTCTCTATTCTTTTTTTTTTTAATTTTTTTTTTAATGTTTATTTATTTTTGAGACAGAGAGAGACAGAGCATGAATGGGGGAGGGGCAGAGAGAGAGGGAGACACAGAATCTGAAACAGACTCCAGGCTCTGAGCTGTCAGCCCAGAGCCCGACACGGGGCTGGAACTCAAGGACCACGAGATCATGACCTGAGCCGAAGTCGGACGCTTAACCGACTGAGCCACTCAGGCGCCCCATGTTTTCTCTATTCTTATCAGTCTAATTAGGATGTTTCCCTAGATTCTCAATGAAAGCAATGGCTGTTGATTTTAATCCTTTCCTCTTTTTTATATAAGCATGTAGGAATATAGAATTCCCCCCAAACACCGCATCCCACAAATTTGGATATGTGATATTTTCATTATCATTCATTTAAGAATATTTTCTACTTCTTCTTTTACCCATAAGACATAGGTTTCTTAATTTGCAAATATTTGGGGATTTTCTGGTATCTATTTTTAAATAATTTTATAATTTAACTACTTTGCTGTCAAAGAATATACCCTGTATGGTTTCGATTGAGATTTATTGTAGCTTGTCTTATGGCCCAACATATGGTCTATATTGGTAAATGCTTCATGATCGCTGGGGAGGAAAAGGGTATTGTGCAAGTGAGGTTAGTTGATAGTACTATTTAAATCTACTGCATGCACATGGCATGTTTTATATACTTATTCTGTCTACCTCTGACAAAGGAGGTTTGAAATCTAAAACTTTAAGTGTGAAATTTTCTATTTCTCCCTTCTGCTCCATTAGGTTTTTCATTGTATATTTAGGATTTCTCTGTTTAGGGGTATACAGACTTATGATTCAAAGTTTATTTATTTTGAGAAAGAGAGAACATGAGTGGGGGAGTGGCAGAGAGAGAATCCCACGCAGTCTCCGTGCTGTCAGTGTAGAGCTCACTTTGGGGCTCGATCTCACGAACCAATGAGATTATGACGTGAGTCGAAATCAAGAGTCAGACGCTTCACCAACTGAGCCACCCAGGCACCCCACGTTTACGATTTTAATGGCTTCTGGATGAAATGATCATGTTTCCATTATGAAGTGTCCCTCTTTATCTCTGATATTTTTTTTGTCCTAAGGTCTAATTTATCTAATATTAACATAGCACCCCAGCATTCTTATGATGAATATTTCAGTGGAATACTTTTTTCATCCTTTTCTCTTTCATAAGCAGCATATTGCTTTTTTTTTTTTTTTTTTTTTTTTTTTTAGAGAGAGACAGAGAGCCGGAGCTCAGGGAAGGGGGGTGGGGGGGTGGGGCAGGAGCAGAAGAAGAGGGTGAGAGAATCTTAAGAAGTTTCCACACCCATTGCATGCCTAATGCAGGGCTCAATCTCACAATGGTGAGAGATCATGACCTGAAATCAAGAGTTGGGTGCTTAACCAACTGAGGACCCAGGCACCCCAACAGTATATTGCTCTTTTTGAAAACAAAAAATCCAGTCTGATCATTTTTTCCTTTAATTAGAGTCAGTCCCATTGAATGTAATTATCAGATAAATATGATTGTGTTTAAATATGTTATCTTGTATTTACTCTTTTTCTGTCCCATTAGATCTTTGTTCTTTTTTCCTCTTTCCTGCTTTCTTTTGAAACAAGTTTTATTTATGATTCTATTTTATGCCCTCTGTGAGTTTTTTTAGATTTGCCTCTTTTTTTCTTTCTTTCTTTCTTTCTTTCTTTCTTTCTTTCTTTCTTTCTTTCTAAACTAGTTGCCCTTCTGTTTCCTGGGTATATCCTTGACATATCACAGTCTACACAAATATAAATAAATAAATACATGTTATGTATAAAACATATTATGTTTGTAAGTATATATACACACACACACACACACACACACACACACACACACACTTATAGGATACTTCCGTCTTTCTGTAATTAAGCAAGAAGAAAGTGATCAGGGGCAACGTGCTGGCTCAGTCAGAAGGACATGTGACCCTTGATCTTGGGGTCATGAGTTTGAGACCCACATTGGGTGTAAAGATTACTAAAAATAAATAAATAAACTTTTTCACAAAGAGAAATACTCATTTATATTTGTTTACATATTTACCTTTCTTGTAATTCTCCATTCCTTTGTGTAGACTTAATTTCCATCTAATATCATTTTGTTTTAGTCTAAAGAACTTCCCTTAATATACCTTGTAGTGCCTGTCTGTTGGTTGCAGACTCTTGTGGCATTGATTCGTCTAAAAGTTTCTTGATTTTTCCTTCATTTTTGAAAGATGTTTTCACAAGGTTTTAGAGTTTGTTCTTCCTTTTGTCTCTGTTTTTCCTTTTAGTACTTTAAAGATGCCGATCTAATATAGTCTGCCTTACTTTGTGTCTAATAAGTTTAGCTTATGAACTCATATTTCTTTGGCTGACCTCCTTTAAGATTTTTCTCTTTATCACTTTATATATTTTAGAAAGTAGTCCCTTCCCCCCAAAAGTATCATACTTTCTAAGCATTCAGAGGTTGAGATTAATCCCATGTTTCCAAAAATAAATTGTTTACACTTTGTATTGACTGACGTTTCTTTTGGTTCTGTATCGCATTTTGCTGCTTCCTCACAATGTCTAATAATTGTTTATTGTATGCTAGATACTATGGAGGCTATGTTGCTGAAGAGCTGGCTTTTATATTCTTTCTTAATAGACAATATATTGAGTATCGTTCTAGCAGAGAGGTAAGTAATTAAGCTTGACACTTTCAAGGATTATTGTAGAGATTTGTTAGGAAAATTTTAGAGTAGCTTTTACTGTGGAACTAGATAAGCATGACTTTTTCTGGGTCTCTGTTGAAGGTCAGGGTTATTTTACGAGGTGTCTCCACTCCACCTGGTCAGGACTCAAATATCTCCCAGGCTTGGTGAGTTGAGCAGTTGCTCAACTCAAATTTCCCCAGTAATTTTTCTTCAGTACTTGTTTTTTGCCTCATCTTACAGATTCTTGCCCCATGCATACACTGTTTGGTATTGGACCAAAGACCAAGGGGAACCATATGCAGAATTCTGGAGTTTTCTGCGTCTCTTCTCTCCATTCCTGCCCTCCCCGGTGTCCAGCCACCTCAGTAGCCTGGAGCTATGATATCTGTCTACTCAGCCCAGTGAGATTACTGTACTCTCTTTGACTCCTTCCCCTTACTATTCGCAGAGTGCCTCCAGGCACAAACTGGTATAACTTCATCTTATGTTTCCTTTTCTCTGGGATTGCAGACCTGTGTTCCCTATTGTCACATCTCAAAATAATCATTTCCTGTATTTTATCTAACGTAATAGTTGATGAGAAGATTAGTCTGACACAAGTTACATTGTTGGTTTGTTTGTTTTTTTATTTTTGTCAAACTTTATTTTTGAGAGACAGACACAGAGTGTGGGTGAGAGAGGGGCAGAGAGAGAGAGAGAGAGACAGAATGTGAGGCAGGCTCCAGGCTCTGAGCTGTCAGCCCAGAGTTCAACACAGGGCTCGAACTCATGAACTGTGAGGTCATGACCCGAGACATAGTCGGACGCTTAACTGACCGAGGCACCCAGGCGCCCCTGACACAAGTTACTTAGTGATGGCCACAAGCAGAAGACCTCTAACATGTTTTGCAATATACCTTGTGAAGTTATAACTCAGCCATCTTTGTAAGTTTTAAAAATTCATTTGTCTTATGAATATTACATGAAGAACAGGTTTTTTTTTCTATTTTGAAAATATTGGCTAGACTTTCCCAAGTCCTGAGAAGTAAAATTTTCACTGTATAAACCTTGGATGCCTTCCCACGGTTTGCTGTTTCAAAACTGAAATGGCAAAGAGAAAAAAAGTAATCAAAATTCTACAAGAAATTTTATACTCTGGACATCCCAAGTACAGTCCTAATGCTTTTTTACAAAAAGCAGAGGGTGATTTATTTATTTTTTTTTAGTTCAGAATGGTGGCCAAGTGTCAAAGAGCATTAGACTAAAATATCAGAAAATACTGAGTCTTATCCTGGTTCTGCTGCTTCATAATCATGTGATATCGGATAAAGGCGACAGTTTCCTCATCTGTGAAATTGTGTCTGGTTTGTTGACCTCATGAGATTAACATGTGGTTTCCATGTAGTTAAATAGATCAGAAAGGATGTTGCTCCTTGTACCCTGGGAAATATAAGGCCATTTTATGGGTAAAGATGCAAATTTCAAGTGTGAAACTCTCAAGTTAAGAAGAATGTCAATAATGGGGTGAAAATAAGAACTTACCTACAGGGATAACTTATTTAGTTTTTATTTGTAACAAAGAAATTAGAAATCATTTTTTTTCTTTTTCTTAAGCTTTTATTTAAGTTACAATTAATTAACATACAGTGTAATATTAGTTTCAGGTGTACAATATGATGATTCAACATTATATTAGTTCATATTCAGCATATTCAACAACAATATGATGATACAACACAGGTGTTGTATGGACAACACCTGATACTCATCACAAGTGCACTCCATAATTCCCATCACCTACTTCACCCATTTCCCCACCAACCTCTCCCCCCCTCCGCCCGCCACCCCCGGTAACCATCAGTTTGCTCTCTATAGTTTCTTGGTTTGCCTTGCTCTCATTTTTTCCCCTTTTCTCATTTGTTTTGTTTCTTAACTTTTTTTTTTAAGTTTATTTATTTATTTTTGAGAGAGACAGAGAGAGTGAGTGGGGGAGGGGCAGAAAGATAGGAAGAGAGAGAATCCCAAGCAGGCTCCACACTGTCAGCATGGAGCCTGACGTGGGGCTCGAACTCACAAACTGTGGGATCATGACCTGAGCTGAAACCAAGAGTCAGGTGCTTAACTGATGGAACCACCCAAGTGCCCCTGTTTTGCTTCTTAAATTCCGCACGAGTGAAATCCTATGGTATTTGTCTTTCTCTGATTGACTTATTTCACTTAACATAATACTCTCTAGTTGCATCCATACCATTCTTTTTAATGGCTAAGTAATATTCATTATATAGATACACACCCCCTGCCCCCACACACATACCATCAGTATCCATCAGTGGATGGACACTTGGACCGTTTCCGTAATTTGCCTGTTGTAGATAATGCTGCTATAAACATCAGGGTGCATGTATTCCTTTGCATCAGTATTTTTGCACTCTTTGGGTAAATACCTAGCAGTGCAGTTGCTGGATTGTAGGGTAGCTCTATTTTTAACTTTTCAAAGAAACCCCATACTGTTTTCCAGAGTGGCTACATCAGGTTGCATAACTGAAAGCCACTTAAGTGTTTTTATTTTATTTTATTTTTAAAAAAAAATTTTTTTTTAATGTTTATTTTTGAGACAGAGAGAGACAGAGCATGAACGGGGGAGGCGCAGAGAGAGAGGGAGACACAGAATCGGAGGCAGGCTCCAGGCTCTGAGCCGTCAGCCCAGAGCCCGACGCGGGGCTCGAACTCGCGGACCGCGAGATCGTGACCTGAGCTGAAGTCGGACGCTTAACCGACTGAGCCACCCAGGTGCCCCACACTTAAGTGTTTTTAGAAGCAGAGCAAATTTCACTCAACTTAGTCAAAATATGTTTAAATGTTGTATGATCAGTTGTTTTTTAGTATTTTAATCACACCTTAGTTTTAGTTATTTAGCTTAATAATTAACACTAATTAATAAACTAATAATTTTATCAGCCAAAATAAAATTTCATTGAAGAAAGAAAATAGCTGTGACTTATATCAGTAGTTCTGATAGAATTATAGTCTGTGCCTTCAAATTTTGACCCAAATTCAAAAGAATACATTACTATTCTTAAACAGTGTTTTCCAACAAGAAAATCACACCTTTGAAACCTTGAAAGATTGCAATTTACCCCATTTTGCTAAAAATAAGCTATTTACATTTTTTGAGCCAATTAGTTCAAAACATCACCAGGGATTACACTTTCCCTCACCAAATTAATGGGCTTATTTATGTCAAAAAGAACTTACTTCTCTCAGTAATCTTATAATCACAGAATCATAAGACAAGGGGTCCAGAAGACACCATGGCCCTGATCTGACTGAGCCAAGATTTCATGTTGGAAAATCAACCATTCTGATGGTGACCAACTCCGGGGAGCCCATGCACAAAGCAGACAGAAAGAGACTGTATACAAATGGAAAAATAAAATAATGCCACGTCAGTCTACAACTATAGTAAAATATCATCTTGTTTTTAGGAGTTATTTAATCTACTAACGTTTTAAATTTTTTAAATATTTATTTATTATTGAAAGACAAAGCACGAGCATGGGAGGGGCAGAGAGAGGAGACACAGAATCCAAAGCAGGCTCCAGGCTCTGAGCTGTTCGCACAGAGCCCGATGCGGGGCTCGAACCCACAGACTGCGAGATCACAACCTGAGCCGAAGTCGGACGCTTAACTGACTGAGCCACCCAGGAGCCCCAATCCGCTAATGTTTTTGAATGCTTCTGTCATCACTAATGGAAAGCACTGTACTTGGTGTTTCGAGAAGTTACAAAGGAGTGAACAACAGAGGTCCTTCGTTCAGATCTTATGTTGAAGTGAGAAAGAAAGCCTGGGGCAAGGATATTGCATCATTATTTCTGTATATGAGTTGGGGGAGCTGAAATGAATTTAATTCCATGAGGGCTTATGTAACAGGTGGCTGTAAGTGCAATGGGAACAAATATGTGAAAGAGAAGGCCCTAGCTCTCTTGTACCTTAAAGTTTCGTAGTGATGAAGGATATATGAACAAAGATGTGCATTAATATAAGCAGGTCCTGGATTGATAAATATTGTAATAAGACAGAAGGATGTGGTAGGAAATGAGGCCACAAGAGGGAAGGCAGGGGCAGCGGGGATGAAAAGAATGGTGGAAATTTGTGAGATATTTAGGAAAGAGACAATAGGAAGTGGTAACTAGATGGATGTAGAAAGAAGAAGGCACCTGAGAGGAGACTGGCTTATTCGTTTGGGTGAATGGGTGTGGGATGCAACCACCAGACAACGGAGAAAATACCAAAGAGCTGGAAAATGAGTGGCATTAGGGACAAGAACAACGGTTTTCATTTTTTGATATGTTGACTTTGAGATGTCTGTGGCAAAGCCTGGCGGACATGCCAGGAAGACTTTGGATACGTGGGAGGCTTTAATCTTTAAGTCCTAATGCAGATAGCGGGCATAAATGAGATTATCTGGGGAAAGAGTGTAGAGAGAATAGCAGCCCAAGAAAGAAATCCTGGAGAAGACCAAAACGAAAGGGACTACGTGGAGTAAGACGACGTTACGAAGAAGATCCAGAGCATATGGTGAGGAAGGTGGAGGTGAGTTCTGTCCTCCTGTACGCGTGGCCCATCACACCCCGTGTGTTGTAGAATGACACCCTTCCCTTGTCCCAGGAAAATGTACAGTGATTACGATGCGCCAGTCGTGGACATCTACCTTTGTCAGTGATATGATTATCCATGAGCACGTGAAGCCGTTCTGGCCACGAAGAAATAAGGGGAAGTCTGAGGGCTGCTATTGTTTTTCAGGCCTAGCTCATAGATTTGCCCGCTTTCCGCCTCTCAAAGAAGATGTCCGAGGCTGAGTTCATTATAACTGTAGCACCCATCTTGGACTCTGAAAAAACACGCCTGAAAGTGAAAGCCAACAACCTACCAGGGGCAACAGAGGGCACAGGAGGCACTGGGGAGATTTTGCTGTAGGCAGGGCTGAAACTGTGCGTGTGCCTACTTTATATGTGATGAATTATATGTCTTATGGACTAAAGTGTGTCCCCTCTTTTCCCCGTATTCATATGTTGAAGCCCTAACTTCCAGGGTGACTATATTTGGAGATAGGCTATTTAGGAGGTAATTAATTTTAAGTGAGGTCCTAAGTGTGGGGACTTAACTGAATAGGGCTGATGACCTTATAAGAAGAGAAAGAGGGTTCTCTCTCTGTTTCTCTCTGCACATGCACAGGCAAAAGTCCATGTGAAGACATAGCAAGAAGGTGGCCATTTGCAAGCCAGGAAGGGAATGCTCATCAGGAACCGAATTGACTGGTGTCTTGATCTGGGACTAGACCCAGAACTGTGACCAAATGAATTTCTGTTATAGCCACCCAATCTGTGATAGTCTGTATGATGGCCTGAGCTGACAAAGATAAGACCCTGTATATTGTTGAGAGGGAGAAAGAAGGGAGAAGGGAAGGAAGGGAGGGAGAGAAGTCCAATTAGGAGAGGCTGATGTGGAAATCAGACAAGATAGAGTATTTCCAAAGGATGGAATGGTTGAAATCTCTAAAGACTCAAAGATCAAGTTCAGTCGTACTGGAAATAATTTCAGAAGGCCGCTGGTGACCTTAACAATTTAAATGATGTGGTCACTATCCAGATGGCACGAGAGCAAGGAATGACTAGGAATTGAGCATGGGAAAACCAATACAACATTTTCAAGAGAGTGGATTGAGAAAGGAAGATAGGGAGGCATCTAAAGGGATACAAGGTCAAGGAAGACTTAGTCTCTACTATGGGAAAGGTTTTTAATTTTATAGGCAGAGGGTCAAGAGTCAGGAATGAGGGAGAGGCTGAAGATGCCAGAAGGAGACTTCTTTATGGGGACTGTCTCTGAGAAGGTGAGAAGGGGTGGGCTTACGAAGAAAGATGAGGATTTTGACCTCGAAAGGACACATCCTTCTCAGTCCATGGAGAGAAGTGAGGAGTGTGAGAGGAAGGGATGGGCAATAGAAGCCAGAGAGGTGATATTATTCTTTGCCTTGAAGGGGGAGAGAATTGTGTTTGTGGCGAATGAGGGGGTGGGTGTCGGCTGGAAGCAGGAGTGGCCACATTCTGTATCTTTGGACAAGCTCACGCAGCTGCCTCTTGGCAGACTGGGGAGTAGCATTAGCCCAGGAATGTGACCCTGTTAAGTCATGCATCTCATTGCACCCAAGCGAAGGACGCACCGTTGGAGTCACTGCTATATTAGGTTAAAGTACATGCCACAGGGCCTTATCAAGATTGGGAGTGATTCCAGGGGATATGTGACTGCGTCAATAAAAAGAAAGTAAAAGATGAATTAATATGTTAAAAATAAGGAAGTAATTTTTGCAAGGTTACTCCTAAAAATGAATTGTATCTCTAGGAGTTGATATCTGGTGACTTGATTCTATCACCTTAGTACCTACGGAGGGATGACCATAGTTTTTGTTTTTATTTTTTTTAATTTTAAAGATTTTAGTTTAGTTTTAATTTTTTTTAATTTTTAAAATTTATTTATTTTTGAGAGAGAGACAGAGAGAGAGAGAGAGAGAGAGAGAGAGAGACAGTAGGAGAGGGACAGAGAGAGGGAGAGAGAGAGAATCCCAAGCAGACTCTGCACTGTCAGCACAGAGCCTGATGCAGGGCTCGAACTCACGAACTATGAAATCATGACCTGAACTGAAACCAAGAGTTGGACACTTAACTGACTGAGCCACCCAGGCACCCCTAAAGATTTTATTGTTAAGTAATCTCTACACCAAACGTGGGGGTCAAATTTACAACCCCAGGATCAAGAGTCCCATGCTCCACCAACTGAGTCATCCACGTGCCCCTATTTTTTATTTTTGAATTAAATACATGTATAGTAATTTGAGCATAATGTGTATTATCCCAGCCTCTGGCTTATGTAGGCCATTTGCCATAGAGAAAGCAGAATCCTGTTGATTCTGGTAGCACACTTAAGAAAAGTGGGCAATATGGTGATCCTTAAAAAAGGTCATGGTCCATTTGATCAGAATTTTGAAAAGTGAATGTAAGAAATAGGTATGATATTATTAGCTATTATTTTCCAGTGGCTTATTAAATAGCAACAACCACCACCTGAGTTTCTGCTCTGTACCCATCGTACTTATTTACTGCCATATAAGGAATCGTACCAAAACAACCCAAATCCCTTTTATTGTTTTCTCCCATTTTTCTGGGCGTTGACAAGGCTCAGTTAAGCAGGTTTTTTTTTTTTTAATTTTTTTAATGTTTATTTATTTTTGAGACAGAGAGAGACAGAGCATGAACAGGGGAGGGGCAGAGAGAAAGAGGGAAACACAGTATCCGAAGCAGGCTCCAGGCTCTGAGCTGTCAGCACAGAGCCTGACACGGCACTTCAACTCATGAACTGCGAAATCATGACCTGAGCTGACGTCAGATGCTCAACTGACTGAGCCACCCAGGCGCCCCTCAGTTAGGCAGTTTTTGCTTGGGGGAATCTCATGCTATGGTAGCAGATGGTGTGTGGGGCTAGAGTCATCTTGTGACTCACCTGCTCATATGTCAGGAGGCTAAGGCAGCTATCGACTGGGACCTCAACTGGAACTTTAGCCAGAAAGTTATACTTGGCCTCTGTGTGGTCTTGCTACATTCTCACAGCATAGTGGCTAAGTTCCAGAATGAATGTCCCAAGAGGACCAGGTAAAATCTGCATGGCTTTTCATGTGCTAGCCATGGAAATTCCATAGTACCATTTCTGCGGTCATCACAGTCCCCACCAAGATTCAAGGAGAGAAACAAAACCTCCATGCCCTATAGAAGGAGTGTCAGCATCACACAGGAAGAAGACAGGTTGGATGGAAGTCTTGTCGCAGCCATCTTGGAGGACACAATCTACATACTGCTTTACTACAGGTTTATTGCTCCATTCCTCTCCTCATAGAAATGTAAAGAAAAAGTACTTTGGCTTAAAAATGCTTTGTGTAGCTATTCCTGAAAGTAGTAATTCTTCTCTGACAAATACTCCAGATGCCTAGAGTCTGTCATCTAAGGAAGAAATGGAACCCATTAAAGCACTAGGTGAATGGAGACTATGTCTGGTGGAGGAAGTTATTGTGGAAGGTACCTTCTCTCTTTAAAAACTAGAGGGAACCGGGGCACCTGGGTGGGTTGGTCGGTTAAGCGTCCGACTTCGGCTCAGGTCACGATCTCGCGGTCCGTGAGTTCGAGCCCCGCGTTGGGCTCTGTGCCTACAGCTCAGAGCCTGGAGCCTGTTTCAGATTCTGTGTCTCCCTCTCTCTGTGACCCTCCCCCATTCATGCTCTGTCTCTCTCTGTCTCAAAAATAAATAAACGTTAAAAAAAAATTAAATAAAAAAAATAAAAAAATAAAAACAAGAGGGAACCAGAAGTTTTTCCATTACTGAACATCTACTCTGATTCTTCCCTTCAGCCAAGATTAAATCAGATGGAAGTCTGAGTCTGGGAAGCCTGAATGAAATGTTTCTATCCCACCAAGTACATTTTGTGCTAAGAGGAAAGAGAGTACTGATTTTGTACTTGAAAAAAAAATGGATCTGATTCAAATATAAATTAATTTCTTCTCTTCAATGGTGGTTGCCTTCATCCCCAAACGGATGTCATCATTATGGTCATAATAGTCGTTTGACTGACACGGGAGGAAGTGATTAAATTAACTACATCAAAATAGTTTTTACAAGCATTATTTTAGACCTGGACAAATGATAGGAAGTTTAAGCCTAGGGCTATTTTTCTTAATAAAATGAATAAAAACTAAAATAAGGAGGATTATATCATCAAGTATGTTTCTACTGATCTGTATAATCTTTGTTGTTGTAAATACCACATAGCTAATTTTTATTCCTGGTGTTTGTCTAATATTGACTACGTCAATAATGACTAAAATGATAGCACTCAGAAGGATGAAGTTTAGAGAGATGGTCCCAGTGAAGGTAGTTGCAGTAGTAACAGCAAGTGCATTTTATTTTACATTGTTCTTTTTTTTTTTTTGAAAATTTGAATAAATAGAAGGGTTTAATATTTAATATGAACTTCACTTATAAGTTTGGGGACAAA
This sequence comes from Panthera leo, assembly GCF_018350215.1. Classification (NCBI taxonomy): domain Eukaryota; kingdom Metazoa; phylum Chordata; class Mammalia; order Carnivora; family Felidae; genus Panthera; species Panthera leo. The sequence continues at coordinate 225,727,987 of NC_056679.1, forward strand.
GTTTCTTTAAAAAATTTTTTTTTAATGTTTATTTATTTTTTTAGAGGGACAGAGCGTGAACAGGGGAGGAGCAGAGAGATAAGGAGACAGAATCAAAAGCAGGCTCCAGGCTCTGAGCTGTCAGCACAGAGCCTGATGCAGGGCTCGAACCCACAAACTGGGAGATGATGACCTGAGCCAAAGTCGGACGCTTAACCGACTGAGCCACCCAGGCGCCCCCAAAGTTTCTTTAATAAAACACATCTTGTTCTTAGGAGCCTGCTATTTCAACATTGTTCATTCCCTTCAGTGTTTTTATCTTAGCGTATATGTTCTATTTTATTTTTGCAAAAAATTATAATGCTCATTTTGATGTAAAGTAATGGAGAAAAGAGCATATTGTATGCAAAAAAATTCCCTGAATAATGCTCCGTTGAAGACCATCCTGTTGATGCATATATCACTGTTTTCCTGGCTTAGCTCAATGAGGGTAAAGCTCAGTGTCTGGGTCACAGCCAAATGCTCTTTAAGAACTATGAAGTACAGACACGAAATTTCCTTTTACTCACATAGAAACCTATTGCCTAATGTTAAGCCATCTTCATTGAATTGATGGTCTTCCTCTCACTTATTTTACTTAATCATATTTATTAGGGAAGCTTAACACATCAAAAGCACATTTAAAAATAGTCCTATGATTAACCTTAGGGCAAAAAAAACTAATGTAATGTATATTGCCAAGTTTATTAACTATCTTCCTGATGAGCTAACAGCTGTGTGATGGAGACAGTAGCCATCAATTAGATGAACAGTGATCTTGAGACCAGAGTTTTCATCATGAAATAGTCATCTAAGTTATGGGCATTGAAAGGCAACCACTGGATGGACATATTTCCAAGGATTCCTCAGTTCTATGCCTTATAGAAGAGTGCTTATGAAAAACCTAGGCAAATTGGCCAGGTCAGAAAGCCAAAACACATTTATGTAGTTTGGGAGAATTTTAACAAAAAGTGATTTTTTAGAACATTAATGTATTATGGAAGTACATATTCACGTTCAAAGTTTGTTATTCATCTAAGGTATTAGCAGGTATACACAATAAGAAGTATAAATTATTTTTTTTATTTAAAAAAAATTTTTTTTAACGTTTATTTATTTTTGAGACAGAGAGAGACACAGCAGGAACGGGGGAGGGGCAGAGAGAGAGGGAGACACAGAATCGGAAGCAGGCTCCAGGCTCTGAGCCATCAGCCCAGAGCCCGACGCCGGGCTCGAACTCACGGACCGTGAGATCGTGACCTGAGCTGAAGTCGGACGCTTAACCGACTGAGCCACCCAGGCGCCCCAGAAGTATAAATTATTAAGCTTGCTATTGTCCTTACTCCTTTGCAGAAAGATGTCATTAAATAAAAATGTAATATAAGAGAGACAGCCAATACTCATATAATTGGTATTTTTTGATGAAGCAAACAGACACTACTTTGAGGGACAAGAGTTGACCAACATCTCAAAGTAAGAAAGAAATGCCTAAGTCTTCTGCTCCATTAAGTAAGATAAATCATAACACAGTTGTTCTAGGGCAGGGGTAAAAGGGAATTTAAATATTTTTTTAGGCCAAAGTGCTTCTCTTTTTTCTTGCAGAGTTTGCAGAGGATCAAGAGGGAAGTTGTTTAAATGGTGATACATGTGAAGGGCATATTCCTAGAGGTTGCAGACACTTGCATAAAAACAGTGGAAGTCTCTACTGGTCATTATGCTTAGAAGAACCCATGTGAAGCAGTTAGTCCAGGGCGTGGCTCAAAGCCAAAGGCTCAAGACATTTAACTGTTGTTATCATTTCATTTCATTTCATTTCATTTCATTTCATTTCATTTCATTTCATTTCATTTCATTTCATTTTTAAAGTTTATTTATTTCCGAGAGCGAGAACCAGTGGAGGAGAAGCAAAGAGAGAGGGGCCATAGGATCCAAAGCAGGCCACGTGCTGACAGCAGAGAGCCCAATGTGGGGCTCGAACCCATGAGTCCTGACACCAGGACCTGAGCCAAAGTAGGATGCTTAACTGGCTGAGCCACTCGGGTGCCCCTAGCTATTGTTATTATTATCCCTCCAAAAACAGTTGCATAAAAGCTCTAGGTTGTTGATTCCCACCTAAAGATATGGTCCCCTAATGATGTTGATTCACTATAACATTAAACTCTGATGAGAAGAAAAATCAAAGGTGTAACATGAAAGTTCTCCTTTGATTTTGCCCAGGGAAAATTAAGAAGTTTCGTAAACCTGAGATCATTTTATCCAAAAAAAAAAAAAAAAAAAATCCAAAGTGTTGTTGGAGTCTGAAACCTCCACTGAGAAACTGTCTCTATTATTCTAGAGAAAAAAGAAATGTTAATGAAATGAAAGTCCTAAAAATGCTCCTCTACCATGAAAACTTGGATAGATATAAAGCCATTTGTGTCCATCAGCCACTGTTACTGGCAGCTGGCTTTGAACCTGGGAGAAATGAGTAGGTGTTATTTATTCTGTCACTGAGTCCTATCTCTTTGCTAGATGAGGAAGAGACTACAGAGAATAAGGAAGCTAAGTTCCTTTCTATTAGGGAGCCTGTGGTCCGATGGGGAGTGGGAAGTTAAGGACAGACAGTATACAAATAAATAATAAACAATATAGAATAAATAATGGCAAAAATACAATAAATAAAGAAAAGGAAATGAAGAGAGTGAACCAGAGTGACATATGGTCATGTGAGATGGGTGGAATTGGTGACAGTCTTGGTGATGACGGTCAGTGATGACATTTGAGCTGAGAACTGGATGGTGAGAAGGAGGCCGGTGGCCATGTCAATATCTTTAAAAAGAACATTCTAGGCAAAGAGGTTAGTATGATAAACAGTCTCCAAAGATGGCTTCCACCAACTCCTTGCTTTCCTATCTGAGCAGGCCTCTCCTCCTGTCTTCTCCCTTCACTTGAATCTGGGCTGGTCTTGTGACCTGCTTTGGCCGACGTAGAGCTGGGCCAGTTCCAGGCCTTTATCTGTGAAAAGGCCTGGCAGCTTCTGTTTTCCCTCTTCAAAACCAGCTCTGTCTCTTCATAAGTTCAAATACTCTGAAACTGCCATGCTGTCAGGAAGCCCAAGCTACCCAAAGAGGCTCCACAGAGCTCCATCTGGGCACCAGACTTGTGAGTAAAGACTTCAGAAGCCTTCCAAGAGAGTAACACGATCCACACAGAAGAGAAAACCACCCAGCTGAGGTGAGTCAACCCACCAAATTGTGAGAAAGAATAATTTGTTATTTTACGTCACAACTTTTGGGGATAGTACCCAACTTGGGGGAACAGAACAGCCTAAGGAATGTGCTTTCTTTTTTAGTGTGCTTTCTTTTTAGGGTGAGAGTAGTGGGTGATAGAGTGTCCTCCAGTTCTACAGCCCGTACTAGAAACATCCTCCACAGGACTTGCTAGGAGGCGGGCATGCTGCTTAAAAAGCCTCTGTGTAAGGAATCACCAGTCACTGAGTGCAGCAAGCTTGGAAGTGTATTTGTAGGGAAGAAAGTGCCAGGTGTTTCCTTTTTCTTTTTCTGTGGGGAGAAGGGATTAGTCCTGGTCCTTCCTCCAAGTCCTGTGCAGGAAGCAGTAATTGAACCCTTTGCCGGGGCTGGGGGTCGTTTACCAGAAGGGGAGACCAGAATCCTATGCCTTCTCTCAGAACTTGCTTAGAGAAGCTCAGAGCTCCACCTCCTGCTGCTATCAGAGAAATGTGAAAGGTAGTTCTTGGAGAATCTCCGACATAGGTGGCAAAGAGTCTGTTGGCCAAACTTTGGTTGGAGAAGACCCAAGATATGAAGGTGGCTGAGGAAGGTGGTGACGGTAGGGCGAAGGGAGAGAACAGAGGGGAAGGACACCAGCAGCTCGGGAGGGGGGTGGGTAGGGGGCTGTGGGGGGGCATCAATGTGAGAAAGTGCCCAGGGACCCTGTGGGCTCTGTGGAGGCAGCATAGCTTGAGACTGCCCGAGAGGGCTTCATCCGAAGGCTGCCTGCTGAGAGAGGGGGAGTGGGGAGTGGGGCGGGGAGGGGGTCGAGGACCTCTGAGCTGCCTCCTCCTGCCGTTTCCAAGCATCGGGCCAGACCTGAGCCAGGGAGAAGGGACAGGCACTACAACGGGGGTGAGGCGACTTTGTTTTCTTTACAAAGTGAGCGGAAGGCCAAGAGCAGGAGCTGGCACAGCTTGAACGGGAATGGGAGAGCATTTTTTTAAATGGAATAAATTTGACACATCACATCGTGTAAACTTAAGCTGTACAACTTGCTGCTTTGATATATTTATATATTGTGATACGATTGCTGGTGTAGAGCTATTTATCACACTACATGATTACCGCATAGTACATTGCAGTCTGCACTCGTCACGCTGTACGTTAGATCACCATGGCCTGGCTACTTCTTGTTCAAGTCAGCAGAACAATCCTCAGAGGGGCACCGGGGTGGCCCAGTTGGTTAGGCGTCTGACTTCAGCTCAGGTCATGATCTCACAGTTGGTGGGTTCGAGCCCGGCCTCAGGTTCCGCGCTGACAGCAAGGAACCTGCACCTGCTTCAGATCCTATGTTCCTCTCTCGCACTGCTTCTCCCCCACTGTCCTTGCAAGCTCGCTCTCTCTCTCTCTGTGTCTGTCTCAAAAGATAAATAAATAAATTAAAAAAAAAAAAAGAACATTGTTCAGAGCCCTGGTAGGAGAAGACTAAAGCTCTTTTCTGATTACACCCACCCCCTGCCCCAAGTTTAGCCCATTCCATTCAAAGTTCAAAAGCTCTAAGGGAGAAACAGGTTTATTATGTGCGAGGATATGAGAGAAGGTGTCTGTGGCAGGCAAGCGCGGGCCAGCAGAAAGCAGGGGAGAGTGATGTAAAGTGAGGCTGGAGAGGAGAGGTAGGCAAAGGTTCCTTCCTGTGTCACTTTGTCGCCCAAGAGTGTTTTACTGAATTTTACGGAGTGTGTCAGAAAGCCATTGGAGAGTTTTAGGCAGGAAAATAATAGGATCTTAGTTTCACTTTTCAAAACCTCTGGCCTCTCTTGGGGGAATCGGGTGGGAGGGGGAGAAGGGCTGAAGCAGGGAGGCCTGTAGGAGGCCCCCCATTGATGGGGATGCCACTTGGGGAGCAGTTAACATGCAAATCCCTTCTGATCTCCTCTGATCAATGGTGTGGGGCCCTGGAACCTGCACTGTTAGAAGCACCTGCATGCTCATAACTTCTTTGACATCAGTCCTACAAATATTTCTCTAGATATGTCTCCTCTGGCAAGGGAAACAAAAGCAAAATTGCACTATTGCAACTCCATCAAAATTAAAAGTGCCATATAGTGAAGAAAACCACCAGCAAAACAAAAAGGTAACATACCAAATGGGAGAAGGTATTTGCAAAAGCTCCGTCTGACAGGGATTATTAATATCCAAAATACATAAAGAACTTCTATCATTCAAGACAAAAACAAAAACAAAAAATTCAATTAAAAATGGGCAGAGGACCTGAATAGACATGTTTCCAAAGAAAACACTCAGATGGCCAACAAACACATGGAAAGATGCTCAACATCGCTGATCATTAAGGAAAACGCAAATTCAAACCACAACGAGATATCAATCTACACCTGTCAAATGGCTAAAATAAAAAACATGAGAAGTAGCAAGAGTTGGCAAGGATGTGGAGAAATAGGAACCCTCTTGCACTGTTGGTAGGAATGCAAATTGGTACAGCCACTGTGGAAATGGTATGGAAGTTCCTCAAGAAATTAAAAATAGAAATACCATATGATCCAGTAATTCCACTGTTGGGTATTTGCCCAAAGAAAGTAAAAACACTAAATTGAAAAGTTGAAAAGACATATGCGCCTCTATGTTTATAGCAGCATTATTTACAATAGCTGAGCTATGGAAGCAATCCAAGCGTCCATCCATGGGTGGACGGGTAAAGAAGAGGTGATTACTCAGCCATAAAAAAGAGCGAGATCTTGCCATTTGCAACAACCTACACCTAGAGGGTCTAATGCTAAGTGGAACAAGTCAGTCAGAGACAAATGCCATATGATTTCACTCATACGTGAAATTTAAGAAACAAATGAACAGGGGCACCTGGGTGGCTCAGATCATGGCTCAGATGGCTCAGAGCTCACTTTGGCTCAGATCATGATCTCACAGTTCACGGGTTTGAGCCCCGCATCGGGCTCTGGGCTGACAGCTCGGAGCCTGGAGCCTGCTTCGGATTCCGTGTCTCCTTCTCTCTCTCTGCCCCTCCCCCGCTTATGCTCTGTCTCTCAACAATGAATAGATGTTAACAAATTTAAAAAAAAAAACGAACAAAGGGGGAAAAAAGAGACAGCTGTGCCCCTAAACCGACTCTAACAAAGTGGTGGTTGCTGGAGGGGAGGTGGGGGGGGGGGGATGGGTGGAATAGGAGAAGGAGATTAAGAGTACACTTATCTTGATGAGCACTGAGTAGTGTGTAGAATTACTGAATCTTTCTATTGTACACCTGAAATTAATATAACACTATATGTTAATTATATTTGAAAATGAATGAATGAATGAACGAATGAATGAATGAATGAAATTTTAAAAGTGCCTGCATTCTCACACAAATGGTTCTGGGACCCTAAAAACCTCTGCATCCAGAGGCCCCAGTTCCCTGTGATTTGGGCTTTCTCAGATGTGCAGTTAACTCTGCACTCGGAATTTCAGCACTTATTAAATATTTTTCTTTTGTTGTTTTACTTTCTCCATTTTATGCTTTTTTACTTCCAACCCTTGAACTTTAAACACTTTGAGGACTAGCTTTTTTTCCTTCCTCCTTCTCTCTCTCTCTTTTTAAGTGTTTATTTCTGAGAGAGAGAGAGAGAGAGAGAGAGAGAGAGAGAGGCAGAGAGAGAGGCAGAGAGAGAGGCAGAAAGAGAGGGAAAAAAAATCCCAAGCAGGCTCTGCACTGTTAGCACAGAGCCTGATGCAGGGCTCGAACTCTCAAACCGTGAGATCAGGACTTGAGCCGAAATCAAGAGTCAGATGCTCAACGCGCTGAGCCACCCAGGCACCCCTCCTTCTCTCTCTTTTTAATTACCCTCCTAAGGGAATAGAATTCCAAGTGCATAAGTACTTCTTAACTGTTTTTAAAGCAACACCATTCACAGTATAAACATTTTTAAAGGACAATGTATCAATTACTAGCAGAACAATTTAGAGACAGAAGTGGCTTAATGATATAAATAAAGGACTCATTTTCTCTAGGAAGTAACAGAGACAGTGTCTCCAAATTTCCCCTCCTATAACCAAAGACATTTTAGGAGAATAGACTTCCAGCTCACAGGCAATAAATGGTAAATGAAAATATACAAATGTCTTTATCAGGCATTTTAATCTAAAAAGCAAAAAAAACCACCCCTAAGGTTGCAGACATTTAATGCTGTGCTATCGGACCTAATGTGGGACAGCTTGCTTTTACCTACAACAAAATGGAATTTGTTCCAGATATCTGGATGACCTTGATGTAGCAGGAAATGTGTGATTTAATCATGTGAGCCATAATACCTCCTATTGGTACAACCAAAGTTGGCAAATGTTCCAAACTGTCCCCAACAAGATCATCCAATGGGGGATGGCGGAGGAGGGAGGCTGGGGGTGGGGCAGACATTATACCTTTATGCTGATGAAGGCAGGAAATCATTCCAGTCATTAATGGAGACAGAAGCAAAACTTAGGTGTTATAAGTGTTTTATTATTTTCTTTCAAGTAATCAGCTCTCCCCCCGCCAAAGGCCCAAACAAAGTCCAAACGACACTTTAAAGACAAAGTATCTTTTTTTTCAAAATACTTTTCTAATAAAATTTGTGTATGAAAAATCAAGAATTACTTTTATCTAGTCAAAGCATGTGGTAAAAAAGACAAAGACCTCAGAAAAGCACCATGTGTAAGTGAAAAATAAATTTCTATTTTTTTCTTTTTTAAGTTAAAAAATTTTTTTGAATATTTATTATTGATTTTTGAGAGAGAGTGAGGCAGAGCATGAGCAGGGGAGGGGAAAAGGGAGGGGGAGACACAGAATCTGAAGCAGGCTCCAGGCTGTGAGCTGTCAGTACAGAGCCGGACGCAGGGCTCGAACTCATGAACCGTGAGATCAGGACCTGAGCCGAAGTCGGATGCCCAAGCTACTGAGCCACCCAGGCGCCCCTTTATTCTCTTTCTGATTGCTTTTCTAGGCCCAAAGAAACTGATAGTCAATGCAGACAAGTTGTCCAAGAAAACTTATTTACCCCAAACTGAGGCCAGATCAACAGAAAAGAACTAACCAAAATATGGTGTTTGCCACACCCGAAGAGCAGGCAGAACACCTCACAAAACCCACCTGAGGATCGATTCTTTTGTTCCACACCGTTGTCCTCAGACAGGGACACACATGAACGGCTTGTCCCACGGTGAAGAAAATTCAATATGCCTCATGTGATTGCTTGTCGGATGGTGACACATGGCATACAAGTGGAAAGCCAATTGGCATTCAGTCACTTCTATTTCAATAAGCAAGAAAAACACTCATCTCAAACAGAACTAAAAGAAGTCCCTTTTCAGTTTCAGGCCAAGAGCTGGACAGTTGATAGATACACGTCTGGAATATATCAGCAACTTTTCTGTTGGGAAAAATACTTCCCTAAGTAATAAAGTGTTCTCACTGTGATTGAATTCCAAAGTAGAACATGGTATTTTTTGATGTTTATATTTACAGAAAAGGGACCTGCTACTCTTCTCCTTTCTTGAAGAAAATGATTGCCTGATAAAAAGCATTATAAATGTGAAAACACTGTTGTCTCTGGAGTTAGACGGAGACACAGTATTAAGGGGAAAAGTGAGACATTTGTTGAGCTAATGAAATTTTTAAGAACTCCAAACTTTTTAAAAATTTTTTAAAAATATTTATTCACTTTTGACAGATGGAGAGAGACAGAGTTCTAGCAGGGGAGGGGCAGAGCGAGAGGGAGACACAGAATCCGAAGCGGGCTCCAGGCTCCGAGCTGTCAGAACACAGCCGGACACGGGGCTTGAACTCAAAAACCCTGAGATCACGACCTGGACTAAAGTCAGACGCCCAACTGACACAGCCACCCAGGTGCCCCAAGAACCCCAAACTTCTTAATAATTATTTATAAAAAATAGTTTCATGCCTCCGTGGAAATTGCCTAAAATGTAGGAAATTGTTTCAATGGCATTCAAATCCAAGATGACACAGAAAAGTTTGAGATGATTGATCTATTATCCCTAGGTAATGTCTCTGCCAGAATCCATTTGATAGTTTTTATGGGCTCTTCAAAAAATGTCCAATTTCTGAAAAGAAATTGACATGTCTGGACTATGTATAGAAGCATTACATCATTCACTTATCTCAGAAGAAAGTCTTTGGTACCAGAATGGGCCTTTCTTTTTCTTTCTTGCTTTCTTGCTTTCTTTCTTTTTTCTTTCTTTCTTTCTTTCTTTCTTTCTTTCTTTCTTTCTTTCTTTTTCTTTCTTTTAGTGTTATCAGATTGATCAAACCATTGGAGCACAAGTTTTCAATTCAAAAAGGAATGTGTTTGTTCTTGTTAATTAATACAGCAGGCTCTGGATTACAAGGGGGTAAACCAGGTTCTAACCTCAGGAAAGGAGGTTTATGGGAGCAGGGTTCATTACTGCTTGTCTCTGGAAAGGCTGTAAATCAGCATGCAGACTTCAAGGAGGAAACTCTTTAACCTGGTCATTTACATAATTATGTGTCAGCACACTTTTTCCGCCCCTTCTCCCCTTGGTTGGCATTACATTTTCTTCAAGTATTTATCTTTTTAAAAATAATATCTCCATTTGCCCTTCAACGTAAAATCACAGACAGGACCTGACTGATACAGGCAACAGAAAACACCTACCCGAGACTCTAAAATGGCTCAACCAAAACACGTTTTCTTTGATATCCTGTAGTTCGAGGCATGTGCTATTTCTTGAGCAGATGGAAATTTTTTTGTCATCTAATAGAGTTCAAGGAGATATCTGGCTGGGGAAACCAATGTATAAAAAAAGAGAAACCGCTATTTAATTTTGTTTGTTTTTGTAGCTAAAAGAAAAAAAAGTGATTGTCCTAGATATGCTCAAATTTACCATCTGGTTCTCATTCCATATTCTCGTGGCTCAAAAAAATCACTAGATCCAGGACTGCCTATTAGGGTTATTCTGATTAAGAATGGTTAGGAGGACAGATGGTAGAATTATTTGGTAGAGAAAGTGATGGGGGACAGTGAACTACTTAAAATGAATACTCTGCCAGCATAGGAGCTGTTGAATTATTGGGTGGAAACTCTAAGTTGAGTGTCATGTCTGGAACATCCCCATGCGGAAAGCATTGCTCACAGAAGGTAAAAAAAAAACTTTTGACAAAAACGTATGTACATTAATATAACAACCTAATCATGTGTCATTATTATTGTTTGTTATAGTTAGCACTTGTTGAGAATTTATGTATCATAAATTATACTGATTTCTTTTAATTGAAGAATAATTGACATACGATATTGTATTAGTTGCAGGTGCACAAGTAGTGAATCAGTATTTACATACTATGAAATCGTCACCACAATAAGTCTAGTTACCACCTATTGCCATACAAAGTTGTTACAATATTATTGACTATCTTTCTATGCTATCCTCTGTGTCTCTGTGTCTCATTTATTTTATAACTAGAAGTTGATACCTCTTAATTCCACTCACCTATTTTGTCCCTCTCCCACAGGGGCCCTCCTCCCCTCAGGTAACCATCAGTTTGTTTTCTGTATCTTTGAGTCTGTTTCTGGGTGTTTTTTTTTTGTTTGTTTGTTTATTTTGTTTTTATTAGATTCCACATATAAGTGAAATCATGTGGTATTTATGTTTCCCTGTCTGACATATTTCATTTAGCATAATGCCCTCTAGGTCCATCCATGTTGTTGCAAATGGCAAGATTTTATTCTTTTTTTATGACTTGAGTTGTACTAATTTCTGACATGCACTATGTCATTCCCTCCCCAAACAAACCCCAAGAATCAAGTATTCCTACAACTTCCTTTTTTTCACACCCAGAAATGGAGACCTTGAGAGTTCCAGAATTTGCCCAAGGTCAACTAAGAAGTGGCCAAATGGGAGACTCAAAAGAAGTCCAATTTTGAAGCCCTTACCTACTAAACCACACTGCTTTCTGTAACCTTGAATGATTGTGAATGCAGCCAGTAGGGGTCCATCTGCTTTAGTCCTCCATTCAACTTGTTTTTCCCAATGTCCACCCTCTCCCTCCACTCTTCCCTTGACATATGCCTTGAACTTGACTGTGATTGAAGGAGTTTCCAAGGAATACCACTTGCGATACAGTTTCGAATTCTAGATGTCATGTCTGCGGTCGCTTACATTTTCCTTGCCTACAGAACCTCCTTCCTTGGTGTACAAAACAGCACTGATCATTTTTAGCTCGCCTCTGTTCTGCTGCCATGCACGATTAACTTTGCCGTTACCCTCGGGCCCTTTGGGACATTAATATTTGACTGACTTCACTCATCCATTGGCAGTCCGTGTTTCGAATTCTTTGTTAGTTCTCCAATATATTAGATTGTGACTCGCCAAGTTGAATTTCAGTCCCTCTGTGGTTTTCTCCTCAATTTATTCCTCTGCCATTGCAGCAATTCCCCATTTAGCATCAGATTTCATTACTGTGGTATTTCCACATTCTTCCAGTTTGTCAATAGAGATGTTAAGACCAGAGAGACCTTCAAAGTGACCCCTTGGTTCCTGTCTCTATTCTCTTCCAGTGACACCAACCAGGAATAGGTTAAAGCGAATACAGATGGTGAAACTGAATTGCGAGAAGCACCTAAACTTCTTGCCAAGGGTCAAAAGAATTACCCATGTGGCAATCATATGGAAGGGGACTTGGAACAGCAGGAATCGAGCGGTTGCAGTAAAACTAGAAAACACAAGGGAGAGGATGAAACAACCTTAGTTCTTGTTGCTAGAGATAGCATGAGGAGCGACGTGTATAGTGCCCAGAACATTGTTACAAGTTCTTACAAAACAAATTGTATTTTCTCAGAAATGGTTAATGTCATTTTACTTTCACAGCCGGGGTTGTTTTTCATCTCTTCAAAACCATCACCCCAGAAGGTGAACGTTATCTCCATTCAATGTATAGAAATGGGGAAGCACGAAAAGATACAAAAGCACTGATTTGAAGTGATACATGCACCCCAATGTTTATAGCAGCCTTGTCAACAATAGCCTAATTATGGAAAGAGCCCAAATGTCCATCAGCTGATGAATGGATTACACACACACACACACACACACACACACACACACTGGAATACTACTCAGCCATCAAAAAATGAAATCTTGCCATTTGCAATGATGTGGATGGAACTAGAGTGTATTATGCTGAGTGAACTAAGTCAGTCAGAGAAAGACAAATACCATATGATTTCACTCGTGTGGAATTTAAGAAACACAACAGATAAGCATAGGATAAGGGAAGGAAAAATAAAATAAGATAAAAACAAAGAGGGAGGGACAGCTAGGTGGCTCAGTTGGGTAAGTGTCCAACTCTTGATTTCAGCTCAGGTCGTGATCCCAGCGTCATCAGATTGAGCCCCACGTCTGGCTCTGTGCTGAGAGCACAGAGCTTGCTTGGGATTCTCTTGTCCCCCAGCCCCCCTCTGCCCCTTCCCCCTTTCTTTTTCTCTCTTTGTCTCACGCACACTCTCCCTCTCTCTCTCAAAATAAAAATAAACTTTTAAAAACCAGAGAGGGAGGCAAACCATAAGAGAGTCTTAACTATAGAGAGCAAACTGAGGGTTGCTGGAGGGGAGGTAAGTGGGGAAATGGGTAAATGAGTGATGGGCATTGAGGATGCTTGTTGGGATGAGCACTGGGTGATCTATGTAAGTGATGAATCACTAAATTCCACTCCTGAAACCATTATTACACTATATGTTAACTACTATATGTTAAGAACTTAAATAAAATCTTGAAAGAAAAACAAAATAGAGACTGGGAAGCAACTTGACAAAGCCCCTTTCTCTTTGGCATCAGACCAAAGTCCACTCATTTCTAGTAAATTTGGAAAGGCATCTGAAATTTAGCAATACGACTAATAAATTGTACATAATAAACACACAATAAATATCTGTTTAATAAAAATCCTTTGCAATCAAATCAGAAGTTCTGTCCTGAAGGTTCAAGAAGTGGTGTTTCTACAAGAGAACCATACCTTGATCCTTCCCTACCCTCTCCTGTATGTCTGTGGGGGCATTTGACTTCTATCTATTAGAAGACTTGTGGTACTAGTTTGCTCAGGCTGCCATATAAAATGCCACAGTCTGGGTGGCTTCAACAACAGACATTTATTTTTCACAGTTCTGGAGGCTGAAAGTCCAAGAGCAAGGTGCCATCAGGGGTGGTTTCTGGTGAGACCTCTCTTCCTGGTCTGTAAAGAGCCACCTTCTCGCTGTGTCGTCACGTGGCCTTCCTCTGCATGTGCATGGAGAGAGAGAAAGAGAGGGAGAAAGGGAGAGAGATCTGGTGTCTCTTGTTCTTCTTATATGGACACCAATCCTATTGGATCAGGGTCCCGATCTTACAGTCTCATTTAATCTTAATTACTTCCTGAGGTGCTTGGGTGGCTCAGTCGGTTAAGCGTCTGACTTCGGCTCAGGTCATGCTCTCACAGTCCGTGAGTTCGAGCCCCATGTCAGGCTCTGTGCTGACAGCTCAGAGCCTGGACCCTGCTTCGGATTCTGTGTCTCCCTCTCTCTCTGCTCCTCCCCTGCTCATGCTCTGTCTCTCAAAAATAAATAAATACATTTTTTAAAAAATCTTAATTACTTCCCTAAAGCCCCAGTCTCCAAATACAGTCACATTGAGGGTGAGGGCCCCAACACATGAGTCTGGGGCCGGAGGCAGGCACAATTCAGGCTCTAACACGTGTTGGTGCTGCGTATCACCTTCATAGTTGAGCTCTGAGTCTGGTGTAGGTGTAGGTGTGTTCCATTTTTCCATTATGCGTCTCTCGCTACTGCTCCAGAAACACACACACACACACACACACACACACACACACACACAGACGCACACACACCCCACCCTACCACCACTTTGAAATGCCAGGCTTCAGAAAATAGTGAGGCAGTTCTGATCCTCTTGTGGGCCTGGGGTGACACCCTTATCTGAGACGGTGCTGTGTTCCGGTTCCTCAAGAGAGAGCAGTTTCTCAAGAAGAACTATGCAGACCCCTTGGCTAATGTACTGAGTTGTACAGTGTCCCCTCAAATTCCTGTCCGCTTCCAACCCGTGAATGTGACCTCTTTCGGAAACAGGATCTTGAAGATGTCATCGAGTAAAGATGAAGTCACGCTGGATGATGGTGGGCCATAAGTCCCGTGACAGGTGTCGTTATGAGGAGAGGGAGACACAGATCCACTGAGACAAGACAGCCAAGAGAAGGCAGCGGGAGGAACCAGACTCATAGAGTTACAAGCCAAGGGACCCCAAGGATTCCTGGCAGGCACCAGCAGGAAATTCGTGATTTCTCTCCTTCACATGGTCCTGTCCAATTCATAAGTAGCACTCATGGAGGGCGCTTCTAAGATGTGTCCCGCTCCTGACCACTTCTCTCCGTCCCTATCTGAGGTCGCTGTCGACCTCATCTAAGCCATGGTCAGCATTCATTTAAAGTACTGGGATAGTTCCTCCGTTGGCCTCTCGGGTCTCGCTCTTGACACCCTATAATCCATCCTGTGCACAGGGGCCAGTGTGATTTGTAAACATTTAAATCTGATCTCCTCGCTCCCCTTCGTAACCCCCCACAAAGGTTGCCCATGGCAATCGGGATGAAACCCAATTGGCTTTTTCTGCTCCTACCACCCACCTTCTGTGATGCAGCCTCCGTCTACAATTCCACCTCCGCCTCACGCCCTCCCTGCTTGTACACACTTTCCAGCCACATCTGTGCCCACGACGCCTAGTTCCTCTGCTTAGGTCATGCTTTCTCCCGGGTCTTGTTGCACGTGTCTGCTGCTCACTACCGCACACGCACACACTTGCTCAATTTAAGTATCACCTTCTTGGAGAGACCTCCTCTGGGTGTACAATTTAAAATAGTCCCTTGGGACTCCTGGGTGGCTCAGTCGGTTGGGCGTCCGACTTCGGCTCAGGTCATGATCTCAGGGTCCCTGAGTTCGAGCCCCGGGTCGGGCTCTGTGCTCACAGCTCGGAGCCCGGAGTCTGCTTCGGATTCTGTGTCTCCTTCTCTCTCTGCCCCTCTCCCGCTTGTTCTCTGTCTCTCTCTGTCTCTCAAAAATAAATAAATGTAAAAAAAAATTTTAAATAGTCCCACAGTGTTGGTCCATCACATCAGGTCTCTGTAGGCACTTTGTGTTTGTTTTTCTTGTGTATTTGTTTGTTTGTTTTCCTCCCTCACCTGTAATGTAAAGTCCACAAGAGCAGGGACCTCTTCTGCCTTGTTCACTCCAGAAAGCCAAGGATGGGAGCATGGCTTGACACAGCGAAGCTGCTCGGTAAATATCTGCCTAATGAAGGAGCAAACAAAGAGCTGGAGAAATTATTGTCATGATGGTGTTTGTGGGGGTTTCCAAGGATCACCAAGTCACAGAGACCCTTCCTTCCTTTCCTTTGCTGAGAGGATCTCGGTACCCCTCAGCATCACCCATGGCCATGACATGATCCGGCTTTGAAACATGTTTGTTAAAATTTTTTAGCATTTATTTATCATTGAGAGACAGAGACAAAGCATGAGTGGAGGAGGGGCAGAGAGAGGGGGAGATACAGAATCTGAAGCAGGTTCCAGGCTCCGAGCTGTCAGCACAGAGCCCGACGTGGGGCTCGAACTCACAAACCACAAGATCATGACCTGAGCCAAAGTCCGACGCTTAACCAACTGAGCCACCCAGGTGTCCCATGTTTTTGTTTTTGTTTTATTAATCACCCTGAGTGTTTCACCTATTTCACTATGAAAGGAGTAAGTTATCAAGTTATTATTATTATTATTATTATTATTTATTTTATTTTTTTTTTTTTTGCCTGCCTCAAGGGATACAAGATAGTTAAGAGTATGTTGAATATACAAGGGGTAGTATGTGATAGTTTCCCTGGGCTTGGGCAAAAACTTTTGACTGCTCAGTGATGCCTGAAATTCCTCTACCTAAGCGAAGCTTTTCATCCTGGATCAGAGATGAAGTTTAAAGATAAAAGACACAGCATTGGCACCTGGGGAGGGAGGTGGGAGAAACCACCTGTGAGGCCAAGAGTTGAACATCGGTCCCTCTGTGTGGCTTCCTTCGCGATTTTTATCCTGCCGTAGAAGTGAGAAGTTGGGTCACAAGAGCTGCCTAACTCTGACTAGTGGGCGAATCAACACGCATGCTCTGTTACGCATCCCGACTGCTTTGGAGCCCCTTCCTTCTCTCCACCTTTTGCTAGGCCCCTTCTCCCTACAAACTGTCTTAGGCTGTTCCTTGCGTGCGGAAAACGTATTTCTCTCTGGCTTTTTTCTCAGCAAAATCCGTCTCCTGCAAATTTGTTTTCAGAACTATGTTTCACCAAATCTTTTGAATCCGGTCCCCGAGTAAAATTCCCTCCCTAGGAGGAGAAGGCCTGAGACGTGGCTCAGGGAGGAAGAGAAACAAGACAGAAAGTCAGCGATTCCTCATCCGCGAAGCCCGCCTTCCTTCCAGACGCTTCTTTCTGGTTTCTTATTTGCTCCTTGTCCTGATTTGCCCTTCAACCGCAGGCCCAGTGGACAAAGTCTGTCCCCTCCTTCGTGTTCTCAAAGGCACTCTATAAATTACAAAGGCACCTGTTTTGTTGTAGTTTCCCTATGTTATCTGAATTCCTTCCCTTACGCGGACTTTTTCACAATGATAGATACCCATGCTGTCCTCATTCAACATCTAGTTTCAGTGAGGGACACAGAGTTGATGATGATGCAGGGGTTCGGAGCACAGAGCACAAAGCCGGAGATATGGATCTAAATGTAGTAGTTATGCATCCCCACTCTGCACTTGAAATTGAAATTTAGGCCATATTTTATCAGGGTACCTCCATTTTATATGTAAAGAAAGGGGGGAAAAGGCAAGGTGAGAGTTGTGTTGGGCTCTAAAATAAAAATAGATGTTAGTAGAATCAGGTAAGATAAGGCACACAGATTCACTCTGTAAAACATATGTGTATACAAGTATAAAGTCATAATGTATTATACAGACAGTTGGGTTTTTTTTCACTTTCAGACTATGTGAGTGTTTTAGGCTTTCAGAAATTTTTTGAATTTCTTACCAGATGGAAGAGGGCAGAAGGTATAAAGAGTAACTTAGTTTTCTCCTCTTTCTGATTCTGCTCAAAGGTTTTTGTAGGTTGCTAAAGAAAATGGGTGGAGAATTTACTTATTTTCATATGTTCTTTTAAAAAAAAATTTTTTTTTTCTTAAGTAGGCTTCATGCCCAGCATGGAGCCCAATGTGGGGCTTGAACTCACAACCCTGAGATCAAGACCTGAGTAGAGATCAAGAGTCAGACGATTAGCCCACTGAACCACCCAGGCACCCCTTTCATATGTTCTGAATATTATTTTATTATCTTGATTTCCTCAAGTTATGAAGGAGCCAGTCATGATGATATAGGTCCAGTCTATGTCCTGTTCCCAGAAAAGAAAGGAAATGTGTTATTAATAATCCCTGTTATTAACTGAAATGATTAGAACTGATTTACATCATCAGAGGGTACTTAATATTTGAATAGTTTAGCATCTTTGTGGTCTTTATCCTGGTTAAAGCTCGACATCTCTGAGAAGAGAGAAAAGCAGAAGTGTTATACCCACTTTACGGATGGGCAGACTGAGGGCCAGAGAAATTTACACCTGGGATTATAATCAGTTGTGTGCTGTTAATCGACTGTCCTGGGGAGGGAACCCCCGAACCCTGATTTGTAGCATTTGCTGGTTCTTGGGGTGTAAATACTCCCACGTGGCTGGCTTCAGGCTGCCTATGTGAAGCCAGTCAACATGCAGTTGGAAGAGATCCAAATGGTGGTTGACGCGCGATGCCGAGGAGATTGAGGTGCGAGGCGCGCGGGCAAAGCCAGGTCACGTAAGTCCAGAAACGAAAGCTTTTGGAAATGGAAAGCACAATATACCTCTGAAAGCGGGGTTTGCCTGGGGCTGAGGACAGAGATTGTCCACAGGTGTTGACAAGTTACCCCCCCGGGTCCCCTTGCTTTTTCCATTTTAATCCTGATTCCAGCTCTCCTTACCTGGCAGGAGACGAGAGAATTATCCTATAGAGAAGCTGAAGCAGCCAAAATCCAGGTTCCTGCTTCTCCAGACAGGTTGCCCCGAGCCCTTGTGCTGCACTCGGCTTCCCGCTCTGCTCCCACCCCCAGAACTGCTGCACTGGGGGGCTGAATTCTGTGGCGTCCCCAGAGGCTGCCCGCCCCCCAGCAGGGTCTGGTGCAGGTGTGGGGCGGGCCAGGGTCAGCGGGGGGCCCCGGGCTACCAGTGCCAAGGCTATTTGGTGGGGGACTCTGCACAGTCTCCCCCCTGCTCCCTATTCAGGAACCAGCACAAAAGGGCAGTCCCCTGGGGGGGCAGGGGGGAAGGTGGGGGTGCAGACCGTGCCTTATTTTCTTATTTGTTTGGTTATTCCTGTCTATGATTTTATCTTTCTTCGGGAACTGTGAAAAACATCTGAAATCTGAGATAAAGGTGGGTTTCTCCAAGCAAATTTAGCTGTGCTTTGTCAAGGCACTGTGGGTACCGCCCATCTAACTACTTTAAATCGGTCTTTCTCTTAACAGAAGACCATGGGGGAGGGGGAGGAAAAATAAAAGTTAGAGACAGAGGGAGCCAAGCCATAAGAGACTCTTCAAAAACTGAGTATAAACCGAGGGTTGATGGGGGGTGGGGGAGAGGGGAAAGTGGGTGATGGGCATTCAGGAGGGCACCTGTTGGGGTGAGCCCTGGGTGTTGCATTTGCCAAGAAATTTCATATTAAAAATAAATAGTGTAAATCGGTGTTTCTCAAGGAGTGTGTTATTAGCATCTGGGGTGGGGCATTTCTTGATTATGGAAGTTCCGTGCCTCTGCTTGTACCTGAAAAAAAATGCCCAGGGTGCTCCCAGGAATAATGAGAACTCAAGAAAATCCCCAGTCTTTCCCAAATGTCTCTTCTGTCAAGTGCTATTCTCACTGGATGAAAACCCAGGTTCTCG
Organism: Panthera leo; assembly: GCF_018350215.1. NCBI lineage: Eukaryota > Metazoa > Chordata > Mammalia > Carnivora > Felidae > Panthera > Panthera leo. The sequence goes on from NC_056679.1 coordinate 225,747,257, forward strand.
GTGATATTTTCGGCTTGAGGCTTTTGGGATCTCGCAGGTAGTTTGAAATACGGTTTCCATTCTCCCCGGGACCAACTGGTAACTCCAAATTCTCACGGCTTTTTTCTACTATAATCTGTTCCGAGACAAGGGTTGAGACATTTGCTGTTCCCTGTAGTAGCTTGAATCAGAGGGTACGGTCTTGCTTTCTCCTTTTCTCCCATGCTCACGTGTAACCCTTTGGAATCTCATCTTCATCAAGACCATCACTTATTGGGACCCCCACCTGGGGCCCACCTTGGACTTCATATTCTGCCCCGTATATCTGCTGAGGTCATAAAAACTAAAACTCTAGGGCATCGGTTTAGGCAAAGGACCTGAGCACCAAAGCTAGATTGAGTGCTCTTCTGGCCTCCCCTCCTGGTCTGACAATTGATATCTTGTTTTTCTGTTTGTCTTCTTTTCTTTTTTTGTTTTTGTTTTTTTTTGTTTTTGTTTTTTTTTATTTTACCCAAGATTTCTAGTCCTTTTCAGAAGCTGGAGTGGTTTAGCTATCATAACGGAAATCTTGGCAAGGCATCAGTAGTTACAAATTTCATAGCTTGATTAGGAAAAAAAAATGTTATAAAAATGAGCACTTTTATGAGAAAGGCGAAACCACGGGATTCAGGAATAGCACGAATCACGCGATATAAGGAGAATCCAGAGTGTGGGAACCAGAGAGTTTTGGGTCTGAATCCCCGCTGTACCACATCCTATCTGTGTGGCTTGGGGTAAGTTCTCAAATATCTTTAAAGCTCAGTTTCCTCCTCTGTACATTGAGGGAAAAAAAAAATCACACCTCTCAAGGCAGTTGAGATGATTGAGGAGATCGTATATTTTTGGCCCTGTCCCTTCCCCTTTAGTTCAGCTCTGGGGACTTTCAAATCTTATTCACATTCCTTTACTTTAAAACAAAACAAAACAAAACAAAACAAAACTCTTGCCATTCTCTTGTCTTTGCAGTGGGCCTCGCAAAGGGAACTGGGCACACCTGGGTGCCAGATGAAGTTTTAATTAAATCTATAGAAGCTCAGAGAGCAAATTCAAGTATATCCTCAGATATAGAACTTAGAATCTCTCTCTCTTTTTTTAAAGTTTATTTATTTATTTATTTATTTATTTATCTCTTTTGAGAGAGAGAGAGAGAGCATGCCTGTGAGCAGGGGAGGGGCAGAGAGGGAGAGAGAGAATCCCAAGCAGGCTGTGCACTGTCGACACAGGGCCAGATGTGACACTCGATCTCACGGACTGTGAGATCATGACCTGAGCTGAAATCAAGAGTCGGATGCTTAACCGACCGAGTCACCCAGGCACACCAAACTTAGAATCCCTTAAAAGAGGCCCAGTTGTAAATCAACAGACCACTTCCCATCCCCAAATACCTGACATATTCCTCAGATGTGTACTATCGTGGATGCCATTAGCTGTTTGAGAAAATGGACAGTGTCATGAAAATACAACCCCAGATAATGCCACTGAGACCGTCTTTTATGTTCATTAAAAACTGGAAGAAATAGACAAATCCAGCTTGTTCTCATGTGACCAGAGTACAGGGAGCTCAAAACTCCAGGTCAGAAATCACACTTGTGATGATCAGAAATGGGAAACCATTGGAAGAGGGAGTGAGTAGACAGGTAAGCTCTTGGTTACAGTTGGGTTTTTAATAAGCTACTGAGAACAGTTATGAAAACTCCCAACGTAGACCCAGAATATGAATTATCTCAGAGAGAGAGAAGGAGACAGAGAGGAGGGGGGAAGGAAGAAGAAAGAGGAGGAGGAGGAAGAGGAGGAGGGAGGGGGGAGGGAAAGAGAAGGAGGAAGAGAGCGGGGGAGAGGGAGAAGGAGAGAGAGAGAGAAAAAAAAACATTGTGATGATTCTGCTCACCTATTTCATCAAAGACCATGTACCTTCAATGAGAATGAAATGGGAGCCAAATCTGTTGTTGGTCCTGGGGGACCTGGTTGCAGAATATCTCATACCACCGAAAATGATTCTCATTTTGCATATATATTTTATCCATAGAAAATGGCTTTTACATGTATGCAAGCCAGTAACTTCATTTGATATGGAACTGATGAAAAAGCAATCTGTGGTAATGTGAGATTACATTATGTGTAAATGTGAGAGAGATTTGGCGGCCTTGGATTTGAGAGAAAAGGAATGTCTACCTTCGTTTGGGTGATTGTCGGGGGTAATTTTTTTACACGTGATTTTTGCCAAATAGGCCGACTTCAGAATCTAACCCAGTACAGTGTAACTCTACCGTGATAGGAATTTATATTCTGTACACGATAATCAATAAGCTATGTTAGCACTTGGATTGGTGAGAGCGAATCTGTTTTTATATACCTTCAAAAGTGTAAAAAATTAAACATAATTCGGATGAAATCAACCACCAGTGGAAGCAATCTACCCTCAAAATCATACAAAAACCCTCTTTTCTTTCCAAATCTTGATCTAAGTGCAAGGGTGTTTATCAAATACGTAAGAACTTAAGTTATAGCCACCATGAGATAAATGTTGACGCATTTAATTCTGGTAGATTGGGGGTAACGTCCTAAAAGATGTGAAATCTCGCAAAAAGAGATTCAGAGTCAGAATTTTTCAGGAATAAGTAAACGCTGTCCAGGAGGTGGACCAGGAAATTTTCTACTTCCTGTATCCCAACAAATAAATAATGCATACGCTTGGTGAGCATACAGTGGCAGCGAAGGGAGTTTAATCATTCTGCAGCCTATTTTATCCTGGTTGTGGTAGATTGGATGCTCCAGCTATAGAAAATTATCCTTCTAGGAGGTCCTGATTGAAGATAATGGGTACCTTAGCACAAAATCCCAACAGACACACGGCAGACTATTAAGTCTGGACTAGATGCCAAAAGTTCCACAGCAACTTGGTGTTTGAAAGAATGTATTTCATATAATTATCAAAGTTGCAACTAACCATCTGTTTCAATATCATGGCATCGTGCTGTTGGTCAGCACTGTAAAAATGAACATCTTGTTGTTTTTGATGAGCACCATTTAGGTTTATCTGAGCATATGAAACACTAATGGTAATTTAATTCAACATTCATTGTGTGTCTAGAATGTGAACGGCATGGCAGTAGGCAGTAGGAGAAAGATTGGGCAAAAAGAATTCCTTTTCTCAGTGTTTGCCGACCGGCAAGAGAGACAAAGACTGTGCACAGATTGCTCTTGCAGAGGGCGTGATGGGGTTATTTGTTTTAGACATGGTTTGCACACCTACTCCATGCCTGGTACTGTGCTTAAACCTGCGGATACAGCCTCACGAGACACAGTCTTTGCTCTCAAGGAGGTGACAATAAGGTTGCAGAGGGCAGCAGGAAGAGACACGGCCATGGAAAGTCACGTATACTGTTCTTCGTGCTATGATAGAGAAAACCGGAGGGTACGTTGAGTCACAAGGGAAGAAGATCCTATACCGTCCTCCTTTGGGGGCATCGGGAAAGGCTACTCAAAGACCCCTAGGCTGAATATTTAAGATCGAGCATTTATTGACTGTTTCACTCAGCACATGCACACTGACCCCCACCCTCTTCTGCACGCTGCGCGAGACAGAGGGGCCCTACAGCAGCAACACGATGAAGCTCCCTGGGTGCATGGAGCATATTTTTCTAGTGGGAGGAAAGAGGGAGTAGTGAGTAGATGATGAAGCTAGTATCAGCTGCTAAACTCGCTTTGAAACCTTAGGTTATGTGGGGACAAAAATAATAACTATATGTTAACGCTGAATCTTCTTAATCAGAAAACACGGTACTTAAATTCTACTATTTTCATTGCTTCGCTGGATTAGAAACACATCTCCTAAAGACAGCAATCATCTGTTAATAGTTAAGCAATCTCACTAATTTAATTATAGCCAACCGAGGAAGGGGTAAGATGGGAGCAGAACATACCAGAAAGGAAAACAATGGTAGAGAAACATACCACGTTGGCAAGTCATAGACACAAGGGAGGATGATGTCCTCACACACTTGTAAACGTATTTAGTGTGGCCAAGGCGTAGGGGATGTTGCAGCAGAGAGGGAAAAGTAAGCAGTAACTAGATCATAAAGCCCTGTCTGCCCGACTGAGGAACTTGGACGTTATTAACAAGGGAGATTTTCATCCTGTCATCCAGATGATCAAATGTTTATATTAGAAAGATGAATCTGGCAGCAGAGTGGGGAATGGTCAGGAGGGGGGGCAAAGTTGGAGATGGGGGTTAATCACAAGGCTGCTGCAATTGTCCAGAGGAGAAGTGATGCGGGTCTGAGCTAAGGCAGAGTCAGTGTTGACGGACATGAGCTAAATTAAGGAAGGCAGAATCCTTGGGGGTCTAGTAATTAACAGGGTATGGAGCCTCTGTCAGATGCTCCAGTGAGAGGGGCGCTCGTTTTCAAGATGGAGACCCTAAGGAGGAACATATTTAAAAAGCCAAATTAACCAAGACCAAATTAGGGTGTTTGAGATATGTGAGGGACAAATAAATGGGTGTCTTCAGGAGGCAGCTGCATCTATGAGTTTAGAGCTCAGCAGAGTTGGGGACTGGGAATCACTGAATCCAGGGCCGTCTGGGTGACTGAGGAAGCTATGGGAGTATCTGAGGAGAGAACTGAGGAGAGAAGCAGGAACTGATGAGAAGAGAAGAGAATATTCACACTGAGGTGCAGCCAGAGAAGAGCCCCCTCAAAAAAAAAAGACCAAGAAGGAGTTGCAGGGATAAAGGGAGAGCAGGGTTCTGGAAAGTTAGGGGATTTGTAAGCAGAAGGAAGTGGGCAACTGTCAATCACAAGAGTTTGTGATATGGAGCCTGAAAATTGTCTGCTGTTCAGCAACGGCAAAGCCTGTGGCCACCTTCCGCAGAGAACTTTTAGAATGTGTGTGGCACGGGGCTGAGGATGGGGGCTGTGTGCAGGGATGAGGAGGCAGGACATTATAAAAGGTTAAAGAAAAGGTGAGGGATTAAAGAGTGGAGACAATGTTTGGAGAGAACACTCAAGAATGTTGACTCTGAAAATAACGAAAGTGAATAGAACTAGGGATGGAATCAAGAAAGCACCCTCTCCTTTGCCAGTGGGAGAGGCTTCAGGTGATTATTTTAAGCTGAAGCTAATGGCGGGGGTGGAGGAGGGAGAGGGAGAGAGAGAGAGAGGGAAATATTTCAGAGGAAAAGGGACTCTGGCTCCCAGAGGCAGGGGGAGATACAGGTCCAGAGCAGAGAGGGAGTGGCTTTCAACTGAAGGCAAACAACTTTTTCGATTAAAATGGAGCGAAGAAGGTGTGATGTTTAATTTTATGTGTCAGCTTCAGTGGGCTAAAGGGTGTCCAGGTAACTGGTCAAACATTGTTTTGGGGTGTGCCCATGGGAATGTCTCTAGGAGAGATTAGCATTTGAGTCAGTAGGCTGAGTAAATGAGACTGCCTTCACTAATGTGGGGTGGCAGGTGGCTGTGGGGGGGGGGGGGTACATCATCCAGCCCATTGAGGGCCTGCCTACAACAAAAAGGCAGAGGAAGGTTGAATCACTCTCTTTTTTGCTGGATCCGAGACACCTATCCTTTGCCCTTGGACATTGGTACCTCTGGTTCTCAGGTCTTAGGACATAGACTGGAACTTACACCATCAGTCTGATTCTTAGGCCGTCAGACTCGGAATTTACCACTGGCTTCGCTGGTTCTTCTCGCAGAGGGCAGACTGTAGAACTTCTCAGCCTCCATAACTATGTGAGCCAACCCCTCCAATAAATCTCCTCCTCTCTCTAATGTAGATATACAGATCTATAGCTATAGCTATATCTGTCTCCTGTTGGTTCTGTTTCTCTGGAGAACCCCGACCGATACAGGAGGTGTGGCTGTGTTTGTGGGCTGGGAAAGCTAGAAGCCAGCGGAACTCAATGCTCGTGGGTTCTGTTTTCACTCTGAAGTAGGAGGAAGGGTCAAATGCCAAGTAATGATGATAGTATGTGTTATTTGGGATGGGAGGAGAGGAGGAAAATGTGAAGGGCCAAAAAAGAGATGGATATAATTTTGACTAATGTGTAGGACAAGGTTTTGTGGAGGAGGCAGATTTGGCCCCATTGTGGACAAGATGGAGGAAGACGGTGAAGGAAGAGGAAGTTCCGGGAAGGGGACTACAATGAGAAGAAGAAAGAAACTGAAGAGTGAAGGTCATTTCAAGATCGCCCATTCACAGAACTGAGAATGTTGGTTAGATAGCAGGTTGCATGAAGGCAATTATACAGATATAATAATGACAAATGTTATGTTTATTTATGTGTCTATAGAATCCAACCTGGCTCTTGGCACAAATATGGGTCCTCAATACATGTGTGTTAAGTGAATGAGAGCAACTTATTTTGCTGTACCACAAATTAGAAAAATTAAAAGGAGTGTCCAAGGGCAGCCAATGGATGCTAATTTCCTTTTTTTTTAATAGCAAAATATTGGGGCACCTGGGTGGCTCAGTTGGCTAAGCGTCTAACTCTTGAGCTCAGGTCAGATCTCAGGATTCCTGAGGTCAAGCCCCACATCAGGCTCGACGCTGTCAGCATGGACTCTCTCTCTACCCCCCTCTCTCTCTGCCCCTCCCCATTTGCATGCATTCTGTCTCTCTCAAAATAAATAAATAAACTTAAAAATAAATAAAATAGAAAGATATCATTACATTTCGTTTTCCATCTATGGAGATGCTCTAGTCACTATTGCTATACAACAAACTATCCCAAAACTTAGTGGGTTAAAACAGCAACCTTTCAAAAGGTGAAGGTCACTGATTCTGTAGGCAAGGAATTCGCACATGGCTCAGCTGGGTAATCCTTCTGCTTCTGGTGACTTTGAGGTTACTTAGTCGTACTCAGTTAGCAGATGGGCTAGTCTGAGGGTCCACAATGCTAAACATCCTATAATGCATGGGACATCCCCCACCCACTCTTCCTCACAAATGATTTTTCAGCCCAAAATGCCAACAGTGCGAATGTTGAGAAATTCTGCGGTAGATCCTGGGACCCAAGAGAAACAGACAGCAGCTGCAAAACCTTCTGAAGTCATGCAGAGGGTCACTTCTCCTCCACTGTATTAGTTACAGGATGTTCACAAAGCCAGTCTAGGGAAAGGGACCAGACTCTACCTCTTGATGGGGGTGGGGGGGGGGGTGGGGATTAGCAAGGCTTCATTGTGCTACAGCATGTGGACAGCACAATTTTGGTAAATGCAGTTTACTAGGACAGAGATGGAAGCACAAAACAGATGAGGAGGCAGTATTTAATGCCAGAGAAGTTGGAGTCCAGAATATATGTAGAATGCGGACGGGGAATGGAATGGATCCAATGTGCTTCACAGAAAAAGTGTGCTTCCAATAGGAAAGCTGAGAGAGAAAACTGCCTCTCCCCCATCTGGAATTGTCCAGTTGACAAGTGACAAATCAGTGGTGGGTGGGCCTATCAGGAAGAATTGGGCTTCCCCTTCTGCTAGTTCCTTGGGACATCACAGTCTAGGGTCTTTACTGATGCTGAGGTCACTGAGCTTAAGCCATCAATACTTTCACCAGGGATACTCACTCTCTGAGCTCTTGGTACCCATGGAGATTATTGAGAACAGTTCTTTGGTTTGTGTTCATTCTTGTTACCCTCCCCTTAGGGCCAGATCACCCGTGAGGCCAAACCTCTGAACCTCTACTCTGCCTTCCGTCAACATGAATTCTTTTGTAAAAAGCTCCTTGGGCCTTTATGTAAAGTCACCAACCTGTCAAATTGGATTTTCAGTTGTATTTTGCTTATTAAAAACATTTTTTTTTGTACTGAGTCTTTAAAAGACACTTAAACAAGTTGTCAGTATCTCAAAATTAGAAATTTTGCATAGAATAAAAGAATTGTTTTTGCTACTTTTGCAAGCCTGGAAGATCCAGATACATTGGACCCACAATTTTGTCAGCAACAATTGCTGGAATCAGGTAGCAACTGCCTTGGAGATACTTTGTGGTGGAAAAAGTCTGTGAAGTACAAGCGAGAGTCCTCATCTTAGGGATTCCCAATGCATGGTGGCATATTATCCCCTCTGGCGAGCCCCGAATCATGCCGATAGTAATGATAATGATAATAATCACGGTGTAATTTTGTTTAATGGAGCATTTTCCAATGGGCAAGAAAAATTTTCTTTAAAAAAAAAATGACTTTGAGACAGGTAGAAGCAAAATGTAAGCAGGCCCTCGTGAAAGCCTATGCTTTGGACTTCATGAAAATACCTGAATTGGGGATCTTTGGTACATGGCATATATATATATATATATATATATATATATATATATATATATATATATATATATATACACGCCCTAGTGACTTGTTTGGCTAATAGGGGAATAACAAATATGACACATGCATAGATTTAAAATTCCTATGTATTATGTCTTGCCCTTACTTCCTTAGAATTCTGAGACCACCATTTGAATAACCTGAGCTAGCCTGCCAGAGAGGCCAGGGGGTGGAGAACTGAGTTGTCCCAGCCTACAAACCAAGCCAACTGGTAGACTCATGTACGAGCTCTCTGGGACCAGCCACTCTACAGACACTTTTCCAAATAACCACAAATACATACACAAACCCAGCTGACACCACCTGGAACAGCTAAATCTTCCCAGCTGAGCCCTGCCCGAAATGCCAACACGCAGCATCATGAGCAAATAAGTGGTCGCCATTTCAGGTTGCAACTTTTGGGATTGAACAGCAATGGAAGACAGACACGTATCACCATCTGAAATTATGTAGGATGATTGGCTTAGTCACTGCCCTCCCTCCTAGGATTTAGCCTAGCGAAGGCAGGAACGTAGCCTCATTTACACTGTGGTTGGCAAGCTTAGAACACAGCCTGGAAGCCACCTATGGAAACCCTCAGGAAATATTAGTTGAATGAATGAAAATCGCCTGAGAATCTCTCATGAAGCAGCCTCATGTGTGCTCCTCCACCTTCTGGAGAAAGGGAAGAGAAGGAGGTGCCCTCAGGAGAAGTGAGGGGATTATAAGTCTGGGTGATTTGGAGTAAACAGTGTGTGACATTTTTTTTTAAGCGTGGAAAATTTCAATCTGCACAAGAGTGGAGAGACTGGTTTTAATACGCTCCTCCTGAACTTGAACTCCTTCTTCAACAATCATACATTTATGACCAATATTATTTCATTTATTCTGAGTGAAAACATTTCTGGAATATCTGAATATGGCCACCCCATCTGATACAAGGTGTGTGTGTCTGTTTTTTTTAATTCAGTTGATTCTTAAGTCTATTAGAGAGAAAAATGACTTGAAGTCCTTTTAATTTTTTCCTGAATACAATATTACAAATGAAGCAGCCAGGCTTACTCATTAAATTCCAATCCTCTCAAAAATCTTGGCATACTATTTTAAAGACTACTATATATTAGCTGCACATTATGAACTCAGTCCAGCAGTCTGAATAAAGACAAAACTCCCATTTGGATGAGAAAAAAAAAGCAATTAAATGTAACTGGTAAAGAGGAAGAAATGGGAAAAAAATGTGAGATTAAGACCAAGATTATTTTTTTTTATGTGAAATCATCAACACAGGTGAAATTATTTCAAAGATCAAAGGACTGACATTTTGTAAGGAAGCCAAAGAATGTACTATATTTGCTCTGTGGGTCTACACATATGGCGTCCTGGGCTTTTCTCCCCTCGACTGGACAGGCTCTTTTAATGTAATCAGTTCAAGTTCTGAATCAAGTTTAATTTCAAAGGACGAGCAGTAGAGCACCAGTCCTTTATTATGCAAAACTATTTTACTATCTAATGAATTTACTGTCAAGATATCTCTGCAGGCAATGTTGCTTCCCCCTTTTTTTTAACAGTCTTTTTTTTCAGTTTATAAAATTGCAGGAGAATCTCAGGAACAGAACCTCTGAGATCGTAAAAGCCATGTAATTCCTGCCTCAATTTTTACTATTAACGTAGACAAACAAAAGAGTTGAGACAAAACTTGGGCATAAAATATAGGTAATTGTATCATGCACCCTCATTAAGACTTTAATTATTGTAATTTTGAAATTATGCATATGATCAAATACCAAATGTTACGAAGAACGTATAGTAAAAAGTAGCCCTATATGCCCCCTTTGCCCACCTGTCCCAGAGTGCCTTTTTCAAGAGTCAACCATCCAAGTTGTTTCTTGCACCTTTGTTGAGATATTCAGTGCACACACAACCATTGAGTAGGTGCCTCTGTTTTACCTTTCTCACTCAGATAATAACACAGTATAAACACTCTCCAACACTGTTTTCTATTCCCACCATATCCAGCACATCTTGGCAATCATCCCATGTTAGAATGACTGGTGCTTCCTCACGGTTTTCAACGTTGCATAGGATTCCATTATATGATGTATTATAATTTATATTATCATTCCTCTATTGATGGATATTTAAGCTGTTTTACTCTTTAGCTGCTGTAGAAAGTGCCACAATTAATAGTCTACTACTCTGTCTTTAAGTTTCTGTGTAAGTATATCTGTAGGATAAAAGCCCTCAGGGGCACCTGGGTGGCTCAGTCGGTTGAACGTCCCACCTCAGCTCAGGTCACGATCTCACGGTTTGTGAGTTCGAGCCCTGCATCGGGCTCTGTGCTGACAGCTCAGAGCTTGGAGCCTGCTTCAGATTCTGTGTCTCCCTCTCTCTCTCCCCCTCACCTACTCATGCTCTGTCTCTGTCTCAAAAATAAATAAAAACATTAAAAATTTTTTTTTAAAAAGCCCTCCAATAGAACTGCTGAGACAAAAGGTATACATGTTTTAAATTTTCATACATATTGACAACTTTTAGGGGGATTATATAAAAATTATACCACCAATAATAATATACCATGTGCCTATTTCTCCAAAATCTTGCCCAATCAGGGTGCCACATAATTTTGACAATATAAGTAAGAAATGGTATCTTTTAAAAATTTTTTTTGATGTTTACTTATTTTTGAGACAGAAAGAGACAGAGTGTGAGTGGGGGAGGGGCAGAGAGAGAGGGAGACACAGAATCCGAAACAGGCTCCAGGCTGCGAGCCGTCAGCACAGAGCCCGATGCAGGGCTCGAACTCACAGACCGTGAGATCATGACCAGAGCCGAAGTCTGATGCTTAACCGAGTGAGCCACCCAGGCGCCCCAGAAATGGTATCTTATTATAGTTTTCATTTGCAATCTCTTATTTTGAGGTGACTTTCTTTTCATAAGCATGAAAAAGTTTATATCTCCTTTCTGAGAATTACCTACTCATGACCTTTGCCTGTGTGCATAAGATTATTGGTTTCTTACTTCTTAATAATTTGTAATAAATCAGTAGTATTTATAGTAACCATTAAATATATTTATATAATTCGAGACATTATCCTCTATGTGAATATTGCCAATATTTTTTGCAGTTTGCTATTTGTTGGTTGACTTTGATCATGTTGTGGTGGAATTTTTTTATATGATTATTTTATAAGCAACCTATTCTATCTTTGAAGGTCTCTGTCTGGGAGTCAACACTATAAAGTATATATCATATTTGTTCTGAGAATTCAGATTTAACCTAAATTTTTAAAAACTGTTTGCTAGGGGCCATGCATGCCAACATGCTTTCTAGGTGAAACGGGAGAAGATTCTAGCAGCAACCAGTGGACAGTGAGCACACTCAAGTAGAATCTGACCACAAGAGAGTTGATCTTTGAAAAGGTTCTACATCTTAGATGACAGGGAACGTAGCATTTAAGATACAGGATAAGAGTCTCCATTTAAAAATATTTACTCTGAGGGGCTCCTGGGTGGCTCAGTCAGTTGAGCGCCCAACCCTTGATTTTGGCTGATGATCCCAGGATCATGGGATTGAGCCCCGTGTCTGCCTCTGTGCTGAGCGTAGAGCCTGTTTAAGATTCTCTCTCTCCCTCTGCCTCTCTCTCCCACTCACACACGCACTCTCTCTCTCTCTCTCTCTAAAATAAAAACAAATAAATAGATAAACATTTAAAAAATATTTGCTATGAAAAACAGGTTAATTTGGAGAAATATTTGCTTCCATGATCAATGAAATGTAAGGATAGATGAATTCCGGGAAATAAGAGACCGATGACAAGATGAAAACCCCAGTCTTGCATGAGTTGGGATGTACCTGAGAGGTGGGTGGAGATAAAAAGATAACTGGTGAGACAGAGAGGGTTGAAAACAATGTCAAGACAAAATTATGGAGGTAAACTTGTCGTTGGAAGACTAATTGGTACTGTAGAAAAAACAAATCATGAGGTGAAAGAGAACGTAAATATTTCAGAATACACAGGGAAAGGACAAAAAGAGAATAAAAATGAGCCAAAAGAAAATGAAAATAGAGGAGGAAACACAGAAATGGAAAGCTGCTGATGTTGATGAAGATGCTAGAAGAGGTGAGATTAACAAGAATGAGGACAGTGTCGCGTTCAGATTTCTTCACTGCAAGCTGAAGAAAACAATTCTGGGTCACTTCACCAGAGAGAAGAATTTACTTACAAGTAGTGGTTAGCTCACAATATCTCTAAGCTTCCAGAAGCAGGCTTGACGACTTGGTAACCAGGAAGCAGCCACATCGTTAGGCAAAGATGTTGCTGCCTGGACCTCAGAAGTACTGAACGCGGGATCCAGAATGCCCCCACTTCCTGCCGCACCGTGTGCTTGGGTGTAGCTGCTCCCACTGCTTTTTCCCATGAGTGGCTTTTGTTTCAAAGTCTGCAGTGGTACATCTAAGTGGGTAAGTGTAGACCATATCCCTGTATCCCCGACGCTAGGAAGGCAGTGAATGTGTGGTGACTGCCATTGTCACTTTCTGTAGAGGTGCACAGGCTTTTCCAAACGAGAGAAACTTCAAACATGAAAAAAAAAAAAAAAAGAGCATGAGACTCTTGATCTCAGGGTCCTGAATTTGAGAACCATATTGGGTATGGAGCCTACTTTAAAAGAAGAAGAAGAAGAAGGAGCGGGCTTGGAGGCAGATACTTTCCCAGTTGAACCTTGAGATGAGTCCCATCCGAGCTGACACCATGACTGCATCCTGGAAGAGATTCTGAGTCAGAGCCTCCCAGCTGAGCCACAGAAATGATGAGATAGGATATGTTGTAGTGTTTTTTTAAAAATATTTGTTCATTTTTGAGAGAGAGACAGAGACAGAGAACGAGTGAGGAGGGGCAGAGAGAGAGAGAGGAAGACACAGAAACCGAAGCAGGCTCCAGGCTCTGAGCTATCAGCACAGAGCCCGATGTGGGGCTTGAACTCAAGAACCGTGAGATCATGACCTGAGCTGAAGTCAGATGCTTGACCAACTGAGCCACCCAGGCGCCCCAGTGTAGGTTGTTTTAATCTGCTAGGTTTTATAGAGTTTGTTATCAAGCAATAAAAAACCAGTAAAAACAAAACAAAACCCTAACTACTTCCTAATGATTCTTAGATCAAGAGTTAACCAAAACTAACACTATTGATTCCTCAGGAAAAAAAAAAAAAACAGCGATGAAATAAATCACGTATCAAAATAAATAGGTGAGCTTTGACTTCTAACCTCAACGGTAGAGTCTGTGGCTGACCAGTACCTCAGTGAGAACAACCAAAGCTGGTTGCATTAAAAAAAAAAAAAAAAAAAAAAAAGATTCTATCTGAAGGTTCCAGAGACTGCAGACGCAGCCTGGAAGTAAGGGGCCAAGCTCCCGGAGAGAGGCCAACTTATTGGCTTGATTTCTGCCAAGGCTGGAAACTGAGGGGCTAATATCCTGGACAGAAAGAAGATGGAAGCCAGTAGGTGAAGTATTTCCCTTTCCTTGCCCTCCCCTCCCCCATAAAGACCTTCCAGAGGTGCAGTTGGCCTGAAGCAAGCCCACCTGCAGGGCGCCATTTCTGCAGCCAGGCTCCCAGGGACCCTCGTGACAACGGTGCCTCACCCGCCTTGTGCCTCATTCCTGCTCCTGGGAATGCTAATTCCTAATAAAGTAATAGCTCATAAGCCCCTCTGCCTGAGGCTTTGCTCGGCATTGAAACCAGACTCCAAACAAATGAACAGAAACTAAAACATTTTTAAGACACCAACAACAGCTAATTAGGAAACATAATGGGAAAAGCACCCCGTACGTTTTATTGGGTTGTGTTTTCATTATCAGTTAAACATATTTTCTAATTGCCATTGTGATTGCTCCTTCAGAACCATAAATTGATACACATGATGTGCTAAAAGGTATATGGTACACACTGTATAAGTGCTGGCTTTTATTCTTGAAAAGCATGAAGATAACATATCCATAACGGTACATGTACGTACATATTAACATACAGTATTACAAGTAAAAGGAAACTTACCGTGTATATGACAAACAAAATAATAAAACAGATGGCATTAATGCAGTGCCCTGTCTTATAGGACAATACCATGTACTTTTATCCACACTTTATAAATGAGGAAACTGAGGCACAGTCATTTGTCCAGGTCATACAATTGGTAAGTGACAGAGCCTAAATGTGAACACAGGCACATCTGACCATTGATAACGGTCCAGTTTAGATAATGAGAGGCATAATAAAGACTTTTTCTTTTTCAAACCCTATTAAAATATAATAAGAAATCTCTAAGTAAATCCGTAAGAGACTGGAAAGCCAGTGGGGGTGCTAATAGCGTAATAAAACAGGAAATTCTGGAACATAGAAAGCAACTGGTAATTGAGTGATAGATATGCTAACAGAGCTGAGAACCTACAACCTGAGGACACTGTAACTTGAGCTCAAAAAAAAAAAAAAAAAAAGCGGGAATGGGAGAAAGCATGGGCTGAGCAGGTGAGCCTTCTAAGCAAGGTTCCTCAGGAGCCCAAGTTTCCAAGAACCCCCGAGAGATGTGGAGATCTCACATCACAAGCACGGACAGTCCGTCTCGCTCTGTGTCTGTGGGTCTGTCTGTCCTCGTGCCTCCCTTCTCCATGCTCTCCTGTCTCCCTTCCTCCTGCCCTCACCCATCCCCACACCCCACCCAGCACCAAATGCTGTGTCGAATAGAAAACATAAACGAAACAAAGGTCATTCCAGGGGTGCCTGGCTGACTCAGTTGGAAGACTATGTGACTCTTGATCTTGGGGTCATGGGTTTGAGCCTCACTTTGGGTGTAGAGATTACTTGAATAAATAAAGATTATGGAAGAAGAAAAAGGTCATTCCAAATTACTATAAGCTAAATAATTATTTTAATTACATTATATATTATGTAGAATATATAGTTCTTATATAAACACTACACATATATTAAAAGATACAAACTTTACACATAAAAGTATATATTATATAAGTATAATAGTAAATAAGCTTAATAATAATAATTAGCATGTTTAAAGAGTTTCAATATAAAGCTAAATGAACACAAACCCAACAGACTCATTCAGCGATTTTCACACTCTTAAAAATCGGCACATCAAGGAGAGAAAAGCCCATTTACAATGTACATATGACTTTGCCCTAAACAAAATAAGAATATGAAGTCTTTTCAAGCGCTTATGAAAAAAAATGACAAATGTTCACCACAAGCACTAGGTTGCAAAGGAAATCTTACATATTCCAAAGCAGAGAAATCATGCTGGCCCCATCTTCAGTCCACAATGATGTAAAAGCAAAAATAAGTGATAAAAAGCGTGCTCTTCTCTTAAATATATTGTCCTTGAAAGTTTTTTAAGTCATTAAAGAATACCATTTGAGAGAAAAAAAATTAAAATAGAAACGACATTCTATTTAGAATTGAATGAAAACGCTCAATGGGTTGCTGCCAAGACACTGCTTCCAACAATTGTTTCTAGTTTTTGAAATAGAGCAATGACAGCAAAAAGAAAGCACAATTAAATTAATTAAATCGAAACTTTAATTTTTGGAAAGTAGCAAATGAGATAGTACAAATAAAACATTAGGTCGGAGGACATAATTATAAACATTTTTTTAAATAAAATATGAAACTTCGAATCGTTGTCTTTGAAAGTCTACATGAAAAGGGTAATTTTCTTAAAATTTTTTTTTTTTAACATTTATTTATTTTTGAGACAGAGAGAGACAGAGCATGAACGGGGGAGGGGCAGAGAGAGAGGGAGACACAGAATTGGAAGCAGGCTCCAGGCTCTGAGCTGTCAGCCCAGAGCCCGACGCGGGGCTCGAACCCACGGACTGTGAGATCGTGACCTGAGCTGAAGTCGGACGCTCAACCGACAGCCACCCAGGCGCCCCGAAAAGGGTAATTTTCTAAGGAAATACAAGACGGAGGAAGAAACCTCAAATAAGAGGGGTTAACAATGTAAGGACAAAAACCTCACAAAGAGAGAGAGCAAAAAAGTATTTGCTATGCATGTAGCATTAGGGATTAATACCCAACCTATATAAAGTATTCTTATAAGACACTTAAAAGAAAACTCAAAATTAAAACACACACACACACACACACACACACACACACACACACGCACACACACACATTCAAGAGATGGGGTGGGGGACACCTCAGTCACTTAAGCATCTGACTTCAGCTGAGGCCACGATCTCTTGGTTCCTGAGTTCGAGCCGCCCCACATCCAGCTCTGTGCTGACAGCTCGGAGCTTGGAGCCTGTTGCAGACTTTGTGTCTCCCCCTCTTTCTGCCCCTCCCCTGCTCATGCTCTGCCTCTCTCTCACTCCCCAAAATAAATAAACATTTAAAAAACTTTTTTTAAAGTAAAAAAAAAAAAAGATAGGGGCGCCCAGCTGGCTCAGTCGGTAGAGCATGTGATTTTTGATCTTGGGGTTATGAGGTTGAACCCCATGTTAGGTGTAGAGATTACTAAAAAAACGAATAAAAACTAAAAAGAATCTTAAAAAATAAAAATAAACATAAATTTAAAAATATTCACAAGATATAAATATGTTATTCACAGAAAAGGGGATAATGAACAATAAACCGATAGAAAATAATGCAACCTCACTGGGCATCAGGAATATGCAAATTAAAACCAGAAGACTACTTCTGTGCTCTTTCTCACCACATTATAATTTAAAACGTTCAAATGATGGCTCATATCCTGTTCTTTTGGATGTGAAGGGAAACATATAGGTGGAAGATAAATTGATAAACCAGTTTGCAATGTATGTGGGCAGCATCTATCAAAATTCAAACTCCGCCATCTATCTTTTATTGTAGATTTCAACTTCTAGAGACTTCCTGTTTGGAAATATTCAAACAAAATGTATTAGTAGAAACATCCTATAAGAAACAATGGACAACTTACATTGTTACACAGAGTAAAGCACATTCAAAAATATGAACAGCCCTACAGCTTTAAAAAGAATGATATCCAAAGTATTATGGAAAGAGACATTTAACGTCATTCTATTTATTTATTTATTGTTTTATGAAAAGAAAACATTTAATGCAATTTTAAATCTCTTTTTAAAGCTCCATTTGGCAATGGTATCAAAAGTCTCTAAAACTTTCATCTTCTTCCTGCTGTCATCTTGGATCTCCCAACGTGCCCTGTTAAGCCACAGACACCGTTCCTGCCACGCAGCCGCAGTTGCACGGTCCTAGGCTGGGACAGGGTCGGAACAGAACCTGATAGTTGTGAATCCACTTAGGAGCTGCAGGAACAGGATTCCACACAGGCAAACCCCACTGGCAACAACGCCTGAAATAGATGGTCCAGTCAGTAAAAGCAAAGCAAAGGAAGTCTTGGGAGGCCATGTCCACACCAAGTCCTCAACAGGCTACAGAAGTTACTGGAGTAGCCTCCCAAATTCTTAGAATTCTTAGAATGTGCCCTTTGTCATCACAAGGCCACATGTCTATAAGAGCCCAGCCTCAGACACCTACATAACTTTAGGGGAAGAAGCCAAGTCAAGGGTCTGTCTCAGCAAGCATAGCTAGCAGCTGCTGAGAAATTCAAAATTCAAGTGAGGCTGTTTAGAACCTTCCAGAAAAAGAGAGACTCCAAGTGCCTAAGAGGAGAGTGAATGGAAGGAAGTTAATGAAACAGATGTGAACATTCAGGCCCTGGAACTGATCGTGTCATAAGCAAATGTGTCGAGCGCAAAGGCAGTTGGCGCCCTGAAGAACAGCAGTAATGACACTGTGAGTGTTATTATGGAATTAACAATGAGGCCATCCAAATAGAAGGGCTCTTCCTTCTTTCGGTGTTTCAAAAGGGCGACTTAGCTTGGTTTTACATCTGTGCCGTTTCCACCATTGATACAAGCACAGTTTCTGTTCCAAACTGTTTGGCCTATTCCTTCTAATGCTGTGAATCTTCTTTAGGAAATGATCATAAAACACAAAGAAAAAAAATTCTATACTTATGCTTATACACATATTATTAAAATATAAAAAAAACCAAAACAAACAACCAAGCAAAAACAAACAGTGACAAACACAGAAAAAAAGAAAAGCGAGCAATACTGTAACTGTCCCAGGAGAAAATAAACAGGATCTCCATAGAATGCGGTGTGACCTCGATGTGAGGTCTTTGAGTGCAATGGTCGAGAAAGAATTCTTCAGACGGTTGACAGTGCACAAAAGTGCTTTTGTTATAGAGTGGGGACAGGACCCCTGGGCAGAAATGGCTGCACTGGGGTTGTGGGGAGTGACTGCTCATATAGGGTTTTTTATCCTGTGGAGGAGAAAGTGATGTTAGGGCTCCAGGACATTGACTGTACAGGTTCCTGGAGGTCTGTTACTCAGATTGTGCTTTTCTTGTAAAGCGTTAAGACCATGACAAACTCTGATTGAGTTTCTGTCCTGCATGACCGCAAATCTTTATCAGTTGACCATTTGTTGCTCCCCTGCCTTTGTTCCTGGGCAGACCTGAGGGACGTCACAGGTAGCCCACCTTTGGTGTGTGTGTGGGGGGGTGGTATGTGGGTGTCAGTTTGCCTTTTGCCCTTTCTTCAATCTCACCATTAAAAAGTCTATTTTAGGAGCGCCTGGGTGGCTCAGTCGGTTGAGCATTCGACTTTGGCTCAGGTCATGATCTCACGGTTTGTGAGTTTGAGCCCCGCGTCGGGCTCTGTGCTGTCAGCTCGGAGGCTGGAGCCTGCTTCAGATTCTGTGTCTCCTTCTGTCTCTACCCGTCCCCTGCTTGTGCTCTGTCTCTCTCTGTCTCTCAAAAATAAAATGTCAAAAAAATTTTTTTTAAGTCTATTTTAGAAGGATATGAGAAAATGATCAAAATATAGTGTCTGTAGAGTAGACTTCCATTAGCTGAGCCATATCTTTGGGAGGACTGCAGGGCTTAGTTAATTCACTAAATTAGGAAAACTTTCTGATAAGTCTGCATTCCTAAAGACTAGCCTGTGGAGATTTCTTACTACGTTAAGGGTGTTCTTATTATGATAAAGGTGTTCTTAGTCCTTGTGTCCCCTCCTCTAGGCTTCAGTTAATCTCTGCCTCACTCCCCAGCTCTGTACTCTCACCTAAACCCCTCTTCTTTGTCTTTCTGAAGAGGATTGGGGGAAGGGCTCAGATGCTTCTGGCCCTTCAGGGAGAAGCATTTATGACAGAAAAAGAAAGCATTTATTTGTCTACCCTAACTTCTGGCTCAGTAGTAGAGACACCCCTTTGACTCCTTGTCTGTCACATTGTTATTCCAATGGAGACTGTGGCTCTTTTCCTGCTCTTTCCAAAGATCCCTCCTAGGAAGGCATTTCTGGAGTGGAGAGAAAAGCTCCTATCCTACGTACTTATGTTTGGGTAATAGAATCAGTAGTCACTGTTTTATTTTTTTCATTTGTTTTCTGTATTTTTCAACATTTCAACAGATAACATATGTAGGGAAGGAAAGGTAATTTTTTCCTCTACTCTTCTAGATTCTTGGTGGAGAAGGCCCGGGATAGAAGCTTAACAAGAGAAAAACAAACAGAAGTTGACTCCGGTATACATGGAGGGACCCAGGAAAACATCATCTTAAGGCTTAAGACAGAAGGATGCTGGGGGGAGGTGACCAGGAGAAGCTCAGGAAACAAGGTGAAGCTTGTTACATAGATCTAAACTGAAGCCTTCCCCATTGCCAAGATTCTTAGGATTTAGAGTTGGCCTTGTGTTACCAGAGGGAAACATCCTTACACATGCAGATTTCCCTTGTAAATGTAAATGCCCCTTAAGAGAGGGTAGCCTCTTGGTTTTCAGGGCTTTTGCTGTGGCTGCAGTTTCTTCAAAAATAAAAGTTAAGGGGCACCTGGGTGAGCATCCGGGCTCAGGTCATGATCTCACAGCTCCTGAGTTCGAGCCCTGTGTTGGGCTCTGTGCTGACAACTCAGAGCCTGGAGCCTGCTTCGGATTCTGTGTCTCCCTCTCTCTCTGCCCCTAACCCACTCGCATTCTGTCCTGTCTCTCTCAAAAATAAATAAACAAAAAAAATTTTTTTTTTGAATAAGAAAAGTTAAAAAATCAGTCCCAGATCATCTTTATGCCAAAGAGGCATATTTTGGGGTGGAATGTTTGGCTCCCCTTCTTATAAAAAAATCTGCAAAAAAAAAAAATCAGTCATTACAATTTTTTCTTTTTGTCTTAAGAGTTACTAACATGATATTGGATGATAAAGGATTTCTTCTGAGTGTTTTGTATTTATGTATTTATGTATTTATTTATTTATGTACTTATTTATTTATTTTTGAGACACCCCAACATATCTTTGTGATATCTCTCCTGATAGGATGAGGGCCCCCAAACGTGGGGTGACCCAACTGGGTGGAAGCTGGTGGGATGGGAGGTGAAAGGATTCACCCAGGGCAGAACAAAGGAAAGAGAAGTTTATTGAATGCACCACCACGGAGCTGCAGGCGAGACAGCAAAGCAGAGACTATCTGCCTCAAGGCAGTGAGTGAGGGTTGTATTTAAAGGGAGAAGGTGAGGCTGTATGGGGACTTATGGGATACTCCTTTTTTGGGCCTGTGCCTGGTTGTAAGTAGCCCATTGGTTAATTAGGGCCTGTGGATATTTTGGGTGGGTCACCTGATGGGCCTGTCTGTATTCAGCTGGAGAGGGGCTGGTTACTGTGGGCCCTTTTGCCTTGATCGGGTTTCCACTGCTCAAGCCTCTTGCCGAAAAGTGGCTTCTACCATCTCCAGACATGGACAAGTAATCCTAGGGTTGGGAGATACAAGTGGGCAAAGTCGCTCCCTATTGAGAACCGCAGGATTAGGGCCAATTTTAGGTGTGTGTTGCCATTTTTCCATTATGATTTATAAAGGGATTACTCTCTGAAATATGAAAGTGAATACGCCTTTTACACCTGGATTTTTTTTTTTTAAGACTACACAGATAAGAGCATAGGAAGTACCATACTCACTCGACTCGATGACCCTTCATTTCTGTTATTTTCTTTCCGCTAGTGGCATCCAAACACGATTTTGAAAGAGTGTGGCCATAATACTTGAAGCTATCAATCTCAAAGGGTCAGGCACGTCTCAGCCCCACCTCCCCAGTGCCCCATCCTAACACTCCCTGCTACTCAGGAGCAGAAGTGAAAATGCAGATGAAAGTCACGTTTACCTCTGTTGAAAACAAGACATCAGGCCCCAAGTGGAGTCTCTTATGCTAAACCTCACATTGCCAATCCAAAACTTAATTATGGTTCCTGTTTTCCCAGAAATGGAGTCTTAAGCCTGTCAGTTAGGAATCTCCTGGTCAGCACCAGACGGGCTAACCCTGCTAGCCCCTAACAGAAAGTGACTTTGCAATAACCAGCCCACTTTTTGTTGCCCCGTATAACTTTCTTGCTCCTTCTACCCCTTCTGCCTGTCAGTCTTTCATTCTGCATAGCTTCTCAGAGCTCCTTTCTATCTGCTGGATTGGGTGCTACCAGATTGATTTTTGCTCACACTCAATATTTTTTACACGCCTCTGTTTATTTCCCATGCTCACTGCATCATTATTAACAATAGCCAAGAAATATAAATGGACACAGAAAGTGTATTCTATATATGCAACAGAATATCATTTGGCCTTAAAAAAGAAAGAAATGCTACCATTTGCAACAACATGGATAGACCTTGAGGATATTATGCTAAGTGAAATAAGTTAGGGAAAGACAAACCCTGTGTGATCTCACTTGTATATGGAATCCAAAAATGTCCAGCTCACTTGTATATGGAATCCAAAAACGTCCACTCATAGAAGAGTGGTTACAAACTGAAGACTTGTTTTTTAAGTGGTGAAGCTACACTGATGATCTTAGCTGTCTCAAGCCACACAGGTTTCTTTTTGGTCTGCTATGAGTTAGATGACACGGGAGGCGTGTAGCAGAGTGGGTAAGGGGATGGGCTTGGGCATCACATTTCCCGGGGTGAAGAAGGCAGCCTCTGCTGCTTACTAGCTGCCCGGATGGGCACAACTCCTTTTCTCCGGTCCTACTTTCCCATCAGTAGAATGAGCATAATTGCACCTGCTTCATGGCACTGTGGCAAAGATTAAATAAATTAACGCATGTTCAGCGCTTGGAATGGTGCCTGACCCAGGAAATGGTCAATCCATTTCAGGTATCATTGGTTAAGTGCAAGAGAATTGTTCATGTAGTTAAAGGTTCATTCATTTTTAACATAAATCTTCTTTCAAAGTGTTACAATCACGTCATTTCTCTGGTTCATGGGCTAAAACATTTTTGGCTCCCCATTACATACCAATGCATTTGTACTTAGCACTGGGAGCAAACCATAAATTTCGTATGTATATAAATGATCTGGCTTCAACCCCTTGTGATCTGCTGGCGGAGAAAGAAGCAGAGAGAGGAAGAGGAGGGAGCTTGTGTGATCCCCGCCCCACTTGGAGTTGGGGGAGGGGGAACTAAGGGGGCCTCCATACCCAGCCTGGGGCCTGATACAAGTCTCCATCCTAGGACCCTGGGATCATGAGCTGAGCGGAAATCAAGAGTCTGTGCTCTCAACCCACTGAGCCACCCAGGCACTCCTCTGAGAAAAATTTTTTAATCTGGTTACATTAAGTGGTAAAAAGTTGTAATTTACCGTATTGGAAGGGAATCTTCTGAACATGTGCCTCATCAGTCTTTACAGGTTGCCCAGGCTGTTAACTTTTCTCAGGGACTCAAGCCCTTCATGGTGAATAACAGTGATTGCGCAAGACTACAAGACAAACATTCCCCCCCCCCCCCCCATGGCTTCATAAACTGTGTGCAAAGCTGTTTGCTCTTAAATGAACCCTTCCTGCTAAGATTTTTATTTTTATTTATTATTTTTTATAATACTCTATTTTTTTAAGTCATTTATTTATTATTTTTAGTAATCTTTTTTTTTTTTTTTTTTTTTTTTTTTTTTTGGGACAGAGAGAGACAGAGCATGAACGGGGGAGGGACAGAGAGAGAGGGAGACACAGAATCGGAAGCAGGCTCCAGGCTCCGAGCCATCGGCCCAGAGCCCGACGCGGGGCTCGAACTCACGGACCGTGAGATCGTGACCTGGCTGAAGTCGGACGCTTAACCGACTGCGCCACCCAGGCGCCCCTATTTTTAGTAATCTTTACATGCAACCTGGGGCTGGAACTCATGGCCCCGAAATTAAGTGTAGCATGCTCTTTCGAATGAGCCAGCCAGGCGCCCTACCGCCAAGGTTTTTCAATTATTGGGTTATATTCCTAGATTGGTTATTTGTAATTTGCTGTGGATAGGGAGATCAAGCATAGTAATTAGGATTATATTTAAAATCAAATACAACATCTAGCGGCTTCACTTGATAATGTGACTCTGTGGGGCGGGCTGTGGTGCTTTTCTGGAGGCTGATTTATTTCCTGGTGCTCAGGTGGTTCTAGGTCACGTTTGATGCAAGAATGACTTCTTAGGAATTACATGGTCCAAACCCTTCTACAGTGATGTTTTTTCCAACAGAAGGAGTGCTCCTCTTCTAGCATTTCAGGAGCTAATAAGTTATCCTGCTTATCACTGTCTTCATTTTTTATGAACTTGAATCATTTCCTCAATCACCCTCCCTCGTCTCTCTGGTCTTCGTGCTTGAGTCTGATGCTGACAGCAGGTTCTGTGTCCTCTTGATTTTGTTAGTTGCTGAGATGGGCGTGTACCTGGCACACTCCTACCTAGCCTTCAAAGTCCAGTCCAAATGACCCACCCTGAGAAACTTTTTCTCAGGATAACCATCTTTCTCCCGAAGAACTGTTGCTATCTGTACTTCCTGCATGCTTTTAATCTCCCTGCTATAACTCTTAATCGGTGTAACATGTTTATGTCTATGTGCCTATCTTTTTAGTTGGACTATGGCTGTTTTGTGGTGAGGTCCATCCATCTCTCAAAGTCCTTTACCCAAAAAGTTGTCCCTTGGCAATTGCTGATTTTACAAAAAGATGGCGTTTTATGGTCTGTCCTCAATCCCTTTTTGACAATGCCCATGATTGTGGGAATCTCCCACCCACCCATCCACTTATCCCCCCCGTCCCGCCCCGCCCCGCCCAGTATATTGAGCTCATGCTTGTAGCATCAAAGATTGTTATTTATTTTTTTAATGTTTATTTTTCAGAGAGCGTGTAAGCTGGAGGAGGGGGGGAGGGGGATGGGGATCTGCGCCGATAACAGGAGACTGACATGGGCTCAACCTCACCAACTTTGAGATCATGACCTGTGCTGAAGTTGAAGTCTGATGTATAACCGACTGAGCCACCCAGGTGCCCCAAAATAACACTTTTTACCTGTATTAACTTATGCCCCGTTATTCAAATTTTCCTGCATTTAAGAAGCCTTGTGTGTAGCTGCGGTTTATAACTCTTGGTTTTGCATTTCAGTATCTTGCAGAGTACAATTTCATATTGTTGGCCTAGCTGGGAAGGGCTACGTTTGGGAGTTCCAATGGACAGGAGGAAGGGGCTGACAAGTACTGCAAATCTAATGGGCTAAAAGTCAAATTCCAAGATGCAGGGAGGGTTGTATCTGTTCATGTCTGTCAGTCATGTTCAGTCATTTCCCTGGAAACGACATTTCTCTTCCTTTGAGGAGTTGCTGTTGGACCGTCACAGCCGCGTCGTTGCGTTGAAGGTTAACTTCAGTGGTTGATCAGCAGCTCCTGGTGCAGACTGCGTCTATCATGGTCATTTCATGAAATTGTTAAAGTCTGGAGAAGGGGCGGGTTGGGGTAGAATTGGAAGTGGGATGTGGAATTTGTGATCTGGTGTAAATATGGAACTGTCTCCACCTCTTGTCTGAACGGGGACCCTCTAAAGGGAATGGGAGCAGACTAGTACCCCTCATGGAGGCGGGGGCCCTGGAGAAGAAAGAGGGAGCCTAGGATTTTATGGGAAAGCAACCAGGGTTCAGGTCAGTACCTGGTTGAAGCCAAGCTCCAGCAGGACATCGTTGTAGGTTTCTGGCTTCATAGCTCCACTTTGCTCAAAACGGTGGGGCAACTGCCCAGCTGCCCAGGTGGTAAGAGAAATATCCTGAGGGGGGGTGGGCAGGGATAGGGAGAAGAAAAAAGAAACGTGGGTGTTTCACTGTACTTTAATTTTTAAGAAGATTTTATTTGTAAGTAATCTCTACACCCAGTGTGGGGCTTGAACGTACAACCTCGAGATAAAGAGTTGTATGCTCTACAGACAGAGCCAGCCAGCTGTCCTTCACTGTACTTATTAATCCTGGATTGTTCCTTAGGGACTCTAATAAAGGGACGTGTGAAGAGTTTGTCTGTCTAGCAAACTAATTTTCTGCTCTCCGTCCAAACATCATGGAAGCATGGCTATCTTTAAGTCATTTATGGAACTCTATCAAAAACTTTAAAAGTGTAAATAATAGTTCTTTTGAAATAAGATTGCAGTTAATATTTACTTATTTAACCCACATTTATTGAGTTCCATTAATGTCAGCCATCATAGTGCATGCTTCAGAGAAAAGGTCCATTTAAACAGATCTACTTGAATTCCAAGTAGCTTACAATGTAGCACAAGGGGGGGGGGGGGAACACCCAGGTAAATGCATACCTAACCACAACGCAAGGCATAATGTGATAAAGGTCCTAAGAAAACCATCTAATTTAACGTGTGAGGTTATTATAAAAATACATGATTTTCAGCTGAGGGAAATCAGTGCTGACTTTCTTCCAGGTCCTTCTAAAGCCTGGAGTCTCTATCAGGTCATGCTGATGTGATTGCATTCCAGATCTCAGTCAGGTTTAGGATATACAGTGTACACAATAAATCAACATATTTTTAAAATGTTTATTTATTTATTTTGAGAGACTGAGAGCACGAGTAGAGGAGGGGCAGAGAGAGAGAGAGAGAGGGAGAGAGAGGATCCCAAGCAGGCTCTGTGCTGTCAACACAGAGCCCAGCAGGGGGCTCAGTCCCATCAA
The DNA here is from genome assembly GCF_018350215.1 of Panthera leo. NCBI lineage: Eukaryota > Metazoa > Chordata > Mammalia > Carnivora > Felidae > Panthera > Panthera leo. The sequence goes on from NC_056679.1 coordinate 225,773,606, forward strand.
TTGTGAGATTATGACCTGAGCCAAGATCAAGTCGTGTGCTCAACTAACTGAGCCACCCAGGAGCCTCTAATTCAACATATTTCTATATCTTCAGCTTGTCTGCTAAAATACCTTCTGCATTTCCAAGTTTCAAGGAAGTGAGACCAAGAGAGAAAATAATGTGGTGCTGTTTTTTGTTTTTGTAATTTTTAAATTGAATATGATGTTTTACAATCAAACATGCCCTTAATATATTATTTTATTGTTTTGAAGGTCTCAGAGTATTGGTGGGGGCGGGGGGAGATATAGGAAGTGTTTTTGGTAGAAATTAGGAAGCTCATTATCTCATAACTTTGATGATTTTGCATGCAAAGTTTAGATATCCCTGAGTGTTCAGAGAAGAGAGCGGGTTCTGGGAGAGATCAAAGGAGCTTAGTGAGGATCAAGGCACCTAGGAAGGGTAGAGGGAGGACTGGCTGGTTGGCTTCGATTTAGAAGCCTTTAGGAGTGGAAATCCAGCAGGAACAGAGAACAATGGAAAGATGGAAGAGGCAAAGATAGACTTGAAGGAGAGTATGGTACCGAACTTATGGATAAGACTGATAAAGGCTAGAATGCAGTGTTGTGCAAAATCATACGGGGTGCACCATGAGTGATCAATCTGATTGGTCAGATACGGAGACCATCCATCCATATTCCTTCACTTTCCCTTAAAACCAAGGGCATGCATTTTCAAATTTCTGACATCTTCATTGAATGTGAAATCAAGGTATAGGGGAGACAGTATTTCGCTTTCCTCCCTTCTAGGTTCTTTTGGCTGCTCTACTAATTAAAGTAACATGAGACAGATGAATAGGAGAAAAACAAATCATGGCGGTATGGGAGCCCCATGAAATATGAGACCCAAAGGCAAGTGAGGCGGTTGTGGCTTACATGCCACCCTGAGCTTCGGAACGGGATAGAGACCTGGGGCTTGAAGAAGGGAAGAGGGCGATTCACAGGATAAGGTGAAGAGCAGATTTCTGGAATTAGATGTTTGCTTTGCCATCTAACTTTTAGATAAAAGTTATCTCTGGTAATAGTTCTCTTTCTGGGCCATGCCCCCTATCTAATTCTTTATGTAGTTACAGGAGAGGTCAAAGTTTTTCTTGAATCTGCTGGGTCTTGAAAGCCTTCAATCTGAAATAAGGTACCTGCCAAAATGATATATTTTGGGGTCGTGTATTCTGCTGCTCGTCAAAGGTCAATCAAGACTTTGATATTACTTCTCCATGGTAGCAAATGACTAGGCAGCAACTACAAATTGGTAAGAGAATAATTTTAGTTAATTTGGTTAAGCAATGGAAAAAAAAACAACGTATTCGCATGACATGGAGTGTGCCAAAATGCTGTAACTACATCCTTCATTGTCCTACAGGTTGCGGTCTCACTTGGGAAGTACGGTTTAACCAAATGTACAATGCTTTACAGACAGAGACTGATTGGTTATTACCTGCTTGACTGGACGGAGTTATTCATATACAGTAAAACCTTGGATTGTGAGTAACTTGTTCTGGGAGTGTTTTGCAACACAAGCAAACATTTCTTCTTTTTTCTTAATGTTTATTTATTTTTGACAGAGAGAGAGAGAGAGAGACAGAGAGAGAGAGAGAGACAGATCCTGAGCGGGGAGGGGCAGAGAGAGGTGTAGACACAGAATCTGAAGCAGGCTCCAGGCTCTGAGCTGTCAGCACAGAGTCCCATGCAGGGCTCAAACTCCCAAGCTGTGAGATCATGAATTGAGCCCAAGTCCAACACTTAACCAAATGAGCCAATAGTTCTTGAAATTCACTTTGATATATGAGTGCTTTGGATTACAAGCTTTGATATATGAGTGCTTTGGAATGAACTTTGCTCGCAAACCAAGGTTTTACAGTATTTGTTCAGTAAGTATTGGCTGAACACTACTCTGACCAGGCACAGTGGACAGAAGTCTCCAATGGAGCAAATGCTTCAATAGAAGATGTTAGATAAGAAGCAAACAGGGGTGCCTGGCTGGCTCGGTTGGCAGAGTGTGCGGCTCTTGATCTTGGGGTTGTGTGTTTGAGCCCCACGTTGGGTACAGAGATTACTTAAAAATAAGATCTTAAAAAAAAAAAGCCAACAGAATACACACAATATGTAAAGACAGGCATACCTCATAGATACGTGGCTTTGCTTCCAGATCACCATAATAAAGCAAATATCACAATACAGTGAGCCTACTGTGTTTTTGGTTTCCCAGTGCATCTAATAGCTATGCCCACACTACACTGTGGTCTATTAAGCATACAATAGCATGATGTCTAAACAAAAAGTACATACCTTAATTAAAAAATTCTTTGCTGCTCAAAAATGGTAACCATCCTCCGAGCTTTTGGTGAATTGCAATCCCTGATCACCATAACAAATATAATGATTTAAAAAAATTCAAGGGGCGCCTGGGTGGCTCAGCCAGTTGAGAGTCCAACTTCAGCTCAGCTCACGATCTTGCGGTCTGTGAGTTTGATCGCCGCATCGGGCTCTGTGCTGATGGCTCAGAGCCTGGAGCCTGCTTCGGATTCTGTGTGTGTGTGTGTGTGTGTGTGTGTGTGTGTGTGTGTCTGCCCCTCTTCCACTCACACTCTGTCTCTCTCTCCTTCAAAAATAAATAAACACTAAATTTTTTTTTTAATTCAAAATATCGTGAGGATTACCAAAACGTGACACAGAAATGCTAGTGCTGTTGGGCAAATGGGGCTGACGGACCTGCTCGAAGCAGAGCTACCGCAACCCTTCTATTGGTAAAAAACACAGTATCTGTGAAGCACAATGACGGGCGATGAAACGGTGTGCCTGCATGTAATACTGAGTAGTGACATGAGAAAGAATAAAACCGGGATAGGGTCAGAGTTAAAATAGGGCTGGAGGGTTCTATTTCTGATAAGAAGGTTAAGGAAGGTCTTTTGGATGAGGTGCCTCAGAGCAGAGATCTGAGTGAAGTGAGGGAAAGAGTCATAAGGAGCCCAAAGAAGGTTGAAGAGGGAGTGTACTTGGCAAGGTCAATGTGGTAGGAGTGAACAACAGGGAAGAGGAATGGGGGCGGGGAGGAAAGCTATGGTCATGTCTTCAGAGAGGTAGCCAGAAGTTAGAAGGAAGACTTGAAGGGCATGCTCACATTTTTGATAGTGCACAACGTATGACGGGAAGCCATTGGTGGGTACTGAGCAGGAGCACGCGTGATTAGACTCACATTTGAATTGGATCGTCCTGGCCGCTACTGGGGATGGACTCAAGAGTAAGAAGCAGGGTGACAAGAGGCTATTTTTTTTAAATAACATTTATTTATTTTTGAGAGAGAGAGTGCAGTGGGGTAGGAGCAGAGAGAGGGAGGGGGAGAGAGAGAGAGAGAGAGAGAGAGAGAGAGAGAGAGACAGAGACAGAGATCCCAAGCAGGCTCCACACTGTCAGTGCAGAGCCAGATGCGGGACTCAAACTCACTGACTGCGAGACCGTGACCTGAGCCAAAGTCAGACGCTTAACCAACTGAGCCGCTCAGGGGCCCCAACAAGAGGCTATATGATAGTCCTGGAGCACGGTGATGGTAGTTTGAATTGGGATATCGGGGTGGTGAAAAGTAGTAGTAAATTTGGAGTATATTTTGAAAGTACACCTGAAAGAACTTTCCGATACACTGAACGTATGATGTGAAAACTCAGTCAAGGATGCCTCCAAGGATTTTGGCTTCAGTAACGGGATGAATGAACAACTAGCTTACTGGCATAACGAAGGTTGGGAAGCGAGCAGGTTTGGGATGTTGTTTGCTTTTGGACTAGGTTGGTTTGCAATGGCCCTTCGGCATCTAAGTAGGTCAGTCAAGGAGACACGGTGACACGTGAGACTGAAGTTCAGTGGACAGGTGAGAGTAGGAGATATACATTGTGGACGGGGCTGCACATAGCACTGTTCTATGATGCTGACACCGTTTTAGTTCTGACGTACCACAAAGCTATGCTCTGCATTGAATATTTACAACACGCAGATTGCACTTCACTATCCTCTCTAAACACTCACACCCCCACCCATACAACATAACCTAATTGCTCTATAGCACAGAGTTCTTTTCTCTTAGATATTTGAAGGCAACTGAGGATTCTGTGTATTGTCCTTAGCGACCACAGAGACAAATGAGTGCACCCCAGCCAAGTAAATGCTCTCCAAAACACTTTGCAAAAAGATGTAACCATTACCATGCGTCCCTGCTGGTTTATCCATCTTTTAATCACTAAATTATTCAATGTGTATAATGAATATTTGCTATGAATTCATATTTACAAATATGGTATAGGATATAGCTTAAAGAACATTTTTCATCGGTTTGGGAAAGAGAAAAAGGTCTCATTAAATAGTTTTGTGAAAATACAAGACTACCTTAAAACTAAATGTCTGGATTTGTGGTGTAAATAAGAAATACAGAAGGAATTTGAAGGAAAGAGAAGCTAAAACAGAAACAAAACAAATTAGTGCACTCCAAAGGTGCCAACTATACAATTTTGGAACATCTCTAAGAGTTTAACTCGAAAGAATCACAAAGCAATTCTGAAGAGCTCTCCAGGCTAATTTTCCTGTTGTTAACCCTCCTATTGAAGGGCATATCAAGGTCATCACACATAATCTAGCTTCAAGATCGTTTTGAAACCGTTCTGACCTAGTGTAGCCTGGATTGTTTTCTATTTAAAATCCCTAATGTGACCCCAGAGGATAGATTCAGGACAGGGCAACATGGGAAATTCAAGGAGGATTCCTAGAGATATCCACGAATATCACCAAGTAACTTTTTGGGACATACTTGCTTGGGCCCCTCCTAGCTCTCCTTCATTCTTGGATTCAGCTCAAGAAACTTCTGGTATCTGAAGGGCTTACAACTTCATAGTGAAAGGACTGTTTTGGTGAAGGGTACATTTCACTCAGCCTGTGCGTGAAGGGAGGTGGGTGGGTGGGGGTTAAGATATGACAAGGGAGACTTTTCTGGCATTTGTTATATTATTTGTATCTTTCTTCTCCTTTACATAGGTTGAAGCAGATTGGATGTGCCTTTCAGCATTTTGGTAGATGCATGTTGGCTATTGGATGCCTGTCAGTGGCCTGCTGGTGCCCTGATATTCTTTATCAGATGTCTGTGTCTTAAATGAAGATCAGGAACACATGTCCCTTTTTCAGGGAAGGGTCAGCTTTGGAGGTCAGAGAAGCTGGGAAATAATGTTTTTATGTGGTTACTCACCGTATCGATGAAAGTTAATTTTCTCTTCCTAGCATCGTTTTTCAGAAACAATCAACTAAGAGGACACATCCAGCACTGTGGCTCTTTCCTCTTTTATCCATGATACTCTGCTGTCTGAATCATTCCGCATCTTTTATACAGAAACCACGGCTTGTATGCTGTCCTTCAAATATTAATGTACTTTGTCTTGCCTGGTAGAAATTTACTAGTTGTTAATTGAATTATTTAGGGGATTTTTAAGGACAATTTAGACAGCTTTTAACTCAATAACTGAGGATCAAGGCTTATGACTATCTTAAGCCTGTGGCGGTATACAAACGGTGTGCAATGTCATTTTGACAGGTGCAAACATATGAAAACAGATCTACAACCACATTTCTTCAGCGTGGTAAGTTCCGAGGGCATTCAGGGATTATTATTTTAAAAATATGCTTGCTGCCTGCCACTCTGCTACCAAAAATAAGCAAGTCTGAGGGGCGCTAAGTGTTAGAGGACATTCCCGGGAACTATTTCATTCAGGACCACGTGTGACAAAGCATTTCTGAACTTTTTTGTTCACGACCTTCTTTCCCCGCTTTGCAATCAAACCAATTTATGTCTAAAGACCTGGGACTTTTTTTTTTTTTTTTAACCACGTATACTTTTTACTTCCAAAACTTATAAGAGAAAAAATAATCTCAGCTGTTAGTTTATCTCAGTCCTTTCAGAGCATCTATTAGTAGGACGCGGTGCCACCAGACACACCATTTTAGGAGGCTTTATAAAGGTTTGGGGGAAAAAAAATCGTTGGGTATTTGAGCTGGAAGATCTGGAGTCAGGGAACTCAAAAGTTTTGTCAGTAGTCCTATGACCTTGAAGAAGTTACTTAGCCTGTCTCATCCTGGGTCTTCGGCTATGAAATGCAGCCCAAAATGACTGCCCAGAGAGAGTCGACTGCGCCAAAGACGTTAAACTGTTAGAAGAGTGAACATCACCATTGACTCGGATAGGCACATTGCACTACGTAAATGCAATGCTTTATGAGTTTACACTGAACGGATTTGGAAACGCCTGCATGTGCGGGCTTTTCCGTCCCGTTCCCTGCAGGTATGGTAGTTTATTTCCAGAAAAGAACTGAGGAGAAAGTTGCCCTGCCTATAGAAAAGTCCCAGAAAGGTTTCCCAGAGTGCAAGTGCAGAGAACTGGCCTTGGGCTGCTGGAAACAAGACCCGAGGACACAGCCACTTCTCAGGGAGGAGAGGTATCATGTGAGTCCTTTATAAAAGGGCGAGGATGAAAGTGACCACCCGCCACACAACGTGGCACCGGAGTTCAGCTGGGAGGAGCCGGTCCAGGAAATGACCCAAGATAGTTACAATGTCACCAAGATATTTACAAATAAACCAGGATAGTCACTGCAGGAGGGAGGGGGCGAGGAGGACGCAGGGAAGATTCTGGGGCGAGACGGACAGAGGGAGGATATAGGTTCCAGAGGCTTCGGTTTTTAGGGCTCTGGTGGATCCCTGAGAGTGCCCTTGAGGGAGAAGGCTCTGAGAGGGCCCGGAGCAATCCCCGTGCAGCAGCGGTTACCGTCCCCCGAGCTCGCGCGCCCCTTCCCGGGCCCCTGCTCCGCCGGCTTCCGCGAGCCAGGACACCAGCCTCGCGCACCTCAACTCCCACGCGGGTCTCGGGTTCGACCACCCCGGCCCCACCCAGCCCAGGGCTGCCGCAGCCCACTTGCCTTCCCAGTAACGGTTTCTGGACCCGTGGCCTCCGACCCCTCCCCCTCTCCCGGCTCCCGGAGCCGCAGTGCCGCGCCGTTAGGAGAGGGGTAATCCGCCCCGGAACCGACGTGAGCGGCCCCGGGGCGGGGTCGGTGGAGGCGGCTCGGGGATCTCCCCTCCCTGAATTCCAGCCCGAGGTCTCCGCACCCCACACGGGGCTCGCACCCGCCTCCTCAGGCCCCCCTCCTCCGGAGCGCCCCCTCCGCTCCTCCACGTCGGCCCCGCGCCGGCTCCCTCCACCTCCTTCCCCCGCCCACCCCCCCCTCCCCCGCGGGGCGGCTCCGATACCCCTCCCCCTCCCCGCCCCCCCCCCCCCCCCCCCCCCCGCCCGGCGCGGCTCTCACGCGCAGCCGAATTCGGCGCCGCCTCCACCAGAGCCGAGCCGGCGGCTCCGCGGAGCAGGAACCTGTGCCGCCGCCGCCGGGCCCTCCGCGTCCCCTCCCCGTCCCGCCCCCTAGCCCCTGGCGCCCGGGTCCCCCTCCCCACCCTCCTCCCTCCCTCCCTCCCTCCACTCCTCTCTCTCTCCTCCCACCCCCTCCGTTCTCCCCTCGGCTGCAGCCCGAGCCCGGCCCGCCAGCTGGGCTGGCAGGAGGGCGGCGGCGGCACCACCATGAGCTTTGAGGGTGGCCACAGCGGCAGTCGGCGCCGCGGGGCGGAAAGCGGGGACACCGAGCCGCCCCCGTCGCCTCCCCCGCCGCCGCCGCCGCCGCCGCCGCCGGGAGAGCCGGCCTCGGTCCCCGCGCCCCCACGCTACCTGCCACCTCCGCCCGCGCCGCCCGCGTCCCCCGAGCGCGCCGCGGGACCAGACGAGCCGCCGACGGAGGTGGTCCCGCGGCGCCGGGGCGCGGACGAGCTGCCGCCGCCTCCCGCGCCCCTGCCGCCCGCCGGCCAGGAGGTGTCGGCGGCTGGCGACTCCGGGGAAGGTCCGAGGCTCCTTCCCGAGGCGGCGGTTCCCGAGGCGGCGGCGGGGAAGGGCGTCCCCGGGGAGCCTGAGGCCGGCGCGGGCGGGGAGGGCGAGCGGCGGGGCGCCAGCGACCAGCCCGAGACGCGCTCGGTGTGTAGCAGCCGCAGCAGCAGCAGCGGCGGTGGCGACCAGCGCGCCGGGCACCAGCACCAGCACCACCAGCCCATCTGCAAGATCTGCTTCCAGGGCGCCGAGCAGGTAAGGAAGGCCCTGCGGGACCCCGGAGGTGCCGGCGGTGGGCTCCGGTCCGAGCTGGACCGGCGCCTGCCCAGGACGGTCGACCTTTCAGCACCATGGACAGCGCTCGCCTCCCGGCTCTTCTCCAGCCCGGCTGGTCCAGTCCAGCCAACTCAGCGGCAGCTACCTGGGTTCCCTTTTCCCTTTCTGTCAAGGCAAATGAGAATGTCCCGGTGGCGAATGCAGGGTTTAATTGGGTCTGCACTTAATTTTTCTTACCTGGTATTACAGTTACACATTCCTCAGGTGCTTTAATGATAAAGTCATAAGTATCTCCTTTGTGAATTGCTACATGGATTTTGGTTTATAGATAGAAACAAATCCTTTTTCCACAAATGCCTACGGAGGCAGAGAGTCTTAGAATACAAACTGGGGGTGAGTCACGTCAAAACCAAAAAGGGCAGGGGCTTTACATATTGCAAATTATGTTGACTCACTGATGTGAGAAGCATGTCACAGTGTTTACAAGAGAAATAGGAATGTACTTTGACCTTGCGAAAGAAAGAGTATTTAGCTAATAACTTATTTTTTATTTTGTTAGAAACATAATTCTAACATTATAAACTCCGTAGAGGTACATGCAAACTTCTGTGAGAGTGATCATGGAGGCAGCAGGATAATATACCTCTTACAAAATGTGTGGTCTGAGAAAACATTAGGTTTAGTATTTTTAAAAGTAAGGAAATTGCATAAGAATATGCAGGCTTTCAGGAATATAGTGCCCTAAGTCAATATTTATGATGCTACATTTAGAAAAAATAAAAGCATAACCCTACTGCAAGCTACTTTCAGGGATGCCATGCATTTCTTCTTTAGCAATGATTAAGAATAACTGCAGAGGAAATGCATCTGACCATCCACTTAAAAGTTATTAAAGAGGTTTAATAGTACAGCTTTCTCCCAAGGGTATTGGGAGCTATATCTTGCAGACATTTTGTGTGTTGGTAGAACATTTATGTCATAACATCAAGCAATATCTTTGAAATAGTTTTAAGATTGTAGTTTCATTCCCATCAGAAGTATAAAAATTTAATTTAATTTTCTCATGTAGATCGATGCTTGTATCCATCTGGGTAAATGGCTTTGAAAGAAAAGAAAGCAAGTGTTAGGTTTTTTTGTTTGTTTGTTTGTTTTGTTTTGTTTTTTTAAGTAGAGGCACAAGTACAGATATTCACCTGAGGTGTTATCTTTACAGGGGGAGTTGTTAAATCCCTGCCGATGTGACGGATCCGTTCGGTACACACATCAGCTGTGCCTGCTGAAATGGATCAGTGAGAGGGGTTCCTGGACCTGTGAGCTCTGCTGTTACAGATACCATGTCATAGCCATTAAAATGAAACAGCCTTGCCAGGTAAACATCGGTGACATTTCTTTTTCCTGAAATGATCTTGCTAAACAGGTGTGCACTTGAGTTTAGTTATTATGAAGGATGCCGACATAACGCTACTCAAAAACATTTTATGCAAATCCAAATAAAACCAAGATGAAGCATTTGTTGAGTTGTGCTTTGAAAAATCTGTGACACTTTTTAATCTGAGGAACTCAAGAGACATTTTATTCAAATGGTTTCCATTATTAATTTGTTGCTCTTCGATAAAATGATACCCATCTTTGCTTCTAAAAGGACAGGTTGGTAAACTGTGAAATACTTCAGTTAAATCGATTTTATTAATTGGACACGTTACACTATTTTTATAATATTTTGTTAATTGAAGCTTTGAAGCCATGAATGGGCTGCATTGATGGAAAACACATGCATGTAAAGTAAAACTTTACTAGTCTGGAAACTTTAGTTGAGTCTTTTAGTTTTAATCTGAAAACTAGGCTCTTCACTTAACTAGGCTCTTTTTCGTATGATGTTACATTTAGAAGCTTTGGCTACTTTGATTATTTGTTGTGTTCAAGTACATAGTGGATTCAGAGGTATTCCCAACTGTTACTCTCAATACCACTGAAATTGTGTATGTTCTTAAACTTTTTGTGTATAATCACATAAAACACAATTGCCATAACCCTACAAATGCCCTTGGCAAAACAGGCTTTCATTTTTTTATGGTGGGGCTGATTCAGGTTCTTTGAATCGATCGGTGGGATGTAAAATTGAAAATATTAAAAATGATGTATTAAATTAATGCAGAATAGTGTGTGACTGATGAGATCTGGTGGTAACCTGGAGCTGAAGTTAGGCAGACATAAAAGTGGAGATTCAAAACAGGGACAAAGGAAGACAAATGGAAGGAAGAGGAAAAAGGAAAAGTTAGGAGGGGAAGAAAGTCATAAAATCTCTCTATTTCTGCTTACATCAACAAATGCAGCTTGCGTTGAATAATATACAATAAGTGAGACTGTTAGTGATCGCAGGGGGACCTGGAAGCTGATACACTACTGCTTTCATAATTTAAATTTCATAGAGTTTAATTTGTGCATCCTTCATATGGTTTGCAATTAATTTGCATCTCTGATAGTCACCATTTGAAGCATGATTAGCAGGCATGAAATGAAAATATGAATTTTTTCAAGTTGACCTAAGGCTTATAAATAATTTGGAAAGAAGAATTACTAATGTGGAGGAGTGATGTTATCGTGCTGAAGATAGGCACAAAGCTAACACATTTTCCCAGGACCTCTAATTGATTGAATTACTTGGGTATCAATTTATGGATATATCGTAGCTGTCTTGAAAAACACATGGAACCGTGTCCAGATACAAGGATAAGAGTCGTATAATTGGATCTACAATAATTCTATGACTAGAAACATGGGGGAGATGGGAAAGGGGCAGCTTTGGACCTCCAGTGGAAAAGTCCCATGAGAAGTACCATGACCAGATGTTCAAGAGTTCAAACAGAATGCTAAGTATTTAAAGAACTTATGGCTACTATATCTTAATTCACGTGGGATGATTAATTTTGAAGTAAATAGAAATAGGTCCTTGATGTAATTTTAAAATGCAGAAGAGACAAAGGGCTAGGACAAAAAAATACTGCTTACTAATTCTATAGCAAAATGAAGTGATTGCTACTATGTTTTGTTTCATTCATAAAAGGAATCATTCAGTGTCATTTTAACAAAAGCAGTTCCTCAAAATGTGTATATGATATGAGATCAAAACAACAACAACAAAACCAACGAAAACCCCAAACCAAAATGAACCCAGTGTTACTAATACACTAGAACTAATTTTATTACGACACATGCGGATACTGCCCTGCTCTGCAACCTGACCTGTTTGGTAGAGTTAACGACCAAATAATATTTAGAAACAAAGCTGATATAAGTCCAATAATGATAGCACAGAACATGCCTGAGAAATAGCCCTCCAGGACTATGTCATATGCATATAAAGCTCAGTGCTCTTAATGAGTGGAAATCAGTTATAAAGTTCCTAAAGTGTGGATTCTTCTACCTAGGAGCAGGTTATTCTCAGATAAAGTTTTATTAATCGTCTGACATTTCTGTTACGGATGACCTACAAACTGAGCATTTACTCTGATTTTTGGGTTTTCTCCCTTGCTGGTGTGAGGCCGATCAGATTTAGCGTTTATCACATTCATGCTTTTATGACCTGGCAGAAATCCATTTCTTCATGGTGTAGGATCAAACAGGCAGTATGCTGTGGCACTCCTCTTCTTTCCACATCCGTCTAAGTATGGAAGGTTACGTATGTCTTAAGTATAGAGCCCTCTGTAGCTGTGAGTGGGTGGTTCCTTGGATGTAGAACAGAAGAGAGGATAAATAATAATATTAATAGAGAACATTTGCTGAACACTTACTCTGTGCCAGGCACTGTTTAAGTGCTTTACATATGCTGATACTGATATTTAATCTTCCTACGAGGTAGGGAAAAGTATTATCTCTGTTTTACACAAATGGAAACTGAGACACAGAAAAGTTATATAACTTCTACTAGGTACATATCTAATCAAAGGCCAGGATTCAGATTTAGTCAGGCTGGCTCTAACTCACCACGTGACTTATTGGCTGGCTCTTAGTCACCACGTCGCATATTGGAAAGTGTTCTCAATTCCATCATGGCCATTTCTGGGCCTATCGTGGCTTATCCTGTGTTATGCTGAGTCCATCAGGAACTGGTTTTTAGCCTGGGTCTCTAACAGGGTGTAGAAAGGCTTTGACTACTTGTTGTTGCATAACAAAGCACCCCAAATACTTACCGGTTTAAACAACAATCACATTATCTCTTCAGAGTCTGGGTTGATCGAAGTCAGCTCGTAGGTTCTTCTCCATATGTGGTGTCAGTCTGGAGCTGGAGTCATCCAGAGGTTTGACTAGAGTGGAACATCCAAGGCGGCTCACTTATGTGACTTGTTCTTGGTGCTGGCTGTTGGCTGGACGCTCATCAGGGGCTGTCACCTGGCACCCCGGTTCTCTTCCCACGTGACTTGGATTTTTCACAAGAGGTTGTTGAGTTCCAAGCGCATGAAAGCAGAAGTTACAGATCGCTTAAGTACAGTTGCATGCATGTTGTATTCTCTTGATTAAAGCAAGTCACAGGACCGGCCCACATTCAGAGGAGGGAAAATAGACTCCGCCTTTGGAGTCTGTCCTTTTAAAGAGGGTGGCTATCTTTAATCCACAATAAAAGATAGTTTCTAAAATGGCTCTAACTATCCTGGTCTCTGTATTAAGTACTCACTAGGCCCAGATAGGTCCACAGGCACCATCATAACTCCCCTCCCAGGGCTCAGAAATAAAAAACAAGCTTGAAAAAAATGTATAGGAGGTTGACTCATCAGTGGTGCTCGATGCAGACCCCCAAGCACTTCCAGAAGTGATTATTACCATGAGGTACCTCCTGGTGCTCAGAGGAATATGGGGACCGAGAAGGGAAAAGAATAGCTAACCAGAAGCAGGTGTACGTGCGAGGGAAACATGTGGCAGTAAGTCTAGAACTTTAGTTTTACTTGTTTTTCTCATTGAGATTAGAATTCTTTGAGAATTTGGGTCTAAAACTCTCCATTCCGTTGGGTTTTAGCGATTCTCAGCAACATGACCCAGTAGAAAACGGATGTATCCCCTAAACATATTTAAGCCTTAATTGCTGTATCATTAGCAGTGGAGTTAATTAAGACATTCCAAGTAATTAACATGCATTTACCCTCCTACCTACTTGCAGAATCTATTTTATTGATTAGCATATTCAAGATGACGCATTAATAATATTTTAAGAGTAAAAGCTAATTGTTTTGAATCTCATACTATGGTATAAAATTAGTGGAATCTAAGGACATAGAAGATCAATTTTATCTTGAGATGCTGGTGACATTAACTAATTAAGCTATATTCAAGGTTCTGAATTCTTTCAGTGCTTTTTGCAAGGAATATAGACGGTTGAAGAGAGAACATTTATTTGGTAACATATGGTAGGAGAATCTTAAGACTTGTTATAAAAGACCTCACTCCTTAAACATAGGAAAATACACTAGAAATGGAAGGTACCTTGGACAAATTACTTAACTCTTTGTGCCTCAGTTAACTCATTTTTTTAAAAGTCATCTCTATACCCAATGTGGGCTAGAACGCACAACCCTGAGATCAAGAGTCATAGGCTTTACGACTGAGCCAGCTAGGTGCCCTCAGTTAAGTCATCTTTAATAGATCATAATGGCATCTATTTTATCCATTATTTTGAAGACTAAATACATAAATATATGCAAAGTGCTAAGAATAGTGCCCAGTACATAATAGGTACCATTTTAATGTTAGCTTTGATTATTATTACTTGTTCATTCAGCTAACAGATGGGGACCTTCAGTCACTCACAGGTCCCTGTTGTTTCCTTCAATCTCTTGTCACCAAAGTGAAGTTAATGACTTCTCTTTCCATATCACTCTTTATCCCTGGATGTTTACACCCCACTTTTTCTTCGAGAGCACATCTCAGTGTCTGAACACATTTATTTTTGTACATAATGAATAAACAGCATTTTAAGAATCAGGTGTTATGCTATATAACAATCTCAGCACACAAGGGCGTATGTGCTCCAGAGATAATATCCCTCCCCATGGGTCCTTATTGGAGTCTACTCATAATCGGGAGTTATGAGATGCTTCCACAGGTGGCCAGGCACAGACTAGTGCGATTCATTTTCTCAGGAGTCATTTGTTTACACTTTGGAAATGCCACTACTGAGTGGGGTGTGCCTGTGAGCAAGAGGAGGTTGGAGAAGCCCCAGAGATCCCTGGGGGGCAATCACAAAGAGGCACAGGCAGTTGGGCTGAGCCTCAGTCAGAGTGAATGGTGGTGCCCATCAGCTTTCCTTCTCCCCCCTTACTTCAAGTACCAAAGGAAAGGGCTAGGAAGGAACTTGCCTCGGACAGTGTTGAAAGTTGCATGGGGGCCATATACCTTTGTGAATATTAGGCCCCTGGACATTTTTACTAGCCTGTAACATTTTTTATCAGCATTTCCCTTACTGCTTTGCCTTTCAACACTCAGTGTGCTGTCAGCAACAGGTCTTCTCATCGCAGTAAAAATGACTCAAAGTCTCCTAGGAGGGAGAACGACTTGAGAGCGGTTTTCATTTCTACCCATATTCTCAAAACCCCGGGGCTCATCATGACAGTTTTGAATTAGAGAGGAAGTTGGCACCAGGTGGGTCCCTCTTGGCTAATGTTCCAGACCTTATTTGTACAGCGTTTATAGAACCTTAACTTCTCGAGGACTCTGTGGTCGTTATTTTCCCGAGTGGGGCTGTGTCACGGGAGGGGTGGTCTACCTTCAGAAGTGATGCAGTCATTCTCGTGATGTAGCTGACACACAGCAGGAGAAGTTGACAAGTTATTATAGAAAATCAAGTGTGATTTTGAACATGTAGTAAGAAGACATCAGAGCATGAACTGTATCGCTTTTGCATGCTGTCATTTGCAATACTTCAAAATACTTCAAGGCATTTTCCTTTTATGGGTTAAAAATGTCTGCATACATACCACCTGGCTGACATGGTGAACCGCCCTTTCTCTGGTTTTCTCTAACCCCTGCTCTCTTACTAACATTCGCTGCGGGCTTAATAGCAAATGGCAAGCTGAGGAGAAGCTTTTCGTTACCATGCCTGAACAACTGAGAAACAACATTAAAATGTAATATTTAAATGCATATGTTGGCATATTTTATAGGTAATTAAAAATGTCAAAATAAACAAAGAACACATCATGAGGCAATTTGCTCGCCTTTGAAATTATTTTTGTTCCATTTGCTTACTAATTCTCAAAAGACATGAATCTTCATTTTACTCACTGGAACAGATTAATGATTCTCTGCTGAATAAAATATGTAAATTATACTTTGTGTACTACTTATAAGCCATCTTATTTATTGTGTAGGCCACGGGTACAGTGATGTTACATTTGTCTCAAGGCCAGATGGTTCTGAGATGGCAGTCAAAACAGATGGAGTCCATTGAGGGATCTTGTGCTGGTGTTGACCTTTACCCTTTACCAAAAGAGGACTGGGATGATGTTGCCCGGATGGTGGTACTTTCCAGAACTGTCTTCTATACCCATTTGCTTTTCTACACTTCCTAGCTCTGGTTAAGTGTATTTCTATTTTGATACCCCTCTCTTCTTCACTTTCTTGGCCCCTCCCCAGTTGCCCTTGGAAGAGGAACCCCCCCCCCCCTCCACCGCCGCTGCCAACCTGGGGTGGAACTGGGCAGACTTTTTGGTTAAAGCAACTTACGGTGGCAAGAAAATTGGGTAGTGGTTGGGTAGAGGAACCTTGCAATGGCTCCAGAATGTCTTCACTTGATAACATTCATCTTGGTATGTAAACCAGAGGTCAGCAAATCTGTTCCGTAAAGGTCCAGACAGTAAACTTTAGGCTCTGAGGGCCTAAAATATTATGGTTACTGTCCTAGCACGAAAGCAGTCATAACCATCGCGTAAAGGAATGGGCGTGTCTGTGTCCCAGTGAATCTTCACTTGTAGACCTTGGAAGTTGAATTTCATATACTCTTAACATGTCAGGAAATAAGATCCTTCTTTTGTCCCCCCCACCCCACCCCACACCCCAGCGATTTCAAACATAAACGCTTGTGGGCACCACAAAAAGAGGTGGGTTACCAGCTGGATTGAGCCCACATGGGTTTGACAGTAGTTTGCCAACCCCCAGTTTAAACAAATTAAGTATCAACATGGACTTCGGTATTTTCTGACCTCTTAGAAAATGAGATGGGTGAAGTGTCCCCAGATTTTTATATGTTTCTTTGTAATTTTGAGTGAAATCATCATACACTTACATCGTTCAGAAAATGGTGGGACTGTATCTCCATAACAAAATGCTATCAACTTTACACTAAATATTAAAACCATTGTTTCTTCCGAACAGTTTCTTGGTTGTATTGAACTCAAAGCCTTCATTTTCAGGAGCTGCTTCAGTTAAGTTAGAAGCAGAAGGCGGAGACATCCCAGAAGAAGCCCTCAGTGTCCCTGGAGTAGGCCACCTTCTTGTCCCTTTGAGTTGTAGAATGCGTTTTGGAGAGTGTTCGCAGATCCATCCCTAAAGCAGGTCCTCCCAGGCTATCTGCAGCCCAACAGGTATGCTTAGAACACCCACTTTTGAATGTTTCAAAATGTTGAGTTTGATTGGGGTTTCCAGGCCTGCCTTGTGGGAGGACAAGCTTATCAGTGAGTGGGAGGGGTTTGGGAACAAATTCTGTAACACAGCTCAACAGAGTTTGGGAAGGCTTCTCTTTCTTGGTCGCTTTGTGGTCATTCAGTGGCTATTTGTAGTACGAATGAGTGAATGAATGAATGAACGAGTGTCTTAGTAGGATGAACAGAACCAGGGGGCCATGTTCATATTTGTGCAGTGAGAATACATCTCAAGGAAAATGATCGAACGTGCGTTCGATGCTGGCACGTCAGCCATCTATTGGCTGTGAGTTTTCAGCTTGTTCTTAAATTGCTTTTCTAATAATTCTCTTCTGAAGCTGTTCGGGCAAGTATGTTCAGTTCTTCAGACCACAGGAAAAAGCCTTAAGAGTAATACAGAGATCTATTTTTAAAAGCCTAAAATTGAAAGGAAAAAAAAAAACCCACAAAAGGTTCCAGAGAGACATGTCTGCTCTTTTCACAAAACAAAATGTCATGAAAAAAGACTCTGTAAATGTGAAATTACCCATGTGTGACACACTTGCTTTCTTGAGGTTGTCACTGGTTGAAGGATTTCATCTAGCATTTGTTCAGAGAATCTGAATAATCTGCCGGAAATTTTGCTGTATGATCATGGGTATAGATGAGCTGCTAAGAACGTTCTACGTGGTACAACTCTTTTGGCGTGGAATCTGTCACCTGGCTAAAAACAAGGTGAATTTTTTTTTTTTTTTTTGACAAACGGTTTGTACAGTTGTGATGTAACTCCAAAAGTGCTTTTCTACGGTGATAACAATACTCCAACACAGAGAGACACGGAGGAAGAGAACAGACTCTTTTCTCCTTGCTCATTTCCTGCTTGGCACGTGGCTTTACTGCAATGTGACAAACTAGGTTCCCTTCTATTTTCGGACCCTGTAAGAGTAGAATGGTGCGACCGAGGAAGGGTGAGTGTGCTTCTGACCGTTCGTAGCAGCAGGGAGTGGACCGGCAGGAGATAATCGCCTATAATTACGAGTAAATGGATGGTAGTCCCTGGGGTCTCTCCAGGAAAGACTGCGCTATGGCTTGTGCTTTCTGTATCCTTGGATATTTGACCACATGGTGCCTGCCAGAGCGTAACTTACAATTCAACAGCTGTTCTACATGACTTAGCCCGATGAGGTCCCGTGTAAGTAGAGGTGGATGGCGCCTCAGCACGAAGCAGCTCACGTAGGAAGACGTGGCCCAAACCGGAAGCATTTCTATACAGGCAGAGCCCAGAAGAGAATTTACTGAGGATTTCTGTCCTTCCTCTTAGGCGTGGTATGCTCTGGGGACTAGCGTCTGAAAACCTGCTTTCTCTCCAGTGTTTATCTCTTATATCAGTTCTCTTGGCTAAAACTTGGACAGTGTGTTCTTATCATAATAATAGAGTTTCATTGCCTTCATGTACCCTTTGGTTTCCTTTCTCATTTTGGTATGCTAATTATGTGCAAGTGGCCAAAGCTTAACTTGGGCACAGGAGGCCCTCCCATAGGCATCTAGCTCTTATTACAGGAACCCTCTGGGCGCTCCTTTGTTATATATGGACTTGATCTTGTGCCATGATACTCATTTGTGTCCTGACTCTGAGTTACGATATAGTTCAAATAAACAAGGAACTATTTCTTCAAGAAATTTATACAGGCTCTCCTTGGTTGGTTCAGCCTGTTAAAAAAAAGATTTTGTTTTTATTATTTTTTTAATATTTATTTATTTGGAGAGAGAGAGAGAGAGAGAGAGAGAGAGAGAGAGTGCAAGTGGGGGAGGGGCAGAGAGAGAGGGGAGACACAGAATCCGAAGCAGGCTCCAAGCTCTGAGCCATCAGCACAGAGCCCGACTCAAGGCTTGAATTCAGGAGTTGTGAGATCATGACCTGAGCCAAAGTCAGACGCTCAACAGACTGAACCACCCAGGCACCTCCAAAAAAGATTTTTAAGAATGATAACCTCTCTCACAAGTATCAGGGAATTTTACTTATATTCTTGTTGAAAGAATATTCTAGAAGCCACAAGGGAGTACTTTTTCTTTTCTCTCCCCACCCCCAATCACTCCCCAGTATTAACTTCTTTTCTATGTTACATTTGCAATTTTTTTTACATAAATATGTATGTAAGGAATCTCTTATTAATTTAAAGAAAAAATAAAGAACATAAAATATTTATAGTAGAATAGAAAAATAACACAGGATTTACTAGGAATACATGGAACATTCAGTAAATATTTGTTTCATGCTCATTCCATCTTTTTATTTTCTTGACAACATTATCCCCTTACTTTTTTAGCGGAAGCTCCAGTCCTTTGGAGAGGAAGGGTTATCTATTCTTACCCACATTGTATCCCCTAGGATCAAGCATTCCCAAGCTCAAATCTGGAAGTTGAAAGAAAATCCTTTTTTTTTTAAATTAAATTAAATTAAATTAAATTAAATTAAATTTAATTTAATTTAATTTTATTTTATTTTATTTATTTTATTTAGAGAAAGAGCACATGACAGCAGGGGAGGGCAGAGGGAGAGAGAGAAAATCTTAATCAGGCTCCACGCTCAGCACGGAGCCCAACATGGGACTCAATCCCATGGCCCTGGGATCATGACCTGAGCCAAAATCAAGAGTCAGACACTCAACCGACTGAATCACACAGGCGCTCATGGAAGTTGAAAGGAAATCTTGGATGTAAAACCACCTTTTCATCCTTCTGAAACTGCTTTCTTGTACCCTTCATGAGGGCCTCTCAGTCCTGCTGCTAAGGCTTCTATTAAAGTCATTTTCAAATCTAGATAAGACTTCTCAGCAATTTAAGTAGTATAAAGAAATGAAAAAAAATGCTAAGCCAACAAGATTACACCTAATTGTGTCAAGATTTGTTGGGTACATTTGGATGACACGTGGTTCTTAGAATATGGTGGGAAAGATGCTTGGATACTGAAACTTGTTTGACTAATTTGGTGAAACACATAACAATGGGTGACTAATCTCCCTACCTCCTGCCCACCTCTTCTCTCTGACCTACACCCTACTGAGACTGAAGGTAGTATCTGTTACAGATAAGGACATTTGAGACAGAAATATGCTACTTTCATTTTGGACATGATTAAGCTCTACTATAGTAAACTTTAGGAGGAGAAAACTAACCATTTCTTGAGTTGCTTGTAGGGAAAATTTCAATGCTAAGTGATGATGAATGTGTGGAGATTATTGATATAACAGGGCATAGCAATGGATTAATATGTGTATTTTTGTTCTAGAAGATGACTTCACTTGTGTCAAGGGGTAGCCTCAAAATATTTCATCTTTGTTATTTCTTACTAAGAATTATATAATTAATACTTTTTTGTCGATTATTTTCTCATGCATTCAACATATTAACTTCTATCATATAGCAGGCACTGTTTTAGGCCCAGGAGCTAGGTAAAACAGGCAAACCTCTGCTTCTTATTTTAAATCCTTGATGGTGAGGGACAGACCATAAACAAATAAGCAAATAAATTTTAAGAACTAGGTAATTATAGATTCTGTGAATACTTCTAATGGAAATAAAGCGAGTGACTAAAACAGGGCAAACTAGACTCAGCCATGTGGTGCTGGATTAGAGTTGGGGACATCAGTACAAATTCATGTTTTGCTTAAGATAGATACAACTATTTATAGCTACGTGCTTATGCATGGGTTAGTATACGCCTATCCATTGCCCAGCTCTGTCTGTTGAGAAGGCCTAACAGTAGTGACACTCCAGTAATAACAAACTCACCTAGCGCCAGATCTTAGCTTCCAGTACCATTTTCCAATAAAAGGAACGAGTCACATACAAAATGCTTATTCTTACGCAGGGTGGGTCTGGAGTGGCTTGTGCTGGAAAGTCAAGAAGTGCCCAGAAACCAAAGGGTGGAGGCACAGCAAAGGGACACAAGGGCCAACGTGAAAGAGCCCCCAGTGGCAAAATCTGGAACAATTTGAGGAATGAAATAAATGACGTAGTATAAGATTATAACTCAAACTACAATATGAACAGCCATGAATGCCTACTGATATAAATAAGTGATAAATAAGTGAATGGGGGGAAAGAGCCAAATCTCCCTAACTGAAGAATGCCGAATAATTTATTTGTTTACTGTCCCCTCCGGGAGGTGAGGCGCATCTCTGTGCCCCCCTCGAGTGTGGGCTGTATTTAGTGACTTGTTTCCCAAGAGTAGATTGGTTATAGGGTGGGAGGAGCCAATGGAGTAGCCTTCCAGTGGAGAAGCCTGGCAAATTCTGCCTTATCTAGGTTTATGTTAAACTTATGCATGATAAGTCATATTCATAACATATGCCCTTGTTATGTTGTGATGAGACTACTTGACCTCTACGGTTTTCCTCTTAAAAACCTCTAACCTCGTCTAATAATGACAAAACCATCAGCGCAAACCAAACCGGGGGATAGTCTACAAGTGCCCCTTCCACATTGCGAAGGAAAAACAAGGAAAGCCCGAGAAACTGTCACAGACCAGAGGGAGCTAAAGAGATGTAAGGACTGAATGTAATGCGGTGGTGTCCTGGATGGGATGCTGGAACAGAAAAAGGTGGACATCGGGGAAGAATTAGTGAAATCCTAGTGAAGTGTGGAGCTTAGTTAATAAGTGATGCACCACTGTTAGCATATTAATTGTGACCAATGTGTCAGGGTGATGTAAGATGTTAACAGTGAGGGAACCTGTGTGCACGCTACAAAGGAACGCTTTACACTATCTTTGCAACTGTTCTGTAAATCGAAAACTGCTCCAAAATTCAGTTTATTAAAAAAAAAAATATGGGGAAGCCTAAGTCCATCTAGATAGAAGGGGTAGGGAAAGTCTTCCTGAGGAAATGACATCTGAGCTTAGACATAAAGGTTGATGATAATCCCACCTTTGAAAAACTCTAAAGAGCATGTTGAAAGGGAGAGCAGCTAAACCATAGACTGTGAGTAGGAAAGAGCTGGTATGTTCGAGGGAGGAAAAAGAGGACCATGACTGAGGAGGAGCAAATGATGTCTTCAGGGAAGCAGGGGTGCACTTCACCACTCAGGCCATTTGCATTTCATTCATGCATTTCCTCATTCATGAGGAATTTGCATTTCATTCTAAGGGCAGGCAGAAGGCTCTGGAAAGTCTCAGTCAGTGGAGTGATGTCTTTTGTTGCTTTGTGGAGACTGGGTTGGAGAGAGGCTGGGCTGAGGCAAGAATGCTGTTAGAAGGCTCCCTTGGTGAATGGGTGGAAGGACAGAACAGTAGGTCATGATGGCAACAAACAAGAAAAAAAGTGGATCCACTTGAAAAATGCTTGAAAGTAGAAGCAGCAGGTGTTTAAATTTTATTTTCATTTTTGTAATTCATTTGATGATAGAACATCTGAATTGACCTGAAGCTATTGATAGTTGTTATTGATCAGTTAAGGTCAATATCCATATGTTTTGCTGTGGAGATACTGTGATTAGAAAATAGGATGTTGACCTAGATAGACCCTGCTGAGGATGTGGAATGTTCCATTTCTGTTGAAAATGCGCCGTATCCTATTTTAAAAATCTGGACAATTTAAAATTTGAAACATATATGGCCTAAGGTATTTTGGGTAAGGGATTTTGGCCTAACATATGGTTTGTCCCAGAGACTGTTGCGTGCATTTCTGAGAAGCATGTGTATTCTGCTGCTGTGGAGTGGTGGGTTCTATAAATGTCTGCTTGGTGTAGTTGATTGTGTTGTTCAAGGCTTCTATTTTCTGTTGATATTCTCTCTAGTTCAAAGTGGGGTATTGAAATCTCCAACTATTATTGAACTGTCTGTTTCCCTCTTCAATTCTGTCAGTTTTTGCTTTTTGTATTTTGGGGCTCTGTTATTAGAAGCAAATATGTTTATGAGTGTTATACCTTCTTGAGAGATTGACCATTTTATCATGACAAAAATGTCCTTCATCTGTAGTAGTAGTTTTCATCTTAAAGTCTGTTTTTGTTTGATATTGTGGTAACAATCACTGGCATAGCCACTCCAGCTCTCTTTTGATTACTGTTTGGATATATATATATATATCATTTTCATCCTTTTACTTTCAACCTATTTGGTCTTTGAATCCGAAGTGTATCCTTGCAGACAGCATAGGGTAGGATTGTTGGCTAAGGGAGCTTGAACCTGCATATGGTTATTCCTGAAACAGAGCCTTATGAAAAATCAGTAAGAGTTGGTGAGCTAGCTTTCTTTGTGAAGTTATCAGCTTAGGAGATTCTATGATTCTGCAATCATGGTGATTATGTACTGCATGAGATTAAGTGTTTCAGACCCCTAATCAAATAGTCTCTTAATCTGTGTGTTGGTGCAGTTGTCCTCTCCCATCATTCATGAAGGAACTATGTGACTTTTCATCATCTTCTTTTCCCCTGATCTCCTGAGACTTGGTGTGAGTAATTGAGGAGTTTTGGGACTCTATGCTTTTCAAGTATCAAGGAGATACTTACTGCCATTCATACATATCCAACTGCTTCTTCCAGGTCTCCAGAGCGTCCTGGGGATGAGTATGTTGACACAATTAGCCTTTGTAACTTAAACCCATCCTTTAAAATATTTGTTACACATCTTCTAGAGGGGTTGAGATTATATGAGGGTCAGTATAATACAATAGAAAAAGCATGGACTTGAGCAATGTGCAGACCAGGGTCCAAATTTTAGCTCAACCTCTAACAAAAGCTGTGTGACCAGCAGTGACATTATATATATTAATTCCATCGTATTGTTGGGGAAAGTTAAATCAAGTAGCATTCTCAAAGTTGTTGGCATTTGATTGTGCTTCATTAATTCCTGACTTCTAACCTTATTAGAACAAGTGTTGTAACAAATACAATTCTGCCAGATTTTGTGTTTGTTGTTTATTCATTCTTTAAATAATCCAACAAATACTTAATTACTAATTGATGGGCACTGTTCTAGGGGCAGGGGACGAACAAAAAAGTAAACAAAAGAAATAAAATCTCTGCCTTCAGAGGGCATACAACCCAGAGAGGGAGACAGTTGCTCTACAGGTATAAATTGCAAATCAAATAATCAGCAAACTAATTAGGAGCAAGTGCTAAGGAAAAAAATATCGGGCAAAGAAGGAGACCTATAAAATCTTGGGAAGAGGTGATTAAATTTTTATGTACATTGGTCAGAGAAGGCTACCAATCCCCGATCTTTGACTTTGATTGACAGAATTTTCAAATTTATGGCTTTCTAGAAATAGGGTATGCTAGTGAATGATTACTTTTCCTACTGAAACACATTTCATTCTGGGTTTCAGTTTTCTAGGAACCGGAAAGGTCAATACATATAGCTTATAGTTTTATAATTTGCATCAATATGTTAAAAGCCTTTATAGTGGCCAATTCCCTCAATCCGCTGTACTATCCAGGATATTATGGTGAAGATTCAATACATTGGTTTTAGGAGCAAGGACAAAGAGTGCAATCAGATGGATGTAAAGAGAAGAAGAGTAGTAAAGAGGTATTTTAGAATCACAAATGATCAATTTGCTCTTCCTGAGTCATTCACTGTTTGATCTACAGAATTTTCAAGGGGTAGGATTTTAAATAAATGCCATGATATATGAGAAATTCAGCCTACTTTGGATTCTTATAATTTTTAAAGTAATCTCTATGCCCAACATGGGGCTCAAACTCATGACCCTGAGATCAAGAGTAGCACACTCCACCAACTGAGCCAGCCAGGTTCCCTTGGATCATCATCATAATTATTATTTTTAATGTTTACTCATTTTTGAGAAAGAGAGCACGAATGGGGAAGGGGAAGAGAGAGAGGGGGACAGAGGATCTGAAGCAGGCTCCGCACTGACAGCAGAGAGCCGGATGTGGAGCTCGAACTCACAAACCGTGAGATCATGACCTGAGCCAAAGTTGGACGCTTAACCGACTGAGTCACCCAGGTGCCCCATGGATTATAATTATTTTTAATAATGATTTTTATAAATATAGTGATAATAAAACAAGTAAAAAACTAATATTGGTCTTATTTTATCCTGATGTTGAAAAACATACAATTTCTGAGGTGGATTGTTTTGAAGAGAAGCTCCATCATCTAACTGATTGTCATCTAGGAAACTTGGCTATTTGGAGAATGGATGTTTGAGGCTGTAATTTTCAAGATAATATAATTAAGAGATACTGAACATGACTTGGCCACTATGAAAATCATGCATTGACCAAAAGAGGGTAAATGACTTTTTATGTTGCTTTTGGAGCTACAGAAACTGACATCTGGGCTTCCAAAATCCATTTGGAATAAATGGCTTCCATTAATCAGTGAACTGGATGCTGGGCAGCCCATCTATTTGAATCTCTGCCATTGACAGAGAATATGAATATAAAGGAGTTTTGAAGGGTAAACACTCCTTCCTTCTCTTCAGAAAACTTTTAATAATATGGAGACACTCTGTTTGAGTTTATGGTACTTAGTCAACCAAAATGGAATAATCAGTTCCCTAAATTTGATGGGAAATGTCATCCATAACTCACAACCCATGGCTTTCAAAGGCCATAAGCAAAGTGGGTTATTAAGAATCTTTTATTCAGAAGAAAAGTGATGGTCATTTCATGGAGAGTAAGATTCATATTTATAAACATATGCAGGAGGGAAGACAGATCATTCTGAGAGTAAGCATTCTCCACGGAGCCCTTATCTGGGTTTTCTGTATTTGCTTGATTGCCTTTGTAATAGATAAGTTTAGGTCATCAATTAAAAGTTCAGTGCTTTTCAAAACAAGTCAGAAGTGGCAGGTCTTGAGGATTTATAGGAGCAAGCCTCTGACTATTGGTATCCGTTTCCCCAATTAGATGTCAGAAGAGCTTCACTATGCAACTACGCCCTCTAGTGTTTCCTGTTAACTCCACTTGTGTTCTTGAAACGGATCTCATAGTGCACAGAATTCCTTTGACCTTAGACATGTTTCTCTACCTTTTCATCTTGTTTGAAAATAAATTTGGGCCAGTTTCCATTTACTTAAAAGGCTTTGGCACCTGGTGTTGTTCACCCAACTTGGTTTCGAAAAAGGGGCTCCTTTCTCTGTTCGATCTTGATCAAATAACCATTTCTACATTTCTGTTTTCTTTCTTTCTTTCTTTCTTTCTTTCTTTCTTTCTTTCTTTCTTTCTTTCTTTTTTTTTTTTTTCCTTGACACTTTTCAATTTGGGGGAGTTAATCTTTACTCTGTTCAGAGATTTTGGAATAGCTACTTCTTGAACAGTGGAAGAGTGTGAAGTATGTGAACCCAAGCAGAATGTGAAATCCATTTAAAGTTATTTTAGGGAGTGCCTCACATTTTGATTGCCCATTGACTATCTGGGCACAACAACTTGAAATGGAAGATAATTATAGCGCCTAGTGGTCCCTGCCAGAATATTTGCACTATATCCACAATCAAGTATTTTCGATATTTTTGTCAATAAGACAAAAAACCTCTTTTTTGGATTCATCCGTATTTGGAGCAGTTTTGTTATTTGAAACCCAGTCATTGCATTTTGGCTTGTTGTTGCTGCTGTTGTTTGGCTTTAGTTTTTGTTTGTTTGTTTGTTTCAAGGGCCTTTTACTTTTCTCTGGGCAGCATTTTAAAAGAGAATTAGACAAGAAGCAATTTTCTTGATGTAAAACTTATGAACTATATTTGAAAATGAGGTTTTTAATTACTACTGATTGTTTTACTAATGGCAAGCAATCTTGCTTGAGGGAGAAAATTTTTCCAAGCAGCTTGAGTTCTTAGTTAACAACCAGCGGAACTGTAATTAAGCAGTAACTAGGCACCGGGCATCTCCTGAGGTTCGTCATGGCGGGGAGGGGATGTGGAGGATGATTCTCTCTGGCTGGTTGTGAATCCCCAGGAAAGGCTCTGTTACCCTGGAAATAACAAAGAAATAGAGCAAGAAAAAAGGAGAGATAAGTAGAATTTTTCTCTTTCTAAATGGGAAATATAATTTCGCTTTAGAGGTACGGGCGTTTCAAGCACACTAATAGTGTGCATTAGAACAAATAGTATTTGTCTGAACTCACATGCATACCCTTTCCAGATCAAGGAGGCCACAGTTACTCTTGTCTCGATGCAGAGAAAATATGACCTATTTGTTACTGAAAATAAACAGTATATAAATACTCAAAGAACTTGGTTTGTAACACTTCCCCTGCCTTCTGTATTGAGTAACTCATTTATCAAATAGTACATGAGAATATGGCAAGAGGTACAAAGAATGTTATGTTCTGTCAGAGAAAACCATTTAAACTGTGGTTTCCAAGAGCCGTAGGTGGGGCCGGGGCCTGTAGGAATATGAAGCTTCTGTTAGATGATGATGGGGGCCGTAACAGTCATTAAATATATTTTACATAGGGTTACAGTGTGTGTGTGTGTGGGGGGGGGGTTAAGTGAAGAAAAAAAACATAAATAAAAACAATATCTTTTACATAAAAATGTACATGTAGTACCTCTGCCTTACCAAAACCTGAAATGTATTTCTAGGCCAAAATAAGTTTCAGAGAATATTTAAAAAGCTAAGCACGATAATAATTGCATACATTAGCATGGTTAATTCATAGCCGGATATCTTGGTAGCTAGTGTGTATTTTAGTTTGGCCACCTAGAAAAATATTCTTCATCAGATTTTGGGACAGTAAGAAAAATGATTTATATTATTTATTAAGTGCCTTTTTTTTTCTCTCAGCTGCAAGCGATAGGGTACTAAATGACAAACACAGTAAATTAAAATTGTCTTGCGTGGTCAATAACATGTTTTCAGCAGCTAAACCTTGAGCAAATGCTGAGCATATTAATTTTTATGGCAAAGGGTTGGTACAAAACTGGGACAGTTTTCAATAACATAGCATAAAGTTTCGCTGCGAGTAAGGAGAGAAACATTTACACTGATAATGTATCTGCATTGCATGTTCTGTATTAAAACCACTGCCTAGCAGCTCACATAAGATTGCTATTCCCATAAAGGACTGAGAGAATACTAGCCATTGTTGAAGGCGGTTTTCGTTTGTAATTTGAAGGCAAGACCCCTACTACAGATAAGGTGCTAACTATACATGGGTAACAGTGGTATGACATGAAAAGTAATACAAAGCTCCTTGTCAAGTATGGGTCTGAATTTGTCTAGCACTTTAGATGTGAGAGAGCTCACTTCTCAGATGCTATCAGAGTCTGATAATGGAATTTCTTCTAGATGTCCGATCAGAACCGAACAGTGCCTGCAAAGTGACGATGCCATCATCAGATTATACAATTATTATCTTTTAACTGTATATATACAGCGAATCCATTCAGAACTCAGCACAACAGAGAGATGGCTTTATTCACTTCCAGATACTTATGGATTAAAGCTAACTTGATTGCAAAGCAAACAGCTATGGAAAGTGATGTGGATTAGACAAGTGTTTACTTAAGCGGATCCCAACGTGTCATTTCCAGGACTGAAAATATCTTAAGTATGGTTGTTGACAGCGATCTGGAGTAGGAGGTTAAGAGTATGTTTGGGCACCTCCCTGTGTACACACTTTCTCAGGCTGACCATGGCTGATGAGAAAACATGGTTTGGGAAAGAAGCATTTGCTGTCGCACTACAATCCCTATTTCTAGAGACCCTTCCTGATAATAGCCACCATTTATGGAGCACTTGTGCAGCAAGCAGTTTGCAAAGTGCTTAAGAGGCATTGCCCCGTTTCGTTCTCAAGCTGCTGTACCAACGAGTAGTCTAGAAAAATGTGTCTTACTCTGAGGTGCTTCAGTTTAATTTGTGCCAAGATTTACAGGATTAAATTTGAATCAGTTTGGGGAAATGGAAAGAACGCTTCCTGATAGGGAGCCTGATCCTAGTTCATGAGCCACCACAAATCACTATGGGATTTGGGTTAAGTCTAATAATTTACTAAACTGTTTTGAACTACACAAGTAATTCAGGAAAATGTAATGTAGTTAAAATGTATGTTAAAATTTAAATGATTCAGGTAGTATAGAAACCAGTGGAATAAAAATGGATAATCTCTCCTTTTGTTTACCTCCCAAACCCCACCCCCATTACCCCAATCCAAGTGTTCCCTGATAAGACTGTCACCTTCTAAGACTTTCTGAATAATGTATTATTTTCATATGTACAAATTCTGTGTATTTATAGTATTTCTCTTTCCTGCTACCTGACTTGTTATGCAGTTTCTTTCATTTGACAGTGTATTTGACCCTCTTATTTTTTTAACTGATGTATATATTCTTCAGAATGAATCTAACAATCTATTTAACAGTTTTCCTGTTGAGGGACAGTTAGTTAGTTTATAAATTTTCGCTGTTGTAAAATGGCGGCAGTGAACTCTATACACTCACGTTGGGTGTATTACTGTAAGGTTGTGTCAGATGTAGAAATGTTGGATTATAGAGTGTCCACCATTAAATTTTTGATAGATATTTCCAAATTTCCCACAATCAGCACTGAATGAATATGATTCTCCATTAGCATTGTAGGACAGCGGTCATTTCCCCTATTCTGACCAACATAGGAAATTACCAATTATTAATTATGAATAAATTAAGTATTAATGTTGCAGGAAAGTGATACTTTGTTATTTTGATTTGCATGTCCCTGATTACTAGTGAGATGGAACATCACTTTCTATGTTTACTGATCGTTGGTATTTCTCTGTGCTTGTGAATTATATGTTCATATCCATTGTTTTTATTGACATTAAGCTTATTAATTTAAAAAAAATATATTTACATCACTACATTTTTTTCCTTTTTTTTTTTTTTTTTTTTTGGCCAGCTCAATCCGTCAGTTTCTGTAACATAGCTTACAATCTAACTGGCAGATAGACATTAACAAATCATCATGCAATTAATTTTTCAACTTTTTATGAGGATTACCTTTGTGTTTCTGCTTTCTTGCTTAATTGCCTTGTGATTAGAAAACATAGTGGGGAAGAATTCATTCTTTCAGTGTTTGCTGAGACTTGATTTTTGGCTAAGTATGTGTCCCGTGTGCTGGAAAAGAATGCGTTTTGTCCAGTTGTTGGATGCAGTTCCTCGGGTTTAATTGGATTGTCCAGCAGGGCTTTGCTCCACCCTTTCCAGAATTCTTGGAGTTCTTACCTAGGGCGAAACCCACAGACTTTTCGGACAAGGAGCTACAGAAAGCCCCTTGCATTACTTCCTAACCATGTCAGATAAGATCTGCTGTAGGTGCCCATTGGTGGCTGTGATGCCAGTGGTGGCTATCTAAAAAATCCGCAACTCAGAAGAGACAGGCATTTCTTTTTTCATAGAAGTATCAGGTAAGATGCTCCTGGGCTGTGAAGGTCATGCATCAGAGTCCAGGTTCTTCCCCTCTCATTGTCCTGACATATGCGACCTCCATTTCCAAGTTCATCTTCTTGCCCAGAACGGCTGTTTCACCTCCAGACGTTGCATCCATGTGCCAACTGGGAGCCAGGAAAAAGAAAGCTAAGCACATCCCTCTAGAAATGTCTTAAAGTGTCTAGAAGCCATCTCCCAGAAGTCGTGCACAGCACATCAGACTATGCTCCGTGCCTACGGGACAGATGGCCATATGACTAAATATGATCACATTTAACTTCAAGACGAGCTAGGAAATGTGTGGCGTTCGTTCTGGCCAGCCTGTGACCAACTGAATTTTGGGAATTCTTAAACAAGAAAGAAATGCATGGGTACTGAGCAACAGTTACCAGTCTCTGACATAACCAGTTCTTTCAACTATATATCCGTCCATTAATAGCCAATATATTGAATACAAGCGTCTTGAAGTGTAAAGAATATCACACTTAATGTTGGGTGCAGTCTTTGCTCAAACACTTAGACTTTCCCCTTTCCGCGTCCTAAAACACAACTCTGAGGGTGCTTCTTGGGAGCCCTTCCAGGAGCTCCTGGTTGCCTACAGAGTGCCGTGCATGCTCCCAGCATGGTGGTCAGGTCTTATTCAAGCTAGCGACATCTAAGCTACCAAATGTACGCCTCCTTCAGTGCTTCCGATAACCCGTGATCCTGCCAAAGAGTTATCCTTGTTTTTCTAGCACAACCCACAAGTCCTGTCTTAGTTCCCGAGCTGAAAGCACTCCTTTCCCATCTAGAAATGCCCTTTCTCTCTTTTCTACATGGAGAAGGTCCCTCTGGCTTTCCAAGTCTAATCTAAAAGCCACTTGTCGACCAAGACATCTTTGAACACTGCAGCACGTGTGTGATCTTCTCCTCCTTGCAACTGCCATGGTACTTTATCTTTTCTGCGCTTCTGTCATTGCGCACACATTTTTATCTTGGCGCTCAAGGGCAGGACTGGTCCCTGACTTAGTATTCCACCCGCCACAGTGCCCAGCCATGTGTATAACATTGGACAATGCATCGAGAAAGGAAATTAAGTGGATGATCGACTGCTTGTAAAATGTGTGCATTTAGTGTCATAGTATTTATTTTATACGATCTGAATGATCGTGCTACGTTAACGTAACTTACGCTCTGTGTGGTCCAAATGACACGGTTGCTGCGTTATCATTGTAATAAACTGAGAGATGCATTTAGTGTGAATATAGCATAACCAGCTGCAGGTGGCGAGAGAAAACACGATACCACTTACTGGCATATCTTAATATTTTAACAGACCCGTTCTTAGCCAAATAGAGGAAGCAGAATTTAGAAACGGTGCCAATTCCTGCAATTGGATCCATCAGGGGACACTTTATTTCATCAACTTTGGGAGGGTGTGATGAAACTTCCTGGGCTCCATTTGTGTCTCTGATTGAGGGGAAGAAATGGATCTCTGATTTTGCTGTGAGAGCTGTTTGTAGGCAGTCTCTTCTCTTGTGGCTTTATACCTATCTCTTCTCGATCGGGATTTCTTTGTATTGGACTGGGTCCTGCCAGAATTTGGCTTAGTTTCTTTAAGATGAATTAACAAACGGGGCTTGATACGGTTTGTGACACGGCCCTTGATAACACTTACTGTTCTTGTGTCATAGATATACTTGGAAGGTGCGTTTGACCTATATCTCTCCTCGCTGGGCCAGAAGCTTGGAACAGATCTCATGTTTGGACAAAAACTGAAAAATTTCTTCGTGATACAGAAGGAGGGGGGCAGGTAGACACTGTGTGGTTTGCATCACAGCCCTTACAAGCCTATTTATCTCCGTGTATTCATCTTAATAGATGCACAAAAAACGCACTTGGTGAAAGTCATTTATTTAGAACCGTAAGCAAAATATAAACAAAAATATAAAGCTCGACTAAAACCCTTTTCATGCTTAATGAGTGAGATACTGGAAATACAGCTGTCCCGCGTTATCTGAGGTTGTTCTGGAAGTACTTAACTAACGCAGTTACCTTTTCCTCCCACTGAACATCAGCAAAACAACTACACTTTGCCTTCACCCAAAAATGATGACACTGAAAAAATCCCCCAAAAGCCATTATTATTTTGTTTACATTCCTTTGGCTAATGGGGAGATTAGGTATCTCTTCATGTGTTTTATTGGCAATGTTCAGAGCGAGATATGAAGTGTTTACTTGTGGCAGTAACTGGAGACATGGAAGAAAGAATTCTATTGGCTTTCTCTTAGCGATATTGGCTTTCGCTAGCTCCCATCTCTCTTCCCCCCTCCCCGACGCATAGGCTCCCAAGGTGGAGATGCAAGAATGTCGGCTGCCAGGCTTTTGTCCTTCTAGGAAACAAAATAATGAGTCAGTCTCAAAGAGTGGGATATGGTGGGGGAGTGGTTCTGGGAAAAGGATTTGGGGCCTATAAACTGATACTCTGTTTCTGGAGAGTGGTCTAGACATGTTTCTCTGAATATAAAATAAAATGTGTTCAACTCTTTGCCTTGGCAATCCTACCTTAAGAGGTTTACCGTAAGGATATAATTATAGGAGTCTGAGATGATGGACGTATGAGGATATTGGTTTCAGCCTGGTTTGTGATAGAGAAATATTGAAAAAGACCTAAATGCTGATCGACAAGGCCTGATGCACGGTTATGTAAATGATGCCTCCCCAATGCGGTGGAGTGCTAGGAAGCCAACGAAATGTGTTGACTTGGAAACATTTTCCACAACCTGTTACTGAGGACAAAGGGCAGGTTACAGAACATGCGTGTGTTCTAATTCCACTTAGTAGCTGAATAGGTAGATAGACCTCTATCTATATATCTGAACATATCTGTGAATGTATAATTTATACCTAGAAAAAAATTACTAGAGTATGGACACTGGTCATTAAAATCCAGCTGGGAAGACACATGTAAAAGAGAAGCTCTTGGGGACTAACTTGGGGGAGATACTTACAATGACTGAAGGTCACAGGGTTTCAGAGAAGGGAAAGGTCAGCGGCGCAAGAGAGACCAAAGAGGGTCTTACACGGTGGGAAGCAGTTGGGTTGGTTCGTTCGCCAGAGTCAGGGGTTGATTGGGTGGAGAGGCAGGAGCAGGATTACGGGCAAGAGGGACGGCCTTCACCCTACAATATTTGCGCACAGCAGCGAGGCGGACCCTAGGAATCACATGCAAGCTATAGCTCCCAGACTAGAGGGGCGTACAGCCCACTGGGGGCTAAAAACACATAAATTACAACCCAGTGTGGATTGTCCTGTCTGCACTGTGATAGTACTAAAAAATGGTACCTGATTAAGCCTTGAATGTGGTGAACAGGGGTCGACGATGAGGGGACTGCCTGAGGG
Source organism: Panthera leo (assembly GCF_018350215.1). Lineage (NCBI taxonomy): Eukaryota > Metazoa > Chordata > Mammalia > Carnivora > Felidae > Panthera > Panthera leo. The sequence goes on from NC_056679.1 coordinate 225,807,163, forward strand.
AAGTTTCTAGAAGAGGTGAGGGTGAGTTGAAAGTCAGCAGGCGTTACCTCTGGGGAGAGTAAATACTGGAGGCAAACGTGAATGCTTACCTCCAGTACAAGTGCTTACCTCAGACTTGACCGTTACGCTGTACAAAAGGCCATCCGCAGCTCAGTAACAGGTAATGTGTTGAACCTGTTTGGGAACAGCGCTCCTTTTTCACTCACAGAGCCCGTGTGGGTTTCTCTGGCTTGTCCACTGAGGCCATTTTGCCTGGATGCTGAGCACCGCATATGGAGCTGCTTAGGTGGACTGATTTCTGGGTCCGGGGAGGGGAGGAACATCTGTCTCCCCATTTCATCTCCACTCCAGCTCTGTGACAGGCACGGGCACAGGGCAGGGTGAAGAATTTGGGCCACATGCGGCAGGAGGCCCTGGGTCATGGGGCACGTGTCTATATAGCTTTCGTGGAGACTACCGAAAAGCCGAGGACTTGTGCCAACTGATCCTCCCACCAGGAGTATGAGAGAGTGCTTCCGTATCTTCACCGGGAAGCATAAGGGCAGAGGACCGTTTCCTCTTCTCAGCTTTCCATCGCCTTTTGTCTTCATTTCATTTGGACCCTAGGTCTTTAAAACGAGAGGTACTAGTGACTTGCTGGAAAAACTCCCCTTAAATTTCAAAAGAAAGCCTTGGACACTGAGGCCAGCCGGGGCTTGGGGGAGGAGTGGAACTGGGTGGGCAGCACAGAGTAGTGCTGGGGGGCGGGTGGGAGACTGGGAGGGTGCCGGGTGGTGACGGCGGTGGTAAGGAGGGCTCTGGGTGAAGAGATGGGAGGGGCTGCTAGCAGGGTGCCTGGGTGATGGCTGGGGAAGAATCGGTAGGTGGAGGTGGGGAACAGGTCCTGGAAGGGTGGGGTGCTTATTCCCCCTTCCCCAGACTCACCATTGCTCACATGCTTTTGGACAAGGGTCAGTACTGATTAGAGTTGGACGTTGGTGCCAGGGGTAGAGAAAGAGTGTCAAATATTAGTGAGTATGTGTACCAGTGAGGAATAAAGGAAAGAGAGGGAAATCCCACGTAGACACTGAATTTGGTGAGTTTCTGGGTAGCCATTCTTTTGTAAGGGGAATGGAATCATCTATCTATCTATCTATCTATCTATCTATCTATCTATCTATGTGTGTGTGTGTATATATATATATATATATATATATATATATATATATATAAATTTAACATGTATGTGTGTGTATATATATAAATTTAATACCACAACGACACAAAAACTAAATTCATGTCCTCTGTTTCCTAACAGTGCTCTTACTTCATACTCTGATTATTAGATCTGCTGTTGATTGCACTTCTCCTCCAATTTTTCCTCAATATTCCCTAAAGTGTACAATATAAACCAGGAGCAGAAGATGAAGAAAAACTCACTTTATAGACATTTCCCCATAGGCGAGGGTGCACTACGTGGCCTTGCAGGTGGTGTAGACATTTCCTGGAATATACAGTTGTATAAACCATATAACCTGGGCCCTGCAGCTTATTCAGTGTATTCCTGGGTGCTCGTTGAATGCGTATTGTGTTCCAGACACAGACAACGAGCCCACATACCTGCAAACCAGTGTGCAGAGTGATCGGAATGGTTATGTGTGCCACACCATGTTTGCTTAGCAAAGACGGGTCCAGTAGACTCTATGTTCTCCTCTGAGATAATTGGGGACTGATTCATGGTCATTCAACGTACACATTAAAGACCTTCTAGATCAGCCCTCTTTTCTAAAAGGAGAGAGGGGGTAGCCAAGCTCCTCGAGACAATTAGTGACTGAGCCCTGTCTAGAACCAGGGCCCCCTCCTTCTGCCAAGAAGCTTTGTGGGCAGGAGCATGGTTTACTAAGCCCATAGGTCAGGTTTTGAGTCTCCGCATTTACTGGCCTTGTAATGTTGGGCCTGCTTTTTAACCTCTCAGTGCCCCAGTTTTCTCAACTGTCAAAAGGGGATAATAATAGTAGTAACTGTGTCACAGGGTTTCGGAGGATCAAATGAGAACATGCACGCGATACACTTGGCCGAAATGACACATGGAGTAAACGCTCCATAAATATCAGCTGTCATTAGCGGTGTTTTTAAATGAAGGGTTTTATAGTTGAAGGCAGAGAAAGACTAAGTACCGATTCAAGGTGTTCTTGAAAGTCCCCATAGACTGACCAGTGAAAACCTGTTCTTTTGTGACTGCCCTACTTTAAACGCAGGCCCCCCAAACAAGGCATCTACCGTGACATCAAATGAAGGGGAGTTCTTTGAAACATTACTTGCTTTGGGAAAACTGATCGATCAAAGGACTACTGAGATACTTCAGGATTTCCACTTAGGTACACTTGAACACAGTGAGCAGATTCTGCCTCTGTTTCGGTGTCTGTCTGCCTCTCTCTCAATGTTTTTCAGATTTTTAGCACAGAATAGCTAAGCTAGAATTTCCAGTTATCCGGTCTCCTACAGAGTACTATAATGGAAGGCGAGAGCGGTACTGCTTAGAAAATGTGGCAGCGACAGCCTGTATTTCTGCACTGGCTGGCTTGTTTTAAAATTGTTACAGCAGAGGGGCGCCTGGGTGGTTCCGTTGGTTGAGTATCTGACTTCGGCTCAGGTCATGATCTCACGGTTCTTCATGGGGTCGGGCCCCGCATCAGGCTTGCTGTTGTCAGCACAGAGCCCATTTCTGATCCTTTGTCCCCCAACTCTCTCGCCACCCCCCCCTTTTCAAATATAAATTTAAAAAAAAATTTTGTTATAGCAGAAAGCTACATTGAAATTATTGATGATCCTCCTGTTTAGCTCTTGTGCCACAAACTTAAAACCTTGGAAACAGCCAACCCCAAAGAATTTCTCCTGCTTCTCACAATCCTTCAAATCAGAACTTTGGATTCCTTTTAGATTTTTAGCTGTTTAAGCTGTCGGTACCCTAGTCATCACATACTCCAAACCCCCACGGCCATAAAGCTGGCGGAGTGAGCCTCAAAATCCTGGTTCCTGGGGTCCAGGGGTCACTTTACCCTTCTCCAAGTGGTGGTAAACCAGAGAGAGTTCTCTAGTTCTGAGCTGACTTCTTTCTGTCTCAACAAGAATACTCTTTTTGAAACTTTCAACCATCAAAGCTAAAGAGACAAAATAGAATGCTGTTAGCAAATGAAAGGTTTTGCTTAACTATACCTTGTTTTTTTCTTATTTGTGATCTTAACTGATGAATAGCAGGCCTCAACTTCCAGGAGTTGGAATGATTTGGTAAATATAAAGAAAGCCACTGTGAGAGGTCCCCGGGAACACTGCCTAGCCCTTTGTTTTGAAAAGATAGAAATAAATTGAGTCTTGACATTTTGACAGTGAGATTAACAACATCATCACCTGCTTATGATTAGGGAGGTTGACCTTATGTTCCAATTCTTTTGGTTATTTACAAACTGAAGAAATTTTCTGCTGTTCTTAAAAGAGAACCCCATTTATGAAATTGGGGGGAATGTTAATTGAATTTAGATATAAGAGATTTGAAATGCTTCCACACAGAACCCTCTTAAAATCCCAGGGCAGGGGCGCCTGGGTGGCTCAGTCGGTTAAGCGTCCGGCTTCGGCTCAGGTCATGATCTCACGGTCCGTGAGTTCAAGCCCCGCGTCGGGCTCTGTGCTGACGGCTCAGAGCCTGGAGCCTGTTTCAGATTCTGTGTCTCCCTCTCTCTCTGACCCTCCCCCGTTCATGCTCTGTCTCTCTCTGTCTCAAAAATAAATAAACATTAAAAAAAAATCCCAGGGCATAATAAAGGTAAAATTGTATATATACTATTATTTCCCTTGGACAAATATGGATAAATCTTATCTAGAAACGGAAGGGCATTCATTACTAGGTCACGCATCCGGGGGTCATGTACTGCATGAATATTAAAATCTGGAGATAGTGATTTGGTGAAAAGCAGCACCAGTGACATTCATGAGGAAGAAAAAAAACATCTTTCTGCATTTATTTGGTTGACAGCTTGTTCTGGAATGGGGAAAAATGGATATGGTTATATTTTTTCCCAAATGCATTTCTCCCAGTATTGACAAACTGGTCTTTTCAACACATGAATCATTTTATATAGCATAATAGTGTTTGGTTCTGTATTCTAAAAGTACTTTTTCTTTCACAAAGACCTGTATTGGTCAGTTTGAGCTGCTGTAATCAAACACACAGATCAGGTGGCTTAAGGAACAGAAATTTGTATCTTACAGCTCTAGAGGCTGGGAAGTGCAGCTCAAGGTGCCGACTGATTCAGTTCCTGGTGGGGCTCTCTTCCTGGCTTGCAGAGGTCCGCCTTCTTTCTGTGTTCTCCACTGAAGACTGCCTTCTTATAAGGCCACTTTCCTCTCGGATTAGGGCCCTGTCCTTATGACCTTTAATCTTAATGCCTCGTAAAGATCTTATTTCCAAGTACAAGTCTCACTGGCGATTAGGGCTTGAACCATGAATTTTGTGTGGGACACAATTCAGTCCACGGCAAGAACTTTCTGCTGGATTGAAATGGACACCTACAAAACAAAAGCATTTTAGTTGGCAATTTCGTTGAAAGCCTGGCAAGGGTACTAGGATTCAGTTTATATGTTCCATCCAGGTGTCTTGGTGAAGAGTGAGCTGTCTAACATTCCTTGGGCATGATGAAAAAAAATCCAGGAAATTTTGCTTTGCCCTTGATTTATGGGCCTTTCCCAACTGAGTTCACTTCTTTGTCCTTAAACATTATTCCAGGTAGCGTTGTAGGTTACTTCAGCACTGTTGATACATCAACATCATTGGATGGGTGGGTCAGCTCTTCCCAGAAAAGAGAGAGTGGAGGTCGAGGGTGGGAGTCAGGAAAGAGACCTCGTTTAGGGTCCTGTGAGGTAGAGCTGGCCAGATAATGATGGAGTCCTGTCCTTGGCTGTCTGGTGGCAGCAAAAACAGATACCACCAGGGCACAAAGGAGGGCAAGAAGATGATGAAAGTGAGGACCGATCTGGAATTTAAGGATATAGAAACAAAAACCACACCACCACATAACTTACCAGTTATTTATTCCAGCCCTACAAAATGCTTGCAATGAAAGCAATTAGTTTCGTTTTGGGGGTGCATGCCTGGGTAGAGCATGTGACTCTCATTCTTGGGGTTGTAAGTTCGAGCTTCACGTTGGGTGTAGAGGTTGCTTAAAAATAAAATCTTCGACAAAGAGAAAGCAGTTAGTTCAGGTTTTCCAGTTGTGAGTGCTCTTTGACATTTTGATAAACTTTTAATTTTAGAACGGATTTTTTTAAGTTTATTTAGTTGTTTTGAGAGAGAGAGCACAAGTGGGAGAGGGGCAGAGAGAGAGAGAGAGAGAGAGAAGAGAGAATGAGAGAGAGAATCTCGAGCAAGCTCCACGCTGTCAGCACAGAGCCCGACACAAGACTCGAACTCACGCACCATGAGATCATGACCTGAGCTGAAATCGAGAGTTGGAAGCTTAACCAACTGAACCACCCAGGCGCTCCTAATTTTAGAATAGTTTTATGTTTACTGAAGAGACACAGAGTTAGTACAGAGAGTTCTTGCACACCCCACACCCAGCTTTCCTTGTTAAACATCTTATATGGCTCTGGCACACCTGTCACAACTAAGAAAGAAACGCTGGCACGTTATTATTGACGAAGCTTCACATTTTACCAAAATCCCAATAGTTTTCTCTTAACAGTCTTTTTCTGTTCCAAGGTCCTCTCTGGGACACCAAATTGTGTCTAGTTGCTGTCTCCCCTCAGGATCCTCTCGGCTGTGACCGTTTCCAGACTTTGCCTATTTCTGATGACCTTGACAAATTATGGATTCTTTATCAGGTGACTCCTCGTATGCCTCTTCACTTAAGTTTGCCTGATTTTCTTCTCTTAGGTAGACCAAGATTGTGGGTTGTTTTTGTTTTTGTTTTTTGTGGGGAAGACCCCATAGGCGAAGTGGCATAGTCATTGCCTCGTATGAGGGCGCGTGTGTCAGCACGACTTATCACGGTTGATGGTGACCTCGCTTGCTTGGCTCGAGGTCACGTTTGTCACGTTTCTCCACGGTAAAGTTACTCTCTCCTCTCTCCCCACTCCATGATAAACTGTTCGAAAACAAGTCAGTAGGTACAGCCCACACTCAAAGAGTGGAAGATCTTGAACTTTTTAAACTGAACGTATTTAACTTTCTTCTGTCGACCTGCAACTCTTAAGTGCATCTCAGTTCTAACACTTTAACGGGAAGGTTTTGTCTAGGCATTTTCTCACAACCTCCACGGACCGTCTTTTTTTCTTTTTTCCCTCATTTCTGTCAGCTGTCACTCTTAATTGTGCAGGTTTTCTGCTGTGCGCACATGACATTTAAAATCTAGATTAAGGGCTGAAAAAGTTAGTCAGCTATCCCCACGTTCTCACTTAATGTAAATGTTTCCCTAATAGGCTAAAAATTCAAATAATGAACTAAAAAACATTTCTTAATCACACTGCTTGGCATTGCTAAGTGATATACTTACTCTGGCACCATGAATGCCTCACTATGCTATTAAGCAAGGATGTAATTTCACTGGCTGTGGAGCCATGTGACCCATTTGAGCATTCCTCTGTGTGCTCGATAAACAGATTGCAATATGTTGCTTTGATTAAGAATCAAAACTCGCACTTTAACTAAAAGCTAAAACCCCCAAGTCAATCAAGCAGGCCGATGGAAAAACAAGAGGTAGGATTATGGGATAAAGAGGAGAGAGGGTCAGTGAGCATACATTTAACAGTCAGTAGAGGAGAACGAAGGCAGAAGACAAGGAGTGTGTGGGTGATGCTGTTGGAAAGCATCCTGTGATGGGGAGACGGTAAGCACCCACTGGTGGTTGTCCATTGAGGTGGATGGGACGCTGGGAGAGGTTATATGATCTGGGCATCATGCAGCAAGTTGATAAAATTCCATTTTAAAGAGCACGGATGGTCACTTTAACGAATATCCAGAGAGAATTCGAGAACATATTCTCAACTTCTGCATTTACCAACCTCATTGGTTGAAAAATAATAACGAGAAATAATAATGAACATCTGCGTCTCGCTTTTCCATGTATAAAGTGCTTTCGCACGCATTAGTTCATTAATCCCTTGTGAAGAATCCGAGGTGTTAATTTTGTCATCATCCCATTTTGCACATGGGTCCGTTGAGACTTGAGGAGGTCTCACTTGTTCAGGGATAAAGAACCAGGAATTCCACTTTCTTCCAGTTCAAGTTTCAGTTACAAGAGAGGGAGCCCCCTTCCCTGCTGAGCCTGGGGGAGTCATGCAAATGTGAATCTACCACCGTCCATTTAAATAAAACTGCCTCTGGAAGCCTGTCAGTATTTTGAAGAGATTTTGCTATCAGGATGTCTAAGGAGTGTCTCTTATTTTGGCGGAGGGGGTGCTAACTTAAACCGAGGCCTGAGGATTATGACCGCACCTTGAACTCATTGCCCTGGGTCTGGACAAAACTCCCAAATGCTTGCCTCTCTCTTTGGCCTTGCTCTATTTTGTAATCAACCTCTCTGGTTTAGGTAAAAAGACTACATTATAGTTGAGGAGAAATGCCGCATTCCTTGGAACGCTAACCGGGGCCTGGCTCTTGGGTGGGACAGTTTTCTTCCACGGGCACATTCTTTTAGATTAGCTGCTTGAGAGGTCAACCGAACCTTCAAAGGAATAGGGCAGAGCAAGTTCATTTCAGAGGGGCGATCGTCAACATTCAGTGGCACGGTGAGCCAGCTCCTGGAAGGTGACGAGGTGGCACAGAGCAGCCGAATTGCCATAATCTAGGGTGTTGTTGGAGAGACGGGGAATGCCTGGGAAATAGAAGCAGAGGGCAGGGCAAGACGTGTCTTCCCATCAGCTGTCCTCTGCCACCCAGGTCCCGCCTCCTTGCCTGATTCCATATCCATGGTGTCCTGTCACCCTTCTCTTCCCTCTACTGTCTTAGGAGTCCGAAACAGAGAAAGAACAAAGGGGCAAGCTAGATGAGCTTTGAATAGGTTGAAGTTCCAAGGACAGAGAGGGCAACTACGCAACACAGAAAGGAGAAAGGAGGACACAGGGGCATAGGGTGTTTAGCCCCTGTTAAGGTCTGACGCTATTTGCCTGTACACATTAGCAGGTAACCTGCACAAAGTGCTTCCTTTTGAATGGCGTTACCAGTGGAGAGGAAGTCAGGGTCATGGGAGCAGTGATGGCTGTAGGCAGTGTGAATCCTCAGGGCCCGACCAGGCTGCACTCTTGGACACTACAGTGTATTTTGTCATGTGGTCACCTTTTGAGCCATCTACTTGGCTTAACGCACCGTTGAGGCCAGAAGAGGGATTTTTGAAATCTGTCCCGAAGGTCCTAGAGTGGAATTACTTTTAATGTCCTTAAAAGTGACAAGTCAAGTGAGCTCGAGGGGAGGAGATGACGACGTAGATACGTACTTAGGTTGAGCAGGAAACCATGCTAGGATTTGTATGTTCTTGGATGCCTTTGACTCTTAAAATCTCACCTTAGAAATGGCTTGTCTTTGTAAAATACAGTCCAATTTAATAATTTCCCCCCAATTTTAGCCACTTGTTGATAACTATTTTGGTTTTGGAAATAGTGATGCCAACTCCTTCCAGCGAGGTTTTTAGTCATTTTGGCCTGAGTTGATACTGTGTGACTAAGATAGAATCTGCTGTTTTTCCTCTTAAAAAGGATCATAAGGCTGTCTTCTAACTTTTTGGCAGGGACTCGTGTGGAAAACGCAGGGTGGCTCTGTTTTGCCTTTTAAAATCTTTGTATTAAAGTGATTTTCCAGGAAGACGGAAAAGAAAATCTCCCTAAAAATTAGGCAACATCCTGGTTGCTGAACGCCTTGTAGGGGTCCTTGTGCCGCGAGGTAAGGAATGTGCAGTATTTGGACACTAGAAAGTACTTTATGCAATATAGACTTTTAAGAGGCAAATGCTGCTTTTTGTTGCTCAAGGTCAGAGTATATTGTTCTCATGTGTTTCTTGGCTCTTGAGTTTCAGTTCACAATTTCAAGATGAATGGAAAATAGATGTTATGGTTTTCAAAAACATGTCATTTTTTTTTTTCAAAATATTAAAGTGAACGTGCTGTGTAGACAAGTGTATCTCAAGCTCCTTGGCCTTGAAAGGATGTGACTCGCTTACATTTTTATTTGATGACTTTCCAAGGACGTCCTTCTTTCATTTTGCCAATAGAACGCGGTGGAGGGTATTTGCAGTTCATTGGCTTCCAGACAGCCTTCACGTCTTTGTGGACACTCTAGGCTCCTTAGGAAAGGGCCGTGTTTTGTTTTTATTTTCTTCAGCGCCTGAGATCTGGGGAGTGTTTACTACTAATAAAGAAGGTTTACGCTGCTACGTTCTTTCTGCCTTTAGATTTAGGACCAGAAAGTGAGCTGGGTGAGGATCATTTATCAGTACCGGTAAATGTTTAACATCTAGAACAGCATCTGGTACCCAGCAGGCACTCAATAAGTGCACGCCGAATGACTGTGTCTGCCATCTGATGTGTTACACAGCAGTTAGTAGATAAGAGCAGAGTGTTTTATATAGAGTCTCCAAGAGGTACTCTCAACAGCGTTGAAAGAATTCTGGGAGGTGGAGCTTAGATGTTACTTCTTCTGTTGGTTTGGCAACCAGATGATTCCTTCAGCTTTCAGAATAAATCCAGAGTCCTACAGTGTTGGCTCTGTCTGCTGTCCCCTTCATCCCCCCTGCCATTGCCTTATTTAGCCATTACTTTAGAAAAAGGGAGAAAAGAACAATTTTGACTAGGTGCACATCCACTCATAGCAGCACCAGGCATATAACATGCACTTTATAAATGCTCATTATATTACTCATTATTATGATCTTGGTGATGTGTCCATATTTTTCGATGTTATTAAGTCTAAAAATAAAAAAAATGGAGAAATTTTAAATTTTATGAAATTTTGTCCCATTCTTCCTTAGCATTAATGGAGAACTTCTCTCTTTTTACTTACTGATATGAAGAATTATATTGACACGTTTTCTAATGCTAAACATTCTTTGCACGCCTGTTAGAAGCCCCATTGTATTGCATAATTCAGCTTGTGTCTATTTACTTTGAGATTTTTGCGTTGAGAACATAAGTGAAATTTGTCTGTAGTTTCTCTTTGTGTGGATGTGTTGTCTCAGGTATTGATGTGGATGTTATGCTGGTGTTTTTAGAATCAAAACCTTCCCTTCGTCTTCTATGTGTATTGTAAATGGATTTGAAATTATCCGTCCCTTTAAGGTTTGGTAGAAGTCTCAGTTGTGAAATTGATTAAATCTGGTGCATTTTGGGAGGGGTTATTCTTTGAAACACTGCAGTTTCATTTGTGGCAATTGGCTATGTATGACATCATCCATTCATTTGGGGCTTTACGTTTATTATAATATTTAGGAGGCCAGTAGTTTTTATGATTCACATATTCCATGAAAAATTTATGGTTCTTTCTGCATTCTCAATTTTTTTCTTCTTTATTTTGGTGAGTTAATGGCTTAATCTCATATATTGGTCTTAGATTTCTTGACTTGAAAAAAAAAGGCTCGGTTTCTTATTGATGCATATAAGTAGTTTAGTCTGTGAATTTTTCTCTGAGCACATCACAGCTGTATGCGAGTTTCTGATATAGAGCATCCCATTGTTACTATTTTCTGTATATTCCATATTCTTGGTTTTAATTTTATTTTTGACACCAAGTTTATTTTGGAGGCTTAAATGTTTTGCAGATGGTAGGGTTCCTTGATTTTCTGGTTTTGTTACAGATTTTAATTTTTATTGCATTATGGGCAGAATTTTTATTTCACTGCTTTTTTTTAATGTTTATTTATTTATTTTGAGAGAGAGAGAGAGAGAGAGTGCATGGGAAGGGCAGAGAGAGTATGAGGGAGAGAGAATCCTAAGTAGGCTCTATGCAGTCAGCACAGAGCCTGATGCAGGGCTCGAACTCACAAACCATGAAATCATGACCTGAGCAGAAATCAAGAGTCAGGATGCTTAGCCAACTGAGCCACCCAGGCGCCCCTATTTTATTTCTGTTTTGATAATTGATTGAAACTTTTATTTTTGGTCTAATTAAGTGTCAAGATATTCTATGGAGATATATAAAGAAGTCACATTCTCTGTTTTAAGACACGGAATTCTATTTATATATCAGAACAGCCTTGTGATTTTATTCTTATTTTTTGTTCGTGTGATCATTCATCTGCAGAAAGAGATAAATTTCAATACATCTGTATTTCTTACACTTGTACCTCATATGGGTTTTGCTGTATAAACGAAGATGCCATATTTATAACTGTTGGATGCTCATTGGGGCTTGCAATCTCTACAATTTTAAATATATTTTTTTAAGATTTTATTTTTAAGTAATTTCTCCACCCGGTGTGGGGCTTGAACCCACAACCCTGAGATCAAGAGTCACCTGCTTCACCGACACAGCCAAGCAGGCGCCCCAGCAGCCTCTACAATTTCAAAGTAGCTATTTCTTATTGCAAGTAGCTACTTGCTTTGAAGTCAATGTGTCTGAAATTTCCATCAGAATTCCCAAGTTTGTGTTGGTACTCACCTGGCATGTCTTTGCCCAGCCGTTTATTTTCAACTTTTCTTCGTCACTTTCATTTTACGTGTTTCTTCAATAGAGCCTATCATCTATTTTTTCCCCCCCTTGGGAAGCAGTCTGGAGGTTTTTTGTTTTGATTTCTTAATACAGTGCCAATACGTATATTTATAAAATAGATGTGTTTGGTCTTAATTGTGTAATCATTTTATGTTTTTCTTTCTTTTATTAACTTTTATTACATGGTCTTAGTTTAATTGTATGTTTTTTCCTCTTATTTGGAAAGTTCCTATCTGTTACGGCGTAACTCTTTTAGGAACAACCGTTATAACTGTACCTTCATAGATATATTTAGTTAATTATATTTCTTTAGACAGTATCTATTTATGCTCCCTCCCAGGGCTCGTGAAGAAATAAGTATAATTCCACTTATTTCTACTTTCTATTCCTTCCTTCTACCGCATAATTTTAGTTGATTATACTATATATTTTTAGCTATTCTCTATTTACCTTTATATTTTTAATGTACTTAAATTTCTTCTCCTCCTCCTTCACCAGATTTAAGTCTGGCATTTTTACCCTGGCTGTAAGAGTCGAGGCCGTTGGTACACTTTGCCTCCTCTATTTCTACGTGGTCACGGTACATGCCATTTCCGTTGTGTTCTAGAGCTGATGCTCACGGTGGCTTTAACTTCCGTTCCTTGCTTACATGCAGCCAGGGATCACTACTAGTCATTTTGCTAAGGGTTTTTATTTGTCTCTTGACTTTGTTTGCCTGAGGACTTTGGAGACCTTCTGCCATGTCTCAATATTGAATGTTGCTGGGGAGAAGCCCAAGGTTAGCTGATGTTTTTCCCTTCGAGATAAATTTATCTCTTTCTCCTAGCTGGTTGCCCAGAGGATTGTTCTTTATCACTGAAGTCTACGAACTTCATGTCTGTTGTTATATATCAAATTTATTTCTGGCATCCAATGTATACTTTCAATCTGTTTCTTTATTTCTCAAAACATTTCCTTGAATTACATCTTCCTCCTTCCCTCCCTCTCTCTCGCCCTACTTTCTTTCTTTCTTTGTCCTATTTGCTCTCACTTTTTTTTTGAGCCACCATTTGTACAAATATACTATCTGCTACCACTTTCCCCTTGAATTTTTTAAGAGCATATTACTTAATTTATAGATGAGAAACTGAGGCACGGTAAGAGACATGGCTGGCTAGGATTGACAACCATGTCTGCTTTCCCTGTGTCTTTTCAGATGAGCACCTTTCTTCCTATTTCGGATCTTTCCAAGTTTCTCCTTCCTCCCTCCCTGCCCCCTGCCTCCTTCCTTCCCCCCTTTCCTTTCCTTATCCCTCCTTTCCCCCTTCTTTCCTTCTTCCCTCCCTTCCTTCCATCCTTCCTTCTCTTCCTCCTTCCCTCTCTTTCTTTTTTTCACTCCCCCAACCTCTCTCTTACTCCCTCTCTGCTTTCACTCTCCCTCCATTCCTTCATTCTTATTGCCTTTGATATCTTTCCCCACATCTTTGCACTGGGGAACCGATTCGATATAATGTGATTACCTGGGGTTTGGAGGATGGTGCTGGTTTGAGGGAGGGAGATGACGTGATCATTACATAATTTAATCACACTTTCTAAGGAACATTTTATGCTCCATATGTAGATGTGGAGACCACTGGCCATTGCCAGTGTAATAATTACACTGGCCATTGCTGTGTAATGATTACTTTTCATCTGTCCCAAGATTTAAATCTTTCCAACAGTATTTTTGGGGGTGGGGGGGGTGGGAGGGGTGCTACATGATCTCATTTCTGAAGAAATACTGTTATTTATAATGTTTTCCTTTGAATCTTTCTTCTTAAATTGTGAATCCAAAAATTGTAGATGATATTCATAAAACACTATATGTGACCAGTGGGGTGGGGAGGAATTAATCTCATGTTTTACTTGTCATTTTAGGTTTCAATAATGTACTTGATTCTATACACAGGTTTCTAATTCATGTTCAGTTTCTGGTCTGCTGACTCCTAGATCTGTTTCAGACACACCTACACTTGTTATCTATTACATTGTGTAATTAACTTATCCTTGTTAATGACCCAACAGAGGTCCCTCTTACATCTCGTCTTTTTATTTCTGGTTACCTCAGCATTTAACAATGTCATTCTGAATTCATAAAGTCTCCTGGTTTGGTAAAGGACCCAAAGCTGTTAAATTTATATACTGTCCAATGTCTAGTCACTGATGAAAAGATTATAAAATGCACCAGGTCGAGAACTGACCTCTAAATTCACCCAAAGCTGTAACCAATCATTAAAAAAGTGAATTTATTGGTTGTACTTATTTTTTTCAAAAAATTTTTAATGTTTGTTTATTTTTGAGAGAGACAGAGAGACGGAATACAAGTGGGGGAGGTACTTATTTTTTTCAAAAAATTTTTAATGTTTGTTTATTTTTGAGAGAGACAGAGAGACGGAATACAAGTGGGGGAGGGACAGAGAGGGAGGAAGACACAGAATCTGAAGCAGGCTCCAGGCTCTGAGCTGTCAGCACAGAGCCCCATGGGGCTCGAAATCATGAACACCGAGATCATGACCTGAGTCAAAGTCACACATTTAACCCACTGAGCCACCCAGGCGCCCCCCCTTTTTTTTCCAAAAAAATTTTTTTAACGTTTTATTCGTTGTACTGATAAAATGAATGTATGCTTACTATAAGGAATTTGAAAATTCTGTGTGTGTGTGTGATATATCACCCCAAATCCTAATCCTGGAGGTACAAAGATTACTTAGCATGGCTTTGTATTTGCTTTTAGTCTTAAATATACATACACACACATATAATTGTATTAAATTGCAGTCATGCTGTAAACACCTAAAAGTTGGTATCGAGTTTTTCTCTTTATGTTGCTATGTTATCTCATTCTCTTAAATATTCTTCACATGTGTTTTTTGTAATGATCCACAAATTTTAAATTATAAGGCTATTTTAAGGCTATACCCAACTTTACTTAGTCACTCTCTCATGGTTGAAATTCTTGTGTTATTAAATTTTGTACATATGCATAAATATTTCATTGAGATAAAGTCCAAGAAGTAGAGTTAATAGATAGATGAGCATGAAGACTTTTTTGGTGCCAGGTTTTTGGTTTGTTTAAGTGTTTTTTTTTTTTAATTTTTATTTTTTTTTAATATTTATTTATTTTTGAGAGAGAGAGAGAGAGAGAGAGAGAGAGAGTGTGTTAAAGGGAGAGGGGCAGAGAGAGAGGGAGACACAGAATCTGAAGCAGGCTCCAGGCTCTGAGCTGTCAACACAGAGCCCAACACGGGGCTCGAACTCCCAAACCGTGAGATCATGACCTGAGCTGAATTCGACGCTTAACCAACTGAGCCACCCAGTTGCCCTGTTTTTTAAGTGTTTTGTTTTGAAAAACTGGGGGTACAAAAATATAACACGAGTGTGAGCATTTTGAGGCTCAAGACTTGATGTGAGCTTGATGACGATGGCTGGGCCATAGTCCCTTTTCACAAGGAGTGTGTTTGAGTGTTCGCCTGCCTGTGCCAGCCTTAACATTTATATGAGTCTTAAATTGTGTTGTCAATTTAACGTAGTAAACATTTCTTTGCCTTCATTTGTTTATCGCGTATCAGTAGAGTTGAGTAGATTGTGGATGTTTGTTAGCCGTATGAATTTTTTTTCTGTGAATTGTCTAAGGAGATCTTTGCCAAATTATCTGTTGGAGTATTAGAATTTTGCTTATTTCCTTTAAGCATTTTAAATATTTCAACATTCTTCTATCTCGCAGATGTGTGTGTGTGCATGTGCACGTTACAATTTTTTGTTCCAATTTAGGTAGATTAGTTAGCTCGTGCTGTGTAACAAAACCCACCAAAACTCAGTGGCTTACAACGATAATCCTTTCTTATTGTTTGTTAGTCTTTGGCTAGTCTATGTGTTCTTCTGGCCTTGGCTGGATTCTCTCATGCCTCTGTGGTCCACTGTGGGGTAGAGAGACTCTTCTGCTGATTTTCGCCGAGATCTCTTACATTTAAGGCACCAGCAGGCTGGCTGAGCTCTGGTGACCTGGACGAGGATAGCTGGGCTCTCTCTCCGTCTCTAGGCTAGCTTGATTTTGTTCAAACGGCAGGGTTCCAAGAAAGGCTTGGAACTGGTACACAGCTATTTCTGACATTCTTAGTGGCAAAAATAAGTCACAGAACCAGACCCGATTCAAGGGATGGTGAAATGGACTCTTACCTCTTGATGGAGTGAACTGCAAAAATACGTTGCAAAAGGCAATGGCAGGAGTGCTTAACCTGTGGTTATTCTTCTGGTAGGTGCATAGTTTCTTGGTGGTGGTGGGTTTTGTTTTTATTTTTTTACTGGATATTTTTAGGATATTTCTTCATCCTTTTATTTCAAAATGATGTATTCAAGAGACAGTCAACAAATAATTTTGCTTTTTTTCCAGCACAGGGAAGCTTTTTTTTTTTTTCCAGGAGGCTTTTGATGATTGCATCAATTCCTGTTGTTCCTCATAATGCCAACTGTTTCCTGCACTGTGGGTTTTGATCGGCCTGTTATGTCTTCTAATTTCCTTGCAATTATTTATCTTTATCCCTGTCCTAGCTGGTTGTTTCTGTCTGTTCCTACTGACTTTTCATCTGAGGACTGCCTCTCGTTATTTTCGAATTCCAGTTTTTGCAGGGCATACCTTCTTTCATATTTCTGAAGCTTCTAAGAAGTCTCCTAAAATGTTCTTTGGGTTCCCTTCATAAGACATCAGCTGTCCTACTCTCAATCTCCAGGCTAGCACACCACACTGTATTACCCTCTGACACTTTGAATTTTAATCAACCACATCCAAAGGCAGCCCCTTATTTGCCTGTTACTCAATATTTTTCCATATCCTAGCACTTCGCTTGTAACAAAGCATTCCTAATACAACCAGGTTTCCATGTTCAAGCTTTCCAACACTGACTCATCTTTTTCTGGCAACCCAGACACTGGAGGAAGGTTATGAGCGTCACTTTAAGGAGGAAGAAGTCAAAGATAGATGCAAAATGGAATCTCCTAGACCAGCAAGAAATGGAGCCCCCAAAGAGGTACTAAGTTGGACCAGTAAGTCACACATAACTGGCCTGAAGATTGATAATATCAGCCATCCAGATGACTGCTCATCACACTTCGTCCCTTCTCCTTCTCAGCTCATTATTTCCTCTCATTCTCTTTGCTCTTGGGCCATGTAAACACCTTGAGAATAACTGTTTTCTACTTGGTTCTGAACATGGCGGCTAATCTGCTCTGTAGGCGAGGGGAGGAGCTGCCCCTGCTGTATTCTCCCATATCCCCTGGGTAGCGTCCCCAGCCACAGTTGGGGTGCTCTGAGCTCCTGCCGTGGGGCTCCGGATCAGGGGTGAAAGGAATCCTCTGTAGCTGGCTTGGACTGTACTCGAGGAAGCAGTCAGTGGCTTCACATCTGCTTTTCTTATCGGATCTTTCGATGTCAGTGAATTTTACCCTACCTTCCGCCATCCCTGGCTTAATTACTGTAGCTCTCTTTTAACTGGTGCCGCATCACCGCTATTTAATACCTCACATCAGAAGTTGGCAGAAATTAGAACTGAGTAGGAATTTTAGGGGAGAAAAAAAGGACGTGTATTCCGATTCTTAAGCGCAAAGTAAAATGAGCTTTCTCTTTAGGTTGTCCTTTGTGAAATGGCAACATTCCCAGAATATTTGAACTGACAAGGATCTGATAGATCATCAAGTTGAACCGGAGGAACCTGGGCCCCAAGAAGGTTGGGACTGATTCATTCACGATTCCAGAGTGGGGAACTGAAAAACAGGATTTACACCAAGATCCCCTTAATCTGTTGCCTTTTATTGTTTACCTACCCTCCCAGGTCTTCACGTTGCTCTGCTGATAATATTACGTTTTGTTTTAGATTATATTTTTCCTTCCTTTGCTACTCCCACAGTACAATTTTTTTTCACTGTTTTCCTGGTATAATTATACATTTGTCTATTTATTATATTTCAAAGTTTAAAATATTTCCAGGATCTCTTTCTTGTTGTCTAGAAATCCATCCATAACAAACTGTCATTTGCTATTTTCTGCTTCCCTTTCTCTGTACAAGGTAATTCTGATGGAGATTATGTTACTACTTACTGAACCAAATACTATGTGTTCCATGATGGTTGTTCGCTTTCTTCCTTACAAATTAATTAGGAATTATCTCCATTAGGATTAGAATTTTGAACTTTTTTTTAAAGATTTTATTTTTAAGTAATCTCTATACCCAACATGGGGCTTGAACTCACAACCTTGAGATCAGGAGTCACACGGTCTACCGGTTGAACCAGCTTGGTGCCCTAGAATTTTGAACATTTTATTTTATTTTATTTTATTTTATTAAGTTTATTTATTTTGAGAGACAGAAGAGCATAAGCAGGGGAGGGACAGAGAGAAGAACAGAGAGAGAATCCCAAGCAGGCTCCCCACTGTCATTGCAGAGCCTGATGTGGGGCTTGAACTCACAAACCGTGAGATCATGACTTGAGCCCTAATCAGGATGCTTAACTGACTGAGCCATCCAGATGCCCCTTGAACTTTTTAAAAAGAATTACTTCTGACCGTTGAGGCACTTGCCTTAATATTACATGTGGATTCATGTTAATTTGCCCCTCCCTTCTATTTACCTCTTCATGCTATCCTTGTTAAGTGGAATAATGAAGGTACTGCTGGCTCTAAAATGCATTTTTAAAGGCATGTGTAAATATTCATCGTTATTTCATCTATTTAAAATGAAGGATCCAGCAGATCATATTTGCATGGTAAATTAACATGAGCCTTCAGGCATATGGATTAAAATAAATTTTGCCAGATAGGAAAGGATTCAGGAAGTGAATTTCAATGAGCAGGGAAAATGTGGTGTCTCTTAAACATATCTGGAGATAGGCTGTCGTCAGCTTCTGGTTCCAACTCTGGAAGTGATACTGGGTTGATCTGTGAGTGGTGACGATTGTCTTCTACCCTAATAACTACAAGTAAGGAGCATATGGTCAGCATCTCTGATGTCCTTTAATAGTGCTTTCTTGATTGTTTTCATCTATGATAATGTTACTGCCTTTTGCCCTTTTATGTCTCTTTCATGAATATTATCATCAGGAAATATATATATATATATATATATATATATATATATATATTTATCTATATCTGTATCTATCTATCTATCTATCTATCTAACCAGAACCAAGGAGGTTTTCTTTTCCAAAGAGTGATTTGTCCTCTGTCTAGTAGCATCCCTGCATTGACTGTATTCCCTAACAGCCCACGGGTCTGTATAAACCTGCAAAACAACAAAACCACTTCTCATGCCTAAGTATCACAGGCACGACATTTTGTACCACAATATTCGAATTTGTGAGCATATTTAGCATAGCAGAAGCATTCAAGTTCAAGGTCTGTGCACATTCAGTCTCACTGAAGAGCTTATGATCTTCCTTGGCTAGAAACAGGGGCTAATGGTTAATAGATATTTAATAAAAATATGAACACACTATTATATGTGTGTGTTGATCCCCTAGAATTTATGGTATTTTCATCTGTACCACAGTTAATATGAATTGTTAGCTGAAAGATAGATCACATTTCTGAAACTGAAGCTACATATAATTATTGAATTTATTAACATGTGATTTTACCTGTATTTACATAATGCAGTTAGACAAAATCTTGGGAACAATAGTTACCTCTCATTTGCTCTGTAACTGATGAAATATTACGTCTATTATTTGCAAAGGAAATGTATCTTAAAATGCTAAAAATGAGGAGGCATGGAAATTTTAGCATTAGCCATATTGGATTTCATAGCACAAATTTGACTGCATGCTCTTTTTTTATTTTGATTTATTTTTCTTTTGGTCCTTATCTCACTGATAGGCATTCCTCATTCTGTAACATATCCACAGTGCCATGTAAAGATAAAAGTAGGTGGGGACAGGTGTCATAAAATCACCTTAAGACGAATTATGTAGCTCAGTGGAATGAATGTCCATTGGAAATCACTCATTCTCTATTGAAATACCTGGAATACAAAAAACCCTCAAGCAGAGCAATGCAAATATCTTATTCAATTCTACATTTAACTTTTATAAAACCTTTTTTGGAATTGCTGAGACTTAATGTAAAAATAAAATATTGCTGAACCAGCGAGTTGTTTGAAAAATAATTTACTGAAGACATAATGTGAATGTAAAATAACCCTAAGATAAATATTTTAAATATCTTTATTGGGCCATCTTTATATTAAGTAAAATTAAATTTGACGTAGCTATTTCAATATAAAACACTTGACTTAAAAACTAAATTTTCCCCTTGTAAACGGTGACTTTAAAAATTGTTTATTCTAATACATTGCTTTATAGAAAAAAAAAAATGAAGGGCCCAAAGTATGCTAGAAAAAGCTTTCCTGAGCCATATCATGAAAATATAACCAAAGAAACATTGGTAGTAGTGTGAAAATAATAGAAAACATTCCTAGCTATTCCACAACTTTAAATACCTATACATGTCTTTGGACAGTGTGACATATATTATTATATTAGCAAGACATCTGACTCCAGAAATGAGAAAAAGTAGTGTGCCAAGATAAGCAGTGGAGAACCAGCTCATGTCAATCACATGCCAAGTGCACGAACTGTGGCGAACAGTTTATAAGTTCTGCATTGCCACATAAAGGACTGCATGATGGTATTAAAGTTCGTCCTCTCAGGGCGCCTGGGTGGCTCAGTTGGTTGAGTGCCTGACTCTTGATTTCGGCTCCGGTCATGATCCCAGGGTCATAGGATCTAGCCCCCAGTTGGACTGCATACTGAGGGTGGGGCCTGCTTGGGATTCTCTCTCTCTCACTTTCTATCTCTCTCTCTCCCTCTGCCCCTCTCCCACTCATGCTGTCTCTCTCTATAAAATAATTTTTAAAAGAGCTTATTTTCTAATCAATGCTTGCCAGTCAAGGGTTAATGGGACTTCTTTGTGTAAAGACATAAACGTGGAGAGGGGAGGGGTTTTACATACAAAATAAAAGAGACTATTTTGTAAATGAAAACAACAAGGCACAAAAATGAATATCTGAGGCGTAGATATCCATCTGGAAATGATGTTTTATGAATCACTTGTATGAACAGATGGCCAAGCTTGCTCACATTTTTTTCAAAATGTTTGAATATTGGATCAGTTTTTTTATGAGCTCTGAAATACGCATTGGAAAGTGGTGTTTTTACACACACACACACACACACACACGCGCGCGCGCACACACACACAGTTTGGCATATAACCAGTGAACTCTAGTTCATTCCAAGGAGGTTATTTCTTTTGTTAGGGCACATTCTTTGTTCAGAGACTTTCCCTATACCACCTTCTCTAGGAAAGATTATCTTCTCAGGCCACATCAGCTTAGAATTACATAGGTGGTGACTGAAATCAAGAGCATTTGATTCTGTTTTTCTGGCTCTCATCCCTCCTTCCTATAATGGGACCCCAAGTGGCTTCATACTCTTTCCTGTATATTTCTGGGTGTCCCCAGGGACTGTCACTGGGCCTGAGTGTGCCTTGGCAGCTAATAGCTGTTCAGCAGTTTGAAAAGCTGTGCAGAAGTACCCAGATACAGCCTCTTGTGCCCACATTTGGACTGCCTGCAGATAGGTGCTCTTTCTGGCGTCCCTTCACCAGCCCCCCCCCCCCCAGAGGTATGAGTACTGCCCATTCATCCACTAGAGATCAGATGCACCGGGCAGGCTGTTTCTGTTGGCCTGCACATTAGTCAAGCTGCGTTGTGCCTTGAGTCTGACTAAGAGAAAATCCTTACTTTCTCTGCTTGCCAAGCATTGCCCGATAGTACTGCCTTGTGTCTGGGGTCTTATTGAAATTTCAATAAAGATATTAGCCTTTGAAATTACATGTAGCCTGCATCAGCCCTGGTAGGAAACAGGTGGATAACTCAGTGGGTTTTGTGGGTGGGATGGACAGGGTCAGGAGAACCAACAAGAGGTAGGAGGTGGAGAGTTCCCAGAGTGCTTTCGGAGCTGTAGCTGTTGCAGAGGAGATGAGCTCAGGATAGCAGAATGGAGCCACTGCCATGTTCCTGATCAGATGGGGAGGGAGCAGCGGGGAGCAGATACTCTGACTTCTCCGCTTCTGCCCTCTGACTTCTTCCAGGTCCCTCCCATTGACCCCATCCATCCAGGAGCCAGACGGCAGGGGAGCTAATACGGTTTCATAGAGAACAGGGAAGGAAAGGACAGAAATGAGATCTGGAGGGGCGAATGATGAGAGTTTGGCACACAGCCTCTCCTCCCCTACCCGCCCCCCCCCCACCCCATCCCCTGCCACACTAGCTTATGGGTCTTAGGAGCTGGGTTTGAGCATACGTTTGCAAAGAAAGGGAAGGAAAAGAGAAAGATAAACACATAAGATGACTCTATGGCTAGGCCCGGTGTGGCTGGCATCTGGTCACTCATATCCTATTGGCCACTTAGTCACATGGCTCTAACCTGAATGCAAAGAAAGGCAGGATGTTCGAGGAGTATGTGCCTGAATCCCAACGATGAACATAACCTAGAGTGAGTTGGGACTCCTTTACCCAACTGTTAACTGAATACTCAGCCCCCACTCAGCCTCCATTAATTCCTGTTGTCCTACAAATTTTCACCATGTCCTGTGAAATGTTTAACCAGTTTACTCTAGATATGCTACTTTAATGATCTAATTTTAAATATTATGCACTTTAATTATTTACATTATTCATTATTTGGAAGAACCAGGGGAGATTTTTTTTTTTTTTTTTTTTTTTTACTGAGTTGAGATAATGTAAGTATATAGGTTTATGTTGTTTTTCTTTTTTAATGTTTATTTATTTTTGAGAGAGAGAGAGAGAGTGTGAGCATGGGAGGGGCAGAAAGAGAGAGGGAGATACAGAATCTGAAGCAGGCTCCAGGCTCTGAGCTGTGAGCACAGAGCCTGATGCGGGGCTCGAACTCACAGAACCGTTAGATCATGACCTGAGCCAAAATTGGACGCTTAACCGACTGAGCCACCCAGGCACCCCGATAGGTTTATGTTATTAAAGATTTATGGTCCTTTAAAAATATCCCTCCCGAATATTAATTAAAGGAAATATTAATGTTTTAATCAAGTTTTTAATTTGACTCGTTGTAAAATGTTCATGCCTATTACAAGCAGATGCTAACCAAAGCAGGACCTTTGCAAGATGCCATTTCTTACGGTTGGAACAAACAATGAAGGGTATTATGGGGAACAGGTAACATGACAAATTGATTTAATGTCAGTACTTTCAGAATCTCAGCTCTGTAACTAGAATCTCAACTCCACATTTCTCCTACAAGAGAAATTCTGAATATTTGAAACCAAATATTTAGGACCAAAGAGAAGTCCAGAGGGAGAATATATAATTTCGCTTTCCTTGCCATAGGAAATATACCGTATAATGCTATTTTTTCCCATTCTTTTTTTTTAATTTTTAGTGTTTTATTTATTTTTGAAAGAGAGAGAAACAGAGTGTGAGTAGGGGGAGGGGCAGAGAAAGAAGGAGACAGAATCCGAAGCAGCCTCCAGATTCTGAGCTGTCCGCACAGAGCCTGACAGGAGGCTCAAACTTGTGAAGCACGAGATGATGGCCTGAACCAGAGTCGGATGCTTAACCGACTGAACCACCCAGGCGCCTCTATTTTCCCCCATTCTTATAAGTAACAAGTTCTTATTTGTAAAATGTCTACGCAAGGCACTGAAAAAAATAGCTGTTTTAGCAATGAGAATGCTCTCAAATCGGGGCTTTGCAACTAAAAACTTAAATCCAAATGCAAAGTATTATAATTTGAAATAAATTACAAAATAATTCATGTGTTAAAAATTAGTCTATCTGCCAACGTTTTCTTGTAAATGATTTAGTTGTTAATTAGCGGTGTTTATATGGTACATTCTTGGCATGTGAATTCATGGAATTGGTGAGCACAGTACAAATGAGAAAATAATTTGTCTTAATTTCTGATTCTCCTTTTATTAGATGTCAAAGATCTCTGCGTGTCCCTTCCATCCAACACCCCCCAACTTAAAACCATGCATGGTTTCACGTTACATTATTCCCTCATTAGCAATTTCTCCTTGAAGCACCAGGTTACGATCAATACCTAACGTGCATAGTAACTATTAGTTGGGGTGATGTGTATTTAAGAAGCCCAAAGTAACAACTGTAAAGTTAAAGGGTTTCTCTGAATCTTTCACCATGAACACTCATAATGCTTATTTTCTCAAGATTTGCAAGCAAGGCATTATGTTCACAAATCAGAGCGAGGAAATTCTCATCACGTTGACTTGGTATCTACGGATTTCAGGGGCATCAGGTCTCTGCTGTGACTTTCTTCCCATGGAGAAAAGTAAAAATGTGGGTTACCTCAGGCCTACTGGTGTTTATCAATTGAACCTGAAAGCGATTTGTATTAAACTTCTGCTGGCTTACTTGTGTGGCTTTTCTCTCTCTCATCGAGCAGGTGTAGTTAGAGTTCTTCATAGTCAGGCCACATATGCTGGGTCTCTTGACACGGGTCCCTTTGGTGTTGTGATGAAGCCGTGGTCAGCGTGAACTATGGACAGCCAGGGTTCACAGCTGAGAGGTGGCCATGGGTATCCAGTCCCTATAAACTCCAAATCCATCCCTGGATGCCAGACTCGGGACGAGAGTCTTCATGGCAGCCCAAGCATTGCCAGAGAGTGATTCCATGCTTTAAAAATTACGTGGCAGAGGGCCATTCTGGGGACTCTTTACAGCCCTGAGGGCTCCAAGAAAATGCTAATCTCTTAGGGTTTATTGAACTTGAACCGCATGCCGTCCCCGTTCTAAAGAGCTGCATAGATGATCCCCAGTGCACAACAGCAGCTTTACCAGTGTTTGATACACAGTTGGTGTCTGTGCCAGTGCCCAATTCCAACATGAGATGATCAGGAAGGTACCCTCAGCAGTGTTCCAGAAAACGAGTTCTCGGCACGCCCTCACACCACACACGTATTGCGTTTCAGGGTCATGTGACATATCGCTGCTATCAGGGCCCTGAGGAGCTGATATTGCAGATTACAATACATGCTTTCAACGGCACTTCACCCATCACAGAACTGGCAAGAGACTGAAAAATATTCCTGCCAAGAAACTTTGGATTGAAGGAAATTATAATAATGGAGACCTAATCAGACAATAAGAACATGGCCAAGCTGGCATTCCTAGTACCAGTTCAGTCATAGTTCCAGAAAAAAAAAAAAAAAGAAAGAACGAATCTAATCATATCTGACAAAAAGCCGAGAACCTAGCGAGTGAGTGAGAGAGTTTTAGAAATGTGGATTTGTATCTTCCATCGTTAATTAAGAATCTTGCCCCTAAATGCATTGTTGTGGACTAGATAAAAACTAATGATTCTATAAATTCCTGGCTCGGAAACTTACTTCCTGTGATTTCCCAGGGGCACCACCAGGTACTGTTAAAATGTCAAGGAAAATACAACGCCACCTGTCGGGCACTGGGCGAATTACTACTCGAAGTAGCTTCCGGTTTCAGGTTTCAACATTAGATCTCGCACATTCCGTTTGATGATGTCATGCATTGTGAAGCTAGATTTTCCGCATTTGCTGTGATAAAATGTAAGTGCTTCTCGACAGCCCAGGTGGAACAGGGAATGGAAGTGACAGCGTCTTATTTCGGTCTAAAGTTTGAGACGTACAGTACTGAGCGGCAGGGTCACGTGTCTGTAACAAGTATTTATAGTCATTTAATAATGACACTTACCTGTATTATTTTTTTTTTCAAATGGCTACTAAGTTAGGGAATAAATACTTATTAGTTGTCTGGATCCAGCTATTTAATAAGCGGGACTATAAGCAATTTCTTTTCGACTAGGAGCTTCGTGAGAAAGTTTACTGTCTTACTAAGGGCTCCTTGAGCCTAGGAAATATGGCAACCTCGGTTGCAAACCCATGATAATTACCAAGACCTTTTCAAAGGGTAATATACATAATACGGAGACAAGTCTCTTACACTGTTTCTACAAAGATAGTTTCAAATCACGTTTGAATAGGGCAGACCGGTTTCATTCACGCGCTCGGAATCTGTCTGAAGGTCTTATAAACCTTATAGTTCTCACCATGCCTACAAATTTGCATTAGGCCATCTAGGTTCTCTTGAGACTTCGGTTGCCCTGAATTGGTGACTGCATTTCCAAGAATCATGGCTGCCTTATATTTTAATTTGACTATGCAACTAAGACCAAACAGGCTGGGGACAAGCCCCGCACCCCAAAGTGCCTGTTCTTACTTACCCTAAAGTGCCTAGCTGTGAGGTTCCTCGGGGCAGCGTCTTTCATCATTCCCTGTGGGAGGTAGAAATCTTTACTAATAGAGCACGTAGGGTAGCAGGCTGTGCCTCTGGTTTTGGCTTCACTTCTAGAAAACGTACTCTTATATTCCCTGCATGTCTCCCATCATCCGTTATGCTCAGCTCCAGATTCAACTCTCTGTCTCATGTCAAACGTCATTGACAGTTGTTGGCCCCCAGACTCACGGTTCTGCCCTCTCCTGGATTCATAAGGAAGAGGGGTAATTTTAAAAAAATGTTGATTTATTTTTGAGACAGAGAGCACAGGTGGAGGAAGGGAAGAGAGAGAGAGAGAGGGAGAAAGAGAATCCCAAGCAGGCTCCGTGCTGTCAGCACAAAGCCTGGGCGGGGTGGGGGGGGGGTGGTCTCACGAACCATGAGGTCATGACCTGAGCTGAAACCAGGAGTCGGCCACTCAGACTGAGCCATTCAGGCACCCTGAGAAGTGATTTTTGTTCAGACTACTGAGACACCTTGGGGTGAGCTTTGTGCGAACTAGCCTTCCTTTTCTGTAGCCGAAATAAGTTCCAGAAGTGTCTGCATCAACGGTGGCCATCCAACGCCCTAGGCTTTCTTTTCCTCCCTGCCTTTGCTGGCTTCTCTCATGCTGAGGCCCCAGTCTCTACGTACCAGGTCCTCATTTTCTTTTTCTACTTCGTTCACCTCACAACTTATCATCGATTCTTTTCACCATTCCCAGACCCCTCATCCTGAGTCATTCCGTGCTCAGAGGCACACAAAGTTAGCTGCTAACTTGTCGGCGGTTTGGCTGAGCTCAGCTAGGCAGTTCTGATGTCGGTCTTGACTAGGCTCACTTATGTGTCTCTGGCAGCTGCCAGGAAGCTGGTACTGACCGGAAACCTCAGGTGAGATGGCTTGTGTCCGATCCACATCTGGATGCTTGCTCACATGGCCAAGTCATTTCGGCCACATTCTATTGGTTGAAACAGGTCTCACAGCCAATCCCAAAGGCAAAGAGTGGGGAATTGGCTCCACCCCTTGATGGGAAGAATTGCAAAGCATCATAGCCGTTTCTGCAATCTACACACAAGGCCAGAGAGTGGTGCAGCCTTGTCCGTTGTAAATGTGAGTTTAGACTTCATTCGTAATGTAAGTTGGAGAGCCATCTGAGAGCCTGAAGCAGAGCTTTAACATGATCTGACTCAGTAATTGCAAAGTCTCTCTCGGGGCTCCTGGATAGGAGTTCAGGTCATGATTCTAGGGTCGCGGGATCGAGCCCTGCCTCGGCCGCGTGCTAAGCATGGAGACTGCTTAAGATTCTCTTTCTCCCTCTCTCTCTGCCCCTCTCCCCACTTGCACATGCACTTTCTTTCTCCATCTCCCTCTGTTTCTCTTCCTCTCTCTTAAAAATTAAAAAAAGAAAAGGAAAGCCCCTCTGTAGCTGCTCTGAGGAGAAGAGACCATAGAGGGACCAGGAAGCTGAATGACCAGCTAAGAGGCCATTGTAATAATCTTAAGTCAGATTTGGTGGCAGCTTGAACCGGGGAGAGGATAGCAGTGAAGGTGGTGAGAAACAACCACATTCTATGTATACATTGAGTGGCTTCCCCTGCTTATTCTTTCTTTTTGTCACCTCATGAAAGCTCTTTGTGGGTAAGGAATGCTTTATTTTCCACAGTGTTCCCAGCACCTAGGACCATGCGTGGCACATAGCAGACGGTCAATACATATTTGTTGAATGAATGAACGAGTAAATGACTCGATTGGACTTTCTATTTCCGAGGTGAACTTACAGAAGCTAATAGACATTCTCAGAAACTCTTTGGGACCCCAGTGGCTCTGGGTGGATCATGGCATGCAGTGCTGATACAGGCCTCTGCTTGCTGTCCTTGGACCAGGCTGCTGGGATGGGAGCGTCCTTGAGTTGAGCACTTAGCGGCATATGCACGGACATAAAGCCGAGGGGAATCCATTTGTGGAGGGTTATTTAGTAATGCATTTTAAGCTAGTTCATTTCGCTTCATTGCATTCTGTGTGTTTATTTGAATCTGTGGGTTGAGTTTTTATTACTATAAATAGAAGTAATAAAACACAGAGCCTTGGGTTTTTTGCCTTAGAGGAATAATTGGTGGGATAAACTCAGAATCTGAGCGTTCTTAAATGGTATTGTCAGCAAGTCAGGAAACATAATTGCTTTGTTGGCTGATAGGACTTTAGTATCTCAAAACATAATCATGTTCATGGCTAGGCATCCTTTAACATTTTTAAATTTTTTTTTTTCAACGTTTTTTTATTTATTTTTGGGACAGAGAGAGACAGAGCATGAACGGGGGAGGGGCAGAGAGAGAAGGAGACACAGAATCGGAAAGAGGCTCCAGGCTCTGAGCTGTCAGCCCAGAGCCTGACGCGGGGCTCGAACTCACGGACCGCGAGATCGTGACCTGGCTGAAGTCGGACGCTTAACCGACTGCGCCACCCAGGCGCCCCAACATTTTTAAATGGCTTCCAATATTCATGGCTCTAGGAATTCGGAAAAATTAAAATCAATTTTTTTTTTCCAAGTCTTGTGGAGAAAGAGCGTCAGGGTGATGCTTTCCGCATGCTCTCTGCACCTGATGCCAGAGGAAATATCTGCCTCTTCAGGACCCATCCTTCTATTCCTGCTCCAGAGCTCAGTCCCTCAACAACTCAGGGCTTTTGCTCCTCAATTGTTTTTCACCTCTTCCCTGACTCTTCAGTTGTGTCCTCTCGAGATTATTCCAAGGGCAGTTATACAGAGTTCTGTAGTCCCCTAGCCTCATTCTAAGAAACGGAACAGAAAAACCAAGATGACAAATACACCTTCCTTTGACCCACTCAGCCACGGCTCTCCTTTTCTTCCCTGGCCCCGGCACTCAGCGGCACCGCCCCCTTCCCTGCTTCTGCCTCTTCCCTTCCCTGTCCTTCTCCAACCCCCTCGGAGCTGGCTTCTGCCTCCATTACTTTCCTGAAACTGTTCTTGCGGAAGCCAGTCAGGACCTGAAAGAGGAGTCTTCAGACATTTCAGAGCAAGACGCAGTGGGCGATGCCCTCCTTTCCTCGCTTGCCCGGATTCCTCTTTCCTCCTTCCCCTCATCTCACCCACTGCTCAGTTTTGTTTTGGTTTTTGTCTTGGTTCTCCTTCCTCTGTCAAATATGGTCATTCTTTCGTGCTCGTAAATCCAACTACCTACTCCCTGTCGTCGCTTGAATACTTAATGGGGATTTCAAACTAAATGTCTCTAACAGAACTCACGGCCTTTCCCCTCAAAGTTTGTCCCCGCCCGTCTCAATGTGCTGTACCTCCATGCATCTGCCTTCTGAAGCCACCGTCTGGCCCCAATCACGGCCGCTTCTTCTTTGGACCAGTTGAATGGCCTTCTGAATGGATTTTCTGTTTCTTCCCTGCTCAGATCTATCCTCTACAAGGCAATGAAGGAAACATCATCTTCTGCCTTAAAACACTTCGGTGGTTGTTTCCCCAGTGACCTTGGGAGAAAGCCTCAGCCCTTGGAAGGGCCCCCAGGCTCTGTCTGGCCCATACCACGGCTGAGTCTGTGAGCTCCTTTCACATCACGGTGTCTGCAGGTGGGCGTGTGCCTCCAGATCGCCACAGGTGCTTCAGGGCTCTTCCCTCTGCCAGGCACACCTTTCCCTCTGCTCTTCTCGTAATGAATTCCTCTTACCTGTCTCTCAGTAGGATAAAGTGCCTTTTGATCAAACAGGCTTCCCTGAACACCCAAATCCAAAAGAATTCCGTTCGCCTTCCTCCTTCAGAGCAGCCCGTGTCTCTTCTCATGGCCCTTGTCACAATGCGTAGTTACACGCTGACTTTCTTTGTGCCACTTTGGTCTAGTGTCTGCAATCTTCTGCTCTGCTGTAGTTATCACATGAGCAGGAACTTGCCTGACTTGTCACCAACATATGCCCAGCATCAGGCACATAGTAAGCACTAAGGTAGGATGAACCAGTGAATTTTACTTCCTAGGTTGTTTTGGAAGACAACCGAGTCTAAAGAAGGCAGGCGTCGGTGTCATCACAGAAGGCCTACGTGGCCTTCCTGTGGGACCAGTCCAAATGGGGACATGACTGTGCTCTGCTGCTCTGTGTAGGGCACTTCCTAAACGTATGATCCCCTTTGTGGATGCATACACAAAAATCTTTCAGGAGAGCAAAGAAGCTAGTCGTGAGGCATGCCTACCGAAATAAATCAGTTTCAGAAAAGTTTGCACCATTTTATGAGATGGCTTTAAAAGGTTAGTGAATAAACATGCCGAGTGGGTACAGTCAGGAATAAATAATTCACAGCATCCCAAATGAGCCATATTATAGCAGAGCCGATCTAGTCATATTTTATTTATCTCTGTATTGAAGAAAATCAATTTGAGAAAATTTCCAGAGCGGTCCTGGTGCTTCGCCGATCCCCCTCCTCCATGTGTGAAGTTAGGTGATTCTTTTCAGCCAGAACAGCTGCAAATCCCATCCTTTCTCTCGCTCTTCCTATCTCTGGTAAGATCCCCACTGCAGTTACCACTGGAGTATTTAACACATTTGTCCTTTTCAGCGTGTTTCTGACTCGTCTTTGATAATTGCTCTGCGGTGCTAATCGCCAGCTTGACATTGTGTTAGTTTAGATCTTCTCCACCATTGCTGTCCTCCTCAAAAGTCCTAGCTGGGCAACCTCGACACGCTCTCACCCCTGCACGAGGTGATGGGACTACTTCTAGAAAACCACTTCTTGCTGCGAAGGTGTTCTTCCGGTCTCTCACCCAAATCCAATTTCTGAAGCATTTGTCCACAGGTTTAGATATCTTTGTGCAGTTGTTCATCGTTGAATGAGGGTATACCTTTGAATTATTTCCAAGTATTCCAAAAATGTTTTTCATCATACGCAATAGGATAGCAGGTTTTACTAATGATTCCAGGAGCCTTAAGATTAATTTTGCTAACCTTGTTTATAGGATCTATTTACTCTATCAAAGTAAGCAGAGTGTAATCCATAGCTCAGCATGGCTTTTTTTTTTCTTTTTTTCTTTTTCCCGAAGTTCGTATGGTGGCAGAGACTGCTTCCTGTATCACCTGTACTAACAGTTCTCTGCAATTTGGGGGAAGAATGAAGCCATTTGAGATAGTTAGAGTTATTTGAGGAAATCATAAGCATGGAAAATCAGGCAATCTTAGTTGCCTGTTAGATGGGGAACCTGTCGTGAAGGTAGTATATCTTGTGCAGTATATTTCCTGGTGAGAGAGAATCCCAGGACCTGGGCACTGAAGTACAGTCAATTGGATTTCACAGAGCCAGATTCGGTTTGGTGGTTGCAAAGAGTCAGAAGGCATCGCGTGGTCAAAATGCTTCATTTCAGGACACTAACTTCAAGAAGACCATTCACTGACTTGATACGCTCAAACACAAAGAGGATGATTTTCCTTCGTTGCCTGCAGGGTCTCTTCTGACAGTCATTAGTAAGTACATGCATGTTCCAGAGGCTAGAATCATGCCACACTCAACTGTCCCCCTCTTTCCCCCGATGATGTGCAACCTCACAAGACGCATTTCAACCTGTGCTTACGAGAGCATTTAATTCTCAGAGACGCACATGCAAAACCAGTGTCAGCAAAATTGCTCATATTGAAATTGTCCTAGGAAAAAAAAAAATTCCCGAAGTCAGTAAGTCCTAGGTTTCAATTTCAACGTTCTCAAATTGTTATTTAAATCTTTTTATTCCTTCCTGCTTACCCAACGTACGAAACTCCTAGACCACGGGTAATGTACATGCCTCCTGAAAATACCTGTTTAGCAAAAAGTATTCTCCTTTCATGCTATTGCTTCTGTCCTGTCTTCTACGTTGCAGGGCTCTTGATTCAGATTTACTGATGAGTTCATTCTTTTCTCGTAAACCGATGAGGCCGTGACATCAAGCTGCACTTGACGGTGCTCCCCTGCTGGGGAGAGAGCCAGGCGCGCACAAAATGCCACTCAGGGACGCGAAGGAAGAGAATCTAAGTGCCTACTGGGTGCCAGTGTTATGACAGAAATGGACGCGTTAGGGAAGGAGAGGGCACTCGTTACAAAATAATGGTTTAAATTAGACTCCCAAATTTCATCTTAATAAGTAGATTGGCTAAATATTTCATTTTAAGTTATTCTTACTGCAAAATGCCCTTTGCAAAGTTCCACCCCGGCCTTCGTTAAAAATGTTACTGCAAAGTCAAGACTCATAATCCTATTCATGAACCTCACTGGTGACAGGAATGTATTCAGCGCAAAAGGCTGAATGTCGCAACAGCGTGAGCCATGGTGTGCAGTTAAATGCTACCGATGAATAGTAGCAACTAGAAAAGCTTGGTTGCTGGGTTTGGATTCCACAGCACAGGGATTCGTTTTGTTGTTGTTGTTGTTTTTATTGTTGTCTTATGCTTAAAACAACAATCCAAATAACCCAAGTAAATAGAATCTCAGGGAAGATATGGGAAATCATATTGTTATTTCATGTTCATATTAATAATTCAGGCAGGCATTTCTTCTTGTTTATAAAAGAAAGAATTGCAGGAGAGCCAGCCCCAGTATACCTGCCGGTAGGTTCTCTGCATCTACCGGTTGGGCAAAGCGGCAATTCTGGACGAAAAGGGGAGATTACAACTCCATCAAGAGCAAGGATGCTTTCCTGGGTGGTAAACAAGCTGGAAGTAAGAAAAAAAGGACGTGTTGAAAATAATGCACAAACATGATCAGTGCAAAAATGAAACCCAAAAAAACCTTTTTCAGATTTTAGACTCTTTCTATGCCTTTTTCTTTAGTTGTATAATCTCGGTTTTCATCTTAAAACCGAGGTTTCTGTTACTCTGTGAAAGAGTAAGACAGTGACCTTCCTTTGAAAATAAAAAAAATACTCCCTTGATGTAAGATGTTGGAATTAGGAAAATGGATTGTATTGCTAACCATTTCTCAGAGACAGCGTGGTGTTGAGATTCTAATAAGGTCATTCCTTAATTATGCCCCTTTTCATCCTCACTCAAATACCTGTATATTTTTTTAGTTGGAGAAGGTAGACTATGACCTAAAAAATGATATTTTATTTTATTTTATTTTATTTTATTTTATTTTATTTTATTTTATTTTATTTCATTTCATTTTATTTTTGAGAGAGAGAGAGAGAGAGCTGGGCCTGCACACTCAAGTGGGGACAGGCAGAGAGAGAGAGGGAGGGAGAGAATCGTAAGCAGGCCCCACACTGAGTGGAGCTGACATGGGCTCAGTCTCATGACCATGAGATCATGACCTGAACTGAAATCAAGAGTCACATGCTTAACTGAATGAGCCACCTAGGTGCCCCCATTTTTCTAAAATTCTATCTTTTGGGGGAGCCTGGCTGGTTCAGCGGGTAGAGCATGCGACTCTTTGATCTCAAGTTTGTAAGTTTGAGCCCTG
Organism: Panthera leo; assembly: GCF_018350215.1. NCBI lineage: Eukaryota > Metazoa > Chordata > Mammalia > Carnivora > Felidae > Panthera > Panthera leo. The sequence continues at coordinate 225,840,617 of NC_056679.1, forward strand.
TGTTGGATGTAGAGATTACTTAAAGATCAAATCTTTAAAAAAAATAAAATAAATAAAACTATATTTTTAAAAATGGAGCGCTAACAGCAGTGTATTTCTTTAGTATGCCTGGAAATATTCCAAATTTTAGTCATGCTTTTCATTTGAATGCTGGTTAACGTTAAACACAGTTGTTTCGTTGAAATGGTAAACTGGGGGCGCCTTGGTGGCTCAGTCCATTAAGTGTCCAACTCTTGGTTTGGGCTCAGGTCACGATCTCACAGCTTCATGGGTTCAAGCCCCATGTCGGGCTGTGCCGTGGTAGTGAGGAACCTGCTTGGGATTCTCTCTCTCTGTACCCTTCACTGACTTTCTCTGTCTCTGTCTCTCTCAAAATTAATACACTTAAAAAAAAAAAGAAAAAAGAAAAAAAGAAATGGTAAACTGTACGTTAGATATAACTTACTTCTTTTGGAACGGAGGTCTCAACTCCCCATCACCAAAAGAATAAGAAAGCATAGGATACCTTGAATATTGCCAATCCAATATACAAAGAGCTTTCTATAAATTATGTTAGGCTACTAATAATTTTAAGGAAAAAGAATATGTCTGCCAAAGATTTATTTTAAATATATCACATATTGCCAAGACTTTAGTTTACTAGGGGTGTCGGCCATGTCTGAGCAATTGCCTATCATGGATACCCTACCCGTCGTGCTTTCTGGTTATATCACTCTTCAATTCCTCAGCTTTTGATATGGAACGCATTATCTTCTTGTCAGACCTCAAGGAATACAGTAACTATTACTGCCTGGGCAGGAAATTAGAAATATAAAATCACACCATTTTCTGAGTCTGCTATTATTAATTGTGATAATAAATAAGGTCTGTACTAATAACAAAACAGATCTATAACTTTTGTTATGTTGGCCATTAACTAGCTGCGTGATCTTGGGTAGGTCACTTTACCTTTGGTCCCAGTTTATGTAAAATGGGAATTTGGACTAGATGGTTTCTATGTACTTTTTTCAAAACTCTAATATTCTTTAGTCCAAATACATATCCACTTTATATTATGTGGTTCTATTAAATTGTATTATAGTTGTGCACTTCATATACAAAGACGCGGTTCTTCACCTACGACTACAAGCCTGTATGTCAGTGAATTTTGAAAAATTCAAAAGTAGATGGGATGGATGGTCTTCTTCATTACGTCTGGTCCCCTTTGAGACCAGGGACACGATTGAATGATTCGTTTGTGCAAAACGATCTTACATATACTGAAACTGAACTATGTGATCTTGGGCTCAGTGTCCCAACCCAAAATTATCATTTTTGTCTTTTAAAGGAGGCCTTTAAAATTACGAACATTCTAAATTTTTCTAAACTAGTAACAAAATATATAAATAGGATATGCTCAGGTTTTCTTGAGAACCAGAAAGAAAATATATTCCCCAAATGGGACTTCACTGATAAGTCACTCTAGTGATCCTGGAAAAAGAGTAGTAGTTGCTGTGTTTAATCATTTGAGAAACCATCTCTGGGCTTGCTTTCTCTCAGAGCTCAGCTGGTGAGTTTCTGGGAGGTCCGCCCTCTTAACAGTTAATAGCTAGATGTCGTTCATTGAGTGCTTATGTTCCAAGGACACTGCTAAGTGTTTGTGTAAAACTTATCTCTTGTGCTGCTCACAGCATTCCCACAGGTTGCTGTTTTGCATTTGAGGAAACTGAGGCTCTGAAACAGCAAGCAGATTTCCCAGGTGCTGCAGAAAATGCAGTTAGGACTCTTTTTTTAAAAAACTGTTTATTGATTTTTGAGAGAGCACAGGCCGGGGAGGCGCAAAGACAGGGGCACAGAGGGTCTGGAGCGGGCTTCTCCCTGACAACAGTGAGCCCCCCCTGTGGGGCTTGAACTTACGAACCATGAGATCATCGTGACCTGAGCCGAAGTCAGAAGACACTCAACGGATTGAGCCACTCAGGTGCCCCAGCGGTTAGGACTCTGACTGAGGTCCATCGAGCTACACTGAGGCTGCACTAAGGCTTCTGACATTGACCGTCGGCAACAGCAGTCTGTGGACACAGACACACCGCCATGAACGCACACGTGTACTCACGCACACACACGACACAGAGGCTGTCTCCGGCAAGCTGTTCACCCAGAGCCCCGCTTCTGCGGCTGCCGGACAGACACAGCCCAGAGCACGCTTTTCTCACGAGCCTCAGCTCCCTGGAAGCACAGGGGCCTTGTTTTGTGTTGCCCGTTGTCCTGGCTTTTTCATGTCGGCGAGAGCTTTTTAATGTCAGACGTCACCGCCACCACGACGGCCACCTTGGTTGTGGACGTCTGTGCCGTGCTCGCTCGGGATCTCTTGCTTCGCAGCTCCTTCCTCCCCTTCCTTCTTTCCCCTCCTTCCTGTCCCAGGCTGCTGGGGCTTCTGCGAGGGAACAGGTCTGACCTTGCGTGCTCCTTTTCTCCACCTGGAGCCTGTCCTTTCCTGGGAACAGTTCGGCCACCAGTAGGTCCCCTTCCTCTACCCTGGCCGATGTTAAGAAAGGACCTTCCCGGTTCTGTACCCATCACTACAACCCTGTGCCTGCCCGCCCTCTCCTATTCTGTGCCCTAAAATGCCCAGATATAGGTTTTATTTCTTTTAGTGTGTGTTGGTGGGGGAGGGGGGGCCCTTTTAATGTTGCTGCAGCTATTTCATAATGTATTAATTATTTGGGGGTGCGAGTTGCCTTATTTTGCTGTTTGCAAAGCGTGCTCATCTCTGGGTGTGCACTCCTACTTTCACTTGCAAAACTTGTCAAAGAAGTTTCTTGAAGAATAAATTATCCTACACTAGGGACATAACCTCGGAAAAAGCAACAACATGGTAATATGATTTCCAAAAATATCAATAGTGCTTCCCTCAAGCCCTCTTATCTTCAAACCACTTCTTTCTTTCTTTTTTTTTTTCCCCCACTCTAAATCTCTTTCTGGGGAGGGAAAACTCTAGAAAATTTGCTTTCGCATCTTCTGTCAGATCAATCTTGTTCATCAGCAAAGCTGCTTAAAAGCCAGTTGAGCTGTCGTGAGGATAATTTCATCGTCATTCCTTCGGTGACACTCCTCATTCAGGAATGTTTTCCAGATGGAGTACAGGTGCGGTTCTGTATCACACCTCACCTGCGGCCAGGGCCCTGGCCGCGGTCGAGGGTCCTGGGGCAGGAGGCTTCTGCCGCCGTCATAAGGAACGGGCTGACCGTCCTGCAGCGGCAGGACCAGACTAAGAGTGACTGAGACTAAGAGCCAACATGGAAGGAGCAGATGGCCCATCTGGAAAGGGTGAGGTTGCAGGGTAAATCCCGGGTCCCCACAGCTGAGCTCCAGGAGCCCTGGACCGATTCTGGGGCCCATGTCCCATCAGCCAGCTCGGCAGCCTTGCCCCAGAGCCTTCTCGGCTTGTACCACTCTTGGCTTGTCCTTAAAATGAAGGGCCTCTGAGGAGCTGTCTGCCTCCTTCCAAATGTGCTTTTATGAGGACAGGTTCTAAATTGTGTATGTTCGGATCCGGCACAGGCTGAATTTGGCCCTCAATGGACGCATTTTTCTTCAGTGCTGACCATTCCTCTCAGAACTAGAGCTTTCCCCTCTACAACACAGTAATTTATTGTGTCAGGCAGTTTCCTCTACCTAAAGGTGACCTGATCCAGAATATTGGTGCCACCCTAATCTTTGTGGATGGCTTTCTTCCACTTCTCTTTAACTTTTTTTAATCCTTATTTATTTTTGAGAGACAGAGAGAGGGCGAATGGGGGAGGGCTGGAGAGAGAGGGAGACAAGGAATCTAAAGCAGGCTCCAGGCTCTGAGCTGTCAGCACAGAGCCTGATGTGGGGCTCAAACTCACGAACCGTAAGATCATGACCTGAGCCAAAGTCGGAAGCTTAGCTGACTGAGCCACCCAGGCGCCCCTTCCAATTCTTAATCAAAACCAGAAAAGGCCAACTGTTGCCACTAACCTGGGGGGTTACAGTGTATGGAGACACAATGCGGGATGGCTCTACAGCATTATGGATGTTATAGTGACCTTGGCAGTGGCCTTGGGTGAGGGTAGTTCAGTCTGTTTCTTTGTCCACCAATGCATCGACCACTGACTCATCCAACCTCCCTCCCTCCCTTCTCTCCCCTTCTTCCTTCCTTCTTTCCTTCCTTCCTTCCTTCCTTCCTTCCCTATCCATCTCTCCCATGCTATAAAGAAATCTTTCCTTAAGCAGCATGCCTTGCCCTCCTTCATCAGTGCTTTATTGAATCATCTCTCATTCACTTTAAAAGTAGCATGTAATGCTAATATATACATGTAGCTTCTTTCATGCAGAATCACAAAGACTTTGAACTTGTTTTTAACTAAGGCACCTCGGACACATGAGCACATTAGTCACCATCTGACAACATCCTCTCTGCACCGTTCCTCACACATTTTCTGGACGCAGCAACCATGTAATGGAGTTTGCTGGCTGATGAGATGACCCGTGGCATACCTTGGATGTCTCTGCTGTTAAGTTTCCCAGGAAACTAAGTGCAATTATCTTGAAAAGAATCCGGCTCTTTCCCCCTCATTTCTTTTCACATGCTTTCTGTTCAGAAGAGAATACAACTAGAACCCCAACAATCCAAACACGGCATCTATTTTCATCTTTTTTTTTAAAGTTGATTTATTTTTGAGAGAGAGAGAGAGAGAGAGTGCACATGCACGGGGCAGAGAGAGAGAGAGAGACAGAGAATCCCAAGCAAGCCCCACGCTGTCAGCACAGAGGCTGACGCCAGGCTTGAACTCACGAACTGTGAGATCAGATCATGACCTGAGCCAAGATCAAGAGTTGAACGCTCACTCAGGCGCCCCAACATCTATTTTGGTCTTAAGTGTGATAGACTAGAATAGGGTTTCACGAACTTGGCACTGTCAACATTTTGGGCCAGACACGTTTTTTGTTGGGGCGGCTGGCTTGCAGCCCATAGGATGTTGAGCAGCGTCTCTGATCTCTGTCCCCTAGACACGAGTAGGGCCAGTAATGACCAGCAGAAATGTCTCCGGACATTGTCAGATGACCCGTGCAGAGTGAGTGGGGGCAAAATCAGACCTCATTGAGAACCACCAGGCTGGAATCAGAAAGCTAAAATGGCTTTTGGGTCCTTTCATGCTGTCCAAACAAGTCAGTCACGTGAAGAGACAAAGCAAAAGCAAACCTCAGTTCTTGACCCAATTTCCTTGAGTTCTGCCAACAGGCCACCACGCGGCCAAGTGGCAAAGACTCAGACATCAGTAAGGTCCATCCTTGCCTGCAGAGAGCTCACAGAGAGGTTGGTTGGGGAAGAGACGTGTAAACAGGTCGTCATATACAACAGGACCACATGGGGAGAACACTGGTCGTGTCGCTGGATGTTATGTAGCCAAATCTCACTGACTACACTTTTCACTTTTCAGATAGCTTCTCTGGCATCCTAGACTCCCGGTCCCTTGATTGATTTATTTATTTATTTATTTATTTATTTATTTATTTATTTATAGTTTTATTTCTTTATTTGAGACAGAGAGAGCAAGCATGAGTGGGGGAGGGGCAGAAAAGATGCAGAGAGAGGATCCCAAGTAGGTTCTGCACTCTCAGCATAGAGCCCAACACGAGGCTGGACCGCCGAGCAGAAATCAAGAGTCGGACGCCTAATGGACTGAGCCACCCAAGCTATCCTCCGGGCCCTTTTTTTTAAAACGGCACCACAAGAGCGTCTCTTGCTCATTCTCCCTCCTTGGAGCCTTGCTGGAGTGGCTCCTTCTGGAAGGTTTTAGCTTAAACTTTCACATCTCTGAATTCCCCCTGCCGTTCACAGGCCAGCCTGTCTCTTCCAGGAAGCTGTTCTAGATTGTGTTGCTGTCTGTCTGTCTGTCAAGACTCCTCCTATGAAACCCAGAGTCTCTTCTGCACAACTTGTGGGCTCAATTACATGCTGTCTTTGTACAGTATGTCCTCCCCGCCCCCTGCTTGCCAGGCATCGGTCTAATCACTCAAGAGGTTGTGGGCTACTTGAAGGTGGAGATCAGATGTCATACTGGATTATTCACATTAATGGCAAAGGAAGTCACCATTGGACTGCCGTTGGCTCGCAAAACTCGGTGTGGGAGGAGAACTCAAAACCATGAGGAAAGGCCAGTGAAGGAGAAGATGAAATTAAAGCAGACCTAAAGCCAGAGAATGACAGGCATTTGGTCTTCTGTCTGGCGCCTTCTTTTCCACCTAGTGACTTCTGCTGATGCTTTAAAACCCCAGAGCGCACACTACCTCCTCCTCTATGCTTGCTGTGGCTTCTGATTATGAAGTGTATCTCTGCTATGCATTTTGATAGCGTCATTGCAAAGATGCGATTGCTGGGGTGTCCCCTGCAGTCGCTGGTGGGGAGTCCGAATTCCTCACCCGGCAGTCAAGTGTTCAGGGCAGGGGCGAGCGCATCTCGTGGCAGTGTCCTGTCCAGCACTCTGCCTGGCCCACCACACGGTGGCTTCTCAATCGCAATGTAAATGAATGGCCTAAAGTTTACGCAGAGGGAAGATATCTCTTGAGTGAGGAAAAGCTTCTTCTTTATTATTCCTATAAAACCCTTATTCGTGAGAAAACTATGGGTCAGTGAGGAATTCCTGGAGCTGGTGGGAAGGCCTTTGCTTTATTAAAGTATTGCTGAAAGTAAAGAATAAATATGAGAAGATATCATAGCTCTTCCTTCCCCCCTTTGCCCCCTTAATGAGTTGCCAGATCTCACTTAAGAGAGTTCTTGTTTGCGGAAAGGACTTCTTTGTGCTCAAGCAAAGTGACATGCTCACCGTGGCAGGATGTCGGGAAATGGGACATGGTTTAGGGTGAAACTGGGAGCGGGGCAGGGCAGCCTTGTTCAGACACACTGCTGACCATTCTTCCGTCAGACTTCTTCTAGAAGCATCTAGAAGCAGATGGCTCAGGGATTTCCCTTTCTCAGAGAAGTTGTCAATTAGGGCTCTTTTGTCTTTGGAATGATAATTATAGCTGAAGGAGGACTGGTTATGTGCCCCGTGTATACAGTGTGTGTGTGTATATGTTATGTAGTGCATGTACGTGTGTGTATGTTGTGTGTGTATGTGTGCATTATCATTTAATCCTCACCACAACCTTTGAGATAGTTACCAGGATCTCAATTTAAATGAGGAAAAAAAGGTTCTTGTCCAAAGTCCCACAGCAAAGAAGTGGAAATGTCGGAGCCGGTGTTCGAATCTGACCTCAGAGTCCAAACTCTTTATCTGGTGTGCACCTTTCTAGGAATTGAAAAGCTGAGAAGAGTGAATTCAGGTAAATGGCCTTCTTAGGGGTCCCCTCTCTGTTGGGTTGCACTAGAAATTATATTTAATTAAAAAATTAAACACATTTCAAGGATAAAACATTTGTAAACGATAGCACACACCAACCAAGCAAGTAATTGCTGAAAAGATTTCACTCGGTTTGCTATTTTAAGGATTTCTTGAGGGCTTAAAAAATAGTTTTCTTGAGAGGCATAGCTTACATACCATAAAAATCATCCATTTTTTTGGTGCACAATTCAATAATTTTTAGTAAGTATATTGGCTTGTGCAACCATCACCACATACCAATTTTAGATCATTTCCATTACCCCCCAAATATTTCTCACGTTTTTAAGGACAAAAACCCTAAGTACATATGGAGAGAAGATGGAGGGGTAAGAAAAAAGGTGTGAACGCAAGTTATATAATAAAAAGGCATATTTGAGGGAATTGTAGAGTAGAAGTAAGACTTCTAATTGATCTAATTGAAATTTCATTTTAAAAATGAGGATGAGAAGGGTCGAGAGTTGGGGAGCCGGAGTGAGGGGGCGAAACACCAAGAGTCTGGTTTTCTAATTCTCATCCCGCAATTACCGCAATGCAAAGAATGATCCGTGAATGGATGGGTTCCGCTTGGTCTCTTGCTATTGAAAAAAGCTATCCCAGTACTTCGTGGTTCTTTTGCTCATGATTTTGTAGTTGGAAAGGGTTCAGCTGGGTGATTCGTCTGTGATCCCTGTGGTATCCGCTGAGGTTCTGGGGCTGGAGAAGCCACATCCCAGATCACCTGTCATTCACGTGCCTAATGCCCCTGTACTCCTTGGGCTTTTCCTCACGGCTTGAGATTCTTACGGCATGGCGGTCTTGAGGGAGCCACACTTCTTCAGAAAAAAGCTGCGAAGGCAGTTAAAATCTGTGCGTGGAATTGACATAGGGTCACTTCTGCCATATTCTGTTGGCTAAAGCATCCGTTACTCGAAGGAGTGGAGAAATTGATGCTCCTTCTTGATAAGGGTTGGCAAGGCCACATGGCAGGAGAGCGTGTGGGATGGGATGTATCGTGTCCCTCTTTGGGAAACACCAGAAGCAAGAGCAGAAGTAGGCAGGTAAACCTCTCTGAGTCATCTTGTCATAAGACGTGGCTCTTTCTTGTCATTACCTAATAGCCATTGCCTTATAGGATAAAGTTCAAACTGCATCGCCAATTCTGGAAGCCCCTTCCAAGCTGGCTCCCACACCACTTGCCCACATGGGTTCTACTCTTCAGCAACAATGAAACCCCCACTATTTGCCAGCTCCTCTGCGCATGCTTCTTCTTGTCTGCCTGTCCCGTCTCTCCCCACGTCTTCACCATACTCTCCGCTGAGCAGACTCTTCTTACCCGTGTGTTCACACTCAGCTCACCTTTTGCCCTTCGTGCTTCTTTTTAATGCTTAGATAGTGTTTCTCATAGCAAGAGGATTTTTCCTCAGTCCACTAACTCCTGTAAGGTCTGCCATGTACCAGGCAGCTGGTGAGTGTATGTTGAAGGGTTCCATTTATACACATCAGAAATTTAAAGAGGGTGCAGTTCTGTGCACACCTTTATGTCTGACCACCAGAATATACAGTGTTCGGGTGACATGAGCTCAATTATTTAAAATGGAAAGATGGCTGCTTTCCGTGAAAATTCTGCTTCAGAATCAAGGTTGAACACAGCAACAATGCACTGAAAGTTTAAATAAGCTTTAGCAAAGGTAGCTCTCAACTCTTTGTGGAGATGACACGTAAATATGGTCATGACCACCTACTAATTACTTAGATAGAAATATCCTCGGGAACCTGTATTTAAACATAATTAATATCAAATATTGAGAAGAGTAATGAACTGAAAATGCATTATATACAGACACACTGTTAATTCATGTGGGAGCAAAATCTAGTTACTAAGACTGACTCTTTTAGAAAGTTGGCTCTTGGAACAGATTTCCCTGATTTGAAATAATGGATAGCACCAGCTTTTGTCACAGAAAGAATTAATACAGAGAGGGGGAAGGCAGTATAATTTCTCGAACCCTGAAGAGCTAGAGTGTATTTTTATCTTAACTTTCGGACTGTTTAAGTGTGGATTCACAAGACTTTTGGCAATTATGAAAATCTATAGCTGACGAAACAACTGAACAAGAGGTAACACTGAGAGATGAGATAGGGAATAGTTCTGGAAGAATTAAGGGGGGGGGTAGGGAGAATCAATATGCTTTTTCTTAAGTGAGATCTAGAATCTGGCATTTCTCGTGTGGACTCTGTGCCCTATAGTTGCTCAATTAATGCTTGTTAGTTCAAAGATTGTTCCTTCTGTTAACAGTCATTTGAGAGATTTTCTCAGACTACACCTTCCAAATAAGGATACTCAGCTCCTATAAGAAAACTTTTTACACCTTCTACTCCTTTGATCTACCATCGTCCTGTGACTCTAGAGACAGCCAGGTAGGCTATTCTTCGGGACTTCGTGTCCTAGCCCAAGATTTGGCATCGAGATAAAGGACAGCTTTTATTACCAAGGTTTTTCTGGACACACATTTCTTTAGAAGGACCACCTCACTCATGTAGTTAGTATCCTGGTCCCTGGACATTCACAGATGCCCCTCCCATGTAGTGTCCCTCCCCACTCCACATCTTTGGGCTCTGCTAATTCTGCTTCTCACTTAGTAACCAAACTTTTACTTTAGATTAATTTCCTTCCCCCCTAGAACTAAGTTTTCAAACTTGGCAGGCTCTCTGGTCACTTTGGCCTACCTCTGGATCTGGGGTCCCTTTTAATTCATATGGGAGCAAAATCTAGTTACTAAGACCAACTCTTTTAGACAGTTGGTACTTGGCCTTGGACCAGGTTCACCTTGTCCCAATTCATCCAGGACTTGATTCTCCTGGCCCTGAAGTCAAAGCTCAGCCTCGCCTATTCATATGTCTAGCACAACTGAGCCCAATTGCTGTGAGGAAAGCTGAGAAGAATCTCCTTACCAGAGTCAAGTCTTAAAGGCCACCTTCTCCCAGGGGCTTTCTTCTGGGGGACGAAAATTTCTCTCCTTCTTCATTTCATCTTAGGACACAGACAGAGTCCTTGACAGTCCATTCTGGGAACCCCCAAGGTGGCCCTCACCTTGAGGTTCTCAGTTTCTTCTCCCTGAGCCTCAAACCATATCGAGTACATCTCTGTAGTCCTGGTACATGGCTTGTCAAACCTCTTGGGATTTCCAGGTTTCTGGAAGAAAAAACTTTCATTGGTGGTCTGAGCCCTATACCATAGCACGAAGCCCTCACAACATGCCCTGGTACACATGGGGACCTGCCCACCCACTTCTCGGCTTTCCTGTTGGTCACATGATCTACTTCGAAGCATTTGAATTAAACCAAATGATGCTCTGTGGTCAAGACACAGCACCCTGCAGAATATGCATTACCGCCAGCTCTGGGAGTGGCACTAAAGACTATTCCCTACAAGAAAGTGAGTCCAGAGAGTTTTCTGCCAAATTCTTGTGGAAACTGCAACCCATGATTTGGAGATTTGTTTTTCTTTTTTAATCACTGTGAGTTAAAAGTAGATTGATAATATCAACGGATTGGTGTTCATTTTAAATTCTAGAGCAGCGGCCTCTTTTTTTGAAAATGTAAACAATAACAAGAAACCTTTGTGCTTTGGATACTATTTTTCTTCCCCTTTAACTGTAGAACCTAAATTTAGGGAGAATAATTATCTGAACAATAGTGAGTCTTCATGAAAGCCATTTCTTTAAGTCCTCTTTATTTCAGCAGTGACTTGTAGATTATCTTTTAAACATTTTAGTCTTAAGTAATTTATGATTTATGGTATTTTTAATGTAGCGCTATTTTTTGTAATTTTATTTTCCAACTTTTTGCTGGAGTATTTAATACAATTGATCTTTGTTTATTGACCTTGTATTTTGAGGCTTTGCGAAATTAACTTCCTAATTCTGTTAGGTTTTCTTGTGGATTTTCTAGGATTTTCTACATAGATCATCATATCATCTACAAATAGAAACCTTTTTTTTTTTTTCTTAACTTATTCCATTGACAAGGATGTCTATCTAGTTCACTAGTGCATAGGAGTAATAAGGGTGGACATCTCTGCCCAGTTCCTGATCTTGGGGGGGGAAAGCATTCTTTCTTTTCCTCCACCATTAAGTATGATCCTAGCTTTAAGTCTTGTACATGCCCTTTACAGGTTAAGTTTTCTTTCTTTCCTAGTTTTCATCATGAATGGGTGTTTGTCATGTAACTTTGTGCATCTTTTGGTAAGATCTGTTTCTTTTTTCTTTGCTTTTTTGTTTGTTTGTTAGTATTGTTAATTACATTGATTGACATTTTGTTATATCAATCTTTCATCCCTAGGATAAACCCCGCTCACTCATGATGCATTATTCTTTTTATATACTACTGGATTTGCTAGTATTTTGTAGAGGATTATGTTTTCGTTTATGCTCATAGGGAATATTAGTCTAGAATTTTTTTATATGCATATTTTTCTTTTTGGGGTTTTGGTATCAGGGTCTTGCATGACCTCATAAAATATCTTGGGAAATGTTCTGTCTTCTTTTGTCGTCTGATAGAGTATATGTAACTTTGATATTACTTTTTTCGAAATGTCTGATAAAATTTCCCAGTAAAACCATCTGGTCCATGAGGTGTTTGTTCATTTGTGGAAGTCTTTTAATTATAAGTACAATTATTTTGTAAAGGGTTATTCGTACATTCTATTTCTTCTTGAGTCAATTTTGGTAAGTTATGTTTTGCAAATAACTTATCTATTTCATCTCTATTATTGAATTAATTGGCATAAGATGGTTTATGATATGTTCTTATGACTCTTTTTATCTCTAGGATCAGTCATGTTATATTCCCAATTTTATTTCTTAATTAGCCTTGCTAGAGTTCTGTCCGTTTTTGTTAACGATTTTAAAGAAGCAGCTCCATGTTTTCCTATTTATTTTCTCTAAGTTGTTTAGATTTCGCTTTTCTCAAAGAACAATTTTTCACCTTTCTCAGGCAAAGCAAATTCTCTTCTGCCTGATTATCATTTCAGCTCTGATAAGTTTATGAGGATGCTTTTCTAGCAGAGAAGACCCACACCGAAGCATGAAATCACGTTTAATATGCAGCTTGTAAATACAACCCTACAAAGAAGGGGCATATAACTAACTGAATGTCGTATCCGCATGTCAGGTTGATTACACATAGAGATGTTTTCTACCAGCATTTCAAATCCCAACTTATAGTGGCTCAATTTAAATACCATCTAAAGATGATTGAAAATAGGTTTTAGCTAAATTCACTTTTCTGAAGAGGACATTTCTTAAGAACAGGTTCTCCCTGCTGTGACACTGGTAAGTGATCCCACCTGTCATACTGCATGCTATAAATCATCATACTACAAATCTATTAGCTTATGATTCATATCTGGCCTGCCTTTTAAAAACAAAGGTGAAACAGTTTTAGAATGAAGGATTTAATGCACACTCAATGAACCTACTTTCCTTGAGTTCAATTTCATTCCCTCTGAGCATGTGTTATTTTCGGGGAGGAAATTGGGTTCTAAATTGAGAAGGTGCATTAACTATTTCAGACAACGGAATGACAGGTACATCTTTCTAAATAGCTTCCTGGAGGCCTGATGGAGCGTATGCCTTTCTCCAGTTCTTATCTTACTGGCTGGAAGTGACTGATACCAGGAGACGACTTGCTCTTACCTTGGCTTGGGCTCCCGTCACTTCTTTAAAGAAAATTCCCAGCTTTTTCTTTCATCCTTTTTTCTCTGAAGGAAGTTATAAATCTGTGCTAATCAGTTAGACTTCATTGGGAAAGGCAACCATTTTGCCATGGTTTCACAGCAGTCTGTGGTAATTATTGGGGTAGTTATTTAATTTTCCGGGAAGAATGCCACACAGACATGGACCCTCACACACAACGATACCCAGTTCCGGGCCATGTACGTTGTCTGTGTCTTTTTAGGACTGGTGGGCCTTTCTTGGTGCATCTCTGAACAGCCATGTATAATGAGAATATTAAATAATTTCCAATGTGTATTTATTTATTTCCTTTCAAACTTCATTAAAATAAAAGCGATACATCTCCTTGAGGTTGTCTTCTTTATGTTAGCATTCAGTTAACAAACTGCAAATTTCAGACTCAAGAAGTATTGAATGCCATTTAGAAAGTGATCGGTGATATTTCGTTGGGACTCTGCTGTGCTGAACTGCTTTTCGCATATGTTGACTTTTCCCTAACTGTAGAGGTATAATTTTTATAGAGGTATAGTTATGCCCAGTTTGTTTTCACTTTGAAATATAGGATGTGTCAGTTGATGCAGGTGGAGAGAAGGGCATTTTAGAAAGAACTTGGGCTTTGGAAACAGATCACAGTTTAAATTCTCACTTCTCTACTCATTGGTGGCTTGGCCAGAGCTGGAACTTTATCTTGGAGCAAGACTAGAATGGAGGTGCAGAGAATATCATTGTGACAGTCAGATAGACGATGGAAACTGAAGCCAGGACACCATGTAGTGAAGCATTTCCTGGGTCTGTAGAGCTGTTTGGTGAGTATCAGGGGGGATGAGACTGAGCCTCTGCCTTCATGAAACTTGCAGTCTGTGGACAACAGGGAGATAATCACCTGGGATCCAAGAGAGAAATTCACACCACACAGAAGTAGAAACAGTGGATTATGGGGTCCAGACGGGGGAATCTGCACGAGAGGCGGGGACGGCTTTTTAGAAGAGGTGGCATTAAAGCCAGTTAAGGATGGGTGAGAGATTTCAGCCCGTGAGGAAGGGGAGAAGGGCATGGCATGCTGAAAAAGGAACAATGCTCAAAGGCAGAGAGAGACCAAAATAAAAAGTAAGTACATGCATTTGGGACAATACAGGCAGGCAGATTAAGCAGAATTGAGGAACGTACACATCCCTCCCTCTTTCTTCTTTCCTTCCTTCTTTCTTCCATTTTTCCCTTCCCCCTTCCCTCCTTCCCTTCCTTCCTCCTCATTTCCTTCTTTCCCCCTTCCTTCCCTCTCTTCCTCATCATATCCCTCTATCCCTTCCTTTCATCCTTCCTGCAACGGCTATATGCCAAGGACTCGGAATATGTGCTGAGCCATATGCGTAGCCTTCCTTCCTGGGACTCCTTTCATTAGGAATGTAGACTTGGGGCTGCCACGGGGGACTAAGGCATGACTCACGGCTAGCAGTCCAGCTGGAGAGCTATTTCAGGAGACCATAGAAGACAGACTTGAAGCTGTTACCAGGAAAATTGTGCTGTCACTGCAAAAACAGGGTGTGAGCCGTTAACTGTCATCAGAGCGTAGTAGAATTATCGTATGGTACAGGTGACCCTTGGACAACACAGCTTGGAACGGCGTGAGTCCACTTATACACGGATTTTTTTTTTTTTTTTGGATAAATGCAGTACCCTACTGCAAATCTGTTATTTTCTCTTCCTTATGATTTTCTTAACATTTTTTTCCCTCTAGCTCACTTTGTTACAAGAACGCAGCATGTAACTCACAAAGTATGAGTCAGTCGACTGTTTATGTCATTGCTAAGGTTTCCTATCAACAGTGGGCCATTAGTAGTTAAGTTTGGGGGGATTCAGAAGTTATACATGGGTTTCCTGCTGGAGAGGGGGTTGGTTCCCCTAACCCCCGTGTTGTTCATGGGTCAGGTCTATAAGAGAGTGAACCTAGGAGCCAGACTGCCTGGGTTTATATGGCAGCCTTAGCCCTTAGTAGGTGTATCACCTTGGGTGAATTGTTTGACTTCTCTCTGCCTCAGGTTCCTCATCTTTAAAATGGAGATCGTAATAGTACGTTCCTCACAGAGTTGTTGTAGGAATTAAATGAGTCAATATGCATAACCTCCTAGAAAAGTGCCTGGGACATACTGGCCCTATATAACCATAGACTATGTTTATTAAATCACTTCTAGTACACTGCATGAGGATGAACTTTCAAAAGAGGAACCGCTCGGTCCCACTTTTGCTAGAAACAATACATCCAATAGTTTGTGTAGAAGTGAGAGCATCTTTTCAGGAAGATAAAAGTCAAACATATTCCAATATTATGGAAAGAAATAAATCATAGCAATTCTGGAGAGTCAATCTGCTCATTGTTATAGTACTTACCTTTCCAAACTTGGGAAGAAATGTAAATAAACACGCATATTACATATGCTTACATATTAAGTTTTAGAGGTGAAAAGTATGTTCAGCAGTTGACAAATACTGTTCAAATATCAGAAATGTCTTACAGTCTGAAATCCAAGCCTGGGATACCATTGGGATAGCCTCGAGAGACTCATCCTCTATTTTTATTGTCTAAGCTAATGGTCCATTAACACAGCTTCTTGAGGCTAAGCCCGTTAGATAATGTGTGCCTTCTAGGGCAAAGACGCCAGGTGGGTGTTTCCTAGTGGTGGAAAGCAACATTATTTTTCCTGGGGGAAGAATGTGAACAATCCCACTTTTTTGCATAATGGTAACAATAATAAGAACATTATATAACGGGCAAAGAAATTGCCAAGATGACATCAGCGTTCAAAGGGAAAATCCCCATGTTCATAATCAGTTTAATGATTTTGGTTTCAATACTGGCTTGCCCTCATTAGCTATTCAGATAAATGGTGCTAATTTTAAGGATCATCAGTATATGAAGAACATCGACGCCTTTCAGACTCATTGGCATATTTGCATCAGCGGACTGATATAAAGCCAAAAATTTCAGGAAGCTTTTTATAGCGTTTGAGCAGTGTTTCCTTCTTTAGAAATAAACTTCCAAAGTCTCAACATTATTTCTGACCTTATTTCTTATCTCCACAACACAAAATAATTTCTATGATAATAATAAATAAGCATCTCAGGGTATGAGAACTGAGAGTTATGCTCTTTTTTTTTCCCCTGGCTTTCTGGATGTAATTTTAAACACCTTCATTTCAAACTGCCAGGTATTTGAATTTTAAACCATTTTCAATTTGGTGTCACCAAACAAGTATGCAACATCAATGGTTCTTATTCCTGGTAAGTCTGTCCATTCACTCATTCTCCTTCCCTGCCAGGAAGTAGTTAAGCTTCATGTGTCAGAAGATTCCCAACACAGGGCTCCTGGGTGGCTCATTCAGTTAGGTGTCAGACTATTGATCTCAGCTCAGGTCTTGTTCTTGGGGTCATGGGTTCAAGCTCTGCATTGGGCTCTGGGCTGGGTGTGAAGTCTACTTAAAAAAAAAAAAGCTGCCCAACCCGGAGTGGCCTCTCAGCCCTCTCAGTCTTGCTGACTCTCAGATGTGAACCACCACAACTTCTTGTGTCCCAGGAAACACTTCAGCTTCATCCGTCCCTCCTGATCAGTTCACCCAAATCTAAGTGGTTAGTAGGACCTCACCACATCTGCCTATGACCACCATGTTTCGCTAAATTGCCACGCGGGCAGTCTTGGACCAATTAACTACTAAGCCTGATTGAAGCTCAATATAATGAATTGTACAATATTGAGCTGTCTAAATTTAATTCCGCTAAAATTACGGAATGAATCTGGAACATAAAGGATTCCTGAAAAAGGAAAATAGGTATCAGTAAAGACCACTTTTGATAAATCCTTCTTACTTACCGCTCGCTGCTTACCCAAGACTCCAGTGAATCTGGCTTATGTATTTTGGAACATATTGTTCACCATATGAAAATCATACACACGCGCACACACGCACACACACACACACATACCACTTGTGTTCCTTTGCCTCGTGGATTTAAAAGCATGCTTTGTTCTCATCTATCTGACATGATTAATAAATTGATAGAACACCATAATGCACAGAGATGTGATAGCAGCCATCTGGGATGGATGTTGGTTGGAAGTTATTTTCTCCTTAGCTTCCCGTGTTGTGGTATTTAAGGCAAAACTTTAACGAGCACCAAAACTAAACTAAGACAACAACTAATACTTCACACCTGTTTGGTGACGCCAAATTAAAAAAAAAAAATTCAGTGTTTATGTATTTATTTTTGAAAGAGAGAGAGCACGAGATGGAGAGAGGCAAAGAGAGAAGGAGAGAGAATCCCAAGTAGCCTCTGCATTGTTAGCACAGAGCCCGATGTGAGGCTCTAATCCACGAACTGTGAGATCATGACCCGAGCTGAAACTAAGAGTCAGACGCTCAATGGACTAAGCCGCCCAGGTGCTGCTAAAATGGCTTTAAATTCAATTGCCTGGCAGTTTAAAATTACATCAGGAAGCCAGAAAAAAACAAAACAAAACAATAGCTTCGAATACATGCTTGAAGTAAATTGATTCATTTGTAATGATAAAATCATATTGACTAATTTAATTATTATTCATCCAGAATTGTAAAGCAAAAGCCAGTTTTTGATAATCAAATCTGCATCTTAAAATCATTAGAAATACGTTTCTTATGGAATTCCACAGAATGGTCATTTGGTTATAAAATTTTTAAAGGAAGGGGCGCCTGGGTGGCTCAGTCGGTTAAGCGTCCGACTTTGGCTCAGGTCATGATCTCATGGTTCGTGAGTTCAAGCCCCACGTCAGGCTCTGTGCTGACAGCTCAGAGCCTGGAGCCTGCTCCGGATTCTGTGTCTCCCTCTCTCTCTGCTCTTCCCCTGCTCACATGCTGTCTCCATCTTAAAAATAAATAAAGATTAAAATAAAATAAATAAAAGAAAATAAAATATTTAAAAGAAAAATAAATGACCCTAGAGAATTAAATGTTTCATATGCATTTTTGTATTTAATCTTTAATAAATGTAGAGTTTAATAATATCTATGAATATGCAAGGTAAAAATGCATATTTGAATATAATATATAAATTATTTATGACGAGAGACAGAAGCAATGAGGGAGAAGAGGGAGTCATGGGTAGTGACAAACTTACCATTTGGGATCCACATATTCAGACTTAAGGTAAGTAAAGAGTTTAAGGAAATATCGGATTCACCCAGTGGATGCCGGTTGTTCAAGCTCATTTGTTTTTAAAGCTTATTTAAACTGTTTAGGAATTCTTCTGACAAGCCATATGTTGCAACAGCCAGAGCCCTTTCACACAGAATAAAATTGTGCAGGTTGTTTTGAGTTTCATTGTTTACTGACAAACCATAATAGCAATCCTAGTCTTGTTTCTGTCTCAATTATGCAAAAGGGAGAACATGACTAATTAATCCTTTCAAGTTGATAACACTCTTGAAAGACTTTTGATCATTTGGACTGTAAAATCCTCACAAATACTGATACTTAGGATACCAAATTATTCTCCCCATTGACTAGTGTGGTACTTACACGGTTTGTGAATTTCAAAGATATTCCATTTGTTTACCAATTCGAAATCTTGACAAAAAATGGCTTCACAGATCACTCACTAGATAATTAAAATTCAGTAATATCTGACTATATGAAATGTACCAGTAACAGATAATGTACAATTTTATAGTTCTTTTAGAATTCTAGTGTATTACTTTAATGACTTTTGCATTGATGTTCTTATGTAACTTATGTATTTGTTTCTTACATTTTTTTTTTTTTTGCAAAAGCAAGAGACAGTTCCCCTTTTTTTGCAGTAGCCAAATGTGCTAAAAAGCAAAATAAGTTTCCAAATAGAGGAGACTTCAACGCATATCTTCGGAGTATATTTAATTTTGTGCATGCATGAAAGATAATAATGTGATCCCAGGTACTAAATATTCCTCAGCCATTCACTCGCAGTACTGTTATCTGGAATAAAACTAGATTAAATGTGCAGAGTGGTGAATTACTGAAAATAATGAAGCTAAGGCAATTCATTAATCTTTATCTGCTTGTCTATTTTTTATAGCCGGGATGAAATGGAAAAATTCATTTGGGGGCTGATCAGATCGAAAAGCGTCTAACATTATGAAAAGAAACATGGGGCTGAAAATGTTTTTTTTTTTTCCTTTTTGAATTGAACACAGCACCTTTTTCTTACATGCCTCTGTTTTTCTTTTAGTGGCAAAGCATTTCTATAACACTGGTTGAGAAAGTTCAGATGATTGCTGTAATCCTAGGATCCCTGTTCTTAATAGCAAGTATGACCTGGCTCCTCTGGTCTGCCTTCAGCCCCTATGCAGTGTGGCAGAGGAAGGACATCCTTTTTCAAATCTGCTATGGAATGTATGGTTTTATGGATCTAGTGTGCATAGGTAAGACCATGCCGTTGAACATTAACAAACTGTCAGTAATCCATTTCTTACAGCTGTTTTACTTTCACCAGTGGGATCTGGGGTAGAACGTTGTGGCTCACGGGATCTCGGGTCTCCAGGTACTTAACTGTCTGGGGTGTCACGATCGGGCCGCTTTCCTCAAAAAGCATAGCGTCTATATACCCAAGTTGCAAAAAATTTAACAGAGTAATGCCCGTTTGAAGTGACTTGTTTTGCAAGGTAAAGGAAGGAAGAGTGGAAGAAATTATTGGGGGGGGAGCAAAATAAGGTCATTTATTTCTATGGCATGAGAGCAAATCAGCCCCCTTTCACCAAGCTGGGAAGGCATTGACTGGTGACGGTGGTGGTCTGTGCATTTGGGGAGAGGAGGGACAGACCCCTGGTGGTCCTACCACGTGGTCAAGTGACTCAGGTGCCTCGAGGGCACAAAGTACTCCTGGGCGGGATGGGGGCTGGGGGTCAGTTTCTCCTATCACCTGTGCCTCTTTGTTTTGCTTAATACATTCAGTGGCTTAGAAGAGAAAAAGGAGCAAACATTTTGGCTTAAACAGATCCCTACGAAAAAAAAAGGTTATTTGCACGTTCCTCTTGACTGATCTGCTGTTTCCCCAATACCAAGAGAAAGTGGAAGGCAATTCATGCAGCAGTTATGTGGCGTGTAATTATGCAGTTATCACACTGGCGCTGTGATGGTGTCTGGTTGGCAGTGGGGGGCGGGCACATGGAGGGGCCACGCGGTCTCGAGGGGACTGTCCCTGCTCTGATGTGGTTGCAGCTCGGTGGGGCGTAAAAAGAGCTGAGAGAGGCAGCCGTGGTTTAGAGCAATGGTCCTACCGCGGCTTCTTAAGAAGTGCACATTCTCAGGCTCCACCTCACCTGCCAAATCTGAAATTTCAGGATTGGGGCCCCCCCGGCCGCCTGTGCATCACAAGTCCCCTGGGATTCTGAGGCACGGCGAAGCTTGGGGGATGCCGGTTGCAGGGAATGGTGCAATTTGGGGTCCAGTGACTCGGTTTCCAATCGTGGCCTCCGCGGGGACTAATCAACTCTCTCTCTCCGTGTCCTGGATGGAAATAATAATCCCTAGCACACAGGCCCAAATCAAGGAAATCATGATTAGAACCAATTAGGTTATTAATTGGAAGTTACAGATTAAAGGTATTTGAATAAGTCACAAACATTAAAGCAACTCAAATCATGCACGTTAATGCCTGTGCTCACCAGAGCCTTAATTTCACTAGCAGTTTAAATATCTTCAGTCACTTTTTCTAAAAGAACCCTATACATTTTAAAATAGGATTAGCCAGAATTTCCTCTCTTCCTCCTTCCTCCCTTGTCACTAGCACAAGACTAATAGGAAAGAAAATGATCAAATTGCAGGCCAGGAAGGGAAAAAGGAGGTGTGGGGGGGAAATGTCATGAATAATATGTAAACTGAGCAGATGTTGCCTGAATAATGGAGCTAATGACGTGTATGAACAATTTGCATTAAATGTGATAATGCACTTGTAAGCATTTGGAAATGCTAAATCTCTATACAAATATAATCTCTAGGGTATTGCTCTAAATAAAAAAGAGTCACAAAACTGTTCTACAAATTCCTTAATAAATTCAGAGATAGATAGTATTTATTTTTTTTCACCATAAATGTTATAAAATGTGGTATTCCGCTGATACGAAAAGGAGAGATGAAAAACAAAGAAACCATTAGGCTTCCAGTCGAACGTGGAGGGAAAAAGTCCCATTGGCTTTGATATCATTACAGCACTAAAAAACGAACGTATATTTATACATCCTGGTTAGGAAATCATTATCCTGGCTTTCCTTTCTTCTTTTTTTTTAATGTTTATTTACTATTAGGAGACAGAGAGAGAGAGGGCATAAGCTGGGGAGAGGAAAGAGAGACAGACAGACAGACAGACAGAATCTGAAGCAGGCTTCAAGCTCTGAGCTGTCAGCACAGAGCCCAATGCGGGGCTGGACCCCACAAACCATATGAGATCATGTTCTGAACCAACGTAGGATGCTTAACTGACAGAATCATGCACCCCCATTATCCTGGTTTTCAAAGCTTGCATTTAGTACCAAGTTACCTTATCTTAAATTTTGATTGCTAATGCCAGTTTCTTAATCAAAATTATTAAATTTTGGTTTTAAACGCATAGGCCTTTGGACTAATGATTTTTGGTAGAATATGGACATATGTGGGCTTTCCTTTTGAAATCTGGGTATTTGCCCATTTAATGAAGACAAGTTTCTTAGGCACACAAACCAATCAACATTTTCCTGGCTTACACTTTGGAGAGTGCATTTTTATTGAAGTTTTAAATAATGACAATAACCTATCATTGCATTCTAACTCATTAAATCCAAATATCACCCTTGCGGGATTTATTTGTATATTTAAAAAAATTTTTTTTTAACGTTTATTTATTTTTGAGACAGAGAGAGACAGAGCATGAACGGGGGAGGGTCAGAGAGAGGGCGACACAGAATCTGAAGCAGGCTCCAGGCTCCGAGCTGTCAGCACAGAGCCCGACGCAGGGCTCGAACTCACGGACCGCGAGATCATGACCTGAGCCGAAGCCGGACGCTTAACCGACTGAGCCACCCAGGCGCCCCAGGATTTATTTGTATTTTTTGAAAAATGTCAAAGAATTCAGGTTGAACAACCTTGTTCGTTTTCAGAGAGTATCTTATTTTTTTTCCTCAAGAAATTGGGAAACGACTATAGCCAAGTTAGCAAATACACACGCAGGTTGTCAATAGCCAACTGGATCATAGCCAATAATAGCTGGGCAAATTAATTCAAGGGTCTGTTAATTGCATGTAGATGGTAACAAAGTAGGTTACATTGATTACGCCTCCAATCCCCCTGACTGCAGGAGTCTAAGGGTGAAAGCAGGTTACCCTCTGAGCCCAGTTTGCTCAGGTCAATAAATATTTATTGAGAACCTTCTTTGTGTCAGACACAGTGCTCAGTGCTGGGAATACAAATCCGAGTGGGTCATTTTCCCACCCCCCGGAGCTCCCAGCCACACAAGAGGACAGGCATGTCAGTAGGTAATTAGAATCTGGTGGAATGTGCACAGTTCTGGAAGCAGGCACAGGAGGTGGGCAAAGCCGGGAGACATGACTGCTGGGATGTTGTATGCAAGGAGGGGGTGGTTCCAGGCAGATTTCACGGGGAGGTGACAGCCAAGCAGGCTGATGGATGAGTACATGCATGGCAAGTGGGGAGATGGCCCCTTGTCACTGGTGGAGGAGGTAAGATTGGCTCCCCTTTCGGAGGGCGTTAAAGTACTTGGGAACATTCCCACATTCCTGTTTGCCCAAGCTTTTCAAACTTGTTTATACCTCAGTGAGAAGGAACAGGCTGGCAGCTTCATAAATCTTCTGTTTAAAAAAAAAAATAATTCGGAAAATACGTAGATTATTCCTGAATCAACAAATGTTATAATCCAGCCAGTGTTTGTAATGCTTAGGAAGAGGTTGTTGTTGGATTGTTCAATAGAAATGTAAAGATGTGTAGAAAATGTATTTACTCAGGGAAATTCGTTAACTTCTTTCTACACATAGTGGGTTTGGTTTTTGCTTTTATTCATGATTAATTGATACATTTCCTGCTTTCCCGAGATTCAGTTTTTTCTTGCTATTAAAGTTTTGAATTCTCCCTGGGTTCTAGGTGCCATTGTCATTTCAATGCCTGGATTAGGGCTGTCCAGTAGAACTCACTGCAGTGTATCTGTTGTCCAGGACGACCAACCCTAGCTACGTTTGGCTCTTGAACACTTGAAATGTGGTTCGTGAGAAAGAGAAACAGAATTTTAAAGTCAATTTTATTTAAATAGACTTAAATTTAAATAAATAGCCACATGTGGCTGGTGGCTATTATATTGGACAGTACCGATCCTAGATGATGATTCAACTTGAATGTGTAAGGGTTCGATGAACACAATCCCCATAGCCTATATAACCAGGTTGTATTTACTAAATCACAAAGTGGCCGTGTGCCAAGAGAGATGGAGAAAGTAAGAATGAGTTGAAGATCGTTAAGAGAAGATATTAAAGGTCAGAGGGTGGTGGTCGAGAGGTCGACGGAGATCCATAAAAGGGAAATGTGTCTTAAGAAAATGAAGTACAAAAAGGTAACTTTATATCATACAGGGGGAGCTCTTTTAAGTATTTAAATATTTGACATTCCAACTATAATTGTGTACCAGGAAAACTAATATAAAGGATTTAAATCACTGAGATGTTTTAGCCTGGGACAGTAAGTTAGGGACAATAGTCAAAGCAAGCTCGTTTGTGTTGGCTCCCCCCTAAGAAGATTTGCACGGTGGGCAAAGGAAGGTTATGAAACCCAGAAATGAAAAGCAAATGCATGGTGGAAGGCTTTGGGCTCAGGATTTGGTTCTTAAGTCCATACTCTGCACATTGAGAAATTAAAAGGCTATCGCTTCCATTGACTGATTCAGAGGAAGCTTGTTCCGTAAGAGGAATGCATTTAGTAGTGACCCAGAGTCAGCCATGAGGAAAGGGAGTCATTTGAGGAACTTGCATCCAAAAAGTGAGGGCAGTAGTTACCAAGTCATTTGAGTGTCTGGTAGAACCTGATGAGGTGAGTTCAATTTTCTGTCAAAGCAATAAAATGAAGCTAGAACCCAGTTAGTGGGATTCCTGAACTCGGGATAGCAGTGCTTATGCTTAATTTCATTAACACTCTAAATTAGGACCGAATCCATGTCTGGAATATGTTTTGAGCTTCCTTGAGATACCCATGGAAGGGGCTGGTTATGGCCACAAAATTTAAGCGGCGCCTGGGTGGCTCAGTCGGTCAAGCATCCGACTCTGGCTCAGGTCATGACCTCGCGGTTCTTGGGTTCGAGCCCTGTGTCAGACTCTGTGCTGACAGCTTGGAGCCTGCTTCAACTTCTGTGTCTCCCTCTCTCTCCCTGCCCCTCCCCTGCTCGCACCCTGTCTCCCTCTCTCTCATCTATGGATAATAAAACATTTAAAAAAATTTAAGAACGTGGATCACTTTGTTCTTTTTAAAAAATCTCTTAATTGTCCACATAGTATAAACATGTACATATTCAAATAAACCCATTTTATGCATATATAAAGTTTAAAAAAAAGACTTCACTCCCACTGCCCTGTTATGTCATTCCCTTTGCAGAAAGGTCCCCCTCCCCCAACATTTTGGTGTACATCCACCAGATCTTTTTCATTAGGTTAACATGTGTATGGGTACATAGACACATAGGTGTTTTAATATAAGTGGGATCATACTATTCGTATTATTCAAAACATAGTCATTTTCATGCAGCACCATGACCTAGAGATCTTTCCCCATTAGAATGGATGTACAGCCGTTTACTTAACTTCTACTGACGGATATTCAAGTTGTTACCAATTTTTGTCATTAGACACAGTGCTGCCTAGCGGTATTTCTGTAGGCAGGATTCCAAGAAGTGCCAAGTCTGGGTTGAGTAGTAAGCACATGCCCCGTTTCGGCTCTCTAATTTTGGCTCTCTAAATTTGACTTATATTGCACTCACCCCAGATATATGAGAATTCCCATCTTCCCACGCCTTGCCAAAAATGGATATCCATTTTTTGACATTTTCATTGGTAGTTTGAGCTATATTTAATACCATTAGAGTGCTTTCCTTAAAGTCTCTTGTAACTATTTAGGTTTGTGGGGTGGTTTTACCTAAGAAAATAAGAACGGCCACACGGAGCCGTGCTCTTAATGCAGCTTGTCCTGCGTGGCGTCTTTTGGGATGCGGTGGGCAGGAACATAGACTAGCTCTGCCCTGTGATTACTCCCACCTCGTCTTTCTGAAAATGAAATCAGAAGACGGGATCGAGGTCAAAGATCGCTGCCTCTCGAGAACAGTTCTATCGATGATACCATTAACACTCAAGGAGTTTCACTTCTCAGTCTCTTTTTTTCATGCAGAAAGTGCTCCCAGAAATTGCTTTAAGGAAAATTGCCTCCCTCTATCACTTGGGTCTGTGGCTAAAGTACTGACTCTGTTATTGCTTGTTTTCCATATTATTCTATTAAATAAACAAATTAAAGCACAGACATCCAGAGTGGAGGAAACACATGTACCCACCAGGAACTAAAAATCCCTCTCAGAGCTCTTTGAAATAATGATATAAAGTATAGTATGGTAGTTTTTCTTGTCCTGCTTTTGAAAACTGCAGAGATTAGGGCATTTTTAAAAATAACCTGCTATATACTTGAACGAGGATCAGATCAAAATATCTTCTCCTTAATCTACCAATTATATAGTCAGTGCTGAAAAATGCTCCTTCTGCAGAAATTTTATATCCTTCAACGTGAGGTTTTATTTCACTCTGTTTGAAACCTAATTATTTTTTTAAAAAAATACATATGAATTCTTGTAGTTATTATTATAGCCCTTTTAAAAAATCTGTTTTTCACAGTTGATGATCTGTCTAGTTAAAGGTTCTTGGGCACACATAAGAAAACGATATAGAGTTACCAGTTGGTAATGTATTCACATTTCATTATAGAACTTCAAATAAGTAAATACCACATATTCTTATGGTCCTTGATTATATCGGAGACACGTGTTTACAT
This sequence comes from Panthera leo, assembly GCF_018350215.1. NCBI lineage: Eukaryota > Metazoa > Chordata > Mammalia > Carnivora > Felidae > Panthera > Panthera leo. Next base: position 225,866,780 of record NC_056679.1, read on the forward strand.
TTTTAAAAGCTAAGGTAACATTTCTGTCTTACTTTCCATACTGCTTCACTGTGCTATTTTTTTTCCCCAGGCAGAGCAGCTAAAAGTAACACATCATTGAACCTTTCATTGACATGAAACTTAAAACGTACATTTTCTAATTCTGTGATATTGTATGAGGAAAAGTGAAGACTTTTAACCAAGAATTTCAGGATAATCAAACTCTTGGTTACCACAAATGAGTTCTCCCCATTGAGGATGGCCAGTTGTCTATTTCAAAAAATTTTTTAATGTTTATTTCTGAGAGAGAGAGACAGAGCACCATTGGGGGGTGGGGCAGAGAGAGAGAGAGAGAGAGAGAGAGAGAGGTAGGCAAAGAATCCAAAGCAGTCTCCAGGCTCCCAGCTATCAGCACAGAGCCCGACTCAGGGCACAAACTCCCGGACAGCGAGATCATGACCTGAGCTGAAGTCGGACACTTAACTGAGCCACCCAGGTGCCCCGCCAGTTGTGTATTTCATGCCAGGGTTGTTTCTTTCTAAAATGAGGCTTTTAGATTCTCTTTCTTCCTGTGGCTTGTTTTCAACAAATATAAACCAATTAGCATAAGCAAAGCGTGATTAAGAAAGTAAATCAACTAAGGAAGAAAAATTCTAATGCATTCCAAGCAAAATATAAATGACTGTTGGACTATCTCTTGTTTAAAATTTTCCATGCTCTCTGGCACTTGACAGCATGATTCAGAAGTTCCTAAAGCATTTTAGGTGAAAAACAGATATTTACTTAAAGAGTTTGAAAGAAATTAGCATTGGAAGTTGGAATATGCCATGATGTGGAGCAGAAAAAAAAATGAGTTTGCAGGAGACAACAGGGGAGCCTTCAATTCTTAGATTGTCACACAGGGTCATCGACCGTATAGATGAGTGAGTTTGAAAAAGAAATTTGGGCAAAGTTTGTAAAATGTGCAGCCCTTGGCTCACTGCAGAGAGACAAAATATTTATGGATAAATATAAAATCTATCAAATAGCTTCGAGTGAGAAACGTAAAATTACCAAGAGGACAGTCTCGTTCACCAGCATTCTTCAGGGCCTGTGTAGGTTCTGTCCTGCGCAGAGGGGTGAAGGATGCCCGATAGAGTAGGAGAGCCAGGATCGCAGAATCCAGTGTGGTTCTGGGGGCCTCCTCTATGAGAAATGGGGGAGAATAGCTGTCAGCCACCCACAGGCTCCACACCTCTTCTCAGGGTCACACCAGCAGGGCAGCTCCACCCCATTCAAAACTGTCAGTAAGTTTGATCCTAAGACTCCAAATATATGTTGACTTTTTTTTTTTTTTTTTAAATCACAAAACACCGGGAGCCCACATCCAGCCTTTCATGGCACTACACCCCTGTCGCCACCACCACCACCACGGAGTCTGAGATCTGAGCCACCAGAATCATTCCAGAGAACAGAGCTTTGAACGTCAGTAGGTCCTCAGCACGTAGTGGGCCCGCAGAGGCTGTTTCAGAGCTGCGGGCAGAGCTTTGGGCTGCGGAAGGCAGAGTGTAGGAGGGCGGCACCGCTCTCCTCTCCCAGAGTTTCCTAGGAAGCACCAATGTGGAAGCATCTGCGTGAATCATAAGGCATGTGAAAAAAAGCAGCTCAACTTAAACACTGTTTGGCAGAATAACTAGGAAAGTTGACTAGCCCGGTACTTCCTTTTTTAATCTTCCTATCACAATTTTCAATTTTCCCTCCAAGACAGGAAAAGACTATCAGCCACCTCCGCTCTCAAGACATGCTTCCATTCCCTGATCTGTGATTTGACTGGGGATCGGTACCCCTGCAGGGAGGACAAAAGCCTCCTTCTGCTCTTGCCCGGAGCCCCTCTGGGTTTCCCTTCAAACTTCCTCCCAGGCAGAGGGCTGGGTTCTGAGGTCGGCTGCTGCAGCCAGGACCACTACCAGATTTGCACGTGCTGCTAGCTTGATGGGAATCATTCCTTAAACAGAGCAGAGTCTTTTACAAGTATCGATGTTATTTCCCGAACACAGAATGTCTTAGCAGGCATCATGCGCTAGGAAATGCCGCAACTTTGTCGCGAAAGAGTCTCGAACAGGAGTGCATCCTCCCACACCAGTCCCAGCCTCCTATCTGAGCCTTCGCTTTCTGACCTCTGAGGCCAGGCCCCTCAGAGAGGCAGAGTGGTGCTTTGCAATTCAAAATTGTTAGAGGAAAACCAAATCTTTATCATGTATATGCTTTGAAAAGTATGCCATTATTAGCATTTTACTCTGGAGGTACAAATTAAAGGCTTTTCTATGCCTTAATCATACTGTTTACCAATTTCTCTAAAGATTATTATCATAGTTGGTTATCAGAGATATTGCTGCCTTTAAAACCCCAGGAAATAAAATAGAAGGGAACTTGTTTTTTGGCACTTGACCTTCAGTGCTGTGCTTGCAATGGACTCTCAAAGCGAATTAACTCTTTAGGCTTCCTCGGGGAGAGAAGACACAACCCCTTGCCTTCCTGTCCTTTGACCTTGTAAAGTTCAAGCTCTCTGGGGCAAACATTGACATAGTTAGCAAAGCAACAGATCAAATATGCTGATCTTGTTGACTTCTGTTTCCTCCAGAGAAAATGTGACGCTCTTAGCCATCTCTCTCATCTGGAGGCCATTTAGCCAAATGGGTCCCCGTCATCTATTGAGCCAACATTTGCTAAGTGTTGACTATGTCGTTATAAGCCTGGAGTGCAGGAGAGCGATATTAATAGCATGGGTCTGCTGCCTGTTTTTGAACAGCCCATGATCTAACAATGTTTTTTACCTTTTGATATAATTTAAAAAATATTTAGAGGAGGTTATTATTTTGTGGCATATGAAAATTACATCAAATGTAAATTTCAGTGCCCATAAGTAAAGCTTTATTGGAATACAGACGTATCCATTCATTTATGTGCCATCGATGAGTAGTTACAACTTCGTCATTGAGAGACCATAATGTTCACATAGCCTAAAGTATTCACTGTCTGGCCCTTTCCAGAAGAGCTTTATGCAGCCTGACATGCTCCCTGCTCTTCAGCTGCTGGAGAGGGCCAGGGAGCTAAGCAATTAAAATGCAACATGAAAAGTGTCAGGAGACAAATGCATGTGAGAGTAGGTGGGAGAATGTTGGTTAACCATACTTAGAGGCAGCAAAGTCTGTGGGGAGGAAGAAATCTTGAGTTAAAGTCTAAAGAAGAGCACGAAGGGGGCCAGAGAGAGGCAGCTGCCTGAACCTGTCAATACATGAAAACATGTATTTTGGAGGACTCCTGTGGAATTTGGTGTGACAAGAGCAAAAGACGCTTGCTGGGGAGTAGCAATGAGGAAATAAGGTGTGATCATCTAGCAGGACCCTGTGGCTGGAGCATGGATTTGGGACGGAACCGTGAAAGCTCAGGGAGCCCCTGGAGGGTGGTCTGCCGCCTGTGACTGGTCAGCTTGACAGTGAAGAAAGAGCCTTGGTAGCAGGGGACGTTCAAGGGGTCAGGGGAGTGTGGTGGACATGCTGGGAAGGCAAGAAGGTAATAATCCAGGCGAAGGATTAGGCCAACATCAGGGCTGATAGGCAGCTGCTGGAACTCAAAGAGGTTCATCTCCAGATAACGGGGATCAGATCAGTGGAGGTAGGGGTGGAGGTCAGGGGTAAGGGAGAGGGACCATCAGGTGTGATTCACAGAGGCTGAATGGTAGATGGGAGAGAAAGATGATAGGTGCTGTTTGAACATTTTCTTTTTGCAGAATTTCTGAGGAATCGAGTGGATAGGGCCAGGCAGTGGCTGCGTATAGCAGTCTGGAGCTCAGGATAGAAATTTGAGCTGGAGATTTGTATCTGGTACTTGAAGCCACTGGCTGCAGGGGAAGGTGATCTGGGCGAGAAGAGCAGCAGTTTGAGGAACACAGAGACATGCAAATCAGGCAGAGGGCTATGAGACAATCTGCTGAGATGGAGAAGAGGCAGCATGGGGAAGAGTCTGAGGGGAGCTTTAGAAATGAAGTTCGGTGGTGGAGGGCTTTGGAGCATTAAGGACCACTGGGTATGATGGAGCGCCTCCCCCCCCCCCCCAGAGGCTGGAGCCCCCAGTCTGCACAGCCATGTGGCTCTGTATTTTTACCTGGTAGGGATGAGGAGCAGGTGCAGAGAGGTGAACTATGAGGCTGGGCTCAGAGGGGGTTTGTAATGCAGAGTTGCAGAGAGAGGAAGCAGCAATGTCGACCTTACCTTTTCACTGCCCTCCCTCCTCCCCCCCACCCCCAGGCCCCTTTCTGGGAGAGTGATTATGGGGTGGGGTGTGCTTTCTCAGTACTGGGGGAGGAAACAAAGCCAGAAAGAAGTAGCAGATGGGGGGGGGGGGTCTTCAGGAGGTAGAAGAGGATGCATTGAGATGAAGAACATGGGTAAGAAGCCCTGGAGGGTGGTTGTCCACACTGGGTGGGAGAGTTTCAAAGCTAGCAGTTGGAACGGTTTCTGGAAGGGAAGGGCCCCAGGCTGGAGTGAAGGAGGGGCAGCAGAGGGCAAGGGGCATGTACATTAGGTCAGGTCGTCCACATGGGCCTGGAGTCCTGTGTGTTGAGGGGGCTTAGGGGAGCCAGGAGCCAGGGGACAGATCCTCTGTGATTGTTGAGAGCGGCTGAGGGGCCAGGAGAGGAAATCTCCTGTGGCCGCACCATAGGCTCACGTGGCCATACGTGTGTTTTGTGCAACTTGACTCTTTCTTTTGTGTGACTTTACTGTTCTCCCGAAGAGTAGTTGTGGGACTTTAAATACAACGAGGCTCACGTGTGGCTGCAGCAACCATAGAGAAATCTGAGTGTGTCCCTAGGCCAGTGTGAGATAGGGTCACCTCGGTGTGGGAACAGGAAGTTTTCCTGGGAGGACAGATCAGACTAGACTGCATGGCAGTGGGACCCAGGACACTAAGAGGCAGGCCCTCTAACCTAAAAACCTGGAGATTGGTCTTCAGAACTGACACCCGCCTCTTTAGGGAATCTCTTGACTTAGGACTGTTTTGCAGCAAAGAACCTTATTTACTGAAGAGAAGTGTGAACATGAAGATTCTTCTAGATGATGCGCACATCACGGCAGGTTGGGGACTATGGGTTTGCTGACAGGGAGCAGGCGACAAACTTGGGTCATGAGGAACCACAGAGATGGGCATAGAGACGAAGCCCGTATGTGTTTTCAGGGGCCTCCAAATAGGTAGAAATGAGGTTTTAAAAACCATGATCTCCAATAATAGGTAAGATTATGTTTCCTAATCCAGGTACTTTTCCTCAAATGTCACTCTTAATCCCCACATTGCTCCACTAAGTGTAGGTACTGCCACTATATCATCTCAGAGATGAGAAAACTGAAGGCGCCATTAAGTAGTTCTGCCAAGGTCACCCGGATTGGAAGAGGGACCTGACATTGGAATCCAGACCTTGTCGCTCCCAGAGCCTGTGTACGAATATTTATGTGATTCGGTCAATTCTATTTATTATTTAGTCAGGACCCCTTCTTATATGCTGAGCTTGAATAGCTAATTTACAAAGTGTTGTTGTTTATTCATGAAGTGAAACCACATTGAGTTGCTGTCTCAAACACCTAAGGCATAACAACAGGAATAAATATTTATTTGAGGTATGGGGGATCTGATTTTAGATCAGACATGGAGAAAAATTTTCCCTAAAAGCCCAAAGTAATGTAGCTATTTTGCGAAGTCTTTACTCATTTATTCTAAATTAATGGACCCATACAGAACATACAGAAACAGTGGAGAATGGGAGATATTTAATACAGCATACCAAAAGCGATCTCTTTCTTTTGACTGATCTGAGTGAAACAATTGCCTGATAAGAATTATGTATGTAAAGAATCCCCTCTAACCCTTGGATTTTGTTGCTGGATCACAGAATAGAATATTAAGGAAAGCTAAGGTCTGAGCATCTTTATATTCAGGTTAAAAATCCCATTAATATTTTCAATTACAAAAATCTTACTGATGTGTGAATGACATCAAAGAGTTAGAAAGTTTATTCATGTTTATTTAGGTGGTAGCTTCTGTTTGGAATTTTTACCCACTGCCTGTATGATTTAAGAGAAATGAAAAAAAAGCCAACAAAGAGGAGATAGCCTATTACAAGTCGCAACGATAAATAGAGTTGTAACTAGATATTTCGATTTGGATCTTTTTAAGTATTATTCTCACCCTCAGAAATAGAACAACCAATACATATATGATCTACTCTAGAGATTAATAAAATTGTGTTCTGTGAGTTTGCAGTAGACAGTTTGTCCATTGGCGAAGAAGGAAAATTAGCTGTGTTTGTTTCTACTTGCCACGAGGAAAACAGTCTCCACTAATAGTCTCCTTCTAAGAACTGTTTTTAAATTTTTCTTAATTTTTAAAATTTTGAGAGAGAGACAGAGACAGAGACAGAGAGAATCTCAAGCAGTCTCCTTGCTTAGTGCGGAGCCTGACTCGGGGACTCCATCCCACAACCATGGGATCATGACCTGAGCTGGAATCAAGAGTCGGATGCTCAGGGCGCCTGGGTGGCTCAGTCGGTTAAGCGTCTGACTTCGGCTCAGGTCATGATCTCGGCGTCCGTGAGTTTGGTCCCAGCGTCGAGCTCTGTGCTGACAGCTCAGAGCCTGGAGCCCAGAATTGTTTTTGGTCCATATCTTAGAATGTGGGAAACAAATGGAAATCTACCAACGTAGATTTCTAACTCTAAAAGCTTTAACACAGCAAATGGACATTGGTAGGACTTTTTAACACAATACTGTTACACTGGGGTTTGTGGAGTTACTTTCATAAATTGTGAAGGTCACTGTAATCCTTCCCAATGCTGTCGTGTGCCCTTTAAGATACAGACCAGAGGAGAACTTGACCATCCTAGGCTCTGGTGTTATTGAAGAGATTTTGATTCTATCTACTTCATAGTATCATATCCCTTGGGCCAAAGAGGCACCAGTGTGGACTAGCTCTGGCCAAGGATGGTTCCTGGGGTCTGAGTTCTTACGAGCAAGCACACTGGACCAGCCATCAAAGGTCTGGCTCTGGTTCTGGGCTCCAGCACTAACTAACTGTGGACACTTGGGCAAACCATGTCACTTCTGTGAGACTCAGAGCCCTCATCCCCCAAAGCAAAAGGGCTAGATTAAATCATACCCAGTATTTTCTAATTTTGAAATTCAGTGACTACGTTTGTCCACTGCTGATCCCATGACACATGATGTTACCCCTTTGCTGCAAGGTGTTTCATCGGTTCATGATTTGAAGGCAGACTTGAAGTTGTGTTTGGCTGAAATTAAAGGAGTTCTAATCCTTGCTTCCAGTTATAGGAGGGCTCTAGGATACCTTTGTCATCTATAAGGACATTGGACTAATTCTTTTATTTCTTTTATTGAAATAACCATATTCATTAGGTGACTTTTTTCTCAAGCACTTTTGGGTAGAAGCTTAGATGATATAACAATTCTTCTCTCCAGTGAATTCTTTTAATCCTTTAAAAAAATTAACTTACCGAGGTGCGTGGGTGGCTCAGTCAATTAAGCATCTGACTTGGGCTCAGGTCATGATCTCATGGTTCATGAATTCAATGCAGGCGGTGGGCTCTGTGCTGACGGCTCAGAGCCTGGAGCCTGTTTCAGATTCTTTTGTCTCCCTCTCTCTCTGCCCTTCCCCTGCTCACACTCTGTCTCTCTCTCTCAAAAGTTAATAATCAACGTTAAAAATTAAAAAAAAAAAAAACATATCATGTATTTTATAACATGTAAGAAAGTTTGCAGCTTTTGAGGAATGTTCTGTGACTATGCCAAAGGTGGATTCGAGAGGCAGGACTAGTAAAGATTGAAAGATCAGGAGTTTCTTATTTACTAAGATATAAGAGAAATCATTAAAATCATTCGTTGATGGATTGGCTTCTTAGAACAGCAAGCGGTCAGATGAATGGGGAGCATCTCTTTTAGTCTCCCTGTTTTGCCTGGAAATAGCAGAGACAAATGCATATAAGTCACTTAGGCTTTCAGCCTGAGTGTGGTCATTTTATGACCAGCTGGGTTCATGATTGTTTGATTCAGGCAGATGTTTGATGACCAGGTCAACAAGACCTCGGGGGAGTTGGCTACAATTTACTTGGACTGAAAATGCTTCCCAGTGAAGGATTTTAGCTCTTCTACCCCCTGCCAGGCCGTGTGTGTGTGTGTGTGTGTGTGTGTGTGTGTGTACCCGTACATATGCTCAAGTATGTATGGAACGTGGGCCCCGATTCCTAAATTTTTTTCATCTCTAGTCTTAGAGTGCATGTCTCAGTGTGATATCTTAAGATATTACTCTGCTATTTTATTTTATTTAAAAAATTTTTTTTTATTTTGAGAGAGACGGAGACAGCTCGCAAGAGTAGGAGAGGGGCAGAGAGAATGGGAGAGATAGGGAATCCCAAGCAGGCTCCATGCTGTCAGCTCAGAGCCCTACTCAGGGTTTGAACTCATGAAACCCTGAGATCATGACCTGAGCCCTAACCAAGAGTCGGACGCTTAACCGACTGAGCCACCCAGGTGCCCCATTACTCTACCAGTTTAAAGAACACTGTTTTAGTGGCACTTTCATGACTAGACTTAAATTGACCCTTGTTCCCCTTTACATCCTAGGGATGCCTGCTCACCTCTTTCTCATCCCCTCCCATTTCGCAAAGATTTATTGAGTTTCTACTATGTTTCAAGCATTGAAGTAAGAATAAGGTCTCTGTTCTCAGAGATCACACAGCTGATTGAAGTCACACGCATAGAAACAAAGTATTCCAGTACCAGTAATAGGTAAAACAGGGCAGGTATTTCCTGTGTGGAATGGCAGAAGGTAGGAGGGAAGGATTAATTCCGAGTGGGCCAGAGAAGAAATTATGAGAGACTATGGATGAGGAAGCATATTTAATAATAGTTCATTGTGAAAATGTAGGAGCATGATCCTTCTGGAGAATTCTCTGTCTTATGGGTTTATCTCGGATTTGCTAAGAAGATAGAATTAGCAGAATTTAGTGCATAGAGGAGTCTAGGTGATTCCAAGGTTTTAGCTTAATTGACTCAGGGGATGGTCATTAACTGAAATAGAGGTGGTAGGTCAGGAAGCAAATTCAACCTATGTCAAGACCTTTCAGAAAACAGTGTGCTTCACTCCCCACTAGTTAGTAAACTATTATACTCCTTAATGAAATTTGGATTTGCCATCTTGTTCTACCACCAGGCAGTGATGTCATCGACATCAGTGATGATCCAGGACCCCCTGAGGATCCAGCCCCACTGTGTTCTTTGCGTGAAGGCTGAGGACTACAGATTTCATTGAGCAGACGGGAGGACATAGAGAGTAGTGAGCGGGTCAGAGGACAGACACTGTGAATTTTCTTTTGTGTGCTCTCAGAGAAGCAATCACGTAGGGTTTTCGCTATTCTAGTAATCATTTCTTTATGTGTACTGTTACATACTCTGCTTTGGGGTGGGTCAGATCATCAGTTGGGGTGGGTCAGATCATCAGTTGGGGTGGGTCAGATCATCAGTATTTGGGAATTAGCCAGCGCCTAGTTGCAAGGGTTTTCATGCTGTGGGAACTTTGTGAGTAATTTTTATTCTTATTACATTTCTTACACAGAAGATTTTATTACCAACAGTTTGAGTGTTTGGGCTCCTGAACTTTATGCTTTCGTGATGAGCCTGCCATCCTCAACTTGGTTCTGTGAATTTATGTATATATGTATAAGATATACATATTATACATAGATACAATGTACCTACATATATATGTAATATATATAATTTACAATAGGAAAATTAACTCATTTTTTATAGATGTAAGTGCATTTTATGTGTAAAACACATTATTTGTTCTGATCTGGGCAACACTGGAAATAGACTTGCACAAAAACCCCTATGTATAATCAAGACATTGTAGTCCCCAGTTGGCTTTTAAGATACCAATTTCTGATGGCTTTGTTGTGTGAGTCTAGTGACTTCAGTGAGGGCATATGTATTGTCTTTCAATTTTCATCTCTAAGTTTCATATTTTTGCATTTTTTTTCTTTAAGCTCCACATATAGTTTAGTTCAACAAAAAGCATTCGTTATGCAAAGAAGTAATCACTCATGCTTATTTCTTCAAGATTCATATTAACAAGATTCAGCAATGGGGGAATGATTTATGTGTCCAAGCGTTGACCTCTATACTCATATCTAACTTTCCATTAAATGTTCAGCATTTAAATTTGGGGTAGGTTGGGAAAAATAAGCCAGGAAGATTAATGCATTTTATGACACCCCAGCAAAGATTATGCATCAAAGGGTATCTTGGACCACAGTCTCATTTAGTTGATCTTTCTTATACAACCATGCTCTGGTCCTCAAGTAGTGGCAATTAAGGAGTCAAAAATGGGTCCATGTTGGGGTATCTGGGTGGCTCAGTTGGTTAAGCATCCGACTTCGGCTCATGTCATAATCTCAGTCTATGAGTTTGAGCCCCATGCCAGTCTCTGTGCTGACAGCTCAGAGCCTGGAGCTGCTTCGGATTCTGTGTTTCCCTCTCTTTCTGCCCCTCCCCCCTCAAAAATAAACATTAAAGAAATGTTTTTAAATGTGTCCATTTTTTGAAACTGGTTCTAAACTGTTCTTAAATGGGATTAAATGGGACCCAAAGTTCCCACCCAAAGTTTCCATTCTTCTTCTCTTGCCCACTGACTTCTCAGAATGACATAGGTTATATTTTATAGAGTATGTGTAACTTTCACTGAGAGAGATGGGCAGAGAGAAAAAGAGGGAGACAGAGTGAAAGAGATCTTGGCAATGGACACTGGTGAAATTTAGTCTAAAAATCTTGGACATTTTCACAGTCAGGAGCGTTTTCTGGCCAAATGTGTGCTGTGCATTGCAAGTTCTTTAGCTTCTCCCAAAGGTTGTTTTGATTGGACGGCACACAGGGCTTTCACCTGTGCTCCTTTGTGGTTTCATCAGAACCTCTCACTTCTTGGGAAACCTCAAGGTGGAGGCAGCTTCCCAGATGAAGCTGTCACCACTTACAGTGTTGTCTTCAACAACTTTCTTCCTGTGGGTGGGAAGAGGAGGAAGGGGCTGTTTCACTGGCGCTTTTAGAGATATAACAGTGTCAGTGACCTACAAGATATTAAAAATGGCAGTTAATGGTATAACTTTGTCCAAATCACAGTCTCCAGGACTTAATTTACTCATATTTTCCATGAGGATGGTGTAGGTCTGCAAGGTCTGGCTTTGTCTGTTCAAGCCTCTATAGCAAAATACCACAGGACATTTATTCTTAGTTTTGGAGGCCGGGAAGTCCAAGGTCAAGGTGCTAGCATATTCAGTGTCTGGTTAGGTCTCTCACTGTGGTTTGCAGATGGCTGTCTTTCTCATGTGTTCTCACATGGCCTTTCCTTGCTGTCTCTTCCAGATTATATAAGGACATTAATCCAATCATGAGAGTCTCACCCTCATGACTCAAAATAGCCCTTATTACCTTCCCACAGGTCCCACCTCCACATAGGGATTAGGGATTAGGGCTTCAAGGTATGAATTTTGGAAGGATACATTGAGTCCGTAGCGAGGGTTCTTTTAGTTGATCTTCATTCTGAGAGACCGCCTTGCATTGGAAATTTAGCATGGATAGGACTATTGTACACAAGGTTTATATGTAGACAAATTTGAGCCCCAGTCTCTGCTCTTATTCTTATGTCTTGATGTTGGACAGTTATTACATTTAAGTCTCAATTTCCTCAACCATCAAGTTATTCAATCGTGGTGTCTATTTGTAGAGTTACTGCCAAGATAAAATGAAAACCGTGCACATAAAGCACTTAGCACAGTGCTTGGCACAAAATAGATCCTTGATGATAATTTAAGTTCTGAAAATCAACCAAACCTCTTTGAACAAGAGCTGAGACTGGTAACACACAAAAAAATGAAATGATTTGATCAGTAGTTTGATTGTTAATATCAAAATTTGTTTGTATTTGATTATAATTTTTGCAAGTCTCTGTTAATTGCAACATATCATTTGTGTTGCAATAAATATGGACAAGTGGTGTGTGTGTGTGTGTGTGTGTGCGCGCGTGTGTGTGTGCGTGTGCGTGTGTACATGCTTGTGCATGTGAGCATGTGAACATGGGACCTTGATGGTCTTCCCCATCATGTATTTGGGTAATTAATTCATTTTCTGCTACCATAGAAAAAAATTCAACCAACACACCACTTACAAATTTGGGATATATTTTACCCACACATCACCCCTCTGCTTTTATTTTAGTGAAACCAGAAACATTTGAACTTTCTCTTTTTGAAGCATATTATTCCCTAACAAAAATGTTCCTCTGCACATCAATAAGGGGATGCTCGAATTAAATGTTACTGGGAGGAAAATGATAAAAAAGAAATAAAAAATAAATAAATAAACAAAAAGAAACCACCACCACCAACAACAACAAAAACAACCAACACTTAATACACACACGCTTTCTGAACTCTCAAACTCCCAAATTCTCAGGAATCACCCCTTGACATCCATGCTATTAATAATGTAGCAAGTGTCGGGGCGCCTGGGTGGCTCAGTCGGTTGAGCATCCGACTGCGGCTCAGGTCATGATCTCAGTCTGTGAGTTTGAGCCCCGCGTCGGGCTCTGTGCTGACAGCTCAGAGCCTGGAGCCTGCTTCGGATTCTGTGTCTCCCTCTCTCTCTGTACCTCCCCTGCTCATGTCTCAAAAATAAATTAAAACACTTAAAAAAAATTAAAAACTAGTGTAGCAAGTGTCCTAAAATATTTCATATTTACATTTTATAGAAATTATCATTGCTTTTCCGTTCAGGTCTAGTGACTCTTGAAAAAAATAAATCTAAGCCTGTTGTTACATGACCTGAAATGTCAAGATGACACGTTCATTTTAAGGCTTAACTTAAGGTATCACTCAGAGAGTGAAGGTCCTGGAGGAAGTGGATTTCTCAGTTGTGAAACAAGAGGAGACAAGCTCATCAGTAAGAAAGTATGGCAGCGTGAATTTCACTAGTTGGATTTTCAACATATGGACTAGAGTTGAATGAATCTTTACTCTTGGATTTTGACGATCTTAGTACCATTATGTTCTCATTACCTTGAGTACAAAAGGCATTTGCTACAAGTCTAGAAGACTTGAGGAAGAAAGGGAAAGATGCATATTAGAGAGGACCTCAAGGGTAGGATCGCCCTCCTCCTATTTCAAGAAAACTTAAGCTTCTAAAGGGCAAGGAGTGATTCCCAACACTTATAGGAAATAAAACAAAATCTAAGCATCGTTCATAACTTGAAGTGCAATGAAGAAGCAGAACATGGAACTGAAAATTCAAGAGGACCGTGTTTTCCTGAAAACTTCAAGTAGCTCCCTCTAAATTCAGAATGTACTAGAAAGGCCTGTGGGATTTATTTCTGCACACTGGGTAGATTTATGTATTTAGAAAAGGGCTACCAGGAGTGCGTTCCCAGAAAGTGACGTTAAGCTCTAGTAAATGATCTGATTTCTGGCCTTTCAAAGGAAATCGATAAAAAAAAAAAAAGAACAAGATCCTGTGAAATGAGTGATTTCCTGGGGTGAAGCTGTCCCCCATCACTGTACTTCTCCAGAATAAACCTGTTGCAAGCTGCACTGGTTTTGTGATTAGTGTGAATGAATGTTTCTCGTCACGTAGATTCACTATGGACTTTTTAATTAATAATAATGTCTTGTGTCTTTAGAGCCACCATCGCGAGGAAATTTGAGTGCATTATAATTGATGAATTTCCATTTGTCTTCATACTATCCTGCTGAATGTATAGATTAGGTATTGCAATTGTGTTTTGATGAGGAAAAATAGAACCAGAAAAATTAAATCATTGCCCACAGAGATTTCAGAAAGCCAATAATCGAATCATCGATTACTATCTGGTAGTCTTTACTTCTAATTCTGGCTGTTTCCCCAGAATATCTGATCAGTTGTGACAGTTTGTCCTTAGAAAAATAGAGTTGATCAAAATAGTTATTTGCAGTTGCTATGATTAACAGAAGTTTACATTCCTTCTCATTATTTTGGTGGTGTTACACAATTATTATTTGTTTATTTTTATTGATTAAACCACATGCATGTTTTAAGTGGCCTATGCCAACATCCTTGGAATTCTCTTAAGTCACGCATGTCAGAAGTTTTTGTCCTGGTAAGGGAGTGGTAAATTCGGATATTAGGTAGTTGTGATATTTAAAAATTGGGTATCTCCATCACCTACCTGCCATTGTTTTAGCTGCCAAAAGAAAATGAAGTAATCTCCCCAAAAAAACCATGTTCAAAACCCTTACTCGTTGTACCTTTGGAAAGATTACTATCATCCTTTCAATCACCCATTCCTCTAGGTTGATAACATGAGACTGATTTTTCCCCTTCTTGCATTACTAGTTCTATCATTGTTTTCCTTTGACAAGTGTATTACTCTGTCCCTTACTGTGCCCACTCTGCTCCTCGCCTGCAATGTGGTGATCTCCCTACTTGTCTCCTGACTTCAGTTCTCTGTGCCTCAATACGTCTTAGATAAATTTTCCTAATAAATTCTTTGTAATTTTAGAAAGTATGACTTAGGCATAAAAAAGTATACAGAATATGTTGAACATCACCACCACCCAGCTTAAAAAATGGGACCTTAGAGGGGCACCTGAGTGGCTCAGTTGGTTAAGCGTCCGACTCTTGACTTCGGCTCAGGTCATGATCTCATGGTCATGAGATCGAGCCCTGCGTTGGGCTCCATGCTAACAGAACAGAGCCTGCTTGGGATTCGCTCTCTCCCTCTCTCTCTGCCTCTCCCCCACTCGCGCTCTCTTTCTCCCTGCTCTCACAGAATAAATAAATAAACGTGAAAAAAAAAAGTGACCTTAGAGATACAGCCAAAAAGCCTATTTGAAATCTCTCCGGGATCTCATTTCTTTTCTTTCCTTTCCACTGTCACAAATTTCATGATTATTTTTTATGCATCTTTTTATACTTTTTACCTATATATCTGAATCTGTAAAAATGGGTAGTATTTCTTTACCCCAGTAATTTCTTTCGGAAACTTTCATGTTGTTTTTTTTTCACATGGCTTTAAGAGTTCCTCTCTTTTAAGATTTATACATGTTCGTGTATGCGA
Source organism: Panthera leo (assembly GCF_018350215.1). NCBI lineage: Eukaryota > Metazoa > Chordata > Mammalia > Carnivora > Felidae > Panthera > Panthera leo. The sequence continues at coordinate 225,881,945 of NC_056679.1, forward strand.
CTTTGTTCCCTTCAGTTTCGTTGCCATGGTCCACTGGATCCATACGACACGATTTATCCATTCTTCTCCGCATGTACTTTGAGACTGTTTGCTATTTCCCCCTCAAACACAAACAGTTACACGACAAACATGTTTGAACATGCTTCCTTGTTCACATTTCTGAGAGTTTCTCTAGACTCAAGGTCTAAATCCTGGGAGGTAGGATCTGCTCACTTTCCAATTTTTCATTCAACAGTGCTTGTGGCCAACTGACATGCTGTAATTATGTGCCCTATTCCACCTAAAAAAAAAAGACTCTGCATTCATCCCTCCACCGACGTTCAATGGAATTTCATCCTCCTGAAGGAGAAGAGCTCCTTCTCATTTCCCAATCTGACCGGACCTCCCCCAAGGAATTTCTTTTAGTGAGGGGTCACCAGTTCAAAAGCTTTGGGCCACATGCTGAAATGCCGATGTATGAAAAATGCAGGGTGTGGTGGGATCTGGGTAGAGTGGGAGCCATGTATCAGGGCACCATATCCGATCTACAGACTACGAGTTTATGGTCCCTGAGATTCTTGTATTACCTTGTTTATTTTCCTGAGAGTGTCTCTGAAATGCGTAATCATCCCATTTACTGCATAGCAGCAAAGACCTAGGTCTCTGGAGCCAGGCTGCCTGGGTCTGAATCCCTGTGCCACTGCTACTAGTTCTCTGCGTCTGAGCTGGTTCCTTGTGTGCAAAATGCAGGACATGCTCATACTCGTTTATTAAGGCTTTGGCGAACACTGGACGAGGTAATATACATGAAACTCTCACGTAGGTGCCCAATGCATTTTTGTCGAGTTGTTGAAGAGAGTGAAAAGAAGGAAAAGTCGTCTCATACCTCCTCGGTGTGAGACAGTGCTTTAGGCACTGGGAAGATGATGTTGACTTTAACATCTGTCTCTTTCCCAAATTAAGGTGTCCGTTGAAACCAAGCCCTCCACACGTTACTTGGCCCCGCAATGAGTCCGCAAATACATGATGAATGAATCAATAAGCCTAATGATTCTCTTAAGGCAACATGAGTGCCCAAGGTGTGTTCTGAGCCACGATGGAGCAGGTTAATTATACCCGTGATAACTTTACTCTGTGCACGTTAGTGTATTCTTATTCTTTGGCTATTGGTTATTCCTGTGTAATATGGACAGTAGCTTGCCGTTAGCCGTGACAGTTGAGTGGTCAGGATACCGTCTTTTTTTGTGACAATGAGTAACAGAGAACTATTTCTTTAATGCCTTACTTGTATACAAAACCACCAACTTTTGATTATGACGAACCTTTGTTCCCCCCCCCCCCCACCTCCATTTTTAGGTCTCATTGTCCACGAAGGAGCTGCAGTTTACAGAGTGTTTAAACGCTGGCGGGCTGTTAACTTACACTGGGATGTATTGAATTACGATAAAGCCACAGACATCGAAGAAAGTAGCCGGGGAGAGTCTTCCACAAGCAGGACTTTATGGTTGCCACTGACGGCCCTGCGGAACAGGAACTTGGTCCACCCGACGCAGTTAACTTCCCCCAGGTTTCAGTGTGGCTACGTGTTACTGCACCTGTTCAATCGGATGAGGCCCCATGAAGATCTGTCCGAAGATAACAGCTCAGGGGAGGTTGTGATGAGAGTGACTTCTGTGTGACAAAAGCGTAAGGCGGCGTGGCGTAGACCACCCTGCACATCTTGGAATGTAATTGCAATGAATGGCGAAACCACAGCACTTCTAAAAACACACATCTATGAACTTTTTAAAATTTATGCTTTTTATATGAACATTTGAATTGCAAATACATTTTTCTGAAAAAAAAAAATAGCTCTCTGGTTCTTTGTTTTCTGATTTCCCACATCTTTTATAAGTTGGTACTTGAAATCATTATACATATAATTTAACCCTACTTGGTTCAAAGAATGATGGAAGCTGTCCTGAAGGCCGAGACTATTTTTTCTTGCTTGTTTTAAATATATTTTTTATCAAACGTTTTGCTCCATGTGTAGTTTTTCAGGCATGCTACGAACGGGGAAGAGCTTAGAACTCCGTGGGCAGATGCCAAGGTGCCTGTGGGTTCGCAGATCCCAGGTGCTTGGGCGATGCTGTGGACTGGTCCTCTTCGTGCCTCACATCTACTGGCAGATGTAAGCGGGACTTTTTTGCTGGGATGGAATAATCTGTCACCAGGAATGCAAGCTCTAGGAATGTTGGCTTGCTTTCTAGCTTGTGAAACAGTACAGAGAGCTTATAAACAGTTAAAGATGAGTGGGGAAAAAATAGTTCTCCTCCAGTACGTATAACTTACTGCTATTATATACAAGTGGGCAGGGCCTTCTGTATACTTATAACCATAAGAGCTCACCAAAACATCACATCATTGCTTGTGAAGTAATAATCCCACCGCCTCACATTTGCATAACCCTCTTACAGACCTACGGCAGTCATTTGGGTTAATTATTAGTGTCTTGAAGTCTGTGAGCGCTATCTTAATTAGATTTTCTTTCTGTAAAAGCTTATATACCTACTGAATCATTTAAACACGGACGCTATCACTCGCTTTAATGAAGTCCTGGGAAATATATTCACCCGCAGCGAGAAATGTTTTCTTTCAGTAGATACGTATTTTTTAAGTGAAAAGAGGAAAAGAAAAATGAGGCTATTGACTCCCTAGGAACGGTTTGCTAACTAGTGGCACCTGGAGATTTTCCACCTTTTAATCCTCCTAATGGAGGGAAATGGCACATTTTAATGAGCAGTGACAGAATAAATGAAGAGGCAGGCGGTCATGCTTTCCTTTGGAACATGAGTTGAACATGTAAGTCATTGGAAGTAACTGATGAGTAGATTTTAAAGCATATGAAATAAGAACGCTTTACATTCTATTTTCTAAAAATGACCTTTGGATGATTCATACTAGAATAGTTAACGTTTACAGGTAGCACTGTGATTCCTACGTAGCAAATCCCACCAATACGCGAAAGAATATTTTCCCAGTTTAAAAACTGTCGCAAATGAGTTAAGGCTGTGCTCATTTGCATAAATGGGAAAAAGGAATCAGGAAATCATGAAAGAAGGAAGACGCAACCACTGTTAAGGGGGCAGTTGTAGGAAGCGAGAGTGTTAAATATTCCCATCCTGTATGTCACTTTTTAAATTCTGATATTACACAAGCACAGTCCTGGGGAAGACACTGGGAGGTAGCAGTCAGTCCTATGAATCTGGTTCCGGACGCTCAGAATCTTGCCCCCTGGGACCGAAAAACAGATTAATTAATAGAGACACCAGGAATGCCAATCTGCTGTCAAAGGAACAACCCATTTTTTGTGCCCCGCAGGTGTTGATGTTTGTCCTGGACAGTTTAATCACGGAGAGGAGTCGTCGTCAACAACACGTTTAATGGAGAATAATTGTGGGAACTGTTCAGAGCATCGCATTAAAAATACCGGATAAAGAGACAGACACAGATTAGATTATCACTGCTCCGTATTTAGCAAGTCTGCCCTTCTAATTGGCATACACCTTCGTATTCCATCAACTCACTAGAAACAAAAAGGCGTAATGGGTGGGACACCCCGCCCAGTGTGGGGTGCACGAGGTAGAGATGTCGCCAAGAGAGTTCAGAGTGAGCCTGTCAACCTGGAAAGGAATATGCGTCCCTAGGCTGCCCTGCTTTCCAGCACCCTGACCTTCGGATGCACATTTTGCCCACACCCACTGTTTCCCCCCGTCACCTTCACACCTCCTAACACGCCCACACACACAGTCACACACCCACATGTGACCCGAGTCAAGGTTGGAATAAGGATCTGGCAGAACCTCCGCTCAATAAAACGTACCCTCTCTGAAATGATTACATAAAAACTCAGAAGAAATACTCCAGGTGGGGAGGAGACGTACCTTGAAAGAATTGAATTCACTGTTTAAAAATAATTAAAATGTTAATATGTACCACGAGTTACGATATAAATAATTAACTTCCAGTTGCCAAGTCTGTAATTCAAACGTGGGCTCCCTTAAATATCAAAATCCCCGACGTAAGGAAATAAGTTCGAAATGCCTTATTTTTAGGATCTTTTCCAATATTAGAAACACTGAGACCTGTATGCAATTTGTCTCTTTCCAACCACTCATTTGAAGGACAGGCATCCACAGAGCACCTCCTGTGTGCCACATACTTTCGCAGTGGGCCACAGAACGACCCAGGTTTGCAGGGAGACTTTGGGGACATGTGCCACAGCATATGTGGCAGGATACAGGCAAGCAAATGAAAGCGGCAGATCAGGAGCAGATTTCCCTGGGGTGGCCAGGGAAGGAATCCCCGAGGAGCCGGCATCACTTGGGTGCTGAAGCGTGAGCAGTTTGCCAGACAAATGGAGAAGAAATTCTGGGAACGGCTCCTTGGGGGTAAAAGAGAGGCATGTTTCAGTCATGGTGAGAGGCTTCTCACTGGGGGGGCAGAAGATGCCTGGGAAGACATGATCCATCTCTATGGGGTTCAGTAGGTAGCAGGGTCCGAACTCCACAGGGAACCCTGAGAAGACGGTGTTCAAGCTGCAGGTGGCCAGACGTGGCAAGGTCATCTCGGGGGGATGTTCATCCCCCTCTAACCCGATTCCTATGGGCGACACTCTCTGTTCTCAAGGTACGGCTAAAATAAATGGACACTGGTCATACCCTCAAAAGAGTTCGGAGAAATCCTACAAAACGAAATAGTAGGCAGCAATCACACGCAGGTGCCACCACTATAAATTAGATAATGCAGTAGAAGTACTGGGGGCATTGAGTGGGCTCTCTTCCCCTCTCCCAGAAGACAGCGAAACCCACAATTCCAAAGAGGAAAGCACATCGGAGATTTTGTGAAGTGGAAGATAGTGTCTCTATTATTGAAAATACTCCCAAACACTTCCCAGAATAAAGACTATCATCTGATTTTTCTTAAACATGATTAATTTTTTTTTTTTTATTCCATATGTCTCATTAACTAAACAAATGCCAGAATAAAGCAAGCTCTCTCTACTGCTTCTGTTTCAGCCTGGGACTGCTATCCTTTTCCTTTTTGTTTTTCTTTTTTTTCCCACACTACTAGCATAGTCTATTGTTTTTGATGATGTGCTAATCAATCCTCCTTTATCTATGGAGTGAAATAGCAAAATTAATTTGTCTTTGCCAATCCAGAATTAGATCGGCGATCATCTAATAATGGAAGTGTCATTTTACACAAAGGTCATAATTTGTCCATATTTTCCTGCGTAGCTTGCTTCTTTTTTTTCTTTTTGATTTGCAAATTTTAATGACAGTAGCTTACGAATATCTGATACTTAAAATTTTTCTTGCCAGGCTCATCATTTATCAGACTTCAGTGGCAAAATTTGGCTTTTTATTTTCAAGACGTGTTTGCATAAATGATATCATATAAAAATAATTTGATGTCCAACATATTAAGAAATAATTGGTTTAAAACCTTAAGAAGATACTGGAGGCAGTTCAATCCCATTTTATCAGTTCAGAAAAAAAATGCTCCCATAACGTGTGTGTGATTCAGAATTGCAGGAGGTGCCATAATTTATAGCAAAGCTCAAAGTTCCGAGCCCCGGTGGAACCTAGAGATTAATTAATTACCTCATAAAGATGCCATTTTATACACAGTGGATTTATCTAATAAACTAGTCAAAGACTTCAAAGTTATTTTAAGGGATTTTCCCTCTAGGAAGTATAGACACTGGGAGCCAGTGGGAGAATGAAAACTATGCATGATTTCCTGCAAAATTTTGGTGATGCATAAACTTTACCCCAAAGCGTTTGATACTGATTTTCCAAAATAAGTTAGAGGTCACTTAATTTTCTTGTAACTTCTTCATATTTCTGAGAAGTTTTTCTGCATGCAACGTGGCCTTTCGGAAGAAAAGTATCTTTTTCTAGGGCTGCCAGTAGAAAAAAGAGATTTGCTCCAAGACATATAGGGCGTGGAGCCTAGTGAGCGTAGGGTGGAAATGGTGACCTAGGTGATTAAAAACCCTGCTCTCTGGGGCTGTCAAGCACGGATGTCCATCTTAGCTGCCGGGCCACAGAAGGAGCCTCAGCTGTGAGTGGAAACATGGAGACAAATGTCTCATGTAGTCATACCTCTAGCTCCCTAGCATAGCTGTCCTGGGGCTTTGGGAACACAGGAGATCTGCCCAGAAGCTGTTATGACAACAAGGACAATGTGGCCAGAAGCTGGAAATGCTCCGTGGGACACGCTTCCCATGAGACTCTTGGCAAAGTCAAGATTTAGTAATAAGAAAGAGCCAAAGCATAGACTCAGAGACCAGGAGAAGAAAAAGTAACACAATTCGACACCATTTAACGGCACGATGTGATTAGTTTTGTTAGCTGCAGCTCTGGGGATACTTACTTTTCTACCTCGCCTTCCTTATTCATCATCCCTGGCTTAGACAACAAGGTGGCACCGTCCCCATTGTGCCATTGTTCAAAGTATTATGGCCCAGGCACACAGTGAGGCTCCGAGGTGTTCCTGTTGGTATATCACTAAGGACCAGCTCCCCACATGGGCTGGAGAGACTGCCCCCCAGAAAGAGATAAGGAAGAAATCAGAAGAGGCAGCCATGATGGAGGGACAATAAAAAGTGGGCCACAGTGGCACAAGCCCAAGGGGTTGCTCATGAGGTGACAAGTGAGGGAAGGCTGCCTGGGAACAGAAGATAAAAGATAAGCTGATTTTATGAAGTTTGTGATCTTAGGGAGGAGGAAGCCCATTAATTTGGCAGTTGAATGAAGTGGTTTAAGCACTTTGATGCCAGAAAAGAAAATTTCAGAAAAGACACATGACTCAAACCTAGTGTTCAGAGAAAGTTTCCTGAAGAAGGTAACCTCCAGACCAAGATGGCGACAGAGGTTGTTCCTGACTTGACTCTCCCTCACAAGAACAAATAACAACTCTTCAAGAACAAGACACCACTGAGAGAATTCTAGAATATGGGGTGAGGCTGAAGCCCCCCTCCCCCCCTCCCCCCCCTCCACAGACCAGGACAGATTGCATCGGCCAGCCTGCTGGGCTTTTGTTTGACATTCCACTGAAGTCATAGACGAACTTAGGGGCACGTAGGCAACACTGTGGAGTCTTTCAATACACTAACATTTGTGTAGGATTTCATTGTTTTATCTCAACCACATCTTATATTTTAAGCGTGGAGTTCCTTTACCTCTTTTGTTAAAATTATTCCAAGTATTTCATGTTTCTGTTTTTGTAGATCATGTTTTCTTTTATCTAATTATTTATTGCTAGTATGTAGAAATATATTGGTTTTGCTATGTGGACCTTGTATCCTGAGACCTTATAAATTCCCTCATTGTCTCCAAAGCTTTTGTTGTTGTTATTGTCCTGGTGTTCTCTATATACACAGTCAAATCTGTATCTGTAAGCAATAACTGTATCTTTCTTTCAGTTTTATAAATTTGAGTTTAATTTTTTCTTCTTTGGCTTCTTCTTTTTAATTTATTTATTTGAATTTGTATTTTATTTTTTGAGAGAGAGAGAGAGAGAGAAAACATGAGTGGGGGCAGAGGGGCAGAGGGAGGGAGAGAGAGAATTTTAAGCAGGCTCCACACTCAGCATGGGGCTAGATGCAGGGCTCCGTCCCACGACCCTGGAATCATGGCCTGAGCCAAAATAGAGTCAGACACTCAACCAACTGAGCCACCCAGGCACCTCAGTTGGGCTGTCTAGCTTGTTAAGGTGGAGGTTTAGATGATGGAATTAAAGGATTTCTTCTTTTCTAATGTAAGCACTTAAAACTACAAATTTCCCTCTAAATGCCATTTTAACGGCATTGCATATCTCTTAACATACTGCTTTCCCTACCATCCTATTTAAAATATCTTATAATTTCCCTTGTGGTTTCTTCTTTGATCCACAGATTATTTAGAACTATGTGGTTAATTTCAAAATATTTGTAGACTTCCTAAATCTCTTCTTGGTATCAATTTATAAAATTTAGAATTTAATTCATTGTGGTTAAGAAGACACTTTGTATAATCTAAATCCACTGAACTTTACTGAGATGATTTTATGGTCAAGTATATGGTCTTTCTTAAGTGTATCAGAGATCTACTGCTGTATAACAAACTACCTGAAAAAATAAGCCACCTCAAAGCTTCGTGGTTTAAAAATCATAATTTATTATTTTTCATGATTCTGCTGGTTGTCTGCGTGATTCGTCTGCTAATTTCCTCTGATCTCACCCTGAGACTGCATTCAAATGGAGGGTTGTCTGGGGGCTGGGCTTAACAGGGACACTGGCTGGGCTGGGCTTCTCTCTCTGTCTCTCTCTCTCTCTCTCTCTTTTTAATTGTATTCATTTTAGAGAAAAAGAGCATGAGCAGGGAAGAGAAGCAGAGGGAAAGAGAGAAAGAATCCTAAGGAGGTTCAACATTCAGTGCAGAGCCCAACTTGCAGCTTGACCCCACAACCCTGGGACCATGACCCAAGCCGAAATCAAGAGTTGGACACTCAACCAACTGAGCCACCCAGGGTCCCCTGGGTTTCTCTTTCAATATCAGAGGTTAACCTAGGCTTCTTTACCGCCGCAGTGCAAAAGTGGGTGAACAAAGTCTAAGAGGCCTTGACTCCAAAGTGGTATAACATCAGTTCTGCCATACTTCATTGGCTAAGGCGGATCACAAGACCAGCTCAGATTTTTAAAAATGGGAAAATGGATTCTACCTCCCGACAAGAGGAAGGACGATTAATTTGTAGTCACGTTCAATGTACTCCATTTTGTGAAGGTTCCATGGACACTTGAAAAAAATTTATGTTCTTGCAATTGTTGGGTGTGATATTCTATACATTTCTGTTATGACACACCGATCAATATTGCTCAAACTATATCCTTAAATATTTTTTAAGTTTACATTTAAATCAATTACTTCTTATATAGTTTTGTTTATTTCTCTGTTTAGCTTATTTTTGTTTCATGTGTTTTGAAGCCCTGCTTTTAGCAATGGATGCATATACATAGGGTCGTTGTGTCTCATCCTTTCTTGCATTAGGGAGTGTTCTTTATCGCTGATATGGGCGTTTACTTGGTTGACATTAATTCTGCCCTACCAGTCTTCTTAAACGGTCTTATTTACACATTTTCTCATCCTTTAACTTTTAAACTGTTTGTGTTTTCATACTTAAATTTCATCTCTTGAAAACAGGATGTAGCTGAATCCTGCTTTTCTTTAAAAAAAAAAAAAAGTTTATTTATTTTGCGAGAGAGAGAAAGAGCACAAGCAGGGGAGGGGCAGAGAGAGAGAATCCCAAGCCATCTCCGAACTGCCAGCACGGAGCCCAATGCGGGGCTCGAGCTCACCAACCATGAGATGCTTAACCAACTGAGCTGCCCAGGTGCCCCAGGAATCCTGTTTTTATATTCACCCTGAAAATGTTTGTCTTTTGTCTCCTTTGCCGTGTAAAGTAACATAATCTGCTGTTTCGAGATTTAGAACTTGGACATATTTGGGGGGGGGCATTCTATCCTTTCTTATGTCTCTTCCCTGTATCTCTCAGCTCCCACCCTTTCCAGGACCCAGTATAATTTCCTCAGGAAAAGTAATAGTAACAATAATAAATAACAATTGAAGAAAAAAATCAAAGCAAAACAAAAACAGAAAACAGTTCACAACAGGAAAAAGATGTAAACATAACCATAGGGATGAGGGAAGGAAAATTATTCTCTTACATTTTAGTTTCCTATGGACATAGAGGGAAAAAAGTATTAATTACTAGTTAATAGTTAGTGAATTACTTCTCTGCAGTTTACTTTATATCCCCAAATTCATGGGGGCGCCTGGGTGGCTCAGTCGGTTCAGTGACCGACTTTGGCTCAGGTCATGATCTCGAGGTTTGTGAGTTCAGGTCCCACGATGGGCTCTGTGCTGACAGTTCAGACCCTGGAGCCTGTTTCGGATTCTGTGTCTCCCTCTCTCTCTGCTCCTCCCTCGCTCATGCTCTGTCTCTCTCTCTCTCTGTCAAAAATAAATATTTAAAAAATATATATATATGTATACATACATATATATGTATATATATAGATAGATATAGATATATATATATAGATAGATAGATATATATATCCCCAAATTCATGAAACTCTCCCAAAATCTCTATAGATGAAAGTACCATTTAAGACACCAATTTATGTAATTCTTTGTCAACGTCTGTGCCCGGAACACCAATCATGAGTCTAGGCAGAGATGGATTTCCTGAGGCTGATGGAGGTTTGAAATGTCAGAAGGATGTTCAGGAAGAGAGTGTGACATTTATCTCTCACAGATTTAATCTTTCCTGTCTGCCCTAGATCGGATAGCCTTACAGGAAACAGAATTCGGAGGGCACGTGTGAATTACACCCTAGGGGAATTAGGCCCCAGCAATCTCTGTTCCATTAGAAATCTTCACCTAGCCATGTTTATGAAGATTTTGCATTAACACCCTTCCAAATAAAAGGGTGTATAGATAAAAGGGTCAATAGATTCGGATTCTGAATTTGACAGAATTTGAGGCTGAAAATGTTCTTCCACTTCTTCCCTCCACTTTTACTTAAAATACCTGGGCTGTACCTTGCACCAAGTTTAATCAAAAAGGCAGACAAGATTTTTTTTTTTTTTTTAAATAAGACTGTAGGACTCAAGTCTTTTCTATTTGGACTAAAATAATATTAAAACACCTAGGTCCAATTAACTAAAACAACTACTTCCATGGGTAATGAATTTTCTGGATGTAGCAGAGAACGTGCTTTGAAACAGCAGTAAAACAAAGTAAGGGGGTTTGGGTCTATGACGTATTCACAGGTCTGTGACTTACAGGTCTGGTAAATAACAGTGTTCTCCAACCATTACCGGTGTCAGACTTGGAAGGTTCTGTAGTTCTTCAGAGGCTTCTCTGAAGAAATAGTCAGGATGAGTAGCCCTTTTTACATAAATCTCCTAACTGCATGATTGCAGTGTTTTACAGCCCTCAACTCCAATCATTTCCATTTTACTCGGTTGTCATTACCAGAAGGGTGTGTGTCCTTGGGTAGGGAGGTGGGTGTGGGTGTCGAGGAGAGATTAGAGCAGACTGTCAGTGTCAGTGGAAAATTCATTGGCAGGACTAAAGGTTGGGACGGTCAGTGCTCAGGGGTCACTGTCAAGCGTCTGGTGCTTGTCTGCACCACCGTTCATGGAGCCGAATCTAATTCTCATCCATCCCGCTGGCTCTTCAGAGTCACTTAGAATCAATTTGAGCTGGGCTCAGAGATGTGTGGGAGTCTGGCTCCTGTCCCGGCTTTATGATCTCACTCCGGGCTGACAGTCTGAAACCCCAGCAGCACCCAAGATTCAAAATGTAAAGCTTGCCTCTGGGGACAAGGTTACTTTATCTGGTAAATATTTATCGGTCCTCAATTATGGGCCAGACATCGTGAAAGAGGGCGGGGTAGAGGGTTTGGAGGTGGAGTTGACTAACCATCCTTAGACCTGAAGAAAGGAGCTCCTGTCACGTGGCCCTCACTGGCAACCTCTTCTAGCCACACTCCTCCACATGGCACAAGAAGACCTGGCCAAGGGACCCAGAGTCCATCCAGAGCCCAAATGTCAATATAGAACGTGCACCAAGCACTGAATTCCCAGAAGTTTCTACCTAAATTGGTCGTGTCTACTTCATGAGCTCACACGGACCTCTTTCCTGGGTTCGTTCTTCTAGGACTGACTGTCCCTCCAGCGTGACCATCCCTAGGACTTGGGGCTGGCCAAGCAGAGCTGAAGAGGCATGTGTGAATGAAGCCGGGTAGTACAAGCTGGAGGTCACACACGTGTGACCACACGTGTAAGTAAGGAAAGAATCCAGGGGTAGAAGGAGAAGTGGTATAGCCATGGGGTCCAAGAACTCAACTGACCATTGAGATTTCACGAAGGTGTATGTAAAGGGGATGAAACTGATTTGACAGTTTTTGCCTTCATTTTTAACTTCTAAATATTAGACATCTGGGATCTGTCCTCCTGCCTTGAACCTTGGAAATATTAAGAGCTTGTCTGTAAGCATGGAGTTAGGATAATACATACTACACATTATTATGTATCACCAACTGTTATGTACGGTTTAGTAGGGGCTTCTAAAAGTCTTTTGTAGGACCATAGTAATATAATTCTGAAGTCAGACGGCTGGGTTCAAACCTAAGCTCTAGCTTTTAATAGTTACCCAATCATTGAAGAGTTACAGAGGATGTTGGCTTAGCAGACCCTCTAGCTGATGCGTGTTCTGCGTTCCTCCTGTGAAACATACTAATGAGACCCGAAACATTCATTAGCTGGTCTAATGTTGCACAGCAAACCACTTAAACTGAATGGGTTCAAACAGTGGTCTTTTATTTTGTTCACTAATTTGTAGTTGGGAAGGGCTCAGAAGAGAGGTCCTCTCATTACCCACTCGGTGTAAGGTATAGGAGGGGCTCAGCTGGGGCGCCGGGGTGGCTCAGTTAAGTGTCCGACTTCGGCTCAGGTCATGAACTCACAGCTCGTGAACTTGAGCCCGGCGTCGGACTCCGTGCCGACAGCTCAGAGCCTGGAGCCTGCTTCTGTGTCTCGCCCTCTCTCTGCCCCTCCTCTGCTCGTGTGCTCTCTCTCAAAAACAAATAAAAACATTTTAAAAAATAATTAAAAAAAAAAAAGAGGGGCTCCGCTGGGATTGCAGGATCTGCTGGCAAGACGGCTCAAGACAGGGCTGGAGAGGTGGTGTTGGTATCGGCTGGGAGTTCACTCAAGGCCACGGGCAAAGGGCCTTGCTTCCTCTCCATGTGGCATCACTACAGTGTGCTGGGGTTTCTTGGCAGCATGTGGCTGTCCAAGAGGCAGGGCTGTAAAAGAACAAGGCAGAAGTACATGGCATTTTTGTGACTTAAGGTTGGAAGTCGCAGAGCATCATTTTTGCCATACTCTCAAGGTAGTTACCAACGCTCCTCCAGGTTCAAGGGGAGGGGACGTGGATTCTGCACGAGCATCTGAGATGGTACACCATCTTGGAGTAGAATCTTCTGTAACAGACACATACATTCTTGCTTCTACCAGACGAGTTTCTGACAATTAGTTGTCAAATCACTTGATACCAATGTCATTACATAATTTCATTTAATATAACTGATGATGGAATTGAGTAGGAAAAGAGGTGACCACTAGGCTGAGAGTTTTGGAAGGACTGGAGAGGCGTGAGCCCTGCCAGTTGGATGTTGGGAAAATATCTGTGGAAGATTATAGAAAGCAAAAAAGAAATCTAGAAAGACTCTGCATCAGATTGTTTCACCTGGGTCTCCAGGTTTATTTCACATCAGAGAAACTGAAAGTGGAAAATGTGAAGCATATGTTATATGTGTGCTTTATGCAGGAAAACAGCCCTGAATCCCATCAGCAACTTCTACCAAAAGAAAAGCCCTTATCGAATTGATGTATATTATGCATTTGAAAAAACAGAATGTTTAAGGTATGCGTGAATCAGTTTCTAACAATTCCTTGTTTCTTTTTTTAAGTTTATTTATTTATTTTGAGACAGCGAGTGAGCAGGGGAGGGGCAGAGAGAGAGCGAGGGAGAGAGAGAGAATCCCAAGCAGGCTCTATAATATCCGAGTGGAGCCTGAGGTGGGCCTCAAACTCACGAACCAAGAGATCACGTCCTGACCTGAAATCAAGAGGCAGACACTTAACCGACTGAGCTTCCCAGGTTCCCCAACAGTTCCTTGTTTCAATTGGTTTTTTCAATCAACGGATTAATTCTTGGCACTTACTGTATTCAATAAGAAGACTTTTTGTTGTACTTGACCCCCTTCACCTTACTTTACTCATCTATAAAATGATAGTATCATTAGGATACTTACTTCATAGTGTTTTTGAAATGATTAACTAAAACAACCTACTCACACATTTAACATACAGCAATCAGGTGTTTCTTATACTTATTACCATTATAAGTACTTTAGGTCACAAGGAGGAGAGATAGGCTTGAGCTACCTCAGGTGATGGGGATCTAGCAGGGAATATTTGGGGAAGTGAGGAGGGTCAGGAAACCACCTTTGCTCTCCCACAGTAGATGCCACAAAGAATCAAAGCATCATTCCAGATCTTCAGGAGCTCTGGTGCCCTATTGTCCTTTCTGTCAACAGCACTGGCACCTAATCCAGTGAGCCTGCCATTCTCAACCCGTGCTACTTTCTATCTGCTTCTCTCTCTACTCTTGGGTTTCCTCCATGGCTGCCCTGCCTCTTTTTCTTCCTTCTATGTCTTATGTCACCTGTCAGTTCCTCCAGAAAGAAGCTCTTACTGGGCTCACCGATCTTCATCCAAAAAGGAGCACATCGATGTGGCACTTGACCACCTTGTGAGCCACTGGCCTGCCACATATGTCTTGTAGTTTTTAGTCAAGGAGCCGATCTCTGGTTCAGTCTGTTGTGGGTCAAGACACCTGTATCTGATGGCCCAGAGCAAGACAACACAGGTAATTCCACTCTGTCCATGGGTATAGCAGGGATGGAGGGTTTCAGGAACTTTAGCTGACAGTTGGTATTCATGCCTGTGCAGTTAAGTATGCCATCCTGGAAGCTTATAATTGGCATTCATTCTATTTGAGGGGTGCTGGGGCTGTCCCATTTGTCTTGACGCCCATGGTGTCATTTGGTGATAACCATTCTGCATGGTGATTATTTAATGATTACCATTAAAAAGAAAGGGGCATTGTGCAGAAGAACATGAGTGGGAATCAGATCCTGGTTTTTAATCTTGGCTTCTCCACTAGGCTCTCTCTCTCTGCCCCCACTCCTGTGGGGTCTCTCTGGGTGTCTCTATCTCTCTTGATCTCTCTGTTTCTTTCTCCCCCCCCCCCCCCCCGCCACTGCTACACTTCTCATTGAAAGTAAAATTGCTCCTGAAACTAATTTGAAATAAAAATCATTTATTATTATGGCAAGTACCCGTAGGTACTTGGGCAGAGATGTGGATATAACTCATCCTGTAGATTGATCCTGTAATCCCTGCCCTACGAGGATTACCATCTCAGACGTGTTGTAGATGCACCAAGAAAAACAAAACAAAACAAAAATGGAAAATGAGACCATTTACCCAAAGTGACACCTGGGTACCACAACATTTGCCATCCAAGTTGCTTAATATTTCACATTCTTCAGTCTGCGGTGAATACGTACATTCTATCTTTAGAATTCATTTAGAAAAAACAATTCCATAAATGATACAAAGAGAATCCATCTGGAATCAATTGTTTAAAATACTCAGCAAAACTCTCTCCTTCTCTTTGGAACACTCCAATCCCCTAAATAGAGTTAAGATTAAAATAACTCTCCCATATCACTGCTGGCCAGAGAGCGGGGGAAAGGGATGTGCCAACATAATGGAGTAAGAATTCCCACAAAAGATTCCTTTATGTTATTAACCAGCACTCCATGTAGCTGCTTTCTTCTGGCCTCACACCTCCTGACAGTCACTCCTAGCTTGCGTGAGCCTGGCCGTTCATTTCCTTTCCAAATACAGTGAAGGGATGGTGAAATCACCCTAAGAAAGAGAACTTACCACCAGGAGGTACAAATAAAATGATCGATAATCAAGTGGGCCATCTGGCCATCACACCAGCCTCAACTGACGGTATCCAGCATTGCTCATTGGCATGCATTTTATCACTTGGGGCGGAAGGAAAATGTCTTTCCGTACAGGCCAGGGACAGAAGATCCATTCTTTAACGGGGAGCCAAACCCACTCACTCTTCCCTGCTTGGGTCTTTAAGATCCCTTCGGATGGGACTTCCTGGGGTGTAGTTTTATCAGAATATGCTTGGTCCTTCCTGCGTGCAATTTTCAGGACATAAATAACGGACCAGACTCCGTATGAAGTGATTTTCCAAAACACCAGGAAAAATTGGTTTCCTCCCATCAAGTGGCTTTCACTACCCATAATCCCAAGCTTCACATCTCCTAGTGTCTCTTTTTATTCATCCTAATTAGCAGTAAGTGAATCCAGTCGTGTTCTGTGGTCAGCCAACTTACAATTGGATTTTATGTGCACTTTAGACTCAGCAACCTGCCGCTATCTGGCTCCAGACACCGTCTCATCTGTGGTCAAGAGAAGTGTCTGCTTTTGATTTATTTCCACTAGAAATCAAA
Organism: Panthera leo; assembly: GCF_018350215.1. NCBI lineage: Eukaryota > Metazoa > Chordata > Mammalia > Carnivora > Felidae > Panthera > Panthera leo. The sequence continues at coordinate 225,898,127 of NC_056679.1, forward strand.
CGGCTGATTCCGTGCGCACATCTGACACACGGTGACCATGCTCATTTTCTGTATATCTCGTTTTTAAGAAGCTTAAAGTTTCAATAGGCAATGACTAATCTGTGCGGCTCTACTGAATGCATGGGGTGGGCACCAGGCTTCATTTTGTCAAGAAAGGCTCTCCAAGGGTCACAAGCAGTGGCGTAAAGGCGAGCGGGATGTCAGATAACAGAGGACAAGCATGTCGTCAGCTCAGAATGGGCTTTCTGGGCAAGGACTCAAGCCCAGTAGTCCACTCTGATATAAGTCCGCCGTAATGGGACACTACTTGGGCACATTCTCTGTATCCCTTTCTCTGTATTGGATTGGCACTCTGGAGATATTAATATTAATTAGGATACTAATATTAATATTATAAAGAGCAATAAATGAAATCTGCACATATAATCCAAGTCCAGACCAAAAAATCTCAACATCAGTGATTTGCTGTCCAGTTTTCATGGATCATTTTCAATGATATAACACAGAATGTGCTCTCTTTTGAGAATGCTTTTTTATCCCATCCTAGACTCAGACTGGGCCCTCTGGGTTTTCTTGGCTGTTTCTTAGAGTGACAGGGGCTACTTAAATGCCCCAGACATCCCCTCAGGGGACATACCCAAGAGGAGCGAACACAGAGTTGCACTGGCCTCTCGAGCTAAACCCCAGGTTCCTGTGACCCCACAATGTCTGGTTTCACATCCATAATGCCGAACTTGAAATCTCCCCGTGTTACTCATTGTAATTACCAATGAGTGAACCCCACCTAGTGTTATGCCCTTGGAAGAAGACTGGGAGGGAAAGGTTCCCCGTGGGTCGGCCAGAATTTGACCTGAAGGTGCAAACCTCTGTTCCACAGCCAGTCAGGGTCAGAGGCCCTGGCAGCTTGACCGCACCTCAAGTCCTCCTTTTGGCAGCCAATGTGGTTCTCGCTGCTTGGCGAAGGGGCTTCCCACTCTGCCCTATGTTCCACGTGAACCTCAAGACGTGCAGCACCCTCAGACCGGGACAGGCCAAAGAGCTTGCCATCTTCCCTGAAGGTATCTGTTGACACTCACCCTTTATTGATCATGATGTCCGTTACCATCTTCAAATAGGCGGAAAAGGGCTCCAGGAACCCACCTTGCGCCATGCTTTTTATACTGGTCCCTCTCGGGGGTGCTCCTGTACAGCCCTACCTCTCTTGAAAGACCTGGTACGATCATTGATTACACCTTCTAAGCTGGTTGTTTCCAAATCATCTGTACTTGCAAATAGCCTTGATAGGAGAAGGGAGGACCTAGATACCGAACTATGCACTCATTCACTCCAAAAATATTTACTGAGCACCTATAATGGGCAAGAAGTGATGCGTGCATAAATTACAATTACAAAGAATACACCGTCCCGACCCCAAGGACACAACCGATAGATAGCCAATGTCCAAGAGAGTATGATAAGGTTTGGAACAGCGAGCCCTGGGGCCGTGTAGGCATGGGGATGGTCTGACCATGCGTCGCCACGGCAAAGGCTGCCGTCATAGGAAGTAATACACACCCCCGTGCTGTTTCAAGTGTTGTTTATGGATCTGATACATAATACCTCCAGTGTATTATTTTTTTCAGCTCTATGAGATTAATTTAAAAGCATTGCTGGATGTGTATGGAATCCTTCTATTCTTATGTGACTTGTTTTGCAATGAAAGCTCACCTACAATCAAGTGAGAGGGTAGCGTAGCTGTTAAGAGCAGGGACTGTGGAATGGTGTCATAACTCAGCTCCCCCTTACCTGTCCTGTGACTTCCCCTTACCTTGGATTTCTCCTTTGTGAGATGACAGGCTATTTTCCTAACAAAGATGGAATGAACATGAACAGAATCAACACACAGAAAGCACCTAAGCAAGGCTGGCACATGATAAAATGTTAGCTACAGTTATAATCATGGACGGGGGGCATGAAGTATTTTGTGCTTAAAAACGGATTCCTGATAACTGGAAAAGTTTGGGAATGAAACTTTTCTTCCAAGGGTCTGGCTGGGAAGAACTGAGCCAGTGGCCATCAAAGGACATAAACCCTGTAAACTGCTGTCATCAGTCCCAAGTCACAACATGCATGGGGGCCACTCGGTTCAAACTTGTCATGTCCATTTCTCATACGTGCCTTCTGTGAATTGGTAATGGTCAGTGAGGACACTGCCATTGCCTGAGACCTTTCCCTGCTCCAGGTATAGGAGGTGTGTGCCATTATTTCAGGCACCCAGTCTCGATGGGCTCGGCTTCACTGGGCTCTTTCTTCCAAGAACCTATTCCTACCAGCCTCTATCCCGATTCACCCAGTGTGAATTCACCCTGCTCTTAACACCCCTGGATTCCACATAAACACTAACTTTAGTTACCTCCCAGCTACACATAAAATCTGAGGTCATGGGAACGCTTGGCAGGGGAGAGGAGGTGTCGGGGAGAGGGGAAGAAGGTTGAAAATGTACAATTAGATTGGGGGAAATCATATACCTTTAGCTCTCCAGTTTTCATTTGGGCCCATTTTTATTTTTTATTTTTTATTTTTTTATTTATTTTTGGGACAGAGAGAGACAGAGCATGAACGGGGGAGGGGCAGAGAGAGAGCGAGACACAGAATCGGAAGCAGGCTCCAGGCTCCGAGCCATCAGCCCAGAGCCCGACGCGGGGCTCGAACTCACGGACCGTGAGATCGCGACCTGGCTGAAGTCGGACGCTCAACCGACTGCGCCACCCAGGCGTCCCTGGGCCCATTTTTATCTGAGTAGGTTTGCAAGTTTTTCTTCCTTACTTCATAGCTCCACTTTCCTGTGATATCATTACTCAGTGACAAGAAAGAAATACACATAACCAGGGCCTGCGGTGAAACCTTCCGGGTCCAAATGCCATTTGCGATTACTCAGCCTTTGGATTCAGAGAGATTAAACGGTAATGCCTCATGGAGGTGGGAGTGAGTCAAGAACAATACTTCAATTCCCTATCAATTTCCATCTATCTTCCCATCTCTTCCCCTTTTTCTCCCCGTCTCTGACTTGATTTTCTCCACCGGTATCTCTCTCCATCTGTGTATGTACTACGTGTTTCTCTCAATTTCTGTCTCCTTCTCTCTGCCCATCTGCCCATTTGTTACTTACTATCTACCCATCTATCTATCTAGCCTCTAGACTGAAGAAATGACTGTCAGTGTTTCCAGGAGATCTGGACTTTGGGAATCGAGACAGTTGTTGCCAAGGGTATGTTTAGTATAAAGGACAGATGAGCATGTAAACCCACCTAGAAAATAAATAACTGAGCAACTACTCTGTGCCAAGCATTGTCCTGGAGGCCTCACTTAGATCATCTCATTTGATTCTCACAACAATGCTGTGCAGCAGGTTACAGGCTTTCTATTTCCCAAAAGTGGAAATATGAGACTTAGAGAAATTAAAACTTTTCCTCAGTGTCCATAGCTAAGAACTGGCAAATTTGTCTCCGTTTAACACGCAGGTAAATGGATCCAAGAAAAAAACAATTTTAAAACAGTTACAAAACTAACTTAAATAGAAACAAGGCCTAAATACAAATTTTGGGCATCCCAGTGGTCCCACAAGTGCACATAGCAAGCTAGTGCCCTCCTGGACCCAGTAATTCTGCACTCTCAGTCAGGTATCTGTCACATCTGTCCTCTGTCTTCTGCTAAACCCCCTTTCACCACCACTCCAGCCAAGGCGAATTTCCCTCTCTCTCAAAACAGATCATCTGGCCCATCAGCCGCTCACCTGTGCCCCAGCCACGCTGGCTGTAGGACTGTTCTCTGGCCATATTCGGCAATGGACCCTTCAATGGGACAAAGACCTCTGGGAGCTCCCATGATACTTTTTATGCTACTTCCAAACCCCCAAGTCCTCACAAATGAATGGATGTGAGTGTCCATCCCTGATGAGATTTCAGTAAGATGGGAGTTTTTAAAATATTCGATATTTCCGGTAAATTTTTTTTTTTCAAAGCTAGGTTTCACTTTTAGAGGCTACAGTCAAGTTTATAACATTTACTGTGCTAGACTCAAACAGAGGCACGGGTGTTAGGTCTTTGCCCTAAGAATGGAAACAAGGTCAGCCAACGATCGAAGAAGAGATGGGTGGTAGTGAAAAGAAAGTGGGACATGTGTCTGCCACTTGATGGCTTAACTGTGTGACTTTGGTAAAGTCACCTTTACTTCCTGGAAGATAAGACTTGTGAGGTATGTCCTGGTGGTCTCAGAAGGTGCTGTGTCAAATGAGATCATGGCTGTGGGAGAGTTTTAAAAATGTGTGTGTGTGTGTGTGTGTGTGTGTGTGTGTGTGATTATAAATATGAATATAGAGAGTTCAAATATATAACCTTAATTTACCTATAAAATTATTTTGTATATATATAAATAAATTATTGGTATAGATACAGATACGGAGAATTCTATGCTGTATAGTCACCACTTCCATTAAGCCAAAAGCTGAGTCACTCGGACTGGCAATGAGCAAATGATAAAGAAGAAAAGGTCATGGGACTTCAAGATGCAACATTGAGCTGAGTCATTCTCATTAGGCCCTCATTACACTGTGGCAAGTCGGTAGAGGGTGACACAGTGGAGGGCACATCTGGTGAGCAGAGGAGAGGGAAGGAGGTTGCATTTTTGCCTATGAAGTGGCTCAGGAGGTAGAAGGTGAGTGAAAAGGGAGAAACGGGTTGGCACATGAGGACACTCCACCAGTGAGCTATGATCCACCCATTAAGTCATTCAGGTAGTCAGTCGTTCTTCTCACAAGTATTGAGCACCTACTATGTGCAAAGCACAGGACTAGGTACTGGAGGGATAGGGGAGTCAGGCTGCAGGACATAGTTCTTGCCCTCGATCGAGTAAGTAACAGAAGCCTAGTGACATGCAAGATAAAATCGACGTCATAAATGAGGTATGATAATCTCTCCCTAGTCGTGTCTCACTCTCTGTGTACATTTCAGGCAAGCTCAAAACACCACCCCCAGAAAGTATGTAGGACTAGCCCTTCCTACGTATGGGGGAGTTAGGCATTCCCATTTGGAACCTGGGCATGTGGAGGTAAATCAAATGGCAATGCTAGAGTAGAGGTTTGGATGTCTCGGAAGAAGATCTTCAAAGAATTAGGATTCTGAGGGATAGGGCTTGGCCGGGAAGTATAGCGTAGAGCAGCCTTCAGGTTGGGCTGGTGGAAAGGAGTCAAGGGACAGTCTAGTCCTGCTTCCAGAGCACTGAACTGCTTCAACCCGCCGATGCCCTCAGTATCTCTGGCTCTATCTGCAGATTATATCTACCCTTTTGGGGTGTCGTGGCAATGAATATGGTAATCAATGTAAATCTCCAAGCAGGGCGCTGGGTAGGTAAGTGCTCACGAGAACTCATGACTCCTCATGCCTTTTCCTCGGGAGTAAATACTACCCCAGTTATTGCCTTCTGGAGGTTAATGTGGTTGGAAGGAAGTGGACCGCCTTTTTCCTTTTTTTTTTTTTTGGTTAATGTTTATTGATTTTTAAGACAGGGAGTGAGAGCAGGGGTGAGGCAGAGAGAGAAAGAGAGAGAGAATCTCAAGCAGTCTTCACACTGCTAATGCAGAGCTTGATGTGGAGCTCAGACTCACAAATCGCGAGATGAGGATCTGAGCTGAAATCAAGAGTTGGACACTTAACTGACTGAGACACCCAGGTGCTCCAGGAAGTAGATTTTTTTTAATGTTTATTTATTTTTGGGAGAGAGAGAGAGAGAGAGAGAGGGAGAATGAGTGGGGGAGGGGCAGAGAGAGAGGGAGACACAGAATCTGAAGCGAGCTCCAGGCTCTGAGCTGTCAGCACAGAGCCTGACCTAGGGCTTGAACTCACAGACCGCGAGACCATGACCTGAGCCGAAGTCGGACCCTTAACCGACTGAGCCACCCAGGCACCCTGGAAGCAGATCTTAATAAAACTTTCCCGCTGACTACAGAACTCCATTAAAATGTCGTGTCAATAATCACATCCTCTTCCAGCTGTTTGGATGGTCTCAATATATAGAAAGGACTCGTTCCCATGAGATTGAATGGTATTCCTTATCTGGCCGTATACGTGATATGTTGGGGAAACAAACACAGGGTCTTGTTGCCTTTGCATTTGTCCAAACAAGGGCCACTCTCTTCGGAAGCATAATTTTCAAGGATATCATGTGCCACTTCTCTGAGTCTGCAGTAGGCCGCAATGGATGGAAATAATTTCACCTGCAATATTTAGAGCTGGGACTAATGAATCTTCATATCTTTTCAAACTCATCTATTCTTATTTAAAAGTGATGAATAGTGGCAGTTTGGAAAGATGTACTTGTTCATTGGCGCAATAAAAAATAGATGGCATTACGGTGCAAAAGTTCTTAATGTCCTTTCCCAAGGGGAAAAAATAATTGCTACAAAGAATTAGAATTTAACTCCTTGCTCTTATTCCTTAAGAAGGTTCACTAGATTTTTACCCTTTTTTAAAACTTCTTTCCCCCCCGTGGTTCACTCAACTCATGTGCAGAACATTTTGTGTTTACATATATAAGGTTTATATTTTCTTACCTGTATTTGGCATATTGAGAACAAAAGAAATTTTTGTAAATGTTTCTTTTATTTTCATTTTTTAACGTTTATTCATTTTGAGAGACAGAGAGAGACAGAGTGTGAGCGGGGGAGGGACAGAGAGAGAGAGGGAGACACAGAATCCGAAGCAGGCTCCAGGCTCTGAGCTGTCAGCACAGAACCTGACCCAGGGCTCAAACCCATGAACTGCGAGATCATGACCTGAGCCAAAGTCGGAGGCTTAACCAACTGAACCACCCAGGCTCCCCGATAACCAAAGAGATTTTCAGGTTTGAATTCTTTTTGTAAAGAACTCAAAGGGCTTTAATAATGGAAATTCACGCAGAATTCAGACTTTGTGTATTACTCTCCCGTTTACAGATGAGTAAATAGAACCTGGAGACAAACTTTATCTCCTATTTCTAACATGAAAAGGGTCTCAGGAGAAAAATACCTCTAAGTCAATGCAGAGGAAACCTATCCTTCAGGGAAGAAGGGTGATATGTGTGTTGGGGACGGGAGGCTTTTTTTGGATTACAGTCTCATCAGAGACGAAGACCGGTTTTATCACCTGGAGGGCAGAATTAAGCTATACTCATGCATTGGTCTTCAGTGATGCGGTAGAAAGGGAGTCAGGATATTGGCCTTTTTTGCTAACTAATTGTGTGATCTTCAGAATATCATTTAATGTCTTTGGAGCTCAGTTTCCTCCTACATAAGAAGAAAGAGTAAGACTTTCGTATCTCTAAGTCTGCCACTCCCCAATCTTGTGCCCACAGAGGACATCAGTATCAACCTTGGCATTATTTTCCGTTGAGTCCACACTTGGCTTTGGCACAGTTTCAACATCATGCTCTGGGTGAAGCCACAATCAATTGATAAGAGTTAACAATGGAAATAAAATCTATTTGCCACCCCTGGACTGGAAATTTTCAAAGGTGCCATCGAAAATCCTAGGCTTCTCCTTCTTACTCGGCCTGCCTACATTTAATAACAATGATGTAAAACAAATGAACATTTGGAAAGCGTCCATAATACCCTTTGTTCTATGGAAGCCCCAGGGAACATGGCCCCAGACTAATGAAGTACTTAAAACATCATGTGCCCGGCCCACAGCAGTCAGGGGCTAACTGATGGCTATTGGGGTCTGACCTCAGGGTACAGAGATATCATCTAGTTTCTCCTAAATAATATAAGCTGCACTACATGATTTTAAAACTATGCTGCAAGCAAAGGAAAAGGAACACTTAGCAATAAAAAGATCCAGATATTGGCAGCAATACACTATTAGATCCTTGTTGAATTTGTGTTGTTGTTGAGATAACACTGAGATATTGAGATGCCACAGAATTCTAAGCCTGACTTCCCTCAGCCTCCTGGACCTGACTGCAGAAAGACATATATCAGCAGGCTGGGTCTGTAGTAAGGAATTACATATTCGCATGCATTACCCAACTGACTGGCTGAGAACATATCGTTTAATGATTGCACCAATTAGGTCCCTGTGAATAGACTCTGATACATATTGTCCTGGCTTATTTTATTTTGCACTCTGGATTCTAAGATACTTTGGCCTGGAGAAATCAAGACGTTCATAAAAGAAGCCAAGCATTTTGAAAATGCACTCTTGATTTATACATGCAAATCGTCAAGCGTCTCGGGGAGAATAAGGGCTCCTTGTGTTTTGTGTTACTTCGGTATGACTTAAAGCCCAGTCTTCTTCCAAATGAATGTATAAAGTGATATCGATGAGATGCTCTGCTCTTCCTTTGTCTGCGAGTACCTGCAATTCTTTCCAGAATTTCCTTGCCGACTGGAGAAGACAATCCAATGATACTGCTCTGGTGCCGGAGAGAGAGAGCTCCTTGAGATCATCCAGGGAGGTCAACCCAAGGGGAAGTGGTGACCACATCTCCTTGTAGTGTTCCATGTACGTATTCATTTTCCTCGCTCTGCCCTTACCCTCTCTGTAGAGCAAACATCTACTGAGCAGTTGTATTCGTCTGCTCAGGCTGCCGTAACCAAATACTGCAGACTGGGCAGCTTATTCGCCAGAAATGAATTTTCTTTAAGTTCTAGAGGCTAAGAGTTTAAGACCAAGGTGCCAAACAGGATTGTTTCCTCTGACGGTCATGAGAGAGGGATCTGTTCCAAGTCCCCTCCTTGGCTGACAGATGGCTGTCTCTCGGTGCACATGCACCCCTCGTGTCTCTGTGTCCTAATCTCTTCTTATAAGGACACCAGTCATATTAAATCATTACTAATGTAAATAATGGCCTCGTTTTAACGTAATTACCTCTTTAAAAGTCCCTATTCCCAAATACAGCCACGTTCTGGAGTACTGGGGCTTTAGCGCAGGTGAGCCCATAATAGCACTCATGATTTAGGCTCTCCTAAATTCTTTCAACGTTTTTTTTTTTTGGTTTTTTTTTTTTTTTTCTTTATTTTTGGGACAGAGAGAGACAGAGCATGAACGGGGGAGGGGCAGAGAGAGAGGGAGACACAGAATCGGAAACAGGCTCCAGGCTCCGAGCCATCAGCCCAGAGCCTGACGCGGGGCTCGAACTCACGGACCGCGAGATCGTGACCTGGCTGAAGTCGGACGCTTAACCGACTGCGCCACCCAGGCGCCCTAAGGCTCTCCTAAATTCTTTATGCATGCTGCCTCATCCAGTTCTCACATAGCAAACCTACGAATTAGGTATTATTATTGCCCCATTTTACAGGTAAGGAAATGGAGGTTCAGGGAAGGGAAGAACTTATCCCAGATCCCAAATATACACACAGGCAGTTATTTCATTTGAGAAAGTTTCATTTCTTCATTCTTTGAACGGTGCCATAAATCGGCTTTATTATATTTGCTAATGCGGAAACAGTATCTTGTACTTGCATGGAAACTAACAATGATCCTGTTTTCACCTATGCCTAGATCAGATTCCTTATTGTATACAGTGCCTTGCATCTATGATATGCTCAGCAGTTCATAATTTGACTTCAAAGGTTTTGAAGGCAGAAATAGAATAGAACAGACTAGAATAGAACAGAAACTTCTAGACGAGGCCAGAGTGACAGGATTAACTACACGGCAGTTTCGTCTGTGATGAGAGGGGCCGCATGAACAGCAGGACGTAGAAACTGCGATCAATATATACTTGCGAAAGTTTGGCAAATATAAGGAGCTGTTTCCTTTTCCTTTTTGCTCTAGAATGTATTGATTGGTAGTACCAATGACTCCCCAAAAGCTTGAAGAAACCGACATGATTTTATAACTCTTTCTAGTAATTATTTTTATGTAACTGGCAGAGAGATGGAGAACAGGCTGGGAAGTTACTACTGCCCTAAAGTCACAGAGTGGACGTGAGGTGGAATTTGGGCTGACGCCCAGCACAGCAAAATATGTAGAGACATATTCAGTATTTATCACCATGAGGGATTTAAGCTGTGCTATCTCAATTTGTTATGCAGCCACCTTCCTCCACCTGAGAGACCTGTCAGAGCAGACAATGTTTCTTGCCTCTTGTACATACATCGTGTATGTGGAAAGGCGCATGATAAACTTAGGTAGAGGATATTTACACAATCAACGTGTAATTGTCACTTTGTTAGTTTAAACTTGAAGCCTCCGACGACTATTCACTATTTACACTCAATGCCACGGCAGAATTTTTTGCACTCTTCATTAGAGGAAAACCCCAAGTCCATTTTAAAGACAGAACTTGCAGGCTGCCTGGGTGACTCAGTTGGTTAAGTGTCCAAGTCCGGCTCAGGTCACGATCTCACAGTTTGTGGGTTCGAGCCCTGCATCAGGCTCTGTGCTGACAGCTCAGAGCTTGGAGCCTGCTTCGGATTCTGTATCTCCCTCTATCTCTGCCCTCCCCTGCTCTCTCCCTCTCTCTCAAAAATGAACAAACATTAAAAATAAGTACTCAAAGACAGAAGTTGCTTAGCTATAACTGAAGGCTTCCCTTTGTTCCAAATCCACAGTCTAGGGCAGGGATCTCATCATATTATCCCCTGGATGTTCTTTGGTCTGATCTTGTTTCCCTCTTAGTCCCCCCCAAGTTGCAGTGGGGAATACCACCATCATGTTTCATTCAGATTTTTCATTCTCCAAGTTCTTACTCATTAGAATGGCAACTCCTTCAAAGATGAAGACTTAGAAAGTGTGGTGGCTCATAGACGTCGTGCTTACTGCAAGGGATGAGAAAATGAAAACTAAGTGGAATTTTTAACCTCAGTCTCTGCTTTCCAGATCTTCTGCTTGGAGGCATTCAAACCGACTGGGGATCAAACAGCCCAATATAAAGAACCAGATGAGTGGAGGGGCCTTGGCATGACACAGGGGTGTTCTGTGGCTGGGAGACTTGGCATAACCTTGACATTACCCAAAATTTGATAGATGTAAGCCAGGCTCTTAACTTTATTTTCATGTGGTTTTTGAGCCTGAGATCGATACTTACATATTGTATACAGCTGTGGCTGCTTGCAGAAGCAAACCTCTGTGATAATGATTTTGTTTTGTTTTAGAAAGAAATACTATACGAGTATTCCTCAATAAACCTCTAAACTTTTTCTGTCTATGAAACCAGCAGTTTTATCCAGTCTTTGTGTTCTGATTTACTTCTCTAATTGGGCTTTAATAGGAAGTGGATGTCTTCTTCAGACGTTATTTCCCCTAAAGCCATCATTTGTCTGATGCCACTGTGAAGAGATAGCTCTATCTGTGCCTCCTTATGCTCTCAAATCTATTTGTGGGCCAAAGACCTAAGTGTATTTGTCTTAAGAACACAGGGAATTATGGGGCGCCTCTGTGGCTCCGTTGGGTAAGTGACCGACTCTTGATTTCAGCTCAGGTCATGATCTCACGGTTCATGGGTTTGAGCCCCATGTTGGGCTCTGCACTATAAACTTGGGACTGTCTCTCTCTCCCTCTCTCTGCCCCTTCCCAACTTGTGTGCTCTCTCTCTCTCTCTCTCTCACTCTATCTCTCTCAGAATAGATAAAATAAACTTCTAAAAAAATTTTTAAAAAGATCACTATCCCCCCAATACCCTTTTATGGCTATGGATGCCCAGAGTTGAATGACAATATTTCTCAGGGTAGTGGGTAAAAAGTGTGGCTTGACTTTACATCTATGTTACTTTAAGAAGTCTCACTGACAGACAGTCACGGCTTTCCTCTAAATGTGGAACCGATCACTGTTACGTTATAGCTACGTCTCTGTTGTATTTCAAAAATCCAAGAGAAGCCAGCAAACAAACAGAACTATTATATTAAAAACTGGAGGTTAGGAAGATAATGCTTTGCGGTATTACTGTATTTCCCCTTTGGATGACGCAGCCTTTCCTCAAGGCCAGGAGCCTGCAGCTTATTGCTCAGGAGAGGAGGATGACCATCACTTAAAATAGTAATGATGGTAATAAATAGTGGTAAATGCTTAGTAAAAGTATATTATTTGCCTGGTATCGCCCGATGCAGTTTGCATTAGCTCCTTGAGTCTAGTCGTATCCCTTATGCTCAGCAGGCAAACATACACCTCTAGGCTCACATGTGAACCATCTTAGGCTACTGAAACAGGAAACAGGATGGGAACTCGGGGTCAACACCTTATTTAGCAATAAAATAATATATCTCTCTGGCATTTTCTTTATGCATGTAAAGAAATTCTAGGAATTCGCATATAGATTCCTCAGGGCATAGAGATCCCACCAGGAATCTATTTGCAAATGGGAACATGGTCATGTTTTTCATCAGGCACTCGGATCATTTCATGGTACATGGATACAGTCAGCTACACCCTCTTCTTCTCCATCTTCAGGGTCATCTCCAGGACACTGATCAGATAGAATAAGCACTGAATTTGGCTAAAAGTTCATATTCTCAAACACTCTCCCTAATGACCAGCTGGCTCTGTGTTCACATAGAATACAGGCACAGGTCAGTCAAGAGAGCTTGAGCAACGGTAGAAAATTCTGTCAATTCTTATTCTATAAAATGGCCATTTTCTTCACAGAGTACCTTAATGTCTTTCAATTATGCTATTCCAAAATTGGTTCATTCAGCCTGACCAAATATAGCTAATATGGGAAAGATGTATCATTTCTTAATATGTATATAAATGAAGTCATCATGTTGTGCATTTAAGTATCGTACAATTTTATTTGTCAATGATACCTCAATAAAGCTGAAATAAAATGAAATGAAATAAAAATAAAATAATTTAAATCCAGTATGGTTATTGAAAGACTCCATTTGGATACTCATCAGCCTTACTAAAAAAATTGCTTAGTCACTCAAATATCTCAGGCACCTACCTCTTTCCCTACATCCTCCCTAGAGTTGGATATAAATGTTGGAAGGAAATGCTTTATGTACATGTCTTGCCATAGGAAAAGCAAAGGGTCATATCCTCCAGCTTAACCCCAGGATTATGTCTTTAGTCTGTGCTTTGGCTGCTTTCCAGTGGGCAAAGTATGTGACTGGCTTAACTCCAAGTCTTGTTTTTCTCTTCACTTTTGTTTGGCCTATGTCTTGAGGTATTCTTTTAGTATAGGTAGAAGATACAAAATGTACAAAAAATAATTTCAGAGAATATGCATAGCTCAATAATTATTTATGAATATGGATAATTAATATTATTAAAATCATATTCTGTAGTCCTCCTTCCCCCAAAAAGAAAAGATATGTTTATGAAAATTTGGAAAGAGACTTCTGAGAACATCTATAGCTCTCAGAGGCTGGGATATACTACGGAAGTGTATTTCTTTAAGTTTTTAATGTTTTTTATTCATTTTTGAGTGATGGAGAGAGACAGAGCGCAAGTGGGGGAGGGGCAGAGAGAGGGAGACGCAGAATCCAAAGAAGGCTTCAGGCTCTTAGCTGTCATCACAGAGCTCGATGCAGGGCTTGAACCCATGAACTGGGAGATCATGACCTGAGCTGAAGTCAGGCACTTAACTGACTGAGCCACCCAGGTGCCAAGAAGTGTATTTCTTTATTCAACAAATGAACATTCTCTCAGGGGATTGCATGGTTCCAAAGCATCTCAGTCCCACAAAGTTTTTCCACATATCCCTACACCTTGGGAATTTTTCCCAAAGCCCTTGCAAATATCCCTCCAGAGAAGGGAGGAAGCAGCCCCTGAATGAAGATGGCTCCTGTGCTCCAGAGGTGAGGGTGAGGGTGGGGTGTAGAGATATGGGGTGGAGTGAGTACTAAGGATGTCTCCAAGGAGCTCTGTCTTCTCTTGTCTGCCCTGGGTTAGAAGTAAGCCTGGGAATTGAACTTTTGACCCATCCTAGAGAGACATGGGGAGAGAATGGCCATGCTGAGACCAGTAGGTAGGAACTAGAGGTTAGGTCATCTTGATCTCCCTGATTCTGGAAGTAGGAAGGGTCAGGGGACCTGCATTTCCCCTTGAGGTCTAGCAGCTACCAGAAGCATCGGAATCCACATTCCCAGGTTTAGAGATTTCACAATTCTAAAGTAATACTGAGAAAGAACAAAGCTAGAGGCATCACATTTACTGACCTCAAGCTATATTAGAAAGCTATAGTAATCAAAACAGTATGGCATTAGCATAAAAACAGGCATATAGACCAATGGGGCAGAATCAAGAGCCCAAAAATAAACCCGTGCATATACAGTCAACTGATATTTGAGGAGGGGGCAAAAATACTAAAAAAATAATGGGGAAAGGAGGTTCTCTTTAATCGATGTATTGGGGAAATGATATTCACGCGCAAAAGAATAATATTGGCCCCTTACAATTTTCACATGCAAAAAAGAATTTTATTGGACCCAATAAAATTGGATCTTACACCACTCCCAAAAATTAACTCAAGTGGATTAAAGGATTAAATGTAAGATCTGAAACCATAAAACTTCTAGAAGAAAACATAGGGGAAAATCTCCTTGACATCAGCCTTGGCAATAATGCCAAAAGCACTAGCAATAAAAGCAAGAAATAAACAAGTGGCACTATATCAAGCTAAAAAGCTCCCATCCTTGTGTTCATTTCAACAAAATTAAAAGGCAGCCTGTGTAATGGAAGAAAATATTTGCAAACTACATCTGATGATGAGTTGATATCCAAAACATGTAAGGAACTCACACAAGTCAATAGCAACAAAACACAACAAAAGCAAACAAAACCCCCAAACAATATGATTAAAACACGGGAAGAGCACCTGAACGGACATTTTCCCAAACGGCCAACCAAAAGGGAATCAACATCACGAATCACCAGGGAAATGCAAGTCAAACCTGCAATGAGGCATCACCTCACACCTGTTAGAGTGGTTACTGTCAAAACGACCAGAGATAGTAAGTGTCGAGGAGGATGTGGAGAAAAGAGAACCCTTGTAACAACGTTGTCGGAAACGTAAACTGGCGCGGCCACTGTGGAAAACAGTATGGAGGCTTCTCGAAAAAATTAAACAGAGAAGTACGATAAGCCCCAGTAATCCCACTCACTTCTGGGTAAATATCCCAAAGAAGTGAAATCACTATCTCGAAGAGATATCTGTACGTCCACATCCATTGTCGCGTTATTCGTAACAGCCAAGACAGGGAGATAAGCTAAGTCTCCATTGATGATGGATGAATGAAAACAGGAAAGGCGGTGTATAGGTACACGACAGGATATTATTTAGTCATCAGAGAAGTAAATGTTGACGTTTGTGACAACATGGACAAACTGTGACAGCATGATGTTAAGTAAAATAAATAAGAGGGAGAAAGACAAACAATGTATGATCTCACTTACATGTGGAATCTGAAAAAGGCCCAGCAGGACTTTTGAAAAAAGTTAATTAATTAATTAATTAATTGAAGACGTCTCTCAGGGGCTCAGGCTCCCCACCCACCCCTGCATCTCCCACCCTGTGCATACAGCCCTGTACCCGCTTTGCCCTCGTGTGTCATGGCCCTGTGAACTCACCACTCACCCTCAAGACCCCACCTTTTAAAAAATTCTCCCATCGACAGTTTAAAAAACTTCCCACATCAACAGTTAAAGCTACAGCTTTAAAGAGGGGGCCTACTGCCATCCCAGGGCAGGCTGGTTGGGTGATGGGAGGGAGACAGTTCTGCCAGTCTTTTGGCTGTGACACAGCCGGTCAAGGCCACTGTGGGTCTCTGCATGGGCCGTGGGGAGGATCAGAGCCCCACAATGGCCTGCCTGGCTCCTCACTCCCGAAGGTTTAACTCTTTTTTGGAGGGGAGGGCTGCCGTGGGTACCGTTCTGATGTCATGAGTGTCAAACATACCCCCGGGTCCCCAGGGTATAGAATGCTGGTTGCCAGGAGGTGGGGGGGGGGGGGCGGGCGAGAAAAATGATGAGATGTTGGTCAAGGGGACAAATTTCCAGTTAAAATATGAGTAAGTCCCAGGGATCTAACGTACGACATAATGACTAGAGTTAACAATACTGTATTGTGTATGTGACAGTTGCTGATAGAACAGATCCTAAGTGTTCTCACCACCACTGCTACAACAAAAATAGGTGAATATGTGAGGTGAAGGATGTGTTAACTCACCTAATTGTGGTAATCATTTCACAACGTATACATGTATCAACCCATCACATTGTACACCTTAAACTTACCCAATGTTAAATGTTAATTATATCTTCAGAAAGCTGGGGGAGGAAAGGAAACTTCACAGCTGAGCACATTTACGTGGGCTCCCTCCACTCTGTAGGTCCTGACACTCCCCGTCCAATGCTTGGTTCCGTTTCACTGGTTTCTCCTGCACTGGCAAAGAATAAGGGGTTCAGCCAAGAGACCTGTCCTGAAAATGTATGTGTCAATACTTCAGGAATAAAAATGTGTTTGGTTTTAACGACTTTGAATAAAAACTTTCTAAAACATACCATTACTTTACCTGATTAAAAAACCAAACCTACAGAGAAAAGCGATCTCATTTTGATTACTCAGGATTATAATTATGAACAGTGGACATATACGGTGTGCATCACACAGGGCTATAGGGGCATTTAAATTGAAGAAGGAAAAAGAGCACACTGGCCAGAATCAGAAGGTCCTGGGTTCCAATCCCGATTCTCCCACTCATGCAGTTTTCATCTAAAAGATGAAAACTTGTGCTGTATAAAGATAACATGTGTAAAGTGTGTATTATGGTATCTGGCACATAGTAGGCACTCAATAAATGTTGGTTTCTCTTCTACTTTCTTCGATTCTCCTCGACTTGTCTTCCCTGTGATTTTCTCAAAACTTAGAGTTGCACAGAACTGTTCCTTAAGTTTTTATGACAACAGTGATGAGCAACTGATGTCCAATATTCCACGTTGGGGGATCCATGTAGAGTGAAGAGTGAAGTCTTTTCCTGCCCTCCCCCTGATGAAAATACAAACAAAGCACTGACCGAGACTCTTGCAAATGGGGCTTATACCCCACCAGTATAATCTAAAGGTTGGCTGAGCTTCCATTTCCAATTTATCCATGGAGGAGTTGAGTTCTTTATTCATTGCTCTTTTTCAAGGAAAAGGAAAATAATCTAGAGGAGGAAGTATTTTAATTTTTTAAGGCAAACTTTATTTACACATATACGAAAAAAAACGAATGATTAAATCTAATTTATATTAGGTCCCTATCACTGCCCAGGCTCTGTTTTAAGCCCTTTACAAGTATGAGCTCACTTAACTCCCACAACAGACCTATGAAGCAGGTTTCATAGATGAAAAAACTGAGGAATCAAGAGATTAAACCCAAACTCACAGACAAGCGAGTGGCAGGGCCAGAGTTTGACCAGGATGCTGAGATCCGGAGTCTGTGTGTTTAGTTTCTGTGCCACATGTCAAAACTTAGTAGATATGCATCAAAACATCATATATATCTCATAATCAAGTAAAATTTGAAACATTCTTTAGATTTAACTAGTAATAATGACTTTTCTAACATACAAACTCTGTATCTTAACGTAGGAGTTGGGCTGTAGGAAAAAAACACAAGTCAATTTGCAGGCGATAGCATATATTCAAGCATGACAGAGTGCCATTCTCAAGGAAGAAAAACAATGTTTCAAATTAAAAAGCTATAATTTGGGGCATCTGATTTGGGACCCAATATCTTTATGCTGAAAGGCTTACCCATTGATTTTTCTGCCAAAGATGTCTAAATCCATCCAAAAGTCTTGGGTTTCCTATTTGCTTTATATACTCAGGCTTAGACTCATACAGACCTCTAGAAAGTTTAGTGCTTGTGTTCAACAAATTAAATAACCAAACACATTAACAAAGGTGATGCTTCCATCAAGTGACCATTTTGCCTAATCTTAGTGTAAAGATACACTATGGGGCTGACCATTTCCATAAACATATTTGAAAACCACACAATTTCTCCTCATCCCACACCTCTGGCTTTGAACTCTGTTCACTATCCCTTATTTCTGGCTGTTTGTTGAGTGAAGAAGCTCTCAGGTCCCACCCAGGTCAAAGGGCCCATGGAGATAAGATGAGAGCAGCAGAGGCATGTTAGCAATTCATTGGTCAATGGTGGCATCATGCTCTAAATATTTGACTCTGGAGATTAGAGTAATTGAAAACAGTTTCCATTCTCTCCACACCCACAATAACACTATCTCTTACTTCTCCATGTACAATTATCACTGGACCAGTGTTTTCACAAATATAGGGTTTTATTCTATCCTGCTCATATGGGAAGACAGTGTTCAGTGACTAACAGATTAGCCAACGTATCTCCATCTTATGTTGCCTAAATGCCCTTAGGGCTATGCATTGGATATTTCGGGAAAACAAGTGTATGGACATGAGCATGGGTACTGATGAGTCTATTAGTATAATGTTTCAACTTAGTTACAGAAAGAAGAGTGTCATGTTGGTAGAATACCTTATTACTGTTCAAAATAATATATTATATCATTACAGAGCCATGTTGGATTTCATAGAGAATCTTAGACATGGAGGAAATATGAAAGACCTTCTCGTTCAAATCTTACGCTATTTTTCACGTTACAAAAGGAAAAGGAATTTTTAAAACTCCAAAGTGTAAGCTCACAATATCTTCTTTTACAAAGAACCAGTACTTTTTTGCTAGTGCTTTTACTCTCTCTCCATTTCATTAAGCTTTTAAAATCTTATCTGCATATATTATTTTTTGCATGTCCTCATTCCCCCTGCTTTGACTGTTACTATACCTGGGTATGGTTCTTATTTTAAAGACATCGTGCTCCTTGTAGACTTTACTTTTTTTCTACCTTGTCTATATTCTCTTTCTCCTTTAAAAATGCTATATACTCTAATAGATCTGAATCAGAAGAAAAAAGAACTATATAAACTCTGGCCATCCTCATACCAGCGGCTCCATGGTAGAATGTCGACTACTTCCATGACCACTGGAGGCTATCATGAGATCATTAAGGTATCATTTCATCAGGGGGCTCAATAATGACTGTATCAGCTTCAGACTCATCTCTTTGCCAAAAGGCTTCGCTGTTACAGGACAGTGGTTTACAAAGGAAGGTAATATAATGCCATAGTTGTTTAGAACTTTGTCCCCAAAGCCCCATGTAAAATACTTTTAATCCGCTTGAGCCATATAAAGAACTTCTACGGGGCTCTTTATCTCTAAAGCCCAAACCCAAATCTGTGATTTCATCGGTGTGTAAGAAAAGGACTATCGAATGTGCCAGACCTGGTGTCAAGAGGCGTGGACCCTAAATGCAGTCACAAGTGTCCTTGTAAGAGGGTGGTGGAGGGAGATTTGACATGGAAGAAGGAAGGCACGTGGCCGCTGGAGCACCAAGCTACTGCTGGCTTTGAAGACCGAGGAAGGGGCCAAGGGCGCAGAATGCAAGGGAAGCAGCTTCAGACGCTGGTAAAGGCAAGGACGCAGATTTTCCCCTACAGCTTCTAGAAGGAGTGTGGTCTTGCGGACACCTTGATTTCAGTCCAGTGAAAATGATTTCAGACTTCTGACCTCCAAAATTGTGAGAATAAATGTATATTGTCTTAAACATCAAGGTTGTGGTGATTTGTTACAGCAGCAATAGAAACCTGATAGTCAATGTGCTTGAGTTTTAAACAATCGAAGATGAGTAGATCGGGCATGTTTTTAGGCGTGGTCCATGAACACTGCCCATATGGTACCCTCAAAACTCTTTAGGACTGGATGGCCCAAAGCATGGGGACTGCTCGGCAGGAAATAAGCCTTCTACTGTGTGTAAGCTGCTACTCCTTTGGGGGTTGATTTGTCACGGTGGTTGCTGTCACCCCAGCTAGTACGGCTGGGGTATGATTTCTTTTACCCTCAGTATCACTCTTTACCGAGAGATTTAGTCTCTTCCTTCCTGGGCAAAACCCATCAGGGCCCTGGCTGGATGAAACGCTGGCAATGGTGGATCCCACCAGGCATGCGTACAAAATGGCACTTTGTGTTCTCTTCACCTCTGCTGCCACTGCTCCTGAGAAAATACAGACACTGATGGTCTGAAGCAGCAGAGTGTGGCATCCGGTAGATTGTCAGTTGGGTGTTTAGCATCTGGAATTTCATATTGCTCTTAGAGGGAAATGGCAAAAAAGGGTAAGACCGTCTACATTCATCTATTTTTCATCTATCTATCTATCTAATCTACTTCCCTCATATTTATAGTTACTGTATAGATACTCACTCATTCAATCTTCAGACTGAATAGACAGGTGGACAGACAGATGATACATACATACATACATATAAACATGTATAGGTATATATGTGTGTGTATTGTGTGTATGTGTGTATGTGTGTATGTGTGTTCTCAGAATAGTATCTAGGGGTGCCTGGGTGGCTCAGTCGGTTAAACATCCAACTCTTGGTTGTAGCTCAGGTCATGATCTCACGGATTGTGAGTTCAAGCCCTGCACTGGGCTTTGTGTTGACAGTGCAGAGCCTGCCTGGGATTCTCGCTCTCCCTCTCTCTGCCCCTCTCCTGCTTGCGTGCTTTCTCTCGTAAAATAAATAAATAAACTTAAAAAAAAAAAACCTTTTTAAAAATGAAAAAAAAGAGAACAGTGTCTAGAACCCTGGGTTGCACAAGTCGTCGTCATCATTTTCGTGCAGACAAAGGAAGCAGAAAGAGCTGTGGGATCGCTTAGCTGAAGGATACAATTGTGTCTAAGGGGTGGCTAATGTCTCACACAGTAAATTACATTTCAAGCTGGCAGCTGAAAACTGGTTAGAAGCTGGGCAATCAGGAGCAAGGGGAGGCTTATGGATATGGGAAGCAAAGCAGGGAGCATCTCGGAGGCTGGCAGGAGGAGCAGTGAGTTTCCCAGCAAACAGAAGTTCACGGGCAACAGCAACGCGTAAAGGGAAGAGGGAGAAGGGAAAGCTGAAGTTCGAGAGGTGACAGAGGCCAAGGGTGCAAAACAAACCACAGGGTGTTGACTTGGGCTGCTTCCGCTCGCTAACATTGATCAGTTAGCATGAAAGGGATTCTGTTAGTGCAACGGTCATTGAAAAACCAGTATCTTGGGGCGCCTTGGTGGCTCAGTCGGTTAAGCGTCCGACTTCGGCTCAGGTCACGATCTCGCGGTCCGCGGGTTCGAGCCCCGCGTCGGGCTCTGGGCTGATGGCTCAGAGCCTGGAGCCTGCTTCCGATTCTGTGTTTCCCTCTCTCTCTGCCCCTCCCCCGTTCATGCTGTGTCTCTCTCTGTCTGAAAAATAAATAAACGTTAAAAAAAAAAAAAAGAAAAAAGAAAAACCAGTATCTTCAGAAGTGTTCTGTGGAACGTGTATCTTATTTCAGAGAAGCTTTGGTGGACCCAAATGCACTTACTTTGTCCTCCTGGTTTGTTTCCAGCACTTATAAATTAGACACAATAAACCAGAAGTTACCGGAAAAGGAAAAGAGGAAAACCAGCCCCCTCGGCCTTTCACTTCCGCACCACCTCCTGTGGCGGGTGTGAGGGACCTGCCTTCCCTACCCGGCCCGTCAACTCGGTTGTTCACAGACCGTCCTGGGCCAGGAGACCATTGCCCGTGATGCCAACTCTGCCAAGAGGGAGACTTCAGCTCAAGCCAATTTATTCGACCTTGGGCCTCCTCTTTCTTCAGGGAGTTCCTGACCAGGCAGCATGTGGACCACCTCCTTCAGTGAAGGGAGTGCTGGAAGGGGCAGGAGTCACTCGATGGCCTTTCACCGGTTCTGGAAGCCAGCTGACATGTCCCGTAAGGTCAGAGCGGCATCTGAGAGGCTGGCCTCGCTTCTTCCAAGGGGAGCTGAATCTCCTCCCACAGTCTTCCGGCAGGTGCCCGCATAGACGCAGCAGTAGCAGTCCACACCGCACGTCTCCACTGGCAGGCTGGCTTCATGCTCCCCAGCCAGAGACGTCAAGCATCAGGTGTTCTCTGATTACCGGGAGCCTGTGCTCCGTCTCAGAAAAATCAATGCTTTTGATTTTCACAGCCTCCCCGCTGCATCATCCTGCTGTTCAGCCCATCATTCTGGGTAGTTTGATGTCTCTCAAACATACCTAGCGCTGTTCTCCCCCTCTTTTCTTTGACACAAGTTGCTGAACTTTCACGGAGACCCCCGTAGCACTTGTTTTCTCCTTTCAAGAAAAATCATGCAATAAACATGAGTTGCGTTGGCAGCACAAAGATGAGCTGTAAGACTTCGGGTGTTTTTTAATACTTTACGTAAAAACACTTCGTGATTGTCCAAGTGTTTTTGAAAATGGGTATTGTCGTCTCCGTGGCTCTCGTCATGGCTATTCATTGTTCCTTCCCCTGAGGAACACGCACTCACGGAGACGTAAAATGATTTTGACCCTTAACCGGCCAACCTTGATGGACCAGCGTGGAAGGAAAAGAAACACTCTATGCGTTCGAAGAGGTGGGAGGCCTGGCCTGTTAAAATGGTAGATGTCGGTGGAGATGACACGGCTTTAAAAAAAAAGTGCTTTCAGAATCTGAAGGAGGAGAAGATAATTAAACGTTAAGGTACCTGTTCTGGTTACAGGATAACATCAGTAATAAACCTTTTCACGGAAAGCTTTTGTAATTACCGTGTATCTGCTCTGGAATGAGATAGAACCTATCCCATTCCTAAATACTGGTGTCACCAACATGGATATCACTGATCATGTCTGTCGGCTGGTGAGAATTGGTGGGAAGCCAGCAAATGAGACAGAAGCTGGAGATAATCAGTGAAGCTACTTGTAGATGAAGTCTTGGCTTTCAGAGAGATTTAATAATCTCCTTCTTAAGGATAACAGAGCCTTTATTTCTCTCAGGAGTTTTTGGGATATTGGTTGCAGAATGATTTCTAATAATCCTCAAGAGGCACCGAGGCCGAGACAGAATTCATTTTGCTCTTAAGAATTACAGTGCAATTATTTTATATAATCAGATAGTAAATTTGGCCGGAAAACTTCAAGATAAAAGCCTCCTGACGCTATAGCCTCTCTGCCCAGTAGTTGACATTCGTGCCCTGAGGCACAGAGGTGTCACACTTCTGCACACGACTCAGGGAGAGGACTTTGGTTAGGCCTTGGCTTCCTAACTTGAACGGAGAGCTAACTCTGCCTCTGCAAAGTCGCTCACCTACTCTTGGTTCTGGGCGGGGTCGGAATCGCCCAGTTATCGCTGCTTGGACCAGGCATCTCTGCTATGGCTCCCCACTGCCCATAAGACTCGCATCTGAGTCCATATAAACCGAGAATAGCGTCCACTCAGATTTTAGGCAGTGGGGTGGTGCTGTGGACTGAATGTTTGTGGCCCCTCAGAATTCATACGTTGACGCCCTAATTTCCAAATGATCGTATTAGGAAATGGGGCGGTGATTCGTTTTAGATGAAACCACGAGGCCAAGCTCCCATGATAGAATGAATGTCCTTATAAGAAGAGACTAGAGCTGTGTCTCTGTCTCTGTGTCTCCCTGTCTCTGTCTCTGTCTCTCTGTCTCTCTCTCGTGAGGACACAGCAAAGAGGCACCATCTGCAAAGCAGGAAGTGGGTTCTCACCAGACATTGAATCAGCCAGCGCCTCGATCTTGGACCTCCCAGGCCCCAGAACTGTGAGAAATAAAAGTTCTCTTTTTAAGTTCCTCCATCCATGCTATTTATTACGGCAACCTGAGCTGACTAAGACAGGCGAGGAAGAATTTTAGCGAGCATCTGCTGGATAGTAAACATTTCAGGCTCTGTGGGCCATCTGTCTGCAACGAGATATTGACTACAACCCAACATGGAGGGTTGAGGGTGAAGGGGAAGTGAGGGGGAGGTTGGTCAAGGTCTCTGACAGTCTGGAGCCCCCTGCCTCCTGCCCGGCTCCCCTCTATTTTATGTGAGACGGAAATATGCTTCTAACTCAGCGAAGCCATCAATCACACTGAGCTTCAGGTTGCTTGCTCCCTAACCTATTTCTCACTAATCCAGGCACCTGAATCGCAACTCAAAATACTTGAAGCGACACTGATCTTCTTTGCCATCCCACTTTACTTTCCCATTCTCTCAGTGTGGAGAAGAAAGGCGGAGACAACATGGTGGTTCCCAGCAGAATGAATGAACAGGACTGGAAATGGCATCGGTGGGTTAAGAGCAAGATTGGCCCCCCACGTAAATCCACGCGGCTGGAAGTTCCATGTCTTCTGCCCCAGCGCTGCCACAGACCATATGATTGCTTGTCCTCAGTGGGTCACGTAACAGTCAGGGGTTTTGGTTCCAGGAAACTAAAAAACAACACGCAAATGAAACTTTGACCGAAGCAGAGAAGTATTTTACTGAGAAGACGTAGGATAATGCTCAGGACACAAGACCATAATAACTGGGGGGAAAAAAGCCATTGAAAAGGAACATGGAGGGGGAGGCGCCCGGGTGTCTCAGTTGGTTAAGCGTCCAACTTCTACTCATGTCATGATGTCACAGCTGGTGGGTCGGGCTCTGGGCTGACAGCTCAGAGCCTGGAGCCTGCTTCGGATTCTGTGTCTCCCTCTCTCTCTGCCCCTCCCCCATTCATTCTCTCTCTCTCTCTCTCTCTCTTTCTCAAAATAAATAAATAAACATTAAAAAGAAAGAAAGAGAAAGAAAGAAAGAAAGAAAGAAAGAAAGAAAGAAAGAAAGAAAAGGAACATGGGACGCTGGCAGCAACTAGGACCATGCCAAACCATGGGACAAAAACCAGTCAGAAGAGGACACCATTGCAACCTTCAGAACTGAACAAGAATGCTGCTGTTGTGGCACTGAATCTTCAGTTTCTGACCACCTTGCTGCCACCACCTACCTCCCTGTTTTTTGCTTGTTTGTTTGTTTGTTTGTTTTATACCATGAGATCCCAGTTCAGAATTGGGGGCAAGTACAAGTCAGGCTGATAATGTAAAAGTCTAGGGTTTTCAACATCTGCATTGAGAATCAAGCTTCGTCTCCCACTGTGACTTGTGAACTGAGGAATCATCCATTTTAAGGGGGTTTCAGATGCCCAATAGCCAGAGACAGAGGGAGAAGGAGAGAAACAGAAAGAGAAACGGACTACAACAGGACTCCATTTGCCCTGAGCAGGTCAAATGAAATAATCTCTGAAGTTGTTTTAACTTTTCGAGGGTTCTCGTTCTAGAAAAGTAACATCCTGATGCTTATGCATGTTTTAAACATGTTTCTTGTCATTTAAGAAAAACATGGGAGGAAGCCCCACACAAAATACCCGTTTTCTGAGCTGCTTGGGCCTGACTGAAAATCTTGAGGCAAATAGGTTCCCTCTTGCATGCTAATGTCTATTGATTTTGATTTCCAAAACTGTTATGCAACATGTAATTCAGAGAATGACCCTATATGTATCAGGAAAGAGAGTTGGGGTCTATGACCGTGGACTTCTACACAGGGGCAGGAGTGGGGAGGCGTTGCACTTGTGTGACTTACCTACTAATCCAGTCTACACTCAGGAATATTAGGGGGTCAAGGCTCTCTTTTGCATACCCATGTTTTTCTCCCCAAAGGGGGACCTATGAATGAGAATCCTTCTCTCTTAGGAGAGGTTCACGTCATGATAGCAAATAGCCAGGATGAAATGATTGATTTTATATGTCAATGTGACTAGGCCACCAGACATTTTAGTCAAACATCATTCTGGTATGTCTGTGAGGATGTTTTTGGATGAGATCAACACTTGACTCAGTAAACTAAGTAAAGCAAATTGCCCTTCTTGATGTGATTCTCATCGAAGCCACTGAAGACCTGAATAAAATCAGAAGATTGAGTAAGAGGGTATTTTGTCTTTCTGACTGTTGAGCTGAGACATTGACCTTCTCATGCCCTTGGACTAGTACTTAAAACATAAACTCTTCTGGTTCTCAGGCCTTTAGGCCAATTCAGACTGAAACCACACCACTGCCCTCCTGGGTCTCCAGCTTGGGACTTCTTAGTCTCCATAATTAGGTGAGCTGATTTCTTCTAATAAATATTCTATGTGTACATATGTCTTGTTTTGGTCCTTAGGGGAACCCTAAGACACAGGACTATACTCAGCTCAGCTAGGACAGAGGGTCAATGCTGGGTGAGATCACTTGCCCCCCCCGGGCCCCCACCCAGTTCTGCATCCACAATGATGAACAAGGGCATCCAGATCATTAGTCACCAGTGTAACTGCTTGTTTGGACTCTGTTCCAGTGGACTTAAGTGACGTTACCAGAGTCAGGTTAGAAGACCTGGGGTAATGGTGTAGACCAGCTTTTCCTGCAATTGGCGGGGGGGCAGGGGGGGGTTGGCTCTCTCTTTGAAGCACAGACCCTGATGCCTCTCCATGGTGGATTTCAGAACAAAAAGTGACTGTACTGAGAAGGTGGAATACTAAAAAAGCAGATCCAAGAAAAAGCCTGAAATTTCGGGCTGAGAAAAACTTGGAGAGTTTCCATGTGAATTCTTTTCCATTAGTGGATTCTGTATTTTCTTCTAACTCATCTGCTTCACTCAGTTCTGTATTTGCAGAACCTCTAGGCTCTACTCTCTTGGTTTACCAGAACAGTAGGCACACCAACACTAGACGACTGTGACCTTCTATGATTTGGCACACAGATCGTTTATTCATATTTATCAAAATACTCACTAATAATGTGAGTTTGGACTGTGGCCTTTGCTTGCAGGTGGAAAGTGGGACTCTGGTCACAAAGAAAGTGGAAGCTTCAGTTATTTCTACTCCTTGCTTTATACAGCACCCTGCTAATTAAGCATGTCTTAACTAGATAGAATCCATCTATTAAGGTAGATAAAAAATACTTACCAATAAATAGATTCTGTTCCTCTCTTTTTCCTTCTTATGTTCCCATTATGCAGATGTTACACATTTTGTAGCTGTCCCAATAGTCCTAGGACTTTGTTTGTTTGTTTTTTCAGTCTTTGTTCTTTTTGCTTTTAGTGTTTTGAAGATCCTACTGATGTATCCTCTAGCTCAAGGATTCTTCCGTTGGTCATGTCCAGTCTACTAATAAAGCCATCAAAGGCATTTTTTCATTTTTCTTTCTGTTTTTTTTTTATCTTTAACATTTTTTTTCTGTTCTTTCTGAGGATTCTATCTTTCTGCCTACATTGCCCATTTGTTCTTGCATGGTGTCTACTTTACCTGTTAGAGCCCTTAGCACATGAATCAGAGTTGTTTTAAATTCTCGTACTGATACTTCCAACATCCCTGCCGTGTCTGCTCTGATACTCTCTCTGTCTCTTCAAATTGTGGGTTTTTTTTCTCCTTTTGGTATGCCTTGCAACTTTTTCTTATAGAACCTCTTCTTTTCTGATAGCTGGCTATGATATACTAGGTATAAAAGAAATTGTTGTAAATTGCTGTAAATTTAGTCATGTGGTGGTGGGGTGTCGGGAAGGGGAAGTGTTCTATAGTCTGTGATTAGGTCTCAGTCTTTCAGCGAGCCTATGCCTCAGGACTATGAACTTTGCAAGTGGCTCTCAGTTTTTGTTTTTCCTTCCTATGTGGGACAGGATGACTAGAGGGGACTGGGTTTGGGTATTTCCCTTTGCTGGGTCAATTAGGCAGTTTAGGCTCTGGTTCATTAGTCTCCCCTGAAGGCAGGCTTTGTTAAGACTAGAGTGCTCTGGCTTTTTCAAAATGGTTCCCCTTCCCATGTCCCTGCCAGAAGTCTGGTAGGATTTGTTTAGTATGAGAATCTGGTCAAGTTCCTGGAAGCAAATCTGACACTATTGATGGGGCCCCCAAAGACTGGGTCCCCTGAAATGTTAAGCTTTCAGAGTTGTACACACTGGGGCTCCAGCAATCCTTCAATATGGTTAAATTTCCTTCCCCAGCTCCACTTTCCATGGTGGTTTATACTCCTGCATCTCCACTCTGGGAAACCTCAGGTCCCCATGTTCACCTGTCTGTTTCTCCCATCTCAGGGGCAGTGGATTCCCTGTGTCCTCCCCTCTCACAGATCCAAGAAGAGTTGTTGATTTTTTAGTCTATTCAGCTTGTCCCTTGTTGTGAGGATGTAGGGATCACTTCCAAACTCTGGAAGCTTCAAGTCTTAAACTCTGGCTGTGAATGAATTATGAGTAAGTTAGGGAAACATTCTGTGAGCTTCTGAGAAGATCTAAGAAGAGGTGTCTTTGGGGAAAGCTTTATTCCTCATTTTTTTAATTCAGAAATTAGTTGTTTTAAGAGACTTTGTTAGAAAATATTCCAGACTCATCACAAAGGACAGAGAACCTAGTAAACAATTGCATATCAATTATCTAAGAAATAAAAAGTGGGCTCCAATGCATCTGTTACTAAGCATTCTTTTTAGGCTACAAAAAGTTATTTCCATTTCTAATCCATTTGCATGATCTAGCACCCATGAATGCAAAGGTCAACTCAAGTACTTGAACCACATAAGATTCTTTCTCTCATTGTAAAGTCATCTCTCTTTATTGGTCCTGATTGGCTTTTGGCTGTCACATCAGTCCTCTGAAGATGACACCTGTCCTCTAGGACGGGGTGTCAAGGGAATGCATTACAGTCTCTGAAGGCCATTTTAGTGATGAGATAAGAGAATTTGCTCCAAAGCAAAATCATTGGAATCAGTGTATAAATTCCCAGGGTGGTAACACTGAGGTGATGATGGTCGCTTGACTATATAAATTCTTGAATGGCCAGTAACATCTGTCACATTATTTAATAGGATTATTTTCAAATGTCTTCATAAAATTTTCACAGTACGATTTGTAACTCTCACTTCTGGGAAGCTCCTTTTCACATCAACCCTTAATACCTCTTCTACAATCCAGCTGATTACATTCTGCTTGACCTTGAATCATGATAACGATAGTTACCATGTGAGACTCAGAATGGCTCTCTGCCCATGAGGTGGGTACTGTTACAGCCCCTGTTTACAGAAGAACAACGTCACATCTGGTGACATGAAGTACTTTGTCCAGAGTCACACAGGGAGGATGGAAGGGAGCTGGGATTCACACTCTCTCAGATTCTGGGATCTTTAACCATTGCTCTTCAGAGCCCCACTAGAGGAGATGGCTTCTCAGACATCAGGAGCTCATTTTCCCCAGAGACGGAAATGGACACTGTTTTCCCCAACACGTAAAGGAACTCCTCTTGGAATGGGTTGCTTTATCTTGAATTCCTTCGGGTCTCATAGACTCAATAAGAGTGAGTGGCTCAGTGGGAAGCTACCCATAGGATACCTGCACTTTTCCGTTGTGAGCTCTTGTCTCCAAAAGGGGTTTTGCCAGAGAATCTTAATTCCTTATGCTTGGAAGTAGATGGGCCTGGTTCCTTTGCATTAGTTGCTAGGTGACTCACTGTACCAGCCAGCCAGAATTATAAATGCAAGGCAGAGCATAAGAGGGAGGCCAAAAAACGGTCCTCTCCTAAAATCCCAAAGGACTCATTTTCAGCATGTCTCTGGGCCCTTGGGAGACAATCATAACAATGTACGCCATTTCCATCCAAAGGAAAATAGAAAAGGCTCTCCTTTTTAAATCTTGGGAAGATAGCCATGCACTACATTCAGTTCCTAGGTTTTCTGCCACAGATATGGAGCCTTAGCTGGTTGTGGATTTCACCCAACATACTAATCTTACAGTGTTAACTTCTACTCCCCACCACCACCCTAAATAGTCCTTTGTTTCTTGGGGAAATGTACATGCCATCCCCACCCCAGTTTCAGGTCAAAACTACCTTTTCCAAAAATCACTTGACAACTTCTGTATTTAACAACTTATTTAAATACTTTGCCTTTCTGGGCAGTTGTATCTTGGGAGAGGTTTTTCTTTTTTTTTCTTTTTTAATTTTTTTAATGCTTATTTTTGAGAGAGAGAGAGAGTGCAAGTGGGGAGGGGCAGAGAGAGAGGGAGGCACAGAATCTGAAGCAGACTTCAGGCTCTGAGCTGTTAGCACAAAGCCCAACACGGGGCTTGAACCCACAAACCGTGAGATCATGACTTGAGCTGAAGTCAGATGCTCAACCAACTGAGCCACCCAGGTGCCCTGGGAGCGGTTTTTCTAATAGCTTCCTGACCTCCCAATAATTTTAACAAAACTTTCTCTGGACAGCTGCTATTTTTCTTCTACCTCCGTTCTATTTGAAAAGTTTTGAATATTTGCTCTGATTTTTTTTTTTTTGACTGTCTTGTAGAATTACATTTAAGATTGGCCATGACTGAGTGATAGAGTGGTTTCCCCTGCCTTTGATTTTGAGCTTAGCCACATGACTTTCTTTGGCTATCCTAGTTTCTATTGCTGTTATAATAAATTGCCACAGACGTGTTGGCTTAAAACCACCTCCGTTTATTATCTCACAGTTTCTGTAGGTTAGAATCCAGTGGACTCAAAACTTGGTCTTCTGCTTAGGGTCTTTCAAGGCCTAAATCCACATTACATAAAGGATGAACTCTTTAATGAAAGTTCTAAGGATGTGTCTGTTCCCAACTTCATTCAAATTGTTGGTCCAATTCAGCTCCTTATGCAGAAAGGAGACCCTCCATTTCCTTCCTGGCTGTTGGAGGTGGGGGGGGGGGGTGCAGTCTTTGCATCTACTGGCTGTCTCCATTGCTTCTTGAGCTGTCTTCCTCTGGCTTGAAGATGTGGCCTCCTCCAGCAAGGGCGGGTTGAATTCCTGTCGTACTTCAATTCTCTCTATCTTTCCCTTCTGTGGCATCTCTCTCCCACCAGCTAGAGAAAGTTCTCTGATTTTGAGGACATGTGGAAATAGATTGGGTCCATACAGGTAATCTTGGATAGCTCCCTATTTTAAGAATCATAATCTTAATTACGTCTGTAAAGTCCCTTTTGTTATATAAATGTAATATATTCACAGGTTCCAGCGATTAGGACATGAGCATCTTTGGGGGCCATTCTAACCGCCACATTGGTCGGCGGGATGTTAGCAAAGGAGATGCACGCAAAGACATGAAATGTCCACGCAAGAATGACTTTGAGCTCTGGTTCTTCCTTCATCACCATGGGAACAACTCGTGTAGCTGATGACTTTTGTGCTTGGGCCCCACAATGAATACAGTTGGAAGAGCTCTGAGCCAACACATACTGAGGATCCAAGCTCAGCACAACCTGTATCTCGAAGCAGTGCCACCAAGTTAATCCCAGCCTGGATCAGTCCCTTTACAGTCCCCTTATCCTGAGAATAAATGATTATCCTCATCTGCCACTGAGTTCATGGGAGATTTTCCCATAGAGAATTATTGTGGCACCTGCTCACTTGGTATAGCAACTGACCTTAAAAAAGAAAACAAAGCACATTTTTTTTCTTTTTTTTGCCTTTCCTTTCTTGTTTTCCAATCTAAATTTTAGTTCAAAATCTGTGCCAACCTTATTTCAACCTAGAATATGAGCTTTATTACTGTAAAAAAGCTCTGTCCAAGGACAGAAAAGTTGGCCTCGAACTCTGGCTCAACGTTTGACTCTTGTGCTCTTAGATAAGTCATTTTATCTCTATGTGTCTTGAATCTTCCTATATAAATTAGGAAAATAACTCCAAACTTATAGGATTATAGCAAAAATTAAATGGAATAATACATTATTTCATTCAACTGGTCTTTGGTATATTCACAAAGCTAAAACGTATTGGGTCTCTACGTGAGCCAGGTATTCTGTGAAGGATCAAGGAATCAAAGATTAATGAAGACAAATTTCTTATTTTTAAGAAGTCTCCATCTCCACGAGTAAAGTATTTTATAAACGCTAAAGCGGTCTACAAATTCAAGGCATTGCTGTTATATTTCTTCTTCTTTTGCTTATCCCTTCCCATTAGACATGAACTACCTTTCCATAATTTCTGTCTTTTTTTTCCTCTATCTTGTCAATCAATTGTTGGCTCTTTTTAAACGTTAACATCCCTCAAATTCCACCTTCACGTTCTTAACTTGAAATAAAAGGTAGTTACATTTATGCATTGGGGAAAAAAGCATTTCACTTCAGGGAGACCCAAATCCAGTAAGCCCTGTAGGCAAGCATGGGAGTTTTTCAGTTGAAAAGGATTAACCTTTCTTAGATCGATTGAAAATCCTCTTATTTATTTTCTTCACTCATAAAAATGCACCTCAGGGCATATGTGCATCAGTAGCAAAACCCAACAACAACACAAATGAGTTACGTGCCATTCTAAATAAAAGATTATAATGGAAATTGTCTGACTGCATTTGTTGCTGTAATCCTCCAAAGCCCCATCTAGCTATTCATCTTTCCTTCAGGATCGGAGCATTTCTATAAATTCTTATGGGCCTTAATAGTTCTCTTTTCCAGACATGATCATTATTCAAAGTGTAACCCAATAGAATATTTTTGGAACATTGCATTACTGTCATTCATTATGCTATTTTAGCTTTGGTTTTCTTCCCTGCTTCTTTCTATCTCCTTTTCCCCTGCACTATGTCTCTGGACCAGAGCAAATGTTCCTTTGGTTGGGCTGCCCCTAATAGTCAAAAATAACACGAAGTGTGCATAGCTTGACCCGTTCTGCAACAACTCACCAACAGTCTAAATGACAGAATATTGGCATAGAAACTTGCTTCAGGGACACATCAACACCCCACCGAGAACCGCCAAGAGGGCTGCTGCACTGTGATAAGTGTCCCCTTTCCTCTAATGCCAAAACTGACAATGCCTCCATGGAATCATCTTAACCTTGTCTTGAGAAGGGCCTCTGGTCCAAGCCTAAAGTACATTCAAGAGCCACTGTTATGGTAACTCATTTTTCTACACTGTTCTCAAAGACTTTCTTACCATGAAGATATTCTTGCATACGATGAGTGATTGAATGGTAACAGACCCTCAGTATCATCATGCTTTCCAAGAAGACGGCCAACAGAGTGGAATTTGCAACAACACTCATTTAAGGGACAGATCACTCACTAGTCACTGCAGTGTGTTTTTGTCATTCTGGTCATCACTTGTACCAGGATATGATATCCAACATTTGGGTGTGAGAGCCAGAGAAGATATGGTATACGCTGGGAATGGGAGATACTGTCTACTGATGCTGGTCTTAGGGGAAGTATCATGAAGCATGTTAGAGAGGCTTATCAATAGAAGTAGTCCTAAGCACCCTGAGTCAATAAAAGGAGACACTCCTTGATCATGGCAATGAAAACACAGAACGTCAGAATCTGGAGAGATAGGTCAACAAACAAAAAGACAGGAGACAAAGGGAAGGCTGATCTATATCAAAGATTTGGGGCAAGACACAGAGAAAGCACAGCCAGAATGAAACATGAGTTTAAAATGTGGTAGTTTAGAGAAATTCTGGTCTCCTCCTGTTCCATCTTCCCTGAAGCATAATGTGCAGCGTCTTCATCTGGTCAAGAGTAGGGGTCTTGATTTGGTAGGCTGCAAATATATTCCATGTCTAAATTCTGTAACTTAGACAAGTGGGTTCAATACAAGTAAGTCTCCTTCAGCTTCCTTCTCTCCCAAGTATGTGATAAAACTTCAGAGGACTGACTTATCTGTCAATGCCTTGAAGTATAATGGTTAAAAGAAATCCCAGAGACCATTTGGATTATTCTCTTGCCTTTAGGCAGATTGTCCAAACCATCCAACATTGCTCTTCATGTTAGTATGAAACTACTATTACACAACTCCAACCAAAACAGATCCCAATGGACATGTGGTCAAGGCTTATCTCCTCTTGATAGAGTCCTATGAGCAAACCCCTGGGTCCCGTATATCCAATTTAATCACATTGACAAGATTGTACCTTTCAAAGATGGACATGACCTACTCTTACCTTTATCTTCACTAGGCTTTCCAATGTCTGGTACATAGATGTTTCAGAAACGTTTGTGGCATAGACAAAAGGCTCAGTTCCAGATCCTTGGCATTTTTAGAGCTGATGAAGTCTGCTAAGAATTATATTAAGTCTAGAGCATACTAGGCACGAAAATCCTGACTGTGCCTGTTCCACTAATGGAAAATGAAATTCAGTATGAAGCTTATTAGGGAATGCGGATGGCATTTCAAAACTATTGCATGGATGTAAGCCATGGTTAATAAGCGGGTGGGAAAGAAAGGAGCAAAATCCTCTTGGTCGAGTCAAGCCTATTTTGAATAAATGATCATTAGCAAATTGCGTCTATGACAGTGGATTAATGAAAATATTACACGATCATCTGAACACTGCTCTAGTGCAGAGTGGAGATTAGACACAAGGAAACTTTATGGACTTAATTTTCAGATGCCAAGTGACCTAGTGCTTCAGGCTGGGAAGGAGGAAGGTAAAGTGGGCTGAACCGGAGCTTTTTCAATTTTAATTGTTTCCCAGTTTTACTGAAATGTAATTGACATATAACATTGTGTAAGTTTAAGGTGTACTGTGTAATGTTTTGATGTATGTCTGTATTATGAAATGATCACCACAATAAATTTAATTAATGTTGATCACTCATGTAGTTGCAATGTCTTTTCCTATTATAAGACCTTTTAAGATGTACTCTTTTAGCAACTTTCAAATATACAATACGGTATTGATAACGATAGCCACCATGCTGAAAATTACACTCCCAGAGCTTATTTATTTATAACTGGAAGTGTGTACCTTTCGACCACAGTTACCCATTCCCTCCATCCACCATGACCCCACTTCTGGCAACCACCAATCAATTCTCTGGTTTTATGAGTGTGATTCTTTTAGGTTTCCCATGTAAGTGAAATGCAGTATTTGTGTTTCTCTGCCTTATTTCACTTAGCATATTTCACTTGAACATCACTTATCTCACTTGAGCATCTTGTCCTCAAGATTCACCCAGGTTGTTGCAAATGGCAGAATTTCCCTCTTTTTTATGGCTAATATTCCATTGTATATGTATACCACTTTTTCTTTAACCATATATCCATTGATAGGCACTTAGACGTATTTCCATGTCCTGGCTGTTATGAATAATGCTGCAATGAACATGGGAGTGCATATATCTCTTTAAGGCAGTGACTTCATTTCCTTTGTATATATACCCAGAAGTGGCATTTCTGGATCACATGGCAGTTCTGTATTTAATTTCTGAGGATCCTCCACACTGTTTTCCATAGTGGCTACACCAACCTACATTCCTACGAACTGTACATAAAACTTCCCTTTTTTTCAAATTGTCACCAGGGCTTGTCTCTGGTCTTTTTGATGTTGGCCATTCTAACAGGTTTGAAGTGATATGTTATTGTTGTGGTTTTGATTTGCATTTCCCTGATGGTTAGTGATGTTGAGCACATTTTTCTATACCTGATGGGCATTTGAATATCTCCTTTGGGAAAATGTCTATTCAGGTCTTTTGCTCATTTATTGAATTGTTTTTGTTTTGTTTTGTTTTGCTACTGAGTTGGATGAGTACTTATATATTGTGATATTAACTCTTATCAGACTTGTGGCTTGTAGATATTTTCTCCCATTCCATAGGTTGCCTTTTCATTTTGTTAATGGTTTCTTTTGAGAGGCAGAAGCTTTTCAGTTTGATGTAGTCCCATTTAATTATTTTTGCATTGCCGTTTGTGGTTTAGGTGTCATAGCCATAAAATCAATCACCAAGACCAATTTCAAGAAGTTTCCTTTGTGTTTTCTTCTAGTAGTTTTATGGTTTCAAGAGTTTAGATTTAAGTCTTCGATCCATTTTGAGCTAACTTTCAGGAGGAGTGGGGTTTTTGACTTGTGACTGAGGGGAGCTTTCTCCAAAATCAGAGCATCTCTAGTTGCTGTATAGTCCAGGGTGCAGGTGGCCATGTAGGACATTGGCCGACCCATGCACAAATGTCTCTGTGCAAATTAGGAAAAGGTGCCTACTCTTGATGGATGCAGCCCAATGCTGGGGTACATGGTTGGCACACAGCACACAAGCTGTCTTTCAATCCCCACTCTCTTCCTTGGCTGGCCACACGTGTATAGGTTCACCCTGTCTGCCTGAGTGGGGTGACCTTAATGATGGGCTGGGACTTCCCAAGGTTCATCCTGAGAGGCCAAGGCGGTGGAGAAAGGAGAGTGTGCTTTCTGGTCTCTCATTTTTTGTGTTGTTCTGGATAAAAGACAGACATCTGAGCTTATTTTACTAGATTGGAAATACTTAATATGAATTCTTTGGATTCTTAAGGCTCCACAGACAGGCTTCTTTAGGTTTCCCTAAATCTTCCCTAACTTAGATAGCTTTTGTAGGCATGTGAGTATAGAGATTTTTCTACAAAAAGATTTCATATCTTCACCATTGTCAAAGGGATCTGTAACCCCAACAGGCTCAAATTACCAGTCAAAGTATCCATTGTAATTTAAGGATTAAATGAATGAGCACAAATGAGAAGGAAGAAAGCATCTGATAAGAACTTGTTCTTTATTTCACTTTAATTGTCACAGTCCAATGAGCATAATATAAACATACAACGTTTTGTGAACAGCTACGCATTTGAAGAAACATATTCTTACCCACTCTGCACAGCCTTGGAAAGTAACTCTTGGCCACTCTGATGCACAAGTTATTTTTTTTTCCAATATATGAAATTTATTGTCAAATTGGTTTCCATACAACACCCAGTGCTCATCCCAAAAGGTGCCCTCCTCAATACCCATCCCCCACCCTCCCCTCCCTCCCACCCCCCATCAACCCTCAGTTTGTTCTCAGTTTTTAAGAGTCTCTTATGCTTTGGCTCTCTCCCACTCTAACCTCTTTTTTTTTTCCTTCCCCTCCCCCATGTGTTTCTGTTAAGTTTCTCAGGATCCACCTAAGTGTGAAACCATATGGTATCTGTCTTTCTCTGTCTGGCTTATTTCACTCAGCATAACACTCTCCAGTTCCATCCACGTTGCTACAAAGGGCCATATATCATTCTTTCTCATTGCCACGTAGTACTCCATTGTGTATATAAACCACAATTTCTTTATCCATTCATCAGTTGATGGACATTTAGGCTCTTTCCATAATTTGGCTATTGCTGAGAGTGCACAAGTTATTTAATCAATAAATCTGAAAGGCTTCCAAACAGAACAAAAGGCTTTCAAATATACAGTCCTGTAGAAAAGCTCTGAAGACATAACATCCTGGGCAAGCAAAAGGAAGGCCAACTGGGTGGTTAGAGCCTCCTGTTTGGTGTCCGATGTAATTCCTGAACCTGCTGTTAACTAACTGCGGGTTGGGAGGGGATCTTAGTCAACTTATTTAATTTCTCAAAGGCAAAATAGAGCTGAGTAAGGGATCTACTCATCATACAGAATTGCTTTAAGGAAACAATGCAACAATATGTGGGATGCAGTTGATATAATCCTTGACACATAATAAGAACTCTATAAATGAGAGCTTTTTGATATTTATATTATTATTGTTGTTATTATTTTTATAATTATTGGAAAAATAGACCTATCAGAGGCAGATTGAGGGCTTTAAAGTTTTTGGTGACATTTTCTTTTCCTTTCTGCTGCTTTCCTTCTTGTCGCTAATCTCATCCTATATAATTTTAGAAACAAATGCCAAAATTTCTAAGGTAAGATATACATCCCCCTGATTACACCTTGGAGATCTATTAAATTTAACCTTTAAATAATTTAACAGCTATTAACAATGTACAGTGAACAGGAGTTAGAAGATCATACTGTGAAAAATGGGCAGAAAGAGTAAAGATGAGTAGGCAGAAGGCATAAATCCACTGGGTGAAATGATGCACAAATATTAGAAACAACTTTATTTCCCTTGGATTTGGGTTTAAGGCCAATCTTGACTTTTTAGGCTTTTGGGGATCCTTTTGGATTTTGAAAGTAGCTAGTACTCAGGTCTGAATGTTCAGAGAACATGATGCCTGGCTGAGTCCTGAAACTCCCTTCAGTCCTCAGCTGACTCTGTTGTGTGGACAGTGCCCTTTCCATATCTAGGACATTCTTAGTGACAGTCAAAACTCACATCTAAGACAATGAAGAATATACATACCTGTTTGGAAATCTATAAAACAAAAATGGAAGCATGTCAGAAAATACATGGGAGCGAGCAAAGGGAGATAGTAATAAAATTATTGTTATTTGAGCATACCAGAAGTAGCTGGACCAGATGGAGGAAGTGGAAGATGTCTCACAGGTCACAGGTCATCAAATCCAGTGGTGGATTCTTTGAGGGAACTCAATCCCTTGACTATCTGCTGGAGTACCATTGGGCTGAAAGTAGAATGTCTGATATACTTTTGACCAGCTTTTCTTACAAGTTGATTTTTCCAAAAAGAGAACAGATAAATAGGAGAATTGGTCCTATGGCTTCAATTCTGATGAACAAAGAGGATTTAATTTCAGAGGGGGAAGTTAAAGGTATCATCGAAGGACATCTCTGTTACTTTGGAACATTTTTGACAGGAAGAGAAGACTTATCAAGTATGGGATCTAGATTTAAGAAAATGGATAATTGCCTGTTTTGAAAATTGGATGTGGGAAATGCTCAAGAGGGATGAGCAACTCCTAAAAGTCAAATGGTGAGCATGTAGCCCCAAAGCAGAAGGAAATGAAAGGAAACAAGATTATATTCCCAAGACTGGGGAATTGTGCTGGTGAGGCTAAAACCCTTGCCATAGACTGATGTTGTGCCCCCCACCCCCACCCCCACCCCCATCCCTACCCCACCAATTCATATGTTGAAATCTAATCCCCAAATCGATGGTGTTTGAAGGTGGAACTTTTGAAAGCTGATTAGGTCGTGAAGACGGAGCCCTCGTGAATGGGATTCGTTCCCCCATAAAACAGTCCAGAGATCTCTTACCTCTTCTGCCATGTGAGGATATAGTGAGAAGACAGCTTCTGTGACTCAGGAAGAGGGTCCTCACCAGACACCACATCTCTGGTGCTTTGATCTTGGACTTGCCATCCTCCAGAACTGTGATAAATAAATTTCTGTTGCTTACAAACCAACCAGTCTATAATATTTTTGTGGTATAAACCCAAATGGACTAAAACAGCCCTAAAGACGGTAACAGTGGCTTTCTAGAATTTCTTTAGAAAGAGCAGATTTATGGCTTGAGCACTCCTGGGATAATTATGTTATATTTCTGGATGACAGTAAAATCACGACTTTCCATGGCTATTTTCTTTCTGTTTTACTTGTATTTTAAACATGGAAAACTGTCATTGGTAGGTGGGGATTGAAACATAAGATATATGAATAAATGAAAATGAAACTTTGGCTATTCTACTTTTTTGGCTCAGACAGTTGCCTTCCAAAGACCAGAAGTAATAATAGCTATGATTTATTGGATTCTTAGAAGTTCCAGGCATTGTACTAAGTGTTTTAAATGAGTTATCTTGTGTAATCTACAGAAATTCTTTGGGAGAAGGTATTCATTAATATCCTCATCTTATATGTGATAGAAATTGGGTTCAGAAAGGTTGATGACCTATTCCAAGGGGCAAAAATAAAAGTTAATACAAGATCAATCTTCCAGATTGCAATACAGAAAGAGCTTGCAAATAAAAATGGTAAATCATTTTCCATAATTTTTGAGGTATTGTGAAAAAAGGCAATGGTGCTCCTTGGGATAGGAGCAGAGCTCAAGGATGGAAGAAAAAGGGTGTCTAAAAAGGGTGGAAATATAACCAACTTTCTGCCAGTGGGCAGATCTCATCCCTGTAGAGGGATGGTGACGGCTCAGAAGAAAGGATTCCTCTTCTTATCTGGTCTATCAGAGGGGGTCCTTTTTTCAATTCCTTTGCCTGAAAGTAGAAACATCCTAATTTACACAAAAGTGCTTTGTGCTCTAGAGGTCCAGGATGAAAAGTGGAATAAATAAATGAAGGAATGAGTGTGAGAAGATTAAAAAGAGAGAAAATGTGAATTCAATTTACAACAAGATGAATAAGGTAGGTTTTGAGTACTAGCGGCCAGTAAGATTGACTTCCGTCCTGGGCAAGATTCCTGGAAAGGCTTATTAAGGGAATGATTTGTCTTCCACTGTCTCACTTGTCTGAGGTATTTTTTGAAAAGTTGACAGCAGGGATTACATTAACATATACACCCTGGCAGAGAGAGCCTTATATGGGCTTAACATGTATGTTTAAAATATATATCTGTGTGTGTTTATATGTATTTATTTATTTTAAGATAATAGTGCTCAATAATTATTTTTTAAAGAATGGGTAAATGTGTAATAAGAGAGTAAGGTCAAAATGAGTCCCCATATTGATAGCTGCTTTTAAATTAATTTGGTCATAGAATCTGCCATCGACACAGTAATAACAATGATCTCAGTCATTTTTCTGGTCTCAGATGCAACGTGCCTTCCTTGGATAAATCTTCCTTGACTTCAGAATTTAAATCAGATCTCTCCTCATTATTATTATTTTCTTTTTACACTTTATTTTCTTTATTTAAGTAATCTCTACACCCACCTTGGGGCTCAAACTCACGACCCTGAGATCAAGAATCGCATGCTCTTCTGACTGAACCAGCCAGGCTCCCCTCTCTTTGTTCCTCTTGCTTAAAGCACCTAAATTCTTTGCCTTCATTTCATTCGTTCCAGGGGGGTAATTTATGTCTACTGGTGTGTACTCATTTAAAGCTTTCCCACCACAACAGCGACTGAATCTTTCATTCTATTGTCGTACCTCCAACACAGCAGAATGTCCAGCACATAATAGCCACCTGATAAAATTTTGTTGAATTAAAGACATGAATGAAAAAGGAGGGAACATCTCTGGACCACTGTGTTATTACTGCCATTCTGGATATCACACTTTAAATGCATATGCACAAAGAAGAGTATATTGAGAACAGAGGAGCAACCCATTATTGCAGTCAATTCTGAAAACTTTACAGGAGAATTGATTCTAAGTTACATGAAGAAACTCATATAGGAGTCATCCATATGAGTCTTTCAGCCCATTGAGAAAAGTCTGAAGGTAATGAGTAGGGACATGGACAATGACAGTTGGCTAATTGTCTACAGATATTGCAAGAATCATCTCTGAAGAAGGGAGCGTGCACTCCACACACACACACACACACACACGTACACCCCCCCCCCAACCATTTTTAATTTGTCCCTTGACGGTATTCTAGGACCAACATTGGCAATGATAAATACTGGAAGGCAAACATTTGAGA
Source organism: Panthera leo (assembly GCF_018350215.1). Classification (NCBI taxonomy): domain Eukaryota; kingdom Metazoa; phylum Chordata; class Mammalia; order Carnivora; family Felidae; genus Panthera; species Panthera leo. The sequence continues at coordinate 225,939,220 of NC_056679.1, forward strand.
TTGGTGTAAAAAAAGATTGTATTTAATAGTCAAATCTGCCCCCAAATAGAATGGATAACTGTAGGGAGCCTTCAGATCTTCAATGAGACAAACAGTGGCTACAGTAGGCTAGGCATAATTAAGAAATAGCACGCAAGTTGGACCAGAAGGAAATGGACAGCACTGGAGAGTTCTGGTTCCTCATGGCTGTCTTGAACTTGTGTGGGCTGGTCAGATGACCTTTGGCTTCTTCGAACCCCAGAGTTCTGCAGAAATGAGTGTAAAATTCATAGTTTTTCGAATCTTGATCATCCATGGCACTCTTGAGAGAGGCTAACGTAGAAAATCTGGCCTTTCATGTTTGAAGTATATAGGCTATGTCACTGAAACTGTAGTGTTTTATAAACTCATAACAAATGGGTTATGATTTAATAACTTTACTTTTTCAAATGGAACATGAGAAATCTAAGCAATTGCTCCAAAATGCCTAACTATTAACCTTGATTTATTGGTAGCAAAAGCAATTACATATTCTTGGTAATGTAAGCCCTATGTAGACACAGTATTAATATTTATTAAATATACAGCAAAAAGAACTGAACTATTTTTTTCCAGCAAACCAAAATTCAGCACATTTTGCCTAGCAAATAATACCGTTAAACACAACTATGAGTATGTAACTTGGACTTTTCATCTTCTCAAACGCCATAGTCCAAGATTGAACTGCTGTGGGCCAATCTCTTAGGAATAGACGCAGTCTGGCCAGATGTCTTCATCTTTGTTCACCATATGTAGGTCATAGAATGAGTGCTTCGATATTCTGGAAAGTAATTGTCTTTGGAACAAAGATGATAAAATGCTTCAATATTTTATGTTATTTATATATCATTTATATTCATTTTCTTCCGGCATCCCACACTCCTTCAAACATGACACCGAATACGACTTGAGAAGAGAGAAACACAATATCTTTCACAGTTTATGGTGTTTGTAGGTGTGCATTATTATTTTCCTACTTTATGTTTTTGCACTTACAATTACTAAGAATATCATTTTAATATTACTGCTCATCAGACCCATTTGACTGGAAACAATGATCATACATCAGCTAGTTTGGGGAACACAGGGTTTTATTAGTGCACACGATACATAAAAATGCCCTAGATTCAGCAGGGATGTTCTCTTCTCAATTATAATTAATATTGCACAAGCCCTGTTGCCAATTTTTCTCAACTCATTTTTTCCCTTCAAACTTCTTTTTAATCTTGCTTCTTTCCCACAAATTATGAGGCAAACTGGCTGTGCTGAGGCAATCTTCAGGACCAATAAATCAAGAGTTCCCATAAAACTGTACAATTTCTTGCTGATGGCACTTGAAGAGGAAAGTTATTAAATCATTACTCATTTAATATGAATTTTTAGGACGCTCCAACACTTCTCACTATATACTTTGCATGGTACAGTCATAGTACAGAAATCTAGATATTGCATACAAAACGTGGGCAAGTTCTTAGTGATTTTCAGGGTTTAATAGTTGGTGCACTGTTACTAATGACAGGAAAGATGAGCCGATAACTTTCAAGAATGCCTCTTTTCCTTTACCTGCAATATCCAGGGCCGGATGCCATGTCGCAATGGAAAAAAATGGACTGGAGTCAAGTATGCAGATATAACACCCTTGCTTGGTTATCTCATGGAGTGGGACTCTCTAAATCATCTCTGCATTCCCATGGCTTTGCCTTGCAGACTGTAGATTCCCAGTGGTTGGTGAGATGAATTTAATGCTTAGTCATTAGAGAGAAAAGGTAAGACACAAAGCCATTTAGATGAAGAAAGATACTCATCTTGTCAGACAAGTGAGCTGATCCTTTGCTTTTCTTAGAAGTGGAGCAGCGAGAGTGGGGTCCCCTCGAGTGTGGTAGTGGTAGGCTTTATAGATGGGACGAAGATTATTCTCCATGGGGCAAGAGTTGATCTCTTAAAGCACCTGAGGTTGTGACAGTCCTGAAGCACGAGGCTTCAAATTTTATTTGTAGTCCACGATTAGGAGGTTTCAAAGGACAGAAAATCCTGGCCCACGGCTATATTTTTATAAAAATCTGCCCTATCATAAATTTCAGGGGTACATGTGCTTCTGTGTGGACTGAAAGAAAATCTCTCAGAAGGTGACTTTTAGTTTTTAGTCCACCAAAATCCCACTCAGTAAACTGCCTGAGATGCCGAATGGTGAATGCTGAATGGCATGTGTTGAGTAGAGAATCCAAGAAAGCTGATTTTTCCTCAGTGTTGTGTCCATCCTATGAGGGCTTTTACAACTATAATGTCACCTACAATGGTCTGAGCACCACTTGATGTGGTTTTGTTTATTTAACCAACCACAAGGTAGGATTGCCCTGTGGGAAAAGCTAGAAGGAGAACACTTGAACCCAAAGTTTCAGTCCCCTTAAGGGGCCCCTACCTAAAACTCTACCATTACCAATGCACTTTTTGCCCTAAGTATCATCATCTTCCTCTAGTTTCCTTTTTCAAATAGCCCAGATATATATTAATATATTAAGTCATTCATTAACACCTTAGGGTAAAAGAATTTGTCACATCCATATGCAGCAGAAAAAGGTAGGGAGACAAAAATCTCGGTGTAGTGGTGGGGGAATAGGAAAATATTTCAATAAAAATGGTTTTATTGTGGCTTGGGGAACCCATATGTAAGCATCAATTTTATAAGACTCTCTTGTCCCAAGAAGAATTTCTCCCATTTTGTTTATTGATAGGGCGGGAAAATTCTTTGGTGTGTAGGGCTGTCCAGAACATTGTAGGATGTTTAGCACTATCCTACCTTCTACCTAGCCAGTTATGACAGTTGTGATCAGTTAGGACAACAAAAAACGTCCTAGATGTTGCCAGACGTCACCCTGGAGGGCAAAATCACCTCTAATTGAGAACCACGAGTCTAATGTAAATTGTAATCAAGATGTTAAGGGTAGAAGTCAGTATAACTTATTTCTCCCATAGATGGAGCTCTTGTTCAACAAAGCGCCTCATTAAAAGGGCAATGGCAAATCTAACCAGAAGGAATAATACCGTTAATTCAATGGCCACTTAATCAACTGCACACTGTCCCTCGGTCTTGCCCCTCTTTGAATCAGCAGGAAATGGCAGCACTGGAGAGTTCTGGTTTGTAATGGCTGCCTTGACCCTCTGTGGTCTGGCCAGAAAGGCTGATTTTGAAGATGGAAGGTGCCAGTTATCCAGGCCTCATCCAGAGGGAGTCCGAGGCCACGGTGGGTGAACGCCAAGATTTGCAGAGCATTGCCCAGAGCAGCAGGCCGTTGACATGCTTTCAATATGGCCGAAATTGTTCCTCGTTACTCTGTACATTTTGTCTTTAAATGGCTTCCATTGTTTTATGTGGTCTGTGTACCCACCTCATTTCTTTCAGCTGGCAGCCGTAATATTTCCAGCGGTTAGCTTGTTTAACAGAAGTTCTTTGGATGTTTAGGCCGAGGAGTCGACATCAAGTTGAGGGGTAGAGGTGAGGGTTTGAAATCCATAGCCCTGAGATGAGAGGCAACTTCTCATAAAGTGTCCTGTTACCCAAAAGGAGAAGGAATCTTCTTTGGGCACTCAAAGCGATGCGAAGCAGGTCTCAATAACCACTTTGAAACTTTGCTGGAATTATATGAAACGGGTTATGTGTGCGCCAGGCCACTTGCCGGCTTCACTTGCCAGCTCAGGGCGATTTCGCGCGACTGGAAAACGACACTGATGCTTTTGCAGGGGACTCACACTGCAGTCCTAACCCTTTTCTCTGCCATTTAGTTAGTGAGTGGCTTGACAAGTACAGAATACAGTGGATACTCAGAGCTGACACTCTCTTAATTTGTCACTAGCAGCAGTGTCCGGCAATAGGACTGAAATTCATCATCCCTGGGATCGGTGGGCTGCACCTGTTTGTTACCGATTAACTCTTTTAAACAAGTTTCACAAGAACTCCTGTTGTGTAGATAAATACCCCTCGGCCCCGAGGTTCAGGGCCCTAGAGAGCTTCCTTTAGATTCATTCATTCAACAAGTACTTTCTGTACACATAAACTTTGTTCCGTCTTAGGCAATGATGTTCCTCCCAGATGCCAGCAGTAGGAGTAGCCCCACCTGGAAGCACAGAAGCCCATACGCAGGACACCATCCTGCTTGTCAACACTCCAGAATCTCCTTTTCAGAGGCTCTCTGGGGACCTTTTCCTTTGCAGCGGCAGCAGTCGCATGTGAGCTGCTCCAGAAAGCAAGTTACATATGGTCTCCTCTCCTTAATGCTGCCCACCCGCCCTCACCAGGCATGACAGATGGGGGGGGGGGTTGTAAACTAAGGAGCCCGATTTAGGTCAAGGGTGCCACTTAGATTCATAATCTTACAAATCTCCTTGGATGTTTCTTGTATGTACTATTGTCTTAGACCCATTGTTTTGATAGAGGTTCTCAACCCTGGCTGCACATTGAAATCACATGGGACAGCCTGAGAAATACCACTGTCTGGCCCCATCCCTGGAGATGCTGATTTCATTAGTCTTGGATGGGCTTTCCTCTGCGGGGAAGTAATATTTATATCAGTGGTACTCGATCCTGGATGTACATTAAAATCAGTTAGGGACGTTTTAAGTATCTTGCTGCCTGAACCTCATCCCAGAACAATTAAAAATGAATATGAAGGCTAGAGTTCCAGCATCTGTAGTTTTTTTTGAGTTCCTTAATGTATTCTAATGCATAGGTAAATTTGGGCCCACTGATACATTCATGGGCCCACTATTTACCTATTCTAATGCATAGGTAAATTTGGGCCCACTGATACAGGCCCACTGTTACTTTCATGTAGAGAAAATATATACCAGCAATCAAAATCGCAGAAAGGGTCAGGAAAAAAAAGGGTCAGATTGGGATGATTCTTTATGCATAAGGAATCAAGACCCAGACATTTCATCCGGAACTGGTGACAACACGCGTGCACACGTGTGTGTGTGTGTGTGTGTGTGTGTGTGTGAGACCATTGGCAGGACAGGTTTTGGAGAGCTGCATGAACAGGAGTAAGATGCTCTTGATTAAGAAAATACACACTCTGCACCATGAACACCTATGAACAGCTCCCATGTGCCAAACGCTGCCAGGGAAAATAAGGGAAAGCTAGATCCTTTCTCATGATTCAGAAGCTTGCAATCTCAGAAGGAAATGTTACTTTGACAGGCCTACAAGAATCAGAGGGAAGCATAAGAGAGAAAGGACCTAATTCTGGCTCATGTCCCCAGATTTGTCACTCGTATGGTCTTGGGGGAAGTTCAATACCTTTACAAACCTTTGTCGCTCCCCTGTAGAAGGTCCCATCTAGAAGGTCCCATCTAGTTGGGGAGGCGACCTCTTGCACCCTCTTCTTCTCTATAATTTCTTCTCCCCCAGAGAAGCTTCCTACTATCTCACTCCCAATATACTCTGTACTCATCAGTGTCCCGGCATCCAGACCTATTCCTAAGTCCTCCTTCCTCCTCCCCTATGTGATTCACCCTGTCATCGATTCCCTGTTCCCTAGGGACCTTGTTCTCTGAAGTCCCCAGTGATAGCTGATGAGCCATGAAATTCTCTACAGGTGAGGTGCTAATGACTACTATTGGCATATTTAATTTCCCTCCCAAGGATGAGTAATTGGGAGCAACATGTCCAGAAAGGTTATTTCCTGGTGGGGATTGACGAAATGTGTAAGGGAAACATGGAGATCTCTGTGAAGTGCTTCAACTGACCGCTAAGAGTGAGCTGCTTGTTCAGCCTGGGAAATACCCAAGTGAGGGACCGGTTCTATGGGCACATTACCTCACCCCAGGAGGGCTGAGTCCCACTGCAGGGAAGGAACGGGCCCTCTTTACTCTGCCATGATTTATTAATGTGAGACACTCTGTAAGGTTAGAAACTCATAATTTTCCTTTGAGAATAGTAACTAATTTCCAAAGAAGACTTTTATGAATTGAACTGAATCCAGGGCACTCTGTGAGGAAACAACATTTTTGGAAACAGAGAGTGATATCATGGCTTTCTACTGAGGTGATGGAAAATACTATTTAGCTCAATTACCCATCAGATTCAGATCCTTTTACCATGTTATTGATAAAACCTCCTGTGTTATTCCGGCAAGAAAATATTGCCCTTGTATCTGAAATGTGTATCTAAATTTATATCTGAGATTATAAAATTTATTTTCATTTTTAATAACATACCACTTTCTCCTCATATGATATTGATTTGGGTATGTATGTTATTTTTTTTCAACTAGACTGTAAACTCCTTAAGGGAAGATCTCACTTTCTGGACGGTGCTGAGCCCAATGCTGGGCCTGTGTTTCAAAAGGAAGCATGTGTTTATATTTTTACATTAAAATAATATGGGAAGAAAACAACCAATCCCATCATGTGTATTATGGGGGCACAGTAGGAAAAATTAATTGAATTAGCTTTACTCTTATGTCATAAAATTGTAAATGAGTGGCTCTTTGGGCATCTACAGCAAGACCTTCTGCAACATAAGAAGTGTTCAGTGTTCGTTGTGTTGAGAATCAAGGTGTCAGCAGGTTGAGATCTTGTCTGAAGGTTCCGAGGAAAAATCCACCTTATTCTTACGAATTTTCTTACGCTCTCAGTTCCTAGAGGCTTCCACATTCCTTGGAATTCCTTGGAATTCCTTCATGGCCCCTTTCATGTTCAAGTCAACAAGGGTGCATCAAATCCTTCTCATGCTTCAAACCACAGACTTCTTTGTCGATGACTTCTAAAGCCATATATAAAAGGCACATGTGATTAGGTCTGGTCCACGTGGACAATCTCCACTCATAAAGTCACTTGTGCCGTGTGACCTGACCACGGGAGTGAGATCTCACATCACAAATTCTGGGGATTGCACGGGGTGTGTACACGAGGGGTTGGGCATCCGAAAGATGATCTCTCTCAGTATTTTTCCATTCTTAGCCAAGCTTCTTGATAGACAGAAACCTAAGATGGCTCCCAAGAGGCCCAACCGAGGAGCAAGAGGCCAACGATAAAGTCTAAATGGTAGAAGAGAAGCTAACTCTTGATTTTCCCCCGTGCCAAAGTAATTGCTTTCCTTGTTCAAGGGATTTTGGGGGGCAACAGTAACTCAGAAACACCCTGAAGAATAAATCTGGATTCTGGCCAGTTCCTCAGCAGTCTTATTTGATAGACTCTCTCCCCTTACCTGTTACATGAAATGTTTCGCCAATATTCTCAAAGGTCACCGCGATTTATCATAGCTCAACAGATGTATCCAAGTGGGATGTACCAGTGGTTATATAAATTAAAGTTCATTCAAGATTCTAGATAAATTAAAATAGACTAAAATTACCTTCTCTGTACCGTGCATCTATACAATTGGATCTCCATGAGCCACTTATTATACAGTCTTCTGACATTTTGAAGAAATTCATATATTCCCAATAAAGTAAGCCACCAATTCACTGATTCCTCAATTTGCTTTTTAAAAAAAGTCCAAGCGACTCCTTGAGCCAGGAGATTATTTAACTTCTGACATTTAAAGGCATAGAACAAGATGAATTTTAAAATTAAGTTTGAATAAATGTTGAATAATATGTAATATCAAAAATTCCAAGTGAAAATAATTTTAAGACACTTCTGTATATAAAAATATAATCTAAATGTGAGACGAATTATTTGCTTTATCTGAAGAAATATTAAAAATCGAAAGAAAGCAATACACATTAGTTTTAAAGTCATTCAACAACTGTAAAGCAGGTAATAAAAATCTTAATTTATAACAAAACTACTTACAATATTAACAGCATCTACTTCACAGTATGATTTAGAGATTTAAATAGATTAATACACATGAAGTTTGAAAAAAATGATCTCATACACAGCAATGATAAATGTTTAACGTTATTCTGGAATGTTTGTGTCCCTTCAAAATTCTGAAATTCTGAAGCCCTAACTCCCAATGTGTTGGCATTTGGAAGTGGAATTTTGAGGAGCCAAGTAGGGTTAAGTGAGGTCATGAAGGTGAGGACCGTATGATGGGATTAAAGAAGAGAGAGACGAGAGCACTCTCTGACCACCATGGGAGGGCACAGTGAGAAGGTAACTGCAAGCCAGGAAGAGGGCTCGCACCAGCAACCAAATCATCCAGGACCCTGAGATGGCCCAGAACTATGAGAAATAAATGTATGTTGTTTAACCCACTCAGTCCATGGTATTTCATTACAGCATCTTGAGCTGACCAAGGCAAGCATTATCACCTAGCTATGAAAATAGAATCCTGCTCAGTTCTCTTATTTGAGCAATAGTGAATTACAAGCATTTCCCAAGTCATTAAAAAGTTACTAGTTAGGGCCAAATCTCATTATATCAATACTTGAGATGTAAAAATATGCCATTACTATATCGCTAGTATGTCCTACCTTCCTACGAAATACATAAAATCTGTCACATGGAATCCATCAAGTTCCTTTGGAAAGTCACCCATTTTTTATTCTAATTTGTACTCATTCTCTCATAGTTGGGCCTCAACTATCTTGGAAACCATCTTCTACTCAGAGTTTCTAATTACCTTTCATTTATGTGCTTCCGTCTAGACTAAGAGCGCTGCAGCAGGATGAAAGAACGATAGTCCTAATACAGTTTTTCACTCCTTTTTGGGGGTTAGAGGAATATTTGCTGGATCCCCGTGGTCTTTCTTGGTTTACACTGCGGAAGCACATCCTGACCCAACTTCTAAGAAAGGCTATATGGAAGATAATCTTTCTGAATCCATTCATGTCTGGAAATGTTTTATTAGACACTTTAGCTAAGAGTTCCAACTTCAGAGGGCTGGCTCAGGGGGTAGAGCATGCAACTCTTGACCTTGGGGTTATGGGTTCGAGCCCACATTGGACGTAGAGATTACTTAAAAAATCTTTTAATAAAAAGAATTCTGGCTTAAATTTTTCTTCAATTTGATTTTTATATCTTATGTATAGTTCTTATTTTTCCTCTCAGAGGACTTTTAAGATTATCTCTTCATCTCTGTTGCACAAAGTGTGGAAATTTTCCATTAATTATTCCAGCACTTGCAAAACCTTTCCAAATGTAAGACAGTTGTATCCCTCCAACTTTTGGAATTTTGTTTTTTAAATTCCTTTGAAAATCCCTCAGTTCTATTTTCTACTCCCTCCTCACCTCCCGTCTTTCCCTCTTCTTCCCTCTTTATTCATTTTTTTCCCATTAGTTGGATGTTGGGTTGAGTAGCATTTTTTTCAGATATTCAATATTCAATATCTGAATGCTATAAATAAATAACATTATGTTATTAATTAATAACAAATGATATCTTCTTAGTGTTATCTTATTAGATAATATTTCTATTGCCAGGTAAACAGAAATCCAACTGAAGTGCTTCATTCAAAAAAATATAATTTTGAATTTTCACATAATAAGAAATCTGGAGGTAAGAAGTCTAGGTCTGGTATGGCAATTACACAATGCCATAAAGACCCAGGGTCATCCTATTTTCCTGAGCCATAATCTTTAGCATGTACCATTCACCCTCACCCTGCCAAGGTGGTTGCTTCTTCCCTAGGTAACTTTCCTGTGGTCCAGTCAGAAAGTGGAGGGAAGAGTGAAGAAGAAAAGGAGAAGCCATTGGAGGTCCCCTTTAAACCAAATATTAATAAGGTTGAAATGGGGAATGGTTGGTGAGTAGGCATCTATAGTGTTTGCTAGAGAAGTCTTGATTTAATCATCTCTATGTCCCTTATTATATCTGCCATAATTATGGCCTCCATTTCTTTTTTGTTCTTGTAGATTTCCTTGAATGCATTTTACAACCCTTCTATTGAACTTTTAGAAATCTGAACAATCATGATTTTAATTTGTTAAAGCTCCCTTATTGTTTTATGAGGGCAAACTTTGTTTTCATATTTCTCTGAGGGACTCATTGAAGGATTTAATAAATGTCCTTTGGGTACCCGAAATTGTCTCTGTTTGCTATAGCTCAAAATTTTGTATCTTGATCCTTCTCTTTCATGTTTCAGGTTTCCTCAAATGTCTAGTTATTTTGGTGATGTCATAGTAACAATGTGGTTGGGAACTCTGCACATAGCTGGGGCGTTTCACTCAGCAGGCTATTCTAAATATAGAATACTCTCCCTGGAGTGAAGTCCCTATACCCCCAACCCATGCAACCAGCACACCCATACTTACACACACCTGGAGTCCATTCCCCTTTCCTGTACTTGGCATTTACTTCATCCGGGGCCAGATGTAAGCAGGATTGGAGAATGAAGGAAGAATAGATTGAGGAAACCTAATACTGACGCATTTGAGAAATGCTATATTTGATTTCACTCTTGGAACATAGACTCATATCCTCCTTGATCTTTGGGATCTTTCTTGATCAAACTCTTTCAGAGCTAAATTAGAGGTAATTCAACTTAGGAAATCAGAAGCAAAGTGGGGGGAAAAAAGCAATAGCATTTTGCATCCCCCAGTGAAGGCATTTAGGATGACAGCCAGATTCTGAAAGGGCTTGGGTCCCACTTGAAGTTAATTTTGGTATAAATTATAGGGTAGCTTCTCATGGAGCACCTCTCCTTTATCTAATTCATACCATATTATTACCCAATATAATTTGTTTTTCTGAAGAAACAGTAGTGATTGAGAATGGAATGTAAGAGAATTTTATTTAACTCTCTTTTGCAGCATGATTATGAATAAGAATGTCAAAACAGGGGTGATGTATAATGTTAAAGAATGAAGTCTTTGTGTGCTCTTTTCTTTTTGTCTATTTCAGAGTATCTCATGAATACATATTCTGACAACATCATTCTGAATGGGCTTCTAAGCTTTTTGCCAGATATAGGAAAACATTTTCTATCAAGAGCCAGTAACCTCACACATACTCTATCAATTTAAGGTTTACATGAAGAACGATCATCTTAATACAGCTTTAGCTTTTTATTTTGAAAGAGAAAGTTTTTAAAACTTGGGTAGACAAGCTATAAAACTTGATAATATCAGTTACTTAAAAATATAATTCGGTTCTATACTATGTATTAACATAGGACAGAAGGTTGGGTGAAGGAGGGAGAAGAGGGAGAATGAGACAGATGGGAAAAGGAGAGGAGGAACAGATTCAGAGACCAGTGAGAGCAGACAGAAGTTCAATGGCTTGTGAAGTGTGAAACTATTTTTTGTAACTTGATGCTGTCTCCTTAGACTGAGTTGTGTATTAGTAGAACCTTCTGAAGCATTAATTTATTAGCATCTGTTCACACATCCTTAATTATTCTTTATTCTTAAATGCAGTGAATAGTCACAGTGGCTCACCATGGGGGCTACTTTTTAGACTGCATTATGGTAACTAGGGGAATTTTATTAAGGGGCTAGTACCTAGACACCCCCCCCCCCCTTTTTTTAAAGCTAAACTACAGATTTAATCAGATTTCATCATTTTCTCACTGGTGTTCTTTTCTAGCCCATGATTCAATCCAGTATTCCACACTATACTTAGTTTTCATGTCTCCATATTTTCTCCCAGTCTGTAATAATTTCTCTCTCTCTCTCTCTCTCTCTCTCTCTCTCTCTCTCTCTTTCTCTCTCTCTCTCTGTGTGTGTGTGTGTGTGTGTGTGTGTGTGTGTTTGCCTTCCAAGACCTTGACACTTTTGAAGCATATTGGACACGTATTTTGCAGAATGTCCTATGATTTGGATTTGTCTAATTTTTTTTTTTCGTGAAAAGATTAAATCTGTAGGTGTTTAGCAAGAATGTCACTGAGATAATGAGCCCCCTTAGTGCACTGTATCAGAGGTGCCTAATGCCAGTATGTTTCATTATAGGTGATGTTAACCTTGATTACTTGGCTAAGATAGTATCTGCCAGCTCTTTCCATTAAAAAATTACTATTTCTCCAGGGCGCCTGGGTGGCTCCGTCAGTCGAATGTCTGACTTCGGCTCGGGTCATGATCGTGGTTCATGAGTTCAAGCCCTGCGTCAGGCTCTGTGCTGGGAGCCTGCTTGGGATTCTGTGTCTCCCTCTCTCTCTGCCCCTCCCCGCCTCATGCTCCGGCTGGCTCTCTGTCTCCCCAAAATAAATAAATGTTAAAAAATTACTATTTCTCCTTTTGTAACCAATAAATATCGTGAGGGGAGATATTTTGCAATTGGGCAAATATTGTCTTCCTCCTGAAAGTTTTAGGATTTATTGGTAGATCTTGTTGCAACAACTTTATTGGTTCTAATGGTATTTTCTATTCTTGTGTTCTCTTCTACATTTATTAACTGGGAGAACTCTCCTGTCTCATTTATTTATTTATTCAACTATTTTTCGGTCATTATAGACTCATGATTCAAGTCAATGCATGGAAACCTACTTAAGGTAGCTGACATCGGCAACTGAGTCTTTACACTAAAAACAGACCATAATGTTAGGCAGTCCAAGAGTTGGTAGGAAGCAGTTTAGTCACTTCTACTTTGATTTTGTCTCTCCCAAGTCAGTAAAGGATAGACTAAGGGGAAAAAAAGATTTCCATATGGTAGCATAGTAAGGAACTGAGAGCAGAATTTAGTCATTTGCTTCTAATGCCCTTGATAACATCCACACCAGATGTCCTGCCAAATCTGAAGTACTGTAAAAGCATTATTTATTTACAGAATCATAACATTTCTTTTTTGCTTTGTAAACACTGCAAGAATGCTTCCTGTTTATTTTCTGTTTCATCCCAAACATATCTATATGGATATATCTGTATATATATGGAAAAAAACCGAGGATGAAACGACAAATGAGTGAAATTATTTTTCCACTATAAATGTATCATTTGTGGAAACTCCTTGGATTTCACTTATCACAGGAAACTTAGAACAATCATTCCAAGGGCATCCATTGTGGTTTGGAAACTAAAGAAAAGTAGCATATGGTCTTTTAAAGCATGCTTGTGTATTTGTATATTTGAAAATTAATATGTTCACTGATAACATAATATGTTCACTTTTAACAGTTTCTCATTATACACAGGTTGGAAGGATGCTTGCTGGGGAGAATATAATTAGGTATCTGTGGTGGTTTAGAAATTAGTCCTGTAAAGGCAAAGATAACTCAGAGAAGTTTAACTATTAAATTCTATAAAGGGACCAACTGAAAGCCTGTATTTCCAATGATGTCTTTGTGGAAAGATTCTGATGAAGTAAATTATGTTGTGCTATGGCAGACATGTCATTGTGATTTTGGCTGCAGGTTACCTTGGCCTAGAAAATCGGATAAGATTAGATTTTGAAGGAAAGTCTCTCGTTGATAGTGCACTTTGCTATTGGATTTACTAAAGTTTTGCTTACTTAATATTTTTATTGTGGTAAAATACACATCACATAAAATTTACCATCTTTTTAAAGTGCACAGTTCAGTGGTATGGAGTACATTCGTATTGTTGTGCAAGCATCACCACCATCCATCTTTAGAATGCTTTCTATGTTGCTAAGTGAAAATCTATCCCCATTAAACAGTAACGCTCCTTCCCCATAGACCTGGCAACCTCCATTTCACTTTTGATCTCTATGATTTTGACTACTCTAAGTACATCGTAGGGTGGAATCCTGTAGCATTTGTCTTTTTGTGACTGGCTTATTTCACTTAGCATAATGTCCTCAAGTTTCATCCATATTGCAGCACGTGTTATAATTTTCTTCTTTTTGAGTAATATTCTACTTTATGTTTATGAAAGATTTTACTTAATTATCTGTTCATCCATTGATGATCACTTGGGTTGCATCCATGTTCTAGCTTCTATGGATAACGCTGCTATGAACGTGGATGTACAAGTATCTCTTTCAGACCCTACTTTCAAGGGGAATTGCTAGATCATATAGTAATTCTATTTTTAATTTTTTGAGAATATTCCTTACTGGTTTCCACAGTGCCTATACCATTTTACATTTCTACCAAAGGTTTCTGATTTCTTGAAAAATATCCTATGAGCACTTGAGAGAAATGTGTATGCCGTTATCGGGTAGCATGTTGTTTATGTCTGTTAGATCTAGTTGATGTATTGCGTTGTTCAAGTCCTCTATTTCCTTACTCATCTGTCTGGTTGTTCTATCTTACTGAAAGTGGGATTTGGTAGTCTACATCTATTATTATAGAACTATCTATGTCTTCCTTCAATTCTATAGATTTGCTACGTATATTTTGATGGTCTGGAATTGGTACATAAATGTTTGTATTATCTTCTCACTTATTAAACCTTTTATTAATATATAGTATCTTCCCTTTCCTCTCATAAACTTTTAACATTTAAGGTCTATTTTGTCTGATAGTATAGCCACCCTTGTTCTCTATTGGCTACTGTTTGCATGGAGTATCTTTCCCCATCCTTTCACTTTCAAACTATTTTTGCCTTCATATTTAGAGTGAACTTCTTGTAGACAGCATGCTGTTGGATCATGTTTTTGTCCCCATTCTCCAATCTCTGTCTTTTGACTGGAGAGTTTAATCCAATTATATTTAACATAATTACCAATAGAGAAGGACTTCTGCCATTTTACTATTTGTTTTCCACATGTCTTAGCTTTTTTGTTCCTCATTTACTTTTTTACTGTCTTCTTTTGTGTTTACTTGATTTTTTGCAGTGAAGTATTTAAACTCCTTGCTCATTTCTTTTTGTGCATATGCTATAGCTATTTTCTTTGTGGTTATCATGGAGATTATATTTAACATCCTAAAGTTATAATGCTATAATCTGAATTTATACCAGTTTAACTTCAATAACCTACAAAAAGCCTAAAATCTCTGTTCCTTTACAGTTCCTTCCACACCCCCATTCAGTTGTTTGTGTCACAAAATTACATTTTTATACAGTGTGTGTAAAAGGTAGATGGCACTATAATTCTTACCTTCAAGGGGCTAACAAATGAGAGCTCCTCTGGCTCTCAGGCTGCAAATGTCAAGTAGGCACTAAGAAGTTCAGGTTTCAAGAGGAACAAAAAATTGGGGAATCAACTCTAGTGTGAAGGTATAAGGTTTTCCTGAAAATGAGGCCTAAATTTAAAAGTATGAGTAAAGATACATAAAGAAGAGTTACTATGATTTCCACATGCTTTTCTATGAATGAGTACTGCTCCATAATGAATTTTACCATGATAACACAAGGAAAATATAAGGACTATATTATGAAGTTATTAAATATAAGAGATTTTGCTTTATTCTGAGATGTGTCCTTCCTAGTTTTTTGTGTTAAAATTGTCTCTCTTAATAATAACTATTTGCACTTGTGTGTGTATATGCAGAAGGAGATAGTAAGAGAGAAAAAGAGACTGGTAAACAAACATTAAGAAAGAATGAAACACAGAAAGAATGAGAAACGAATGTGGCAAAATATTAAAAATTAGTGAATCTGAATAAAGTGTAAATGGGAATTCCTCATATTATTGCAGTTGATTGTAAGTTTGGTTATTTCAAAACAAAAAATTAAGAAGTCCTTTCATGAATGAAAATAAGAGTATAGTACATAGTAATTATTTTTATTTATAAAATTAAAGGTTGATAGCATTTTTCATCACTTGTGAAATTCTACTGCTGTGTAATTCCCAATGGTGGACATATTAGTTTCCTTTTGCTGCTCTAACAAATTACTACTAACTTGGTGACTTAAAATGTAAAAATCTATTATCCTATGGTTTTGGAGGTCAGAAGTCCAAAATGGATCTCACTGGCCAAAAGTCAAGATGTTAGCCAAGTCGTGCTCCTTCTGGAAGCTCAGTGAAAGAATGCATTTCCTTGCCTTTTTCAGCAAAAAGAGACTACCCTCATTCCTTTGATCAGGGTCCCTTCCTCTATGTTAAAAGCTGGCAGTGTAGCATTTTCAAATCTCTCAAACTTTGACTCTCCTGCTTCCTTCCCTCTTTCACTAATAAGGATCCTATGATAACGTTGGACCCACCCAGATAATCCAAGATGATCATCCCACCTGAAGGTCAGCTGGTTAACAAACTTAATTTCACCTTGCTGTGTAACATAACAAACTCAGATGTTCTGGTGATTAGGATGTGGACATCTTTGGACTAATATTCTGCCTACCACATAAGGAACGTTGGAAGAACATTTCAGGCCACTAGATAGCAGTAGAAAGGTAGACTGTGGCATGAAGGGACACTGGAGTAGTGAGGAGAAGCCAGGTGGTGCAGAAGCTTTTAGGGCATGTCAAGGATCTGGTCTTCACCCACTGGGAAACCACAGAAGAGTTTTGAGTGGAAGCTGACATGTTCGGGCTTATATTTATGGAAGTTTATCCTGTCTTCAATGGAGAAAGTAGGCTGGATAAGAATGGGTTGCTGAGTAGCAGGTCATGAAACTATCTTGCTGTTCTAGTGAGAGCTGATGGTAGTATGGACTTGGCTTGGGGTGGGTGGAAGGACAGAAATAAATTGTTCTCCATTAGCCCTGGGAGAAGTGAGAAGTTGGAACCGGATTCCCCAAGTGGCATCGTCATCTTCAGCAAGACTAAGGTACTACTTAGACGAAGGGATTGACAGGACTCGGCGAGTGACTAAATGGATGATTGGGGTTGACAGGGGGTTTACCTGTCTGGAGAAGCAGAGGTAGTAGGATATGTGGTTTTCATATATGGATTTGTTATTTGGAATTGATTTTACAATTCTGTGGCTGATTAAGTAAGCCCAAAGACCACAGGTAGGCAGTCAGAGAGGGACGATCGTGAGTGGGCTGGAACCCCATGGGCATGGGCTAAGGCTTGTTGCCCACAGACAAGCAGTTAAGAAGGAAGATCCAGGAAGAAGGGGGCATAATTACAGACTCAGCTTCTGTGTGGAGCCACTGGGTTCAGGGAAGTTCTAAATTCTCTGCTAAAGACTTGCAGCTGATTAAGCCAGACCCACCCAAGACCTTGATTAAAATAGTCAATTGATTAAGGGTTTTAATTACATGTGAAAAACCCCTCACAGAAGCACCTCTACCAGTGTTTGACTGAATATCAAACGGAAGGTGTGAGTATGCTACAAACTGGCTGTTGCCTTTTTTTCCCATCCTCCAACTCTTAGAAGAGATACCTCTTGTGAATGATCCAAACCACAAACATACTGGAAAGGGAATTCTTGAGATTGTAGTTCAACCTCGCCAAGTTGACACATCACACAGCTATCACAGAAAAGAAGCAGTAAAGGCTGATCCAAAGATTCCTGATGGGGAGGTGTCTTTGGGGGAAACGATCATGCCTATGAGGCACAATGAGTTACATAGCTGGGAGATCCTTTTCTATTTTATATCCTTTGTTGTTATCATGATCCCACACAGAAAAGATGGTGATAGGGAGAGTGAGATCATAGAAGGTATAGCAACTCAAGTTCAATAAACCTCATTCTGGACATCTATTTTCCAAGTTTATTGTGACTCAGTCCCATAGCTGCAGGAGCACCAGAGCTGATGGCTGACAGGGTGCCTAAGCCTTGTAGCTTTCCTCTGGAATTTCATTGTCTTGTAGCAATATTCACGCATCTTGGATTCTTGGTCTCCTGGACACTGAATAAAAATGGCATTACTCTACTCAAATGATATTCTCTTGCAAATTAAGAGAAAATATTGTAATCCTCAAGTACTCTATTATTGAAAACTGGCAGTAAATATAAGAAAATAAACTAATAGGTAAAACAATATAAATGACAAGATCAATAATCAAATTGAATTTTTGAGTAATGTTATGGTCCTAATATTTTTTGATTTATTTAGACACACTTAACTGAGTGCCTGTGATAAACAAAAAGACAATTCTGATGCAAATTCTGAACTAAAGGAGTTTTATGTCTGCTTGGAGACCAATGTGACATAGATGATCATAGTGTATGATAGCAAAAGCTGGATACCATGCGGGAAGAGTGAGTATGATTCCTTGGTGAGACAGAGGATAGAAATTTATAGACCAGGAACTAAGTGCCATGATACTGACACTTTCACAGTCTACCTCCCACATTGTGAATTTCTACATTTATAGATACGGTCACCCCCAATTCGGGCTAACCAAGCGTGAGTCTGTCTGTTTACACCGTCAAAATGGCTGCCATGCAGTGATACAAACAGGTGCAACACAGTAAATCAAAGTGTCATCAATGGCCTTATAAAGGTAGGGCACTCACATGGCTTTTGTAGGAAACCAGCATGGAGTTTGGCTGATTCCTGTTTTTGTCTGGATTTGTTGAATATCTTACCCTATTGTCAGAGTTTGCACAAGCACTTAAATGGTGGTGTGTGTGTGTGTGTGTGTGTGTGAGGGAGAGAGAGAGAAAGACAAAGACAGAGAGGGATCAAAGTCAGAACAGCAGGGTGTAGGGTTGAAGGACAATATCAACACAAAATAAATCTAGACTCTTATGCCTAAATTGTAGCCCCTCTACCTTGTCTGAATTCTAAGTTATACCCCTATATGTTGTCTTTCATTCTTTCTGACTTGATCTTTGTAGCTTCCTTGCTTCTGTGATTCTGAATATGAATTCATGGTCACACACTTCTGCCCATCAAGTTGACGTTAGTGCTGTGCTAACTGGCTCTTACTCCCAGGTTTGCCTACTGGTCTTGGGTCTGGGTTTCTCCAACCAGTTCTAGCTTGATGTATGGCAGCCTAACTGGGGAAGGGTTGTGGACATTCTTTATGATCTGATTTTCTGAGATATGGCAGCTTCGACCGGAACTGGGATCACCCTTAAGACAAAGTGGGCATGTAGTTTGAGTTCATTTAGAAGCTAATTTTAAAAATCAGGTATTTTGGGACGCCTGGGTGGCTTGGTCGGTTAAGCGTCCGACTTCGGCTCAGGTCATAATCTCACAGTCCGTGAGTTCGAGCCCCGCGTCGGGCTCTGTGCTGACTGCTCAGAGCCTGGAGCCTGTTTCAGATTCTGTGTCTCCCTCTCTCTCTGCCCCTCCCCTGTTCATGCTCTGTCTCTCTCTGTCTCAAAAATAAATAAACGTTAAAAAAAATTAAAAATCAGGTATTTTTCCCTCCTTGCTGATAAAAGCTATATTATACATAGTGATTATGCACCAGGGAGCCTTATGGAAACAAATAGAAGCCAAAGTATAAGCTTAATATGGTTCCACCATTGTATGTGGAAGGGTTTGTGTTTTTCTAGGAAAAGTGTTGCTCTCCTAAAGCTTTCTTTCCTCAGTTCAGCCTTGCAAGTTAAAACAATAACAAAGTCCCAGTGACTTTGGGAACACAAGGGACTTGTAGAAATATTCCTTCATCTTTCAGAGGAAAACTCAGAATTGGGGCAAACCACCCTGAACATTTTCTCCCAGGAACAGAACACAGGGTCATTTGAGAAGTCTGGGGGATACCGCTAGAGAGGGGGATGCCACAGATAAAAAGAATAGTGCAGGTGTGTGCACAGAGGAGTAAAAGACAAGTCTGCCATCATGTGCTATGTCAAGTTGGTTAGGTAAAAACCATGTTTCCCAGGCTCCATTCCCTGCACAGTCTTGAGCTGCATTTGACCAAAGATGAATTGAAGCGAGCTTTGGAAGGCAGTAATGAAAACCTAGCCAGTATGCTCTGAAAGTTATTGTGACTCCCACAACCTGGCCATGAGCTTCCCCTTTATAGACCCACATGGGTGGCTTGACACTGGCTTCACAGATAACTAGATGGTGACCCCCTTCATCATCCACTCCCCTCTTGGACCTTCATTTCCCAGCTTCTCCCACAGTTATATCAGATCAAATTCCTATAGTGAATACCTAGTCCCATAACTGAGAGTTTTCCTACCTCCCTGGGGTGAGCCCTGACCTACATACAAGTGACAAGAGGACTAGACATCTCACTTCAATTCAACATCATGAACAGAACCTACCAAGAGAAAGCTCTTGCTTAACATTGGGCAAAGTGAGAAATTGGAACTTGAGTAATGGGGTATTCATTCATTCATTCATTCATTCATTCATTCATTCAACAACTATGTAGAAAGGTCTCAGCATGTGTTAAGTACTCTATGTGGTGAAGATACAATTAAACTCAAAAAGGCCTATTATACAATTCATTCTCCAAACCAGATCTGTCAGAGAGTTAAAGGGCACTAATAGTAAATATGCCAGAAAAATAAGCATAAACGGGGACTGTGCTGGACAAATTCAAGGTACAGGCAAAAAAAAAGACAGGATTTGGGCTATCATGATGCTGACAATCAAGGCAGAAAGACAGGTGATTTAAAAGTAATCTCACAAATAAACATAGACTTATAAGGTTGAGAAGGGCTACAAAGAAGGGGTCCACAGAGCTGAGATAACATATCATAGACTGACCAGGAGGTCAAGAAAGCCTGCTGATTGCACTGGTATCCTGGGTGCTCCCTCCTCCTCTTCTCCCTCCTCCTCTTTCTTTTTCTTTCCTTTTTTCCCCTCCCCCCTCCCCATGTGAACATTATGCAAATGCTGATAGAGAGGGCTCAGCTAGGTTGCTGAGGATGCAGACCATTCATATGGGGAGTTGGGTGCAGGTAAAGACCAAATGAAAGTGTTAAAGCTAGATATTCATGAGTTGGAGAGCATCTAGGTTGGAGGAGGGCTCTTCTCCTCTAGAAGTTAACTTGGTCCTAGTAATCAGGTCCTGACCTGGGTGGGAGAGAGCCTTTCCCATATATTCCATTTTCATCTTTACCCTTTGCTTTCAGTCTAGAAATTTTGATCTAAAATATAGACCTCCCTCTTTGTTAGCTGTTAGACAAGGTTTTACTCCTTTTCAGCCTTAGTGTCCTCTTCTGTAAAATGGTTCATCTGAATAGTAATATATCTCATAAGGTCGTTTTAGAGCTAAATAAGATGAAGAATTTAAATGCTTATGTAATACTTGGCACATAATACCCTTTATATAAATAATACTTCTTGTTGTTATTGTACGACTTCTATTATTATTGGGTCATCACACTCCTCCATGAAACTCTTCATGCTGTTATTCCTTAAAGAAATATAAATCGTTGTTAAAATGCTTTCATGTTTCCTTCATTTAATCCCTTATAGATCTAAAACCTGACTTTGTCAAAAGGTCTAACATATTGCAAAAATAGGGACATCTGAGTGGCTCAGTTGGCTGTGTCCGACTCTCGATCTCGGCTCAGGTCACGATCTCATGGTTTGTGAGTTTAAGCCTCACGTTGGGCTCTGTGCTCATAGCACAGAGCCTGCTTGAGATTCTCACTCCCTCCCCTGTTTATGCTCTCCCCTCAAAATGAATAAATAAACTTAAAAAAATAAAAATATATTACAAAAATGAAGAAAAAATTTTACTATATTTCTACATCTTAACAAAAAACTTTTTAACATTCATTTTTTTTTTCCAGAGACTGAGAGAGTACGAGCGGGGGAGGAGCAGAGAGAGAGGGAGACAGAATCTCAAGCAGGTTCCAGCCTGTCAGCACAGAGCCTGACACGAGGCTCAAACTCAAGAGTCATGAGATCATGACCTGAGCCGAAGTCGGATGCTCACTGACTAAGCCACCCAGGCACCCCTTCCTATATTTCTACATTTTTTTTTCAAGTTCTTTCACCTTTTTTTTCAAGTTCTTTCACTTTTTTTTATTTCTACATCTTAAAGATAAATACTGCTAACACTTTTATTTTCTTTCTATCTTTTGTTTTGAATTTTTATGTGGTTGTGTTAAAGTGTATAACATACAGTATATGTTGAATTATTTGAGTTTATTTTTTCTCACTTACAAATTACATGTGTTCATTATACAAAAATCACAAATGCTGACAAAATCCACACTCAAAATACTGAAGGTATACAACTGTTAATACTTTGGGTGTATTTTCTTATTGCCTTTTTCTATGCTTTTAAATAAACATAGTTGAAATCATACTGTGTCCCTTGATTTTTAAACATTAACAAGGGACATTTACAGATTCTATATGAGAAACTTTGTAAAGAACTCTTCAGTAATAGCTAATATCAGCCCCTGAGTAGATTTATTGGGATTTTTATAATTAAAAATCTCCAATCACTGCTGTCTTCAACAGGAATGTTAAAGAGGCAAAAATTATTATTTTTTTTATTAAATGTTTAAAGTTTATTTTCAGGAGGAGAGAGAGAGAGTGGGGGAGGGACAGAGAGAAGGAGAGAGAGAATCCTCAGCACTGTCAGTGTGGAGCCCAAGTTGGGGCTTGAACCCATGAACTGTGAGATCATGACCTGAGCAGAGGTCAAGAGTCAGGCGCTTAACCAACTAAGCTACCCAGGAGCCGCAAGAGGCCAAAAATTATTACTCAAGTAGTTTACAATGGAATTGAGATGGCCTATACATCTGCAGTTCTACGAATAAAGGAAACACAATGTTCAGTACTCCTTCTAATTCAGTGTCCCCAATACTCAAGAATGTCTAGCCATGGTTGGCAG
This sequence comes from Panthera leo, assembly GCF_018350215.1. Classification (NCBI taxonomy): domain Eukaryota; kingdom Metazoa; phylum Chordata; class Mammalia; order Carnivora; family Felidae; genus Panthera; species Panthera leo. The sequence goes on from NC_056679.1 coordinate 225,961,621, forward strand.
GAGTGCACAAAATTAAAAAAAAAATCATTTTAGGTGTCATCCACCATGGCTGTGGGGTGATTCTAAAAACACCACAATTTCTCTTACTAGTCGAATGAAATCCGAGGGAAGTGATGTAGGGTAACCCACCCCTTGAGTCTCAGACTGGGCTGACCAACATGAACCTTCTCGACTCTAGGTTTGGCATGAATGCTGAAGGATGCTTAACCCAGACAAGTCTTTCATACCGCTGCCAGTTGTCTGTAAAGGATGAGATAAATAGGTAAGTCAGACACATGTGGTCTGGGTTACTTTGTAGACAGCCTTATATTATGCTATGTTAACGTAAGTTGTGTTGTGTTAAGTTATGGTAGGTAGACTACACATTAGATTTAAATTTTGATTCATCTCATCAGTCGAAACTGTTCAAAATGCAAGGGTAATTTTCTGAGCAACCGAATGTCTGTCTGCCTCTTGAGCAACGTGCCACATTAAAATGCCCAGGCTACATAGTTACATGTGACTCCATTGTCCCTTGGTATTTCGTGTTGCAGAGACACTTGACCAAAGGCAACTTGTATTCAGCTTATTCCAGAAGCTTATAAAATTTTCCTTTACTTTTGAAATTCAACTTCCATCAGGATGTAGGGATCTTGTTACTGAGTATTCCTAGAACACACTAACGTGTTTTAAATCTGTATCCTCACATTTTATTTATTTTTATTTTTATTTTTTTTAACGTTTATTTATTTTTGAGACAGAGAGAGACAGAGCATGAATGGGGGAGGGGCAGAGAGAGAGGGAGACACAGAATCGGAAGCAGGCTCCAGGCTCTGAGCCCTCAGCCCAGAGCCTGACGCGGGGCTCGAACCCATGGACCGCAAGATCGTGACCTGAGTTGAAGTCGGACGCTTAACTGACTGAGCCACCCAGGTGCCCCTGTATCCTCACATTTTAAACCTCTGACTCGGCAAAGTCTGTAAACATGAAAGTTGCTTTCTCAAACACACCTTCGATGATTGCTTTTGCAGTTTCCCCAGGTTCTCTTCCATATCACTTCTTTTTTTTTTTTACATTGTCAGTTCTGTATTTTACTGCCTCCCATAGAAAATTTAACTTTGTGACTATATTGCTGACTTCCTTCTAATAATTCCCTGTCCCATTTATCTGTTGTTCATGTCATTGTGTTGCCTTTTCTCAGCCATTTCTCTCCTTGTAGCTTTTTCTTCTTTTCTATAACGCTCATATTTTTCTCACAGCCATTAATTGATGCCAGGTATCCACATTTTTCACTCCTATGTGGTTCCTATAATAAATGATTTTTAAAGAAGTTTTTGTCTCTGAGTCTCAGGATAATGTTCCCTTCATCTAAGTCTGTTGCATTGAATGTTCACACAAACTTTAGGTGATCAGATCCATTGTTAATTTACAGAAAGGATTAGATTGTATTCTAGCTCTTTCAATGTGGTGGCTAATCAAAGCCTTGTGAAAATATTCTGTTGCCCACCAGCTGCTCTAAAGTTTCTGGATCTCCTTTGGCCTGTGGTTTTCAGTTGGGTTCATCCAATGGGACTCATGGATGTTGTAGTATCCGTTGCTCTGGCCCCCTTCCTGAGGTTGCTGGTCTCTGAATCAGTGCCTTGAATTAAGACACCCCTTGCACTCAGCTCTTTTTGTCCATATTCTGGTAATCACTTACTCTTCCCCTCTTCTTGTCTTTTTAGACCCACGGATAATGGCAGCCCTTTTGTTTTTCACTCCAATATACTCTACTATCAATTTTGTTTTCCCTTACTTTTATAAGTAGTCCCTCCTATAATGTGTCAATTACATATCAATTGCATGTGTCAGCTTGGCAAGGCTATGGTGCCCAGTTGTTTGGTCAAGGGTTAGTCTAGATGTTCTTGTGAAGGCTTTTTGTAAATGTGATTAGCACTTGCAATCCATTGACTTTTATAATCAGATTCTCCTCCATAGGATGGATGAGCTTCATCCAATCAGTTTGAAGCCTTAAGAACAAAAACAGATTTCCCAGAGAAGAAATTCGGTTTCAAGACTGGAACATAGAAATTGCGCCTGAATTTTGAGCTTACTAGCTGCCTTACAGATTTGAGACTCACTAGTTGCCACAATCTTATTTAGCCAGTTCCTTAAAATAAATCTCTCTCTCAATAGAGCTACCTATCTATCTATCTCTCCAACTGGTTCTGGAGAACACTGACTAATACACGCCCTCAAGTTATCATAATTTGAATGTGAAAATCTCATTCCTGTAGGAACCATGACTGCTGTAAAGCTCTTGATAGCTACAGCTTGAGAGTGGTCTGGATTCCCCACCCCAATTCTCATTCCATCATTATTTGTCTCAGGAACTTCTTTTGTGCTAGTGTCTACAAGTTGTTACCCCTGGAATTGGACTGGGAAGATGTAGTCCTTGCTTTGTCAAGCTTTCAGATTCTTGGGAAGCCTGAAAACTGCAATAAGATAAAACAAATGTGATGGTGGACCAAGAGAGGTATCATAGGGCATCTTCTCTTGTTGTGGATGTTAGGAAAGCTTCTGAGTGGAAACCAGCTCCAGGTGGTGAGGAAAGGTATATGGGATTATGCAGATGAAGAGAAATTGGTAATTGGAGGATTTCCAGACCCCAGACCTGCCTGTGTGGAGCTTTTAAGGCAGAAAATGTGGGTAGGAGATCCACCTCCTATATGTTGCTACTAATCTTCCCAATCTCCCTGGCTCCCTGACATCTTAAAGAGCTAGACCATAGGAGAAACCCCATCCCGAGTCAGTCCTGCTTTCTGGGCTATTTCTGCAGCTGCATCCAGAGTACGTTATTTGGGTGGACTCTTCTCCCTGGATGTTTACTGTCAACCTCCTTCTTGCTCAGAAGTTTTCTGGGAATTTCAGTCTCCAATGAGTTTAAGCATAAAGGTGCTACCACATTTTCAAAATCACATGTAATACTTCAGTTGATATTTCCTTGCAGACAAGAAACAATGGTCCAACTTTCTGGCTGGTCCCATCCTTACCTTTCTTGGCCAGAAGCACACAGTGTGTAAGTTTCCATCAATTTTATAGTTAATGGAAATTCCCCCAAATCCTGGAAACATTTGCCCAGCAGTTCTGCTTTTCAGAGCGGTATGAGTCATTATTGATTGATGGATGGATGGATGGATGGAAGGACGGACTGATGGATGGATGGATTGATCTTTAGCCAGAAAGGTCAGAAAGTGAAGCAAAATGTTAGAGGAAGCCGGGAGAAGTTTCTTCAGGAACTGTTAGCCAGATGTCATTTTAAAACATGAAGTCTGAACCCACAGTGTTTGGTAAGGGAATGACCTTCAGTTCCATTTATGTAAGTTAAGTCTGCCGGTTAGAGCAGAAACTTTATCGAATCAAAGAGGACTTCTCTTGGATACTCTAGATAATTGCCTCAGTGGTCCCTTTAGTGCACACATTTTGCAGAAATAGTGTTCGAGGGAGTGGGGGATTGTAGGGCTAATTGGTGAGTCTGGTCTTATAAGCAGGCTGCTTTCATCTTGCTCTTCTTTGGAAATAATGAGGTTTGTAAAATCGCTGTAAATATATGTCTGAACATGTAACCCTCCTCACCTCTCTCTCCTCATGATTTCATAAGCAGCTGGTGCTGCCGGGACAGTTTAACAGAGTAAACTTGCTGTTTCGAGGACATCTGTATCCAATATAGACTATCTCTGGCATGTCTGGGTCCCTTCTCTGTGTGTAACATGATGGAAAGCAGGCTCCGAGTTTTGGGTCCTTGCCCCATGTACTTCTCCATATCAGGAAGTGAACAGCCACTTCCTTTCCAAGTTTTGTAAATGCGGAGGGGCTTTTCATTTTCTATCAAGAGGATGAGATTTTCTTCCTCCCTGTGATCTCAGAAGTTCTTGTAGCTGGCACTTTGCAGAAAGTGAAAAGAAAAAGGGTGGGGGGGGGGGCTCTGTCCTCCATTACACCATCTGCTCCACAGTCTCGTAATTCCAAAAACACAGCAAGTCCCAACTTCTCATGTCGGTTTTGTAACTAAAAACAATAGACTTAAAACAAGCCATATTTAATGCGCAGCGTTGAACAAGGTTGGGTGATGCCTACAAAGGGACAATTCAGATCCACGTGGCGGGTGTGTTCTCCATTTTCTTTCGTTCTGGAATTTTCCTTTCAAAGAAATCAATTTATAAAATCGTCTTAGAAAGTATTCTTTGGCCTATAAATTCTGATGAATTACTTGAAATGAATCATAACTAGATTAACGTACTTTAACTTGATCTTGTCCTATGTAAACTAGAAGAGTTTGCTGAACGAAGAGAGGATTTGACAGTTGATGTCCTTCAGTCGTGGCTCTCAGTGTGTGGTCCCCGCGCCCGCAAAATCGGCATTCCTTCAAAATTCGTCCGGGAGGCAAATTCTCTGCCCCATCAAAATCAGAAGTCCCCGGGCTGTGGCCCCTCAGCCTGTGTCTTAAGAAGCCCTTCGAGTGATTCTTGTGAACTCCAAAGCTGGGGAATGTCCAAGCCCCAAAGGGCGACTGGACGACTAGAGCTGAAGTAGAAGTTGATGTCTCTACAGGGAAGCCCAGAGAAACAAGTGGCAGTGACTGAGAGGTCCAGGCAATCCTGTGACAGAGTGATGGCTCTAGCCACGTTTGTTTGTTTAGGTAGGCACAGGGTAACTTGGCAGCTGGTGTATGTTTTCTGTGAGAAATCACCTGAGTGTTCTGATTTAAGCTGTATTAATTTAATCTTCACAACAATCCCACGCGGTTGGTACCGTCATCCTTGCTTTCAAGATGCGGAAACTAAGGTTACTGCCTTGTCCAGGCCACACAGCTCAGTCAGCAGAGAAGGCATGCTCCTGCCCAGTATCCCTGGGGTTTAGAAATGGCCACCTCTCTCTGGATTTGCAGAAATCCAAGAAGGGGCTAGAGACCTCTCACCAGAAATGCAGGAGCTCTCTCGGGGTAGGGTCTGAGGCTGTACGTGCTCCCAAAAGTACAAAATTAAGGAAGCATCTCAGGAAAGCTAGGATACAACTTCATATGGCACAGATCTTGTGCTCTCTGATACTTAAGCACCCTTGTCCCTAGAATCACACTCAACCGTAGCATCGGTTTATGTAGGCAAGTCCATTTCTCAATGCTACCGCCCACTCCAATGGAATATTTCTCATATGTGGTAGGGATCTATGTAAGATAGCACGTTTTCATTTAGCTAGAAGGAAACCAGAGGCAATGTTCAAATATTAACGGTTCTCCTGGATTGACAACGTGAAGCAACATTATATTGCGGTATCATTGGTAAGAGCATTTGATTGTATTATTTTGTGTATCTATGTTTTGAGGGAAGAAAAAATCAGGAAAAGCTTAGTGTGGGAAAGGTGTGGAGATTGACTCTTCACTTACTCTTTACTTCCCTCTGTTGATTTATAGCTATTATTTTACAACATATTCATTTATTTCTTTTTAAATTCCAGTAATTTACACAGTGTCACATTAGTTTCAGGTGTACAATCCAGTGATTCAACAATTTTATACATTACTCAGTGCTTATCACCGTAATGGTATTCTTAATCGCCTTCACCTGTTTTGCCCACTCTCCCACCCACCTTCCCTCTGGCAACCACGAGTTTCTTCCCTATATTTGAGTCTGGTTTTTTGTTAGTCTCTTTTTTTCCTTTGTCTGTTTGCTTTGTTTCTTAAATTCCACATATGAGAGAACTATGCTATTTGTCTTTCTCTTGACTGGCTTAGCTTAGCATTATATTCTCTAGATCCATCCGTGTTGTTGTAAATGGCAAGATTTCATTCTTTTTTATGGCTGGGTAATATTCGGTCGTGTATACATACCACAACTTCTTTATTCATCTGTTGATGGACACGTGGGCTGCTTGCAGAGTTTGGATATTGTATGTAACGCTACAACAAACAGAGGGGTACGTATATGCCTCCGAATTAGTGTTTTCATATCCTTTGAATAAATAGCCAGTAATGTGACTACTGGATAGCATGGTAGTTCCATTTTTAATGTTTTGAGGAACCTCCATACTGTCTTCTACAGGGGCTGCACCAGTTTGCATTCCCAACAGTGCATGCGTGTTCCTTTGTCTCCACATCCCATCACTTAGTTAGCTATTCTGATAGCTTATTTTATTTGACTTTATTTTCTATTTTTAAAAGCTTATACTACATTGAGAGAGAGAGAGAGAGAGGGAGAGAGAGATTGAACTCAAGCAGAGGAGGGGCAGAGAGAGAGAATCCCAAGCAGGTTCCATGCGACCAGAAGAGAGCCTGATGCTGGGGCTGAGTCTCACAAACTGTGAGATCATGCCCTGAGTTGAAATCAAGAGTTGAACACTTAACTGAGCCACCCAGGCACCTTGACAGATGATTTTAATTTGTATTGTGGTTTTGATTTGCATTTCCCTGATGATGAGTGATGTTAAGCAATTTTTCATGTGTGTGTTGACCATCTGTATGCTTTCTTTGGAGATATATCTATTCATGTCATCTGTCCATTTTAAAATAGAATTATTATTATTATTATTATTTGGTGTTGAGTTGTATATGTTCTTTAGAGATTTTAGATATTAACCCTTTATCGGATATGTCATTTGCAAAGATCTTCTCCCATTTGGTGGGTTGTCTTTATTCCATTGATGGTTTCCTTCCCTGTGCAAAAGCTTTTTATTTTGATGTGGTCCCAATAGTTTATTTTTGCTTTTGTTTCGCTTGCCAAAGGAGACGTGTCTAGAAAAATGTCTCTAAGACTGATGCCCAAGAGATTACTGCCAAGTATTCTTCCAGAAATTCTACGGTTTCAGGTCTCACATGTAGGCTTTTAATTCACTTTGAGTTTATTTTTGTGTATGGTGTAAGAAAGTGGTTCAGTTTTATTCTTTTGCATGTAGCTGTCCAGTCTTCCCAACACCATTTGTTGAAGAGACTTCTTCCCACTGCATATTCTTGCTTCCTTTGTCATAGATTAATTGACCATATAATTGTGGGTTTATTTGGGGGATCTCTGTTCTATTGATCTATGTGTCTAATTTTGTGCCAGTACCATATTGTTTTGATTACTACAGCTTTGTAGTATGTTTTGAAATCTGGGATTGGGGCGCCTGGGTGGCTCAGTCGGTTGAGCGTCCGACTTCGGCTCAGGTCATGATCTCACGGTCCGTGAGTTCGAGCCCTGCGTTGGGCTCTGTGCTGACAGCTCAGAGCCTGGAGCCTGCTTCGGATTCTGTGTCTCCCTCTCTCTCTGGCCCTCCCCCATTCATGCTCTGTCTCTCTCTGTCTCAAAAATAAATAAATTTTAAAAAACATTAAAAAAAAAGAAATCTGGGATTGTTGTACTTCCAGTTTTATTACTCTTTCTCAAGATTTCTTTGGCTACTCAAGGTTTGTACCCATTATTTGGATAGTTTCTTCCTGGTACCTAACTTGGGCAGCCCAAGTCACAAATACTCTTCTATACTTTTCAATGAGAGGTGACCAGAATCCACAAACCTGGGCTTCCCTTTCTATCCAACTACCACTAAGAAGACTGGGTGCTCACTATTTCTTCCACAAGCCCTAGTCAGTTTTTGCTCACTTCTTCCACATCTGGCCATGGTCGACTCTGTTCACTTGCTCATCCCAGCTAGGGATGCTCAAGTGGCTGGTGTTGCTGTCTGAGCACAGTCCATTGGTGTGGCTAGTGGGTCACTTCTGTCCTCATTGACGAACGTGGCCAAGTAGGTGAAGAATACATACATTTAAGCAGCAAAGCCTGTTCTTGAGCCATAAACATGTTAAAATTAAACTTAAGGATATTTTTAAGAGTATCATCTTGATATTCAGAGATAGAGTATACAGATTGCCTTAGAATAGGAAAGAAAATTGAAAGAATTTAAACAAAGTTTTCTAGCATAATTTTTTTCCTTCATAGAAGACCATCTTGGAAGCCAAAAACACTATATTTTTAGGAACTTTTCAGAGAATAGGCTACTCTGAACCAAATTTGTACCTTATAGGTAGTGTCTTCACCAAGAACTTAATTGTAATAAGAAAGTAAATAAATCAGCAGTTGACTGAAACCTTACCATTTTTCAATCACAGTAAATGTTCTTGAGTTCAGAGTGGCATCTGAAGGTGACTTCAGTGATATGATGACTAAGAAGGCAAAAATCTATGCAAATATAAGAGAAATGAGCAGAACTTCTTGGAGACAACCATGGAGAGCTAGTGGAGCAGAACATGAAAGCAGGTGTAAGATCTTGCTGGGTTTGCACCCTGAAGACTTTGTTGGAAGTGCAGACAGGTTACTTATCCTTTTATGGGACTTCAGAGTTGAGAAAGTACTTTCCTTCATCATCCCTCAGTCTAAAACCAGTAAAAGAGGGCTGGGGCAAATTCCCACATGTGAGGGATGAAGCCCTGAGGGAAGGATTAAGTGACCTGTCCAGGGTCATATAGCTAATCAGTCATAGAACTGACACTTTAAAATATGTGTGTGTATATATATATATATATATATATATATATATATATATACTATTTATTTATTTATTTATTTATGTTAAGGAGAATACAAGTGGGGAAGAGGAGCAGAAGGAGAGAGAGAAAATCTTAAGCAGGCTCTATGATCAGTGTGGAGCCTGATGTGGGCTTGATCCCATGACCCTGGGATCCTGACTTGAGCTGAAATTAAGAGTCCAATGCTCAACCGACTGGGTCACCCAGGAACTGTGAGGCATAGAACTGATACTTTTGATGCCAGGACTATTGGTGACTCCATGACTCCAAGCCATCTCAAGAGATGGCAGTGAGCAACCATACTTTGGCCATTGCTTCTTTGTTCCCACAAAATCATGAAGGAAGTAGTTACAGGAGGCAGTTGGTAATAGTACAGGGATGCATGATGGGGACTAAGATGGCATTGTCATAGCCACCATTCATACTTCCTGATCCCTCTGGACAAAAAATAGTAGCTGATGAACTATACTTCTCAGTCCTGTTATCATAACAAACACGAATAAAGGGACACACCATCCATCCATTCTTCTGACGTATATATGTCTGGCACCTGGATACTTGAGTCAGCAGTTAAACATCCTACTTTCTTCACTGAAAGGTCTGCATCTTTGCATGGATGGGTTCAACTGATATCTTGAGGAAAAATATCACCATGTACTTTCAAACAGAGATGAGAAGAGAACAGAAATAGGCCCTCATTTATCAAAGTTGGCCATTGGCATAATAGCATGGAAATATTTGGAAAAGCTCTGTCTGCAGCACATTTTGAAGATGAGAATAGAAGCTGAGTGTCACTAGCAACACCATCTTTGGATGCATAAATATTTATATCCCCTTGATGAAAAGGAAATACTACTGTAGTTTTCTTCAAAGGAAGAGGGGAAGAAAAGGAAATATCTGCGTGTCTTTAGCTTATCTACAGAGGACAAATTTTTCCTGGTTCTGAATTTCTACCCACAGCCTCTCCCCATGCTCCCCACCCACCCCAACAGTTAACACTTTATTAGACTGTAAGATCAAATTAGATGTTGGAAATGTTATTCGGGTATGATTTCAGCAGAACTGTACTACTGCAAAAATCTGGGCCAAATGTGCTCCTCTGTCTTTCTTTGGGAAAGCAAGAAGGATGTGTCATAAGATGTACCATGAATATGACCTATGGCACCTGCATTTTAGGATCTCTCCCCAGACCACAGGAGAAGGTGTTATGCTCTTTACCAATCTGCAGGTTTAGAAAAGCAATTTAACATACACAGGGTTTTAAAACAATTTCAAAAGAGGAACAAAAGATGATAATTGGTGGGTTTGAGCCATAAGGAATATGACCAACTGTGGCATTTTAGAACTGAGTGGAGAAGCACACACTTTGGGCCTTATAGGAAGCATCTTGTCTTTGATACTTCCCTCTCCCTATTAGCATTACCTTACCCCAGTAGGGTTCAAAACAGTGAATTGTTGATCCAGCCGACCGTGCTTTAGATACTTCCAGAAGTTCACTTGGAATGTAGCCAATACCTTTAACATCATTGGGTTTTGTCACTATATTCCCTGTGTTCAGCTTCTGTGTGGTTTCTTGCCTTCAAACCAAATTGCAGACAATTACAGTTTGATCCCAATTATGAAAATATTGAAAGCTTTAGTTTTTATTCCTTTGTGAGAGGATATACTAGTGAGTTAATTAACTAGGACTGTCATAACTAAGTATGACAGATTGGGTGGTTTACACAACAGCATTTTATTTTTTCACGGTTACGGAGATTAGAAGTCCAAGATCATGGTGACCACAGGGTTGTTTCTTCTGAGGCCTTCCTCCTTGGCCAGTATATGCCTATCTTCTCCCTGTATCTTCACATAGTCCTCCCTTTGTATTTGTCTATGTGCAGATTTCCTTTTCTTATAAGGACACCGGTTATATTTGATTGTGGCCCAACCTAATGAACTCATTTTAACTTATTTACCTCTGTAAGGACTCTATTGCCAAATACAATCACATTCTGAGTTATTGTGGGTTAGGACTTCAACACAGGAATTTTGTGATGGGAAGACACAATTCAGAACACAAAAAATAGTATCCAGGTTGACTCAAAGGAAGAACGAATCTGAGTCATCCCTGGCTGGCTCCATGATTTTCAGAAAAGAACATATATAAAAGATAGCCTCTTTCTCAAGATACTGGAGGGGTCAGCTAAGAGTCCTTCATTTTCAGCAGTGCCATTGGAACTGAGTGACAATGCTTATGTACGTGGACCTGAACTTTGGAGCTTGAGTCAAAAATCATTTGCTCTTGGCTGAAACTGTCATAATTTACTATTTATTTGGAATATAAATCCTGCCTACTGCAAAAGGACTAGAGGGGGTATATAACGTTAAATATAATGAAAAAGAGAAGAGTAATCATACAAAATATAGAGAAAGAATAGATGTTACTAGTTGACCAGAAAGTGCTACAGATTATAGTTTGGCCTTGATTATTTTCTGGATTTCCCGAAAACAAAAGAAGACAGAGAAATATACTGAGATATGTCAACTTCATGGACTATTAAAAGAAAGCAGGCAAGCCTGCCTGCAGAGTCAATTTTTTTTTTCTGGAACTAAACCCAAGGAGATATTTATTGCGTGAGACATTTTGCAGAGACCCTGAGTGAATTAAGAGTGTCAGATGTTGAATCAGGGGTAGTGGATCATAAAATAGGCAATGTCTTCAAAAAGGTTTAATGAAAGTAATTATTTATAATAAAAATTGTAACTAACTTTCTTGTTCTAAGGGGAACATTTGGCATACTTCATAACTTTGGGGACATAAAATCCTTCAGAAACCCCATTTTCTCTGTGATACTTGAAGTGACTGTTAGTGGAAGAAAGGAATCTGGAGATACTGAATAAGCTACCACATTACAGCAAGGCCTGGTACTGAGTCTTAGGACACGAAGTGCCGTGTCTAGACATGATCTTGGCTTAGGAGCTACAAAACTGAAAGACTTTCCAAAAAAAAAATGCAGAAATTTCTTTCTTTTCTTTCTATTTCTATCCTCCTCTTCCTCCTCCTCCTATTCCTGCGTTTCTCCTCTTGGCTCCCAAGAGACAAGGATTAGAAGAGGTAGTCCCTACCACGCCTGAGTAACTAAAAGCTGAGTGGCTCTCAAGAATGGGATGGTATGGATCTGATGTCGCCAGCCTCCAAGATAGCTTCCCGGTGATCCCTGACGTCTGGAATTCATGGCTTTTGTAATTCCCTCCCACATTGTATCAGGGGCAGTCCGTGTGACCAATAGGATACACCAGAAGTGATGGCATGTCATTTTAAGACAAGGTCATTAAAAACATGTGGCTTCCTGCTTGCTATCTCTGACCCTCTTTCTTGGATCACTCACTCTGGGGGAAACCAGTTGCCGTGTTGTGAGCGGCCTCATAGAGCGGCCCATATGGCAAAGGCTTCCTGCCAGTAGCCATTGAATGAGATTGTAAGTGGGTTCTCCAGCCTGTCAAGCCTTCAGATGACTACAGCCAGAGCCAATATCTTAACTGAGAGACCCTGAGCCAGGACCATCCAGCTGAACTACTCCCAAGTTCTGTGAGATGTAAAACTTGTGACACAGTGTTGATACGGTTCTGTGACCCACAGAAAGTGTGAGATAGTAAATGTTTGTTGCATTGGGTTGCCAAACATTGGGCTAATGTGTGATCTGTAATAGGAAGCTAATAACAGAATTCAGTTGCAAATTGTTTGCATTGTTGCAGCGCACATACATTCTCTTTCCCGCTGGAATGCCATCCCCCCAAAGAAGATTTCCCTAACCGTTCTATCTAAAATAACACCCCCACTCCCTTGGGTATGCACCCTACCCTTAATCTACTTTAGTTTTCTCTATAGTCCTTATCACCCAAGATATGACATTAAGTTTTTGTTTATTGCCTGCCTTTCTTTAAACAAAGTAAGTTTCACAAGCATAGAGAATCGTTTGCTCATTTCACATTTTTGGTACCTAAGAAAGTGCTTGGTACATAATTGAAGCTCAGTAAATATTGGTTGACTAACCTAAACGATTAACAAAGTCTGTGATAATTGTTGGCTTACAGTGCTGGGAAGAGCCGGTGCACCAGGGGAAACGGCTTGAGAGATGGCCAGAGGGAATCTGCTGAGTGCAGGGTCAGCCAGGATCCAAGGGAGGTTGACAGATGGAGGTGTCAAGTAGTCTCTGTGTGGCTTTCCAGAAGTTTCCTTGGGAAGCGAACTAACTGGCAGTAGTGGCTCCAGAATTTCTATAAGGAGGTTTGGTTAAGAGACAATCTGCTTGAGGATGAGTTCTCGTAGCCTCTTAAGCAAGATTGAGAAAAGCCGAAGTGTCCATAACAAAGCAAGCGGTTTGGCGGAGGGTTGGCTCTAGTCCTTCTATGTTGTTTTTGCTCCAGTTGCCAGTGTGGAGAGGCGAATGGACAGCTCCCCGTGAACAGGAGGGGCCTTTGAAGTTTTTGTCAGGCAGAGAGCACAGGAAACCCTACCTACTTTATTTTGTGGTCCTCATCAATAAATCTAGAGCATGTTTCAGTTTGCTTGGGGTGATCTTTGTTCTTTTTGTCTTTCCGCCCACACCCAATCTGTAGGCAAACCCTTTTGGTGTTTTCTTTCTCCAACATATACCCAGAAGTTGACCACTTCTCATCACTTCCACCTCTGCCGCCCTATTCCAAACCACCCTCATCTCTCAGATTGTTGCAAGGGTTTCCTAGCTAGCTTCCCTGCTTGTATCATGGTGCCACTGTTAAAACACAAGGCCAGAGGCCACCCTTTAAAATATATCAAATCGTATTATTTATTCTGTTTGAAATTCCCTAGTCTCATTGGGAATAAAAGCCAAATTCCTTGCAATGGCACCAGCCTCACACAAGCTGTCCCCGTTACCTCTGGACCCCATCTGCCACCACCCTGCCCCCACGCTTTCTGCCCCAGCCATGCTGGCCTCCTTGTACTTCCTGGGACAAGAAATTGGGCTCTTTGTTCTTGAATGAAGGCCTTTGCATTTGATTTTCTATGTGCCTGAAACATTCTTCGTACAGATGCCCACAATGCCTGTTTCCTAACCCCCTTCAAGTCTTTTCTCCAATGTCACCTTTTCAGTGAAGACTTTTCCAATCATTCTTTTATTTTTATTTAGTTAAAAAATTTTTTTAGAGAGAGAAAGAGTACAAGTGGGGGAGAGGGGCAGATGGAGAGAGAGAGACAGAGAGAGAGAGAGAGAGAAAGTTGTAAGCAGGTTCCATGCTCAGCATGGAGCCAGATATGGGGCTTGATCCCAAGACCCTAGGATCATGACCTAAGCTGAAATCTAGAGTCAGATATTCAACTGGCTGAGCCACCCAGGTGCCCCTGATCATTCTAAAAATCAAAACCTTTCTACATTGCACTCCCCATCCTCCTTCCCTGCTTTATTCGAAACTACACAGAATCTCTCATCCTCATTGATATCCACATTGTCAACCATACACACACACACACACACACACACACACACAAATTCATTGATTTTATTTTATTATTTGCCTGCTGCTAATAGACAAGGGCTTTTGAAAATTTAATCTGAGGATTCTGTTAAAATGCATGGTCTGAATCTTTAATATCCCAAATGTTGCTGATGCTGCTGACCCAAGAACCATGTACCAATAAGCAAGTTTCTAGAACTGTGTTGCCCGATACAGCCTCACTCCACACGTTTCTTTATGTTAAAATTTACTAACATAAAATAAATTTATGTTTTTTTTTAAAATTTTATTAATGTTGATTTATTTTTGAAAGAGAGAGAGAGAGAGAGGACAGAACATGAGCGGGGAGGGGCAGAGAGAGGGGGAACACAAAATCTAAAGCAGGCTCCAGGCTCCGAGCTGTCAGCACAGAGCCTGATGTGGGGCTCAAACTCACCAACCGTGAGATCATGACCTGAGCTGAAGTTGGACACTCTACCAACTGAGCCACCCAGGTGCCCCAACATTAAATAAAATTTAATATTCAGTTCCTCACTCAGGGTAGCCACACCTCAGATCGTCACTAATCACATGTGACTAGTGGCTACCCTATATACAAGACAGCACAGATAAAGAGCATTTCGTTACTACTGGAAGTTCAAATAGGTAGCCCTGTCCTAAAACTACTCTATATGGTAGCCACATCTGACTATGTAAATGTAAATCAATCAAAATTAAATAAAATTTTTCTTTTTTTAAATTTTTTAGAAAGAGAGAGCATGCAAGAAGGGGAGAGGGGCAGGGAGAGAGAGAGAGAGAGAGAGAGAGAGAGAGAGAGAGAATCCCAAGCAGGCTCTACACTCAGTGTGGAGCCCAACATGGGAATCAATCCCACGACCCTGGGATCATGACCTGAGCCAAAATTAAGAGTCACTCATCCGGGGCACCTGGGTGGCTCGGTTGGGTGGCCGACTTCAGCCCAGGTCATGATCTCACAGCTCGAAGGCTCGTGGGTTTGAGCCCCGCGTCGGGCTCTGTGCTGACAGCTCAGAGCCTGGAGCCTGCTTCCAATTCTGTGTCTCCCTCTCTCTCTACCCCTCCCCTGCTCATGCTCTATCTCTCTCTGTCTCTCAAAAATAAATAAACATTAAAAAAAATTAAAAACAAAAGAGTCACTCATCCAACTGAACTACCCAGGTACCCCAAAACGAAACAAAAAAATTTTTTTTGAAATAAAATTTTTTAATGAGTTTTTTATTTCCGTGAGTTGATTTCAAGTACTCAGTAGCCACATGTGGCTAGTGACTGCTCCAGTGGACAGCAGAGATACAGAATATTTCTATCACCACAGAAAGTCCCGTTGGACGGGATGGCTTTAGAATCCAAGCTCTATGAGGTCATGGTCTTTTGTCTGTCTAGTTCACCGGCCCATCTCCAGTGCCTGACACGATAGGATCCCTAAGTTGGCCTTCAAGAAATATTTGTTGATTTGAATCAAAATGTCAGTTACATTTTGGTCTTCCCTGAATAGATGATGGGTGTCTTGAGGCAGGACTTGTGTTTGCTTTTCATTATGTCTCCAGCAGCTGTTGATGGAAGACCATCAGTCAACATTCACTGTATTGAATGTTCAGAATGCTTTAAACTTTCCAGCTCCTGAGGGATCAGTGTGTTTCCACGTGCGTATAGTTAACTGAGCACAGGTGGAGGCTCTCGTTTGTGACTCTAGTCTTTCTTCGTGGTCAGACATGGGGAGGGCCTAAGGGCTGCTGCCTTCTACTCTTTTGGAGAAGAATTGCTCAAGTCCCTGAGCTGGTGAAAACTCCGATCTGAACAAATTACACCTAACAGCCCCTCTCTTCCTGTGCAGTACTCCACATTCCCAGATGTGCCACCTAAAAAAAGAAAAAGGTACTTCATTCTGAAAAAGTAGCAACGTAAGACCTACAGCAAGTGTTTCTTTGATATCTTTGGACTATTTCATATCTTGAGTCCTTTAATTGTGCCTTTCCGTAATCAGATCTAACTGCTCTGTCCAAAAGAAAACACTAAGAGGCAGCACATACAAAAATTTAGCTGTGTTCTTTGGCCATTATTTCCCTAGAATGCTGGCTATTTCTGATTATCAGTGGTATTCATCCAGCTATATTTTTTTCCAGAAAAAAGTCTGGCTAGGGAATTTTAAAATCAGTACAAAAGATACATTTCACTACTACCACATTGGGAAAAAAATATTGTGTTTGGCCAAGAGGAGACTTTGGGATGCCACCAATAAATACCCTCATGTTCAGTCTTGGTAACCAGAACTGAGAAGGAAAATCAGGCCATGAAGTCCTGTCTGCATCCTAATTCAGCTGGGTTATTTATCCCCTTGGCTTTCTCTTCCAGCATTTCAATTTTGTTGGCCGAGTCAAGCATCTTGTTTGTCCTCATTCCAGCATCGGTAGAATATCTCTGTTCTTTTATTGTTTTTAGTTGGACAGACTGGCAAGATTTAGAGTGATTTTGACAAAAAGGGAGGGCAGCTGCAATGCTCAATATTTTTGATAGATGCAGTTCTGTTGCTCTTTCGTTCTGGGCCTTGAAGCTAATGTGTCTCATGAAGCTAAATAAAATATGAAGCAAGTGAGTGTTTCAGGAACCCCGGAAACTTTTATGAAATGGCATCAGTGCTGTGTACTCTAAGTATATACACATAGGTGTATGTATAGGTATCTATCTATCTATATCTATCTATCTATCTATCTATCTATCTATCATCTATCTACTATTATCTATCTATCTACCTATCATCTATGTATGTCTATCTATCATCTATGTATCTATCATTTATCATTATCTATCTTCTATCTATCTATCTATCTATCTATCATCTATGTATCTATCTATCAATCATCTATCACTGTTTATCTTCTATCTATCTATCTGTTCTCTCTTGTGGGGGTCTGTAGGGTGAGGCTTTCTCTTAGTATGAGACCATATTGAAGTTCTGCTACCACGCAGACTTCTGTATCAAGAGAAATGCTGAGGGACACATTAAGAATTTATTTCAGAAAGCCCCTTGGAGACATCCCGAATGCTGGACCAAGGTAAATCCAGGGACATTCGGAAACAGTTAATACAGATTGGGGTAGCGGGCAGAGGCCTGCGGAAAGTTAGGAAGGTGGTCTGCAAGTGGTTCTACTCTTTATTCGGATTCTGCTAAGTCACAAAGATGGTGGCTTAAAGCAGTTTTCTGGAGGATTAGGTGTTCAGATGTGCATAGATCCTACTGAGGTTAGCTTCTTGACACTCACTTGAAGCAGATTTAAGTTATTTCTATGCTAATGATATCTTGGAATATGATCAATGATATCTAGAGCTTTTCTACCACCCGGTCCGTGTCTGTTGCATCCATTACAACCCAAACAGAAGGGAAAGGGTTTATTTTTCAGTTCTATAATGCGGTGGGAGCAGCGGGTATCACCATGACACGGCAAATGGAAATGTGAAATCTCTAATCACGATCCTTTCCCCCGAAGCCAGAACACTTGCAAAGTGAAATGCAATGTTTTAAAAAATGCAGCTATTTGTATTTCTAGTCCCTTACTGGACATATAGAAAGAATATATTTGGTCATTAAAAACATGACATGATACTTACAAACCCCTCATTCCTGTGATGTTCTAATAGAAAGAAAATGTCGTAAAGAACCCTGACACGTTTCTCTAAGTGGCTTTTTGAAATTATTGAACCACATCTATTAGAGGGCTTATCTGTAGTTTTATAACAGTTTTCAAAAACTTGCTGTCACTCATCCTTTACCTGAGGGTCCTTGGATTCTGATAGCAACAAAATTTATCATTGTAAATGCTGCATAAGCAGGAACATCCACGTAAAAGAGGAGGAAACTATGAGTGATGAGTGAACATCTACAAAGAGACCATGAAGTTTTTGGTTGGCTCCCAAGCCCCTCCCCCGCAATTTGTTAAACTTATTGTTTATAGTTATGGAGTACACTTGATCTTAGCCAAAAGGCCGAGAAGCGATAGTGACGGGGTAATTAACTCTCTGCCTACAGTTTGGAATTCACCTGCCAGGAGTAGAGTGGACCTCTGTGGTCTTCCAGATTGAGGCTCTTTATTTTTCCAAGACCATGTCCAAAAATGTTCCATGTCCCTGACAAATTAACTTTTGTGCTCCAGCAGTGATATTTTCTGTTGGACACTGGGCTATCCACACTGAGTAATGTTGCCAAGATGGTCTTTGAAATCACCATAGACCCCCACAGGGACACGTCTCTGTCTGACAGTAGCAGACGACCCAAGAGTGGCCAAACCCATGTTGTGTGTACAACTAAAAACAAAAACAAACCCAAACCCAAACAAACAGGACAAAAAACATAGAGAACTCAAACCTGAATTTCTATTTCATCAGTTGCCACAGAAAATGTAATGGACAGGGCTATGCAAAGGGAGAGAAGTACATGAAATTAATCCCACTCAAAGTCAAGAAGGAGTAAGCTTTAAAAAAGTTTAAAAATTTGCGTCTGCTATCACCCTAAGAATTACCAAGGGTGACTTAGTTTCAGCCAAAGGAGACTTTTAGCCAGATTTCCTCAAGACCGTTCTTGGATTTCAGCTACCGCCAGGGTTAACGTCGGGCTCCCAAGCCCTGGAGAGGAACTTTGCGATGGGGCAGCCTGATACAGTTCTTTGCGTTGTTCAGAAAGTCGGGTAAGAAAGGTCACTTTTCTTCCTGGACGGGACAAGTTATTGGCCGTGAGCAGTTAGGCATTAGAGCCACAAGGCCAAGAAGTTAGCGTGAGGGAAGTTAAAAAAACAGAAACACTTCAGCACTGGAGAACGTGTGGCTTTTCTTTTTGTAAACGCAAAAGGAGTCCTTCCATAACTCGATCACCTTCAAGACTATTTTGCCACATGCATTTGGGATTAAACACTAGTTTGAAAAGGAAGGGAGGCTAAGGCTCTCCCGTGGCAGTGTTTGTATTTCCCATCGCTTTCCTCTGTGCACTATTTTTAAAAGAAACATTACACACAGGAGCCCTAAGGCGATGGCACCGGTGAAACAATGCCAGCTTGGAAATCCGGAGGAGACTCTGGTTTTCATTATGTGAGCAAGAGGTCATTCATTATTTAAGTGCTTCTCTCTCTCTCTCTCTCTCTCTCTCTTTTCTTTAAATCTACAGCCTTTTGGTCTCCAGCCTTCCAGTGCATCCATGGTCATTATTCTTTGGATATTTTTAAATTATGAACATAGAGCCAACTGGAGTCTCACAGTCTAACTTGCTAATGGAAAGCCTTTGTGGCACAGACGCCATTCATATAGATCAACTCTGTCGTAAATCACATATTGGCCTCTGTGGTTGTAATGAGAAAAAGAGAAATGGTGTGAATTCTCCCTCTCTGGTTTTCTTACTAAGAGCAGAATCTGTTCAGCAAAATGATCTCTTTAGGGGCTTTACTAAGTGGCCAGGGAGCATGAAAACCCAACACTTCTCACATTTCTTCATTATTAAGGGGAGGGATTGCAAAAATGAAGACTTGTACAGTTGAAATCCAATGCATTTGTGTAGTTAGCCTGTAAGTATGAAAAGTGTAGAAATCTACAAAGGTAATTATATCTACTTTGGTCTCCATCGCCAAAAGAAAGGCTTTGAGATAAAACAAGAAAGGCCATTTATCAGTTGTGACAGTTTTGTCCCATTATCTACTTTGTCAGAAATGAAAAAGACCATGATAAGTTTGTTTAAATACATTATTGATGTGAAACCTGCAATTAAAAAAAAAAAACTTATAGAGGGTGGCTGTGTTCATTAGTGGTGGTAGAAGTTTGGAGAAAGAGGGAGTGCTGATGCCTGGTTAATCTTTGTAGTTAGAAATCTCTTTCCCTCCATCTTTTGCATGCTTATCTGAAATGGCCTTAATATGCCTTCTCAAACTCCGGAAGACATTCGGGGCTCTGGAAAACCACAAGGATGGCTGTGTCTCACTGCAGTGAAACAGAAATTAAAAGCCACCACCCTCGCATTTTCTGATTGCTTCTGTCATTTGGTGAATTCTTACTGTGGCAGATGATTTCACCTTCACAAGCCTGATAGTATTTGAGGTTTCAAAGAACCCATTCTCAGCGAATTTACAAACAAAATCAATTTCTTGCCAATTTTAATGGCTACTGAATCAATTTTACTTGGGCCATCTGATATTTTTGACATTACTGACACGGACTGGTTTGCAATAAAGGGGCATGGTAAATTGAGAAGCCTCAATTATTCTGACCGTTCCCATCATAAACATGTAACAACTGGAGTGGTACCAAAGAGCACTTATGTGGGCTGAAGAATCCAAGGATAACTGAGGGAAGGGGCTTCTAGCATCCTCTCCCTGTGCTAGATTCTGGAGAAATCCTGACTGCAGGTTCTCAGGCATGCGACTGTGCTTGAACTGTTACCATGTATGCTGTCTGGGAGGACAGTCAAGCTGGTTGAGGTTTGTCAGAGTTTGTTCAAGAAATTTTGTTGCAGGGTTGTTTTCACAGAACGTCCCCACTCTTTAAAGTAGTGTGTGTGTGTGTGTGTGTGTGTGTGTGTGTGAAAGCATGTGTATGTGTACCCAGGAGTTACGCTGTGGGATGATGTTAGAACAGAACAGAACTTGCTATTTCCGTATGACTACCTCAAGTTAACAAAGTTAACTTAGAGTTGGTATAGTTAGTATTATGATAATGTTAACCTATGGTAAGGAGAAATTGCTTTGTTAGCCTTATTAAATATTGTCTTCCTGAGTGGGCTCCATGTATGCTGTTGTGGATGTTCAAGTGCACCATGGCTTGTGATGGATGCTCCCCTTGACGGAGTTATGAAGTCCAGTTCAAGGGTCCCTACCTCTGAGATGAGTCCCTAAGTGCTTACTCTTCTCCATAGGGTGACGAAAATTACTTCTTGGGTAAACTCAATCAAGGGAAGACTCTTAGTGCCACCACAGCGTCTGGCACATATTAAGTTCTTAGTAAATTATTTGTTGGAAGAATAAATGAAAGGGTGTTGCCTCTGTCCTTTTTATATTCCCCTTCCCCTTCTACAGCTCATTACATGATAGTATAGTTATTTGATCCAAGGTTCCACTTGGGGTAAGGATATTATCTCTTATCTACCCAGATCCTATCATAGTACCAGCTCGATAAACCTTTGGAGAGGGGTTGCAGGTTGCCGGGTACTGTCTGCTCCTTCAGAAGAAAATGACTGGCACTCCCTGGGCATCCTTTGTTTATGGAGAATGGCTGTAGTTTCCTGTCTCCATCATACGCTGATCCTCATGGGTCAGGACAGAGTTCAGACATCTTGATCTCATCAGTGTAAAACTCGGTAGCTCAGTGACTGCAAAGAGAAACATTCCACAGTACAGAAATGGCTAGATTGGAAATATTTAGGTCAAGGTTTCTTGTTTTTTGTTTTTTTTAAAGTGATCTTCAAGGCCATCCTTGGTACCTGGATGATGCTGGTCGCTAACACCTGAGCAAGAATTCAGAGTTTAAAGGGAGCCCTCCTGGGTGGTTCACAAGACCAGCATCCTAGTTGCAGATATTTCTTGGGATAGCTCTGCTGGAGATGCCACATGGTGCCGGTGACAGGCAGGGATTGGGCCACCTCCAGCTTCCAAATGGAGATGTTCCTTCCCAGGTGGGTTTAGCAGATCCTAGGAGATCTGGTGGCTTGAAGGTGGGGAGAAAGCCTCTACAAAACGGACCTGTGACTTTAGGGGAGAATGGCGCACTCAGAGAAAAAGGAGGAACAGTCACATGCCAGGTACATCCTGGATGGGGTGCCCCCAATCTGAGTGTCCGTGGGAGTATTTCTCCGCCCAGGTTGAACAGCTCGACCCACCAGGTGGCCATTAATGAAAGTGCCTGAGTTGCTCTTTGGGCACCCAGAGCTGTGTTTGGGGGCGTCTCAGTGGTAGCATCAGCATCCACCGCAGACAGATGAGGACAGGCACGCCCCTTCCCCCGTGCCTTCCCTTCCTGCAACATCAAGAACCATGTCTGGTGAATGGATCGAGGAGAAACCACTTGACCAACAGCATGCAAGAGGGAACCCCACCTGATTTCACAGATCTTCTGTATGAACGTTTTCACTTCAGTGTTTACCAGGTCTCTAAATATGCTCTCTCCCCTCCCCTACTGTCGATTCAGCAGTTCTTCAAACTAATGTCTTTCTTAACCAATCATGACTGCTAGCTCTCGAACAAATGTACTACTTTTTGTGACTTCTCTGTGAAAACTTAGACGTGGGTAGCAATGTTATCGAGTTACTTTTCCTCTTAAAAATGTCCGACCTGTGTGGTTTCAGGCCGCACGCTCTTGGATATCAAGTTTCTTGAAGACTTTTGCTAATTCTGAACAAATGTCAATCTCAGAAGTCATGAACCTCAAGGACAAATGCATTTTACTTACTGCTGGCTTTATTCTGGGATCTTGACAGGAGCCGCCTGGGGCTACCTCACCTTAATGTTCCCAGGTAGTTAACCGTCCTATTGGTTAACGTGACAGTCATTAAACAGCTGACATAGGACCCGAAGAAGGCTGAGGACAAATACATTTAAAATCAATATCTCTTAAAACCTTTTTACTTGCTAAGGCTGAAGTGTGCCATTCGTCTCTCAGTACTTGCTTTCTGCCCTATTGATTTCTTGGATCTAAAGGTGTTGGTGAGTAGACAATCGGCATTTTCTTTTTTCCAACTGAATTATAATTTTTCCTTTTAGATCAAGTTGCCATATTTCCCTGCTAGGCGGTTTTAATGCTTTAAGACCTTTTAAAAGATTTCTAACAACCAATAGCATAATTTTGAAGATTACTCCAATGTTTGCATTAGGGCCAGGGGAAGCACATTCAGGTCCACAGTTACTTATCCACAATACTGAAATCTGGAAATCTCTGAAAGAATAGATTTTTTTTTCATTGTGTTTGGTGCAAATTAATTTGGTGACAGAATCTGACCTGAATGGATGCAAGGCTCTTTATAGTCTCTAATAATCTTACACAGTGTGACTATTTGTACCTATTGTTACAGAATACTAACATGTTTGACTAATGTTTGACTAAGGGTGCTGTTCTAGACTCTGCTAGAGGTATTTCAAAATACACCACAGGTAGCTTCCTAAAATATAAAAAAAAATTATGAATTCCAAAATACATCTGACTCCAAGAGTTTGGGTTAAGGAACTGAAGACCTGAACCAAACTGTGAAGGTAATGATTTTTCACCCGCCTCCTAATTTTCAGCCACAGTCACTGAACCAAGGGAAATGACAAAATGCAACTTTAAGTGGACAAGAGCTGCAGTGACCTGACTTGCTCTCTACTTCAGAAGAGAGCTTGCTCGCCCTTGGATGTCCCTCTCTGAACACCATGTTCCTCTGGCCAGGGTATTAAATGAGGCTTAACCCAATTACCAACATATTGCTTTATTTCTTGGTGGTAGTAAATTAAGGCTTTCTAGAGTCATACAGCACGCAGTGATTGAACATTAGAAATAAAAAAACAACAATGAGCATTCATTTTCGCAGAGGCAGGAAGGAAGCAATGTTTTAAAACAGAGAGATTTCCTAGTGAGGCCTTTTGCTTGGTCTCTAAAAATCTGCTGAGCTGTTTCCCCAGTGACCTCTGCCATAGATTCCCACCCCAAGTGGAGGCAAAGCGGATGAAGAGAAGACGGGGAAAAGGGAGAGACGGGGAAAGACAGCATGTGCTGGGCAATGAATGTAGAGGTCACCTTTGACTCATGTTTGGAAGACAGTTTAGGTGATGCGGTCAGGTGATGGTGATAAAGGTATTTTTAATGGGACACCTATTCTCTGGTTCAGGGAGCCATTTTGGATCTCTCTTCTCATTCCCGGAGTATGAAAATACCACTTGGAAGACCACGGTGCCAAGGGGTAGGGACAATCCTTTGTTGGCTCTCAAATTCTGAAATTTTAGACAGTCACAGAGCAGGGGAATGCTACCTTCAACCTCATCCATGACTCTAAACCCTGTGCTATCTCCAGGATACTATTCCCAGCCAAGCAATTCATTTTCCCCCGTGGCACGTAGTATCGATTGCACACTAAGTTGTTGGCGATGTTGACTGGAGAGGAGGTGATGTCATATGACGCACGAGAGAAACCCCCTGGGCAGGTGCCACGTCACTCTATCTTTTCCTTCCCAACATAAGACAAAGAAACACAGTGAGCCTATGGTGGGAGTGCAGCTGTTGACTTGCGTGTGGGCTCGATGTGAAACAAATTCCATACACCTGGCTTGGAGATGCAGAGGTTCTGGGTTGGGGCGATGGACCCTTTGAGAAAGAAATGGCTGAGTACTTGAATAGTGTTGAAGGAGAGTGGTGGCTAGAGAATAATCTGGGAAAAGTCATGTGTGGATTAACCAAAGGCAACTAAATTTCATGAAAATGAGCAGCGGACTTTTCTTCTGGCATCCTGATCTCACACGCATGAAGCTAGCAAATGGATCGCCATCCAAATAGGGCCATTTAAAGTTCCTATTTGGCAATAATTTTAACGTTCTATTCCAAGGGCCTGGTTGGTGGACCGGCGCCTGAGTTGTATCAACTTCCTTCTTGCATTTGCCTGACATTTTTGAGTGAACAGTATTTAAACACCTGAAAGTCTGTTGTGCATTCTTGGACAGAGAACATTTAGAGAGCCATGGGAGAAGGCACCCGAGGTGGCAAATCTGCACCGTTAAAACACTTATGACTTAACCCCAACAGGCTTCATGCGATGATGTCTGGATGCCCCAAGAAATAAATAGATGAGAAAAGTCGAAATGTGATCTGAATGACAAAGAACCAACAGGCCTGTTCCTGCCAGCTGCCGGGCAGACCTGCCTGATGCAGGCCACAGGTGCACTGAGAGGGACTGGAAAAACCTTGGAAGACATGCGTTCTCTTGGGCCTCCCTTGTTAATTAAAAATCGTGAGGGTCTTTCCTCCTATTTGAAAACACTCAGCAAGATCACCTTGACTGGGGATATGGGCTGTGCTGTGCGTAGGGATCCCATTGCCTCCACAAGATGGTGTGGGGTGCACCGATGTGGGAAGCCCTTGTCACAGAAACGATCCACCTAGGGGGACAGGGAAGGTGCCCAAGAGACTCACCCACCAAAATAAACAGGGGTGGAGTGACATTCAGATTGGAGCGAAGGAACTACAGGGCATTCACGCTGGCACTTCTGAATCTCCTGAAAGCACCCTCCAAAACCAATAGAGGTGGATGCCTCCTACGGTCCAGGCCAGAGTGCTCCTGTTTATTGACATTTCTGTCTCCTCAGTTCTAAAATGGGAAGAGAGCGGATCTTGGGCCAGGGGTGGCCTCTGCTTCAGTGCTGGAAGCTGAAGCCCAGAGAGGTCAAGTGGTTTGCCCAAGGTCACACAGCTATTTAGCGGCAGAGCTGGGGGGAAGAATGCAGCCCCCACTCCCTCTCCCTCCCCTGCACCGTGCTGCCTGGACAAGTGATTCTTTAGAAAAGGGTCGTTAGCATTTTGTATATACCACTTTGTATGTTCTTTAAGGAGAATCTGCCTGGGTGTGGGATTGATGGGTAGGGCTTAGGCCAATGAAGCAGTTTAAGGGGGAGGAGGTCCGGAGAGCATCACTATTCAGAGGATTTGTGGCTGCTGCTGGCGAGGGCGGGGTGGGGGTGGAGGCGGGGGCGCAGGGGGTGCGCGTGGAAGCCTGGGAGGTGGCCAGGGGCGGAGAGACAGAGAAAAGAGGCGTCCTCCAACACTCCGCCGCCAGCTTGCCGAGGCACACCTTTCGGGAGACGAGACGCTGCCTCGGCATGACCCGACCACACAACCGGTTCGCTGTCAACAGAAATTCGTGCCCCTCCCCCCGCGCTCCCCCCCCCCCCCCCCCCTCCGGCTCCCCCTTCCTTCCCTTGACCCCTGTGGGCCCGCCAGACATAGGGAGAAAGAAAAGCCGGATGCCTAAGAACCTTCCAGGAAGAAAGAGCCGTTACGAGCGAGCGGCGGTCGGTGCTTACATACGCTGCTTTCTAGAAAGGGGTTCGTGGGGTCCGTGCGGCGCGCGCCACGCGCGCTCAGAAGAAGGCGGGGTTGGTGTGCTCGATGACGCAGCGCTTGCAGTGGCGCTTCACGAAGCGCAGGGCCTCCACGGACACCTCGCAGTCCTGGACGTTGAGCATCTGCAGGTCGAAGCAGTTGGCCGCCACGATCTGCAGGCCCTGGCCCGTGATGCTCTCGCAGGACTTGAGGCTGAGCCGCTTGAGGTTGAAGCAGTTCAGGGCCAGGCACTCCAGGCCCGTGTCGGACACCAGCGGGCACTTGCCGATGTCCAGGGACTTGAGCTTGGCGCAGTTCTTGGCGAGGTACTCCACGCCGTGGTCCGTGAGGCCCTCGCAGCCCCGGGCGTTGAGGTAGCGCAGCTTGCCGCAGTACTTGGCCACGTAGCGGATGCCCACGTCGGTGACGCGGCCGCAGTGGGCGATGCTGAGGTACCGCAGGCGCGACTCCAGCTTGGCGATCTCGCGCAGGCCGAAGTCGCTGACGAAGCGGCAGTCGCTGACGCTCAGCTCCTTGATGGAGGCGCAGTAGACCATCAAGTAGCGCAGGCCCTCGTCGGTGAGGCGCACGCAGCGGCGCAGGTACAGGTGGGTGAGCTGCGTGCAGTGCGCGGCGATCGTGTGCAGGCCCTCGTCCTCCAGCACGAAGCAGTCCGTCATGTCCAGGTAGCGGATGGAAATCTGTTTGCCGTGCAAGGGGGACAGTTTAATGGAGGCCTCCCGGGTCAAGCTGATGCAGGTCACTTTGGAGCACCCTGCACGGAGAGACAGAACACACGCTCAGAGAACCTCTGGGAAGGCGGGGGGGGGGTGGTGGGGGGGGGGGGGGGTGGGCGGGGGAGCCCCGATCCCCTCCGCGAAGGAGGGGTACCGTCGCGGGGTCCCGCTGCCCCGCCCCGCCAACGTGCGCGGCCCCGGCGTTACCCTTTCCCTCCTGTGGACCCCGCGGAGAAGGGAAAGCAAGAACGGGTCCTGCGTGTTTATCTGATCGGGTAACAACTTCGGTTATCTGGGTTGCAGAGGCTTCCCGGGCTTTTGAGTCGGAAAACTGCGCTTTGAATTCCACATCCACCACCAGTTGCCGGATGTCGGGCCAATCAGTCTTTCCTGTGTCTTAAAATGAGGGGTGATCGCTTAAAAGGAGCACTTCCTTTGTCTTAAAAGGGGGAATGATCCCGTTCCCCTGAAAGGTGGCTGTGAAGAATAAAGGAGACCCTGCTTGTAAAACATCTTGCCCTGGCCCAGGAACGTTCCAGAAGCTCCCTAAGGGCCGATTCTCACCCTGCAGTGGTCTGGTAGCTCTGTGGTCAAAGAGGTAAGGTAATGCAAGAAGGGTTGGCCATGGTCTAGGGTTGGCCACGGTCTAGGGTTGTTAGAAAGAGCGCTGGCTTGGGAGGCACAGCTGGTTCAGGTCTGCCTTTTTATGGCCCCAGGCAGGACGCCTAACTCTGTGTCTCAAGGTTCTCCTCTATGCAGGGAGCATAGGAATAGCTGGTGTGCCTCTACTGTAGGGATATATTGAGGATTCAGTGAGATGATGGGTACAGAGGTACTTGGAAACTCCAGGGAAATACACATAATTATTAATCTGAGATAAGGTGGCCACCTGGAGACTCAATTCAACCCTCTTTGGTCCAAGAACAACTGTGCTCTAGGGACTCAACCAGTATCCCTGCCCCGTCCTTACTCCCAAGTTCATCCTCAGAGCTGCTCTCCTGAAAAACAGAACTGGAATCATGTCACTTTTCTCAAAGCCTCTGGATACCACCCATGGCACTCCATGTGTGAAACCTCAAGTCTGAGGGGGCCTCTGAGGACCGGCACCGCTGTGCTCTCTGACGTCATCTCTTTCCCCACTCCTCTGACTCCACTGGCCTCCTTGCTGGTTCCCAGACACCCTCAGGTGCCTTCGGGCCTCAATGTCTATGCATTGTACCGTGCTTCCCCGGTTGCCCCGTGGGCCATCCCCACTCTCTTGGGTCTCTGAGCAAATGTCCAACTTATTGGCCAACTCTTCCCCAATCACCCTGTATCAAGTGGTACCCCCGGCTTGACTCCCACTTATTTTCAACACTTTTCATCACTTTGTGGCACGATGCATTTATTTGTTCATTTATGTATTTGCTGTCCTCACTCTGCAATATAAGTTCCCGAGGAAAGGGATTCTGGGCTGTTCACTGCTGTACCCCTCATCCCTGGTTCATAGCTGCTGTTCACTAAGTATCTGTTGAATGAATGAATGAGTGAATTATGGAGCGAAGAGAACCTTCTATAGGAAGATCAGAGAGGACAACTGATTTTACTTGTTTGTAGACAACAAATATTGATTTCTCACAGTTTGGAGGCTGGGAAGTCTAAGATCAAGGTGCCAGCCAATTCAGTTCCTGATTCCTGATGAGAACCCTCTTGTAGACAGCTGCATTCTTGCTGTATCCTCACACTGTAGAGAGAAGAGCAAGTTCTCTGATCCTGTCATAGGGGCTCTTCCCTCATGACCTCACCGAAACCTAATTACTTCCGAAAGGCCCCACCTCTTAATACCATCACGCCATGGGTTAGGGTTTCAACATGGATTTGGGGGAGACAGGCATTCAGTCCATAACACTTCCTTCTTCTTCCCACACGCTAGGCAGACCTTTCCCCTCAGGCCAGGGCTTTCATATCAGAAATGTCTCTAGCAGATGGAAATTAGGGATAAAGCATGCCCAGCACACGGGAGGCCCACCCCCATCAAATGGGGGGGGGGTGGGACGAGGAGTTTTCTCTCTGTAGTTAAGGATGCACAAAATATATGACTTCACCCCTTGGCCCCTGAAGCCTATATAAGTCTCTAGGAAATACTTGCGGACCTTGGTCTAGAGTTACTTCTGCCCCACTTAGATAGGATAATTTAAATTCAAACATTTAAATGTCCTCAAGACTTTGACCATGGCTGATGTATATTTATACTGCAAAACAGTTGTCTATTTTACAATGAATTATAATGCCTCTTATTTGTATTACATTATGAAGTTTACAGAATGCTTTTATGGACATTTTCTTACCTGATTCCTAATTCATTTTACTGATAAGGAAATTAATGCTTAGGAAGATTTTTGTGTTTTGTTTTTTTTTTTTTTAGACCTAGAAATCCCTTTAATACTCTGTCCTTCCTCACACGATTGGAAGATGTCTTTAGCTATCTCCCTAAATCTAGCTATTCTTACCCTAAGAATATGTGTATAAATTATACATTGTATACATCATATACTGTATATAATCATATATGAAATACGAATTTCAATATATATTTCAGTTCACTATATATTAATATATAAATATATATAATATACTGTATATACAAATATACTATATATAAAAACATACAGTAATATACATATTTTACATATGTATACATATGTATTATACACTTTATGTATATATATATATATATATATATATGTATATATATATACACACACACTTTATGTAGTGGGATGAAATATCTATCCATACACATTGATTTATGTTACATATTGATGGCACACCATTTATATTTATATACTAAAACTATAGTGTAATATACATATTTTACATACATAAAACTATACTGTAATATATATATGTATATGTAATATTACAGTATAGTCTTTATATAAATATTACAGTACAGTCTTTATATAAATATAAATGGTGTGCCATCAATATATAACATAAATCAATGTGTATGGATAGATATTTCATCCCACTACATAAAGTGTATATATATTTTCCATTTTCTCTGTGCTCATCCTGAATCCTTCTGGCAATTCCAAAGCCAGGTGCTTCACCTCAGGCACCTCCGTGCTCTGGCTGCTCAAGCAATACCCAAGCTCCCAAGTGGTGACATAATAGTGCTAATGGGGACTTTCCTCCCACGTCTTGGCAGGCTGCCCAGGAAACTCTTATAAAATTCAGGCCCTGGGAGTAATGAGGTTCAAAAGCCAAGTGCTACCAAGTCAAAGAATTTCAGGAAGGAGTAAAGCATACAGTCCAGTGCTGGAGAACAAAGCTGTGACTCGTCAGAGGCTGTCCACTCTGCTCCAGTAGCCTCTGTGGTTTTGCAGAAGGTGGTTCAGCTTCTGCTTTGAAAGTTGTTCCTTTCAGTTTCAACTTCGGCTTTGAAATCGTCCTTTGTTTTGAGTTTCTTTTTTTGTTAGAGCAACTGTAATCCTGTTTCTATGGAATTTCTATGTCCACAGTAGTGGTTTTCCCATCTGTGATGCCTGTGAAGGCACTTTGGTTTTCAAGATCATACGACAACCTTTGTTCCTAAACTCTTAGTTCTGGTTTCTTATTTATTTATTTATCTTAAATATCTAGTAAAATCCGATGCACTCCAGGAAGGACAGTGTGTTTGATTCAGGGAAATACATGCCTTGTGTTTGAAACTGAGTCCCCAATTTAATGAAATACTGGTTAAGCTCAGTTTTGGTGGAAGACGCTACTTTGATATGCTTGTATTGTTTTAGAGCAGTAATTTTAAATTTAAGCTTCGGTCTTAATTCCTACAGGCTTGTTAGGTTTGGCTTGAGAAGAAAATAAATTGGTCCGTGGCTGAGTAGGTAGTATCTGTGATTAGTTCATGCATTGATACATTACAGAGGTGCAGACCACCTTAGAAATCCTCCCAATTAACCTTTACTTTTTTAAAGATGAGGTATCTCACACTCAGTAATATTATGGGACTTGTACAGCCAGACTAGGGAACGTTTCCTGATCCAGGGCTTCAGTTATAGGAGAGGAGGTAAGAAATGACGAGGATATGGTGGGCAGCTGATGAACCGCACGAGAGATTTACTGTACCTGTGTCGGCACGAAGTGAACATTTAGATACCGAGGACTCAGGAGTCTTGGAAGCGGTGATTATCTATAAGGGGATTCTTGACCGAGCGGAGCAGTTTGGTTACATAATATGGAGCTCAGGTAGTAAGTAACAGCACGAGCAAATATGAGAGACAAGAAAGCAGGGGGGCAGAGGGGTTGTGACGAGTTTCCACAGGGTGGAATGCAGGGTTTCTGAAACGATTTGATGGGAACTAAGATAGGAATGGTCCACTGGGATCAGATTATGGGGCCTGCCCTAATACTCAGGGTAAGGAGTATGGATAGTACTCAGTGGGAAATGAACAATATAGGTTGAACAGATCTCTGGCGTTTCTTCAGTTAGTTCCAGATTTGGTTCTCCTTTCACAAATATAATCTTCGTTAACACTTCCTCTCGTTATTGGGGTAATACCTCTACCTTCTCCGGGATATAAGATGGCGAAGTCAACATAGACCAAGTACTGACTTCCAAGCATGTTTATAACAATGACAATCCGAAAACAATGACAACAGTCATGACTTAGTGCATGCCTGCTACACGGTTCGGAGCAGAGCATACATGTTTATTTGATACTTAAATATTTAATATTTATGTTAACCATTGATATTTATTAATCTCCCAACCAAACCACTTCTCCTGATAAGGAAGTTTTAGCCACTGTAGCTTCCTAAATGCGTGTTTAGAGTATTAACCAATGGCAATTTTGTCTGAACCTTTTAGAAGTCAAGATGACCACTGAAGACTTTGACACACATAAGTTCACATAACTGTGGTATCCTCGAGTGCAAAGACAGAACATGCCTCATTTTTGCCCTCATAAAGCTTATAATGAATTGAGAGGAAGGACTCTGGGAATATACAAATACTCAATTGCAAAACCCAGTGATGCTTTACCTGCCTGTACTCAAAAGGCAAAGAGCTGGGAGGAAACTTAACTTGCTGGGGGTCAGGCAGGCTTTCCTTAGGGGATACTTGGATTAGAGCTTGACCAATGAGAAGGCTGTTAAGAGGGTTGTTGGGGAGGGACAGATGAAGGAACAGCAGGTAAGCCAGAGAGGTGTCCACACACCCCAGTGTGCACAGATGTGATGTGTTTGGAGAAACGTGCACACATGTATAGAGCCAATGGCTCCATAGAGGGGAGCACTGAGTGGAAAAAGTGACATGTGAACCTAGGGCAGCTCATGAAGGGCCGTATACGCTTTGCTGCAGAACCTGAATTCTTCCTGGAGGTTATGGGGAGCGACTGGAAATTTTATGCAGGAAAATGTATGGTTTGACTTGCTGTCTGAAGAAAAGTCCCTCTGGAGGTTGGTTGTGTGGAGGGTCGGTTGATCGGGTTGAGATGAACGTAAGGAGAATGGCTAGTGAATCATGCATCGTGGCAGCAGGTAGAGGAGAGGGGAGAGAATCAAGGTACTGGGCAAGTAGAAACACCTGCACAGGATTCTACTGGTTCTGTGTATAAGATCAGGAAAAGAAAAGCAAGGAGGACTCCCAGGTCTCCAGTTGGAAGAGGACCCTTTGAAGCAATTTCATCTGCAATAATTACGCGGTTTTACACTTTGAAAATTGCCTGGCTTTACCACATTCCATTGACGTTCAAAGATATTATTAATGGTGACAGTTAATTTTATGTGTCAACGTGAGTAGATGACAAGGTGCCGAGACACGTGGCGCAATGTTTCTGGGGGTACCTGTGAACCCGTTTCTGGGTAACATTACCATCTGAATCAGTGGACTCAGTAAGGCAGACTGCCCTCCCCAGTGTGGATGGGCATCGTGCAATCTGTTGAGGG
The DNA here is from genome assembly GCF_018350215.1 of Panthera leo. Taxonomy (NCBI): domain Eukaryota; kingdom Metazoa; phylum Chordata; class Mammalia; order Carnivora; family Felidae; genus Panthera; species Panthera leo. Next base: position 225,994,318 of record NC_056679.1, read on the forward strand.
CCTGAACAGGCCAAAAGGTGGAGGAATGGAGAATTCTGCTTTCACTGTTTGAACTGACAAATGGGTCTCCTCCTGCTTTCGAGCTGAGACTCATACCATCAGCAGTCCTGGTTCTCAGGCTTGTGGACTTGGACTGAACTGTTCTCTTCCAGTTTCCAGTTCTCTTGGGTCTCCAGCTTGCAGATGGCAGATAGATCTCTTTGCACGCGCACACACACACACACACACACACACACACACACTCTGTTTCTTTGAAGAACCCAGACTAAATATTAATACAAGGTAATACGTGATCATGACAAAACCCTACAGCTAGTTATAGTCAGTTTCAATGACTGGAAAAGATAGCTTTTAAGGTGGGCACACTAGGTTCAAGGAAGGCAGTCTCACATCCTCTCGGGGAATTAAGCTCTAGATCAGGGATGAATCTTGCGAAGTCAAGTTTACTGCCAATGAGAAGGTCAACTTGAAAACCAAAGGGAACAAGGCATAGGGAAATTACCTCTGGCAGCCCTCTGGCTTCTCCCGGTATCAACATAATGTTGCCAGATTCCCTCAAAACTGGAGGGCACCATTTGGACACCCCCCCACCCCCCCCCCCCAGCTGGAATTCTGTGCTCTTAACTTGGTGAGTTAGAGATTCCCTTGTGTATATAATCACCACACAGATCACAGGGGGTCACAGAGAGGGCATGTGAGAAAGCCACAAATATATTAGGCTCTGCAAATTAGGGTGATACAGAAGGGGGGCATCATGGCTTACGTAATGGTTAGTCAAAAGGGCGAAGCAGGGTCCACTCACTCAGTTAGAAGCCCAGGAATTTCCATTCCCAAAGTAGTTTCCACATTTCTGAATTTCAAAAGGACTCCAAAAGAGAGGGCACAATTTGCAGCCTGGATGAAGGGTGCATGGGAACTCCTTTAACAAAGATGGGGATTCCAAAAACAAGGCCTTCTCTAATCTGATTTTCGAAAAGAAAAGGAAACGAGGTGTCTGAAAACCAGGCTCACAATGTTCAGAATCTTAGCATGTTAAAGAAGCCAATTTCTCACTTTTTTTTTTTTTAACTGAAGAGGAAACACATCGAGAGAAAGCTGTGAACTGTCCCAAATCACAGAGTTTTGAAACCAGTCTCCATCACATCACAATGAGTTCTCTTTCCAGAATTCCTTGGAGGAAAAATGTAAGAAAACCTCTTTGTTTCCTGCCTCTTTATGCCCGCAGCTGCTCATGACTAACTGAACGTACGGTTACTATGGTTTTGTCCTGAAGCCAGCTGAAGGAGGGGAGAAACGAGTTGCTTTCCAGCAAGGGAAAGAATCTGCGAAAAATAATTGACTGTCATCTGAAATATTTTCAGATGTCGGCTTTTGAAAGAGAGAGCAAGCTCAGAGAGTGGACTTTTCCTTCAGATTTTGTTGGAGGGTCTCATTTCCCTCAGATGCTTGTAAATCCCAAGTTCTGTTTATTTGCCTGTCACCGTGGTTTTTACTGCTTGACCCCTCCCCAACCATCCCTGAGGTTGTGGCTCAGGCCGTTCGTTTCTTTAACTCCCTGATGCATCTTACACATTTCAGCCTCTCAAATGTTGGCCTTTTGACTGGGCAGTGAAGGAGATAAAGAAAGGCTGTCAGTCCGGCTGGATCCACGTCTGGCACCAAAGTGTGAGTCTGGGTTTTAATTCTTCCTGCCGGAGAGAGGTTTTCGAGCAAAGCAACCATGCTGGGATTTCCTTCAATTTTAAAAAGATCTAAAGGCTTCCCTCGATGGGCCTGATTCTTGCACTACGTAATTGAGAATGCTGCGTAAAATATATATATATATACAAAATCAACCCAAGGGTGAGGAGAGTGGAGGTGAAATATAAGGAGACACTTGGACAGGATGGATTTTCCCCGGTGTCTGCAAGATGGCAGGCAATTCTGAGCACAGCCCAGAGCACAGAGTCAGCTCAGACACAGCTTTTGGGCTCCGTGGAACAATAACAGTTTAGACGCAGGGTGGTGTCTAAACTGCCTGTGTCGGAGTTAGTTACTTGGTTCCCATTTCTGTGGTTGCTCTGACATTAAGTGACAGCCATGGGGAGGAGGAAGGGCGTTATTTAAAAGTCAGACTAACGTAACGGCCAGACAAAACGGTGACACTAGTGCCTTTAAGAAGTTGGCGTTGTCTGGGGCGCCTGGGTGGCTCAGTCGGTGAAGCGTCCGACTTTTAGCTCAGTTCATGATCTGGTAGTTCGTGGGTTCGAGCCCCGCGTCGGGCTCCGTGCTGACAGCTCGGAGCCTGGAGCCTGCATCAGATTCTGTGTCTCCCTCTCTCTGCCCCTCCCCTGCTCATGCTCTCCTCTCTCTCTCTCTCTCTCTCTCTCAAATAAATAAACATTAAAAAATTAAAAAAAAAAAGAAGTTGGCATTGTTTAATGAAAGGGAGACCTCTGGCCTCCTGGGGTCCTGATTACATAGAGACAGTTTCTCCGGAAACGTCAGCCTCCCTGCTGCCCACCCTCCGTCCCTGCTGGCTATCAGGGAGGGGACCTCCTCCAGGCAGCGGTGTCCCTCTCCCGCTTCGGGACGGTGCACCGGAGGGCCCCGCCGACGGGAGGTCAGCTGCCGTTTACCTGACACATCCAGGTGCTCCAGGTTGGGGCACAGGGACACCACGTCGAAGACCGCCTCGTTGGAGATGTTGTAACAGCCCGAGACCTCCAGGCGCCGCAGTTCCGGGCAGCACTGGGCGATGGTGTAAAGCCCTCGGTCCGTGAGCCGCCTGCAGCCACTGACAGTTACGGTTTCCAGCATGAGACAGACGTTGGGCGTGTCCTGGCAGAGCCTGCGGGTCAGCACCTTGAGGGCGCGGTCCACGTTGATGGTCTCGCCCGTCAGGCGGATAGTCCTCCAGAGCCGCGGGTCCCAGGCCAGGTTGTACCAGCGGCGGCACACGCGCGCGCAGCGGCACAGCTGGTTGGTGGGCAGGAAGGAGAAGATCTGCACCATGGCCTGGTCCGGGAGGCGCTCGATGCTGGCCTGCTCCTTCTGGGGTCGGGAGGCGAGCCGGATGAGCGGGTGGGTGAGGCGGGTCGGGGGCGGGGAGTGGACCATGGCCACCGTCTCCCCGGTGATGGACGACGACGAGGTGGACGAGCCCCTTCCATTCTGAAATCCGGGCAGGGTCGGTGGACATATCAGGGCCGGGCTGGGCGTGCTCAGGGTGCGCATGCTCAGGTCGGAGTCTGGCAAAGGACAGAGAGCAAAGGGTTAAGGGTGGCCGCAGCGGAGCCCCGGGAAGGAGGCCGACGCCGCCGTCACACGCATTCCACTGGTAACCCACCCTGGGCATCCATCCCCCCGGCCGCATCCATCACCGGAAGCAGCGCGTGCACGTTTCACCCAACCCTCCATCATCTCCAGGAGGGGCGGGCAACCTTCTCCGGGAAGGACCAGGTATGGGCACTGCGGGCCACACGGCAGCTGTCTCTGTTGCCATCAGTCAGCCGCGCCACCGTGGTGCCAAGGCCGCCACAAACCGTCCGTAAACAAACGGCGGCGGCCGCTTCAATGACACTTGTTCTATCAAAACAGACCAGCCGGGCTCGTCCCGAGGGCCACGGCTCGCTGACTTCTGATCTACGTTCCTGGCGATTATCTCAAGGGCACACCTTCAAAGGTTCATTATTTCTATTCTGGGAAGAAATCTCACATATTATGAACACAAACTCTTTTCCTTTTGCTAATCACATTTTGGTCAGGCGGATAATGGTGTTCCGTTTACAGACGCGGGAACGAGTTTCCGAAGAGAAAGACGGGTCAATGGATACAGAGAACACTGCTGTCTTCGCTCTGGCCCGTCCCCTAGTGTCCAGGCCCCCATCTTTTGATAATGGCACCCCAAACTCTGCCAGGGGTCTGAGGATCCACCCACTTCCTCCATTAGACCGGCCATTTCAGATGGTATTTCCAGGCCTTGACTACCTGTGGCAATATATGTTTTTCCTTATTAACAACTGTCTTTGGCATTCCAATGATGTGATTCGTATTGTTCCCTGACAGCAGAAAGATCACTTAATGAGGATAAGAGTGGTTTTTAAGCTTTTGAGGGATGAAGAGTTCTTTAGAATACCAATTTAAGAAGGCTGCTCATTTCATATCCCCACCTTGATAGCTATATCTATATGAAATAATTTAGTTTCTATATAAATATATTTATCATACAGTTTACATAGATAGCTGGACAGATTTATTTAGGATGACATTTATTCTGTCTCTCTAATGTTTATATATTTCACACACACACGCCCGATCCCACACACACACACACACACACACACACACACACAGAGTGTATTCATCCCCAAAGCATAAGTTTCTTATTCTGTAGAATAAATGAGCTGGGCTAGATGAATTCTAAGGTATTTCCAGCTCTAATTCCAGTTCCAAAGACTTAAACAAAAATTCTGTTCTTGTGTGCTTTTCCACATTTCATACTTGGGAATTTTCAAACACTTGTTTTTTTCAAAGAACTTCCAATAATAACAGAGGACACAGGAACTTCTGACACGGGAATCTCCACTGAGGGTCTGTCTGTAGTTTTCCTACTGGTATCCTTTTTCTACTGCTATCATGTGTTCTTTCAATTTATTTCTTTATAACCTAACACTGAAAATGTCCTACACGTGTCCTACACGTGGAGCATCTCTGAATGACTGCCTACCTCCTCTCCCCTTGTCTTCCTCTTGTAATACTAAGAACAAATGCTACCTCCTCTAAAATATTTTCCTAATGTCTTTGAGAAATAATTAATCCCCTTCCTATTCACATCTCCATCCTTGGTTATTAGGCAGTTGTGAGTTTATCTTTCCCTGATGTGCTTGACTGTATTATTTTTCTCAATGTCGCACCTCTCTCTACAGCCACACATTTTTGCCAGGTGACTCTGCCGTTCCTTCTAGGTGCAGTATATTTGCTCCATCCAGTGATGCTGGACTTGGCCACGTGACTTGCTTTGGCCAGTGAATATGAGGAGATGTGAACATGCCTGGCCAGTCCACTGACCTTAGGGTGGGGAGAGGACCATGGAGAGGACAGAACTGGCTGAAACCTGCAGCTTAGAGCCACGCTCAACCAAACCCAGCTGGGGGCAGCCGATGCCCAGGTGAACCAGAGATGTGTAAGCTAACCCACTGAGCTTGGGGCGACTTGTTACACAGCATTACTGTGGCAGCAGACGACAGATATGCCTTCATTACACGAAAAGCTCCTTTGAGACAATGACTGAATCCTTTTCTTACTTGTGTCCTGGAAGCACCTGACATGGTTTATGGTACACGGTAGCTGCATATGAATGTTCTGAATTGAGAGGAAATACTTAGATGTTTAGAAAACAACGGTTTCTAGCTTGGCATGTGCTTCTGTCTCCCAGGTGGTATACATACTGCATTTTAAATCGTTCATAAGAAAGAGAGTGTGTACCTCTCTCTTTTGTAATCAGGTAAAATAAACAGCAAATCCGTAAGGAAAAGTTTGCATGGAAACCAATTAGGGATTTCCAAACTGCCATCCAAGCTACTGTGGTACTAACCTTCGTCGTTAGGTGAACTCTGAGAATTGCCTCCAAAGCCAGCATTTTCCTTAGGCAGGTGAACAGCTTATTTAGGGCCAGGAGGGGAGGTCAGTCTCAGGCTTTCAGCTCTGATGTTTAGCGGCTACGAGGGCTCTGACATCTCTCTCCTACCTGCCTACATTCTATTCACCTTGAAAGAGAAGCAGTGCTCTGCGGAGACCTGCACATTGTGAATTGGGCCCCCTGCGGGATGAACATACTCATAGTGGGGGTCGGGGCATCTTCCTAAACCTGCATCTTTAGCCAATTCACTTTTCTTCATGTTCACACCCCCCCCACCCTGCACTGAGGGAGAGAATGGGAATGCATCCAGACTGACCAGCACGGCTGTGCCTTTGGTGATGCGTTCAGGTTTTTCTTTGCCAACAACCATACCCGAGCGTTCCAGAATTCACACTCAGAAAGGGAGGGCAGCCTCGCACGTCTGTGAGGAACATTCTGCCCTGGAGGGGACTCAGGAGCAGGCACTAGCTCTCCGTCCTGCCTTTTCTAGAGCTCCACAGCAGGGTAGGAGTAATTCATGATCGCGCGGCACTGCTTACCCACGTGAGGAGACAAGTGGAGGGGGTCTGGGGGATTTCCAACAGGGCAGTTGGGTGTCTCTTTTGCCAGAATGTACACCAGCATTCTCTGGTTATTTCCTACTTACTCAGATCGAGAACCCTCAGAGACTTTTTGAAAGGATATAATTTGTCATCATTGAATAAATAACACTTGAGAATTAAATAAATAATAAAGAATAATGAGTCATGCTATGGTCTAAACGTTGGTAGCCCTCTCAAGTTCATATGTCAAAATCCTAACCACCGAGGTGATGGTATGAGGAGGTGGGGCCTTTGGGAAGTGATCGGGTCCCGAGAGTAGAACCCTCACAAATGGGATTAGTGCCCTTATCAAAGTCATCGTTATATCTCTTTGTTATATTACCTCCTTTATTATTACAGTGCCCTTCTTTGTCTCTTGTCACAGGCTTTGTTTAAAGTCTATATTTTGTCCCATTGGGGCGCCTGGGTGGCTCAGTCGGTTAAGCGTCTAACCTCGGCTCAGGTCATGATCTCGCGGTCCGTGAGTTCAAGCCCCGTGTCAGGCTCTGTGCTGACAGCTCAGAGCCTGGAGCCTGCTTCAGATTCTGTGTCTCCCTCTCTCTCTGACCCTCCCCCGTTCATGCTCTGTCTCTCTCTGTCTCAAAAATAAATAAAACATTAAAAAAAATAAAGTCTATTTTGTCCCATATAAATCTTGATACTCCCTCTTTCTCTTCACATTGATTTGCCGTGATAAACATTTCCCCATCCCCTCACTTTCAATCTGCATGTGTCTTTAGGTGTGAAATGAGTCTCTTGTTGGCAGCATATAGATGGTTCTTGTTTTTTTAAATCCATTCTGACACCCTATGTCTGTTGATTGGAGCATTTAGTCCGCTTACATTCAAAGCAATTTTAGATAGATATGTATTTATTGCCATTTTGGTACTTGTTTGTGGTTGTTCTTGTAGTTCCCTGGTTCTTCTCTTGCTCTCTTTCATGGCTTGCTAGCTTTCTATAGTGATGTACTTGGATTCCTTTATCTTTATTTTTTGCATATCTATTACTGATTTTTGATTTGTGGTTAGCATTAGGTTTGTCTATAACATCTTCTGCCTATAGCAGTCTGTATTAAGTTGATGGTCACTCAGGTTTGAACCCATTCTTTACTCACCCCCAACATTTTAGGTATATGGTGTTATATTTTACATCGTTTTATTTTGGGAATCTCTTGACTGATTTTTACAGATATACTTTGTTTTACTGCTTTTGTGTGTCCCACTTTTATAATTCTTACTTATGGTCTTTCCTTTTCATTCAGAGTCTCCTTTACCCTTCTTTCTTTCTTTCTTTCTTTCTTTCTTTCTTTCTTTCTTTCCTTCTTTCTTTTTTTTAGAGTTGGTTTAGCGGTCATAAACTCCTTTAGCTTTTGTTTCTCTGAGAAATGTTATCTTTCCTTCTGTTCTGAATGACAGACTTGCTGGATACAGTATTCTCGGCTGCAGATTTTTTTTTTTTCTTTTTAGCACTTTCTATATGTCATGCTACTCCCTTCTGGCTTGCAAAGTTTCTCATGAAAAATCCACTGATAGCCTTATGGAGTTTCCCTTGTATGTAACCATCTTCTTTTCTCTTCCTGCTTTTAAAATTCTCTACCAATAATTTTTGCCATTTTAATTATCTATGTCTTAAGGTGGACATCCTTGAGTTGATTTTGTTAGGGGATTTCTGTGCTCCTGGATCTGGATATCTGTTTCCTTTCCCAGGTTAAAGAAGTTTTCAGCTATTATTTCTTCAAATAAATTTTCTGCCCCTTTTCTCTTTTTTGTCTTCTGGGATCCTTATAATGTGTATGTTATGCTTGATGGGATTCGTTGAGTTCCCTACATCTATTTTCATTTTGTAGATATATTTTTTCTCTCACTTGCTCAGCTTGATTACTTTCCATTACTCTGTTTTCCAGGTCACTAATTCATTCCTCTTCTTCTGGCCTGCTATTTATTCCATCAAGTGTATTTTTCATTTCATTATAGTGTTCTTCATCTCTGATTGGTTCTTTCTTATCTCTTTATTAAGGATCTCACTGATGTCCTCCACTCTTTTCTCAAGTCCAGTGACTATCTTTATAACCATTACTTTAACTTCTCTATCAGGCATATTACTTATCTCTGTTTCACTTAGGTCTCTTGTTGTGGTTTTGCCCTGTTCTTTTATTTGGGGCATCCTCCTCTGTCTCTTGATTTTGTCTAACTCTCTGTGTCTGTTCCTCTGTGTTAGGACAGTCAGCTACATCTCCTGCTGGGAGTAGTGGCCTTCTGAAGAAGAGATCCTTCAGTGCCCTGCAATGCAGTGTTCTCTGTTCACCAGAACCTGGTGTTTCAGGGTGCTTCCTACGTGTGCTGTGTGTGCCCTGCTGTTGTATCCTGGCTGCTTTTTCCTTCGTTCCAGTAGTCTGCAAATGCTCTCTTTTCCTGCTGTAGATAGGGTTGGGTCCCTGCCCAGGGTGGGGCACACAGTTTTAGAAAGATGTATGTCAGTCAGCTAGTGAAATGAGACCTGCTGCTGCCACTGCTGGGACTCAGGCTCTGCAAATCATGCCAGTTGGGAGATGCAGTATTGGCAAAGTTCACGCCAGTCTTCTGGGAGAGGGGGCCCACAGTTCCAGGACTGAGGCAAGTGAGACTGGAAAGGGTGGCTCCAAGGAAGCATGGTAGGGTTTGGTGTGAACAAGCAGGGTAGTGAATTTCAGAACCACGATGGTTCTCACAGGTGGCCATGTGTTTACGCTGCATGGGCAGTGGAGGGAAGTGGCACCTGCCAGCTCCTTTGTTTCTGGAGAAGCCCCTCAGTGAACCCTGCGCCTCCTGGACATGCTCCAAAATGAGTAAACTATTCTCCCTCCTGTATGTTCCAGGCATTCTGCAAACTGCTGCTTCTGCCTTGTAGCTTTGTGGGCTGTTTGTCATGCTGTTTCTTTAAGAACGGGGACTCAGCTTCTTCTCACCTTCCAGGCTCTCCCAGAACTGAACCCACGGATTTGAAAAATTCTAGGCATTAAGTCCTGCTGGTTGTAAAAACTCATAAAATTCGGCTCCTGTTGTTTTCAAAGCCAAATGTTATGGGGATTTGTCTTACCCATGTGGGCTCCCTCGTGTGACAGCCTGTTTCTCTCCCTGCTCTGTACCCATGGATCCCTTCCCCCACTGGGTGGCTGCAGTCCCTTTATTCCCCACAGCAGCACCAAATGCATCTCTGCCCTTCCTACTCTGTTCAATGCGGCCTCTTCTCTACCTTCAGTTATGGAGTTTGTTCTGCCAGTCTTCGGGTCATTTCCTGGGTCATTTACACTGATGTGAGTGTTACCTATTTGTATCTGTGGGACAAGGTGAGCGTCGGCTCCTCTTACCCTGCCATCTTCCCAACCTTCTCCAGAGCAGATGGCTTTTGAAATTTACCAACACTACTGTTTTCCCTGCGGACATTTTTTGAGGAAAATTTTTTTCAAAAATAAATATATAAACTGATAATGAAATCTGTTAAAGGTAGACTCAATGAGTTACTTTGTGGTAGGATGGATGGTTGCATGGAGGGGTGGACAGACAGCCAAAGGTATAAGAGGAAAAAGTATAAAGTCTGCAAAAAAGACATGTCTGGTTAATTACATTTTTTTTTAAAAGTGTTTGTTTATTTATTTATTTATTTATTTATTTAGAGGACACAAGTGGGGGAAGAATAGAGAGATAGGGAGGGAGAGAAAATCCCAAGTAGGCTCCACACTGTCAGCATAGAGCCTGATGTGGGGCTCAAACTCACAAACTATGAGATCCTAACCTGAGCCAAAATCAAGGGTCAGAGGCTTAAGTGACTGAGCCACCCAGGCACCCCTGGTTAATTGCAAATATAAGAATTAGAGAAGAGGTTACCAATTATGAATATGTAAGACTCCGTAAGAAAGACAGAGACAAACATATGAAAGTGCCACGAAAGCAGAATGTGAGAATTTAAGGAAATGAGCATGTATTTTTGTCATGAGATGTGTATTTTGTGGCCTGTGTCTCTTAATGATATTGGGAAGGTGGATATACACAAAAGACTGAAATCAAATGAAAAATACACAGCACCGATGTCAACAGGAATATATAGAGAATGGATGGCAAGCAGTACACAGGGATAGCCACTGGGTACGAAAATGCAGTAGGTTGGGCTGCTGCAAATTCTAGGATTACAGATTTATAGGCAGAAAAGAAAGTGACGATTCATTCTTTCGTTGGATCATTTGCCACACATTATTACTGTGCTTGAGTGCCCAGTGGGGTCTAGGAAGGGAGGAGGTTTTGCATTTGACTAGATTCTAAAGCAAATATTCCTAGCCCAACTCCTTTCTGTACCACAGTCCCATTCAAGGACCTCCACAACAAAGACTTTGACCTCTCCAATTTCTTGCATCCTTTAGGGAGCGAGGAAAATGACCCTTTTGAGAATGTGCTCAAATCAGCCTAAACCCAGGATGGTAAGGGATAGAAAAGTTTGTCTAAGCCTGGAACAAAAGACAGTTTTCAGAATTCCAAGGTAAAAACAATGACTACAGAATCTCCCAGTAGCATAAAACATTTGAACTCAACAATATTTTTGGTAAGCTTTTGGACTTACTCAAAATGGTGCAATCTTTGTTTGATACAAAGGAGATCTTAAGGCAAATAAATATAATTATACTTTTTTATTCATATTTTCATCTATTGACTAAAGGAATAGGAAGTTTAAGCACTGGTGATTACATTAATGATTTAAAACATTCCAAGTATGTAATTTATGTGGGAACAATACATTTAGTGTACTTAGGTTACTCTACATATGTAAAGACTACCAAAATGTATAGCTATCTTGGGGCGCCTGACTTCGGCTCAGGTCATGATCTCACGGTCCGTGAGTTCGAGCCCTGCATCGGGCTCTGCCCTGACCGCTCCGAGCCTGGAGCTTGCTTCGGATTCTGTGTCTCCCTCTCTCTCTGCCCCTCCCCTGCTCATGCTCTGTCTCTGTCTCAAACAGAAAATAAAATATTAAAAAAAATTTTTTTTAAATATAGCTATCTTATTCTGGGGGAAAAATAAAACTCAATAAACTTGTTTTCTCATGGTTTCAAAAGTCCTGGAAATTTTGCATCTTTAGTAATTATAGTACAGTATCAAAAATATTCAAGGCATCTCATACACTCAGCTTATTAGACACATTTTCCTCTAACTAGATAGCTGCCTGTTTCGTACAAGTTTTTATTTTCAAACCACTGCTGTTTATACGTGAGGAAGTCATATTTACATTACACTGGCCTTTCAAAGTCAAAATTTACAAAGCTACTCTGCATTCTCCCCCTCTGATTACCAAAACTTTTCTGCAAGATGCTTTCCATTATAAATTATCTTTCTGCTCAAGAACGCTTGCCATAAAAAGCAAGGTTTCTTTTCTTAGCTTAAACTCAAGCTTAGAAAAACAGATCTCTAAAACCTCACTAGTGAAAAAAAAAAATACAATCTGAGGGATCTTTTTCCTTCTTGTTTTCTTTCAAAATATTTTCTTTTAATGTGGTTCACATAATGTACACACCCTAGAACTTAGTTAAGGTATTGGTTGTGTAAAGTGGAAATTTATATAGACAAGGTTAATTTTGCATTTTATCTGGAGAAAGTTACCTCTAGGACCCAAAGATTCTTTCTAGGATTGTCGTCCAGAAGGTGGCACCCCCCAATAGGATCAGATTGTGACAAAGACTTCTGTCCAAGAACAAAAACCTGCTTTGTTAGTCACGTGGACCAGTCCCATAAGGATAGGGCTACGGTGATTGATCCTTGCAGTCTTTTTTTTTTTTTTTTAAGTTTATTTATTTATTTTGAGAGAGAGACAGAGCGAGTGGGGGGACAGGCGGAGACAATGGGAGAGAGAGAATTCCAAGCAGCCTGTGTGCTGTCAGCACAGAGCCCGACGTGGGGCTCGAACTCACAAACCACAAGTACACGACCTGAGCCGAAATCAAGAGACGCTTAAGCCACTGAGCCACCGAGGTGCCCCTGATCCTTGCAGTCATGATGAGGATGATGAAGCTTCTCTCCTATCAGGGCATATGGTCTAGTGAAATGCCTGGCTCAGTCTTTATGCTGAGCACCAGTTCCCCAGTGTATCCAGTGTTTGACCCTATACGATGCTGGGTATGGATCCTCTTTGACCTTTAATTTTTCTAAAAGGAAACAGCCCTACTGCTAAGGAAGCTTTTAAAGTGCATTGTTCTAAAGAACATAAATATAATCAATGAAATGTAGAGAATGGCATCTTTAGAAATGCAGTTTGATTTTGTCTCCAACGTGAATATCTACAAAAGATGTTTTAGGAAAGTAATGCCAGAGGAAATAACAGGTGACCTCAGAAACTACGCGAGAGTCCTGGGTTAAATTCATCAGCCTTATGGTTTTATCCTAGGTTGAAATGATGACTTCTCAGCACCTTTCTTTTTCTTATCTATAATATGGCAAAGGGAGATGACCTTATACTACTTATCCTTTAAAGGAACGTAGGATGCTTCATCCCTGTGAGAATTCACTGCTATTAGATGCCATCCTTTGCAAAAGGCAAGGGGATGTTCTTCTTATGGTTGAGCCTCTTTTGAGAATTTCTGTTTGAAGGTCTCAGATGCAAACTCTTTGACAGGCATCAGTACTTAATGACATTAATTTAATCATATTTTAATTTTTTATTGCTCATCATAATTTATTTTTATTAGAAATTATCATCTATTTATCACAAGTGATGCTGGCCTTTCAAGTGTGTGGCTTTTAGGCAATAACTGAAGTTTACTTTTAATGATATTAAGTGCATAGTAGTACAGGTGATAAGGAGATCGCAGCCAAAGTCATGACAGCATTTGTCAGTGTCTTCAGTTAAGGGAACGCTGTTAAGGTCAAAAAGAACATTGAATACAGACGGCCCTGGGTTCCTGTCTCTGCTCTACGACGTGCAACCTGCATCGTCTAAGGCAAGCAGCCTAGAGCTTCATAAGCCGTAAGCCTCTTCTTTTGTGAACTGGAAATAATTCCACTCATTTTATAGAGTAATTAGATGAAGTCTATGAAAACTGGTATTGTTATCGGTAGAAGCATTTGACAAAAATTATACAATCTCTCAGAGGACTTCATGGGGAAAAAATTCTGGGCCCTCCCGTTGTGGAGCTATGTTTTAAGGGGTATCTGGTATCCATAGTCCCATCTTTATGAGTATTGTTGCCTCCGTAAGCTTTTGAAATACCTCTCATGCTGGTGGGGAATGAGAGGGGGGAATATCATAAAAATTGTAATTTCGTTGTAATTTTGAAATCCCTTTCTCATGGTTTGTGGGGAACAAGCTTAGGGATTCCCTGAGCTTGCCCTGAGGGGTTCACAAGGCATAAAGAATCAGAAAGCCATAGGATGAACACACCCAAGTTTGGGTAAACTTGGTTTACCCAAGATTAGGTAAACAGGGCAAAGGCCCCCAGTATAGGACAAAGATGGAGGAATAGAAAAGCCTCAGGATCAAAGCATCAAGAGTGAGGTAAACACGATTAGGTATTCAGGGCGGTAACACTCCCCAACTTAGTACAATAGCAGAAAGCTGCTTTCGTAGGAAGGAAGGACCAAATTCGGTAAACAGGTAAACAGGGCTATAGACAGCAGCAGGGTGAAGCTGTCCAGAGGGGAGCTAATTAGCAGAAGAAAGGTGCCTTGTGGACCCTGAGGTAGCAGGCTCTGTCTTTCTTGTACCCTAGGCAAGTTTACAAAAACACAGCCATCTGCCTGGCACCAGGACTTTGTTTTGTATTGGCCCAAACTCCTGACACCGCATATCTCCCAAACCCCCTTGCCTTCACACCCGTGAGTCAATGTCCATGGATGCATCGTCTCTTTGTGCACATCCGTCATTCTTGTAAACCTCTGATCCTAATAAAGATGGAGCAAGGACCCTTAGTTGGGGCTCTTGCCTCCTCCCAGACATTAGCCTCTCTTGCATTTTAATCCTGCATTTGCTCTCTTGCTGGACAAGAGTCTACGACAATAGTTTATTTAAGAAAACATATTTTTATACAATATAGAGGACCTGCTGTCTCATTTCGATTTCTCCCATGGCTTTTGAAATACCATCCTCTCTTCTCCTTTTTCTTTCTCCTTCTCAGGTGCCGTTTGCTCCCCCTCTTCTGTGGTGTAGCAATTATATATTGCTATTTCCCCAAGGTTTTCATTCTTTACTCTTTGTTAGCATCTGGCCTCCCCTGAGATGGGGGGAGGTGGGTTCGTGCGCTCACACGGCTTCAGCAATTGCCCATAAGCTCATGAGCCCCCCAAACCCAATATCCAGCCTGGACCAGGCTGTGTGTCTCTCTCAAATATTAAACACACGTCTCCAAATACCTGCCATACAATTGCTACCTAATATGATAGGTAGCCTAGCCACATGGGACTAGGCAAACTAAATCTATTACCATTGAACTAAAAATTCAGCTCCATAGGTGCAGAATTCAGGAGCTCATGAGCCACTTGTGGCCAGTGGCTACGGTACTGGACAGCACAGATACAGAAAAATTCCACTGCAGAGAGTGTTAGTGGACAACGCTATCTATCCTTTCCCTGAAAGGATATCTAGTCCTTTCCCTGAAAGTGTACTGGATATACCTTGGTTACAATACACACAAGGCTGAACACATCAATGTCTTTGCAGAGAGGAGTCTCCTTCCCTTCCATTCCATGTTGCTGTTAATGGTACCAATACTTGTCAGGTCTGCCTCCTAAGCTAAAAACCTGGGAATGATTTTGAATCCTACCCATATCTGACCAGGTGGTTAGCTTATGGAACTAACAGTCCCCTCTCCCCTTTTTCCATGGCTACCGTCCCACTTGGAAGTTTTCAACATCCGTCTCCCCTCAATAATTCCTTACCTGAGAGTGCTGACTCTTCCTTCTAAACCCACCACTTTCATATAGCCTTTGCCCTGCATTTTGTGTTAACCTTCTAAAATATGGCCCAACCTCCTGCCCCCAAACCTTGAATGACTCATTCCCTCTGTTGTGGGTTGAGTTGTGTCCCTGGCAAGATATGTTGAAGTTCTAATGGTGTGGGTGAATGTGACCTTATTTAGAAGTAGGGTCTTCGTGGGGCACCTGGGTGGCTCAGTTGGTTAAGTGTCCAACTTTGGCTCAGGTCATGATCTCGCCGTTTGTGCGTTCCAGCCCCACGTTGAGCCCTGTGCTGACAGCTCACAGCCTGGAGCCTGCTTCAGATTCTGTCTCCCTCTCTCTTGCCCCTCCCCTGCTCATGCTCTCTCTCTCATTGTCTCAAAAGTAAACAAACATTAAAAAAAAAATTAAAAAAAAAAAGACGTAGAGTCTTCGAAGATGGAGTCAAGTTAAGATGAGGTCTTGCTCAATTACCGTGGTCCCTAATCCAATATGATTCGGTGTCCTTATGAAAAGAAGAAACAGAGACACAGGGAGAGAAGACAGAAACACACGGACACAAACGTAAGATGGCAGCTTAAAGATGGGAGCAGAGATTGGAGTGATGCTATCACAAGCCAAGGAATGGGGAGGGGCACCAGGAGCTGAAAGAGACAAGGTTGGATCCTCTGCCATGTCTCTAACAACACCTTGATTTCATACTTCCAGATTCCAGAACTGTGAGGACATAAATTCTGTTGTTTTTTAAACCACCTGGTTTGTGGCACTTTGTGACCACAGCTCCTGGAAATCTAGACACATCTTTTGACACCTTTTTACTGAATGCTTTCTACGTGTCAGACATTATACTAAGCACTACTCAGGGAATAAAGTTCGATTTTTCGACTATGCAGGAGACCAGAAGTTCTATTCCCCCAGATTAAGTGTAGATGCCTAGTCATGCCCTCAGCTTCCCGGGTGGGAAGTCCACTTCTCTGGCAATCTTTCCAGATCCACTGGGGCTAAATAATTTACTTATAGTGTTTCCCTTGATATCATATCCACCTGTATCTTAGCCCTTTTCACATAGTGTCTCTCTTCTCACTAGACTGTGAGCACCTCGAAGCCAGGAGGTGTCTCACTCATCTCCAAGTGATTCCAGAGTCTTTCCTTGATTCAGCCATCGAGCAATCATTCTACCAATGCACCACAAGGAATGCTCTTTGCTTGGTTCTACCACAGATCCCTTTCAGTTTTCTTTTGGTTGCTGTTGGAAACATTTCTAGGAACTACTTGGAGGAAGGAGGTGTTTCAGATTGCGGAAGAAGTTGGAACACCTCTGTGCCTTATCAACATTTCATTGTTAGGTCTATTTTCTTTGCCCCTCCACTTAATATCGGCCGAGGTAGTACACACACTGAGCTTAACAGTACTCATCTACTCAGAAGATATTTAGAAAGACACATGCACACATAAAAACAGTCTCTTGCATGGGGCGCCTGGGCGGCTCAGTCGGTTGAGCGAGTTCGACTTCGGCTCAGGTCATGATCTCATGGTTCGTGAGTTCGAGCCCGGCATCGGGCTCTGTGCTGACAGCTCAGAGCCTGCAGCCCGCTTCAGATTCCGTGTCCCCTTCTCTTTCCGCCCCACCCCTGCTTGTGCTCTGTCTTTCAAAAAGGAATAAACATATAAAAAAAAATTAAAAAAAAAAACAACAGTCTTTTGCAGCACACATCACCTAAAGTTTCCCAGAGTCAAATTCTTAGTGCTTTTTGTCCTGATGCCCCTGCTATTGTAGTTTACTCACATCTCTGTTCACTCCTAGTAACAGTGAACCATAAAAACTCACGATAAATAAAAAAAGAATGACACTTTTACATTGGCTCAGAACTGTAAGACTTATTTTAAGTTTAGTTACCTAAAACGGAAGAGGAACTACCCCCACCCCCGCCCCCCTGAACTGATTCACACATCAATTGTAAGAAGCACAACTGGCTTTTTCTTCACAGTGCGGGAAAGACGGTGATATTTATTTGCCATTCTCTAGAGAGCTCATGGATAGCTTTCCAAAGCTTGGGAAATGAGCCAGCTCTTGTCTTGACAAGGGAAGAAACACAGAGATTTTCATGAAAAGCCTTGCAATCCATACCATTCAACCTTCAAGTTATACTTTATATGGCAGCCTTAATTGTTTTCTATCTTCAATTGTCAGATAATGCTTCCACCTTCTTTCCCCATGAACAGCTGCCAGATCCCAACGTTTGCATCTTTCAACTTGAAAAATGCAATACATGGTAGAGTATTGAATTTAGATTCTGACAAAGAGAAACTTCTAAATTGTCAGTTCGCAGCAGAAAGCAGGCCTCACAGGGAGCTCTAGTGTAGCTCACACATTCAACTTTCCAGTGAGGGAAAAAGCGAAATCTCCAGTAAACTTAGGAGCATGCACGAGAGCAGTAATTAATTAGAATGTTCCCAAAGCAAAGCAAATCCTTGCATTTCCTTAGCCATTTGAAAATACGATCCACTGTTGTTTAAATTCTTACAACGATTTGTTTTAATGTAAAAATACATGTAAAGCATTTATTATATACAAGGCACTGTCTTATGCACTACAGAAATATTGATTCATAAATGCAAAATCCCTATTACATCTTTAAATGCTTGGGAAAACCAATGACCAAATGATGTGGAGAAACATTTTGTTCTCTCTATATTAGCAAATAGAGAAGGCAACAATTAAAGAACTTAGTCTATATAAATATTGTTTTATCTACCTGCTGACGGCCTTGCTGCTTCCTGATAGGTGGATGGATACCTTACACTGACCTGGGGTACATTTTGCATGGGGAGTTCCCTGGGTCTACTGGAGTCCAAGTTCATAATCTCTTTTTGAGAGATTTCTGGGCTATCCTACAGAGTGGGGCTTTTCCAAGGAATAGAGCTTATACTCAGTAGCACAAAGATTGGCTTTCATTGGGCTCCTAGGGTTTGGAGGGCAGGACTTTACATGGTTGGCTGATGGTTCCAATTCTAGACTATCTTATTTTTCAAAAGGTAAATTATATTTTTTTCAGGGAGCCCCCATTTTAAATGGTAATCAATAATAATCTTTTGGAAATTCAGCTGCAGAGTAGAATTCAAGCAAGCCAAAATACCTCTGGGAAATCTCTCCACTCCAACGGCACAACACTCTTCTGGAGAATTAAGACCTTTTATCATAAACCTTCCAATTCATCCTAATCTCAATCAGTCCATAATTTCTATTTCTCTTTAGGAAAATATCTGTAAACTTATATTTATTGGATATACCTTTTAATAGCATTACAACAATAAATCTAAAAGTAAGGTCTTAATTATAAATGCGGCATTAATCAGTGTTTAAAGCCCCCACTTAATCCCAAGATCATTAAAAAAAATTCCTTAGGGTGGAGGCTGGAAAGCTGGAGGGATGGAAGTATACATTTGATACGTTGGAGATCGTCTCTATTTAAGCCTGCTTTTCTAGACAACCTGTGCTTTTAGTTGCCTTTTAATCAAAATTTGAGACTTATATTTAGTCATAAAGGAAACAAAATGGCAGATTGTGGCTCATCACTTATAAGATATTCCCCGTTTAAGGATGCAAAATATTCGGTACTAGATTACAGTTCTAGTTCCTTCTTGGAAGCTAACGTCTGACCATGTAACATGGGTCAGTGTGGGGATGCAGAGATCTCCACGAGTGGAGATAATTTAAGACTCAATTCCTCCAGCCTGTCCTCTGCATTCTTCCCTTTGCTTCCCCAACCCTTACTGGGAATCTATGATGCTTTCACAGGTGGACCACTTTGCTTACCTTCATATGTTTAGATCTGAACTGAAAATACTTCATTTTTACCAACAGATGTTAATAGTCTCATTTTATATGACAGGCTGGTGGCTTGAGTTTTCCTCAAGGTTTTTTGTTGTTGTTATACTGGTTCATTTTGTTTTAAAACACCTATTAAATTAGTAAAAGCAAAGATCACCAAAGATGACAAAAACATTTTCAGATTCATTCTTTGGAGGTTGACCAGATAGAAGCCTTGAGGTAGAAATTGTTTTGGTGCATTCAGTATGAACTGTCTTAAAAGAAATTCCTTCCTTCTAGATCAGATGATTTACGGGCTGGACCCCAAGCAATAAATTAGTCCTTTTTTTTTTTTTTAATTAAGAAGACAATCACTTCTCTTAAAATGGTTCAAAAAGGGAAAATCAGATGAAACTGGCACCTTAATTTTAGACTTTAATAACAAACTTCAGTGTTTATTGTTTTCGAATTAATTTTAGGTCATTTTAAATAACAACAACAACAAAAAACATAGCTAGAAAATTTATAGCTACAAAATTGTTTCATTTTGCTTCCTGGATCAGGCAAATAAAAATATGATTAAAGCAGCATTTGCAAAAGGGTCAGTTTGGCTCTTTTTGGTCATGTCGAGAGCCATATGAAATAATATAGCTGAATATCCAGTGATTAACTATTGCAAGTATAGTGCAGAGTAGCACAAACCACAAAGAAATCGTCAGATATTCTTACTTAACATTCTTCTTTGGCCAGTGATGTTAAGTAAAGGACACACATTTTTGTAATTATTAAAAAATAACCCACATAAATACAAATAGTTATGGAGTAAATATTTTGCTTTCTTAGGAAAAAAAATGTAGAAACATCTTGACCAAGATTAATGTACAAGACATCCAACATGCGGTCAGTTTTTCTTGCTTATTTATTTATTTTGAGAGAGACAGAGAAGTGCAGGTGGGGAAGGGACAGACAGAGAGGGAGACAGAGAGAATCCCAAGCGGGCTCTGAGCTGGCAGTGCAGAGCCTGATGCAGGGCTCGAACCCATGAGGTTGGGTGAGTCGAAACCACAAGTCAGACGCTTAACCAAACTGAGCCACCCCGGTGCCCCTTGAACATGTAGTTATTAATGGAGCTCTTTCTTTCTTGTACCTTAGCATTCCTGGAAATGATTTTGCGCTTTGAACAGAGCTGTCCTTTATCCCTGGAAATACAATTTGAATTGTGTAAAGACCTAAAATAAAATTAGAACCAACCTATCACAACCGTAATCTACCTAATACTTAATCATAGCAAGAAACCTCTGTGTTTGCCACAAAATCCACAAAGGGTTTATAATTACCTCCCTTTTGAGTTTGCTGGCTACATAATCAAAATAGGGAACAAAAAGCACTATGTGTTCACATCAGGGTTGCAAGTTTTGTATGTTTACACTGTGTATGTGTGTACAAATGTCAGAGAAAGGTCTGTTGCAATTTACATTTGACTAAAAGATAACCTACTATGATCAAAGACGGCTCAAATCTTAGAATATATCAAAACACAAGAATACATCTTTAAATGAGAGGAGCCGAGAAAAACAATGCTTGAAGCTGTCCTCTGACTTTGCTGATAAAAATGAAAATTATAAGCACAATAGGAAGCTGTATCTATGAAGATTTAGAGATACTAATATATCATACCTTGAAAGGTGGCAACTGCCTTAAGATGTACCAAGGGTATTATATCTCACAATGTCAACCTTACACTTGGGTCCCTAAAATAACCATTATGTCTCCAGTTCTTCCCTTCTCTCTCCAGAAGCTGTAAAAATGTAGTCTCCAAAAGTTACACAAAGAGAAAGTTGTTATCCACAATTCCAATCCCTGGATAGCGAAAGAGCAGAAGACAGAAGGATATTCTACTGTGCCTGCTGGACTTCTTTGAATGAATTAGTGGCACTCTGACCTCGAATTTGTTTTTTAAAATTTGAGCTGGATGAGAAATAGAAAAAAAAATAATAAAGCAATGGCTACATTGTACAGTGTTTTAACCTCCTGTATAGAAGATTCCATAAAGATACCTATTCATGTTTCTATCTTTCAGAATTAAAAACTAAAATCCTGTTTGAAAAAAAGGTCAAATGTCTGAACAAATTCTGGGTTCCACTCACCTCCCCCCCCCCCCCCCCTTATTGCACAAAGGAAGGACTGTTGCTTGGTAGAAAGGGTCTGTTTTCATGTGTGTATGGCCAGAGGCCATAAAAAGATAAAACTATACCAACCACAAAGTGTCGATCTTTCCAGAGGGAAGTGTGCCAGAGTATCGAAGGATGAGGACAACATTAATCAGATGTCATGGTGTTTACATCTAAACCCCCTTCTCCCAATCCTGTATTTAACAGTCTGCGCTGGCTGGACACGATACTCGAAAGGGAGCATCGTGGGTCATGGGGATTGGAGAATGGCCGCCCGGGAGACACCATTTTTCAGAATCCTTTAACTAAAGAGGCATTTCCTTTTGTAGCCGGGTCTCACTTTCCACTCTTTTATTCCTGAAATGTTATACATGGAGTTTAATATCTTTGAAATGGCCTCTACTCCTCCATGCATTAACTTGGCCTGCCTGGCCTTCAACCTGCTCTATTTTTGCACGTAGCTCCCAGCGATCATCAAAGTGGTGCTTGCTGGGTCTTTTGCTCTCGTCGCTTTTGCTTTGGAGCCCAGACAGTTGGTCGGCAGGTCACCAGTGAGTCCTACAGGGCTTGCTCTGCTCTGATCTAGACCCACTACCTGAAATCCCCATTGCCGATGTTATTACCACTTCGTCGAGGGGCTGTATACCATGATCGCCTGGAGACCAGAGGGGCAGAATCCTAAAGTGACCCTGGGGGGCTGACAGTGACAGCATGGCGTTGGATTCCTGAGGACAGCCTCGTGACTTCTCTCAGTCCAGGGGATTTGGTGAAGGGGCTGCACTGTATTGCCGCCTCCTGAACTGTGCCAAGCCAACCTGAAACCTCTTGGGGGAGGGGGTCCCCTAAAAAGGAAGCTAGAAATTCTCTCCTAAAAAGTAAGCTCTCCACTCTGATACGGGCCAGCTGTAAATATCAGTATCACTAATTAAGCCATATTTTGGGATTATAGAGCAGATGGAAGCATCTCTCATGTGGAAAGCTGGGTTGGACCAACACTCTCACGTCATCTGGACACTTTTTTTCTTTAAATCAAAGCACTGAATTCTTCCTTGTGCATCTTTCAGTTGTCTTCAGTCGACATAATGGCAGCAAATGGCGAAAATGTGCCGGCTCAAAACATTAGACCGCTTAGACAATAAGAACTGTGTAAACATAAATGTGATGTTGGGCACTTTGTGCTATGAGGACATTAAGAGCTCTGGGACTTTGCATGTTAGGGCATCTGTGCCTTCTAAGGGAAAACAAACTGATAACTCCACAACTTGAAACATCCTGTTCCATCTCACATATTAAACATATGTCGTACAGGGAAAGAAAGCACAGCCATGTGGAAGCAAGGCAACCAATATAAAAGTGTCACTGAGCACAAGACAGGCCCAGAGAGAAGACGTGGAGCGACAAGATGAGAGTCAGTTGCCTAGGACCTTTCCCGTTTGCTAAACGGGACAGAAGCGGAGAAGCAGGGTCTCTGGAATGGAGTGATTTTGACTCTTAATTGAATGCAGTTTTCTGCTCAGCCCATAATCGCATCACCTTTGATCATCTGCACAAAACAAACTTGAAGGCTGCGGTACAATCCCCGTGTACTTGCGTTCCCAAATGAATAATATTGATCTGGATAAATAAGCCTGTGGCATATAGAGCAAGGCATGGCAATCACTCCCAGCTTAAAAGTAATTAAGAACACAATGCCAATCATTTGCACTCATGCCTGAGTATTTAGTGCATTATGCGGGGTATGATTCAAAGATCCTTCTAGAGGTGGGAGAGTGATCTTGGCCTTGGTTCTACTCAAAAAGAGCAACGCATTGTGTGAAATTTAATGATATGACCAAACTCTGACTTTACCAGATTCTTGTCTGCTCCAACGTTCTGTGGTTCACTAAGGAAAAATCTTGTGGGGAAATCAGTGATGACTGATTAATTTAAAATATACAATGAGAGGGAATACGAGGGGCTTCCAGCATCCATCATGCAGTCAACTTTGGTGTTGGGAATACATGGCTTTTAGAAATTGGAGTAGTCACTGAGGAGTCTCTATTTCCAGACTGGCAACTAAAGAATCCATTTCGGAGTCCTATGGTTTTTCTACAAAGGTCTTTGAAGTTAAGCAGGTTTCTGCTTGATATTCTGGAAGAATTTGGGTTACAGTAAGAATCCAGAGTATTAGACCTTCTAAAGGGTTTTAATTTCAATTAAGCCCTAATTGTGAAGTAAAATTGTTCTAAGAAAACTAGAAATCTACTAATTAGGCCAATAGGTACAAACGCGGAGACATTATCAGAAGTTAGAGCAACAGTGATTTTCTCCTTCCTTGAACCGAATTCATTACATTTCAGTCAATACTGCTTCAATTTCTACAATCATAGGCTTCGGTTTAATTGACTCACTTGTTATTTGGTTGGAAATATGTATGATGCACTCTGATTGTTGGCTCATAAAATTCTAGCGTTTATACATTTGATTTATTTTCATAGGTTTCTTTGGTTCTCATAGGGAGTCCACAAGAGTAAGTTTGCCGGGAATTATAAAGTATAATTTAAAAGGTAAACGAAAATCCTCAGGAAGTGATTCTTTTGCTTAGTATCTCTACCTGTCATTCTTTCTCGCGCCACGGCTGGCTTTGCCGTGAATAGACCCTACGGACTGGAGCACCAAAGTATTACATTTTTCCTCTGTGTAATTCTTCAGGACAGACCCAAATTTGGTGTTGCGGAGTCAGCTTATGAGAAAGGGCTACGCTTCCAGTTTAGGAAAGCGGTGAGTAGGACTTCCCTTATCTGTCCCCAGTAATGAATTTTTGTCTTTAGAGATGCTCTCCTGTGATTCCAGATTAAAATGAGGATATCTCTAGGACAGGTGAATGCAAAGTATTAACGCATCGATTTCTTATGAGAATAAATTGATTATGTTCTTTTGGGCATGGACTACACTTGCTCTTGAGTGTACGTAACAATATTTTCATTTTCTCTAATCCTCAGTACCAGGGGAAAACTTCTACATGGAAGATCTTGAAGACATGGGGCGCCTGGGTGGCTCAGTCGGTTAAGCGGCCGACTTCGGCTCAGGTCATGATCTCGCGGTCCGTGAGTTCGAGCCCCGCGTCGGGCTCTGGGCTGACAGCTCAGAGCCTGGAGCCTGTTTCAGATTCTGTGTCTCCCTCTCTCTGACCCTCCCCCGTTCATGCTCTGTCTCTCTCTGTCTCAAAAATAAATAAACGTTAAAAAAAAATTAAAAAAAAAAGATCTTGAAGACAAATTCTTGGTGACATGAATTTCTTAGGGATGTATGTTTAACATTAAGGATTAGTTTCTCATCTTTGATCATTATCAGCAACATTCTTATAATAAAATAAGCCTATTAAAAGCTCTATCCCTTACCGATTCCATTGGTAGGATGATTTTATGGGCTCTTGCTTCTCTCTCTCTCTCTCTCTCTCTCTGTGTGTGTGTATGTGTGTGTGTGTGTGTGTGTGTGTGTGTGTGTGTGTGTGTGTGTGTCTGTCTCCTCCTTTCTTGTTTAGGTTTCTCTTTCAGTCTCTGAACAGCTCCTAATTGGGCCAGGTTGCATGGCATTACTCTTCCAGACTTGTCTAACACTTTATATTGATATGATGACTGCTCCTTGTGTCTTAAGAATTGCTATAGCAAAACCAGGGTTTGTTTGTTTCTTGAATTAACTTCTCGAGTCATTCAAGACCAAAATTTTAAGCTTATAAAAAGCTGTTTTTTCAAATCTGTTTATCTCAATGACAACTCCTTTTCTGTGTAAATGATCTTACAGGGTGTCATTCCATTCAGCAGAACCCATGGCACAGAACATATTTCAGAATATTTAAAGAGTTGAAAATACTATAACGATGGATAGCATGTATGTATGTGTGTATGTTATACAATCTTTATATATATCTTACATTTATATACAAATATATATACAAATATATATACATATGCTTAAGAAATATGTATATTCTTAGTTTTGAAAGCTCTATGAATTATTCAGCCCTCTTCAAAAAGAAAGGCTAAAAAAAGAAGTCCCTGCAAGAAACAGGAATAGCTGGCCAAAAAATAAATACTTGGCAGGAGATGAGCAGGTGCACTGAAGTGACTTCCCAGCCGAAAGGGAAGATAAACGGAGGAAATGGCACCGTAAATGCATGTGATGTTAAACAGGTTCATAACACAGTTCCGAACGTCAGCTCTTCTGCAGGTATAATGGATTGGCGGAGCCAAGAAAACTTGGAGTTTTATCCCTGTGTCTATGGAAACGATTTCAGGTGGAAAGCAGTATCCTGACACATAGTTTTAGCTTGAGGCTAAAATCTAAATTTTACCATGAAAACATTTTCCACACATCTACGCCCAAGGACAGTTTTGTTGGCATCAGTGAACCAATGTCCTTTGAGAATGATGAGTGCTCAAGTCAAATTGCTCATTTCTCTCTTTTGTGCTGCCTGATATGTAAGATCTCTCTCTCTCTCTCTCTCTCTCTCTGTCTCTTTTTCTCTTTCTGTCTCTCACTCACATAAACGTTACGTGTCTAGCAATCAATCTAGCTGCTGGCCAGCACTGCTCTACCGCCAGAAATCACTTCTAGGTTTATAGTTTACTGTTGCTTATGACCTCTCCTTCATGTTTTCGAGTAAGCCAACAGAATTTCCAATGTGTTTGGAGAGAAAGAGGCGGCTTCATCAGAAATGGGCAGCTGCTCATTGCTATCTGAAAAAAGGTTCTAGCTTATGAGGTTCCTGGCTGGGGCCAGAATCACTATGGGAGTGTCTTTCCTCTGCATATGGGAAGAATCACGCTTTCTCCTATGTTAGTTGTGATAGCTATACTCAACAAAGTTAAAGAGAGATCTTTATATTCATGAGTTTGGAAAACGCATTTATAGGGGGGGGCAGGAGCTCCATGGGGGTGCAAATCTCTGACTAGATATCTTTTTTTAATTTTTTATTTTCCCTCCACATCCTCTCAATGTGTTCCGTTTGCAAGCTGGCTCTGCAGTGCGTTTCCTTATTATTATTTACATGCGACACAGTGACATGATGGAAGATGGCTAATGATAGTGACAATGCTCCCGCTGGGCTTCACACCTTTTTTTCTTGGATCGATCTTTGTTTGTTTTTGTGCAAAGGGTCACAATTTTTGCATCCCTGGAGTGAAGCTGCCGGTTAGTCTCCTTCAGTTATGGTAAGTCCCCTGTGCACTGAGCCAGCAGTGGTTGAAAGCCTGAAATAGAACGCGATAATCGCCTTGGTGGAGACTCTGATGTCCAGATCAATCTTAAAACCACACCTGTGGTCCACCCAATCCCAAACTCGACATCCGGCATTGCTGCCCCTACTGCCTGCTGAATTCAGAACAAGCCTCCTGCCCATTCACCGAAGGCTGGCCTTGTTGGGACTTTGACACATTTTTTTCAACTTCCTCTGCTAGTATTTCCCTTGGTGTGGCCTAACCTCTAGAAATTAGACTATTCGCTATTTTTTGGAGCACAAGCTAATCAAAGTCCCCCTTACCCACGCTATCTCCTCTTCCATCTTGTGAAATTATGTTGTTGTTTTTAAATCCTTTTGCGGCTGACTCCAGTACTTTCTTCTTCATGGGATGCTTCCTGAGGCCATCAGCATATGATATGTGCCTCCTTTAAACCATTGTGGCATTTTTCATCTCAAATAAGGCTTACTAAGCTGTAAACTTCATGATAATAGGTACCCTGATTATCTTGTTCACAATTATTTTCCTAGCATTGACACTTAGGAAATATTCAATAAGTGGGGTGCATGGATGGCTCAGTCGGTTAAGCGTCAGACTCTTCTTTCGGTTCAGGTCATGATCTCATGGTTTCATGAGTTCAAGCCCGCATCAAGCTCTGGGCTGATGGCACAGAACCTGCTTATAGTTCTCTCTCTCTCTCTCTCTCTCTCTCTCTCTCTGCCCCTGTCTTTCTCAAAAATAAATAAATAAACTTAAAAGAAGTATTCAATAAGTATTTGCTAAATAAATAAATGGGATGAGTAAAGGCTTTAGATTTCACTCCTTGAAGTCTTCCTTTTTATCTCCTGCAGCAGCAAGCTAAGTGATTGCATTGATGACCAATATAGATTTGTTGAATTTAGAAGACCCTGCAAAAATATGTGCTGAATTGGGAAAAATTGCACTGGCCAATGTATAAAACACTTCTTTGTCTTTTTCCCCCCAAACTTAATGAATTAAAGTGAATAAGTTAGGTTTTTGTTTTTTGTTTTTGTTTTTTTTCATTTTAGATTAAATTGAAAGTCACGGGGAGAGACAATAAATAGCAGCCTTGGGAAAGGACTGCTGGTGTCCCGGTGTTCGTCAACGACAACAGATACCTACGTAAGCTATCGAGGTAATTTCCATTTCACAGGGTTAGAGGAGGCAAGAACTGGCAGGAGTTATTCTTATTAGCCTGTGGTGCAGGCACATCAGCTGGAGAATTAGGCCACCACGGTCTTGATCCTTCAGAGCTAGGACATATGGATTGGTTCTAAGGCCGTCATCTTCACACCAGGTGAGGTTCTCCTCTTCCATCTCTGGAACTATGAGATGGGTAACTTTAGAGGCGATTTGGACCATTCTAGGCTCTCGGGATATACTGCTGGTTTACCCACCATATGTGGAGTAGGTCTCTGAAGTGAGGCATAGGTAATAGGCCAGCAATTTTGGTATCATGTGCATTCCACTACCTAAGCTCCCAACTTTCTAATGTAAACATCTAAGGTCAAAATGGACACTCCATTACTAGAGGGTGGTCGACACAGTCAACCTTGAGTTCAGTGCCTTAAATCCCAACTTTACAATTAGCCTTGGGCTTAAAAATAGGAAACAAGAATGTCCTGAGTATCAGCATTAGATGATCACTCCTACAGACAATGGCATTTAAAGAATCAAAGACATGTGCGCTTTAATGTTTGCAAATGAAACATCCACTAAAATGTAACGTGTACAGCTCAAGGCATCTTCTTTACTTATTATGATTACATTTCACATTTTTTTCCCTTAAAAAAACTCTTAAGGATTTTCAATGATTTTTTAAGGCTTTCTGTAAGAGTTTCAATTATGCCCCAATCCATATGTTCTATGCTATGCATGATGCTGGTTTCCTTGTCTTCAAAATTAACTAGATCTAGATCTTTTAAAAAATTTTTAAATAGCTTTATAGAATTTTAGTTCTATAAGTAATACATGTTCCATGTTAAAATTCAGAAGACAGAATAATATGAAGACTGAAGATGGTATCTATAATCTTTTGACTTATAGGTAATGTATTTAACAGTTTGATTTGTATCTTTCTAAGTATAGGTAGGAAGGTAGGTAGAATGGCCAAGTAGAACAGTGAGAACAAACATGCTTTGGAATGTTGATAGTTTTGAACTACTTCTGAAACATACAAATGTTTTGATCTTCAGAGTTGGGTGATTCATTTCACAAAAATAAATCATTCAATACCTGAAACATTATATAATAAAACCCAAATTCTTATAACTTGCCATTAAGCGGTATAGAAGGCTTATCGTGCCCTCTTCTGTGAAGTAACTTGCTATCAACTATTAAAAAATGAATATCCACCCTGTCTAATTCTAATAATAATAATAAAAAAACTTGATGTAAGCCTCTAATTGGGCCCTATGGTACCATTAGAATTGAGTTGAGGTATGGCTGTTGAGCAGAATCTAGACGTGCCCTTCTGTGAATTTACCTTTTCCTGAGGGTTAATGACAGCCAGAACGCGACCTCACAAATATATGTCAAGATACAACACGCTTTATATACACTTACTGAAATCTGGCAGAATCTTATCCTTGGAAGAAATTTTTTTAGGTAACTCCCATAGGCTTTGGATAAGAGCTCATCTAAATTATAAACAGAAGATATGATAGAAAATACACTTTTCTATGTAAGGACATGTTCCTACTATCAATCAATAACCTCTCCCTGGTTCTTGTGATGTTCATGATATCGGTCACTGGTATTTACTGTTTGTGCCTAATTGGTGGGTGGTTAGGTAAGTCACATATTTCAATTTTCCCTGCAAGAAAAATGGTATCAGGGCTTATTTTTGTTATTAGAATATTCTCTATCAGCTGTGTGTTACAAATGACCAAATACTGCAGTGGTCCCCCTGATACATGTGTTACAGTGATTGGTATCCGTGAGCACTGTCAGCCTGGAGCCAAACACCTAGTTTTTCCAAATGTTGACATGCTTTGTCTACAGCCCTATCGGATGGACTGGACTCTCGCCCAAATGCAAATTTATCATGCCTCCATATGGCGGTTGACAAAGTGTGTGCATTGAGTTTGCGTTTGCCTCTTCAATGCAAAGTACAGTGGAGAGAAAGAATTTAATTCATTCCATAGCACTATGTGCTTAAATATAACTTCCAATATCATATATTTGACCTAAATGATTTTGACCATGATGGGATAATTCTGTTTTAATCGTTGACTCATTTTGGCCTAATGTTGCATTAGAAATGTTAAGAAGAATGCACAATGTCATTATTGCTCAAATGGACCCTGTAGACGAAGGCACATTCAGGATTAAAAGAAATTCATTAAATCCAGGCCATGCTTTTATGCAGTAGCTTAACTAAAATCAACAGGTACTCTGTTCATTGTAGTCTTTTTTGGATGTTCGCTACTTGCTCTGTTCAAATTAGTCGTTTAGATGAGGAGTTCTTTGGCCCCACCAGTCCTCTTTTGGGTGCATACACTTAATACTGATCTATAACATACCAAAGTATGATGCTCATTTCTGCCTACTACAATGGATACAAATTTAACTCTGACCGTTTTTTTTCCCCATAAGTTTGTAGGAGTCTTTGTTTTTTGTGTGTGTGTTTTGTTTTGTTTTGAGAGAGACAGACTGTGCGCATGGGCATGCGTGTGTGTTGAGGGTGTGGGCAGAAAGGGCAGAGACGGAGAGAGAGAATCCCAAGCAGATTCTGCACCCAGCTCAGAGCCCAACATGGGGCTCGGTCTCACAACAGACCTCGAGATCAGGACCAGAGCCAAAGTCAAGAGCTGGTGCTTAACCGACTAAGCCGCCCAGGCACCCCTCATAGCATCCTTTGAAAGAGATGTTCAGAGAGTTTGTCGAGTGTTACATTAATAAACAATATCTGTGACTTGTGTTGTATCTCTGGCCATTGGTAGTGGAGGAACACTGATGTGAGGTCAGATAAACTGATTCCCACCCTGTATCTCCCCAACTCAAGGACTTTGCACACATCACCTTTAACTCTCTTGATTCTTAATCTGAGAAGGGGGGGAATGGGGAAAATACCATCTACTTCATTGTGGGTTATGAAATGAAATAGAAAACGAATAAGCCTCAGTTAAATATTTAGTGCACAAGTGCTCCATAAAAATTCCTTCCCTCTTTTCTCTGAGCTAGAGAACTGTCTGAATTCATGCTCTGCACATCGTAGCTCCTTAATACATGCCATAAAATGAATGAAAGTATCACGAAAGGTGTTTGGATGCAATAAGACGGCAAACCCGAAGAACCGCAAAACTGATTTTCCAACACTTCTAACTCCTGCCGCTTCCACTTTATTTCAAACTACCATCATCTCCCATCTGAACTTCTGCTCCGAGCTCTGGGTGACTGTAGTCATTTCCATTCTAGCCCCTTAAGCCCTGTTTTCCATATGGTACTATGGACTCCCCTGCATAAAAAATTCCCCTCGTATCTTTACCTCACTTTACGTGAGATGACGGCCAAAGCTTTGTGGAGTCCACACAGGCCTGCATTATCAGGCTCCCCCTTGCTTCAGTGACCCAGATTTCTAGAAGATTTTCCTTTAGCCCCTGAGCTCCTGCCCCGGAGACCCCCTTGCTGTTCCTACAATGTGTTAAGCATAGCCCTCTTTAAGAATCTTCCTGCTGGTTGGAGTGTGTCCCCAGAACGTGGGCTGGCTCACTCCATTTGTCCCCTTTCTCCAATGCTCTCTCTGCCTCTTGCTCTCATGCTGACCTCGGTGAATTCCTTCTCCCAGGCTCCCTCGTCCCGTGGTTTCCGGCCAGGAGGTATTGGCAGGAGGCAGGAAAGCAGGCGGAGGCAGGGAGAGAATATCTTTCTTTCCAAGATTTTAAATGTTAAAGGCAGCGACTTAATATCAATAGCAACTACTCTGATTTGGTCAGAGGAGAACTTAAGGGTTAGAGGGAGTATAAAACCACTAGCCGGGCATCTGGGTGGCTCAGTCGGTTGAGCGTCTAACTCTCTATTTCAGCTCAGGTCTTGATCTCACAGTTTCGTGAGTTCCAGTCCCGCATCTGGCTCTGCACTGAGAGCGTGGAGACTGCTTGAGATTCTCCTTCTTTGTCTGCCCCTCCCCGGCTCTCACTCTCTCTCAAAATAAATAAATAAACTTTGAAAAAAAGATAAAATCACTGAAAATCTACTGTCCTTAAGTTAGGCTTATAATACAAGTCATAGTACCTCTCTGACCTGAGTGAGAACTTGTAGATACTTAGAGTCTCCTTTTCTGACTTCTCTAAATGCATATGGTGGAAATAGGAAGTGATGGATTAGGCAGTGTTATTGGAGGGTTTTTAAAAGTGTTTCAACTCGGGGCGCCTGGGTGGCTCAGTCGGTTGAGCGTCCGACTTCAGCTCAGGTCACGATCTCGCGGTCCGTGAGTTCGAGCCCCGCGTCGGGCTCTGGGCTGATGGCTCAGAGCCTGGAGCCTGCTTCCGATTCTGTGTCTCCCTCTCTCTCTGCCCCTCCCCTGTTCATGATCTGTCTCTCTCTGTCTCAAAAAAAAAACAAAAAACAAAAAACAAAACGTTAAAAAAATTAAAAAAAAATAAATAAAAGTGTTTCAACTCAGTTGAAGTATCCAAATAATAAGTTACAGCAGCAACAGTAGAAGGAAAAGGGTGAATTATGCAGAGGAAATATTAAAAATCATTTGGCTATAATGAAGCTTGAATTCCCTCTGCACAGATGATAAATCTTAGCATTTCTTAGATTTTTCTAACTGTATAGATTATTTTAAAAAGTGCATCATTATTTCAGTAATGCTGTTTTAAAAAGGGATTATCGCCAAATTTATTATCAGAAATAGTTAATAAACTTTTTTCAAAATTTTTTTAATGTTTATTATTTTTGAGAGAGAGAGAGAGAGACAGAGACAGAGAGAGCAAGCAGGGGAGGGGCAGAGAGAGAGGGAATCACAGAACTGGCAGGCTCCAGGTTCCAAGCTGCCAGCACAGAGCCTGAAGCGGGGCTTGAACTCACAGACTCGCAGGTGAGATCATGACCTGAACTGAAGTCGGCTGCTTAACCACCTGAGCCACCCAGGTACCCTAGTTAACAAACTCTTGATCTCTTTCTGAATTTGTTTATAGTATTCAGAGTTTACATATTGAAAGATAAGGCTAATAAACCAATGTTCTTGGCGTTCCATGTCAATTGCCATTTTCAGACCATCTTTGGAGGATACCAAAGTCGCGTTATGTCAATGCTCTGCATTTTACTTAAAAAGAGAGAGTGAAGCCTGATATTCCCAAGAATTTTTGTCCCTTACAAAGTCAGCGCTATGAGAAATCTACATCAGGTTAGGAATGGCCCACCCTCCTACTACCTTCCTTCTTAAAGTGACCTGGGTTATGGCACCTGGTTTTTTTGGTTTGTTTGATGTTACAAGTCTTCGCCCTGGTTTTTATTTCGGAGTAGCTGCTGAATAACCATATGTTTGTGGAAGGAGAAAATAAATGGGGCCCGGAGGTAGTAATGATCAAAGAGAGCCACACACCAGCAGACACTCACAAGAGCTCCGATTCTTAGACCTAGCTGCACGTTGAAATTCCCTGGAGAGTTTTAAAACAACGGCGATCCTGGATCTTACCTCCTGAGATTATGATTTAATTGGCATGTTGTGCATCACAAGTACTGGAGGTTCCCAAAGTTCCCATATGTTCCAATATGGAAGAGAGTTGGAAATACCCTGCTTTAGGGAACCTGAGCACCACCGCATACCTTTAATGAAAGTTTCAGCTGATTCTAGCCATCCATAGCTCCTGCTGCTTTAACTCTAAAACCACCACTGATGTTCCCGCATTCCCTCACTTTGGTTCATTACGTAAATCTCTGTGGCTCAGTAATTTGCTAGGAAACACGAGCCTTTGTTTTTTAGTGAGGAAGACAGTTCAAAGTCATGTGCAAGCCTCCTGATAAATCACACAAAGAGAATCTTACCTTAATCCCTGGTAAGGTTGTTTAGGGGTACATCAAGAAGGATGGACTGCTACTCATTGAAGAGAAGGATAAACTCTCCACATGTTAATCTTTAATCACTGGAACCCAAACGGGAGTGTTTTCATTGGCTTGTAGCCAGCTGTTGGTAAATTTCATGGTCTCTGGGAGGCTATTAATGCCCCTTCCTCCGCCTTCTTCTTTTCTGTGTGTTCGTTCCACTGGATTTTTGTTGCCCATCTGTGATTTAGAGAGATGAGTCTGGGTAGTCTTCTAGGCATGAACAAAGAAGCAACTCTCACTGGGAGAAGGAACTCTACTATTGCCTGAACTTTGCTCCAGGCTTTAGGATGATAAAGACTAATTTTGCCATTTTTTCACAACACACAGAGAAATTTGCCCACGAATGGCGGAGTAGACACTGATAACATGATGCAGAAGGTTATGTGTCTCAGTCTCATCTCCCTATAAGACTTTTTTACAAACTTGACCAAGTGGTTCTCTTAAGCACTTAATAGTTCAAAAATGTCATCTTACAAAGATTAAAATCGAGGGAGGAAACACTCAGTGGCTTCTGGAAGGCATTTGTGTAAGCATTTTAGGTGGACCTTATAGGTAGATCACAATAATCAGTTCATCAGAATTGGGAAGGCAAAATTAATAGTTATCGAGAAGTTCTTGGGTGATAACGCAATATAAATTAATTTTAGTGACTATGAAAGCCCTTTATGAAATCTCGTTAAATTGGCCTCTCAGATCGTCCAGACAGGCTCTTTTGATTGTGGAGAAGCGTTCAGGGACATGCAGAGCTTACGGTAGCATGATATCGGACCAAGGAGGTGTAACTGTAGAGTCAGGTGTCCGGGTGCCTAGAAGAGCAGGTAGATATGGAGTAGAACAACATGACAGCCATTAGGGAACAAAGAATCCCAGAATAAGTTACCTTTTTTGTTTTTTTTTTTTAAGATTGGCATTTCCTCCCCTCTCCACTGGAAAAACACATGTATTTAAAATAATTTCACAGACACTAACACACACTCAATCCTTTTGGGTTCAGCAAAATAACCACATGTTATACCTTCTAATTGCCACAAAGAAAGCTACCGTATGCATGATTACAAGTAGACTGCAGACTGGCAACTATCACGGCTGACAGAGTTAGTATGATAATAATCATATTTCATACGGTCCTCACGGCCTCGCTATGTTCAGGGACAGCCCCTGAACAAAGCCTAGAAATGCACACGGTCAATATTTATATCAGGATGGTTTGGAGCCATTTCCAACAACAGCTGTGCAAATGGTCGATGCCGTACTGTTTTCAGACTTAAATCTCCATTTGGCAATTCCTACATATGTCCAAACACTGAAAATATTTTCACTTTTGATATGTAGGAGAATCCAATTTGGGATTTAAGTGTTAAGCCAAGAGGGATCATCCATTTTCCTGCCTTCCCTTCCACATGTTGCTTTATTGTCCTCCCACACTCTCCTTCTCGGTGACAATGCACACTGCCATGACTTCCCCTTGAGAAATTCCCAGAGCTTGCTCTTTTGTGCTGTCATAAACATAAGGGGTGAGGCATTGGCTGGAAATGTAAACTTGGATCAAGCTTCCAAAACACAACAGAACAATTGGTGGTCTCGTCGGTCCAGTCCTTTAATTGGACAAAACCATAGTCTTGACGAGGCTGTACTGTTTATAAGGCTCATCTCCACATATAAACGATTTTTAAAAATTATGGGAGACCCAGTTTATAAATGCAATGAGTCTTTGTTTAGAAAAAGCAATTTATCTGTCTCTTGACTTGTTCAGTTTTTTCTTATTCCTCTTTCCAGCCCAAAGCAAAACAAAGCACCGTTCGGTCTTTTAACTGAGGCGAGCCACGGTGAACTTGCTCAATGCAAAGAAATCTTGATGTAAATCATTTTGAGGAGAGTGTGATTGTTAGATCAGCCATGTTGCTTTGCGAGCTATGACTCTTGGAAAATATGTGCTGCGAGCATAGGCACAGACCCGTGCGCGCGCGCGCACACACACACACACACACACACACACACACACACACGGGCAAACACACATGTAGCTTCCAAACTTTTGTCAGACTTTATTAGAAAAGGATTTTCTCTTTGGCTGTGTATACACTATTTGGACGCTGGCAATTAAGGAAGTGGAAGATCTTTGGTTTATGGGGTGGAAAGCCCTATTGGCAGGATGGTCAAGCATAAACTAGCATAATGAAGGGACAAAGTAGGGATAACTGACATTAGCCTCCATTTGAAGACAAAATGGAAGTGGGAGATTTGCTAAGTACTATCTGCTAGGATTGCTCTTTGGAAAAAAAGAGAAAATTGCATAGTTTGGAGAAAGGAAATGGCTTTTGGAGACAACTAATTTAGGCTTCACCAACTTAAAAAATTTCCTGTGCCCGGTTTTACTGCCATAGTGAGAAAGGAGCTAGGTAAACACACGAGGCCACCCACTGGGACCCGTGTCCTTTCCCCCATGCGTGTTCTCACTGTGAAAATCCGCATATGCACACATATGAGTGCATGACCACGCACATGCACAAATGCACAGAGCTCAAAATTATTTCTTCGTAATTCTTTCAGCTGATTAGTAGAAAGAGAAACAGGGACACAACATATCCGGCTGCATTTGATACAGAACATTCTAGTTGTTTGCCTGAGTGGATTTTCTTCTCTCTTCTTCTTGATATCCTCTCTTGATTTACTTACACACATTTTAAACAAGACAATGTCACGTTTGAATGTATGACTAATGATAATAGGGACTGTTAACTTGCCCAGTTCTGGCTATACATATGGTCATGGAAATTGAATCAAGTCCTGGAGAGATGATTTGTATATATTTTTAACATCCTGGAGGAAAAACTGGAGAACTTGAATATTACCTGATCTTCTACGTTTCATGTGGCCACCATTAAAGTGGAAACCGATCACCGTGTGTGGTAGGGGCTTTCTGATAGGGTCTCAAAGATCTCACTTCCTTTTATTTGCCTGTCCATGTCATCACCTCACTCTTGAGTGTGGATGGGCCCTCGTTATGTGCTTCTACAAAATGAAATTTAGACAAGTGGGAAGATGTCACTTCCGAGGTTAGACGGCAAACGTGGTGACCTCCCTCTTGCTGCACTCTCTGACTTGCTCCCTCCAACGAAGAGGATATCATGTGTGAGCTGTTCTATGGAGAGGCCCATGTCAAGAGGACAGGGAGGCCTTCGGCTAATAGTTTGTGAATAAGCGGGCCCTCAGTCCACCCATCTGCAAGGAGCTGAATCCTGCCAAGAACCATGTATATGAGCATGGAGTGGATCCTCTCCCAGTCAAGACTTGAGATGACCATAGCTCAGCTGATACTGCATGCTGTCTTGAGAGGTACACGGCCGCCACAAGGCACAGCTAGGCGGGGCCTGATTTCCGACCCAGAGACATTCTAAGGTAACAAAAGCTGTTGTTCTAAGCCAGCCAATCTTGGGGTAATTTGTTACACAGCAATTAGTGGCCAATAGACCATTCTAAAAACGTTCACCGTCATTCATGGGTTGACTCTGATTTTTTCAAAAAAGGTAAACACAGTCACATACAATTTATTACAAGTGTCTATCCACTTTTTGGGGGGAGGATTTTTATTTTGAAAACACCCACACCCACCACTATTCTCATTCTAAAAGACTCTGGTGAGTCTTAAATGGTGAAAATGTCCCGAATGAAATGAGATGGTTTACAGCAACTGAATTCCTTACTCAGAAAACTGTCTTTTCTTCACTAACAGCCTGAATTTGATATTTTTAACTATCTCTCTATAGTTTTTAAATGTTTATTTTTGGAAGAGAGAGAGAGAGAGAGCGCGAGCATGTGAACAAGTGGGGGGGAGGGGCAGAGAGAGAGAGAGAGAGAGAGAGAGAGAGAGAGAGAATGAATCTGAAGCAGGCTCTGAGTTGTCAGCACAGAACCTAACGCGGGACTCAAACCCATGAGCCAAAGTCGGGTGTTCAACCGACTAAGCCACCCAGGTGCCCCTTAACTGTCTATATTGAATTAATTTGTGAGCAAATTATGTTTTTCCATTTTAGTCTACCTTTGTTTATTCATTTCAACAACAAAATAACAGATAATCAAGATAAATGCAATTAGTTGGATGAGCCATTACCCCCTTTTTTTTGTACAAAAATAATTCCATGAGCATTTAGTAGACAGCTAATTCTATTTGAATCTACTATACGTTTGAGGGGATAGTTTGATATTGGTGGGCAGGTTACCTTTACTTGGAATAGTTTCTCAAAAATAGATGAGTGTTAGGATTTTAATTAGTCTTAAGGCTCCAGCCACCTAGTCTTGTCCTCTGCCACCCTCTGAAAAATTGTCTCCAGATGTGCACTGAAGCCGAAAGACCGACAGAAGTGGCAGTTTGGCCAGCAGTGATCTAGGACTTAAAGGAATGTTCCCAAGACCACATTTTGGACTTGCTGCTAAATCCGTCCGACGAAAAGGATTCCTTTCTCGCCACCTGTAAAGCGATCGGCTCGTAATGCCCAACTTGGGGTCATAAGACCGATTTCTTACAACATCAAAAATTGTTACGCCTCCATCCTGTGAGGGGAAACCAATGTGTGGGAGAAGCCTTACTCGGTGAATAATAGCCTTTCTGTACATGGGTTTAGAAGCCATTGAGTATCTCATGATTTATTTTCAATAACATTGAAGCAAATGGGTAGTATTTTCTCTTCTGGGAAAACCCCCCAAACTAAACAAAAACAAATCAAATCTTCAAACGGTCCTGCCAAGGATCAAGGGCTTGGGAATGTGCATTCTTCTGAATTCCCTGCCCTGTGATGATGGTCTCCAGTCGGCATCAGTGCCAAGATAGCAACTATACCAACACTGAAAATGCAGATTAAAAAATAACCTCCTGTTTCCCATCTAACTTCAAATGTTTAAAGAACACACCATAGCATATGAATGATAAATGTGAAGAGGTGGTTTTAATCACACCAAAGAATTTTTCAACTGTTGAGAGTTTGAGAGTTGGCCACCATCTTAAAAGACAAGAGAATTCAGGATCATCTGTCTGAGACTAAGAAGGCAGGCTAGGCCTTACTTCATTAATTTTTTTTAAAATGACTGGACCGACATATCACTAAATATTTTAGTTGATAATACATATTTTGGTAAAAAAATACACGACGTTATTTTTCAATATTCCTTTCTGAAATTGGGACTATATTAGGCTTCAAAAAAATCACCTTGCCTGGTGATCCCACACTTATGTTATGTCTGCTCTGCAAACTTAATAGTTTCACTTCAGTTTAGCCTTAGGGGTTTGGTCAAGGAGAAAGAACAGGTTCTGTGCCCATAAAAAAGAGATCTTCTTCCAAAGGGGAAGAGACTGAGAAGAGATTGTGTTTACTGCATTAAAGACCACTTGACTTCACAGGATTCACTGCTCATATTCCCCTGCCTGGAAGCACTGATGTATTTCTGGGTCTGCAGAGTGACTTCCATCAGGTCTGAAATGTGACTTCTGTAGAAATCTTGGCTGCTTATGAAGAATGGGGGAGCTGTTGTGATTCCTCGTCATCGAGAGCAGACATTTCCTGCCTTGTATGACCACGCCTCAGACAAGTCAGATACACAGAGAAAGCTCTGTGCTCCAACACGAGCCTGGATTGGGTTCCACAAGAGCGTCTTGTATGACTTCTGGCCCCAACCCCTCAGGCGCTGATATACTCATCTCTGGTGGGTCACTGAGACCGCAGCACCAGATGACCCGTAGCCAACACTTCTCTCATCGTCTTGTGGGAGCTTATGCTTGGTAGCTGCACTTTCTCAATGAGGCAGATAAGAGAATTTGAGTCTCCACGGAGAGATGCTAGTAATTCACAAAGAGAATTATAGGATCTCTGCAGAAAAGTAAAAGCCTCAAAAAAACAAACAAGCTCAAATGTGGAAACAACAAGTCCAGCAGAACAATGAAAATCATCTATCTTGTGAGCCATTGTTTTTTAAAAATGGCGTCTGGCTTCCTCCAAAAAATAGCATATCTGGCTAAAGAATCTGTGTTTTAAAGACAACTTTTGGCAGTGAGTAATAAGTTTCCTCCTGGCTGCCCTATGGAGGGGAGTCCACGCAAGAAGGTAATGCGTTTGGTGGATGAGAGTGAAATTTCTGGAAACAGCCTGCTTGGGAACGTTACTTATCTCTCTGTTGGTTAGTTTTCTCATCTGTAAGATGGGAATGGAGACAGTAGGAGCCTGCTGGGGGAGTATCCAATAAACATAGGCAGAAGGATTACGGTAAGTACTCAGTACATGATTTTTTATTATTAACTGAAAATATAAAACTTTCCTTGGCCTACATCTTTCAGAATTTATTTCGCTCAGCCCATGTTACAAACCAAAGTATTTATGTGATAAGGAGCAGGGCTTCTCAGCTCCCTATTGTTAAAGTACCAGTGTTTTGTTTCCCACCCATCCCAGGCCAATACTTTCGCAAAATTAGTAACAGTGACTTATTAGGAAAGGGGAATGAAACTGGGATAAAGATACCGAGATCCAAGCCTAAGCTGCTGTACAAAATGTTTCTGAGAGCTTCCTCTCGATTTTTATACTTGTCCCTTTGTAGGCTGGTCACACAGTTCACGGACCGGTCTGCCGACCCCACCTGGAGCGACACCGGGGTAAGAGGGCTACTGTTTTTCCCCAGGACTGTCGTGGGCACCTTCACATTCTCTAGTGTTGGGCAACTGCTCCATCCCTGAAGTGACACTTCCCTCTACCTGCAGGCACTGGAAATGCTAGGGCCAGCCCTTGGCCTGGGTTCAGCCATCAGGTATAGACTTGGAATGGAAG
The DNA here is from genome assembly GCF_018350215.1 of Panthera leo. Classification (NCBI taxonomy): domain Eukaryota; kingdom Metazoa; phylum Chordata; class Mammalia; order Carnivora; family Felidae; genus Panthera; species Panthera leo. The sequence continues at coordinate 226,034,515 of NC_056679.1, forward strand.
CTAGAGAGGAGAAGAAGCAGAGAACCAGAGTTCCATTCCAGTAAACAGTGGACAGAGCACAAGTACGACTCAGCCTCCAGGAACAGAAGCGATTCTAGAAGCAGCCTGGCGGGGGGGGGGGGGGGGGGGGGGGGGGGGAGGCGGGGGGTGTCTGTGGGTGCAGTTCCTTACCAGACCAGCATCTGGCCACTTTGATTTCAGGTTTTCCTGGCGGGTCAGTGATCTACTTAACATTCTTCCCACCAGTTCCTCCTGCTTAAATTAGCTGGCAGATTCGTATTGTTTGAAACTGAAGAGCCCTGAGTAAGTAATTCACATGAATTTAAAAGACAAAGTCAATGGGGTACCTGGGTGGCTCAGTGGGTTAAACGTCTGACTCCGTCTGCCTTCGTGACTTCAGCTCAGGTTATGATCTCACGTGGGTTTGAGCCCTGTGTCGGGCTCTGTGCTGACAACTCAGAACCTGGAGCCTGCTTTGGATTCTCTCTCTCTCTCTCTCTCTCTCTCTCTCTCTGCTTCTCCCACGCTCATGCTCTGTCTCTCTTCCTCTCCCCAAAATGAATATACGTTAAAAAAAAATTTAAAAGACAAAGTCAAGCCGATGGGCTGTCCTGGCATTTGACATTCCATTGAGTCTGGCTATCCTGGGGCTGTTTAGAAACATTTTGGGCATTCTCATCCATATTATTGCCTCATTACTAACCCCAGTTCTACTGACTTCTTCTTCTTCTTCTTCTTCTTCTTCTTCTTCTTCTTCTTTTTTTTTTTTTTTTTTTGCCTAGTTCTCTACAGTACCATCGTGTGTATCAAGGCGCCCTTCAGTTTAGTTCCAAAATCAAGCTGAAAATCGATGAACATTTTGTACTGCATTCTGACAAGTTCAAGTGACATGGGCCAGTAGGGAGTACATGTGTCACAATTAGGTAGGAAATCGGTCTTGCTGGGTTGTCCTTTTCTCGCACCAAGGGAATTTATGCTGAGAATTTCCTCTTTTGTGGTCTTGAACAGAATTTAGCCCAGCAAATTTTCCCATGTAGGAGACTGCTCGAGTGGAAGCCTCCTGCCATTTAATGGGTGACGGGGGTAATTTTCTGCCCAATCAACAGAAACCTCTTTAACCTCGAGAGAGGGGCAGAATGGTGAGTTCCCCTCGGGATCTGTGCCCTTCCATTCCTGTCATGGTGCATGCAGAGACCGTCCAGGCATCTTCTAGGAAAACTTTAGATTTCAAAAATAAGGAGATTAGACCTGAGGATTTCTTTTCCCTTCTTAACTGAGAGACTGGCTGCTGTCCTTAAAGTTCTCCTCGGGCCGTTATGAAAGCTGAGCTTCCTATTTGAGTAGCCAGCACACTGTGCATCAAAATACTTCCTCCTGTGTGATCTCTGCAAGGACATATAAGGATAAAAGAAAAATGAAGTACCTGAAATTGTCATTAGTGAAGCTCGGACTTCGCTGGTTTGTACAGGGTCGTATAGGTTCCATATCAAGGTGCACATAATTATTGAAAGAGGAAATAATGAAATCATCACCTATTACTGGTGAGTTAGCAGAGATCCCTGTTTCGACTTGCTTTTGTCTGAGTACCCAGTTAGCTGACAGCAAGCAAGTTCATTTGGGAACAAGAGAGTTCAGGGCAACAGGTTCTTGACCTTGGCTGCATATTAAACTCTCCATTATCCGTGTCTGGTCCCACTTCTCAAGAGTCTGATACTCTAAAGGGTCTTCAGGAGATCATACCCCAAACTTAGAAACTCCACTGGTGTCTTCACATAAAACCTCAGAGTGAAAAATCTTACTTCTTAAAATAAGAAAGTATTATCCTTTGTCAGCGTTTTTGTGGCTTATTTCTTTATTTATTTTGAGAGAGGCAGAGAGATCGCAAGTGGGGAGGGGCAGAGAGGGAGGGAGAATGGTAAAGCAGGCTTCGTGCCGTCAGTGAGCCATGAGATCACGACCTGAGCGGAAACCGAGAGTCAGACACTTAACTGACTGAGCCACCCAGGCGCCCCCTGTGTCAGCTTCTGGACCATTCTGCTTTATAGTCAGGTACGTTTGCAGTCTAAACTCCACTTGTTTTTGGTAACCAGGAGCTTCTGCGTCAGTTTCCTTAAAATAAGCAGTTCTTGACAATAAATAATTGCAAAGTCAAACTCAGTTCACACTTTCTGGAAAACATCTTCATTGTGTGGTGCAATAATGGTTCTCCAGAGGCAAACTAATTTATTAACAGGGGACGCGGAACCCTGTCGATAGGAGATAGGTAATACGTATTTTGTGAATTGATGAATGAGAGGTTCAGAGGACATTCTCAACCTAAGTTCATGTGGCTTCATAAACTCTCATGTCCAAGAGCAGGGGTTTTGAATATTTAATATCTCTGTGAATTCGCTTCTCTGGAGATCAACTGAACTTTCTCGATAACTGCACAGTGCAACTACCCTATCTCCAAATTCAGAAAGGTCGGCTGGCTCATCTCTGATCATGCAGCTCTTAGCACCAAAGCCAAGTCAAACCCCCAGCTTACAGCATCCTATTCCCCCCGAAACAGCCGTTAGTGGATTCACACTGTACCCGCCACCGTGTACCTTTACAGCGGCTTCTTCTTTAGTAACGCACAGACATTTTGCCAAGTACCCCAGTTGTCCTACTTCTTCCATGCTTGTGTTCAGATTACGGAAAGAGGAGAAAGCCCATGCAGAGGCTCGAATGGGGGACTTTTTGATCAGTCCCTCTGCCGTCTCGACTGACCTGATAATATAACCTTCAAAGAAAAGTTAGACCGATGTGAATAGTAACGGAGATATTAATTTCCTTCACGTTGCTCGTTAATTTATGTGAAGGGTTCATTTAATCATATTTAAATTCCGCAGAGATTAAAGAGATGCAATTAGCAGACTACGAACAATCCATCTTTGTTGTTGCAGTTCCTTGCTGTTCAGATCTGGGAGGCTGGCAAGGTAAATAACACTGAATAATGAAATAATTTCCAAATATTACTTGGAGCCATCTCTCAGTGAGTAGCAAAAGACAGATCCCATAACAGGGGAAATTAACAAGCGAAACAGAGAAAATTAGCACTAACATAGATTTCGAGTTTGATATTATTTCTGCATCACTGAACGCATCCGAGGGGCTGATTTTTTTCCCTTTAAAACAATGTGTAATTCTTTCTAAACTCCTGCTGGTCTAATCACCTGGCTTCTAAAGACATTGCTGTTTTTAAATATTTCTGCAAAAGAGAAGCATTGCCCTGATTAGTTAACTCTCTGAAAAAATATCACTCTTCCACGCTTGTCCCTCTTCATCTTTAAAGGTTTGTCCTCCTTCATGTCTTTTCACATGGCTTCCTGCGTGACTTTCTAGCCTTGCCAGACTCAGCCTTGGGGTCCTCAGAAGGTCCTGGGTTTCAGCCCTATGTGAGCATAGCTTGATTCCACAGATGCAGACCAGATCACGTGCCCATGGGCTCCCCAAAGTACCTGACCATGAGGACAACGTGGGCATAAAAGGACCATGCAAATGTTTCAATCATCCTGGCCGACAACTCATGGAATACCCTGCTTTCAAAGTCAGCCACATCTTTTTGAATGAAGATCAGCCCAAAAAGTCCAGGAAGTTGGCTTTCTTAAGGATGACAGGGGGGCTGAAGTCACCATACAATGACGATAATGGAAGCTGTTTGTGAAGATGTCCTATTTCTGTTAATAAAATCCCTACACATATAGATATAGAATCACATGAGAAACTCCACTCCAATGCCCACTGCCAGCCCCTTTCCTGCCAAATCTCTCTCCAGATTCCCTGGTAACTCAGCAGCTGCCTAGGCCAGTTTCAGCTCAGAATTTAATCCCCATCCCAGAGAGCCCGGAACTTGATCTTCCAACTATTTAGAACTCATTCTCAGATCACAATCTAGTCTCCACATCTCCAAGGCCTTGAAGAATTCTCCAATGTTTAGACCTACTCATTTCTTGCAAAAAAACCTCAAACCCTTTTTTTCTGGTGGCCTTTTGATGGCACTGCACTGCCTTCGGTCCAAATCACAGCACAAGCCAGGCAACCAACTAGGAGCGTGAGTGAGATAAGAGAAGCTGGAGGGGAGGCCAGGCTCTTTATCCCTATGTTACATGTTAGAGGAGGTGCAAGCTACTTCCCCTTTAATATATCCTCTTAAACCAGTGGTATTCCCTTCTCCTCCTCCTCCTCCTCCTCCTCCTCCTCCTCCTCCCACTTCTAGACGCCCTAGGTATTCTCAATACCTCTTGGCTGACCTATACTTGGGTTACACTTATTCCAAGGAGTGAAGGCAGAACCCCCAAACCCCACCAGAAGCCAGAAAACATCAATATTTTAAAAAGTTTCCCAGGTGATTCTGACATGAAACCAACACACGGCTCCCGAGAACGCCTGCTTCCTGGGACTCGCACCCTTATGTGACTGCTTCCCCTTAAGCACGTGCTGGGCTTAGTGACCACCTCCTAAGAAACAGAGAAGAGAGGAAGTGATGGGATGTCACTTCCAAGATTCGGTTATGAAAGCGTGTGACTTCCATTTTGTCATGCTCTCGTGCCTTCTAGGCTTGATCACTTTGATTAGATGCTGCTTCTGGGGCTGCATCTTTTCTGTCTCCTCTTCCACTTAATTTTTTTTTTAATGTTCATTTATTTATGAGAGAGAGAGAGAGAGAGAGAGAGAGAGAGAGAGACCAAGCATGAGCAGGGGAGGGGCAGAGAGAGAGGGAGACACAGAATCCGAAGCAGGCTCCAGGCTCAGAGCTGTCAGCACAGAGCCCGATGAAGGGCTCAAACCCACAAGCGGTGAGATCATGACCTGAGCAGAAGTCGGACGCTCAACGGACCGAGTCACCCAATGCCCCTCTCCTCTTCTGCTTTTAAGGACCCCTGTGATTAGACTGGGCTTACCTGATCATCCAGCTTAACCTCCCTACATTAAGTTCCACAAACTTAAGTCCATCTGCAGAGTCCCTTCTATCATGTAATGTAATGCATTTATAGGTTCAAGGGATTGGCCTGTGGACATTGTGGGGGCAATTACTCTTCCTACCACAGAGGGGCACTTTGGGGAAACATCAGAATTACTGAAGATGCTCAGATGCTCTACTGCAGTTGAATGACAAGTAAACCATTCACTGCTATGACCGGTCTATGGGATCAGTCTACCTGCTAGACGTTATCTATGGGACCAGCCATCCTCTTCCTTACACTGGAGAACTGTGAAGAAAAACTTTCTGTAGGAGGTGTGCTTGAGTTAAGTCTTGCAGGATATACAGGAGAAGGGCAGAATTGATAAGCACACTCTTCCGGAGAGAGGAAGCCCTGAGGAGAGTCAGTTCATCAACAGCACAGAGCTAGATGCCAATAACTCACACAACCTGCTTTGGGGGAAAGAAGGGAGTGAATGATCACAGGTCTGAGACAGGGGTCTTTAAGTGCACAGTCAGCGTAAGAACTTTATCCTGAAAGGTAGAGATTAGAATTTACAAGCTGTTCCCATTGAGAAAAATTTAAATACCATGATTTATACATAAAGTAGAAACTCTGTGCTTCTCTATGCTTTAATGCACTCCAAATATATGTTCCTGCCATAATGCGTGCTTCTGGTTTCTAACTAAAATCTAAGGTTAGGTATGGACACAAATCGGCTCATTTTACCCCATTTCACGTAAGCGATGGGCATTAGGTACAGATAAAATTAAACTTGTAAATACAGGAACAATTTCTCACAGAAGTAGCATCTGGAAATTTCTGATCACATGTGGCTATGGATATGTGTGCATATGTACACACTAGTGTACCTCTAAATGTATATTTATAATCTGTAAATGTTTTGCTGGCTTTCTCCGATTGGCACATTATATAATAGACATTGATGTTAGTGGTTTAATTCTACATATGGTTAGGGAAACATCCGTCTCAGTACCATCCATGACCTCCACTCACCTAATGATTACTGTTTTGTGGTTCCTATGTTGTGTCTACAACATCAAGTGTAGAATTGCAACCATTCTCTGAATGTTCGACAGCAAAATCTACATCTGTCTCATTTGTGGACCATTTCTGGGAAAAGGTGACCTTTTCTCTGGTAATGAATGTGGTCATGTAGATTTTGTCTTAGAGAAAAGACATGCTCACAATTGTTTGTTTGTTAGAACTGGTTGGCCACTGCGGGCCTTCTGGGTTAAGGGGTCCCATTGTTGGTGTCTTTGAAGATAATAAGAACGGGTAGGAGATCTATTCTGCTGGGAAAATTAGAGAATTACATGTGGTGATGTCAGGAAGGGAGTAGTCACTTCATGTGGGCACTTCCCCTGCAGCTGGTAGTTAGGGGATTATTTTTTCTGACCCTTGAGGCACTTTTAATTTTCTCAACATGGAAAGGTCAGTATTTCATCTCAGCAACAATTATGGTGAAAACAGCTCTAAGTAAAAGTGGATTGAAAGTAATTGTCCTCCCCAGTGGTACTATTGTACATTGTTTTCAAAAGGCTATTTTAAAGAGAAAGAGGAGGCGGGGGAGAGGGAGGGGGGAGGAAGTGGGGAGAACGAGACACAGACACAGAGACCCAGAGAGAGACCCAGAGATGGAGGACAGAGTGAGCACAAGGCTGAGTGAGCATGTGATGGGCTTGGGTGGATGTTTCAAGGTGGGTCAAGACCTGCCATCAATTCTGAGCACCCTCCAACAGACTTGGGAAGGGCGGATCTGGAGCCCAGCTTCACGCGACGCCAGAGGCAAGCTGTATGTAGAATCTTCGTTGATTCTGGTTCCCTCTGACAAATCTAATCCCAGTTTGAATCTTCCTCCCTTTGGTTTGCAGAGTCTGTACTCTGATGAATGCCCTCTTCCAATATCCACGAACCTCCCATTTTGCTCCTAAGCTATTTCTCCTGCTGGGGGACCAAGGTCTCTTCAAGCCTGTAGCACAGAGCTGTGACTCCTATGTGCCCTCTTTGGAGCCTTTCCTGTGGGACCCACCCATCCCCACTTTGTGGGATAAGGATAGAGCTGGCAGTCCGGGGGGGGGGGGGCGGGGTGGGGTGGGGTGGGGTGGTGATTGCTCCTCCCATGAAAGCTGGACAAGTCATGCCTGCTTACCCACTGGAGACTTTCTGGGAGGACGGAATGGATGCTTGGAGCCAGAGATGTTTTCTCTCCTTATGAGGTTTTGAGTTATTAGGAACACTTAACATTTAAAATGGCTATCCCTCCCATCGTGTGAAGAGAATTCACGGGCAGCGAATGAAAGCAACACTGCAGAAATCAGATCCAGAGTCAGTTCTCTGAAGCCATCCGCAGAATCCCTAAATTTAGCCAGCCTAAAGCAAAACAACACCAGAACTTTTTAGTCGCACTAGCCAATAGATTCCTGTTTAGCTTAAGGCTAGTTTCAGGTGGATTTCTATTTCTTGTACCGGAAATGTTTTCTTCAATATCTTTTTAAGTCTGATGTTCAAGGTTAAGGCCGAATCTACTGACTGGGTTCCACTGAAACCTAGACCACGCATCTGGGCTACATTCCCACGGTAACGGAAATCTGCACTACTTTTCAGGCTTCTCTCCTGAAGTTTCTCTACTTGCTCGGCAGCCCTTGTGTTAAATTATTTCTGCCAAGGTCTGCTCCTCCCCGCTGGGAAACCTGAGGGCTAATCCTATATTTTCATCCATTCCCACCTCCGAATCTTCAATACCCACCCATAAGTCCGGTCAACAGAAGAACAGAGACGGAGCACCCACCTCATTCTAGCCTTGGAAGGTCAATGACAGCAACACAGAAACAGTGGTGGACAGCAAGGAGAATACTGTCGTGACAGTGAGGTCACATCCACTACTCTCTGAGATTCCCACGTAAATATTTTTAAAATCTACTCCATGTGGATGAAATTAGCCTGGTACTCCTTAAATTTCTTCCTCGATTCATGTGAACAGAACCCTACACTCTCTGGGAAAAGAAAAGGCATCAACACTTTTTCTTCTTAAATAAAAATGGGTGCTTCAAGAGAAAATGATGACCGGAAGGGACATGCTCCTTGCGGAAAAGATTAATACTGGAGATCCTTAGTTATTGGCGATTTTCTCAGTCCTTTTGTGGTTTCTCTTTCTGTCTTTCCACTCTTGAGTTTTTAGTACTGACTGGCATCGAAAGCCGATGCAATGAGATCTGATTTCGAGTGGACAGTCTGCCACCTGGTAGGACATGTGGGAAACTTTAGTAGAGCAGGTCGCTGGTTAACCTTCTTGCTGTATGGAACATGCTGGGATTACAGTCCACCGAGGTATCTCTGTGATGAGCGCACATACACCCACACAGAAGATCATGCTGTCAATACGCGCTGACGTGCACATACAGGAAAAGGCCTGCATCCCCCGGGGGCTTTCTTAGATGGGCATGAGCAGCCATGTGCCCCTCACATTTTGGATGTGGCAGAGAGCAGAGAACGCTGGGGCGGATCCCCCGCCACCAGGTTAAAAAGCACGTGGCTTCCCACCAGCTGGACTCAGGGGGAGCCACGTTTCTTTTCTGCTACAGGTCAGCAAGCCCCACCTTCGGCTCCAGCTCTGAGTAGATGACCTTCGCATTGCTCATTCCTGTCCCATCTCGCTGCCTTAGAGGCACATGCCCGGTCAGCAGGCCAGGCTGGCCCGTTTCAGCATTCTCCTCCACGGAAGACACTTCGAGTACAGAAACAAGCAACGTCCGGCTTCCCTCCTGGCTCTCCACTCGCTAGTGCTGAGACCCAGGCACGTTATATTCTTAAGTCGTAAATTGGGGATCATCATGATTCCCTCACAGGTTCTTGAAAGGACTCAGTGCAGTAATACACATAAAATGCGTGGGTTTTATAGATGTTCTATAGACAGGATCTCTTCATACTCTTCCTTCCATTCCCAAGGGGAGTTAGTGATAACTCTATCCCTAAGTTTAGTTTTCCATCATCTATTATGCTAGTAACTATGCCTGGCCCATAGTAGATGCTTCATAGGTTATCATTTAATCAATAATTAAATGAATCCAGCTGATCACCTATCATCACGTTGTGTTTGCAGAAGGTAAATGCAACCTGGCTCCTTATACAAAGACACTTGGAATATATATGACAGGCTGAGCATGTGCCACAGTCTCCAGAAAGGGGACCCCCGCAATGTGCTGCACTGCAGAGGACCAACTCCTGCAAAGGGCAGCCGACTTTCTGTGGCCGACAATCCAGCTGGTGAGAACACCAGCATGGCTGCTGGCAAGGTTAACAGAACCATGGCACCAGCTTTCTCTTCTGTTCATAGCTCTGCTGCTGTCTTCCAGAAGAGCCTGTGCCTCTACCTCTACTTGGTCTTACAACCAGAGGTTGGAAGGTCTGGGGAATGAGGCCGACTCTCACCTTCCCATTGAGTCTGTACAGACGTGCTTTGTCTGGGTGTCCAAAGAACTATCACGAAGCTGTGCTCCCCACACACCCCGTACACAGTGCGTCTCACCTTCCAACCTACATATGACTGAACAAAAAATGGCTTTGGCTCCTGAGGAGAACACGAGGATTTGCTTTCTGCCTTCTAGTTTGAGCAACTATGTTTGCTCTTTTAAAGGACAATAGAAATAAAGGGGCGCCTGGGCAGCGCAGTCGGTTAAGTGTCCGACTCTTGGTTTCAGCTCAGGTCATGATGTCATGTTTTGTGAGTTTGAGCTCTGTGTTGGCCGCCATGCTGGCAGTGCAGAGCCTGCTTGGGATTCTCTCCCTCCCTCGCTTACGCTCTCTGTCTCTCTCAAAATGAATACGTAAACTTAAAAAAATAATAAAAGACAATAGAAATATGGACAAAACAAATGTCTGCCTGGTAATATTCTTGCATATGTGGCGTGTGAGGCCGCCAAACTTAAGAATTTGTGCCTGTGTCTGGTCTATCAGAAGGCTGTGACAGCAATGACATTTCCTCTTCCAGTGCTTAGCTAGGTATTGCTTCTACAGTCATCACACCCAGGCCCAAGAAACCAGGTGTTATCTTGGCAAGGCTGGTTAGGCCACAGAAATAGGCCGTGTTGAAGAATACCCAGGGAGCAGAATCATATCACTCTGGAATCAACGATATGGTCTGTGGAGTAGAATTCATTACCATATAGCAAATACTACCTTGAACCACATTCCAGTGAGCTCTATTACTGGAAGAAACTTGGTCAAAATATGTAGTGCAGAGATCATGGAAATGCAAATCAACAGATAAGGACCACGGTCCCACTGTGACAGCTCACTGGCTATTGGCCTTGCCAAGACACTTACCCTTGTTGGCTCTAACTTCTCTAGCCACATAAACAGGGGACTGGACTGGACCCTCTCTATGACTCCTGTCAGTGCCAGCATCCCATGAGTCATTTGGGCCCAGAGACCAGTGCTTTTCCAAGAGGAATCCACTGGTAAGAACTGCACTACCCCTAAGCATTTAAGTGGTTAAAGAATGCTTGAGTTTGTTGGGAGGGACTATGGAAATGGGAAACTAACAGCCAGGTTGAGGAAAATTGATATGCTAATAAGCAAATGTGAGAAGACAATGGGGGTAGGAATAAATAATTTTCAAAGACGGCTCCACGGACCTAAATTTGAATAAGGGCAAAGGGAACCCAGCCTCCAAAAGAGTGAAATATTATCACTAAAATTGGGAGTTTTCAATATCATGCGCAAGGTGCAATCAGAATTCTCCACTGGTAACCTGGCCACCCTGGACTTCTCTGAAGAGTGGTAACAAGAAGAAAATGAAGGAAGCGGGATGGCCAGAGGGCATTTCTTGATATTTGGAAACTAAAAATGAAAAGTTACGGAAATAACACCTAAAATAAAATGAGCTGATTTTGGCCTGAGTTTGCTCCTCTCAATAAATTTTGGCAACTCTAGGCTGTCAGACAGGAGAATATGTCTGTGTAAACGGGAGAGCATAAGGAATGAAATTTCATGACTAATAAATTGAAAATAAGAGTTTATGTGCGCTGGTGTATTTTCTCCATGTGCCCCTAGTTGAGCTCCGATTTTCTACAAGTATTGCCTTTTATTTAATATTTCTGCATATAAACCTTCAATGGCTCCACAATCCCTCTGGGTTACAGTCTCCTCCTATTCATAACTGTCTATAATTGGATGTTGATCTACATATTCTGATTTTATCTCTTACTACCTGAGAAGGGATGAGTTTCAGTGATCAAGCGTATCAACTTATGAGTCAGCCCCGGGTTTTGATCCTAGCTCTGACATTCACAAACTGGGGTCCTTTAGAGCCTCAGGTTCCTTATCTGTAAAATGGAGCAGGGTTTCTCGGCATTGGCACTATTGACATTTTGGGCACAATAATCTGAGCAGCATCCTGGACTCTGCCTGGGATGCCAACAGCATCCCAAATGCATACGTGTATTTGGGACAACCCAAAATGTTTACAGACATCACCCAAAGTACCCTGTGGGGCAAAATTACCCCAGGCTGAGGATTTCTGCGTTGGGGTATTTATGCTTGTCTCGTGTGTCACCAGGAACATGGGATACAAGAAGAAGAAAAAAAAGCTCCTGGTACCGTCTGGGCCTAGTAGTTGCCTACGCACCTTCTCTCTTGATTCCAGAATTAGCGAAAACACTGGGGACCTTCAAAGACTCCATCTACCTCCTCCTGTGCCCCTTCAGCATCTACTCAACATGGGGACCTAAATAATTGGCTTCTCTGATCTCTGTTCAACGCCTGATGGTGGTGACTGGCTTTGAAAACCTCACTTTAAATGACATAGATAAGGAAGAGGAGGGACAGGATCCAAGGTATGTTTTAGAAATCCCAGGATAGGGCTTCCGGGGGGCTCAGTCGGTGAGGCGTCCAACTTTGGCCCAGGTCATGATCCCACAGGTTCTTGAGTTTGAGCCCCACGTCGGGCTCGCCGGTGTCAGCGCAGAGCCGGCGTGGATCCCCTGCCCCCCTCTTTCTCTGCCCCTCCCCCCAATCTCTCTCTCAAAAATAAATAAACATTAAAAAAATTTAAAACGATAAACAAAATCCCAGTATATTAAAACAGGTACTATATATTTATTAAGCCATGCGAGTAGAAGTTTTTCCAGACCAAATTGTGTCGTAGTCACATTACCGTTCATGGCCATAGAACAATATTTTCTTGCATTAAATCTCTGGTGATCCACGGTACACCCTTAAGCACAGTAAGGATGAGCATATAAAATAATACCCTAGGTCATTTAAAAGTGAAAAAAAAAATGGTAAAATCTGAAAAACGTTTCTATTTTAGCTTTGGCCAAAGAGGCAGAGACAAACGACTTAAATCAGGCTGAAGAATCAAAATAATTTGGTGGTTTTAAAAAGAAAGAAAAGAAAAGACAACCGCCCTCCCCCCATGAACACTTGGCCAATGTGGCTTGCTTCCTTATGAATTCACAGATGGGCAAAGTAGTAGAAATGTGTACATCAGATCATTCCCAACAGAGCATCTCTTTGCAAATGAAATTAATGGACACATAAGGGTATGATTGCCTGTCCTGTATAAACATGGTACTTAACAATAAATGCCCTTGGACAAATTTTTCCAATCCCTCAGAGCCAACTACCATAAAAGGGCTTCAGCTACAAAACCACTGGCTTTCTCCTGCAAACCCTTCTTTCCTCCGCTGAATACCAAAAGAATACTTTTACTGACCAAAACATTGACTGAATGGTTTAGTGTAGAATAATCCTTTATCTTTGCTATCGATGATGATGTGTTATTTGTGGTATTTTCCGTATGATGGATTGTTTGAGTGTTTGACACATCTTAAACTACACACACACACACACACACGCACACACACATACACACAAATATATACCTTGGTTTTTGTTTTTTTTTTTTTTTTTTCATTCTCTAATAGCTCTAAGGCTGAAATTTGCTATGGTTCTCTTAGAGTGTTACAGAATTTTAATGTGAAAAAAGAAATGGAATAATACTAGAATATCAAGCCATGAACTTGGAAAAAAAATCCAAACTGCCATATTGATGAATGCTACATTTTCTTGAGTCTGTGTGCCAGCTTGTAACAACTGTTTAACTTGTCTGTTTTTATTTCCTCAATTTATGGCTGTTGGTCCTTGAAACAGAAACATTTCAAACATATGCATCAAATAATTATACACATATATATCAGAAACTGTACGCTATATACTGGAAATCACCCTCTGCTCGCCATCTTTACACATATCTGTTGGGAGTTAAAAAGATTCAGAACTTTACTGGAGGAAAAAGAAAATCTTTTTTTTAATGTGTAATTAAACTAAACTCAGATATGTCTCCTGATCCCAATCCAATTGTGCTGGTTTCCCACTGTGCCCAGGACCACAAGAAAACATTTATTACTTTTACCAACTCCCTCGTTAATAGACTCTGAATAATCCCCCATTTCTAGAACAGTGGTTTTCAACCTATGTTCCCAGGAGTTCTAGGGTTCCACAGACCTACGTCAGGGGCTGCCTGGGGAGCCAGGTGGAGGCCACGGAGTTGAGTTTGGGGGCTCTTCTACACTCACTCCCAATTAGCACAGCTTCAATTCAATCTAAAACAAATGGAACCAAAAGATTTCAAAGAGGATCCACCACTGAACCCAAAGTTACCACGAGTTTCCGATGATTTGTGGAATGACAGCTTGGACAAGGGAATCTGAATTCTTAAAATCTTTCGTACCCTGGGCTCATGTTCAGCCAGGTTTTAGGAGAGGAGGGGAGAGGAGGAAAAGGGGAAGAAGGGAGGGGCAGAGGAGAGAGTTTCCAAGAACAGGATTTGCAAGAAGGAAGCAGGACACGCACTTCCTGTGCCACCAGGTTCTGTGGCAAATGGCAAGGAAAGCCTGATAGACATGCCAGGGCACCATGAGTGTTGGAGGAAAAAGTTCTGCGGTGGCAGAGCAGTGGAGGGGACCACTGGGATTCCCCTGATGTTCCTGGAGAGAAAATGGGTCCCCGACGTGTCTTGGGTCTCATTATGGAGACGAAGAGGGCAGCTGGAGGTGGGTTCAGAAGGATGTGCATTTTGCTTAATGTAAGGGTCAGGCATGATGCCCCCTACCAGCAGGCAGATAATGTCTATTTGCGTCCTCAGGGGCCCATCAACCTGAAGAGAGCTTTGAGGGTATGAGATCCCTGAGCCTCCACAAGTTGCTACACCTAGAAAACCAACAACGAGCTGTGCAACGCACTTGAGTGGAGAATCTTAACTCATTGAGATGTACACTTGGAAAACATTCTCCCCATAAAGTACTAATTGCGCTCTTTTTACTGAATCATAAGAAACACCCTAATTGATACCTCCTTTTTCAGCCATTTTCAGCTGGGAGGATTTTTCCAGTCCAGTTTATACCCCAGTCTCTTATTCAGTTTGCAGCTTTCTTCACTTGCTGGATTTATGGCTCAAGTGGTTTTTGGACAGCAGAGCTTGTGTGTGGTCTCTGCTCTTACTCCCAAGAAACCCCAGCTATAGTTCACTGGTCAGAGCTGACCAACACATTCTTCTCTGCTTGCCCGAAACTCCATACTCATCTTTCCCAAACATTCACACACACTCACACACACACACACACACACACACACACACACTTGGGGTTCTTTTTAACTCGAAATCCTTGATCCTGCTCTTCCTCTATATTTGATGGTACATATAGACGCTAATACTTAGGACTTCTTAAAAATTTTTTTTAACGTTTATTTATTATTGAGAGACAGAGAGACACAGAGCATGAGCAGGGGAAGGGCTGAGAGATGGAGAGACACAGAATCTGAAGCAGGCTCCAGGCTCTGAGCTGTCAGCAAAGAGCCTCAGCGCGGGGCTCGAACTCACAAACCATGAGATCATGACCTGAGCTGACGTCAGACACTTAACCCACTGAGCCACCCAGGCGCCCGAAAGAAAGGGATTTTAAAAGCATTTACAACAGTGTTTGGCTCTAAAGTGTTGGCCATCATTATCATTACTAATACTATGACCTCAGCTGGGCTTGCACCCAATACTTATCACACCAACGATGATGGGAAAACAAACCTTCAGCACCTCTCAGGCTCAGTGTTGCAACTAGAGAAATGAAAAGGCTGAATAATCTCCTCCATGCCCTTCTTTGGTTAGGGTTTATAGATGGTGGCTGCGGCAGTGGGATGGGGGCACCTCTACCTGACGCTATACGAGTGACAACGGGTAAAACCTTTTTGGAAGGCGGCTTTAGAGTATTGTTTATAATTTAATATGTGCAAAATTTCAATCTCAGGCATTTTTACTTTCTGCAATATATCTTCCCCCAAATACCTGCATACATGCAGAAAATAAATACTCAAGAATGTATACTGAACCACTGTTTATGATGACCCAAGACAGGCCTTTATTAGCATTTGGTTAACTATCAAAAATAAATCTACTTTAGTTTATAGCCATTAAAAAGAAGCTGGATACTCATGGGAGTAAATAGCCAGGTGGAAAAACAGCACAGGTTGTAAACAATGTGTATCTCATGAGCCCATAAAACAAAACAAAACAAAAAAATGAAAAGAAAGAAGGAAGGAAAGAAGAGAAAATGAAGGAAAGCAATAAAAACACATGTGTACCTTAGCATATGCATGGAACGCTAGCTGAGAAAATAAATGCCTGACAATTACCAGTAGTTATTCTGGGAGTGGGATTATGGATGTCTTGATCTTTATGGTAGCCCTATCTTCAATATATCATTTTTCCTAAAATTACTTTTATTTTAGAGGGAATTAGAAAATATGTACATTAAGGAGTAGAAGGGTTAACTTACCTGTGCTATTTTACAGTCTGCCCTTCAGGACAAAGTATAGACAGAATCTTCATGTCCCAACCCATCTACAAGCACTGCAGACTGCAAGAGTTATCATTTCATTGTAAATTTCTGTAAATATGTATTTATGTAAATTTATATAAATATACACACACATGTAGAGATTAACATTAACAGTGGTCATCTTAAAATACAAAATCGCAGGAAAAATTTTTTAACTCATTTACATTTTGCATACTAAAAAAATGTTAACCTGCGGGTGCCTGGCTGGCTCAGTCAGAAGAGCATGCGACTCTACATCACGGGATCATGAGTTCAAGCCCCACATTGGGTGTAAAGATTATGAAAGAAACAAACTCCAAAAAAATTTTTTAATGTCTATTTTTTGCAATAAAAAATGTATACTAAAACGTTGTAAAATTTTCTTTACTTATATTTAAAATATGTAGAATTCAGCAACAATAAAAAATAAACCAGGGTCTTTGATAATCATTTTGGTTTTATTTTCTATCAAAATTGCCAGGGCAAACCTTCAAGCTCATTGTATTCCTGATTTGGATGAGGTCAACTAAAAACTGCAAAGGAAATGAGAACAATGGATTCTGACTTGTTTCTAACATTAGGAAATACACTGGTCTTATCACAACGGTGGACTAATAAAACCCCGGTTTCATTATAAACAATTAAACAAAACACTGGTCACCAAGTGGATGGGTACTATTTAGGGAATATTATCTGCTTTTTGTGGCCCATCTGAGCCTGTTATGATTGAGCAGTTTAACTAGGGTATTTTTGAGAAAAAGAGTAACCATCACAGTGCCTACTCATAGAACCGGACTCAAAAATTCTGCTAAGTTAATATAATGGGGCAGTTGCTGTAAGTGATGGGGGCTGTTTGTTGCTGGTTTCTGAGCAGAATAATCTATTCTGTGCTGGGAGCATAAATATGTCATAAGTAGGAGAGCATGTGGAAAAATACGAAATATTATACTCTCAACATGTTCACATTCAAAAAGGACTAAAAACATCCGGTTTAACGCCTCCTCTTTTATGGAAAAGCACCTGATTTAAACAGGAACGTTTTCTTGAACCTGAACCTGAGCCACATATCCCAACTCAGACTTCTTCCTTCTTTTCTTTCCACCAAAACATGCTAATATAATTAACATTCAGGTAAGGTCGCAGGGTAAATAAGCCTAAGATCACCTATACAGATTCCAAATCCTATTGAATGACAGGATAGTTCACATGCTGGGTAACAGAATGATTATTTAAAAAAAAAAAAAAAAAAAAAAAAAAACGAAAGAAAAAAAAAAACTTTTGGAATTTGGTTTTTTCAATTTAGGCTGACCTATTCATTATAGTCAACTATGAAATGTACACACTTACGAGGACAAACACTCAGTGTTGCATGTCCAAACGAAGCAAGCATGCCTCGGCCCTCTACAAATATTTGTCAGATAAATTGTTAGCAGATGGTTATTTACTATATGGATTTCACAGCTCCTTTGCCTCTCTCTCTTATTTCTGCTTCGTTTTCTGGTGCCAGAACCATTTCTCTCTAAAGGCAGAAAGATGAAATCAGAGTAAAGAAACTCCCAAGTGGTTCACTTTATTCTATTGAACATTTTGGTCCAAAGGCTTGGCAGAGAGAAACTTTGTAAAGGTTGATGAAAACAATCTGTTACATCTCTGTCACTGTTCATTAAGAGAGTCGAAAGGATCAAATATCCATATGTCATTCAAGAAGATAGCCAGTGTTAGAAATGCAAAATTTAGAGTTGTGTCCCTAACAAATTCAAGCTCCACACAGCCACAACTGCCATGCTGATTTTTCTAAAACCATCAGTTCAGGGGAAATTTCAAGTTCCTGCTCAGAAATGCAAAACCCTTGTTAATTGCACTCTTGCCCGTACCCTTAACGACATAGCCTGCCCTTTCCTGCCATGCAATTGATAATTCAGAGCTCTGAACGGCTGTACTCCCAAGTCAGAGCATGAGTGCACTTAAATGTGCAGGGCACCAAGGGCTTGGACTGGGGAAAGGCAGGGTGCTGTGTTCCTCCAGGGGGTGTCCTCCCAGATACCCCACAGTAAACACCTCTATAGCCATCCTCATTGGCCAAGATTCAGTCTCATCACTCAGGTCCCAGGAATACATTCTCTTCTTCCACCTCTCACTATCCCAACCCTTCGCCCCAAGTACCATTCCTCAACTCAGGGCCCTTGCTGGGCTGTGGCCTCTCCTTGGTAGGTCCTCAGGTCTCTTCCTTCAGCTAGCAGCCACCTTCTCATCTTTTAAATCCCTGTTCAAGATGTCACCTCCTTGAAAAGACAAAAGCACACCCAGAGACTATACCTGGAGTCCCACTTCTTCAAGGCCACCGTGGGCGAGGCCAGATGCCCCTTGCCTGTGCTCCATGGTACCTGGTGATCACGGGTTTAACCCCTACATTCACTGTCTTGTACCAGATCATAGTCTGAACACGGACTCTGGAGTGAGTGTACCGGACTCGACTCCTGGCTCCTTCATTTGCCGGCAGGGTCCGGTTCCTTTTTTGTTAAACGGACATGACGAAAGAATCTACACCGAGAGAGGAGGATTAAATAAACCAGTATCTCTAAAGTTTACAACAGCGAGTCCTCGGGGTGAGCTATGAGCTGTGTTTATATCCTCTCCACCCTTGATAACCTGGTTTATTTTTCTCAGGAGCAGACTTCTTAATTATCTGTATATCCCTCACCCCATGCATACTGCTTGACATCTCTAGGAGCCATGTACGTGGCAAACCAAACTAAACTTGTAAGAGTAAGAAAAATGATTTCAAAGTGGTAGAATGACTGGTCCTAGAACTGGAAATGCCTAGAACATCAGCACTTGGTTCCAAGTTTGCAGAGTAGGGAAGTATCCTAGGGTGGCATAGGGAGCCATTTTTTTTCCCAGGAAGGAAACAATTAAACATTTCAGATTCTACCCTTGACTGTAAACACAGCCTCCTTCAATGGCACAGCCCTTACATAGCTTCTGACTAATACCCAAAGGCTTTATGTTCTCGCAGGGTATTCAATTATAGTTTTCAACAGAAAGTGTAAATTACAGGATGCCTGATAAATTCATCCAAAAACGCTAAGAAAAACAGATGGTATTTTCCAAATCTTATCAAATGATTCCCTTTCTCCTCACTCACCAGGGTAGTTTTGCGCCAAATATGATGGAAAAGTAATTGGCCTGGCCCTGATCATTTACACACTCCAGAGGGAGGGGCTGTCGAAGTAAGTAAGATATATTGATTTCCCACACACTGCTCTCTTCCTTCTCTGGGCGGTTAAAACAAAACAAAGTATTTGATTTCCTCCATTTTTCTACTGATGAAAGATGACAGATCCAATAGTTGAGCTCACAAATGGAAATCTTTATTATGTATGATTAGAATCTCTCTCTGTGTTTCCACTGTAACCAGTCCAATAGCGGAGTGATATTCTAAAGTCTGCAAGGAGAGTGCTAAAGGAGCTACTATCTAGCAGGGACCGGTGGACTTTTCACCGTGATGTCATCTCCTTGCACACTCAAAGACCTGGCCAGCTGTGACCTTGATGAGATCGACGGGGCACGCAGAGAGAGAATAGGTTGTTTGTGCTCAGTGGTTTGTGTCCTAGATAGCTCTTTATTATATTTTAGACATATCCTTTACTAGTGAAAAGTGAACTGGTTATAGGTCTTTTAGTGAATAAGAACCTGCCTTAGAAGAAGGCCACTGGGTAGCTGCATGTAGGAAAAACTGCTGGTTTCTTAGATTATTTATATATTTTTTTGTAGTTTGTAGACTCGTGTTTTCCATTTTGCGATCTATTTCCACAAATCTGACAAGCTCACGCTAATCCTTATATATCCTTCGCTCCCCCAAACTACCTTAACTACCAATTAGAATGCATTAAGAAGGAATTGAAACTATAAGATGAGAGATATGGCAAATAATATTTATTCCAGCCTTGAGAATCACAGTGACTAAATCCCTCGCCCTCTGAGGCATAATAAGAGGGAGAAAGTGTCCTTAAGGCTGCAGGGCATATGTTAAACGATTGGAATGACCCATTCATTCCAACAGACTTCTGTTGCTGATAAATTAAGGTCTAGCCTCTTGGAGGACAGGGAAACCAGGACAAGTTGCTAAGAGTCCACATCCCCAGGGTTGAGTCCTGTAGTGACTCGAAGCGTGTGCTACTTGGTGAGTGATTCTAAGAGAAAAGTCTGTTCACAAGTTGGACTTCATTTTGCATACAGGCTACAACAGGAAAAGAGGGCATTTATGCCTCATTTTCAGACGGAAAGTCCTTGATGGATGAAAAATCCTCTGAACAGTGGTAGAGCTCTCCAAAAGACAGGGAATGCCAAAAAAAAAGCGGGGGTGGGGGTGGGTGACTGGGAGTTGACCTGGCAACATGTTCTCCAGGAAACGGCCGGGTGTGTGCATCCCTGCAGATTACATACAAAACGGCTCCAAAGCAATGTTCTCTATCAGGCAAGGCTGCATTTCAGAGCTGTGTTTTCCAAAGGAAAAAGAAAGAACCCTCAAATACAGCCCTTTTGGAAAGAGGCTCAGCAGCCTGGGGAGCAGAGAAGTTAGTAGGCGCTCCCGTGCCCTGGCACCCGGGCAGAACCCCACACGAGAACACGAGCAGGGCGCACAGCGCGCATCCAAAAGGACAATCCTTTACTCTTCCAGGATTTTTTATTTTTGGTATCTATTTTTTTAATAAATACTTTCGAGAGAAAGAACACTTGCTATAATTCCCAGCACCTATGTTCTATGAAAACCTGTAATGCTTAATCAATCCAAAGTTTTCAAATACTTTCTTATTGTTGCCTGTATTGCAACGTTTATATAAAGTTTTCCCACATTCAGTAGGAACGATTACTAATTTAACTTGAAGTTGTATAAGAGCCTTAATGGGTGATCACGCTTTTCCAGGATGTCACGGCATACGGACATCTGGGATGGCTAAGCTCTAACGTCCAAGGTAGGATCACAGGTGCTTACGAAGGCCGCTCCTGGAAACAGAGTGCCGGGGTTCAAACCCTCCCGTCACCTCCGCCTACCTTGGATGTCAGATAAGCTGACTCGTCACTCCATACCTCAGTTTTATCAGCTGTATAATGGAGACAGTAAGATACTTCACTCCTGGGGGCACTGGATGAATTAAGATCTATGAATTTTTGAGACCAGGTAAGGCAGAGGCAGACGGTCATGGACTTCAAGTTTTAACAGGCAAATTTAATCCAGATAAGCTGTCAGAACACTTATTAGTAATTTCATCTCAAGAGATGAAAAACAAAACTAGCATGTAAAACATTTGTACTTTGAATTAGCAGTGATTTGTTTCTTCTGCTTCATTCATTGATCTATTCATTTATCTGCCAAGTGTTTACTAACCCTCTGCTGAAATGTCTCTTTCTGATACAGTGAAAAGAAGAAAAAACGATGCTACCATTTAACAGGCATATCAAGAGAGGGTTCACACACTGCATTCACGGTACAGTTAGGTGGCCTTGTGCAAATACTTAAATCACAAACCAAAGGACAAAATTTAGGAGTGAGCCAAAGCCATAAAGAGGTTTTAATACATGGAAGAATCACTTACATAAACCATACATCAGTGGAGTTCATTAAACTGCACAGTACTAGAGCCATGATTTATACATTCAGTTTTAAGAATACCCCCCAAAAGAGAGTCCGACATGGCAGCTGCCATCTTGGGTTTACGTTTCCAGAAGAGAGATTAATTCCAGGCAATAGCATTTGAAAACATTGACCCCTGGCTTTGTTTCCTTGTAAAGAGCCAAAGATTCGGTGCTCTGAAAAATACTGTTTGAAAAACAATGAAACCTCTAGAGTTTCTGGAGAAGCAACAGAGACTCCTTCTTTTTCATGAAACGAAGTGTGGGCTCTCAGTCACAACAAAAATCATGCAGTTACTTCAGTTGCACTAGAAAGCTTTAGAGTTAGCTTAAAGTTGTGCCTGAGCTCAACAATTCCGTTGAAACATACGTGCATGCACACACACAAAATCATCTTAGTTTCAAAGAATGTTGTTCCTGCCATATTGAATTTCCTTTAAGAATGGGAACATTAGTTAAGTGGGGTGGGCCTGATGACACAAAGAACTGGAAAAGCCTTGGAAATTGTCACTGAAAGATCAGATTATCCTAAACCATTCTTCAAGGTACATGATCGTATGTGAGACACTGGAGACTTGACAGGGTATTTTTGTCAGTTAAATTTCTAGAAGTGCAAGTGCTGGGTGTATCAGTCACCTACTTCTGTGTAACAAATAATCACAAACTTAGTGGTTTTAAATAACCCCAATAATTATTTCACAGTTTTTGTGGGTTGCTAGTCTTGGCTGGGTCTTCTGCTCAGTATCTACCCAGGCTGCAATCAAAGTTCTGGGCTGTGTTCTTTCTAGTGTTCAGGACTCTTTTTCAAAGTTACATCATTGTTGGGAGAGTTCACTTCCTTGTGGTGGCAGGACTGAGGTACCTGTTTTCTTGCTGGCTGCTCACTGGGGCTCACTCTCAGCTCTTAGAGGTTGCTTGTAGTTCTTTACCATGTGATCCCCTCAAGACCAGAAGAGAATCTCTTCAGGAAAGCCCCAGTCTCTTCTTTAAGGGCTCTCACCTAATTAGGTCAGGCCCACCCAGGATAATCTCCCTTTTCGTTAAATAAAAATTAACTGATTTGGGTGCTTAATTACATCTGCAAAATTTCTTCACCTTTGCTATATAATGCAACCTAATCAAGAGAGTGAGATCCCATCATATATGGGTCCCGTTCACACTAAAAGGAGGGAATTGTGCAGAGCTTATGTGCAGAGGGTGAGAATCTTGCAGATTTTCTTAGAATTCTGCCTTGCACCCTGGGCTAGAGTACTTCCTTCAAAAATTTGGATCGGTGTTGCCAAATTGTTCTGTCGAGATTTGGGGACAATTATCAGTCCACCAGTGTATGAATGTGTGGTTTCCTCATGTTTTAATCAATATTCAAGATGACTGGTGCTTTCATTTTTTTGTTTCCCTCAAGGTGAAAGAATCCACTTCATAGAAGGACCTATTTTACATAGTAGTTAACTCAGAGGGATCAACAGAACTAGGTACCAAATTGCACAGAAAAGGAGGTAAGAGATGGCCCCAGTCAGGCGGTCGCCTTTGCATCTGGGAACACAGCACACACAGAAGGTGAGCGGCCAAGATGGAGGTCAGATGTGTCCTAGCTGAGGGAAGGAGGAACCAAGATGTATCCTGAGGCCAAAGTGGCTAAAGGAGGGGGTCATTCTCCTACAGGGATCCCTAGCCATTTGGATGGTCTTATATCTTAGGACTCTCAGTTATTTCTGAAGTCTTTTTTTTTTGAAGAGGGGGATCTGTGGGTGACCCAGTTTGTCCCTTGTGACAGAAATAATGCCACTGATCTCTGTCAGTGCCAAAGCACTGGTCCCCTCCGCAGCACACCTGCTCTGGCCCTCTCCATGTGGCCTACGGTGTGGCCTACCCACTAGTGTCTGGTTTTCTCTCATCCCTGCCACCTTCTCTCCTGGGACCCGAGTGATGCTGTTGGGGGTCGAGATGCCAGAGGCACTGGCCTCCTTCCCGATCCCTGACCATTTCTCTCCATTCAGCTCAATCCTACCTCATATTCTGCTCTGGGGCTTTCTCCAGCACGAGGGCACAAGACCTGGCCCCCCCTGCACCCCCTGACCCAGGTTTTCTCTCAGTGCTCCAAGGAGAGGACAGCGAAGGACCCGGGGAACCTGGCCAGGCAAGGACAGGAGCCTCGTGGAGGACCCGGGAGCAGGCCCCTTTCAGACATGTTACTGCCGTTACCCGGAGCCCCCCTAATGCCTCTCACAGCCCATTTCAGGGCTAGCAGTTCTAGAAAGAAGGCAAGATTTGCTTCGGCAGCTGTAGCTAAGTGGAAGCAGACCTCCAGTGCAAGCAGTGAAGGTAATACTTCCCGTTCCCTGGCACTTGAATAAAAAGGACTGAAGCAAAATAAAAGGCCAATCTGTATGTAATTAAAGCTTCTACTGGCAATTGCTTCCCCCCCCCCCCCCCCCCCCCCCCCCATTAAAACCAGTAGAACTCCAAATTGTCCGCCTTCTCAGGCTGTCCCCTGTCCGGTGCTAAATAAATGGCCACGGTGGCAAGTGGTGTCTTTAGGCAGATCCATCAAAGGGAGGAAGATTTTTTGTTTCTATGAAAACAACTTTTTTTAACATATGGCATTTCTCCAGAACAGTAGTTACTCACTTTTTAGCCGCATCTTCGGAAAGTATACTTATATCTGCTGCCACTGTGCATAGATTCTTTCTTAAAGATGACACATCTGATACCTCTTTGAGATGTAAATCAGCTTTAAGGTTTTAAAACTTAGACCCAAAAAAGGCAATAAGATCACACTGATTATTCAGCAATCTGCAATCCGCTGGGATTCCCAGAAATTCTCGAGATTTTTACAATCGATTTTTACAATCGAAAAAAATAAGCTTTTTTCATCAGATTTAGGAATTTAAGGACAGCAATTTATAGATATTCATTTGCCTTCCCCAAAAAGTTGGGACTGAGCAGACTTAGAATATGGGACTTTACCACATTTTTAATTCTATGACCACATAGAGGGAAAGATTCATACTATTTTATTCATTTAAATATTTTCTGAATTCCTACTATGTGGAAGGGACACAGAAAAGGGGCAAGATCCCTGTCTGTAGGGAACTTGCATTCTCAAAGGGAAAGACAGACAGACAGACAATTAGCCAATAAACACACACACACACACACACACACACACGTGTGTGTGTGTGTGTGTGTGTGTGTGTGTATGCAAAGTATTACGAAGAAAAAAAAGGAGAGTAATAAGGACAGGAAGAATGAGGGCACTGATTTTAAATCGTGTGTCTTAGAAGAAGAGGGGGATATATTTTTTAACAGAAGCAAAAGCCAAGCTTACTGTCTTTGTTTATTAGAAAACATACATTTCTTAGCTCTATGGAAGAAATTGGAGGAAAGTGAGCAAAAAAAGATGTTTCCTGAAAATTATATGAAGAATCACATAGAAAAAAAGAGGTTGATATAGGGACGTTTCAAAGCATAACGTTTTATTTGTGCAGGTGGTTCCATAGTGGTTTTTTTTTGCTTTTCTGATCATAGGTAGTAAAATACAGTACAGCTTAAAGAAGCTAATAGTTGTTTCCTTACTTGTTCCACTGAAAAGCACTAGTTCATAAGATGCATTTTTCTTTATTACAACTAGATCATTAATACACATCGGCCACAAATCATTTAAATGAGTCACAGCAATACACCCTATTCTCACTGGCTTTCTGAAGCCACTAGTCAACCCACACTGTCTGTTCTGCTCCAGAAGCTGCCTCCATTCATCCAGACCCCATCTCCGCCTCCACTTAGCCAGTTCTGCTGATTTCAGCAAGGCTGCATGGAACTTGTGGAGACCACTAGTTCCCTGAGATGATGCTGTAACAATAGATGTCATTTGAGAAAGGGTCTCTAATATATCAGGCTTGGGAACAGAATGCTAAGGCAAGAGCGCTCTTAGCCTCAAGATATCAACCCATCTCATAAACTGCCACGCAGAATTAATACGCAGAACTTCTCAAAACTATTTAAAAACAGCATCAGTGTTTTTGGTAGTGTAACTGAAGGGATATATATGACAACAAAACTATTTTGAGAAACCATGAGTTAACATAAGCCCCACGAAAAGACCTCTGACACTTGATTCTTCTGGATGTTTGTACCCCCTACAAAAGATGATCGGCATCCCCAAGACAATTTACAAAATTGGGGAACTTACAAAAATGCTTTGTTTGAAATCAGGAGAGATTTTAAATGCTTTGTACTTATTGTAAGGTATCTCCTGAAGTCTGAGCACCCTAGGACATGAGGAGACAATGAAAAAAAAAAACAGACAACCTGATAGAAAAATGGGTAACGTGTATGAGGAGGGAGGTAGGTCCTAGCAGAGAAAAGCTAGCCAGCACAGCAGTACATGCAGAGATCTTGAACTGCATAGTACTGCGGGAAAGCAACAGCTTTTAAAAAAAGAGAACATCACTGGGGCGCCTGGGTGGCTCAGTTGGTTAAGCATCCGACTTCGACTCAGGTCAGGATCTCACGGTTCGTGGGTTTGAGCCCCACGTCGTGCTCTGTGCTGACAGTTCACACCTGGAGCCTGCTTCGGATTCTGTGTCTCCCTCTCTCTCTGCCCCTCCCCTGCTCATGCTCTCTCTCTCTCTTGCTCTCAAAAATAAATAAAACATTAAAAAAAAACTTAAAAAAATGAGAACATCACAGTGAAGGAAAAACAAAGAAAGAAGACGACTCTTAGGAAATCATGGTAAACAATTGATAAAAGGCAAAGCCGTTGTATGGCTCACTGGCTCTCTATATTTTTAAAACAAACAAAAATAAATAAATAAATAAATAAATAAAGTTATTCAGTAATAGTTACTGTTAGCAATATACCCATTGTTTAAGCTACCTCTATCTGTAGAATTTAGGGAAGAAGAATCAGGGTTCAAAATAATGATTTTCCACACAAGTTTTTAAGTCATTAGGAGTCTGCAGTAGAAAGTGTAGTGGGAGAAAAACAGGGGGTCCGGAAAGACTCTCCAGGGATGAATTGCATTTCAAATGCACAGCCAAGGGAGAAGAGATGTTCATGCAGGAAGATGCTCTTGGTTCCAGGGGTGGAGTCAGAAACCAAGAGTGGAAAGGATTTCGAGAAGGGGATGTAGTCAGCAGAATGTAGCACCAAATGTACTGCACCAAATGTAGCAGAAATACGCTCTGAGATGGATATGCAAATATTGCAGGTTCTTAAAATTCGGCATTGAGAGTGGTCTCCATTCATGGTGAGCTTGTCCGATTCCCTGATGTGGGCACGAGTCACAGCCACGGCAGGGGGAAGCCCACCCACACGCCTCTCCCATCCTCCAACACACGGAACCAAACAGTTGTTTTCCTTCATGGCCTAACGACACAATTCCACGGTTCACCTTGGAAATGTCAAGAGTCTTGTTTTGCTCCCAAACAAGACTTACTTATTCATTTAGCCTTTTTGGGCTTTGTGCTGAGTGATTTGAGTTTCAAAAATCTCAAAAAAGAAAAAGAAAAAGAAAGAAAGAAAGAAAGAAAGAAAGAAAGAAAGAGAGAGAGAGAGAAAGAAAGAAAGAAAGAAAGAAAGAAAGAAAGAAAGAGGGAAAGAAAGAGGGAAAGAAAGGAAAAAAGAAAGAAAGAAAGAAAAAGAAACAGAAAAAAGCAACTGCTGATCCAAAAGCAATACAAACAACTGCTGAAGGCGGTCTGCATCCACAAAACCCCCAGCCTTGAGAACCTCAGCTGTCAGATGCTGACCTTGGATTCCTGACTTCCTACCAACTCAGTTTCAAGGAAGATGCATTGTGCTCTGGGTCTTTGCCGGACTTGACTTCTAGCCATCCTTAGCTTTCAGGATATCTTAGCACTAATCAGAATAATAATACTTACCAAACAGTGATTAGGTAATAGGTTATCCACAGAGGGTTGTCTAAATCAGCTCTATCTAGAACTTGGCTCAATTTCTCTTTGCTGGATTCAATCTTAAGCACGCTTGTCTTAAATGTCAGTGGTAACCAAATGTAAACGTCTTGTTCAAACAAGTTTATCTTCACTAAACTCAACTGTAGTCTCTGATTAGCTGTTTGGAAGTTAAATAAAGCATATTTATGGTTGTTTTCCCCATTGACGGTATGCCGGCTATATATGGGCAAAACTGTATGTCTCAGATCCTTTAAAATGTCCTAGAATTTCTTCTGTGAACTTTGAAAGAACAGGTGTCACACAATTTTATCCAATATATGTGGTTAAAGATAAATTGAGTATTCGCTGCTTTTGAAAGGATTCTTTCCATAGTATAAGAAAACTATACATTTTCTTAAAAGAAGTCACGTAATTTCATAAAATAATATTATTTACAGTATTTCAATTTATGTTGAATTTTTAATTGGAATGTTATGATGGCTTCAGTCAAAGTTGGATAAGTGCTCTAGACTTGTACTATAGAGTAAATGTTTGTGCTCCCCCACCCCCATCAAATTCATACATTGCCATCTCTTCCCCAATATGATGGTAGCAAGAGGTGACTAGCTTTTAGGAGGTGATTAATTCATGATGGTTGAGCCTTTGTGGATGGGATAAGTACCCTTGTAAGAGAGACCCTGGACAGTTTCTTCACTCCTTCCTCAACATGAAGTTACAGCAGGAAGATAACCATCTAGGAACCAGGAAGCAGGCTCTAACCAGACACTGAATTTACTAGTGTCTTGATCTTGAACTTCCCAGCTTCGAGAACTGTGAGAAATAATTCCCCGCTGTGTAAAAGCTGCCCAGTCTGTGGAATATTTATTATAGCAGTCTGAACTAAGACATGTCACCAAAGCATCAGAGACCTTAGTATCATAGATTAAGGAGTGACTTAATGTCTCAGCCCCAGGCCCTGTATTTCTGCTAAGTTCTGGGTATTTGTCTGCTGGACACAGGGAAGGATCTAAACCTGCAAAGTCTGGATGCCTCAGGGCTTTCTTGTAAGTGAAGCCGCAGAAGGTACCAAGAGTTCACAAGACGTCCAAGAGGACGTCCTGCCTGGACAAAGGGTGAAGGTACAGTTGACAGCTGATTTACCCCAGTTCTCCTGGTGGAGGATCCCCTTGCAGATTCCACCACACAATGTGACATGGGTGGCCGTGGCGAGTGGTTGACAGGAGGCCGAAAGCTGACACAGGCCAGGTCCTGTCGCTCTCTGCTCCACAACTTGCAGGCGCCTCGGACTGAGTGGGGCATAACACGTCACACGGTCTGGACTCAGTATCTCTCGGACCCAGTTCTTACTATCCTTCTCTTTTCCATTTCGCTCTAGTGCATTGCACCTCACTGTTCTTTGAATACACTGGGCGCATCACCACTCAGAAGCTTGGTACCCCTGCTGCCTTTGGTGGAATGCTTCCATCACAAATGTCTACGCGGCTCATTCCCTGTCTTAGTCCATCGGGGTTGTTATAACAGAATACCAGAGGCTGAGCAGCTTATAAACCACAGAAATGTACTTCCCACCGTTCTGGAAGCTGCAAGTCCAAGATTCAGTCACCTGTAGATTCAGGGTCTGGAGGCTCCCCTCCTGAGAAGCCAGCCATCTTCTTCCTGTAACACTCACTGAAAGAAAGTGCCAGGAGTTCTCTGGATTCCCTTTGATGAGGACATGAATCTCATGTGTCTCTCCCTTCACAACCTAATCACCTCCCAAAGCCCACCCCCCCACCCCCACTCTGAATACTATAACATTAAGGGTGCGGATGTCAACATATGAACCTGGGGGAACATAAACGCTCAGTCGAGAGCACCCCCCCCCCCCCGACCTCATGCAGGTCTTTGCTCAAATGTCACCTTCCTGATGAGGCAGACCTAGAGCGTCTTATTTAAAATCGCAATCTCCTTGCTCCCATCTTGGTCTTCCCAATCAATCTCTCTTCACATAATCTGGTTTTTTTCTTTTACTTTTTCTTTTTCCTCTGGGGGCACTTTTCATCTCCACAGTACTGCATAATGTTTCTCACTTCTCATGTCTCCACAGTACTGTCTGCCTTCCTTTGCCAGATGCGTGTTCCAGAAGAGCAGGGATCTTTATTCTGTTCACGGATGTATCTCAAAGCTCTGGAAACATTTTTTGGCACATGATAAGTGTGCAATAAATATCCGATAAAAGAATAAGTGAACGAAGGCGACTGACATACTACTGTAAAATGATAAGATAGAAGGAGCACGAGAGCAGAGATCATTTGGATTTTGTTCATCATGATGTAGCCACAGCACCTAAAAATAGTCCCCAGCAGCAAAGGGCACTGAATTTGTTGAATGAGGGGATCCATGTTATTGGTGGGTGCGGGCGTCTTAAACCCATGTACGTCTTAGTAGAAAATACTAGGCCAAGACTGAAGTACTTTTGTGACCCAAGTCCCGCCGACAGTTCTTTAGCTACACACAGGTCATAGAATTACCTGTTTGCAAATAAGCTGCAAAACAGATTATTCCCAAGAGAACTCCAAGGGGCTACAGCGACTTCCGAAAAAGTCCTGACGAAGGTAAGAGGATGTGTTATATAAAGCAAAAGCATGTGAGGATGAGTGGTCCTGTGACAGAACATTCAGGCTTCCACCGCAGGACGAAACCTCTCCGCTCGGCGCTATTTTCCCGTGTTGTAATTCGAGACCACAGACTTTGTGGTCAGGCAGACCTACAGCAAACGTCCTCCCTACCATGTCCTGGACTGTGTGATTCAGAGTCACTCACTTTGTCTGGGCCTCCGCTTCCCACATTTTATTTTAGGTTATTTTAATTTTTTTTATGTTTATTTATTTTTGACAGAGAGAGAGAGAGAGAGAGACAGAGCATGAGCATGGGGAGGGGCAGAGAGAGAGGGAGACACAGAATCGGAAGCAGGCTCCAGGCTCCGAGCTGTCAGCACAGAGCCCAATGCGGGGCTCGAACTCACGGACCGCGAGATCGTGACCTGGGCCGAAGCCGGACGCTCAACCGACTGAGCCACCCAGGCGCCCCTCCGCTTCCCATATTTTAAAACAGCACCCAACTCTTCAGGGTCATTGTGAAGCTGAAGAGGATGTGTCCAGGAAAATGCTTAGTAGACATTCCAGAAAAGATCACTGTGCACTGTATAGGTCCTTTCTCTGCATGATTCTAATATTTTTTTATAGAATTAATTAATTAATTAATTAATTCGTTTATTTATTTATTTCAGAGAAAGAGAGAGAGAGGAAGAGAGCACAAGTGGGGGAAGGGCAGAGAGAGAGGGAGTGAGAGACAGAATCCCAAGCAGGCCACACACTAACTGGACAGCCAGATGCGGGCTTGATCCCACCACCTTGGGATCATGACAGGAGCCAAAATCAAGAGTCAGATGATCAACTGACTGAGTCACCCAGACGACCCTCTAATATGTCTATTATACGTTATAATTGCATAGTTATCCATAATCATACATGGTTACCTATTATAATCCTAAATAAGATTTTGTTTCTCACCCAAGGTCTGTTTTGTTTCTCATCCATAAGACTGTTCTGTTCACATTTGCTTCCTGCATTTTACACAGGAAATGTATGGTACAAAATGCCATAAGAATTGGAATTAAAATACAGGCCATTTCATTTCTTTCCTGTGTGCAAATCTAGCTGGTGATAGCCATGATTGGTTATTAATGCTGCTTCCTTAAAAATGATTGCATTACATCAGAATATTTACTAAAAGGGCAGAGCAATGACTCTTAAGTTGCCCACTACGTACATCTGAAAGAAGCTGATGGTGTACATCCTTGATAAATCATGACTTGATAACTGAGCACAAGTGACCATTAGGAGATGAAATTAGTTTACAATGAGTGGCCTTGCTCCATTACTTAGAAATATTTCTTACTGAAATGTAATTAACATTTAACGCCTGGAATTCAAGAATAAGCAAATCAGTAGCCAATGAATTTGCTAAATTTTCTGTTGCCTACTTAGGTCTTAATAGATAGCACGCGCGTGATGTAAATCTTATTGACAAAGGGGCACTTTTGCGATCTGCATACTTCTAGAAGGCCAGGCTTTCAGCCTCGAAGCTAGAAAACACACAGGTAAGAGGAAATGGGGGCATCCAAGGATTGAGAACTCCGATAGGTTCATACAGCTTCTAAGTGTATGATCTGAATTCGTTCTTGGAGCCCAAATTTTTGCAGACAAAAATCATTTGACTGGACAAGAACGTACTCAGATCATACACTTGGAGCCATGATCTGAATTCCTTGAAAGAGAAGCCAGTTAATGTCACAGGATTTATAATCAGAGAGCCGCGCATTTAAGGTTATCTGGGATGCTTCCAGTTCATCAGATTCAGAGCAACTATACTTTTATCTGTGTTATATATGTATCCTTCTTGGGAGACAAAGATCCCATTAAAAAAAAAAATCTATGTACTACCTGTGCTGAAGTATAATTTTCACAAACTTAAAAGTACGACTTTCATAGAAATACGGAAAGAGCAAGTGAAAACATTTTCTTTAACTCTTTAAAGGGAACCGGCAAGGTGGATTCAAAAGAGAATGAAAACATACAGGCAGTGAGAAAATAATCTTGTAATGAGATTTCTGGATCAGTTGCACAACTGGGCAGTGCCCCACAGGGCAGATATCTTTCCTGCAGACAAAAATCATTTGACTGCACAAGAACGTGTATGATGGTATATAATTTCGTATGATCTGGGCTTTTAACCAATAGTACTTAGTGAGTCAAACAAAGTGACATTCCCTAAACAAGTATACAATCCGTGGGTGAATCTGTCCAACTATGTTCCCATATGGCATCACAATGACATGCTACCTCACTTTGCTTATTTCCAACTATTGTGTAACTTTTCTTAACTCTTAGCAAAGGTCTTCATGGAAACTGAACATAGATTAATAAGTACAGTGAAGATAATAATATTTTATTTACATATGATTCTACAGTTGACCATTCTAAAATTTATAAATTACCTAGACAGTGAAAACGGCTAGTGATGCAAGAGAGTGTGACTGTTATTTTTGAAGAGTAAGGACCAGATCTTCTCTATGAAAACGGTTACCAAAATATGTATTTTGAATGAAAATGATTACTTTTGTCCATTTCGTGAATAGCATCATGAAAGTCTTAGCACATCCATGCCCTTCCTCCCAGACAGCACTGGCACGCGGATGCAAAGGAGGAAAAGTGACAAGTTGATGGTGCTATTCCTGATCTGGATGAGAAGATAAACAAATCTACTTTCTCTGTTATAACCTCCTTGAGCTTGAATATGGGTCTCCGTTCATCACAGGGACAAATGACAGAACCTGGTTAGATTGGAAAGACTTGCTTTGTGTGGCCATTGCATTAGAGAATGAGCCTTGCTCCATATTTGCTGAAATTAAATTAATAGGGGAAATACTGGAGGTGGTCTATCACAGCAAAGTAGAAGGAATAACCCACCAGGGACTCCATATAGATTTTGACTCAATCGTTCTGTGTACCAGATAAACCCTTCTAGGATCTGTTTCCGTTTGGGTCTGCTGCAATGGACAGAGAGAATTTCTATTAGCTCAAGAGTGCTGTGTGTCACCCAAGTGTCTGTATTCTCTTTCATTGTTCCACTTGCCAAATCATCCTCAATTTAACTAGCTGTTCTCATGATGGTTAATCAGAGTGCCTTGTGTTAAGAAAGGTCATTGACCTAACATGGAATGAGGATGTTCTTTAATCTGACTTCTGAGAATTATTCAAATACTTTTGAATGCATAACTTCACACTGAGGTATAACAAGCTGATGTTTATCAAGGAGCAAATGATTTTCTTGCTTGTCTTAATCCCTATTAAGTGTGATTTCTAGGATTTGTAAAAATAACCTTTAAACAGATATAACAAAATCATATTTTATGATATTATGAGGCGGCTATTCTCTGAGGTTACTTGCTTCTGTGATCCTTTGCTGACAATTTAGGCTGCACAGATAGCTTCCTCTATGAACTGCCCTCAGGGAAAGAGTAATACAAAGGAGCTTCAAGTAGGCTTTTGAAATTCATAGCAGAGACAACAGTCCTGAAGGCTGGAATAATTTAAATTCATAAGAAAGGCTTGGAACTTCCAGGAAAAAGAAAGATGTGTGGGTTCTATTAACCAGAGCCTGGAATATTTAGCATATAGAGTTCTTGCCATATATTCTGGAGCAGGGAGGGCTGTGTGAAGAGTGGTAGCTCCTTTCTTACCCTGAAGGCCAGGAATTGGAGTGGAAAGGATAGTAGAGATCCTGAGGGGTGGTGGATAGAACAAGGACCACGGGCACCAGCAGAGCAAGGACGATGGATCATCTCTTTACAAATAGATGAGTCACACACAACATGGAGATGCCATGTGTATGGACAGATGTTTATTATCTTCTTTCTTAATGAAAGACGTTACTGCACATCTCGGCCACCCCAACACTCTTCCCCTTGCCAACCCTGGTCCCACATACCCTGCCACCTTCCCTCTCCCCACTACTCTCTAAGGGTTTACATGGCTTTCTGCAAAGGGGAGGACGGTAAAACCTTGGTTGGCGAGCATAATTTGTTCCAGAAACATGCTTGCAACCCAAAGCACTTGCATATCAAAGAGAATTTCAAGCACCGTTGGCTCAGTTGTGATCATGTGACATACGGTGTCACGTACTACTCCTATTGGACGGCATCGCTCGTTTATAAGTTAAGATTTATTAGAAATGTTTGTTTGTCTTGCGGAACACTCGCAGGACAGGTTACTCGCAATCCAAGGTTTTACTGTATTCTCACTGCCCTTCCTAAGAGCAGCCTGGTGTGATATTAGAACAATGTTTCCTAGAAGAAGTTCCAGAGAACACAATCTGAGAAATAAACTTCTGGACTCACCCTGACATTAGCCTACTAGAGGTTTTATGAGTTCCGTGTGGGAAAGGAAAACGTCTTCGTGTTTCCTAGAGTATCTGATCATATGAGATCCCCTCAAACACATCTCTTTCCCGGGAATTATACTGACATCCCGTGAGGCCATTGTTCCTTGAACTGTACTTTGGGGAACAGTAGGCCAGCTCCCTGGTGGTGAGGTCAGTGCGTCCTGGGGGCTGCCTCCTGCTCTAGACTTTACCCCAAACAGAAATAATACCACTGAGCATTGTTGGCAGTATCAGATGGGGCAGTGTGTTGCAAAATGTGCAGGACCTGGTACGTGGGAAAGTGCCCCGTCCCTTTCCTTTCTTGCCCTTTCTTACATACCTACTGCTGGGAATGTTCTGACTCACATCCCCTGCTGTCTACATCCTCCTCAGCCTTGAGGCTTGAAAGGCCACCATCTCCAGGAAAGGTTCAGTTATTCTTCTGATGCGTAATCTCCTCTGAGCTTCCAAAGTGTTTCGTTTCACTTGACCTCGGAAGAATCTTCAAGATCTTTCGTGTAACCAACTACTCTTTTGATTGCTGGTACTAAAAGCACTCTGCCATGTATTATCTTTAGCAGGGTAGAAGTCTGTCTTCTCCATAGATAGCAATTCCCTTGAAGAACAATATGTTAGATGCTTTTATCCCAGAATTTTATGCATCTACAAAGAATCTTGACTAGACGAGGCACCCATTTGTTGTCTGATGGATTGAACAGATTGCCGGGAGAGAGAAGTGGGGACCACAGGGGGACTCTTAAGCACTATAAATAGTACTTCAGTCAGGATGAGCTAGGCTGTGCTCCAATAGCAGACGGCCCCAGAACCTTAGTGGTTCAAACAATAAAGGCATATATCTTATTTGTGCTACATGAGGGTGACTGTGCAGTTATATGCCAGTCATTTCCTCTGAGAGACAGGATGCTACCTGGAACATTGCTTGTTGATGCAGCAGAGGGAGAAAGAACTGAGGAGGGTCGCCAATCAGCAGTTTAGTGCTCCAGCCCACGTGCTGTGCCATCAGCTCTGTTCCCAACTCTTTGGCTAGAACTGGTTACGTGGTCGGGCCTCCGCTGCATGCCTCTTCCTTTAGTTTATAGTCCAAGCCAGTGCAAGGAAGCCACCTCCTCTAGATACCTCCACTGAGACCTGATCAAAGCAGGTGTGCCCTCCGTGTCCCCTTGTGGAGGCTGATGCTGAGACACAGGAGGTGAGTAAGCTCTGAGTGAATTTGGAAGCTTCAGAGGACCACGGTGCAAGGCTGGAGGAAGGGACTAGGTTCTTTGTATTGTTATTTCTAGAATGTTCTCAAAAACACTTCTTTTTTGGTGAAAATAAGCATCGCCTGAAAATGCAAATACAGCTAAGAGGGTGTATTATTGTTGTGGTGTTCCCAGGTAAATCAGCATGTTTGCTTTTTAGGAACGGCTCACCGCTGTGAGCAGCGAGGTACTTTTGAAGTTTGGGGTGAGCAGATTGGCAGTTCTGAATCATAGATGACATCCTGAAGGGAGATAGGCCACCCTGTGCGAAGGAACAGGCAGAGGAGCCCCTGGGCGGAAGAAGAAAGTGTGAACAAGCAGATGGCTTGGCGGAGAAGGCAGACTCAGACGATTTTGAAATTTTACTTTGGTCTTGCCTCACTCCCAGGTAGAGAAGGCAGAAAGCACCGTCTTTCTTCTCAGCTCCCGTCCTGTTTCTCAGGTCCTGAAACTGGGAATCAGGCGGATATCCTTCTGTGCCCAAAGCCTGAATGATGGTGTACGCTTTACTGATTTATTTGGTTTTCATATAAGAAAAATCTTCACATTCTTCTTCAAGAAAAACTGAGGGAGGAATCAGGTTTTGAGGGACTTCTGCGTTTCCCTGCGGGAGAGCGTTGTGGACTTGGTTGGACTCCAGCAGACATTTCTTTATTTCCTCATTTTATTTTATTACCTTCATTTATTTGTGTATTTTTACTGAGGTGTAACTGACATGTAACATTATATCAGTTCCAGGCGTACAGCATAATGATTCAGTATTTGCATAAAACAGACACTCCTTACCAGAAATCGTTAACAGGACCTTTTATGTTATTTTATGTAGGGCCCGTGTATTTGGAAAAATGAGTTGATGTGATTGTAATAAAGGGCTTAGATATATTATCATTTGAAACCAATAATTCTAGAACAAACGCAGATAAACGGGAGCCGCAGGAAACCCGGGCTAAGGGTGACCACGGTATCTGTTGACGTTTGATGAGTGTTTCCCACGTGTCAACTATGGTGCCACACGTCTTACGTCTACTTATTTAATCCTCAGGACTGCCCTGTGAGCTACCTCCATATGCCCCATTTTGCAGACGAGGACAGTAGGGTCCAAAGCAGCTACATTATTTGCGGACATAACAAATAAGGAACGGAGCCTGGGTTTGAAGTCGGGAAGTCTGGCTCTAGAATCTTCCTGCTTCAACACCTGCCCCTCACCCTGTCAGTAATGTGACTGAATGGAAAACATAGCGGTGAACGTTCGAGCACCCGGGCAAGGGTGAAAGCACACAGAACTCCACCACCTCTCCCGGCTTCACAAAGCTCTTCTCTTGTCATTGTTTCACCCCGACACCGCCAACAAAACATTCAGCAAGTCCCACGGCACCCAGTTACTCAATCAGGCAAGGGGTGGGTGAAGGCTGATCCCAGCCCAGGCCACGAGAGCCCCGGCCATTCACTATTGATTCTGGTGATCCCTGAAATCACAGTATTTTTACTAAAGATATCTGTGGTGAGGTTGCCATTGTGTTCTATCTTTTGCCCTCAGATTCTGAGAAGGAGCTAGAGCCCAGGGCTGAGAACCTCCTGGGTTAGTCTCTCTGGGTGTGGAGATTGGAGGGAAGTCAGCCTGAAGAGTAAGGGAACAGGGGAGCAGGGAGGAGCCAAGTCTGGGAGAAGCCATGGTGGGCTCCAGGCAAGGGCTGGGAATCAAGGGTTGCGGGTAGGGGGCTCTCCTCAACCCCCGACTCTCCTTTGGGGCAAAGTTGGGAGTGAAAAAGCTGGTTCCAAGGCCAGCATGTGACTAACAGACATAATGGTAAAAAAATATTCAACCCCATTTAAAATCCAGGATGTGTAATTAACACAATAAGCTGGATCTTGGAAAGAGGGGTGGGCTCCAGTTTAGTGGGGCCTGAGGTTTGCACAAGTTGGAGGTTTTCTTTCAGGTTGGAGAGGAAAAGAGACTGAAGGACTGAGGTCTTACCTGATGGTGGTGATATCCTATTTCTGCAAAATTTTCTGAAGCCTATGTGAATACATTTCTACATGTCTCCCAGGACTTTGAAAGGACCCAGGTAGGTGTGGGCCCTGAAGCAAAAGCCTCTTGGCTTCAGGATAAATCCAGCCTTGCAGGAGAGGATTTTGAACAGAGAGACATGTGGCCAGGAATGTGCTAAATGAGGGCACCTTCGCTCATTTGTCAACCCAACGTGCAACTTTCTGGGCATGCCTCAAGACATCAATGATTTGGATTTCGGTTTTATTTTAAACTACCAAAATAATCACATTATACCAACAGAAGAGGGGGAACCTAAGGGCAATCACTTTTTAGGTTTCTTACAAAGGAAATATCCAAGTGCCACATATTATTATTTTTCCAATAAAACAATATTTCAAAAGTAAATCTTGATATTCAACTTTCCAAAGTTATGGTACCACTATAGATAACAATTCATATACTCTTAGGAGCACTTTTAGGAAAATACAGACTGATTGTCCACTGGCAAACTTACATGCCAACTGGTGAATTTTAAAGCAAAGAGAGCCGATGCTATTAAAATGAAAATAATTATATATGATTCAGGATCCTAAATGATTACCATATGTTACTTGGGTGACTCGTAATGTAGAAAAAAATGCAAAAATGAAAAAAAAATCCATGTTTTAGTTTTAACCATTTATTTCTTGAGATTGCTATTGAAACATGTATTTTAAATATATTTAAAAGGTGCAAACTTTCCAAAAGTATAAGATAACTTAAAAAAAAAAACCTATAGATTTAGTATTTTCTGCAGTTACAAATTTCTAGGGATAAATGGCTTAGCAAACAAACTAACAAAAATTGTCATCATTACACTACATTAAAAAAATCGAAGGCAATTACTGTAGATGACAAGGGTAAATAGAAAGGCTTAAGATGGCTCTCAAGTTTGAAGAGTTAATTTAGGGTCACTCTTAAATAATGATATGAGAATACAGTTACTTAATTAGACGGTTAATGCAACCAGATGGATAAACAAGCTATACTAAAACCCAATAATCCAGGGCAATGGGCCAGGCTTCTAAGGTCATGAATCACTATTCAAATTAGTTATGTTACTAACAATGATTTCTTCTCATACTTCACTTTTGCTATTTCATTAAAAATTATTAAAAAAATTTTTTAAGGTTTATTTATTTTTCAGAGAGAGAGAGAGAGACAGAGCACAAGAGGGAGATGGCCAGAGAGAGACAGAGACATAGAATCCAAAGCAGGCTCCAGTCTCTGAGCTGTCCGCACAGAGCCCAAGCGGGGCTTGAACTCATAAACCACGAGATCATGACCTGAGTCAAAGTCTGATGCTCAACTGACTGAGCCACCCAGGCGCCCCTCATTAAAAATTCTAATAACTCTGAAGCCATATAATTTCTCAAATCAAACAGGACTAAGCGGGTAGAAAAGCTTACATGAATAGGTTCCCATGGCATTTGTTATACTGTCTTCAATTTCTTTCACAGATCCACTGAAGGTGCTTCCATATCAGGTAACAATATTCTGCTATCACTCTAGTTATGATTTCTACTGTAGGGGTGCCTGGGTGGCTCAGTGGTTGAGTGTCCAACTTTTGGTTTCAGCTCAAGTCATGACCTCACGGTTTGTGGGTTCAAGGCCCCCATCAGGCTCTGCACTGACAGTGCAGAGCCTGCTTGGGATTCTCTCTCCTTAGGATTCTCTCTCTCTCCCTCTCTCTGCCCACCCCCACCCCCTCAGCACACACACTCTCTCTCTCTTTAAAAAAAGCAAACACACACACACTTAAAAAAATTTCTGCTGTAAATTCCTTTCGGCCTTTCCAACATGCCATGGCAAGTCGGAGGGGGACTCAACCCAAACCTACACCTGGCACAGAAGGCCCACTGGACCCCCGAACTCTGAATGGTTGGTTCACCCGGAATTTCTGATGCACTTTCTGGCACCTAACTCAGAAGGTGTTCCATGAATCAGAGAAGGCTCCTGCTGTAGGAGATTTATTTATACCTTCCGTTCAGTTGATGAAAACACCCTTTAAAGTTACATTCCTTGGGGTACCTGGGTGGCTCTGTTGGTTAAGCATCCGACCCTTGATTTCGGCTTAGGTCATGATCTTGCAGTTCATGGGTTTGGGCCTCACATCGGGCTCTGCACTGCTAGTGGGATTCTCTCTCTCCCTGTCTCTCTCTGCTCCTCCCCTGCTTGCTCTCTCTCTCTCGCAAAAAAAAAAAAAAAAAAAAAAAAAAAAAAACTTAAAAAAAAGTTTTTAATAAAAAAAAATAGTTACATTCCTAACCTTCACCTAAGGTTTATTCATTCAATCACCCTACAGTCAGCCAGATTAAATACTGGGCAGCCAGTTAAATCTGAATTTCAGATAACAGATGATTTCATAGTGCGGGTGTGTCCCAAACATTGCACGGGCATCCTTATAGTAAACAAATTATGCATAGTTTCCCTGAAAATCAAATTTAACTGGGCATCCACATTTTTATTTGCTAAAGCTGGCAGCGCAAACTCAATTGCATATTAATGGCGGCTAGCAAAAGCACATACACAGCACCGACTAGGCCAGATGCTTAATGTGTTTTTATGTGCTTTTAACT
Organism: Panthera leo; assembly: GCF_018350215.1. Taxonomy (NCBI): domain Eukaryota; kingdom Metazoa; phylum Chordata; class Mammalia; order Carnivora; family Felidae; genus Panthera; species Panthera leo. The sequence goes on from NC_056679.1 coordinate 226,074,742, forward strand.
ATCGCAGGAATCTCCTGAGGTAGCTGTGATCCCCATTTTACAGGTGTGAAAGGGAAGCACAAAGAAACAAAGTAAACATTCTCAGATGAAATCAAGGACATTAAAACCTTGGTTTGCGAGCATAACGTGTTCCGGAAACATGCTTGAAATCCAAAGCACTTATATACCTAAGAGAATTTCTCCATAAAAAACCACGGGAACTCGGATGATTCGTTCCACAACCCAAAAATATTCATGTAAAAATGATTACAATGCGGTAATGTAATACAAAATAATAACGAAAATACAAAATATAAAGAAAAGCAAACAAATGAACCTGCACTCACCTTTGAAAACCTTTGTGGCTGGTGTGAGGGAGACAGAGAGGAGGGTTATTGGGTAGGATGTCTTTCGCTATCACTAATGGAATCACTGCTATCTATTGGCTCAATGGAGTCTTTTTCTTTTCATGCAGCTTTAACAAGGAACCTATCCAATGGTCTAGAATGAAGCAAAGCATTCCTGAGCTTACTCTTGCATGGAAAAGCAAAGGACTGTCCATAGATGCTTTGAAGTGACAAAAAATACATTACTGCCAGTTGTGGGCACCTTCCAACATTCTGAAAAATCACTGATTTCTGCCAAACACCCCAGCCTGACACTGAATATCTGTGCATGGGAGACGATCACCCACAGTCCTGCAGCGAGAGAGAGACAGAGACAGAGACAGAGAAGAGAGAGAAGAACCATTGGCTCAGTGGTGACCATGTGACGTTCAGTGTCACGTACTACTCATATTGCAAGACATCGCTCATTTATCAAATTAAAATTTATTAGAAATGTTTGCTCATCTTATGGAACACTCGCAGGACAAGTCACTTGCAATCCAAGTTTTTACTGTCTTTTAAACGTGGACACTCAGATGTCTTCCTGTCGTGTGGAGGTGAGCAGGGACAAGATTTTCCATAGGAACAGTTCTTAGCTGTTTGAACACAAGGACAGATGCTCAGTCAAGATTCTTAACAATCTTTGGCATGGAGTATTGTTATATACTTTTAGTTTGGAAAATATCCACAGCAGGTGTTACCAATTGCCCACTGTGCCCTTTAAAATACTCAGAATATTGAATTTTAAGCAATTAAACTTTGGGTGAGCCTTCCAAGATAAACTGGCTATAATTTATGCCCTTTAATAGCCAAATAACTTGACCTATTGTTTGATAGAAATCATTTAAATGGGCACCAACAACTGCCAAATGAAGATTTCTGTTTTAACGTAAGTTCACGCACCTCCTATGTGTCAAATCTGGAAGAAAGACACATCAAGAAATAATTTAAATGCACTATACTGGATGTAAAGGTAGAGAGATACTCTCAGTTGCTATATAAAACATAACAATTTTTATTTTTATTTGTTTAAGTAGGATCCACACCCAACATGGGGCCTGAACTCACTACCCTGAGACCAAGAGCCATAGGCTCTACTGACTGAGCCAGCCAGGCTCCCCCATTAAATAGAAATACAGAGTGGAGTAGGGCTATCCATCTCAAAATTAGGGGACTACAAGAAGGTCCTCGAGGAGGAGATGTGGCTGAACTAAATCTTAAAGAATGAGAAAGTGGTCCTTGAAAAGGAAATTGGGGAAGGTTGTTGTAGGTAAAGTTGATCGAATGAAATGGAGAGAACTTTGTCTCTCATCATCGTTAGGCAGCTGAATCCATCTTTCCTTGAGCATATTCTCAGTATAAAAACTTGAAGCCATAGGGATAGCCCAAAGGAGAAAGTCTGGCTCTCTACACTGTCAAGAGACTACCACAAGGAACACAGTTACACTCTGTTATTTCAGGCCTCCTGGCTTTTCTTTGAAGATTCTATTTTTAAGTAATCTCTATACTCAATGTGGGGCATGCATTTATGCCGAGATCAAGAGTCTCACACTCTACTGATTGAGCCACACAGGCACCCCTAGGCCTCTAGGCTTTTTGACATTATTTTTCCTAATCGGACTGCCTGTCCTGTGCTTAAAGACTGAAATACATATGCTCTAACCACTATTTTCTCTAAGTACTAAAGTCTTGACAGTTCATCTGCCTTTTGTAAGATTTTCTCAACCTTAGACACCCAGGATTAAATGAGGAGCCTTTAAAATATTTTCAAATGTGCATTCTCTCTAGTATTTTCATCTGTCAGTTTGTAGCTAAGAAGTGGGAAATAAGGACTTGGAGAAAGAATGGACTGAGACAGACGTTGATCAGACATACTGGAAATAACAGAAAGTGCTGACTTCGGCACATTTAATTTTGCTCTCAAGACAAGTCTCGTTCTAGGCTTGTTCTGGGCCTGGCCTCTGGTAACCTAAGAAGAAATGTGAACCATGTCATCAAGCTTCTATAATATGTTTCTGGCCATTTTAAGCTCACTAAAAGCTCCATAAGGAGTCTAGGATGATGTACTTTAGGCAGTGAGCACTCAGTTGGGAATCAAAGAAACCCAAGTTTGCTCTTGGTTTTTTTCTTACTGGGGCAAGTCGTCAAACTACCGCGTTTCTCCCTTTCTGCATCGCCAAAATGGGACAACTGAGGTCGATGATTGCACCAACCCTGTGACTCCAATTCTCCTTCCGTACCGGAAGTTGTTAGAAGGAACTACTTATACTTCTTTGCATTTCAAATCTTTTGCATAATAGATTTTAGCAAAATTGCAGGTGACCTGGGATAGTATCCAGAAAAAAGATGGTAACTAATGCTTCCCACTGACCAAAATGCACATACCAATTCAGAAATTAGAAAACACTTAAAATAAAATGTCCAAAGGTTTATATTTTGCAATAGGAATCGGAATACTGTCTACTTCTGATCAAAACATAACAGGTCTACTTCATTCAGATGCATGTGTGTTCCTTCCTTTGCTTGGCTAGAAGCCAGTGAAAACCTCAAACAATTCTACATAAGTAAATTGCAAAGTTACTCTAGTTAGAGGAGTTGTAAGATCTATTCAGTATTTTACAGCAACATATGTGGTGTTTTATTGGATTGAGACCTTATATTCCACATAAAGTCCTAATTTTTTTTTTTTTTTACCAAATAAAGATGATTTTACTGGATCCAGTTCAGATAATATTTAACATTTATGGACAAATTCCAAACTTCCTTTGTTTCCTAGTAATATACGAATAAGAGTGGCTTTGACAATTCCATGAATACATTTACTTCTGTCAGAAGCTGTATGAGCAAGCATACAAGAAAACATCAGAAAATAAACGCTGAAACTTGGACTTCCAAGGCATCCATCATAGCTTATGGATTTTATTAAATAAATGCCAAAATAATTAAATTACTGTAAAATTTTAACTAAATGTTTATTATTTATTTTGGCTTGAAATAAAAAAAAAACCCTGAAAGTTTATAATATCTCATGTTACAAAATTAATATATCTGATTTACTAAAATAAAAACATATCCCAATGAGTTAGGTTCACATCTGAAACTTGCAGACGGGTGTTGACACTGCTTATGCCTCTTGGAAACTCTTCTAACTTCTCAGAACTTCGGCCCCACATCTGTAAAAAGACTGGCCTGACAATTTTGAAAGTGTCTTCAACCTCTGAGAGTTTATGAACCAAAATAATAGCTTTCAAGACGTACTGAGAGGACCCTGGAACTACTCTGTTACATGGATTGCAAAATTCTAACGTACGGGTGCCTGGGTGGCTCAGTCGGTTGAGCATCTGACTTTGACTCAGGTCTTGATCTCGTTGTTCGTGGGTTCGAGCCCCACATCGAGCTCTGTGCTGACAGCTCAGAGCCTGGAGCCTGCTTCGGATTCTGTGTCTCCCTCTCTCTCTGCTCCTCCCCTACTCACGTTCTGTCTCTCTCTCTCTCTTTCTCTCTCTCTCTCTCAAAAATAAACATTAAAAAAATAAAAAATAAGAAAAAGATATAATGTAAAAGAAAAATCAGCCAGTAGGTGAGACTAGGTTATTTAGACCAGGTGACATTGCTAAAGGGGGCTCACAGTGTTTGTCCACCATGAAGAAGAAAACGATTATTGTTTTAAGTCAACAGATGTAATGTTCTCCTTTCAATCACAGCTTTTTCTTGGAAAATGCAAATGTTGGGAACCCTTAAGAACAGCAGAGGGAGCCACAATCACAACCAAAACAAAAGAAAAAACTTGACATCACATCCAGCGCCAGGAAGTCCTAGCTGTGAGTCTGAGAAAATGAGCCATAGCCAGGTGGGAACAAAACATTTTCAGGATGTATTTGGGAAACTGCCAATAAAAATGATTTACATTTAGTCTCAGCATGCATTTCTAGATCAAGGGCTGTGATTCTCTTTCTTGGGTATCTTCAGGAATATTTCATTCACTTTGGGACGCTGTATTTGCAAAGGAACTGTGCCAGGTTAAAGAACACCCATGGCAGGTGGGGCGGGGGTAGGAAGATATGTTTGATGCACAGGGAATAACTGAAGACCGAGGGCTGGTGGAGCTTGAAGGCTAAGTTCTTGGGTGGTGGCTTTGTACACTTGAATGGTCTCCTGTGTAGCACAGAAAAGGTTTGTGTGTCCCTGGAGGGCCCAGGTCTTGGATGCTGGAGCTCACAGGAGGGCAGCGTTGGGGGGGCTATGGAAGAGAGCTCCAAAACAAGGGGATCCGCCCACAAGTGAGTCAGATAATGGGAAATTTCCAGGCAATGGCTGCCTGCCCTTCATTCACAGATCTCAGAGATTTATGAATCTGGTGAGCGGTTGGAGTTGATGACGAAGAACCTATAATTCTAATGCATGAATTACCCTTGTTGCTATGTCAAATCGCATAGAGTTTGATTTACTTCTAAAAACGAAGTATGGGATTGCATATGCTTTGGAAACACAAGCCCATTATTTCTAAATAACGGGCACGATGACTATGATGGGCTCACAGATCTGTCATTAAAGCAAAGTAATGATTATAATCGTTCCAATAAGAATGGTTCAAGAAGTCGCTAATGGTTATTCTCTATCTATCTATCCGCAGTTGGATTCAGTGGAGCACCTGGTTATAGCATACATGCATATATTCATCCACACACATGCATGAACAGCTATACAGGCATATTTACATGCAGAAAGGGAAGAACAGCTTATATGGAAATGGACTTTCTTCCTGTTAAGCAGATCGGTCGTGTCTAGTTATCACGCAGGTAACACCAAGGCTTTGGAGGCTTGCTTGCCTGGTTTGGAATCCAGACTCTGCCACTTCTGGGGCCCTGGGCAGCTTACCCCATCTCAGGGGCTCTCAAGTGCATCAGCCTAGAGACTTGGCCTGAATCGCAAATCCTCAGACCGCACCCCAGCCCCCCTGAATCAGAAACTCCGTCCCAGGCATCTAGTTTAACGAGCCCTTTAGGTGACGTCTGATGCATACTGACATCTGAGAACCATTGTCCCATCTTCGTGTGCCTCAGTTTCTTTGGCTATAAAATGAGACAAATTGTGTTGTTGTGAGAAATACATGACTTAATAGATATCTCCAGTGCATAGTACATGCTAAGCAATATGTAAGTGTTGTTTAATATTACTATATAATCTCAATAGCCGTTAAGAGAAAAAAAAAGTGACACTGACTGGAACGTGAATGTTATTTGGAGATACCCAGTGAAATGTGGAATGGAGAAATATCCAGGCTCATAGACCAGGGCTTACAGGACTTCCTAGAGAAGAATCACGTGGTGTTCATCAGAAAGCAGCCCTATCACCCTCACTGCCTGCATCTACACCTACTGCTCTAGCAAGCTTTCTGAGGGGCATCATTTGGGTTAAGGCTGGCCCACCTCAGGCCCCAAGGATGATTTTTACTGAGGCAGCCAAAGGAACTTTGTCTAAAATGCCACGTCTTCATGTCCATTCCCAAGATGGAAGCTGGCTGCGGCCCTGCGGTTCTCCATAACTGAGAAGTTAGAGACTATTTCCCCCAGGCTCTAGAAGGGTAAGGGGAAACTGGGGCTTTCCAGGCACTTTCAGCTCATCCCCTGAAATCTGAGAAAAGTCAGTCCTGACTTTTTTGATGGTGATGAGTGAAGGCTGTGGAGTTTCTTCGATCCTTTAAAGTCTGGAGAGTCTTCAATCCTCAGTTTCTAAATAGGTACCACAGGAGTGGTGGCGGTGGTGACAGTCCTTTCCTCACAGGCTGTGAGCATCAGATCAGAGAAGGGATAAAATGGCTACCATCTAGCGACTGCTTTCACCATTGCTCAAGTATTAATTTCACACATTCTGAGAGGTGAAGTAAATCGCCCAACATCCCACAGCCAGCAGATGGCAGAGTTAGCAGCAGGGCATGTCTGACTCTACAATGCATGTGTTCTGCCCTGGACACTGCTTTCTTAAGAGCTGCCATTTTATGGCAACTTGAGATAGGTCTCCCTTTGGAATTACTGGAGACGTGGTTCAAGCACCATTATGAAATTAAAAAAAAAAATCTTCACAATGGGAAGACCGATGCTCATAATCTAAAAAAAAGACTGTTTGAAGGAAAGATAGGTCTAGTCAGTAAAACAGATAAAATTATAATCTTTAAAAAAAATGTTTATTTATTTATTTTTGAGAGAAAGAGGGAGAGAGAATACAAGCAGGGGAAAGGCAGAGAAAGAGAGAGCGAGAGGGAGGCAGAGAATCCCGAGCAGGCTCCGTGCTGTCAATGCGTAGCCCAACGCGGGGCTCAAACTCACGGACTGCAAGATTGTGACCTGAGCCAAAATCAAGAGTTGGACGCTTAACCGACTGACCCACCCAGGTGCCCCCAAATTATAATTTTAATGCATGAAATTGCCAATGATTTCTTACCTTTGGAAATTAACTCATAATGAAGCTACCCAATTAAGAAATCATTTACCGAGGACACACCATGTGTTGGGCCCTATTCAGTGGATGGGAAAACAAAGTTGAGTAGCAGGTGTCCTCACCATCAGGGAGGCGGTATTCCCATAGCACTGTGACTTACCTCTATCACAGCATTTACTGCTCCAGATCTATTACATCAGGATTTCCGAGGAAGTATCTCTTAAAATCTCCTTAGCTAACACTAAGCTGCAGCCAAGACTGAGACAGCAGGGTTAAGGACCCCATTCAAGTCCTGGGATTTATTCTCTCCTCACCGGCCTGCGTGCGGCCAGGTGTTCCTTCTTAACCAACCATCCTTCCTGATGGGCAAAAATCTGGAGCTACCACCAGATGCAAGGGTGTGGTCAAGTCTTCAAAAATAAAAGCATAAGAGCGAGAGGAGAGAATTCAGTCGACAGGAAATGGGAAAATTGACATTGAATGCTATGGAGGAAGTCCACAAATGGACCTCAGAAGACTAGCAAGACCGCGGTCTAGGAGCGGTCTCTCATATGGAGCTTGGCCCCGAAGGGAAGAAGGAGGGAAAACGGCACTTGAACTGTAGGAGGAAAAATGGAGGGAAGAAGGGAGAGAGAGTGAGAGAGAGAAGTTCAGATGAGGGAGGCTTCAGTGTTTGTGATTAATAAAAAAAAGAGGAAAAGGTACGCTCAAGATATATTCAAGTGAACACAGGCAGAGGATAAGCCACAGAGCAGTCTCAGAGGAGAGAGAAAGGAACGGGGTCCAAGATCAGGTGCAATGAAGGTACTGAGAGGAGGTGGGAGTGCGTCCAGATGAGGACCGGGCCAGAGCCTGGGCAGTTCAGTGTTGAGTGTAGCCCTGGAAGACGTGCCTGAGACCCGAGCACTCAACGGTTTTTCCTCTGCCGGAAAATAATGACGGAGGCGCTTCTAACATTACGTGCGAGAGGACTTCAGAGATACAGGCTGGAGTTCGTTCCACAAACAAACAAACAAACAAACAAAACTTTGGGTTCCAGCATTTGCAAGGAATACAAAATGATCCTAGCATTTATATTTGCCCTAGATTCTGGATAAACAGAGCTGCTTTGTTTTCATTCTAGAATTCAACATGGGGCCCAGCCTCACCTTCCAATACCATTTGGAAAAGGAGGAGAAGCCACAAGAAGAGTTTTGCTGCAAGACATTGGTCCCTCTTTCTGTCGTTTAAGATTATCAGCCACGACAGAACCCGGCCAGGCAAGACTGCACATCGTCCCCCCTTTTGCAGGTTCTCTTTCCAGCATTAGGACTCAGATGGGGTTAAGTTGGGACGTACGCGGATGGTTAAGTCTGCACACGCATTATCCTGGGGCTGGTTACAACTCCTAACAAAAAAATCTTTGGGGCGCCTGGGTGGCTCAGTCGGTTGAGCGTCCGACTTCAGCTCAGGTCACGATCTCACAGTCCATGGGTTCGAGCCCCGCGTCGGGCTCTGGGCTGATGGCTCAGAGCCTGGAGCCTGCTTCCAATTCTGTGTCTCCCTCTCTCTGACCCTCCCCCGTTCATGCTCTGTCTCTCTCTGTCTCAAAAATAAATAAACGTTAAAAAAATAAATAAAATTAAATTAAAAAAAAAAAATCTTTAACTTGCAAACTGATTGACATCAAGCTAACTCCGTGCTCTCGTGGCCTTAACTGTGATGCTTTTAAGAGAGTAGCTGATATGAAAACATATATTATCTTGTACTAGACCCTTTCTTCCCCCTCCCTTGGCCTTCATTTTAAAATACCAGATTCAAAGTGAAAAGAAAAAAAGGTACAATTTGACTTTGTTTCCAGCTTTTTAAATACGTTGAGATCACTCTTGGAATGAGGTACACAAAAGTTTAGTACTAATCATAATGATCACGTAATAGGTGTTTTTTAAACTTTAGATGTCCAAACATCCAGATGTTTGGCCTGTGCTGAAGGTATCCAGATGACTGATTGTATCCTTGCGGTTTTCATACAGCCACGGGACTTTATGGAGCCACAAGCCTATGAGCTGCAACAATGTAATTAGAAATCCAAATTATTCCCCTATCATGTAGGACCCTTGTGAGCAACCAAGGTCTGCAGGCTACATCCAGCCCCGACCATTACTTTACAGACCGTCTCTGGAGGCTTTCACGCTACAAGGCAGAGCTGAGTGGTTCCAGGGCAGATCCTAAGGTCCCCGGTGCCAACAATGTTTCCCACCTGGCCCTTTGTGGAAAATGTCTGCCAATCCTTCCTGTAGATCATCTCCTTTCCTTAGCTGATTGTCTTTCTATGACCATCGTTAGGAAGTTATAATAAGTCAGGAGACTTTACATGCCCACGAACGACACACGCTTTGAGAAAAGGTACTAATGAGTTTGGCCATCGTTCAGAGGCGAGCTTCTGTTTCGGAGGCCATTGGGTTAACCGCCCTTTGCCTTGAAAATCATTATGCGTTCCTGAGGAAAAGGGCTGACTTCAGATGCACTGGTAAACAAATAGCTGAAATGTTCTTCACAGTTTCCATTTTTATAATTTTAAATGACGCAAATCATAAGAAATGATGGAGCGTCATATTCACCTCGATAAGATTTAAGTCCCACCAAATTTTATTACTTAGCATTATTAATGTGCTTATTTCATGACCAATGTTAAATTGACATTTCAATAGAGAAAGCTAATGAATAAAGAAAATGTCTAAAAATAATGAGGTGACTATATTTTCTGTGTCATTTAGAATGTAAAGTTTTGCAGAATTTACTTTTTAATCCTATTATTTAGTGGATTTTTAAAAGAAAGGGTTGATTTAGCTACCTTAGAACTCACAATTCCTAACAAATCTGGATCAGTAAGTATTGGCTAAAAGCAACCATCAAATTTCTATTTTGACATCTAGCTATGAAAAAACAAACTTCAAGTGATCCTTCTTTTTTCATTCGTTCAAGAGACTGGAAAATAAAAAAAAAAAAAAGCCATAGCATATCTATGATCTACAGATTCTTAGGTTCTCATTTAAACATGATCTGAGAATCTCTCCTAGTATAGACATGCTTTGTCAGATTTTATCTCTCCGTGAATACCATACACATACTGTTTTATTTACTATATTAACATATGATACTAGCATTATATACGCGTATGCACATATACATATATATGCATGTATACGTATACATAAGTTTATATACACATGTATACGTATACATGCAGGTCTGTGTGTGTGTGTGTGTGTGTGTGTGTGTGTGTGTGTGTTTCTATAGTACTGTGGCTGAATAATGATAGAATGTCTATCATAGCACTATCATCACAAAGATGTTCTCTACGACTCCTGTTGATTCAATGTCGTGTAGAATTGCCATTAAAGGAAATACAAAGACTTGAAGCTCGATCACAGAGAAGCATGCCTTCTCTTGCCTTTATTTCCAAGGTGAATCTGCTGATATCCAGTCTCTAAACTTTATCACCTATGTATTCATTATTGTTATTATTCTTATCAGTATTATTATTTTTAAGTAGGCTTCATGCCCAGTGCAGAGCCCAAGGCAGGGCTTGAACTCACAACCCTGAGATCAATATCTGAGCTGAGATCAAGAGTCGGACGGTTAACCGACTGAGCCACCCGGGTGCCCCTTACCACCCATTTATCTATTTATTTTTTAAAGTTTATTTATTTATTTTGAGACAGAGAGTGTGTGCGCATGTGCACGCAAGTCGGGGATGGGCGGAGAGAGAGCATCCCAAGCAGGTTCCGCACTGTCAGCACGGAGCCCCGCTCGAGGCTCTGTCTCACGAACCGTGAGGTCATGACTTGAGCTGAGATCAAGAGTCCTACCAACTGAGCCACCCAGGCACCCCTCACCTCACTTGGCTGCCACCATGCAGGCATCCATCTGTGACAAAGCTTCAGACACTTCCCCCATCACTTTCTAACTTGTTGTGAGGGGTGTCATTCCCCTTTTACAGGTGAGAAAACTGAGGTGTGGGCAGAGTGGGTGACTGGCCCAAAGTCTGCAGCTGAATCTGGGACTTGGTCCCGCGTTTTTGGGCTCGAAGTCCAGGCAATTTCTTACTATTTAAAAAAAAAAATTTTTTTTAATACTTATTTATTTTTGAGAGCAAGAGAGACAGAGCACGAGTTGGGGAGGGGCAGAGAGAGAGGGAGACACAGAATCCAAAGCAGGCTCCAGGCTCTGAGCTGTCAGCACAGAGCCCGACATGGGCTGAAACTCATGGACCATGAGATCATGACCTGAGCTGACATCGGACGCTTGACTGACTGAGCCACCCAAGTGCCCCCATGGGCAATTTCTTACTACCTCTCGTTCAGCCACAAACCTCTCATGGATCTAAACACAAACAACCTGCACAGAAATTAGGAGAAGTTCTTTTAAACTTTGGTTTTTCACAGAAGTGGATCGGTTAAGGAATTACACTTCATTTTCCGACAAAAACTTCTTAAGATTATTTTGTATGAAATAACAAAATAGACAAATCTCTCAACAGGAAATTTTGAGTAGATTACTAACTTTGTGGTCTTCATAATGAAAAACATAAGTGGCTACAATGTAAGATATTTAAAGCAGCTTTGAGTGTAAGGGTGGCATCTAAAACATGTCAAATATCTGTGCCATGACAGCGTGAGCTACGTTTTCTTTTTTAACCTGCGTGTGGATGCCAATGCGAAACCATGATGAGGATTAAGGCAGCACTGAGCAGGGGGTCTCTGGTAATTTTTCATCTCATCGATGAGGAAAGTGTAGCCGGGAGAGCCCAGGACTACACTCACAGCCAGTCAGGATCAGATTCAGTAGTCTTATCACCAAATCGTGCTTCTCTACTGCCGGGTTTATGTCAGGATTTGGCTATCAAATTAATTCAGTGTTCTCTGCATTCGAAAAGGCATGACCTGGACGGATGCACAAAGCAAAGGCCATTCACGGCATGAGAGGGGTCACCATCTCCAAAAAGAAAGGAGATCCTTCTGCTGTTAGATTTTACCATATCCATTCACTCCCACACCCTCATGGCTTTCTCAAATTTACAGCCAGAAACAGAAACAAAAACCACCCAAACTTAAGAAATTAAACCCTTTTTATGTGTATACCTATGAACAGAAGTGAACCGAGGTAGATGAGTTGCAAGGGAAACAGGTTATTTTGGTAACCTCCCTCCACCAGCTAATTTCTGAGTACTTTCTATCAGAGTGGTAAGATCAAGTCTAAAAAAATGGTCATAATCGTTCTGAATATAGGAGTTTAGTTTTGAACATCCAAACATTTCCAAGTACCTCAAAACATTTTAATTATGCTTTGTATCTAAGTCTTGAGGTAGACGTGGAAAATTTATATCACGCTGGTAAGGATCCAACAGCACTTTTCACATATAAACATCTTTTCACAGCCCTTTCCAGACATTTTGAAATGAAACCTATATTACAAATTAATCTAAAATAAATTACATTTTCTCAATTGCAGCCATTGGCTGTCACCTTCCTAAAAGCACCCTTCAGCCAAAACTCCGGTATCTAGCCATTTGATTTAGTGCAGGCTACTGAGGTTTGATGAAAGCAAGAAAGTGTGAAAACTTAAAACCTTTAAAGCAAATACAGGACATTTTATAGGTGATGAAAATAATTGAGTATAAATCCTGTATTTTATTTCAATCTTTCACAAAATTGTCCTGTCCTAAATAGTCAAGTGTCTTGATTGAGTAGAACTTAATGTTCCAAAAATAATCTATCAAGGCAGAGTTTCCCCATTAGCAGCATATGACTCTCATCACCTTCAAATATTTCTCATTAAATAGGGATTAATTCACAAGGCCCTTACTCCACTCAGGGCCCACTGTAAATATGCAATAGTTCAGGGAAAGTTGCTAACATCATTATCAAAGGCACTAATGTCCTAAAGAGCTTAGCAAGTTTGCCTGTATAATGAGTCCATAAAGAATTCTGTTTCCATGGAGGCTGGACAGCTATTCTGCATTGAAGCCCTATTCGAAGTTGTAGGCTTATGTTTCCTTCTCTCTGAGAGGCGTCTCGTTGCGTCTCTTCCTTTCTTCCTTTTTGTTCAAGCACTCAGAGAATTAGCTGCAAAAAGCGTTATCAAATGCCAGTCATGATAGAGAAAGATTCCAATGGTATCTCCAACCCAGAGTGAGGAAGTGGGTGGAAAAACTGGCACCAACTTGTTGGTAGAGCGCAAAAAAAGGAAATTCATAATTTCGGAAAGAGTTGTTAAGTGCATAGAGTCCTGTGTCAAACTAAGAATGCATTCTGGAGATAGGACAGCATGGAAACAATGGCTCATTAGAGACTGAACTCATCGGCGGGGTCGCTTAGGGTCGGACTCATCAGCAGCCCTCTGCAAGGGCACGACTCAAACGCAAGAACGCCAACACAGAGCTGGGCCGCCACCGTGATCTGCCTAGTGGGTGTTCCATGGGAAGATATGGAGATCTGTTTTGTTTTTGTTCGGTAAAGCCAGAGCCCTGCAGCTTTCTCTTGGGCACGACAGCATATTCAAGGGCTCCGCTAAATGAGGTGTCCCTAAGCGTGTCTCAGACCAATCTTGTTACGGAAGATTTTCGTGACCGCACTGCTACCGGCTGAACCATGTCCTCCCCAAATCCGTATGCTGACGTCCTCAGCCTACCTACCTCAGACGGGTGACTATATTTGGAGATAAGGTCTGCAGTAATAGTAGTAATTAAGTTAAAATGGGTTCTTAGGGTGGGCGCTAATCCAATATGACTTTATAAGAAGAGATTAGGACACAGGCACACATTGAGGGAAGACTATGTGAAGACACGAGTTTATTTATTTATTCTGAGGGAGAGAGAGAGAGAGCACGCACGGGTGAGAGGCAGAGTGAGAGGGAGAGAGAGAATCCCAAGTAGGCTCCGTGCTGTCAGCATGGCTTGATCCCACACCAGGAGATCGTGACTTGGGCCAAAATCAAGAGTTGGACGCTTAACCAACTGAGCCACCCCGGTGCCCCTCCATATCTACATTTTCTTTGACCATTTATTTGTTATGTCTACCATGTACCAAGAACTATGCTAAATGATGAAAATACAGAATAAGTAAGATAGGTCTGTCTGTTGGGTTTTTGAGTTAGGGGGAGAGGGAGAGATTAACAAATGTTGATGCAATTTATTATTTCACTTCAGTTTCGATACGTCATATAAATGAAAAATATAGTGGCAGCTGGACTTTAATCATATATTACAGCTTTCAGTGAACAAATCCAAGACATATAAAATAATGGTGCAAAGAGAGTTTGCAATCATGGTAAACGTTAATATGTTCAAATCTGTATTCCATGTAATATGCTTTTTAGTATTGAATAAGGCTGATCAGTGATTATTATTCAATGGTACATGTTTATTCACCTTCTTAATATGATTTGTGCTGAGAGAGATCCAGAAACAGTAAGCAACAAGAAATGCACTTCAATTTAAAATATATTCCTCTATTATTTTTTGCATGGAGTGAAAACAATGGGTCACTATATCTGATTTCATCACTGACATGTATTTGAACAAGAAAATACACATATTATACCAAAACAGACCAGTGTATTTGCTAAACTATCCGACAAAATATTTTCTGTATCCAAAGAAATTCTGGGAATCCACATTGAGAAATGCGTGTTGCACATCTGAATGACAAACGTCATTGATGACACTGGGAAAAAAGGCCAGAATTTGCAGCCCTGGCTGATAAGATATTGTGACACTCAGATACTGTTTCAAACGGGCATGCTGATATTTCTTCCCTTACGCAAAATAAACATTATTTTCAAGTTATCTTTTCTCATCTTTTTCACTTCCTTTTTTTTCAGTTTAATCAAATAATCCTGGTCTCTGTTCTCATTTGCTGTAGGCTGGCTTCTCACCGAACGGTTAAAGCTATTTTTTTCTTTAAAATCGTATGAGCTTTCTAAGAGTATAGTATATTCATATGAATAAGTGATTATTTTAATAATAATATGAGTTCTTTGAGACTCTAGTGATAATAATATGAATGACTAACAATTATTCACTGTTCACTGTGTATAAGGCTCTGTCCTAAAATCTGTACATACCCTCATCAGATATAATCCACATAACAGCCCTATGAAATTGATTCTGTTAGTGGCTTCCTGTTTTTCCTCCCCTCCCCCCCCCCTTCCCTTTCCCCTCTCCTCTGCTCTCCTTTCCTTTCCTTTTCTTTGGAGTGAATAAATTTTAGGGAGGGTAAGCACTTAGGATTCCAATCCAGATCCCAAGCTCTAAACTACCACGATCACTGCTTGCTAAAATCAGAGGAAGCTATCTGAAAGCATTGAAGGAGTCCACAGGTAAATCTGAAGTTCAGCATTCAAATAACCATCTGCGTAAACCATCCAGAAAATATGCGTTCACCATCTTGCTTTAGAATATGCAATTATACAGATGTTCATGATAGAGAAACACTGAAACACGACATATGTGTTAAGTTAGGCAACTTCACATGATGACCATTACGTGTTGCCCACTAGCAAAAAAATATATATATATGTATATTTCTGCACATTAAATCCACAGCAGTGGTTTAACGTTAAGGGAGAGCAATTCCTGTGGTGAGTGTTACCTAAGGAAAACAGCTGGGATTTGGATGGTTTGTTGGGTGAAAATAATAATCAGTTGTCTTCAGAAATCTAGGCTGGGCAAAATGAGATGGTTAATGCAAGCAGACTTTCTTTTTTAAATATTTTTTTTTTAACGTTTATTTATTTTTGAGACAGAGAGAGACAAAGCATGAATGGGGGAGGGGCAGAGAGAGAGGGAGACACAGAATCGGAAGCAGCCTCCAGGCTCCGAGCCGTCAGCCCAGAGCCCGACGCGGGGCTCGAACTCACGGACCGCGAGATCGTGACCTGAGCTGAAGTCGGACGCTTAACCGACTGAGCCACCCAGGCGCCCCAATGCAAGCAGACTTTCAAAGAGCAGCCCACACGAATTCTGAGCGGCAGTGGTGAAAAGAACAAAATATACCTGCGCAAGCTCACAAGCTGTGCTGTAATTAGATTCCACACTCTGAGTCCCTACTAAGTGTCAGGAACCATCCAAGCACTGGTGACGCAGTACAGCACAAAACAACGCAAGCCCTTGCTCACGTGAAGCATCTCGGCTTTCACTCGTGGGAGACACTCAGGGGAGGGGGACCGCCACTGGGAGCCGGCCACTTGGGGCAAATGTCTCTCATATCATAACTTATCAACCTGTAATTGTCTCTTCGTGCTGGGGAAGAGAATGGGGCTATATGGCTATGTCTCGTTCATCTTTATTCTCAGGGCTAGAGTTCTTCAGAATTTGAGGCCACACCGAGAAAGACAATGAAGGGAATCTAAAGAAAAAGGCCTGTGGCCAACTCGACAGGAAGCAGGCAAGGGGTTAGATCACGTCCAAACACATATTTCAGCTTATTTGGAAAAAAAGAAAATAATAAATTATCCGGTCCTCAGGCGTGTGTGAGAAATTTCCAGCACAGATGTGCCCCCTGCTGCTGACAGACCTGGAAAGGCTGTCTTGTCTCAACTGCCAAATCCTGGGCTTGCTCACAGGGAGACCCAGCGGTCAGTCAGAGCCCTCTGTAACTTTCGGTCTTTGCTTTCTGCGCCGAGGACGGAACAGTGTGAGCTCTGGACGACCTGCGAGTTCAGAGTCCAGGGCAATGTAATGTCACGCAAAACCATGTAATGTCGATTTGCCCATTCACACTCAGGCGTTACTACCAACCACAGGCCAGACTACCAGCCCTGAATGCTTCTGGGGGCGCCTCACTGCCAGAAACCTGCATATTTGGCGATCATAAGGCAGAAGTGCTCCTTCTAGAAAGAGCGCTCGAGAATAGGAAGCTCAATTGATGACACCTTCCTTAGAAACGCAAAAGAAAACCAAGTGTCGGAGGCAAAGTAAATACCTACCTGGGGGAATTGGATTAAAACCAATTTGCATTTTAATGGTCTAATTTGGAATCCTGAACATTTAGTATTATCAGAAAACTCCATTTAAATACTCTGACCTGCATTTTATCAGCATGTGCTAAATGTCACCCACTGGTAACTACAGCTGCTTTCTCCTGTCCAGACTGAGGGGACTACTTCCGGCTTATCTAGATTCGCCCCGGGGGTTGCTGGGAACACAGTTCTTCTCTCTCTGTGCCCTGTCCTGCCCAGCAGGACGGCTGAGGGTAGGCTGAAGCTCGGTGGGGGAGTGGGGCAGGGGCTCTCTAAAGGCTGGGTGGCCCACACCCTTATGCCAACTTGGTGTGCCTAACCTTGTCAAAATGATCACCTTTTGCTTCTCATTATAACATATGTACTCTTTACTGTTTAGAAATGCAGTCATGGGGCGTCTGGGTGGCTCAGCTGGTTAAGTGGCTGACTTTTGATTTTGGCTCAGGTTATGATCTCATGGTTCATGGGTTTGAGCCCCAGGTCGGGCTCTGTGCTGGCAGTGCAGGGCCTGCTTGGGATTCTCTCTCTCCCCCTCTCTCTCTGACCTTCCCCAGCTCACACTTGCTCTATCTCAAAATAAATAAATGTTAAAAAAAAAAAAAAAAAGAAATGCAGTCGTGACATAGATTTAGAAATGGAAGATGCCTCAAAGGAGAGTACACATTTGACAGATGGGCATCTTTGGTCCAGACAGGTGGAGGGGAAGCCACATAGCAAGTCGCTGTCCACCTCTGCCACTTGTCCAAGAAGAAAGTGGCTCCCAGGCACGTGCGGGCCCCCCCTCTCTTTAGCTGAAGTATTTGAGAGACAACACTTACCAACCTGTGATTTGTCCGGTTGGCCCCATAAATCTCTGCTGGGTTAATCTTCCCAAAGAATAGGGTGATCATATATCCAAGTTTCCTGGTAAGAGTCCTGTTTTATACCTAATGTCCCGACCTGACCTGACAATTATCACAATATCCACATGCTCAAACGAGCCCCAGTAAGGAAGATTAACCACGGGGCTATCCTAATGTCGCTTCTCGACTCAGTCTTTCAACTCCTTCCCATCCATTGCCAACCCCCTAATTTTTCAAACTGGTTTGAAATAGTTATTTACTTTTAAGTTATTCACATTATTTTCCCCCTCAGGCTATGCCAGAGGTTTATTTTTGTTCTGCATTTATATTTGTCAAAGCTAATTTAAGCAGATACATGGGAAGGTAATTTTGAGATGCATCATCCACAAATCAAATGGTAAGTGTGAGTGTTTGTGGAGTTAATTTTTCTATTTTGACTAAAGAAGCAACAAGCACAAAAGTGTCAGACTTTACATTATTTCGGAGCAGAAAAACAACTAGCTTATGTAGGCTATACACAAGCAAGCTGCAGAATTATTGGAACAAATTAAACAGGTTTATTTTGAAGTTTTAAGTATTTCTCTTAAATTGTTCAATCTGTTAAGTGAAGTCACTTTGCTTTTCTTGGGTCTCCGTTACCATACCTCTCTAGACTCTGGAATTGGATCAGACGCTCTGGAAGGACTTTATTACTTGTAAATTTGATTCTGTGATGATGAGGTTTTTGTAAGCAGGTCAACTTGAGAAACAAACTTAAAGAGTGACAGGACCAAGCTTTACTTTTCTTGCTTTACTCATAGCCTAAAAAAGGAAGAGAAGTTTTTTGTTTTGTTTTTTATCTCCTTAAATACACTGATTTAAAATAAATTAGGGCACCTGGGTGGCTCAGTTGGTTAAGCACCAGACTCTTGATTTCAGCTCAGGTCATGATCTCATGGTTTGCGGGTTTGAGCCTTGTGTTAGGCTCTGCACTGACATCGTGAAACCAGCTTAGGATTCTCTCTCTCTCTCTCTCTCTCTCTCTCTGCCCCTCCCCCCGTCCCCCTGTCTCAAAATAAAAAAATAAGCATTAAAAAATAAATTAACAAAGTGAAGAAATCTATTTTATATGCACAGAAGCTGAATAATTAGGTAATGCCATCAAATACTTAAGTTAGCATAAAGATCTTAGATTTCTGTTTAAAACCGTATGATTAATCTTTTTTTTTTTTTCTGAATGGATTATTTTTCTCCTGAAAGTGATTATAGCTGATACTCAGTGACCTTAGGGGTTGAATAGGACCTCTGGGGCCCTATGTTGACTACTTTTAAAACACCTCAATGGCTATGGTGATATAGTCGCCCAAAGAATTTTGTAATTAGATCATTATATGAACCCACATTATAGACATGCCTCTTAAACAGATCTTAAGTTCAATCCATAAAAACCTTAAAATCCATAAAAATGAAAAAGTTATGGCTTAATACAACATACTACTATATATGATATGATATTTTATTATAACTTCAGATTGTGGAGTATTTGTAGTTACCAAATTCAAAGACTGGATTTCCATTTGGGAAGAGTGCACTTTCAGCATCTAAGGAGAGACATCGTCCTTCTCACTGGCCTGTAGATGGTAAGCCATTCTGTGGAATTCAGAACAATATGCTTCTCTATTCTAGTCTCTGTGTAGTTGGTGTGGGTTGCGTTGGGTCCCTCCAACATTCATATACTTGAATTCCTAACCCCTAGTACCTCAGAATGTGCCTGTATTTGCAGATCCCTGGGTCTTTCAAGAGATGATTAAGTGAAAACGAGGTCCTAGGATGGGCCCCACTCAGTGTGACTGGTGTGCTTATAAGAAGAGAAAATTAGGACACAGACGCATGATGTGATGACACAGGAGAAGCTTTAAACTTTAAGCTTGGCCATCTTTTTTTTTTTTTTTTTTTTTTTTTAATTTATTTTTGGGACAGAGAGAGACATAGCATGAACGGGGGAGGGGCAGAGAGAGAGGGAGACACAGAATCGGAAACAGGCTCCAGGCTCCGAGCCATCAGCCCAGAGCCTGACGCGGGGCTCGAACTCACGGACCGCGAGATCGTGACCTGGCTGAAGTCAGACGCTTAACCGACTGCGCCACCCAGGCGCCCCAAAGCTTGGCCATCTTTAAGCCAAGGAGAGAGGCCTCAGAAAAAACTAATCCTGCTGATAGCTTGATCTTAGACTCCCAGCCTCCAGAATTGTGAGAAACTACATTGCTGTTAATTAAGGCACCCCAGTCTGTGGTGCTTTGGCATGGTAACCCAACAAACTAATACAACAGACAACTTTTAAAATTTTATTTTAAATGTGGAACAGTAAAATAAGAATGCAATGTAAAGAAACTGCAAAAAAAATAGTCTCGTGTTAACAAAAGATATCGAAGTATAAAATCAATTATTTTAATATTTGGGTGAAAAGGGACAGTCACAAATAGCTATAAGTGAGGGCAAGAATCATGTGACATCTCTTTCATAAAGGAGCAATTACCATGCTAGTGCAGCGGTTGGACTGTCCCTTCTTTGTATGACATAAAGGATGTGTATGGAAAGTTCTGGTGGACTACTGTGGAATGTCCAAAGCCTGTCCTTCAAACATGGGAGTTTCCATTGTGTCACCCCCTGCACATCTACCGGGGTGCCTGCCCCTATCACAGTGTCCCTGTACTGCTCAAGGGAAGAGTCTGTGGATGCAAGTAATGAAGTGAGATGTAGGAGCAAAGAGAATAGATGCTATGAAAATTCTTCTTTTTAATTTCAAAGTAGAGCCTTTGGACAAAGGTGGAAGTCATGCAATGAATTTTCCCACCTGGAGTTGCAATGAAAGGTGACAAACCTTGAGACATTGGGATTATAGAGAAAGAGAGGAGAGGGAGGGGGAAGATGGAGGGAGAGCCATCAAGAGAGAAATATGAGGAGAGGAGAATATTTAATTGGGCGTAACATGCAATTTCAATCCCCAAATTCAACGTGAAACTTATGGCAAGATAATCAATGCTTAGATTTGTACAAAGTGACACAGGTTCCCTCAATCACTCATTTGCTACACATTTCCTCTTCTTTTTCTTCTGTTTAAATGCAAGGAGAAGATAATGCTGTATCCAAGAAGAGGACAGAGTGATTATGGGAAATACTGACGTCGGTTTTACCTGATTGAAACTCATTGTTATGTAGACAGTATCTATGAGACCAGGGGATCCAGGCTCTACTTGTGGTGTATTTGGGGATAAAATGTTGGTCAAACATTTTTAGGTGGCTGGTTTCCAAAGTCTGAGCATCGAACTGCTAGAAAGCAGCCAGTCCACAGATGGCCATCAGGTGCCCACTATGGGATGTACACTGAGGCGCTGAGGACACAGGAAATCCTGGATGATGTCCACATCTTCAAGGATCTCACTTTCTCTCAAAGAGGGACAAATCAACATGAAGTCCACCCACAAATTTTAAAACGTATGATTTCAGATGCAGGTAAGTGCAAAGAAGAAAACATGCGGGGCCATCCGGTGAAGAACGTGAGACCACAGAGACCCCCCTGGGCCATGCGGGAGAGCATGAATTTTACCCAGATTTGATTCAGTGTTAAGCAGGGACTTGACATGATCTGTCTATGCTATATCATCACTCTCGTTGCTGTTTGGGGTAACAACAGGGAGAGGGCTATCCAAAGAAGGGATGAGAGGACATCAGAATGGACATGGGGAGAAGTACTCAGATTCAAGGTGGTTTTGGAGGTGGAACTGGGGAAATCTAACCACATGTGTAGACTCCTGCCATCTTGACAGCTTCCTTTTTTCTGCCAAAGTGAAGAACACTCCATTAGGCTAAGCCTTGTTAACTTGAAGTCCCCAGCATCTGGGACTTTCATGGATAGAAGGGAGATAAATACACTCTTTCAGGAAGTTCAACACACGCAGTAGAGTATTACTAACCACGCTGGCAAACTAGCCCCCTGTAGAAATATGGAAAGAGGTTACTACCTTGACCATTTGGGCTTAGAATCTTCTCCACTGTGAAATAGATACAGTAAGGGATATCTTTGGAGAAGACAGCCAAAAGTAGACCACCCCCCTCCCACCTTGATCCACACACACCCCAACCCCTCTTTGCAGTGCCAGAAAAGATTATTTAAAACTTCTGACTGGCTTCGGAGTTTGCTTTCCCTAGATAGCAAGGTGCAGGATTCTACTCCTTGATACGTAAAACCTACATAGAAGAAATTTTTTTACAAAACAAATGGCGTGTCTTATATTTTCTTATCAAAATGAAAGCGACACTTTTGGCCCATGATGTTCTTTATTATATGCCATTTACAATTAGTTTTCCATTAAAAGTTGGCTATAGATGTGTCTTGCTCTGTAGTACTTTAAAGTATAGTCATCCTATGGCCTTAACCTTTAACTGACTACTATCCTTTCTTCTAGTAACTAGCAATGGCTTAAATTCCTTATGATGGTTAGTTTTATATGTCAACCTACCCAGGCTATAGTACTCAGGTACCGCTGTGAGGGTATTCTGTAGATTTGGTTAACAAAGATGGGCTGTTCTCCAAACAGTTGAAGGTGGAAGCAAGCAAAACAATGAGGTTTCCCTGAAAAGAAAAAGTCTGTTGCATCAACTCCTGCCTGAGTTAGCAGCCTGTTGGCCTGCTCTATGGATTTTAGACTTGCCAACCCCTACAATCCCATAGGCCAATTCCTTAAAACTAATGGCTCTCCTCTCTTTCTCTCACTCTTTCTCCTTACACACACACACACACACACACACACACACACACACACACACCCCTTTTGGTTATGTGTGTATATAAACAGAGTTCCACTGGTTCTATTTCTCTGGAGAGCCATGGCTGACACATTCCTGAAAACATTTGCTTGCACGTGCACCTGCTGATGAGGCCAATTTGACCAAACTGGAGGTTTGGAGGCAGGGCCTGCTGAAGAGACTGGCCTCAGGACCTTCGTAAAATTCTGCAACACCCAGAATGTGGCTCCTTCAAATACCGTGGTCCATGGATGCCAGAGTATGTTTAGATAAGGCCTCACCAGTCTGCCTTCAGCACTTACTACTCATTGGTAAGTAGACTTCACCTTCCTGGGTTATCATTTCCTGGCCCACAAAATAAGAATAAAATTATCTGCCTCTTCAGTTTGTCGTGAAGATTAAGTGAAATGATTACACCATGTTCCTGGCCTGCAGGGAGCTCAATCAATATTAGTTTCCACTCCCTTCTCATTCATTTTTGTAAATGTTTATTTGTTTTTGAGAGAGAGAGAGAGAGAGTGCAAGCAGGGAGGGGCAGAGAGAGGCAGGGACAGAGGATCCAAAGCAGACTCTGTGTCTACAGCAGGGAGCCTGAAACAGGCCTCAAACTCGTGAACCCTGAGATCATGACCTGAGCAGAAGTCAGATGCTGAACCACCTGAGTCTCCCGGGCACCCCACCCCCCCAACCCCAACTCATTTTTTTAGGGTTGGTTTCCTCCTTTCAGGAATTGTCTGTATTGATTAGGCCTGTGTGTTATTTGCTTAATAGAAATTTATTACTTTCTGTGTTTTGTTTCCAATTTATGAAGACAGCGTGTGCAGTCTGTGTAGCTTCACCTTCAGTAACACTGTCCTCACCTCTGCTTCTTTTGGATCATGTCTCCCTTCATCGGTAACCAAGAAGCAAGATGAATCTTAGGACGTGACACCTATTGCAGAAAGGTGTGGATTCCTGGGGTGCCTGGGTGGCTCAGTTGGTTAAGCATCTGACTTCCACTCAGGTCACGATCTCACAGTTAGTGAGTTCGATCCCCGCATCGGGCTCTCTGGCTGACAGCTCAGAGCCTGGAGCCTGCTTCGAATTCTGTGTCTCCCTCTCCCTCTGCCCCTCCCCTGCTCATGCTCTGTCTCTCTCTGTCTCAAAAATAAATAAAAACATTAAAAATTTTTTTTGAAAGGAAAGTGTGGATTCCTATCATCCACCAGTCACCAACGTCCACACTGCTCATCGCATAGTGAAAAAAAAAATCTTCTCTTGCTATCTTTCCTCCCAGCTTTATGGAGATGTAATGGACACATAACACTGTATACATTTAAGTTGTACAACGTGTTGATTTGATACACTGCTATATTGCAAAATGATTACCACCACAGTTAGCTAACACCTGCATCTCATGACATAACTGCCCTTTCTTTTTTGTGATGAGAACATTTAAGGGCTATTCTCTTAGCAACTTTCAAGTAGACAATACATATTACCTATACAAGATGATATATATCACATCCCCAGAACTTACTCATTTTATAACCGCAAGTTTGTACACTTTGACCATTCTCTCTCCATTTCCCTCACCCCTCAATCCCTAGTAACCAACAGTCTAGTTTTAGATTCCACATATAAGTGATATCACACAGTATTTGTTTTTCTCTGTTTGACTTATTTCACTTAAGTGTAATAAATACATTTAAGGTCCATCCATGTTGTTGTAAATGGCTAGATGTCCTTTCTCATGGCGGAATTAAATCCCACCATATATATTTACCACATCTTTACCTATTTACCAATCGATACATAGGTAGTTTCCATATCTTAGCTACTATGAAAAATGCTTCAATGAATACGAAAGTGCAGATATCTCTTTGAGATCCTATTTTCTTTTCTTCTTCTTTTTTTTTTTTTTGACATATACCCAGAGGTGGGATTGTGGGATCATATGGTAATTCTATTTTAATTTTGTGAGTAACCTCCATACTATTTTCCACAGTGGCTGTGCCAATTTACGTTCTCACCAACAGTATAGAAAGGATTCCTTTTTCTCCACATCCTAACACTTATCTCTTGTCATTTTGATGACAGTCATTCCAACAGGTGTGAGGTGTTACTCATTATGTATTTGATTCGCATTTTCCTGATGACTAGTGATGTCACGCACATTTTCATATACCTGTCGGCCATTTGTATGTCTTCTTTGGAAAAATGTCTATTCAGGTATTTTGCCCAGTTATAAATCAGACTGTATCTTAGCTATTGAATTGTGTGAGTTCGTTATATACTTTGAATATTAACCCTTATCACATCTATGTTTTCCAAATATTTTCTTCCATTCACTAGGTTGCCTTTTCATTTTGTTGATAGTTTCCTCTGCAGTGCTGAAGCTTTTTAATTTAATGTAATCCTACTTGTTGATATTTGGGTTTTTTTTCCCTTTCTCTTAATATTCAGTATGACGGCACCTCCAATATACTGTGTTTTATTGTGTGCTCATCCCCCTATTTCAATGAAGGTACAAAAATCAATAAGGTGTTAGTGAAATGTTTTGTTTTTTCTCAGTGCCAGACAGAACCCTTCCCCATATCTTTGTTTCCCAACTGACTCAAAAAGAATCTTTCTCAAAGATTGTTGTATAATGGCGAGTAATTAAACAAAACACACACACACACACACACACACACACACACACACACACCAAACAAAGAACATTATGACAGTACGTGACTTTAATTGCTGAGAGTGATATTCGGAAGGAAATATTTTGCCCTGGTTAAAGCTGGTCAACTTTCTCATGACCCACCAATAAAACTCCAAGATGGCACGTTTCGCCAAGAGAATGGAATGGACCTTCTAGAGACCTGATGCCAATCTGTGTAAGTTCTCTGTGATGATGCACTGAACACTTTTCCTCAAGCCTCTTAGACACTGTCAGCATTGTGACCTTCCCCCCCACCCCCACCCAAGAGGGTCTGGGAAGCTGTGGAAAAAGACCTTTACCGCAGTTCCAGTGGGAATCAGATACAGGCACACACTCTTCCTTGATCAGCCTAGGCCTCGCTACTTACTCCTTTTCCCATCTTCCCACAGAGCTTTATAGTGAACCATGGCTTACATTGTACCAGGCATTGCACCTATGACAGAGCACTGATATTCTGTATTTAGACTGATATCTCCTCGGTTACATGGGACACTCTGCTGGGCAGAGTGCGTTCAACTGCCTGGCCAATGCTGAGGATGTGTGGTCCATTCACTGCTTATCTTATGAATGAGTCCTACGTACGAGGGATTCTCAGTTACTAGGAAAAGGTGTGATTACCTGCAATAAAGTCCGGCAAAATGGACTGCCTCGGTGCACCACGTGGCACCACAAAAGGCCTGTGGGCCGTGATTCAGTCTAGCTCAGAATCCTCACGCGCAGAAAGGAAACTTCATCTCCCCCGAGGTGACCAGGTAGGGCCAGAGGTGAAAATGTATCTACAGCTCCGACCTGACCATGTCAACCACGTTCTTTCAGAGGAGCGGGCATCTGCTAGACCTTCGTGATTCTAGCGCGGGAGAGAGCGCCGAGGAGGCACTTGGTCAACCTTGCTGTTGTTGGTTTCGTTTCCATTTAGAAAGTACTTTAGCTTAATTTTTTGAGCAGGTAAGCAATTCGCAGACGTCGTAAGTGCAAGAAAACCAACACACATGGCGAAAAGCCTCCTCCGTCTCCCGTCTGCTCAGCACACTGTCCCCCCCATCACCCCTGCTACCAGGTTTTGTGAATTTAAAGACTTTTTACGTATGCGTATACGCACGTAAATTCTTATCCCCCCCCCCCTTTTAAAAAAAAATGGTACTTACTCATAAAAAAGTTAATTCATCAGTGCTGAAGGAAGTCTAGAACAATGTGGAGAAACCGTAAGATTCATGAACGGAAGAAATTAAACTGACCCACAGGAAAAGGGGAACTGGAAGCAAGGCGAAGCAAAGAGTGCTCAAGTGGTTTTGATTTGCTTCTCCATCATCCCGGAGCAAAGGAGAGGCTCCATTCCACAGTGTGAAGGGTCTTGGCAAGTCCTGTGCGTAGTCTGTGTGCAACAAGACACACGTTTTGGTCATCAGGCTTTACAAATAAGAAGCTTCGCGTCTGCCAGGAACAGAACATGGAGAACAACAGCAGACTGAGCGGTGTGCTCTAGCTTGTGGTCAGAAGAATTGCGTGAAATGGCGCCAGTACTCTTAACATGATGGCCATCTTGTCTTATTCTCCATCTCAGAGTACGAGATATATATGTATCTCTTTCTGTCATCTGGGCTATATTAATGGAGAAGTGGGGGAGGCACCACAACAATTATCTGCAAAATGAGGTGGAAAAATCCAAATGACTCTCCCCCGGAAGGTCCAGGCAAATCCAAAAGCCAGTGTTTCCTATGACTGAGAGGACTCCAACTTTCAGAACATAAAACCGCTTTTAGGGGCCTAAAGTTACGTTTTTAAAAGCACAGGCATCAAGAAACTCTTGCTGAATCGTAGCCTTTTACTAAGATCTGTTCTAATTGCTTTCACTGAAACCTGTATCCGTTCAAATAACACTGATTTTAGATCAAGGCTGCAATGCTGCACATATTGAACAAGATATGTCACCATGAGCCTATTTTAACTGCCATTACCACGGTTCAGGGCCAAGCGGAACAGCCACATATGGTTGTACCCTGCCAGACGTTGGGCCAGGGGTCCACCACTCAGTGAGCTATGGCCTAGGGAGTAAGGCCACATCAGTCCAGGGGAGGGGGAGCCCATCTCTCGCTGGCCACCAAAAGGAGCACCTTCTTGGAACTCTCACAAAGTTCTCATGTTCTAGCTCAGGCCTAGAGCCAAGCACCTGCAAACGACCGGCAGCAAGAGGCACCATCAACATCAATGCTTATATGGGAGCCCACACATCAGATTCACCCGGGGTGGCCCTGCATCAGACCTGTTGATTCGGCTTCATTCTTACTAATGCTGCTTTCACTCTTTAACTTTTTTTTTGATGTTTATTTATTCTTGAGAGAGACAGAGACAGAATGCGAATGGGTTAGGGGCAGAGAGAGAGGGAGACACAGAATCCGAAGCGGGCTCCAGGCTCCGAGCTGTCAGCACAGAGCCCGGCGTGGGGCTCGAACTCACGAGCTGTGAGACCATGACCTGAGCCGAAGTCGGACGCTCAACCGACTGAGCCACCCAGGCGCCCCTAATGCTGCTTTCACTCTTAAGAGATTTGGGGACTGGATGACCCATTATATTGTCACCCTAGTCTTGTATGCTCTGTCCTACCTACGTTTTCATAGCAAGGAGATTAACTTACAGGGAAAAACTGGATCCCTTTCCAAGCTACACTCATGCTAACAGCCAGGCTGGTCTGTTAGCTGTGTTATATTTCTTTTTGAAATTTGTAGTTCAGATTACTTACAAATAATTGTATTTTTTTAAACCACCACCAAAACAAACAAACAAACAAACAAAAAAACGGGTTCTGTTTCATGATGATTGCGATAGCTGTGCTCGTCCCTGGACTACCATGGACAGGCATGAAAATAAAACATCCGTGGGAGTAAAACCACCACTCTGCAGTATACTGCTCTGAATCTCCCACCAATCAGTTCTAGATCTCGAGACGCACTCTCAAATCCATTCCGTGCTGCCTTGTCCGTGCTCCATGTTCAAACTGACTTGGTCAACTTGATCAGCACTTCAGGCAGTCTATAGAATTCCTTAATCCCCTCTTGGCCTGGCACAGTGCGTCCTAGTGAATCCCGGACTGCACTAGTAGGAGGAAAAAATATTTACTGCTGAGGTGCTAAAAGCTTTAGGTACTTCTCTCACATTTGCAAACCAGCTAGGAAATGGATGTCATGGCAGGGTGTAAAATCCAACTGCTTTGATGCCTTTCTCTTAGGCAATTACTTGTGTCTTTATCTAGGACCCTTTCTTTTGACTTGGCAGTTTGGGTCAGGAGCTGTGCAGATTCTAAAGAGACAAACCAGCAACGCAGGGCATGTCAAACTTTGTAAAGAGAGGGGCTATAAATAAGTCAGCTTTCACATGTCAAACAGTCTCTGTTGTCACTATTCAACTCTGCACTGTAGTGCAAAAGCAGCTCTACACAATGTGCAAACAGATGAGTGTGGCTGTGTTCCAATAAAACTTTATTTACAAAAGGAGCTGGCAGGCTGGCTTTGGTCTGTGGGTCATAATTGGCTGATGCCTACAGTTAGAGAGCTTACCTGCCCTCTGGTTTTCCCCGTTGGCTATTTATTAGAAAATGTGCCTTTACCTTCATTATGACTCATAGCAAAGTTCCCACCTTATCTTTCCTTATTGAACAAGACATTCTTTGTTTCTGTAGCAGAAAACCATTCAGAGATTTTTCAGGATTGACTTTGGGAATCCTATGATACCTCAAGAGTTACTTATAATTTGGGGCCCCCTGGGTGGCCCAGTTGGTTAAGTGTCTGACTTCGGCTCAGGTCATGGGTTCGAGCCCCGCGTTGGGCTCTGTGCTGACAGCTCAGAGCCTGGAGCCTGCTTCAGATTCTGTGTCTCCCTCTCTCTCTGTCCCTACCCCACTCACCTTCTCTCTCTCTCTCAAAAATAAATAGACATTAAAAATTTTTACAAAAGGGTTACTTACAATTCAACAATTTATTCCACATGCAATCTGTCCTACGGAGAATGTATAGCACTGAAATATTACAATGGATACAGTATATCAATACAATGGCTCAACTTGAAAACTCTTTTAGCAAGAAAAGATGCTCACTGAGTAAGTTGTCTAAGGAGAACACACTGTAAGGTCATAAACTGAAAAAAAAGGTTATAGATTATTATGAAAACTTGACAGCTTTGGACCTGCTATTATTTCAGTTTTAAGATGTGGGTCACTTTTCTCTTCATCTGTTATATTTATGGTAGGAATTTGATGAGCATTACTTCAAAATCAATGAAATGTTCATGTCCGTTTGGATCTCTGAATAGGCAAAATTATCAAGAAGCCACGTGCTTACTTCTTTCTAACTTAAAACCAAAATATTATTTTCTCCCACCCTCTCCACTTAGCCCCCCAAATACACAAAAATGGAATTATCTGTATTCACCACTTAAAAAAAGGCAAGACGCAAAACCTTGAGCTGATTTTAATGATCAACACACTTTTTTTTTTCTTTGCAGATAATTCTCGTGACTTCGTCCCTAAGGAAAGCACATTTTGTTCGAAATAGCCATGTGCAAAGGACATGAATTGTTCACCATGACAAAGGTACCTGGATGCTGCCAGAGATATCTGGTTGTTAGGCCTATCCTCTTTAGAATTCTGTACAGTTTAAGGCTTGCAGATTGTGTCAGGTCTTGATAATTCTGTTAGGTTTCCAAAACTGACATGCACTTAAAATCCTGGTGTGAAACACTAAATCATCTTTTGACCATCTCTCTCGGAACCGCAAACAATTACATGTTTAGAAAAATGTTAGTCAAATTGTAGCCAAATGATAAGAAGGAAGTCTTTCTAGTTCCGCATGGGTTGCTAGTATTCCCCTTCACTCCCCATCTTTTCTCAGACCTCTTTCACCCTCTCAGGTCAGAGCCATGAATTCTTGAGGCCCTGAGTTCTATCCCTTGAAGGAGGAAGGGAAGGATACAGAGTAACAGAACACCCAAACAAAACCCTGGCTGGGCAAGGGGTGTAACCAGGGAAGAGGAACCAGAGAATCACCCTTAAGGCTTCCCCCACGAAAACTGTTGTCTGTCAGCCTAGGCCTTAAAATACCTTTTAAAGTTTCATGAGCGATTCATGATAAGGCATCACACTAACAAATGAAGCTAAAAAAAGTTTTAAAATATTTCCCACAGGAAATGCACCCTGCTTGTGCTCTCTGGCCTGTACTAAAGCCAAATTTCTATCTATAGAGGAAGGACCTTTTGTGTTGGGTTTTACCCACTCTCCCCTCTTACATTATTATTAGGTTGCAAACAATGGCTTTTTTTTTGTTGTTACAAAGCCAGAATAAAGGAGCCTAAAATCAGCACACAATTGTGTGATCACTGGTTAGCCTTGTATCCCAAAGTTGTTAAGGAAAAAGAAATACATCCATTATTCACAAAACCAATCATCCAACTCACAACAAAAGATAAGGGAAGGCCCGGGAATCTGTGAGCAAACATCTTCACTACCCCATTTATGAGCCTCTGGCAAGATTTCCCACAAGGGCTTGCCAATTTTAAAATGGTTTTTCTTGCTTTATTTACCTGCCTTCCCGAAAGGGAGATATTATTAGTCCTGGTCACGCATTCATTGCTCTGAACACGGCAGTAAGAATAACAACTTAGAAAACGTTGATGGCCTTAAAACAAAGCATGTGGCGAGCATCTTTTCTTTCTTTTAGATCTGCAGAATTTTCGATCACCTCTGAAGAGGTCTACCTGTTATTTCGCATCTCAGCCAGGAGATGTCACTGTAGTTGAATTAAATAATTAAGAGTAATTGAGCTATTCTGGGAGCAGTCTGAGTGTGAAAAACTTTCCATGGATTTATTACCAATGAGTGGACAGGCATTCTGGAGTAAAAGTAGGCTTTGTACACCCAATTCTGCTTTTAGCTAATAGATAGAACATTTGTCTACACTTCAGATAAAAAAGAATGCTTAACCTTCCTTGCCCAAATGCACACATACTAGAACAAAATAGCATCATTAACTTAATGATTTATTCATCTGGGTGAGTAAAAGTTTTAGTAGCTCAGAGAGATTTGTTTCCATTTTTCACAGAAACAGAAAATACAATCCTAAAATTTGTACAGAACCACAAACGACCTCAAATAGCCAGAGCAATTCTGAGAAAGAACAAAACTGGAGGCATCACATTTCTTGATTTCAAACGACACACAAAAAAAGCTGTAGTAATCAAAAAGTTATTACATTGTCATAAAAATAGATACATGGAGCACCTAGGTGGCTCAGTCGGTTAAATAACCATCCGACTCTTGATTTTGGCTCAGGTCGTGATCTCACAGTTCAAGGGATTGAGCCCCACATTGAGTTCTGTGCTGACACCACAAAGCCTACTCAGGATTCTCTCTCTCTCTCTCTCTCTCTCTCTCTCTCTCCCTCCATCCCTCCCATGTTTATGCACCTGCATGTTCTCTCTCTCTCCCGCTCTCTCAAAATAAATAAATTAACTTAAAAAAAAAAAAAAAAACAAACAGACAGACATATAGACCAGTAGAACAGAATGGAGAGCCCAGAAATAAATGCCTGCAATTATGGTCCATTTATATTTGACAAGGCTGCTAGGAACACTCAGTGGGGAAAGGATAGTTTTTTTCAACAAACGGTGTTGGAAACACTGAATAATTACATGCAGAAAAACAAAACTGAACCCCTACCTTACACCACTCACAATAATCAACTAAAGATGGACTAAAAGTTGAATTTCAGACCTGAAACAATAACCCAGAAGAAAACAGGCGGTAAGTTCCTTGACAATGACCTTGGCAAGGATTCACTGGATTTGACACCAAAAGCAAAGACAAAGGAAAAATAAACAAGTAGAACTACATCAAACTAAAAACCTTCTGTACAGCAAAAGAAACCATCATGAAAAAAAAAGACATCCTATGGAATGGGAGAAGACATTTGCAAAACATGTCTCTGATAAGGGGCTAATATCCAAAATATATAAGGAGCTCACAACTCAATAGCAACAAACCAAATAACCCAATTAAAAAATGGGCAAAGGACTCCAGTAGACATTTTCCCGAAGAAAACATACAAATGTCCAACAGGTATATGAAAAGGAGCTCAATTCATCACTAGTCAGTAGAATGATGTAAATCAAAACCACAATGGAACACCACCTCACACCTGTTAGAATGGCAGTCATCAAGAAGACAAGAGACAACAAGTGTTGGTGAGGAGGTTGACAGGAGTTATGGTGAGAGTATGGAGGTCCCTCAAGAAATTAAAAAGAGTTCCCAGACGATCCAGCCACCCCATTCTATGTGCCAGTGCACAAGCCGGCCAACTCTGTTTCTCCTCATAACAGTCCATCTTTGGAAAGAGAGGACCGTGCCCCACTTATGTCCATAATGCATGCTGGAAAACATTTCAGAGTTGAATGTCTGAAAGTCAAACAATAGAATTCATGTTATTTCATGTGGAGTGTGAGAAAGGAATACCTTCTCCTTCTCCTTCTCCTCCTCCTCCTCCTCCTCCTCCTCCCCCTCCCCCTCCCCCCTCCCCCTCCCCCTCCCCTTCTCCTTCTCTTTCTCCTTCTTCTTTTTTCACCAGCACATGGCTCTCTTGGTGTGGAATGCAGATAAGCCAAATCAAATGGAAGGAAAAAACCAGAGTGAAGATGTCCCAATCACTGCTTCCTCGCAACCAGAAGGTACTTGATGGGCATCATGCCATCATGGGGTCAAGGAGAGTTTGCCTGAATACTAAATATTTGACAGCTAAGCCATTTATTTTTTCTACCTTTATGAGTACATAGAGTGGGATCTTGCCATTTATTATTATCCTATCACCATGGTTAGCTTTTAGTAAAGTTCCAGGTGACAAAATGATTCTCTCTTTAATCATTAACCAAAATTACCTATTATTCTTGCAAAGTAGGTATAACTGGAGTTTTTGCATGGGACACTCTTTGGGGTCGTGTTCTGCATTAACTCCACTAGATCCACTCTGGAACCTTCTATACCCCACTCTGTACCCAGGAGCTAGACTCTTAATGGTTATATCTATACAACAAGGCTCCTTTGCTCTCTGGCTTCTGGTTGGAAATGACCAAAGGCAGCCCATAAGAAACAGAGAGGGAAAGAGAAGGGAGAATTTGGGGCACCTGGGTGGCTCAGTCGGTTGAGCGTCCGACTTCGGCTCAGGTCATAATCTCGCAGTTCGTGAGTTTGAGCCCCACATCAGGCTCTATGCTGACAGCTCAGAGCCTGAAGCCTGCTTCAGATTCTGTGTCTCCCTCTCTCTGCCCCTACCCTGTTCACACTCTGTCTCTCCATGTCTCTCAAAGATAAATAAACATTAAAAAAATGTGTTTTTAAAGAGAAGGGAGAGGTCATGGAATTTCCTATCTGCCATCTTCCCCAGTCAGCCATTCCTCTACCAAACAAAGGTTTCTCCTTCAGACACAACTCTAGCTCCCTCTCATACCTGGCAAGTTCCCCAGGAGTATGTCTGCCTTTGTCCTGTCAGGCTCAGAAGCTAGTCTGGAGTACTGTCAACTTTTGTAGGGTCCCTTTTAACCATTTCTCTAGTAAATTCTCTCCAATTACCTTGGTGGAATGTTCTGTACATACACGTCATTTCTGGACCCTAGGTAGCACCTAAAGCATGACATATGCATGCGTAAAATATGTGACATTTACTATTTAGATACATGACTAGGCATATATCCCATGTGGATGCCTTATATTGGGAATAAAATTGTTTTTATTTGGATTATCAAAACCCAGTTCTTTGTGAGAGAAGAAAATGCATACATTTAACAGTATATTTGGAAGAACCCCAGAACCAAACTTGTTAGACACAATCACAAGTTTATTTTAAATCTTGATTATAGTTGATAGTACTCAGTATACCTACTATCTATAGAGCACCTACTAAGAGTCTGACACCATGCTCGGCATTGCAACATAATCATTTTTATTTTATATTAAGTTTATTTATTTTTGAAAGAGAGTGAGAAAGAGAGAGGTGGGGAAGGGGCAGAGAGAGAGAGGGAGAGACAGAATCCCAGCAGGCTCCATGCTGTCAGCACAGAGCCCCACGCAGGGTTTGATCTCATGACCTGTGAGATCTGACCTGAGTCAAGATCAAGAGTCAGACCCTTAACCAACTGAGCCAGCCAGGTGACCCCAACATAAATCATTTTTAATGTGTCTGATAATCTTGCACAGCAGGTGATATGCTTATTTTAGAAATGAGGAAAAATGAGACTCAGAGAAGTGCAAGAATCCACCGTCATGCATAAGGCCAGCTGTGACGTCGGAAGGAGCCCAGAGGAGCACGTCAACTGCACAGCACATTCTGTGCAGTGGGACATTGGTTACTCCCGGACTCCTGCAGGGCAGACCGCCCTGTGCAGCGGGACATCGGTTACTCCTGGACTGCCCATAGGCAAAGGGACTTTAATAAGCCTGAAGCCTTAACGCAAATCTGTTTAATTTTACTTAATCTAATCTTCCAAACACACGTCTTCATGGAAAACCAGTCTCACAGAAAACTCGATAGCATCTTGTCCATGAATCACAGTTTGGGGAAAGTGGGATGTTTCACTTCTGTGCCCCTAGTTCCGGATTTTCCTCTCTTAGAGCTGAGTCTGATGCCCGTCATTCTTCCTGGGATCCGTGATTGAACTTCAGAAAGGCAGCTCTAAAATGTCAGGTGGACTAGAGATTCTCACCGTGCTGTTTTCAAAAAGATCAGCCATGCTTTTTAGGGTGTATCATTGTTTGATGACGATAAGGAAAAGGAAAGAGAAATCTTTATAACAGGAAATTTTCTTTAGTGCTTAATGATCTGGGCAGTGGCTAGGCTAGCAGTCATCTGATAAAATGACTCGCTAAGCAAAACGCTGGTGTGGTGACTTTCATGATAAATAGACACAGGAATAAGAGGTAACACTTTGCACTTTAAGAAAGTGGCAGGCATGGCATTCACCTCTTTACATGAGTTACCTCACTTACTGTTTTTTTTTAATGTTTATCTTTATTTTTGAGACAGAGAGAGACAGAGCATGAGTGGGGGAGAGGCAGAGAGAGAGGGAGACACAGAATCCAAAGCAGGCTCTAGGCTCTGAGCTGTCAGCACAGAGCCCGACGCGGGGCTCGACTCGTCAACTGCGAGATCATGACCCGAGCTGAAGTCGGACGCCCAACAGACTGAGCCACCCAGGCGCCCATGAGTTACCTCACTTAAAGCTCATGGTACCCCTTTGAGATAGATGGGATCATCGGTCTCTGATTTTACAGTTGAGAAACTAAGGCACACAGAGAGGTTGAACAAGTGACCAACATCCGACAGATAAAGCAGAGGAAAAGTCACCGAGCTCTTGAGAGTTGAATTCCAGATTCTACGCTCAGAGGACAGGTTTCAACTGTATAAGAGACACTAGCTGCCTTCTGTTATGGACCAGCCAGAGTTGAGCTCTTTTTAAAAAATCGTGCACAGTGATCTCAACGTACTGCAAGGATGGGTCGACTCTAAGAATATGAAATGTGGTAGGGTCACATTTAAAATAAGGTCTGATATTTAAAAAACTCTAGTTTCACGAGTTCAGGGCGAAGTGAAATTTAGCAGCATTGTGGAAGTGGTCTGCAGGTTTTAGCAAAAGGGAATCCAAATAGGAGCAACCAGTTTTAGGGGAGCTGACAATGGAGTCTTATGCAGCGTCAGAGCAAGTTCAAGGTTCAGAATCTGCCCTTCATGATTTCTCAAAAGCGTGTCACGTCCACCAAAAAGCATGATTTCGTTTTGAGCGTCACACTTGAGAAGGTCTTTGTTCCGAGGCGAGCCATCAGTGAAGTGATTCACAGCCTCATCTCACAGCCTTCCTGAGGCACCCCTCGTCTACCTTGCCTCCTGCCCAGAGCTGGCCACAGCCACGGAGGCAGAGAGAGGGAGCTGGCTTCCACTGAGGTGAATGAAGAGGAGAGGCTGGGACCCGGGAGGGGTGGGGGTGGGGGGGTTGTGCAGGGATGCGCAGAGGCCGGGAGGGACCCACGTGCCAGGGAGAGCACAGCCAACATTTGTGAGTAGAAGCCATGGCAGGGCACCAGTGATGCAATCAGAGCACCAATGGCCAGAAGACCTGCCGGGCGTGGGTGGCTGACTCCTTGATCGTCTTTGTGTGCCTCACTTTGAGCTCAGCAGATACAGGCAGGGCATTGCATTGCTTCAGGGGGCAGATAAATTCACTTAAAGGACAGAGGTAGTGTGTTCAGGTTAAAGAAGCCTTAGGTGGGCCATGACATTAGTCTTAAAATCCATGAAAAGCTCTCATATGGAGGGACCCATAGAACATCCCAGATGCTGGGGATGCTTCGGTGAGCATATTAGGCAAGGTCTTGTCTCCATGCAGCTCCTGGCCTGATAGAGGCCAAAGACATTAAACAAACCACTGTGTCATTAAAAACATCACCCGAAACTGTGAAGGCCTCTGGTAAAGGAAAGATATCAGTTCCCCAGAGCATTTGGAGCTGTGCCACCAGTTTTGAAGAAGTGCTATGTCAGCCAAGAGCTAAGGATGCGGTGTTAGTTGGGTGGAGGGAGAGAGAGGAACGTTTCAGGTAAAGGGACTGAGATCGGGAGAAGCTGGCACGGCTTCAAAGTTTCTCTTCCCTTTTCTAACACCCCTTCTCTTCTCTTGTTTTCCCTTCCAAGTGTCACTTTTCAGCAATGTCATATGATTAGTGGACATGACAGGACTGCTTCCTCATCTAGCAAAAATGTATTGGTTACCCATTGTATGTCAAACCCTGGGCCAGGCCCTATGGATTAACATGTAAACAGGAAGCATAGCGGGTTGAAGTGAGTTTCCCCACAATGTGTGTCCACCCACAACCCCAGGATGTGACCTTATATAGAAATAGGGTTTTTGCAAATGTAATTAATTAGGATGACGTCATCCTGAATTCTGTTGGGACCTCAATCTCATAACCGATGCCCTAACAAGAAGAGGAGAGGACCCCGCTGGTGGCATGTGAAGAAGGCCACGTGAAGCCAGAGGTATTGGCTGCAATGATGTGCCTAAAAGTCCAGGAGCTCCAGGGACTGCCAGGGGTCACCAGAAGCTCAGAAGAGGCCAAGAAGGATCCATCCTACAGCCATCAGAGGAAGGCTGGCCTTGCTGACACCTTGATTTCAATCTTAGTCTCCAGAACTGTGAGACATCACATTGCTACAGCTGTAAGCCACTCAGTTTGTGGTAATTTGTTGCACAGCCTAAGAGACTGATATAGGATGCATGTCTCTTCCATGAACTTTCTTCTTTTTTTTCTTCAAGTTGATTTATTTTGAGAGAGAGAGAGCATGTGTGTATAAGCAAGGGAGGGACAGAGAGAGAGAGAGAGAGAGAGAGAGAGAGAGAATCCCAAGCAGATTCTGCACTGTCAGCACGGAGCCTGATACGGGGCTCAGTCTCACGAATGGTGAGATCATGACCTGAGCTGGTCAAGAGTTGGACGCTTAACCGACAGAGTCACCCAGGCACCCCATGACCTTTTTTCTAAATGAGGTCGCATTCATAGGTTCTGGTGGGTAGAATGTAGACGTATCTTTTGGGCAGGCCACCACTCTGCCCACTGCACTTAGGTCTGCATTCACGTACCTGTAAGTTCCTTATGCAAAATATGCATTTGGCAGCTAAAGTTTTGATTATTAAATTACATCAAATTCAACTTTTGGACACTTCGCTTAAGAGTATCTACAGACAAGTCTACTTCACTTTTTTCTAATAGTATCAAACTCTTGCTAAACCACAAACTCCATCTGGGTGTATGATTACATTTCTGCCAACTGACTTTATCTGACACTGAATGACCGTCCCAGTACCAAAGAGAAAGTTGGCACTGTGAGTGTATTAGGGACGAACACAGTCCATAATACACTTCATAATATACATCACATCCTGTGATGACATTTAAAGAACACAACAATCTGACAGGAAACAGAAGGGCCACCTAAGAAAATGGGAAGTATCAGAAAATACAATCAAGAATGATACTCAGAAACTTTGTAAGATCCAGGCAAGTGACAGAACGAGTTTAAACTCCAGTTCTATTTATTGCTGGTCAAGTCATGGCAAGTTCTGGTAATAGTTCACTTTTATTTTACTTATTAAAGGGAAGGAAGGAAGGGAGGGAGGGAGGGAAGAAAAGCGAGAGAGAAAAGGACAGAAGGGAAGGAGGGAGAAAACAAAAACCCACAAAATATCTCAAATGCCGTCTCCCTTTAATTTCGCAGTATTGCAAAGATCATTGAGAATTCACCTACGGAAGCATCTGTCAAAAAGTCTAGAAGTTGTGCGGACTCTATATTTAGTAGCTCTTGCAGTAGAAGAAGACGAGTTTTAGGAAGGCTGGTCTCAAGCAGAAGCTGTTTTTGCATGTTGCTTTCTTCTGCCCGTGGACTCACTTTACAATGACAGTCTAGCCCAATTAATCAGATACATGGAGTAATTCCAGTACCGAATACCGTTTTTGTATTTTCTGTTTATTACGAAAATTAAGACACACCGTTGTGCTACAGATGCCACCCAGGGCCACATGCTGCTACAGCCGAAGATGGCGATTTCATAATGTTGCAAAGTTACGGCAAACAGGCCACAATATATACCAGATGCAGCTACACTGAGACATAGCTTAAAAGGATTTAATCGAAAATGTTTCGAATCTGCTTCGCCCAAGAATTATCGCGGGGCCAGTGTGCTCTTTGATATGGTAGTACAGCCAGCTGTTAAGTTCTTCTCTATTTCCAACACAGTAATCCACATTGCTTTTCATCTTCTTTCCATCGCGCACTTCTAATATTAGGAGGCTCAAGACTCCACGTCTGAGGCTCACTTCCTTCCTTTAATTGGGAGTAAGGACGGGCCGACTGGTTTATACTCTTGGAAGCACAGAAAGGATGAAGGCTCCAATCGCATCGACCGCCTCTCTTCTGTGTATAAAACCTTCCAAAGTAGCTGGTCTGAAGTTATAACCAACTGGAAGCAGAGGGAACCAGGTTGCTGCTAGAAGCCTGCCCCATCCTCTGAGATGTTCAGAGTGGGGTATGGGTGTGTGTACCATGCCCAGGGACAGGTGGATCACTGTGGGATTCTCCCTGTGCTGCAGAAGGCACAGCTGTTTATATTATTCAAGTAGGCTTCAGGCCCAGCGTGGAGCCCAATGCAGGGCTTGAACTCAGGACCCTGAGATGAAGACCCGAGCTTAGATCAAGAGCTGGATGCTTCAACTGATTGAGCCACCCAGGCGCTCTCCAAGCGGTGATTCCTTTAAACCTCATAATTATAAGCTGTTTTCTTGAAATGTGGATAATTGCATAGACTCTTGTGTTGGTGAGACAGAAGTTTGCTTCATCATATCCAACACTGCGTTTTGGACTTGATTCCTGGAAATAGGTACACATAACCCTGAGACCCTCAGAGCCATGAAGGAACAAAAGAAAAAGAATATAAAACAAAATGATGGTGGTGATGTATATATATACACACACACGCATACATACATATATATGTGTGTGTGTGTGTATATATGTGTGTGTGTGCGTGTGTGTGTATACACACATATGCTACATTTATGCTTGACTGTATACTTAAATATCTTCTCAATTACAAATGGTGGGATGATACATATGCCAAAAAAAACAATAAGGAAAAAAAAAGAAAATTCCATCTCGTATGCTTCTTTATAAGCCCAATATTCTTCAGCATTCATTTCTGTTGGATGATAATGGGCCCAAATCCTTAATTTTAAAATGCTACAAACACATCTTTATATACTTAATGTTAGAATCATGAATTTAACCAGAATAATCTACTTTTCTTCTTTAATGAGGAATCTGAGACTCACAGAAGTTACCTGACCCGCCCAGGTTTCTGGTGAGAGCGGGGACTGAGGCACCCTTGCCACCCTCAGCTCTTTCTGACACGTCCACGCAAGCGTGACGCCGTTACGTTCTCCAAGGCAACTTTCACCAAGGCAATGACAAGGACTTCTGAGGAGGTGGAGAATGTGGCCGGCCAGAACTGTTGTAGTGACATCGGTGGTGAAGGAAGAGTCGCTTCTGTGGTAAGCAAGCTAAAGGTTTTAGGGTCACCGTGCTAGAACCTAGTGCCCATCTGCCTCTAAGAAACCCTCAGCACTAACTCATCAGGCCTCACGCTGCTGTTTACCTCAGCCATTGTCAACAGTCCAAGCTTCTTGTGAAATCTGATAGCCTTTGTTCTCACAGGCATCAATCCTGTCTCATGACCCAGAACTTCACTCTGCCTTTCCCTGCTAAGTCTTCCTATTATGACTCCTGACGCTCTCAGTCAGCAACCCAGCACACAGCCCTGTCTCCTCAACTCCGCTGACTGCCCCCTTCACCTCCGTGCGTGAACTGACACCTGCTCCCTGAGCACGCTGCTTCCTCTGTTGCCCTCTCCAGTGAGCAGTGAATTTTCCCCACGGTCCTTGAACCTCAGGGCTTGGAGTTGGGGTCAGTACCCTCCCTGATCTTGCTACTCCTCTTCTCTTACCCCCCTTGTTACAATGTCATGCCCCTTTGCAGCTCGTGCCAACCAGTTACACCACCCTCATCATTGTCATGTTCCTTGTCACCCTCATGAATGACTCAGAGCAATCACTCTTGGACACTTCCGCAGCCAGTACTCTTGCCTTCCGGTTCCCTGACCTCCCCTCCAGGCGCCTTTTCTTCTACTTTACCTTAGTCATCTTCTCCCAACATCACACCCAGGACCTGCTCACCTCTGGGAGTCGCATCACCTCTTGGTTCTCTACCACCCCTCGTAAACCTTCCAGCTTACGTGCCGGAAATGATCACAGGTCCGTGATTCTAAATCTTCATCCTTCCTGACACTCTCATCTACTGACCCCATCACTTTCTCACTATTCCTCACCCACCTTCTGTTTTCCCTTTTTCTTTGGCTCAGCCCAGATTTCTTGGGCCACCACTACTGTTGTTCTCATGCAAAAACCGTCACTCTCCCGCTTCTCTGTTCTGATGTTGTGTTCACCTGTCAAAACCCCAAATCTCACTGTTCCAACTCTCCACTTGCATCCTATGTAATGTGTGTTGCTGGAGAAAAATCATACAGCAGCTTGTTTCACTTTAAATTTATGACTGCAAATGTCTAGTCGAATCCCGATATTGCCCGGTAAGCCTGTACATTTCCTTCCTAAAGTCACATCTCCACATTATATATCCTTTCTTCTCAGACATCTCCCATGGCCACCTCCCCAACCCCAGCCTCTGTCTCAGAAATGCCCCTTATCTTTGCACAGGCAAATGCCTTCACTTTGCCTGTGGATCTCATCCTCCCTTACTTCCTCAAGAATTTTGCTTCTGCGGTCGTGCTTGCTTCTTCTGTGTTACCAATCTCCCCATTTCAACCTCTCACTCCCATAAGCAAAAAATGCACACTCCAATCTCTCCACTTAAAGGAAAGGTCCTCCCTCAACTCTTCAGACGTCTTCAGCATCTGCCCCATTTTATATTCTCCTTTACGGTGACTCGTCAAGGGATGGTCTGCATACATGGTCTCTACATCCTGGTTTCTCATTTCCATTTAAAATTTTTTTATTTTTAAAAGTTAAAGTAAGATTCTTACATATTCTAAAAAAATGTATTTATTTTTAAATTTCTTCCCATAGACAGCAGCTTGTAACTCTCAACTAAAATCGCCTCTGATTGACCTGACAAAAAAAAAAGCATGCTCACAAAGCACTTGTCTACTTGTAGATTTCTGACACTTGTATTGGCTCTTCAGTACTGAAAGGCCATTTTACTCTACTATATAGCACTCCTACACTCACCCGTACATTTCTCCTTTTCCCATCCTCCCAGTGTGGGTATGTCATACTTTTTGGTTAAACTCATGTTCAATGGTATGGAAATATTAGACTGTCGTGTGCCATGCCTGCACTGTGTTTTTTTGAACACTTTAATTTTTCCTATAGTTATCGGTTGCTTCAATTTTCTGATTATTTTTCTCTTTATCACAGATTCAATCTCCACTAGAGCTACACAACTTCTTTTTAATTTATTCAAACATATACTCGCAGTCCCAATTACTGTTGGTCAAATCCTTCCTGGAGTCTTCTATCCTCTGACTCGAAGGAGACCAGGGTGGCACAGGGGAGATCTATAATAAAAGAGGCCCTAGGGAATCACTGTTACAACTGCTTATGCAGCATATCTTAGAAATCTGCCTGGCCGAGAAGTCTAAGAAGGTGATAGTGAGATTATGAACAGCAACAGTTTCAGGGTAAATGGAATCAGAAGCACTACTTCTTTTTACAGTACAGGAGCTTTTGCACCAGAAAGAAAGAACAGAATATTCCTGACTCCTCGGTGCAACATGGAAAGGCAAAGTCAGCTTCCGGTGCTGGTCAAAAATCTGTCTTGCTTTGTCTGTTCATTTGTTTTTGTTTTTGTTTTGAGAGAGAGAGAGAGTACATGCAAGTGTGTGCATGAATGGGGGAGGGGTAGAGGGAG
Organism: Panthera leo; assembly: GCF_018350215.1. Lineage (NCBI taxonomy): Eukaryota > Metazoa > Chordata > Mammalia > Carnivora > Felidae > Panthera > Panthera leo. The sequence continues at coordinate 226,117,421 of NC_056679.1, forward strand.
AGGAGAGAGCATCTCAAGCAGGATCCATGCCTAGGGCAGAGCCAACATGGGGCTCAATCCCACAACCCTGGGATCATGACCTGAGCCAAAATCAAGAGTTAGACGCTCAACTGACTGAGCCACCCAGGAGCCCCTCCATTCATTTGCATGCTAAATTCCATTTCATTCATTTCTATACTAAATTCTTCAGAATATTAAAACTGTGTGAATATAGATTAATTGAAGAACAAAGTTTTATAAGTCTGAACAGAAAAATCATTTTTATCTTTTGTACAGTAATTTCAGCCACAATTCCCAGACTCTATTTCCTCTGCTTTAATAAACACAGAACTCACTGACCTCCTATTTTAGAGGTGCCCGTTGAACAAACAATATAACTGTGTCAAGCCTCTAAAACTCATTCCTGTGTCAGTAACTCTGAATTTCGTTTCTGGAGTTATTGTACTTAACAAATTGGTTTTTTCCCTAGAAAATAAGTACGTAATCATTGGACAATTACAACTCAACATATGGGATATTCTGAATTAGTAGAGTTCAAATGATTTACAATGTAAAATATACATATATAATACAGAAATATAAACAAATATAAAATTACACATATTTATTTAAATTTTTTTAACGTTCATTCATTTTTGAGAGAGAGAGTATAAGCAAGGGTCGGGGAGACAGAGGGAGACAGAATCCAAAACATGCTCCAAGCTCTGAGCTGCCAGCACAGAGCCTGATGCGGGGCTCTAACCCATGAACTGTGAGATCATGACCTGAGCCAAAGTTAGCACTTAACCAACTGAGCCACCCAGAAGCCCCCAAAATTATGTATATTTATATAACTTTATATTTGTTTATATTTTTGTATTATATATGTATATTTTACATTGTGTATGTTATATATATAATATACACCTTCCCCTCCCCCACCCCTACCCCGGATTCTACCTGAGATTCCTTCCAGTAACACAAATATGGCTTCCTTAAGTTCAGTAAATGTAAGCAAGTTCAGTAAATGTAAGCAAAGTAGCTTTTTACTTTGGATGAATGATTATATACTGAATTGACCATTACTATTGCTATTTATTTAGTGAAACCAACCAGAATTTGCTTTATTTTAAGTAAAGAAATGTAGACACAGCAATGGAAAATAACCCATTTACTCCCCTCCCCAAACCTTCTTTGTAGATTCAGGCTTCCCTTGGAGGGAAGTTCCAAAAGAGGACTGGTCAAAGAAATCATTTGTTTTACTCAAAACACACATGATGTGGCGATCGGTTTTCAAATACATTTTTGACAAACACAAGTAGGACATCTGGAATTGAGGTAGGGATGATTAGGTTTGGGAAGAGAAGAACAATAAATGGAAATTTCAGAAATCTTTACTGAAAAAACAAGTATTCTAAGAGTAAGTGGTTCTGTCTTTAAAATGAAATTGCTTTTTCAAGTAAGAAAATACTTCTTGAGTTCCACTACAGAACAAACTGATTTTCCATGATGATTCTTGGGCAAAAGCTAAAACTCAAATCTTAAGCACTTTTTAAAAAGACAATGCAGGGGCGCCTGGGTGGCTCAGTCGGTTGAGCGGCCGATGTCAGCTCAGGTCATGATCTCGCAGTCTGTGAGTTCAAGCCCCGCGTTGGGCTCTGTGCTGACAGCTCAGAGCCTGGAGCCTGTTTCAGATTCTGTGTCTCCCTCTCTCTGACCCTCCCCCGTTCATGCTCTGTCTCTCTCTGTCTCAAAAATAAATAAATGTTAAAAAAAAAAGACAATGCAGATGTTTATTGTTTAAACTTATACTGTCATTAGTTTGTTGACTCTATCTGAAAGACTTTAACATGCTCAAAAATATATACTCAAATTTATTTTGTAAGAATTATGATGAAAATGCCCCAAATTATTTTAATCTATGTAAAATTCTAGCTTAGTGATATGAAGCACTTTTTAAATATGGGTCATGGATGGTTTTCCTTAGAACTCAAAATGGCCGGAAACCAACAACTGGGAAGCACATTTCCTGAAAAGCCACTCCCTGTGATGGACAAGAGAAAAAATGCTCCTAAACCATTCTTTTCCCTGTTCAATGACACAGCTTTTCTAGTCTACTCTGGATATAGTAATAATAAGACCCACCACAAGAATATATGTCGAAAACTGCATCAACAATTATCAATAAATAAGGATTTTGCCCACCAGCTAAGAGAAAAACAAAAAAAAAATCAATGAACAGTCATCTGACACAACAAACTTCATATCACATTGATTTAGTAGGAAATAACATTCTTTCAATCTTCAGAAGTGGGACTCTACAATTGTAAGACATCACCCCAAGAGAGATGTTCCTTTTGTTCGTACCTTAAGGCATGGCCCAATTTTTATTTCCGGCTGAAATCTCTTCTGGTTTCTTTGGCTTTGGAACCATGACTTTCTGAAGCCATTTCACCTGCAGTAGAAAGCTGACTACAGCAGCTGTGGCTATGCCTGCGTTCTGTGGAAGGGGATGGAGGCTCAGAGATTCACAGTACCTACAATGATACTTGAACTAATTTGGGGGGATATAAAGAACTGAGGACGATGCCCATGAACCACTGGAGAAGAGAACTTGGCAGGAGAGGAAAATAAACAATTAGAAAAGGATTATAAAGATAAGAAGAGAGGTGATTCTGGAAGCAGTGCCCTTGAGAAGGCAGGAGATGTGTTCTTGACCATAGGTGGACATTTGGTTTTATTTTGTTTGGTTGTTGGAGTGCATGGGTGGGGAGCGAGATTGTGTGGCTAATTTCCTACAATCCCCTAATTATAGAGAGGATGATTAGTGTTGCCCTAGACTAAGTGCAATAATAACGCTTCTTGCACAAATGAGTACCATGCCAATATAAGAAAAATGTTATTCAACCTTGGAATTTACTTTTTTGTTTTTTACCAGAATAGGGGTTTGCACACTATATATAGCCCACTTCCTTAAAAGGGAAATTCTTGTGTGTCTCCTAGGACCCGAAAGTTCTATGTATCAAGCTTGTACATTTCGATTCAACTTCTCTTTCACTATTCAAAACTGTGCCGTGTGTATTGTAATATTTCAACTCTGACAATCTCATAACAAGTTTGAACGCAGCAGCTGTTTACTATTTCATGCTAATTGAATGTGAGTCCCATCATTGTCAATTTTACTCTTTTACTTCCCGATCACTTAACTACAAATAAGAGAAAGACACAGGTGGACTATAGGGAATACAGTTATCTGTACATTACTAATTGATGAGTCTCAACTATAAACACTTTTTGGAGTAAAGATTAAGAGCTACATTATTTGACATACTAAAGGTTAATATCCAGGTGCATTTAATTTTAAGCTTGCAGGGTGGCCGCAGTGCAGAGTGAAAATCATGCAAGGTCTGAAGGTATAGGTGGGGGGGTTGCCCCTACTTTCACTGCTAACTAACTGAATCATTTACATCTCAGTTTCTTTTTATGCAAAATGCAAATGAAAACATCCTTTCTCACCAGGTTGTTACCAGGAAGAATGGAATAACGTGTGTGAAATATATTTTATTTTTATTTATTTATTTTTATTTATTTATTTTTCAATATATGAAGTTTATTGTCAAATTGGTTTCCATATCATGTGAATTATCTCCAATTTAATTTTCTATTTGGGAAATGAATTATGTTTGCATGTTGAGCTTCCTGGAACAAAGCATAATAATATACAGTGATTAGGAAGTAGAAATTAAGCTACAAGTATAATTAAGTGCGCCACAGGGAATCCAAGGGTTGAACACCAAAATTCCAAATTGGTGGCTTGATAGTTTACTGCAGTTCTAGAATTCTTATCTTGATGAATATTAGCATTATACCTTGTTATGTGTAAGCAACCAACATAAGACTATTTAAAACACAACTCGTGAATACACTCCTGAACTTAGAAGGAAGCTGGCCCACTTAAGGTTCTTTTCTTTCTTTTGTGTTGATGTTGGTGCCATGAAATTATGAGAAACATATGAGAGAAATTATAGTTAAAAAATGTGAGAATTTTTTTCCTGCCTCACCATCACATATGTTGAGCCCCAGACACAATTATCCTTTTAGAATGTATTACAGATGCAGCGCTTAGCAAATGGGTGCAAGATGTTTGTTCAGATATAAACTTGCAGGCCAATGCTACGGGAGGCTGGCAAAAGCTTTTAGCAGGCAACGTTTCTTGTTGGTTGCCAACCCAGATCATTTTTTTTCCCTGAGAGTTTTGGCAGCTGTCTTCCATCGCTTCAGATCGCACTTATAATTGGTTGTTTCCATGGCAACACAGACTTTAAACCATAGTCTTCCTTATTAACTAGATATAAAATGAAGGTGTGCTCTAAGTGAAATGGGCTTTGTGGGGGGAACAGCAATTAGGATAAAATCTACCACACTTTTCTATACAATGTTAATTCTGCACCCAAGAGTAGTACACTCATGATGTATTAACCCACGTTGGTGGGCATGTACCTTGACTTCTTCCTGTTAATGTCTCACTTAACAAAGGGCTCTGGACCCAGATTTATTTATTTATCATCCCACTTACTATTATTACTAATATTATTATTATTAAATACAAGAACAAAACTTTCGCTCACATGCTAAATGAAGAAAACTCACAATATAACACAGGTGTCTATTTTTAATTCTGGGAAATCATCTAAACTGAAATCTGTTTCAAGCTTTACTAGTTAAAAACCCAGTGGTTTCAGGTGGAAAATTCCATAATCAGACTATTGCTGCGCCTGTATGTCCAGAACTTCCGGTATGTCCAAGTACAAATCTACCACAAATGAAATGTAGAAGAACAACCAGACTGTTCTGATAATAAAATTGCAATGAGGTTGCTATGGCCAACTTTATCAGCATGTAAAAAGACTACTATTCTTGCTTTTATTTATTAAAAAGTGTGCAACTGACATGCCTGGTCCATATTCTATTCCTGTGCCTCTCTGAAGTTCAAAATTAGCTGAAATAACTGTGTAACCACTGTTATTTGTGTATGAAATCTGTAGTTTTTCCTGTCAAATAACGTGAATCCCAGACATCTAGCACCTGAAATCCATTTCTAATTCCCATGCCATCCCATCCCTAAAGAATGGAGGTTTCTAAGATGAGGAACTAACGAATAACGAAGATCACAGACAAGGTCAAGGATCGAAAGTGTACTCTATCTTTGGTGAAAGGATGTAAAGGGTGGGAGAAATTTGTGGAAAGGCACATTCCCCACCATGATGTGTGATGATGGTGTCTGGGGTCGGGAGGGAGGAGGTGGGAGAGGAAGGAGAAGTGTAGGGGAGGGGCAGATAGTAACCTCAGAAACATGATGATCGTCCAAAATGCATGACATCAAAAATACATGTAATAAATTGCACAAGGTAGTATTTTCCATCAAATCGCAAGCAAAAAAAGCAATTTGAACATTTTTGTGCAATTCAACTGATCACTATATTTTTACCTCTTTTGTTTGCCCAAAGGTTGACATGTACACCCTTTACATTGTTCAAGGCACAAATATTCTTTTTCCTTTTAGTTGTTTGACATTTATGCCACGATCAGTCATGATATCTTTTTTGTAGTTGTATTATGAGGAAATTATGTCAAACAATGTTTTCCTATTTTCTACCTGGCAACCTATCAAAGGCTCTGCCTGTCCAACAAACTCTGTTCATTTCATATTCTCTCACTAAGCTCCCTTCACAGCTCTAACTTCTTCTCTTCTCACCTCCTTCAGGATTTCTGGAAAACACAGTGAAACAGAGACAGAGGGGCTGGTGTCCCAAAGGTCAAGAGAAACAACTGAACTCTAGCATGCAGAGTGGTTCAGGACCATGGACAACTGCAGACAGACCTGCCTCCACCTGCACATTCAAAGGTCAGAATCACAGACAGCCAGGAAGAAACTCTGCTATTATTACTTGGTAATTAGTCAGCGCTTGTTATTAAATTTTTATTATTTGTATGCTGTCAAAATTCTTCCTACAGCCAGGTTCACATAATTTCATTCAAGTGTCATCCTCATAGGAAAATAAGGAGCTGGTTAAACCGTATCAGGGCTGGTGAGGAATCTAGACTCCACGCTATGGTGGGGACACGACAAGCTCGGATATGGAATTCAAAAAGGGGAGAAAAAATTCTGAAGTCCAGGGCCATAGCTAGTGAGACGGGACCCAGGAACTGAGGGGAACAGTAAAATCTGAAATAAAAACCATATCTAGGTCAATATATGTAGTACGTGGGGTGCCTGGCTCAGTTGGTTAAGCGTCTGACTCTTGATTTTGGCTCAGGTCATGATCTCTCAGTTTGTGACATCGAGCCCCGCATCAGGCTCTGGGCTGAAGGCACAGAACCTGCTTGAGATTTTCTCTCTCCCTCTCTCTGTGTCCCTCTTATGCTCTCTCTCCCAAAATAAATAAATAAATACACGTTAAAAAAACATATATAGATGTAAATATACATATACATATATATATATATATATATATGTGTAGTAGGCTGAGTAGTGTCCCTCCAAAGATGCCCATGTCCTAATTCCTGGAACCTGTAAATATGTTACTTTATATGGGACATGGAATGTGCAGGTTGAATTGAGGATGAGATGATGACACTACCCTGGATTATCTGGAAAGGCCCAGTGTAATCACAAGGGTCCTAGTAAGAGGGAGGCAGTTGGGTCCGAGTTAGTAGAAGCAGAGGTGATAACAGAGAGGGAGGGCCATGAGTCAAGGAACAGAGGTAGTCTATAGAAGCTGAAAAAAAAAATCAAGGAAACATTATTGCCTAAGAGCCTCAGGAGGAATGCAGTGTTGTCAAAACCTGATTTAGACTTCAGATCTCCAGATCTGTAAGACCTGCATTTCTTAAAGCCATTAAATTTGTGGTAATTTTCTACCGCATCAAAAAATAAAATAAAAACAAAAAAATTGAATACAATACACACAAGAAAAAGCCATGCGCAAAGAGAAGGAAAGGAGATCAAACAACACAGAAATATTTTTGAGCGGAAGGGCTCCTGTATTGTTGCCTTCTCTTGTCCATTTCCTTAGTTGACTGGGATATCCAGTAAGTATGTCCTTCCTTTACTCACTTATCTTTTCCCCCAAGTAGACTAGACCACACAGAACCATTATAAAGCACCCATTTCGTTCATATGGTCCCACTCTGCTGTATAATAAACAATGGCAATCGGTAAGGAATTCAGTAGGTTGTACTCCAGGCCACTTATAATTTCTTACATTTTTTGAAGATCCTGAGTTTTGAAAAAAGTGCTTAGAGCAAAATATTTAAAGTGAAGCCAAATTCAGTAAGGTTGGGTGCAACGGAGTAAGTGCAACGCAAATAAAGGAACTTTTTTTTTTTTTTTTTTGACGATCTGGTCTTTTCTCTCTGTTTAAATGTCAAGTATTTTTATTTTATTTAAAAATATTTTTTTAATGTTTATTGTAGTTTTGAGAGAGAGGCAGAGACAGAGTGCCAGCAGGGGAGGGGGCAGAGAGAGACAGAGGGAGACACAGAACCCGAAGCAGGCTCCAGGCTCTGAGCTGTCAGCACAGAGCCCGACGCGGGGCTCGAACCCATGAACTATGAGATCATGACCTGAGCCAGAAGTAAGACGCTTAACCGACTGAACCACCCAGGTGCCCCTAAATTTTTAAAAAGCATTTTAGACCTCAGAAAGAAGGGTCACACTGTTTTCATAGCTCCTGGTCCCGACAGAGGTGTTCAGAGCATCGAAGAGGCACTGAAAGAATCTATGTCAACTAGAGACAGAAAGAACCAATATGCAATAAGAAGGGGAATAATGAAGGGTATTTGGGGGCAGGAGAGCATGGTAAATAGAAGATTGGTGGGAACTGGCTCTTTCCTCCAGTAATTCCAATCAGGTATGGAGTCTGGCGAACCACTGAGCTACAGTCTATGCCAACATATTTTTAAGTTCATGCAATCACACCACGAAGAGGGCATGATTATACCCATTTTAATAAACTCAGAGATCTAAGTAACTGGCCCACGTTGACATAGCTGGTATGGTGGGGCCACGGGGTCTAATTTAACAATATCTGACTCCAAAGCCGTGCTTTTTCAATCATGCCTTTTGGTGAAGAGTGTACGTGAAGCCTTTTAGTTTAACTACTTGTCTTCCATGCTTTGGAAAGATAAGGTTTTGGTTGTTCCTTTGCCAAGGGGTCAGGATGTGCACTGAAGACAGACAGTGGTCCAGCAGCCTTATAAACCACCAGCCCCTTTTCTCACTGATATACCAAGTATGCAATGCCTCAGCCTCCAGAAATATGAACAACGTTCTCACCTATAAACCTGCACACATAACATCTCCCTTGGGTTTAACTATCCTGTACCATTAAGTGGAGCAAGAGGAAGTTGAAACTTCTAGAAAAATAGAATAGAGAATGTGCATAATATTGCTCCCATAATTCTGATGCATGATTTATCTATTTATGAGATTTTTAGTTCATTTATGGATTTTATTTTCCTTCCTTCCTTCCTTCCTTTCTTTTTCTTTCTTCCTTTCTTTTTTCTTTCTTTTTTCTCTTTCTCTTTTTCTCCCTTCCTCCATCTCTCTCTCTTTTCTCACTTCCTCCCTTCTCCCTCTTCCTTCCTTTCTTCTTTCTTTCTTTCTTTCTTTCTTTCTTTCTTTCTTTCTTTCTCCTCTTTTCTTTTTTCTCTTTCCCTCTTTCTCCCTCCCTCCCTCCATCTCTCTCTCTTTTCCTTTCTCAGTCCCCCCCATCTCCCTCTTCCTTCCTTCCTCCCTCCCTCCTTCCCTCTCTTCCTTTCTTCCTTAATTAGCTTATCCATTGACCTTCTTCTAATAGTCCAGATAACTGTGGTTTTGGAAAGAAGGAGGGTCTACATGGGAAGTAGAGCAAATATTTTTTGAGCAATCACACCCAACCTCTCCTTAATACTGACTTACATTGCTGTAGCATCTAGTCTTTTCAAAGCACAGCTGGCTTGGAATCCAGACCTCCTAATTCCCAGAGTTTGTTCCATTCTGATACCTGTCCTTCTCTCAAACTTGACTATAAACCCCAAAGTTGTGCTGATTGCCCCTCAGATCTCTGATACGTCTCCCCAGTGTAGCTTGAATCCAGTAAGTACAAACCCAATAAAGTAACATCACGATGAGGATGTTCTGGGCATCATTTTCTAATGAAAAAGAAAAAGAAAGTGAAGAGCAGTGAAGAGTAAAAATGCCAATAAGATGTACTGTTTAGGGGAAAGCTCCCAGTGATTAAAAGGTTGAAGCAAATGTCACACATTAGAGCAGACTAGCACAGTGTCAGGAAGCTCACGGGCCACTGATGACCGACTACATGACCTTGGGCTGGTCACACAGCTTCTGTTGCAGAGAAAGCTTAACTATAAACTATAAATTACAGGGAAGAAAGCTAATTCTGATCACTCCATAGGAGTGTGGGATGATAAAACTGTATCAGAGATTGTAGACAGTTCTTTGTACACCTTACTTGCTGAGCTATTTAGAAATAAGAAAGCAAGCCAAGCTTTGAGGACATCTGGAGTCCTCAAACTACTACAACGCCCACTACGTAGGTAACTCTGGGCAAGTTTCCTAATTGAGCATTTTTGCTGTCATTTTGTGTACAAATCACCATATAGAAGCCGTGTTGTGTGGTGGAAAAGGAAGAAAGCTTAGAGCCAGGCACGTTTGGATTCCAATTATAGATTCACTCACATGTGTCTGACTGGGGGAAAGTCAATTAATCTTCATAAGCTTGGTTTCCCAATCTGTATAATGGGTAGGATGGGAATAAGGTCTGTATCCAAAGGAGAGTTGTGAAGTTGAAAGGAAATAGTCCGCGTAAAACTTTTGGGTAAATTAGGAATGTTTTCAGCTTCAGGTAACAAAAACCACAACACTGGCTTACACTAATAAGAGTTTATTTTCCTCCCATATCAAAAAACTCTGGGGGTAGGTAGCTGCTGGTTGGCTTATCACCTTGGGGCTGGCATCTCTGTAGTTTTCTTGGACTCTGCCTCTTGTCACAAGCTGGCTGCCAGAATTCCATACATCACCGCTGTATTCAGGGTAGGTAAAATGGGGGAGAAGGGAGGAATCAGATTATGTTTGGTCCTTTTATCAGGAAAGCAATGTTTTCCTAGAAACATTTCCTGCATCCTTTCATGTTAGCTTATTGGCCGGAACTGTCGCATGTGGACCACCTCAGCTGCAAGGGAGATAGGGAAATCAGAGATCATGGTGAACCCAGGCTAGGCACGTGTGGCCCTGAAGAAAATCAGGGTTCACGCGGCAAGAAAGAATAGGCCAACAGATACTGGGACACAATTAACAAGAGTTGCTAAAACCTGGCACCTAGTAACTAATCATTAAATATTACTTTTTCATCCCTTCTCCACCAATAAATGGAATCAATCCACCTAGCTCTAATAGTTTGCGATTCCATACGGATTCTTAAATTACAATCAGACATCAATACTGGAGTAAAAATTCTCTAAACTGGCCTATCTGAAGATAAATGGCACAGTGAAAAATCTCATTCATGGAATATTTTTAACTCTTTCTTTTGAGATTATGTCAGATTTATAAAAGAAGTTGCAAAATTAGCACAATGGAGTTTCCTACACCCTTCCCTCAGCTTCCCCAAATGCTAGCATATTTTATGACCTTAGTAGGATGATAAAAACCAAGAAAATAACACTGATGCAGTGTGGCCAACTATGTCCCCTTAGCCTCCCCCAGTCTGGGTATGAAATATTTTTAAAGCTAGAATTTTTTTTTTTTTTAGTATTTTGATGCAGTGATAACAGAGCCAATTGTTTTAAAGCCTTTTGGATATTTCAGATCAATTTTAAAAACTATATTGCTATGTGGTATCTGAAGGATTAAACGGTTGATTTGCTATTGTTAATTTGCTTAATATTCTTTTACATCAAGAATAAATATAGATTTCAGAAGAAAAAGCATAGATGCTCAAACTACAGACGACTACCAGCATGGATTTTTGCATCTGGCTTTGGGTAATGCTCAGTTTCTCCTTTGGAGCATTTTCCTTCCCGTGACATGTACATTCATCATACCATAGTGGATCGATTTGGGGGGTTCCAGATGGATGCATTCAAGATATATGCCCAAATAGTGATAATTAGCTCGATACAGCATCATTTATTGGAGAATTCCACTACGGAGTGCTTGGTGGTTCCTGGAATGGCAGGGATCCCACATTCCCCTGTGCGGTGGCAGCTGGTGGCAGAGAGAGTTACGTGCCCGAGGCCATGTGTCAAGGCAGCAGAAAATGCAGCCGGGGCTCCCCACGCAGCCTTCTTGCCTCTGTGCCCTGCTGCCTGCCTGTTCAGGGAACGAGAATGATTTATGACCTTGGCAAACACATTTAAATATTACGCCAATAGTTCGGATCAATACGGGGGTGCATTTCCCTAAACGATGCGTCCTGTTCACTCTTCCGCCGGTCACTGTTTTGATAAATTGAGGCTTGCCTGGCCTGAGGTCGGAGTCAAATGAATCAAAATGCCCACATTTCTGGGCTTTGATGTATATTTACATCTCCGTGCTCAGTCCATACAAACATCCTTCGGTAGATGTTTGGTGCACAGTCTCACCCACAGTGCACAGGCAGACGGGGCCGGATGGAGTCTCCTGGCTCAGCGCTCACCGAGAAACCCACCATGCTCGTGAGCACATCGGGAGGCCTGTACCATCACAACTCACTGCACATGCTCAGAACAGGATAGTTTACCATCGCTCAAAATCCCAAATGCAGGGGGCCATCTCCGCTTTCCACGAGTGTTGGACAATATATTTCTGTTCCGAAGGTTAAGAATTGGCAAATTTGTGACACCTTACTCTTTAAGCAAATGATAGGTGCCTGCTTTTAGAGTTTCCACTATCCTTGGAGTAGAAGGGGTCAGTACACATCAGAAAAGGACGACACAGCTTAATGGTATTCGATTGCCCCTGATCAGCCGAAAACTGAAACAAGCGATTTCTGACTCTGACCCTGATGACACTGTGACTTGTTAACCAAAGAAATGGGACATATTGAATCTTTCGAATGTAATTACGAGGAAATTGAAGAGGTAGGAAGGAGATAATTGTTCTCAAGGCACACAGGACAAAAAGTAGAAAAGCGTATGAATGTGCCAGCATTTCTTGCCATGTGTACATAATAGGATTCCTTTTGTAGATTAAAAACACTCATGTTATGAGCATTCATATCATTTGTTTAAATATACTCTGTATGCTTTTCTTTTTTTTTTTTAATGTTTATTTATTTTTGAGGGAGAGCGAGAGAAAAGCGTGCATTGGGGGGTGGGGGGGGGGAGGCGGGGAGAGAGGAGGACACAGGATCCCAAGCAGGCTCTGCACTGACAGCAGTGAGCCCAGTGGGGGGCTCTAACTCACAAACTGCAAGATCATGACCTGAGTTGAAGTCAGACGCTCAACCGACCGAGCCACCCAGGTGCTCCTGTGTGTATGCTTTATCTTTGTGCAGCATAATACTGGAGCCTGACCATCACATCACTACATATAACCAGTGGAATAATGTTGAAGATAACAGTTGAAAATAACAGTAGACGCGCCCGGCTGGTTCAGGCGGTTAGGTGTCCGACTTCAGCTCAAGTCTTGATCTCAGCTCGAGTTTTTGAACTGGAGCCTGGCGTTGGGCTCCGTGCTGACAGCTCAGAGCCTGATGCCTACTTCGGATTCTGTGTCTCCCTTTCTCTTCCCCTTCCCCACCAATGCTCTCTCTCTCTCTCTTTTTCAAAAATAAACATTTAAAAAAAAAAGAAAAGAACAGTAAATTAATTAGCAAAGGCAAACAGTAAGGAACAAAAAAACAAATTTTCCAGCAAATTGCTTTTGCTTTTATATAAGTGCTTTTATTTATATATGTTAATATATTTATATCGATTAAGTATAAGTATATATTCATATATTATTAATACATATTTATAAATTATACATTTTTATTTCACACTTTCTACTGTGTGAACCTTTCCCACATTTTTTTTACCTGGTCTTTACATACGTGCTTGCTGGTTTTACAGTCTCGGTGTTTCCTTATCCCTAGAGAGGCCCTATGCTTTCAGAACCAGGTACGAGGGGACTGTATGCTAAACGTCCGCTGTGGCTCTAGGGTTAAGGGGACAGTTCTGTAGAGCTGTGGTCTTCCACACGCTGGAAGGGCTGTGCTTCCTAGATGCAGGTATAAACACCGAACGAGCAAATCTGAGTCCAATCTTAGTTTTGGTCCTGTGGTGCACTATGGATTTCATCCTTTGAGTAAAATGGGGCCACCTGCTTCATAGTATAATGAGACACTCTTTGATTTATTTATTTAAAATTTTTTTAACATTTACTTATTTTTGAGAGACAGAGAGAGACAGAGTGTGAGCGGGATAGGGACAGACAGAGAGGGAGGCACAGAATCTGAAGCAGGCTCCAGGCTCTGAGCTGACAGCACAGAGTCCGATGCAGGGCTCGAACCCATGAACCTGAGCTAAAGTTGGATGCTTAACCAACTGAGCCACCCTCCGCCCCAATAAGACACGCTTTTAAAGGAAAATTACAGATTTTAAAAATAGAGTTGTTTTACCATTGGTGTGAGAGGGAAAAGCAAGGCTGCCCGGCGGAAAACTGACCTCTTCTCAGACTGTTCTCTGTCACAGCCGAGGATAGTGGTGGCCGATGGTGTATTGAGTTTCTTACTAGTGTGTAACAATGAGAAAATTCCAATTCTCTTCCCTTCCATTTCTTGCATTCGATGAAGGTAGAGAAAAATGAAACACTCAAATATGAGGCAAGATAAGCTGACAGGAAAGTCATTAATCCATCTTCCATTTGGGAAGAGCAAATACATGCTAAGGAAGGCTCTATTAGAGACCACGAGAGTCAAGTTTAAAACAGGAACAGTTTTATTTCAAAACAATCACAGATCTGTACATGAAGAAACAATATGGCACCTGCAGCCATTTGGAATGGAATGGAATGGAATAACCAGCCATTTGATGATGCTGGCATGTTTGGAGAGATAGGTTCAGGTCCCAGTATGTGAGTCCTGAAGACCACGTTAAGGAACTTATTCCTACCTAGGATGTAAGTCACAGCATGTTTTAGAAATGGTCATGTGAACACCCAGACCAGGAAGATGATAGAGGGCTGGAGCGCAAGGGGTGGATTTAAGACATGATGGGCTGGGGGCTTGATAATGAGTCGGTATTACAGGATTAGTTGGAGATTCCTGTAGGCGATCCAGGCAGAGATGCCCAGTGGGCAGGTGGATTTATAGGTGGAAGCTTCTGGAAAGAGTCTGCAACTGGCACATAATTGGGGTCACTATTGGTAAGAGGAGGCACAGAACTCCTGGTCCCAGAGCTCAGATCTCCATTTCATCGTCCCCCACACATCAAAGAAGAAAAAACAATCTTCCTTTGCCTACATTACAGTCTCCTTTTTAAAAAAGAGGATCTGGGAGTGCCTGGGTGGTTGAGTCAATTAAGCGTCCGACTTCGGCTCAGGTCATGATCTCACAGTTCATGGGTCCGAGCCCTGCGTCGGGCTCTGTGCTGATGGCTCAGAGCCTGGAGCCTGCTTCAGATTCTGTGTCTCCCCCTCTCTCTGTCCCTCCCCCATTCTCTCTCTCTCTCTCTCTCTCAAAAACAAATAGACAAAAAAAAAGAGGCTCTCGTGTCACAGCACAATGGTCAGGCGTGATCAGTTGGGATATGCGTCTGGCTCACTTGTGACTACATTAACTATAATGCAGAAGTGTTTGCTTGAGGCAGATTATTTCTTTCATGTGTCACATGAAAGGGTGGGGTTAAAGCTACGGTGCTGGGAAGTGAGTGCCATGGGAGCGTGTCACCTCTGTGACCGTGATCCATGGTGTGGATCTCAGTGGCAAGACCGGGAGAGAAAAGTTGGAAGCCATTGTTCCTGTTGCAGCTCTCTGGCCATATCTGGCCCATCACCTGTCTTCATACAGCCCTCCTGTGTGTTCAGAATGCCTCCTGCAGATGAACATCTGCAAAAAGAAACTTGGTGACAGGGCACACGAGCTTTGAACTACGATTAAGGGAAATATTATCTCCCTGCAAAACAGAATTTCGTCCTCCTTAGTACATCTGTATTACAAAACACTGTGCTCTGCTACGTTATTATATTTTGCATTCTGCCATTAAAACTTTTGTAGGAATATGTCTAATCTCTTATTGTAAGGACCCACATAATAGTGTCAATTTGTCCCTTGGCCTCCAAAGCCTAAAATATTTACTATCTGGCCCCTTAGAGAAAAAGTTTGCAAAATACTGCTACTGATTATAGCGAGGCCACGAAACACACGGAACACTCACACTGTGCCCAGCGCGCTGCTAAGAGTGATACGCTCCGTCTCTCGTTCAAGGCTCACAAACGCTGTGGGGTGAATGTTGGGGCAGCCTCCACCTCACAGATGAGGAATCTAAACCGCAGAGATGCTAAACACCCTGCCCAAGCCCACACATTCAGAAATGACACAGCTAGGACTTGAAACATACTGGCCCGCGTTGGTTTCGTACGCATACATTCGTAACTCTATGCTCTGGGAGCCTGAGGCACCTGCTTCTGTCCCTCCTCACCCCAGGCACATACTTTGACCCTTAAGCCTCCTGCAGGTCTCTGTACTTCCTCTGTCCTTCTTCCAAATTTCTTCTACACGTCCTGTCTGCTTTTAATATTCACTTGAACCATGTTGATTTCTCGGCCTAAAGGGGCTACTCAATCTCAGGCATGAGAAAACGGTGAGAGAATACGTCTTTCTTTACGTATACTTACATCTGCTCTTGTTGATATGCCTAAGAATAATGAT
Organism: Panthera leo; assembly: GCF_018350215.1. Lineage (NCBI taxonomy): Eukaryota > Metazoa > Chordata > Mammalia > Carnivora > Felidae > Panthera > Panthera leo. The sequence continues at coordinate 226,133,293 of NC_056679.1, forward strand.
AGTCTCCTGCAGTCAGAATGAAGGAATATTCCCAGCCCATGGCATGTCTTCAAGCTTCTGATGTGTAGAATGTGAAATACAGTGTCACTTTTTGTATCTATTAAGCACTTTCCAATAGTACGCTGATACTCAGTCTTTGGTTTAAACTTGTTATTAATGAGGATTAATGAGTTTTATTTTCAACTCAAAGTGACTTCAAATACCTTCCCTAGAAGAGAAACCCAAGGAAGTGTAGATGCTATCATGCTTTGATGTACAGAAAGAAAACCACTGCACGTAACCTGGGGGGCAATATGAGATGATTACCATGGTTTTCTCTTTACCAAAGGAATTCTGAAGGGACAAAACCCAAATGACATTAGATCTAACGTCATAACAAAACTTCAGTGATCTAGAACTCACTGGAACGCTGTAGATGCTAATGTACTTTGATCAAAAAAAAAAAAAAGAGCCCCAAATTATAGGCTGTTTGTCCTTATATTTCAGAAAATTCTAAGAGCTACTAGTGTGAAATTTTAAGTCATTACAGCTAAATGTATCACATGTTTACCATATTCTAATAACTGCATATGCATAATCTAATTTACTGTTAATAAAAATGGTTCATAGGTTTTATAGGTGATAAACACAGCGGCACAGGGAAGCTAGGGACTTGGAGTCAAGTACAATCCAGAGATAGCAAGTATGAAGGCTGGGATTTACACCTAGGACTGTCTTACGCTCTTAAGCAGGACACGCTGCCTCCACATCTTAAGTCCACAACACATTAGAAGAGAGAAGGGTGGCAGCACGCCGCACAGTGATGACAATGAAATGTACTAGATGGCAGGGTTAGAGCCGGACAGAAGAAAAAACAGATTAAAATCAAATAGAAGCACTCAAAATTAGCGCAGTTCGGGGCCATTTAAGGAGGCAAAAAGTTTCAAACGTCTCAAAAGCCACTCAGACCTCGCTACATATATGTATATACACACACACACACACACACACACATACATATACATACATATGTATATACACACATATATGTGTGTATATGTATGTGTATATATACATATATATACACACATATATATGTATATATATGTATATATATAGCAATGCAAAGCGACATTTAGATTTTACACAAGGGTCACAAATTATCGAGTTTCAAAATTCTGTTGGGTATAAACTATCTGAGAAGACACTACATAATGCATTTTAGGTAAGTTTCAATGGAAATGTTAAATTAAAAAGTGTCATTTCAGGGGTACCTGGGTGGCTCAGTCAGTTAAGCTTCCAACTCTTGATTTCAGCTCAGGTCATGATTTCAGGGTTCATGAGTTCTACCCCACATCGGGCTCTGTGCTGACAGTGTGGAGCCCGCTTGGGATTCTCTCTCTCTCCCTCCCTCCCTCTCTCTCTCAAAATAAATAAATAAACATATTTGTTTTAAAATCCTTTCAGCATTCTGAAAACCTCAGACACTCACAACACTTCACTCTCTGAACAATATGCTAGTTGTTTTACAAGAATTATTTCAATTAATCTGCAAAATGACTTTAGGTGGGAAATATTTGTTTTCTCTCCTTTTACAGATTTACATCTACAGATGCAGCAAGTAAGGCTGAGGTTAAATAACTCACCTCAGGTCCTAGAGCTAGTCAGTAGCCCAGATGCAATCTGAATCTGGAACTTTAAATCTACTCTCAGTAAATTAAATACATAGACTGCTCATTAAGAAAGTGACCAGGACATGGGGCGCCTGGTGGCTCAGTCGGTTATGCGTCGGATTTTGGCTCAGGTCATGATCTCGCGGTTCATGAGTTTGAGCCCCACGTCGGGCTCTGTGCTGACAGCTCGGAGCCTGGAGCCTACTTCCGACTCTGTGTCTCCCTCTCTGCCCCTCCCCCACTCACGCTCTGTCTCTCTCTGTCTCTCGAAAATGAATAAACGTTAAAAACCAAAAAGGAAGTGGCCAGGACATTCAGAATTATATGATCCTTATCTCCTGCTAGTCTTGCTTCTGTGGATTCCCCTCACCTCTTCCCTAAGTGTGCCTCTCTAAGCAATGGCATCTGGCAAAGGTCAAGCGATGCCACCTCCCTGAGTACGTTACAAAAAACTGGGATTTCCCTCTTGCTGGCAGACCGTCCTTCTCACTGGTTTTGATGGAGCAAGCTGCCATGTTGGAGAGGCCTCCGTGACAAGGAATTGAAGATAAGAACTGAGACCCCCTGGCCAACAACCTGCAAGAAACCTGGATCCTGGCAACGACATGAATTCAGAAGCAGATGCTTTCCCACTCAAGACTTGATGTGACCACGGCCAAAGCTGACAGCTTGAGACCCTGAAGCCAAGGACCCAACTAAGCTGCACCTAGATTTCTGACCCATAGAACCTACGAGGTAAGAAATGCTTGTTGCGTCAAGCTGCTAAGTTTTGGGGAAATTTGTTACACAGTGATTGACGACTGAATATGGGGACATAGTAATATGGAAGGCCCATGTTGGTCTCAGAAGGTTGCAGCACTTTTATTTTAAAAAGTGATTCAAACATCTTTGAAGATAATTTCCAACGAGGACTCACCGTTAAATTATTTCTGGGAAAAGAAGCAGATAAATGTGCAGTTTCAGAAATAAGGAGGTTCAATAGACTGAAACTAAGAAATCTTTTGTTTCCAAGCTTCACCAAGCTCAAGTTTATGAAGATCCAGGGAGCCGAGACACAGGGCTTGAGCAAATCTCTCTGTGGTCCCAGGAGAGCAGAGACAGATGCGTGGTCGTGAAATCCTAGGCCCTGTCTATGCACAGGAACATCTTAAAGAGTGTGGAATTGCTCTCTGTTCGTGGCATTCTCCTTCCTGAAACCAGACTGTGATATTTTTGGCAACAAGACAGCCATAAACAATTATTTTTGAAGGGAGGGAAAAGGAAATTACCTACTGAAAAAATTAATGCCGTAGATTACTCAGAAAGCAACGCTGAAGCAATGGAAAGGAAATGGAAGAAACAGATCGCTTCCAACGTCAGTGTAATCGTACCTCTTAAACACTCCTCCTGTCCTTAGGCTCACACTCTGTACCTGACCAAGACAATGGACAAAGCAGCCAGGATAGGAAGGTGGTTGTGTCCAGAAAAGATGAATGGTTTTCATGTTTCCTACCTCTTTCATTTCCCTTTCATGCAATATTCTTGTAACCGTCTAATACCTGCGGTCACACTGAAACACGAATGGTTGGTTATTTCCGCTGCTTCATTCTCCAGCCATTTCTAGCCTATTTAGGGGTTCTAAAAAATGTCTCATTTGACATTTCACTTATGTGGGAGTTAATTTTCTTTTCCATGAACTCATTGATCTTTACAATCCATGATTTAAAAGTTACATTTGTCCCACCACTACCCCTTTCGCTACCCCCATTTTCTTCACCATTTTATTCCAACAAGGATACAATCCTTGGATTGAACTCAAGGAGAGTGCCTTGGCCTCTGCCTTCCTGGCTCCATCCTGGTTATGAGGATGACCTCTTGGCTCTGGAAAACAGTAAGTTCCGGGTCCAGAGTGCCTCGTCCCTCAGTTTTCCCATCTCATCACTTAACATTTGAAACCCAAGCAAAAATCAAAATGAATTTAGTTCCCACATGAATACCAGTCTATTTAGTGATGAGGAACCTGTGAAAAACCTCAACAGAAACATAGCTGAAACACGGTGAATCCTGAATACTTTCATATTCAGTATGAATATATATATATATATATATATATATATATATATATATAGTATATATATATATATATATATATATATATATAGTATTTATTTAATACCCCATACAAGGGAATACCACAGCTCATCATTTTTCTAGGATATGAATAATCACAGAACAATTAGCGTGTGTGCCTTGTAAGTGTGTGTGACTTGGTATAAAACTGTCTAGACAATTCAGGAGAGCAGCTGACGCCTGCCCCTGCAGGAGACCCCAGGTGCCTCCCGGCTCTGTGTTCGATCCGTTTTGTGACTTTCCAGACCTTAGTTTCTTCATCTTTAAAAAACCAATAATTAAGGCATACAACCTCAAAGTCTCCTATGGCTCTGCAATGATATAGATATATAGCAATCAGTGGCTCATTGATTGATATGACTTAATAAAATGCCGAGTCTCTCATTTTACTCATTCAATTTTCCAAGAGAAAGATCAATTCTTCCTTGGGCACAGCATTGCCCTGGTTGATGCCAAGCTCTACCCTTGGCACACTGTGCCTATAATGTTCCCTGTGGGAAATGCCTACTTTTCCATCCAGGTATCGTGTCTCCCGGGCAGTCTTCACTCAGGTCGGCTTGTCCTTGGTTAGGTTTGGGCTCTCAGTGCAATGGTCTGATCATACCCTGTACAAAGCTGTTGGAGGAGTTACCCCACGGTAGTGAAGTAATTTGTTTCCCATCTTCATCCTCTCCAGCTGGACACTGAAATCCTCATGGCCAGACACCAGTCATTTTTTAAATTAAAAAAAAAAATTAATGTTTATCCATTTACTTTTGAGAGAGAGAGAGAGAGAGAGAGCACAAGCAGAGGAGAGATAGGGAGATACAGAATCGGGAGCAGGCTCCAGGCTCTGAGCCGTCAGCACAGAGCCCAACGTGGGGTTTGAACTCACAAACCATGAGATCATGACCCAAGCCGGAGTCAGACACTTAAGCGACTGAGCCACCCAGGCGCCCTGACCAGCCAGGCTTCAACGGAATTTAATCCTCATGAGGGCAGGAACGTTGTCCATTTTGTTCCCTGTCATCTTCCCAGTGGCCTGGCATGTGCTAGTGGCTAAGTAAATATTTTCTGAACAGAAGAATAAATATAGGAATTGACACCTATTGATTTTAGTATCATCAGTACCTCTCCGAGAAGAGCATATTATAAACATGAAACAAATGATTGGAAGTCACAACAAATACCTTACATTTCTAGAACACACACCAGTGAGTCCAGAAAAAAAAAAAAAATATCTATTTTACAAAGTGCAATGTCAAAGCATAATTATTTTGTTAAAAAGTACAAGCAAAAATTATTTCTTGAAATTCAGAAACTTGCCAACATTGTGTACTAAGTTATCTCAAAGTTTCTCAACGGGAGTTAGAGAAAAATCACCTCGAAGAAAGATGAAGAGTAATTGCATGATCGGTGTCTCCTTTCAAGTCCATGGTTCGGTTTTAATAAAAAGAAAAGTCAAAGAAGTTATGAAATTATTTCATAGGACTGGAAAATGTGGCCTGCCATCAATAGAATTATACTAACACAGTATCCTACGAATAGTTTCAGCATTCTGAAACAACCTCCTTCCAATGTCTTAGGTAGGAAAATCCTAAGAAAGTAATTAGTAGTATGTAAAATGTAGCTTCATCTGTGTAAACACCTCACGAGTCGGTCAACAATTCATGTCTACCTAGCTTCTGTGTGGCCACAATTATTGGAACAAACCCAAGAAATAATAATCGTCTGTTGGCAAACACACATTAGCATATTTCAAATGTGCATACTGTCTATTCTGATGACAGACATAGGTTTTAAAGATTTAATAAAATGGTGACAGATCCTAGTCATTTGTTTTCTCAATTACAACTCATGTATGAATCCGTCCTATGGTTTTCTTTCAAAATGTATCAGCATTACTTTTATTAATTTCTCTTCATATAAAAGCAATTCAAAATAATTAGACTATAAAGATGAATAAAAAAATACTTATCATCACAACCAACTACACAGAAACAATCCCTATAAATACCTTGCTATGGATACACTTTATTAAGTCCATGTTTTTAACTGAAAACAAGATCATGCTACTTTGTGACTAGCTTTTTAAAATGTAATATGTCAGGTGAGCAGCCCACTCTTGATTTTGGCTCAGGTCATGATCCCGGGGTCGTGGGATCGAGCCCCGTGTTGGGCTCCACACTGACCATGGAGCCTGCTTCAGAGTCTCTCTCTCTCCCTCTGCTCCTCTCCCCCGCTTGTGCTCCCTCTCTCTAATATAAAAAAACAAACAAACAAACAAACTGCAATATGTTGTGATAGATTTCTGTATCTTTTGGTAACACTTTAATTGTTGCAAACTAGGTCATTATATAGAAGCTCCATAATGTATTTACCTAGCCATTTATTTGGGGCTATTTAGCAACTAAGGAAACATTCACGTATACCAGGGGTTTTTAACTGCAATCCTATTACCACTTTGGGCTGAACGGTTCTTCATTTTGCGGGTATGTCCTGTGAATTGTAGGACGTTGGGCAGCACGGCTGTCCCCTCTCTACTGCATGAAGCAGCATTCCCCTCCCTCAAGCTGTGACAACTAAACTTTCTCCAGACATTGCCAAATACTCCCTGGCAGACACAATTGCCCTCAGATGGGAACCACTCCCATAGACAAACAATTGCATAAACCATGGATTATTTCCATTGAATATTTTCCCTGAGGCGGAACTCCTGAAGCAAAGGACATGCCTGGTAGAGGGTTTGATTACGTGTGGCCAAATGGTTTCTCTTGAAGACAGATCATGTCAACTCCCCAAGCCAACAGCACACAGTGAGATGTTCTGTGTCTTTTTCTGACCAGCATTGAATGGTTTCCTTTTTAAAAAATCTATACCAACTCGAGAGTATCTTGTCGCTGCTTAAAATTCATGTTTTAAAACTACTGGGAAGATAAAACACTTTCAAGTATGTTTCGCATCATCTTTGCTCTTTGGTGAACTTTTTTTTTTTTTTTGTCTTTTCCTGATAAAGGATTTTCTGTCTTTCATTTTCTAAGAGTTCTTTACATATTAAGAATTGCCACTGACTATGCTATGTTGCAAATACCGTGTTCTACATTTTTTTCTCTACCTTTATTTTTCACTTAATAACTGCTTTTATGCAAAAGCTTCATAATATTGTTTCTCTCCACAGTTGCTTTTATAAATTCTGATCTTGGCATCATGTTAAAAGCTACTTTCCCTCCTCAAAATTACATAAATAATGAATTGTATTTCCTTATAGTATTTTTATTCTTTTTTCCTGATTCCTTTTTGTTTTTAATTTAAATTTTAGTTAACATACACTGCAATATCGGTTTTAGGAGTGGAATTCAGTGACTCATCACTTACATACCCCACCCAGCGCTCATCCCAACAAGTGCCCTCCTTAGTACCCATCACCATCTAGCCCATCCCCCACCCACCTCCCTCTATGAACCCATATTCTTCTCGATCTTTAAGAGTGGCTTGTGCTTTGTTTCTCTCTCTTCTCCTTCCCCCCTTTCCCATACGTTCATCTGTCTTGTTTCTTAAATTCCACATGTGAATGAAATCATATGGTATTCGTCTTTCTCTGACTGACTTATTTTGCTCACCATAACACTGTCTAGCTCCATCCACATAGTTACAAATGGTAAGATTCCATTCTTTTTTATGGGAGAGTAGTCTCATATATATATATATAACGCATCTTCTTTATCCATTCATCAGTTGATGGACATTTGGGCTCTCTCCACAGTTTGGCTGTTGTTGACAATGCTTTCCTGATTTCTTCTATGTAAATATTTTAAGCAGAGACTCTTTGGGGAAAGTAACGTGTGAGGTGATTTTCAAAATACTTCGACGTTAAAGAGAAGGGGCCCCGATACATGGGTGAGTAGGACCCCCAGACCAGCTCACCATTACGTTTTACTCTGTTAGCTTCACTTGGCTGTTGGGTTCCTTCATTCTTTCTTGCTATTTCTCCTATTATGATCACAATCTGATCATGAGACAGGTGCCAAGAGAGCCAAACAGAAGAAAAAGGGAAGAAAGAGAAGCCAAACTTATCTGTGAACGTGAAAACCAGTTGTGGGTAGAAAGTGAATATAGAATATAATGGGGTTGGTGGAGATAGCTTACTGTTGGCTGAATCAAGCCTTATTCCCGATAGCTCCATCCTTCAGCCCTTTGAGATTTGTGGAGGGCCTTAAGTACACCACGTGTTTCCACATATGCAACCTACTTACATCCTCACAAGAATCCTACTCGAAATTTTAGTCATTCTCAGATCACTAATGAGACAACAACAGTTCAGTGCCTCACAGCCACCATGCGGCCGCTGGGTGACGAAACGGGGGTGCTGAGAAAATCCTGGATTCTTTGTATGTCACCACTATCTCGGTTACGACAGCGTAAGACATCTGGTCACAAAAGGCTTTGTTGTTGTTTTTGAGAACAGAAATCCGTCTCGGGCTTTGGCAGGAACATAATTCAGCTTTCTGTTTGTCACAGTGAATGGATGTCTTCCGGACTCTGTGACTCTACCTGGGATTAGTGTCTGAAGTCTGACAGCCTCCTAGGAGTACAGCAAGAATTTGAAGCATTCTTCAAAAAACCGTAAAGGCATGTGAGTGCCCAGGTCTCAGAGCTTTCCTACTTGAGTCAATTTACTGCCGGTGGCCTCCCTGAACTGAGGCAAGGCTCCTTGGGTTTTCAGTTAGTTCCTCATCCTTCGATAGCTTTTCTTAACCACAAAACTTACCTTTAAAGAAAAAGAACACAATCTCAGGGTGCCTGGGTGGCTCAGTCCGTTAGGCGTCCTACTTCAGCTCAGGTCATGATCTCACGGTTCATGAGTTCAAGCCCCACGTCAGGCTCCGTGCTGACAGCTCAGAGCCTGGAGCCTGCTTCGGATTCTGTGTCTCCCTCTCTCTCTGCCCCTCTCCTGCTCATCCTCTCTCTCTCAAAAATAAATAAACATTTAAAAATAATAAAAATAAAAAATAAACTTTAAAAAAAATTAAAAAAACAAAAAACAAAAAACAAAAAACAAACAAGAATGCACTCTCTAGAAAAGGATCCTGATACAGGAGCAAGATGCAGAATTTGGACAAGGCAGTTTTATTGATGTGTCCGTGATTCCTAAATCCCACACACCCAGTTACTTTCTGAGCTTCCCAGAAATACCATTTAATCTACTCTCTGTAGGCACTACTGCTGAATAAAGAGCATCCCACCCCCCAGCCCTCTCTCTCCCCTCCCAGCAAAAAATACTTAGAAACCCTCATATTTACTCCTCTGCTCAAACTACTGACACTAATTTTTTCCAGGCAATAAAAAATTAGGCTTTTTTTTTTCCTTTAAGTTTGGTAATTTTTTAAAATTTTTTTCACTTTTCTTTCTTATTATTTGTCCATCGAGGTTATTTCTAATATTGGGTAATGCTGAAGAATATACTGAGTTCCTTAAAACATTTGAGACTGAGGCAAGAACAGACTGGAAAGTGGTCTCTTAATGACTTCAATTATATGTTTTACGAGGGGTACTTGGCATCATTAAAAATGACCCAGGGGCGCCTAGGTGGCTCAGTGGGTGGAGCGCCCGACTTCAGCTCAGGTCATGATCTCGGGGTCCGTGAGTTCGAGCCCCGCGACGGGCTCTGTGCTGACAGCTCAGAGCCTGGAGCCTGTTTCGGATTCTGTGTCTCCCTCTCTCTGACCCTCCCCTGTTCATGCTCTGTCTCTCCCTGTCTCAAAAATAAATTAAAAAAACGTTAAAAACAATAAAAAAAATGATCCACTTCAAATCCCCAGGCACCCTTGTGTTGTGGGGACTTGACCTTTGAAATCTTTTCGCTGGTTAAGAACAGCACAGCGAGTAAAACTAGAGTCATGCAGCTTTAAACTATCTGCATCCAATGTTGATATCCTAAAAAATGGTCCATATCTCGTGGTGCTTAGTGACTTGAAGGCTTTTCTTATGATTTGCCCTGTACGTTCCTGGCAGAAGCCACAGCAAGACAAAGCTATCAGAAATGACCCTGCAACTCAAATCGGTCTTTTTTTTTTTTTTTTTTTTTTTTTTTTTTTTTGCAGAAACGGTTGACTTTCTGGAGAGTAATTTGGTTCAATGGGTATGAGAGATGACTATCAGGATGCCCTGTTCATTCTTTTTAACCCTCTACTGTTGGTATTTTTTGCCATCTGGTTAGAGCAAATGGGTAACCACGGATTATGGAAACGAAGAGAAGAGAGAGTAATTTGCTTGCAATTAACGCTGAAATGCATACAAGGGCGGGGGGGGGAGATTGAAATTGTATAGTTGTGCTATCACAAAACTAAATAAAATATTTCCATTTTATATGAGGGCACAAAGAAATATGAAAAAAATCATAGGTTTTTTTTGGATAGGATTGTTCTTTTTTTGTTTCCTCTTGATGTAAAGAATTGGTAAATATTATGTGTAAAGCTTACATTTTTAGAGTGAAATATATTTGAAGTGAAATATTTAAAAACACCATGTAGACTCAGTAAAGAAAAAAAAAAGAATCTCAGCCAGGTCTTGGGAAAAATCCTTTAAGATTTCAGAAACATGCAAATCAGTAACTAGATTGGACAGCTTCAGGGCTAATCCTATAACTATGAAAATTCTCATTATACCTGGAAATGCCAATTTACTTCTAAGCCAATTTCTCGTGAACTAGGGTTTTGTTGTTGTTGTTAATTGAAGTATCGTTGACACATGAACTAGGTATTTTTACTGTAGCCAGCTACTAGGGGAGTCTGGAAGCTGACTATTGTCTCTCTGTGTGTGTCTGTCTCCCTCCCTCTCTCACCTTCTCCCCCACTGCTCTGAAAAACCAGAATGCAGTTGATTCAACAGATACAACAGGTTTTTCCTCCTGCCGAGGCACTGGAATGCACCAGATTCCTTCAGGGCTAGGCTTTCTCAGTTTATTTCAGCGGTGAACCTCACAACAACCTCTAAACACCTCATCACATTTTATAACATTCTGAGTGGCTGATAACATACATCTGGTTAGTTCTTCTTGGCTAAGATTGTGTATTAGTCAGTGATTCTTCCTGGCCATTTCCAGATGTAATGGAAAGTGTTCACCCTGGCGGAGAAAGGAGGTAAAGGGCCAGGGATATTTCTCCTCGATGCACCTTCTGAAAATTGTCTTTGGTTAAATTACAAAGTATTTGGCGAGGCAAAGTGCAGCTATTTTGCTGAGAGTTTAATGCTTGCTGTGTGCAGACACTGCATTAGGTGGGACAGGGTGATTTTAATTTGTAGATCAGAGAAACACCCCCCCCCCCCCCACACACACACACATCCACACCCACACACACCCGGAAGAGCTAGCCAGCCCTCGGAAATCTGTCTTTTATGCCTGCTCATTCATGCCTTCAATGCCTCCTCATTTTCAATTAGAGATATTCTTGGATGGGATCTATTGATATACCTCAATCACATCTTTCTATAATATTTTTACAATTTTTATAATGATATAATAATGCTTTCATAATATTGTGGGCAAGGTTTGAAAAAACCAAAGATTTAATGTTTTCCGGAATCGCTAATAGAATCTAAGAGCCTAGACAACAAAAAAGCCAACACAATTCTTAGTTGGTATTCTGGGCTTCTGCACGTTATTTATTTTGCAGTTGCTGAAGGATAGGGGTGATACAGAAATAACCAGAGCTTTTAAAATTTAACTTTATTTTTAGAATAGTACAATTGTCTCACTGATATTAAAAGTTACATTAATTATAGAAATACAAAGGGTATTGGTTGCCCCGTGACTGACTTATGAAATCAAATTATTTCTTTTTCCGTATCCAGTATATATCCATAAACTTGTTGAAATTTGTCACATCGCTTATACTGAACACACTAGCCTAGCCCAACCGAATGCCAAGCTCCCTCTAGCCGCGACCACTATGGTCCCCCTGTGTTCAAGTTCCAACATGTCAACTTTGGATGCCAGCACATCCCTAACTGTATCGGCCACAGACAATGCATTCAGAAGGTCCAACTAGGCTACCACAGCCACTAAGAGCATGACCCGACAGCCACTAAGAGCATGACCCGGTCTCCCAGAATTAATGCTGGAAGAGGTCAGGTAAATCACGAACCCACTGGTTCTCAAAGTGTGGCCTTGGACCAGTAGCATCAGCATCACCCGGTTAGAAAGGCAACTTATCAGACCCCCAGCCCAGGCCCTGCCAAATCTGGGGGGGGGTGAGACCCTGTGATTTGCATTTTAACTAGCCCTCCAGTTGATTCTGGTACGTGCTCAAGTTTGAGAACCACTGATGTAATCCAACCACCCATTTTACACATGAGCATCTGAGTCTCATGAAAATTTAAGGAGTTATCCATGACCTCATTGCTGGTTGGTGCTGAAGTCAAGGCTAGAACCCACATCTGATGTGCAGTCCAGGGCCTTCTATGTTCCATAATAGCATTATTATTCATCATGCTGACCTGTCCTGAACATTTGCTGACCCTGTCCTAAACTAATAAGTCCATGTTCGTAAATACAAAACTGTGAAAGGGGGCTGGAAGTAGTGAGAATTGAGGCTCTAAAGGCACGTGCCATTTCTTTATCCCACTATTTTTACTCTCCCTGCAGATAGCTAAGTCTAGGAAACAATGGATATATCCACTAGGAGAACCAGATCAAAGCACTTACCTACGTCTGACTAATGGTGCTCAATAAGGCAAGTAATGGATTTGTACTAATTAAAGTTCCGAAGGGGGAAAAGCAACCCAATGTAGACATGGGGATTTGATTGTTAGAACAAAGGGCCATGAGCATTTCCTGTCCACACCTCCTGATCTGCAAATTTAAAAATCACATAGCATTTTAACAATAATGAGGGCTTTTAAGACTTGCTTTAGGCGTGCACATTAGAGCTTCTGATGTATGCTCATAGGCTAGGAAGAAAGAAAGCCCGTTGTGCTTATGGCTCTGCTAAGTCACAAATACTGACATTACAAATGTGGATCATCTCAAGTTGAGGTCAAATATTCCCCTTGATCGTCCTTGAGCTTGCTCGGCTAGCTGATTATTCACTTGCCAAAATGGGCTCTCAAATAAACAAATGGTCTGCTGAAGGAACAAAGTAGGAGATATTCAAGTGCTGAGTGAATTCATCAGTGACAAACACGAGGAGGGAAATAAAAGAAAAAGTGTGTCCTAGAGAGAGCGTGTCTAGCCTGCTCCCTAGACTCCACAACTATGCGGGCAGAACTGGAGCCCTCCAATCTCACTGCTGCTGAATAGCCAAGTACTACTTGAATTGCAGTGACAGAAATGTTCAAAGTCTTATCGCAACAGAAACAACTTTGCCCTAAAGTCAACATTTTGCTGAAGAAAAAAGATTGATTAAACCCAGGACAATTCCCTAGACGCATCACTCTGAACCAAGAATGAATGATGGTAGTGAAAGCACAGTCATCCCTGGAGTCGTTTACAGTTCCCTAAGAACCTTCTAGAAGGATCATTTATAGTTGATGAATTTAAAACATAACTGTAAAAGAAAGATTGGGGGACTGACGTTGGGGCTGAATTTATATGAGTCTCTATAAATATACGTACGTTTACTAAAACGAAGTAATAAAAAATATAGTAAATAATGCACTGTGAGTTTCGATACATAATAAGTTAGCAGTCCTAACACAATACCGTTGAATTCCATTTCTCTTTCCTTTATGACACATATTCTTTAAGATCTTCCCCTGCAGATTCAAAGAAATGTCTGCAAATTCTTCTGTTGCATATTAAGATGCATACTTTTCCAGGCTTTTTAAAAAATCCTGAACTCTTAATGCCTTTGAAATTCTAAACTCTCACCTCCTATTACTTGCCTTACCATTGGAGTAACCCAATGGTATGGGATTAAAATAAAATAAAATACAAAACTGCTTTGGGAAATTTAGCTCTGTTGACTATTTCTAAAGCTACATTTCTTTTACCTGACATTTTCTTCCTGCAAAAACTTCATGACAAAGCACCGGCCAACAATCCTCTCGATTCACCTCAACTTCCTCTGTTGCGATGCTTGTCGCCGGAGAACACAACGGAGGCACGAGTCTCCTTTCATTTTTTTCCCCTAAGATTTTATTTGAAAAACCTCTAGCCCTTTCCCTGTGGTTTGTTTGCTTTTATATTCCATTTTCTATTCTTTGCCCCTAGGTACAGTCTCCATGTGGGGTGATGTGCATATTGTGTGCACTAGAAATACAATTCTGAAGATGGATGAGAAACAAACAAGGCATTAAAATTTTTGCAAGAGGAACTTACTCTTTGACCCCAAACCTTACACTTACTTAGTGAGGTGAAATGATTTACCTATTTCTCCATTCTGTGATATTCCCGGAATGACACTGGGGATCTGCAGTTGTGCCTGGTGTTTACTCACCTTGTGGATTATCCGTTTTTAATCCAGTACCCGTTTCCCAACTGCTGTCCTAACCTAATAATCCAGCATGCTCCGGGACTGCTCTCCTGCTGACGAGTAATCATTATGGATCCAGGGAACACATTCTTAATTAAATATTAATCTGACCCCCCAAAATATCACTTCATGTGTAAACCCACTTTAAAAGTAATGAGAGCAAATACTCTAAACACTGAACACAAACGCATTTTTAAGATAAGCCATTGTTGCAGACCATGCCCATTGCATTCCACTCTTTAATACATGACACAGAACCCCAAGTCTCACCTACTTCTACTTATTGTAATATTCAGTCTTCAACATGGTGGGAAGAGAATGTGATTCCATTCAACTTATGTATGAATCCTATGGTCTCTAGTATTTTCAAGCTTTATAGATAAGTCAAACTCACCTAGAAGATATTTAAAAATATCCCAAGTGGACTCTAAAACAAACAGAGTGAAAAGATTTCTGAATCATCCATACTTAGAGATGACTCGGTTGCACACCACGAAGTCTGGCCTGGATGGCCTTCCAGTCAACTGAGTTCTAAGTGGAACCTCACACAGGAACATTTCCTTCAAACTCTACCACATTTTGTGCATCTTTCAGCCTCCTAATGGTCCCCTTTTCACACCCCAAATTGTAGTTACCGTCTGGCAAATGATCAAGAAAAGGTAAGAAAAAAAGTTTTATTATTGGGCAAGAGGCTTATGGGGAAAAAAGGCCACGTTTCCGTAACAGTTATGACGGCATTGGTTTTGGGTAGGAGTCTACTTTTGCTGAGTATCACGCACATATTTTGCTGAAAGCACATAACCCTCAGAAAGTATAGTACCCTGGTAACAAAATACACAAAGAGAAATTTGTTTGAAGATGGTGTACGAATTGTGTCTTTTTGAAAAAGATTAACTTCCATCTTTCTCTTTCAATGAAATGGGTATACGTTGACAAATTTTGGAACAGGAATGATTGTGCCTAATAGTCTATATATCCTGCAGACTTGGGCACTGTCTTCTCCCAGATGTGAAAGGAACACTCAGGGTAATTCACACTTGGGCAAATGCTATTCAACACCACATTCCACATGAGCCGCTCACTGCTGCTGCTTTATCAGCTTTATCTTTGGTTTTATGTGCCCTTACATGCTTCACTCCAGGATTGTGGTTATGGAGATGGTGCTATATAGACATTGGGGTAAGGCAGCCACTGATGACATTAGGCCAAAAGCAATCCAAACCCCCCCAAACAGAAACCTTTCCACTGATAGGGCCCAAGATGTGGGGTTTGGGTACCTGAAGGCAAAAAAGCAAAACTACACGGAAAGAGCAAGAAACGTCTCATAAATTCAGAATGGGGCCTGTGAGCAAATGTTCCATCAGGCACTTGCCAGGAATGGCAGGTGAGGCTGCTGGAAATATTCAGAGTCGTGCAGCAGCGACCAAGCATTCCCCTCCAATGTCTCCCCTGACCCACTAGGGTCAGGTGGGTGAGCGCTGTCCTGTGCTGTCCCAGGGGCCCTACCTAAGCCCACAGATGTGCACAGCACACACAGGAGATGCCCCCCGATTAACAGACACTGGTGGTCAGGAAGGATTGTGTTTCTGGGCCCCACAGGTCTTAGACCACTGGAGACAGTTTTTGGAAGACTGTCAACTCAAGGACACCGCAGAAACAGCAACTGAAACAAACTGCCAGTGTGCCTGTGAAAAAGCTTGGAGCTTCAGCCTGAGGGACAGGACTAGCATATATCTAGAGGCTTCCGAAGTGTGCTAAGGGAACTAGGTTGGGGACACCATTTTTGTGCTCTTCCTTGGTCTCCTTACAACTTTCTGGTACCTCCCAGAAAAAAAGTTCATACACATGTCTGGAGCCCCAATTTTTGCAACTCTTGTGAAGGAGACACCTCCAGATCACCTGGTCTAGAGGCCAGCAGGGTTTACAATCGCAGTCCTACAGGACTGTACCTATTTACATACCTTAAACACTGTTGCCTGAGGGTCTGGCTTCCAATCAGCCTGAAACTAGGTGCTGACAGAGATCCCTCCCTGTGGAGCACTCACAGAATTTGGCACTCCCTCAACAACAGGGTCCTATCAAAAATATATCAGGCTGTCTTGAACCTGACAGTCACACAGGTTCAAGAAACAACTGAGAGAAGTAGCTGTTTCACCTTATACACAGAAACAAACACAGAGAGTCAAGCAAAATAAGGAGAACGAGGAATATGCTCCCGATGAGAGAGCCAGATTAAACCAAGATTAATAATTTATCTGATACAGAGTTCAAAATAATAGTCATGAAGATGCTCAATGATCTTGGGAGAAGAATGGATGAACACCAATAGAACTTCAGCAAAGAGACTGAAAATATAAGAAAGTGCCAAATAGAAATCACAAAGCTGAAGAATACAATAACCAAAATGAAAAAACACTAGAGGGGTTCAATAGCAGACTAGACGAAGCAGAAGAAAAAGTGGAATTTGCCCAAATAAAGCAGACAAAAGAAAATAATTTTACAAGTATAATAGCTTAAGAGACTTATGGGACGACAAGCAGAAGGACATTCACATTATTGGGGTCCCAGAAGGAGAAGAGAGAGAGAAAGGAGTAGAATACTTATTTGAAGAAATAATGGTTGAAAACTTCTCTAACCTGGGGAACGAAACAGACATCCAAATCCAGGAAGCTAAGAGAGTTCCCAAGAAGATGAACCCAAAGAGACCTACACCAAGACATCTTATAATTAAAATGTCAAGAGTTAAAGATAAAGAGAAAATCTTAATAGCAGCAAGAAAAAACAACTTGTTATGTACAAGAGAACCCCCATTAAACCATCAGCAGATTTCTCAGCAGAAACTTAGCAGGCCAGAAGGGAGGGGCATGATATATACAAAGTGCTGAAAGAAAAAAAAAGCTTCCAACCAAGAACATTCTACACAGCGAGGTTATTTGGAATTGAAGAAAAGATAAAGAGCTTTCCAGACAAGCAAAAGCTAAACAAATTTAAGACCACTAAACCCATCCTACCATAAAGTTAAAGGGACTTCTTTAAGCTGAGACAAATGGGCACTAATTAGTAAGAAGAAAACATATGCAAGTAAAAACTCCTTAGAAAAGGTAAATGTGTGGTAAAGTAGTAGATCAATCACTTTTACAAAGCTATTGTGAAGGTTAAAAGGCAAAAGAAGTAAAAACAACTATGCAATAATTAGCGGATACACACAATAAAAAGATGTAAAATGTGACCTCTGAAACATAAAACATGGTGGGGGGCAAGTAAAAATGCTTTAGAGTTTTACAATGCATTCGAATTTTACTTGCTAAAATAAATGAATCATGGAAATGTTTTATAATAAAAAAAAAAGAGAGTCATGCAGGAGGTACAATGCTTCCTTCTTCGATAAAATAGGCTGTTAGCAAAGACATGAGATCAGAGAATAGTGTTACAGGAAGTAATGCAAGAAAACTGCCCCAGGTTCAGGATGAGGTCGGCTGGCACCTTCTGCAACAAAAGGAAAGTCCAGCCCAAGGAACTTGTAAGATTTAAGCCAGGCTATTGCTGAATCTAATGATAAAAATCCTCAGCAATTTATTATTTTTCACCCAGAGTATATAGTTATTAACTTTATATCACAAACTTAAAAAAAATCAATGTTTATTAATTTTTGAGAGACAGAGAGAGACAGAGCATGAGTGGGGGAGGGGCAGAGAGAGACGGAGACACAGAATCCGAAGCAGGCTCCAGGCTCTGAGCTGTCAGCATAGAGCCTGACATGGGGCTCAAACTCACAAACTGTGAGATCATGACCTGAGCTGAAGTCAGATGCTTAACTGACTGAGCCAACCAGGCACCCCACACATCACAAACTTTTAAAACAAAAGTTCTACTAGATTGTATACCCTACTAGAATATAAGCTCCTTGAGGGCAGGGATTTTAACTTATTTTATTTGCTGATGTATAACAGTGCTTACAATAGATATACGGTGGGCAGTTAACAAAATATTTGCGCAGTAAATAAAAACCAAAAAGGATCCTTATCCCATCCCCAACCTGGCTGTCGTATATGACTGTGCAGGTTGTAGCCTGTATAAAATTACCTTGCCCAGCTGGCAAAGTGAGGCTGGAATCCAGCCCACGTGTATCCACGAAACTCTGGCCCTGGCCTGCTAGTGCAACCACAAAAAATGTGCGGTTTTGTAATCCATCTGCCCAATGAGGAAGGTTTCTTGTGGACAATGTCTCCTGGGCTCTGACAATGCATGCTTCCTCAAGATGGTACCCTGGTGAGACACATAGGTCAAGCCACTAGAAGCAACACAGTCCATTTCCTCAAAACCATTCTACAATTCAGACATTCTGTCAGTTTGTTTCATTACTGAGATCTTCCTGCATCAACAATCCCGCCCAATGACTGAGAATAACACCTTCAACAAGTCCTTACAAACCTAACTCACAAGATGAATCTGAAGTCGTGAAATTGCAACGAATTTGCCCTGCCTCTTGTATAGCTTTTGATTAGTCACCATGCTACTCTGGGCAATTGGATCATCGTTTCTTTTTTCCTTTTCTTTTGTTATTACATAATCAAAGATAATTAGTAACTGAAAGCATATAAAATATTTAAGTGGGGAGAAACATTAGCATGTAGGGTAAATTAATGAATGAATCAACGGTGCGGCATATCAGTCAAGTTTCCTTAACTTTGATACTCTTGGCATTTGTGGCCAGATAATTCTTGTTGTCAGGGGCTTCCTGTGCATTATGGGATGTTTCGCAGTATCCCTGGTTTCCACCCACTAGATGCCAGTAGCATTCCACCTCCCAGCCGAGTCATGCCCGATGTCTCCAGATGTTTCCAAATGTTTCCTGGGGAGCAAAATCACCCCCCAGTTGAGAACGACCAGTAGGTAAAGCTGCCATATTGGAACTGGGGTAAAGCCAGAAGATGTTTAGATAGTCATGGGTAAATAAAAAGAATTACCAGCAAAATACTAGCCTAAGCCTTAGCCTTAATGTCAAACTGAGAAATGGTCCAAGTACAGCTGCCTTTTCGGGGAACAGAAGATGGTAAAAGGGGAGAGGGATGAGGTCAAATAAGCAGAAGACTAAGCAAAAAATACGGGGTAATGTTTGTGACTGGGTAACTAAGTCAGAGATGGAAAACGTGGATTGTGCAATCCCCTTGGGTTCCACCTCAGGGAACAATCTTACGTAAGATCCTCATGTGTGCATTTGAACCTGCTAATCCCCTTTGCCTGAGAAAACAATCTTTGCTGAGAAATCAAGAGTACCACCACTCTGTTGGCCTGATGCAGAGAATGTATGCATTGAAATAAGATCTACTGTGATAATAAAGAAAGAAACGCCGAACAAATAGAAACGGTTGGTTTCATAATGACCATTGTGAATGGCCAGGTTGACCCCCGACAACCTCCAATCTATGAGTGAAGTTGGTTAGCTTATGTTTTTAGGGAGGAAGTTGTTTAAAACTGATCTCACTCTAACCTTGATGATCCCGTTGCTCTTTTCGGAAACTTTCTGAACTTCTGGTTTGGCCCCAAACTATCTTAGAGCAGAGCACGCATTGACAAAGCTTAAGACGGCAAGAACTGTATCCTCATGAAAGCTTGTGAAGGAAGGAAAGACTAAAAGCAAAGTGGCATCTTGGCATTCATTCTGGCCTATTTGATCATTACGGTTGAGGCCTGGGAACATTGCTTATGATATCTACTAGCCTCCTGGTTTTCTTGACATATCTCCTTCGTTTGAATTCCAAGACCCACAGTCTGATGATTTCCTCCTCCTCCTCTTGCTCAGGGCTAAAATTGGAGGCCCAGGACTCCCTCTCTGGGTAGACTCATGTCCAGCTTGGTGGCACCACCACCACGGTCCCTGAAAGATGCTTCCTATGAACTGTTATCAGTCCACAGTTGTGCAGGTACGGAAAGCCGGGGTAAGCATTTAGAAACTTGTATAGCAGTTTGACAATTTCATGTCCGTGCAATGTAATAGCAATAGACTAAAACGAAAATGTAGCCCTTATATTCTGCATGTCTTTATTTCACTTCTCCTTTAATTTCATTTTGTCTTTATAGTTCCTGTATTTAACAAAGTGTGTGTCCACAGCAAATGAGAAAGAAAAAAAAACAAAGATTCTTTACCAGAGATCAGAGAGGTTTTGAAAAGAACCATCTTCAGATAATCTCATCTAATTCCGTGGTTTTAGCAATGTCATCTCTATGCTGCTGGCGTTCAGTTTGAGATCCCCAGCCTCAACATTCCCTGAGTTCCAGATTCAGATGTCCACCAGCCTACAGGCATCTCTACTCGGAAGTCAAGAAGCAACTCATAGTTGACATGTCCTGAAACAAAGTCTCTTGTTTGATGTTGCTCAATCCTGCTCTGCCTCACTTACTATTCCTCAGCTCATTAAATGCACTACTACCAAATTTTAAGGCCAAATACTCAGGGGTCATCCTTAACTAGTATCTTTCTGTCCCCCTCTACATCCTATGCAGCAGGTATGCCTGGAGACCCTGACTCTAACAGATATCTCAAGTGGGACCACTTCTCACCATCCCTTACCAGCAAGATCCCAGCTCAAGCCATTATCCCCTCACCCCTGAAGAAATGAAATAGCCTCTGTTCCTTCCCCTGCTCCTACTCTTGTCCATAACAGTCCATTTCCCCAGCAGCCACAGTGGTTACTTAATAGTATAGACCTGATCAAGTCCCCTGTACTCTAAACTCTTCAGTGGGTTCCTATCACATTACAACAAAGTCCAGAGTATTACCACAGTCTAGGAGACCCTGTAGAATCTTCCCCTCCACTTTTCTGACATCACTTGTGACTGTCCTTCTGCTGGCTCACTCTGCTTTGTCAAACACAGGGCCCTCCTCTGGTCATGTCAACACCTCAAGCATGTGCCTATCTTAGGAGATTTTGCAGTTGATTTCCCTTTGCCTGAAACATTTTTCTAGACATTTGCAAGGCTCACTTCTCTGCTTCCCTGAGAACCTTTTCCAAGTAACATTACCATGCTTTGTCTTTTTTTTAAGTTTATTTATTCTGAGGGAGAGAGAACACAAGCAGGAGAGGAACAGAGAGAGAGGGAGACAGAATCACAAGCAGGCTCCACACTGTCAGCACAGAGTCCGACGTGGGGCTTGAACTCACAAACCATGAGATCATGACCTGACCTGAAATCAAGAGTTGGATGGTTAACTGACTGACCCTACCATGCTTTGTCTTAATCACACTTACTACAATGCATCACAACTAATTAATATTGTCATAGAATTTCATTATTTTAAAATTTGCTAATTACCTCTCTCTTCTCTCTAGAATGTAACCTCCACAAGGGCAGGGATTTAGACTTGTTCACTCTCCTGTGTCTGAAGAATGCTTGACACAGAGGAGAGGCCGTGTTTGAATGAGCTACTTTATTTCAAACCCGTTCATGAATATACCAAGTAATAACAGTATATTAGCCAACAACAAGGGTTCTTGACTTAGGCTTATCGCTCACCCATTCATCGGATTCCTTTATCATTTTTATCGAGAAACCATGCACCCTACAGGCCACGCTTTCCAAATAATTAAATATTTACAACTAAACATTTAGACTGTTCAGCAATGAGCCACAGAAATGGGAACTGAGGAGAAATGCCATCAATTCAGACTCACCTGACTTTTACTTTGTGGTTAACAGTTTTGAGTTTTGTCCAACACGCCATAGGCAATTCAACGTAACAGTGTGGATAAGATTGAAAGGAAGTGATTTAAAATTTTTTAAGGATGCCAACTCTCCAACACCAGCGAAGAAGTCATAAAAAATACAAGTGATTTTGGGGGCACCTGGGTGGCTCAGTAGGTTAAACAACCGACTACGGCTCAGGTCATGATTTCATGGTTCATGGGTTCAAACCCCGCATTGGGCTCTGAGCTGTCAGCACAGAGCCTGGAGCTTGCTTGCTTCAGATTCTGTGTCTCCCTCTCTCTCTGCCCCTCCCCAACTCATGCTCTGTCTCTCTCTCTTTCTCAAAAATAAATAAATATTACAAAACTTTTTCAAAGTACAAATGATTTCAATGATAATCGAAATGTCATCTCATTTTTCCATAGTACATGTCATTGAAGACTCCACTAGACCACCCTCATTCATTTATTTCTTGGCTATTTGGGCTTATCACTCATTCATTCATATTATAGGGATTTACTGAATACCTACTTTGTGCCGGCCACTGTTCCAGCGGGTGGGACAGAACAGTACAGCCAACAGCAAAGCACACAGAAGTCTTTTCCCTCACCCAGCTGCCTTTCTGGGGGAGCTTTGTTACTTCTGACATCTGTTTTTAAAAAGAGCGAAACTACTTTCATCAGCCAAATTCTGCAATTCATTGGCTTCAAGGAGTTTTCGTGTCCGCTCTGTAGAGATGGGTTTGCTCTTTTTTTCCATAGTCCGTATTTTAAAATGTCTAAACAGCTTCAAAATTAAGATGTATGTCCTTCTCTACCACCCCAGGGAAAACACTTAGGAAACGCTTTTCAGATTTTGATTTATTAAAGACAAAACCATTTGTATTTCTCACGAGGGAGTATTTACAGATATGTATCCCATATAAGTAATCTCATCAAGTAATTTTGGATGAAAACATTTCTTAAAACAGCAGAAGGTGACTATAAAGCAGAAACAGACTTAAGCAGTCTATGTGCACAATTAACCACTCGCTCCTACTCCCCGGAGCTCTGGGTTTATGCCAACACGCTGCTGACGTTAGCATCCGTAAAAACATCGCTTTTGATTTTTACTCAAACCCACTTGTAACTACCATGAGGCCATATATCCCACCACTGGTATATCTGTCCCCTGACTACTGTGCCCCCGTTCAGTCAGTGGATTTACTTTATATTTGCAAGGCAATCTTATTCTAGCTGAACTGTTGGGGTTTCCAGGGGAAATTTTTTTTTCCCTATTCAGCCTATATAGATGGTGTTAAAACTCTTAAGGACGGCTCCATTTTCCCTATAAAACTTAATCGGACTATATGTATCTTCCTCCCTTTCTTGCTTCCTACCTTGCCTTTTTCAGCAAGGCAGCCTCTGAGAACCCATGAATTAATATTCACTGCACAGAGCCAGATGTATTTTAAAAAGTTGTAGTCTTTGATTCTTTTTCCACCCAAGAACAGCGTTTTCTGGGAAAAGAAGAAAAACAAGGCGAGGAAGGAGCTTTAAATCTTCCACAAAAGGTAGTGAACGCCAAAGAATGACCTCTTCCATATACATAATTTCACCATGACTGTCGATCCATAATTTTTGGAAAGAAAAACTCTATTTTTTCTAAGTTGAAAGTTCATGGGAGAATTGTATGAGAAAGAAGCTGCAATTATATATGCAAAACACTCATATCTATCCAATGGGCAAATCACCAACAAAACTGGGTATTGTGTTTAATATGAGGCAGAACGGTTTCCAAAATTAAAAAATACGTATCAGTAGACCTAAAGCGTGTCTGTGTAACTGCGAAAGCCAAAAACCAGGCAATGTTTAAAGCGAGACCACCAATTAACATCACGTGTCCGTCTATAAGAATATTTTCTAAATAACAAATAACCTCTGGCAACGGGCCATCTGTTCGCATTGAGAAATGTTCCAAGAAAGAGCATGAGGACACGTGCTGCTTATGTGGGTGATACTGTCTTTTGGTCTTCCTCCTTGTTTAGAGTCCCCAGGATGAGAACACACGGGAGACATTTATCTGTCTCTTAGGAAAATGTATGATTGTCCAGGGCAACTCCACTCTTCAAGGCTTACAAATATATTGAATTGTGAAATTGACTGTGTTTCTCTCTTTGTCTGGACAGTTAGGGAAGTGAGCCAAACTTGTGACCGCCTCTGACAAATGTGGCAGAGCCCAGCCTTTGCGAATGTTACCTGTTCCTCAGCTGTGTTTCACGTTTCTGTCCATACTTTCCCTGTGCCAAATTGATCGTACCTCTCCATTGATTCGATTCCACGCTATTGGTGAGCCACCTCAAGCCCATTTCATCCAAAAGGTAAGGGTTTAGGGAACCAGGGACACACACATATTTACCAGCAAAAATAATTTCTCATTAAATATATAAATGCTCTCACTTGTGATTCATGACTATTTGCAAGAGTCTGGCGTTCTTCTCCTGGAAAGCCGGTCGTATAGGATGCAGTTCATTTTAAGGGGCAAATGAAAAGGGTAACACGTTCAAGTGAAGTCTGAGGAGGTCTGTGCCCAACACAGGGAGCTGTGGGTAGACAGTAAATAGAAAACCCATGCTTTCAGGGGCAAGTCACTTGTTAGACGGACATTCCAGCTGAGGCCTGAACGCTCTAGATCCAACACTTGACACGTGACCCAACACATAAAGTGAGGGGACAAACGTTACTGTGCAGAGCCCGTAGCAAAGGAGGTGGAAGAAAACCAAGGTGATGAGTCTGGAATCCCTCACCCTCACTGAGATAGAAGGTTTCAGAGACTGGAAGTTAAAGAATGGTCTTTGAATGATCTTTGTCATTAGAACTTTGCTGTGAGTGCCCTATCTCCACCACCTAACGAAGCAGGTATGGGGTGTCCCCTCCAACTTCAGTTGGGAAGGGGGGGGGGCCTTACAAAAACCACTTGAAACCGGTAAGATCCTACAATGGATATCATGAAAAGAAACGGTAAGAAGCGGGAGGATGTAGAGAAATTGGAACCCTCATAAAATGCTGGTGGGAATATAAAATAGAGCAGCTGCCGTGGAAAACAGTCTGGCAGTCCCTGAAAGGTAAGAACCGCCCCATACCCAGCAATTCTCCTCACATGCGTACACCAACAAGAGACGAAAACGCACGTTCACACAAACGCTTGCACGCAACTGTTCCTAGCAGCATTCTTCGGAAGAGCCAACAAATTAGAAGCAACCCAAATGTCCATCACCTGATGAACGGATAAACGAATGGGTGAATGCATAAAAGGAGAATATCTGACAATGAAAACGGGAAGTACCGACGACACATGCCACAACGCGGAGGAACTTTGTAAACACTACACTGAGTGAAGGAAGCCCATCACAAAAGACCACACACGGTGTGATTCTCTTCACAGGTTTTCTGGGTGTTTTAGTGAAATAGGGATGCATCTGTCCACGGGATGGAAGCCGCAGGTGAGAAAACCCCAACGGTGGGGGCCTCTGAACAACCAAGTCAAGTAGGCATGGGACAGAAAGAGTCCGATGTGGACATCTGCTGAGTCCAAGAAACAGAGACGGCAATGCCACCATAGCATCCGTGAGCACAAACCCCTTTTCCCTCTTCCCTCTGCCCCCTCTGCACCCTGGAGGTCTCAGAATCCCAGGTGACAAAGGAGAGGTCGGTAACCATCAAACTTGACTTCCTCCAACGGCAGGCTACGCGCTTTCTCCCTGCAGCAGTCGCATGGAGGGAAGAAGAAAGCCACTTTCCATTGGGCTGGAGGCTTCGTGATTATAAGGGTCTGAACAACGGAAATACTGAAATGAGGTCGTCTTTGTACCTCCCTTAAGAGCAACTGAGAAGTCTGGGCCCATGCGAGTGCTCACCCGGGGAGGGCAGGGCTGGCCCCCACTGACTAACGAGGAGAACACGGGAGACAAAATAGCTTCGCTTAACGAATGTGTGCCATGAGCCATAACTTGTCTGACATAACATTTTCACATTTTTTCCACGTGTTACATATTTGTTTGTCATGGTTAATGTTACGTGTTAACTTGACTGGATCATGGGGGTCCCAGATATTTGACTGAACATCATTTCCGGGCGTGTCTCCGAGTGTGTTTCTGGATGAAATTAGCATTTGCCTTGGTGGTCTCAGGGAGGCAGTTCGCGCTCCTCTGTGTGGGTGGACATCACCCAATCTGTTGAAGACCCAAATAGAACAGAAAGGCTGAATAAGGCAGAATTCAGCCCTTCCTGCCTAGCTGTTTTTTTGTTTGTTTGTTAGTTTGTTTGTTTTTAGCAGAGACATGGATCATCTCCTGATGCTCCTGGTTCTCGGATCTTTGCACTTGGACTGAATGACACCACCAGCCTTCTGGTCTCCGGCTTATAGACAGCAGATTATAGGACTTCTCAGTAAATGTGTGAACCAATAGTTCATAGTAAATCATACATGCATATCCCATTGGTCTGTTTCTCTGGAGAACTCCAATACATTATTTCATCCAAACCAAAGAAATATCCTACAACATGAAGCTCAACATGATCTCCCAACCTGTAAGTGACACCCCTTTTCTACGGACCACATCCTGGGTCCTGGGGACGCTGGTACTGTTTCCACATGTTGGAGGGCAGGAATCAGCTCTACAGGAGGGACCAGTGACTCAATCACACTTCAGCTTTTCTCAAGGGCAATCACAGATCTGAAATGGTTATTGTTAACCTATTTGATGCAGACACTTGTCAACGTGTAAGATAATGACACTGCCACTCATGGAAAAGTACACAAAGGTGCAATGCAAGATCTCCTTCCTTACTAGATCTGCTGAGGGGCTTCTCAGCTCCCTCTCTATGATGACACTATGCAAAGTGGCCATTACACAAAGTGACACCCTCTTTATAAAGTAAAAAATGTCACTTTTCTGCCTATCCTATCTTCTGCCTGCCTATGTCAACGGTTTGACATACTGAGGTTTTGAAAATAAAGTCTGTCTACATGGCATTTATGATTTTATAGAGTTTAAGCCACGTGTTCATTGAAATATTCGTTGAACATCTACGGGAGACAAATTCTGGGGCTTTGATTTGGGTGTAAAAGATGAACGTGACCAAGGACCACTTAGTCTAATGGGGAAGACACAGAGACCGCTAGCTATAAGAGCGTAATATCGATGTGGCAGAACAGATACAACAAAGAGCTTCAAGTGCCCATCAGAAGAAGGATTAGGGAGTGGTGACTACGTGGAGAAGTGAACATGGCTCTGGAATTAGGGTGCTGGCTCTCACATCTTAACTTTGGCCACTACTGGCTGTGTGACTCTGGGCAAGTTAGCAACCTCTCTGTGCTATTGTTTTCTCATCTATGAAATGGAATGATAACTGTATCTACCTCTTAGAGTTGTTATAAATATTACAGTTAGCCCATAAAAAGCACATAAAATGGCTTTTGGACACAGGGAGGACCACATACATTGCTGATATGAAAATTAGCAGGTCCCATGAATTGTGACAATGAGCAAATATCTGCTACTTTTTTATCCATAAAAGAAAATAGATGGAGCATGCTGTGTGTGTGTGTGTGTGTGTGTGTGTGTGTGTGTGTGTACACATATATCCCATCGGACAGAAGTGTGTCAAGTGGCCCCCTGCGGCTGCAAGAGAGGCCAAGAGTTTGTATACTTCACTTTCCAGCTTTTAAGCTGGAGGAAGGCAAAGGGAACTGATGTTAAGGAGACCAGACCTTGGATGGCAGAATCGTCTCCTTGGTGCATGAACTTTTTAAAAACTAGCCAAGTTTAGAGTGAGGGACAAAGACGATGAACCCAAAACAAGCCCAGTGCGCTAACATATTTGTGTTTAGAAATATGTGTGTAGGGGCACCTGGGTGGCTCAGTCGGTTAAATGCCAGACTCGATTTCGGCTCAGGTCATGGTCTTACAGTTTGTGAGTTCGAGCCCTGGGTTGGGCTCCACACTGACAGCGGGTTCTCTCTGTCGCCCTCTCTCTCTGCCCCTCCCCTGCTCACTTGCTCTCTCTCTCTCTCTCTCTCTCTCTCTCTCAAAATAAATAAATAAATAAACTTTATGGGGCACGTGAGTGGCTCAGTCGGTTACACATCTGACTTCAGCTCAGGTCATGATCTCACGGTTTGTGGGTTTGAGCCCTGCATTGGGCTCTGTGCTGACAGCATGGAGCCTGGAGCCTGCTTCAGATTCTTGTCTCCCTCTCTCTCTGCCCCTCCCCCACTTGCCTTCTGTCTCTCTTTCAAAAATGAACGTTAAAAAAAATTTTTAATAAACTTTATAATATATATTTTAAGAAATAATTTATATATTTTTCTATTTTATCTATCACATTTAAGATAGGGTAATTTCTTTAGATTTTCTGTCTTAATTATAAAAATAATAAAAACATATTAGTCTATAAAACAATACTGTAATGATCAAGAGAACTGAAGGGTCACCATCCTTACACATTCGATTGTTTACATTTAAGTAGGTTTCTCCAGAACTTGAGGCCATTTAGTTTGTCAGACCACTGAAAAGCTTGGAAAAGGGAAATGAATACATTAAAGTTATGAATGATATTTAAATAGTTAGTGACGGTTAATTAACTTAGTTGTGAAGGTTCCCTTGAAAATGATTGCTCAAGTGTACCAGATTTATAAATAGAATGATGAGAGTCTGAACACAAGAGCTTAAGAAAAATTAGGTTTTGGAATTTGCAACTTTAGTACACTGAATAGTCATTAAAAGAAAGGCAAGTAGGTACAAATGATTGTTTTTCTTTGGATGGAACATCCAGAAAGACACTAAATTGTACACTGAAAACAACTAGTAGGAAACAGACCTTGATTGAAAACCATCAAATCAACTTCTATCCCATCCTTCTGAGTAGTTCAGATTCCTATTCTGGTTTCTCTGGCTCATTGCCCATCATTTCAAAAGTCACTCTCACTATCTTTCACATCATCTCACATCATTATAGCTCAGCCCTGTTCTCCTCTGACATTTATTACCCTTGGACGTTTCCTGGTCATTTAACCTCTATTCCACACTCTACATAAATGGTGCTTAAGTAGCCGAGGAATTCAAGGCTTATATTTGCCATCACTTTAGAAACATGACATGCCAAATTCCTAGCCAACACCTCAAACTTCCTCCGCAAAAATCCTTCTTTCCATCCACTTCCTGTCCAAGATATTGTCTATCCTTCCCATCGCTAAGCTTAAATCCTCAAATACCTTTGCTTTCACCACATGCTCTGCTCCCTACATGCCATTAGCCGTGAGTCCTACTTAGATTGCAATTTATTTCTCAACAACCCTTTCTATTTTGTTTGTCACTGCCTGATTCAAGTCCTCTGAAGGGTCGCCCTGTTCTCTTCTGTACCTATTCAATTAATCACAAAAGTCACTTTCAGTATGAACACCCTACAGTTACACCTAGGACATGATTAAAACACACACACACACACACACACACACACACACACACACACAGAGCTCTGAAGACTCCACACCGCCTGATAGATTCAAACACTTTCACATAGGATGCAAGGCCTCCATGATGGTTCTAACTTCCCATCCACCAGTCTCCATGTTCTTTCTCTCTTTTTCACATGTATAAAGTCTAGTTGAATTGCAAGATCTGTATCAGATGCTCTCCCTGAATATCTCTCTCATGCTTTCACACAGAAATCTTTCTTTTCTTTTTTAAAAAATGTTCATTTATTTATATTGAAAGAGAGCACAAACAAGGGAGGGGCAGAGAGACAGAGAATCCCAAACCGGCTCTACACTGTCACCACAGAGCCCGACATGGGGCTTGATTTTATGAACCATGAAATCATGGCCTGAGCCAAAGTCCTGAATCAGACACTTAACTGAATGAGCCACCCAGGTGACCCCATTAATCTCTTTCTTTTCTAAATACCAAACACATCACAGATTGTACTTTTGTGGGTCTAATATCTTTAAAAACTAAAAAAGGAAAGGAAAGGAAAGGAAAGGAAAGGAAAGGAAAGGAAAGGAAAGAAAGAATGAAAAGAAATAGAGCAGAAGAAGGAAAGGAGGTAAGAAATAGATAACACGAAGGAAAAAGGGAGGGAGAGAGGGAGTGAAGGAGGTGAAGGTTCATGGACATTTCTGGGGTCTGCTCTGGGACAGGTCCTAAGAGACTCTTCCTCTCTTGTTGGTACTTACAACAACTAATCCTATGAAATCTTATCCTCTATGATAATATATATTTTTCAGAAGTAGACACAGATTAAGAAATTGGATGCCTTGACCAAAGTCGAAGCAGCCAGTGGCATCTAGAGCAGGGATTGAAGTCAAGAGTGTGACTGGCCCAGAGGGCTAGTGGCACATGGGGATGTGGGCAGGTCACTTAGCCCAGCCCAGAGGCAGCATCATGTTGGAGGGAACAACGAAGGGGCTTGTGTAGCAGGCTGTGGCCTGAAGGGGTGTGCTCAGCCACAGTGGGGACAGCAAGGCCAGAGACTGGGCTGCAGCAAGAACATAACCGGTTACTTCATGGGAAGGAAAAATATTATTAAAGTAAAAAGTAACATGCTTGAAAAACACTACCCTGCGATATGTCACAAAGCTTTTCCCCTTAATTTGTCACCATCTACTTTTAGAGAGCCACACTGTCTCCGCTGCACCCACCTTCCCCAGCAAACATCTTAGTTACATTATACTTATGTGGAACCCCAAATTCTAGCCTTCCATAGACAGACAGGTTGTGTTATGACAGTGATGACTGCATCCCCTTTGCGGTATGAAATCTTCCCAGGACAGAAGGCAAACACTCATTAAATATGCACCCAATGTTTACAGCAGCACTAGCCACAATAGCCAAATTATGGAAAGAGCCCAAATGTCCATCGACTGATGAATGTATAAAGAAGATATATATATATATACACACACACACATATACACACACATGTATACACACGCACACACACACACACACACACACACACAGGAATATTACTTGGCAATCAAAAAGAATGAAATCTTGCCATTTGCAACAATATGGATGGCACTAGAATGTTTTATGCATTTTATGCTCCGTGAAATAAGTTAGAGAAAGATAAATATCATATGATTTCACTTATATGTGGAATTTAAGAAACAAAACTGATGAACATACGGGAAGGAAAGGAAAAATAAGACAAAAACAGAAAGGGAGACAAATCATAAGAGACTCTTAAATCCCAAGAAAAAACTAAGCGTTGCTGGAGGGGTGTTGGGTGGGGGGATGGGCTAGATGGGGGATGGGCATTTAAGGAGGGCACTTGTTGCGATGAGCACTGGGTGTTACGTACAAGTGATGAATCACTAAATTCTGCTCCTGAAACCATTATTACGCTGTATGTTAACCAATTTGAATTTAAATAAAATTTTAAATATATATATTGTGTTAAATTTGTGAGTTTTGTTCAGACTCCATCAAGCATTTTAGAAAATAACAATAACACACTAATAGAGTAATTGCATCTTCCGGTCTTTGCATTCCTGTTAAATCAAGTTCTAATATCTATGCCTGGTCTAAGTCAATGGTATTAATGCAACAGTCACCATCATACTTGTCAGAACATTTCTGTAATTTGCATAGCTTTACCTCTTAACTGAAATAGTTCTGTGCTGAAGTCTACTATAATCCTAGAGAGAGTTAAGTTGACATCAAAATCCTAAAAGAGAGGCAAATCCTAAAGGTGCAAAGCTCCTTTGCTCTTTCTGGATTAAAGTCCACGGGCAACATCATTACTCCGGATGGCATTTTGTTTTCTATATTTGGCTGTAGGAAGCTGAAAAAGGAAATTGCAATGAAGGGCAATCCTTTTTGACATTAAGCTGTGGTTCCAAACCTGTGGGTACTGAAGTTTAGACTAAGTGGGGTTTCTGTAGACTGGGATCTTAAAATATACCACCATTTACCATACTCCCGATCTTCAGTCATGTTACCTTTATTTTTTAAAAAATATTTATTTTTGAGAGAGAGAGAGAGAGACAGAGACAGAGAGAGAGTGCAAGCAGGGGAGGAGTAGAGAGAGATGGAGACACAGAATCCGAAGCAGGCTCCAGGCTCTGAGCTGTCAGCATAGAGCCCGATGCGGGGCTCGAACCCACGAACCGTGAGATCATGAGCCGAAGTCAGACGCTCAACCGACTGAACCGCCCAGGCGCCCCAGCCATGCTACCTTTCAAAGAGAGTTCCCTAAACTGGCCATACCTATGCTTCTGCAAATTAACAAATGTGGAAGTCCTGCATCTGACATGCTGGGGTTTCTTTTATCTAACAAGACACTGAAGAATAAATGAAAATATAAATAAAAGAGATAAATAAGAATAAATATGGAAAACTTCATTTTAATTACTGAAACTAGTTTCACTGGTATTATGTTATTTAGTATACATTAAGTAATAAAAAATATAAACCACTAATGAATATCACTAATATTCATTTTGTATTAAGCTTCTCCTTCTCTTGTTTATTTTGTTCATTTGTTTTGGCTAACAAACGGAGTGACCCCTAACGCCTGAAAGAATCGTACCCCTGACATGTCCTGGTTATAAAGAACAGTAACTTGAGGAAAGAATTTTAGACGTGCGTCAATAAACACGTCTGTGGAATTAACGTTAAGAATTATTTGGTTAACTTTCCCAGAACCAACCTTCACGTACCGAATTTTATATCTGGGGGAAAAAGTTTTTCAAAGTGTGGAAAACAAACATACCATGAGCAAAAGAGCTCGTAAGATCCACCAGAGGGAAATGGAACAAGTAAATTCGCCCATCTGTTCATACCTTATTTTTTTTTTTTTTTCCTCCACTGCATTTGGAAACGTGCTGGACAGAGATAACTTTGTTCAGTCCTGAAGTGCGACTTGACATGATTGTTGTTTCTGGCGCCTGACACTCCACACAGGACCGGTGAAGTCCAGAAACCAGCCAGGAAAAGACAGCTGCCAGTTTCTGCAAGATTAGAACCCGGGCACAGCCTCCTTTATCTACCTCTACCCTCCAAGCACACTCAGGAATTCAATCCATCAAGAAAATTCATCGTCTCCACTTACTAACAGCACAACTCTCAGAATCCAAGGTCATCGTGGGTTCTGCGACCCGCCACACGGGACTCGACAGGGGCTGGCCAGGAAGCTGATGCCCCGCCCTGACTTACCTTACCCTGGTCGTCTGTGTCCTGTGCTCATTAATTTTTTCAGCCAGAACCAGTATTTTCTTTTTCCTTCTTTCCCTCCCTAGGATTCTTCCTCTTCTACCTTCCATGGGATAGGATAATGTGTTTTTTGTTTTTGTTTTTGTTTTTAGATACTTTCCATCTTGTAAACAAGAGTAGACTCGTCTTATATCAGTTGACAGACAGGTTGTATATCTGGGTTGTAATCTCGGGGGTTGTACCTCTGGGGCCGGAGCTGGGTAGAAACGTCATGCTTTCTTGGCCACACGGCTAATGAGATGCTCCCCGACATCACTACCAAGAAAGCTTAGCAACCTGGTTTCAAATACAACCTTTTAACCTCGTCTGCATAATTGGTATGAGTGTTCCGTCTCCGAATTGTGAGAATAATCAATTGTGATGTCACTGGCCAGTTGCGGGGGTTAGGTTGGTTACTAGGTCATCCCAAATAACACTATTTTATCAGCTACACAATTTTCTGGAATAATGCACCTTTGATGTTTATTATCAAGCACCAGAAAACTGTCTCTGTGTGTCACACAACTAATGGAATGAAAAAATATGCTTTAGGAATAGTTTCTCCAAAATAAATTTTTTATTTTTTTATGTTTATTTTTGAGAGAGAGAGAGAGACAGAGTAAGAGTGTGAGTAGGGGAGGGGCAGAGAGAGAGGAAGACACAGAACCTGAAGCAGGCTCCAGGCTCTGAGCAGTCAGCACAGAGCCCGACGCGGGGCTCGAACTCACGAACAATGAGAGCATGACCTGAGCCGAAGTCAGATGCTTAACTGACTGAGCCACCCGGCTAGACCTTCCCTGTTTTATTTTTGATGTCCAGGCCTCAGTAAGATTTTGAGGTGCCTTGAAGGAATTTTTACCACACAGCAGAATAAAGAGTAAACAGCTCAAGAAAACAGGGCCCAGGAAAAATGGGGTAGAGAAATGATAAAAAGTCTAGAATATGATTGGTATCAGGGCATCCCCAAATCCTATACAATTCCTATAGGTAGGCCGCACGTGTGGTTCCGAACTTCTTAGCAGCCAAAGGAAACAGGCAAACCTGGTCAGTTACAAGACTCACAGTGTCTCTTTGAGAAAAAAATACATGAGGGTCCGAGAGAAATTCCCTCCAAATGTTTCTGTCCTCATCAATTGGAGACGATGTGAAACAGCAAAAGTGACTTTACAATTTAGTCTATTTCTCTATCCTGTGATTCAAGAGAATTCTATGGACAGAGGTCTTCCTGGTCACTGAACTTGTTACCTTGATAACAGAACCTGCTAATGGTTTCAGGCTCTGCCTTTGTTTGGTGAGGCAGGTGCATTGTTTCTCATGCAAACTCCAATTCCTTTCTTCTCTAACTAGACATCGAATGGCGGTTTGGCATATAGCTCAGAGAGTCGAATCTGGAACCAGCACGTGCACCTATCACCAGCGTGAATGGGTTGACCTGATTCATTTCTCCGGGCGTTATGCTAGGCATTTGTAAAATGGTTGGAATTAGTGCCAATCTTTTAGGTTTATTGTGAGGATCACGCTAAATTACTTACCTTAGTGCCTGGAGCAGAGTCCAGCACTAACATGTCAGCTGTGACTAAAATGATCATTGCTATTTGCTACTCATATCTCTGTCCGTGCACTATGCGTAACTATTAATATCTGTATGTGCAAGAGTGTCTAACCAACTCTAACTCTGCCGTAAAGAAAAGATACACACCGTTACCAATAGACTACGCCACAGTATTTGTGTCCCAAATGAAGTTTGTACGTCCACTTCCACTAAATTAATTTTTGGTGCTGGTTTGGGATCACCATGTTCTTTTTTTCTTTCTTCCTTATAAAGTACCCATCGTCAAGGAAAGAGCCTAATAATTGTACACGTCGTTATCTGGAACACTGGTCATTACAAAAAGTCGACATCGGTTCGATGGGCCTCGGGGGAAGAGAGCATGGTCAAAAGACCCTGAGGAGTCAGTCAACACTGCCGGTGTGAACAAACCAACAGAGAACACTACGTTGTCCGGACCGATGAATTCAAAAACTGAAAAATAAACTTTCAAGGATTGACAAGTATCTTCAGGCCTCGGTGATGTGGCGACAGTCCAGGAAGAAGTGCACACAAAATTTCTGTCACCCTTCTTGACTCGTTCTGTCCGGTGGAGAAATGGGTTCTTTAATTATATACGTTCTGGTTCCCAGTTCAGTGCATTTCCGTCATGTGTGAACTCTATGGACGTTAACTTTGCCCGGTCAGCAAATTAGGTCCATACTTGCATTATATACTACAGTCCTCTGGGACACCAGTAGGTCACTCATCATCCGATTCTTAATTCTACGACACCGAGTAAAATCAGATGATGTAAGAGTCAGATGATTTGGCAGTTCCATGCACGGATGCATGAAATGTCTGATTTGTGTTGTACTGGACAAGGGTCCTACATGGACAAGCAGAAGAGCTTTCATCTGAGCCTCACACTCAGGAGTCTGTGATTTTGACCTAGATACTTAAATCTCTCAGCCTCATTGTACTTAGTCATAAAACAGAACGAAAAAATAATAAATATCACTTTTCAAAGACCATATTGTGATAACATGAGATTTTTGTAAACAAGCCTTTGAACACTAGAAAATATTATTCAGAAATAGAACCACTGTTTCTGATCGGACCCTCACTTAGCAACATCAAAAATACAATCCGAGGGGCGCCTGGGTGGCTCAGTCGGTTGAGCGGCTGACTTCGGCTCAGGTCATGACCTCACCATTCCTGGGTTCGAGCCCCACGTCGGGCTCTGTGCTGACAGCTCAGGGCCTGGAGCCTGTTTTGGATTCTGTGTCTCCCTCTGTGTCTCTGCCCCTCCCCTGCTCGTGCCCTGTCTCTTTCTCTCTCTCAAAAATAAAGAAACATGAAAAAAATTTGTTTAAATACAATC
The DNA here is from genome assembly GCF_018350215.1 of Panthera leo. Taxonomy (NCBI): domain Eukaryota; kingdom Metazoa; phylum Chordata; class Mammalia; order Carnivora; family Felidae; genus Panthera; species Panthera leo. Next base: position 226,169,339 of record NC_056679.1, read on the forward strand.
CTAGTGTTTCAGGCAAGAATCAATCTCATAAGAGAATTAATTACAGACTAGAATCCCCGTTTAAACTTAAGTTGTAGGAGGTAATTGGTCCAGGCTTTCATCATAATGGCCATAGCCTCTTCCGACACTAAGTTATGCATTAAAAGTTTATTTTATGAGCACTGAACTAGAGACAAAGTAGCAGACAATTTTTCCTGAAGCTAGGGACAAAACTCTAGAAACGCACAGCCTGAGTTTGGAATCCTAGTCGACTATTATTTTTCCGGCTGTTAATTTCTCCAACCGTCACTTCCTTTTTTTCTGAAAAGATGGAGGTGATGATAAAACATAGTAAAACAATTGTGAAGACTAAGTGAGATGCTATATGTGGGATTTAACAAAACAAACGATCAAAAGAGAAAAACAGAGAGAGGCAATCCAAGAAACAGACTTCACTATAGAGAACAAAGGGATGGTTATCAGAGGGGAAGGGCTTGGGGGGGGTGGGTGATGGGGGATGAAGGAGGGCACTTGCTGTGACAAGCTCTTATGGGGAAGTGCTGAATCACTAAATCGGGCACCCAAAACTAACATCACACCGCATGTTAACTAACTGGAATTTAAATACAAACTTACAAAAGAAAAGACTAAGTGAAAAGACATACATGAAACATGCAGTGGAGTGCTTGGCATATGCCAAGTGTTCAAAGAGTGCTTGCTTTCACTATCTATTAACAGGGGACCAAGATCCTACACTACTCAATGCAGAGTGGTCTTCCTCTACATATGAAAGATGACCCCTTCACTGGAGCATCTAGTTTAAGAAAGGATGCAACATACAGCAGAGATGGATGAACCCTATGGAGGAGTGATCTACCCTCTGTAGATAGGTCAAATTATTTGCGGGTTGAATGGATGACAAACGTGATGTCACCACTTCCTTGGCTGTGCTTAAAGTTTTATTTAAAAAAAATACCAGTAAGACAAACATTCCAAGATTGATCGAGAAAAGAGACAGCAGTCTGAAATTAAAACATCCTGCAAGAAAGTAGGATGAACTACGGGAGGACTAAAGGAGAACTACAAATAACACAGCTGTAAAATAAACTTTAAAATTTAGATGAAATGGGGCACCCCGGTGGCTCAGTCGGTTGATCTCGGCTCAAGTCATGACCTCAGGGTTGTGGGATCGAGCCCACGTTGGGCGTACAGCCTTCTTGAGATTCTCTCCCTCCTTCTCCCTCTGCCCCTCCCCTGCTTCCATATGCATGCGCACACACTCTCTTAATCAATCAATAAAATTTAGATGAAATGGAGAAAATATTAGAAAATGTAACTTAACAAAACTGATTCAAGAAGACACAGAAAATATAAATCGCCCTAGTGTCATAAAGGTATTTGAATCTATTTTACTGAAAGGAGCCAGCAAAATATAGTCTACAGGCAGCCTCCTATATTTTCATACAAAGTTTTATTGAAATGCAGACATAAATATTTGCTTACATATTATCGATGGTTGCTTTCATACCGTAACGGCAGAGATTAGTAGTCGTGATGGACTGTATGGCCTGCAAGCTGAAAATATTTATCAACTGACTCTAAGAAAAAGTTTGCCAAACCCTGGTCTTTGAACCCAATCTCACTCATGAAAATATGCAAATCGGACATTAGAGGAAAAAATTGATGATCAATACAATCCAATACCCATTAATGACTTGGAAGTAAAAAGAAGTCAAGACAATCCAATACCCATTAATGACTTGGAAAAGGTTAGCTAACTGAAAATGGAAAGCAATCTACTTAGCTTAATAAAATCTGTTTATATAACACCTACAGCAATTATTAAATTTAATGGTGAAATATGGAGAAGCAATTCTTTTGGAAAATAAGAGACACATGATGATGCCTACTATTGTAACATTAATTTAGCACTGAATGTCCTGGCTAGCATAAGACAAGAAAAGTAAAGAGTATAAGGGTTGGAAAAGAAGAAATCAAAATGTCATCATCTCTAGATTCTATGATATTCACATTAAATAACCAAAGTAGTCTCTATAAATTATTGGTTTAATTTAAAAGTATAGCAAAATAATGGTAAATAAGATAAATTTTCACAAAACATAAATTTCATTTCCAGATAGCAGCAAACTTGTACACAAAATGTTTGGAAAAGAATATCATGTTTAGCAAAAAGAGCCAGACACAATGATGTACATATGGTATAATTCGATTTATATGATGTTCCAGAACAGGCAAAACTAATCTGTAGTGACAAAAAGTGAATCAGTGACTTCCTGGGGCTTGGAAGGGAGGGAGGATTTGACTGAAATGGGGCAGTAAGGAACTTTCTGGGAGGAGGTGCATGAGTGTACACATTTGTCAAAATTTATCAGACCCTACATATAAAGTTTGTGCATTCCATTGTCTAGACATTAGATCTCAATGAAGGTGACTTAAGCAAAAAAAGAAAAAAAGATGGAAAAGTCCTTACATCAGCCACCAAAAATATAAAATATTTAGGAATAACTCTAAAAAAATGTTTTAAACATTTTAAGATCTTATCAAACATGAAAGAGACCTAAAAAGAAGAACAATACAGTATTAATGCATAAGAAATCTCAGTATCCTATAGGTATCTGTTGTCACCAAACTGACCTACTATTCAATAGGATTTCATCCAAAATCCCATGATTTTTTGGTGAAATTCACAAAAGAATTATAAAATGTGTATCAAAGTGGGCAGTGTCAAGATATTCCTTTACAAGAACGGCCAAGAGATTTTGGAAGACAATTGCCAAAGGACTGCACTTCCAGATATCAAGCTGAATTTAAAACTGAATTAATTAATAGTGTTGTTTTGGAGCAGAAATAAATAAATAGGACAACAGAATGGAAGAGCAAACCCAGGAACTTTCCACATAGACTGTTCAGCGAATGCCACTGGGCAATACTGTACTGGAGCTGCTCTGAACCAGCTTTCAATAGCCAACCGTTAAACTTGAAAACTTTCCAAGCTATCGTTTTTTCGTTTTTTGATGTTTTTTTTTTTTTTTTGGTTTGTTTGTTTGTTTGTTTGAGACAAAGAGAGAGCATGAGCGGGGAGGGGCAGAGAGAGAGAGAGAGACAGACAGACAGACAGACAGAATCTGAAACAGGCTCCAGGCTCTGAGCTCTCAGCACAGAGCCCGATGCGGGGCGGGGCGGGGGGGGGGGCTCGAACTTGTCAACCACAAGATCATGACCTGAGCCAAAGTCGGACGCTCAACGGACTGAGCCACCCAGGCGTCCCTCCAAGCTACTGTTAAATATGGCCATTATTAAAAAGGAAATTGTATAAACTTAAAATGAAGGGAATCATATTAATAACAAAATGAAAACTCAAAACTCATCACTTCTTTATTTTGACTGCATTTTCTGTATGTCCTTTGATCTGTATGGTGGAAACACGAAGATGTGGAACTCTGTGCATCTTGTCCCCACTCTGTGTTCAGCTTGGTGTTCAGCATGGTAGCAGCTTGACATTCACAATTTGAGGAGTATTTATAACCACAGAAATTTTCAATGTTACAAATCAGGGCTTGATTTGTTATTTTTGGTCTTGTCCAGACTTAGGAGCATCACGGCAAAAGTGTTAATAATACAGATTAAGCTTAAAAGTGTATCACGTCTGTAGCCAGCACATTGTGAGTAGTACACAAAGTTAAGAAAATATTTTTCCAGGTCTCAAATATTATTATTTGATTTAACATAGAGGTCATTAATGTCACTGACAAACGGTGAATTTTCAAAACATTTTATTGTTTCATTTTTGTATTACTCGTTAACATAAATAAGAACATTATCCATTGTTCTTTACCACACACCAATTGCAACCACACGTTGGCTACCAGCAATACAGCATTAGTGAAAGCATTCTGGAATAATCAATCAGTCACATCGATTTGGCTACAAAGAATATTGTATAAAATATTTAAAATACATGCACAGACATTTTCACTGCTTTCTAGTATTCCATTATGTAACACAAACTGTCCAATTTCCTGTTAACCAATAAGTGAGTTGTTTCCAGATTTTTTTAAGCAATGCTGGTCCGAATAGTTCCATGAAAGCTCCCTAGTGCCTGTGTGCAATAAATCCGCCATCCAAGGGGATGTACCCTTGGTGATACCTTGCACCTTGTTCCAGCCCACATTCAGATATCCCAGACGCTGCCCAAATGGCCCTATCCCAACTGCAGGGACCGTGTCGTTCTATTTTCTGGGTCTAACCTCTCAGCAGCAGACTGTGCCATTGCTACGTGCCCACCTAAGCTTGATGGATAGTTGAAGGCAACCATTGGTGAAGGTTAGGGGTGGAGCCCGGATATGCAGGCTGTGATGTCCAAGTGTATACGTGCGAATTTCCTGTCAGTTTAGAACAAGTTGCGGGATGGCGGGAATATGAACGAGACACCAAGGATCCTGGAATTCTAAACTCAAGACCCGGTCTTCCAGGTTGCTACGAAGATACATTTATCAAGTTTGCAGGACATACTTCATAGTAAGCATGACATATATCTGTTAAATATTTATCAGGTGGGAGGTAGGCTTCCATTTGTATGCTCGCTATGGGCTCTATAGACTGGCTACTGGAGGTATTAAAATATTTCATAATCAAATATTTCTTAGAAAAAAAATACGCTAAGTGCACAATGATGTACATTCTCAGGCAACACTTGTAATTTTTATAATAGCAAAACATCCACTATTAGTAAGTTTATGATATATTTTTTAATGATCTAGCTAGGCAAAAAAAATAGCACATAATGCAATCCTACCTAACACGCATTCTTATCTGGCTGAAATACGTCTGGGAAAGTATCACTGAAATGCTAACAACTCAAAAAAAAAAAAAAAAACAATACAAAAAATGGAGGGGTGGGGGGTATGAGGAAATAAAAGCAATATGAAAATCAACATTGTGAAAGAGAGCTGAGGAACTGACACAGGTGGGAAGGTCTGAGAGTCAAAATAGATATTCTCTGTCTTTTTGTAAGCTGGGGAATTTTTTTTTTGTATTATCAGAGGAACTGAAGGCAGTGCAGAGAGGCAAGAAAGGGGAAGGAAGAAAAGGAGGGAAAGAGAGAATATAAATAATCCCATTTGAATTACAAATAACAAGGTAGGACCTACAATGAGTAATTTTTCTCCTATTTTTTTTTAATCTTTGTTGGCCATGATTTTAGGCAGAACTTTCGGAGAATTTGTGAATGATCTTACTGACACATGCTGTAGCTAACCTCACAAGCTTGCAACTTTTTAGAAAGTCACTTTAAATACTCACAAGTCTCTTGAAATCACATGCCTAAAAGAATTTAGAAGGAGACTGTTTTCTTTGATAGCACTGATCTCACACTGAAAAGCAAGTCTTTGAAAATCCAGGATAAGGTCCATAAACAGAAAATGAAAGGAAAACTTACCTAGTCCTTATAATAAAATAAAAGATGGAGCTCCAGGGATGTGTGTGAATGAGCATTCACAAAGCTCTACCAAACAGTCTCAATCATAAAAGCAAATAGGTAATTTTGAAATTTACGATAGGATCACTTTAAAAGCAAAATACTCAAGAATTAAAAACAGATATCACGATACTACAGAGGAAGTTGCACCAGGAATATAACTTAAGAGAGGAAGAAAAAGATACTACATTTCAAAACTATTTTCAATCATATGTCTCACTTGACTCACTGTTGCCTTTATTTAACAAATAATTTGCACTGTAAAAACATCCATTGTGTTCCAGAACACGCTTATTCTCTAAGCCTATTATACTAGGTCTTAGAATGTTGGCATTTTTCTCCCAGATTCTTTTTTCAGAGAAGCAGGGGTAACTACCAATTTAAGTGAAAAACCTCATATTAGCCTGTTACAATAATCGTTGCGTGATTGCATAATATTATACTCCTTCCAATAAACCAGTTTGAAAGACAACGGATTAAAAAAGATAGTAGCTGATGACATTCCTGCTAAAGCCAGTGGCTCAGTGTTCATAATGATGGGTCATATTAGAAAAATTAATCGTGACCAACACATTTCAGATAACAAAGATTGCTGAATTTATTAAGTGGGAGAGAAAAATAAAATGAGCTAGCTATAAATGCAAAATCAGGCTTCCAATTTAAAACATATTAAGTTTTAATGAATTATTAAATGGTTTCCAAATAGGTACAAACTACATGCGTATTTCCAAGGGCTCACAATAGAAATGGATCATGTAATGAGGCACAATGTGGCTTTATAACACCATTTTAAGCATGGAGAAAAGTCAAGTAATTTACTCAGTCATCCAAGGTAAATATAATCAAAGCTTAATGTTTACAACATGGAAGTTCCTAATTGGTTATCTTCCACCTGATTCTTGAACGTTTTCAGGAAAAGATTCAGCGAAGACCATAAGGAAAATGTCCTGTGGGCATCCATAACGTGGGCTTTTTATTACTGTATTTTAAAGATAACGCTAATAGTCATGATTGCTAACAAATGACTGATTGAGTGTCGGTATTATCGTTTATTGCTAACATCCTACTTTCTGCATTGCAATTCAATAGAGATGGTGAATTGAGATCGGGAAACTGGGGCAATTCGTCAGGGTGACTTCAGTACACAGCCCAGTGCCTGGCACAGAAGTGATGATCATGTTTGTTGAACAAACAAGTATCAGTATAGCTACTAGATGTTGAATAGGCGCTCAACCTCCCACCTGCCGAGTCTTTTCCAGCTGGTGGATGGACTTCAGTTGGAGTAGCCTTGTTGCTTCAGAATCTCCCACTGCTGTTCTCTGTCCCTTGCAAGGAGGGTCCTTGAGAATTCTGCTGAATTCTTCCATGATCATTGGTCTACATCAAAGCAAGTTACCCTGACATGAATCATTCCTGCAGAATGTCTGACATTTCCTTGAGTCGGTGGTACAGATTTTAATTGACAAATAAATGTCCACCCTTGTTAAGACTTTAGAAAGATAAAGACACTCATAAAAGACCTAACTGCTCAGCTGGTAGGGAAAAGTAATAAAATTGTCACCTGAAAAGGATTTGTTTCAATCCATTTGATTGTACTTCTGGATGCTATCTGTCACATTCTGAAATGCAGGATGGAATATAGAAAAATAAATGCCCTTCATTTGCAGGAAGTAATATATTGCAGTGGTAAACGCAAGACTTTATTATCGGACCACCTGCCACCTACTAACTAAGCCTTAGAATTTTCCTTCTCTGCAAAATAAGATAATAGTACCTGCTACAGGGCTCTTGTGGTGACTGTAGGAGACCATTGTAGGCAGTTCGCCTGGCATATGTCAGAAACATCATATTTTTCCGTAAGGAAAAAAAAAAGGGGAGCGTGAGGTCAAACACACAAAGAAATCTTCGAACCTTTGCTGTTCCTCAGAGCAGTGTGTGGATCCTTTTAAAACTGGTCTCGGGATAACTATTAAGATGGCTACGGTGCTCAGAAGAACTGGTTTGAGTCAATCCCTGGGAAGTAAGTAATGATATCCCCTGAGCTTACAATTCCATTCTGAATTGTGTTCCACAGGAAAAAAAATCCAGATTTCAGTAGGGAAGTGTGGCCGACGTGCTTGGACAAAATTCCAGGTTTATCCTTGGGTGAAGGCCACAAACAGAAATGGTTTAGCGTTGTCTAAAATGATGGAGAAGCCCTTTTGTGACCAGTCTTTTTATCACCTTTAGTCACTCAGAATTCTGTCTCCCCAGTACACACTCATGAGAACTTCAAGTGATCTTAATGTTTAAAGAAAAAGAAAAAGGTCACTTATGTTTCCTCAACACTGCAAAATTGCACTGATGATATTTATTTTAAACGCTATGTATTTTTCCCTTAGCGGAAAAGCCCATTATTATTACAGCTGAAAGCAATAACTTTCAAACTGGGAAACATTTCCAAATCAAAAACTTGTGATTATCACCATGCGTGGATGACTGGCTGTGTGATTTTATTTGTTTGTATATTTGACAGGCATCCCTTAAAGGGCCAAACGTATATGAAGACATATTTATTTAGCTAGCCTTCGACTGCCCTTGTTTATAATTACCAAAACATCCAAAACTTATAAAGGATTAGGACAGATTATTTATTTTAGTAGCTTGGGGATTTTCCACTTTAGTTTATCCGAACCTTAACTAATAATCCACCCAAAGCCAGGGAAAAAGACACTTTGGGACTTGTTGCCTTTTTCTCCCCAACATTTTGTTTTGAAAAATGTCAAACCTATGGAAGAAATGGAAGAACAGTATAACAAATGTCTATATACCAAGATTTACCAATTGTTAACATTTACCACATTCTTTCTCTCTCTCATTTACATCTGCCTATAGATGTATGCATACAAGTGTATGTGCATATATATGTATATACGTATGCACAGGTGCCCACACAGGTACAGATTCTCTTATTCTGAATTAATTGAGAGTCAGTGGCAAATCTTATTACTCTGTATCTCTAAAATATTTCAGCATTGGGGCACCTGGGTCGCTCAGTCGGTTAAGTGCCCGACCTCGGCTCAGGTCATGATCTCACAATTCGTGAGTTCGAGCCCCGCATCGGGCTCTGTGCTGACAGCTCAGAGCCTGGAGCCTGCTTCCGATTCTGTGTCTTCCTCTCTCTGCCCCTTCCCCACTCACGTTCTGTCTCTCTCTCAAAAATAAATAAACATTAAAAAAAAAAAGAAAAGAAAAGAAGAGAAGAGAAAAGAAAAGAAAAGAAAAGAAAAGAAAAGAAAAAATTCAGCATGTACCTTCCATGAAGGATATTAGCCCATACCACATCAATATAATTATCACACACAGGAAATTTAACAATAATCTGATACTCTTAACATACACTCTATATTTAAAGTTTTTTCCCATTGAGGCAGTAACGCCCTGTAAAGCTGAGAAATTTTATTTTTGAATTCAGGATCTGATCAAGGATCCTTTATTCTGGAACATTTCCATAGGCTCTTTGGCTTTCAGGACACTGGCAACATTTTTCAAGAGCCCATGGCATCGTTTTACGCAACAAGCCTCCATCTGGGTCCATCCGTCTTCTCGCGCCTAGTGTCAGGTCACACGCCTTTGGCAGGTGCACCTCAGAAGTGATGTTGAGCAACTTCTCGTGTCTCTCTTTACGCGATTAGGATCTCAGCTTTTCACTCACCTTTTCTTACTCAGCCAAATGTACAACTGCAAGGGGGTAAGGCAGCACTTTTCGTTGAGCTTATTAGGCTCATGACCTGACCACCAGTCCGCAACATCGTTAGACATCTGAAGTGGAGTGAGTACAGAGAGAATTAAGAAGGGGAATGTTCGGTACTCAGCACTCATTCATTAAAAAAAAAAAATTTGTTAATTTTTTTTTTTTTACATTTATTTTTGAGAGACAGAGAGAGACAGAGCATGAGCGGGGGAGGGGCAGAGAGAGAGAAGGAGACACAGAATCTGAAGCAGGCTCCAGGCTCTGAGCTGTCAGCACACGGCCGGACACGGGGCTCGAACCCACAAACTGTGAGATCACGACCTGAGCCGAAGTCGGATGCTCAACCGACTGAGCCACCCAGGCGCCCCAAATGTTTATTTGTTTTTGAGAGAAAGAGAGACAAAGCGTGAGCGGGAAAGGGGCAGAGACAGAGGGAGACCCAGAATCCGAAGCAGACTCCAGGCTCTGAGCTGTCAGCACAGAGCTCGACCGACGCGGGGCGCGAACCCACGAACCACGAGATCGTGACCTGAGCCGAAGTGGGACGCTTAACGCACTGAGCCACCCAGGCGCCCCAGCACTTATTCACTGTAAACAAACATCCTTCGAAGAGTTTGTGATTGAGTCTCAGTGGAATTCTACTTTGCCTATCTGCTGGGTGGATGGAAGTATATATACACTGTCAAACCAGGCCAAGGACACAGTCTTCATACCTACAAGACATCCCAATACAAGGAGCAGGTATTCCTGAGAACCTGAAAGAAGACAGAAATACACTGCCGAACACAGCTCTCCAGACCAAGTGGTCCATTCACGGAGGCCCGGCCAATGCATAGCGCCTTATATGGCAGATTATTTAAAGTAGAATCAATCCATGTCAGGAGACTCTAGACTTGCTTTCTAGGTAAGTCTTTGAAGAAAATAAAAATGCTTAATCACCTGGAATAGTTAGGTGAAGTCAAGCCATAGCCAAAACTGTTCAGGAATACTGCCTAATTATACTTTGCTTCCAAGGCATTAATGAAACGTTATCATCAAATATGATTTTTTAAAACATAAATGGCAACCACTAAGCAAATCTGGAAATTAGAGTAGATTGCTTTCTCCAAAATATCAAGGGAAGGAAATTTTTTTTAATTAAATAAAAAAAGAGGGGCGCCTGGGTGGCGCAGTCGGTTAAGCGTCCGACTTCAGCCAGGTCACGATCTTGTGGTCCGTGAGTTCGAGCCCCGAGTCAGGCTCTGGGCTGATGGCTCGGAGCCTGGAGCCTGTTTCCGATTCTGTGTCTCCCTCTCTCTCTGCCCCTCCCCCGTTCATGCTCTGTCTCTCTCTGTCCCAAAAATAAATAAAAAACGTTGAAAAAAAAAATTTAAAAAATAAATAGATAAAGAAAGAAAGAAAGAAAGAAAGAAAGAAAGAAAGAAAGAAAGAAAGAAAGAAATATTAAGGAAGGGGGTGAACACTTGCTGTAACTTAAATGGTAAAATGAAAACAAGGATTCTGTTGTAAGCCCCTAGCATATTTTTCAGTATAATGTCATACACCTATACTAAAATCCAAAGGGTCTTTTTCCAGACGTGGGCAAATCCAGCAGGCAGAAAGTAAGCACATAGTTGAATTGAATAACACCAAATTGGCATCTATAGGCTACCTCATCCAACAACAGCAGAATATGCATTTTCTCAAGCTCATATGGAACATTCACCAAGGCGGATCACATTCTGGGCCATAAAACACCTTGACAATTGTAAAAGCATACTAATATGCAATGTCTGCTCTCAGACCACAATAGATTTAAACTAGAAATCAGTAAAAGAGAAATAATAGGAAAATCGCCAAATATGTAGAGATTAAACAGTGTACTTGTACATAATACAAGGGTGCAAGAAGAAATCTCAAGAGCAATTTAAAAATACTTTTAACTAGATGAAAATAAAAACACAGTTTGTCACAATCTGTGGGAGCAAAAGCAATGCTTAGAGGGAAATTTATAGTATTGAATGCACAGATTAGAAAAGAAGACCTAAAATCAATAATCGAAGTTTCCACCTTAAAACCTATAAAAAGAGGAAATTAAATCCAATGTAAGCAGAAATAAAATAAAATTAAATTAAATTAATAAAATTAAAATGATCCAAAGCAAGCAGAAAAAAAGAAATAATAAGCAGCACTAGAGCAGAAATCAATGAAATTATAAACAGGAAGTCAATAGAGAAAATCAACAAAACCAAAAGCTGGTTCTTCAAAAACATCAATAGAATTCATAAGCATCTAGCCAAGGTAACTAAGAAAAAAGAGAGAGGACATAAATTAATACTATTAGAAAAGGGGGGACATCATTACAGATTCTCATGGAAACTGAAAACATAATAAGAGAATATTATGAACAACTCTATCCTCACAAATTTGATAACCTAGATGAAACAGACCAATTCCTTGAAAGACACAATCTACCAAAGCTCACACAGGAAGAAATAGATGATCTAATTAGGCCTATCTCTGTTAAATAAATTGAATTAATGATTAATCATCTTCTAAAACCAAAAGCACCCAGCCCAGATGAGTTCACCAGTGAATTCTACCAAACCTTTAAGGAAGAAATTATACCAAGTCTATAATCTCTTTCAGAGGATAGAAGCAGAGGGAATACTTCCTAACTCATTTTATGAGGCCAGCATTACCCTACTATCAAAACTAGACAAAGATAGAACAAGAAAAAGAAACGACAGACCAATATCTCTCATGAACATAGATGCAAAAATCCTTAACAGAATATTCACAAACTGAATCCAACAGAGTATAAAAAGTACACACTATGACCAAGTGGGATTTGTCCCAGGTATGCATAACTGGTCCAACACTCAAAATTCAATTAATGTAATCCATCACATACATCAACAGACAAAAAAGGAAAAATCACATGATCATATAAATAGATACAGAAAAAGGATCTGGCAAAATCTAAGACATATTCATGATGAAAACTCTCAGTAAATTAGGAATAGAAGGAACCTTTCTCAACTCAATAAGGACTATCCACAAAAATACCTATAGCTAACATCATACTTAATGGGATGAAACTCACAGCTTTCCTATTAAGATCAAGTACAAAGCAAGAATGTCCCTTTCATCACTCCTTTTCAACATCGCACTGGATGTTGCTAATGCAATAAGGCAAGGAAAAGAAATAAAAGGTATATATATTGTGAATGAAGACTTAAAACTGTCTTTGTTCACAGATGACATGATCGTTTACATAGACAAGCCAAAAATATTGGAAAACATAAGCAAAAATAAACTACTGGGACTTCATCAAAATAAAAAGCTTCTGCACAGCGAAGGAAGCAATCAACAAAACTAAAAGCAGCCTACAGAATGGGAGAAAATATTTGCAAATGACATATTGGATAAAGGGTTAGTATCCGAAATCTATAAAGAATTTATAAAACTGAATACCCAAAAAGCAAATAATCCAGTTAAAAAACGGACAGAAGACATGAACAGACATTTCTCTAAAGAAGACATACAGATGGCCAACAAGCATATGAAAAGATGCTCAATATCACTCATCATCAGGAAAATACATCAAGATTGCAGTGAGATATCACCTCACATCTGTCAGAATGGCTAAAATTACCAACACAGGAAACAACAGGTGCTGGTAAGAACGGAGAGAAAAGGGGAGCCGTCTTACACTGTTGGTGGGAATGCAAACTGGTACAGCCACTCTCCAAACAGCATGGACGTTCCTCAGAAAGTTTAAAAAGAAAGTTAAAAAAAATACCCTATCATCCAGCAATTGCTCTCCTAGGTTTGTACCCAAAGGATACAAAAACACTGATTCAAAGCAATACATGCAACCAATGTTTATAGCAGCATTATCAATAATAGCCAAATTATGGAAAGAGCCCATATGTCCAGTGACTGATGAATGGATAAAGAAGATGTGATTATATATAAAAGAACAGAATATTAATAAGCCTTAAAAAAGAATGAAATCTTGCCACTTCCAATGACATGGATGGAGCTAGAGAATATTATGCTAAGTGAAAGAAGTCGGTCAGAGAAAGACAAGTACCATAGCATTTCACTTATATGTTGAATTTAAGGGGAAAAAAAACGAACACAGGAGAAAGGAAAAAGAGGCAAACCAAGAAACAGCCTTAAAAAAAAAGAAATAGACTCTTACCTATAGAGAACAAAGTCATGGTTCTTGGAGGGGAGATGGGCATGGGGGGATGGGATAAATAGGTGATGAGTATTAAGGAGGGCGTTTGTGATGAGCACAGGTGTCATATGTATGTGATGAATCACAAATTCTACTCCTGAAACTAATATTGCACTGTCTGTTAACTAGCTGGAGATTTAAAAAAAAAATTGGGAAAATAAAAAAATAAAATCCAAAAATATCAACAGAAATCTCTTGGAATAGGGGTGCCTGGGTGGCTCAGTTGGTTAAGTGTCCTACTTCAGCTCAGGTCATGACCTCACTGCTCGTGAGTTCAGGCCCCATATTGGGCTCTGTGCTGACAGCTCAAAGCCTGGAGCCTGCTTCAGATTCTGTGTCTCCCTCTCTCTCCATCCCTTCCCTGTTCACACTCTGTCTCTCTGTCTCTCAAAAATAAACATTAAAAAAAAAGAAATCCCTTGGAATAAATAATTGCAGCAAGGTTGCAAGATACAACATTAATATATAAAAGTCAATTGTTCTCCTATATACCAACAATGAACAAATGGAATTTGAAATTAAAAAATCCAATGCCATTTACATTAGCACCCTCCAAAAATGAAACACTTGAGAATAAGTCTAACAAAATATGTCCAGGATCTGTATGAGGAAAACGACAGAACTCTGATGAATGAAACCAAAGAAGACTAAATAAATGGAGACGTTCTGTGTTCACAGATGCAAAGACTCAATACCAAGATGTCCGTTCTTCTCAACTTCATCTATAGATTCAATGTAATCACAATAAAAAAAACAGGAAGTTATTTTACGATATCAATAAACTCTTTCTAAAGTTTATACATTCAGGGACACCTGAGTGGCTCAGTTGGTTAACCATTTGATTTCATCTCGGGTCATGATCTCATGGCTTGTGAGTTCAAGCCCTGCGTCAGGCTCTGTGCTGACAGCTCAGAGCCTGGAATCTGCTGGAGATTCTGTGTCTCCCTATCTCTCTCTGCCCCTCCCCTGCTCTCTCTCTTTCTCTCTCAAATATAAATTTTTTTTTTAATTTTTAAGTTTATACATCCAGAACAGCCAATACAATAATAAAGTAAAACAACAAAGTTGGAACAGTGACACTCACTCATTTCAAGACTTAATAGAAACTATACTAATCAAGACAGTGTGGTATATGGATGAAAGAGAAGACAAAAAGATCAATGGAACAGAATGGAGAGCCTAAAAATAGATCCCTATAAACACAGTCAACTGATCTTTGCCAAAGGAGTAACGGGAATGATACAATGGAATAAAGATAATGTCTAGTGCTGAGACAACTGATAACCACATGAAAAAAAGGAAAAAAAAAAAAAAAAGAATCTAGACACAGGCCTTACATCTTTCACAAAAATTAACTCAAAGTGGATCATGAACCCAAATGCAGAAACACAACTATGAAACTCCTAGAAGAGAACACAGGAGAAAACCTATATTGATCTTAGATGCAACACCAAAGGCAAAATCCATGAGAAAATAATTAATAAGATGAATTTTGTTTAGAGTAAAAAAACTCTCCTCTGTGAAAGACAATTATCAAGAAAATGGGGAGACAAGTTACAGACTCAGAGAACATACATGTAAAAGGTGCACTTGACAAAGGGCTGTCATCCAAATATACAAAGAACACTTAAAAATCAATAATAAAAAAAAAAACAACCAAACAACCCATTCAAAAAATAGACAGTAACAGACCTTAACAGACACCTCACCGAAGAAGATACACAGATGGCAAAAACACTCATGGAAGCTTCTGTCATCAGAGAAATACAAATTAAAACAACCATGAGATTGCACCACACACCTATGATAATGGCCAAAATCCAGTAAACTGAAATGCTGACAAGAATTCTCATATACTGGTAACAGGAATGCAAAATGTCCTTTTCGAAGGGAGTTTGGTGATTCCTTACCAAACTAAACATACTTTTACCATACAGTCAGTGCTCTTTGGTAACTCCCCAAGGGAACTGAGAGCTTACGTCCACACAAATGTCTGCATACAGGTGTTTATAACAGCTCTATCCATAACTGCCAAAACTCTGAAGCAACCAAATTATCCTTCGGTGGGTTAATGGACAAATGAACTGTGGTCTGTGGTCTATCCAGACAATGGAATATTAGTCAGTGCTTTAAAAAATGAGCTATCAAGCCATGGAGGAACCTTTACTGTACGTTCCTAAGTGAAGAAAAGCCAATCTGAAAAGGTTACAGGCTATATGATTCCAACCATCTGACATCCTGGAAAAGGCAGAAGTATGGAGATGATAAAAAAGACAAGTGGTTGCCAGGAGTGTGTATAGGGGGGACGAGATGAATGGGAACAGCACAAAGAATTTTTAGGGCAGTGAAATACTCTGTATGATATTATAAGGATGGAATTTGTCCAAACCCATTGAACGTACAATACCCAAACTGAACCCTAAAGTGAACTGTGCACTTTGGGGAATGCTGATGTGCCAATGTCAGTTCATCCTAGATTTTTAAAAAAATGCACCTGATGAGTGATGTTGATAATTGGGAGGGGCGGGGGCTATCTCTACACCTGCCTCGATGCTGTTATAAGCTGAAAAATGTCCTAAAAATTAAGTCTTTGAAAAATCCAGAGAAGGCTCAAATTAAGCAATAAAATCTGGCAAGCAAATAAGCCAGAAATATTTATTATTATACTTAAGTATTAGGAGCTATAAATAAATTATAAGCTAGTTTCTGAATATGAGCACCTATGATTTGGTAGGATGCATGCAAAAATCAAGTAAACAGCAAAGCTTCATGTGACATTAATTAACTAACCAACATATAGACCAGAGGATGTTAGGAAAAGTTGCAGAGGGAAGTGATAGATAGCAATGCATGACTGACCAGAGGGCGGGCAGAATTAGATCTAAGCTGTTAAGGTCGGAGTCAGCATGACAGGCAAGGAGGAAGGGAGAAGAAAGCCAACAGGCACAGGAAGGGGGTCACTGTCACATCATCCTAATATAATAAATACGATGGGGACAAAACCGTCTGTGGCAAGCCAGGTATAAGCTGGCTGCTTCAACTTGCCGCACATATACAGATGTTTGGGATCAGGTTCACACAAGCACAAAGTTCTCCTGTATGACATGAGCCTAGAAAGAATCCCCGTGGGCAGCCATTTCTTTGGCCAAAAGTCACACCGTCTGTAGAGTTCTCCTCTGCCGAGAGAACATTTGCCTCAAGAGAGATGTCCCAGGGAGAAATGATAAACAAAAGAGCGTTAGCAATCCTGAAAGCTGTACACAAAAACATGGTTTTACAGTTTAGTGTAATCCTCTGTAGACAGTGCTGGATGGAATACATTTTGATGAGATATGCATATTCTTAGTATTAGAAATGCTGGCTGCTTTGTGAAAATACAATACGATCTTGTCGCTGGAGCAAATCTAGTCTGAGTACTCGAGCACAACTATTTACACTCCTGAAGCACAGCTTTTGCAACGGGCAAACACTGAGGAATTAGAGATAACTGTAGAGTCTTAATAATGAGCTTGATCTTTACAGACTAAAAATCGTACTGTCGCTGGCTGGAGAACAAACCACGGGCCACTGGTGAATGTTCTATAGTTAGTTCACTGGGTCATGTGGCACACTTAAATCGAAACAGATTCCAGAATATGATGAAACATAAATTAAATGAATACCTAGTGATGAGACACAGGTTTATACCACGTATCAGCAAGCTACAGCCCATGGGCCAAATCCAGTCTATTACTTATTTTTGTAAATAAAGTTTTATTGGAACGCAGCCATATCTGCTTATTTACATGTTGTCTCTGGCTGCTTTTTTGCTACATGACAGAGTTGATTAGTTGCGACAGAGACCATATGGCCCACAAAGCGTAAAATATTTACTATCTGGTCCTTCACAGAAAAGATGGCCAAGTCCTGGCCTCTGCTTTTAATTGTCAGGGCCTTAATTTCTCTTCCTGAAAATATGTGTGTTAGTTTCCTATTGCCACTGTAATATATTATCATAAATTAATTTACTTAAAAAAACAGAAATTTATTATCGTACAGTCTTGAGGGTCATAAGTTCTAAAATCAAGGTGTCAGCAGATTTGCAAAACTTCTGGAAGCCCCAGGAGAGACCTCATTTCCTTGCCTTTTGTAGCCTCTAGAAGCCAACTGCATCCTTTGGCTTGTGGCCCCATCCTCCATTGTCAAGGCCAGCAATTCAATCTCTGCTCTGTTGTCATGGTGCCTTTATTTTCTTCTTTGCTCTTATGATTACATCTCTTTCTCAGAGTCCGACGCTCTTGCCTCTTTCTTAGTAATGACCCTTGTTACTACTCTGAACAAAGCCAGGTAATCCAGAATAATCTCCCCATCTCAAGATCCTTGACTTAACTGTATCTGCAAAGTCCCTTTTCCCATGTAATTTACAGTATTCATAGATTCCAGGAATTGGGATGGGGCCATCTTTGAGGGGACATTATTTGGTCTACCCCAATATGCAAAAGGATTTATTTTCCAAAAAGAGCATGCGTGCTTGAAAAACAAAACCAAAGGTGGTTAAGTATGCATAATATAGACTTAACATTCACCAAACCTTTTCCACACTTCTTAATTCTTATCAAACCTTTCTCTCTGAATCCTAAACTCTTTCCATCATTGTGTACTGCTGTCTCAGAACATCACGTCCCTACATGTGAATATTGACATATTTTTGTTCAGAACAACACAAAAATTTAATCAAAATTTATATCTACAGTTTCCTGGAAAAAAAAAAAAGAATCACTCTTTTGGTATGCTTATCACCCTAATTTAGAAGAGACAAAAACTTCATTCACGTACCCCTAAAAGGCAGGGTAGGAAATAATGAATGCCACAAAATATTAGGGGTAAACTTGCATTTGAAGATGGAGAAGCTGGGCATAGGAAGGAAGTTGGCAGGAAAGGCCTTAAGTGATGGCTGCCTGTGACAAGAGCTGAAGGAAAAGCATAGAAAGAAACATGTGCAGGGATGTACCAACGGGTAACTATAGGTAGGAGCAAATCCTACAAGTTAGACGGGTCACAGGTTATGTGATGGTGGATGGCAAACCAATGTGGAAAGCCTCAAGTTCTAGAGACTTTAGACAAGGTATAGATGCTCAAGATTTTCTGTCTGAGTAGATGCTGGACCAGAGCTGTGCTGATGTGATATTAGTCTAATTAAATTCACAGGAAGGGGTGCCTGGGTGGCTCAGTTGATTAAGCGTCCGACTTAAGCTCAGGTCATGATCTCACAGTTTGTGAGTTCGAGCCCCGCGTCGGGCTCTGTGCTGACAGCTTAGAGCTGGGAGCCCTGAGCTCCTTGGATTCTGTGTCTCCCTTCCTCTCTGCCCCTCCCCTGTTCATGTTCTGTCTCTCTTTCAAAAATAAATAAACATTCAAAAAAATTTTTTTAAGAATTTATAGGAAAAAGGGAGGTCAGGTAACATACAAAGGGAATACTTTTTTATTCTGTCCCTTCCTTCTTTTCTTCCTTCCTTCCCTTCCTTCCTTCCTTCCTTCCTTCCTTCCTTCCTTCTTTCCTTCCTTCCTTCTTTTGTTTCCCACCATCCCTCTCTTAGTTTCTTTAGCTACCAGTACATGGCCTCTTGGCTTTGTGGGGATTTTCTTTCAAATCCTTATTTAAGGGGTGCCTGGGTGGCTCAGTTGGTTAAGCGTCCAACTTCGACTCAGGTCATGAGCTCCTGGTTCCAGCCCCGCATCAGAATCTGCTGACAGCTCAGAGCCTGGAGTCTGTTTAAGATTCTGTATCTCCTCTCCCTCTCTCTGTCCCTTGCTCTCTCTCTCTCTCTCTCTCTCTCTCAAAAATAATTAAACATTAAAAAGTTTTTTAAAAACCTGATTTAAAATATAACAATGGAATGCTTGGGTGGCTCAGTCGGGTAAGCGTCCGACTCTTGATTTAGGTTAAGACCAAGCCCCTTGTGCAGCTTTGTGCCAACAGTGTGGAGCCTGCTTGGGATTCTCTCTCTCTCTCTCTCTCTCTCTCTCTCTCTCGGGCCCCTGCTCATTCTGTCTCTCAAAAACAAACGTGTGTGTGTGTGTGTGTGTGTGTGTGTGTGTGTATACAACACATGCTCTATGTGTGAACTTCCCACAAAAGAGACATGTAAAAAGCAACACACAAGTCATACAACAGGTAACTTCATGAATCATAAAAGGTGACCCTCCCAAGACATGCATACATACACTCATCAAGAATGGAGCATTTCATTATATCTATCCATATCTATATCTGCATCTGTCCGTCTATCTATCTATCTTTGGGGGTAAACGAAAGGTAGAAGAAGCTAGGAAGATTTCTCCTAAGAATGAATTTGATGGAAGAACTGACGAAAGCATAAAACAAACCAGAATTCTCCAGGGTTGTATTGATGAGAGAGTATTTCTGGCCACAGAAGAGGCAGGGCAAAGCTCAGAATTTCCCCAGGGTAGCCCTTCTTCTGAGTGTTCTGCTCTCCTCCAACTGTCTTGAGAATTTCCTGGCTACTCTTGAAAAGCATCTGATGGTAGACTAAGGACTTACACGAGCACAGGCACTGTTCGTTTGCCAATCCATTCGACTGGCCTGGTGGGGACTAAAGGACTTCTAAAAGAAGTCTGAATTGAAATACTTCCATTACCAAGCTTACTCCAATCTTCAAAGATCAGTAGTGCATAAAGAAAAACAGAATAGCGTAGAACGTGAAAGAGAGAGGACACGAACAGAGGGAGAGAATAGGTGTCTCAAAGAACAAAGACTCAAAATATACATTATGAACTAGTTGAACATTAAGTTGAAAAGCACAGGACAATTAACGTCTCAGGTCACTAGATATGATATACACAGTGTTTCTTACAGAGACATGAAGCATAAACGCAAGTTTCAAGAGAAGTTCTCAGTAATATGAGGAAAGTAGGAGAATTTAAAATGTGCAGCCAATGCGTTATTTTGTCACAATGAAAACCAGCACTCAACTCCTCCCTCACTTTCTAGTAGTTCTTTAAGGATCTGTTTCTTGAAGGCAGAGGGCAGTCTTAGATCCACGTTCTTCTGGGTAAGAATTCCAGGAGACACACAGCCGGCCACAGATATTGGCTGCCTCTGGGATGTGGGCAGCTTGTGGAGGAGGGGATGCAGGGTGCCAGTGTCACTAGGGGTGACGGACGTGTCTTCAGACCTTCCTGTCTCTCTCGGGCTCCATCCCCCAGGCAGAGAGATGCTTTCTCATCTCCAGCTTCTACCCCATCACACTCAAGAGGCACCTGTTACAGGACCCTGTGTACTCTTCCTTCAAATCTCATGCCCGCCATCTGCTTTCTCTGTCCCCATTTCCATCATCTTTACTTACCTCAGAGCCTTACCACCTTTTTTGGGTCAAGCTGTGCCCCCTGGAAAGATATACTTAAGTCCTAACCTCCAGTATCTCAGTGCGACTTCTTTGAAAATTGTGGCAGATGTAATTAGTTAAACTAAGATGGGGCCACACGAGGGTAAGGTGAGCCCTTACTCCAACATGACTCGTGTCCACATAAGACGCCACAGACACACACAGAAAGGAGAGTACCACATGAGGACACTGCCACAGGAGGAGAGAATGCCCTGTGATGATGCAGGCAGAGATTGAATGCCGCGAGCCAAGAATGCCTGAAGCTACCAGAAGCTGGCTGAGGCGGGTAGAGATGTCCCTCTAGAGGTTTCGGAAGAGCGTGGCTCTGCAGACACCTTGATTTCAAGCTTGATCCTCCAGAATTGTGAGCCTGTAAATTTCCGTGGTCTTAAACAACCCAATTTGTGCGATAGCAGGCCTCGGAGATGAACCCACCACCTTGTCTGTGTGTCCGACGCCACCCCGCGTGCCCAAGACGTGGCAAACTGGAAGAAAACCCAACACTGCCTTCAAGGAGCTTACTTCCCACTGAGGAAAAGACACACCAATATTCAAAATACTAGGGCTTCCCATGGGGATATCTACATGGAAAACAATTAAAGTGAGTACGTGTGTTTGCGCGCGTGCGCGCGTGTGTGTGTGTGTGTGTGTGTTCATGAATCCAATTTAAGAGGCCTAGGAAGACCTCACTGTGAGTGAAGACAGGAATACAGGAGAAACTGAACCATCTGAGGCAAAGAGGTTTCCAGGCAGGGCAAAGGTCCTGAGGTAGCACATTCCTGGCATTCTCCAGGAGGGGCGAGGAGATGAGCAGAGAGGAAGCAGGAAGCTGGGAGCAGAGAGTCCCTGACAGTATCCGTGACGGGACTGTGTGTAGGGTCTGGTCTGTGTTGCCAGTATCCTTATGCTAACTCCACTCTGAGGGGACTGGGGGGCCCCTAGGGGTTCTCAACAGAGGACCCACATGACCAGATCACCCTGAGAAGAGGCTAAAGAGGGCAGCAGTGAAGTGTAGAGATGCCACGTGGGAGATTAGGGTAATAATGGCAGTGAGATGAGAGGGTTTAGCGTGGGTGGCGGCAAAGACCACATAACGTTGTGAAGGGAGAGCTAACGGGGTATGAATCTGTAATGATGGCTTGGGACCACAACGTCAGGTCTTAACTGTCCGACGAGACTGTAAGCTCCCTGTGGGCAGGCCTTAGTCTTCAGTGACCCCAGGGACTTCCTCTTACACAGAGCAGGGGTTGCATTTCCAACACATTCTTTTTAAAAAAAAAAATTTTTTTAACGTTTATTTATTTTTGGGACAGAGAGAGACAGAGCATGAATGGGGGAGGGGCAGAGAGAGAGGGAGACACAGAATCGGAAGCAGGCTCCAGGCTCTGAGCCATCAGCCCAGAGCCCGACGCGGGGCTCGAACTCACGGACCGTGAGATCGTGACCTGAGCCGAAGTCGGATGCTTAACCAACTGAGCCACCCAGGCGCCCCTCCAACACATTCTTAATCAGATTCGTTTACCAAGAAGGAACTAACCATGTCCAGAGACCCCATGCAAGTGTGGTTCCAGAGCACTTGCCATTTGAGTCGATGACCAAATATGTGACACGACGTTTCCTGGGACAACCCCCAACCTTTATGCCCTGCTCCACCCGACAGCACATAAGCTTATTGCTGTAAATTTAACTGTATTCAATTATCCCAATAATAAGCACTGGACAATTCCTTAATTCCATATACTCTATTTGAAGCGCTATTTTGGTTTGAAAACAAATTAAACCCAAAAGAAAAAAGACATGACTTGGAGAATTCATGAGAATAGAACCGAGAACAAAAGCATGTCAGATTACTGGCTTGGGTTGCTTTCAGTGAAAGAGGAAAAAAACGGACTCTTTTCTTCTGTGGATAACATCTCAGGGGTTTATACAAATGGTCAGAGGATCTGGTAACTGATTGCTCATTCCCTGAAGCAAAAATGAACTGGCAAAGAGAATTCTTCAGGATTGAGATGTCAGGCAACATGATATTGGGCATCAGCAACTGTCGGCACTTCAGTTAAGTTCCTTGAATGCTAGTGGTTGCAATTTCTAGCTACAGTGCTAGCAGTGAGCTTGAGGTAAGGGTACCCCTCTGCACCTGCTGAGACAAAGGGCAGAAACAGTGGACCGAGCACTACACTCTCATTTGGGTTTTTTTTTTAAGTTTATTTATTTTGAGAGAGAGAGAGAGAAAGAGAGAGAGCTCTAGCGAGGAGGGGCAGAGAGGGGGAGAGACAGAGAAACCCAAGCAGGGATTGGGGGATGGACTCAAACCCGCGAACCACGAGATCGTGACCTGAGTCGAAATCGAGTCAGATGCTTAACCAACTGAGCCACCCAGGCGCCCCATGAAAACAAATTTCATTTGTTTCACACACAGATTGCAACCTGATCTACAAACGCCCTATCACCAATAATCCCCCTTTTAATATCTTCTTCCTCCTTCTTTTTGGAGGAACTGAGCCTCATTTTGACGTAGGATGAGGAATGATATCGGAAAAGGAGCCTTACCTCAAAAGACTCATAGAACTTGGAATACTGCCATGAACTAAACACAGATCACTGGGGTGCTATAATTTGTGGACCACTGTATACAGCAGGCAGTAAGGGTCCAGGGGCTGAGAAGCAGCTGACGTAGGCACCAGGTCAGGAGGTTGAAAGGATGGCGGGAGCCGCGGTGCGGACATGAGAGACGACAGGCTAAAGGGCCGGTGTGAGAGACAACAAAGAATGGAGTCATGGTCAGAAAGGGCAAATAGTGTAGACAAGGGTCCTGTGGCAAGTAAAGGAAGTGTAGGAGCAGGCTGAGAATGTCAGGATGGGTAAATAATGAGGGATGAGGAAAAGCATTTGTAGTAGTTCAGTGTTCCAGGTCCACGTGATGTAAACTGAAGGCTTGAATTCGGTGCGCACAGTGGGTTTTCCATCACTGTAGGCTCGGCGGGTGAGGATTCTCACGTTTGTATCGTTAGCTCAGACGTTTCCTCCGAGATCCACACTCACATACCTGGTTCCCGACTGCTACCGGGTATCTCTGAGTTTGTCTGGCAGACATCTCAAACTTAACCTGTCCACCACTAAACCCGTGTTTCCTAGCCCGGATGGGTATTGCCCCCCTCAGTAAAGAGCCCCCCCATCTACCCACTATTTCAATCAGAAACCTAGGAGCACTCTCTTCCACTTTTTTCCAACAGCAAATTGTTTCATCCAACCTCGCATCCTTCCATACCTGGTTTTCTTCACTGCTGCTACCTTGGTAGCAAGGTCGCCATCTTTTTTTAAATTTTTATTGACTTCCTTATTTTTTGGATGAACTATGAAAGCAAATGCCCACTCCCGTTCTGGTGTACCACGATCCATTCTCCACATCTGAGCAAGAAGGAATGTTTAAAGAGGGGAGAGGGGCCAAGAGAGGGGTGGGGGGAGAGAGAGAGAATCCCAAGCAGGCTCCGCCCTGTCAGCACAGAGCCCAACGCAGAGTTTGAATTCACGAGCCACGAGATCATGACCTGAGCCGAAATCAAGAGTTGGACGCTTAACCAACTGAGCCACCCAGGGGCCCCAAGAATGAATTTTTATAATGTTATTATATTTTGTGCCTCACGGTACACTCGCGTACCATATGGCATCTTCATCCATACCCTTCAGTACCTGCCTCCTTCTTCACCACCATCTGGAAGCTCTCTTGGTGACCAAGTTCCAGAACACCTTTGGACCCTGGGGCTTCTGTACGCACACTTCCCTCTGCCTGTAATGTCCTTCACAGAGCCGGTTCCTTCTCATCCTTCAAGGTCAGCTTAAATGTTCCGTTTTTCTAGTTCACTTTCTTTGTGAGTAGCTTATTATGTTAGTCTCTGTCTCCAGGTGCCATTTTTTTTTTTCAAAACGTAACATTTTTCATTACTTGGTTTCTGACGGTTTTCCCCATGAGATTATAAGTTTCATTGGGGCAAGACCTCCATTTATTTTATCCACTATTGACTTCGCAGTCCCTGATATACTGCCTTGAACACAGAAACACTCAAAGATCTGTTGCATAAATAAATAAATAAATAAACCAACCAACCAACCACTGATATCAAAATCTGTTGGGGGAAAATTCTTGTTTATATTATTGTCCTACTTTGAATATTGAGGACAATTATTTAAGTCATTATTTGGACAAGTAAAATATGACTGTCCTGAGGTAATTTCCCATTGTGATCTCAAATTATTACTGCTCCTTAATCTTTCGCCAATCTGCCTCCAGACTGTAAACTCTTTAATGGCGATGACCATATCCTTAAGTTCATTCATTCCCTCGGCGAATGAGAGGCAGACACTTTTTCAGGGGCTGCAGATACACAGCCATACAAGACAGGCATGATGCTCACCCTCAGGAGAGCATGGGTCACCCTCACGTTCATTAATTTAATCTAAATCAGCATCTTTTGCACCAAGGCGAAAGGAATAGGATAGTAAAGAAAGAGAAATCCCTGTCCTCGTGATCTCACATTCTTATGTACATGAACTTAAGTATGTTTGTTATAAAACTCAGTCTCTAACACTGAGGTCATCTGTATGTATCTCTGGATTGACCTCAAAACAATGTTAACTAGGGAAGGAGTAAGATAGGGATGAATTTATGGAAATTCAATGCAATGCTTCTTGAGATCACAGAGAACTGGCAGAAGACAAAGTCAGAGGATGGGGCCACTCTGCATTCTGGGTGCCGTCATTCTTTTAATCCACTTAAACCAGACAAAAATTGCCCAAATAACTTCTTGACATAATGCAACCCACCAACCTGAATGAACTGTCTATGCATCGAAATCTGCTTTTTGTCTGCACTAATTACCAGGGTTCAAGCAAGAGGGAAGAAACGTATGCCCGGAGGTAAGAAAGGAGGCGAGGGGAAGGAGACTGCCCAACCCAAGCCCTGCCCCTCACGTGCTCTAGCAACACACACCACATCTCAGCCCTGTGATTTCACTCACAAGGTATTTTAAATAGTTTAGTATGTTGCACCGTCAAATGATAAAGAGCATTCTGGAATTAAAAAATAAATAAAAACATGCAGCCTAGGCTCCAGGAGAATTTAACTCCGACTGAAAGATGAAACAGAAGACATACTGTAGGTCTTGACCAGGACACTAGAGATAGGAACTGGAGAAGTCACAGGATTTGAATCCAACTCTTGGATTTGATATCACCACTTGGGGTTCTGCGTCATAGTTCTTTTCTACAATTGTCTTTCAGAAGCCCTGTGTCAAAAGCTAAGGTTCTACCTGAAATCTGAGAAACCTTTTTTTTACCTCAAAGAATTACCTTATATTCCAAGGTCAAAATACATAGACTGCACATTCAGTAATTAACACACATGAAAGAAGAAAGAAAGAAAGAAAGAAAGAAAGAAAGAAAGAAAGAAAGAAAGAAAAGAAAGAAAGGAAAGAAAGAAAGAAAGAAAGAAAGAAAGAAAGAAAGAAAGAGGAAGGGGGGGAGGGGAGGAGGAGAGAGGAAGGGAGGGGAGGGGAGGGGTGGGAAGGGAAGGGAAGGGAAGGGAAGGGAAGGGAAGGGAAGGGAAGGGAAGGGAAGAATTCTGTCTTGAATTACAGAACCTCAGGTCTTTGACTATCAAAGTTAGAGGGGCCATTGTCCCAGTTCCTCATTTTATACATGAAGGAACTGAGATCTTGAGAGACCAAAGGATTTCCCCAAGGCATCATGTTGATGAGCAGCACAGGCACAATTTAAATTTGGGGACTTGAAGAGTGACCTCTTCACTTTTCCAGGACGAGCTGCTGTCTTCCTCATCTGGTTCCTCTCTGGCTAGTTGTCACTGCCCTCAGATCACATTTTGCCCGAACCACCAGGGGCAGCAGAAGGAGCAGGAATCCAGGCCACTGGAGAGGGATCATGGAGGAGTTGGGTTTAGTGCTGTGCCAGCCTGTGACTCCAAGCTGAAGCACAGACACCAGGATCCACCAGTGCCTGCGTGTGACCTTGTTTGTCTGCTCTGTACATTACAGGCTGGCGGTATTCTTGTGCCATGGGGGGAATATGATTGTATTTGTTATTTTGTCTTCTTAACACTGTGCACTTTTTCAGCGACAGTGAGGTCTATTTTCATGTAGGAGACTGAACTGGACACTGTATTATTTTTAAAATTATACCGTTAAAAATAAAAGTCCAATACTCCACTTTTGAATCAACGGGGCCACACCTTTCAAAATTAGCACCTCCTTATCGTCACCGAGATTCTGGCCTCACCGCTTACCAAAACGTTTCTGACCTCGTGCAATCCACAAGACACACGGTCTGTTGAAGAAGGGTCAGTAACTGCTATCAAAAGTCAGAAGTTATTTTAGGGAGACTGTGCCTAGAATTGACCATTTAACATGCGAAGCTATGAAAGGTGAATTTACATGTCAGTCCATGATCCATCACTTTCCATTTAGATCAATCAATGCTTTGCTACATTAATTTTGCTTGTTTTTCAATTCCAAGTTGTATTATGTGTATACAAAACGTAAAGATATACTGGCTCCGTTAGCAGAAGAACTCCCTCAGAGCTGCATGATGCTAATTTTATGTCAATATTAGTAGATGTTTCGCATGCACCATAAAGTTAATTCCACCAATAATTTGGCTTTCATCATCCAATTCATAGAGTCAGAGCAAACTTTTGGAAACTCATTCTTTTGGAGGTGAAACAACTGACATTATTGTGGACGACCATTGCAAACTCAGTTTAAAATTTATGGGGGCACTTGGGGGGCTCAGTCGGTTAAGCATCCCACCCTTGGTTTCGGCTCAGGTCATGATCTCATGGTTTGTGGGTTTGAGCCCCACATCAGGTGCTGTGCCGACAGTGTGGGGTCTGCTTGGGATTCTCTCTCCCTCTCCCTCTGCCCCTCCCCCTGCTTGTGCTCCTTCTCTCTCAGGATAAATGAATAAACTTTAAAAAAATAAAATAAGATGTTAACATTATAAATACAATGTGAACAGATTTGAGCTGAAATAATTACATGTTTAAATATTAAAAGGTAGAATTAAAAATAAGCCCTTACCAGCAGAATTCGCTCCAGACTTCATAGGCACCTAAGCAACTATAAAGAGTATTTTCACAATTACAAGGATCTACAGACAAGAGTCGACTGGAAATGTCAGTGATTTCCAATCTGTTAGCCATAAAATGCAACCTTGAAGATGACGGCAGGAGATTTTCTTAAAACGAAGATGGAGGAGGAGGAGGAGGAGGAGGAGGAGGAGGAGGAGAGGGAGGAGGAGGAGAAGGTGATGATCTATTGAAAAAAAATACATCATTCAGTAAAAATCCAGTGATTCTGTATTAGAGAAAACACACGTAGAAAGGAGCATAATGAGACCGGGCCGCTTAGACTCTCAGAGACAGACGGATACAGAGTGCTCGCCTGATGCCCGGTTCTCTCGAGCGCAGATACTCCCTGCCTTTCGTTTCTGTGAGAATCCCTCATGTCTTCAAATGACCCCACTTTACTTGAGCCCATTTGGGTAGACTGAGTCTTTGGAAAGTAAAGAACCCGACAGCATTTCCTTCTCAGGAGCCCTTTCCTCTCTGCCCTGGCCCACAGGCCATCAGTTCTCTGCACTTCTATAGAGCCTAGATTTTTCTGTCACCTAGCTGTCTTCCCCTCCGCCTATGAGTCTTCAGGGCAAAAAACTATGTTCTAGTCATTACCAGCACAATGCCCAGTACATAGAAATGCTGAGTTAAGTATACGGCAAATGAGTATCATAAAGGCCAAGAGTGTGTCCATTTCACCAGGAGTATCTTACTACCCGTAGATTTCTTGTTACCTTCTTCTTCCATGCATTTTTCTCGCATTTTGCTCTTGTGTTACAGTATATCATTTACCACGTCCGTTCCAACGTTGGAAACTTTTTCCCAGAGATCAATCTTCTCAATTACACTGAGTTTCTCTTAAGTTGTTACATGCAAGTGAATGCAAGCAGTAAATGTTTGAAAAATATTGAAGAATTAATTAATTAACTAATACGCAGATAGAAAAAAAAAAAAAAAAAAACTAAAGCATAACAGTGAAGATGCGCTGTGGCCAAAGGGAAGAAAGCCCAATGACGTGGCGATGACCGGCTGTTAAATGCTGACATTGAACTATACACACCCCTCTTTGCCCAAAGCTACTGTTTTCTGATGAAGGTGTGAATATTTATGGGAAATGTCATAGATACTCTTCAGAATATTCGGAGTGTTATTCCAGCTTGGAGTTTTCTGCTTCTCTTTGATAACTTTTGAACCAGAGACACAAAGAATAATAGATCCATCAAGAGGATGCAACCCTTCTCTAAGAATCTGGAAATCAAGGCTTCAGTCTCAGCGGAGACTAGATGAAACCAAGGAGGTATTGCGGCTAGAAATAGTCTTTGTCTGCTTGTGTCTCCAACGTGACCCTGAGAAAGTTCACAGACATCATCTGCATTCAGTCACACTCTGCCCTCAATCTCGATCCACTTCTGGCATATGGAAACTGATTGAAACATTTGGCTCAGTCACATTAAATAACACTTTCTATGAAGTGATAATTTTGGCAAAATATTTTATGTACCAGATTTATGCAAGGAATCATCAAAAACGTGTACCTCACTTTACATCCAACATTACCAGGGAGGCAGATACAATGGAGGGGATTTTGCCACCAAATGCCGATCGGTAAACAATGGCAC
Organism: Panthera leo; assembly: GCF_018350215.1. Lineage (NCBI taxonomy): Eukaryota > Metazoa > Chordata > Mammalia > Carnivora > Felidae > Panthera > Panthera leo. The sequence continues at coordinate 226,198,903 of NC_056679.1, forward strand.
TATGGGGTGGGGGGAGTCCCATTGGAACATACATGTAACTAAAAATACGCAAAGGAAACTACGAACTGACTACCAATTATTCAAGAAGAAACCACATTTGCTTTTTCAAAATGTGCCATTTGAAACAGCAATCTGGGCCGTGATCGTATGGTGGTTAGTACTCTGCGATGTGAAACAGCAAACTGCCTCATTAAAATTATAAATTCCACTCCACAGGCAATTCCGTGACTCTGAGACACGCTTATTAATTCTGAGAGTGGCATGCGTCCTCTTGCCAAGGAAAGGGCTAAATGCAAACCTCCGGTCTGTAAGACCCATGAAGGTCCAACTCGTTCCTCCAGCAAGATCGGCTCCTACAAGCAACCACTGGCAGACTCCTCTTACTATCATACTTAAGGACATGCAATTTGAATTATCTTAGTCTCCAAAGTCAGAAAATTGGTTCCACGAAGAAGCCTGCAATTACTCTGAAACGGCCAGGGATTAACAACGTATGTATTATCGAGTGCGGCTGTGGCAAAGAGTACTTTTGGCCTCAGAGTCTCTGTATCTTATCTGTATTCTATCTTGAAAGGAGGATTGTTAAACATGCCATTTTGATCACATGCATGGTCTCCTTAAGTCCTTAGAGGCTTGGTGAACTCACATCTGCATTTTGGTTCCACTTTAAGAAGAGCCTTTGCCATTATTAATGAAAAGAAAGCAGTCGTAATGGGGTCAATGGCCCAGTTTTTCATCATCCCATTGATAATTAAAATAGTGGAAAAACAAAAACATTGAAACTGTGCTTCATTTTATAAAAGATCGTTCTTAGGAGGAGCTATAATTTTCCTTAAACGCATGGAACGATCAATTAAACAAGCATAATCTGTGAACACTGCTTCCTTGCTCCTGCCGAGACAGACAAACATATGGTAGCAGCTCATTGTGGAGATATACATAGTTGTTACATGTGGCTATTACCTCAGTTTTACGTAGTCATAATTTATCATTTACACAGTACATTCAGCAAAACATAATTAAGCAGATGCTTCCAGCGGGGTTCCTCAGAGTGGGACTTTCCTACAGATCAGTAACACAATGCGAACACAATTGTGTTCTAAGGCACAATCTCATCCTTACTGAGCTGGAATCTGGAGCTCAGGTTAAAGGAACCTGTGATTCTAGCTTGTTTCTTAAGAGACTGGACAGTCACGCTGGACCAATTTATGACGCTGATTTGTGAATCCCAGACCTGTTCTAGCCACGTGCCCTTCCTCCCTCTTTCGTGGATTAAATCACGTCTTCCAAAATAGGTATGTTGAAGTCCTAACCTCCAGGACCTCAGGATATGACCAAGTATTGGCCAACAGAACTGCTGCAGATGTAATTAACTTAGTAAAGTTGAGGCCACACCGGAGTAGAATGAGCTCTTAATCCAATATGGCCGGTGTTCTTCTAGGAAGAGGAAAGAGACACAGGGAGAACGCCATGGGGGACAGAAGCAGAGACTGGAGAGACTGCCCCTGCAAGTCAAGTAACGCCAAGCGAGGATTGAAGGCCACCACCGTAAGCTAGGAAAAGACAAAGAAGCATTCTAGTCAGGCTCAGAGGGGAAATCACCCTGCCGACACCTTAATTTTGGACTTCCAGTCTCCAGAACTGTGAGACAATAAATTGCTGTTGTTTAAGGCCACTTAGTTGATGGTGCTTTGTTTTGGCAGCCCCAGGAAACAAACATAGATCCCAATTTCATAACAGGAAAAAAATTCAGAGGAAAAAAACCGGTAGAAGCAGACCTTCAACCGGGATGGTCCGCCTTCCACTAGAACATCCTTAGCAAACCGCACACGGACCTGGATGTTTGTTTTCTCTCACTTGAATTACTACATTAACCTTCTCATCTAGTGATGATGAAGGTATGCTCTGAGAACACCTACCTCAGAACCAGCTGAGAAGCGCTTAATAAGAAACGGCACGTTCCCGGGTTCCATCTAGACCTGATGTGTCAGAGTCTCTTGCAAGTAAACTGCAAGAATCTGCCTTCTTAAGAGAAGTCTAGGCTACTCGAAAAATTAGAATTCGTTTGCAAACTCTGTCTGAAAGAATAGGGTTTCCTGATTAATTTAATTTAGAGTTAATTGAGCATCTCGCAAGCAATGCTTTGATTTTAACCATGGTTATGGAAAATCATCATGTACGTTCAAGTCCAAATTCTTGCTGAAGTAACTGAACTCAATAATGCTATTTGTGAGTAACTGTATAACAAACACACTTGAACTCTGTGGAGAAAGAAAGAAAGAAAGAAAGAAAGAAAGAGGAAAGACAATCCTTAATTGGAGATGACTTAAGATGCCAACTAAAGGGGGTGCCTGGGTGACTCAGTGGGTTAAGCATTTAACTCTTCATTTCGGCTCAGGTAGTGATCTCAGGGTTCATGAGATTGAGCCCCACATCGAGCTCAATGCTGACAGCATGGAGCCTGCTTGGGATTCTCTCTCTCTCTCTCTCTCTCTCTCTCTCTCTCTCTCTCTCCCTCTCTCTCTCTCTCTCGATCTCTGCTCTTCCCCTGCTCTAAACAAACAAACAAACAAACAAACAAACAAACTTTTAAAAAGATGCCAACTAGAATTTATCATTACTGTTTCAAATAAAAATCAGGAATAAAATCCAGTCTTCTGTATTTATGAGAAAATATAGCATATCATCTTTACTTTGCTCATTTCACTATTGAATGGTAAAGATAAAAGAGATTAGCTCTGGCAATCTTGACTCTGGCTCTGTAGTTCTTAACTTTTTTAGGCACCATGACTCATTGGGTAAACAAATGAAATTTTGGTCAATGTGCTCTCCAAGAGCACGTGTACATACGCAGCATCCATATACAACTCAGTAACTGAGATTAAAGACACAATTTGGATTCAGGTGATAGCCATTGGGGGAAAATATGTACTGACTCTACCATGTTCCAGAAGCTGTTATGCCTTCATACAAATCCTTGATAACCCTTTAAAAAAGTAACCATGAGTTATTTTTTAAAAGATTACAAATAACCTGTCTTTTGGTGATTTTTCTAAAAACACTCCCTTCCTATTGCTTTTGGTTAAGATGAACAAACTCCACACGCCTCCACTTCTGAAAGACACATTAAACATCAGGAAGAAATAGCTTTCACACCACAACTTCCCATGTGACTATAAGGGTTGTGACTCGTCATCAAATCTCCCTCTAAAACAGAAGCGATTAGGTAGGTCTCAAGATGTTACCCTAGTAACAGGTCTGAAGTCGTTATTAATTTTGGAAAAGAGCATTTCTTTAGTTCTTTGCTCTGGGATGCTGGCTGGTTTTGGTAAAATCCAAAACAGCATTGGCTTTAAAGTTGAGAGCTGGCTTCTTTGCTTGTATTTAAACACGTGACAGGGAGAAGAAACAGAACTTCACAATTTTGCTTTTCAGGCAAGTCTTTAAAATGTACGAGAGAGAGAAGCAAATGAGTTCCTTTGATAACTTAATGAAGTCTTGTGTGCACAAACACTCTGCCAATTCCTAAGAAAAAAAAATGTCTTTATCACCTCAAGCATTCTGTCTCCACCCCACCAGTCTCGATTTATGCCTCCTTACCCCAATCCTAGAATGTTAAAATAGACTGTTAGGAGATTTTTCCGCCCATTTAACTTCCTATCATCCTTAGAACACACACCACGGTCATATTAATCTCATAGCACTTTTTCAATCGTATCATTCTTTAGCTCAAAGACCTACATTTGCTCTCCAAATGCCTTCAAAATTAAGTGTAAGTCCTTGGTCAGACATTTAAGACCCTCCAAAATGTGTCACCAAAATGTATTATTCTCTTACTCTTCTCATCGGAGCCTCTAACTTCCACTCACATTCTCTCCTTGAGCCTGTATTGTGCTTTCAGACTTTCTAGACCTTGCAATTTTATTGTCCCTCCATCCTGGCATTCTTTCTCTGTCAATCTGCCCCTGGCCAGAGAAGATCTCCTTCTCAAGTCCCAACAGAAATATTAAACTCCCCCTGGAAATTGCGCTGGTCCCAAGAGGATGTGATCTCACATTCACACAGACCTTGATAACACGGTGCCTGCCACTCACAGAACTTCCCATAATCTGCGTGGTGCTGGGTAACCAGTGACCTTTTCTTATCTGCCCTGAGTTTTTGTAAAAGCGTATTCCTTCATTCACTCACTCAACAGAAATATTTATTGATCACCTACTAAATGATGGTGATAGAAATCACTAAGTTGTACACCCAAAACTAGTGTTAAACTTGTGTTAACCATATTCAATTTTTTTTTTAATTTTAAAATACTTAAAAAAAAAAACTTAAACACTTTACATGACGGGGGTGACCTTGTTATGATAAACTCACAGAGGTGCTATGGAAAAGGGCTAGGTAGGGTACTTCCGTCACACAGGATGTGACAAAAACCCTCCAAAGAAGGAACTCCTAGGCTGAAATTAGCATTTGTCCCATAACAGCCCTGAGAGAAGGATGTATTTCCAGGAAGAAGGGATTATGTCATGGGTTCTCAATACCCAAGTTATAATTAATCCAGATCTTAATCTCGTGGAAATTAGCACCGAAACCTTTTGGGGGGAAAAATCTGCTCTAGTTATAAAGTTATATTAACAAGGCAGATAGACCATGCATATAATAGAAGGTTCCTTTTTATATGTCAATAGTGGCGAAAACTTACAATAAGCAATACTCTAATGAAGCCGGAGACAGCTGCATGGTATGACTATAAGATAAGATGGAGTTCGTATACCTCGGCCCACACAGGACAGTCTTAATGAGAATTCAGGTGGGGGTCCAGCTTACTGTCTAAGGAGTCATTGAAAACAAAACCAGGTCGCATCGTGCTTTTATTTATTTTAAATTCTAGGATGTGTCTGGAAACCCTTCAATTTTAAAATAATCCCTTTCCTTTTGTTCAAGTCCCATGTATAATACTATGGAGAGAAAATAAGATAAAAACAGAGAGGGAAACAAACCACAAGAGACTCTTGAATACAGAGAACAAACGGAGGGTTGCTGGAGGGGAGGTGGGTTGGGGGGGATGGGCTAAATGGGTGATGGGCATTTAAGGAGGGCGCTTGTTGGGACGAGCACTGGGTGTTATATGTAAGTGGTGAATCACTGGGTTCTACTCCGGAAACCAAGACTACACTGTATGTTAACTAACTTGAATTTAAATAAATAAATTTCAAGAAGTACTATGGAGAGAAAATCGACGTCTGTAAAGAGGACTACAACTTGAATGCACAACAATGATCGTGTAACATTTAAAAAAATGTTCAATTAGGCTCACCTTTTTTCTGGGGCAGTAAAATGTACTAGTGGAATGACAGAAGAACCTGAAAATGCAGTTAACCACAGGGCACGGCACACGCATTCCAGTAACGCAGTGTTTCGGTCCCCGACGGCAATAGATTGGGGCCAAGCATATTCAGTACAAGGATAAGCAAGACAGGCACAGAGGACAGGGGGTGGCAAAAACGAAGCACAGGGAACCCCACACGTGGCCTGAGGACTCAGCGTGCATGCTTCTTTTGGCAAAGAGACAGATCTTCCAGAGACTTTCTGCATGCCTCTTGCCCAGGCTTCGGCAAAGAAGGGAAGCAGAACCGGTATTTCTCAGGAAAGAGAAAGCAACTGTAGCCAGAAACAGCAGAACAGAGCCCTTCATTAACACCATCACTTTTCTGGAACAGGGGTTAGCAGCTTGATTTCTGGCTTCAGACAGGCCAGGGTTGAACCCCAGCTCCAACTTGTATATATTGTGTGATAATCTCTCTGAATGTGGTTTCCACATCTGTGAAATGGAGATAAATGAAACCTACTTCAGAGTGTTTCTTGGGAGATATGGAGATAATCCACATAAAGTGCTCTGCACGGTGACTGACGCACAGTGAGAAATCCATAGATCACAGCCGTTGTGTTTAATTACTAAGAAATCACCCCAGTGCCTGACCTAGATGTGCTAGTATTTTGACTAAATATTCCCAGCCCTCCTCTCCCCTTCAGAGTAACTTAGGACGACCACTTGTTCTCAAAACAAAGCAAAACAAAACAACAAAAAACATCATTAGGGGGGCACCTGGGTGGCTCAGGTGGTTAAGCATCCAACTCTTGGTTTCGGCTCAGGTCATGATCTCAGGGTTCTTGGGTTCAAGCCCTGCATCGGGCTCTAGGCTGACCCTGCAATGTCTGCTTGGGATTCTCTCTCTCTCTCTCTCTCTCTCTCTCTCTCTCTCTCTGCCCCTTCCCTGCTCACACTGTCTCTGTCTTCCTCGAAATAAAAACTTAAAAAAAAAATCATTGGGAACTGATTTGGCCTCTGGCCAAAGACCTCCACAGCAGAGCACTGCAGACTTACCACAAAGCAGGGGAAAGGTGGCAAAAAGTCCTCGTGGCCTTAAACAATGTCCCCTCCCAAGGCCCAGGATACTCTCACTGACTTCTATTTCCTCCCACCCTGGGTGTCAGGGGGGCTCTGCATGGGAGGTGCTCTGGGGGAGGATTCCTGTTCGTGCTTTAGGACTATGTAAGAGTCAAATAGAAGAGCTGCTGATGAAAGGCAGGTTGAAGGCATCGCAAGTACTGTTCAAGGACATCTTTCCTCTTTCTTGCTTTTGACTCTAAAAGTAAAAAGTTATTAATTATATCACAAGCCTAAAAAAGAATTCTCCTAATCCCGGTCTTTGTGGAGTTGGGTTAGACACGCAGGCAGCAATTTGTTTTTGTTTATTTTTGAGCAGGTCTGTTGCCTATGCTTAAAGTCTCTTGTTAAATCTCCCTGTTTTATAGCTAATCACATTTTTATAGCAGGCATGAAGCTCTCTACAAGGCCCTTGCTGAGCTGTTCCTGTAAATCAAAACCTTACTCGGCTGTTCTCGTAGCTGGCAGTGGAACAGGGTTAGTTTTACCATTTATGGTTGTAAAGTCCATCCAGATTTTTCCTTTGGTTCCCTTTAGCTTTTTGGGTTTTTTTTTTTCTCCCACTCAACCCCTTCCCCTCCTTCTGCCTTAGAAATGTATATTCCAGGCTTAGCTACAACATGTATGAATAGATTATTTCATTCCTTACCACGATACGTTAATAAAGGTGTCAAAATGACAGAGGATGCTTGGCTTAGGCTCCTTTGTCCCAGATCTATTCCTCGAGGGCAGGCTACAGCTATTTGGGAGAAGTCTCTTGGGCTCCTGGAAGCTGACCTATAAAGTCTATTTAAAGTATTAAAACACTTTCTAGTAAAATATATACAGCAGACAGGGCATTTAAATGCATGCTGTCTTCTTAGGCCACTCATACCTCGGCACTGTCCTTACCTCTGTGCCTGCGTCAGGCTGGAGACAAAGCAGGGCCAGGCATATGTAACCCAGGATCACCCCACTGAGGGACTCTGGGCATCAGTGTCCCACCTGTGTTAGCACTAGGGTTAAAAATGGTCCCACTACGTTGTTGGTTACAGCAAGGCTAAAACAAAAGGAAGGTGTGAAGGCTTAAGGCAAATACAAAGAAAGCTTAGGGGTGCCTGGGAGGCTCAGTGGGTTAAGCATCTGACTCTTGACTGCAGCTCAGGTCATGATGTCGTGGTTTCTGAGTTCTAACCCCTTGGGCTCTGCAAGTTGACCAGGCAGAACCTGCTTGGAATTCTCTCTTTCTGCCCTACTCCCACTTGTGTTCTGTATCTCTCAAAATAAATAAACTTAAAAAAGAAGGCTTAGTCATAACTGAGGGGAGGGGTATGTTTTTTAATGTTTGTTTATCTATTTTGAGAAAGAGTGAGAGAGCAGGCACATGGGTGGGGAGGGACAGAGAGACAGGGAGACAGAGAATCCCGAGCAGGCTCCATACCATCAGCACAGAGCCCAACGTGGGACTCGATCTCACGAACTGTGAGATCATGACCTCAGCTGAAATCGGGAGTCAGACGCTTACCTGACTGAGCCACCCAGGTGCCCCAAGGGGAAGGGTGTTTTCGAACAGCAAGTTAAAAGGAAGCTTGGGAACGAGGAGATGTGTATCCCAGCCAATTCTCCCCAAAGGAAAGACTCTCCCAGGCACCAGGGAAATTTGTACCTGTGGGAGTAAGACAAGGGGGCAGCGACCAGATGGCTTTGGGCTGCCAGGGAATCCCTCACCTGGTGGCACCCACTGTTTCCCGTTCCAGGTGAAAATCTCGGAGGAGACCCTGCTCTCAGGCGACAAGGAGACACTGGCCTGGTTCCAATGATTTACCAAGGTTAGCCCCACGAAATGGGAGTTTTGGTTCTGACATGTGGAGTTCTGCTTCTCCCAGGGACCCAGGTGGTTCCTCTGCCCCGGCCAGGTGCTCGGCCAGGCCCAGGTGTCATAAAGATAGGAAGACATCGTCACTGCCCAGGTCCTCGTAGAGCTCCTTAGCTTTTCTCTGTTTGGGTTTTTGTTTTTGTTTTTGAGTTCTGGCACTCCAACTTGTTCAGGGGACCGAAGTGCAGCTCAAACATGACTGAGCAGAAGGGAATGTACCGACTGTGCAAAGGAAGGGTGGTGAGTGACAGAAGGGACTGTGCTCACACAATCCGCCCGCCCCCCCCCCCCCTTCTCAAGGCTGCTTTCAGCCTCACTCGCTCTTCCAACTGAAAGGAACTTTGAGGTTGCCACCACCAGCATAGCAACTCCAGCAGAAAGAGGAAATGCGTTTAGCCCTCTGTATCTACTGCAACCGCTATAGAGGGCTCCGATCACGTAAGGTCATGTGCACGGACCTTGAACATCTCTCTTTACAGCAAAGGGGTCCTTTTGGTCAGGCCCGGAGCAGGTCCCCAGTACTATGGCCAGTAGTACAAGTCTGCCATCAGAAGAAGGAGGGGTCAGAGAATTAACTAGCGGCCCCAATTAACCCCATGGGTAGAGAAGAACGGCTCTACCAATGTCAGGATATTGAGCTCGGAAAGAGACATTGAGAGGTAAGGAAAAATATTGAATGGATGGCTCTCTAAAAATAGCACGGGGAGATAAAGGTTGGGCCGAGGTCCTTTGCAGATGTTGGTACATAAACGGGGAGAATGGCAGTCAACTTGACTGGGGAGATCGACTCCTCGTAGGCTCGACGTTTCTTGCTAATAACAAAGGATAGCATTGACAATTATCGGGCCCCAAGTCTAAGGACTTGAGCCGTGTAACCCAGTTAATTCTCATCTCTATGGAGAAAGTACTTGTGTTGTCTAAACTCTACAGATGTAGAAACTTGAGGTAAAGAGAGAAGTCTTCTGTTAGACCTTTCACTTAAGAAGGGGAAGAAAACCTGGATTCCCAGCCAGGTGACCGAACGCGAGAGCTCACGCTCTCCCTTGCATTCTCTTGCCCCGAGCCTCCCCTGCCCCCCACCCGCCCTGGGCTGCTGCAGACACTTCCAGAACCTGAGTCCTGCCCAATCATGCATCAGACTCATCTGCTCACAGCTCTTTGCCAGAAACGAAGCCTCCCATCTTTCACTGAATGCTGCTTCTGAACCCCGGGCTCAGTGCTGTGGGGAATCCCGAGGGATTGGCTTCCTCCTTGAAGATGCCATTGACTTCCCACACTTCCCTCATCAGTGCTTGGGGCTTACATAGGCTCAAAGAAGGAAGTGGGCAGAGGGAAACTTCACCACTGAAACATAATGAGCAGCACCTGGGGCCTTCTGGTGCTTCCCGGGGTCGAAGGAACCTCCAAAGAACAGGGAAACCCCCAGAGGTCACTGAATGCCATCGGCTCCCTACAACAGAACAGAGCTGCATTCCAGCAACTCCAAAGAGATAATAACAGAAGCCAGTTACCCCCCTCTGCCACCATCCTGGGGACCCAGTTCAGCCAAAGGGTGACGTGATCAGCTAGGAAAGTCTGGTAAGGAGGAGGATGAGAAGGGCATGGCCCCCACAGAACATGTCCCACTTGGGAAAATTAAAACAGAATATTCTAAATGAAGATGAGAAGGCATGCTTTCCCTTAAGTTCTAGAAGAGGGCCAATAACCGCAGACACTCTGCTAATACTCCATGCACAGAAAACCCATTCTCCTCCCAACTGTTCTCCTCCTATGGTTACGGCACTCGTCCCAGCTCCTATAGCCTCTGAGCTAAAGGGACCCAGGAGAACCTCCTCAGGATGGCCATCACCCCCCACGGTGTCACCGGTCCAATCTGAATAACAAAGTATGTTTGTTCTAATCACTGACCAGAGGGACAGTTCCTTAGCTGTGTGTTATTACTGAATTTATTTTAATTGAATTGGGTTTTGATTACACCCACAAAGCTGATTATTTGAAGTAATTACACAATTTGAAAGTTGGAAAGCAAAGGTTCTTTTCTAAAGAAATGCCTCCTCACTTAGCTCATGTGTTTAAAAAAATACTTAGAAAAAAATGATTTTCCTTCATGATGAGGATAGTGAAAAGGGCAGAAAAGCATTGGTTCCCGCCACTGGGCCTCAGCCAGAGGCAATTCTGCACACAATCCCCCTCCCCAGGGAGATCTGGCAACGTCCGGACGCATTCCGGGTTGTCACATGTGGGGTGTGTAGCCGGCATCTAGAGGGTAGAGACCGGGGATGCTGCAAAACATCCTACAACGCGCAGAACGGCCCCACAGCGAAGAATTACATAGACCCACATGTCAGCAGTGTCAAGGATGAGCCCCGTGGTGTAGATACACCTGGATTCCATGCATTCATAGCCGAATGGTTCTTCATGGTCCAGTCACTTGAATTCTCTGAGACACTGTCGCATTTTCAAAATTGTGAGTCTTAAGCACTTATTATGTGTTAGGTACTGTTCTCGGTGTTTTTCTTTCAGTTCATCAGTATGCCTTCTGAGGTACCATTATTTCCCCATTTTACAGGAGAGAAACTGAGACAGGAAAGGGATGAGGATCTTGCCCAAGGTAAGAGCTGGTAGAGGAACAGGGCCTAGAAAATGCTGGGCGGATTATCAGAGGCGGTGTCATTGCTACTGATCTCAGATGCTTCAGGAAACACTTAAACGACAGTGAAGAGGGACATCACCCAGGATCTCTGCATCAAGACCCGTTGATCAAAGGAGGCAGAGATCACTCATCGAGTCACGTATTTTTTTTCCCATTTGTTCCTATCATACTGGAAACACTGCCTTATGCGTTTTTCTAAAACTAAAATAATTGAGAACTATCACCCTGAGGACAGGACAAGCAACAGTAATATGTAGGACAACAGAGAAAGGAGTAAGAGTACAGAGAGAGAGAGACAGAGAGAGAGAGAGAACCCCCCAATATCATGGTGGAGCAAACCGCCCAGCAAGTGGCAATAGCATCAGCCACTGTCGGTCCTGGGGTTCCTGCCAGGAGCCCAGGGACAGGGAAGCAACGGTGTGATGTTCTCCATGTGCATGGCTTTGCTACTCTAGGGGCCTGGGGAACGAGACCCAGTTCACCGGCTCTGTCCCTGACAGTAAGTTATGGAGAGGACCTTCCTTGCTGGACCAATTACCCAAAGGGATTCTAGAATGCTCCTCTCCCCGGGGCACCTGGGTGGCTGAGTCGGTTAAGCATCGGACTCCGGCTCAGGTCATGATCTCATGGTCGTGGGTTCACACCCGGCACTGGGCGAGCTCTGTGCTGACAGCTCGGAGCCTGGAGCCTGCTTCGGCTTCTGTCTCCCTCTCTCTCTGCCCTTCCCGCGCTCATGCTCTGTCTCTCTCCCCTTCAAAAATGAGTAAAAACTTTAAAAAAAAAAGTTCCTCTCCCAATCTCTGTGTAGCCCCTTTTTTTGAGCCTCGTCGGCCCCATTACTGCTTCACATACGTAAACATCCTCAGTCATGATGTCAGCCCACTGTCATCTGACATTGAATGTTACTCGAAATGGAAACCACATGTGTTGTGGTCTCGCTGATGGCAGGAAACCTTTAGCCTCAGGCCACTACGCTGTTCCCCAAGTTCACTGTGCACATTTGCTCCAGTAGGACATTCGTAGACAGATGCTGGCTGATCCGCATGGACAGCCCTTGGGTAATACCTGTAGGCTGCCATCTATGAATCTCACTTTATAGGACAGTGAAGGGGACAGAACCACACATTTGTCACAGGATTGTTGGGTTCCATTGTGGATGGCAACCACTGATCTAGTGCCCATCCGCACGTCGCAGGTACTATGACAAAGGTGCTACAATTATCCCCAGCCAGCATAGGTGCTAGGCAGTATGGTCCCAGTTTACAGACAGAAGACGAAGGGTCAGGAATGTGCTTGCAGCTGGGAGCCGGCATTCGAATTTGTGGGGTCTGCTCGCAACACAGTCTGCCTCCAGCCAGGGGACAGGTATTAACCTACACACATAGCTGCCAAAGAAATGATAGAACGCTCTCAATACGTAACGAAGGAGAAACAGAAGAGAAGCAAATGGCAATAAAATACCATGCCTTTAAATTTGCGATCGGTCAGGCTCCACCAGGGAAGATGCGAAGCTAGTTGTCATGCCTCAAGCTGCACGGGAAGTTCTGACTCAGAGTCCTGCCGTTCTTCAAGGGGAAGGGTCATGCCGTCCTCAGAAAATACGATACATACTCATTCTGCACACACACACACACACACACACACACACAAAACAAAAAACAAAAAGCTTTACGTTTACAAAGACAAAGGAGTTAGATCCTAGACGCCAACCATTATTAAATAATTTTTTAGCCTCCACGAATGTCCAGTGAACTCACACACGTTTCTTCATTGTCTTTGTTGTGCACGACTCTTCCACGTGCTGCGGGGTCACTAGCATCCCTGTCCTTCTCAACCGGAATCCCGGGAGCTCGCCTCCAGTCATTATGATAACCAAATGCGTGTTCACGACCTTGACCCCAACAGTGCCTTGAGAGTTGTGCCACACCAGTTGGGAAGCATTCCACCAGGTCAGTGATATCATTATCTCTCTCTCTCTCTCTCTCTCTCTCTCTCACACACACACACACACACACACACACACACACACACACAATGTCCTACAGTTCTATGAAACGATCATCCATCACACTGCATTAAATGCATTTAGAATTAGCACTACGTAGTAAAAACAAACCCATGGAGCCTCCCTCATGGAGACCGAAGGTGCGAGAAGCGTAAGAAGCAACTCTAAGTGGGGAATGAGCCTCTGGCCCTGGTCTCTGAATGTCTTTTTCTGCTGCCACAATTTGGAGCCACTAAGACTGATACCAGGCCAGCGGGAGTTAAGCTCAGAAGGCTGGAGAGCAAAAGGCAGCAGTTATATTCCAGGGCTTTTGAATTCTAATCAGCCATGTGGATTTATTTCTGACGATTTTCCAAAGATAGGGTTTCCTCTAAAGGGGTTTTGGTATTATTATAGCCACCTATCCTAATCCAGGGTGGCGTTAGAGTGTGATTCTGTCTCATGCTTTCACTTGTATGCTTTTAATGGGGGCTGGAGAGAATTTTATCATGGAAGTAGATAGTGTGGTATTCTAATTCATTCAACAAACATGTGAGCTCCACAACCTTCCAGACCTTGAGTTCAGATGAAAGGACAGGCTCACTTGGTACGCGACATAGTTACTAAATCCACGTGATGATTCTAGAATTTCTCCGGCCCAAATAGAGGTGGTCTTCATTTAATTAGAACTATCTTTGGCCTTGAGCTTGACAATCAGGACACCATGCTTGAAGCCCAGTGGGTGGTCACCATGCTTCTTGGCTCAATGGTCCAATCCATTAAAAGTTAAGTAGGTCACAATTTCTGAAAGTTTTTCCTTCCAAAAATTTACATTTTCAAGCATCGCTGCATTTCCAAGCTATTAAAAATCCAGTAACTAAAGATACAGGTCCAAAAAAGTCAATTTCACCTTCTAAATTACATTGAAAATGATATAAATTGAGGTTTTTGTAATTCTGTATGTTTAAGTCTTGGATAAAATGCAGGAATTAAAATAATATCCCCAGAGGTCAATATACTTTGTTCATTGCTACACAGGGAGAGGTTGGGAGAGAAAAAGAACGCAAGTAAAGCAGGAAAAAGGCCCCTAACTCAGATAATAGAGCTTCCAGTCAAGATCGGGGTGGTTTAGGTAGAAGGACCACGGAGGTTTTGTTTGGTTTGATATTGAAACCTTTTCACTGTGTGCTTGGAAATTAATTTAAATACTGTCACATTTATCAAACAACAGTTCATTATGTAAATGTGTTGGCTCTGTCCAACATGGGGCTTTCTAAATCTGAGTGTGCAACAGGCAACGTAATAACAAGATACACTGGTTTCTTTATGATCTTGAAGGACCTCAATGGAGAGCTGATCTCACCCGCACATCAAGTGCAGAACAAGAAGGCCGTGTGAAATTGACCAAGTTTTAAAGTACTTGGAGTGACCCAGTCAACAAAGCCATTCAGACAGCTAACTGGATGCATTTGGAATTATTGTCCAACACTATTTTGTTATGTTGAGTCCCTAACCCACTCATAAGGGCATTCCTAAAAAACCACACACCATCTGGTCTCTGTTCTCTAGCAAAGAGACCAAGAGGACCATTGTTACAAAACCTTGTTTTCCTGGTACGGTTTTGTGTATTTGCACATCTGCTCTGCCCTCAGCTACCGAACTTGAATACCAGGCTGGTGACTTCGGATTTAAGACTGCATCATGAGAAGGCCCAGCAAGGTGTAATGCAGAATATGCCGTGATAATAACTACATTTGTTGAGTGTTTCCTATGTGCCAGACATAGTGTTAAACTCTAGACACATATTCTTTCACTGAATCTTGGTGACAGCATGTGAAGAAGACAACAGCGTTGTCACCCCAGTTTATAGATGAGGACACTGAGGCACCGAGTGGCAAGAAAAAAGTGGCCACGGTCATAAATAGGGCAAACGGCAGAGCTAGGATTTGAATCCTAGTATGACAATCAAGAAAGAAATTTGTTCAGTAGCCTTCCGAAACATGCAACCTACATTTTGTCAGCACTACAGAAATAAATGGAATATTCTACTATCCCCCCCCGCATACATTTCATCCTGACATTTGAACGACACTAAATGCCAATCCTTCCCCCTGAGGTATTCACCCCAGGCCTTCAAGGTAAAGTTGTTCTTACTGCGTGGGTGGAGATGCTATCTATGATTTTGTCCTCCCTAACTGAATCATAAGAACCACCCTCCTCCTCCACCACCACCATTCGGCTGCAGCGACGCCAGCCGCTTCCAAATACCCTTTTACCTTCTCTGTACACAAATCTGGGAAGCATATGCAAGATGCGTTTGCACGTTTTAGGGACTTCGTGTCACGTGCAACGCTGCATCCGGGCTTATGATATTCACACTACGGACATAATTAAAATTTTGAAAATGATTTTCCCAAGTGCATTCATGATCTTTATTGTTTGTTCACACTCAAGAGTAAGGCTTTTTTCTTGTTGTGGAAGCAATGCCTCTGTCTGGATTGATACTGCTACCGGGAAAAGTGTTGAATAAGGTAGGATCTTACAGAACATCACAAGCAGAAAAAAAAAAATCTCTATTCAGAGAAGTATTGAGCCCTACAAATAGGAAACACTTTGTCAGTTTTCTCTCCAACAACACTGCGGTGGCCATTTCTGTCTTCACCATCACAGATCTGTTGACATCCCATTGTAACCTAATGATAAATTTAACACGTTTATTATGTTGTCCATGTAATGTGTCTGAGAAAAGAAAGATCTTGTTGTTCCTTTTTAACTTTCTATGAACCACGTAAGTCATTCTCTCTCCGTCCCTCCCTCCTGCAGGTGCCACGCTGTGAGCAAATTTCCTCAGATACTGTGGTGAACAAGACAGCCACGTCCATACAGTTTACAGCTTTGTGACTTCTATACACAGATGCAGTTGACTTTCACAGACAGCATGGCATGACACGAAAGGACAGGATGTTGGGGCTGGGGAGGATCCGAGTTCATCCCATGCAGGGTCCTTATCTAGACGATGAGGACACTGAGCACCAGAGAAAGGAACCTTCTTGCCTGAGGCTAAGTAGCTAGTTAGCACATGTAGAAATCTACATGGACTACAAGGACTGTAGATTCCTGCCAGTCAATGTCTGATTTCTTTCAACACGCGTCTGGCTGATTTCTTTCAACCCCTATTATCAATTCTCTTCACTCCATGAAATAAAAAAAAAAAAAAAAAATCTTCGGAAACGTATTCCTATGCTGAGGAAGAGAAATGTTACGCCCTCCTCGTTGGCAACCCTTCCACGGATTCCCTCCAGCTGCCGGATACTTTCTACACACCTTTGTGTGATCTGGCCTCTGCCTACTTTTCTGTTTCCTGCTGAGCAGCCCCATTTAGTCTATAGCCACCTGCAATTGCCCAAAAGGGCCATGGTCTCTCCCTCATTCACACAGTTTGCTGGACCGATACAAACCCCATGCCGGTGACGTGCCAGCTGTCCAGAGACACCAGGGACAGCCAGTTCTTGCTGTAGGCGGAGCTCGCATTCAAATGTATTTGTTTCCCATTGCTGATGTAACAAATAACCAGGAACACAGGGGTTTAAAACAACACAAACTACTAACTCCCAGTTCCAGGGGTCTGAAGTCCAAAGTGGGTCTTACAGGGCTAACATCAAGGCGCTGACACGGCCGAGTTCTCGGTGGAGGCTTTAGAGCAAAACCCATCTGCTTGACACGTTCAGCTTCTTGAGGCCACTGGCAGGCGGTGGCTCCTGGCTTCTTCCATCTTCAAAAACAACAGCATCGCCCCTTTCAGTCTCTCTCTACCTCTGACCACCGCTCCTTCGTTAAATCTCTTTCTCTGTCACCGGCTGTCTCCCTCTTATCAGGACCCATGTGATTGTATCAGGCCCGCTCAGACCATCCAGGATAATCTCTTCATCTCAAGATCCTTAACCACACCTGCTAAGTCCCTTTGGCCATCTGAGATAACACATCAAGGGTTCTGGGAGGTTGGACGTGGACGCCTTTGGGGCTATTATTCTGCCTGGCATGTTTGCCCATCGTTGATTATGTTTCTGAAAATCTCTCTCTCTGTCTGCTCGACCTACTTAGCCTCTGCCCCCCAGATCAGCCACCATTACCTGACCCGCACCCACCCAGGTGGTGGGTTAGCACCGCTCACCTCTTCTCTATACCACTTTGCATATATCTTTCTCATAGGATGTATCATATTATAGTATCATTGGCTTGCCCCCCTTACCAGATCGTAAATTCGGGGGGAGCAGGTTCTTAGGCTCATGCATTCATGCAGCCCCCTAAGATGGTACACAGATCTACGAGGACTATCTCAACAACAACTACGTGGGTAATGAATAGATGGAAGAAAGGAGGGAAGGGTGAGGGGGTGGACAGCATGGACTAATGGTAGCATGTTGTGATTTAAACTGTATCATATGCATAATATTGAGGATTAGTATGTTGTGTGCCTGAAACTGTTACCTATCAATTACATCTCACTTTGAAAGATGTAGACTATATTGAAAATGATCGAAATTATCTCAATGTGGGAGAAATATTAAAATATTCTTAACTGTTCATCACTTCGAACTTCAACGGGGCTTTGTGTTCTTAAGTTGTACTGTGGATATAGCCCTTGGGAAGCACTGCGGGGAAGCCCTTGTATGTTTTCCATACAAGGGAACTGCAGTTTAAGGAAGTTAAGGGGTCCAAACATGGAGGAGGAAAGGGAAAGAAGTCATGCACTTCAAGCCCCCATCTTTGCACTTATAGAAGAAAATGATTAGAAGTGAGGATTTTGGTAAAATTATTGCCTACAGTTTCTTCTCTAACTTGGATTATTGTCAAAGAGAAAGATAATTTTTTCTAGGTCTAAAACTCCTTAACTTTCTTAAAAGCCACGCCTCCCACTGCCTACGCTTTTATGGGGGTACATTCCGTGTTACGGCTGCCCTTTTATAAATATGCTTCGAGAAGGACCTTTTGCTGTGAAATTTCTTTCCTTCTGAAATCCATGAAAATGTCCACCCTCTTTATGGTGTTCCAGAACACGTGGTTTATTTCTTCTTAAAGGGGGGGCCCTCTCGTGGGACCTGGGGACAGATGTGGTTTTACAGAAAGCCTTGGGTGGGAATTCCTGAAGAGTCCAAGGGTGACAGAGGCCCTAGAGGGGTCAGGTGGTTCCCTGAAGTTGTTCGAGTCTGGTACAATTCTGGTATAAAGCCACTAGACCCAAAGGTGCCTCAGTACAACACCATACATACACACACTTTCAGCTGATTAATTACAAATAACAACAAACCATTACTTGTGAGTCGTGGGCTTCAAGAAAAATAAAAGACAAAGTTAAGGGCTCCAGAGTCTACTTCTAGGTGCTCCTGAATCAGTGGTTAATTCTACATTTGAAAGAGAAATTTCCTGCATTTCAAATGAGTAAGCAGTATCAGCAATAACAACTTCACCTTTTATTTTGCTCTCCTGTTCTATTTACAACCTGTCCTTGGCCTCTGTAAACATTATAAGAAAGATAATTAGGGCTACAGTTTACTTACCACGACCAGACACTGCCTAAAGCTTCAGAGCTGAGAAATGAAACTAGGTGATTCCATATGCTCAAAATGTCTTTTACTGCCCTCTTCAACAAATAGAAAATCTCAGACAGTAAAGTGTTTTTCCAGTGTCTGATACAAGCTGAAGACTTTCCAATCAGACATAAACACTTTTGAAGCCTGGAGGCAGGGGTAACAGACTGTATCCATCAGTTAGGTTGTAGCGTACACAAACATGTAGCTATTAAATTGCTCTCCTCTTAACCAAGAGCCACTTGGGGAATTCTGTCCAGGAAATATGTTATCATCTTCTTGGGCATCAATTACTCCCTGATAAATACAATTGGATTTTCTCAGCTGGATAGAAAGGTTTTACAACAACGGGCTATAAAAAAGAAAGTATTGAACAAGCTCCCTACAAGATCATTTAAAAGCAATATTTTACTTATATGCCAAAGTAAAATGGAGTATTAAAGTGCCATTCTCTGCCATTAAAGATAAAGATCAGTTTTGAATGGTACGTTACGCGTAAGTGGTAATGACACACACCGTACGTTCACTCAACCTGTCTTGTTTTGTTTCCCTCCCAAAATACACAGTAAGGTACATTCCCAACCCTCCTCTGTGTTAACCTTAAGTAAGTCCATGGGATTGAACCTGGCCAATGGAATAGAGACACAGCTGACAGGACACATCATACCTGGCCATAAACTCCCTCACAGCCTGAGTACTATCTCTTCTTATTTTGTGACAGTTTTGGAAGTCACACGTTGACCATGATGAACAAAGCCTGGGTTCCCAAATGTCTAAATGACATAATGGAGCTGAATTCCCTCCCCTTCCCCTGCCTCTGACCACACTGGTCTATGACGTAATGAAGCAAAAAGCTTTTACTATATTAAGTCGCTGATAGTTTAGGTGTTCTTGTTGCAACAGTCAGCATACTCTGAATAGCCCAGACCTGAATTATCTGAGCGATTGGTACGCTGTGTTTACATAAACCTAGTCTAAATGAAACAAACCAGAGATTTCTTATTCCTTGAGAGAAATCATCATGCCTGGGCAGCACAGTTATGCTCTACCATCAAAAACATAAAACAAAATTCATTTTCCTTATGCCCTTACTCTCCTTGTTCCTGTATTTCCTAAAAAAGGCAAAATGAAAATGTAAACGTAAGATAAGCACAAAAACCAATATTAATTCACCTTTATACTTGGTTCAAATGTAAGCACAGGATAAATGACTACATTAAAACCGTATTTTAAAAGTCTTTCTCTGATTACAAAAGGAATACAGTTTATTGTAGAAAAAAGAAGACATATACAAAAATGGAAAGGAAGAACTAAAAATCACCATTATCATACCCTCCATCGGTAACCACTATTCACAGGTTTGTACAAACCATCGCGGTCTTTTCTCTGTGTATGCATGTGAGTGTATAAATACATATTTAATTTTACAAATTTGTAATCATACACTTTCAATAATCCCTTTAAATATTTTTCAATAAGTTAGAATGTTTCTTCTACAAAATCATGTGTAAAGTTGCATGTGAATATACTTCGTTTACAAAATCTCCTACTATGAATATTTATATTTTTTCAAATGTCGTTAGCAGAAGCAATGCTAAAGTAAATAAACCTGTAGAGAAATCTTTGCCACCTCTTTAATTGCATTTTTTGAATAAATTCCCCTGGCTGAAATTGATGAATTTGAGAATATGACTTTCTGGAAAGGTTTTTGACACAAATAGCCAGATTATCCTCCAGAAAGGCTGTACCAATTTATGTTCCAATTTATGTTTATCATGTTCTTCACATTGATTCCTATATCTCTGAACAGATTTATGCCCAAATGCTATGTGTACCTATTTATTCACATCTTTTAATAATTGCATTCTCCCAGATGATTCTTTGTGGCATATAAAAACACTACTAATCATTGCCTTTTCCTTTCCATTCTAATTAATGGCCTGGACTTTGGGGTCCCCATAGGGTAGGGTGTCTAACTTTACTTTAAGCATTATTTCCTCGTTTAGATTATAGGAATAACTAAAACAACAGCTCTCAATGAGTTATTACAACCACTCACTAAAATATTACATAGAAGGCATTCAGCACAGTATCAAAGCACCTGATAAGTAATTAATACAATTCAGTAAAATGATACACTAACAGGGATGCCTGGATGGCCCAGTTGGTTAAGCATCACTCTTGGTTTTGGCTCAGGTCATGATCTCACGGTTCATGAGTTCGAACCACACTGGGCCCTTTGCTCTCAGTGTAGAGCCTGCTTCAGATCCTCTGTCCCCTTCTCTTTCTGTCCCTCCCCTGCTCTCTATCACTCTCTCTCTTGAAAAAAAAAAGATACATTAACAGAGCATCAAATACATTTTCAGAAATCTACACATTTAGATGAATGTCATTGACATAGATTGAAGCTTGCTCACAATTATGATGTCAGTGAGCTTCGGCTAGCATATTTATTCATCACAACTTATCTGGTAATTTCTAACTGACATCTCATCTTTACAACTGTTTTCCCCTACTTTGGATACATTAATTGGAAGTCTACTGAAATCCAAACACAACCCAGTAAAAGACCGTGTGACCAATTTGAGCCTGGTTCTTTTTTCTCTATTTGACTATAGGACAGGAAGATAAAACTAGATAGATTTCTGACTCTTGGAGTAATTTATCCCCTAAAATACCTGTGTAGTGCAGTTGTTTAGGTTGTGAATTGCACAAGGGTGACATATCTAATAGGCTGTAATTCACATCTAGTTATCTTTTACTATGACTTCATTACATCCAGAGATAAGTATTTATGAGACAATTTTCCCAAAAAATGGCAGTGAATTCTTTTTCTAATGAACTTAACAGAATAATTTTCTAGTAATTGGAAAGAAAATGTCTCAGGAGGAATTACCTTTTTCAAAAGCACAGGAAGCCATCACGTAGCAGTCACTTTGTCCTCAGTGGCTTCAGTAGTTTGCAGAAGTGATTAAAGCACCGAACAAAATTGCATTCAATTGTGAATGCGGATACTTGTACCACAAACAAAAGTTCAATCAAAACTTGTCTGGGGCGCCTGGGTGGTTCCGTCGGTTGGTTAAGCATCCAACTTCGGCTCAGGTCATGATCTTGCGATTCATGTGTCCGAGCCCTGCATCAGGCTCTGTACTGACAGCTCGGAGCCTGGAGCCTGCTTCGGATTCTGTGTCTCCCTCTCTCTCTCTGTCCCTCCCCTGTTCACGCTCTCTCTCTCTCTGTCTCTCTCTCTCTCAAGAATAAGTAAACGTTAAAAAAAATTTTTTAATAGAAAATCGGAAAAAAGAAACAACTTGTCTATATCACCTATTAGAAATCCATATTGGATAATCTACCTCTCTGTTTCCTCCAATCATGTAATGGAGGCATTTTGGCGATATGTTTAGTATACAAAAATATAACATTTTTTTCCTTTTAATCTCAATTCTTTTGTTGGTACAAATGTCTACATTTTATTCCATTTTCAGGGTTATCGTCATTTCATTTCTTTTTTTTGCTCATGACTGAATTGTTAGATGTGGCTAATTAACTCTCTTTCTATGGAATAGTGAGTGCATAGTCCTCTAAGACTTCCCCCAAAACAGGGCAGCCAGAAAGCCTTTACCATCTAAAAATTCATTCCGCACTCAGGTGTCCAACAGATACCGGCACTCTTGTATTTACTGTTCTTTTTAAGAAAAAACAGTGTAGCTTTCTACAACTATATTCATGAAAAACATTTTAACTTTGGTACTCGAGTATGAGAGGGAGAGCATTCTGGAAAACAAAAGTAAAATAAATGCAGGATCCTAGGGGAGCTTATATTTTCCAATCTTAATTAACATGTAGGCAGTTTCCCAGGAAAGCCACCAGAATGGCGTGTAACCTACTGAAAAACTGAACTGGAAAACCGTAATTAAAAACTAATCACATCGGGGTGCCTGGGTGGCTCAGTCCAACTTCGAAGTGTCCAACTTTGGCTCAGGTCATGATCTCAGGGCTCATGAGTTCGAGCCCCACGTGGGGCTCTATGCTGACAGCTCAGAGCCTGGAGCCTGCTTCGGATTCGGTGTCTCCCGCTCTCTCTGCCCCTCCCCCACTCATGCTCTGTCTCTGTCTCTATCTCTCTCTCTCTCTAAGATAAACATTAAAAAAAACCTTTAAAAAAAAGAAAAAAACAAGTGAGGTTTTCCTTTGGCATTGTCATCCAGTAAGTATTAATGAAGGAAAAAAAAAATCAACCAAAATTTTCAATTCCTTTCGTCCAAAATCACTCTGCGTCTGTAAGCAGATTAGTAGATGGTTGTATTTTTTTTTTTTTTTTCAGATGTTGGTCAGAGGGCTAGAGTGAAGAATTTAGTCAAAATCGTTTTACGTGGTCAAAGAAACTGAGGGGGCAATAGAATTTGCAGCTGCGTGGTAACAGAGAGTCTGAAGAAAAGTAGAGGACCCTGCCCCACCCGGACTCTCTCAATTCATAAAAATGAGAACTAGAAGTTCAAAGCCATTTGTATCTGTCTGAAATTATGTGATTCCCAAATGTCCTTTTGTTCTTTGCCATGAATATGCTCAAAGAAGCAGTGCGATTCTTCTCTTCTCAAGACACGCTGGCTGGTTTTAAGGATGATTTTGTTGCTCAGTCACATCCACCATCGTGAAGAGGTCTATAAATATTAACTACTGAGGCATATTTTCTTACATATACAGACATCACTAAGGAACCTCAATATCTCTAAGTCTGTATCTCTCCTCTTTTCTGGGCTCTTGAAGAATCAAGAGTCTGAACACCGAGCGAGATCACTGAAACCCAAGCAAAGTCTTTCCCATTTCCATCCTGTAAGCTCCAGAGCAATGCATCCATGTCTTATTTATCCTTGGAGAGGATTAATTTAATTTGGATTTCCGCTCTCTGTGTTTGCTTTGGGGGTTTTCACATGCATTGCTGAAACTAACTAGAACTTGGCAGTGAGAAGGCTGTAACGTGATGTATATCCCTTCAGCCTCCCTCGGCCAACGTGGCGAGGCTGTCAATGGAGGAAGGAGGACAGCTTCATCTCCCATCAGGAGGCAGAAGACTGGAAAAGGGGAAAAGTTGAGGGATTGTGTTTTTTAGCACAACAGTACCGAGAGCTTGTCACACTTAATATCGCAGGTGCGTGGGCATCCTCCAAACTATCACCTCTCTTAGGACATGGGGCTAAAGAGAAAGGGCATCTCCAGGCCAAAATCACACTGGAAGAGGATTAAAAGTTCAAGCTTTGCCACCGTCCTTGTTTCTCCCCTGGTGTTGGTAGTAAATAAAAAAGATGGGAGCATCTGGGTGGCTCAGTCGGTGAAGCATTCGACTCTTGGTTTTGGCTCAGGTCGTGATCTCATGCTTTGTGGGATCGAGCCCCACATCAGGCTCTGCACTGCCGGTGTGGAGCCTGCTTGGGATTTTCTCTTCTCCCTCTCTCTGTGCCCCTCCCCCACTCATTCTCTCCCTCTCGCTCCTCTCTCTCAAAATAAATAAATAAAACAAAGCAAAACAAAAAAGGTTGGTCAGAGTAGTAGTTCAGAAACGAAACCCACGTTGTTAGACCGAGGTATATGTCCCCAAACATGATGTTATACTAAAGTATCATGTGTCTGACTTCGATACCTTTAAATACAATTCTCCCTAAATGAAGTTGTTCGCATATCTTGCCCATTGTGAATAACGCCACAAATAACATGGGAGTATAAATATCTCTTCGAGATTCTGATGTCAACCCTTTTGGATAAATACCCGGAAGTGGACGTTCTTGATTATATGGTAGTTCTATTTTTCATTTTCCGAGGAACCTCCACACTGTTTTCAATTTTACACTTCCATAAACGGTAGGCAAGGGTTCCGATTTTGTTTTGTTCTCTTTTATGATAGCCATCCTAACAGGTGTGAAGTGATATCTCATCGTGATTTTAATTTGTATTTCTCAGATAAATTGCTAAAGAAAATGTGGTGTGCACATAGAACAGAGTATTATTCCACCAGCAAAAAGAAGAAAATCTTGCCCTGTGTGATAACCAGAATGAACCTTGAGGATATTATGCTAAATGAAATAAGCCAGTCACAGAAGGACAAATACTGTGTGACCGCACTTACATGAGCTATCTAGAACAATCCAACACATGGAAGCAGAGAGTAGAACGGTAGTTGCAGGGGTGGGGAGAGAGGGAATGGGGAGTTGCTACCCAAAGAGCATGACATTATGACTACGCAATATGATTCAGTCCTAAAGATCTGCTGTATAACACAGCACCTGTAGTTAATTATACTGTATTTATTGTACATGTAAACTTTTGTTAAAAGGGTAGATCTCATGCTACGTGTTCTTAACACACACACATACACACACACACACGCGCGCGCACACACACACAACTCCCCAAACTAAAAAATTTTCAGAGAAACAGATGAGAATTAAAGCTCAAACCTACTGAAGTGTCTGCTGATACCTTCAGTCTCTGACCTTTCCAGAAATTTCCTGAGGACAGCAACTATTTTCATAATCATTTCTCTAGCTCAAACACGAAAGCACGACCCTGATGAGCCAGAATCGTACCGGCTGATGACGGTCATGAAAAGGCCAATGGTTCAGCCAACGTGAAAGAGGTCTTTTGTATTTTCCTTTCCATCACAAGAACTTAACACCTAAATTAACAAGTTCTGCCTTTACAGTCGAGGCCCGTGTTTCATTTGCGGCGTTGCAACAAAAGAATATAAAACGGCAGGTGTGGATATTTCCCAGGTAGTATACATAACGAGAAGCTGCTTTGCATGCAGTTAGGATCTATCATGTGGGACACTTGCTTGGGGGCCCGTTCACGAGCTCCTTCCTACTTGAAAAGCATTCATTCTATCTTTGCTTCGCCGTGCTCACACAAGTGTTTTCTTTGGCTGACCCCTCGTGAACAGCAGTGCCCTGCAGCATGGTGACCTGTGGTCCGACTCCTGTAATTGGACCCTTAAGCAAGAAGCCTTCTTAATACAGACATGAGATCTTGCAGGGCAAATCACAGAGGGTGAAACATTGCACTAGGTAGGAGTTTCTTCCATCTCCATCAGAAATATTTTCAGTAAAACTGCCGGACATAGACACAGAGGACCAGAAAAATGATTGTTTTGAAAAGCCTGAGTAAGAGTTTAAAAAATACAGAATCAGACATCTTTGCAGTTGGTTTCTAAAAATATAACCATATTTTCTGCTTCTGAAATTACAAAGCCTAGCGAAAACCCTGGCATCAATATCCTGCTGCATTTTAAGGATCAAAACGTGAGGTCAAGAAAGGATTTTCAACCAATCAGATATAAGAACAGAAACGTGAAGAAGAAAAACATCTCCAACTCTCCTCTACTTCAGTTGGAGATCAACTCATTACTCAAAGAACATCTGCAAAGATCGTTTCAGCCTTATTTTATGGATAAGCAGCCTGAGACTCAATGAAGCTAGACTCATGTTCCAAATTAATTAGAAAAAGGAGAGATCTTCGATCTCCTGACATCCTGCTTTCCCTCTATGCAATACTGGTGGGGGGAAACATAGTTAAAAGTATAAAACTGTGGGGAGCCTGGGTGGCTCAGTCAGTTGAGCGTCCGACTTCGACCCGAGTCATGATCTCACCATTTGTGAGTTTGGGCCCCACATCAGGCTCACTGCTGTCAGCATGGAGCCTGCTTCAGATCCTCCGTCCCCATCTTTCTCTGCCCCTCCCCAGCTCGCACGCCGTCTCTCTCTCTCTCTCAAAAATAAACAAACAGCTTTTTAAAAAGTATAATAATTTCACTTCAAGGACAACGGCACAACACATGATAGACATTCAAGGGCTGTGCAGTTGGCCACTGAACACTTTTCCCTACTCTATGCAGCCCACTCTGGCGTGCCCTAGGTACGCAAAGATCGTGAAAAGTTAAGACCATGCAGGGAAGAGAACCTTGGAAGCAAAGAATGACCAAGCCACAGGGTAAGGCCCTGCCGGAGAGCAGGACTTAAAACTGCCTTTATGCTGAGTGGGTGACTATTCAACGCATCAAAGATGCTGAGTGCTGAGTACTGTCTGGGGTTGTCAGGGAAGATTTCTCCAAGGCAGGGACGCCTTGAGTTGTGTCTTAAGGGAGGAATACGAGTTTGCTTGGGTGTCAGAAGGAAGAAGAAGAATCCAGCAAGATGGGAAGAACCTGTGGTCAATCAGCAGGGTGGCGTCCTAAAGAAGCAGATCGCTATGGATAATATGCATCATACAAAGGATGAGTGGTAGAAGGTGAATTTCGGAAGCTAGGCGATGGCCTCGTATCACATGCAAAGGAATTACAGCTTTATCCTAAAGCCCATCATTCCCCAATGAGTCACAGAGCATCGCCGTCTAAGAAGATGCTCTGTGTTAAAAGAAAATACTATCTCACGCCCCTGAAAGGTCACAACTCATACTATTACACTTATAGTTTCAAATACCAAGCAAAAAGTATCATTCTCAACTTTAATTTTACTGTTTTGAGTTAAGCTGAGGGAAAACGTGAGTAATATTTACATAGCAGATAACTGATCCATGAAAACACAGTTTGGGAAAAGTCACTGTATGCGACAGAAAAATCACCGAGGAGAAATCGGGTCAAACATGCACGCAAACAACACTAGGTGAATTAAGACTTAAGAACGAGGCCCAAGTGGAGCCACTTAATTCCAGATAGCAAGGGGACATCCAGGAAGCAACAGAAATTAGGGATAACAAATAATATGGAATACAGGATTTAGGAAAGACTCCAAACCCCCAGCTGGAGGCAGTGAAAATTCCTACAACCCTGTCTTAGTGTTTCCTCCCTTGTGTTCTTAGTCTCGTGATGCCACTACCATTCTGGACTCCATTCTAGTGGCCAAGTACTATCACCCAAAAGGTACAGAAAGCAATAAAAGAATAATACGATCACATACTTTCGTTTGACGCCCAAAAAAAAAAAAAAAAAAAAAATCTAACCCAAGCCAGGGAGTGAACATTCATGTGATACAACCAATGGTCCTATTAAAAGCTAGCAAAAGGCATTCAAAATCCTTCAAAGAGTGCCCTGAGTAAGATGGCAGGCTGCTCAGGACCTGCAGAATGGGAATGCTGGTAGGTATTTATCCCAGCAAATCCACGAGCGGTAGTGGGAATGCACACCCACTGAGAGAAGCGGGAGCGCCATGCGCGAAGCTCTGAGCAAAGGAAATGCTTTCCTGCTGCATGTTTCCTCCCAGTGGATAATGCATACAGAAGAAAACCTCACGTTTCAGCTCAGTAAGTAGAGATGTTCCTTGCAGCACTTACGTAAGCTAACTGAAACGATGAATGGAAGCAATTAGACAGATTTCTCAAGCTTTAAAGGCCAACACTTTGATCCAAAATATCCAGAAAATGGAGATGATTTGAGATTGTTTTATTTGTTAACGTTTCCCAGATAACAAGTTGTATGCTTCCATTACTTAGTTGAGATAATGTCTAAATGCAGAAGAAAACCTTGCATATTCAATATTTCTAAAAGACATTACAAACAAATAGCCTAAGAATTCTTTTTAAAGGTCAACGATAGCAGAAATACTTTCAATTAATGCGTGAGTCATATAAAACTTAACGTTTTGAATATAAAGCATATTTTGACTCAACTGCTTTTTTTCTTAGGGATTTACATCCCATGCCAGCCACGGCAACTGATGAATTATTCATCAGATTCCGGATTCATTTTGTGTTCCAAAATAAATGCAGATAGTCTATCTGACCCAGCCTGTTGCAGTTCAAGGAGGTCTTGGGGGGAAGCAGGTTCATTTAGGTTCATTTATGTAGCAAAGACTGAAAAGACATGGAGGTCGTGCTGTGAATTCCAGGAATCCTTCCAGAGGTCAGTCCTGGAATCTTCATCATCTATGTGAAGGAAATGCTGTGAGACTGTCAGAACAAATAGAAGTATTCCTGTGAACTAAGAAAACTTAACTCTTTCAGACAGATAACATAGGGTAACACTACAATCTCCCATACGTGGCAAAATATCAAAATTACCTAAGGTAATGGTCAACTGCATTTTTGTGGTCAAGAGAGACCGGGCTAACCTCTAACCCAATGGTAAGAGAGAAGGAGTTCTGTTATAGCTTTCAAATTTAATACTTGCCCCCTCCTTATTTTTTTGTGTAAAATCAAAAAAAATCTTAAGGTAAACTGAAATTCCAAACTGCGTGAATTATGTTTATGAACTTTGTGGACTGGAGTTCTTTCCTCAAATGACCAGATGGTTCCGTGTGTGAGCTTTCTCTCTGAACAGACAGGTTGGACTTCCTATGTACAATTCCACGATCTCTAAAGATCTCCTTTCACCCTGATCATTGTTTTCAGTGTTCTTCTTTCATAACCTTGACACCTTTGCAACAAACTCTTAAGCAATTAACAGTTGGATCCGGTCCTTCTCAAAAACTTTTCAAGAACCCTCGTCACGTATCTATTTGCTTCTACCATGTGAGAGTTGATATCCAGTAATACAACTATACTATCAAGAAGCTAAATAAAGCATTCTATGAGTTGTGGACAAATATTCTGATAACATTAACCTCATTGATGGTACCATTATTGAGGCTGGAGTGACCCCAGGCCTTGCAAATTCTTACTCTAGTCTGCAAGGTTGCTTCTCTCAATCCTACTTCAACG
Organism: Panthera leo; assembly: GCF_018350215.1. Classification (NCBI taxonomy): domain Eukaryota; kingdom Metazoa; phylum Chordata; class Mammalia; order Carnivora; family Felidae; genus Panthera; species Panthera leo. Next base: position 226,228,111 of record NC_056679.1, read on the forward strand.
CTGAAGAAATAGTAGTTCACAAAGATACCTGCGCAGTTAACCAGTACTCGAGCTCTTTTTGAACCGATCTCCAGGACTCTTCAAAGCCCGCATAGGCATTTTTCTCCTTCTATAACATTACAATGCAATGTAATGGATTTCCCCAACATGCCAGACTCATTTCCAAATGCATGTTCTCACTTGCAGGATAATTTGCTCGGGGAATTGCATGTGTTTTCTAGTATGCTGCCATTGATTCCCATATTTTTTTGGACTTCCTCCTTTTGGAATTTCAGTGTTTAAAACATTTACGCGCAAATGGCAGCAAACCTCTGTTCCTGAAAGATGTGTTTATTGAATACTACAAAAAATATCATAAAGAGCCAAGATGTATTTTAAAAAAATGGATGATCAGGCTTCAGGATACTATTTGGGGTCAAAAATGAGGTGTACCTAAAAGTACAAGATTTATTTTCTTCTGTGGCTTGTAGACCCTGAAGACAGTTCCAAGGAGACCCAAAATTGTTAAAGCAGTGGTAACACTGTTGGAATAAGTGCACGTTCTTACCATGTGGCCGCTCCAAAGGACAAAATCCCTCCTGAGGCATGACTTGTGCTTAAAACTTTGTTTCTGCATTCGATGATCAATGTTCACCGTCAGTATAGTCACTAAGAGTCATACCAACACTGTATTGTAGTAACTAAGTGAGTAATAAATGACTATACTTCTAAAGTACTATAAGCCATTGATAAGGATAAGTATTACTTTCAGTCTAATTATTTAGCATTTTTCTCTAACTTCAATGGCTCTTAAGGGTCCAAGAAAACTCCATTCAATATCCTTTCTGTATCTCTCAAATCAAACTCTGAATCATCTCAAAAAGCTGGTGGAACCTTTGTAAGTGCCTGAAAACAGCAACCAAATACATTTTTCCAAAATAGAAAGGAAAAGAACTGGTGGAACCCTGACGAGGTTCCAATTTAGGAAAACAAATTACGAAATCATTTTTGAATTTTACAACTTCAGATTTTAAAGGACCTCCTAGAACATTATTTCCAGCATAAAATCTCTCTATAAAAACAGGACCATTTTTAGAAACTAAATGAAAACACTGGTAATAAATCTAATTTTAAACAGGAGGAAAAAGAGATGTAATGCTGGCCAAAGGTGTTTAAACCTCTAAGAACATTTTAAAGAGTTAAAACTCTTTAAAATAATATCTCTTTCAAGTAGTTTTAAGGCATTACTTGCTAAAATTTCCAGAAGAAATCCATTTAGTGATATTAAGATGCCATGAAAATATCCCTTTTTGTTGATAGGTGACAGATAGATAGATATCTGATGACATGATAGATAGATGACAGATAGATAGATAGATAGGTAGATAGATAGATAGATAGGCTACGTACAAC